>NC_080576.1:17412500-19912500 GCF_029962835.1 Magnolia sinica | reverse complement strand
GAAGGATGATCCCAGAAAGATGTGTAACATGTTAAGTTGTAGTATACACGAAGTCATGATTTCCCATGAAACCAACGAAGGACGATCTCAGACCAATGTGTAATGAAACCTTAATGCAAACACAGATCAGTAACTGTAATTCTTGCACTTTCAAACTAATACAAGCATGTAATATGTGGAATGCTACTTGCAAGCACCCATCAGCAAACACCAAATACAAGCCTCTACACATGCAATAATACGTGTTATGTATCGGTATCGCGTTACATGTCGCACCCTTGGGATACGGATACGTATCGGTTATCACATGGGATATATCGGTTGTGTGCCGTGTAATGTATCGTTGTTGTTGGAAACATTGGGAAATTGGTCGAATTTTTCAATGAAACTTCAATGATTGTTAAAAAAGACATCAATACACACTTATAAATCAAAACATCACAAAAAACAAGTGCACATAATAGGTTTTCTTTATATAGGGTCTTAATCAATGCATTGTCTAACTGAATTTATGCAAGCATATTCAAAGTCTATTCATATAATTTATAAATGTAAGAAGATGTGTGGAAACACAAGTAATACATTCAAAAACAAAAGAAGAATCACTAGATCAAGTTACATGCATGTTTTACTTTATGTTTAGACACAAATAATGCAACTGATTTGCGAGAAATTGAGAAATTTTGATTATTTTTTTTTCAATTTTCTACAACTCAGCCCATCTCCTCCAAATTTCGAAATCGAAGCTCCCAATCCATGATTTTTCACACAAAAAATGAAAAATCATGGATTTGTTACCATTTGATAGTGATTTAACATGATTTAAAGAAGAAGAAAAAATGATCGAAAATCGAAAATGCTCACTGGATCGAACATGAGGGATATATCCCACTACTTGTGTGTTTCGTATTGCACAAGTAGGATACAAGATATATTGTGAGATATATCGGTCAATATCATCGATACTTAAAACACTGCTTGCAAGCACCCATCGGCAAACACCAAATACAAGTCTCTACACATACAATAATGTGCAGAATGCTACTTGCAAGCACCCATCAGCAAACACCAAATACAAGTCTCTACACATGCAAAAGTGGTGCACTTGATGGAGATCAGACAATTAGTCAGGCGAGTCCCGCAGTGATTGTGCCGTGGTGCAAAAAGTACGGGCGGTCCACCATACAGATGCACTGCAATTGTAAAAAGCAATGCACAACAAAAGAGATGTTCAACATACATGAATGGACAACCTCATTTTGGTGCTAGGGGGCATTTACCATGGGGCCAACCTAACAAACAGCCCCAATCCCACACACATGTACCACATTAGCACCTGTGTGGTGCTTCCAAGTAGCACTCTTCAATTCCACCAATGGTAAAACTATCCGTCTTGTGCCATCCAATGTTCCGTCACTAATAATCACTTTCACCTTGTTTAGTTTACATTTCACCAAAAATAACACATTTAGGCTCTACTTTTGGTATTTCCTACTCTCATTATACAGATGCACTGCAAGTGTACGAAGAAATGCACAATACAGAATTTTTTGAAATGCACTGCATGTGAAAGTGAAATTCCATACATTAAGGCTCTATTTTTGAAAATCCTACTAACAATATAGAATTTCAAAATCACAAATTGCACATCTCTTCGCTTCGGAAGTAGCCATGAGCCAAACACGACAAACAACACAGAGCCAACAAAGAAAGAGAAAGAGGCGGGAAGTTGTCAGTTACCCAAAGGAGAAGCTCTGGGTGCTGGCGAAGTCTTGGATCTGCTGGCGGACGACGTCAATGCCCCTGTCGTCAGATGCATTGAGCTCGAGGATCATGTTCTGGTAGTGGGACCCATAGAGCTTCCGGGCGACGGCGAGGATGGTGGAAGTCTTGCCGGTGCCGGGTGGGCCGTAGAGGAGGAGATGGGGCAGCTTGTTCTCGTTCGTGAGCCTGTCGACTGTTCGCCATTTGAAAGGAAAAAAAAAAAAAAACAAAAAAAGATGAGAAAAGAATCAGCAGCTGTAATGAAAGGTAGAGGAGGGGAATGTATGGATTGATTTGGGGAGAAATGGATAGAGAGGATTACTGACTGGTATCGACGATGTCGCGATGGGCAGCTACATCTGCGAGGGACTGTGGACGGTATTTCTCGACCCACGGCGTGGACTTGCTGCTTACTTCTGAAATTACGCTTTTGCCCTTGTTTGTTGGGCTCTTCGATGGCAGAAAACCCTCGTCGATTTCCATGGGAGAGTTCATCGTCTCCGCCATTCCCTCTCTCTCTCTCTCTCTCTCTCTGCCCTGGCGCCAAAACCTATTCCCTCCTTTTTAGGGAGTGGATTCGGTCAGGTCGGGGTAACACGGAGTTCGGTCAAGCCATGACTGTGGGTCCTACTTTGACGTATGCGTTGTATATCCACACCGTCCATCATTTTTCTCATATCATTTTAGTGCATTATACCAAATATTAAGAAGATATGATTTTCATGTGGACCATACTAAAGAAAAAGTGTTTATTTACCAACTAAAACCTTTTGTGGGCCACAATAGTTTTAAATCTAGTGATGTTTGTTTTTATTCCTTTATCCAGTTCTTTTTTTACCTTATCAACGGGTTTGATTCAAATTGAAAATTAAGTTGGCCCTGTGATTTTTGTAACGGTGGGAGTTCAATCACTAATTTTTCCTGCGATGTGGTCCACTTCAGACTTGGATCTGATTCATTATTTTTATAATGAGTTAAAATTATCTGAAATTACGTATGAACGGCATGGATATAGAAAATATTCATCATGGTATGCCCCACAGTCACGGCCTGACCGAACTGCGTGTTTCCCCGACCTGACCGAATCCGCTACCCATGTGCGGTCGCATGTGTTAATGTGGATACGTGCGCCTGGCCTGCCCTGCGCCGTCGCACGTGTCAATGAGCGGAGCCCGTGCAACAAAAAGATCCGTGGGACCACCGATGATGTTGATATGAAATCGACTCCGTCCATCAGTTTCAACAGCTCATATTAGGGAGTAATGCAAAAAAAAGTGAGCAGATCCAATTTCAAATGGGCCACACCAGGTGAAACAGTGGGAATGGAAACGTTAACCATTGAAACCTTCCTGGGCCGCCTTGATGTTTATATGCCATCCAACCGATTCATAAAGGTGACTCCTAATAGAAGGCTGATCGGGTCCTAATAAGTTTCAACGGTAGGCGTCTTGTCTACAGTGTTTCGTGTGATATCGTGCAATCGAGCTTGTTTTTTCTCGATCTATCTGAATTTTGGGCTCATGTACTAACATGGGCTCGTGTATCTGACGAGGGGAGTGAATGTCAGTCTGTCGCATGAACACCGCAATGGGCCGAGGACGCGGATTTCTTGCGAAAGCTTCAGCTGGAAGTTACTGCCCAAGGATGCTGGGTGGGGCACAGATATGTTTGTGATAAATCCACCCCGTCCATCCGTTTTTAGAGCTTATTTTAGGACGTGCAACCAACAATGAGGTGTATCCAACACTCAAGTGGGACACACAAGAGGAAATAGTGAGAATTCAATCAGCACCATTGGAGTATTCTTATGACCATAAATGTTTGTATCAGGCTATATTTTGGTTTTTAAACTTTTTCCCATTGGGAATGATCTTATAAACGGTTTGGATAGCATATAAACATCAAGGTGGAGCTCAAGAAGATTTCAACGGTAGGAATTTTTTTCCCAAAATTTCCCTTTCGTGTGACCCACTTAAGTTTTGTATCCAACTCGTTTTTGTTTGCACGTCCTAAAATGATCCCACAAAACTGATGAACATAATGGATTTCTCATGAGAAATTTGTGACTGTACGACCCATTTATGGCCCATTCAGGAGACTAAGCCCACCTCATTTTCCTTTGCGAGAATACGCCCCAGCTGTACGGATGACTTGCCAAAGGTCGAAAATGCCCCTGCTTGTTCCTTCGAGCGGATGGGTCGTGCTCGAAGACTAGCGCTGACACTCCTCGAACTCCGAGTTGTACGAACGGTTCAAAAGATATCAAAGTTACATGAGCCCCACAGTTACGTATTTATTATATCCACAACGTTCATCCATATTTCGAGATCATTTCGGAGCATTATCCAACCAAAAAAAATCATATCCAAAGAGCAACTGGACCACACCACAAAGAGCAGCAGAAAATTGATTTTCACCATGGAAACTTTTGTAGGGCCCACCATAACATTTATTTTCCATCCAATCTATTCATAATGTCACAAAGACCTGGATGAAGAGGAAAAACAAATTTTGTAATGATCTGAAACTTCTGGGACCCTAAAAGGGTTTCAATGGTAGACGTTCAATCTTCCATTGCCTTTTACAGTGTGGTCCACTTGATAGCTAAATCTATCTTATTTTTCTTCCCAAGCGGTAGCACGAGTTCGCCAGATAGATAGACGGTTTGGATATAACACATACCTCATAAAAGGACCCACAAAGGCGGTGGGGATTACAATAGAAAAAAAAAGAGCCTGGTATCTATGACTACGGATTATACCCGTAGAGATAACTGCAGCCAATGCTTTTTCAATATGTCCTCTACTATGCATCGAAGGTCTTTCAATATGTACTTTGATATGTCTAATGTCTTTCGATTAATCAAAAAAGGTCCAAAACTATCCAGCAACTTTGCATAAAAAATCCTGCAATTTTCGATTAATCGAAGTGCATTCGATATGTATCGAAGATATAGCTACAGATTATAGCTGTAGCCATAACTGTAGTCCGTAAAAGTCTATGCAAATTTTTTTATTTTTTTATTTTTTTATTTTTTATTTTTAATTTTTTACATGGAGAACTTTATTCTACCTACAAATTTCTCTAATACATATTTATATAAATTTGTATATATAAGCATATAAAACAAATTTCTCTCTTTTTTTCATTTATTTCTCTATTCATTTAACAAGAATATCTTCTAAACCAAAATTAGTTACTTGATGTACCCTATATGATTTTGGGGTAAGAGAAGATACTTTAGCCAACTAACCTAGTTATTTTCCAAGATTCCACCAAGTTGATGGTCGAAAATCCATTTCATTCACTTTGCGGTCAATTTCAATCAATTCGTGGTCATTTCCATGCATTTCACCGTCAATTCCCTCCACTTCACGGACAATTCTATGCATTTCACGGTCATCCCAAACTATTTCGTGTTGATTCGTGGTCGTTTCGAGGCATTTCACGGTCAATTCCCCTCACTTCACGTCATTTGCATGCATTTCACGGTCAATTCGTATCAATTCATGATCATTCCCATGCACTTCACGGTCATCCTAAACTATTCCGTGTTGATTCACGGTCGTTTCGAGGCATTTCGCGGTGCAACTGACCATGAAGTGAAGGGAATTGACCGCAAAATGCCTCGAAACAACCGTGAATCAACACGGAATTGTTTGGGATGACCGTGAAATGCATGGGAATGATCATGGTTTGAAGCGATTTGACCGCGAAATGCATGCAAATGACCGGGAAGTGAAGTGAAGAGAATTGAACGCGAAATGCCTCGAAATGACCGTGAATCAACACAAAATTGTTTGGGACGACCGTGAAATGCATGGGAATGATCATGGTTTGAAGTGATTTGACCGCGAAATGCACGCAACTGACCGTGAAGTGAAGGGAATTGACCGCGAAATGCCTCGAAATGACCGTGAATCAACACGGAATTGTTTGGGACGACCGTGAAATGCATGGGAATGATCATGGTTTGAAGTGATTTGACTGTAAAATGCATGCAAATGATCGTGAAGTGAAGGGAATTGACCGTGAAATGCCTCGAAACGACTGTGAATCAACACGGAATTGTTTGGGACGACCGTGAAATGCATGGGAATGATCATGGTTTGAAGCGAATTGACCGCGAAATGCATGCAAATGACCGTGAAGTGAGGGAAATTGACCGCGAAATGCCTCGAAATGACCGTGAATCAACACAGAATTGTTTGGGACGACCGTGAAGTACATGGGAATGATCATGGTTTGAAGCGAATTGACCGTGAAATGCATGCAATTGACCGTGAAGTGAAGCGAATTGACCGTGAAATGCCTCGAAACGACCGTGAATCAACACGGAATTGTTTGGGATGACCGTGAAATGCATGGGAATGATCATGGTTTGAAGCGATTTGACCGCGAAATGCATGCAAATGACCGTGAAGTAAAGGGAATTGACCGCGAAATGCCTCGAAACAACCGTGAATCAACACGAAATTGTTTGGGATGACCGTGAAATGCATGGGAATGATCATGGTTTGAAGCGATTTGACCGCGAAATGCATGCAAATGACTGTGAAGTGAAGGGAATTGACCGCGAAATGCCTTGAAACGACCGTGAATCAACACAGAATTGTTTGCGATGACCGCAAAATGCATGAGAATGATTATGGTTTAAAGCGATTTGACCGCGAAATGCATGTAAATGACCGTGAAGTGAAGGGAATTGACCGCGAAATGCCTCGAAACGACCGTGAATCAACACGGAATTGTTTGGGATGATCGCGAAATGCATTGAAATGATCATGGTTTGAAGCGATTTGACCGCGAAATGCATGCAAATGACCGTGGAGTGAAGGGAATTGACTGCGAAATGCCTCAAAACGACCGTGAATCAACACGAAATTGTTTGGGACGACCGTGAAATGCATGGGAATGATCATGGTTTGAAGCGATTTGACCGCGAAATGCATGCAACTGACCGTGAAGGGAAGGGAATTGACCGCGAAATGCCTCGAAATGACCATGAATCAACACGGAATTGTTTGGGACGACCATGAAATGCATGGGAATGATCATGGTTTGAAGCGAATTGACCGCGAAATGCATGCAACTGACCGTGAAGGGAAGGGAATTGACCGCGAAATGCCTCGAAACGACCGTGAATCAACACGAAATTGTTTGGGACGACCGTGAAATGCATGGGAATGATCATGGTTTGAAGCGAATTGACCGTGAAATGCATGCAACTGACCATGAAGTGAAGGGAATTGACCGCGGAATGCCTCGAAACGACCGTGAATCAACACGGAATTGTTTGGGATGACCGTGAAATGCATGGGAATGATCATGATTTGAAGCGATTTGACCGCGAAATGCATGCAACTGATCGTGAAGGGAAGGGAATTGACCGCGAAATGCATGCAACTGTCCGTGAAGTGGAGGGAATTCACGTCAATTCCCTTCACTTCACGGTCATTTTCATGCATTTCACCATCAATTCCCTCCACTTCACGGACAATTCCATGCATTTCACGGTCAATTCCCTTCACTTCATGGACAATTCCATGCATTTCACGGTCAATTTCGACAATTCCATGCATTCAAGTGTCCAACCTTTGCACACTTGAAAGAAATCGAAATTGTCTGTGATCGACTACCTCCTGTCATCCAATGCCTTTGTTGGTCAGATTGGGAACATTTCCTTGGCTGTGCTACCACACTGTTTGTGGTTGCTAAATGTGACCGAAGTTCTTCGATCTGCTGATGATGGCCCACCTTGTCAACTTCACTTCCTATACTAGGCAACGGTTGGGATCCTTTCTCATTTGATGTATTGAATGATGCACTCTCTCGCCCATTGACATCTCTTGTACCCCCATCTGTATGTAAACCGGGTTCCTTGCTAGGCAGATGGTAGGGAACCTCCGCCACTTGGAATCCTTCACCAGAAGATTATGGCGGCCCTTTATCTATGAATCCATGGAGTAACATACCCTCCAGTGTATTACCATTTCCTTCTGCCCTTTCATGTAAATCAAGACCCTTGATTGGTGGATGGTGGCTTCCCTCCGCTTCAAATACTTTTTGAGATAATGATAGTGGTTCGTTCTCTATCGACCCATGGAATAACACACCCTCTAAATCACTACAATCTCCTTCTCCCCCTTCATGCAAATAGATATCCTCAATTTTAAAATGGTGGCCCACCTCATTCACTCCAGATCCTCCACCAGATGATGAAACTGGCCCTCTCTCTATTGACTCATCAAATGATATATCCTTGCGTTTGTCATCATCTCATACCCCTTGTTCATGCAAATTAATCCTTTCGATCGGTGGATGGTGGTCCACTTACACTTCAAATCCTTCACCTAATGATTTCTCTATTGATCGATGCAATATCACATCCTCTAGTCCATTATCATATCCTTCTTTGAGCATTTTGATCAATAAAGATTCTTTATCAGATGATGATGGACAATCATTCTTAATTAACCCATACAACAACATACCCTCGATTCCATCACCATCTCCTCCCCCTTCTTCATTTAAATCGAACTTCTCGATCAGCGAATGGTGGCCCACCTCCTCCACTTGAAACCCTTCCCCAGTCAATAAGATTCTGGTTGTTGGACCATTGACGTACATTTTTGATATATCGATATTTACTCGATACATACTTACTTTGATATATCGAAATATCGGAGATATAATCGATAATTGCACTAAAAAAGCAGTTTGACACTGGACATTTTCTGACAATTTTCGATATATCGAAATCTAGTCGATATATCGATACCTCGATATATCGACATCTACTCGATTATATCGATAATATAATTTAAAAAGTATTTTGTCGCTGGACAGTGAGTGACCATTTTCGATCAATCGAATAATAGTCGATATATCGGTCGGTTGTAAGGATGACTTACTACTATTATATCGACTAGATTTCGATATAATCGACAACTTACTCTACCATTAATCGATTATGTTTCGATTATATCGAAGAGTTTCGATATATCGTGTTCTATTCGATATATTGAAGTGTAATTTTTTCATTTTTTTCTAATGTATTTTTTTTTTATATTTTTTTGTTTTGCTTTTTTAGGTTAGCTTGTTAGTACACACCCATGTCGGTACACACACCATGTTATCCAAGTTGTGTTCATAGTGTGCTTTTTCTAGTCTCTTAAGTTGCACGGTCATTTGCATACATTTCGCGGTCAAACCGCTTCAAACCATGATCATTCCCATGCATTTCACGATCATCCCAAACAATTTCGTGTTAATTCATGGTCATTTCGAGGCATTTCGCAGTCAATTCCCCTCACTTCACGGTCATTTGCATGCATTTCGCGGTCAAATCGCTTCAAACCATGATCATTCCCATGCATTTCACGGTCATCCCAAATAATTCCGTGTTGATTCATGGTCGTTTCGAGGCATTTCGCGGTCAATTCCCCTCACTTCACGGTCATTTGCATGCATTTCGCGGTCAAATCGCTTCAAACCATGATCATTCCCATACATTTCACGGTCATCCCAAACAATTCCGTGTTGATTCACGGTCGTTTCGAGGCATTTCGCGGTCAATTCCCTTCACTTCACAGTCATTTGCATGCATTTTGCGCTCAAATCGTTTCAAACCATGATCATTCCCATGCATTTCGTGGTCATCCCAAACAATTCCGTGTTGATTCACAGTCGTTTCGAGGCATTTCGCGGTCAATTCCCTTCACTTCACGGTCATTTGCATGCATTTCGCGGTCAAATCGTTTCAAACTATGATCATTCCCATGCATTTCACTATCATCCCAAACAATTCCGTGTTGATTCACGATCGTTTCGAGGCATTTCGCGGTCAATTTCCTTCACTTCACGGTCATTTGCATGCATTTCGCGGTCAAATCGCTTCAAACCATGATCATTCCCATGCATTTCGTGGTCATCCCAAACAATTCCGTGTTGATTCACGGTCGTTTCGAGGCATTTCGCGGTCAATTCCCTTCACTTCACGGTCATTTGCATGCATTTCGCGGTCAAATCGCTTCAAACCATGATCATTCCCATGCATTTCGCGGTCATCCCAAACAATTTCGTGTTGATTCACGGTCGTTTCGAGGCATTCTGCGGTCAATTCGCTTCACTTCACGGTCATTTGCATGCATTTCACGGCCAATTCGCTTCAAACCATGATCATTCCCATGCACTCCACAGTCGTCCCAAACTATTCTGTGTTGATTCACAGTCGTTTCGAGGCATTTCGCGGTCAATTTCCCTTTCTTCACGGTCATTTGCATGCATTTCGCGGTCAAATCGCTTCAAACCATGATCATTCCCATGCATTTCACGGCCATCCCAAACAATTCCGTGTTGATTCACGGTCATTTCGAGGCATTCCGCGATCAATTCGCTTCACTTCACGGTCAGTTGCATGCATTTCACAGTCAATTCGCTTCAAACCATGATCATTCCCATGCACTTCCCGGTCGTCCCTAACAATTTCATATTGATTCATGGTCGTTTCGAGGCATTTTGCGGTCAATTCCCTTCCCTTCACGGTCAGTTGCATGCATTTCGTGGTCAACTCGCTTCAAACCATGATCATTCCCATGTATTTCACGGTCGTCCCAAATAATTCTGTGCTGATTCATGGTCGTTTCGAGGCATTTCGCGGTCAATTCCCTTCCCTTCACGATCAGTTGCATGCATTTCGCGATCAAATCGCTTCAAACCATGATCATTCCCATGCATTTCACGGTCGTCCCAAACAATTCTGTGTTGATTCACGGTCGTTTTAAGGCATTTTGCGGTCAATTCCCTTCACTTCGCGGTCAATTCCCTTCACTCCACGGTCATTTGCATGCATTTTGCGGTCAAATTGCTTCAAACCATGATCATTCCCATGCATTTCGCGGTCATCCCAAACAATTCCGTGTTGATTCACGGTCGTTTCGAGGCATTTCGCGGTCAATTCCCTTCACTTCAC
The DNA here is from genome assembly GCF_029962835.1 of Magnolia sinica. Lineage (NCBI taxonomy): Eukaryota > Viridiplantae > Streptophyta > Magnoliopsida > Magnoliales > Magnoliaceae > Magnolia > Magnolia sinica. The sequence continues at coordinate 19,901,762 of NC_080576.1, read as the reverse complement.
GGTCATTTACAAGCATTTCGAGGTCAAATCGCTTCAAACCATGATCATTCCCATGCATTTCGCGGTCATCCCAAACAATTCCGTGTTGATTCACTGTCATTTCGAGGCATTTCGCGGTCAATTCCCTTCACTTCACGGTCATTTGCATGCATTTCGCGTCAAATCGCTTCAAACCGTGATCATTCCCATGCATTTCACGGCCATCCCAAACAATTCCGTGTTGATTCACGGTCATTTCGAGGCATTCCGCGATCAATTCGCTTCACTTCACGGTCAATTGCATGCATTTCACGATCAATTCGCTTCAAACCATGATCATTCCCATGCACTTCACGGTCGTCCCTAACAATTCCATATTGATTCACGGTCGTTTCGAGGCATTTCGCGGTCAATTCCCTTCCCTTCACGGTCAGTTGCATGCATTTCGTGGTCAACTCGCTTCAAACCATGATCATTCCCATGCATTTCACGGTCGTCCCAAATAATTCTGTGCTGATTCATGGTCGTTTCAAGGCATTTCGCGGTCAATTCTCTTCCCTTCACGGTCAGTTGCATGCATTTCGCGATCAAATCGCTTCAAACCATGATCATTCCCATGCATTTCACGGTCGTCCCAAACAATTCCGTGTTGATTCACGGTCGTTTTGAGGCATTTCGCGGTCAATTCCCTTCACTCCACGGTCATTTGCATTCATTTCGGGTCAAATCGCTTCAAACCATGATCATTCCCATGCATTTCGCAGTCATCCCAAACAATTCCGTGTTGACTCACGGTCGTTTCGAAGCATTTCGCAGTCAATTCCCTTCACTTCACGGTCATTTACATGCATTTCGCGGTCAAATCGCTTCAAACCATGATCATTCTCATGCATTTCGCGGTCATCCCAAACAATTCCGTGTTGATTCACGGTCGTTTCGAGGCATTTCGCGGTCAATTCCCTTCACTTCACGGTCATTTGCATGCATTTCGCAGTCAAATCGCTTCAAACCATGATCATTCCCATGCATTTCACGGTCATCCCAAACAATTCCGTGTTGATTCACGGTCGTTTCGAGGCATTTCGCGGTCAATTCGCTTCACTTCACGGTCAGTTGCATGCATTTCACGGTCAATTCGCTTCAAACCATGATCATTCCCATGCACTTCACGGTTGTCCTAAACAATTCCGTGTTGATTCACGGTCGTTTCGAGGCATTTCGCGGTCAATTCCCCTCACTTCACGGTCATTTGCATGCATTTCGCGCTCAATTCGCTTCAAACCATGATCATTCCCATGCATTTCACGGTCGTCCCAAACAATTCCGTGTTGATTCACGGTCGTTTCGAGGCATTTCGCGGTCAATTCCCTTCACTTCACGATCATTTGCATGCATTTTACAGTCAAATCACTTCAAACCATGATCATTCCCATGCATTTCACGGTCGTCCCAAACAATTCTGTGTTGATTCACGGTCATTTCGAGGCATTTCGCGGTCAATTCTCTTCACTTCACGGTCAGTTGCATGCATTTCGCGCTCAAATCGCTTCAAACCATGATCATTCCCATGCATTTCACGGTCATCCCAAACAATTTCGTGTTGATTCACGGTGGTTTCGAGGCATTTCACGGTCAATTCCCTTCACTTCATGTCATTTGCATGCATTTCTCGGTCAAATCGCTTCAAACCATGATCATTCCCATGCACTTCACGGTCATCCCAACCTATTCCGTGTTGATTCACAGTCGTTTCGAGGCATTTCGCGGTCAATTCCCTTCACTTCACGGTCAGTTACATGATATAAATATGTATTAGAGAAATTTGTAGGTAAAATAAAGTTCTTCATGTAAAAAATAAAAAAAATAAAAAAAAATAAACAAATTTGCATAGACTTTTACGGACTACAGTTATGGCTACAGCTATAATCTGTAGCTATATCTTCGATACATATCAAATACACTTCGATTAATCGAAAATTGCAGGAATTTTTATGCAAAGTTGCTGGACAATTTTGGACCTTTTTCGATTAATCGAAAGACATTCGACACATCGAAGTACATATCGAAAGACCTTCGATGCATAGTAGAGGACATATTGAAAAAGCATTGGCTGCGGTTATCTCTACGGTTTTAATCCGTAGCCATAGGTACCAGGCTCTTTTTTTTCCTGTTGTAATTCCCACCGCCTTTGTGGGTCCTTTTATGAGGTATGTGTTATATCCAAACCGTCCATCTATTTGGCGAACTCGTACTAACGCTTGGGAAGAAAAATAAGATAGATTTAGCTATCAAGTGGACCACACTGTAAGAGGCAGTGGAAGATTGAACGTCTACCATTGAAACCCTTTTAGGGGTCCCAGAAGTTTTAGATCATTACAAAATTTGTTTTTCCTCTTCATCCAGGTCTTTGTGACATTATGAATAGATTGGATGGAAAATAAATGTTATGGTGGGCCCTACAAAAGTTTCCACGGTGAAAATTAATTTTCTGTTGCTCTTTGTAGTGTGGTCCAGTTGCTCTTTGGATATGATTTTTTTTGCTTGGATAATGCTCTGAAATGATCTCGAAATATGGATGAACGTTGTGGATATAATAAATACGTAACTGTGGGGCCCATGTAACTTTGATATCTTTTGAACCGTTCATACAGCTCAGAGTTCGAGGAGTGTCAGCGCTCGTCTTCGAGCACGACCTATCTGCTCGAAGGAACAAGCAGGGGCATTTTCGACCTTTGGCAAGTCATCCGTACAGCTGGGGCGTATTCTCGCAAAGGAAAATGAGGTGGGCTTAGTTTCCTAAATGGGCCATAAATGGGTCGTACAGTCGCAAATTTCTCAATTCTCATGGACATTTCAATGGCCTCGACCGAGCATTCTTGCGCAGCGACTTCCTGCGAAAGCTTTAGTAAGAAATCCGCATCCATCAATGCCGTACATCCGTTTTATAACCCAAACTTTAAGTATATCGAAAGCTCAAGTGAACCATACCACAGGAAAACACAAATATCATCTCGATACAAAATCCAAGAAGCTATCAACGGTGGCCGTTCAATTCACACTCTTTCCTGAGTTGTTGCCCACTCGAGCTTTACATATGCTTCAATTTTTGTTTTACACACTGAAATGATGTGATAAAACAGGTGGACGGCGTGGATATTACACATACATCACGCTGGGCCCACGGAGTTTACTCAGTGTGCTATAGAAATTGGATACTCTGGCGAAGGGTGAAGGTTCATACCTGGACACTAATATTACATACGGTGTCCAATAACTCAAATCAAACCGTTTATTGTGGTAGCCTGTGCAGATAGATTATCATCGAAAGATCTGATCCATTGGAATATCCTTCCTCGCTTCTGATTACAACATCCGATCATCGCTGTTTCCAGCGCTTGACCTCTCGTACGTTTGGTTGATCAAATGGCTAGGCTAGGTCGTCGGGCTTTTCCAGAACCCGCCTATCACGGTTGTAATAGAAGCCCGTGGGTCTAAAGTATGGGCTTAGACTAACGCTAGATTTGCAAAATGTTCCCTGCAGCTAGGGGTGTGCTCCGAGTTGAGTTGACCTCGGCTCAGCTCGGCTCGGCCACTAGCTGAGCTAGCTTGAACTTGGCTCAGCTCAGTCCTCAAGCCTGACTGGCCAGCTCAACTCAGTTCAATCGGCAACTCAAGCTAGTTTGAGTTAAGTTCGACCCAAGATCAAGCCGAGTTCGCCTGTGCAGCATTTTCACAAACACATGGACTACACCTTCAAAATCTCACAGTTTTACGTACAGCAACAGTTGTTTTACAGGTATTTTATCAAACACTTTATAAGCAACATAAAAACTCTTGTACGAGACTACCTAAGGGGACAACCCATTGTACCCACTAAAAGCCCACTATATATCATTGAGAATATAATTATTTGCATTGTATTTTTGATTTTTTTATATGCTCAATTGTTATGTTTTACTTGTGTGTATTATTTTAATTGTATCGTACACGAACCATGATGAGTTCACTCACTGAGCCTGGCCAGTTGACAGTATATTGATAGAAAAATTGTACAAATGAAATTAAAGCTGATACAACGACTCAAAAAGTAAGAATACGAAGCCAAACTAGTGGATAAGAATATGAAGCCAAACTAGTGGATGATCCACATGAACAGTGGCCATATATTAACCGAAGATGAGCTTACTTCGCTATATCAATAGAATGATTAAATGCAACATGTGTTTCCTATTATTATTCTAAATTCTATTTCAAAATGACTTCTAATTTAGATTTTATAATTTTGAACAACTTGATGATTTTGAACAATGACTTAATAAAAATCTCAAATTGGTGGACATAAATATTTTAGCTTATATTATTGATTATCATAGATTAGCGGTTGATATGTGTGTTTTGATAGATGTTAATAAGAACATATAATTCATATTATATTATGCCTTTATTAATATGATGTGGCTCACTGATTTAAGTACATTGAGTGTACGAGGGTGCACACTCAGTATCTGAATTGCAGGTGTGACATGTGGTTAGCAGGATGTGACTGAATAGGTGTGATCGACTAAATCAGAACTTAGTCGATCACAGTCCGACCACTTAAGGTTGTAAAAATTTACTTATACTCCTAATGTACCATAGCGGGAGCCGCTAGGTAGTAGCGATGTAAATTAGACTATGGTAAGCTATGCTAAGAAAGATAAATGTGAAAGATAATCTAAAAGGTAGATTGACGTGTTTGGTGTAGGGCCTCGAGCTCTTCTTCGGATGCTCCTTTTATAGCTTGTCGAGCCAGTGAAACCCTCAATGAGATTCCTTGTTGATCCTGTATTCTCCACGCACACACCACAATTATGGATATAGGAATCTCCTTGATTGATCTGGAATTTTCGACTACTCTAGTTACAACTGGACCTACTGGCTTCTCATATCTTTTTCTCGTGGCTAATCCTTCACGGATATCTTCGTTGCCTATTATATGGATCAGGCCTGGGACCACCAAAGTTTCTTTAGTGAAGACAACCAGGCCAAGATCAAGAAACTTCAAAGGTTGATTCGGTGTTAGATTGGTCATGAGCACTCACTTGATGGCCCACTTCCTTAACTTCGAGCTATTGGATGGTCCTGATCGAACCTCCTGCATTTAACCACTTGTAAGGTGGTGGTTTGGAGTGTTAGAGGGATTGGACACCCGATATTGATATGTTATCAAACCAAATTAAATCTAGTTCTCCCATTCACTTTATTCCGATTAATGTGTGGCGATGGAGGCCTGATCGAGTTGATGTGTCTATCTCTCTAGATTTAGGTCCGATCCATGATTGGGTTTGCGTTAACATTGATTTGATATTTGGATATTTGAAATTTTCTCGAACGCTACTACTTCTTTGAACATCTCTAAGAAGATCTCCCATTATAGAAGGACTGTGAGAGACAACTCACCGAGAATATCATGGCCAAATATGTGATTAGATTCCTTCTCTTGGCGGGTCTCTTATAGCCCTGTTGGGTATGCTACCTCATTAATTGGCATGATAAGCGTGGCCATATGGCATGCATTGATTCTTTCTCTTAAAGGCAGGCGTAAGGGTATGTGCCTCTGCGTTTATAACCAAATGTGTATCGCCAAATGAAGATCAAATGAAGATACCCTAGGGTGAGAGTAGGTTTTATACCACATAACAGTCTTTGATTGGTCTATGTCGGGGTGCCGAAAATGAATTTAACCAAATCATTTTACGACATGAGCCAAAAAATGAGATAGATACAAATCTCAAGTGAACCACACCACTAGAAAATAGTGGTGATTGAACACCCGCCATTAAAAATAGTGGTGATTGAACACCCTCTGTATTGTTTTTTGCCATCCAACTTGTTGGTTAGGTCACAAAGATAAAACACAAATATTAGCTTCATCAAGAACTTTTGTGGCCCATAATAAGTTTTTAATGGTGAGAGTTCAATCACCATTTTTCCCATGACGTGGTCCATGTGAGATTTGGATTTGCCTCATTTTTGGGCTCATGCCCTAAAATGATCTAGAAAGCGATTGGCAAGGTCGGTAGGTAATCATTTGGATTGTAAGGTGGCTACTGGTTTGTGCTTTATGGGCCCCACCATGATGTGTATACGTTTTATCCATGTCATATTTACATTTTTTCGGATAAATTTAGGGATTGGACAAAAAAAAGAGAGACAAATCCTGATCTTAGGTGGACCACACTACATAAAACAGTGGTGATTGAATGCCTACCATTAAAAATATCCTAAGGCCCACTATAATGTTTAATTGCCATCAAACCTATTGATTAGGTCACATGGAGCTAGACAAAGGGAAAACATAAATCTAAGCCTGATTCAAACTTTTATAGTCTCCAAGAAAATTTTTAATGGTTGACTTCCAGTCACCATTGTTTCTTGTAGTGTGGTCCACCTAAGATTTGGATTTGAATCATTCATTCAAGGCTCGTGCCATAAAATAATTTGGCATAATGAATGCGCGGCATGGATAGAACACATACATTATGGTGTTTGGCGCTGAGCAGTGAGGTGGCTATTGGTTGGTGCTCCATGGGCTCCATCATGATGTATGTGTTTTTCCAGGCCGTCTATCTATTTTTCCTTATCATTTTAGGGAATGTACCAAATCAGAGTCTGCTTTGGGCGTGAATTAGAGAGGAAGCGGATTGTGCAGTGAGTAATTAGTGCAATAATGGCCCATTGTCAATGTATGTCTTTTTGACACCATCCATCCATGTTTATGGATCATTTTAGGGCATGATTCCAAAATTGAAGTAGATCTAAAGCTCAAGTGAACCATTCCACGGGCGTCGATGGGGACAACCTGTTGGACATAGGCCAGTGGAGCCCACTGGAGGGCAATCTGAAAAGGCCGAGCAATGTCCTGGGGGGGGGGGGGGGGGTGGGTTAGGGGTGCATAGGATAATACCAAATTAAAAATAATAAGCGGAATAAAGACAACAAGATAGCCAATTAAATGCAATTAACCAAAGAAAATAACAACCTCAAAAATCAAGTATTGAGAGGTTGATACAAACTTGATTCTAAGGACAATCTAACACCAAAAACCAATGGCTTATGGCAGGACAACATTACTAGAACGTGGGTGAGTATCAAAAACTCAAACTAAAGAGGATATGAAGGAAATAGAAACTAATCTATTACAACATTCACCACACAATGCTGAAATGTAAAGATTACAACATTCACATCCACAATCTTAAACCATAAAAGATAAAGAAATAAACTACACATCCACCAAACACAAAGAATTATAGTGGATCGCTTGTGTGTACACCAACTGTTAAACAACAGCCACACAACTACTCCACTCATAATATCCACTCCCTCGGGATATTAGTGTTCACTAATTTAAAATAGGTTTTTCAAGGTTCACTTAAAACCTTCACAATTGTATCTTTAAAGTGGGCTTATACAATTCAAAAAACCCCACTCTCTGAGTTTTCTGGATCACCTCAGACAAACCATAAATAGAGATTTTTCTGAAACAATCTCACAAACCAAAAAGGAATTGAATTACAGAAAAAGTAAAATACTTATCTGTATGACGATTTCGAAGCAACCCGGTAGAACCAACCTGATGACGACGTAGATGTTCAACGTTCAGTCTCACATGTATAAAGGGTTCTAAGTCTAGATGATTTTTAATTAGATCAGCACGAGCTTTGCTTTGATTTTGATCTCATAAAAAAGGTCAATCAAATATCCATTTTCAACATAAGAATGGAATAGAGAATCAAAATCAAAATACAAGAACTACTTTAAAGAATCTTAAATATGTACAAAATAGTCTAGAATGTACTTAAAATTAACTCAGAGTGGTTGCTTAAGCATGATAAGAATTGAATAGAAAACTCTGAAATTCGAGTACTATTTATACGTGAAAAATCAGTTCGCACGACTAGCCTTTGGTTAGCTACGACTAGCCTTATCTAAACATATTTTCAAAAATTCTGGCGCGATAAGATTTTTCAGTTGCATGACTGGCCTTGTGTGTCCCACGACTGGTCGAGTAGCCTGCTGACTGGTCGTGTGAGTCCAGATTACTCACTGGAAAACGAGTTGAGCACTATTCACACGATTGGTCGAGCAGTTTTCAGGACTGGTCGTAGACCAAAAGAAAATTTCTGAAAATTAATAACAAATCTTGGACTGGTCAAGGAAATTCTATAACTGGTCGAGCCAGTGCTAGGGCTAGTCAAAAGAATAGAATTTTACACTTATAAAATGACCAAAATAACTGACCAAAAGTATAAAATGATGTAATCATGATCTAAGGTCAATCTAGGTCAATCATACCTTACTTATGAGATAGAACATATGAACCATCAAACTATCGATCACTTCAGTAACTTTAATTCTTGCTCTTCAAAGCTTAAACTTGACATATCGAATATAGTCTTCAAATAGGTCTGGAGTTCTTGAATTTTCAATGTTCTTGAAAACTAAGTCTTCACTTTCTTCCTGTTTGAAGATTTCGGTAAGTTCGTTGTAGATATCGGCAAGATAAATTCAACACAAACATAACACATGTCAAAGATTTAATGTGAATAGATGCACAAGCTTGATACAAATCAAGATATAAACTTGAATTGGTTTGTCACACTAAAATTTGACAATACTTAGGGTTTATCAACATAGCACTTTCACAATCACTAGTGGTTGGGTCCCATGAGGTTTAGCCTCATTTTTCTTATTCATTTTTCTTTCTTCCGTTTGAAGTTGAATTTTAAATTCTACTTTAAATAAAGATTTAGATGAAGAGATAAGGATAAGACCGGATAATTTTTGGTTTCATGTAAACTCCTCTCCTTCCCTATAAATGGAAAGAGACTCTCTCGTGAATAACATATTAAGCAACAACGAGAGTAAAAAAAGGAAAGTGATATATTGATATTTGTCCATTTAGCTTGTCCCTGGGACGATCTAAGCCATAGATTGTAAGACTCGTATCCTAGACCGTACTGTTCTGTAGGCTTTCGCGGTCTTTCTAGTCGAATTCTGGCAACCTTCGACCTTTATCCGACGTTTACGCGCGATCATAAGCCGAGTCCTGTCAACCCGAGACTTGTACCCTAGCGACTACATCGTTGCCGCGATTCTGATGCAGCGTCTTCTACGTCGAGGCGATACCTAGGCTAGGAGATGTGGGCCCGCGCTCAGTTCGAGAAAAACGTCGCCTGTTGCAAAACCTAAGAGAATCTCTACAACATGTCACCTCAATCGATCCATCAATCCCATCAAGGGTCAAGTACACATCACCTCACACCCATCCCCAAGCAACCTCATAAGTCAACAAACCCTTACACACCCCATATCCTTCTTACACAAATTCCCTCAAAAGTCAATAAAGTTCTTACACACCCATCCCTCTCTCCCATCCATCACTCCATCCCATCTTCTCTCTCTCTTATTTCTCCCTTCTTTTCCAAGCAACCCAAAAATACCAAAATACCACACGTCTAAGCTCTCCCAAATCTCCATGAGAGAATTTTGTGTGTGGCTCACTTCCTAACTCTCTCATCTCCCATCTCAACCATCAAAACTCCATCTCTTCCATCGGGATCGAAGCTAAGGAGCAAAGGAAGCCAAATGAGCAAGAAGAAGGCGGTGGGTGATCTTGGATTTTTGTCTTTCATTCTTTTCTTTTGATTTAAAGGTCCATATATGTGGGACCCACTTTAATATATGCTTGTATCCAAGAGGGGCCCGTAGTGGCGGGGCCCCTCCGTTATCTCCGATCTCTCTCTCTCTCTCTCTCTCTCTCTCTCCCTCTCTCTTTCTTCCTCTCCCTCTCTATCTTCCTATGATCATAGCCACCTATGATGTGTGTATTTTATCCATGCTAACCAACTTGTGGGCCACCTTGATCCCAAATTGGGGTCTGCATGACCGGATGGTCACACCGGCCCAGATGAATGAGAAATATAAATATCAGTTTGTTCCAAATCTAGTGGCCCACTAAGCAGGACCATCATGATGTATGTGCATCATCTAGCACCATCCAGCTTGCTAGACGGTGGCTAGACAGTGGATATAATATATACATATATGTATATAGGTGGCACGTGTATGTAATGATATATTTTATATAATATGATGTAATATTATATTATATATAATAGGCATGAATATATGCATACAGTTATATTGCTGTACGTGTGGGCCCCATGTGGGACCCACCTGTTTTGAGAACGAAATGGCTGGTGTAACGCCGGTCAGCAGCCAGCAGCTGCTGTCTGCAGCATCTTTGGTGGGCCACACCACGTGGACCTCACCAAGATGTGTGTGTTTCATCTGCATCGTGTCATGCTCAGCCCCCCACCCATGGCATGAGTTTCATCCCAACCGTCCTTCCATTTTGACGGTGAAGCCCACCTGGTGCAGGTGCTTCCTCTCAACCGTCCATCCATTCTGACAGTGAGGTATAGCTAACAGTGAAGTGTTAACTGACAGTGGAGGTATACTGACGGTGGGTGTGTGCTGACAGTGAAGTGTGGACTGACGGTGGGGTCCATAGGACCCATCCACGCCGTCCATTCATTGGATGGGCCACACTGTGATGCGTGTGGGACATCCACCGTCCTTGGACGGTGGGACCCACCCCACGTGAGGGGCCACCTTGGCGTGTGCGTCCGTCCAGGCCGTCCAGGCAGGGCCTGGATGTTATGTAAATATTAAATATATTATATTATATTACATTAATATATGATGTATATATTATATATTATATTATAATATAATATAATATCTTATATGTGTTGAGGGTAGGCCGTACGTGGGACCCACCTCTGCTCCCTTTTAATGCAGTAAAGTTGCACTAGCAGCAGCTATAAAAATATATTAAATATATTATATTATATATACTTTATGTATATATAAGGGTGTGCCCTACGTAGGACCCACCTCTACCTCTTTTAAGCAGCAGCAGCTGCCTGTACACGGCAGCTATACAGCAGCCATATTGCTGCTATGCACGGCAGCAAGTGGACCCCACCGCCAGCTGTTGTTCACCGTAGCAAGTTCCGTGGGTCTCACTTATTTCATCCACGCAGTCTATCTATGGGACCCATCATGATGCATGTAATGTATACAAATCGTCGAACCATTTGTGAGATTTTTTTTTGGCATGGGATAAATGAGTGAGATCCAAAGTTCAAGTGGACCCCACCATTTGCAATAATAATGAATGGTGACATTCACTGTTTAAAACTTCTTAGGAGCCACAGTGATTCCCACCCAAGCTGATATTTAGTTTTCACTTCATCTATCTCTATGCAACTTATGAGTAGGTTGGATCTCAAAATACATAAGGGTGGGCCTGATTTGATATGCATTTGGCCCATTTGATCGACCCATTTGATTCGGCCCATTTGGTCGGCCCATTGATTCGGCCTATTCGATTGGCCCATTTGATGTATATAAAGTTCGATGCGATGTGTGTGAGGCCTATGAGCAAGGCCCAATGTTATGTAGGTGTGTGGCCGTTACATTGTTTATGAATTCCTTATGTAGGCCACTCTTTGGGAGCAATGTTGGTTAGATGTCCATATTGAGGGGCAATGATGGTTAGATGTCCTCATTATGACCTTCCCTTAGGCCTTGTTAGGCCCATTCCCTTCGTGGGTTAACCCAAATAAGTGGGCCCTATTCGCCGTAAACGGATGACTCCATATTACCGGATTTGATATAACCACGGCCAAGTGCCGATCTTTATACTATGGTTGATCGACTGATCATCTATAGACCTCGCCTTGCTTATATATGCTGATTGTCAGTGCCGATTATCGATGCTGATTATCGGTGCCGTTTATCGACCCTGATTATCGATGTCGATTATCAATGCTGATTATCAGTGCCGATGCCGGCTATCTATACCGATTATGAGTATGTGATAACATAACATCATGATACATGCCCATGCGAATCATCTGTATGCTTGTGATGAAATGAGTGACTGATCATAGCACATGCTATTTGACAGATTATTATGGGACTCCCTGGTGAAGGGAGATACTCACATGAGCGTGCGGTACGCGTATGATTGTTGTATGACTGGATTGTGTGATTCATGCATCTCGCATTGTGTGACATATATACTGTATGCCCTAACGACATCAGGGCCATAGCCTACACAGGCCTATCGTGGTTGGCAGGATTGGATACCGAAAATCTTGTTCTACATGGGATGTTATAGATATCCCTGATTGAAAGTCCCTAAACCCTTATGGTACCAGGAGGTTGCTCCAACGTCTAAACTAAGTGGGTGCATGAGTGCCAAGTGCCAAGTACCAGAAGGCCGCACTTTCCACTGCCCAAGAGGAAGGGACAATGTCACGCCCCAAACCCGGAAATCGGATTCACAGGAATCCGATTCACCGAATCCAGTGCCGACAGCCTCCGTAGTACCCCATTCTCGGCTCCTAACATTCATACGACAGATTCCGATCCTGGGATTCTACAAGGAGGATTTTTTTTTCTTTGTGTACATTTAACTCGCAATAAGCATAACCACAAGATTACCTGAATCACAAAGGCAACATCATCATCACATGTCCACTAATATAATCATTGAGTACAATGCTGAAAAGGAAATACATATAAAAAAATCAAGCTCCAAAAGACTGTTGCACGCTCCAAGCTCAACGTTGCTGCGACCAAATGCCACCTGCACGCATCTATCGTGCATAAGCTTATAGAAAGCTTAGTGGGTGGTGAAAGTGTGTGCACAAGGTAAGTGTCAAGTATTCAATACAATGCCATAATCATACAATACCGAAAATACTGGTAATCCATAATTCGTATAATATTGAAATAAGTAGAATACTGACTAGATCAGGAATTATCAGAGTAAACAGAAATATTAACAAGATCATGAATCATACGATATCAGAGTAAGCGGGAATATTAACAAGATTATGAATCATACGATATCAGAGTAAGCGGGAATATTAATAAGATTATGAATCATACGATATCAGAGTAATGCAAAAACATGCTGATAGGCCCATAAATCCCATCGGCCTTATCTAGGCTATGCGATGCAAAAATATAATGAAAACAATATCATGTACTGATGAAGCAATGCAGATCAGCTATGCAATGCGGAGACACTAAGCCGAATATCAGATGTCGATGAAGCAATGCAATATGCAAATCCTGATGAGTCCACGAATACCGTCAATCGTATCTAGGCCGTATAATGCAGAAGCATAGCAACCTAAAATGCTAAGTACTGTGGATGCAATGTGATATGCGATGCAAATGAGATGACCATGCTGGAGTGTGAAGTCGGGATGATAGTACGTAGTATCGCAGGCTACAGGGTCCACCACAAGGGACTTCTATCCAAACCAGTCCCATACCTAAATTTGGATAGTCAGACTCAATGTGGTAAACTCCTGATCTCAGGTTAGTCGCGCGCCCAACCGAAATCCTCGCCATGCGAAGGTACACGTAACAAATAGTTACGTACCACCAGCCTGAGTGGATAGTGAATGAATGAATGAATGAATATGCAATTCCTGCTCAATAAGTCCACATATCAGTACGGTTACTCTCTGGGAAATCACCGGGGTCTATTACACTCCAAACTAGGTTGCCGCCCCATCGTGCGCAACAAGGTGAGTGAAAGAGACCTCACTATCCGCCTGCCAATATCGGGCCCAGCTCGTCGATAGCGGACCCATTCCTCGAGCTGGTCAGACTCAGCCTAGCATCGCCCCCTCCTCTCGGGCAGGTAAGGCCGTACCCCCTTCCAACCGACCACGACACAGTGGGAGACGCGGCCTAACGGTATACGACCCTCATGCGCTCGTGCATCCACTCGGTCTAGACGTTGGAGCAACCTCTGGAACCAAGAGGGTTTAGGGACTTTCACCCAGGGATATCTATAGCACCCCATGTAGAACAGATTTTCGGTGTCCCATCTCGCCATCCACGAAATACCTGTGGAGGCTACGACCCTGATGTCGCTAGGGCGTGCAGTGATCACAATGCAAGATGCATGAGTCATACAATCCAATCATGCCTCACTCCTACGCATACCATGCGCTCAGGTGAGATAATCTCTGCCTATCAAGGAGTCTCATAATAACCTACCCAATGACATATGCAATGATCAACCACATCTCATAACAAACATACAAATGATGCGTATGAGCATGTATCATGATGCTATGCTGTCACATACTCATAATCAGTATCAATAACCGGCATCGACAATCGACCTCTACAGTGTGGGCATTTAACCAACATCGCCCCCAAGGAATGGCCCACATAGGGCCTAAAATATAGTGGACCTATGACCTCTCACAAGGGTTAAATATACAACACCATGGGCCTCGCTCAAGAGCCACATATACACAACAGGTGGGCCCTGCTCATGGGCTTTAAATACATGACATGTGGGCCCTACACATGGGTCTCGAATACATCAAATGGGTCATGCATCATGAGCCTAATACATATCACAATGGGCCTTGCCCATATGCCACAAATACATCACAATGGACCTTGTCCTTGGGCCATGAATACATCACAATGGGCCTTATCCATGGGCCATGAATACATCACAATGGCCTTGCCCATGGGCCTCAAATTCATCACAATGGGCCTCAACTACGGGTCGCATATACATCATATAGGTCTCAACAATCGGCCTTGCCAATCGAAATCGGTCTCGATAATCGAAATCAGCCTCAACAATCGGAATCAGCTTCGATACTCGGCCTCGACAATCGGGATCGATCGATAATTAGAATCGGTAAATCGGTCACGATAATCAGCCTCGATCGCTAATTAGAATCGGCAAATCGGTCACGACATTCGAATCGATCAATAATTAGAATCGGCAGATTGGTCACGACAATCGGATCGATCGATAGTCAGAGTCGGTAAATTGGTCGCGACAATCGGATTGATCGATAATCAGAATCGGCAAATCGGTCACGACAATCGGATCGATCGATAATCAGAGTCGGTAAATTGGTCGCGACAATCGGATCGATTGATAATCAGAGCCAGCAAATCGGTCACAATAATCATCATATAAATAAGGCGGGGTCCATATGTGAACAACCGATCAACCATAACATAAAGATCGGCCCTCAGCCGTGGTTATACCAAATTCAATAACACGAAACCATCGGTTTATGGCGAATGGGGCCCACCTAATTGGGTTAACCTACTAAGAGAATGATGAGAATGGGCCTAACAAGGCCCACGGGAAGGTCACAATGAGGACATCTAACCATCATTGCCCATCAATGTGGACATCTAACCAACATTGTGCCCAAGGGGTAGCCCACATAAGGGATTCATACGCAACGTATCGGCCACACATACATCCCAATGGGCCCCATTATGCGCCCCTCATTTATCATGTTGGGCTTCATACAAGGGCCTCAAACGAATCACAATGGGCCACGCCCATTGGTCTCGAATACATCACAATGGGCTTCACCCATGAGCCTTGAATACATCACATTGGGCCTTATCACATAGGCTGGAAGTTTATCACAATAAGTCGTATTACATCAAGCGGGCCGCATCCACGGGCTGCACCAATGGGCCTTAATAGGCCTCGGCACATGGGCTATAAACACAATAAGTGGGCTGCATCAATGGATCGCACTAATGGGCCTCGTGGACGGGCACAAATACATCAAGGCGGGCCTCTTGGACGACCTTAAATACATAAAGTGGGCCTCATGGACGGCCACAAATATATATCAAGGTGGGCCTCATGGACGGCCACAAATACATCAAAGTGGGCCTCATGGACAGCCACAAATATATATCAAGGCGGGCCTCATGGATGGTCACAAATACACCAAAGTGGGCCTCATGGACGGCCACAAATATATATCAAGGTGGGCCTCATGGATGGTCACAAATACACCAAAGTGGGCCTCATGGACGGCCACAAATATATATCAAGGTGGGCCTCATGGATGGTCACAAATACATCAAAGTGGGCCTCATGGACGGCCACAAATATATATCAAGGTGGGCCTCATGGATGGTCACAAATACACCAAAGTGGGCCTCATGGACGGCCACAAATATATATCAAGGTGGGCCTCATGGATGGTCACAAATACACCAAAGTGGGCCTCATGGATGGCCACAAATACACCAAAGTGGGCCTCATGGACGGCCACAAATATATATCAAGGTGGGCCTCATGGATGGTCACAAATACATCAAAGTGGGGTGTAACATGTGTATCACTGCACACATGGCCCACGTATGATAATCAGCACTAACCAAACATTGTCTAAGTGAATCAATACCACCCAAACATTATCTATGTAAATTTGTACCATCAAACATACCCATGTAAATCGGCACCGTCCAAACGTTGTCTAGCAAAACAAACAAATGGCATGGATTTAAAACACATACATCTCGGTGGTCCCCTCATGTGTACACTGTGGATCTAAAACATACATCACTTGGGCCATGAACGGCCTGGATATAACACCCATATCATATCATGCTGGGGTCCACGTCCAGCACTGTCTGGATGGTGGACGGCCAGGAGAAAACACATATATCATGGTGAGGTGCCACGTGGGTGGCTCACCAGCGTCCATCCCACGTCCAGCAGGTCTGAACGGTTAGGCAAGAACACATCTAGCATGGTGGGCCACGTAGATGGACAGGGTGGATACAACGCATACCTCTAGGTGGGCCCCACTCCAAAGAAAAACAGGTGTACGGCATGGTACGTAGACACATACATTCCGGGGGGGTCCACTAATAGAGACGGATGGACGGCGTGGGAGAAAATTCATACATCAAGGGGTGGATTTCCACCGTCCAGAGGCTCTGGACGGTGTGAATAAAGTATATACATCTGGTGGGTCCACTGTTGTTGATGGTGTGGACCACCTGATTATGGTGAACGGTTGATTTTTGGGAAATCCCCATGCCTAAAGGGGACCCATCAATTGCACGGTGTAGATGCCCCAAATGCATCACGGTGGGGCCTGAGGTGGGGTCCACTCTCCCTGCCCGTTGCCAGCGCCAGGACGCTGCTCGCTGCTAGCGTCAGCAGCAGCAGCAGCGTTGACGTATTTAGGTTTTTTTTTTTTTTTTTTTTAAGAATCTCATAGGTGGGGTCCACATCAGGAGGATCTACTCCACTGGTTGGGTCCCTAGGTGCGTGACGGGTCTAACAAGCCTAATATTAGGTGTGTTTCGATGCACAGAACACCACAGCAGGTCCTAACAATTGAATTCACTCAAAACCATTGTTTTTCTTACAATATGGCCCACCAGGGATTCAGACTGACTTCATTTTCTGGCTCAACGCCTAAAATGATCTAGGGAATAGTATGGACGGTGTAGATTAGAGACATACATCAAGGTGGGGCCTGTATGAGTGGCCCACCCAAAAGTTTAAAATCCAACGACCTTTTGGCGGTGAGTACACCTCACAGTGGATCAATCTTCACACAACGTCCAGCGCGTCCAGGGACGCTGGACGTGAATATATTTATCATGGTGGGTCCCACGTGTGGGGACCACAACTGGTGGGTCCCACGTGAACGTGGCCCACTTGATTTGTATCAATATGATATTTATGTTTTTCCATCATCCAGAGGATAAGGCTCACATGGCTTTGATGGACAGTTGGACATCACGTACACTCATTCAGTGGGCCACAAAATCAAGGAAGGAGAGAGAGAGAGAGAGAGAGACCCACCTTTAGATCAACTCCTTCCGCCCATGCAATCTAGAGCTCGAAGGGAACAATTTTGATGGTTGAGATGATGATCCAAGGGTTGGATTGGGTGGTAGGAAGGTGGGCCACACCTAGTTTTTTTCATGGAGCCATGGACGTCCACCTCTCATGGGGGTTGCTTGGAATGAGAGAGAAAAGAGAGAGAGGTGTAAGAGAGAGAGAGAGGTGATGGATGGGGTGATAGGATGAGGGAGCATGGTACTTGTTGACTTTTGGGTGAAAAATGAATGGGTGCCATGCCTTGTTGGTGAAAAAGGGATGGTTAGATAAGGTTATGTACTTAAACTTTGATTGATGGATTGATGTGACGTTTAAGGTAGAGATTCTCTTGAAAATTACAACGCGCGGTGTTATCATCGAACTGAACGCGGGCCCACATCTCCTGGTTAGGGTACCGCATCAGCGTGCAAGACGCGGCATCGGGACCGCGGCGACGGCGTGGTCGCACTGGTACAAGTCTCAGATCAAGCCGACTCAGATAGACGGGACACATCTTAGGGTCGCACGCAAACACCGATAACCGATCGCGAGTCGTCAGAATTTGACCGGGATGACCACGGGAGCCTACAGAATCGTACGGGTTAAGATACGGGTCTTACAGACAAAGCTAGGCTGAGTTTGACCAGCTCGAGGAATGGGTCCGCTATCGATAAGTCGGACCCGATATTGGCAGACGGATAGTGAGGTCTCTTCCACTCACCTTGTTGCGCGTGATGTAGCAGGAATCTGGCTTGGAGTGTACTAGACCCCAGTTATATTTCAGAGTTGAACTGTGGACTCAAATGAGGATTTATATGCTTGAGTTGCATCTTGCATCGTATGGCCTTGGTATGACCGACATCATTCATGCCTTGCATCGCATACCTTGGTACGACTAATGGTATTCATGGATTCGTCAGCATATTCTGCATTACTCTGATACTACATAATTGTATTACTACTTTGCACACACACTTTCACCACCCTCTAAGCTTTCCATAAGCCTATGCATGACCGTTGCGTGCAGGTGACGTTGGACCGCAGGAACCCTGAGGCAGGAGCGCTTAGCAGATTATCTTGGAGCTTTTTATTCATCATCATTGTATTTCTCTTTATGCGCTTTGTACTTGTAAATTTTTTATCATAGTGGAAATGTGATAGGGTTTTTGGTTATTGTTCGTGGGTTATGCATTTGGTTATGCTTATTACGAATCAAACTGATATTGAAAATCCTATTCGTAGCATCCCAGGATCGGAACCTGGCGAATGGGCGCTGGGAGCCGAGAATGAGGTACTACGGAGGCTGTTGGCGCCGGATTAAGCGATCGAAAATTTTGTGAGCACGGTTTTCGAGTTTGAGGCGTGACATAGATCACAATTCGAGGCCATCTATACTGTAGAATTAGAGGGGTGATTAGACCAATCTGCTCCTGTAGTGGTTAGGCGGACTGTTAGATCTGGATCATTCATATTCGGCTTTATGGAGGTCTCATATCGTGTAGTCCGTTAGATCTTGAGGGCTCACTCTTCTGCATAGACTTTCACAATCATGTTCAATATTGAAATCTTCTTAAGGTCCACAATGACGTTGTTGTCTAACTTGTTCATAAGGTCACACTGACCATGGGTGAAGAGAAAACAAAAATATAAGCTTCATTCAAAAACTTTTGTGGCCACCAAGAAGTTTTTAACATAGGCATTCAATTCACATAATTTCCCATGGTGTGGTCCACTTGATATTTGAATATGATTCAAAGCTCAAGTGGGGCCGCCTTACTATATGTATTCTATATTATACCGTTCATCCATTTTACTGGATCATTTCAGGACATAAGCCCAAAATTGAAACAAATTCAAATATGAGTTGAACAATATTATAGGAAACAATGGTGATTGATCATTAAAATTTTATTATTGGCCACAAAAGTTTTAAATCAAGCTAATATTTATTTATTTTTCCTATCATTTTTTGTGACTTTATCAATAGGTTGGAAGGAAAATAAATGCATCATATATGTAATTATGGTCTTTGCTGGCCATTGCTTAATAGTGAGGCTTTCAATCACCACAGTTTAGTGTAATATAGTCTTTTGTTTTTGTTTTTGTTTTTTTTTTTAGGGCTCATGCCCTAAAATGACCTAAAAAAGGATGGACAACCTAGATATAAAATACAAACATCAAGGTGGGCTTGTGTTAAGGGTTGTATAGTCTAGAGTGAGTCCCAGGCAACCCTTAATCCTTTCCCTGACAACACCTCCTAGCGCTGGTGTGTGAGCTGTGAAGCCTACATCAGAATATATGTATTTTACATTTACACTGTCCATCAGTTTTTCTAGCACATTTTAAGGCATGGACCCAAATATGAAGTAGATCTGGAGCTTAAGTGGACGACACCACAGAAACAGTAGGACAATGACACCCATTCACTGTTAAAACCCTTATGGGGCCCATCAAATTGTTTAGTTGCCATCCAACCTGTGGATAAGGTCGCACATACTTGGACGAAGTAAAAACAAAAATATAAGCTGATTCAAAATTTTTATGGCCCCTAATAAGTTTTTAATGATTGGCGGTGAATCACTGCAAATTTAGTAGTGTTGTGAACGGGAGCTTGGATCTGCTTATTTTTTGGGTTCATGCCTTGAAATGATCTAGCAAAATGGATGAACCGCGTGGATATAAAACATATACATCAGTTCGGGCCCCACAGCACCCAACACATCACAGTTACACCCCATCGGCGGGGGTGGTGCCTAATCCGTGTCCCCATTTTGTCGAGCGGATGGTGAAACAAGGGTTTGCAAAGCGCAATTGAAATCCCCCGAGGCAGAAAGCCCCTTGCGGATAGCCCGAATAAGGTGACCTACCTGATCGACGTAGCCAACCTTCCATCTAGCCTAAGAGAATTCATGAGGCAGTCTTAGATCTCCCATCTAGGATGCTTCATCAGAGTCTGCTCCTACATAAAGCTCCACTTCCCCAAAGTATCCAAGCAGACTTAAACCATGTAAGTGGGCCCCACAATCCGCATCATTTACATTTTTTTGGTAGACTCAGTATTCCAGTGTTTAGTTGGGCTGTCAAGAGATGTAAGAAAAAGACTAGTCAGAAAAAAAAAAAAGAAAGGAAAAAGACTGAAACAAAGAAGAAAGGAACAAAAAAAGAGAAGAAAATACAAGAGCATAGAGCTCGAACCCAGCCCACAAACATTAACTCAGAGCCCAATCCCTTAATGGACGGGAAATGGAGTGTGTACATTCTAGGATCGTTTGGGCTACCAAAAGTTTCAATGTCCAATCATTATATTAAAATGAAGCTTTTATTATAAAGATCATGTGAAAAATAAATTTCAAGGTAAAAAAAAATAAGTGTATAATACTATGGGCTATGATCAAATGTATAGTTATAATATATATGAATAATTTTTATGATTTTGCATAAGCTAAAATAATTTAAAATCATGGTCTTGAAGATACATTAGAGTCATGAAATAAGAAGCTAGTAAACTCTGCTAGGGTCCACAAAATATGTTAAAATTAATGGTTTAAGAATTCTTGGCCTTAGATCTCAACTTTTTTTCTTTGTTCAAGTCAAGATTTGGATATGACGATGTTGATATTGTGTCAAAGAATATATTAAATGATAGTCTATAGAAAGATCAAGTGGTCCAATGGAAAATTCTCAAGATATTGATGATTCATTTGTTAGATGATAATTTTAATGGTAGATTTGAAAATTAATCAGTTACTATTCAATTTATATGGTTTGGATTAATGATTCATGGTTTGGATTGGTGATCTAATGGATAAATTGTCATAGATCTTGGTTTAAATGGTTAAAATGACCCACCTGATGATCGGTTATGATTAAATTATCAAACGAAAAAAAAATACCCCTCGAAATTTCTAGTGTATTACAGATCTCTAGTTTAAGACTAGTGGATTGTTGAGCTTGCTCAAAGTTTTGCATTCATGATCTCTAGCATTTGGCTAGAGGATTGTTCAGTATTGTCTCACAATCTCTTTCTTTTCTTATTGATTTATTGGCTTTCCCTTTCGGGTTTGCATCAAAGTTGGTATCAGAGCAAGTTTTACTCTTGGGAAAAGTAGAAGAAGGATTTTTTTTTAGTCTAAAATCTAACATTTCATCTTTCCGTTTTCATCCATCTGGCATCTTTCATATTCTTTTCCTTCCTTTTTTTTTTCCAATCTCAAAATCACCAAACCCTAACCATACAAAAAAAAAAAAAACTCTTCCAACCCTAGCACATCCTAATCCTGTTCTAACATATCAATTCCTTGGCCTTCCTCTCTTCCCCCCCTTAAAAAAAGAAGAAGAAGAAGAAGAAGAAGAAAAGAAAAAAAAAAAGAAAAGAAAAAGAGGAAAAAAAACAAAATTCTCGCATGCTTTGCAAAAGATTGCTGTCTTATGCACCACACTAGAAGAGGGACGATTTACAATCTTCAGATGGCTACACAACCTTAAGATGAAACTGTCACAACCTTTCAACAAGTGGTTAATTTGATCACAAAACAAGTGGATGGCTTGGAGGCCCGTTCCATAGGTAGAATGAATGCTTTGGAAGGACGTATTATTGTTCTTGAAAATGCAAATAAGGGAATCAAGCCAGACCCCCAAACATCTATGGATGACCTTGATGGAGAATTGGAGTTCGAAAATGTTGACTCAAGGCATCCTGGTCGGAATGGTAATTTTCAAGAAGAAGAATATGAACCTGGCTATGGTCCCCAACAACATCGTTATGCACAACCGAGAGCCAAAGGGATGAACAACCTCCGACAGGATCATCCAATTTATCTCGAAGGAGGAAGGAATATTCACACTCCTGATCCCGCCAAACATGTTAAGATTGATATTCCAGATTATGATGTTAATTTGGATCCCAAAGTGTTCAATGATTGGCTAAAGTCAATGGAGCGATATTTTCCTTGGTACGAAATGGAAGGAGTTGTCAAGTTGTGTTTTGCTACCTTGAAACTTAAAGGCGCAACTCAAGACTGGTGGTACGACATCAAAGAAGATTTAAAACGATGTGGCCTTCCTCGCATAAGTAATTGGGAAGAAATGAAAGCAAGAATGAAGCGAAGGTTTCTACCACTAGATTATGAGACAACTTCTTTTCAAGAGCTGCTCACACTTTGACAAGACAATTCAATGTTTTAAATATTGTTATCGTGTAATGTATCGCACCCTTGGGATACAGATACATATCGGTTATTGCATGGGATATATTGGTTGTATCGCGTAATGTATCACCATTGTTGGGAAACATGGGAACATTGAGAAATTAGTTAAATTTTTCAATGAAACTTCAGATATTGTTGACAAAGACACCAATACATACTTGAAAATAAAAATATTACAAAAAAAGTGCACATAATAAGGGTTTCCTTTGTATGGGGTCCTAATATATGCACTTACCAACTGAACTAATGTAAGCATATTCAATGTCTATTCATATAATTTATAAACGAAAGAAGACATGCAGGGAAACACAAGCAATACATTGAAAAGCAAAAGAAGAATCACTAGATTAGTTTACATGTTTAATTTTGTGTTTGGATACAAAGATTGTAACTGATTTCCGAGAAATTGAGAAATTTTGATTTTTCTCAATTTTTCACAACTTGGCCCATCTCCCCTAAATCTTAAATCGAAGTTCCAAATCCATGATTTTTAATGGACAATATGAAGAATCATATATTTGTAACAATTTAACACTGGTTTAACATGATTTACAATAAAAACATGGATCGAAAATAAAAAATGCTCATTGGATCGAATAGGTGGGATATATCGGCACTACTTGTGTGTTTCGCATCGCACAGGTGGGATACAAAATATATCATGGGATATATTGGCTGATATCATCGATATTTAAAACACTAATTATGTCTTAGTCATTCGGTGCCGCTTAACAGAAACCAGAAGAGAACAAGTGGCGTGTTATTGTAATGGGCTACGGTTCAAGATTGGAAGAGAGTTGGCAATTGTTCGGTTCAACAGTATAGACGAGGCATATCAAATGGCCCGAAAAGTGCAGGAGCAGAAGTTGGCGATAAGGTGTGTGGTAACCCTCAAGGCAGGGGCTATGCATTCACCCGTCCTCTTACTAATGGCTCCACTTAGTTCCCACAAGCATTCTTACCCCGCACTAACTTACCCTGAGATTACAAAATTGGTCAGAACTCTGCCTCATCTGTTTCCAATCCTCTTCCTTGAAATGGTGATATAAATGGAAAGTCTGTTGTAGCAACGTAAGGGAGGTCGACCAACAATTGCTTTAAGTGTGGTGGTCATGGACATTACGCGATTGAGTGTCCCTCTCACAATCTCCAATTTTGCGAGACAGAAGACTTCATTGCAAACCAAGTGGAGCATCAACACACAAATAATCCATAAGATGAGTATGAACTTGAGGAAGGCCTCAATGGCCTAAATGAAAACAAGTTATCATTGGTGGTCAAAAGGATTCTGACAACACCAAAGGAGGATGCTCAAGATGACTAACTGACTACAAACGAATATTTTCCATTCACGAGTATCGTGTGTAGGGGTGTACATCGAGTTGAACTGAGTCGAGCTGGCCTCAGCTCGACTCGGCTCAGCCACTAGCTGACCTCAACTTGAACTTGGCTCAGGCCAGCTTGGCTCGGTTCGGTCAGCAGCTCGGGCTAGTTTGAGTCGAGTTCGAGCCAAGATCGAGCCGAGTTCACCTGTGTAACATTTTCACAAACACCTAGGCTGCACCTTTAAACTTGTTGGTGATTTTCTTAGTGCAGCCTACAAAAGTAGCACATCAGCATGAAAGATGTTACAACAACACAAGTGGTTTTGGTCGTTGCCTGTAATTAATTAGTTCTCATATAAAAATGGAGTTGTTGTCCGCTACTAAGTTGATAGCTGTACTGATCAAAGTACTAAAAATTAAAATTAGATTATTGAAGATTCGACTGTCCAAAGCACACAGCTGGAGGGCCTTTGTACTTTTAAGAGTGAGACATTTTCAAACAAGGTGATTGGCCGATTCACAGCTGGGTCCTATTGGTCAGGACAAGGATTGGTGAGTCATTTCATACCTTCTTTAAGAGTGAGACATACCTTCCTTGCCACTAGCCACACTTTGTTGAGTCATTTCATCAAACACTTGGTGAGCAACATCAATATCAAAGTGACCGAGTTATTGAACTGGTTCGATCTGTGTTCGATTCGAGCCGGGTTTTATCTGAGTTGAGTCGAGCTGGGGCCAGCTTGAACTCGACTCGAGCTGATTTTTTGAGCCGAACTGAGTCGAATTGAACTTTTTCGAGTCGAGTCAAGCGAGCTAATCGAGCTAACTCGGTTCGTGTACACCCCTAATCATGTGGGAGGTTGTTAAGGTCATTATTAATGGAGGTAATAACATGAATGTGGTCTCACAAAGCATGGTGGACAAGTTAAAATTGAAACCTCAGACGCATCCCAAGCCATACAAGATTGTGTGAGTGAATGACCTGTTCATTCCCATGACTAAGTGATGCTTAGTTGATGCAGGACAATTAGCCACTTGCTCTAAAAGCTTGAACTGTTAGAGCATGGTGAATTAATCCTTTTATCTCATAGTCGAGGCCCCACATCTCATGGGTTAGGACCTTGGCCGACCCCCCTCATGGGCCCCAAATCACATGGGTACTGCCTCACACGAGCCACCCACCCCAAGTGTGTTCGCATCCCACAGGTTACCCCACTCGAGCCCGGTATGAAATGCGCATTAATCACCCTCGGTGAGGAGTCTCAAACACGAGACCTCCCTCGTAGGCACCGCCCACCCCGAGTGTGCCCTTGCATCCTACAGGCGACCCCACTCCAGCCCGGTGTGAAAATGCCCCTGCATTAATCACCCCTGGTGAAGAGTCTCGAACACGAGACCTCCCGTTCTGATACCAATTTGATGCAGGACAATTAACTACTTGCTCTAAAAGCTCAAATTGTTAGAGCATGGCGAGTTAATCCCTTTATCTCATAGCCCAGACCCCACATCTCATGGGTTAGGACCTTGACCGAACCCCCCTCGTGGGCCCTAAAACACATGGGTACCACCTCACACGAGTCACCCATTCCGAGTGTGTTCCAGCATCCCATAGGCTACCCCACTTGAGCCCAGTGTGAAATGCGCATTAATCACCACCAGTGAGGAGTCTTGAACACGAGAACTCTCTCGTGGGCCCCGCCCACCCCGAGTGTGCCCTTGCATCCCACAGGCGACCCCACTCGAGCCCGGTGTGAAAATGCCCCTGCATTATTAGTCAACTTCTCCCTAGGTCCAATTTTGAGCCCGTTTCTAAATGGACTGGGCTTGGACGAAGATGTCCAAATCCTGTCGGTGCGGCCTGACTCAACATGATTTAAACAGTTTAAAATTTCATGGGTTATGCGTTGTAGTGAAAAAAAAAACAAACAGAGGGCAAGGTTATTTCAGAACGCAAGAGGGATTACGAGCTTAGCTTGGCCCACCATGAGGTTTCCATGAAATCCACCCTTGACCATTAGGTTTGTCACCCCACGTTAGGTTTAGAGCCCAAAATTCGGCCACATCGGCCTCACAGTTGGAAATAGCATACAAGACAATGCTCACCTTCCAAATTATTTTCCTTTGTATGGCCCATCTTAATAATGGATGGACCTGATATTTGGGCCCAAGACCTCTGTTTTGGTGTGGTATCTAATGGTCGGAGCGGATTTGTGAAAAGAACATGTCCATTGAATGTTTATAGACAAATAGTAAAAAAAGGGGGGAAGAAAAAGGAGCAAATTGATCGAAATTCCATATCAATGTAAGAGATTGTGATGTTTACAAAATCATCCAAAAAGAAAAGCACCTGGCTACATCTCATATCAACCTACAGGATCGGGGCTGTGCATGTACCCACATACATACCAATCCATCACGTCTTGTGTTGGCCATTAGGCCTTCAATTCGTGGACTCATGCCTAAACCAGTGACTGGTCCCGCGTGTTGACTGTAAGGGGTCAAGACCGGTGTGTCGACGGCTAGGCCATAATCCCATAGAACCACTGTTGAATCTGATGAACAAGAGCTAATCTCATACCCACAATGTGGGGAGAATTCCACCTTCTGGATTGTATCTTTGTGGCCTTGATCAAGAATTTTAATTGGGGTCCGGTACTGCCTCACGTCCCAAATCTTAATGCAGTACATTTCGTCTGCTCCAATCGCATGATACAACTGGGATTCAGAATTGATCAGCGTGGATGAAACGTGTCGGTGAAGAACTCGTGGTGCATTAGTCGAACGTTCTCAGACACCCATCAGATGACGTAGTTGCAAACTCAGATGAATTTGTTGGATTCCAAGAAATTGAATGAACACTGGCAAGATGTGGAAAATTTTCTACAAAATTGTCTTGCTCAATCTCCCAATATTTTGCAGTACCATCTTGAGAACCGGTTAAGAATCCTCTCCCCTTAGGCTTCCATTCTACAGCTTGAATCGATATGTTGTGTCCATGGAATGATTTTGTCGGATTTGATTGTAGACTTACATAGATGAGGTGAGCCGCCTTGTCTTGGCTTGCGACAACGACATGGTTGGGATCGTAATTCGACCACGAGATGTCCTTTATCAAATCATTGGTTCCTCAAATGTCTGATGCAATTGGAACGGACATGTCTGAGAGATCCTGAATGTTGACCAGGGTCTGGTCAAGGACGTGGTTCCTTGCTGTAACTGCAATTTGAAAATTCAGCAGTGGGCTGAATTTGACAGAAATGCCATCCATATCACCTGCATAGATGGCCATGGCTGGTAGTAAATGAATTCTGCAGCGATGGAAAAAGGAAGAATGTGATGACGATGAACTTTCTTTTGCAGGACGAGGATCTTGAATTCTGTAGTTGTTGAGGGAGAAGAAGAAAAGAAACCGAATGGTAGTTCTTCTGTAGCTGTGGAGGGAGAAGAAGAAAAGAAACCGAATGGTAGTTCTTCTTCTTCTTTAGCTGTGGAGGGAGAAGAAGAAAAGAAACCGAATGGTAGTTCTTCTGTAACTGTGGAGGGAGAAGAAGAAAAGAAACTGAATGGTAGTTCTTTTGTAGTTGTGGAGGGAGAAGAAGAAAAGAAACCGATTGGTAGTTCTTCTGCTTCTGTTGCTGTGGAGGGAGAAGAAGAAAGGAAACCGAATGGTAGTTCTTGTTCTTTAAGTTACTGTTATAACCGTTAGCTCTTTTAAATAGAAGTCGGTAAGAGGCAACTTCTAATACAAGGTAAGCTCTAACGTTGGGCCCGCAGGACTGACCTGTCGATCATTTGTGCCTAACCCAAGTTGGGCTGGAGCAGAAAAATCAGGCCTAAGGGCTGGGTTCAGCTTCAATTTTGAGCCCGTTTCTAAATGGACCGGGCTTCGATGAAGATCTCCAAATCCTGTTGGTGCGGCCTGACCTAGCATGATTTAAACCGTTTAAAATTTTATAGGTTATGCGTTGTAGTGAAAAAAAAAAAACAAACAGAGGGAAATGTTATTTCAAAACGCAAGAGGGATTGCGAGCTTAGCTCGGCCCACATGGGGTTTCCATGAAATCCAACCCTGACCATTAGGTTTATCACCCCACGTTAGGTCTAGAGCCCAAAATTCGGCCACATCGGCCCCACAGTTGGAAACAGTGTACAGGACAATGCTCACCTTCCAAATTATTTTCCTTTGTATGGCCCATCTGAATAATGGATGGACCTGATATTTGGGCCCAAGACCTTCGTTTTTGTATGGTATCTAATGGTCGGAGCAGATCTGTGAAAAGATCATGTCCATTGAATGTTTATAGACAAATAGTAAAAAAAAAGGGAGCGGGGGGGGGAGGGAGAGAGAAAAAGGAGAAAATTGATCAAAATTCCATATCAGTGTAAGAGATTGTGCTGTTTACAAAATCATCCAAAAAGAAAAGCACTTGGCTGCATCTCATATCAACCTATAGGATCGGGGCTGTGCATGTAGCTACATACATACCAGTCCATCACGTCCTGTGCTGGCCATTAGGCCTTCAATTCGTGGACTCATGTCTAAACCAGTGACTGGTCCCGCGTGTTGACTGTAAGGGGTCAAGACCGGTGTGTCGATGGCTGCGCCATAATCCCATAGAACCACTATTGAATCTGATGAACAAGTATCAATCTCATACCCACGATGTGGGGAGAATTTCACCTTCTAGATTGTATCTTACTGGCCTTGATCAAGAATTTTTATTAGGGTCTGGTAATGCCTCATGACCCAAATCTTAATGCAGCCATTGCTTGCCGATGCCAAGCAATGTACATTTCATCTGCTCCAATCGCATGATAGAACCGGGATTCGGAATTGATTAGCGTGGATGAAACGTGCCAATGAAGAACTCGTGGCGCGTTAGTCGAACGTTCTCAGACACCCATCAGATGACGCGGTTGTAAACTCGGATGAATTTATTGGATTCCAAGATATTGAATGAACACTGGCAAGATGTGAAAATTTTTCTACAAATTTGTCTTGCTCAATCTCCCAATATTTTGCAGTACCATCTTGAGAACTGGTCAAGAATCCTCTCCCCTCAGGCTTCCATTCTACAGCTTGAATCGATCTGTTGTGTCCATGGAATGATTTTGTCAGATTTGATTGTAGACTTACATAGATGAGGTGAGCTGCCTTGTCTTGGCTTACGACAACGACATGGTTGAGATCGTAATTCGACCACGAGATGTCCTTTATCAAATCAGTGGTTCCCCAAATGTCTGATGCAATTGGAACGGACATGTCTGAGAGATCATGAATGTTGACCAGGGCCCAGTCAAGGACGCGGTTCCTTGCTGTAACTACAATTCAAAAATTTAGTAGTGGGTCGAATTTGACAGAAATGCCATCCATATCACCTGCATAGATGGCCATGGCTGGTAGCAAATGAATTCTGCAGTGATGGAAAAAGGAAGAATGTGATGACAATGAACTTTCTTTTGCAGGACAAGGATCTTGAATTCTGTAGCTGTGGAGGGAGAAGAAGAAAAGAAACCGAATGGTAGTTCTTCTTCTTTTGTAGTTGTGGAGGGATAAGAAGAAAAGAAACCGAATGGTAGTTCTTCTGTAGTTGTAGAGGGAGAAGAAGAAAAGAAACCGAATGGTAGTTCTTCTTTAGCTGTGGAGGGAGAAGAAGAAAAGAAACCGAATGGTAGTTTTTCTTCTTCTGTAGCTGTGGAGGGAGAAGAAGAAAGGAAACTGAATGGTAGTTCTTGTTCTTTAAGTTGCCGTTATAACCGTTAGCTCTTTTGAATAGAAGTCAGGAAGAGGCCGCTTCTAATACAAGGTAAGTTCTTACGTTGGGCCCGCCGGACTGGCCTGTTGATCATTTGTGCCTTACCCGAGTTGGGCCAGACCTGGAAAATTAGGCTTGAGGGTTGTGTTCAGCTCCAATTTTGAGCCCGTTTCTAAATGGACCGGGCTTGGACGAAGATGTCCAAATCCTGTCAGTGCAGCCTGGCCCAGCATGATTTAAACAGTTTAAAATTTCATGGGTTATGCATTGTAGTGAAAAAAAAACAAGCAGAGGGTAAGGTTATTTCACAATGCAAGAGGGATTGCGAGCTTAGCTCGGCCCACCATGGGGTTTCCATGAAATCCACCCCTGACCATTAGGTTTGTCACCCCACGTTAGGTCTAGAGCCCAAAATTCGGCCACATTGGCCCCACACTTGGAAACAGCGTACAGGACAATGCTCACCTTCCAAATTATTTTCCTTTGTATGGCCCATCTTAATAATGGATGGACCTGATATTTGGGCCCAAGACCTCTGTTTTGGTGTGGTATCTAATGGTCGGAGCGGATTTGTAAAAAGAACATGTCCATTGAATGTTTATAGATAAATAGTAAAAAAATGGGGGGAAGAAAAAGGAGCAAATTGATTGAAATTCCATATCAATGTAAGAGATAGTGCTGTTTACAAAATCATCCAAAAAGAAAAGCACCTGGCTGCATCTCATATCAACCTACAGGGTCGGGGCTGTGCATGTAGCCACATACATACAAGTCCATCACATCTTGTGTTGGCCATTAGGCCTTCAATTCGTGGACTCATGTCTAAACCAGTGACTGGTCTTGCGTGTTGACTGTAAGGGGTTAAGACCGGTGTGTCGATGGCTACGCCATAATCCCGTAGAACTACTGTTGAATCTGGTGAGCAAGAGCCAATATCATACCCGCGATGTGGGGAGAATTTCACCTTCTGGATTGTATCTTTATGGCCTTGATCGAGAATTTTGATTAGGGTCTGGTACTGCCTCACATCCCAAATCTTAATGCAGCCATTGCTTGCCGATGCCAAGCAATGTACATTTCGTCTGCTCTAATCGCATGATAGAACTGGGATTCAGAATTGATTAGCATGGATGAAACGTGTCGGTGAAGAACTCGTGGTGCGTTAGTCGAACGTTCGCAGACACCCATCAAATGATGCAGTTGCAAACTCAGATGAATTTGTTGGATTCCAAGATATTGAATGAACACTGGCAAGATGTGGAAAATTTTCTACAAGATTGTCTTGCTCAATCTTCCAATATTTTGCAGTACCATCTTGAGAACCGGTTAGGAATTCTCTCCTCCCAGGCTTCCATTATACATCTTGAATCAATATGTTGTGTCCATGGAATGATTTTGTTGGATTTGATTGTAGACTTACACAGATGAGGTGAGCCGCCTTGTCTTGGCCTGCGACAACGACATTGTTGGGATCGTAATTCGACCACGAGATGTCCTTTATCAAATCATTGGTTCCTCAAATGTCTGATGCAATTGGAACGGACATGTCTGAGAGATCATGAATGTTGACCAGGGCCCGGTTAAGGACGCGGTTCCTTGCTGTAACTGCGATTCGAAAATTCAGCTGTGGGCTGAATTTAACGAAAATACCATCCATATCACCTACATAGATGGCCATGGTTAGTAACAAATGAATTATGCAGCGATGGAAAAAGGAAGAATGTGATGACGATGAACTTTCTTTTGAAGTACGAGGATCTTAAATTCTTTAGCTGTTGAGGGAGAAGAAGAAAAGAAACCGAATGGTAGTTCTTTTGTAACTGTGGTGGGAGAAGAAGAAAAGAAACCGAATGATAGTTCTTCTTCTTTTGTAGTTGTGGAGGGAGAAGAAGAAAAGAACCGAATGGTGGTTCTTCTGTAACTGTGGAGGGGGAAGAAGAAAAGAAACTGAATGGTAGTTCTTCTATAGCTATGGAGGGAGAAGAAGAAAAAAACCGAATGGTAGTTCTTCTTCTTCTGTAGGTGTGGAGGGAGAAAAAAGGAAACAGAATGGTAGTTCTTGTTCTTTAAGTTGCCGTTATGACTGTTACCTCTTTTGAATAGAAGTTGGCAAGAGGCCACTTCTAAAACAAGGTAAGCTCTAACGTTGGGCCCGGAGGACTGGCTTGTCGATCATTTGTGCCTAGCCCGAGTTGGGCTGGAGTTGGAAAATCAGGCCTGAGGGTTGGGTTCAGCTCCAAATTTGAGCCTGTTTCTAAATGGATCGGGCTTGGACGAAGATGTCCAAATCCTGTAGGTGCAGCCTGGCCCATCATGATTTAAACAGTTTAAAATTTCATGGGTTATGCGTTGTGGTGAAAAAAAAAACAAACAGAGGGTAAGGTTATTCAGAACGTAAGAGAGATTGCAAGCTTAGCTCAGCCCACCATGGGGTTTCCATGAAATCCACCCCTCACCATTAGGTTTGTCACCCCATGTTAGGTATAGCGCCCAAAATTCGGCCACATTGGCCCCACAGATGGAAACAGCGTACATGACAATGCTCACCTTCCAAATTATTTTCCTTTGTATGGCCCATCTGAATAATGGACGAACTAGATATTTGGGCCCAAGACCTTTGTTTTTGTGTGGTATCTAATGGTCGGAGCGGATCTGTGAAAAGAACATGTCCATTGAATGTTTATAGACAAATAGTAAAAAAGGGGGGGGGGGGGGGGAATTAAATTGATTAAAATTCCCTATCAATGTAAGAGATTGTGCTGTTTACAAAATTATCCAAAAAGAAAAGCACTTGGCTGCATCTCATATCAACCTATAGGATCGGGGCTATGCATGTAGCCGCATACATACCAGTCCATCACGTCCTATGTTGGCCATTAGGCCTTCAATTCGTGGACTCATGTCTAAACCAGTGACTGGTCCTGCGTGTTGACTGTAAGGGCTCAAGACCGGTGTGTCGATGGCTGGGCCATAATCCCATAGAACCACTGTTGAATCTGATGAACAAGATCCAATTTCATACCCACGATGTGGGGAGAATTTCACCTTCTGGATTGCATCTTACTGGCCTTGATCGAGAATTTTGATTGGGGTCAGGTAATGCCTCACGTCCCAAATCTTAATGCAGCCATTGCTTGCCGATGCCAAGCAATGTACATTTCATCTGCTCCAATCGCATTATAGAACCGGGATTCAGAATTGATCAGCATGGATGAAACGTGTCGGTGAAGAACTCGTGGTGCGTTGGTCGAACGTTCTCAGACTCCCATCAGATGACGCGGTTGCAAACTCAGATGAATTTGTTGGATTCCAAGATATGGAATGAACACTGGCAAGATGTGAATTTTTTTTTTACAAAATTGTCTTGCTCAATTTCCCAATATTTTGCAGTACCATCTTGAGAACCGGTCAAGAATCCTCTCCCCTCAGGCTTCTATTCTACAACTTGAATCGATCTGTTGTGTCCATGGAATGATTTTGTTAGATTTGACTGTAGACTTACATAGATGAGGTGAGTCGCCTTATCCTGGCCTGTGACAACGACATGGTTGGGATCGTAATTCGACCACGAGATTTCCTTTATCAAATCAGTGGCTCCTGAAATGTCTGATGCAATTGGAACGGACATGTCTGAGAGATCGTGAATGTTGACCCGGGACCGGTCAAGGACGCGGTTCCTTGCTGTAATTGCGATTCAAAAATTCAGTAGTGGGCTGAATTTGACGGAAATGCCATCCATATCACCTGCATAGATGGCCATGGCTGGTAGCAAATGAATTCTTCAGCGATGGAAAAAGGAAGAATGTGATGACAATGAACTTTCTTTTACAAGACGAGGATCTTGAATTCTGTAGCTGTGGAGGGAGAAGAAGAAAAGAAACCAAATGGTAGTTCTTTTGTAGCTGTGGAGGGAGAAGAAGAAAAGAAACCGAATGGTAGTTCTTCTTCTTTTGTAGTTGTGGAGGGAGAAGAAGAAAAGAAACCGAATGGTGGTTCTTCTGTAGCTATGGAGGGGGAAGAAGAAAAGAAACCGAATGGTAATTCTTTTGTAGCTGTGGAGGGAGAAGAAGAAAAGAAACTGAATGGTAGTTCTTCTTCTTTTGTAATTGTGGAGGGAGAAGAAGAAAAGAAACCGAATGGTGGTTCTTCTGTAGCTATAGAGCTATGGAGGGAGAAGAAGAAAAAAAATCGAATGGTAGTTCTTCTTCTTCTGTAGGTGTGGAGGGAGAAGAAAGGAAACTGAATGGTAGTTCTTGTTCTTTAAGTTGCCGTTATGACGGTTACCTCTTTTGAATAGAAGTTGGCAAGAGGCAGCTTCTAATACAAGGTAAGCTCTAACGTTGGGCCCGGAGGACTGGCTTGTCGATCATTTGTGCCTAACTCGAGTTGGGCTGGAGCTAGAAAATCAGGCCTGAGGGTTTGGTTCAGCTCCAATTTTGAGCATGTTTCTAAACGGATCCGGCTTGGACGAAGATGTCCAAATCCTGTAGGTGCAGCCTGGCCCAGCATGATTTAAACAGTTTAAAATTTCATGGGTTATGCATTGTAGTGAAAAAAAAAAAACAGAGGGTAAGGTTATTTCAGAACGTAAGAGGGATTGCCATCTTAGCACTGCCCACCATGGCGTTTCCATGAAATCCACCCCTCACCAGTAAGTTTGTCACCCCATGTTAGGTATAGAGCCCAAAATTTGGCCACATTGGCCCCACAGATGGAAACAGCGTACAGGACAATGCTCACCTTCCAACTTATTTTCCTTTATATGACCCATCTGAATAATGGACGAACCAGATATTTGGGCCAAAGACCTCTGTTTTTGTGTGGTATCTAATGGTCGGAGCGGATCTGTGAACAGAACATGTCTATTGAATGTTTACAGACAAATAGTAAAAAAGGGGGGGGGGGATCAAATTGATTAAAATTCCATATCAATGTAAGAGATTGTGCTGTTTACAAAATCATCCAAAAAGAAAAGCACTTGGCTGCATCTCATATCAACCCACAGGATCGGGGCTGTGCATGTAGCCACATACATACCAGTCCATCACGTCCTATGTTGGCCATTAGGCCTTCAATTCGTGGACTCAAGTCTAAACCAGTGACTGGTCCCGCGTGTTGACTGTAAGGGGTCAAGACCAGTGTGTCGATGGCTGGGCCATAATCCCATAGAACCACTGTTGAATCTGATGAACAAGATCCAATCTCATACCCACGATGTGGGGAGAATTTCACCTTCTGGATTGTATCTTACTGGCCTTGATCGAGAATTTTGATTGGGGTTCGGTAATGCCTCATGTCCCAAATCTTAATGCAGCCATTGCTTGCCGATGCCAAGCAATGTACATTTCGTCTGCTCCAATCGCATGATAGAACCGGGATTCAGAATTGATCAGCATGGATGAAACGTGTCGGTGAAGAACTTGTGGTGCGTTGGTCGAACGTTCTCAGACTCCCATCAGATGACGCGGTTGCAAACTCAGATGAATTTGTTGGATTCCAAGATATCGAATGAACACTATCAAGATGTGAAAAATTTTCTACAAAATTGTCTTGCTCAATCTCCCAATATTTTGCAGTACCATCTTGAGAACCGGTTAAGGATCCTCTCCCCTTAGGCTTCCATTCTACAGCTTGAATCGATCCGTTTTGTCCATGGAATGATTTTGTCAGATTTGATTGTAGACTTACATAGATGAGGTGAGTCGCCTTGTCCTGGCCTGCGACAAAGACATGGTTGGGATCGTAATTCGACCATGAGATGTCCTTTATCAAACCAGTGGCTCCTCAAATGTCTGATGCAATTGGAACGGACATATCTAAGAGATCGTGAATGTTGACCGGGGCCTGGTCAAGGACGCGGTTCCTTGCTGTAATTGCGATTCAAAAATTCAGTAGTGGGCTGAATTTGACGGAAATGTCATCCATATCACCTGCATAGATGGCCATGGCAGGTAGCAAATGAATTCCTCAGCGATGGAAAAAGGAAGAATGTGATGATAATGAACTTTCTTTTGCAAGACGAGGATCTTGAATTCTGTAGCTGTGGAGGGAGAAGAAGAAAATAAATCGAATGGTAGTTCTTTTATAGCTGTGGAGGGAGAAGAAGGAAAGAAACCGAATGGTAGTTCTTCTTCTTTTGTAGATGTGGAGGGAGAAGAAAAGAAACCGAATGGTGGTTCTTCTGTAGCTGTGGAGGGGGAAGAAGAAAAGAAACCGGATGGTAGTTCTTCTTCTTTTGTAGTTGTGGAGGGAGAAGAAGAATAGAAACCGAACGGCGGTTCTTCTGTAGCTGTGGAGGGGGAAGATGAAAAGAAATTGAATGGTAGTTCTTCTATAGCTATGAAGGGAGAAGAAAAAAAAAACCAAATGGTAGTTCTTCTTCTTCTGTAGGTGTGGAGGGAGAAGAAAGGAAACCGAATGGTAGTTCTTGTTCTTCAAGTTGCCGTTATGACCGTTACCTCTTTTGAATAGAAGTTGGCAAGAGGCAGCTTCTAATACAAGGTAAGCTCTAACGTTGGGCCCGGAGGACTGGCTTGTCGATCATTTGTGCTTAACCCGAGTTGGGCTGGAGCTGGAAAATCAGGCCTGAGGGTTGGGTTCAGCTCCAATTTTGAGCCTGTTTCTAAACGGATCCGGCTTAGACGAAGATGTCCAAATCCTGTAGGTGCAGCTTGACCCATCATGATTTAAACAGTTTAAAATTTCATGGGTTATGCGTTGTAGTGAAAAAAAAAAAACAAACAGAGGGTAAGGTTATTTCAGAACATAAGAGGGATTGCCATCTTAGCTCGGCCCACCATGGGGTTTCCATGAATTCCACCCCTTACCATTAGGTTTGTCACCCCATGTTAGGTATAGAGCCCAAAATTCGGCCACATTGGCCCCACAGATGGAAACAGCGTATAGGACAATGCTCACCTTTCAAATTATTTTCCTTTGTATGGCCCATCTGAATAATGGACGAACCAGATATTTGGGCCCAAGACCTTTGTTTTTTTGTGGTATCTAATGGTCGGAGCGGATCTGTGAAAAGAACATGTCCATTAAATGTTTATAGACAAATAGTAAAAAAAGGGGGGGATTAAATAGATTAAAATTCCATATCAATGTAAGAGATTGTGCTGTTTACAAAATCATCCAAAAAGAAAAGCAGTTGGCTGCATCTCATATCAACCTACATGATCGGGGCTGTGCATGTAGCCACATACATACCAGTCCATCACGTCCTATGTTGGCCATTAGGCCTTCAATTCGTGGACTCATGTCTAAACTAGTGACTGGTCCCGCGTGTTGACTGTAAGGGGTCAAGACTGGTGTGTCGATGGCTTCGTCATAATCCTATAGAACCACTGTTGAATCTGATGAACAAGATCCAATTTCATACCCACGATGTGTGGAGAATTTCACCTTCTGGATTGTATCTTACTGGCCTTGATCGAGAATTTTGATTGAGTTCCGGTAATGCCTCACGTCCCAAATTTTAATGCAGCCATTATTTGCCGATGCTAAGCAATGTACATTTCGTCTGCTCCAATCGCATGATAGAACCGGGATTCAGAATTGATCAGCATGGATGAAATGTGTCGGTGAAGAACTTGTGGTGCGTTGGTCGAACGTTCTCAGACTCCCAACAGATCACACGGTTGCAAACTCAGATGAATTTGATGGATTCCAAGATATCGAATGAACACTGGCAAGATGTGAAAAATTTTCTACAAAATTGTCTTGCTCAATCTCTCAATATTTTGCAGTACCATCCTGAGAACCGGTCAAGAATCCTCTCTCCTCAGGATTCCATTCTACAGCTTGAATCGATCCGTTGTGTCCATGGAATGATTTTGTCAGATTTGATTGTAAACTTACATAGATGAGGTGAGTCGCCTTGTCCTGGCTTGCGACAATGACATGGTTGGGATAGTAATTCGACCACGAGATGTCCTTTATCAAATCAGTGGCTCCTCAAATGTATGATGCAATTGGAACGGACATGTCTGAGAGATCGTGAATGTTGACCGGGGCCCGGTCAAGGACGCAGTTCCTTGCTGTAATTGCGATTCAAAAATTCAGTAGTGGGCTGAATTTGACAGAAATGCCATCCATATCACCTGCATAGATGGCCATGGCTGGTAGCAAATGAATTCTTCAGCGATGGAAAAAGGAAGAATGTGATGACAATGAAATTTCTTTTGCAAGACGAAGATCTTGAATTCTGTAGCTGCAAAGGGAGAAGAAGAAAAGAAACCGAATGGTAGTTCTTTTGTAGCTGTGGAGGGAGAAGAAGAAAAGAAACCGATTGGTAGTTCTTCTTCTTTTGTAGTTGTGGAGGGAGAAGAAGAAAAGAAACCGAATGGTGGTTCTTCTGTAGCTGTGGAGGGGGAAGAAGAAAAGAAACCGAATGGTAGTTCTTCTATAGCTATGGAGGGAGAAGAAAAAAAAGTGAATGGTAGTTCTTCTTCTTCTGTAGGTGTGGAGGGAGAAGAAAGGAAACCGAATGGTAGTTCTTGTTCTTTAAGTTGCCATTATGATCGTTACCTCTTTTGAATAGAAGTTGGCAAGAGGCAGCTTCTAATAAAAGGTAAGCTCTAACGTTGGGCCCGGAGGACTAGCTTGTCGATCATTTGTGCCTAACCCGAGTTGGCCGGGAGCTGGAAAACCAGGACTGAGGGTTGGGTTCAGCTCCAATTTTGAGCCTGTTTCTGAACGGATCCGGCTTGGACGAAGATGTCCAAATCCTGTAGGTGCAGCCTGGCCCATCATGATTTAAACAGTTTAAAATTTCATGAGTTATGCTCTGTAGTGAAAAAAAAAACAAATAGAGGGTAAGGTTATTTCAGAACGTAAGAGGGATTGCCATCTTAGCTCGGCCCACCATGGGGTTTCCATGAAATCCACCCCTCACCATTAGGTTTGTCACCCCATGTTAGGTATAGAGCCCAAAATTCGGCCACATTGGCCCCACAGATGGAAACAGCGTACAGGACAATGCTTACCTTCCAAATTATTTTCATTTGTATGGCCCATCTGAATAATGGACGAACCTGATATTTGGGCCCAAGACCTCTGTTTTTGTGTGGTATCTAATGGTCGGAGCGGATCTATGAAAAGAACATGTCCATTGAATGTTTATAGACAAATAGTAAAAAAAGAGGAGGGGGATCAAATTGATTAAAATTCCATATCAATGTAAGAGATTGTGCTGTTTATAAAATCATCCAGAAAGAAAAGCACTTGGCTGCATCTCATATCAACCTATAGGATTGGGGCTGTGCATGTAGCCACATACATACCAGTCCATCACGTCCTATGTTGGCCATTAGGCCTTCAATTCGTGGACTCATGTCTAAACCAGTGACTGGTCCCTCGTGTTGACTGTATGGGGTCAAGATTGGTGTGTCGATGGCTGGGCCATAATCCCATAGAACCACTGTTGAATCTGATGAACAAGATCCAATCTCATACCCACGATGTGGGGAGAATTTCACCTTCTGGATTGTATCTTACTTGCCTTCATCGAGAATTTTGATTGGGGTCCGGTAATGCCTCACGTCCCAAATCTTAATGCAGCCATTGCTTGCCGATGCCAAGCAATGTACATTTCGTCTGCTCCAATCGCATGATAAAACCGGGATTCAAAATTGATCAGCATGGATGAAACGTGTCGGTGAAGAACTCGTGGTGCTTTGGTCGAACGTTCTCAGACTCCCATCAGATGACGCGGTTGCAAACTCAGATGAATTTGTTGGATTCCAAGATATCGAATGAACACTGGCAAGATGTGAAAAATTTTCTACAAAATTATCTTGCTCAATCTCCCAATATTTTGCAGTACCATCTTGAGAACCGGTTAAGGATCCTCTCCCCTCAGGCTTCCATTCTACAGCTTGAATCGATCAGTTGTGTCCATGGAATGATTTTGTCAGATTTGATTGTAGACTTACATAGATGAGGTGAGTTGCCTTATCCTGGTCTGCGACAACGACATGGTTGGGATCGTAATTCGACCACGAGATGTCCTTTATCAAATCGGTGGCTCCTCAAATGTCTGATGCAATTGGAACGGACATGTCTGAGAGATCGTGAATGTTGACTGGGGCCCGGTCAAGGACGCAGTTCTTTGCTGTAATTACGATTCAAAAATTCAGTAGTGGGCTGAATTTGACGGAAATGCCATCCATATCACCTGCATAGATGGCCATGGCTGGTAGCAAATGAATTCTTCAGCGATGGAAAAAGGAAGAATGTGATGACAATGAACTTTCTTTTGTAAGATGAGGATCTTGAATTCTGTAGCTGTAGAGGGAGAAGAAGAAAAGAAACCGAATGGTAGTTCTTTTGTAGCTGTGGAGGGAGAAGAAGAAAAGAAACCGAATGGTAGTTCTTCTTCTTTTGTAGTTGTGGAGGGAGAAGAAGAAAAGAAACCGAATGGTGGTTCTTCTGTAGTTGTGGAGGGGGAAGAAGAAAAGAAACCGAATGGTAGTTCTTCTATAGCTATGGAGGGACAAGAAGAAAAAAACCGAATGGTAGTTCTTCTTCTTCTGTAGGTGTGGAGGGAGAAGAAAGGAAACCAAATGGTAGTTCTTGTTCTTTAAGTTGCCGTTATGACCGTTACCTCTTTTGAATAAAAGTTGGCAAGAGGCAGCTTCTAATACAAGGTAAGTTCTAACGTTTAGCCCGGAGGACTGGCTTGTCGATCATTTGTGCCTAACCCGAGTTGGGCTGGACCTGAAAAATCAGGCCTGAGGGTTGGGTTCAGCTCCAATTTTGAGCCTGTTTCTAAATGGATCCGGCTTGCACGAAGATGTCCAAATCCTGTAGGTGCAGCTTGGCCTAGCATGATTTAAACAGTTTAAAATTTCATGGGTTATGCGTTGTAGTAAAAAAAAAAACAAACAGAGGGTAAGGTTATTTCAGAACGTAAGAGGGATTGCCATCTTAGCTCGACCCACCATGGGGTTTCCATGAAATCCACCCCTCATCATTAGGTTTGTCACCCCATGTTAGGTATAGAGCCCAAAATTCAGCCACATTGGCCCCATAGATGGAAACAGCGTACAGGACAATGCTTACCTTCCAAATTATTTTTCTTTGTATGGCCCATCTGAATAATGGACGAACCAGATATTTGGGCCCAAGACCTCTGTTTTTGTGTGGTATCTAATGGTTGGAGCGGATCTGTGAAAAGAACATGTCCATTAAATGTTTATAGACAAATAGTAAAAAAGGGGGGGATCAAATTGATTAAAATTCCATATCAATGTAAGAGATTGTGCTGTTTACAAAATCATCCAAAAAGAAAAGCACTTGGTTGCATCTCATATCAACCTATAGGATCTGGGCTGTGCATGTAGCCACATACATACCAGTCCATCACGTCCTATGTTGGCCATTAGGCCTTCAATTCGTGGACTCATGTCTAAACCAGTGACTGGTCCCTCGTGTTGACTGTAAGGGGTCAAGACCGGTGTGTCGATGGCTGGGCCATAATCACATAGAACCACTGTTGAATCTGATGAACAAGATCCAATCTCATACCCACGATGTGGGGAGAATTTCACCTTCTAGATTGTATCTTACTGGCCTTGATCGAGAATTTTGATTGGGGTCCGGTAATGCCTCACGTCCCAAATCTTAATGCAGCCATTGCTTGCCGATGCCAAGCAATGTACATTTCGTCTGCTCCAATCGCATGATAGAACCGGGATTCAGAATTGATCAACATGGATGAAACGTGTCGGTGAAGAACTCGTGGTGCGTTGGTCGAACGTTCTCAAACTCCCATCAGATGACGCGGTTGCAAACTCAGATGAATTTGTTGGATTCCAAGATATCGAATGAACACTGGCAAGATGTGAAAAATTTTCTACAAAATTGTCTTGCTCAATCTCCCAATATTTTGCAGTACCATCTTGAGAACCGGTCAAGGATCCTCTCCCCTCAGGCTTCCATTCTACAGCTTGAATCGATCTATTGTGTCCATGGAATGATTTTGTCAGATTTGATTGTAGACTTACATAGATGAGGTGAGTCGCCTTGTCCTGGCCTGCGACAACGACATGGTTGGGATCGTAATTCGACCATGAGATGTCCTTTATCAAATCAGTGGCTCCTCAAATGTCTGATGCAATTGGAACAGACATGTCTGAGAGATCGTGAATGTTGACCAGGGCCCGGTCAAGGACGCGGTTCCTTGCTGTTATTGCGATTCAAAAATTTAGTAGTGGGCTGAATTTAACGGAAATGCCATCCATATCACCTGCATAGATGGCCATGGCTGGTAGCGAATGAATTCTTCAGCGATGGAAAAAGGAAGAATGTGATGACAATGAACTTTCTTTTGCAAGACGAGGATCTTGAATTCTGTAGCTGTGGAGGGAGAAGAAGAAAAGAAACTGAATGGTAGTTCTTTTGTAGCTGTGGAGGGAGAAGAAGAAAAGAAACCGAATGGTAGTTCTTCTTTTTTTGTAGTTGTGGAGGGAGAAGAAGAAAAGAAACCGAATGGTGGTTCTTCTGTAGCTGTGAAGGGGGAAAAAGAAAAGAAACTGAATGGTAGTTCTTCTATAGCTATGGAGGGAGAAGAAGTAAAAAAACTGAATGGTAGTTCTTCTTCTTCTGTAGGTGTGGAGGGAGAAGAAAGGAAACCGAATGGTGGTTCTTCTATAGCTGTGGAGGGGGAAGAAGAAAAGAATCTAAATGGTAGTTCTTCTATAGCTATGGAGGGAGAAGAAGAAAAAAAAATCGAATGGTAGTCATTCTTCTTCTGTAGGTGTGGAGGGAGAAGAAAGGAAACCGAATGGTAGTTCTTGTTCTTTAAGTTGCCATTATGACCGTTACCTCTTTTGAATAGAAGTTGGCAAGAGGCAGCTTCTAATACAAGGTAAGCTCTAACGTTGGGCCCGGAGGACTGACTTGTCGATCATTTGTGCCTAACCCGAGTTGGGCTGGACTGGAAAATCAGGCCTGAGGGTTGGGTTCAGCTCCAATTTTGAGCCTGTTTCTAAACGGATCCGGCTTGGACGAAGATGTCCAAATCCTGTAGGTGCAGCCTGGCCCAGCATGATTTAAACAGTTTAAAATTTTATGGGTTATGCATTGTAGTGAAAAAACAAACAAACAGAGGATAAGGTTATTTCAGAACGTAAGAGGGATTGCCATCTTAGCTCGGCCCACCATGGGGTTTCCATGAAATCCGCCCCTCACCATTAGGTTTGTCACCCCATGTTAGGTATAGAGCCCAAAATTCGGCCACGTTGGCCCGACAGATGGAAACAACGTACAGGACAATGCTCACCTTCCAAATTATTTTCCTTTGTATGGCCCATCTGAATAATGGACGAACCAGATATTTGGGCCCAAGACCGTTGTTTTTGTGTGGTATCTAATGGTCGGAGCGGATCTGTGAAAAGAACATGTCCATTGAATGTTTATAGACAAATAGTAAAAAAAGGGGGGGGGATCAAATTGATTAAAATTCCATATCAATGTAAGAGATTGTGCTGTTTACAAAATCATCCAAAAAGAAAAGCACTTGGCTGCATCTCATATCAACCTAAAGGATCGGGGTTGTGCATGTAGCCACATACATACTAGTCCATCACGTCCTATGTTGGCCATTAGGCCTTCAATTCGTGGACTCATGTCTAAACCAGTGACTGGTCCCGCGTGTTGACTGTAAGGGGTCAAGACCGGTGTGTTGATGGCTGGGCCATAATCCCATAGAACCACTGTTGAATCTGATGAACAAGATCCAATCTCATACCCACGATGTGGGGAGAATTTCACCTTCTGGATTGTATCTTACTGGCCTTGATCGAGAATTTTGATTGGGGTTCGGTAATGCCTCACGTCCCAAATCTTAATGCAGCCATTGCTTGCCGATGCCAAGCAATGTACATTTCGTCTGCTCCAATCGCATGATAGAACCGGGATTCAAAATTGATCAGCATGGATGAAACGTGTCGGTGAAGAACTCGTGGTGCGTTGGTCGAACGTTCTCAGACTCCCATCAGATGATGCGGTTGCAAACTCAGATGAATTTGTTGGATTCCAAGATATCGAATGAACACTAGCAAGATGTGAAAAATTTTCTACAAAATTGTCTTGCTCAATCTCCCAATATTTTGCAGTACCATCTTGAGAACCGGTCAAGGATCCTCTCCCCTCAGGCTTCCATTATACAGCTTGAATCGATCTGTTGTGTCCATGGAATGATTTTGTCAGATTTGATTGTAGACTTACATAGATGAGGTGAGTCGCCTTGTCCTGGCCTGCGACAACGACATGGTTGGGATCGTAATTCGACCATGAGATGTCCTTTATCAAATCAGTGGCTCCTCAAATGTCTGATGCAATTGGAACGGACATGTCTGAGAGATCGTGAATGTTGACTAGGGCCCGGT
Source organism: Magnolia sinica (assembly GCF_029962835.1). Classification (NCBI taxonomy): domain Eukaryota; kingdom Viridiplantae; phylum Streptophyta; class Magnoliopsida; order Magnoliales; family Magnoliaceae; genus Magnolia; species Magnolia sinica. The sequence goes on along the minus strand of NC_080576.1, from coordinate 19,857,329 downwards.
CAAGGACGCGGTTCCTTGCTGTAATTGCGATTCAAAAATTTAGTAGTGGGCTGAATTTAACGGAAATGCCATCCATATCACCTGCATAGATGGCCATGGCTGGTAGCAAATGAATTCTTCAGCGATGGAAAAAGGAAGAATGTGATGACAATGAACTTTCTTTTGCAAGACGAGGATCTTGAATTCTGTAGCTGTGGAGGGAGAAGAAAAGAAACTGAATAGTAGTTCTTTTGTAGCTGTGGAGGGAGAAGAAGAAAAGAAACCGAATGGTAGTTCTTCTTCTTTTGTAGTTGTGGAGGGAGAAGAAGAAAAGAAACCGAATGGTGGTTCTTCTGTAGCTGTGACGGGGGAAAAAGAAAAGAAACTGAATGGTAGTTCTTCTATAGCTATGGAGGGAGAAGAAGAAAAAAAAACTGAATGGTAGTTCTTCTTCTTCTGTAGGTGTGGAGGGAGAAGAAAGGAAACCGAATGGTGGTTCTTCTATAGCTGTGGAGGGGGAAGAAGAAAAGAAACTAAATGGTAGTTCTTCTATAGCTATGGAGGAGAAGAAGAAAAAAAAATCGAATGGTAGTTATTCTTCTTCTGCAGGTGTGGAGGGAGAAGAAAGGAAACCGAATGGTAGTTCTTGTTCTTTAAGTTGCTGTTATGACCGTTACCTCTTTTAAATAGAAGTTGGCAAGAGGTAGCTTCTAATACAAGGTAAGCTCTAACGTTGGGCCCGGAGGACTGGCTTGTCGATCATTTGTGCCTAACCCGAGTTGGGCTGGAGCTGGAAAATTAGGCCTAAGGGTTGGGTTCAGCTCCAATTTTGAGCCTGTTTCTAAACGGATCGGGCTTGGACGAAGATGTCCAAATCCTGTAGGTGCAGCCTGGCCCAGCATGATTTAAACAGTTTAAAATTTTATGGGTTATGCATTGTAGTGAAAAAAAAAAACAAACAGAGGGTAAGGTTATTTCAGAACGTAAGAGGGATTGCCATCTTAGCTCGGCCCACCATGGGGTTTCCATGAAATCCGCCCCTCACCATTAGGTTTGTCACCCCATGTTAGGTATAGAGCCCAAAATTCGGCCACGTTGGCCCGACAGATGGAAACAACGTACAGGACAATGCTCACCTTCCAAATTATTTTCCTTTGTATGGCCCATCTGAATAATGGATGAACCAGATATTTGGGCCCAAGACCTCTGTTTTTGTGTGGTATCTAATGGTCGGAGCGGATCTATGAAAAGAACATGTCCATTGAATGTTTATAGACAAATAGTAAAAAAAGGGGGGGGGGGGATCAAATTGATTAAAATTCCATATCAATGTAAGAGATTGTGCTGTTTACAAAATCATCCAAAAAGAAAAGCACTTGGCTGCATCTCATATCAACCTAAAGGATCGAGGCTGTGCATGTAGCCACATACATACTAGTCCATCACGTCCTATGTTGGCCATTAGGCCTTCAATTCGTGGACTCATGTCTAAACCAGTGACTGGTCCCGCGTGTTGACTGTAAGGGGTCAAGACCGGTGTGTTGATGGCTGGGCCATAATCCCATAGAACCACTGTTGAATCTGATGAACAAGATCCAATCTCATACCCACGATGTGGGGAGAATTTCACCTTCTGGATTGTATCTTACTGGCTTTGATCGAGAATTTTGATTGGGGTCCGATAATGCCTCACGTCCCAAATCTTAATGCAGCCATTGCTTGCCGATGCCAAGGAATGTACATTTCATCTGCTCCAATCGCATGATAGAACCCGGATTCAGAATTGATCAGCATGGATGAAACGTGTCGATGAAGAACTCATGGTGCGTTGGTCGAACGTTCTCAGACTCCCATCAGATGACGCGGTTGCAAACTCAGATGAATTTGTTGGATTCCAAGATATCGAATGAACACTGGCAAGATGTGAAAAATTTTCTACAAAATTGTCTTGCTCAATCTCCCAATATTTTGCAGTACCATCTTGAGAACCGGTCAAGAATCCTCTCCCCTCAGGCTTCCATTCTACAGCTTGAATCGATCTGTTGTGTCCATGGAATGATTTTGTCAGATTTGATTGTAGACGTACATAGATGAGGTGAGTCGCCTTGTCCTGGCCTGCGACAACGACATGGTTGGGATCGTAATTCGACCACGTGATGTCCTTTATCAAATCAATGGCTCCTCAAATGTCTGATGCAATTGGATCGGACATGTTTGAGAGATTGTGAATGTTGACCAAGGCCCGGTCAAGGACGCGGTTCCTTGCTGTAATTGCGATTCAAAAATTCAGTAGTGGGCTGAATTTAACGGAAATGCCATCCATATCACCTGCATAGATGGCCATGGCTGGTAGCAAATGAATTCTTCAGCGATGGAAAAAGGAAGAATGTGATGACAATGAACTTTCTTTTGCAAGACGAGGATCTTGAATTCTGTAGCTATGGAGGGAGAAGAAGAAAAGAAACTGAATGGTAGTTCTTTTGTAGCTGTGGAGGGAGAAGAAGAAAAGAAACCGAATGGTAGTTCTTCTTCTTTTGTAGTTGTGGAGGGAGAAGAAGAAAAGAAACCGAATGGTAGTTCTTCTGTAGCTGTGGAGGGGGAAGAAGAAAAGAAACCGAATGGTAGTTCTTCTATAGCTATGGAGGGAGAAGAAGAAAAAAAAACTGAATGGTAGTTCTTCTTCTTCTGTAGGTGTGGAGGGAGAAGAAAGGAAACCGAGTGGTGGTTCTTCTGTAGCTGTGGAGGGGGAAGAAGAAAAGAAACTGAATGGTAGTTCTCCTATAACTATGGAGGGAGAAGAAGAAAAAAAACCGAATGGTAGTTCTTCTTCTTCTGTAGGTGTGGAGGGAGAAGAAAAGAAATCAAATGGTAGTTCTTGTTCTTTAAGTTGCCGTTATGACCGTTACCTCTTTTGAATAGAAGTTGGTAAGAGGCCGCTTCTAATACAAGGTAAGCTCTAACGTTGGGCTCGGAGGACTGGCTTGTCGATCATTTGTGCCTAACCCGAGTGGGCTGGGGCTGGATAATCAGGCCTGAGGGTTGGGTTCAGCTCCAATTTTGAGCCTGTTTCTAAACGGATCCGGCTTGGACGAAGATGTCCAAATCCTGAAGGTGCAGCCTGGCCCAGCATGATTTAAACAGTTTAAAATTTCATGGGTTATGCGTTGTAGTGAAAAAAAATAAACAAACAGAGGGTAAGGTTATTTCAGAACGTAAGAGGGATTGCCATCTTAGCTCGGCCCACCATGGGGTTTCCATGAAATCCACCCCTCATCATTAGGTTTGTCACCCCATGTTAGGTATAGAGCCCAAAATTCGACCACATTGGCCCCACAGATGGAAACAGCGTACAGGACAATGCTCACCTTCCAAATTATTTTCCTTTGTATGGCCCATCTGAATAATGGACGAACCAGATATTTGGGCCCAAGACCTCTGTTTTTGTGTGGTATCTAATGGTCGGAGCGGATCTGTGAAAAGAACATGTCCATTGAATGTTTATAGATAAATAGTAAAAAAGGGGGGGGGGGGATCAAATTGATTAAAATTCCATATCAATGTAAGAGATTATGCTGTTTACAAAATCATCCGAAAAGAAAAGCACTTGGCTGCATCTCATATCAACCTACAGGATCGGGGCTGTGCATGTAGCCACATACATACCAGTCCATCACGTCCTATGTTGGCCATTAGGCCTTCAATTCGTGGACTCATGTCTAAACCAGTGATTGGTCCCGCGTGTTGACTGTAAGGGGTCAAGATCGGTGTGTTGATGTCTGGGCCATAATCCCATAGAACCACTGTTGAATCTGATGAACAAGATCCAATCTCATACCCACCATGTGGGGAGAATTTCACCTTCTGGATTGTATCTTACTGGCCTTGATCGAGAATTTTGATTGGGGTTCGGTAATGCCTCACGTCCCAAATCTTAATGCAGCCATTGCTTGCCGATGCCAAGCAATGTACATTTCGTCTGCTCCAATCGCATGATAGAACCCGGATTCAGAATTGATCAGCATGAATGAAACGTGTCGGTGAAGAACTCGTGGTGCGTTGGTCGAACGTTCTCAGACTCCCATCAGATGACGCGGTTGCAAACTCAGATGAATTTGTTGGATTCCAAGATATCGAATGAACACTGGCAAGATGTGAAAAATTTTCTACAAAATTATCTTGCTCAATCTCCCAATATTTTGCAGTACCATCTTGAGAACCGGTCAAGAATCCTCTCCCCTCAGGCTTCCATTCTACAGCTTGAATCGATCTGTTGTGTCCATGGAATGATTTTGTCAGATTTGATTGTAGACTTACATAGATGAGGTGAGTCGCCTTGTCTTGGCCTGCGACAACGACATGGTTGGGATCGTAATTCGACCACGAGATGTCCTTTATCAAATCAGTGGCTCCTCAAATGTCTGATGCAATTGGAACGGACATGTCTGAGAGATCATGAATGTTGACCAGGGCCCAGTCAAGGACACGGTTCCTTGCTGTAATTGCGATTAAAAAATTCAGTAGTGGGTTGAATTTGACGGAAATGCCATCCATATCACCTGCGTAGATGGCCATGGCTGGTAGCAAATGAATTCTTCAGCGATGGAAAAAGGAAGAATGTGATGACAATGAACTTTCTTTTGCAAGACGAGGATCTTGAATTCTGTAGTTGTGAAGGGAGAAGAAGAAAAGAAACCGAATGGTAGTTCTTTTGTAGCTGTGGAGGGAGAAGAAGAAAAGAAACCGAATGGTAGTTCTTCTTCTTTTGTAGTTGTGGAGGGAGAAGAAGAAAAGAAACCGAATGGTAGTTCTTCTATAGCTATAGAGGGAGAAGAAGAAAAAAACCGAATGGTAGATCTTCTTCTTCTGTAGGTGTGGAGGGAGAAGAAAGGAAACCGAATGGTAGTTCTTGTTCTTTAAGTTGCTGTTATGACCGTTACCTCTTTTGAATAGAATTTGGCAAGAGGCCGCTTCTAATACAAGGTAAGCTCTAACGTTGGGCCCGGAGGACTGGTTTGTCGATCATTTGTGCCTAACCCGAGTTGGGCTGGAGCTGGAAAATCAGGCCTGAGGGTTGGGTTCAGCTCCAATTTTGATCCTGTTTCTAAACGGATCGGGCTTGGACGAAATGTCCAAATCCTGTAGGCGCAGCCTGGCCCAGCATGATTTAAACAGTTTAAAATTTCATGGGTTATGCGTTGTAGTGAAAAAAAAAACAAACAGAGAGTAAGGTTATTTCAGAACGTAAGAGGGATTGCCAGCTTAGCTCGGCCCACCATGGGGTTTTCATGAAATCCACCCCTCACCATTAGGTTTGTCACCCCATGTTAGGTATAGAGCCCAAAATTCGGCCACATTGGCCCCACAAATGGAAACAGCGTACAGGACAATGCTCACCTTCCAAATTATTTTCCTTTATATGGCCCATATGAATAATGGATGGACCTGATATTTGGGCCCAAGACCTCTATTTTGGTGTGGTATCTAATGGTCGGAGCGGATATGTGAAAAAAACATGTCCATTGAATGTTTATAGACAAATACTAGAAAAAACGGGGGGAAGAAAATGGAGCAAATTGATCAAAATTCCATATCAATGTAAGAAATTGCGTTGTTTACAAAATCATCCAAAAAGAAAAGCACCTGGCTGCATCTCATATCAACCTACAGGATCGGGGCTGTGCATGTAGCCATATACATACCAGTCCATCTTGTCATGTGCTGGCCATTAGGCTTTCAATTCGTGGACTCATGTCTAAACCAGTGACTAGTCTCGTGTGTTGACTGTAAGGGGTAAAGACCAGTGTGTCAATGGCTGGGCCATAATCCCATAGAACCACTGTTGAATCTGATGAACAAGAGCCAATCTCATACCCACGATGTGGGGAGAATTTCACCTTCTGGATTGTATCTTTGTGGCCTTGATCGAGAATTTTGATTGGGGTCTGGTACTGCCTTATTGAGATGTGGAGCCACATCTGGGGGCCGCTCGACCGGTCGTGTCCCACTCGACTAGTCGAGGACTGGCTCGACACAAAGTCCAGCGAGCATCAGGTTTTGGGTTCCAAGGTGCTCGACCGATCGTAGCCCATGCTCGACCAGTCGAGGTTACGTAGATTCGTTTCTGAAGTTGATGCGGACTACGGATTTTTGAGTCGATTTTCGCAGAGGTGCAAAAGGGAAGTTGCTTAAACTATAAATAGGTGTCCCTAGGACTTTTCTAGGGTATGAGAAATAATTCTAAGGTGTAGGCAAATGATTTTCTCTATACTTCCAAGGGAGAGGTTAGTATATTGTCTTGTAATCTTCATTTTTCTTCATAGTGGAAGTTTGCATCCATGGTTTTTTACCTTTGTTGGGGTTTTTTCATATATATCTTGTCTTGTGGTTCATTTGGAATGCTTAGATTCTTTTTCTAGTTTATATTTCTTTCTGTTTATCATTTGTAGGTGAGACCGGAGATTAGATCTCGGTTCACTACGTTGTTGGCGTGCTGCGCAACAACTGGTATCAGAGCTATTGGTTTAGTTTTATTGGGAGCGATGGCTCGATCGGTCGTGCCACGACTGGTCGAGTTTGTACTCGATTGGTCGTGCACCTCACAAAATTTGCAATTATTCATAAAATTTAAATTCTAAAAATTTCAACACAATAATTATATATGTTATGATACAGAGAAACATGAATCATTAGTTCATATAGCACATACGAAGATCAATTTTCAATTTAGCAAACTTACTTTTATCAAGCAGTTTTGTCAAGTTGAGTCTCGGTCGGAATATAATCCAAAGAAATTGTCTTGTCTTCCACTAATTCTCGAATATAGTAATATCTAATGTCAATATGCTTAGTTCGTGAATGCTGAATTGGATTTTTAGATATTAATTGTGCTTGAATTATCACAATATAAAACCATGGATTCTTGCGCAATTCCGTAATCACTTAGCATTCTTTTCATCCATACAGGCTGAGTACATGCATTACCTGCAGCAATGTATTCAGCCTCAGCTGTTGAGAGCGATATGAAACTTTGTTTCTTACTTAGCCAAGAAACTAAACAATTTCCTATATATAAACAACCAACACTGGTTGATTTTCGATCATTAATGTTACCAGCCCAATTAGCATTCGTGTAACCAGCTAATTGCACACTAGTATTATGTGGATACCATAGACCAAGATTAGCTGAACTAGCGACATATCGCAAAATGCGCTTAACAACTATCAGATGAGACTCCTTAGGATCCGACTGATATCTAGCACAAATTCCTACGCTAAATGCAATATCAGGTCGACTCGCAGTTAAATAAAGCAAACTACCTATCATACTGCGATACAACTTAGGATCCACACTTTTACCTGTTGAATCCTTAGAGAGTTTTAGAGTAGTACTCATTGAAATATCAAAATTTTTGCCACTCTCAAATCCGAACTTTTTAACTAAGTTCAGAGCACATTTGGTTTGAGAGATAAAGAAACTCTCAGGTAACTGTTTGACTTGCAACCCTAAAAAATAGTTTATTTCTCCAACCATGCTCATTTCAAATTTAGATTTCATAAGATCTGCAAACTGAACAGTCATTTTAACACAGGTAGATCCATAGATAATGTCATCAACATAGATTTGAACTATTAAAATATGATCATTATGTTTCTTTACAAATAATGTCTTATGAACACTTCCCATTATAAAGTTATGACTTAGTAGAAACTTAGTCAACTTTTCGTACCATGCCCTAGGAGCTTGTTTCAAACCGTAGAGTGCCTTTTTCAGGCGGTAGACATGATTAGCATGCTTAGGGTCTTCAAAACCCATTGGTTGTTCAACATACACTTCTTCATGCAAATTGTCATTTAAGAATGCACTCTTTGCATCCATTTGATATATTTTAAACTTTCTAAAGCATACAATGGATATAAATAGTCTGATTGATTCAGGACGAGCTACTGGGGCAAAGGTCTCATCATAATCGATGCCTTCAATTTGAGTGTACCCTTGTACAACCAGCCTAGCCTTATTTATAATAATATTCCCAAGTTCATCAGATTTATTTTTAAAAATCCATTTTGTTCCGATAATGTGTTTATCTTTCGGTCTTAGAACTAAATTCCAAACATCATTTCTAACAAATTGATTGAGCTCTTCTTACATTGCAACAATCCAGTTTTCGTCAGTAAGAGCTTCTTTTACGTTAGCTGGTTCTATCTAAGATGTAAAACATACGTAGTTACACATATCTTCCAGTTGTTTATGAGTGAGCACACCAGTGAGAGGGTTTCCAAGGATTTGATTAGATGGATGGTCTTTAACAGTCCTCAGTTTAGTGTTATTTTGAGTTGATGATGAGTCTGGTTTATTAATTAAAAGAACTTCATCATTTTCTGAACTTGAAGTAGGTGTATTCAAGTCATCGTCTATAACCACAATAATGGACTCTTGAATTACACCAGTCATCTTGTTAAGAACTCGATACACTCGACTATTCAGAGCATACCTTAAAAATATCCCTTCATCACTTTTAGTGTCAAATTTACCCAGATTTTCACGGTCACGTAGAATGTAGCACTTGCTGTTGAAAACTCGAAAGTATTTGACAGTAGGCTTCTTATCAAACCATATTTCATAAGCCGTTTTGCCATTTGATTTTCTAGTATAAATGCGGTTAGTTATATAACAAGCAGTAGTTACTGCTTCGGCTTAAAGATTTTTAGGAAGCTTCATACTATTTAACATTACATTTGTCATTTCTTGAAGCATTCTATTTTTTTTTTCACTACACCATTTTGTTGTGGTGTTTTAGGCGCGGAAAATTCATGTGATTTCCCTGATCACTACAAAATTTCTCAAAACCGTTATTTTTAAATTTCGAACCATGATCACTACGGATCTTAGAGACTTGTGATTCTTTTTCCATTTGGATACATTTAAGTACCCTTTTTACTTCATGAGACAATTTATGTAATTACTGATGCATTAAATATTCATGCCTTGCATAATCAAACTAGGGCCAACTCGAACTCGGCTCAAACTCATTTTCAAGCTCAAAAAATCAACTCAACTAGGCTTGAACTCAGCTTCAAACCAAGTCGAATCAAGCTTTTTCGAGTCGAGTCTAGCAAGCTAACCGAGCTAGCTCGGTTCGTGTACACCCCTGCCTACAGCCCTACTCAAGCCTGAAAAAAAAAAACATCTATCATCTTAAAGCCTGACCATCAAAAGGGTTGGACCCGACCTGACATTTAATCTTATTCGTAGTCTAATGAATATAAACCATGGTTCGAAATTCAGACGATTGATATGACGAGCCCCACCATGAATGGACCAAAGTCTCCAAATCCTTCGTTTTTAATGAGTTTCCATTCTCCATAATTTTTTTTTACAACTTATAAACATTTAGGTGCAATTTCAAATATCTAAACGTTTATTTTATTGTCTTTACCTGTAAATTTTTATAATCAAATAATTTTACAAGCATCCAAATAATCACTAAGTATTTCTTATGATAAAATGTTGCTTACTTTATTAGTTAATTAGTTTGAATTTTGCACCCAATCTTCATTATTATAAGGCCAACCTTTTAAATGGGTTAGATGCCCTACAAATATGATTGGATGGAAATTATCTCTAGTTAGGTGAGCATTTCATACAAACATGGAGTTCTAAATCTAAGAGCTATGTTGAGTGCACACGTGTACTAGTACAATGCAGGTCATGCATATGCTATACATGTGTCAACACGACACATAGGTAGTAGATCCAATTCATTTTTTAAAGGATGCCATTGTAATGCGAGGATAAAAAAGAAGAGATTACTATGTTCTTTATAAGACCATTTATCCACGGGGAGAAAATTGAGAGAAATCTATGTTATGGATGAATATGTCAATTGTAATTTATTTTATGTGCTTATATAAATAAAAGAAATTATGTATTAATAATTTGATTTGAAATAGGATTTTTTTTTAATGGTAAAAATACATATAATCCATTAATTCGTAAACAACTCTTGAATGGCTTAAACAAACACTTTATACCATGGTAGGACTCTCAAAACCCCACAAACAAGCAGTAAATATGGAACTTACTAAAAATAGTTTATTTATTTATTTATAATTCAAAATAACTATTAAGAGGGTCTTATTTTGGAGAACCATTCAAGAGGTAATGGAACTTTGTCTAGCATATCAACCTTATAAGTAGCTTACTGACAACATACAATGTTGTAATTTCAAATCCACAACAAATCTGGATTAACCTTGTATATTAGAAATTTGGATCTAATACCATAGTTAATCGTGCGCTTTGCAGAAGCACGTTCAATAAAGATAAAACAACCAATATAAATAACCAACAAAAGCAAAATATAAACACACAAAATTTACATAAAAATTTCTTGGGGGGAAATCAATGACACAAAACAACAGAGATATCTACTATAATCAAAACTTTATAATCACACCACTCACCTTCTCATATTATAGAAGCAATCTGCTCTCCCTGTGCAATGTGCAAAAAACCCCAACACCTTGAGAAAATCATTTTACAAATACTTATAAGTGTAGAAAACCCTCTCAACTTGCAAAACACTTGCCGTATGAGAGAAAACACTCTCGTCTATACAAAGTCCAAATCACATTAAGCCTTAAATACCCCAATTTGTGCAAAACTGCATAACTAATCGGTATCTGTTGATCGAACTAGCTGCATTGTTAGTCAGTCAGATAGAGTCTGCTTTACTCCCAAGAAAAACCTGCACTCTGTAGGTCAATCCGACCAACAAAACCTTGTTATGATTCTCAGACTTGCATAATCAAAGGCATCCACACAACAATCTCCACATTGATTTGTATTTTGTCAAGTCACCCTAAAGATCTCACATGCTAGCCTCTACCTTAAGCGTAAATCGCTCCTTACATCCTCCACCTAAAACGCAACTCCTTCCGCACTCCCGTGCAATGATGCCCCATCTAATCAATAGACGATGAGATTAATCAAGTCCAAGTAGTGCTTGAACCTGTATGTGATCACTAGCTTCATTAACATGTCAACAACATTCTCATACATGTGAATGTTCTGGAATATAATCTCTCGAAGCAATGAGTTCTCGTATCTTGTGGAACCTCATGTCAATGTGCTTGGTTCTTGCATGATACATTTGATTCAACGATGTGGATAGTGCTCTAACTATCGTAATGCAACTGAATCGCCCCCTACTTCAACTCGACTTCTCCTATTAGACTCTTTAACCATAATGCCTCTTTTGACGCCTCTGTTGTGGCCATATATTCCATATTTGTTGTAAACGACACTATTGTAAATTGTAGCATAGATCTCCAACATATGAGTTCACCAACTAATGTGAAAACATATCTTGTAATGGACCTCATGTTATCTAGATCTCTTACATAATCTATATCCTCGTAGCCTACAATTCTACTTGAAGCTTCATGTCCCCCGAACATGATCCCAATATTGATTATGCCCTTGAGATACCCGAGAATCAACTTAACTACATTCCAATGCTCTTTTCCTGAATTCTCCACATATCTACTGACCACGCTAACTACTTGTGAGATATTCGACCTCAAGTCGCATCATGACACTCCCCACTTCACCCACGTATGGTACCTGGGACATGTTTGAAAATATCTCCTTTGTGCTGTACATGACTTGACTGGCAAAGTGATTTGCTAGATGCGTGTTAAGTAGCTTAGCACCTTATGCACATGTCCTTTACAAGAAGCCACAACTTTTAGATTCTCTGTTTTCGTGAATCTCTATACCTAGGATTTTATTCGCAGTGTGCAGATCCTTCATGTTAAATTCATTGGTTAAAAGAGACTTAAGCAAGAGTATCTCATTGCCTTTCATAGCAATCAACATATCATCAACATATGACATTGATAGAATATAGGACATATCCTCAAGTACCCTATAATATATGCAACAATTTTACTCATATTTGATATAATAAATATCTATTACATAGGAATTGAACCGCTTGTATCATTGTCTCATAAACCTTTTTAGCACATAAAATGACTTATTCAGCTCTCACACATTATCTTCTTTACCAAGCTTATAGAATCTTTCCGTTTGTTTTATGTAAATAACTCTCTCCAATTTTCCATAAGGGAATACTATTTTTATATCAAGTTGCTCCAATTCGAAAATGAATTCCGCTATTATAGCCAATAGCACTTTGATTAATGTATGTTTCACAATCGAAAAGAAAACTTCATTGTGATTTACTACTTCCCTTTAATTCTCCATTGCTTTGAGAAACCTAATAAGCCATCTGATGCCCGCAAGTCTGGTTCCTAGTGACAACCCCAAGTACTAGGCTCATGATGGGTTCGGGCCTTAGAGTGTTGGGCCAGGCCGGGTCGAACCTAGGTCCAACTTTTATTCATACACTCACCAACTTTCCCATTTTCTACTTTGTAAAAAAAAAGAAAAGAAAAGAAGGTCCAATTAAGTGCAGTATTTAAACACCCAAAATGTAGAAAATAGGTATATGAAAATCAATTGGGCATGTGTTAATATAAATTCATTAGTCTCGATGTTTTCCTTAGTCATTACTGCGAATGGAAGAGAGGAATAAAGCTTGAGAGCACGCATTCATGCACAAGCACTCAAGTTTTAAAAACAAAAAAAAAATTGTTCCAACCCCTATAGAAAGGCAAAGCAGCGATAAAAGCAAGGCATTGTATCTATCCTTAATCTCCAAGAAAAGCCCTCCGTCCATTTCCCCCCATTCACAAGGTGGGCCCCACAAGCCCTTCCCCCGCGTCTTCGACGTCGTAGATTCTGTCACAGGGGAGGACTTGCGTGTTAGTGGAGGACCTAGAGTCCCGTGTCCTACATCCAGAAGCTGTACACGCGGTACATGTGTACAAGATCCTGACCGTTCATCAGACGGGTCCTGAAGCAGATGGTTTGCAGATTAAAAGGCTCATGCTCGACGGATGATTCAAAAACAATCTGAGCGGAAGACCTCCCCCGAACCTGGACCGTTACTTTCATAATCTAACAAAGCCAATTTTAGGCCACTGATTAGATGGTTCAAATTGTCCGATTGGATTGCCTTTTGATGGCTGAGTCGCAAGAGGTGTACAGTGTACACAGCCTGTTTGGCCGGCTGGATTAGATGGGCTTAGGTGGGATGGAATTGCATCTGGTCCTGTGCCAATTCCACTCATGTTTGGGGAGAGTGGAAAAGCTTGGAAGTAGGCTAGATGGAATCGTATCGGTCCCGTGCTAATATCACTCAATGTTAGCAAGTTGTGTAGGTCCCACCATGATGTGTGGTCTATATTCACACCGTCCACCCATTTTTCGAGATTATTTTAGAGCATGGGCCAAAAATACAGGTAGATCTAAAGCTCAAGTGGACCCCACCATAGAAAGCAATGAGGATTGAATACTTACCGTTGAAAACTTCTTTGGGGCCACATAAGTTTTGGATCTACCTCATTTTTAGGCCCATTCCATAAAATAAGGTTACAAAACAAATGAACGGTTTAGATATAACACATGTGTGTTATTTTCAATAGTTTCAAATGATGGTGGATATATCCTTTCAATGTACCACCCTACTGCAAACAAAAAAGGAAATTAATCTTATCCCATGGTTACACGTAACAGTCCCTGCCATGGGTAATAATGATGTTTTTTGAATCCCCTCCCACCTAATACCGTGGGATCGGTCCGGCCAAACAGGCCCTAAAAAACTTCATATGCGCGGCGGAAGTGGACTGTGTTCTGCCCCGCCTGGACGCAAATCGGTCCAGGCAGTGGCTCTGTGGGGTCCATTGTGATGTATGGATTTTATCCACGCCGTCCATCTATATTCTCAGATCATTTTAGTGTATAAACCAAAAAATAAGGGAGATCCAATACTCAAGTGGACTACACCACAGGAATCAGTGGTGATAACGGCACCCATTGTTGAAAGCTTTCTAGGGCCCACAGTAATGTTTATTTTCCATCCAACCTGTTCATAAGGTCATATGGACCTGGATGAAGGCAAAAATAAATATCAGCTCGATCAAAACTTCTACGGCTCCGAAGAAGTTTCTAATGATGGACGTTCAATCCTCACTGTGTGGTCCACTTGAGAATTGGATCTTTCCAATTTTCTCTCTAATACTCTAAAATGATCTTTAAAAATGAATGAACGGCGTGGATAAATCCCATACAACACGGTGGCCCCACAGAGCCCCTGCCTGAACCGATTTCGTCCAATTTCCATGCGCCACGTGGAACCTTGCCCATCAATATAACATGCCAAATATGGAACATGTGCACAAGATCTGAGCCTTCTATCTGGTTGGAAGCCACGATTAGATCTTCATCTTAAAAAATGAGGCTACCGGGATCCTCAGGTAGGCCCCACAGTACAAAAATAAACCGACCGTCAAAACAAATTTTTCCCTCAGGCCGTCTGTTTGTTTGGTCCTGTGGCCCACTGACTTCAGGTCATAAAATATACATGCCTGCCGGAGGGAAGCTACACTCTACGCGTAGACGGGCACGGCTACAAAAGCGCGTGGAAAAGAGTCCGCCCGCCATCCAGCATATTTGATGAGAATGTCCGATGATCTGAGCCGTTCAAATTTTCGTCGCCACCAGAAGCAGGCTATTGGGCCATAATGTTATTGCAGTGATTATCACAACCTTTGAAATTTAGCGTTGAACGTCGAACCAGCCATCGACTGTTTTCTTTTAACACTGATGGCCACGATCACCGGTTCGGTGGTCTGTAAGCATAGAATTCAAGACGTGGACGGTTATGATCACTGAACTAAGCATGTGGGTACAGAGGTAAAACGAGGGACGCGGATTGTGTCGCCAGGATGGATTCGGTCCAAGTAGGGGCTCTCTGGGGCCAAAATCAACGTATGGGTTTTATCCACACCGTCCGTCTATTTTTTCAGATCATTTTAGTCTATGGGATAAAAAATGAGGCAGATCCAATTCTCCAGTGGACCACACATTGGAAATTGAACATCCACCATTAAAAGCTTCTTGAGAGCCGCAGAAGCTTTGATCGAGCTGATATTTGTGTTTTCCCTTCATCCAAGTCGATGTAATATTATTAACAGGTTGGATGGCAAATAAACATAACAGTGGGCCCTAAGAAGCTTTCAACGGTGGGCATCATTATCACCATCACTTCCTATGGTGTGGTCCACTTGAGCCTTCGATCTGCCTTAATTTTGTATTTATAATCTAAAATGATCTGAAAAAGTGGATAGACGGAGTGGATAAAAACCATACATCACGGTGGGCTCCACAGAGCCCCTGCCTGGACGGGGGCATTATGCAATTCGCTTCCCTAAAGGAGAATCTCCTCCGCTCACGCGATGGATGGTACGGATCTTTTGAGAATCTCCGCCGCTCACGCGATGGATGGTACGGATCTCATCGTACCGCAACGCGTGTGATCTTTTCTTTCGGTGTCCAAGGCGGATACTGTTGTGGGGCCCACTTCGTCCTTTTCACTCACTATAAAGAGGAGCAGCTGACGAGAATACCTCCTCCCGACGACCTGAGAAAGACTCGCAACGAGCAATCCCGCGTACAAGTCGCGTTTCTCGGAGTCGTGTCCGCGAGAGAGAAAAACAACCGATATCTGCTGTTGGATTCGTGAAATATAGATAGAGAAAGAGAGGATATAGAAGAAGAAGAAGAAGATCTGGGGTTATTTCTGTAAAAAGGGAGAGAGAAATGGGTAGAAAGGAGAAAGGGGCTTTTGCGTTTCTGTTGCTGTTGCTGCTGCTGACATTTCAAACCTGCTCGGCTGCAGCAAACACGAAGCAATCCAAGAAAAAGCAGGCCCTATCACCATCATCATCTTCATCATCCTACGGTGTAGATTCCTCCGTCATCTTCCGCGTCTCCGGGAATGTATACCCCGAGGGGTACTCTCTCTCTCTCTCTCTCTCTCTCTCTCTCTCTCTCTCTCTCTTTAAAAGCACTTTTCTTGCATGGTAGAAGTGATGTTGTTCTTTTCAATTGGAATTTAAGGTTGTGTTTGGATGTCTTTCTGAATCCGAATTTGTAATGTTTCTGTGGTGAAACGGGTGCGGAACTGATTCTCTTGCGTTTGGGTTGGTCCGAAAATGTGATAAGCGGAGTTATCAGGCCTTGATTTTTTGTGGGTTTGTTTCACTTCAAAATTTGGGCCGAAATTGCGGGTTTTGGCAAGCATCCAAGCGCTGGGTAAGGGCCTGTTTGGAAGTACCACTGAATTGGGACTTACCTGTCTGCTTTCTGTTTGGGGCAGTGTTTAAAATGGAAACAATGTCCAGTTGGATTCCGTTTTACTCCTTTTTTCTGCCTGGAATTGTGATTGGGATAGATATTGTTTTTACCCCAATCGAGATCTGGGGCGGAGGAGAATACGCCCCTTCCACCTCACACTATTGGATGTTCTAAATTGATTTTTGTTTAGATATACTTATGGAACAGATACCTAGGGGTCGTTTGGATGCCTATACAAATTTAAGTTGCAAACACTTCACACCTGAAAAGAGTTTCAGGTGTGAAGTGTTTACTGATATCCTGTTTGGCTTTAAGCTGTAAAATGTTTATAGACAAACACCTGTCTGTGTTTGGATAACCAGTAAAGTGTTTATAGCCTGTGATGGAGCATTCATACCATGGAGCCGCTGTAAATCTCTATAAAATTTTCAAATAACATACAAAGGTTTCATTTAAGATGGATCATTGGGTTGAGCCTATCTTAATAAAAGCCTAAGGCCGATCCTTAGGCTAAACCAAGATACAAAAGTGAGCCCATTGATTCAAATGCGCTTTTATGAGGAGAAACCATTGATGGGTATGCTCAACAATAAGAGTATGCCATGCATACTATTTTATTTTAGTGTGCGTACAAAGCATCATATGCAGATGGCCCATTCTAACGATCAAGTGGGCCAAACCACAAGTGATGGTTGGAAAGAGGATGCTTGCCATTAAAAAATTTTGATTTTTTGAGGGGCCCATTGTGGGCTGTATATGCCATCCAGTCTAGTCAGATGGGTCATTTAACCAGGATTATTGGCTTTAATGGGAATCGGGCCATTCCAATAGTCAGGTGGTTCACACCAAAAGGAATAGTCATGATGCGTATGCTCCCAATAAAATTGTCCAGATAGTTGCTGTGACCCACCTGATTCTGGGGCCTAAAAAAAAAGGGGGGAAATAATAATGAAGGATTCGATGTAATACATGGTGGGCCATGAACGATCCAAAGCTCTGCCGGGGTCCACCATGATGTCTGCAGGCTGTCCGTTTTGATCCATCAGCTTTGCCAATGCATGTTAGGATGAGAGACAAAAAATGAGGCTGATCCAAGACTCAAATAGCCCACACCATTCTAATTAGTGGGGAGAGAAACACTCACCATTTAAACTTTCCTAGGGCCCATGGCCTTTTTTTACTTCTAATCCAGACCGTTTGTAAGGTGATTCTCTCCAGGATGAAGGGAAACACAACTATCAGCCTGCTCCAAGACTTCTGTGGCCCCAGTAGGATTTCATTGGTGGGCGTTCAATCCACACAGTTTCTTGTGATGTGGTCTGTTTGAGTTTTGGATCAGCCTTATTTTTGGGCTCACTTCCTACAACGATTTGGCAAAGCTGATAGACAAAGTGGATGCCAGACATCTCTAAAAAAAAGTGGATGTCATCCAGACATGTGGTGGGCCTCACACTGCTACTGGGGACACTGTCCTCGTTCCTGAAGTGTTACATGCAACCAAACCCTTGTCTTCTTCAACACCCTCTCGTGTAGCCCTCTGAAAAAATTTATATATATATATATATATATAAACGCAGGAAAAGAAACACATGTACCTGAAGTGGGAGCTCACTGAAAGAAATAAGACAGTGGTGCTCACTGGAAAGGGGAGAGAGAGATGCTTACTTTGCAATCCAATTTAAAAAAATCTAGCCGTTCGTTAAAGGTTTACTGGCAATTGCAGACATCCAAACAGCCTTTGGAATGTCTTAACCTGTAAACCCATTACAACTAAAGGGTTGTACATGCATCCAAACCACCCCTTAATGGTTCCACTGTATGTTTGGGGTGACCTAGAACACTGCGGTTGGACTCACAAGTGAATCAAATCACAGAATATGATGAACAAGAAATGGTACTGTACCATCTTTCCAGCCATCAGACCACTTTTGTAGGACATTAATACCATTAAAATTGTTGGCCCGACCATGGAGATCACTGGGGACAAAAATCAGTCTGTTCTGCTCATTAGGTGGGCTACTAGGGCTGACAATGGGCTGGGCCTGGGCCTAGCAAATGCACAATTTTGAATA
Source organism: Magnolia sinica (assembly GCF_029962835.1). Lineage (NCBI taxonomy): Eukaryota > Viridiplantae > Streptophyta > Magnoliopsida > Magnoliales > Magnoliaceae > Magnolia > Magnolia sinica. Next base: position 19,839,011 of record NC_080576.1, on the reverse strand, counting down.
GGCTCAGCCAGAAAGTCCAGCAAGTTGTGATACCAATACCATTGCCTGTGTGTGATCAGTTCTCAATCAGCAGTGCTTCCTAGTATCTGTGGTGAGGAAGTAGCCCTCCTATTGCAGTTATGTTTCTTTCAATTCTAACTTGAAATTAACATGATTGCAATTTGGAGAGCAGATCCTCAATTCAAACTTGAAATCAACATGAATGCTATGAAGGAAATTACAAATTCAGCTATTTCATCTTTATTAGACTTGCAGCTGCAATTCAATATGAAAGCTCTTCTGAACGCACCTAAAGGGCCAGCATCCATGCCTTGATCTCTATCACAAATTGATAAAAACGGGTTGAACCCTACCCAATTTTTATGGACCCATTTCTATCTTGCCCATGATTTTGGCAAAAAGTGGACTGCTTCCATGAGCATCTACTGACAAATCCAAACTTTCCCTAATATCGCAACACTATGCAGGTTATACTATGTTTCCATCAGCGTTGGGGATCCCCCTAAGCCATACTTCCTTGATGTCGACACAGGCAGCGACCTTACATGGATCCAATGTAACGCCCCCTGCGTCAGCTGCTCCAAGGTAAAACAAACACAATTTCTATTGTTCGCTTAGATGGTGCTATTTCTCTAGTCCTTAACCTGCTTCCTATTCCTATCTTATCTCTATTATTTTTTTTCTGGTTTCGCAGGGTCCCCACCCTCTTTATACGCCCGTGAAGAACAAGCTCGTCTTCTGTAAGGACCCCCTCTGTGCGTCCATCCGCACCCTCAGCCCTTACAGATGCGAGAAGCCTCTTGATCAATGTGACTATGAGATTGAGTACGCTGATCAGGGTTCCTCTGTTGGTGTCCTTATGCGGGACACTTTCTTACTCCACATGGCCAACGGCTCTATCGTTCAACCCAGTCTAGCTTTTGGGTAACAAACAATTTAACTAATTTTGGTAATGTTCGGACTTGCGGGCAATTCGTGAATGCTCCAATTTGCAATTGAAATGACCATTCAACACTTGTCTTTGTGGTTTGCCAAACATATCCACTGCCCCTGTTCACAGATGAGTTGATTCATGGATTGCACAATTTATGAATGCGCGGATGTCCAAACAGGTTGTTTGAGTTCTGTGCCGCCACTGCTATGCTATCTCCTTTCTCGTAATAGAAGATGTCGTTTTCTGGTTCTCATCTACAGATGTGGGTATGACCAACAAAGTCCTAGCGCAAGCTCCACTTCTTTGACTGATGGAGTTCTTGGCCTTGGAAATAGCAATTCTGGCATTGTATCTCAGCTGCGAGATCTGGGTCTAGTGAAAAATGTGATTGGCCACTGTCTCAGCGGACGAGGTGGAGGGTATCTATTCTTTGGAGACAGCATCATGCCTTCTTCAGGGGTGACTTGGACACCAATGTCTCACAACCCATTGCAGTAAGCCTCATCATCCTCCAATGGTACTTTTGTTTCTTACCCAAAATCCCTTTTCCTATAACAGGTCCTGTGATCTTTCTTCCAGTAAATACTACTCTCCTGGTCCCACAAATATCATCTTTGGAGAGCAGCTTATGGGTGTTAAAGATCTTCTGGTCGCTTTTGACAGTGGGAGCTCCTTCACTTACTTTGCGTTGCAGCCATACCAAGCATTCGTTTCCACAGTGAGTGAAAACAAGGACAGATGTTGATCCTCATTTGGATGCACTGCTGAATCCACTTGCAACAATTAGTTCGATGAGTAGAAGTGGTACCTTTCTTATTATTCATACTGAGGGCAGCCAAGGCTCCAAATCACAAGTTCACACTATGTTGGGGCATGAAAATAATGCAACTGCAACTTGAGGGCTGCTTCCTCATTGTGAATTTTTGCTAATTTCCTCTTCATCAAACTAATTATTACAATTTGATTTGATAGTGTGTATCCAAACGCAGCCTGTAACTCTTATCATCTTTATGATCTACTCCATCTAGATAGGAACTGACTCAATGTTGCTGTTTCAAGTTGAGGAAAGGTTTATCTGGAAAACCATTGAAAGAAGCGCCTGAAGATAAAACACTTCCATTGTGCTGGAAAGGGGCGAAAAAGTTCAAATCCATACCCGATGTCAAGAAATACTTCAAGCCCTTGATACTGATATTTGCAGATGGCAAGAAAGCTGTGCTTGAAATACCTCCTGAAGGTTATCTGATCATCTCCGTAAGCGCTTCTCAACCTTCAAAGATTAAGCAAGAAAAAGAAGAAGGAAAAAAGAGAGAGAGAGAAAAAAAAACAGAAAGTGAAGAACTGCTGCTGCATCTTGCTCAACTGACTTCTAAAAGCTGTTGTTGTTGTGTTGTTTTCTTCAGAAGGATGGCAATGTTTGCTTGGGGATCCTGAATGGCACTGAAATTGGACTGCAAGATCTCAACCTCATTGGAGGTAAAAACTTACACAAAAGAATCACCATAGTTCTAAAACCTGGTAACTTGACTCGAATCTTGGCTGAGCCAACTTGACTCGATGAGATATCGGGCCTAGTCACCATGGACCTCGCTGGTCAGAATTGCGATGATTTGAACCAAGTCACTTGCTGTGTACTTACAAAAGGCACGAGATGGGAGTGGAAACTGAAACCTGTTTGAGGTAAACTGACATGCCCAAACAGCATGCCAAAGGCTGGTTATTTGATGTTCTTCAAAACTTTTATATTTTATCCACATGCAACTAACGTCCGATAAAAGACTTACCCGAGTCTTCGTGTCAACCCAACCCTGCTGAACATAGAGTCAAGTCGAGATTTCAAGTTTTTGAACTATGCTTAGCTCTGAGCATTCTGTCATCCGCCTGGTAAATCGTACTGCCTGGTAAATCGTATATGTGGTGCCAGCTTTAGTGATCCAAAATTTCCAGCCAATGGACCTGTTATATGGGAGCTACCCCAAGTGGGCGCCTATTAAACATGGACGTTTGTTTGTAATTGTCCTTTCTGATGGCTGGGATCATTGGATATTGGAGATATTAGGTCAAAGCCCATACTATTGCTGGTTGAAAAGAAAAAAAGAAAAGAAAAAGAGTTTCTTCCAATGGAGTACAGTTAACGACTCTCTAATTCTACTTACCTGTGAAATTGATTGCTTTTCCTTTTATGACAATCGCACAGACATCTCACTCCAAGATCTCATGGTAATCTATGACAACGAGAAGCAGCAGATTGGATGGGTTCGTGAAAATTGCGACCGACTCCCCAAGTCCGGAACCACTCTCTTCTGATTTCCTTCCTTTTTATGTGGACATGCACAGGAGAGATTCTTACTTAGCCACCATTTTATGTTTATTCAACAGCGCTGACGGTCATGGCGATGATGGCTTCGATGGTGGTTTTTCTCAGCCTTATGTTGCAAGAATGGGTTTCTTGACAGATGAGCATCCTGCATCTTATCCCCCCAAAAAAACCAAATATGGATAGAACAAAACAATAAAGAGAGGAGCTCCATTCCTCTTTTCTTCACTTGCAAATATACACACACACATTCACAAATTATAAAGAGGGGAAACAGGAGCTGCTTTTTCAAATGCATAACCAATGTAGATTTAAGATATTGTCACGAAAAGAAATACCTGTTGGGTCTGTTTCTAGCTAGTGCTGGCTAACATGTATAGGGATGGTGATGGATCTCGACCTCAAATCACTGTAGGCATGGGGAAGTATGTGATACTAGTAGTATTAATGACATCTGAACCAGTAGCAATCTTTGTGTATGAAAAGGAAAGAATAAAAAACACACGCTAGTAACTTCGCAAATTGTTGTGTAGTATGACTTTTTCTTTCCAGTGAATCAGCTATCATCTGGATCTTAAGAATGCATTCTGAAAAAAATAAAATCAAAGAGATGGGTGGTTGTATAGTATTTAGGCTGAAAGTTTATTTGGGCACCATTTTCTTTTCAGTTTGCATGAGTGGAGCCCATGGTTCAGATCCCAATTGTTGGTGTTTGGGGCCCCACCTTGGACGGCCCATGCCAAAAGAAATTTCCCAAAAGAAAAGATACCTAACCCTTTCTATTGGTGGTCAACGAATATGCTTAAAAAGGGGGGAAAACATCCTTTTGTTTTGTACACTTTAGCCACCTGATTTTAGGCCAGGAGATCTGAACCGTGTGGGCCACCTTACTGAAAGCTCAGATATCCTCCACGTCTGCCACATGGGCATGTGCACTTGCCTCACAATGGGAAGGGCTCCACAAGTGCGCTGGCTTGACAAACCTCCCATGGAAAGAAGAAGAACTTGAGATTTGAAAAACGGAACTGAAAAGCGTTGCTCAGGAAAAAGGCATGAAAAGCACTACCTTTGCTTATATTCGATCGTTCTTTTGCATATGCTGTCCCTTTTGTAGCCATCAACGAGAAAGTTAAAGAATGTTGCGATGGTGCGATTTCTTATAAGAGTATCTTATCTGAGCGTAGGGGCCCACAAGACAAAAGGTCAGAATCACACGATGATATCGCATTTTGAGGCCTTTTGTAATCCATGGTGAGCAGTGTGCGTTTAGATGCTGATTGCATCGCCTGTTGTCTTGTAACAATAAGAAAGGAAAAAAGATCAGATAGAACAGTGTATCATTAGTAACAATGCAATGACGCAGGAAGTGGATCACCATCTTCCTCAGTGGATATCTATTCAAAATCCATGGAGCTCTTTGGACTCTCACAGAAAATAGAAAAACCTTAAATTCCAAAATTGAGATTTGGGTTTTAAAGATATAGTTTGCAAATTGAAAGGTTCGTGGGTCATGTTGAATAAGGTCGAGATTAGGTTGGGGTTGAGAGCTTGAATGGGGGGGAGTGAAGCCAAGCTCCAATGGTAAGCTCGAGGCTCAAGCTCAAGGGGAGCATGGGGGAGTGAAGCCAAGCTCCAATGGTAAGCTCGAAGAGAGAATGGACAAGTCAAGCCAAGCTTAGCCCACCTCAACTCACTCGGTTCGATGTACAACCCTACACCCCTACACGAACGAAGGGAAAACACAAATATCAGCTTGATGTAAACTTTTGTAGCCCTTGGGAAGTTTTTAACGCTAGATCTGCCTCATTTTGGGCTCATTATATAAAATATGCTAGAAAAATGGATGGATGGCATGGATAAAACACATACATGATGGTGGGGCCCACAGCATTTCTAGCACCAATGGGTCACCACCGAATCCAAGTCTCGACCATTGCCACGGATGCAGATTGCGTCCTACCCTGCCCATCTCTAACACAAACGGTAGATCTGTGGGGGCTCACTATGATGTATCTATTTATCCACACCGTCCATTCCTTTTCTATGAGCCCAAAAATGAGGTAGATCCAATGCTCAAGTGGACCACACCATTCGGGCCAGAATTGGGCTGGCTTAGGATGCAACCTGCGTCCCATTGCCACTCCTATTTGTTAAGTAAGTCTCCCAACACGCGCCTTTACATTATGCACAAGGTCCATCTTAGAAAATGTGTGGGACATCTGAACTTAGCATGGCGTGGGCCTGATCTTTAGCATCTGATCATCTTCGTGGTGGGGTCCAAGTCCTGTACATGGCACACATGCTGTCGTAAATCGTGTGTTGGGCCAGCAAACTTATAATATTTGATGTCATGCCATAGCTCCACCCCCAAACATATTCATCTCAGACATGCTGACAAGGCACATCTATGGGAATATGGGACATTCAGCAGTGTCGTCTGATGTCTTAAATCTTTCTGCAACTGGGTTTGTTGATCTCGATCCCACCGTGAAAATTATGATTTTTGGCCTTTGCTCGTTAGACAATTTCTAAGTTTAAATCGATAAAATAAAAGATGGCTTTGATCCTATCAACAGACATGGATGACACTTGATATGATCGAAGCTCCTATCATAGGGGTGTACGCTCAATTCTGCCCTCGGCTTGCGTCAGACGCAGGGATGAACGTAATAAGGTCGAGCACCGCCGTCTCCCGAGAAAGAAAGCCGACAAAATAGAAGATAAATTCTATATAATTCAAAATTAATTAATGAATAAAATAAACGAGTTTCCAACCCTTTAAATAGGGATAAGAGAGAAATCAGAAGCAAACTACAACTAAAACTCCTAGAATTCGCAACTTACTAAACTTGCTATTTATAGATGGTTGTGATGTCTACTAGAGCGCAAGGTTTTCGGCCAAAATAGTAAGTATTGGATTGAAAGAAGATTGGCTGGTGCACCGCACACAATTAGTAAGCACATGTTGTGGAGACGATCGCTGACTCTCCTCAAGCTCCGAGTTGTACGAACTGTTCAGTGGAGATCAAAGTTACATGGCCCCACAGTGATGTATTTATTATATCCACACCATTCATCTATTTTTCGAGACCATTTTAGATTATATCCAAAAAATAAATCATATCAAAAGATCAACTAGATCACACCACAAATAGCAGCGGAGATAATGATTTTAACTGTTAAAAATTTTATAGGGCCCACCATAACGTTTAGTTTCCATCTAATCTGTTAATAAGGTCACAAAGACCTGGATGAAGAGGAAAAACAAATTTCATATTGATCCAAAACTTCTGTGACCCCCAAACGGGTTTCAATGGTAGAAGTTCAATCCCCTACTGCTTTTTGCAGTGTGGTCCACTTGATCTTTAGATCTGTCTTATTTTTAGGCGCAAGCGTTAAGACTAGCTTGCCAAATGGATGAACAGTTTGGATAAAACACATGCCACATGATGGGACCTACAGTTGACATCGATACATCAGCTATATAGCTAGTGTGCAGAACACCAGCCAATCTGCTTCCGGTGTTGTACGAACAGCTCGGATAGATCAAAGTTACATGGACTATAAACTGATGTATTTATTATATTCACATCTTTCATCCATTTTATGAGATCACTTTAGAGCATGTTACCAAAAATGATTAATGTCTAAAGCTTAAGTGGACCAAACCAGAAATAAAGGTGGTGACAATGATTCTCACATTAAAACATTGATTCTCAGCATTAAAACATTCATAAGGGCCCACTATAATGTTTATTATCCATTCAATTTATTCACTTAGGTTACACAAACCTGGATGAAGAGGAAAATACAAATATCAGAGCGAACCAACACTTTTGTGACCTCCAAAAGTGTTTCAACTGTCAACGTTCAATCTCGCACAGCTATTTGCAGTGTGGTCCACTTGACATGTGGGTCTGTCTTATTTTTTGGTTTAAGGTTTAAGACGAGCTTGCCAAATGAATGTAAGGTTGATATAGCACACCTCGTTACGAGACACACGTAACTTGATGACGTCAATACACCAGCCAGATTGGTAGTGTGTGGTACGCTAACCCCACTAGACCGTGGCCGATTGGCTGGTGTACCACACACCCATTGTAAAGCTGGTGTAGGCACTCGCCGTGCTAAGATGAATGTTGACGCTCCTTGAACTCCGAGTTGTACGAATGGTTCAAAGGAGATTAAAGTTACGTGGACCTCACAGTGATGTATTTATTATATCCACGCCGTTCATCCCTTTTTTGAGATCATTTTAGAGCATTATCCAAAAAAATGAATCATAAATAAAGATCAAGTGGACCACACCACGAATAGCAGCAGGATAATGATCTTCACCATTAAAACATTAGTAGGGCCCACCATAACATTTATTTCTATCCAATTTGTTCATAAGGTTTCAAAGACCTAGATTAAGAGGAAAAATAAATTTCATATCGATCTAAAACTTCTATCTAAAAGGGTTTCAATGGTAGACATTCAATCCCCTAATACTTTTTATAGTGTGGTCCACTTGATTGTTAGATCTATCTTATTTTTCATCTCAAGCCTTAAGATAAGCTCGCCAAAGAGATGGACAGTTTGGATATTACACATATTCAATGATGAGACCCACAAAACTCACTGACAAAAAAACATCTGCTATATAGCCAGTGCTTGGTACACAAGCCAATCCGCTTTCCGCACGTATATGTATGTTCCGGCCTAGAGACCGAAGGAAGCGGATTGGCTCATCTGCCAGCTGCTGTAGGTACGTGTCGTGGGAAGACCAGCATTAACGCTCATCGAGTTCCAAGTTGTTCGAACGGTTCAAAGGCAATCAAAGTTACATGGCCCCACGGTAATGTATTTATTATTTCTACACTGTTCATTCATTCCTAGAGATCATTTTAGAGCATGATGTAAAAATGAATCATATCCAAAGACCACCTGAACCACATCACAAATAACAGTGGAGATAATGATTTTCACTATTAAATAATTTATAAGGCTCATCAGAACATTTATTTTCCATCCAATCTCTTCATAAGGTCATAAAAACCTAAATGAAGAGTAAAAGAAAATTACTTTCAATCCAAAACATCCGTGACCCCAAAAAGGGTTTCAATGGAAGACGTTTAATCCCCTGCTCCTTTTGCGCAGTGTGGTTTAGTAATTGTCTTATTTTTCATCTCAAGCCGTGAGACGAGCTGGATTTAGATATAACACATGCCTAGTAGTCAGACCCACAGAACTTGCTGACGTCAGGTACACCAGCCAATCCGCTTACAAAAGAGAGGGGAATAAGGTGACGGAGGCAAAAGGGACTCTTTTCCACGCGTGTTTGTAACACTGACCATATGTACGCAGGATGCGAGCTTTCCTCAGGTGAGCCACAATCCAAAATAAACAGATGGCCAGGGAAAAAGAATGCTTTGACGGTCAGTTTATTTTTGTACAGTGGGGCCTATCTGATGATCCCAGTAGAAGTCTCATATCTTGCGCACATGTTTCGTATTTGGCATGTGTGCGTGTGGATGAGTAAAGCTGCACGCTGCGCATATGGAGTTTTAGTAGACCTCTTCGACCCGTGTATCAAAAGACATTCTGATCGGGCAATTTGAAACATCTGATCCGTTACCTAAAATTAGGTTTTGGATGATCCAACCATCGTGATCTGTTTTTATCAGAAACCATCTGCTTCAGGACTCGTCTGATGAACGGTCAGGATCTTGTACAAATGTCCGCGTGTACAGCTTCTAGATATTGGACGCGGAACTAAGGATTCCTACACTAACAGACAAGTCTTCCCTCGACAGAATCTGAAAAGCAGTCAACAGAAGACGCGTAGAGAAGGCTGGTGGGCCCTACGTTGTGAGTGGAGAGAGATGATGTACGGCTTTCCTTGGGGATCAAGGATGAATACAAGGGATGGGGATTTGCGTAGTGACACTGACAGTAGGGATGTCACTACTGGACGAGGCTCTGTGGGCCCAACAGTGATGTATGTGTTTCATCTATGCCGTCCATCCATTTTGGATCATTATTTTAGAGCATGAACCCAAGAATGTAGCAGATCCACATCTCAGGTGGACCACAACATAGGAAAAAAACGGTAGTAATTAAACGTCCACCGTTAAAAACTTCCTTAGGGCTCACGATGTTTATTTACCATCCAACCTGTTTATTGGGCCCCACGGTCTGGGTCACACCGACTGCCTAGATCGTAGGCCGCAGCTAATCCGCGCCGTGAATGCATAAGCACCCATTAAAGAAAAAGTCCCCAATCCCTGTAGCAAGTCAAAGTACCATACTTAGTCCCCAAGCTCTCCATCCATCTCTCCCACGTCAGAAGGTGGGACCCACCAGCCCTCGCCTGACACCCACCGTTGGAATCTTTGGGGCATGTTTTTTGTCATCGAATCCGTTAATAAGGTCACATCGACATGGATGAAAGGCAAACACAAATATCAGCTTGATCAATAGCTTATGCAGCCCTACGAAGTTTTCAACGGTGGGTATTGAATATCCACAGTTTGCTGTGGTGTGGCCCACCTGAGCTTTTGATATCCTTCAATTTTGAGCTCATGCTCGAAAATGAACTTGTAACGTATAGATGGCGTGGATAAGATAGATATGTCCCGGTGGCCCACAGAATTTACTAAGTACCCTATAATCAGCTCCCAGTGGAGGACCCTGAATCTCGGGTCCTATACCCGCAAGCTGTACACGGAACATGTGTGTAACATCCTCACCGTCCGTCAGACGAGTCCGGAAGCAAATGGTTTGTAGATAAAAAAATCATGCTCGTCGGATGATCCAAACAATTTAAGTGGAAGAGCTTCTCCTCCGAAATTGGACCGTAACTTTTAAAATCTAACAAAGCCCAATTGTAGGGAAGCGGATTGGATGGTGCTCCACACATAGCTGGTGTATTGACGTCAAATAAGTTCCGTGGGTTCCATGATGAGGTATGTGTTATATCCAAACCGTCCATTCATTTTTCGATATCATCTTAAGGCTTGAACCTAAAAATAAGACATATCTAAATATTAAGTGGACCACACTGGAAAAAGTAGCAAAGGACTGAACATCTACCATTGAAACCATTTTGGGGTCATGGAAGTTTTGGATCAATATGATATTTATTTTTACTCTTCATCTAGATCATTTTGACCTTATGAACAGATTGGATGGAAAATAAACGTTATAGTGGGCCTACAAATGTTTTAATGGTGAAAATCATACAAATGTTTTAATGGTGAAAATCATCATCGCCGCTGCTATTTCTGGTGTGGTTCATTTGAGCTTTGTATGTGCTTAGGGCCTGTTTGGCCGGGCAGATTGGATGGGATTGGATGGTATTAGAGTGGATTGCACGGATCTCAAGGTAATGTTAGCTGCGTTAGTAGATTAGTGCAAGATCTATGGGATTGCTATATCTGATTTGTTTGGCATGCTCATCCAATCCAAGGATTAAACCTTCCAATCCCTTTCAATCCCTCCAACCAAACGCGTCCCAGGCAATTTTGCTTAGGATGGATTGGATGGGATTTAAAGGTAATGATGGTTAGTAGATTAGTGCAAGGTCTATGGGATTGCTATATCTGATTTGTTTGGCATGCCCATCCAATCCCAGGATTAAACCTTCCAATCCCTTTCAATCCCTCCAACCAAACGCGTCCCAGGCAATTTTGAAGGGCTTAGGGTGGATTGGATGGGATTTAAAGGTAATGATGGTGATGCCAGTGGATTGTCTTAAGATCCATCGGATTGCTATGTCTTGGGATCAGGATCCCATGTCTGTTTGGCACACCTAGCCAATCCCGGGATCTATCTTCCAATCCCTTTCAATTCCATCCAAACTGCACGGCCAAACAAGCCCTTAAAGTTTTTGCTCATGCTATAGAATGAACTCGAAAAATAAACCGTATGGATGTAATAAATACATCATTTTGGAGCCTATGTAACTTTGATCTCCTTTAAACTGTTCGTACAACTTGGAGCACGAGGTTTGTCAGCGCTCGTCTTCGCACGACACCTACCCACACCAGCTATATCAATGGTGTGTAGTACACCAACCAATCCGCTTCCAATTTTAAGCCACCGATCCGATGGTTCAAATTGTCCGTTGGGATTGACTTTTGATAGACGGGTCAAAGAGGTCTACTAAAACTTCGTATGCACGACGTGCAGCCTTACTGATCCATATGCACGCACACATGCCAAGTATGAAACATCTGCACGAGATCTCGATTGGTAGTGAGACCCTTGGAACACGGAGGACAGTACTTAAAAAGCCTTGTGGCCCTACCACGATATATATGTTTTATCCGCTTTATCCGTACATTTTCCAACTTATTTTAAGACATGGGCTAAAAATCAGGTACATCCAAATCTAAGGTGGACGGTGGACCACACCATGGGAGACAAATGTGAGTGAACGGCCACCATTAAAAATTCATAGTGGTTCACTAAAGTCTTGTATTAAGTTGATATTTATGTTTTCCTTTCATTTAGGGTTGCAAGTGAGACTGCAAATAAGTATTACAGTGGGCTCTAGAAAATTTTAATGGTAAGTATTCAATCACCGCTATTTCTATGATGTGATTCTCATGAGATTTAGATCACTCGTTATGAGTTGAATGTATGGATAAAATAGAGCTGCACCCGGAACTTGGGATGCAGGTGAGATCCTCACTATAGAAGCCCACCTCGATGTATGTATTGTATATTCATGTTGTTCATGTATTTTTTAGCTTATTTTAGCTTGTCATTTTAAAATTGAACTAGATTCAAATTTCAAGTGGACTATATTATAGGAAACGGTAATTATTGATCATTAAAAACTTTTCATAAAATAAATAAGTTTTACATGAATTGATATTTGTTTGTTCGTTTGATCTAGATTTGTGTGAACTTATCAATAGATTGAACGTTTAATAAACATTATGGTAGACACGATGAAGTTTTTAATGGTGAGTCTTCCATAACTACTATTTCTGGTGGTGTGGTTCACTTGAAATATGTATCTATAGATGAACAGCTTGAATATATGATGAACACACCAAGGTAGTCTCTATCATCAGGGTCTCACCCACATTACTAGTTCTAAGGTCTTACCCAAGTTGGGCTCTAGTGTGACCATTCGAGCACTGACCACTATGGACATGGGTAATCGAGGAACGTGATTTGGCTGCAACTTGGAATTAACGATGTGGATGGGACCCTGACTGTAGGGCCTACCTTGATGATGTAACCTGGAACCAACATGGCCCTACCGTCAGGGTCTACGTCCATCCATTTCTCCAGCCTATGGTCTTAAAAATTAAGTAGATTCAAATGTAAGAAATAATAGTGTTTGAGTGCCTCATCATTAAAAATTCCAAAGAATCTATGGTAAGATTTTAGCAATGTTTATTTGCCATCCAATCTCTTGATAATGTCAAGAAGAACTGAATGAAGGGAAAATACAAATATCAGCTTTATCCAAAACATTTGTATCCCACAAAAAGTTTTAATGATCATTCATCACTGTTTCTAGTGCTATGGTACACCTGAGATTTTGATCTTAATTTTTGGGATCACGTCCTAAAATGAGATGGAAAGATAGATAGATGGCACTGATATACAACAAATACGTCAAGGTGGGCCCCACATACAATCAGGGTCTCACCCTGGTAAGTGGTAACTGGTAACAGGTTCGCAGCCAGTGCTGATCGCATCCGAGTCACTACCGAATTGGAGTCCTGTTTGATTGGGAGTGAAAACGGGAATGTAAATTCATAATAACAAGATTTTCTTTACTTGTCGGTAGCCGCCACACGTATTTTTATGGTCTTCCACTGGGGATTAACTCGGTATGCTCCGATTTTAAGTTTATATAACTAGGCCCTATGATTTTCTAATTGAGACCGTTGGTCTATTAAGATTCATCATGGATGTACCATGGATGAAATTTCTCTAAGATAAAACAATTCTATCTTCTCAATTTTAGGGCCTTCAGTGAATGGAAAACAAAGGCGCCAATGAAAAAGCTTCCAAAATACAGAGGCGTCACTCTCTTTTGGAAGGCCTTGCTTACGGTTAAAACAAGCCAGGGTAGAACGTCCAACCAACCGTCGAATTTATTCTTTTGACACTAATGGTCGCAATCACCCGTTCGGTGGTCATGTAGCATAGAGTTCATAAGATGGACAGTTCCAATTATTGGACTACTCGGCATGTGGGCTCCAGTGCGTGGCAACACACGTTAGAATCGTAAATAGCGACAGAGGCCCGACGAGAGCCTCCGCGCTCCCATGATGGATGGTCCAGCTCTCATCGGATGACGCGGCGTGTGCTTTTTCTGGATATGGATTGCTTGCGAAAACCACTCTTATTAAGGAGCCTCCAACAACAGGAAGATAGTTAGGGGCCACGATAACGTTTGTGAGAAATCCACCGATGACATGGCGCCCAGAAATAAGGGAGATCCAAAACTCAAGTGGGCTGTACTATAGTAAAAAGTGAGGATTGGAAATACATATAAATTATCGATTTTACTATTACTTCATTCTACCATGAGTATTATTTTGAATGGATTGACCAACATTCTCCATTGCTATAGCCGAGTTTAATGTTTTTTAATCCAGATAATCGATTTCAACCAAAATAGTCAAATTCGACATTTTTCGATCAAGACGGCTAAATTCGATCAAGATGGCAAAATTTAACATTTTTCAAACAAGATAGTCGAATTCAATATTTTTCGACCAAAATGGCCAAGTTCGATCAAGATAGTCGAAATTGATGTTTTTACATGGCTGAACAATTACATTGTTCTAGGCATGAATTTGAAAATTAAGTAAAATAGGTCCCCCCGCTCTTTCACGAAGTTGCAACTTTCCGACCGTCGTATTGTGACCAAACTCGAGGCACGAGTTAAAGATATTTCCCTGATCGCATCCGTATAGGTATAGCCGCATCCTCGATTGATCATCGACGACCGCCCATCGTGAATGGGGTTCCCAAGGTTGATCGAAGCATTCGATCTCCGCCCAACCATGACCAACCATAGATCCCATGGTGAGGCACCTGCCCCATAGTAAAGATAGGCCAGCTGGCCCCCAAAGGGGGCCTTATAGGCCAAAGAGAGCCTCCCAGGGAGAAGTTTAATAGGAAAGAGACTCAAGGGCCATTTGCACACTTATCTAGGGTTATAAATAGCCCGGATTTTCACTCCCTCACTCCCATGCAAATTTTATTGTAGCAGGGAGAGGGAGGAAGGAGAGAAGGTGAGAAGGGCCATGTGGGGGAGCTGAATTGGGAGATTTTTTCTACCACCACGGGTTGCAACATAACCCACAACTGCATCACGCTATAGGAAACTACTCGACAATAAGAGAGAGGTAATTACCGAACCTATCTCGTGATTTGGGCCTTAGAGGCCATTTGCATGCGCCTCTGCAAACTAATCTCATCGGTGCAGGGCACCAATGCGTCGATCTATGGACCCAAATCCTTGGAGCGGCGTTAGAAATTCGACAAATCACTTATAGGTGCGGACCATTACCTTTAGGTTGCCAATTTTATTTTTTTTGGTGGTTAGCTTGTTAGTACACACACTCCATGTTAGCCACCCCCACTAGGGATCGATACCAAGACCTCAAGTGTTGAAATGAGGTATCTCCACTTAATTTGCCAGTTGAGCTATGGATCTGGGTGTTTTAGGTTACCAATTATTAAACTTATGTTGCAAATAATGATTGTGTCGTGAAAATGTGATTGCATACTAATCAGTGAGCACCCCTTATATTAATTGTCCTCCATGAATATAATGCTACAGTAGGCTGGATTTACTAAAAATTTTGCCCATGCTCTACATTATCCCCTGACACTTGCACTTGCTTGTTTTAATGTTGCAATTCGTGACAAATTGAGTAGTGCACCCACATGTTCGATAGAATGCCTGAATTAAATAGGACATCCTAATTTACCGATACAGACTCTTTCATGCTCTTGAAATAAGTAACGTATGAGGCATACTGTTTTATTATAGCTAATTGGATAATTGGGTTGGCTAACGAATCGTAAAACTCGCGAGGGTAGCTCCATTGGGCCGGCTACCCCGGGTCAGTCAGACTGATCCAGGCCGAATGCAGACAAGCGACAATAGTCGGACTACATGGGATGCTCGCACCCAGTGCCGGTTGCGTCGTAGTTCGCTTAAGTGAGCCAAACTAATCCACTAGTCAACCAACTATGTGTGTTTACCATGTATGATCACGCTTGCTTGAATCTGGGGCACCCCATACCCTTAGAAGACCCACTTATAACTATTAGCGATACAATCCCCAACTCTTGAGAGCCGGGCATGGTAGTATGGGACATCGTGTCCGCACTGTCGGTCTAGGCTGTGGTGACGAGCGTCCCTGTAGTGACCGCGAGCAAACTTTATTAACAAACATTGCCTATCATATGTGTTCAACTAGGAATGACGAACTCAAACGGATCAAGGATCGCAAACATGGGGTCGCCACAATCGCGCTGGACTTAGCGATCGGGTTAAGGCCATTGATTAAGTGGATGCGTCTCAGCTTCCCCAATTTTGTTAGATGAACGGACTAAACTAAATACTCGGCCAACATGATCGCTTATCGAATTGCATTAGTATATATATGGCAACTTGAGTGTTGTGGTCGCATGATGATGGAGTGTTAGCAATCTGTAAATGAGGAGTCGGAGTCACTATGAGGGAGTGTTGGATTGTGAGGATATGCATAATCTCATAATAGCATGCATGTGCATTAATAAGAGTATCTAAGAATTGAACATTTAAGTTACTTTATCATTAATTGTGCTTACGGAATTGATAACTTATGTAACTTGATGTTAATGGAACCGCTGAGTTGATCATTCACTCCCACTCTGGGACGGTGTTTTAAATAACCAAACAGACTCTATCATATATGCAAGTACCCTAGAGTCCAACGCGCTAGAGGAGGCGACCGTGGAATCAAAGGAGGAGCTCTCGTATTTCCAGCTGTTGAGCAAACCACCATAGGCTGCCCCAGGGCTAGCGACGAGACATTAAGGTCGAGTCATTTTGTATTTTGGAATCGTATGTATTTTGCTGGAACACGGTCTCATACACTAAGCCTATACATGTCTTATTGATGGTCATATTTTGAGTTAAAGTTACATTCATTTTTAGTGTACGTTGCATGATCCATTTTAATTCATCAAATGCTCACATGCCAAATAAATGAAGCATAAAACTCATTTCTGCAAAACATAAGTGACGCCCAGAATATCGGGAATCGAGTATCTACTTGGCCCTCAAAATTTAGGTCGTTATACAGAGCTTGACCGAGAGAAGATGAACAATAAAAAAGAAGAAATGTAACAAAAAAATTATACAGAGAGAAGACTATTCAATTACCATAACTGATGAATTGGATGACAGAAACATTTAAAGAAGAGCAACATGAGAAATCTATAAGTAGCAAAAGGATATTAATAGCGCAAGGAACCCAATCAACAACATACAGTCAAATCAAAACAAATCTATCTTTTATCTTGATTTATCATAAAAGTAGCAATCATCCACTAGTAGTAATTCTTAGTGATAGTTCTTAATTGTAATACAGGTCTATGCTCATACGTTAGACTTGATCCTTATTCAATATTAAGCCATTTTTTTAAGAGATGTATTCTTATAATCGTTTCTAATGATTAATTATAAGTTTTTTTCTTTTATTTGATTGCACTAATATACTAAAAAAATAGATTCTTGTGAAAAACAAAACGCAACCCACTTTCGAAAGAAAAACCTCACCCTTCGATTATAACCTGATCATTAGAAAATTCTAAAAGTGGTTAAGTAGGCGATCAATCTTCTCGTATTCTTGTCATATATGTTCCTATTGGGCATATCAGTTTATTTCAACACATGGGATCAAAGTTGATCTATTTGAATCGAGCCGCTATATCAATTCTAGCATGCATGCACACCGTACATGACAGTTAAAAAACCTATTGCCAACATAAGGAGGAAACGGATTAATTGCTTATGCTTTCCCAGTAGTTCCTCCAAGAAGCTAGGTGGGTGTTTACGAGAAATAGATCCAGTACATCGTTTTTTCTAGATCATTTTACGACATGATGTTAAAATTGAGGCATATTCAAAACTCAACTCGTATCCATGTTGAAATATTTATAAGTCTACGGAAGTTTTGAATCAACCTATTATTTTTATGTTTTCAGTTCATCTCATTAGGACCTTATGAACCGCATGGATGACATATACCCATCCTCGTAGAAACAGAGAAATTTCAAATGTAGGTATTTCCTTACCCGTATATTGCTTGAGTTTTAGATTTTATACATATCCTTGTGTGATTTTCTAAGAATGAAAACGCTGAGTTGATTTCTCATAAATTGACGCGGAGTAGGTTGAGCAGTGAGACTTGTTGCTGAATTGACTTCACCAAGTTTTGTGTGGGCCACCATGATGTATGATGTATGTGTTATATCCACACCGTTTATCTATTTGGAGAGATCATTTTAGGGCATTATTAAAAGATCAAAAGAATGAGTCAGATCCAAAGATAAAGTGGACCCACCACAGGAAACAGTGAGGAGAGTAACGCTCGCCCTTGAGATCTTACTAAGGTCAATTTTTATTTATTTGAGATCTAACCTGATCATGTGTTAACGCACACATGAAAGAAAGGAAAACACAAATATCAACTTGACCGAAAATCTTTAATATCAGCTTAATCGAAAACTTTTGTAGCCTTTGTAAGTTTTTAACGGCGGGCGTCACTCTCCCCTCCGTTTTCTGTGGTGGGTCAACTCGAGCTTTAGATTGACGCATTCTTGCTCATACCTTAATATGATCTCTCCAAATAGATGTACAGTGGGGATGCAAAATATGCATCATGTTGGGTCGACAGAACTTGGTAACGTCAGTTCAATAGCCAGTCCCACATATCTGGAAGCGGATTGGCTGGCATACCACACACCACCAATGTGGCTGGTGTGTTAACGTTAACAAGTTCTGTAGGTCCCATAATGAGGTATGTGTTATATCACAACTGTCATTGCATTTGGCGAGCTCTTACTAAAGCTTCAACCGAAAATTAAGATAGATCCAAAGATCAAGTGGATAACACTGAAAAAAGCTGTGGTAGATTGAACGTTTACCATTTAAAACCTTTTAGGGTAACGGAAGTTTTGGATCGACACGATATATGTTTTTCCTCTTCATCGATGTCTATGTGACCTTATGAACAGATTAGATGGCAAATAAACGCTATTTTGAGCCCTACGAATGTTTTAACGGTGAGAATCATTGTCCCACTGCTATTTCTGGTGTGGTCCACTTAAGCTTTGGATATGAATCATTTTTGGTATAATTCTCTAGAATGATCTCAAAAAATGAATGAACAGTTTGGATATAATAAATACATCATTTTAGGTGCCATGTAACTTTGATCTCCTTTGAACCGTTCGTAAAACTCCGAGTTCGAGGAGCAGCAACGCTCGTCTTCTTACGACACGTACCCACACTAGCCATATCAACGCTCACCAGCCAATCCGCAATCCCACGTAGCTTCCCGTTGAAGGAACTTCGTGGGAAGGACTTTCGAAGGAAATCCGCAATGTCCAAGTCAAGGAAACAAGAGGGAAACTGATGTGGGGCCCACATCATCGTCGCGTCACTCGCTATAAATGAAGAAGAGCTCAGTCGAGTAGCTGCAATCCCACTTACAAAGCGAATTTCCAGGACTCGTGTGCGAGAGAGGAAAACAAGTGCTCTCTGCTTCGGATATTTCTGATAAAAAGGGGAAGAGAAATGGGCAGAATGGAGAAAGAGGCTTTTGTGTTTCTGTTGTTGCTGCTGCTGCTGACATTCCAAACCTGCTCGGCTGCATCAAACACGCAGCAACCCAAGAGAAGGGAGTCTCTATCAGTATCATCATCTTCATCATCCAACGGTCCAGGTTCCTCCGTCTTCCCCATCTTCGGGAATGTATACCCCGACGGGTACTCTCTCTCTCTCTCTCTCTCTCTCTCTCTCTCTCTCTCTCTCATAATCCAAGTAAAATCACTCTTTCTTGCATAGTAGAAGTGAAGTTGTCCTTTTCAATTGGAAGTGAAGGGGTGTGTTTGGATGTCTTTCTAAATCTGATTTTGTGATGTTAGCGTTGTGAAACGGATGCCGAACTGATTCTCTTGGCGTTTGGGTTGGTCCGAAAATGTGATCAGAGGAGTTATTGGGTCTTGATTTTTTGTGGGTTTCTTTCACTTCAAAAATTCGGGTCGAAATTGCGGGTTTTGGCAGTAGCGGATTGCCTGCGATAGTAAGCTAGGTGCGGCCCATTGTAATGTTGGTGAGAAATCCACCCCGTCCATCCATTTTCCCAGATCATTTTACGGCATTGGCCCCAAAATTGAGGCAGATCCGAAACTCAAGTGGGGCAAACGACAGGAAAAAGTGGGTAGGGAAATGTCTACCGTTGAAATCTCCATGGGGTCCATAATGATGTTCATATGCCATCCATACCGTTAATAAAGTCATTCCTGCTGGGATGAACTGAAAACGCAAAAATATTAGCCTCATTTAAAACTTCTGTGGCCCCATGAATGTTTCAACGGTGGAGTTCAATCCTCACTGTTTCCTATCGTGTGGCCCACTTGATCTTTGGATCTACCTCAACTTTGGGCCAATGTCATAAATGATCTAGCAAAGCAGATGGACGGGGTGGATTTCTCATAAACATCACAGTAGGCCCCACCTATGAAATCAACATACAATTCTGGATTAAGATTCAAGTGTGGCCCACCTAATGGGTAAATCAGCCTGATTTTCAAGGAGGGTTATCTTCTGGGTGGGGCATTCCCATTCCATTTTCATGGTACTTAGTCCCACAGACGTGGAATGTTGGTGGAAAAGATGCCAATACCATTGTCTGTGTGGTTTCAGTTTTCAATTAACAACATTTCCTAGTATCCATGGTGAGGAAGTATCCCTCAAATTACAGTTACATTTCTTTCAATTCCAACCTGAAATTAACAAGATTTCAATTTGGAGAGCAGATCCTCAACATGAATGCTATAGAAGGAAATTACAAATTCAGCTATTTCCTCTTTATTAGAACTTAAAATTGCAATTCAATTTCAGAGCTCTTCCAAGGCGAGCATACATGCCTTCGTGTCTATCAGAAATTGATAAAAACTGGGTTGAACCCTTAACCTAATTTTTATAGTCAGATGCATTTCTATCTTGCCATGATTTCTTTCTTTTTGTGAAGTTGAGTAATGATTGCGTATGTACCTGTATTTACATATGTAATTAGAAAAACAAACAGCCCCTAATATCACAATACCATGCAGGTTATACTACGTTAGCGTCAGCATTGGAAATCCGCCCAAGAAGTACTTCCTCGACATTGACACAGGCAGCGACCTTACATGGGTGCAATGCGATGCCCCTTGTGTCAGCTGCTACAATGTAAAACAAACACAATCTTCATTGCCTGCTTAGATGTTGCTATTTCTCTAGTCCTAAATGCTTCCTATCCCTATCTCTTATCTCTGTTATATTTTCTGGTTTGGCAGGGTCCCCACCCACCTTACAAACCTGCGAGGAACAAGCTTGTCTTCTGTAAGGACCCCCTCTGTGCGGCCAGCCCCTCCCTCATCCCTTACACATGCGAGGAGCCTCGTGATCAATGTGACTACCAGATCACGTATGCTGACGGTAGCTTCTCTGATGGTGTCCTTGTGCGGGACACTTTCTCACTCCGCATGTCCTCTGGCTCTCTTGCTCAACCCAGTCTAACTTTTGGGTAACGAACAATTAACTACTTTCAGTATTTTTTGTACTCTCATGCAATTCTCAAATGTTCCATCTGCCCCATTGATGAGTTGATTCATGGATTGCCCAATTTGTGAATGCGCGGATGGCCAAACAGTCTTTTGAGTTATGTGTTGCCGCTGCTGTTCTATCTCCTCTCTCTTATATAAGATGTCTTTTTCTGGTTCTCATCTACAGATGTGGATACAACCAAGGAGGCTCCAGTTCAACCTCCACTCTTATGACTGATGGAGTTCTTGGCCTTGGAAATGGCAAATCTAGTATTTTATCTCAGCTGCGAGGACTCAATCTTGTAAGAAATGTGACTGGCCACTGTATCAGCGGACAAGGTGGAGGATATTTATTCTTCGGAGACAGCATCATACCTTCTTCAGGGGTGACTTGGACACCAATGTCTCGCAACCGATTTCAGTAAGCCTCGTCGTCCTCCACTGGTACGTTTGTTTCTTACTCAAAATCCCTCTTCCTTTAATGGGTCCCGTGTTCTTTCTTGCAGTAAATACTCTCCTGGTCCGATGAATATCATCTTTGGAAAGCAGCCTATTGGTGTGAAAGATCTTCTGGTTGTTTTTGACAGTGGAAGCACGTACACTTACTTTGCTTCGCAGCCTTACCAAGCGTTCGTTTCCATGGTGAGTGAAAACAAGGATGGATGTTGATCCTTGTTTGGATGCATTACTGAATCCAGTTGCAACAGTTAGTTCAATGAGTGGAAATGGTACCTTTCTTAGCATTCATACCGAGGGCGGCTTAGGTTCCAAATCACAATTACATACTCTCAAGTTGGGGCTTGAAAGTAATGCAACTGCAACTTGAGGGCTGCTTCCTCATTCATTTTAGTAATTTCCTCTTCATCAAACTAATCATTGCAATTTGATTCAATAGTGAATCCAAATGCAGCTTGTAAGTTTTATCATCTTTATGAACTACTCCATCTAGATGAGAACTGACTCAATGCTTCTGTTTCAAGTTGAAGAAAAGTTTATCTGGAAAACCACTGAAAGAAGTGTCTGAAGACGAAATACTTTCTTTGTGCTGGGAAGGTTCGAGAAGGTTCAAATCTATACTTGAAGTCAGGGAATACTTCAAGCCCTTGATTCTGATCTTTGCAAATGGCAAGAAAGCTACGCTGGAAATACCTCTTGAAGGTTATCTGATCATCTCAGTAAGCACTTACTCAACCTTCGAACATCATGGAAGAAAAAATAAATAAATAATAAGAATTTTTTTAAAAAATAAAAATAAATAAAAAACAGAAAATGAATGACTGATGCTGCATCTTGCTCAACTGACTTCTAATAAGCTGTTGTTGTTGATGTTTTGTTTTCTTCAGGGGCGTGGCAATGTTTGCTTGGGGATTCTGAATGGCAGTGAAGGCGGACTGCAAGATCTCAACATCATTGGAGGTAAGAACTTTAACAAAAGAAGCAAAGCACCATAGTTCTAAAACTTGGTGATTTGACTTGAAACTCGGCTGAGCTGACTTGACTCGATGAGATTTCAGGTTGAGTCACCATGGAACTCACAAGTCAGTGTGACTCAATCTCAACTCGATGGGACTCGAGATGATTTTATCCATATACAACAAATGTAAAATATTTATAAACATTATTAAGTTGATTTTTAGATATCAAGTCGAGTCAAATAAAGACTCACCTAAGTCTCTGAGTCAACCCAACCTGGCTGAACATGGAGTCAGGTCGAGATTTCGAGTTTTTGAACTATGCTTAGCACTGAGCATTCTCTCATCTGCCTAGTAAACTGTACATGTGGGGCCAGCTTTAGTGATCTGAACTGTCCATCTGATGGACCTGTTGTGTGGGAGATACCCCAAGTGGGCACCTATTAAGTGTGGATGTTTGTTTGCAGTTGTCCATTCTGTTGGCTATGATTATTTTACATTGGAGATATTAAGTAATGGTCCATCCCATGATGGGGCCCACAGATCACTGGCTTTGGTTATTAAAAGCTCATACTATTGCTGGTTGAACCCAAAAAATAAAATAAAATAAAATAAAAAATCTTCCAATGGAGTACAAGTTAATGACTCTCTAATTCTACTTGCCTTTGAATTGATTGTTTTTCCCCTTCATGGCAATCACACAGACATCTCGCTCCAAGATCTCATGGTAATCTACGACAACGAGAAGCAGAAGATTGGATGGGTTCGTGAAAATTGCAATAGGCTCCCCACGTCTGGAACCGCTCTCTTCTGATTTCCTTCCTCTTAAGTTGACATGCCTAGAGGAGATTCTTAGCCTCTCTCTTATGTTTATCCGACACCACTGACGATCGTGGCGATGATGGCTTCAACGATGGTTTTTCTCTGCCTTATGTTGCAGGCATGGGAATCTTGACAGATGAGCATCCTGCAAGTTACCCTCCCGAACAAACCGATACGGATGTAGCAGAACAATAAAGATAGGAGATCCATTCCTCTTACGTACTTTTGCAAATTCATATGTATACATTCATAAGTGCATTAGGCAATGTATATTTAAGATGTTGTTATGAAATGAAATAAATGTTGGGTCTGTTTCTAGCTAGTGCTGTCTAACATGGGTAGAGATGGTGATGGATTTGGTCTCCATCTCACATCACCATAGGCATGCCGAAATATGCGATACAAGTAGTAGTGTTAATGACATCAGTTGCCATCTTTGTGAATGAGAAAGAATCAAATGCATCAAGCAAGTGAACTTTTGTAAATTGTTAGGAGTATTATAGCTCCTTTATAGTGAATCAACTGGATGTTAAGAATACATTTTCAAAAAAAATAAAAAAGACGTGATTGTATAATATTTAGGTTGAAAGTTTATTTGGACACTATTTTTTTTAATATATAAAAGGTTTGCATGAGTGGAGTATAAGAGTTCTATAAGGTGGGCCTAATTGGTCAACGGTTTAGATGTTGGGAAAACTGCGGAAGCACACAGATGAATCAAGGATAGCAATTCAAAAGCACTAAGCAAAAGGGAGAAGTACGCAGCGATTTGACATGGAAAAACCCTTTTGTGAAAAAACCACAGCACAAAGTGACAGATGATCGCTATGACAGCAGAAATTATAAAGAGAAAGAGTTTACCCGATTCGAACAATCTCGAATCTCACACTTGCTACACCCTTTGAAACCTTAGGAAAATTTAGAAACCTTTAGAATACTATATATATATGTGTGTGTGTGTGTGTGGCTTTGGAAAGAATCACAAATGAAATCAGAAACAAATTCCGCAATTTTGCAATTTTGTGAAAAATCTGTGCAGAATTTATCGATGGCATCGAACTAGCACTTCAATTGTCTAGAGACAAAACATGATTTTTCAGAAATTCTTGATGCCACACTCATCATTGGCATCGAAATAGTGCCCAGTTAGTCCAGTGACCAACTGAAGAAACTCCAAAAAACATCGATGGGATCAAGGACTGTTCAATAGATTGTCGATTGCATCGACAGACCCAATAACAAACTTGATTTAAGACATCTATTACAACACTAGATTTTCCTAAGGGCATACTGGTGGGCCCCACTGATCAGTCTCAAATTTGCAGGGATACGCTTAGACTGTGATACACGCTCAATCTTTTAAATGGATTAGGCATGCTAAAACTGCGTGATGCCTGAAGGAAAAATAAGTGGGCAACAAATAAGCAAAAAAAGAGGGGGAAAACATCCTTTTGTTTTGTATACTAGCAGCCATCTGATTTCAGGCCAGGAGATCAGACCCGTGTGGGCCACCTGATGGAAAGCTCAGATCCCTTGATTGTGTGCCACATGGGCATCTGCACTTGCCTGACCGTGGGAACTGCTCCACAAGCACGTGGGCTTAACAAACCTTTAAAGAAAGAACAAAAACCTGAGATTGAAAAAACAGAGGAACTGAAAAACATTGCTGAGGGAAAATTGGATCAGCCTAGATTTCATTACTAACTTATGATGCATCCCTAGTATTTGATATTCACAACCAGCCTCGTTGGTACTGATATTATATCTGGAGTTAGATATATTTTTCTGTGTCTTTGATTTTTTTTTTTTTTTCTTCTTCTTCTTATTATACGTGGATTTGATAAAATATTCACCGAGAGAAAAAAATAAAAATGAAAGACCCTTTTGCAGTGAAAGAGATTGAGGATATTGTATTTGGGTAACGTGAAATAGAGGTGTACTGTGTACTGAGTATACTCTGTTGGGCATACCTTGAATGTATGTGGCTTATCCACGCCGTCCATCCATTTTTTCATCTGAAGCATATCCAAATCTCAAGTGGACCCCACTACAGGAAACAGTGGGTATAATGATGGGGGAACCCATCGTGATATCTGTTTATCCATGCCGTTCATCCATTCTCTCGTATCATTTCAAGGTAAGTGCAAAAAATTGAGGCAGATCCGACGCTCAAGTGGACTACACCAAATAATATGCTTGGGTTGCATTAATTTTGTGCACATACCTTAAAATAATCTGAGAGAAGAGATGGACGGCATCGATAAACAGATACGTCAAGGTGGGCTCGCCCACATAACTGACCGTTCGTGGCTAGAGACGGGTGGGGGTAGGACGCAATCCGCGTCCGCCCCACATCCACCGGAAATCACATTGGGTACTGAGTTACTCAGAACCTTTTATCGTACTGAGTAAACTCAGTTGGGCTCAACTTGAATGTATATGGTTTATCCACGCCATCCATCCGTTTTTCCATCTAATTTAAGTGGTTGAACCCAAATTGAAGAATATCCAAAGATCAAGTGCATCATACCAATGGAAACCGTGGGGATAATGATTTCCACCGTTGAAACCTTTCTAGGCCCCACAGTGATGTTTATTTGTTATCCAACCTGTTCATATGATCATACAAACATGGATGAAGGGAATAAACAAATATAATCTTGATCCAAAACTTCATTAGCCCCCAAGAAATTTTCAACGGTAGATGTTCAATTCAACTGTTTCCAGTGGTGTGGTCCATTTGAACATTGGGTATGCCTCATTTTTTTTCCCAAGCCATAAATATATCCCATAAAATGGATGGATGGATCAGATAAAATACATAGATCATGGTGGACCTCACAGAGTTTGCTCAGTACGGTAAGCGTAATGAGTAACTCACTACGCTGACTGCTTGACCTGACGTAAATTGGATGACGGCGAAATCGGATTGCGTACTGAGTTACTCAGT
The DNA here is from genome assembly GCF_029962835.1 of Magnolia sinica. NCBI lineage: Eukaryota > Viridiplantae > Streptophyta > Magnoliopsida > Magnoliales > Magnoliaceae > Magnolia > Magnolia sinica. Next base: position 19,812,741 of record NC_080576.1, on the reverse strand, counting down.
ACGCTCTGATCGTACTGAGTAAACTCGGTTGGGCCCACCACGAATGCATGTGGTTTATCCACGCAGTCCATTCGTTTTTACGGATCATTTTATGGGTTCAAACCAAAATTGATGCATATACAAACCTCAAGCGAACCATACCACTGGAAAAAGTGGAAGTATTGATTTCAACCGTTGAAAACTTTCTAAGGCCCCAGTGATGTTTATTTGTCATCCAACCTGTTCATAATATCAGAAAGATATGGATGAAGGGAAAAAACAAATATCAGCTTGATCTAAAACTTCTGTTGTCCCCAAGAATATTTCAACGGCAGATGTTCAATTCACACTGTTTCCAGTGGTGTGGTCCATTTGAGGTTCATATATACTCCATTTTTGGAATGAAGCACTAAAATTATGTGTTAAAAGAGATGGACGGAGTGGATATAATGCATGAATGACACTAGGGTCCACGGAGTTTACTCAGTACGCTTACCGTACTGAGTTACTCAGTACGCAATCCGCTTCCGATGACGGCACAAGCATGACACTGGCCGTGACGGATGTAAAACAGGACTCTTTTCCACACGTGTTTGTAGCACTGCACATCAGCGCGCAGGACGTGAGCATTACTCATGTAGGTTTTTATATTTTATGACCTGAAAGCCAGGTGAGCCACGATACAAAATTTTAAAAAAAAATGGCCAGAGAAAAAAAAAATGCTTTGACGGTCAGTTTATTTTTGTGGGGTGGGGCCTACCTGAGGATCCCAGTTGAAGGCTCAGATCTTGTGCACATGTTCCATATTTAGCATGTGTGCATGCATATGGATGAGTAAGGCTACACGACGCGCCCGTACCTCTTCGATCCATGTATCAAAAGTCAATCCGATCAGACAATTTGTATGAGTTGAGCCCATGGTTCAGATCTCAATTGCTGGTGTTTAGGGCCCCACTTTGGACGGCCCTTTCTATTGGTATTCAACGAATGAGCTAAAAAGGGGGGAAAACATCCTTTTGTTTTGTACACTTTAGCCACCTGATTTTAGGCCAGGAGATCTGAACCGTGTGGGCCACCTGACTGAAAGCTCAGATCTCCTCCACGTCTGCCATATGGGCATGTGCACTTGCCTCACAATGGGAAGGGCTCCATGTGCGCTGGCTTAACAAACCTCCCGGGGAAAGAAGAACTTGAGATTTGAAAAACAGAAGTGAAAAGCATTGCTCAGGAAAAGGGCATGAAAAGCACTACTTTTGCTTATATTCGATCGTTCTTTTGCATATGCTGTCCCATTTGTAGCCATCACCGAGAAAGTTAAAGAATGTTGCCACGGAGCGATTTCTTATAAGAGTATCTTATCTGAGCCTAGGGGCCCACGAGACAAAAGGTCTGAATCACACGATGATATCGCATTTTGAGGCCTTTTGTAATCCATGGTGAGCAGTGTGTGTTTAGATGCTGATTGCATCGCCTGTTGTCTTCTAACAATAACAAAGGAAAAAAGATCAGATAGACCAGTGTATCATTAGTAACAATGCAACGAACGCAGGGAGTGGATCACCGTCTTCCTCAGTGGATATCTATTCAAAATCCATGGAGCTCTTTGGACTCTCATAGAAAATAGAAAAACCTTTAATCCCAAGATTGAGATTTGGGGTTTTAAAGATATAATTTGCAAATTGAAAGATTTGTGGATCATGTTGAATAAGGTCGAGATTAGGTTGGGGTTGGGAGCTCGAATGGTAAGGTCGATGGGGCGCCTAACTCGAGCTTGACCTCGAGCTCAAGGGGAGCACGGGGGAGTGAAGAGAAGCTCCAATGGTAAGCTCAAGGGTGAGCGAGCCCGAGCGCAAGGAGAGCACTCGAAGAGAGCATGTACGAGTCAAGCCAAGCTTAGCCCGCCTCAACTCACTCAGCTCGATGTACAACCCTACACGAATGAAGGGAAAACACAAATATCAACTTGATGTAAACTTTTGTATCCCTTGGAAAGTTTTTAACGCAGGATCTACCTCATTTTTGGGCTCATTATATAAAATATGCTAAAAAAATGGATGGATGGCGTGGATAAAACACATAAATGATGGTGGGGCCTACAGCATTTCTAGCACCAATGGGTCACCACCAAATCCAAGTCGCTACCATTGCCACGGATGCAGATTGCGTCCTACCCTGCCAATCTCTAACACAAACGGTAGATCTGTGGAGGCTCACCGTGATGTATCTATTTATCCACACCGTCCATTCCTTTTCTATGAGCCCAAAAATGAGGTAGATCCAATGCTCAAGTGGACCACACCAAATAGTAAGCTTGGTGTGGTCCGCTTGAGCATTGGATCCCAAAATGATGTCAGAAAAGGAATGGACGGCATAGATAAACAGATACATGCTACTCCTATATGTTATGTTAGTCTTCCAACACGCCCCTTTACATCATGCACAAGGTCCAACTTAGAAAATGTGTGGGACATCTGAACTTAGCATGGCGTGGGCCTCACTAGCACAAATTTCCAGGCAGTTCATTTACCAAGTGGGGCACACATGTACGCCATGTGTTTGCCATAGGGAGTTTCTTTTTGAAGTCCATTGTTTTTGTATAGGGTGAGGGCCATCTGATGAGCGTACCTGCCTGATCTTTAGCATCTGATCATCTTCGTGGTGGGGTCCAAGTCCTGTACATGGCAGACATGCTGTCGTAAATCGTGTGTTGGGCCAGCAAACTTATAATATTTGATGTCATGCCATAGCACCACCCCCAAACATATTCATCTCAGACATGCTGACAAGGCACATCTATGGGAATATGGGACATTCAGCAGTGTCGTCTAATGTCTTAAATCTTTCTGTAACTAGGTTTGTTGATCTCAATCCCATTGAGAAAATTATGATTTTTGGCCTTTGCTCGTTAGACAATTTCTAAGTTCAAATTGATATAATCAAAGATGGCTTTGATCCTATCAACAAACATGGATGACACTCGATATGATCGACGCTCCTATCAACTAGGGGTGTACACTAAGTCGGACCAAGCTGATCTGCCCATGGCTCGGTATTGGTGATGAGGTCGAGCACCGTCTCCCGCATCCACGAAACCGAATCCACAAGAAAGAAAGCCGGCAAAACAGAAGATAAATTCTATAAAATTCGGAATTGATTAATGAATAAAATAAACAAGTTCACAACTCTTTAAATAAGGATATGAGAGAAATCAGAAGCAAATTACAACTAAAACTCTTAGAATTCGCAACTTACTATAAATAGTAAACTTACTATTTATAGACGGTTGTGATGTCTACTAGTGCGTGAGGTTTTCCGCCAAAATAGTAAGTATTGGATTGAAAGTAGATTGGCTGGTGTACCGCACACAATTAGTAAGCACATGCTGTGGAGACGATCGCTGACTCTCCTCAGGCTCCGACTTGTACCAACGGTTCAATGGAGATCAAAGTTACATGGCCCCACATTGATATATTTATTATATCCACACTGTTCATCTAGGCCATTTTAGATTACTATCCAAAAAATAAATCATATCCAAAGATCAACTGGATCACACCACAAATAGCAGCGGAGATAATGATTTTAACTGTTAAAAATTTTATAGGGCCCACCATAACATTTAGTTTCCATCTAATCTATTAATAAGGTCACAAAGACCTCGATGAAGAGGAAAAACAAATTTCATATTGATCCAAAACTTCTGTGACCCCCAAAAGGGGTTTCAATGGTAGAAGTTCAATCCCCTACTGCTTTTTGCAGTGTGGTCCATTGATCTTTAGATCTATCTTATTTTTAGGCTCAAGCCTTAAGACTAGCGTGCCAAATGGATAAACAGTCTGGATAAAACACATACCTCATGATGGTACTTACAGTTGACATCGATACCTGAGCTATATAGCTAGTGTGTGGTACACCAGCCAATCCGCTTCCAGTTGCAGCTCATTGAGCTTTCAGTTGTGCGAACAGCTCAGGTAGATCAAAGTTACATGGACTGTAAAATGATGTATTTATTATATTCACATCTTTCATCCATTTTATGAGATCACTTTAAAGCATGTTACCAAAAATGATTAATATCTAAAGCTTAAGGGGACCAAACCAGAAATAACAGTGGTGACAATGATTCTCGCATTAAAACACTGATTCTCACCCTTAAAATATTCATAGGGCCCACCATAATGTTTATTTTCCATCCAATTTGTTCACTTAGGTTACACAGACCTGGATGAAGAGGAAAATACAAATATCAGAGCGAACCAACACTTTTGTGACCTCCAAAAGGCTTTCAATTGTAAACATTCAATCTTGCATAGCTTTTTGCAGTGTGGTCCACTTGATATGTGGATCTGTCTTATTTTTTGGTTTAAGGTTTAGGACGAGCTTCCCAAATAAAAATACGGTTTGATATAACACACCTCATTATAAGACCCACCGAACTTGGTGATGTCAATACACCAGCTAGATTGGTAGTGTGTGGTACACCAACCCCACTAGACCGTAGCTGATTGGCTGGTGTACCACACACCCATTGTAAAGCTGGTGTAGGCACTTGTCATTAGAGCTAGGCATTGGACCGAGTCGGACTGGATTGAGTCCAACCTGATTCGGTCTGAAACGTAGTTGGGCTGATCCGAACCCAATCCGATCCGGGTCCGGATCCAGGACATAGAAGTCGAACTAATCCGACACACGATTGGCATCACTTGAACCAAGTCTGACTCGGATCAGGTTGCGTACGTTTCAGATCGACTTTTTTAATGGTGAAAATCATTATCCTCGTTGCAAATTTCAGTATGGTTCTTTTGAGCTTTAGATATGATTTCTTCTTCTTCTTTTTCTAAATGCTCTAAAATAATCATGAAAAATGGATAAACGGTATGGATATAATAAATATTTCATTATGGGGCCCATGTAATGTTTATCTCATTTCAGCGGAAACGAATGGGCTACTCCCTGCCACCAGCCTGTGGCTAGTGTTCAATGCTCTGTGGGACCCACCATGATGTGTGTTTTTAATCCATTCCATTCATCCATTTTTAAAGATCATTTTAACGCTTTGCCCAAAATATGAGAGGGATATAAATCTCAAGTGGACCGCACCATAGGAAAACAATAGTGATTGGATATCCACAATTAAAATCCTCCTAAGGCCCAATGTATTGTTTATTTGAAATTCAATCTGTTGCTTAGGTCATAGAGGTCCAGATGAATGGAAAAAATAAAGATCCGATTGATCCAAAACTTTCATGGCCCCCAAAAGTTTTTTAATGGTCAACGTTCATTCAACATTGTTTCCTGTAATATGTTCCACTTGAGATTTCGATATACCTCATTTTTTATCTCATACCATAAAATGACATGTAAAAATAGATGGACAGCATGGCTGAAACACATACATCATGTTAGGGCTCACAGACCACCGACCACACCGTACCCCATTTGAGCCGTTCGTACAACTTGGAGTTTGAGGTGTTACAGCTGAATTGACGTGCTATACACAGCGTGCAGCTGTAACGTGCCATGCACGAAAGGCTATTGCTGCATTGACATGTCACGTTAACAAGTTTTGTGCATCTGATCATGAGGCATGTGTTACATCCAAACCGTCCATCCATTTGGCGAGCTTGTTTTAAGGCTTGAGATGAAAAATAAGGTAGATCTAACTATCAAGTGGACCACACTGAAGGGATTGGACATCTACCATTGAAAGCCTTTTTGGGGTCACAGCTTCACAGAAGTTTTGGATCAATTTGAAATTTGTTTCGCCTCTTAATTCAGGTCTTTGTGACCATATGAATAGATTAGATGGAAAATAAACGTTATGGTGGGCCTGCAAATTGTTTAATGGTGAAAATCATTATCTCCGCTGCTATTTGTGGTGTGGTCCAGATGATCTTTGGATATGATTCATTTTTTGGATAATGTTCTAAAATGATCTCTAAAAATAGATGAACGGTGTAGATATAATAAATACATCGCTATAGGGCCCATTTAACTTTGATCTCGTTTGACCCGTTCGTACAACTCGGAGCTCGACGGAGCATCAGTGCTCGTCTTCACACGACACGTACCTAAGCTACGCGCCTACGCCTGCATCAACTATCCTATAGCAGTTATACAGCTGTGTATGGTACACCAGCAAATCATCTATTTATTATAGTAAGTAAACTCTGTTGGGCCCATCGTGAATGCGTGTGTTTTATCCACGCCGTCCATTCATTTTTCCAGATGATTTCAGTGGTTGCATTCAAAACTGATGCATATCCAAAGGTCAAGTGGACCATACCACTAGAAAAAGTAGAATTATTGGTAAGAACAACTCTGGATCGAATCTGATCAGATCGGATCGGTCCGGATTGACCCCAACCCGATATCGATCCGAAAAAACGTCGGATCTAGATGGTCCTACCCAATCGGCACCGATCAGGCCGTTGGATCGGTTTGGAATGGGCCAGATTGGGTCTGATCGGGTCGAATCTTTCGGATCGGGTCAATTATGCCCAACTCTACTTATCGTGCTAAGATGAATGTTGACGCTCCTCGAGCTCCGAGTTGTACGAATGGTTCAAAGGAGATTAAAGTTATGTGGGCCCCACAGTGATGTATTTATTATATCCACGCCGTTCATCCTTTTTTCGAGATCATTTTAGAGCATTATCCAAAAAATGAATCATATCTAAAGATCAAATAGACCACACCACAAACAGCAACGGGATAATGATTTTCACCATTAAAACATTAGTAGGGCTCACCGTAACGTTTATTTCTATCCAATTTGTTCATAAGGTCACAAAGACCTACGTTAAGCGAAAAAATAAATTTCATATTGATCTAAAACTTCCATTTAAAAGGGTTTCACGGGTAGACATTCAATCCCCTAATACTTTTTACAGTGTGGTCCATTTTATTGTTAGATCTATCTTATTTTTCATTTCAAGCCTTAAGATAAGCTTGCCAAATGGATCGACAGTTTGGATATAATACATACCTCATGATGAGACCCACAAAACTCACTAACAAAAATACAACTGCTTTATAGCCGGTGTGTGGTACACAAGCCCATCCGCTTACCCCACGTATATGTATGTTCCAGGCTAGAGACTGAAGGAAGCGGATTGGCTCGTCTGCCACACACCAGCTAGCTGCTATAGGTATGTGCCGTGAGAAGACAAGTATTGACGCTCCTTGAGTTCCAAGTTGTTCTAACGGTTCAAAGGAGGTCAAAGTTACATGGCCCCATACTGATGTATTTATTATTTCTTCACCGTTCATTCATATTTAGAGATCATTTTAGAGTATTATGTAAAAAATGAATCATATCCAAAGATCATTTGGACCACATTACAAATAACAGTGGAGATAATGATTTTCACCGTTAAACAATTCATAAGGCCCACCATAACGCTTATTTTCCATCCAATCTATTCATGAGGCCATAAAAACCTAAATGAAGAAGAAAAGAAAATTACATATTGATCCAAAACTTCCGCGACCCCAAAAAGGTTTTCAATGGTAGATGTTCAATCCCCCACTCCTTTTCGCAGTGTAGTCCATTATCTGTCTTATTTTTCATCTCAGGCTGGTGTGAGGTACACCAGCCAATCTGCTTCCGACACTGCAGGGGTAGGACACAGTCCGCTTACAAAAGAGAAGGGAATAAGGTGACGGAGGCAAAAGGGACTCTTTTCCACGCGTGTTTGTAACACTGACCATATGTAAGCAGGATGCGAGCTTTCCTCAGGTGGGCCACAATACAAAATAAACAGATGGCCAGGGAAAAAGAATGCTTTGACGGTCAGTTTATTTTTGTACAGTCGGGCCTACCTGATGATCCCAGTAGAAGGCTCAGATCTTGCGCAGATGTTTCGTATTTGGCATGTGTGCGTGTGGATGAGTAAAGCTGCACGCTGCGCACATGGAGTTTTAGTACACCTCTTCGACCCGTGTATCAGAAGTCATTCTGATCGGGCAATTTGAACCATCTGATCCGTTACCTAAAATTGGGTTTTGGATGATCCAACGAGCATGATCTGTTTTTATCAGCAAACCATCTGCTTCAGGACTAGTCCGATGAACGGTCAGGATCTTGTACAAATGTCCGCGTGTACAGCTTCTAGATATTGGACGCGGAACTAAGGATTCCTACACTAACAGACAAGTCTTCCCTTGACAGAATCTGAAAGCAGTCAACAGAAGACGCGTAGAGAAGGCTGGTGGGCCCTACCTTGCGAGTGGAGAGAGATGGATGTCCGGCTTTCCTTGGGGATCAAGGATGAATACAAGGGATGGGGATTTGCGTAGTGACACTGACAGTAGGGATGTCACTACTGGACGAGGCTCTGTGGGCCCAACAGTGATGTATGTGTTTCATCTATGCCGTCCATCCATTTTGGATCATTATTTTAGAGCATGAACCCAAGAAAGTAGAAGATCCAAATCTCAAGTGGACCACAACATAGGAAACAAACGGTGGTAATTAAACGTCCATCGTTAAAAACTTCCTAGGGCTCACGATGTTTATTTGCCATCCAACCTGTTTAGTGGGCCCCACGGTCTGGGTCGCACCGACGGCCTAGATCGTAGGCCGCAGCTAATCCACACCGTGAATGCATAAGCACCCATTGAGAAAAGGTCCCCAATCCCTGTAGCAAGTCAAAGGACCATACTTAGTCCCCAAGCCCTCCATCCATCTCTCCCACGTCAGAAGGTGGGACCCACCACCGCTGGCCATGCGCTTTTTTGCTTTAGAGATTCAGTGACAAAGATTCCGTACCGAGTAAATTATGTGGGGCCCACCGTGATGTATGTGTCTTATCCCTGCTGTTCATCCGTTTTATGAGATCATTTTAGGGCATAGGCCCAAAAATTGACGGATATCCAAAGTTTAAGTGGGTCATACCACAGGAAACAGGGAGGATAGTGACACCCACCGTTGAAATCTTCAGGGCATATTTTTTGTCATTTAATCCGTTAATAAGATTATATAGACATGGATGAAAGGCAAACACAAATATTAGCTTGATCAACAGCTTATGCAGCCCTACGAAGTTTTCAACGGTGGGTATTCAATTCCCACCGTTTGCTGTGGTGTGACCCCACCTGAGCTTTTGATATCCTTCAATTTTGAGCTCATGCCCGAAAATGAACTTGTAACGTATAGATGGCGTGGATAAGACAGATATGTCCCGGTGGGCCCACAGGGTTTACTAAGTACCCTATAATCAGCTCCCAGGGGAGGACCCCGAGTCTCGGGTCCTATACCCGCAAGCTGTACTCGGAACATGTGTGTAACATCCTCACCGTTCGTCAGACGAGTCCGGAAGCAAATGGTTTGTAGAAAAAAATATTCATGCTCGTCGGATGATCCAAACAATTTAAGTGGACCAGCTTCTCCTCCGAAATTGGACCATAACTTTCAAAATCTAACAAAGCCCACACATAGCTGACGTCAGTACGTTATGTGAGTTCCATGATAAGGTATGTGTTATATCCAAATTGTCCATTCATTTTTCAATATCATCTTAAGGCTTGAACCGAAAAATAAGACATATCTAAATATTAACTGGACCACAATGGAAAAAGTAGCAAAGGATTGAACGTCTACCATTGAAACCCTTTTGGGGTCATGGAAGTTTTGGATCAATATGATATTTATTTTTACTCTTCATCTAGATCATTTTGACCTTATGAATAGATTGGATGGAAAATAAACGTCATGTTGAGCCTACAAATGTTTTAATGGTGAAAATCATCATCCCCGCCGCTATTTCTGGTGTGGTCCATTTGAGCTTTGTATATGCTTAATGTTTTTTCCCATGTCATAAAATGATCTCGAAAAATGGATGAACGGTGTGGATGTAATAAATACATCATTTTTGGGGCCTATTTAACTTTGATCTCCTTTGAACCGTTCGTGCAACTCAGAGCTCAAGGATTGTCAGCGCTCCTGTTCGCACGACACCTACCCACACCAGCTAAATCGCTGGTGTGTAGTACACCAGCCAATCTGCTTCCAATTTTAGGCCACCGATCAGATGGTTCAAATTGTCCGGTGGGATTGAATTTTGATAGATGGGCCAAAGAGGTCTACTAAAACTTCATATGCACGACGTTTAATCAATATTATAGTAGACACTATGAAGTTTTTAATGGTGAGTTTTTGATGACTACTGTTTCTAGTGGTGTGGCTCACTTGAAATTTGTATCTACAGATGAACAGCGTGAATATTCCATGAACACACCGAGGTAGTCTCTACCATCTGGGTCTCACCCACATCACTAGTTCTAGCGTCTTACCCAAGTCATGCTCCAGTGTGACCATTCGAGCACTGACCACTATGGACATGGGTAATCGAGGAATGTGATTTGGCTGCAACCTGGAATTAACGATGTGGATGAGACCCTGACTGTAGGGCCCACCTTGATGACGCAACCTGGAACCAACATGGGGGCCTACAATCAGGGTCTACGTCTATCCATTTCTCCAGGCTATTTTAGAATGTGGTCCTGAAAATTAAGTAGATCCAAATGTCGGGAGAACCACACCATAGGAAATAAGAGTTTTAGGTTTTAGCAATGTTTATTCTCCATTTAAGATCAAGAAGAACTGAATAAAGGGAAAATACAAATATCAGCTTGCTCCAAAACATTTGTAACCCACAAAAAGTTTTTAATGATCATTCATCCTGTTTTTAGTGCTATGGTCCACCTGAGATTTGGATCTTAATTTTTAGGATCAGGTCCTTAAAATGAGATGGAAAGACAGATGAATAACACTGATATACAGCAAATACGTCGAGGTGGGCCCCACATACGGTCAGGTCTCACCCTGGTGAATGGTAACAGGTTCGCAGCCAATCGCCATCGTATCCGAGTCGTTACCGAATCTGAGTCCTGTTTGATTGGAGTAAAACAGAGAATGTAAATTCATAATAACAAGATTTTCTTTACTTGTCGGTAGCCACCATTGGCCCACAGGTATTTTATGGTCTTTGACTGGGGATTAACTCAGTATGCTCCGATTTTAAATTTATATAACTGGGCCCCATGATTTTATAATCCAGACCGTTGTTCTATTCAGATTCATCGTGGATGTACCATGGATGAAATTTCTCTGAGATAAAACAATTCTATCCTCTCAACTTTAGGGCCTTCAGAGGATGGATAACAAAGGCGCCAATGAAAAAGCTTCTAAAATACAGAGGCGTCACTCTCTTTTGGAAGTCCTTACTTACGGTTAAAACAAGCCAGGGTAGAACGTCCAACGAACCATCGAATTTTTTTCTTTTGACACTAATGGTTGCAATCATCTATTCGGTGGTCTGTGTAGCATAGAGTTGATAAGATGGACGGTTCCGATTACTAGACTACTCGGTCCAGTGCGCGGCAACACACCTTAGAACCGTAAGAGGCGATAGAGGCCGGACGAGAACCTCCGCACTCCCACGATGGATGGTCCAGATCTCCTCCGCGCTCCCGTGATGGATGGTCCAGATCTCATCGAACGACGCCGCGTGTACTTTTTCTGGATGTGGATTGCTTGCGAAATCCACTCTTAAGGAACCTCTAGCAACAGGAAGCTAGGTGGGGCCACGATGACGTTTGTGAGAAATCCACCCACCGTCTTTTGCCTGGTGATGCCATGACATGGCTCCTCGAAATGAGGTAGATCCGAAACTAAGTGGGTTGTACGATAGTAAAAAGTGAGGATTTGAAGTACACAGAAACCTCCGGTCTTACTATCACCCTAGTCTCTATAAGCTTTGTCTATAATGTACTGAGAAAACAATCTTCATTGCTATAGCTAAATTTGATGTTTTCAGTTAAGATAATTAATTTTAACTAGGATGGTTAAATTTGACATTTTTCAATTAAGATGGTTGAATTTAATAAAAATAGCTGAATTTGACATTTTTCAATTAAGATAATCCAATTCAATACTTTTTCAACCAAAATGATAAGTTCAATTAAGATAGTCGAGATTGGCATTTTTTTTTTTTTTTTACAAAGCCAAAAGCCAAACAGTTACATTGTGCTAAAGAATACTCTTTCTCAGGAGGTAGACTCTCAGGAGTTTCAACACCCGGTCAAGGGTTTGAGTATCCATATGTGGTGAAATTCCACAAGCGTCAGTGTGTGGGGTGTGTGTGCGTGAAAAAAAAATAAAAATCAACAAATCAACGTTGACCTTACCTTTTCAACTAATTAGCCTAATTATGGCCAAGCTAATTGGGAAATGAAACGTGTCCATGCAGGAAATATATATCTTTCAGAGAGTACCGGGATATCATGAAGCTAATTATGACCAAGAATTCAGAAGCTGGTGTGGTTAAGATATGGAATATGGAAGATGGCTGAGAGGAACACAATGAACAAAGGACGAGCAAAAAGATGTGGAGAGTAGTTGGGTGGGTACACGGCCAAAATGTGCAAGAGGCAGAGCTTGGCAGAGAGAAGATGAACAATAAAAAAGAAAAAAATGTAACAAAAATGATCTAGAGTGAGACTTTTCTATTATTATAACTTACGAATTGAATGACGAAAACATTTAAAGAAGAGCGGCATGAGAAATCTATAAGTAGCAGAGGAAATCAATAAAACAAGGAACCCAATCAATAACGTACAATCAAATTAAAACAAATCTATCTTTTATCTCAGTTTATCCTAAGAGTAGCAATAATCCACTAGTAGTAATTCTTAGTGATAGTTCTTAGCTGTAATACAGGTCTACGTTTACACTTTATCCTTATTCAATATTATGTCATTCTTTTAAGAGATGCATTCTTGCAATTGTTTTTAGTGATTGATCGTAACTTTTTTATTTTATTTGGAGTAATTACACTAGTATACTAAAAAATACTTTCTTGTTAAAGCACAGCCTACTTTCGAAAGAAAAACCACACACTTTGATTATAACTTGATTATTACAAAGTTTCAAAAGTGGTTAAGTAGGCTATCAATTTTAGGATCAAAGTTGATCGGTTTGAATCAAGCCCTGATATCAATTCTAACATGGATGCACATCACATGTGACTGAGAATAAACTTATTGCCAACATAAGGAGGAAGGGGATTTATTGCTTAAGCTTTCCCGTAGTTCCTCCGGAAGCTAGGTGGTCCTAATCTGATATTTATGAGAGAAGATCGTTTTTCTAGACCATTTTAAGATATGATGTTAGAATCGAGACATATCTAAAAAAGTGGTATCCATTGTTCAAACATTTATAAGTCTATGTAAGTTTTGAATCATCGTATTATTTTTATGTTTTCCGTTTATCTCATTGGGACTTTATTAGCTGATGGATGACATATAAACATCACTTAGGAAATAGGAAAATTTCAACTTCCCTTACTCGTGTATCACTTGAGTTTCAGATATCACCCATATCTTTAAATGATTTTGTATAAATGAAAACCTGAGTCGATTTCTCGCAAACGGACGCGGATTAGGTTGAGTAGCTGAATTGACTTCACTAAGTTATATGGGGGCCATTATAATGTATGTGTTATATCCATACCGTCCATTAATTTGGAGAGATCATTTTAAGGCATGATCAAAAGATCAAAAGAATGAGGCAGATCGAAAGTTGAAGTGGACCCACCACAGAAAACAATGGGGAGAGTGACACCCACCCTTGGAATCTTTCTAAGGTCCACCGTGATCTTTATTTGAGATCACTTGTTCATGCGTTAATGCACACATTAAAGAAGAAGAAGGGAAAACACAAATATCAGCTTGATGGAGAACTTCTGTGGCCCTTATAAGTTTATAAGGGCGGGCACCAGTCTCCCCACCATTTTCTGTAGGGGGTCCACACGAGCTTTAGATCTGACTCATTCTCTGGCTCATACCTTAACATGATCTCTCCAAATAAATGAACCGTATAGATACAAAACATACATCACGGTGGGGCCCACAGAACTTAGTGACGTCAGTTCAATAGCCAGTCCCACCTATCTGAAAGCGGATTGGCTGGTGTACCACACCACCAATGTCGCTCATGTGTTGACGTCACCAAGTTCTGTGGGTCCCATAATAAGGTATGTGTTATATCGCAATCGTCATTTCATTTGGCGAGCTCGTCCTAAGGCTTTAACTGAAAATTAAGACAGATCCAAAAATCAAGTGGACCACACTGAAAAAAGCTGTGGTGGATTAAACGTTTACCATTAAAACCCTTTTAGGGTCGCGGAAGTTTTGGATCGACACGATATTTGTGTGACCTTATAAACAGGTTGGATGGAAAATAAACGCTATGATGAGCCCAACGAATGTTTTAACGGTAAGAATAATTGTGCCACTGCTATTTCAGGTGTGGTCCACTTAAGCTTTGGATATGAATCATTTTTGGTATAATTATCTAGAATGATCTCCAAAAATGAATGAACGGTATTGATATAATAAATACATCATTCCGTGTGCTATGTAACTTTGGTCTCCTTTGAACCGCTCGTAAAACTCAGAGTTCGAGGAGCAGCAACGCTCGTCTTCGCACGACACGTACCCACGTCAGCCAATCCGCAATCCCACGTAGCTTCCCGTCGAAGGAACTTCCTGAGAAGGACTTTCGAAGAAAATCCGGAATGTCTAAGTCAAGGAAACGAGACGGAAACTGATGTGGGGCCCACATCATCGTCGCGTCACTCGCTATAAATGAAGAAGAGCTGACTATAGAGTACCTGCAATCCCACGTAGAAAGCGAATTTCCAGGACTAGTGTCCGAGAGAGGAAAACAGGTGATCTCTGCTTCGGATATTTCTGTAAAAAAGGGAAAGAGAAATGGGCAGAATTGAGAAAGAGGCTTTTGTGTTTCTGTTGTTGATGCTGCTGCGGACATTCCAAACCTGCTTGGCTGCATCAAACACGCAGCAACCCAAGAGAAGGGAGTCTCTATCAGTATCATCATCTTCATCATCCAACGGTCCAGGTTCCTCCGTCTTCCCCATCTTCGGGAATGTATACCCCGACGGGTTCTCTCTCTCTCTCTCTCTCTCTCTCTCTCTCTCTCTCTCTCTCATAATCCAAGTAAAATCACTCTTTCTTGCATAGTAGAAGTGAAGTTGTTCTTTTCAATTGGAAGTGAAGGGGTGTGTTTGAATGTCTTTCTAAATCTGATTTTGTGATGTTAGCGTTGTGAAACGGATGCCGAACTGATTCTCTTGGCGTTTGGGTTGGTCCGAAAATGTGATCAGAGGAGTTACTAGGTCTTGATTTTTTGTGGGTTTCTTTCACTTCAAAAATTCGGGTCGAAATTGCGGGTTTTGGCAGTAGCGGATTGCCTGCGATAGTAAGCTAGGTGCGGCCCATTGTAATGTTGGTGAGAAATCCACCCCGTCCATCCATTTTCCCAGATCATTTTACGGCATTGGCCCCAAAATTGAGGCAGATCCGAAACTCAAGTGGGGCAAACGACAGGAAAAGGTGGGTAGGGAAATGTCTACTGTTGAAATCTCCATGGGGTCCATGATGATGTTTATATGCCATCCATACCGTTAATAAAGTCATTCCTGCTGGGATGAACTGAAAACGCAAAAATATTAGCCTCATTCAAAACTTCTGTGGCCCCATGAATGTTTCAACGGTGGAGTTCAATCCTCACTGTTTCCTATCGTGTGGCCCACTTGATCTTTGGATCTACCTCAACTTTGTGCCAATGTCATAACATAATCTAGCAAAGCAGATGGACGGGGTGGATTTCTCATAAACATCACAGTAGGTTCCACCTATGAAATCAACATACAATTCTGGATTAAGATTCAAGTGTGGCCCACCTAATGGGTAAATCAGCCTGATTTTCAAGGAGGGTTATCTTCTGGGTGGGGCATTCCCATTCCATTTTCATGGTACTTAGTCCCACAGACGTGGAATGTTGGTGGAAAAGATGCCAATACCATTGTCTGTGTGGTTTCAGTTTTCAATTAACAACATTTCCTAGTATCCATGGTGAGGAAGTCTCCCTCAAATTACAGTTACATTTCTTTCAATTCCAACCTGAAATTAACAAGATTTCAATTTGGAGAGCAGATCCTCAACATGAATGCTATAGAAGGAAATTACAAATTCAGCTATTTCCTCTTTATTAGAACTTAAAATTGCAATTCAATTTCAGAGCTCTTCCAAGGCGAGCATACATGCCTTCGTGTCTATCAGAAATTGATAAAAACTGGGTTGAACCCTTAACCTAATTTTTATAGTCAGATGCATTTCTATCTTGCCATGATTTCTTTCTTTTTGTGAAGTTGAGTAATGATTGCGTATGTACCTGTATTTACATATGTAATTAGAAAAACAAACAGCCCCTAATATCACAATACCATGCAGGTTATACTACGTTAGCGTCAGCATTGGAAATCCGCCCAAGAAGTACTTCCTCGACATTGACACAGGCAGCGACCTTACATGGGTGCAATGCGATGCCCCTTGTGTCAGCTGCTACAATGTAAAACAAACACAATCTTCATTGCCTGCTTAGATGTTGCTATTTCTCTAGTCCTAAATGCTTCCTATCCCTATCTCTTATCTCTGTTATATTTTCTGGTTTGGCAGGGTCCCCACCCACCTTACAAACCTGCGAGGAACAAGCTTGTCTTCTGTAAGGACCCCCTCTGTGCGGCCAGCCCCTCCCTCATCCCTTACACATGCGAGGAGCCTCGTGATCAATGTGACTACCAGATCACGTATGCTGACGGTAGCTTCTCTGATGGTGTCCTTGTGCGGGACACTTTCTCACTCCGCATGTCCTCTGGCTCTCTTGCTCAACCCAGTCTAACTTTTGGGTAACGAACAATTAACTACTTTCAGTATTTTTTGTACTCTCATGCAATTCTCAAATGTTCCATCTGCCCCATTGATGAGTTGATTCATGGATTGCCCAATTTGTGAATGCGCGGATGTCCAAACAGTCTTTTGAGTTATGTGTTGCCGCTGCTGTTCTATCTCCTCTCTCTTATATAAGATGTCTTTTTCTGGTTCTCATCTACAGATGTGGATACAACCAAGGAGGCTCCAGTTCAACCTCCACTCTTATGACTGATGGAGTTCTTGGCCTTGGAAATGGCAAATCTAGTATTTTATCTCAGCTGCGAGGACTCAATCTTGTAAGAAATGTGACTGGCCACTGTATCAGCGGACAAGGTGGAGGATATTTATTCTTCGGAGACAGCATCATACCTTCTTCAGGGGTGACTTGGACACCAATGTCTCACAACCGATTTCAGTAAGCCTCGTCGTCCTCCACTGGTACGTTTGTTTCTTACTCAAAATCCCTCTTCCTTTAATGGGTCCCGTGTTCTTTCTTGCAGTAAATACTCTCCTGGTCCGATGAATATCATCTTTGGAAAGCAGCCTATTGGTGTGAAAGATCTTCTGGTTGTTTTTGACAGTGGAAGCACGTACACTTACTTTGCTTCGCAGCCTTACCAAGCGTTCGTTTCCATGGTGAGTGAAAACAAGGATGGATGTTGATCCTTGTTTGGATGCATTACTGAATCCAGTTGCAACAGTTAGTTCAATGAGTGGAAATGGTACCTTTCTTAGCATTCATACCGAGGGCGGCTTAGGTTCCAAATCACAATTACATACTCTCAAGTTGGGGCTTGAAAGCAATGCAACTGCAACTTGAGGGCTGCTTCCTCATTCATTTTATTAATTTCCTCTTCAACAAACTAATCATTGCAATTTGATTCAATAGTGAATCCAAATGCAGCTTGTAAGTTTTATCATCTTTATGAACTACTCCATCTAGATGAGAACTGACTCAATGCTTCTGTTTCAAGTTGAAGAAAAGTTTATCTGGAAAACCACTGAAAGAAGTGTCTGAAGACGAAATACTTTCTTTGTGCTGGAAAGGTTCGAGAAGGTTCAAATCTATACTTGAAGTCAGGGAATACTTCAAGCCCTTGATTCTGATCTTTGCAAATGGCAAGAAAGCTACACTGGAAATACCTCTTGAAGGTTATCTGATCATCTCAGTAAGCACTTACTCAACCTTCGAACATCATGGAAGAAAAAATAAATAAATAATAAGAATTTTTAAAAAAAATAAAAATAAATAAAAAACAGAAAATGAATGACTGATGCTGCATCTTGCTCAACTGACTTCTAATAAGCTGTTGTTGTTGATGTTTTGTTTTCTTCAGGGGCGTGGCAATGTTTGCTTGGGGATTCTGAATGGCAGTGAAGGCGGACTGCAAGATCTCAACATCATTGGAGGTAAGAACTTTAACAAAAGAAGCAAAGCACCATAGTTCTAAAACTTGGTGATTTGACTTGAAACTCGGCTGAGCTGACTTGACTCGACGAGATTTCAGGTTGAGTCACCATGGAACTCATAAGTCAGTGTGACTCAATCTCAACTCGATGTGACTCGAGATGATTTTATCCATATACAACAAATGTAAAATATTTATAAACATTATTAAGTTGATTTTTAGATATCAAGTCGAGTCAAATAAAGACTCACCTAAGTCTCTGAGTCAACCCAACCTGGCTGAACATGGAGTCAGGTCGAGATTTCGAGTTTTTGAACTATGCTTAGCACTGAGCATTCTCTCATCTGCCTAGTAAACTGTACATGTGGGGCCAGCTTTAGTGATCTGAACTGTCCATCTGATGGACCTGTTGTGTGGGAGATACCCCAAGTGGGCACCTATTAAGTGTGGATGTTTGTTTGCAGTTGTCCATTCTGTTGGCTATGATTATTTTACATTGGAGATATTAAGTAATGGTCCATCCCATGATGGGGCCCACAGATCACTGGCTTTGGTTATTAAAAGCTCATACTATTGCTGGTTGAACCCAAAAAATAAAATAAAATAAAATAAAAAATCTTCCAATGGAGTACAAGTTAATGACTCTCTAATTCTACTTGCCTTTGAATTGATTGTTTTTCCCCTTCATGGCAATCACACAGACATCTCGCTCCAAGATCTCATGGTAATCTACGACAACGAGAAGCAGAAGATTGGATGGGTTCGTGAAAATTGCAATAGGCTCCCCACGTCTGGAACCGCTCTCTTCTGATTTCCTTCCTCTTAAGTTGACATGCCTAGAGGAGATTCTTAGCCTCTCTCTTATGTTTATCCGACACCACTGACGATCGCGGCGATGATGGCTTCAACGATGGTTTTTCTCTGCCTTATGTTGCAGGCATGGGAATCTTGACAGATGAGCATCCTGCAAGTTACCCTCCTGAACAAACCGATACGGATGTAGCAGAACAATAAAGATGGGAGATCCATTCCTCTTACGTACTTTTGCAAATTCATATGTATACATTCATAAGTGCATTAGGCAATGTATATTTAAGATGTTGTTATGAAATGAAATAAATGTTGGGTCTGTTTCTAGCTAGTGCTGTCTAACATGGGTAGAGATGGTGATGGATTTGGTCTCCATCTCACATCACCATAGGCATGCCGAAATATGCGATACAAGTAGTAGTGTTAATGACATCAGTTGCCATCTTTGTGAATGAGAAAGAATCAAATGCATCAAGCAAGTGAACTTTTGTAAATTGTTAGGAGTATTATAGCTCCTTTATAGTGAATCAACTGGATGTTAAGAATACATTTTCAAAAAAAATAAAAAAGACGTGATTGTATAATATTTAGGTTGAAAGTTTATTTGGACACTATTTTTTTTAATATATAAAAGGTTTGCATGAGTGGAGTATAAGAGTTCTATAAGGTGGGCATAATTGGTCAACGGTTTAGATGTTGGGAAAACTGCGGAAGCACACGGATGAATCAAGGATAGCAATTCAAAAGCACCAAGCAAAAGGGAGAAGTACGCAGCGATTTGACGTGGAAAAACCCTTTTGTGAAAAAACCACAACACAAAGTGACAGATGATCGCTATGACAGCAGAAATTACAAAGAGAAAGAGTTTACCCGATTCGAACAATCTCGAATCTCACACTTGCTACACCCTTTGAAACCCTAGGAAAATTTAGAAACCTTTAGAATACTATATATATATGTGTGTGTGTGTGTGTGTGTGGCTTTGGAAAGAATCACAAATGAAATCAGAAACAAATTCCGCAATTTTGCAATTTTGTGAAAAATCTGTGCAGAATTTATCGATGGCATCGAACTAGCACTTCAATTGTTTAGAGACAAAACATGATTTTTCAGAAATTCTTGATGCCACACTCATCATTGGCATCGAAATAGTGCCCAGTTAGTCCAGCGACCAACTGAAGAAAATCCAAAAAACATCGATGGGATCAAGGACTGTTCAATAGATTGTCGATTGCATCGACAGACCCAATAACAAACTTGATTTAAGACATCTATTACAACACTAGATTTCCTAAGGGCATACTGGTGGGCCCCATTGATCAGTCTCAAATTTGCAGGGATACGCTTAGACTGTGATACACGCTCAATCTTTTAAATGGATTAGGCATGCTAAAACTGCGTGATGCCTGAAGGAAAAATAAGTGGGCAACAAATAAGCAAAAAAAGAGGGGAAAACATCCTTTTGTTTTGTATACTAGTAGCCATCTGATTTCAGGCCAGGAGATCAGACCCGTGTGGGCCACCTGATGGAAAGCTCAGATCCCTTGATTGTGTGCCACATGGGCATCTGCACTTGCCTGACAGTGGGAACTGCTCCACAAGCACGTGGGCTTAACAAACCTTTAAAGAAAGAACAAAAACCTGAGATTGAAAAAACAGAGGAACTGAAAAACATTGCTGAGGGAAAATTGGATCAGCCTAGATTTCATTACTAACTTATGATGCATCCCTAGTATTTGATATTCACAACCAGCCTCGTTGGTACTGATATTATATCTGGAGTTAGATATATTTTTCTCTGTCTTTGATTTTTTTTTTTTTTTTTTTCCTTCTTCTTCTTATTATACGTGGATTTGATAAAATATTCACCGAGAGAAAAAAATAAAAATGAAAGACCCTTTTGCAGTGAAAGAGATTGAGGATATTGTATTTGGGTAACGAGAAATAGAGGTGTACTGTGTACTGAGTAAACTCTGTTGGGCATACCGTGAATGTATGTGGCTTATCCACGCCGTCCATCCATTTTTTCATCTGAAGCATATCCAAAGCTCAAGTGGACCCCGCTACAGGAAACAGTGGGGATAATGATGGGGGAACCCATCGTGATATCTGTTTATCCACGCCGTTCATCCATTCTCTCGTATCATTTCAAGGTCAGTGCAAAAAATTGAGGCAGATCCAACGCTCAAGTGGACTACACCAAATAATATGCTTGGGTTGCGTTAATTTTGTGCACATACCTTAAAATAATCTGAGAGAAGAGATGGACGGCAACGATAAACAGATACGTCAAGGTGGGCTCGCCCACATAACTGACCGTTCGTGGCTAGAGACGGGTGGGGGTAGGACGCAATCCGCGTCCGCCCCACATCCACCGGAAGTCACATTGGGTACTGAGTTACTCAGAACCTCTTATCGTACTGAGTAAACTCAGTTGGGCTCAACTTGAATGTATGGTCTATCCACGCCGTCCATCCGTTTTTCCATCTAATTTAAGTGGTTGAACTCAAATTGAAGAATATCCAAAGATCAAGTGGATCATACCAATGGAAACAGTGGGGATAATGATTTCCACCGTTGAAACCTTTCTAGGCCCCACAGTGATGTTTATTTGTTATCCAACCTATTCATATGATCATACAAACATGGATGAAGGGAATAAACAAATATAATCTTGATCCAAAACTTCATTAGCCCCCAAGAAATTTTCAACCGTAGATGTTCAATTCAACTGTTTCCTGTGGTGTGGTCCATTTGAACATTGGGTATGCCTCAATTTTTTTCTCAAGCCATAAATATATCCCATAAAATGGATGGATGGATCAGATAAAATACATAGATCATGGTAGACCTCACAGTATTTGCTCAGTACAGTAAGCGTAATGAGTAACTCACTAGGCTGACTGCTTGACCAGACGTAAGGTGGATGACGGCACAAGCATGACACTGGCCGTGACGGATGTAAAACAGGACTCTTTTCCACACGTGTTTG
Organism: Magnolia sinica; assembly: GCF_029962835.1. Lineage (NCBI taxonomy): Eukaryota > Viridiplantae > Streptophyta > Magnoliopsida > Magnoliales > Magnoliaceae > Magnolia > Magnolia sinica. The sequence continues at coordinate 19,790,751 of NC_080576.1, read as the reverse complement.
CAGTACTGCACATCAGCGTGCAGGACGTGAGCATTACTCATGTCGGTTTTTTTATTTTATGACCTGAAAGCCAAGTGAGCCACGATACAAAATTTTTAAAAAATGGCCAGAGAAAAAAAAAAAAAAAAAAAGCTTTGACGGGCAGTTTATTTTTGTAGGGTGGGGCCTACCTGAGGATCCCAGTTGAAGGCTTAGATCTTGTGTACATGTTCCATATTTATCATGTGTGCATGCATATGGATGAGTAAGGCTACACGACGCGCCCGTACTTCTTCGATCCATGTATCAAAAGTCAATCCGATCAGACAATTTGCATGAGTGGAGCCCATGGTTCAGATCTCAATTGTTGGTGTTTAGGGCCCCACTTTGGACGGCCCTTTCTATTGGTATTCAACGAATGAGCTAAAAAGGGGGGAAAACATCCTTTTGTTTTGTAGACTTTAGCCACCTGATTTTAGGCCAGGAGATCTGAACCGCGTGGGCCACCTGACTGAAAGCTCAGATCTCCTCCACGTCTGCCACATGGGCATGTACACTTGCCTCACGATGGGAAGGGCTCCACAAGTGCGCTGGCTTAACAAACTTCCCAAGGGAAGAAGAACTTGAGATTTGAAAAACAGAACTGAAAAGCATTGCTCAGGAAAAAGGCATGAAAAGCACTACTTTGCTTATATTCCATCGTTCTTTTGCATATGCTGTCCCTTTTGTAGCCATCACCAAGAAAGTTAAAGAATGTTGCCACGGAGCGATTTCTTATAAGAGTATCTTATCTGAGCCTAGGGGCCCACGAGACAAAAGGTCTGAATCACACGATGATATCGCATTTTGAGGCCTTTTGTAATCCATGGTGAGCAGTGTGCGTTTAGATGCTGATTGCATCGCCTGTTGTCTTGTAACAACAACAAAGAAAAAAAGATCAGATAGAAAGTGTATCATTAGTAACATTGCAACGAACGCAGGGAGTGGATCACTGTCTTCCTCAGTGGATATCTATTCAAAATTCATGGAGCTCTTTGGACTCTCATAGAAAATAGAAAAACCTTTAATCCCAAAATTGAGATATGGGGTTTTAAAGATATAATTTGTAAATTGAAAGATTTGTGGATCATGTTGAATAAGGTCGAGATTAGGTTGGGGTTGGGAGCTTGAATGGTAAGGTCGAGGGGGTGCCTAACTCGAGCTTGACCTCGAGCTCAAGGGGAGCATGGGCGAGTGAAGCCAAGCTCCAATGGTAAGATCGAGGGTGAGCTCGCTCGAGCGCAAGGGGAGCACTCAAAGAGAGCATGGACGAGTCAAGCCAAGCTTAGCCCACCTCAACTCACTCAGCTCGATGTACAACCCTATGCGAACGAAGGGAAAACACAAATATCAGCTTGATGTAAACTTTTGTGGCCCTTGGGAAGTTTCTAACGCTGGATCTGCCTCATTTTTGGGCTCATTATATAAAATATGCTAAAAAAAAAGGGAAGGATGGCATGGATAAAACACATACATGATGGTGGGGCCCACGGCATTTCTAGCACCAATGGGTCACCACCGAATCCAAGTCGCAACCATTGCCACGGATGCAGATTGTGTCCTGCCCTGCCAATCTCTAACACAAACGGTAGATCTGTGGGGGCTCACCGTGATGTATCTATTTATCCACACTGTCCATTCCTTTTCTATGAGCCCAAAAATGAGGTAGATCCAATGCTCAAGTGGACCACACCAAATAGTAAGCTTGGTGTGATCTGCTTGAGCGTTGGATCACAAAATGATGTCAGAAAAGGAATGGACGGCATGGATAAACAGATACATGCTACTCCTATTTGTTATGTTAGTCTCCCAACACGCACCTTTACATCATGCACAAGGTCCAACTTAGAAAATGTGTGGGACATCTGAACTTAGCATGGCGTGGGCCTCACTAGCACAAATTTCCAGGCAGTTCATTTACCAAGTGGGGCACACATGTACGCCATGTGTTTACCATAGGGAGTTTCTTTTTGAACTGTCCATTGTTTTTGTACAGGGTGAGGGCTATCAGATGAGCGTACCTGCCTGATCTTTAGCATCTGATGATCTTCGTGGTGGGGTCCAAGTCCTTAACATGGCAGACATGCTGTTGTAAATCGTGTGTTGGGCCAGCAAACTTGTAATATTTGATGTCATGCCATAGCTCCACCCCCAAACATATTCATCTCAGACATGCTGACAAGGCACATTTATGGGAATATGGGACATTCAGCAGTGTCGTCTGATGTCTTAAATCTTCCTGTAACTAGGTTTGTTGATCTCAATTCCATCAAGAAAATTATGATTTTTGGCCTTTGCTCGTTAGACAATTTCTAATTTTAAATTGATATAATCAAAGATGGCTTTGATCCTACCAACAAACATGGATGACACTCGATATGATCGAAGCTCCTACCAGCTAAGGGTGTACACTGAGTCGGACCAAGCTGATCTGCCCATGGCTCAGTGTCGGTGATGAGGTCGAGCACGGTCTCCCGCATCCACGAAACTGAATCCACAAGAAAGAAAGCTGACAAAATAGAAGATAAATTCTATAAAATTCCGAATTGATTAACGAATAAAATAAACGAGTTCACAATTCTTTAAATACGATACGAGAGAAATCAGAAGCAAATTACAACTAAAACACCTAGAATTCGCAACTTACTATAAATAGTAAACTTACTATTTATAGACGGTTGTGATGTCTACTAGTGCGTGAGGTTTTCGGCCAAAATAGTAAGTATTGGATTGAAAGTAGATTGGCTGGTGTACCGCACACAATTAGTAAGCACATGCTGTGCAGACGATCGCTGACTCTCCTCAGGCTCTGAGTTGTACCAACGGTTTAATGGAGATCAAAGTTACATGGCTCCACATTGATATATTTATTATATCCACACCGTTCATATATTTTTCGAGACCATTTTAGATTACTATCCAAAAAATAAATCATATCCAAAGATCAACTAGATCACACCTCAAATAGCAGCAGAGATAATGATCTTAACTGTTAAAAATTTTATAGGGCCCACCATAACGTTTAGTTTCCATCTAATCTATTAATAAGGTCACAAAGACCTGGATGAAGAGGAAAAACAAATTTCATATTGATCCAAAACTTCTGTGACCCCCAAAAGGGGTTTCAATGGTAGAAATTCAATTCCCTACTGCTTTTTGCAGTGTGGTCCATTGATCTTTAGATCTATCTTATTTTTAGGCTCAAGCCTTAAGACTAACTTGCCAAATGGATAAACCGTTTGGATAAAACGCATACCTCGTGATGGTACTTACAGTTGACATCGATACATGAGCTATATAGCTAGTGTGTGGTACACCAGCCAATCCGCTTCCGGCCCGTTGTAGCTCATTGAGCTTTCAGTTGTACGAACAGCTCAGATAGATCAAAGCTACATGGACTGTAAAATGATGTATTTATTACATTCACATCTTTCATCCATTTTATGAGATCACTTTAGAGCATGTTACCAAAAATGATTAATATCTAAGCTTAAGTGGACCAAACCAGAAATCACAGTGGTGACAATGATTCTCACATTAAAACATTGATTCTCACCATTAAAATATTCATAGGGCCCACCATAATGTTTATTTTCCATCCAATTTGTTCACTTAGGTTACACAGACCTAGATGAAGAGGAAAATACAAATATCAGAGCGAACCAACACTTTTGTGACCTCCAAAAGGGTTTCAATTGTAAACGTTCAATCTTGCACAGCTTTTTGCAGCGTCGTCCACTTGATATGTGGATCTGTCTTATTTTTTGGTTTAAGGTTTAGGACAAGCTTGCCAAATAAAAGTATGGTTTGATATAACACACCTCATTACAAGACCCACCGAACTTGGCGATGTCAATACACCAGCTAGATTGGTAGTGTGTGGTACACCAACCCCACTAGACCGTAGCTGATTGGCTGGTCTACCACACACCCATTGTAAAGCTGGTGTAGGCACTTGTCATTAGAGTTGGGCATTGGACTGAGTCGAACCAGATTGAGTCCAACCCGATTCAGTCTAAAACGTAGTTAGGTTGATCCGAACCCGATCCGATCTGGGTCCGGATCCAGGACATAGAAGTCGAACTAATCCGACACACGGTTGGCATCACTTGAACCGAGTCTGACTCGGATAGGGTTGCATACGTTTTAGATCGACTTTTTTAACAGTGAAAATCATTATCCTCGCTGCAAATTTCAGTGTGGTTCTTTTGAGCTTTAGATATGATTTCTTCTTCTTCTTTTTTTTTTTTCTTCTAAATGCTCTAAAATGATCATGAAAAATGGATAAACAGTATGGATATAATAAATATTTCATTATGAGGCCCATGTAATGTTTATCTCATTTCAGCAGAAACGGATGGGCTACTCCCTGCCACCTGCCTGTGGCTAGTGGTCAATGCTCTGTGGGACCCACCATGATGTGTGTTTTTAATCCATTCCATTCATCCATTTTTAAAGATCATTTTAACACTTTGCCCAAAATATGAGAGGGATATAAATCTCAAGTGGACCGCACCATAGGAAAACAATAGTGATTGGATATCCACAATTAAAATCCTCCTAAGGCCCAATGTACTGTTTATTTGAAATCCAATCCGTTGATTAGGTCATAGAGGTCCAGATGAATGGAAAAAATAAAGATCAGATTGATCCAAAACTTTTATGGCCCCCAAAAGTTTTTTAATGGTCAACGTTCATTCAACACTGTTTCCTGTAATATGTTCCACTTGAGATTTCGATATATCTCATTTTTTTATCTCATACCATAAAATGACATGGAAAAATAGATGGACAGCATGGATGAAACACATACATCATGTTAGGGCCCACAGACCACCGACCACACTGTTCCCCATTTGAGCCGTTCGTACAACTTGGAGTTTGAGGTGTTACAGCTGCATTGACGTGCTATACACGGCTTGCAGCTGTAACGTGCCGTGCACGAAAGGCTATTGCTGCATTGACAGGTCACGTTAACAAGTTTTGTGCATCTGATCATGAGGCATGTGTTACATCCAAACCATCCATCCACTTGGCGAGCTTGTTTTAAGGCTTGAGATGAAAAATAAGGTAGATCTAACTATCAAGTGGACCACACTGAAGGGATTGAACGTCTACCATTGAAAGCCTTTTTGGGGTCACAACTTCATAGAAGTTTTGGATCAATTTGAAATTTGTTTCACCTCTTAATTCAGGTCTTTGTGACCATATGAATAGATTAGATGGAAAATAAACGTTATGGTGGGCCTGCGAATTGTTTAATGGTGAAAATCATTATCTCCACTGCTATTTATGGTATGGTCCAGATGATCTTTGGATATGATTCATTTTTTGGATAATGTTCTAAAATGATCTCTAAAAATAGATGAACGGTGTAGATATAATAAATACATCGCTGTAGGGCCCATTTAACTTTGATCTCGTTTGAACCGTTCGTACAACTCGGAGCTCGAGGGAGCGTCAGTGCTCGTCTTCACACGACACGTACCTAAGCTACGCGCCTACGCCTGCATCAGCTATCCTATAGCAGTTATACAGCTGTGTATGGTACACCAACAAATCATCTATTTATTATACTAAGTAAAATCTGTTGGGGCCCACCGTGAATGCGTGTGTTTTATCCACGCCATCCATTCGTTTTTTCAGATGATTTCAGTGGTTGCATTCAAAACTGATGCATATCCAAAGGTCAAGTGGACCATACCACTAACAAAAGTAGAATTATTGGTAAGAACAACTCCGGATCGAATCTGATCGGATCGGTCTGGTTCCATTCACACCAGATTTCCGGATCGGATCGGTCCGGATTGACCCCAACCCGATCTCGATCTGAAAAAACGTCGAATCTGGATGGTCCTACCCAATCCGCACCGATTAGGCCATTAGTTCGGTTCGGAACGGGCCAGATCAAGTCTGATCGGGTCGGATCTATCGGATCGGGTCAATTATGCCCAACTCTACTTATCGTGCTAAGATGAATGTTGACGCTCCTCGAGCTCTGAGTTGTACGAATGGTTCAAAGGAGATTAAAGTTATGTGGGCCCCACAGTGATGTATTTATTATATCCACGCCGTTCATCCATTTTTCGAAATCATTTTAGAGCATTATCCAAAAAATGAATCATATCTAAAGATCAAATGGACCACACCACAAATAGCAGCGGGATAATGATTTTCACCATTAAAACATTAGTAGGGCTCACCGTAACGTTTATTTCTATCCAATTTGTTCATAAGGTCACAAAGACCTAGATTAAGAGGAAAAATGAATTTCATATTGATCTAAAACTACTATCTAAAAGGGTTTCACTGGTAGACATTCAATCCCCTAATACTTTTTACAGTGTGGTCCACTTTATTGTTAGATCTATCTTATTTTTCATCTCAAGCCTTAAGATAAGCTTGCCAAATGGATGAACGGTTTGGATATAACACATACCTCATGATGAGACCCACAAAACTCACTCATAGAAATACAACTACTATATAGCCGGTACCACACAAGCCAATCCGCTTACCCCACGTATATGTATGTTCCAGGCTTGAGACTGAAGGAAGCGGATTGGGTCGTCTGCCCCACACCAGCTAGCTGCTATAGGTATGTGTCGTGAGAAGACAAGTATTGACGCTCCTCGGGTTCCAAGTTATCCGAACGGTTCAAAGGAGATCAAAGTTATATGGCCCCATGGTGATGTATTTATTATTTCTACACCGTTCATTCATATTTAGAGATCATTATAGACTATTATGTAAAAAATGAATCATATCTAAAGATCATCTGGACCACACCACAAATAACCGTGGAGATAATGATATTCACGGTTAAACAATTCATAAAGCCCACTATAAGGCTTATTTTCCATCCGATCCTTTCACAAGGTCATAAAAACCCGAATGAAGAGGAAAAGAAAATCTCATATTGATCCAAAACTTCCAGCCGATCTGCTTCCGAGACTGCAGGGGTAGGACACAGTCCGCTTACAAAAGAGACGGGAATAAGGTGACGGAGGCAAAAGGGACTGACCACATGTACGCAGGATGCGAGCTTTCCTCAGGTGGGCCACAATACAAAATAAACAGATGGCCAGGGAAAAAGAATGCTTTGAGGATCAGTTTATTTTTGTACAGTGGGGCCTACCTGATGATCCCAGTAGAAGTCTCATATCTTGCGCACATGTTTCGTATTTGGCATGTGTGTGTGTGGATGAGTAAAGCTGCACGCTGCGCATATGGAGTTTTAGTAGACCTCTTCGACCCGTGTATCAAAAGTCATTCTGATCGGGCAATTTGAACCATCTGATCCGTTACCTAAAATTGGCTTTTGGGTGATCCAACAAGCGTGATCTGTTTTTATCAGCAAACCATCTGCTTCAGGACCCGTCTGATGAACGGTCAGGATCTTCTACAAATGTCCGCGTGTACACCTTCTATATATTCGACGCGGAACTAAGGATTCCTACACTAACAGACAAGTCTTCCCTTGACAGAATCTGAAAAGCAGTCAACAGAAGACGCGTCGAGAAGGCTGGTGGGCCCTACCTTGCGAGTGGAGAGAGATGGATGTCCGGCTTTCCTTGGGGATCAAGGATGAATACAAGGGATGGGGATTTGCGTAGTGACACTGACAGTAGGGATGTCACTACTGGACGAGGCTCTGTGGGCCCAACAGTGATGTATGTGTTTCATCTATGCTGTCCATCCATTTTGGATCATTATTTTAGAGCATGAACCCAAGAAAGTAGAAGATCCAAATCTCAAGTGGACCACAACATAGGAAACAAACGGTGGTAATTAAACGTCCACCGTTAAAAACTTCCTTAGGGCTCACGATGTTTATTTGCCATCCAACCTGTTTATTGGGCCCCACGGTCTGGGTCGCACCGATGGCCTAGATCATAGGCCGCAGCTAATCCGCGCCGTGAATGCATAAGCACCCATTAAGAAAAAGTCCCCAATCCCTGTAGCAAGTCAAAGTACCATACTTAGTCCCCAAGCTCTCCATCATCTCTCCCACGTCAGAAGGTGGGACCCACCAGCCCTCGCCTGACACCCACCGTTGAAATCTTTAGGCCATGTTTTTTGTCATCGAATCCGTTAATAAGGTCACATCGACATGGATGAAAGGCAAACACAAATATCAGCTTGATCAATAGCTTATGCAGCCCTACGAAGTTTTCAGTTTGCTGTGTTGTGGCCCACCTGAGCTTTTGATATCTTCAATTTTGAGCTCATGCCCGAAAATGAACTTGTAACGTATAGATGGCGTGGATAAGATAGATATGTCCCACCGTATAGATGGCGTGGATAAGATAGATATGTCCCGGTGGGCTCACAGAGTTTACTAAGTACCGTATAATCAGCTCCCAGTGGAGGACCCCGAGTCTCGGGTCCTATACCCGCAAGCTGTACTCGGAACATGTGTGTAACATCCTCACCGTTCGTCAGACGAGTCCGGAAGCAAATGGTTTGTAGAAAAAAAAAATTCATGCTCGTCGGATGATCCAAACAAATTAAGTGGAACAGCTTCTCCTCCGAAATTGGACCATACCTTTCAAAATCTAACAAAGCCCACACATAGCTGACGTCAGTACGTTATGTGGGTTCCATGATAAGGTATGTGTTATATCCAAATTGTCCATTCATTTTTCAATATCATCTTAAGGCTTGAACCGAAAAATAAGACATATCTAAATATTAACTGGACCACAATGGAAAAAGTAGCGAAGGATTGAACGTCTACCATTGAAACCCTTTTGGGGTCATGGAAGTTTTGGATCAATATGATATTTATTTTTACTCTTCATCTAGATCATTTTGACCTTATGAATAGATTGGATGGAAAATAAACGTCATGTTGGGCCTACAAATGTTTTAACGGTGAAAATCATCATCCCCGCCGCTATTTCTGGTGTGGTCCATTTGAGCTTTGTATATGCTTAATGTTTTTTCCCATGTCATAAAATGATCTCGAAAAATGGATGAACGGTGTGGATGTAATAAATACATCATTTTTGGGGCCTATTTAACTTTGATCTCCTTTGAACCGTTCGTGCAACTCGGAGCTCAAGAATTGTCAGCGCTCCTCTTCGCACGACACCTACCCACACCAGCTAAATCACTGGTGTGTAGTACACTAGCCAATCTGCTTCCAATTTTAGGCCACCGATCAGATGGTTCAAATTGTCCGGTGGGATTGAATTTTGATAGATGGGCCAAAGAGGTCTACTAAAACTTCATATGCACGACGTTTAATAAATATTGTAGTAGACGCTATGAAGTTTTTAATGGTGAGTTTTTGATGACTACTGTTTCTAGTAGTGTGGCTCACTTGAAATTTGTATCTACAGCTGAACAGCGTGAATATTCCATGAACACACCGAGGTAGTCTCTACCATCTGGGTCTCACCCACATCACTAGTTCTAGCGTCTTACCCAAGTCATGCTCCAGTGTGACCATTCGAGCACTGACCACTATGGACATGGGTAATCGAGGAATGTGATTTGGCTGCAACCTGGAATTAACGATGTGGATGAGACCCTGACTGTAGGGCCCACCTTGATGACGCAACCTGGAACCAACATGGGGGCCTACAGTCAGGGTCTACGTCTATCCATTTCTCCAGGCTATTTTAGAATGTGGTCCTGAAAATTAAGTAGATCCAAATGTCGGGAGAACCACACCATAGGAAATAAGAGTTTTAGGTTTTAGCAATGTTTATTCTCCATTCAAGATCAAGAAGAACTGAATAAAGGGAAAATACAAATATCAGCTTGATCCAAAACATTTGTAACCCACAAAAAGTTTTTAATGATCATTCATCCTGTTTTTAGTGCTATGGTCCACCTGAGATTTGGATCTTAATTTTTAGGATCAGGTCCTTAAAATGAGATGGAATGACAGATGAATAACACTGATATACAGCAAATACGTCGAGGTGGGCCCCACATACGGTCAGGTCTCACCCTGGTGAATGGTAACAGGTTCGCAGCCAATCGCGATCGTATCCGAGTCGTTACCGAATCTGAGTCCTGTTTGATTGGAGTGAAACAGAGAATGTAAATTCATGATAACAAGATTTTCTTTACTTGTCGGTAGCCGCCGCTGGCCCACAGGTATTTTATGGTCATCGACTGGGGATTAACTCAGTATGCTCTGATTTTAAGTTTATATAACTGGGCCCCATGATTTTATAATCCAGACCGTTGTTCTATTCAGATTCATCGTGGATGTACCATGGATGAAATTTCTCTGAGATAAAACAATTCTATCCTCTCAACTTTAGGGCCTTCAATGGATGGATAACAAAGGCGCCAATGGAAAAGCTTCTAAAATACAGAGGCGTCACTCTCTTTTGGAAGTCCTTGCTTACGGTTAAAACAAGCCAGGGTAGAACGTCCAACGAACCATCAAATTTTTTTCTTTTGACACTAATGGTTGCAATCATCCGTTCGATGGTCTGTGTAGCATAGAGTTGATAAGATGGACGGTTCCGATTACTGGACTACTCGGTCCAGTGCGCGGCAACACACTTTAGAACCGTAAGAGGCGATAGAGGCCGGACGAGAACCTCCGCACTCCCGCGATGGATGGTCCAGATCTCCTCCGCGCTCCCGTGATGGATGGTCCAGATCTCATCGGACGACGCCGCGTGTACTTTTTCTGGATGTGGATTGCTTGCGAAATCCACTCTTAAGGAACCTCTAGCAACAGGAAGCTAGGTGGGGCCACGATGACGTTTGTGAGAAATCCACCCACCGTCTTTTGCCTGGTGATGCCATGACATGGCTCCTCGAAATGAGGTAGATCCGAAACTAAGTGGGTTGTACAATAGTAAAAAGTGAGGATTTGAAATACACAGAAACCTCCGATCTTACTATCACCCTAGTCTCTATAAGCTTTGTCTATAATGTACTGAAAAAATAATCTTCATTGCTATAGCTAAATTTGATGTTTTCAGTTAAGATAATTAATTTTAACCAGGATGGTTAAATTTGACATTTTTCAATTAAGATGGTTAAATTTAACAAAAATAGCTGAATTTGACAATTTTCAACTAAGATAATCCAATTCAATACTTTTTCAACCAAAATGATAAGTTCAATTAAGATAGTCGAGATTGGCATTTTTTTTTTTTTTTACAAAGCCAAAAGCCAAACAGCTACATTGTGCTAAAGAATCTGGATCCTTACTCTTGCTCGGGAGGTAGACTCTCAGGAGTTTCAACACCCGGTCAAGGATTTGAGTATCCATATGTGGTGAAATTCCACAAGCGTCAGTGTAAAAAAAATAAAAATCAACAAATCAACGTTGACCTTACCTTTTCAACTAATTAGCCTAATTATGGCCAAGTTAATTGGGAAATGAAACGTGTCCATGCAAGAAATATATATCTTTCAGAGAGTACTGGGATATCATGAAGCTAATTATGACCAAGAATTCAGAAGCTGGTGTGGTTAAGATATGAAACATGGAAGATGGCTGAGAGAAGCACAATGAACAAAGGACGAGCAAAAAGATGCGGAGAGTAGTTGGGTGGGTACACAGCCAAAATGTGCAAGAGGCAGAGCTTGGCAGAGAGAAGATGAATAATAAAAAAGAAGAAATGTAACAAAAATGATCTAGAGTGAGACTTTTCTATTATTATAACTTACGAATTGAATGACGGAAACATTTAAAGAAGAGCGGCATGAGAAATCTATAAGTAGCAGAGGAAATCAATAGAACAAGGAACCCAATCAATAACGTACAATCAAATTAAAACAAATCTATCTTTTATCTTGGTTTATCCTAAGAGTAGCAATAATCCAATAGTAGTAATTCTTAGTGATAGTTCTTAGCTGTAATACAGGTCTACGTTTACACTTGATCCTTATTCAATATTACGTCATTCTTTTAAGAGATGCATTTTTGCAGTTGTTTTTAGTGATTGATTGTAAGTTTTTTATTTTATTTGGAGTAATTACACTAGTATACTAAAAAATACTTTCTTGTTAAAGCACAGCCTACTTTCGAAAGAAAAACCACACACTTTGATTATAACTTGATTATTACAAAGTTTCAAAAGTGGTTAAGTAGGCTATCAATTTTAGGATCAAAGTTGATCGGTTTGAATCAAGCCCTGATATCAATTCTAACATGGATGCACATCACATGTGACTAAGAATAAACTTATTGCCAACATAAGGAGGAAGGGGATTTATTGCTTAAGCTTTCCCGTAGTTCCTCTGGAAGCTAGGTGGTCCTAATCTGCTATTTATGAGAGAAGATCGTTTTTCTAGACCATTTTAATATATGATGTTAGAATCGAGACATATCTAAAAAAGTGGTATCCATTGTTCAAACATTTATAAGTCTATATAAGTTTTGAATCATGGTATTATTTTTATATTTTCCGTTTATCTCATTGGGACTTTATTAGCATATGGATGACATATAAACATCACCGTGGAAATAGGAAAATTTCAACTTCCCTTACTTGTGTATCACTTGAGTTTCAGATTTCATCCATATCTTTAAATGAATTTGTATAAATGAAAAGCTGAGTCGATTTCTCGCAAACGGACGCGGATTAGGTTGAGTAGCTGAATTGACTTCACTAAGTTATATGGGGGCCACCATGATGTATGTGTTATATCCATACCGTCCATTAATTTGGAGAGATCATTTTAAGGCATGATCAAAAAATCAAAAGAATGAGGCAGATCGAAAGTTGAAGTGGACCCACCACAGAAAACAATGGGGAGAGTGACGCCCACCCTTGGAATCTTTCTAAGGTCCACCGTGATCTGTATCTGAGATCACTTGTTCATGCGTTAATGCACACATTAAAGAAGAAGAAGGGAAAACACAAATATCAGCTTGATGGAGAACTTTTGTGGCCCTTATAAGTTTATAAGGCCGGGCATCAGTCTCCCCACCATTTTCTGTAGGGGTTCCACACGAGCTTTAGATCTGACTCATTCTCTGGCTCATTCCTTAACATGATCTCTCCAAATAAATGAACGGTATAGATACAAAACATACATCACGGTGGGGCCCACAGAACTTAGTGACGTCAGTTCAATAGCCAGTCCCACCTATCTGGAAGCGGATTGGCTGGTGTACCACACCACCAATGTCGCTGATGTGTTGACGTCACCAAGTTCTGTGGGTCCATAATAAGGTATGTGTTATATCACAACCGTCATTTCATTTGGCAAGCTCGTCCTAAGGCTTTAACTGAAAATTAAGACAGATCCAAAAATCAAGTGGACCACACTGAAAAAGGCTGCGGTGGATTAAACGTTTACCATTTAAACCCTTTTAGGGTCGCAGAAGTTTTGGATCGACACGATATTTGTTTTTACTCTTCATCCAGGTCTGTGTGACCTTATAAGCAGGTTGGATGGAAAATAAACGCTATGATGAGCCCAACGAATGTTTTAACGGTGAGAATAATTGTGCCACTGCTATTTCAGGTGTGGTCCACTTAAGCTTTGGATATGAATCATTTTTGGTATAATTATCTAGAATGATCTCCAAAAATGAATGAACGGTATTGATATAATAAATACATCATTCCGTGTGCTATGTAACTTTGATCTCCTTTGAACCGCTCGTAAAACTCAGAGTTCGAGGAGCAGCAACGCTCGTCTTCGCACGACACGTACCCACACCAGCCAATCCGCAATCCCACGTAGCTTCCCGTCGAAGGAACTTCCTGAGAAGGACTTTCGAAGAAAATCCGGAATGTCTAAGTCAAGGAAACGAGACGGAAACTGATGTGGGGCCCACATCATCGTCGCGTCACTCGCTATAAATGAAGAAGAGCTGACTATAGAGTACCTGCAATCCCACGTAGAAAGCGAATTTCCAGGACTCGTGTCCGAGAGAGGAAAACAGGTGATCTCTGCTTCGGATATTTCTGTAAAAAAGGGAAAGAGAAATGGGCAGAATTGAGAAAGAGGCTTTTCTGTTTCTGTTGTTGATGCTGCTGCGGACATTCCAAACCTGCTTGGCTGCATCAAACACGCAGCAACCCAAGAGAAGGGAGTCTCTATCAGTATCATCATCTTCATCATCCAACGGTCCAGGTTCCTCCGTCTTCCCCATCTTCGGGAATGTATACCCCGACGGGTACTCTCTCTTTCTCTCTCATAATCCAAGTAAAATCACTCTTTCGTGCATAGTAGAAGTGATTTTGTTCTTTTCAATTGGAAGTGAAGGGGTGTGTTTGGATATCTTTCTAAATCTGATTTTGTGATTTTAGCGTGGTGAAACGGATGCCGAACTGATTCTATCGGCGTTTGGGTTGGTCCGAAAATGTGATCAGAGGAGTTATCGGGTCTTGATTTTTTGTGGGTTTCTTTCACTTCAAAAATTCGGGTCGAAATTGCGGGTTTTGGCAGTAGCGGATTGCCTGCGACAGTAAGCTAGGTGCGGCCCATTGTGATGTTGGTGAGAAATCCACCCCGTCCATCCATTTTCCCAGATCGTTTTACGGCAAGGGCCCCAAAATTGATGCAGATCTGAAACTCAAGTGGGCCAAACAACAGGAAAAAGTGGGTAGGGAAATGCCTACCGTTGAAACCTCCATGGGGTCCACGGTGATGTGACTATACTCTCCATACCGTTCATAAGGTCATTCCTACTGGGATGAGCTGAAAACGCAAAAATATTAGCCTGATTCAAAATTTCCGTGCCCCTATGAATGTTTCTACGGTGGGGTTCAATCCTCACTGTTTCCGGTCGTGCGGCCCACTTTTGTTTTTTTGGATCTACCTCAATTTTTGGCCAATGTTTTAAAATGATCTACAAAATGGATGACGGGGTGGATTTCTCACAAACATCTCATAGGGCCCCACCTATGAAATCAACGGACTATCAACAGTTTGGATTAAGATTCAAGTGTGGCCCACCTAATGGGTAAATCAGCCTGATTTTCAAGGAGGGTTATCTGCTGGGTGGGGGGGCATTCCCATTCCATTTTCATGGTACTCAGTCCCACAGACGTGGCATGTTGGTGGAAAAGATGCCAATACCATTGTCTGTGTGGTTTCAGTTCTCAATTAACAGCATTTCCTAGTATCCATGGTGAGGAAGTATCCCTCAAATTACAGTTACATTTCTTTCAATTCCAACCTGAAATTAACAAGATTTCAAATTGGAGAGCAGATACTCAACATGAATGCTATAGAAGGAAATTATAAATTCAGCTATTTTCTCTTTATTAGAACTTAAAATTGCAATTCAATTTCAGAGCTCTTCCAAGGCGAGCATACATGCCTTTGTGTCTATCAGAAATTGATAAAAACTGGGTTGAACCCTTACCTAATTTTTATAGTCTGACATGATTTCTTTCTTTTTGTGAAGTTGAGTAATGATTGTGTATTTACCTGTATTTACATATGTAATTAGAAAAACAAACAGCCCCTAATATCACAATACTATGCAGGTTATACTACGTTAGTGTCAGCATTGGAAATCCGCCCAAGAAGTACTTCCTCGACATCGACACAGGCAGCGACCTTACATGGGTGCAATGCGATGCCCCTTGTGTCAGCTGCTACAATGTAAAACAAACACAATCTTCATTGCCTGCTTAGATGTCGCTATTTCTCTAGTCCTAAATGCTTCCTATCCCTATCTCTTATCTCTGTTATATTTTCTGGTTTGGCAGGGTCCCCACCCACCTTACAAACCTGCGAGGAACAAGCTTGTCTTCTGTAAGGACCCCCTCTGTGCGGCCAGCCCCTCCCTCATCCCTTACACATGTGAGGAGCCTCATGATCAATGTGACTACCAGATCACGTATGCTGACGGTAGCTTCTCTGATGGTGTCCTTGTGCGGGACACTTTCTCACTCCGCATGTCCTCTGGCTCTCTTGCTCAACCCAGTCTAACTTTTGGGTAACGAACAATTAACTACTTTCAGTATTTTTTGTACTCTCATGCAATTCTCAAATGTTCCATCTGCCCCATTGATGAGTTGATTCATGGATTGCCCAATTTGTGAATGCGCGGATGTCCAAACAGTCTTTTGAGTTATGTGTTGCCGCTGCTGTTCTATCTCCTCTCTCTTATATAAGATGTCTTTTTCTGGTTCTCATCTACAGATGTGGATACAACCAAGGAGGCTCCAGTTCAACCTCCACTCTTATGACTGATGGAGTTCTTGGCCTTGGAAATGGCAAATCTAGTATTTTATCTCAGCTGCGAGGACTCAATCTTGTAAGAAATGTGACTGGCCACTGTATCAGCGGACAAGGTGGAGGATATTTATTCTTCGGAGACAGCATCATACCTTCTTCAGGGGTGACTTGGACACCAATGTCTCGCAACCGATTTCAGTAAGCCTCGTCGTCCTCCACTGGTACGTTTGTTTCTTACTCAAAATCCCTCTTCCTTTAATGGGTCCCGTGTTCTTTCTTGCAGTAAATACTCTCCTGGTCCGATGAATATCATCTTTGGAAAGCAGCCTATTGGTGTGAAAGATCTTCTGGTTGTTTTTGACAGTGGAAGCACTTACACTTACTTTGCTTCGCAGCCTTACCAAGCGTTCGTTTCCACGGTGAGTGAAAACAAGGATGGATGTTGATCCTTGTTTGGATGCATTACTGAATCCAGTTGCAACAGCTAGTTCAATGAGTGGAAATGGTACCTTTCTTAGCATTCATACCGATGGCGGCTTAGGTTCCAAATCACAATTACATACTCTCAAGTTGGGGCTTGAAAGTAATGCAACTGCAACTTGAGGGCTGCTTCCTCATTCATTTTAGTAATTTCCTCTTCATCAAACTAATCATTGCAATTTGATTCAATAGTGAATCCAAATGCAGCTTGTAAGTTTTATCATCTTTATGAACTACTCCATCTAGATGAGAACTGACTCAATGCTTCTGTTTGAAGTTGAAGAAAAGTTTATCTGGAAAACCACTGAAAGAAGTGTCCGAAGACGAAATACTTTCTTTGTGCTGGAAAGGTTCGAGAAGGTTCAAATCTATACTTGAAGTCAGGGAATACTTCAAGCCCTTGATTCTGATCTTTGCAAATGGCAAGAAAGCTACGCTGGAAATACCTCTTGAAGGTTATCTGATCATCTCAGAAAGCACTTACTCAACCTTCGAACATCATGGAAGAAAAAAAATTAATAATAATAAGAATTTAAAAAAAAATAAAAATAAATAAAAAACAGAAAATGAATGACTGATGCTGCATCTTGCTCAACTGACTTCTAATAAGCTGTTGTTGTTGATGTTTTGTTTTCTTCAGGGGCGTGGCAATGTTTGCTTGGGGATTCTGAATGGCAGTGAAGGCGGACTGCAAGATCTCAACATCATTGGAGGTAAGAACTTTAACAAAAGAAGCAAAGCACCATAGTTCTAAAATTTGGTGATTTGACTTGAAACTCGGCTGAGCTGACTTGACTCGACGAGATTTCAGGTTGAGTCACCATGGAACTCACAAGTCAGTGTGACTCAATCTCAACTCGATGTGACTCGAGATGATTTTATCCATATACAACAAATGTAAAATATTTATAAACATTATTAAGTTGATTTTTAGACATCAAGTCGAGTCAAATAAAGACTCACCTAAGTCTCTGAGTCAACCCAACCTGGCTGAACATGGAGTCAAGTCGAGATTTTGAGTTTTTGAACTATGCTTAGCACTGAGCATTCTCTCATCTGCCTAATAAACTGTACATGTGGGGCCAGCTTTAGTGATCTGAACTGTCCATCTGATGGACCTGTTGTGTGGGAGATACCCCAAGTGGGCACCTATTAAGTGTGGATGTTTGTTTGCAGTTGTCCATTCTGTTGGCTATGATTATTTTATATTGGAGATATTAAGTAATGGTCCATCCCATGATGGGGCCCACAGATCACTGGCTTTGGTTATTAAAAGCTCATACTATTGCTGGTTGAACCCAAAAAATAAAATAAAATAAAATAAAAAATCTTCCAATGGAGTACAAGTTAATGACTCTCTAATTCTACTTGCCTTTGAATTGATTGTTTTTCCCCTTCATGGCAATCACACAGACATCTCGCTCCAAGATCTCATGGTAATCTACGACAACGAGAAGCAGAAGATTGGATGGGTTCGTGAAAATTGCAATAGGCTCCCCACGTCTGGAACCGCTCTCTTCTGATTTCCTTCCTCTTAAGTTGACATGCCTAGAGGAGATTCTTAGCCTCTCTCTTATGTTTATCCGACACCACTGACGATCGCGGCGATGATGGCTTCAACGATGGTTTTTCTCTGCCTTATGTTGCAGGCATGGGAATCTTGACAGTTGAGCATCCTGCAAGTTACCCTCCCGAACAAACCGATACGGATGTAGCAGAACAATAAAGATAGGAGATCCATTCCTCTTACGTATTTTTGCAAATTCATATGTATACATTCATAAGTGCATTAGGCAATGTATATTTAAGATGTTGTTATGAAATGTAATAAATGTTGGGTCTGTTTCTAGCTAGTGCTGTCTAACATGGGTAGAGATGGTGATGGATTTGGTCTCCGTCTCACATCACCATAGGCATGCTGAAATATGCGATACAAGTAGTAGTATTAATGACATCAGTTGCCATCTTTGTGAATGAGAAAGAATCAAATGCATCAAGCAAGTGAACTTTTGTAAATTATTAGGAGTATTATAGCTCCTTCTTTATAGTGAATCAACTGGATGTTAAGAATACATTTTCAAAAAAAATAAAAAAGACGTGATTGTATAATATTTAGGTTGAAAGTTTATTTGGACACTATTTTTTTTAAATATATAAAAGGTTTGCATGAGTGGAGTATAAGAGTTCTATAAGGTGGGCCTAATTGGTCAACGGTTTAGATGTTGGGGAAACTGCGGAAGCACACAGATGAATCAAGGATAGCAATTCAAAAGCACCAAGCAAAAGGGAGAAGTACGCAGTGATTTAACATGGAAAAACCCTTTTGTGAAAAAACCACAGTACAAAGTGACAGATGATCGTTATGACAGCAGAAATTACAAAGAGAAAGAGCCTACCTGATTCGAACAATCTCGAATCTCACACTTGCAACACCCTTTGAAACCCTAGGAAAATTTAGAAACCTTTAGAATACTATGTGTGTGTGTGTGTGTGGCTTTGGAAAGAATCACAAATGAAATCAGAAACAAATTCCGCAATTTCGCAATTTTGTGAAAAATCTGTGCAGAATTTATCGATGGCATCGAACTAGCACTTCAATTGTCTGGAGACAAAACATGATTTTTCAGAAATTCTTGATGCCACACTCATCATTGGCATCGAAATAGAGCCCAGTTAGTCCAGCGACCAACTGAAGAAAATCCAAAAAACATCGATGGGATCAAGGACTGTTCAATAGATTGACGATTGCATCGACAGACCCAATAACAAACTTGATTTAAGACATCTATTACAACACTAGATTTTCCTAAGGGCATACTGGTGGGCCCCACTGATCAGTCTCAAATTTGCAGGGATACGCTTAGACTGTGATACACGCTCAATCTCTTAAGTGGATCAGGCATGCTAAAACTGCGTGATGCCTGAAGGAAAAATAAGTGGGCAACAAATAAGCAAAAAAAGAGGGGGAAAACATCCTTCTGTTTTGTATACTAGTAGCCACCTGATTTCAGGCCAGGAGATCAGACCAGTGTGGGCCACCTGATGGAAAGCTCAGATCCCTTGATTGTGTGCCACATGGGCATCTGCACTTGCCTGACAGTGGGAACTGCTCCACAAGCACGTGGGCTTAACAAACCTTTAAAGAAAGAACAAAAACCTGAGATTGAAAAAACAGAGGAACTGAAAAACATTGCTGAGGGAAAATTGGATCAGCCTAGATTTCATTACTAACTTATGATGCATCCCGAGTATTTGATATTCACAACCAGCCTCGTTGGTACTGATATTGTATCTGGAGTTAGATATATATTTTCCCTGTCTTTGATTTTATTTATTTTTTCTTCTTCTTCTTATTATACGTGGATTTGATAAAATATTCACCGAGAGAAAAAAAGAAAAATGAAAGACCCTTTTGTAGTGAAAGAGATTGAGGATATTGTATTTGGGTAACGAGAAATAGAAGTGTATTGTGTACTGAGTAAACTCTGTTGGGCATACCGTGAATGTATGTGGCTTATCCACGCCGTCCATCCACTTTTTCATCTGAAGCATATCCAAAGCTCAAGGGGACCCACTGCAGGAAACAGTGGGAATAATGATGGCTGGACCCGTCGTGATATCTGTTTATCCACGCCGTTCATCCATTTTCTCGTATCATTTCAAGGTAAGTGCAAAAAATTGAGCCAGATCCAACGCTCAAGTGGACCACACCAAATAATATGCTTGGGTTGCATTAATTTTGTGCACATTCCTTAAAATAATCTAATAGAAGAGATGGACGGCGCCAATAAACAGATACATCACGGTGGGCTCGCCCACATAACTGACCGTTCGTGGTTAGAGACGTGTGGGGGTAGGACGCAATCCGCGTCCGCCCCAGTTGAAGGCTCAGATCTTGTGCACATGTTCCATATTTAGCATGTGTGCATGCATATGGATGAGTAAGGCTACACGACGCGCCCGTACCTCTTCGATCCATGTATCGAAAGTCAATCCGATCAGACAATTTGCATGAGTGGAGCCCATGGTTCAGATCTCAATTGTTGGTGTTTAGGGCCCCACTTTGGACGGCCCTTTCTATTGGTATTCAACGAATGAGCTAAAAAGGGGGGAAAACATCCTTTTGTTTTGTACACTTTAGCCACCTGATTTTAGGCCAGGAGATCTGAACCGTGTGGGCCACCTCACTGAAAGCTCAGATCTCCTCCACGTCTGCCACATGGGCATGTGCACTTGCCTCACAATGGGAAGGGCTCCACAAGTGCGCTGGCTTGACAAACCTCCCATGGAAAGAAGAAGAACTTGAGATTTGAAAAACAGAACTGAAAAGCGTTGGTCAGGAAAAAAGGCATGAAAAGCACTACCTTTGCTTATATTCGATCGTTCTTTTGCATATGCTGTCCCGTTTGTAGCCATCACCGAGAAAGTTAAAGAATGTTGCGATGGTCCGATTTCTTATAAGAGTATCTTATCTGAGCCTAGGGGCCCACAAGACAAAAGGTCAGAATCACACGATGATATCGCATTTTGAGGCCCTTTGTAATCCATGGTGAGCAGTGTAAGTTTAGATGCTGATTGCATCGCCTGTTGAAAAAGATCAGATAGAACAGTGTATCATTAGTAACAATGCAACGACGCAGGGAGTGGATCACCATCTTCCTCGGTGGATATCTATTCAAAATCCTTGGAGCTCTTTGGACTCTCACAGAAAATAGAAAAACCTTAAATCCCAAAATTGAGATTTGGGTTTTTAAAGATATAGTTTGCAAATTGAAAGGTTTGGGGATCATGTTGAATAAGGTTGAGATTAGGTTGGGGTTGAGAGCTCGAATGGTAAGGTCGAGGGTGGGCCCTAACTCGAGCTTGAGCTCGAGCTCAAGGGGAGCACGGGGGAGTGAAGCCAAGCTCCAATGGTAAGCTCGAGGGCGAGCTCGAAGAGAGCATGGACGAGTCAAGCCAACCTTAGCCCACCTCAACTCACTCAACTCGATGTACAACCTACATAACGGGAGGGAAAACGCAATTAAATATCAGCTTGATGTAAACTTTTGTAAACTTTTGTAGCCCTTGGGAAGTTTTTAACGCTGGATCTGCCTCGTTTTTGGGCTCATTATATAAAATATGCTAGGAAAATGGATGAATGGCGTGGATAAAACACATACATGATGGTAGGGCCCACAGCATTTCTAGCACCAATGGGACACTACCGAATCCAAGTGGCGACCATTGCCACGGATGCAAACTATGTCCTACCCTACCCATCTCTAACACAAATGGTAGATCTATGGGGGCTTACTGTGATGTATTTATTTATCCACACCGTCCATCCCTTTTCTATGAGCCCAAAAATGAGGTAGATCCAATGCTTAAGTGGACCACACCAAATAGTAAGCTTGGCACGGTCTGCTTGAGCGTTGGATCCCAAAATGATGTCAGAAAAGGGATGGACGGCATGGATAAACAGATACACCCTTGCCACTCCTACTTGTTATGTTAGTCTCCCAACGCGCACCTTTACATTATGCACAAGGTCCAACTTAGAAAGTGTGTGGGACATCTGAACTTAGCATGGCGTGGGCCTCACTAGCACAAATTTCCAGGCAGTTCATTTACCAAGCGGGGCACACATGCACGCCATGTGTTTGGCATGGGGAATTTCTTTTTGAACTGTCCATTGTTCTTTGTATAGGGTGAGGGCCATCTGATGAGCGTACCTGCCTGATCTTTTAGCAACTGATCATCTTCGTGGTGGGGTCCAAGTCCTGTACATGGCACACATGATGTCGTAAATCGTGTGTTGGGCCAGTAAACTTATAATATTTGATGTCATGCCATAGCTCCACCCCCAAACATATTCATCTCAAACATGCTGGCAAGGCACATCTATGGGAATATGGGTCATTCATCAGTGTTGTTTGATGTCTTAAATCTTCCTGTAACCACCGGGTTTGTTGATCTTGATTCCATTGGAAAAATTATGAATTTTGGCCTTTGCTTATTAGAAAATTTCTAAGTTTAAATTGATATGATCAAAGATGGATTTAATCCTATCAACAGACATCAATGACACTTGATATGATCGAAGCTCCTATCAACTAGGGGTGTACACCGAGTCGAGCTACTCTCGGCTCGGCCACTAGCTGACCCCAGCTCGAACTCGGCTCGGCTTCGACTTCGAGCTTGACTGACTAACTCGACTCAGTTCAGTCAACAGATTGGGCCAGTTCAAGCCGAGTTCGAGACAAAATCGAGCCTCTGCAACATTTTCACAAACACATGCTGTGCACTTTCAATTTCTCACTGTATGTAAAACAGCAACAACCGTTTTACAAGTATTTTATCAAACACCTTGTAGGCAACATCAAAATCAAGAAAAAATAGTATTTGTTTCATATACATACCTTCCTTACCATTAGCCAACACTTCATTGAGTCGTTTCATCAAACACTTGGTGAGCAACATCAATATCAAAGTGAACGAGTCATTAAACTAGTTCGATCTAAGTTCGATTCAAGTTGGGGTTCGATCTGAGTCACGTCGAGCTCAGGCAAGCTCGAACTCCATTTGAAATTTTTTCGAGCTTAAAAAATCAGCTCGACTTGGCTCGAACTTAGCTTAGAACCGAGTTGAATCGAGCTTTTTCAAGTTAAGTCCGCGAGCTAACTGAGCTAACTCGGTTCGTGTACACCCCTATTATCTACTTACGTGTGTAGTTTTGTAGAACTGCGGGTTTTGCTTTGTATTTCAGTTTTTAATATATTAAAGGATTTGTAATCGATGATTATGTATTTAAATTCTCAAAATGGGAAATGGGTGTACGGAAAATCTGTTGGAAGCTAAATGCATTTTACATTGCTGGCAGATCTGTGTGAGGCTTACTTTGATGTATTTATCTATCTATATTGTCCATCCATTTTTTGAAATCATTTTTAAGGTATAAGCTCGAAAATAACTAACCAATGCTCTAGTTAACCGCACCAAAATAGAAAATTCTGCTGAATTAAATGCAAGAGTCATATTTGATATGGCCTACTCGAGCTTTGGATTTGTTTTATTTTTTTGGGCTTATGCTTTAAACACACACGGGTGTAAATACATGTCGTGCTGCTGCGGAGACGAGTGCCGACTCTCCTCGAGCTCCGAGTTGTACGAACGGTTCAATGGAGATCAAAGTTACATGGCCCCACATTGATGTATTTATTATATCCACACCGTTCATCCATTTTTTCGAGATTATTTTAGATTACTATCCAAAAAATAAATCATATTCAAAGATCAAATGGACCACACTACAAATAGCAGCGGAGATAATGATTTTAACCGTTAAAAATTTTATAGGGCCCACCATAACGTTTACTTTCCATCTAATCTGTTAATAAGGTCACAATGACCTGGATGAAGAGGAAAAACAAATTTCATATTGATCCAAAACTTCTATGACCCCAAAAGGGTTTCAATGGTAGAAGTTCAATCCCCTACTGCATTTTTGCAGTGTGGTTTACTTGATCCTTAGATCTGTCTTATTTTTAGGCTCAAGCCTTAAGACTAGCTTGCCAAATGGATGAACAATTTGGATAAAACATATACCTTTTGATGGGACCTACAGTTGACATCGATACATGAGTTATATAGCTGATGTATGGTACACCAGCTAATCCGCTTCCCGCTGTAACTCATTGAGCTTCCAGTTGTGCGAACAGCTCAGATGGATCAAAGTTACATGGATTGTAAAATGATGTATTTATCATGTTTAGACCTTTCATCCAGATTACTTTAGAGCATGTTATCAAAAATGATTAATATCATCAAAAATGATTAATATCTAAAGCTTGAGCAGACCAACCCAGAAATAACAGTGGTGACAATGATTCTTACATTAAAACATTGATTCTCACTGTTAAAACACACATAGGATCCACCATAATGTTTATTTCCCATCCATTTACAAGGTTACACAGACTTGGACTAAGAGGAAAGCAAATCTCAGCATGAACCAACACTTCTGTTACCGTCGAAAGGGTTTCAATTGTAAATGTTCAATCTCGCACAGCTTTTTGCAGCGTGGTCCACTTGATATTTGGATTTGTCTTATTTTTTGATTTAAGGTGTAAGATGAGCTTGCCAAATAAAAGGATGGTTTAATATAACACTACTCGTGATGAGACCCATAGAACTTGGTGATGTCAACACACCAGCCCTGTGTGGCACACCAATTCCAATAGACCGAAGCCGATTGGCTGGTGTACCACACATCAGCTGTAAAGCTGGTGTAGGCGCTTGTCGTGCTAAGATGAACACTAACACTCCTAAGCTCCGAGTTGTACAAACGGTTTAAAGGAGATTAAAGTTACATGGGCCCTATAGTGATGTATTTATTATATCCACACTGCTCATTCATTTTTCGAGATCATTTTAGAGCATTATCCATAAAAATGAATCATATCCAAAGATCAAATGAACCACACCACAAATAGTAGCGGGATAATGATCTTCACCGTTAAAACATTTGTAGGCCCACCATAACATTTATTTCTATCCAATTTGTTCATAAGGTCACAAAGACCCGGATTAAGAGGAAAAACAAATTTCATATTGATCTAAAACTTCTATTTAAAAAGGTTTCAATGGTAGACATTCAATCCCCTACTACTTTTTACAGTGTGGTCCACTTGATTTTTAGATTTGTCTTATTTTTCGTCTCAAGCCTTAAGATAAGTTCACCAAATGATTGGACAGTTTGGATATAATACATACCTCATTATGAGATCCCCAAAACTTACTGACAAAAATATAGCAGTTATATGGCTGGTGTATGGTACACCAGCCAATCCGCTTCCCCCACGTATATAGTACGTTCCGGGCTAGAGACTGCATAAGCGGATTGGATCGTCTACCACACACCAGTAACATAGCTGCTGGAGGTACGTCTAGTGAAAGAAGAACGCTAATGCTCCTCGGGTTCCAGGTTGTATGAATGTTTCAAAAGAAATCAAAGTTACATGGCCTCATAGTGATGTATTTCTTATACCTACATTGTTCAATTATTTTTAAAGATCATTTCAGAGCATTATGTAATAAATAAATCATATCCAAAAATTATTTGAACCACACCACAAATAGCAGTGGAGATAATGATTTTCACTGTTAAACAATTTGTAAGGCCCACCAAAACATTTATTTTCCAACCGATTTGTTCATAAAGTCATAAAAACCGAAATAAAGAGGAAAAACAAATTTCATATTGATCCAAAACTTTGGTAACCCTAAAAAGGGTTTCAATGGTAGATGTTCAATCCCCCACTCCTTTTCGCAGTGTGGTCCACTTGATAGTTAGATCTGTCATATTTTTCGTCTCAAGCCTTAAGACTGGATCACCAAATGGATGGAGGGTTTGGATATAACACATACTTCGTATCAGACCCATGGAACTTGCTGACGTCAATACACCAGCTATATAGCTGGTGTAAGGTACACTAGCCAGTCCGCTTCCTAGACTGCAGGGGCAGGACACGATCCGCTTAAGGTGACGGAGGGAAAAGGGACTCTTTTCCACGCTTGTTTGTAACACTGACCATATGTACGCAGGATAAGAGCTTTCTTCACACATGGGCTTTTATATCTTATGATCTGAGAGCGTGATCTGTTTTTATCAGCAAACCATCTGCTTCAGGACCCGTCCGATGAACGGTCAGGATCTTCTACAAATGTCCGCGTGTACAGCTTCTAGATATTCGACGCGGAACTAAGGACTCCTACACTAACTGACAAGTCTTCCTTTGACAGAATCTGAAAAGCAGCCAACGGAAGATGCGTGGAGAGGGCTGATGGGCCCCACCTTGTGAGTGGAGAGAAATGGATGTACGGCTTTCCTTGGGGATCAAGGATGAATACAAGGGATGGGGATTTGCGTAGTGACACTGACAGTAGGGATGTCACTACTGGACGATGCTCTGTGGGCCCAGCAGTGATGTATGTGTTTCATCTATGCCGTCCATCCATTTTGGATCATTATTTTAGAGCATGAACCCAAGAAGATCCAAATCTCAAGTGGACCACAACATAGGAAAGAAACGGTGGTAATTAAACGTCCACCGTTAAAAACTTCCTAGGGCTCACGATGTTTATTTGCCATCCAACCTGTTTATTGGGCCCCACAGTCTAGGTCTCACCGACGGTCTAGATCATAGGCCGCAGCTAATCCGCGCCGTGAATGCATAAGCACCCATTAAGAAAAGGTCCCCAATCCCTGTAGCAAGTCAAAGTACCATACTTAGTCCCCAAGCTCTCCATCCATCTCTCCCACGTCAGAATGTGGGACCCACCAGCCCTCGCCTGACACCCACCGTTGAAATCTTTAGGGCATGTTTTTTGTCATCGAATCCGTTAATAAGGTCACATCGACATGGATGAAAGGCAAACACAAATATCAGCTTGATCAATAGCTTATGCAGCCCTACGAAGTTTTCAACAGTGGGTATTGAATACCCACCGTTTGCTGTGGTGTGGCCCACCTGAGCTTTTGATATCCTTCAATTTTGAGCTCATGCCCGAAAATGAACTTGTAACGTATAGATGGCGTGGATAAGACAGATATGTCCCGGTGGGCCCACAGAGTTTACTAACTACCCTATAATCAGCTCCCAGTGGAGGAACCCGAGTCTCGGGTCCTATACCCGCAAGCTGTACTCGGAACATGTGTGTAACATCCTCACCGTTCATCAGACGAGTCCGGAAGCAAATGGTTTGTAGATAAAAAATCATGCTCGTCGGACGATCCAAACAATTTAAGTGGAAGAGCTTCTCCTCCGAAATTGGACCATAACTTTCAAAATCTAACAAAGCCCAATTTTAGGGAAGCGGTTTGGATGGTGTACCACACATAGCTGGTGTATTGACGTCAGCAAGTTCTGTGGGTTCCATGATGAGGTATCTGTTATGTCCAAACTGTCCATTCACTTTTAGATATCATCTTAAGGCTTGAACCAAAAAATAAGACATATCTAAATATTAAGTGGACCACACTGGAAAAAGTAGCAAGGGATTGAACGTCTACCATTGAAACCCTTTTGGGGTCATGGAAGTTTTGGACCAATATGATATTTATTTTTACTCTTCATCTAAATCATTTTGACCTTATGAACAGATTGGATGGAAAATAAACGTCATGTTGGGCCTACAAACGTTTTAATGGTGAAAATCATCATCCCCGCTGCTATTTCTGGTGTGGTCCATTTGAGCTTTGTATATGCTTAATGTTTTTGCTCATGCTATAAAATGATCTCAAAAAATGAACGGTGTGGATATAATAAATACATCATTTTGGAGCCTATTTAACTTTGATCTCCTTTATACCGTTAGTACAACTCGGAGCTCGAGGATAATCAGCGCTCGTCTTCGCACGACGCCTACCCACACCAGCTATATTGCTGGTGTGTAGTACACCAGCAAATCCGCTTCCAATTTTAGGCCACCGATCAGATGGTTCAAATTGTTCATTGGGATTGACTTTTGATAGATGGGTCGAAGAGGTCTACTAAAACTTCATATGCACGACGTGCAGCCTTACTCATCCATATGCACGCACACATGCCAAATTTAAAACATGTGCACGAGATCTGGATTGGTAGTGAGACCCTTGGAACACGGAGGACGGTGCTTAAAAAGCCTTGTGGCCCTACCATGATATATATGTTTTATCCGCTTTATCCATACATTTTTCCAGCTTATTTTAGGACGTGTGTTAAAAATGAGGTACATCCAAATCTAAGGTGGGCCACACCATGGGAAACAAAGGTTAGTGAACGGCCACCATTAAAAATGCACGGGGGCTCACTAAAGTCTGGTATTAAGCTGATATTTATGTTTTCCTTTCATTTAGGGTTGCAAGTCAGACTGCAAATAAATAT
Source organism: Magnolia sinica (assembly GCF_029962835.1). NCBI lineage: Eukaryota > Viridiplantae > Streptophyta > Magnoliopsida > Magnoliales > Magnoliaceae > Magnolia > Magnolia sinica. The sequence continues at coordinate 19,762,216 of NC_080576.1, read as the reverse complement.
TACAGTGGGCTCTAGAAATTTTTTAATGGTGAGTATTCAATCACCAATATTTCTATGGTGTGATTCTCATGCGATTTAGATCACTCATTATGAGTTGGGAAATTTGATGGAATGTATGGATAAAGTTGAGTTGCACCTAGAACAAGGGATGGGGGTGAGATCCTCACTATAGAAGCCCACATCGATCTATTCATTGTATATTCATGCTATTCATTTATTTTTTTAGTTTATTTTAGCCCGTCGTTTTAAAACTGAACTAGATTCAAATTTCAAGTAGACCACATTATAAGAAACAATAATTATTGATCATTAAAAACTTTTTATAAAATAATTAAGTTTTACAGGAGTTGATATTTGTTTTTTCATTTGATCTAGATTTGTGCAAACTTATCTATAGTTTGAATGTTTAATAAACATTATGGTAGACACGGTGAAGTTTTTAATGGTGAGTCTTCAATGACTACTGTTTCTTTCTGGTGCTGTGGTTCACTTGAAATTTGCATCTATAGATGAACAGCCTGAATATATGATGAACACACTAAGGTAGTCACTGCCATCGGGATCTCACCCACATTACTAGTTCTGAGGTCTTACCCAAGTTGGGCTCCGGGGTGACCACTCGAGCAATGTTTATTTGCCATCTAATCTCTTGATAATGTCAAGAAGAACTGAATGAAGGGAAAATACAAATATCAGCTTGATCCAAAACATTTGTATCCCACAAAAAGTTTTTAATGATCATTCATCACTGTTTCTAGTGCTATGGTACACTTGAGATTTGGATCTTAATTTTTGGGATCACATTCTAAAATAAGATGGAAAGACAGATGGATGGCATTGATATACAACAAATACATCAAGGTGGGCCCCACATACGGTCAGGGTCTCACCCTGGTAAGTGGTAACTGGTAACAGGTTTGCAGCCAGTGCCGATCGAATCCGAGTCACTACCGAATCCGAGTCCTGTCTGATTGGGAGTGAAATTGGGAATGTAAATTCATAATAACAAGATTTTCTTTACTTGTCGGTAGCCGCCACGTGTATTTTCATGGTCTTCGACTGGGGATTAACTCAGTATGCTCCGATTTTAAGTTTATATAACTGGGCCCTATGATTTTCTAATCGAGACCGTTGGTCTATTCAGATTCATCATGGATGTACCATGGATGAAATTTCTCTAAGATAAAACAATTCTATCCTCTCAATTTTAGAACCTTCAGTGGATGGAAAACAAAGGCGCCAATGAAAAAGCTTGCAAAATACAGAGGGGTCACTCTCTTTTGGAAGGCCTTGCTTACGGTTAAAACAAGCCAGGTTAGAACGTCCAACCAACCATCGAATTTATTCTTTTGACACTAATGATCGCAATCACCCGTTCGGTGGTCTATGTAGCATAGAGGTCATAAGACGGACAGTTCCGATTACTGGACTACTCAGCATGTGGGCTCCAGTGCGTGGCAACACACGTTAGAATCGTAAATAGCGATAGAGGCCAGACGAGAACCTCCGCGCTCCCGTGATGGATGGTCCAGCTCTCATTGGATGACGCCGCGTCTACTTTTTCTGGATATGGATTGCTTACGAAAACCACTCTAATTAAGGAACCTCCAGCAACAAGAAGCTAGTTAGGGGCCATGATAACGCTTGTGAGAAATCTACCGATGACATGGCTCCCGGAAACGAGGGAGATCCAGAACTCAAGTGGGCTGCACTACAGTAAAAAGTGAGGATTGGAAATACATATAAATTCTCGATGATACTATCACTTCATTCTACCATGAGTATTATTTGGAATGGATTAGCCAACATTCTCCATTGCTATAGCTGAGTTTAATGTTTTTCGGTCTAGGTAATCAATTTCAACTAAAATAGTCAAATTCGAACAGCTAAATTCGATCAAGATGGCAGAATTTAACATTTTTCAACCAAGACACTTGAATCCAATATTTTTCGACTAAAATGACGAGTTAAAGATATTTCCCCGATTGCATCCGTATAGGTATAGCCGCATCCTCGATTGATCATCGACGACTGTCTATCGTGAATAGTCCCCGCAGTTAATCGAAACATTCGATCTCTGCCCAACCATGACTAACCATAGATCCCATGGTGAGGCACCTGCCCCTTGGTACAGATAGGCCAGCTGGCCCCCAAAGGGGGCCTTATAGGCCAAAGAGAGCCTCCTAGGGACAAGTTTCATAAGAAAGAGACTCCAGGGTCATTTGCACGCCTATCTGGGGCTATAAATAGCCCGAATTTTCACTCCCTCACACCCATGCGAATTTTATTGTAGCGGGGAGAGGGAGAGAGAAGAGAAGGTGAGAAGGGGCATGTGAGGGAGATGAATTGAGAGATTTTTCCTACCACCACGGGTTGCAACATAACCTACAACCGCGTCACGCTATAGGAAACGACTTGACAATAAGAAAGAGGTAATTACCGAACCCATCTCGTGATTTGGGCCTTAGAGGCCATTTGCATACGCCCCTGCAAACTATTCTCATCGGTGCAGGGCACTAATGCGTCGATCTATGGACCCAAATCCTAGGAGCAGTGTTAGAAATTTGACAAACCACTTATAGGTGCGGACCATTACCTTTAGGTTGTCAATTATTAAACCTATGTCGCAAATAATGATTGTGCAGTGAAAATGTGATTGCATACTAATCAGTGAGCACCCCTTATATTGATTGTCCTCCATGAATTTAATGCTAGAGTAGGCTGGATTTACTAAAAATTTTGCCCATGCTCTACATTATCCCCTGACACATGCACTTACTTGTTTTAACGTTGCAATTTGTGACAAATTGAGTAGTGCACTCATATGTTCGATAGAATGCCTGAATTAAATAGGACATCCTGATTTACTGATACGAACTCTTTCATGCTCTTGAAATAAGTAATGTATGAGGCATACTGTTTTATTGCAGCTAATTGGATAATTGGTTTGGCCAGCTAATTGTAAAACTCGCGAGGGTAGCTCCATTAGGTCGGCTAACCTAGGTCAGGCGGACTGATCCAGGCCGAATGTGAACAAGTGACAGTAGTCGGACTACACGGGATTCTCGCACCCAACGCCGGTTGCGTCGTAATTCACTTAAGTCAGCTAAACTAATCTACTAGCCGACCAACTATATGTGTTTACCATGTATGATCACATTTGCTTGAATCTGGGGCACCCCACACCCTTAAAAGACCCACTTATAACTGTTAGCAATACGATCCCCAAGTCTCGAGAGCCGGGCATGGTAGTATGGAAAACCGTATCCGCACTGTTGGTTTACGCTGTGGTGACGAGCATCTCCGTAGTGACCGCGAGCAAACTTTATTAACAAACATTGCCTATCATATGTGTTCAACTGGGAATGACGAACTCAAACGGATCAAGGATCACAAACATGGGGCCGCCACGACCACCCTGGACCTAGCGATCAGGTTAAGGCCATTGATTAAGTGGATGCGTCTCAGCTTCCCCAATTTTGCTGGACGAATGGACTTAACTAAATACTCGGCTAACATGATCACTTATCGAATTGCATTAGTATATGTATGGCAACTCGAGCGTTGTGGTCGCGTGATGATGGAGTGTTAACAATTTACGAATGAGGAGTCAGAGTCACTATGAAGGAGTGTTAGATTGAGAAGACACGCATAATCTCATAATAGCATGCATGTGCATTAATAAGAGTATCTAGGAACTGAACGTTTAAGTTGTTTTATCGTTAATTGTACTTGCGGAATTGATAACTTGTATAACTTGATGTTAATGGAACCATTGAGTTGATCACTCACTCCCACTTTGGGACGGTGTTTTAAAACACCAAACAGACTCTATCTTATATGCAAGTACCTTGGAGTCCAATGCGCTAGAGGAGGCGACCGTGGAATCAAAGGAGGAGTTTTGCTGGGACGCGGTCTCATTCACTAAGCCTATACATGTCTTATTGATAGTCGTATTTTGAATTAAAGTTACATTCCTTTTAGTGTACGTTGCATGATCCATTTTAATTCATCAAATGCTCACATGTCAAGTAAATGAAGCATAAAACTCACTTCTGCAAAACATAAGTGATGCCCAGAATATTGGGAGTCGAGTATCTACTTGGCTCTCAAAATTTAGGTCGTTACATAGAGCTTGACTGAGAGGAGATGAACAATAAAAAAGAAGAAATGTAACAAAAAAATTATCTAGAGAGAAGACTCTTCAATTACCATAACTGATGAATTGAATGACAAAAACATTTAAAGAAGAGTAACATGAGAAATCTATAGGTAATAAAGGAAATCAATAGAGCAAGGAACCCAATCAACAACATACCGTCAAATCAAAACAAATCTATCTTTTATCTTGGTTTATCATAAAAGTAGCGGTAATCCACTAGTAGTAATTCTTAGTGATAGTTCTTAGTTGTAATACAGGTCTACGCTCATACATTGGACTTAATCCTTATTCAATATTAAACCATTCTTTTAAGAGATACATTCTTACAATTACTTCCAATGATTAATTCTAAGTTTTTTCTTTTATCTGATTGCACTAATATACTAAAAAAATAGTTTCTTGTGAAAAACAAAACGCAACCTACTTTCGAAAGAAAAAACTCACCCTTCGATGATAACCTGATCATTAGAAAATTCTAAAAGTGGTTAAGTAGGCGATCAATCTTCTCATATTCTTGTCATATATGTTCCTATTGTGCATATTAGCTTATTTCAACGCTCATACATTGGACTTAATCCTTATTCAATATTAAACCATTCTTTTAAGAGATACATTCTTACAATCACTTCTAATGATTAATTCTAAGTTTTTTCTTTTATCTGATTGCACTAATATACTAAAAAAATAGTTTCTTGTGAAAAACAAAACGCAACCTACTTTCGAAAGAAAAAACTCACCCTTCGATGATAACATGATCATTAGAAAATTCTAAAAGTGGTTAAGTAGGCGATCAATCTTCTCATATTCTTGTCATATATGTTCCTATTGTGCATATTAGCTTATTTCAACGCTCATACATTGGACTTAATCCTTATTCAATATTAAACCATTCTTTTAAGAGATACATTCTTACAATCACTTCTAATGATTAATTTTAAGTTTTTTCTTTTATCTGATTGCACTAATATACTAAAAAAATAGTTTCTTGTGAAAAACAAAACGCAACCTACTTTCGAAAGAAAAAACTCACCCTTCGATGATAACCTGATCATTAGAAAATTCTAAAAGTGGTTAAGTAGGCGATCAATCTTCTCATATTCTTGTCATATATGTTCCTATTGTGCATATTAGCTTATTTCAACACATGGGATTAAAATTGATCGGTTTGAATTGAGCCGCTATATCAATTCTAGCATGCATGCACACCGCATATGACAGATAACAAACCTATTGCCAACTTAAGGAGGAAATGGATTAATTGCTTATGCTTTCCCACTAGTTCCTCTGGGAACCTAGGTGGGTCCTAATATGATGTTTACAAGAAGTAGATCCAGCACATCGCTTTTCTAGATCATTTTAGGACATGATGTTAAAATTGAGGCATATCCAAAACGCAAGTGGTATCCATGTTGAAACATTTATAAGTCCACGGTAGTTTTGAATCAAGGTATTATTTTTATGTTTTCGGTTCATCCCATTGGGACCTTATGTACCGCATGGATGACATATACCCATCCCCGTAGAAACAGAGAAAGTTCAACTGTAGCTATTTCCTTACCCGTATCTCACTTGAGTTTTAGATTTTATACATATCCTCATATGATTTTCTAAGAATGAAAAAGCTGAGTCGATTTCTCATAAATCGATGTGGATTAGGTTGAGTAGCCAGACTTACTGCCGAATTGACTTCACCAAGTTCTGTAGGGGCCACCATGACGTATGTGTGGGCTACCATGATGTATGTGTTATATTCACACCGTTCGTTCATTTGGAGAGATCAAAAGATCAAACGAATGATTCAGATCCAAAGATAAAGTGGACCCACCACAGAAAACAGTGAGGAGAGTAACGCTCACCCTTGAAATCTTACAAAGGTCTATCTTTATTTATTTGAGATCTAACCTGTTCATGTGTTAACGCACACATGAAAGAGGGGAAAATACAAATATCAGCTTGATCGGAAACTTTTGTGGCCTTTGTAAGTTTTTAACGGCGGGCGTCACTCTCCCCACCGTTTTCCGTGGTGGGTCCACTTGAGCTTTAGATCTACTCATTCTTGCTCATGCCTTAATATGATCTCTCCAAATAGATGTACGGTGTAGATGCAAAACATACATCATGTTGGGTCGACAGAACTTGGTAACGTCAGTTCAATAGCCAGTCCCACCTATCTGGAAGCGGATTGGCTGGCGTACCACACACCACCAATGTGGCTGGTGTGTTGACGTCACCAAGTTATGTGGGTCCCATAATGAGGTATGTGTTATATCACAACCGTCATTTCACTTGGCGAGCTCTTACTAAGGCTTCGACTGAAAATTAAGATAGATCCGACGATCAAGTGGACCACATTAAAACAAAAAAAAGCACAGGGGTATTAAACATTTACCATGGAAACCCTTTTGGGGTCATAGAAGTTTTGGATCGATATGATCTTGGTTTTTCCTTTTCATCTAGGTCTTTGTGACCTTATGAACAGATTGGATGGAAAATAAACGCTATGATGAGCGCTGAGAATGTTTTAACGGTGAGAATCATTGTTCCACTGCTATTTCTGGTGTGGTCCACTCAAGGTTTGGATATGAATAATTTTTTATAAAATGATCTAAAATCATCTCACAAAATGAATCAACGGTATGGATTTAATAAATACATCATTTTGGGGGCCATGTAACTTTGATCTCCTTTGAACCGTTCGTAAAACTCGGAGTTCGAGGAGCAGCAACGCTCTTCTTCGCGCGACACGTACCCACACCAACCATATCACCAGCCAATCCGCAATCCTACCTAGCCTGGCTTCCCGTCGAAGGAACTTCGTGGGAAGGACTTTCGAAGAAAATCCGCAATGTCTAAGTCATGGAAACAAGACGGAAACTGATGTGGGGCCCACATCATCGTCGCGTCACTCGCTATAAATGAAGAAGAGCTGAGTAGAGTACCTGCAATCCCACGTACAAAGCGAATTTCCAGGACTCGTGTCCGTGAGAGTAAAAACAAGTGATCTCTGCTTCGGATATTTCTGTAAAAAAAGGGAAAGAGAAATGGGCAGAAAGGAGAAAGAGGCTTTTGTGTTTCTGTTGTTGATGCTGCTGCTGACATTCCAAACCTGCTCGGCTGCATCAAACACGCAGCAACCCAAGAGAAGGGAGTCTCTATCAGTATCATCATCTTCATCATCCAACAGTCCAGGTTCCTCCGTCTTCCCTATCTTCGGGAATGTATACCCCGCCGGGTACTCTCTCTCTCTCTCTCATAATCCAAGTAAAATCACTCTTTCTTGCATAGTAGAAGTGATTTTGTTCTTTTCAATTGGAAGTGAAGGGGTGTGTTTGGATGTCTTTCTAAATCTGATTTTGTGATTTTAGTGTGGTGAAACGGATGCCGAACTGATTCTATCGGCGTTTGGGTTGGTCCGAAAATGTGATCAGTGGAGTTATCGGGTCTTGATTTTTTGTGGGTTTCTTTCACTTCAAAAATTCGGGTCGAAATTGCGGGTTTGGGGAGGAGGCCGATTGTGATGTTGGTGAGAAATCCACCCCGTCCATCCATTTTCCCAGATCATTTTACGCCGAGGGCCCAAAAATTGAGGCAGATCCGAAACTCAAGTGGGCCGAACGACAGGAAAAAGTGGGTAGGGAAATGCCAACCGTTGAAACCTCCATGGGTCGACGGTGATGTTTTTATGCCATCCATACCGTTAATAAAGTCATTCCTGCTGGGATGAACTGAAAACGCAAAAATATTAGCCTCATTCAAAACTTCTGTGGCCCCATGAATGTTTCAACGTTGGAGTTCAATCATCACTGTTTCCTGTCGTGCCGCCCACTTGATTTTTGGATCTACCTCAATTTTTGGCCAATGTCATAACATGATCTAACAAAACAGATGGACGGGGTGGATTTCTCATAAACATCACAGTAAGCCCCACCTATGAAATCAACATACAGTCTACAGTCTGGATTAAGATTCAAGTGTGGCCCACCTAATGGGTAAATCAGCCTGATTTTCAAGGAGGATTATCTTCTGGGTGGGGGGGCATTCCCATTCCATTTTCATGGTACTTAGTCCCACAGACGTGGAATGTTGGTGGAAAAGATGCCAATACCATTGTCTGTGTAGTTTCAGTTTTCAATTAACAACATTTCCTAGTATCCATAGTGAGGAAGTATCCCTCAAATTACAGTTAAATTACAGTTACATTTCTTTCAATTCCAACCTGAAATTAACAAGATTTCAATTTGGAGAGCAGATCCTCAACATGAATGCTATAGAAGGAAATTACAAATTCAGCTATTTCCACTTTATTAGAACTTAAATTGCAATTCAATTTCAGAGCTCTTCCATCTATCAGAAATTGATAAAAACTGGGTTGAACCCTTACCTAATTTTTATAGTCCGACACATTTCTATCTTGCCATGATTTCTTTCTTTTTGTGAAGTTGAGTAATGATTGCGTATTTACCTGTATTTACATATGTAATTAGAAAAACAAACAGCCCCTAATATGACAATACTATGCAGGTTATACTACATTAGCGTCAGCATTGGAAATCCGCCCAAGAAGTACTTCCTCGACATCGACACAGGCAGTGACCTTACATGGGTCCAATGCGATGCCCCTTGTGTCAGCTGCTACGATGTAAAACAAACACAATCTTCATTGCCTGTTTAGATGTTGCTATTTCTCTAGTCCTAAATTCTTCCTATCCCTATCTCTTATCTCTGTTATATTTTCTGGTTTGGCAGGGTCCCCACCCACCTTACAAACCTGCGAGGAACAAGCTTGTCTTCTGTAAGGACCCCCTCTGTCCAGCCGTCCCCTCCCTCATCCCTTATACATGCGAGGAGCCTCATGATCAATGTGACTACCAGATCACGTATGCTGACGGTGGCTTCTCTGATGGTGTCCTTGTGCGGGACACTTTCTCACTCCGCATGTCCTCCGGCTCTCTCGCTCAACCCAGTCTAACTTTTGGGTAACGAACAATTAACCACTTTCAGTATTTTTTGTACTCCATGCAATTCTCAAATGTTCCATCTGCCCCATTGATGAGTTGATTCATGGATTGCCCAATTCATGAATGCGCGGATGTCCAAACAGTCTTTTGAGTTATGTGCTGCCACTGCTGTTCTATCTCCTTTCTCTTATATAAGATGTCTTTTTCTGGTTCTCATCTACAGATGTGGATACAACCAAGGAGGCTCCAGTTCAATCTCCACTCGTATGACTGATGGAGTTCTTGGCCTTGGAAATGGCAAATCTAGTATTTTATCTCAGCTGCGAGGACTCAATCTTGTAAGAAATGTGATTGGCCACTGTATCAGCGGACAAGGTGGAGGATATTTATTCTTCGGAGACAGCATCATACCTTCTTCAGGGGTGACTTGGACACCAATGTCTCGCAATCGATTTCAGTAAGCCTCATCGTCCTCCACTGGTACTTTTGTTTCTTACTCAAAATCCCTCTTCCTTTAATGGGTCCCGTGTTCTTTCTTGCAGAAAATACTCTCCTGGTCCCATGAATATCATCTTTGGAAAGCAGCCTATTGGTGTGAAAGATCTTCTGGTTGTTTTTGACAGTGGAAGCACGTACACTTACCTCGCTTCGCGGCCTTACCAAGCATTCGTCTCCACGGTGAGTGAAAACAAGGATGGATGTTGATCCTTGTTTGGATGCATTACTGAATCCAGTTGCAACAATTAGTTCAATGAGTGGAAATGGTACCTTTCTTAGCATTCATACTGAGGGCAGCTTAGGCTCCAAATCACAATTACATACTCTCAAGTTGGGGCTTGAAAGTAATGCAACTGCAACTTGAGGGCTGCTTCCTCATTCATTTTAGTAATTTCCTCTTCATCAAACTAATCATTACAATTTGATTCAATAGTGAATCCAAATGCAGCTTGTAAGTTTTATCATCTTTATGAACTACTCCATCTAGATGGGAACTGACTCAATGCTTCTGTTTGAAGTTGAAGAAAAGTTTATCTGGAAAACCACTGAAAGAAGTGTCCGAAGACGAAGACGAAACACTTTCTTTGTGCTGGAAAGGTTCGAGATGGTTCAAATCTATACTCGAAGTCAAGGAATACTTCAAGCCCTTGATTCTGATCTTTGCAAATGGCAAGAAAGCTACGCTGGAAATACCTCTTGAAGGTTATCTGATCATCTCAGTAAGCACTTACTCAACCTTCAAACATTATGGAAGAAAAAATAAATAAATAATAAGAATTTAAATAAATAAATAAATAAATAAAATTAAAAAAAAAAACAGAAAATGAATGACTGATGCTGCATCTTGCTCAACTGACTTCTAATAAGCTGTTGTTGTTGATGTTTTGTTTTCTTAAGTGGCATGGCAATGTTTGCTTGGGGATTCTGAATGGCAGTGAAGCTGGACTGCAAGATCTCAACGTCATTGGAGGTAAGAACTTTAACAAAAGAAGCAAAGCACCATAGTTCTAAAACTTGGTGATTTGACTTGAAACTCGGCTGAACTGACTTGGCTCGAAGAGATTTCAGGTTGAGTCACCATGGAACTCACAAGTCAGCGTGACTCAATCTCAACTCGATGTGACTCTAGATGATTGTATCCACATACAACAAATGTAAAATATTTATAAACATTATTAAGTTGATTTTTAGATATCGAGTCGAGTCAAATAAAGGCTCTAAGTCTTTGAGTCAACCCAACCTGCCTGAACATAGAGTCAAGTTGAGATTTCCAGTTTTTGAACTATGCTTAGCACTGAGCATTCTCTCATCTGCCTAGTAAACTGTACATGTGGGGCCAGCTTTAGTGATATGAACTGTCCATCTGATGGACCTGTTGTGTGGGAGATAACCCAAGTGGGCACCTATTAAGTGTGGATGTTTGTTTGTAGTTGTTAAAGTGATAAAGTCCCTTGATATACATTGATACACCACACTCTGACAGCTTAAGCTTTTGGAGTAAATGGTTGTTTGACATGGTATCAGAGCGGAAGGTCCTATGTTCGAATCTTAAGAGCAGCAAATATGCCTCGCTAACGTGCGGGGGGGTGTTAAAGTGATAAAGTCCTTTGATATACATTGATATACCACACTCTGACAGCTTAAGCTTTTGAAGTAAATGGTTGTTTGACAGTAGTTGTCCATTCTGTTGGCTATGATCATTGGATATTGGAGATATTAAGTAATGGTCCATCCCATGATGGGGCCCACAGTTCTCTGGCTTTGTTTATTAAAAGCCCATACTATTGCTGGTCGAACCCAAAAAAAAAAAAAAAAACCTTCCAATGGAGTACAGTTAATGACTCTCTAATCCTACTTGCCTTTGAGTTGATTGCTTTTCCCCTTCATGGCAATCACACAGACATCTCGCTCCAAGATCTCATGGTAATCTATGACAACGAGAAGCAGAAGATTGGATGGGTTCGTGAAAATTGCAATAGGCTCCCCACATCTGGAACCGCTTTCTTCTGATTTCCTTCCTCTTAAGTTGACACGCACAGAGGAGATTCTTAGCCTCTCTCTTATGTTTATCCAACACCACTGACGATCACGGCGATGATGGCTTCAACCATGGTTTTTCTCAGCCTTTATGTTGCAGACATGGGAATCTTGACAGATGAGCATCCTGCAAGTTACCCTCCTGACCGAACCAATACGGATGGAGCAGAACAATAAAGACAGGAGATCCATTCCTCTTTCTTATTTTTGCAAATTCATATGTATACATTCATAAGTGCATTAGGCAACGTGTATTTAAGATGTCTTTATGAAAAGAAATAAATGTTGGGTCTGTTTCTAGTTAGTGTTGTCTAATATGGATAGAGATGGTGATGGATTTGGTCTCGATCTCACATCTCCGTAGGCATGCTGAAATATGCGATACAAGTAGTATTAATGACATCAGTTGCCATCTTTGTGAATGAAAAAGAAAGAATCAAATGCATCAAGCAAGTGAACTTTTGTAAATTGTGAGGAGTTGTATAGCTCTTTCTTTTATAATAAATCAATTGGATGTTAAAAATGCATTTTCGAAAAAATAAAAAAGATGTGATTGTATAATATTTAGGTTGAAAGTTTATCTGGGCACTATTTTTTTTTAAAAAAAAGGTTTGCATGAGTGGAGTATAAGAGTTTTATAAGGTGGGCGTAATTGCTCAACGGTCTAGATGTTAGGGGAACTGCACAAGCACACATAGATGAATCAATGATAGCAATCTAAAAGTACTAAGCAAAAGGGAGATGTAGTGATTTAACTTGGAAAAACCCTTTCGAAAAATAACCATGGCACGAAACGACAGATGATTACTATGAAAGTAGAAATTACAGAAATTACAAAGAAAAAGATTTTCTTCGATTCAAACAATCTCGAATCTCACACTTACTACACCCTTTGAAATCATAGGAGCGAAAAATCTGTGCAGAATCTGTCGATACCATCAAAGCCCTGTCGATGGCATCGAACTAACACTTCAATTATTCAGAGACAAAACATGATTTTTCAGAAATTTTCGACGGTATCGAACACTCATCAATGGCGGCCCCACTGATTGGTCTCAAATTTGTGGGATACGCTTAGCCTGTGATACACGCACAATCTCTTAAATGGATTAGGAATGCTAAAACTGTATGATGCCTGAAGGAAAGATAAGTGGGCAACAAATGAACAAAAAAAGAGGGGGAAAACATCCTTCTGTTTTGTATACTGGTAGCCACCTGATTTCAGGCCAGGAGATCAGAACAGTGTGGGCCACCTGATGGAAAGCTTAGATCCCTCGACTGTGTGCCACATGGGCGTCTGCACTTGCCTAACAGTGGGAACTGCTCCGCAAGCACGTGGGCTTAACAAACCTCTAAAGAAAGAACAAGAACCTGAGATTGAAAAAACAGAGGAACTGAAAAACATTGCTCAGGGAAAATTGGATCAGCCTAGATTTCATTACTAACTTATGATGCAGCCCGAGTATTTGATATTCACAACCAGCCTCATTGGGACTGATATTATATCTAGAGTTAGATATATTCTTCTCATACGTGGATTTGATAAATTATTCACTTAGAGAAAAAAATAAAAATGAAAAATCCTTTTGTAGTGAAAGAGATTGAGGGTGTTGTATTTGGGTAATGAGAAATAGAAGTGGATTTGTACTGAGTAAACTTTATTGGGCTCACCTTGAATGTATGTGGCTTATCCATGCCGTCCATCAAATTTTTTCATCTCAAACCCAAAATTGAGGCATATCCAAAGCTCAAGTGGACCCCACCACAGAAAACAGTGGGGATAACGATGGGCGGACCCATCGTGATGTATCTGTTTATCCACACCGTTCATCCATTCTCTCGTATCATTTCAAGGTATGTGCAAAAAACTGAGGCAGATCCAACGCTCAAGTGGACCACACCAAATAATAATCTTGGGTTGCATTAATTTTGCACATACCTTAAAATAATCTGAGAGAAGAGATGGATGGTGTGGATAAACAGATACATCACGATCCGCTTGCCCACAAGACTGCCCGTTCGCGGCTAGAGACGGTAGGGGTAGGACGCTGATTTCCTGCCAAAGCTTCTCGCAGGAAGTTCCTGCACTCCGTTTTTTTATTAGTTCCTTTCAGGACATGTTGCCAAAAATGCACCGTATACAAATCTCAAGTGAGCCAAAAACTTGATAATTGGACTTCCACAGTTGAAATATTTGTGGGGTTATAGAAGTTTTGATTCTTCTAATATTTTTGTTTTCAGTTCATCCCAATAGTAATGACATTATTAACAGTATGGATGGCATCTAAGCATCGCTGTTGAACTCAGGAAGGTTTCAACGGTAATAATTTCTCTAACCACATTTTACTTTAGTATGGCTCACTTGGGCTTTCGATACTGTTCATTCTGGGCAATATGCCCTAAAATAAACTCCCAAAACGGATGAATGGGGAGGATTTTTCACAAACATCAGTGGCCCCACCTAAGTTCCGTGCGCAGGAACTTACTGCCAAAGGCTTTCGCAGGAAATCCGCGTCCCAAAACGTAATTATTACCCATGGTAGGGATTGTCCCCTAATACCATGGTATAAAATTAATGCCATGCTTTGTTGATAATATGGTGGTATATTGAATGAATATACCCACCATCATTTGAAATTATTGAGAATAATACACGTGTTATATCTAAACTGTTCATTTGTTTTGTAACCTCATTTTATGGCATTGGCGTAAAAATGAGGTAGATCTAAAACTTATGTGGCCCCAAAGAAGTTTTCAACGGTAAGTATTCAATTCCTGTTGCTTTCTATGGTGGGGTCCACTTGAGCTTTAGATTTACCTCATTTTTTGGCCCATGCTTTAAAATAATCTCAATAAATGGGTGGACGGTGTGGATATAGCCCACACATCATGGTGGGACCTACACAACTTGCTAAACATTGAATAAAATTGGCACAGAACCCAATGCAATTCCATTTAATGTAATTCCAAGCTTTCCCATTCTTCCCAAACATGGAGTGGAATTGGCACAGGACCAGATGAATCCCCTAAGGGCCTGTTTGGCCGGGCAGGCTGGATTGGATTAGATTGTATTAGAAGGGATTGGAAGGAGTAATCCCGGGATTGGCCGGGCGTGCCAAACAAGCACGATGAAATTTTGCTTGGATTGGAGTAATCCCATGGGATTGCCAGCAATCCACTGACATCACCATCATTACCTTGAAATCCACCCAATCCCTCCTAATCCCACCTAATCCCATGATTTTTGCCTGGGACATGTTTGGATGAACAAATTGGAAGGGATTGGCTGGGCGTAATCCCAGGATCGACCAGGCGAGCCAAACATACTTGGTGGTAGATTCTCTGGATTTAGCAATCCCATGGGATTGCCTGCAATCCACTGACACAGCCATCATTGAATGCAATCCACCCTATTACAATCTAATCCCGTGGGATGGGCCTGTCCAAACACGCCCTAAGTAAACTCAGTGAGGCGAATGTATGTAGTCTATTCATGCCGCGCATCCGTTTTTTCATCTCATTCAAGGGGTTGAACCCAAAGTTGTTGAATATCCCAAGATCAAGTGGATCATACCAACCGTTGAAACCTTTCTAGGCCCCATAGTGGTATTTATTTGTCATCCAACCTGTTGATAAGATCATACAAACATGGGTAAAGAGAATAAACAAATATAATCGTGATCCAAAACTTCAGTAGCCCCTAAAAAATTTTCAAGGGTAGATGTTCAATTCAACTGTTTCCTGTGATGTGGTCCATTTGAACATTGAGTATACCTCTTTTTTTTCTCAAGTCATGAATATATCCCATAAAATGGATGGATGGATAGGATAAAATACATAGATCATGGTAGACCTCATAGAGTTTACTCAGTACGACTAAGCGTAGTGAATAACTCGCTACGCTAACCGCTTGACCTAACGTAAGGTGGATGACCGCACAAGCATCACGCTGGCCGTATCGGATGTAAAACGGGACTCTTTTCCACACGTGTTTGTAGCACTGCACATCGGCGCGCAGGACGTGAGCTTTACTCATGTAGGTTTTTATATTTTATGACCTGAAAGCTAGTTGGGCCACAGTACAAAACAAAAAAATGGCCAGAGAAAAAAAAATAAAAATGCTTTGACGGTCAGTTTATTTTTGTACGGTGGGGCCTACCTGAGGATCCCAGTTGAAGGCTCAGATATTGTACACATGTTCCATATTTAGCATGTGTGCATGCATAGATGAGTAAGGCTACACGACGCGCACATACCTCTTCGACCCATGGATCAAAAGTCAATCCGATCGGACAATTTGAACCATCTGATCGGTGGCCAAAATTGGGCTTTGGATCATCCCACAAGCGTGATCTTTTTGTCTTTTCTTTTTTTATTCATCTTCAAACCATCTGCTTCAGGATCTGTCTGATGAACGGTCAGGATCTTGTACAGATGTACCGCGTGTATAGCTTCTGGATATAGGACACGGGACTCAGTGGTCCGCCACTAAGAGACAAGTCCGCCCAGTGACAGAGGATTTCCTGCGAAAGCCTTTCGCATGAAGTTCCTGCGCTGGAAACTAAGATGTTGCCCACCGTTATGTTTATAAGGAATCCACTCCGTCCATCCGTTTTCTGAGCTCATTTTCGAATGTCAAACCAAAATTGATCAGGATTCAAGAATCAAGTGGGCCGCACTAAAAGAGAAGGTGGTGAGGAAAATTCCTACCGTTGAAACCTTCCCGGGGTCGACAGTGATGTTTACATGCCATCTATACCATTCGTAACCTAATTCCTACTGGGATTAACTGAAAACACAAATATTAACATGATTCAAAACTTCTTTAGCCACACTAATATTTCAACTACGTTCAATTCTCACATCATCCGCCCACTTAAGCAATGGATCCGGTTCATTTTTACCCAATATCGTAAAACGAACACAAAAAACGGATGAACGGGGTAAATTTCTCGTAAACATTGCAGTGGCCCCAACTAGTTCCCAGCGCGGGAACTTCCTGCCAAAGCGTTTCGCAGGAAGGCCGCGTCCATCCGACAGAATCTGAAAAGTAGAAGACGCGTGGGAAAGGGTGGTGGGCCCCACCTTGTGAGTGGGAATAGATGGTTGGGAAGGTCCTTGCCTTAGGGTTAAGGATGGATACAAGGGATTGCGTAGTAACACTGCGAGTGGCTACGTGTCTACTGGACGGTGCTATGTGACTCCCACATTATTTATTTATTTTATTTTATTATTATTTTATCATTTTTTTTTGGGTTAGCTTGTTAGTACACACCATGGTGGTCTACCAGTTGAGCTGTGGATCTGGGTGTTGACTCCCACATTTATGTACGTGTTTGATCCATCCATTTTGGATTATTATTTCAGGGGAAGCGGATTGGCTGGTGTACCACACACCAACTATATAGCTGGATTACTTACGTGTTCTGTGAAGGCAAGTGCTGACGCTCCTCGAGCTCTGAGTTGTATGAACAGTTCAAAGGAGAAAGTTACATGCCCTTCAAAATAATGTATTTATTTTATCCCACTTTTTCAAAATCATTTTAGAGCAATCAAAAGCTCAAATGGACCACACCACAAATAGTAGCGTGGATAATAAATTTCAATGTTAAAACATTCATAGGTAACCATAACGTTTATTTTCCATCCAATTTGTTCATAAGGCCAAAAAAACCTAGACGAAGAGGAAAAACAAATTTCATTCAGATCCATAACTTTTGTGACCCCAAAAGGATTTCAATGGCAAACGTTCAATCCCCTACTGCTTTTTGCAGTGTGGTCTACTTGATTGTTGTATCTGTCTTAATTTTCATCTCAAGCGTTAAGATGAGCCCGCTAAATTGATAGGCGATTTTAATATAACACATACATCATGATAGGTCAATCCTCGAAAAGAACTGTGCACCCTGCAGCTGATCAAATAAATCGTCTATCCTCGGCAGCGGGTATTTGTTCTTAATCGTGACCCGGTTGAGCTCGCGGTAATCTACGCAGAGCCTCAACGAGCCATCCTTCTTCCTAACGAAGAGTACCGGCGCTCCCCAAGGCGAACTGCTCGGACGAATAAATCCCAACTCACGTAACTCGTCCAACTGACGCTGCAGCTCACGCAACTCCATCGGTGCCATACGGTACGGGGCCTTTGAGATAGGCGCAGTACCGGGCACAAGGTCTATCTGGAACTCAATATGACGGCGCGGAGGCAATCCCAGAATCTCCTGGAACATGTTGGGGAAGTCACAGACAATCGGCCACTGATCAATACAAATGGCAACAGGCTCCTCAACGGCGCAAGACATCAAGCAAGATAACGGCTCTCCTCTGGGCTCGGCAATGAACTGGAACTGCAGCAAGCCTGGTATGCAGAATGTGACTGTCCTCGCAGAATAGTCCAAGATAGCGTGGTACTCGGCAAGCCAATCCATGCCCAAGATAACGTCAAAATCTGTCATCGGCAGCACAAACAAGTCAGCGGGCAAAAAGATATCACCAACAAGAACCGGGCAAGATGAACAGAAACGGCCCAATACTGAGGTCCTCCCCAAGGGCGTCGATATAGTCAATCCCTCACTAGTAGACTCTGTCGGCAATCTAGTCGATCGGCAAAAATCCTCAAACATGAATGAGTGAGAAGCGCCAGAATCAAATAATACTCGAGCGATGTATGAAGAGACGGGAAGTATACCCTCGACGACTCCTCCGGATGACTGCGTGTTCTGCTGAGCCGCGTAAAATCTAGCCTGAGCTGGCTGGGGAGGTGCATGTCCCCTCTGCGGTCCCTGGTGCTGTTGCCGCCTCTGTGGCGGCCTATACTGCTGCCTCTGCTGCTGCTGGGGTCTCGGCGGCTGAGGTGGCTGTGGTCCTTGTGGGGTCATTCCTTTGGAGGATCCGCTTTCTTGAGGTCGCCGCCGTGGCCGCCGTGGTGCTCTCGGCATGTAGATGAGGCTGCCTGTGATCCTCTCGGCCTGCAGATGAGGCGAGGACACTCACAAGCGATGCCTGTCCCACCACATCAAAACAAGTCCTGAATGGCACTGCCGGGGTGGCGCGGAGGTGCTCGATTTCTTTGGTGCTCTAGCAGTGGGTGGCTCCTATACCTCTGTGGTCGTCGGCTGCTGGGAGCTCGGAGGAGTCTGCCTCTTCGACCCCTCCTCGACCTCTGTCGGCTGCGCGCCGACCCCACTCTGTCTCGTAGATCAGCCCTCCGCACTCTGACTGAAAGGTCGGAAGCTCGTGTCAATCACACGGCCTCGAAGGCCGTAACGTAAGCCCTCTCGAAGCGGCGGGCCTTCCGCCCCTCATCATCAACCGTATATGGCGCGAGCCTCGATAGCGCCATGAAGCAGCCGCGTATTGTGCCACGGTCATGTCCCCCTGCACGAGTCTTGAACTCCAGTGCGCGCTGTTGTTCGACATGGTCGGGAAATACTGCTCCTCAAATCGGTCTATGAAATCATCCCATGTCCGGACATAGTCGGGTCCTACGCGTGGGTAACCGAGGTCCACGTGCTCGGCCTCGCCACTGAAAAGAAACCGCCAACCGAACTCATCGGTCGTGCATGATATGGTATCGAAGATCTTCTCCATATCGGAGCGTCATCTCTCGGCCACAGTCGGATCAGGCTCTGGAGGATCAAGCTGTAGGAACTCTCGAAGTAGGGCACTCGCGCGCTCTTGCTCTCTGGGCCGGTGAAACAACCGGGTGTCTGCTCTGCCCCTGCGGCCGTCACGGCCTGCAACATCTGCTGCAATCGGGAAGCACTCACGGATACGGTCGGATCCGCACTCGTCTCTGGTGGAGGAGCGGCACCCTCAGGATGTGCGGTATGAATCTCTGGTAGAGGAGCGACATCCTCAGGATGGGGAATCTCTGATGGTGGAGCGGGGGTCGTAGGTGGTAATGCGGGAGCCGCAGGTGGTGGAGCTGAAGTATCCGGTGGTGGTGCGGGAGTCGATCGGGTCACTCTCTGTAACGACCTTGGAATTTTGGAAAGAGCAAAGGCGCCTATCAACTTTGAAAACTCTCGAAGGCACGCTCGTTAAGGGTCGGTAATAAAATATCGCTAGGCTATCCGAACTCAGGACTTAATCATTTATAGTAGACATGTAATATTGTTCTTGGTTATTCCCGAGTTATGCTCTGATACCAACTTCTGTCACGCCCCGAACTCGGAAACCGAGCTCACAAAATTCCCGATCGTCGAATCCGGCGCCGACAGCCTCCGTAGAACCCCATTTTCGGATCCCGGCACCCATTCACCAGGTTCCGATCCTGGGATACTACAAGGAGGATTTCAAGTCATCAGTCTGATTCATAATGAGCATAACAAAAGCATAACCCACAAACAATAACCACAAGAACACCACCACAAAATCCAATATGATCAAAAACTTTTTAGTACAAAGCGACTGAAAGGAAAAATACAATGTAACAAAAGAAACAAAACTCCAGAAGCTCGGCTGCACGCTCCAACTATAGCGAGACTATGGCTGCAACTGCGTCCTGGCGTCACCTGCACGCATCAATCGTGCATAAGCTTACAGAAAGCTTAGAGGGTGGTGTGAGTATGTGCGCAATATAAGCGTGCTCAAAATGCAAGGTCAGAGTAATGCGAAAATCATGGTAATAAGCACATGAATACAATCAGCCGTACCAAGGCTATGCGGTACAAGATATGAATGCTATCGGCCATAATACGGCCATGCGATGCGAGATGCAACTCAAGCATGCCAGTCCTCATCATGTATCAGTACAGTTTTCATTCTGGATAATCACCAGGGTTCAATACACTCCAAATGTCACTGTCGCTCTCCTAGCCGCACAGTCCAAGTGAGCGTAAGAAACCTCACTATCCGCCTGGCCAATAGTCTACCAATACCTATCCGGCACGTCGATAGCGGACCCATTCGCGAGCTGGTCAAACTCAGCCTAGTATTGCCCCCTACCCTCGGGCGAGTAAGGCCACACTCCTTTCCAACCGACCACGACACAGTGGGAGACACGGCCTCCTAGTATTCGGCCCTCATGCGCTCATATATCCACTCGGTCTCGACGTTGGAGTCATCCTCTGGTACCATCGGGTTTAGGAATTTTCACCCAGGGACGTCTATGGCGCCCGTATGCTAGAACCAAACATTTCCGGTATCCGACCCAACCATCCACGATGTGTCTGTGAAGGCTATGGCCCTGATGTTGCTAGGGCATATAGTAACTACAATCACACAAATGCAAGTGTATGAATCATATTATCAGTCATGCAACAGTCCTGTGTGTACCATGCATTTATATGGGGCAACTCCGCCTATCAGGGAGCCCATAGACAGTCCGCCTGAAGGCATATGATATGATCGGTCACTCCTCACATCAGGCATACATATGATGCGGATGATCATGAATCATGGATCTATACTAAACATGTATAAAGAGATGAGCTCTGTGTATAACGGAGATGGGCCTAGACGGCCTACTTACCACAAGTATGGGCCTATCAGTGGGCCTTGGGGAGAGTTATAATGCGGACATTTAACCAACATTATCAATGTGGACGTCAAACCAGCATTGCTCCCAAGGCGTGACCCGTTATAAGGGTCAACACATAAATCATGAAATGGGCCTCATGTACATCCCATTGGGCCTCTAATACATCAAATGGCCTCATACATGGGTCTCACAGATACATATCAAGGTAGGCCTCAATGACGGGCCACAAATGCATCCACATGGGCCTAGTCACATGGGCTTGCATACATCACAATGGGCCTCATAAAATGGGCCTTAAATTATCTCCAAAATGGTTGGACAGTTGGATGAAATACATGCATCATGATGGAGCCCACTCTAATGGAGGGTATGGTTTACAACACATACATAAGTGGGTCCCATGAGGGGCCTACCATAATGTTTATTTCCCATCCAACCCATTGTTAAGGTCATTCAGACCGGGGCCCACAGTAATGTTTATTTGCCATTAACGTTGATGAGGCCACCCAACCTAGGGCCCACTGTGATGTGGTCCACAGATCCAGCCCGCCCATTAGGTGAGTCCCACCTAGTTGACGGTCCAAACCAAGTTTTAGCAACGTTCAAAACTCAGGTAGGCCTCACCAAGTGATTTTATATGTTTTGGCATGTCTTCACATGATTTTAAATGGTATGGCCCACATGAGTTCCGTATAAGGCTGATTTTTAGGATGGACGGCTAGTCCGTGGGGACCCATCAAATGCACGGTGCTGATGGTTGAACGCATCAAAGTGGGGCCCACAGATGGGGCCGTGACCCCAGCCTGTCCGTCCGTCCGCGTCCAGCGCAGGCAGCGCCTGCGTAAGCGCTGACAGCAGCAGCAGTACTGCTGCTTGCTACTTCTTCTTCTTTTCTTTTCTTTTTTTTTTTTTAAAATCGATTTTCTGTGGTTTTTCACAGACGGGGCCCACATCAGCCAGATCCACACCATTCATTGGCCCCTATGGCTCGAAATCTATCGAGACCAATATTGAATAGCTTTCTGATGTACAGCAGCATCGGGGTGTATTTCAATGGTAGGAAACTGGTTTGCTATGCTATGGCCCACCATAAGTTCAGATTGAGATCATTTTTCGGCTCAACGCCTAAAATGATCTGAGGAAGAGGATGGACGGCTTGGATTGCATAAAAACATCAAGGTGGGGCCTGCATGAGTGGTCCACCACTTCTTTCTCTCTCTCCTTTTTTTTTTCAAAGCACACAGCAATGCCAGTTTACACTTTACGTTGCCAACGTCCAGCGTCCCTGGACGCTGGACGACTTACATAATCACTTCATTGTAGTGAGCCCCACGTGGATGTGGCCCACCAATATAAATACATACATATATATATATATATATATATATATATATATATATATATATATATATATATATATATATATATATATATAATACATACCTTATATTATATATGTATATAAATACATATTATATTATATATTATATACATATATTATATAAAATATAACATATATGTATATATATATTTATAAAGATGCATTGGGCCCATCCAAACAGTGGATGGTGCGGATCATCACCTGTAATAGAGTGGGCCACACCGTCTGATGTAGATGGACGGGGGAGATGTAACACATATTGGTGGGATCCACACCATTACAAAGAAAGAAAAAGAGAGAGATAGAGAGAGAGATACACGGTGAGATAGAGGAACCCCGCCACTATGGGCCCTCTTGATTAAATCACATACATCCAAATGGGTCCCACCAACAAGTGGGCCCTAAAATTTAAAATAATGGCAAATCACCCACCTTATCTTCCTTCTTCTTGGTCCCTTAGACTCCAATGCTCCTTAACTTCAACTTTGATGGAGGTTGATGGGGTTTAGATGGTTGAGATGGAAGATGAGAAGGTGGACCACACTTGTGGTTTGGGAGAGAAGTGTTGGACGTGAGAGGCTTGGTTGCTTGGAGAGATTTGAGAAAATGAGAGAGAAAATGAGAGGATGGGAGTGATATGAGGTGATGGAGTGATGGGTGTAATTAATGAAGCATGGGTTGGTTTAAAAAGTGAGTAAAAGAGGGATGGGTGAAGAGAGAGAGAGTTGACTTTGAGGAGAAAGAGGGATGGGTTGTTGTACTTGAGGTATGGTTGCATTAATGGTTGATTGATGGGACTAATTGTGTAGAGATTCCCTCGAAATCCGTAACACACGGTGTTTCTTCGGAATAAAAGTAGATCGGCATCTTCTTACCTGGGTATCAGTTCGGTGCGCAAGTCACAGCGTTGGAACCGCGGTGATGACGCGATCGCCAAGACATAAGTTTTGGATCGAGCCGACGTCGGTGTGCAGGACCTGGCTTAAGATCGCGCACAAACGTCGGATATGGTGCGAAGGTTGCCAAAATTTGACCGAAAGAACCGCGGAAGCCAACGGAATGGTACGGATTAGGACACGGGTCTTACATTGATCATATGGTTCCGGTCTCAAAATGACCATGTGGGGTCCATTCTGATTGATGGGGTAGTTCTGGTGGCCCTCTGGCCATGAAACTTATAGGATAGGTGCTCCATGGCCCGATGAAGGGCCATGTAAAATTTGGGGATGATCGGATATGGGGTTTGGTCGCACGGGTCCGATTCGCGATCAACGGTCACCATGCCACGATCGGGACCCAGATTTTGTGGGCGGGCGTAGACAAATACATTAGACCTTTACTGTAAATTTAGAAGAAATCTGACGGCTGAAATGCCTGAAATCTCAATTTTATTTACCAATGCCAGATTCCAATTCTGGCATTGGTGGGTTGCATTTCGTAAGTGCCATTGGGACAGCTTGAATAGTTTATTTCTAGGTGTCCACTGGGTCCGTGGCCTGCGATGGACCACAAGCCCAGTGAGATATATGCTTTCCCAAATTTTTAAATTTTTCTGACCTGCCTCGGCTGCTGTACGACCTACACAAGCTGTCGCCGAGTACAAACTGATCATCTGACTTGATGGCCTACACACGGTCTGATCGTGACCAGACTAGACCACTCATGTACAAGCTAACGTTGAGTGCTAACGGTCAGTAAGTGATAATATAAGTTAATTAAAAAAAAATTCAAGAATTTTTGAAAATCCAAAACAGTAAAAATTCAAGATGTTACAATCTACCCCCCTTAAAAACAATTTCATCCCCGAAATTGCCTAAAGGTAATAAATAAAGATATTATTAGTTCGTTTGCTTAAGTTTTATTAGTTTCGGGTTTATATACGTTTTAGGGTATATAATAAATACGCTACCCTAGCTCATTGTGATCTACCCCCCTTAAAACTTTTTCACCCTGATGATTTACTAAAATTTATTTATTTACCTATTTATTTTTAAAGATTTAGATTCATGGCGATGGCTTCCCTCTATCTAGAGTGAAATATTTATTTTTAATGTTAGATTAATACAGAGAGACGGTTGCAGTGGGCTTGAACCTGATACGTCGATCATCTACCTGACCAGGGTAGAAGGCTCATCGTATCCCTTCTTCGTCCTGATGGGTCCTGGTCTTCTGCTCGGTCAAAGTAGTGAATCCATTGGTAGTCGCCTAGAATTGAGAATTGGGTCAAGCCGTGAATGCTTCGCAGACGTATACTTCCGTAATTCCGTAGTCTAATCAATCTAAATGTTTACGGAACGACCATCGTTAGAAAGTTTAAATCTCCTATTTATAAGGTTGTCCTTTGGGTCTTGGTCTACAAGAGTCCTCGTTTTAATTTATATCCAATTTGGAGTTTAATAATTCTCCCAACATGCCTATGGGCAACGATCATCCTAAAAAGTTTTTTTTTAAAGGCACAAAATTTTATATGAATTATCATTTCAATCTTATGGGTAGTGGATTAATTGCATACTACACTTTGGTTTCATAAATTTCAAAAATGAAGGAATAGTTGAGGTTCTAAGGTATTCTGGAGGTTTGGAGTGCTAATTACGCTAGTAAAGACGCAGGAAGGCAAAGATGAAGGATATTATCTTCTCGATGTTGCTTAAACCTTAAGTTCATAAGAAAATAGGAAAACTCAATATATTTTACAGTAGTCTCCCTCTAACATGAGCTTACAGAGTATTAAACTATGAAACTCAATCCTACTTAAGGGTCCTAACTTAATTACACCAAAATAACTTAAACAAATATATATATATATATATATATATATATATATATATGTAATCAAACTCAATCACGGGATGATCCCTAGCACGATTATAATTATTTCTCAAATAGACACCCAATGTTAAACTTTAATATGAAAAGACATGACTAGTCTATTGGCAATAATACATGCAAACATTTACAAAATGACAAGAGAATTTCAATCCATACATTCACGTTGAATTGAAAAAAAAAAAACCATTGACATGGCCAGTTACATCCTACAGTATGGATTACATGTATCACTAGATACCACAAACTTAAGGG
The DNA here is from genome assembly GCF_029962835.1 of Magnolia sinica. Lineage (NCBI taxonomy): Eukaryota > Viridiplantae > Streptophyta > Magnoliopsida > Magnoliales > Magnoliaceae > Magnolia > Magnolia sinica. Next base: position 19,736,618 of record NC_080576.1, on the reverse strand, counting down.
AAATATAGCCTAATCAAAGCAAGAAAGGTTACAACTATCCTTCAACATATGAAAGCAATTCTATCTGACTCGAACAAACTACTAATTTTCCGTTAGGTTAAGCTACTATTCTTCTGGGTCGGACGCAGACGGGGGTGCCTCCTCCCCTTTGCTGCAGCAAATCAAGGCTCAGGAAGTGATGAAGGTGATTTGGAGAGAGTTAATAGAGTCAATCAAGACTCAACTTCTACTACAGCTCCAACAAGACAACAAGGGCAACTTATCGGATGGAATACCTAGCTTAAGCTATTGAAGGGTCAGATCACATCATCCAGGTCGATGTTTTGGATCCTAGAGGCAACTTAATTCCCATTGATTATGTGGACTACATAACATCTATAACAACTTTCTTTATCTAGAAAGCTTTGGAGAATGGAAAGAAATTAATTAAAGTTTATGGCCACAAACCTCAAAGGGTGTGCTTGTGTGGTGGCAACAACCCAAATTGGCCCATGAAAGGAAGAGAATGGAAAAGATTAATAATTGGGGTAAAATGAAGTTGAAAATGGATAGTAAATTGTTGCCTCTTGATTATTATCAAACCTTATATAAAAAAATTTCAATTGCAACAATCTAATGATCAATCTATGCTAAAGTATATAAAATCAATTTTTACAAATCATCGGGTTTTGTAAATAAGCTTATGGGAGTGAATGAGTGGATGGTTTTGAATGGGTTTTGTTGAAGGGGAAGGTAATGAGAATAGGTTTGGTGAATGAGTTTGAGATGGTGTTGAGAATGGATTTGGTGATGGGTTTGTGAAGGAGGAGAAGATAGGTTTGAAGATGTTGAATGAGATGATTTTAAGAAAATGAATTTGAGGGATGGAAGTTGAGAAGTGATTAGGAATGAGTTGAAGAAATGATATTGAGAAAAGTTTGGAAAGGGTTTGAGAGAATGAGGATTGAGATGGGTTAGAGTGAAGAAGAAGATGGTGGGTTTGGGGATTGGGTTTTGAGATTGGGAGAGGGAGAGTTTTCTCTAGGGTTTAGAAGGGATGGTGGAGGGTAATGGGAGTAGTAGAGATAGGTTTTATGGACTCTATATAGTCCTAAATAGCAAGGAAAATGGGCCTCACTCGTGTGTGCATTGAAATGGAGGAGGGGACCCATCTTGTAACGTTTCTTATACTTTTAGTAACTGGATTATTTTTAAAATTTTTATAATGATTTACCATCAAGTTTTAAGTCATCCCACCAAATTTTATATCATTTGGAGTTGTAAATAAATTATAAAAATTCTAGAAGTAACCACCGTCTAAAACTAATAATTTTTAGATAGTTGTCAATTCACTCTAAATTTAACTATATTATAATTTTTATTTTATTATTATTTTATTTTTATATGAAACTAAACTTGTTAAGCTTCAATCTAGCTTTCGAATCACCTAAATTGGAGTTATATCAAAGGAGATATAGATTTTTGAAGTTGACCAAAAATTACAATAATTTCCGGCGGGGTCCCACCAAGTCACTGGACACCTAGGCGGGGTCCACGGGTGGGGTCTGGCGGTCAGCCGGGGTCGTGCGGGCGGGGTCCCGCCAGCCCTCTATCTCCCGGCGGGGGCAACTTGCGATGAGCATATCTTGCAAACTGGAATGAGTTATTCGACTTGCCATATATGAATTTGGGGTAGGAGAAGCTACTCTACGCAATGGGCCTATATTTTTGTAAAATTTCTCCCTTTTAGGGGCTAAAATTTGATTTTTCTTCAGTTTTACTATTTTCGGTAAATTTTTGTTCACCCCTAACTCTTTACCCCCAAATGGGTCGAAACTATCAAATTTGGCCCGATACTCACTCATTTGATTTTGGACGATGGTTTTGACTGTCGAATCGTTCAGTCACCGGCTCGTTTCTATCAATGTCCCAGAAAAACTAAAGGACAGAGTGTTGATAGGTGAAGATTTTAAGGGGATAGGTTGGGGAGAGAAATTTGGACTTAGGCCTATTTGGCCAGTGATATTAAGCTGTACTAATGGGATTACGATGCCAATCCTAACTCAAGATTGGGAATGACATGTCTGGAACGAGTGTGGGATGTGACTCAAATTTACTTCACAGGTTTTGCTAAATGAGCCTTGCGTTGGAAGGTGTAATGTGGGATTTCCAAATCCCAGGATGACGAATTTCTAAGCATAATTGGGAAGGAAGACCCGGGATTTACTTTTAATTGAATACATTCCAACGGGGCATTATAGAACATGGGATGCACTCATTCCAGGGACAATACCTTACCTGCATTTATCGTTACTCTAAAATTCATTCCACCCTGATCCCACCTATTTCAGTTGGCCCAACGGGCCCTAGGAACTTGGTGGACTAAACTAGGTAAATTTTCTAGTTAATCGAATCGAATCTTACCGCCAAGTTCCCAATTTCTTGCCTGAGAATGAGTCGTGGCACTGTAAGACTCTTGGATCTCCTTCTCTAGCATCACTATTCCCTCTCTCGCTACCCATTCCTAACTCCTTGGAAGTCCTACTATTCGTTTACAATTGTTGGTTCAGGGTATGGGATGGTTCCTAACGTTCTAAGTCCCTGTTGAGTTTTATATTGTGTATTCTCTCAAGTCAGCGGATGCATTAGTGAGTTCATGACCCATGGCCCAAGGGATTCCAAACTATTGCTCTGATACCATCTTGTAATGCCTTAGAAATTGGGGGTTGTGCATACACTCGACTCCCAAGTTCCCGGGTATCACTTATAATCGATTTTACTAATTTACGCTTAATCAGGTTTAGATGCGAAATATGGAATTTCTTGAAACATGAAACACAACCACAACTAGTAGTCTACTGAGATGAAAAAGGCTAAATATACAAGTCCAAAATAATATGAATGAGTCGCACAAGGCGTTGCCCAACAAAATCACAAAAATATGTCAAAAAAGAATGATGAGTTGAGTCCAACACCCAGCATTCCAAATCTGTCTACTAGGCCGGTGGAGAACCGCCCATCGACTGGAAGTAAGACAACTTGTCCTCCTCCTCAAGACTCGCACCGCCAGGATCCTCATACTCTGCATCACCTGCGTCTATGAGAGAGTCTGGTTGGTGTTTTAAAACACCATCCCAGAGTGGGAGTGATCAACTCAGTGGGTGCTATTAGTCTTAAATTGTAACAGGCATCAATTATATTATGCGTTTAATGAAAGACAATCATTCATAAACACCTAACTAATCTTATTAATGCGTATGCATGATATATGATATGATGCATGCCCTCACCACAACACTCCCTCAAACGACTCCATCTAACGATCGCTTATGACCACACTCCCTCAGAGCGACCTCGACTACCGAGTCGCCACCCTAACTAGTGTGATGCAATGCGATTGTGTTAATTGAGTTATTAGTTAAGTCCATTCATCCAGCAGGTTGAGGAATCTGATACACCCCACGTATCAATGCCTTGAACTAGTTGCGAGGCCAAGACTCCCAACGTGTGAGGCGGAGACTCCGCAATCCTTGATCCCGTCGGGTTTTCCATCCCCGACTTCAAGCACATGGGGAGTACTGAGAACTGGGATAGCTCGCGGTCACTACGGGGAGACACGTCACCCTAGTATAGGTCGACAGCTCAGACACAGTGTCTCATTCCACTATGCCCAGCTCACGAGACTATGGATCGATATTCAACTCGCTATCAATGGGCTACAACGATAGTAGGGTGTTCCAGATTCCATACATATGTGAGCATTCAGGGTTAACAAACAAGGTTGGTCAGCACGTAGACTATACCACACTAGTCCAGGCAAGTACGTGGCAGGACGGCATCAGGTGCAAGCGACCCATGTAGTCTAACTACTGTCGCCCACACGCACTTGCCCATATCCATGAGTTTAGTCTCAAGGCGGTCCTACCAACGGAACCACTTTCACTCTTCTCAAGTTCCTGACCAACCCAAGGGTATGATGATGATCCATATCCTGCCTACTATCCAGGTCATCAACTAGCATAACAATATCACGTTTTCATGCATTTCAATCATACGAATTACATACTTCTCACAAACAAGCTATCATTATTATGAAACAAGGTGTATGTGAATTGTGTGGGTTGGTGAGGAAGTTACGCACTTCCCTCCTCTTAAGAAATCATGTGCACAAGAGTAATGAATCATACATACTAAGAAGCAATACTACATGGAAAAAATCAACAAGGCATGAGCATATAATCATCCATACACAAAATCATGTGATAGGCAAGAACAACATCATAAGAAAACCAAACGTACAATTCCGTACAATTCTAACAATCATGTCCCACCTTATCTATGGTCCACCTTGCTCTCCCTCACTCTCTCTCTCTTTACTCTCCTTGGTTGTTGGAGAATGGTGGAAGTTACGAGGGAGAGAGCTTTGTTGTTGGAGAATGGTGGAGGTTATGAGGGAGAGAACTTGGTTGTTGGAGAATGATGGAGGTTATGAGGGAGAGAACCTAGTTGTTGGAGAATGGTGGAGGTTATGAGGGAGAGAATGGTAGAAGTTATGAGGGAGAGAGATAGGGTTTATTTCCTAGAATTGGGCCCATTGGCCCCAAGTTTCCTAAAATGCCCACAATGGCGCTCTAGGACTCCCTATTGGCGTTGGGGCAGCCCTAGCACCCCCCTTAGCCATCAAATTTGGTGGGTAGGTGATTCATGGCCCGATGAGGGGTCATGCAAAGTTTGGGAACAAACGAATTAACGGATATAGGGTTTGATCATATGGTTTCGGTCTCTAAATGACCCTGTGGGGTCCATTCTGATTTGATGGGGCAGTTTTGGTGGCCATCAGGCCATGAAACTTATAGGATAAGTGCTCCATGACCTGATGAAGGGTCATGCAAAATTTGGGGATGATCGGATATGAGGTTTGGTCGCACGGGTCCGATTCGCGATCAACGGTCACCATACCACGATCGGGACCCAGATTTTGTGGGTGGGCGTAGACAAATACATTAGACCTTTACCGTAAATTTGGAAGAAATCCGACGGCTGAAATGCCTGAAATCTCAGTTTTATTTACCAGTGCCAGATTCCAATTCTGGCATTGGTGGGTTGCATTTGGCAAGTGCCGTTGGGACGGCCTGAATAGTTTATTTTTGGGTGTCCACTGGGTCCGTGGTCCGCGATAGATCACAAGCCCAATAAGATCTATGCTTTATCAAATTTTTAGATTTTTCTGACCTTCCTCGGCTGCTGCACGGCCTACACAAGTTGTCGCCGAGTACAAACCGATCATCTAACTTGATGGCCTACACACGGTCTGATCGTGACCAGACTGGACCACTCGTGTATAAGCTAACGTTGAGTGCTAACGGTCAGTAAGTGATAATATAAGTTAATTAAAAAAAATTCAAGGATTTTTGAAATTTTAAAACAGTGAAAATCCAGGATGTTACAGGGTGCACACTCTGTACTCGAATTTTGGGGCGTGACAGATAATGTTTGGATGATGCTAAACATTGTTTGGACGATGCTGATTTACTTGGACAATGTTTAGACAGTGTTAATCATCATTAGTGGGTCATGTGCCCAATAGAATGATAGTGTACAATGACACACGTCACACCTGCAACTATTGAAATGATTTTAGGTGTAATCCAAGGTCTCACCGTGGATTGCAAACCCCCTCAAAGAGGGGATTGGAAACCCCCTGGATTTGCAACCCCCAATTACTTTATGCGCCAAACAACCAAGGGGATTTGAAACCCCCTCCAATCCCTTCTAACCCCCTCTAATCCATGGTGCGAAACGACTCCTAAGAAGATCCAAATCGTAGGTGAACCATACCATTAGAAATGGTGATGAATGACCAAAAAAAAAAAAAACTTTTATGGGCCACACAAGTTTTGGATCAAGTTCATCTCTGTATTTTTCCGTCATCTATATTTTCTTGACATTGTCGACGAGCTGGATTACAAATAAACAATACCGAATCCTTATGATGGGACCTTTGGAAATTTTAATGGTGAGGTACTCAATCAACACTATTTCCTGTGGTGTGATCCACCAGAGATTTGGATCTGTATAATTTTTGGGACCCGGCCCCTCCTAAAATGTTCCGGAGAAACAGATAAATGGCATGGATATACAATAAATCATCAAGGTGGGCCCCACTGTACGCGTAACACCCACTAAGGTGTTACCCAGGTCACGGCTAATCTGCTCCCATGTTTATTTGCAATTCAACCCGTTGATTAGGTCATCAGCTGACCTGGCTGAAGGGAAAACAAACATGGACGTTATGTAAAACTTTTGTACCCCAGGAAACTTTTAACGGTGGGCATTCGATCACTACTCTTTCCAACGGTGTGTCCCACTTGAGTTGAGACTTGAATCTGACTTCTGAAAATAAGCCGGCAAAATGGATGATATGCCGCAATAAAACAAATACATCGCAACATGTTCTCATAGCATCATAACCCGTCATTGTTAATGAAATTGTTGGATTGGACTTAATTTCGGTAAGATGGTTTGCCCACCAATCTATGAGCCCTACCATTGACATATCTTCAGCTCATTTTAAGACGTGAATAAAGACATGAGGTAGATCCAAATCTCAGGTTAGCTATGCCATAAAAATTAGTGGCCACGAAAGTTTTGAATCAAGTTGGTATTTATAATTTTCCTTTATTTAGATATAAGTGACTTAATCAACCAGTTGGATAGCAAATAAATATTACAGTGGGCCATGAGAAGGTTTTAATGGTGAGCATTGGATCACCGCTTATTAAAATTAGCTGGGACAATGGGTGGGCAGTTGGATACACAACACACATCGTGTGGCCCCCGCAACTTCTTCCAGCACCGACCGATACCGGCCTCGGTACTGGTACTGGACGAGTAGCACCAGAATCCGATTCCTGTCGGAAGCGGATTGGCTGGTATACCATACACCAGCTATATAGCTGCCGTAGGTACGCGTCTTGCGAAGATTAGCACGGATGCTCCTTGAGCTTGAGTTGTACTAACGGTTCAAAAGAGATCAAAGCTTTATAAGCCTCACGGTTATATCGATTTATCTATTTTAGAGCATTATCGGAAAAAGAAACATTTGGAAAGATTACATGGACCACACCATAAATAATAGTAGAGATCGTGATTTTCATTGTTAAAAAATTTGTAGGGCCCACCATAATATTTATTTTCCATTCAATCAGTTCATAAGGTCATAAAAAATGAATGAAGAGGAAAAATAAATTTTATATTGATCCAAAACTTTTGTGACCCTGAAAAGGTTGTCAATGGTAAACGATTCACTCCCTCCACTGCTTTTTGCGGTGTGGTCCAGTTGATAATTAGATATGTCTTATTTTTCATCTCAAGTCTTAAGAAGAGCTTGCCAAATGGATGAATGGTTTGGATATGACACATATCTCATGATTAGACCCCATAAGACACTGAAGTCAATACAGCAGCTATATAACCGGTGTGAGGTACACCAGCCAATCCGCTATCATTCCTGTCTTCCTTTGATTGGACGCGGATTTTCCCCGCGGAAGTTCTGCACAGGGATGCTGGGTAGGGCCCACCGCCATGTTTGTAGTAAATCTATCCGTTCATCCGTTTGAGAGCACATTTTAGACAAAAAAAACCAAAACTGACGTGGATATAATACTCAAGTGGACCACACGAGAGGGAAATTTGGTAAAAGAAATATATACAATTGAAACTTTCTTGGGCTCCACATGATTTTTAAATGCCATCAAAACCGTCTATAAGGGCATTACCACTTGGAAGAAGTGAAAAAAAAAAAAAAAAAAAAAAAAAAAAAGCAGTTATGGCCATAAAAATGTTTCAACGGTTCTAACTGAATCCCCACTATTCCCTTGAGTCTTGGATCAACTCATTTTTTTTTTTTAATCGAATGTCATAAAATGATCTAAAAGACGGATGAACGGAGTAAGTTTCGCACAAACATGGAAATATGGAGGTGGACCCCACCCAGCATCTTGCGCGGGAACTTGCGAAATGCCTTCGCAGGAAATCCGCGTCCCGTTTGATTGGAGTGAAATAAGGGTAACTTTGACTGTCGGCACCCGGCACTCGAACGCCGATTGGCTGCTGAAATCGCCAGTCTACTGAAGTGACGTCATCACGCTCCGTGGGCCACACCATGATGTATGTGTTGTATCCACACCGTCCATCCATTTGTAAAGATCATTTGAGGGTATAAGACAAATAATGAGGAAGGTAAAAATGTCAAGTGGACTGCACCGCAGAAAAATGTGGGGATTGAACGCTTACCATTAAAAACTTCCTTGGGCAATAGAAGTTTTCGATCAAGCTAATATTTATTTTTTCCCTTCTTTCATGTCTGTATTAACTTATAAACAGGTTGGATATCAAATAAACATTATGATGGCCCAGTATTAAGGTTTCAACGGTGGAAACTGTCCCCACTCTTTGCTTTGGTGGGGTCCACTTGAAATTTAGATCTGCCTCATTCTTTGGATTATACCCTAAAATGATCTCTAAAAATGGATGGATGGTGTGGATACAATACATACATCATGGTGGGGCCCAAAGAACGTGGTGACGTCACTTCGGTAGCTAGACAGGCTACTGTCGGGTTCAGTAGCTAATCCGCGTCCTCGGCACGCGGCAGCCGCCACAAGTAATTATATGGTCGTCGGCTGCGGATAACTTAGTATGCTCAGATTTTTAGTTTCTACAACTGGGTCCCATTATTTTCTAATCCGGACCGTTGGTCTATTCGGATTCATCATAGATGTATGGGGCTGAAAATATCTAGGATAAAATTATCCAATCTTCTCAATTTTAGGTCCTTCCGTGGATGGATAACAGGGGGCGTCTGTAAAAAGCGTAAAAAAGCACAGGCGCCCCTCTTTTCCAAGCCCTGGCAAGTGTCTTGATGGTGCGTTTACCATTATTTACGGTTTAAACAAGCCAGCGTTGAACGTCCAATCAACCATAGTATGTTTTCTTTTGACACCGATGGTCACAATCACCCGTTCGGCAGTCTGTGTAGCGTAGAGTTCAAAACATGGACGGTTGCGATCACTGGACTACTCATGGGCCCCAGTGGGCTTCAACACACACATTAGAATCCCAAGCCGCGTTAGATGCAAAACGAGAACCTCCTCTCCCGTGATGGATGGTCCAGATCTCATAGTACCGCACCGCGTGCTCTTTTCTTGTGGTCCAAGACAGATACTGATGTGGGGCCCACTTCATCGTATAAATGAAGAAGCACTGACAAGAGAGTTGCAATCCCTCGTACAAAGCGCATTTCTAGGACTCGTGTCGTAGAGAGAGGAAGGCAAGTGAGTTCTCGTGGGGTTATTTCTTTAAAAACGGGGAGAGAAATGAGCAGGGACGAGAAAGAGTCTTTTCCGTTTCTTCTGCTGCTGCTGCTGCTGCTGCTGCTGCTGACATTCCAAACGTGCTCGGCTGCAACCAACACGCAGAAAAGGCAGACTGTATCACCATCATCATCTTCATCTTCATCTTCATCTTCATCATCCAACGGTCTAGGTTCATCCGTCTTCCCCATCATTGGGAATGTATACCCAGCCGGGTACTCTCTTCTCTCTCAATCCAAGTAAAAGCACTCTTTCTTGTATATTAGAAGTGATGTTATTATTTTCAATTGGAAGTTAAAGGGGCGTGTTTGGATGTCCTTCTAAATCCGATTTTGTGATTTTTGTGATGTTAGTGTTGTGAAACGGATGCCGAACTGATTCTCTCGGCGTTTGGGTTGGTCCGAAAACGTGATCAGAGGAGTTATCTGGCCTTGATTTTTTGTGGGTCACTTCAAAATTCGTGCCGAAATTGCGGGTTTGGCAGACGCGGATTGCCTGCGACAGGAAGCTAGGTGCGGCTCATCATGATGTTTCTGAGAAATCCACACCGTTCATCCGTTTTCCCAGATCATGTTACACCAACAGAGGAAGATCCGAAACTCAAGTGTGCCGCACGACAGGGAAATGTAGGTAGGGAAATTCCTACCGTTGAAACCTCCCTGGGGTCTACGGTGATGTTTATATACGGTCATTAATACTGGGATTAACTGAAAACGAAAGAAATATTAGCCTGCTTCAAAACTTCTGTGGCCTCATGAATGTTTCAACGGTGGAGTTCAATCCTAACTGTTTTTTGTCGTACGGCCCACTTGAGTTTTAGATCTGCCTCATTTTTGTGCTAACATGATCTGGAAAACAGATGGACGGGGTGGATTTCTCACAAACATCATGGTGGGCCACACCTAGCTTCCTGTCGCAGGGAATCCACGTCCGTTTTGGCAAGCATCCAAGCGGTCGAGTAAGGGCTTGTTTGGAATCACTGCTAATTGGGATTTACCCGTCTGCTTTCCGTTCGGGTCAGTTGCAAAATGGAAACAATGTAAAGTCGAATTTCATTTTACTCTGTTTTTCTGCCTCGATTTGCAATTGGTATAGATCTTGTTTTTACCCGATCGAGATTAGGGCCCACTATTTCCAAATTGATTTTTTTTTTTTTTTTAAAAGATATACTCATGGAATAGATACTCACTTTGATGCCTAAAACAATCAAGCTATTTTAGCTTTGAGCTTTGGCTGTTTATATGGGAGTAGATGGAGATAAATTGGGGGAATTGGGAGTAAATTGGGGTAAATGACATTTGAGGTGTGTTTAGATGGGAGTAAATGTGTGAAAATGAAATGGCATTGAGAAAATGGGCAATTGGGCATATATATGAAATGAAGATTAGGAAGTAAATGAATTGAAATGTGTTTTTTGAGCTCTTTTGGAAAGGCGCATGAGTAAACAAAGGTGTTACTGCGCATATGTTCGCCATATATGTGACACCTTGACGATACTCTGAAACAATCCAATTATTGGTTACATCACTAAAATCACACCAATAGAATGATCTAAACTGTTCAAAGGTTGTCCATCTAAATGAACTGTTTAAAAATGTTAGCAAGTTGCTTGTTTGTGATACTTAAGTTTGTAGCCCACCCGAGGCTTGAAATTTCCTCATTTTTGGGAAAAGTATATATTTCAATGGGCTTATTACAATCATTTTGTTAAATATCACATTTGTACACTAATCAGGGATGTCAAAGCTAACTTGGGATATCACATATGTTCATGTGAATATATTAAAAAATTCTAATGCGTTCTAATTTCTTTCATTACTCCCATCCAACAAAGCGAATATTTGAATTTCAAATGCAATTCACCTACTTCCATCCAAACACAACTAATTAAGCTATTTACACCCAATTCATTTTTACCTCCAATTCCATTTCCCTGGGGAAATACTTATCCATGTTTGGATAATTGATAAAGTGTTTGTAGTCTATAACGGGCTATTCACACTAAGCTTATAGCGGGAAGTCCCTATAAAATTTTCAAATGACATATAAGGATTTCATTTAAGAAGGATCATTGGGTTGAATCCATCTTAATAAAATAAAGCAAAGGCTGATCCTTATACTAAACCAGGCATTAAGTGGACCACAAAAGTGGGCCCACGGATTCAAATGCCCTTTTTTGAGGAGAAACTTCTACTAGGTATGCCACTAATAACAATATGCCAAGTGTACATTTTTTTTTGTGCACGTGTAAGAAGCATCATACATAGATGGGCCATTCTAATGATGAGGTGGGCCACACCACAAGCGATATTTGGAAGGGGATGCTTACCATTAAAAAATTCTGATTTTTTGTGGGAACCAATGTGGGTTGTATTTCCGGTTGTGGTCTGGTTAGATGGCCATTCGGCAGTTACGTAGTCTACACCAAAAGGAACAGTTGTGACACATATGTTACCAATAAAATTGTCTAGATTGTTGTTATGGGCCCACTTGATTTCTAGATTTTCTAAATTTTGGGGCCGGAGGCAAAATTTTTTTTTTTTTTTTAAAGGAAAATAATAATAATGAAAGGATTGGATGTAATACATAGTTCATGGTGGAGCTCCAATGCTCCCTTTACAATCCAATTTTACGAAGTTGCCAGGTTTCTCTTTAGAATCGAAGTTTGTAAAGGCTTTACAAGTTGTGAAGTGTTTACATGCAATTATAGGCATCCGAGTAGCCCTTGTAATGCCTTTACCTTTATACCCTTTACAACTAAATGATTTTATATGTATCTAAACGCCCCCATAATGGTTCTGCTGTACGTTTAGGGTGATCTCAAAAGTGGGTTTGGACGCACAAGTGAATCGAATTGCAAAATTCAATGAACAAGAAGTGGTACTGTACTGTCTTTCCAGACATCATGCTACTTATGTAGCACATTAATACCATTAAAATGGTTGGACCCACCATGAAGATAATTGGGGACAAAAATCAGGTTATTCCACTCATAAGGTGGGCCACTAGGGCTATCAATGGGCCAGGCCTAGGCCTAGCAAATGCAAATTTTTGAATATGTGTGGCTTGAAAGCCCAGACCAAACAGTTCAAAATCCGGGCTTCAAACTGTTGGAATTTGAAGGTTGTAGATCTGTAATTTTGGAAATTCCAAAGCAATAAATAGTGATAATAAAAGAAAATAATTAGAAAGAAGAAAATTGAGTAAAATAAATGATAGAACTTATTGGAATTGAGGTGTGATTAATCACTCGGCTTGAAGTTGATTTGAAAGCAGCAATTGTAGAAAACAAAATGATTTTAATGATTTGAATGTGTACAAAAAACGAACCAGAGAGGTCTCTTTTATAGACTTCAATGGTTGCCATGAAAGGGTGTAGAAGCATCCCCTGGTTTTCGAAAGAGGCGACTGTTGGGAAATATGATTGTTCTGGCCAACCGTTGGCACACAGACACCACACCGTGCCACGTCCAGGGCCCAGCCCAACGCGTGCATGGTTCATGACATATTTTGGAGCTAATGGCATTGTCCCCCACACAACCAAATTCACATGCCTCTTGAAAGGGGCTCAAGTCCAATGCAAAAACCTCTTCTTATATACTCAACAAATTTCTTTTGCCAATCTGATGTGGGACTAAACCTGCAACATCACAAGACAAAAAACCTGTTGTTTTTTAAAATCATTTTGAAGGAAAATTTTCTATTATTTAAAATAATGATTTATTTCACTTTGAAACACAAAATACGACACAAGGCATGATTTTTTTTTTTTGCTTTTTGTGGAGGTAAGTAATGATTGCATATTTACCTGTATTTACATATGTAATTAGAAAATCAAACAGCCCCTGCTATCACAATACCATGCAGGTTATACTACGCTAGTGTCAGCATTGGAAATCCACCCAAGACGTACTTTCTTGATGTCGACACAGGCAGCGACCTTACATGGGTCCAATGTGATGCCCCCTGTGTCAGCTGCTCCACGGTAAAATAAACACAATCTTCATTGCCTGCATAAATGGTGCTATTTCTCTAGTCCTTGCTTCCTATCCCTATCTCTTATCTCTGTTATTTTTTTCTGGTTTGGCAGGGTCCCCACCCACCTTACAAGCCTGTGAAGAACAAGTTCGTCTTCTGTGAGGAAGCCCTTTGTGCCTCCGTCCCCTCCACCATCCCTAACAAATGCGAGAATCCTCATGATAAATGTTACTACAAGGTCGTGTATGCTGACCATGGCTCCTCTGCTGGTTTCCTTACACAGGACACTTTCAAACTCCGCATGTCCTACGGCTCTCTCGCTCAAACTCTAGCTTTTGGGTAATGAACAATTAACTACATTTTGTCATTTTTGTACTCCCACGCAATTCTTGAATGCTCAATTCACAATTGAAATAATCATTCAACTTGTCCCTTTGTATTTTGCCAAACATCTGCCCCAGTTTCACAGATGAGTTGATTCATGGATCGCCTAATTCGTGAATGTGCGGATGTCCAAACAGTCATTTGAGTTCTGTGCTGCCACTGCTGTGCTATCTCCTCTCTCTTATATAAGACATTGTTTTCTGGTTCTCATCTACAGATGTGGGTACAACCAAAGAGGTTCCAGTTCAACTTCCACTTTGATTGATGGAGTTCTTGGCCTTGGAAATGGCAAATCTAGCATTGTATCTCAGCTGCGAGCTCTCAGGCTTGTAAGAAATGTGATTGGCCACTGTTTCAGCAGAAAAGGTGATGGATATCTATTCATTGGAGACAGCATTGTGCCTTCTTCAGGGGTTACTTGGACACCAATGTCTCGCAATCTATTTCAGTAAGCCTCGTCGTCCTCCACCAGTACTTTTTTGTTTGTTACTCAAAATCTCTATTCCTTTAACGGGTCCCACGTTCTTTCTTCCAGTACACACTACACTCCAGGTCCCACTAATATCTTCTTTGGAGAGCAGCCTATGGGTGTTTATATTCTGGTAGTTTTTGACAGTGGGAGCACCTACACTTACTTCGCTTCGCAGCCTTACCAAGCGTTTGTTTACGCAGTGAGTGAAAACAAGGATGGATGTTGATCTTCGTTTGGATGCATTACTGAATCCAGATGCAACAATTAGTTCGATGAGGGTTGCTACGGCTCCAATCACAATTACTTGCTCTCAATTTGGGGCTTGAAAGTAATGCAACTGCAACTTGAGGGCTGCTTTCTCATTGTGAATTTTGCTAATTCCTCTTCATCAAACTAGTTATTGCAATTTGATTAGATAGTGAATCCAAATGCGGCCTGCAAGTCTTATCAACTTTATTTTCTACTCCATCTAGATGGGAACTGACTCAATGCTACTGTTTCAAGTTGAAGAAAAGTTTATCTGAAAAACCATTGGAAGAGGTCAAAGACAGGGAACTTCCATTGTGTTGGAAAGGTGCTACGAGGTTCAAATCCATACGCGAAGTCAAGAAATACTTCAAGCCCTTGATACTGGTATTTGCAAATGGCAAGAAAGCTGTGCTTGAAATACCTCCTGAAGGTTATCTGATCATCTCAGTAAGCACTTCTCAAACTTCAAAGATTAAGCAAGAAAAAGAAAAAAGCAAAAAAAGCAGAAAGTGAATGACTGCTGCTGCATCTTGCTCAACTGACTTCTAAAAGCTGTTGTTGTTGTTGTTTTCTTCAGAAGCATGGCAATGTTTGCTTGGGGATTCTGAATGGCACTGAAATTGGACTGCAAGATCTCAACCTCATTGGAGGTAAAAACTTGCACAAAAGATGCACCATAGTTCTAAAACTTGTTAACTCAACTCGAATCTAAGCTGAACCGACTTGACTTGATGAGATATTGGGCCTAGTCACCATGGAACTCGCAAGTCAGGATTGCAATGATTTGAATCAAGTCACTTGCTGGAAATTTGTCTGCTTACAAAAGGTAAGAGATGGGAGTTGAAACTGAAACCTGTTCGAGGTGAACTGACGTGTCCAAACAGCATGCCAAAGGCTGGTTATTTGATGTTTCTTCAAAACTTTTATATTTTATCCACATGCAACTAATGTCAGATAAAAGACTTACCCAAGTCTTCGAGTCAACCCAACCCTGCCGAACATAGAGTCGAGTTGAGATTTCAAGTTTTTGAACTATGCTTAGCACTGAGCATTCTCTCATCCACCTAGTAAACTGTACATGTGGGGCCAGCTTTAGTGATCCAAATTGTCCATCTGATGGACCTGTTTTGTGGGAGCGGATTAAGTGTGGCCCCAGCCTCACCCAAGATGGTGAGGCCCTTACTGTGGCGCCCACCTTGATGCATGTATTCTATATCCACACTGTCCATCCGTTTTGCTAGATCATTTAGGGCATGAACCTAAAAATGAAACATATCCAAATCTCAGGTGGACTATACCATTGGAAACAGTGGTGATTGATCATTAAAAACTTCTCGAGACCCTAGGAAGTTTTTAATGTTGGGACGTTCAATCACCACTGTTTCCTTGAGTATGGTCCACCTGAGATTTGCATCTGCTTCATTTTTGGGATCATGCCCTAAAATGATCTGGAAAAACGAATGGACGGCATGGATGTAGAATACATGCATGTGTGCCCCATGGTAAGGGCCACACCTGATTGGCTTCCCTGTTATGTGGATCATTGGATATTGGAGATATTAAGTAATGGTCCACCATCCCATGATGGGGTCCACAGATCACTGGCTTTGGTACTTAAAATCCCATACCATTGCTGGTCGAATGGAAAAAAAAAAGTTTCTTCCAATGTAGCACATTTAATAACTCTCTAATTCTACATGCCTGCGAATTGATTGCTTTTCCTCTTCATGGCAATCTCACAGACATCTCACTACAAGATCTCATGGTAATCTATGACAACGAGAAGAAGCAGATTGGATGGGTTTGTGCAAATTGCGACAGGCTCCCCAAGTCTGGAACCGCTCTCTTCTGATGTCCTTCCTTTTTACGTGGACATGCACAGAGGAGATTCTTAGCCGCTCTCCTATGTTTAGTTGACAGCGCCGACGATGGGGGTGATGATGGCTTCAGCGATGATTTTTCTCAGCCTTATGTTGCAAGCATGGGAATCTTGACAGATGAGCATCCTGCAACTTATCCTCCCAAACAAACCAATATAGATAGAATAAAACAATAAAGACAGGAGCTCCATTCCTCTTTCTTATTTTGTAAATATACACAAGCATACACTCACAAATCATAAAGAGGGGAAACGAGAGCTGCTTTTTCAAATGCATAACCAATGTAGATTTAAGATTTTGTTATGAAAAGAAATAAATATCAGGTATGTTTCTAGCTAGCCCTGTCTAACTTCTATAGCGATGGTGATAAATGTGGTCTCGACCTCACATCCCCGTAGGGATGAGGAAATATGTGATACAAGTAGAGTATTAATGAATTGTTATAAGTTGTATGACTTTTTCTTTCTAGTGAATTAACTATCAGTTGGATGTTAAGAATGCATTTTTCAAAAATCAAAGTGAGTGGTTGGTTGTATAGTATTTAGGCTGAAAGTTTATTTGGGCACTATTTTCTTTTCAGGTTGCATGAGTGGAACCCATGGTTCAAATCTCAGTTGTTGGTATTTTGGGCCCCACCTTGGACCGCGCATGCCCAAAGAATATCCCAAATGAAAATATTCTTAACCCCTTCATTAGGTGGCCAACAAATAAGCTAAGAAGAGGGGAAAAAGCATCCTTCTGTTTTGTTCACTGTAGCAACCTGATTTTAGGCCAGGAGATCATAACCCTGTGGGCCACCTGATGGAAAGCTCAGATCCCTTACATGTGTGCCACATGGGGCATACCCACTTGCCTGAGTGGGAACTGCTCCACAAGCATGTGGGCTTAACAAACCTCCAAGGAAAGATGGAACAAGAGCCTGAGATTGAAAAAAAACAAAACCAAAAAAAAACAGAGGAACTGAAAAGCACTACTCAGGAAAAAGGCTTGAAAAGCACTAGCTTTGCTTTTATTCAAAATGTCTTTTGTGATTGGCGATGTGCAATGCGGATCCTGGACATGGTACAATAGATGGAATGTGTTTGGTGCGTGGCACACTACCGACAGGCATCGCCTGTCGTCTTATAAAAATTACTAAGTAGGACAAATTAGAACTGATCAGATAGAACATTAACAAACCAGAACTGATAAGATAGAATGATTGTATCATAAGTTATGATATTGCCACTTTCCTTGTCAAAATGTCGCATCTGTAGAATATTGAATCCATACAAAATGTGGGCTGATCCACTTATTGGGTGGGCCATAACATTGATTTTCCATCGATTTGTTTATTTTATGTCCCAATTGAATCAGCCTGGATTTCATTTCGGTTGATCATCATGGTGTTTCCAACCTTTGGACGGATTGGATTTTCTACACGTGACATGTTGGTGTGAACTTGGAAATGATGACTCATGATGCGGCTGTGGTAATTGATATTCATAACTTGTCTTGTTAGGACTAATCTTTATATCTGGAGTTTGAAATATTTTTCTCGTCTTTTGTAATTTTTTCTATTTATTTACTTTTTTCTGTTGATTGAATAAATTAAAATTATTCACTGATGGAAAAGAAGGAAGGATTTGGCTATCTAAATAATTTCTCTAACAAAAATATTGTATTAAATCCAATTTGAACTTACAAATCTCTTGAATGTTGCAAACCATCTTAGGAATGGAAAATGATAAGAAAATAGCAAATTTTGAGAATTGGATTATGTTGGAATTCATTTTCAACTCCTTTCCCAACACTAACATAAATTCAGCCCCTCAGTAATGGAATCTGTTTATTGGAGCTGGATTCTAGGGTTCGTTTGGTACCATGGATTTGGACAGGGTTTGAGGGAATTTTAAATCCCTTGGTATGTTTGGCACCATGCAGTAACTAGAGGTTTCAAATACCCCGGGGGGTTTGAAATCCAAGGTGAAAGCTTGGATTACATCTAAAATCATTTCAAGAGTTGCATGTGTAACATGTGTCTGTAGACTATTGATCTATTGGGTACATGGTCCACTGATGATATCCCAAAACGATTAGATTATCAATTGTATCACTTTATTAATTTAATATGATAATTTGTGTTGTCGCCTATGTAAATCAATGGTTAAAAATCGTTAGTTGGTCACTCGAATGTGATCTTATACTGATGGCCTATCCGAGAAATAGAATTTCATCATTTTCTGGCAAAGTATATATTTCAATAGGCTTATTACAAGCATTGTGTCAAACATTACATACATGCACTAATTAAAGATATTAATGTTGATTTAGTAATTAAATTCAAACCCCTGCAAATATAATTTGCATCATAACTACTTCTAGATTACGGGGGATTCTGAATTCAATATGCCAAACACAACATGAGGATTTCAAATCCACGCCCCCAAACAGGCCTGAAATCCCACATAACTCCATACGTACCCAGACATGGCAACATGACGTGTGTGGGACTTCTGGACCATGCATCAGGCAGGAACCACCCACGTAAGGATAACCTGAAATGATAATCATTACCCATTGAGTGGTTGGCAAGTGGGTCCCGGCCCAGCTCTGGCTACATGTAGGACGGAACGGATTAGGTGTTACCCGGGTAACACATTAATGGCTGTTACCCTTACTCTGGGGCCCACCTTGATGATGTGTTGTATATCCATGCCGTCCATCCGTTTTTCCAGACCATTATAGGCATTGATACAAATCATCAAGCAAATCCAATTCTCAGGTACACCTTAGGAAACAGTGGTGATTGAACACCCACCATTAAAACCTTCCCAGGGCCCACTGTAAACAGATCCGTAATGTTTATTTGCCATCCAGCCCTTTGATAAGGTCAAACAAACCTAGATGATGAGAAAATACAAAGATCAGCTTGATCCAAAACTTTTGTGGCCTACAAAAAGTCTTTAATGGTCATTCACTAATTTTTTCCAGTGGTGTGGTCCACTGGAGTTTTGGATCTGCTTTAGTTCTGGAATAACCTCCTAAAACGAGCTGGAAAAACGAATGTACAGCGTGCATATATAAAAAAAAAATCATCAAGGTGGGTGGGCCCACTATGATTTATCTATTTATCTATGCCGTCCATCCTTTCTCTCATATCATTTTAAAGCATGTACACAAAAAATAGGCAGTCCAACACTCAAATGGGCCACACCAAATAATAAGCTTGGCGGCATTAAATGCAAGAGTCATCTGTGGCGTGGTCCACTTGAGCGTTGGATCTGCCTCATTTTGTGCACATTTCTTAAAATGACATGAGAGAAGGGTTGGACGGCATAGATAAACAGATAAATCACAGTGGGCCCGCCCACAGAACTGCCCGTTCGTGGCTAGAGACGGGCGGGGGTTGGAGGCAACCCGCGTCCGCTCCCCCATGTAGGAAGGCCTGGGCATGGGATGAAATCCTTAGTTAAAGGGCTGGCCCATCTGAATCTTGTAGCCTCATTTTCAAGTATGGGTGGCAATGGCTGGGCTGCCCGGCCTAGCTACATGTCTGTCTCTGGGGAATTTCTTTTTGAACCGTCCATGGTTTTTGTACCAGAGAGGGCCATTAATGAACGGACCACACGAAACAGAATCATTCGTATTAAAAAAGCACAGGTGGACCACACCACACGAAACAGAAGATACCGAATCCCCACCACTGGAAACATTGTGGAGGCCACGGAATTTTTGAATCAGTATGATATTTCGTGCACTTTATCTGATTAATAAACCTTATTAACGGTTTGGATGGCATAAGAAATCATGGTCGGCTCCAGAAAGGTTTCAACGGTGAAAGGTCCCAATCTCACTGTTTCCTGTCGTGTGTCTCACTTGAGTTTTTTATCTACCTAATTTTTAGATTCCCATCCTATTGTGATCTTGAGAAACTGATGGATGGAGTGGATTTCTCACAGAAATCTATGTGGGCCCCACGTAGCTTCAGAGCACATGAATTTCCCGTGGGTTGGCACACAGACAATTCGAGTCCTCCCAAAACCGATTTTACCGAATAAAAAGGCTTGAAATTCTCTTTTTGCTTGGCTCATCTCTCCCCCTAACATTCTCCTTCTCTCCACCCTATAACTCTTCTCTTTTAACCAAACAAAACTCTCTCTCTCTCTCTCTCTCTCTCTCTCTCTCTCTCTCTCTGTGATATTCCAAGAGCCTGCAAATCTTCCTCAGTCATGAGATAGCACCGCAAAGAACAAGTTGAAGCTCAGTTCAAAGCCCATCACATATAGAAGCCTATGAGGTACGCAACACATCCATGCATGCATATATGCATACATATACACATTCAAGGGAATGTGAACGTCATGATTCCAAAAAAGAACTTCGATTTGCTGATGCTGACATTGGATCCATGGCTCATAAATCGAACGGTTGTAACAAAATGGCCCACGTCCAAAGGCTCAGGATCATCTGTGTAGTATCTTGTCCACAGTCGTATGAATGAATGTACTTGTGAAAAAAAAAAAGGACCGTTGTAACAAAATGGGTAACTTTTAAAGGGTTAGGATCATCCAATCAGAATATTTTACGAATCAATGGACAGCCTGAAATCAATGATCAGCCACCGCACGTGTCATTAAAAGCTATATCATGTTTGCATCACCCTATTGCATGCATGCATGCACGTATATTAACGTATGCCCATTTCTTGGCCCTTCCTTGATGAGACCCACATGGATGCATGACGAGATGATCCTGCCCGTCTCATTGGGAATTCATGGAAATCGAATGGTTTATGTTTATTTGGGATTCTATGGAAATCAAACGGTTATGATCCTACCATGTTGATTTTCCAAGATTGAAAGTGGGACGTTGTTTATTTCTGCTCTACCCATACGTTTGGGAGCCACTCATCAGATGGTTGGGATTCTATGGAAATCAAACGGTTATGATCCACACGAAGGCCCATCAATGGGCGGTCTAGATTGTCCAATCCATCATGAATTGTCCAAGAAATGGACTCTTAATCCAATTGTATCACAACCATTTTAGCCATTATGTGATTTTTTAATAATATAAATTGATAGAATCTTGACACAATATATTTAACAAAAGTTAAGAGTTATATAGATTAGAAGGGGGTCCTTACCCTTGCTCCGGTGGTAGACTCTCAGGAGTTTCAACACCTGGTCAAGGGTTCTGAGTACCCATAGGTGGTGAAATTCCATTAGCGTGAGTGTGTGGGGGTGTGTGTGCCTGCGTAAAATATATATATATATATATATATATATATATAGAGAGAGAGAGAGAGAGAGAGAGCATTCATTGCATCATTGCATTAGATGAAAAATTGGTCCACGTCATTTATGCTGACATCAACACAGTACTTAAATAAAATAAAAACAGTTTACAAAATACTGCCTGTATAGGAAGAAAGGTTACGATTTCCAGCAGCTGATTAAGTGGACGCGGATTAGATACCGACGGGTTAAGCAGCGAGACTCGCCACTGAAATGACGTCACCAATTTCTGTGGGCCCCACCATCATGTATGTTTTGTATCCACACCGTCTATGGTGGGGCCCACATAACTAGGTTACGTAACTTCAGCAGCGAGTCTCTCGCTACTCCGACCTGCCACCCAGGATAGGTGACGTTCGTCGGACCACCGTGGCCCACCTGGATGTATGCTTTATATATCTACGCCCTCCATCCGTTTTTTCTTTTACATTCATTGTCCAAAAATTAAAGAAGATACAAATCTTAGGTGGACCACATCACAGGAGACATTGGTCACCGAACGACCACCAGTGAAAACTTCCAAGCGTCCACGGCTATGTTTATTTGTCATCCAACTTATTGTTGACGAGGTCATACAGAGCACGTGAAGGGAAAATATAGATATCAGCTGGATCCAGAACCTTTGTAGCCCGAGGAAAAATTTTAACAGTAAGTGACTATTATTTCTTGTAGTGTGGTCAACCTAAGATTTGCATTAATTTCGAATTTTATTTTTATTTTTATTTTTCATTCCTTAAAATGAAGTAGCAAAGCAAATAAATGGCGTAAATATATAATACATACATCAAAGTGTGCTCCATGTACAGGTCTCACTTACATCCAGATTATCAACAAAGCTGCGTTACTTTTTCAAAACCAGATTGCATAGTGTAGCAAGCAGCACCCATGTCGGTATTGTGTGCTACTAAACAATCTCCATGGGGCTACCATGATAGATGTGTCTTATCCATGTTGTCCATCCATTTTTCACATCATATTAGGGCATGAGCACAAAAATAAGGTAGATCCAAATCTCAAGTGGATCACACCATTAGCTAATTGAAAGCTAACCATTGAAAACTTCCTAGGCCCATTGTAATGTTTGTTTGCCATCCAACCTCTTGATAAAGTCATAAAGTCATGAATGAAGAGAAAATACAAACATGAGCTTGATCAAAAACTTTTGTAGCCACCAAGTTTTTTATGGTGGGCATCCAATCACCAATTTCTTGTGGTGTGGTCTACCTGAGATCTAGATCAACCTCGAGTTTGTGCTCGTGCACTAAAATGATCTATAAAAATGGATGGATAGTATGAATAATACACATACATCATGGTAGGGCTTACAAAGCTTTTCCAGTAGCACACAACTGTCCATGGTGCATGCTACCCTAGGCAATCTGCGTACCATCCCTTACAGCCACCTGCAAGAGAAAATGGTTAATTGGTGGATGAGTGGGGCTTACTGTGATATTTATGTAAAATAAACCCCAACCACTAGGTTTTTCACTATGTTAGGCCATGGGCCCAAAAATCAATTCCATTTATGATTCACGTTGACTTGAACATAATGTAAAGGGCTCTGCCAAACTATTTCCATTGGTGTGGCCAAAGTAATTCAGTTACAATTTTAGGGCACAGGCTTTTTTTTTTCTTTTTTTTTCTTTTTTTTCTTTTTTTTTTTTTAACGCAATTTAGTGGTTTAAGTGGATTTCATATAAGTATCATGGTGGAGCCTTTAAAAATCAACGGTATACATATCTCCCAATCATTTCTTTTAGTGCAGCTCATGAGAATCATAATTCAATCTGATTTTTTATCTTTATACACAATATAAGACTTAATAATATATGATCATAGTGGATCTTACAAAAACATCACAGTGGGCCCTATCTAAGTCAAAAGTTATGTCTTGTACAAATATTTTTTTTCTAAGTAAACTCGTTATACAGTTAAAGAGGTTCTACTAGACAAAGTGATGGGTTCCACTAGACAAAGTGATTGAATTGCCAGATAAAGGAGTTTCACTAGACAAAGTGACAGGCTTATCAAATAAAGTGACAGGCTTACCAGATAAAGTGACAAGATTCCACTAAACAAAGTGATGGGATTCTGCAAGACAAACTGACAAGATTGTTGGAAAAAGTAACAAGGTTTCACTAAACAAAGTGACAAGATTATGGGTCAAAGTGATGGAGTTCTACTAAACAAAGGGACGGGGTTTCCAGATAAAGTAATGCGGTTCCACCCGACAAAGTGGAGTCTTATTTGACAAAGTGATGCGATGAGCAGACAAAGTGACATGATTCACTAGACAAAGTGATGGAGTTACTAGACAAAGAGACAAAATTCTACTAGACAAAGTGATGGGACTATGAGATAAAGTGTCGTGGTTACAGTAAACAAAGTGATGTGACTATGAGATAAAGTGTCGTGGTTACAGTAGACAAAGTGATGGGTTTTTGTGAATACTGGAAAATCGGTGCCCACGCTGATTTTATGTTTTTGTTTTTAGAGGGGGGGAGGATTTGACTGATTTGGATTGATGATGCAATGTAGTTTTGTCGTCGCCACTACTCACTTATCTCAAAATCCCGCAGTCGATTAGAACCTTTAAAATATGTAAAGCTAGAGAATTCGAAGACTCTCTTTCTTTAAGTTGACTCCTGGTCTGCGATCCGGAATTTTGAGTAAGGGACCTCGGTTATAAAGAGGGAAGGTGTTAGGCACCCTCTCTGCTCGTACAAGTATACGGTCTCTACTCCATGTGGTAAAGTAATCTTAAGGGATAAGATGATATGATCGAAGTGAGACTAGGCAAACTCGGATTTTTTATGTAGAAAAATTCAGGATTCCGGTAAGCTACAGAGCATACGTCCAAGAAATGTCTGGGAATGTGGATGTAATGATGCTAATGTAATAAAAGAAGAAAGTCAACTAGATTACTATGAGTTTCTGATGTGACAGGATCTAATATTCGACAAGTCACAGAGCATAAATTCAATGGTGATGTAGAAAAGCAAGGGGGTTGAGAATGGAATAATGATATAATGAATGTTTTATGGAAGATGATATGATCTTTAGCTTGCTCTTGAGATAACTAGGACATGAAGTGCACCATGACCAAGCCGGATGAAATTGTATAAGTTAAGGATGGCTTAGAGAAGGCTAAGAGAATGCTAAAAGATGAGGCTTGAAGGCTCAAGAGCTCCCTCTCACTCACTTGCTCTTCCTCTCTCTCTTACTCTCCCTTAGAATTTTAAAAAAATTTACCTCTTTGGTAGAATTTTTGTGTGAAATGAAGAGAGGTGAAGGCTATTTATAAACTTTTGTGATAGCATTTTGGTAATTCTAGGGTTTGTGAAGGGTAAAAGCTGACATGGTGGCTTGTAATTGGTTGAGGGAAGAGAAGTTACATGTGGCATGCTCTTATAAGCTCTTGGGGTTTAGTAAAAGAGTAAATAGGATAAACTTTGGGGGTAATTCTATATGAAAGTTGACTTTGGGAGGAGGGACAACTGTTTGTTCAGAGGAGACACCTGTCGAATAAGGAGCAGTACTCTGATTACCACCAGCGGTAGTCAGACTACCGCCCGGGCTAGGTTCTCCCTGGGTTTTGGCTGGTGAGCCTCCTTCGGGACCTCGGGTCTGCCCAAAGCTTGTCTTTGGATGTTCGGATCAAAATGGCTGGGTATGTTTTTGGGAATTAGATCAATTTTCAGGTGGGCTCTAGTTTGGGCAGTGGTTAGGGTTTAGGTTAGGTTAAGGAAATGGTCGGGGTTTAGGTTAGGGTTTAGGGGATGGTTGGGGTTTCTGGCTCTCTTCCTGAGGGTCGTCCTTGCTTTCTCAAGTTACTAGCCTGGGTGGGGTGTTTATAGTTTTAGTAGAGAAAGTGACCAAGTTGCCAGACAAAGTGGTGAGGTTTTACTAAATAAAGTGACTGAGTTGTCGGAAAAAGTGTAGTAGTTTCATAAGACAAAGTGACAGAGTTATTGGACAAAGTGACGGGATTCAACTAGACAAAATGACAGGATTATTAGACATAGTGATTGGTTTTACTAGACAATGTTATGGAATTGTAGACAAAGTGGTGTGGTTACACTAACCAAGGTAATGGAGTTTTATTAGATAAAATGACGAAGTTTTACCAAACAATTTGACGGGGTTTTATTGGGTAAAGTGATGAGGTTACCGAATAAACTGAGAGAGTCCCACAAGATAAAGTGGCAGAGTTGCAAGACAAAATGACAGGGTTATAGACAAAATAATTTGATCCCACTACACAAAGTATGAGATTATTGGAAAAAGTGAAATGGTTCCATTAAACAAATTGACGAAGTTTTATTAGATAAAGTGATGGGGTTCTCCTAAGCAAAGTGATGAGGTTCTATGAAACTTCCATATATGAAATCCACTCTAACTGCTTAGTTTTTTTCTTTTTCTTTTTAAAATGGCATGTTGCTAAAAAATTGTACCAATACCGTGTACACTGGAGGGTAGATTTCTTGAGGGGACGGGAGAGCGACTCCCTTCTTTCCACTAGTTGCCTCGCTTGAGGGCTTTTGTTTATGAGTAAAAAGGGTGTTATATTTAACCAGAGTCGTCACTAATCAATTATTATGATTCGATGAACTGGATCTTTTCCAAAATCTTAAAAAAACACTAGCATCGATTGCGACCGTCAACTCCCAATTCCATGGACTGGATCTTCCAATAAAAACCAACATCGATCATGGCCATCGATTTGTGATTCGATGGACTGGATCCTTTTTAAAATCTTATAAAAAAAAAAAATACCAACATCGATTGCGATCGTTTCTTGGTGAAATGGAGCACAATTAGCAGATAGGGCTTAAATCGATGATTGTTAATAATTCATAAGTTGAATTCAACTCTCCTATCGAACAGGAAATTGGAGGTTACTCAGACAACTTGTATAATTGTTGGGAACGAGTTAACTCGACCCAAGCAATGCTTGAATTTGAGTCGATTCAAACGTTAGGACACTGATTCCAAATCAAAGCTCACAATCATACTAACCTGACTTGCGTTGAGGAGGGGATGATTTCCTAAAATGCAAAAAATAGAAAAAACGGTTTTGATAGCTCTCGGACGCATTCTCAAAGTTATAATTGTAACTAATTAGGGGATTGGTTTAATGGTCTTGAGCTTCTTATGTCTTGCGTTAGGGGAAGTAAGATAATATCCCACCTGCATGGGGTTAATCCAGTGTTTGGGATAGACTCCTTGTAGTAGGGTCTACCAGATGAATGCTTCAAGTCAAGCAATGAGGCCCAATTCATCACAATGGGTCTTTCACTCGAATGAAGAAAATGAAATCGCCAACTATGACAACTTTTTATGTATGGTCCCATATTCAAATCTAATGCTTTTGGATGGATCAGATGGGTCCACTGATCACCATGGGGCCCACCATTTTCTACAACTTCACCCGTCACTTTGTTTACTGCAACCACGCCACTTTATCTCACAATCTCATTACTTTGTCTAGTAGAATCTTGTAACTGTCCAACAACTTCATCATTTTGTCTAATGAATCATGTCACTTTGTCAAGTAAGACTCCATCATTTTGTCTAATGGAACTACATTATTTTCTCTGGAAACTCCGTCGCTTTGTCTAGTAAAACTCCATCACTTTATCCCATAATCCTGTCACTTTGTCTAGTGTAACTTCGTCACTTTATCTAGTGAAACCTCATCATTTTGTCCAGCAACCTCGTCAGTTTGTCTTACAAAATTCCGTCACTTTGTCTAATCAAATCTTATCACCTTGTCCGGTAACCTTGTCACTTTGTCTAGTGAAACTTCATCACTTTATCCGGTAATCCAGTCACCTTGTCTAGTACCCATCACTTTGTCTAATAGAACTTCTTCAACTGTATACGGAGTTTACTTATAAAAAAAATATTTCTATGGACATAGTTATTGACTTAGATAGGGCCCACCGTACGTAATGTTTTTGTAAGATCCACTATGACCATTTGTTATTAAGTCTCATTTTGGGCATAAAAATAAAAAAATCATAATGACATGTGATTCTCGTGCGCCGCACTAAAGGAAATGGTTGGGAGAGAGATGGATACCCTTGATTTTTAAAGGGTTCACCATAATACTTGTATGAAATTCACTCCAACTACTAAATTGCAAAAAAAAAAAAAGGCCTATACCCTAAAAATTATAACTAGGCATGAATCACTTAGGCCACACCGATGGAAATAGTTTGACAGAACCCTTTACATTATATCCAAGTCAACATGAATGATAAATGGAATTGATTTTTGGGCCCATGGCCTAACATGGGGTCAAAAACCTAGCGGTTGGGGTTTATTTTACATAAATAACATATTGAGTCCAACTTAATACACCAATTAATCATTTGTTATCACAAGAGGGATGGTACTTAGATTGCTTAGGATAGCATGAACCATGCGTGCTACTGGAAAAACTTTGTAGGTCCTACCATCATGTATGCATATTATTCATGTTGTCCATCCATTTTTATGGATCGTTTTAGTGCATAAGCACAAAATTGAGATAGATCTAGATCTCAGGTAGACCACCCACAAGAACCTGGTGATTGGATGTCCATCATTAAAAACTTCTTGGTGGCCCTACAAAAGTTTGGATTAGGCTGATATTTGTATTTTCTCTTCATCCATGACTTTGTGACTTTATCAAAAGGTTGGATGGCAAATAAACAATACAGTGGACCTTAGGAAGTTTTTAATGATGAGCTTTCAATCACTATTGTTTCGGTGTGATCCACTTGAGATTGGGATCTACCTCATTTTTGGGCTCATGCCCTAATATGAGGTGAAAAAATGGATGGACACCATGGATAAGACACATCTATCATGGTGTGTCAATGGAGATTGTGCATTAGTACATAACACCCACAGGGGTGCTGCTTGCTACACCATGCAATTTAGTCTTGAAAAAGTAATACAGCTTTTTTGTAACCCCAGGTACCAGGATGTGAGTGAGACATTATCACGGGGCACATTTGATGTATGTAGTGTATATTTATGTTACATATTTGTCTTGCCAGCTCATTTCAAGAAATGGAAAAAAATTAAAAAAAATGAAACGACACAAATCTGGACAAATAAACACAGTCGTGGACATTACAAAGTTTTCCATGGTGGCCGTTCAGTGACCAATGTTTCCAGTGATGTGGTCCACCTAAGATTTATATCTTCTTTATATTTTAGAGAATTAATGTAAAAAAACACAAAAACAAAAACGGATGGACGGTGTAGATATATAAAGCATACATGCAACGGTCAGGTCCCACCAACGTCACCGAAATCGGATTGCGTACTGAGTAACTCAGTACGCTCTTATCTTATTGAGTAAACTCAGTTGCGCCCACCTTGAATGTTTATGGGCTATCCATGCCGTCCATCCGTTGTTTCATTTAATTTAAGGGGTTGATTCCAAAATTGAAACATATCCAAAGAACAAGTGAATCATACCACACGAAACAGTGGCATAATGATTTCCACCGTTGAAACCTTGCTAGGCCCCACAGTGATGTTTAATCATCGTCCAACCTGTTCATGAGATCATAAAGACATGGATGAACAGAAAACACAAATATAAGCTTGATCCAAAACTTTTGTGGCTCCTGACAAATTTTCAACGGTAGACGTTCAAATCAAATATTTCCTGTGGTGTGGTCCATTTGAACATTTTACATGATTCATTTTTGGGTTTAATCATTAAAATTAACTGGGAAAATGGATGGATGGAGCCGATAAAATAAATAAATCAAGGTGGACGGACCTCACTGAGTCTATTCAGTAAACTCACTATGCAATCCAACGTCAGCGATCCAGAGTGTGGCAGCGACGCGGATTTCCTGCAAAAGCATTTGGCAGGAAGTTCCTGCGCAAGGATGCTGGGTGGGACCCACCGCTATATTTGTGAGAAATCCACTCCGTCTATCCGTTTTGCAAGATCATTTCATGACATGCGACCAAAAATGAGGAGGATTCAAAGTTCAAGTCGGTTGCATGAGAGGAAAAATTAGGGAAAGAAATTCTTACCGTTGAAACCTTTCTGGGCTCCATCTTGATGTTTATATGTCATCCAAACCGCTTATAAAGTTATTCCGGCTTGGATGAAGTTAAAACACAACAAATTTAGGCCGATACAAAACTTTTATGGCCATTAGAATGTTTCAACGGTGTTCGCTGAAAACCCACTATTTACCCACTTGATTTTGGAATCTTACTGATTTTTAGTTTCTTATCATGAAATGAGCTCGCAAAACAGATAGACGGAGTGGATTTCTCAAAATCACAGCGGTGGGTCCCAACCAACATCCTTGCGCCGGAACTTCCTCCGAAATGCACGTGCGCGTGTTCTTGAATCAGCTATGGGAAACGTAACCTTTCTTCTTAATTGAGCTGTATTTCGTAAACTGATCATTATTTCATTAAAGTGTTGTGCTGATGTCAGAGCAAATGACATGGACCAATTAAATTCCAAAATTATTTATATGCTATCTACCGTTTAAATCTTCACTACACGACACATCTAGTCGCATAGAGCAAATAAGGGCATGTTTGATTTTCTAAAGTAAATATAGTAAATGTTAAAATGTATTACATATTATGGGTAATAATTATTTTCTTTGATAATTACTGCATTATTGGTGGAGTTGATTTAACTCCTATGTCTAAATATATGTGGGGCCCACCGTGATATATATGTATTATCTATACCGTTCATTTGTTATGCCAACTGAATTTAGGCATGAGCCAAAAAACAGAAAAAGAGAATTGAACACCCACCATTAAAAACTTTTTGGGACCACTGTTTTGGATCTACCTTACTTTTCAGCTCATGCCTCAAATGTTTTGGTAAAATAGGTCGATGATGCAGATATGTGGTATACATCACGATAGAGCACATAAATTTAAGCTAGCCTACCGTTTTTTGAAGCATAAATACCAATCTATTTCCAAACATGTTGAAATTGTAATAATTAATTGTTTACAGTAAATTAGAAAAATTAAACAGGCCTTAAGATTAACTAATTTTGATTTCCTCTTTAGTCAGCTTATTATAATGTATGAATAGAAGTAGAGAATCAAATGCAATGTTAAATTGTAGAGAGAAACAGTCCTGAGTGTGTGTGTGTGTGTGTGTGTGTGTGTGTGTGATTAATGATTATGGTTACAACTTATTAAAATAATTTATTAATTATGTGGCTCTTTATTTCCTCTAATAAATAAATATTAAAAAAAAATCAATAACACTATGAAATTACAAACAATCTTTGAGAATAAAAAAAGATTAAAACTTATAAGAGTCATGTTGGCCGCTCATCACTTATATTCCAACAAGCCTGTCTCTTCCAATCATGGCCTAATCCACTTCTATTTCTTCATTCCAGGCCCTTCATGAGAAGAAACATACAATCATGTATGCCTTTCGTTTCTTTAAAATCGGTAGCGACAAAGACAAAGGCAACGACAATGGAGGATCGAAGGGTGGTGATGATAATGGCGGATCCAAGGGTGGCAGCATTGATTTATCGAGAGGTGGCAGCATTAATGATATTTCAACAGGCAAAACTCCCAAGCATCGAAGCACGGACAATACCTTCACGTCCCGTACTCCCAGCCTCTTCCGAAGTACCAGTACTAGAGCAGGCGACCCCATCATGTTCTCTTATTCTACCGTTCGAAGGAAGCCTCCACCGGTCGAGAAGACGCTCGAATGCACACTTGAAGATCTTTTGCATGGCTGTGTTAAGAAGATCATGCTTACAAGAGAAGTCCTTGCAGATAATGGGTACGTTACACCTTGCTAATAACCATGCATTTTGGGTGGGCCCACCATTACGAGTCATGGCCTGGAAATAGGACGATCCCAACCACTCGATCAGAGCATGGCCCACAATGGGTTTGGTTGTTTTTTTTTTTTTTTCCTTCCTTGGATCAAGTGGTCAGGATTGTTTGATGAGCTGTCTTTTCGACATGAACCATATATGGTCAGGCCAATGGATGAGGGTCTAGATGTTGTATGCATCCAAAAATTGAACCAGGCCCAACCAGAGACTGGCCCTCCACCCATTGCCAGGACTAACAAGTGGGACCTATTTTCTGTACAGTTCATCAATTAATTCGGTGGGACCATGGTCCAACCAGAGACTGGCCCTCCACCATTATTTATTTATTTTTTTTAATCCACTCCGGTCATGCATGTTAACAGATAATTTTAGATCTTGAGCTCAAAACGGAAGCATATCCAAAGCTCAAGTGGACCACACCACAGGAAAGAGTGTGATTGAACTTCTACCGTTGAAAATTTCTTTTTGGCTATAGAAGTTTTGGATCAAGATGATGTTTGTGGTTTCTCTTCATCTATGATTTTGTGATCTTATAAATAGTTTGGATGACAAATAAACAATACTGTGGACCCTAAGAAGGTTTCAACTGTACGAATCATTATTCCATACTGTTTACTGTGTAATAATCCACTTGAGCTTTGGATTTACTTCAATTTTGAGATCAACCCCTAAGATTAGCAGGAAAAATGGATGGACAATTTGGATAAACTACGTACATTCACAATGGGCCCAATTGAGTTTACTATGATAAAAGCGTAAAAAGTAACTCAGTACGCAATCCGATTTCGGTTGATTGGAAGCCGATGGCGTACTGAGTAACTCAGTATGCTAAGCTAAGGGAGTAAACTCTGTGGGGCATCATCATTCATGCATTGTATCAACTCCGTTAATCTGTTTTATCATATAATTTTAGGGTTTAACCCAAAAATAAATCATATCCAAAGCTAAATTGGACCACACCACCGGAAACAGCGTGAATAGAAGTGTATCGTTAAAAAGTTCTTAGGGCTCGTAGAAGTTTTAGATCAAGATGATATTTGTCTTTTCCCTTCATCTATGTCTTTTTGATCTTATTAACAGTTTGGATGACAACTAAACATCACTGGGGCCTTAGAAAGGTTTCAATGGTGGAAATTAATAGTTACACTGTTTTCTTTGGTATGATCTACTTAAAATTTTGATATATTTCAATTTTGGTCTCAACCTCTAAAAAGATCTGAAAAAATGGATGGATGGCATGGATAAACCACATGATTTCACAGCAGGCCCAACAGAGTTTAATGTAAGAGTGCACGGAGTAACTCAGTAGGCAATCCGATTTCGGGTTGATTGGCAATTCTACGGTAGCGGATTGCGTACCGAGTAACTCCGCAAGGTTCACCATGATTTATGTATTTTATCCCCTCCGTCCATCCATTTTACCTGATAATTTTAGTACTTTCGATGAAAAATGAAGCATATCACCACAGGAAAAAGTGTGAATTGAGCATCTACAGTTGAAAATTTCTTGTGGGCTACAGAAGTTTTGTATCAAGCTTATACTTTTGCTTTTCCTTCATCCATATTTGTACGATCTTATGAACAGGTTGGATGGCAAGTAAACATCACGGTG
Organism: Magnolia sinica; assembly: GCF_029962835.1. Classification (NCBI taxonomy): domain Eukaryota; kingdom Viridiplantae; phylum Streptophyta; class Magnoliopsida; order Magnoliales; family Magnoliaceae; genus Magnolia; species Magnolia sinica. The sequence goes on along the minus strand of NC_080576.1, from coordinate 19,703,548 downwards.
GGCCCATAAATGTTTCAACGGTGAAAATCATTATTCTCACTGTTTCCTGTGGTATGATCGACTTGAGCATTGGATATGCGTGTTGTCCATGGGCCTTTAATTTCCACAAGTAGGACCCACATCATGGCGAGTCAGACCGTTGATAGGATGGGCCCCACCAACATGACTGTCCTGACCATGGGCGACCTCCAAATAGCCATCAATGAAAAGGTCCGGCCTGTTGGGCTCTCATAGCAAACCCAAAAGCATTTCCTATTCAAAGCCCAGCCCGCTACAAATCTAGCCCGTCTATATCAGCGGCAGGCATAAATTTCAGTCCTGAATCTTGGGCCGACCTCAGCCCACCCCATAACTACTTAAATTGCAATTGAATTCGATATCACATCCAAACGCAATCTATATATATGATTGTTATCATTCATGTGGTAGAATCATGGTGCAAGAAGAGGAATTGCTACGTATAAAAGTAAAACCAGGATGGAAGGAAGGCACAAAGATCACATTCGAAGGGATCGGCGACGAGCGGCCCGGCATGCTCCCGGCCGACGTGATCTTTTCCATATCAGAGATACAACATCCACTATTCAAGAGAGAAGGCAATGACTTAGTTCTCACACTTCAAATTCCATTAGTGAAGGCTCTCACAGGGTGCACGCTTTCCATCCCACTACCTGGTGGGGACAAGATGAGCTGTTCATTCAATGAAATCATATACCCGGGCTACGAAAAGATCGTGGCGGGCCATGGCATGCCGATCGCCAAAGAGCATGGCCTGCGGGGCGATCTACGGATCATATTCGATGTAGAATTCCCAAAAAAATTGAGCGAAAAAAGGCGAAGGGATGTGTTTAGAATTCTCCAAGATGGCGCGTGATCGCCATTTTTTTTTTTCTTTTTTGTTTGAGTTTTTTTTTTTTTTTTTGAATTTTTTTTTCCCGGTAAATTGTAGCATGTATATGCATATAAGTATTATGTAACCGTTGCTGATTATATGTGTGTAGATTTTAAAATGTGGCCCACTTAATGTATGTTTGAGCCCATGGCAGTGTCCCACCAATGATGGTTGTGATCAATGACCGTTGGATGATGCAGGGATGAATGCCATGAGGTCGATCAGTGTCTTCCTCAAGGATAAGTACTCCGACGATAACTACTCCGAATTTATGGAGGTTAAGCTTCTGGACTCTGTATAGAGACTTCTCATATCCACGAGATTAAAAATAATAATAATAATAATAAAAGCAATAAAAATAAAAATAAATTCCTATTTAACTTCACCAATATTCTCCGAAGTACTTTTCATGTTATAATCGTACTAATATTTCTATTTATAGTTAAAATGGAATTAAAATAGGAAAATGACTGACCTAATGGTATTTCACAAATTCGACATGGGCAACCCAGCATAGCAAGGTTGGATGGCTTAAGTAGCTCGTCCTACCCCAAAATCACATATGGTATGTCAAATAACTTATTCCGGATTATGAGATACGTTTGATTTAAGATTTGACGGTCTGGATCACTTTTGTCATCGACCAGACCTTTTCTGATCCATCTTGGCCCTGAAACTGTCTGCAATCCGCTCTACATCATTGGATCGGAGATTGAAATAGTGGACTATTATCCATGATCATATGGCCCACTTGGTACACAGTTGTAATCCATCGTAATGAGGTATTAAAAACTCACCAGCATGCATTGCCCCATGGGCCCACTTGCATGAATGGTTGAGTGTGGCCCACCAACCATGCACGGCATGTGACAAAACTGCCCTTGAAACAAAGCCAAAGCCCAGCCCGTTAATAGCGGGCTTGAATGTTAGGCCCCTGCCAGGACTAGGGGCCTGATATTTCAGTCAAGGCCCGTCCGGAAGTGGATTCGTAAGACTGAAGGTGAGGGGCCAGCTGGCTCAATGACAGCCGTAGGTTGGATGATCTGAATTGTGCCTCTTCGAGGTAAAACTGAAGATGGGCCACCGGCCAATAACTGTCCTGAAGGATTTCTGATCCAAAACTACATGCATGGTCACAGAAGACAAGATCTATACCATTCATTAATTGGGCCCCACTCTGGACTGCCCAACATGATGTGTTTATTTTATCCACTCCGTGCATACATTTTATAATTTAATTTTAAGAAATGGGAACAAAAATAAAGCATATCCAAAGCTCAATTGGACCACACCACAGGGAACAGTGTGAATTGAACATCTACCGTTGAAAAATTCTTTGGGTGGACAGACGTTTTGGATCAAGCTGATATTTGTTTTTTCCCTTCATCCATGTTCTTGTGATCTTATGAACAGTTTGGATGACAAATAAACGTTACTGTGGGCCCTAGGAAGGTTTCAACGGTGGAAATCATTATTCCCACTGTTTCCTGTCGTATGGCCCACTTGAGCTTTGGATATGTTTCAATTTTTGGCTCAACGGCTAAAATGAGATTAAAAAACGGATGGGCGGCGTGGATAAACCACATGAATTCACGGTGGGCCCACCAGAGTTTACTCAGTACGATAAAAGCGTAGTGAGTAACTCAGTACGCAATCCGATTTCAATATAAAAGGCCCACATCCAATAGAGAAGATTCTTCTGAGGCTTGTCTAGGCCGTCCAGTGACTGTGATGAGTGGCCCGTATCTCGTGCATACTTGCAACGGTCTAGATCGCCTGAAATTTCGCCACACTGCAATGTTTATGTTTAGAGCATATCTTCCTATTTCCTTTTAAATGGGCCTTGGCTTAGTGGCCCACCTCAGGCTAAAGCCGGAAATGAATGCATTAAGATCCGGAATCTCCGACGCACGTGCCATCTTCGCACGTATACATCAAACCAACACCGGAATCCCTTATTGGCAGCGAGTACAGCACCCGAGCTCCGTGGGGCCTATTGTGTTTCTAGTGTAAAATCCGCTCCGTCCATCAGGTGTTTCCATCTATGTTATCCACTCCTTCCATCCATTTTAAAAGATAATTTTAGGAGTTGAAACGAAAAATAAAACATATAAAATTATTAAATGGACCACACCATAGGAAATAGTTTGAATTGAACATCTACCGTTGAAAATTTCTTGGGGACCACAGAAGTTTTGGATCATGCTTATATTTGTGTTTTCCATTCATCCATGTCTTTGTGATCTTATGAACAGGTTGGATGACAAATGAAACATCACCGTGGGCCTAGAAATGTTTCAACGGTGGAAATCATTCTTCCCACCGTTTCCTGTTGTATGGTCGACTTCAGCTTTGGATATGCTTCGAGTTTGGTCTCAACCCCTTAAATAAGCTGGGAAAGTGGATGGACGGCGTGGATAAAGCACATACATTCACGGTGGGGCTGGCAGAGTTCACTCAGTACGATAAGAGCGTACTGAGTAACTCAGTACGCAATCCGATTTCCCATGGATGTCGTGTAAAATCCGCTCCGTCCATCAGGTGTTTCCATCTATGTTAGGATCTGGGACCAAAATTCTTTGTTATTCACAGTTCAGGTGGGCCACATCATAGGTAGCAATGAGGAGGGGATAACAACCATAGGTTTTCCTGCGGGGACCAATTTGGTGTGTATACTCCGTCCCACCCTTTCATCAGGTTAGAATCAAGACGATGAAAGGACACTCCAAAACTCAGCTCCATTCAAAACTCAGGCGGACCGTGGTGAGGCCTACCCGATTTCGAGTGGGCTTATTTTTATGGATGTACGGTGAATAGGATGCGTCTCAATTAATGAACAGAGTGGATCACACACACAAAAATGTGGTGGGCCCGACATAGCTCGGGTATTGTACCGTTCAACAGGTGCGGTACAGGATTCCGGTCCATCAATCGGAAACGGATGGGCTACTCCCCGGCCAAATGGCTGATGGTCGGTGATCTGTGGGACCCACCATGATGTATGTGTTTCATCCATGCCGTCCATATATTTTTCTAGATAATTTTATGGTATGATACCAAAAATTAGGTATGTCCCAATCTCAAGTAGACCACATTACTGGAAAAAGTGTTGAATGACTGTCGACGATTAAAAACGTTTTGGGGGCCATAAAAATTTTGAATCAAGATGATATTTTTTTTCCCCTTCATCTGGGTCTGCATGACCTAATCAACATATTGGATGTTAAATAAACAGTACAGCGGGCCTCAGTAGGATTTTAATGGTGGATATCCAATCACTATTGTTTTCCTATGGTGTGGTCAACCTAATATTTATATGCCTTTCGTTTTTGGGTTCAACCGCTAAAATGATATGTAAAAATGGATGAACAGAATGGATGAAACACATACATCATGGTGGGGCCCACAGAGCACCGACCATCAGCCACGGGGCTGGTGGCAGGGCCCCCTCAATCGTTGTCTGCGAGGACGATGGGACCCACCCGCGTTTTGCACGCTTCCCAACTAACAGGAGTGCTCAACCGTTTCCACCAATGAGATTCGAGAACCCATCTATTCTGGCCGTAGATTTATATGCCCCGAATTCGAGGCTGGGGAAGAGGAAGGCGCACCAACCTCACTCGCTCTCGTTAGACCCGCGCAGCGCACGTTAGTTCGCTCCCTTTCTCATTTCCCCGTTGTGCGCACAGCGCACCCACTCTCTCTCATGGCAGCCTGCAACTTCCCCTTCGCCTCTCTCTATAGAAATTCCCCCTTCTCTCCTTTCATTCTCCGAATCCCAAAACCCTCGAATTTCAAGCCTTTAAAATCCCGCTCTCTAATCACAAGCTGCAACTCCATCAGCTGGGACGATGTCCTTCGGATCACCCAAACCGACGGTGACGATGACGCCACCGATCTCCAAGGATACTTCGAGAAGGTCCGGATCTGCAATCGTGGTTCCGTAAGTCTCACGCGCTCCCTCTCGCATTCGTTTGATTCTGCAGATGCCTGGAACTTCTTCCGTTTTCTATTTTTTATATATATACATTTTTATGCTAGGGTTCGGATGTACGATCTTGATTTGATCTAATTATCGGTGAAACTGATTTCAGGAAATGCAGTCCGAGTTTGTTCCGTTCACGATCGAGGATAATGTCGCTGGATACGTCCATAATCGGTAATTAAGGCTGTTTGTTTGGATTGAAATGCTTTGTTGCTTGAGCTAATTTTGCATTGTTGGAGTAATTGCTGAGCTGAAATAATGTTATAGCTTATTGCATTGGTGAGTGTACAATGTCTGATTGAGGGTTTGCTTACACCACCTTTTGGCAATCTGAATTGTCCACACAATGTGTGAAGTTCACGCAGTGCATGGGAGTACGCCGAGAATGTCCAATGTCCAATCAGCCCCGGTGGAATGGTGGACCATTGGGTATAATTGTCCATTTTCATCTGATGGCTAGGATCATCCAATAGTGGAAACTTTAGGTCATGGCATATCAATATGATGATGCTTATCCACTGTTACTGAAGAATGAAGTGAGTCACCCACCCAAAATGTCCCTCAATTTGGACTGACTGAGATTATTCTGACTGAGTCAGAGTGAGTCTGGGCCATGGTTCAGATTTTCAGCCAGGTCAGGTCTACCTGAAGACTCAGACTCAACTCAATTCAATTTCCAACTAGGTCGGGTCTACCTGAAGACTAGGATTTAATTCAACTCAATATTTAACAATTAAATTAAAAAGTATTTGGGTTGATTATAGATGTTTGGAATTTGAGGCCCAACAAAAAAACGATAGATGTTTCGAATAGGTACAAATAAAAACATGGCTCAATTTGTCACACATATAAAGCTGGGCTAGTTGGTGATGAGACACACACTTCTCCTTGAGGTCAAGCATTTGAATCTCTTGCCCTACTTTGATTTTTTTTAAAAATAAAAATAAAAAGCCAATCAAATTAGTGAGTGACTTGCAAAAATAAAAATAAACAATTAGTGAGTGACTTGGTTCGAGTCACATGGAGTCCAGAGTTGACTGAGTTGGCTAGCTGACTCAATGAGTCTTGCAGAGTCAGAAAAGAGTCTCGCTCATCAGGACTTTCTTATCGACTTGGTTTAAATCTCGTCAAGTAGAGTTGACTCAAGTGAGTTTTGAGTTGAGTAACCCGAGAGTTCCAAGTCTGACCAGTTTCACTTTCACCCCTTGGGAGTTGCAAGTTGAAAATGATATTAAAAACCATGAGATAAAACACTCATTTTCCAAAATGTGAGCCCTGCCTAACCCTTGCTAGGTCAAACCAAAAAATAAAAAATAAAAATAAAGTGTGTTGTTTCATGCAATTGGGCTTCATACAACACTTCTATTAGCTATGGCACGATCATTGCTGTTGAGATGCATCAGTTATCTGATTTTTTTTTTTTGCATTTGAATAATCTTGTTTTCATCTGTGAGCTTCTTTAATTAATCTTAATTAAAAGTTAACTCACACACACATATAGTTCAGTTAAAGCCTGTTTGGTAGCAATGAAAGTTCAACCCAGACAACTTGTCTAGGTCAGGCTGGTCCTGATCTTGTCCAGCTAGGTCAATATTGTCCTAATCAGGCCTGTTTGCTGTTTGTTGAAATATGTCTGGATCTGTCAAGGAAAAGTTCCTCCGTTGTTTGTTGAAGCATGTGTGGATCTTATTTTCTCCTTCATTGGGTCGTTCAATATTTTTCTTTCAACCATCTATTTGGTACCCATTACTTGAATGCTTATGATTGCTAAATCAATGTGATCTTAGAGATATGCTCCAGCAATAATGGACCCACAATTTGAGTGGTTAGGATTATTTGATGAGTGTGACTTTAGAGCCATGCTCCATCCAAAATAGGACCCACAATTTGGATGGTCTGATGACTGTACATAAGTGCCACATGCAACAAGAATGAGCAATCACCATTTTTCAAATGGTGCAAAGCTACCACAGGAGTCTAACCCCCTCCAATGGGACCAAAATCATCTGCAACACCTGTTTTACGCAACTTATGAAACACTCTAACTGTTGGGCCCACCATGTTGTATATTGAAATTCACTGCATTCATCAGTTGAGATGCACACAGGTGTATCTTTCATCAAACCCATTAATCAGGTGTGACCCACCAGTATGAGGTAAGATGCAAAAATCAACATCAGGTGTGACCCACCATGCTATGCATCTTTCATCAAACCCATTCACAGGTGTGACCCACTATTATGAGGTAAGACACAAAAATCATCATGATTTGAAAACCCAGGCGGGCCACATTGCATGAACTTAGAGATTTTAGGGTGCAATTTGAGTCGTTAGCACTGTCTACTCGGCCTAGCTCAGGTTCGACCCAAACCCAACATGAAAATACAAACCCAAGCCTGAATAGAACCTGTATGGGCCAAATCTTTTAGGGCCAGGCCTGACCCGATTAAAAATTCATCAAGCCTGATCCCAGCTGGTTAAGCAATTTGTACATGTATGTTAAAGGTAGTTAGAACACATGCACATGCACGACCAACATCTATTATCAGTATCATGACCTGGATTTGTTCTAAGTTGGCCAAACGTCCCCACCCTCTCTTGAGGGACCAATGAGCTTGACTTGAGCTCAACCTGGTTACTAATTGGGCCTGAGCTTTAAGAACCGACGTGCACCAATTGGCCTAGGAGTCCTATCTTGAAGCCAATTTGTGATGGGCCAAACCCAAAGACCCGCCCTGACACCCTTAATCTTATTTGCTGCAGACCGTGTATACATCAATTTCATTAAGGGCCTGTTTTGATTCACCATAAACTGAGGAAATGACATGTTCGCAGAAACAACATTTCCGCTGTTTGTTTTTGGAAATTTCCTGACAATGCCATTTCCATTTCTTGCAAATGCTTTTTTTTCATTTCCTTGCTCATACTTGAGAAATATAATTTCCAAGAAATTGAAGAAAATGAGAGAAAATAACCCATCTTTCTACGGCCATGCATGTTAGTCACTTGTGCAACCATCCATCTTTAAGCACGCCCCACATTTGCCGACCCCACATATGCGATCATCCATCTTTAAGCATGCCCCACATTTGCTAGCCCCACATATGCCACCATCCATCTTTAAGCACACCCCACATTTGCAAATGTCGCATGTGCCACCTCCCATCTTCAAGTGCCCCATGCATCAATGTGCGACATATGTCATATGTGGCATTCTCAACTTCAAGCACCCAATATGTGCCACATTTGCCATCATCCATCTTCAAGCACTCTATATGTGCCTATGTGCCACATGTGCATCATGCTTCGCCTGTCAAACAACCACTTTCTCTAAAAGCTCGAGCCATTAGAGGATGGTGTCAATGTATATCAAGGGACTTTAGCACTCCCCCGTACCAGAATATACTGGACAAGGGTGGAGGGACACTCACAACTCACACCATAAACGGCCCCCCGTGAGAGAATATATTAAGGGGGGCATATTTGTTACTCCCGAGATTCGAACACAAGACCTTTCGCTCCAATACTATTTTGTCAAGGAGTACGTACACAAAGTCTGAGATAAGATACCGTGATCCTATAAAAAAGACAAGAAGGATGTTGACATATATTTGCCACCATTGTCAGAACGTAGCATTTTAAGTGGATATTGAAATTGGGTGGTAACTTCATTATAAAATGCCTTAAACATATCAAATACTTCATGCTTAAATTTCAGAAGATACACCCATGCCATCCTAAAATAATCATTAATAAAAGAGATAATATTTATAGCTTGAAGTAGAAGTGACAGGCGCAAGGCTCCAAACATCAGAATAAATCAACTCAAATGGTTGAATTTCCTTTCAGAGGAACTAGGAGGAAACACAATCCGATGTTGTTTAGAAAACTTACATGTGTCACAATATAAAGACTTAGTGGCTGGGATTGATGGAAACAAAAACTTTAGCCTAGATAGAGATGGTTGTCCCAAATGACAATGCCATCTGGACATAAACTCCTTTTCTAAAGAAAAAACACTAGATGTCGTCACATGTACATCATCTAAGACATAAATCCCTCCATGCTCATATCCCTCACTAGAACTGAGCATCGAGTCAAGTTAAACCGAGTTAGGGTTGAACCGACTCGATCCAGTTTTGAAATAGTCTTGACCCGAACTCGACTCGGTACCGAGTCCAGCATGCCTGAACCGATCTGAATCCGGGTCTGGCTTGGACTAATTAGGACCGAGCCCGACCTGGTCAAAAGTAATGAGTCGGTTCGAGTTGGCACTGATTCGGATAGAGAGATGAGGGAGGGAGTGGAGAGGAGAAAGAGAGGAGGGTGGTGATGGTGGTGGGGATTGGCGCGAAAGTCCGAAAATCTAATCTATTTAAAGGGTTGTTTAGGATGTGTTTATGTACTTTTAGGGCTTGGAGAGAGAGAGAGAGAGAGAGAGAGAGAGAGAGAGAGAGAGAGAGGAGGGTGGTGATGGTGGTGGGTGGTTGCCAGGCTTGGAAGGGGAGGAGGATGAGGGAGAGGGTTTGGGATCAGGTGCGGTGTATAGGGTTAGATATACTTAAAAATTAGGGTTTTTTTTTAAAATTATATATATATATACCTAAATTCAAGTCAAATTGGTTTCAAATCGAGTCGAGTCTGACCAGATCGAGTTTCGTGTCGAGTTGGGTCAAGTTACTTGGTAACTCAAATTCGACTTAGTTTGAATTCGGATTGGGTGAAGCCTACTCGGTTCGGATCGACTCACCCATTCGATTTGGGTCGAGTCGGGTCTAAACGAGTCAGACGAGTCGAGTCAAGCGAATCTCGTCATCCCGTGCCTAGCTATATCCCTCACCAATCGTTTGCTTCGTCTGGAGGTCCTGAAACACACAATGAGAAGGGGAAAAGGTTATTGAGCAATATAAGGATTTTGTAAGAGAACTCACAGATAAAAGGTTAAGAAGAAAGCTAAGAACATGGAGGATAGGCGACAAATGCAAGGCGGGAGAAAGATTGATGGAACTAGTTCCAGATATAGGAGTTTGGTTATCATCAGCAATAGTAACAAATTGTGGATGACCAAAAGAATGATAAACTGTGAACAAATGAGACTTACCAGTCATATAGAAAGTGGCACCAGAATCAATGACCTTGGTAGATGAAGGGGAAGACACATGGAGAGTAGTACTTGACTGGGTAGCAATAGCTTGGGAAGGAGGAACAAAAGTAGTAGTATCTCGAACATGAAGCTGCATTAATGCATCATAGACCTCACGGGGTAAGGTGATAGAGTCACTTGAGGAAGGCCTCACATGAGGCAATGCTGAATCTGCCTGTGAAGTTTGCTTGGAAGCAAGGATGCTCCGGCCCATGATGGACGCCCAGTAAGATTCTAATACCGATCAACTGAATGATTTATGCCACCACAGTGAGTACAGACATGGGGGGAGCCATCATGACCACGTCCACTTCACTCAACATCACGCCCCATGCCTTGACTACCATAACCAGTGTCGCAACCACGACCCTATGCACTTGGACTCTAGGGCTAGAAGTATAGGGAGGCCTATCTCCAACTACATAGGCAGACCTATCAGCTGGCACAGAAGTAGATGGAGTTGAGATAGCAACCCTCTGAACGAGAGCATAAATAGTAGTCAAAGATGGTAGGGGCTCCATCACAAGAATTTGCTTGTGAACACTCTTGTATTCCGAACTAAGCCCAAAAAGAAACTACAAGATTCGGTTTTCTTCACGTTGCTTCTAGATGAGATCATAATCTTTAATACAGTAGGAGGGGAGGGGATGATGTAGATCTAACTCATCCCACATACCCCTAAGAGTCGAGAAGTACTCAAGGGATCTAGAGTCTTTTTGAAACTTACCGATATCCGAAATTAATTTGTAAACCCTGGATATTTTCGAGCCTCAGAATTCATCTCAGTAATGGTGTCCCAGATCTTTTTGGCAGATGTCAGAAACATAACGGGGTTACTCTCAGATGGCTCCATATTGTTCAATAGCCAGGCCATGACTTGGTAATTTTCCTTAGTCCAAGTTTAGAAGTTCACATCCATAGAGTTAGGAGCATCATCAAATATATATGTAAGTATGTCTCTTCCTCCTAAGAACAGCTTCACAGATTGTGCCCTTGCAGATGATTGTTACCACTCAACTTGACGGTCATAATCAACAATGTATGAGATTCAGAAGACCCCACAAGAGATCCGGAAGAAAGTTTGTCCTCCATACTCAAGAAAATGTATATGAAACACTCGTGTCAAAGAAGTAAGGGACCCAATTCAAGCACACACTTCAGTTCCTTCACATATACAACATTACAAGGGTGCCTTAGCATAACATCCCACAACATGAATAGACTAATGCATATGTCACCTTCACATGAGGCTGGAATATACACAGAGAATCTGGTGTATATCCAGGAACATTAGGACCACATAAATGGTGGAACCAGTCCACAAAACTCACCAATAAACCATTAAAATCTCAAAACTGATTTGAAGCAAGGCTATGGATAGCCTGATAAGGTGAAACCAACCCTACCCACGGAGTAAAATCTGGGAAAAATGCATTGATTTGGGAGAAGTCCCAAAAAAAAAAAAAAGGGGAGAGATTTTGGGGTTTTACCACCGGATGACAAAAGAGGTCCAAACATACCTCAAATCTGCCTAAAAAATTCCACAAAATTCCTGAAAAATCTTCTAAAATCATGCTCCATCAAACCATGCTTTTTCCAACCTAACTCTGTCCGTACAAAAGGATCATGTGATGACGTCAGCTGTACAGTTGCTGACGTAAGCAAGAACCTGCAATAGAACTCATCGCCACTGTAAATCGCTCTGATACTAAGTTGAGTGAAAGAGATTGAGAGTGGAAAGAATAGAATAAAAGAAAAGAAGAAGAGATGATCAGGAAAAGGAGAGAGAAAAGGGAAGAAAATGTGTTGTGTTGATTGAAAATCCTTAACACGGCACCAAATGAATAATATATATTAACTTAAGGAAAGACATAACTTGGTCTGCGGGAGAACAGAAAAGTGTACGCACGCACAAAAAGAATAATAACAATACAATTGTCCTTCCTATATCACCAACCATCTTCAAGCGCCACACATGTGCCATTGTTCATTTTTAAGCACCTCAGATGTGCCACATTTTCCAATGTGCCATTTGCTACTATCCATCTTAAGCCCACAGGTGCCCAATGCGCTACATGTGTGCCTAATGTGGCACTTGTGTCAATGGTTATGTTTTTCAAAGCAATGGCAAATTTCCATGAAAGTTTATGTTTTTCAAAGCAAAAAAGATTTGGAAATGGAGGAAAATTTTTCTAGAAAATCTTGTTCAAAAATAATTAGGAGGACCCGCATGGGGTTTGGGCGAATGGCTAGTGTCATGGATTTGCTCCCCACAGATGCGAGTTCGATTCCCCTCTCCGTGCTTTACCTGATGCACGTGGTTTGCGGACATCCATAGGGATTAGTCTCGCCTTAAAAAGGGGCGGGGACATCCTGTCATTATATATATAGGAGAAACAACTTTTCCTTTCTAACAATTTCCTAAAACGGTTGTTTCCTAGGAAACATCACCCCAAATATTTATTTTTTTACCAAACCAACCCTAAGGATGCTATGATCTTATTGCTGTTGTGATGCATCATTCATGTGATTTTTTTATTTTTATTTTTTAGTATTCTTGTCTATTTGGCACATATCTGCAAGATTCTTTCACTAATTTAATACAATACTAAGAAAACACATGCATACATGCATGGATTTCACCAAGCTGGTTGCTTTGGTCACAAGTGAGGAAATCAGGGACACATCTGTCTTCATCACCTTCTAGATCTTCATAAACATTTGAGCATGTCCTGATAATGGAAACACCATGATCACCATCCATCTTGATGACCATGCTTTCCTCGTTCATACGAATGATCCTGCTGCCTTAGCAATATTCTTTGTAATTACCAGTAAGTTAGAACCTAGAACAACTAATTGAAGTAAATTACAAGCATATATATGAAAAACTTAGTTCTTCTGAAGTATGCGGAGTAGGTTAGTATTTACATAGAATATGAAATGAATCATATGAGTAATGCTATTATTCGCTAAACACATTTTCATTATTTATAGATTTTTTTTATTTTTTATTTTTTCATATTATCATTAGAACTGCTCTACCTCCCATGGAAATGCACATCTATGATTATTTTGTTTTTGTACTGTAATTAGAAATGCTTTGCATGAATGAAGATCCAGGTCTGGATGAACAATGTGGCTTGCCTACCACATTTTGAAACATTTTTTGAAAGGCTTCCCATCCTAGACATTTTATCGCACTTCTAATGGAGATTTCCTGGACAAGTGTTTGGATCTATTCAAAGCATATATTCGTATTGATAAGGCCATTAATCTAGTGCAGCTTCTCAGATCATTTAAGGAAATTTTCGGATGTGTTTACATTCTCACTGGGTAACAGTCAAACTAACTGTGCTGGCGGCAATATCACACTACATCCATCACTTAAAACACCAGAGGATAGGACAAGAGCAGTTGGAGATGTAATTAAATGTTTGGGAGAAGTGATTCCAGGTATACGTAATGAGGTACTCCTTGTTATCACCAAATTATGTTTTGATGGTCATCCTCATTCCCCTCAATATTACCCTAAAAAGATTTTAAAACGAACAAAACAAAGAGAGAATAAGGCAAGGAAAAAGCAACAGCAAAAGAAACACCTATGTTACTTAAAACCATAACTATCTATACCTTTGGAAGTAGAACTAGTGCTGCTGAAAGTTTTGCAGATATTTGATGTCTGTTAGACTAATAAGATGAAGAGCTATTATACAAGTTCAGGCTGAAATACGATGCAGTACCTTTTGGGTTTTCTTTTTTCATGTTTCAATGATCTGTTGAGATGACATGCCTGACGACAGAAGGTCCATGCACCAAAAGTTCCCCAGATTGAAGATCCTAACTGGATGATATTTGACCTTTTTCTTGGTTGAATGTGAATTGTTGCTGCATTTCTCTGTATATTTGTGGCCACCTATTGAAAGGTCAGGCTTCCTCCAGTATGAGTTGGATCATCCACAGTGGTAGCCATAATATCAATTGTTTAGATCAATGAACCACGCCAATATCCCCTTGCACAAACTGAGAGCTTGGTTGGTACTGTAAAATCTTTCAACCTGAACATTGTAGAATGTATAAATATCTCTAAGATGAAATATATGCTGCATGCTGAAGTTCACTCCATTGTAGTCCAGCTACACCACATGCTTTATATATGCTGTCAGTTGCAATATTTCATAACGGTAATGGTGGCTGTAACGGTCACCACCGTTACCTTTATGATATGGGCTATAATGGCCGTTGTGGTCTTCTTCTTTTTTAATTGAAAAAAAAAAAACCTGAAAAACTGTTATGGGTATTTATTTATTTATTTCCATAACAGCCGTTACGACCCCATAACATGTAACAGTTGCCACCGTTACCTTTACATAACAGTTTTTACGGTAACAGCTGTTACGGCGCCCCCCCAGTCAGTTGTATCACAAATCACTGAAAACCTTTGGGGCTTGGTTCTTCCTGTTGTCAACCATCGTTTAATCTTACTTCTTACTTTCAATTGTTTTGATTTCATTCAGCTATACCCGGTGATATCATCTTTTGGGCTGCCAGTATTTTTCTCACTTGAACGTGCAGCTGCTCCTTACTTTGGCATAAAGGTCCGCTATGCAACATCAAACACAATACAAACTCAACTGGTTTTTTTTTCTTCTTCTTCTTCTTCCTGTAAGTATGGGCTCGAACTTGAGGCCTCAGTGTTGAGACACACTTTGTCTTCCACTGAGGTACAGGCTCGAACTCAATACAAAATCCATTGTTAACTAATTAAGAGTTTGACAATTAATTACACATGAAGAGTATCTTCTGAAAGGAACGATCTTTGAGCATCAGTAAAATTTTCTCTATGCATATATTGTTTTCTGGGTCTTCAGCAGAGGGATTCTTGGGTTTTCTGTTTTCTTTTGCCCCAAAGCATTGACCATCCCTTGATTTTGTCTGTAACCTTTTTTAATCTTCTCTTCATCGCATTTCGCATGTTATTTGTGTTTACAGAAGTTGCCAATATACATTTTCTGCATGTCTTTAATGTGACTTTAACAGTTATAAATTCATTCTCTACTCTAAACCCAGTGTCATTTTAGATTTTTGGATACTGATATGGAAAGAGAAACAGTGGGAATTTTTCAATAGTAACTGTAAAAGCATAGATCTGGTGGTCAATAGAGCGAGAAACTATGTTACTTTTCAGGCTATGTCATTAAAGGAGTTCTTGGCTTATAGAAGAGATGACTTTTTTAGGGACTGGGAAGGTTTCTTATGTAAAGTGAGTGGTTGGATTCTGGTGCCCCTTGAGGGCTGTTCTTATGCCATTTAGGTTTTTGGCTTTAATAAAATCTTTTTATTGATAAAATATTAAAGGTGGAAAACCTTGATAAAAATGTAATAGCCTGTAAGGTGATTTGCTCTATTTGGTTGTGTTGGGATAGAGTTCTAGGGTACCCTTTTATCATTTGTCATGGGGACAATTTGATTGGGATTCTAATATCATGCATTTCTCGAATACTCTCACTTGTTGCCATATAGTGTCTGGCACAGACATCTTTTTGTACCAATGCATATAAATTGTAGGAAATGCGCTGCAGATTTATTTAAGCAAGCCATGAGATTTCCCATTTTCTCTACAATATCTTTTGGTTAAGCCATGTGTTACTGGATGGTGGATAGTAAAAGGAAGTCTGCATACCTATTCTGTGAAATTGAAAACTAAATAAGTTCAATGAAATTTTGAACTTTGAAGCACGATTGTGAAATTTAAGAGTATAAGCCCTGCTCTCTAATTTGAATCTTCTTGGTTTTAAATGTGTGCATCTGTAGAATCTTTGAAGAGTAGAATTGAGTGCACACATGTGCTCTCTTACTGAACAGTTTTGATGTTCACCAGATTAAACTCCTGCGTACTCAAGATCAGGGCCGAATTGATCAGCACAGTCAATAATATTAAGATAATAGTGCTCATAAATTCATGGAATTAAAGGAAACTGTAATTTTCTTCTCTATGTATCCCCTCATTTTTGTTCATGATGTTGCTCTTCGGAAATCTTGATCTCAGTGAGTGCTCCAAGCACGTTGTAATGAGACCACTCTAAATGTCTTTAGTCTGCATTGTGTAACAATGCATGTTGGACACATGTCAGCAAACCTCAATTTATCTTTCTTGTACCCTAGCCATCCATGCATCAATCAATCCATGTGTCTGTTTGTCCGTCCATCCAAATGTAATTTTAGGTAGCTAAATGTCTGTATATCTTGTGCTTCTACAAGCTAATATCTGTACAGTTAGGTAGCTAAATGTCTGTATATCTTGTGCTTCTACAAGCTAATATCTGTACAGTTAGGTAGCTAAATGTCTGTATATCTTGTGCTTCTACAAGCTAATATCTGTACAGTATTCTACTTCTTAATGTCACATAATTGCACAGATGTGTCAAGTTATATGTGTGCTATATAGGTTGTCTCCTATCTATTCACTTGGTTTGTGCCATTTCCTGCCTCTCAGTTGTTTCTTGAGGGCATTATCTCAGCCTATATAAATGTCTAAGGTTATTGCTGGAGAAGGTTAGTCTGAGTTGCACGTGGTTTTATAAACATACTGAAGTGGTTCCCAAGTGAAGGGATCCATCTATAAGGCGAATATATGAGTTGTATGTGAGCAAATTCAGACACACATAAACAAACAAAGAGGTAACCACGTAGCAACACTTGTAAACCTAGGACAAAGGTTCAAGCAGGGGCAACCTGGTTTGGAAATCCCTTTAGTGCTTCCAACAAAGTATCTCACATAAAAGTAGATAGGTAAATTGGATGGGTTTGTGTTTCTTATTCACACATTGTATTTATAAATTTCAAAATTGCTGATTTTTTTTTTTTTTTATTTTTTATTTTTTTGTTTATTTCAAAGATGTCTATGATTCATGCATACAATATATTTCATCCCTCTATTACTGATTGCATATTCTTTTCCTTTCTGTTTCTGTTTGAGATCAGGCTTATGGCGTCCATATGAATGGCTATGTCAACAGGGGTGGGCAGGAATTTCTGTGGATAGGAAAGAGAAGCGATCTCAAGCCCACATTTCCTGGGATGCTTGATCATCTTGTTGCTGGTGGACTTGTCTGTAACAATTCCGTTTCTGTTAATTTCGGTCTTCCAAAAACTGCTCTAGTCATGTTGTATATTCATGAAGACCAAGGATTGGCAACTTGTCTGAGTCTGGTGCAACTTGGACCCAGTCAGGTCCCATGAAGTTTGGCACCATGAATCAGCATTTAAAATATGTGCAACTCTGCTCAACTCGTCCGAGCTGTGACTCAACTCAGGAACGAATGAGTTGGTCCAAGTTACCAAGTCTTAAAACCTTGACGCAGACTCCATTTTGCAAAATATTGGACCAAGGACAGAAACAGATAGTTTGTGTTTCTTAGCTTCATTTAAATTATGGTAATTGCAGCCCCATGGGATCTCCTGTAAAGAGAATATTCTGAAGGAATGTGAAGAGGAGGCTGGAATTCCGAGATCTATCTCCACTGGGTATGTTTTCCACTAACAAGTTTACTCTCATCCTGTTCCTCGACTACTAACGATAGTTTGCTTGTAGTTGGGTGTACTAGAGAAATGAACCTTACTACAATGCAGCTGGAAAAAAATCCACCTGTAGTACAGAATCAAGACATTTACCCTTTTTTGGGCCAAATACAAACTGTCTTACATGGCAGCTCCTGGTTATTTGCTCAGTTTAGAGCTATTTCCCCTTCTTAGAATTGGATTGTTGCTAGTATTTGTCTTGTCGATCTTTTCTTTTTCTTTTTTTTTATTATTATTATTTTAAAATCACTACTTCCACGCAGACAATTGATCTGTATCCACCACCTCCCACATTGGTAGGTGATGATTACATTCCTTGGGCAGTCTTTGTTGAGCAGACAATTGATCTGCATCCACCACCTCCCAGATTGGTAGGTGATGATTACATTCCTTGGGCGGCCTTTGTTGAGCATACAATTGATCTGCATCCACCACCTCCCAGATTGGTAGGTGATGGTTACATTCCTCGGGTGGTCTTTGTTGAGCATTCAGTCATAGAACATAACCAGCAGACTGTTACTGAGTTATTGGCTTTGGAATCAACAATGCAACTTTATGTAAAGAGTCACTGCTATTCACTTTTATCTGCCACATGGCATGGGTGGAGTCAGCTAGCATATCCAAGAAGTGGCAAGCTTTATCCAAGTCCAATATCGAAATTGTACAGGACGTCTTAGCTAATTTTAGACGTGCTAAGTCTTATATTGATATAAATCCTATTTACGGTCACACACAGTATGTGTCTTTGGCTCAATAAACTCCCTTGTTTTCCCCGAATTTTTTTCATCTGCTGCTGGTTCAGGTAATCTTTAGACACCCTATCTTGTCCAGATATGTCATATTCAGTAACAGGAGACACCATGACCTGTGAAAGAGATTATGCCCTTTCTTGAGATCAGATTCAATCACCTTTTTTACCTTCTTGAGTCTTGAGCATTCTAGAGGTAATACTGATGGTGTATGGCTACCTGTTTGGCAGAGCTGTCCCAGTTGGAGCCGTTTCATATATGGATATCAATGCCTACAGTTTCAAGAGAGATGTTCTTTTCTGCTATGATTTAGAACTCCCTGACGGATTTGTTCCTACAAATCAAGGTGAACTAGAATTTCATTTTTATGTCATGATTTCTATCTTATTTCTCAGCATCTTGCTAAGCTTTTTGAACTATGCTAGTAGGCTTTCTGATCTTCCACACAATCCTTGCAATTGTCAATTGTAGATGATTAGTAGAATGCATGCATGACCTACCTTTATTATTGGCTCGTCTTTGTGTGGGAAGTTGTTGAAGTCTGTTTGCACAATGGTGCTTGTTTGTGTAAATACAATAATTAACCTAGGATCTCTTTGTAATTTGAGTGCAAGAATTTCAATTCTTACCTTTTGTTTATCAGACATGTTTGAGATTGTGGGCAATGTTCATTTTGCTCTGTCCACAAATGAAATTGCTGGATTTTACCTTCAAAGAATACCAATTCCCCTCTGTTTCGGTAATCTTTGCACATCATGTTAATTTAAATCAAATTTGGCAGATGGAGAGGTGGATAGCTTCAGGTTGATCCCAGTAGAACATGTTGCAAAGATCATTTGGAAGACGGAATTTTTCAAGCCTAATTGCTGTCTTGTCATCATTGACTTTCTTTTTCGTCATGGGTACTGGATTTCATCCTCTCATCTTACTACAGTTACCGCAAGTCCTGCAATTTAAATAAGATATCTGTGAAGCCCACAGTCACATTGTGGGACATCCGAGCTGTGCATACAGTGGGTCCCACTGTTCAGATATCCTGGCCCAAAAATTAGGTAGGTCAGGTCATCAAGTGGGCGACATGTATGAAAACAATGGATAATACAAAAGAAATTGCCAATGTCCAGATTAAACATGCACAAGGCTGGCCTGATGAGTGGACCAGCCTATTTTGTGGGCAACCCCATCTGATGCATGGCTTGGATGTCCCACAAACATGGCTGGCCATGTGTACAAAAACAATGGATGGTTCAAAAGAAATTATCAATCTCAAGATTAAACACATCTGAGGCTGGCCTGATGAATGGACCTGCCTATTTTTTGAGCCAGGTCATCCACATGGTGGGCCCACCTGATGATGACTTGAATGTCCCACACACATGGATGTTTGTAAGAGTTGCTTGTGGGGTTAACAGAACTCTTTAGATACATGCTCTCTTCTTGAATTTTAAACTTATCCGCGAATGAATCAAGGTATAGAAAACCATGTTATCACGTAATAAAGGCCGACTAGAGATACTGTTGTGTAGTGGTAAAACAGATGTGAAACGAAAAACATACATCACTAAACTCACACCAAACTCACACCAAAAAAAAGAGGAACCTTTTTTTCTTTATACTGAAAATGGTGTTGTCTACCATAATGTAACATTGTACTTTTTAAAAAAATGGACCTGTGGAAATAATGGCCATTATATAACAGGCATATTTCTTTATACAAGACCATGTAGAATGACCATATACTGTTATGACAGCCTAACTGGTCATTATAAAAAACTTGGAATGAATGATTGGTCATTTTTCACCCTACTTGGCATCTTATGTTGTTGAGGCTTTTTGGGGAACCTGGCATGTGGACTGGGGTGAGGATTGGGTACTACCCCCACCAGGACTTAGCTAGAGCCGAACAGTCCTGGCAGGGGCTCTGTGGGGCCCACTGTGATGTATGCGTTTTATCTACACCATCCATCCATTTTTGACATATCATTTTGGGGCATGAGCCCAAAAGGAAGGCAGTTCGAAGGCTTGAGTGGACTACACCACAAGAAGCAGTGGTGACAATGATGCCCACCGTTCAAACCCTCCTAGGGCCCATTGTGATGTTTATTTGCCATACAACTTGTTCATAAAGTCAGAAAAGACTTGGATGAAAGGAAAAAATAAATATCAGCTTGATCCAAAACTTCTGTGGCCCCCATGAGGTTTTCAATGGTAGGTATTCCATCCCCACAATTTCCTGTGGTGTGGTGCATTTGAGCCTTAGATCTGCCTCCTTTTGGGCCTCATGCCCTAAAATGATCTGTCAAAATTGATGGACGGAGTGGATAAAACACATACATGAAAGTGGGCCCCACATAGCCCCTGCTAGGACTGTCCTCTCTAGCTAGGTCCCAATTTGTGCAATACCCAATCTGCGTCCTGTAGGCTGTACCCCGATTTCTTTATTCTCTAGCTAGGTCCTGCCGCACTCAAACTGAGGACGGCACATTCATTGATCGACTGGACTGGTTGTATGATGGGTCCCATCAAGAATTGTCCGGTGTGAAAGAATCCTACTTTCTTGACAATTTCGAAAGTTTGATTGACTACCCTCAGCAGGTAACTTTGGAGTAGCACCAGTAGGTAGTAACATAAGTAAAAGTAGAGTTAGATGGTTTGGCCACGCGCAACAATTAGGTAAAAGAGTGGGTTTGTTCAAGTTGAAGGCTCTAAAAGGGCAAGGGGAAGGCCCAAAAGATGTGGGTAGAAGTAGTGAGAAAGGACTTGAGTAGCAATCGTTTACCAAGGACATGGTCCATGATAGAGTGGAATGCAGAACAGGATTCATTTAGGCATCCCCAATTAGCTGGGATAATGCTTAGATGATGTATGTTTGTATAAAACTAGAGCTGTCATTGCAGAAATATTAGCATTCTCGACCAGTAAATCCATCTTTAGTGTCTGATTTTAGCAACTTGTTAGGTAAATAATCATGGAATTGCAGTTCAAATACTGAAATCCTGCTCTCTTTTCTTCTTTTTTTGTGTCTATGCACTCTCTTTTGCAGCTACGTAAGTCCTGAAGACCGTGGTTATTTACAGCTGCTGCAGAGCTTAAGGAGCGGAGATTGCTCCTAAATTGATTCTCTTTTTGTCTCCTTCACTTATGGATTCTTGTGGTGATGGATAAGTTCTAAATTCCATTTTCAGCCTACTGTGATTGCATTTCATGGGTTGTTTTTTTCCTAAGCAAGCATTTAGATGCGGTAATTATTAGTCCGTGCCTGGATTGTGCTAAGGTTAGCACTCAGAGATGGACTGGGCCTCAAATTGCAATTAGTCCACCTTCAAGTTGGACTTGTGCTGAGGGGCCATTTCCTCTTGTTTAAACTGAATGTTTGCAATTCAAACCTATAAAAACTAGAGAAAACCTACATCTAAAATACAACAACAACAACCAGCGCCAACGCTGGGAAGATAAACCCACAACAAATTAAGGGGCCCAGTCCCTCAGAACTTGTATAACCCTCTAACCCCGCATTCAAATTTCCCTTATTACAGAAGCAACGATCATTCCTTTCAGCTCAGATGGACCGAGGCGCCACTAGCAACACTATACGCCACTTCCTCCTCCCAAGCTTTCACCTGTCCTGGCCATGCCAAGCCGAAAGAAGGTTGAACATGGCATGAGCCACACAACTGAAGCTAGAGCCAGGATCTCATTCCAAATAGCCAGATGAGAATATGCAATAGGTTTTCACCCTTTTTCTGTTTTTTCCCCTGTTGATCTCTGTTTTTGGCTTCCTTTCTTGTGTTTAATAAAATTTCTCCTTTCAAAAACAAAAAATAAAAAAATCACTTCATCATCCAAATGCAGCCCCAATGTGCATTTATCCCAGGATATTTCCAAATCGTGAGATGTAAGAGTTCAGTGCTGCCATTGTCGTTCTCAGACTATTAGTAATTATCGATGGATGGAAGAAGAAAAACTGAAACATCACCATCGTCCTTGCACATGTACACTAGAACATAAACGGTGGGGTCCCACCCGATCTTTGACACCGCGCAAGAGCATGATTCGGGATCCTACTCCTGGGAGTCACATTCTGAAGCTAAGTACAGCTTGAAAAAGGAATTGTTTGGTGGAGGGTCCCTACGGAATTTAATACATGTACGAGATCCAGTTGAGCTCCATGTATGCATGAATGTGACCATGCATTTGGTCTCATTAGACAGATAGGGAAGTGGGCACATGAAAATCCACATGCACTTGTAATAGCTGTGTTGGGCAGGCTGTGGACACCAAGATAAGGATGGATGGTGCAAGGTCGTTTGTACTTGGACACAGTTCTATTAAAGCATGTGCGAATGTGGGTGTTTGGGTTTTTCAATTATTTGAAATGTGTACGTTTTAACTCACTGAAATAATAATAAGAATAATAATAATAAATCAAAACTTGCTCATATATTTACATCATTTATTCACAGGTCATCCCTCTCAGCTTGGAGAGACAGACAATATGGACTGCTCGCAGCTGTCTATGGGGGCAGCGGTGCATCTGAATCAAAGTTTGAAATTAAGTTCTTGATAATTTCTTGGGATGCTTTTGAAATTTGAGAACATTTTCATGGTCGTATCCTGGAAAATTCTTGATATATATATATATATATATATATATATCTCAGAAAGCTTAACTGTGCACCAGTTCGTATGGAACTCATGCGAAGTTCGAGAACACATCCCATGTGATGTGACTCCAAAATCTGAAGGTCCACGATGAAGCAGCACCTTGTGAAACCCCGTGCCCAATTTTTACTTTACTCCAGAATTTTAATAGGCCATGAAAAATGAAAACAATTTCTTCTCTTGATTTGCATTTCTCATTTTATATATATAAAGAGGGGTGCATTTGGTTGCACCGGTGTCATGACAATGAGTGCAACCAAATGCACCTGAAATGGGGGGGAAAAAATGTGGAGTACATGATGCATTTTAGTAGTTTTGGCATTTTGGAGCCATCTTGAAGAAATCAGAATATGGTTGGGTTGGATGTGAGCGTGTCTCTTGGGTTAGAATCTAGACCTTCGCACTTGTAGGGCCTAACGCTGGATGGCCGAAGGTTGAAGAAGTGTAATGATCTGGTGATTTTAGCCGTCACATCAGTAGCCTTAAGATCAGCGGCTGGAAACAAAGCTACTAAAAAAGCATGGACATTCGGAGGGAAAAATGCCTAGGACGCCTTTCTTCGACAACCCTTGCATGGCCCAATAAAAAGAAGTCATTTCACCGGGACACGGACTGCATATTGACCCATTCTTTGGGAGCATCATGATCCATGCCATCCATCCATTTTTTGGGCATGAGATGAAAAAATGAGGCAGATCCAAATCTCAGGTGAACCATACCAACAGGAAAACAGTGATGATTGAACATACCGTTAAATGAAAACACAAGTATCAACACAAGTATCAGCTTGATCCAAAACTTTTGTGGCCTTCAAGAAGTTTTTAACAGTGAGTGTTCAATCACCACCGCTTCCTTTGGTGGGGTCCACATGGGATCTCGATCTACCTCATCTTTTTGGGTTCATGCCCTAAAATGAGTTGGCAAAATGATAGACGGCTTGAATAAAACACATACATCATGATGGGGGCCACAAAGCACCTACCAGTAGCAACTTGGTACTAGCAGGGGGTAAGTATGCAATCCGTGTCCGTCCCAACGGCGCGTGCATGTGGTAGCTGGACATACGTACGACCTGATCTCAACGTAAAAGGGTCTAATTTTTCATGCGTCGTGATCCAATAAATGGGCCCTCGTGTGAGGGGCAGAACACGTGTTAGAGATCCAGGCCATTCATCAAGTAAGATAAGCTATGAGCATTGCATGGACCTAATGTCCGGCCTATGAGAGAAAAGAAGAGCCGATTCATAAGACAGATGCCAAACATGCCATGTGCTTGCAAGATTCATATCATTGGCACTGTGGACACCGCCTTTATGTTTCCTTGGTTAAAAAATCACCTCGAACCACCCATCAGGTGGGCCATTCAACTAAAATATATGGTTGGAAAAAATGAACTTGATGAGTGTCTTTAAAAAAAAATAAAAAATGGGACGTATTGTACTGTGCATCTCACCTGACCTGACAAGTATCGTAGATTCCGTGCACGTGCGGCGAGTCGATCTTTAGTTTTTTCTATGATAATCTGGGGATTTTCATAGGATGAGGTGCCTCCGCATCTCAGCTACCATGTGGGGAGTTGGCTGCCACCGTTGAACGGCGTGCATGTCAGGGATCCTGGTCATTCATCAGTTAGTGTGCATGGTGAACATGGGAGCGGATTCAATCAGGTCGTGACCGTGGGGCCCACCTTGATGTAGTTTGTTGTATATCCACGCCATCTATCCGTTTTTCCAGCTCATTTAAGGGCGTGGCTCAAAACTGAAGCATATTCAAATCTCAGGTGGACCACACCATATTAAACAGTGGTGATTGACCGTTCAAAACTTCTTGTGTGAAAATGGCGTGGTTCAGATTTGGGCCCACGTCCTATTGTCGTGTGGTCCACTTGAGATTTGGATCTGCTTCAGTTTTAGGCCTACGTCCTAAAATGATATGGAAAAATGAATGGATGGCGTGGATATACAACACACACATAAAGGTGGTCCCAGGACGAACTTGGTCAGCCCCTACGGGACTGAATCCGCTCCCTTGAAAAAAAGAAAGATAATGTCGGTCCCCAGACGGCACTTGTATAAGAAAAACGTATGGTTAGTTTAAAGGTCCAACGGCACAAATCCAACCGTTCATGCGTCGCCCATCTCATGAATCCGTATTTTGTTACATAGCATGTTTACAGTGCACAGTACTCAGTGAATGGCTCAGATGAATTGCACCCGACCATGATAAGTAGGCCCCACAAGGTAGCTGTGATGCGGGACCGGCATTCCTATCAGAATTCTTGCTTTGATTGTGAAACTATTGGAAAGTTTTCAGACCCCCTAAATATATAGAATGGTCGAAATAGGGACACAGGTTGCCTGGTGCGTAAACTCTCTGGGGCCTACTGTGATGTATGTGCCGTATCCACACCGTACATCTGCTTTACCAGCTCATTTTAGTACGTGAGCCTAAAATTGAAGCATATACAAAGCTCAAGTGGGCCACAACACAGGAAACAGTGACGAGATTGACACCCACCATTGAAACCTTCTTAGGCCCACAGTAATGTTTATTTGTCATCTGACTTGTTCATAAGGTCACACATACAAAAAATAAGGGAGGACATGAATATCAGCTTGATCCATAACTTTTGTACCCTCTAAAAAAGTTTTCAACAGCGAGTGTTCAATTCACATTGTTTCCTGTGGCGTAGCCTCTTTGATCTTTGGATAGGCTTCGATTTTAGGCTTGTACCTTAAAATGGGATAGTAAAACAGATGAACGGCATGGATAAGACATAAACATCACGATGAGCCCCACATAGTTTACTTAGTACATTACAATATATAGAGTGTGTTCCTCACCCAAGTAAAAACATGAATTTGCTAAATCTAAAATCGCATTTACTTGATCCTAAGCTAGCTCTTAACGTTTGTTGTATGAAAATAAAAATAAAAAGAAAATATCAATCTCAACAGAGGTTGCTAATGTGATTGCCATTGCTAACAGCATATCTTCTATTCTACAATCGCTATAAAAAATAACTTCAACGACTTCTTTCTCTCTCTTTCATATCTTTTCAAACTGTTAAATTTTATTCTCAAGTTTAATTGGTTGTATCGATCCTATCTAATTCTATATTAATTAAATGATATGGAATTGCATTAGATTGAATTAACATCGTCATTGTACAATGATTATATATCTAGAAGTAAATGATATTGTCATTGTACAATCTCACATTTTGGGGTCAAAATCTTTCCCCCATTAGGAAATACACTATATCAAGTAAAGCTTATGTTTGATAAACGATGGAATTATAATCAATGAATTACATTTTATAATTGATATTGGTCACCTGTTTACATATACAACTTAAATGTCACATGTAAAAGACATAAATGAATGCTTTGGATAAAACATATGCATCAATATAAGGCCTACAGATATGGTAAATTTTGAAAATTACTAGAAATTCAAGTCGGTTTGCATAATGAGTTACTCAATGCACTCTTATCGTACTGAGTAAACTCAGTTGGGAACACAATGAATGTATGTGGTCTATCCACGCCGTCCATCAGTTTTTCCGTCTAACTTAAGAGGTTGAGCCTAAAATTGAAGCACATCCAAAGATCAAGTGGATCATACCACCAGAAACAATGAAGATAATGATTTCCACCATTGAAGCCTTTATAGGCCCTATAGTGATGCTTATTTGTCATCCAACTTGTTTTAAAGATCATAAAGACGTGGATTATAAGCTTGATTTAAAATGTATGTAGCCCCTAAGAAATTTTCAACGGCAAATGTTCAAATCAACTGTTTCCAACAGGGTGGTCCATTTGAACATTGTATATGCATCAGGTTTTGTCTCAATTCCTACAATTATCTAATAAAATGGATGGACATTGAGGATAA
Source organism: Magnolia sinica (assembly GCF_029962835.1). Classification (NCBI taxonomy): domain Eukaryota; kingdom Viridiplantae; phylum Streptophyta; class Magnoliopsida; order Magnoliales; family Magnoliaceae; genus Magnolia; species Magnolia sinica. Next base: position 19,676,639 of record NC_080576.1, on the reverse strand, counting down.
AATACATAAATCATGGTGGACCTTGCAGGGTTTACTCAGTCCGGTAGGCAATCTGCTTCCATTTATTATTGGCTCTGGATAATAAAATGCTACCCATCCTTTCCAAATGCAATTTCATACCACCTAATACCAGAGAGGAAATAGGCCCAACATGGCTCACTTAAATTTTGAGTGGAACCGGTAATGTTACACGAATATCGATAAATTTCACAATATATTGTGCTAAATTAGACTGATTTACTTGGGAAATTTCATTATATTTTATTCAACTAGACAGAGTACATCAAATAAAATAACTTCAATTTTCCCACGTAACGTCTATTAGCATGTTACAGGCTGTTATTTTGGTGGACCCGACCTTTGACTGGTTCCAGTTCTAGGCTGGAAAGCGTTTTGCTCATTGAATGTAAACTAACTGGTTTTGTTTCTTTCTCAGCCGTGCACATTTAATCTCCGGTCATATGGAAATATTTTCTTAATTAGAGTAATTATTTTTATGGCCAAACCAACTTGGGCCCATCTGATGAATGGTCTGGATCATGTTGACGTAATATGGGGATAATTTGGTCAAAATAACATTTTTTGGGTGGTTACTTTGAAGGGTCTAGATGACGCTGTTTGTCACCTTTCTTTTTAGAAGATCTCAACCAATCATTTGGCATGCTTTATCTTGGATGGCCCACACTCTCAAAAGTCAAACGTATCCAACAATCCTAACCATTCCATTGGAGGACCCTTGGGAAAGAGAATCAGATCTTGTACACGTGCACCAGGTACTTCAAAGTTATGATACTTCTTTCATATTTTTTATGGCCCATCGGTGATGTTTGCGTAGAATCCAAACCGTGCATCTGGTGCATATCCTCATGATAACCGTATATCATAAGAATCATCTCTATTGAATCCTCATGTGGGACACACGAAAGATAAAAGTGCACGATCAAACCAAAAATCTATATATTCACTTGTTTTGTCCCGGCTAAAATTTTACACGGATTGGTTACGCATGTCCATTCATCCTGGTGGGTGCAAATGATGAACGCATTGGATTATATATTAAAAATCCCTTGGACCCCACATTCCATCTGGAAGTTTCTACGGTAGGCATCCCTCTCCTCCACTTTTACCTTTTCCGTTGCCCGCCTGAGTTATGAATCAAGATGGGTTTTCGAATGTAACCTAACATTAGGGAGCTTGATATAATGGAACGGTTGGATGGAATTCACACATCACAATGGGCCCCACACAGCTCGGACGTATGAATGAAATGCGTGTTAACATTCCTGCCCATCATTATTAGCCGGTGGAGGTACGTGTGCGCACCGACGCCCGGTGCAACCGTGAGAAAACAAGGACGCGGATTTCCTGCTAAAGTTCAGCGTTGGTAACCTAGGTGGGGCCCATCATGATTTTTTTGAGAAATCCACTCCGTCCATACGTTGTTTTATATCATTTTATGATACAGGGACAAAAATGAGCTGGAACCAATATTCAACTGCACTGAAAACGTGAGTATTGAATGTCCACAGTATTGAATCAAGCTAATATTTTTGTTTTCAATTCATCCCAGTAGGAATGACGCTCTGAACGGAATGGATGGAATTTAAACATAACTGTCGATCCCAGGGAGGTTTCAACGGTAGGAATTTCCCTACCTACCTTCTCCTTTACTGCGGCCCACTTGAGTGTTGGATCCTGTTTATTTTTAGTTTCAGGTTCTAAAATTATCTTACAAAACGGATGGAAGGTGTGGATTTCTCACAAACATCAAAGTGGGCCCCACCTAGGTTTCCAGCGCAGGATCTTCCTGCTAAAGGCTTTCGCAGGAAATCCGCGTCCAGAAAACAAACATTTCCATTTTCAAAGGGTCAAGAAATCTGAAATCTGATCTCACAACCAAACAAAAAACGAGATGGGGCTGATCTTTTCTTATGTAAGGTGGGACCCACCTCGTCTTTGTTATCCGAAAGCACCGACTTCAGTACGATACGTCTGGACCAAGCATCATGTCTCGGCATATATCCCTTGTAAGTTGTAACGTACGTTCTGGATCTCTCGGGTGCAGATATTACTCGCAAATACCTAATCGCGCAATGACACGCACACGTGTGAAAGATCGATGCCACCCATCAGATCCCTAATCGAGGCGATCTTAACGGTTGGATTAGAGAAAATTCACTGCAGGAAAAGGTTCAACGGTTTTCTGCACGCGTTTACAAAATCCAACGGTTTGGATCATCTGTCTATATTGATTTGTGTACCAGGGCACACCATCGTACGCTTACCTGACGGGCAGCCAAGATCCCGTCTCCGCCGTTGATTTCAATGGGGCTTAGGCCCGTCGGTGACAAATCAATCTCACCTACCAAGAAAGGAAAAAACCGTCGATTCGACTATAATTTAGCCTCGGAAATGCATATAATAACTCCTTTAATCTTCCTTCTTTACTTCATTTACTAAAATATCTAATAAAATAAAATGACAAAAATAGCCCTAGGTTCATTTTACCTTTGAAGCCATGACATAAATACAGATCCTCTGCTTACCATACGTGGTAAGAGGCTGGTTGTTGTAATCTAACTGGCCACATCATTACGTACTATATTTAATGCAGCATTATTGGCAATAGCAATAATGACATGGATCGATAAAAACATAGTACAAATGAATTTTTCTGCTTATGATAGATAGACGATCCAGATTCAATCTTAAAATAATCTGAAGAGCCAGCATCTATGGAGCCATTCGTCTGGTCGGCTTGTGTCATGAATGGCTCATGTTTCAAAAATCACACTAGTCAAACAAATCAGCTCGTAGCATTTTTGTTGGACATGAGAACGTGGGTGGGTCCCAAAAGAGTTTTCCTTCTCAACTGGTCTATATTTTATCCTGTGAAATGCATTTCCAAGTTTCCGGAATTTTAGATGGAAAGATAGACGGTACAAGTTCAGTCATTTTAGTTTTTTTTTTTTTAATGTTAGCTTGTTAGTACATATTAGAGCTGGGCATCTGACCGAGTCGGATCGGATTTGGTCTAATCCGATCAGGTTTGAAATTTGTAGGTCCTAACCCGATCTTGATCAAATTTAGGACCGGATCCGAGTCATTTAACTCGAATAGATCCTAACTATTGCTAGCCTGAATTGATCCGACTGGTGTGGATAAACCCAGAAAAGCTCAAGATGAGCCCCACACAATTAACTCAGTAGGAAAAAACGGACGCTTAGCTTCTTAAAGAAGCTTTACACCAGAGATAGCTTCTTGAATAAGCTTTACACCACAGAGGCTTCTTGGAGAAGCTTTGTAACTCCCAAGTATAATGTTCGGTGTTCTGTGGGACCCAACATGTTGTATTTGTGTCATCCATGTCGTCCATCTATTTTTATATATCATTTTATGATATGAGAAAAAAAAAAAAAAAACAAACGATATCTCAATCTTAAGTAGACCACATTACAAGAAATAGTGTTGAATGAATTTTAATGACCAAATCAACTTATTGGATTTCAAATAAACGGTACAGTGGGCATTTGGAGGATTTTAATGGTGAATATCCATTCATTATTGTTTTGCTGTGGTGTGGCCCACGTAAGATTTATATCCCTATATATATTTTTTTTTATCAAGCCTGAAATGATCTGTAAAAATGGATGAACAGAATGGATGAAACACATGCATCATGGTGGGGCCCACAGAGCACCGACCATCAGCCACGGGCAGGTGTACTTGCTCTGTAGTTAGCACCAGCTAGCCTACCTGGCTGATCTAGGTACGTGTTTACTATATCTACACCGTTCATCTATTTTTAGAGATCATTTTAGAGCATTATCCAAAAAATGAATCATATCCAAAGATCATCTGGACCACACCATAAATAGCAGCGGAGATCATGATTTTCACCGTTAAAAAATTTGTAAGGCCCACCATAACGTTTATTTTACATCCAATCTGTTCATAAGGTCGCAAGTACCCGAAAAAACATATTTCATAAGGTCACAAGTACATGATTGAGGAGAAAAAATAATTTTCATATTCCTATGACCCTAAAAAGGGTTTCAATGGTAGACGTTCAATCTCCATCTAGTTTTTGCAGGGTGGTCCAGTTGATGGTTAGATCTGCCTTATTTTTTGTCTCAAGCATCAAAATGAGCTCACTAATTGGATGGACGGTTTGGATATAACACATACCTCGTGATCAGATCCAAAAAACTTGCTAACATTACCTGAGTCTGTCCGCTTCTCGCCTTCTCCTTGCTAACTTTCTCAATATATCTCTCTCCAGCAACTAAGTCCAAGCTCCGAAACCTCCTTCTCGCCTTCTTCTTCAACCGAAATAGAGAAGTAAATATAGAGAGAGAATCTATGATATAGAAAGATGACCGATCTTGACCATCGGTTCTGTTCGAATCAGGTCGGATTGGGTCTGATCGGGCCGGATCCACCGGTTCGGGTATGAAATGTCTAGCTCTAGTACATACCCACTTTTCACGAGGTTACACATCCTAGTACTATTCTCACTCCAATACATTTAACCGCGGAGTTCTGATCGAATCTGATGTATTAGTGTTTATAATTAGATAATTCTTATATAATCCGAGTAATAAATTATATTTTAGGACTATCTTAATCATAGAATCAAATAGTAATTAGACCTTTATGCTCTTATAATGGTCAAACCGATCATTGAATGTGCACCATTCATTTTCAACTTTTATAAAAGTTTTAAGAATCTTGCAGACTATTAGATCCTACTAGCTCACTCCTCTAAACCAACTTTTAATTATCACATCCATTAGAAAATCCTGCCATCTGAGGTATCTAATCTCGCTTATTACTATCTAATCAAAGGCCAACCCAACGCACACCCTACGTAATAGGGGCTTTGAAGCTGCGAGGACAGGTTGGTTCGAAGATCCATTGGTCAAAGGAAAGGGGAGGTCCATCTTTTGGGACAGAGCCATATGATGCAAGAGTGTTACGTATGGTTCCTTTGAGAAGGGTGTGATACCACCACCTATTAAACCCGACTAGCGGTCCACGGAGCTGCATCCCTACTCACCTAGTCCATACACATCGCTCTCTCCATGAGGCTGGCCGCTTATCCTAGATCTTCCCATTTCCAAGAAAATCCCAGGCTCGATCCAGTTTAGTAGGCCATCAAGTATTTTAATTTTGCACCCTTCCTCTGAAGGCAGCCTTTTAGATGTGTACAATAGCATATGTTTATGTAATTTGAATGTTATCCATTCAAAGCATCACTAATTGGATTGACGGCCCCGGTTGATTCATGAGTGGATCCCTGAATGTGGGCTCATACCCGGAGATAAGCGGTAAAAAACACATAAACGACGTGGATATACAATGCATCCGAGGTCGGGCCTACAGTCAGCGTCCCACCAACATCTCTCGCAGCCAATTCGGGCTCTTTGGCATCGCCTTATTGGTGAATGATAATAGCATATGTTCCAGCGTAATGTCCGTGTTAAATCTACTCCGTCCATAAGTTGAGAAATTTCATGTTAGGACGTGATCCAAAAAATCAATAACATCCAAACCTCAAGTGGGCCACACCAAAGGAAACAGTGTAGATGGAGCCGCCCACCATTGAAAGCTTACCGCAGGCATCCGATCCTTTCATGAGTTTATTCACAACAGAATAAAGGGAAAACATAAATATCATCTTGACCCAAAACCTGTGTGGGCCCAAGGAAGGTTTCAGTGTGCATTACTACTGTTTTGGCTGGTGTGGCCCACTTGAGAATTAGATCTGCCTTATTTTTTGACTCGCGTCCTACCCTCTCATCGAGAAACTGATGGACACAGTAGATTTTAAACTGACAACTCGGTGGACCCCACCTAGCCTTTTGTTCTCGACTTCCTGCTACAGGTGTCGCAGGAAATCAGCGTTGCAGATGCGACGGGCAGGACATGCATCGAATGTGAGCCATTGATAAATTTCTATCAACCATCCATTTTGGGTGTTAAAGGGTGGCCCACCTTATAACCGGATGGGCCTGATTTTCTAGACAAGGCATTCATATTTCAGTCCCACCAGATGAGAAGTTTGGATTCCACAACCGCGCGTCGTTGTAAACATATCAAATGTAAGTGCCTTGCATGCTGCCCGATTGGGTGCACTTTAGCATCGTCGCACGTGGAGCGCGATCATTTTTGTCGATGTCACGTGAAAAAAGCCACCGACCGCCACCTGACAAATAGGGACGCGAATTTCCTCCAACTGAAGGCAGCCCGTGCAACAAAAAACTCGTGGGGCCTACCGTGATGTACGTGTGACGTCCATTCCGTCCATCATTTGAGTCAGAACGTGTTAGGACATAAGCCTAAAACCGGGCCGTCTAAAACTCAAGTCGGCCACAACAGGTGGAAACATGAGACGCCTGCGGTTGAAAACTTCACAGGGCCCACTGTGATGTTTAAATGCAATCTGACACGTTTATAAGGTGAGTTCCACAGGACGAAATCAATAACCAAATATCAATGAGATACACAACTTACGTGGGCCACAAGAAGGTTCCAATTGTATCGTTCTTATCCTCACTTTTCCCTATGGTGTACTGCACTTAAGTCTTGGATCGGCCTGATTTTTTATATTCTTAAGTAATATGAGATGGCTCAAATGATGGATGGAGTGGATGTCATACAAGTATCACGATTGGCCCCACATTTGTTGCCGGGTCTTCGTACTACATCGCATTGGTGTCCGATAAATGGTCCGACCGGCGTGGCTGCAGGCACTCGCGCGAGTAGGCTCTAGCAACATATCCACACCATCTCACGTCGCTGTCTGTTCATTACAGAGTCCTGATGCAACGGGATATGAATAGTGTCTACCATTAAAACCTTCCTAGGGCCCACCGTAATTTTTATTTGACATCCAACGTGTAGGTTAGGTCATAAAGACCTTGACGAAGGCCAAAAACAAATATCAGCTTGATACACAAATTTTGTAGCCCTGAGAAGTTTTTAACGGTGAGAGTTCAATCAACACCGTGTGGTTTAGTTGAGATTTTTATCTACATCAGTCTTGGCTTCATGACATAAAATTATTTGGAAAAATGGATGGACGGCATGGATGAGACATATACATCACGTCAGGGTCCACAGCACCGAACACTAGCCATTGGCCAGTGGCAGGGGGAGTAGCCAATCCATTTGGGACCCAAAGTGCGAGTTTTCTGAAACGTTGAAATTGTGGACCCCACCATGGACCCTAGATAACCCCGTAATCTTCCAGATCTAAATGCCCCGCCGACTAATACCTGCTTCTTCTTTTTTAATGTCTCAACCACCTTCTTTTAGGTCATTTATTGAAATGTTACAGAATTTCTAAGTCGTGATACCCATTTCCATTGGGTACCTATCAGATCGAACGGTCCGGATCACCTAAGTTAGTTATGGACCTTTCCTAATGCACCATCAGGGCTAACTTCCATGTTAGCTCTGCACCATTTAAAAACAGTTGGGCTCTTCACTCTTCAGAAGCACACATGATGAAGTTAATCTGCAATCCAGACCGTCCAAATTGCTGCAGCAACTGTCGAAAGACCAAAAATGAAAGAACTGCCTTCAGAAGATAATATCAGCCATCTGATTTATTTTCCCTTCGAAATTGGATCATTCACTGTCTATTAACCATCCATTCAATATCCACTAAATTGAAGGCTAAGATTCCTTGATCAGCATAAATTTTTGACATATACACCATCCAAAACGGGACCCACAGTATGGATAGGCTAGATACGTGTACATAATGCCACACGTAAAATAAATCACGGCTATTTTTTAAATGGTGCAGAACTAACACCGGAGCCAGCGGCCACGGAAACGGATTGGCTACTCCCCCCGCCACCAGCCAATGGCTGATGGTCGGTGATCTGTGGGCCCCACCATGATGTATGTATTTCATCCATGCCTTCCATCTATTTTTCTAGATAATTTTATTGTACAGGACTAAAAATTATTTATATACCAATCTCAAGTGGACCACATTATAGGAGTTGAATGAACTTTGACCATTAAAAAACTTTTGGAGGCTATAAAAGTTTTGGATCAAGCTGATATTTGTTTTTTCGCTTCATCTGGGTCTGTATGACCTAATCAACAGATTTGATTTCAAATAAACAGTACAGTAGGCCTCATGAGGATTTTAATGGTGGATATCCAATCACTATTGTTTTCCTGTGGTGTGGTCCACCTGAAATTTAGAACCTTCTAATTTTTCCTATCAAGCCCTATACTGATATTTAAAAATGGATTAACGGAATGGATGAAATAAATACATCATGGTGGGGCCCACAGATCACCGACCATCAGCCATTGGCTGGTGGCGGGGGGAGTAGCCAATGCGTTTCCACAGCCCACAGCCAAAATCTCCCAACGACCGGAAGAAAAGGAAAGACGCGTTTTCGCGCGCGCGGGAGACGTTTAACGACTGACAGTTACCGAACCGAGAGCGCGTTGCATGCAGCTGTCAAAACTTCTCAGGGACAAAAATGCAAAACCCTAGAAAACCCAATCCAGTTTTTTTTTTTAGGACATAAGTGCCCCTACTGTCTGCTGCCACTGCCATTTCCACTCTTCTTCTCTCATTCCCTCTGCTATTTATACAGCTTTCCAATGCCCTAACCCCAACTGCAGAGCAGAGAGGGAGGGAGAGAGAGAATGGCAATGGTTGAAAGGAAGCTCTGCTTTCTCTTCTCCTTCTTTTCCTTCCTTTTGCTTTCTGGATTCTCATCGGCTGGCAATGTGACATACGATCGGAGGTCTCTCATCATCAACGGTCAGCGGAAGCTTCTTATGTCAGCTTCCATTCATTATCCTCGCAGCGTTCCCGGGGTAAGATTGGAAATGTAGTTCCGGCTTCGCGTTTTAGCTAATTGTCCTTATTTTTCGCGGTCGGCGGGAATCCCGATGCAACATTCAGATTGGGTCCTGTTGCCCATTTTCTGAGGAAGGGGTGGAATCGGATGGCGAAAGTGTGTTGGGATCCCCGCCCGTTGGCAATGGACGGTGGGGTGTTTTGGAACAGAGGAGTTATTTTTCTCTTCCTCTCTCTCTCTCTGTTTTTTATTTATTTATTTATTTATTTATAGTTTGTTGTTTATGAAATCTTTTTGGTGTGGAGTAGATGTGGCCGGGTCTTGTTGCGACTGCCAAGGAAGGAGGGATTGATGTGATTGAAACATACGTCTTCTGGAATGGTCACGAACTTTCTCCTGGCAATGTGAGTGTGTTTGGCAGCTTTGATCTGTATCTGATGAACAGAGAGAAGAAAAAACGGAGTTATATATATATATATATATATATATATATATCCAGCAATGGTACAGCGGGACCCACCTTTCGGTCCCATAAGCTGCTGAGCTGGTTGGTGGTGGGCCCCATCATTGGACTGACCATGCCATTGTATCTCCCTCATCAGGTGACCGTGGCCATCCTATGAAAATGGGGAACTAGAACAATATCCAATCTCATTTAACGGGTGCCAAGTTGGATCCCTAGGATCATTTTAGGATGATATGTCCTGTCCACTGTGGGGCGATCACATGATGATTTAGATGGTGGGCCCCACATGTACAGTTTATTCGGCCCACCAAAAGCTTATTTGAGCATTTCATATTTCCTCATGAAAAAGACAGTGTTTTCTACCCTTTTATTAAACATGAATTCAATCATTGATGTCAAATATGGCAGTATTATTTTGATGGGCGCTTCGATCTCGTCAAATTTGTAAAGATTGTTCAGGAAGCTGGGCTTTATTTGATCCTGCGAATTGGTCCATTTGTTGCAGCTGAGTGGAATTTCGGGTTTGTCTGTTAATTTATTTCTTGTACAATTGCTGTCTGTTAAAAGCTACTGATCTCTTACATGCATGCTTTTGAAGTTATGTTTACCTGTTTGTATGGCTTGAAATCTTGATCACAACTGTTGGGTTATGTCTTTACAGTGGGGTACCTGTTTGGCTGCACTATGTGCCCGGCACAGTCTTCAGAACTGACAACGAACCCTGGAAGGTTTGGGAATGGGCTTATCATCATCCAGTTCTTGAGAAGAAATGTATGACGTGCAGCCAAAATTAGCGGCATTTCAGTTCGGGCAAGCATTCCATAGATATTGGGCCCAGCTTCAAGATGGTCCATACTGTTCATCCGCCGTGATCCTCAGGGGATGGGCAATTCTGCAAAAACTGTCTAGACTGTTCATCTGCCGTGGTGCTCAGGGGATGGGCAATGCTGCAAAAACCATTCTCGTTGGACAATTTTGGCTGTCTGATTCATGGTCGGCAAATTGATGGTTAAATTTACAATACAGCCAATGGTCCATGTGTAAAGGACAAAAGTGTTCTGATCAAATAACTGGGATTGTTTGATGGAGCTGAATTTTGGTCTATTGCCTACCAGATGATGACTTGGATTACTGGAAGGTGGGCCCACATCTATGGAATACTGGCCTGTATGAAGATTCTGTTAAATTGGGCAGTGCATTGTATAATACTCGTCTCTTTAAGTTCATATTTCTTGTAGAATTGTGAACATGATTGATCATGAACCTTAAACTTCTTCCCATGAGATGTGTCCAATAAGAACATGGTTTTACCTTACTATCATGTTTATTGTCATCCAGATTCACATGAAAAACTTCACGACGCTTATAGTGAGCATGATGAAGCAAGAGAAGATGTTCGCATCACAGGGAGGGCCTATTATATTGGCTCAGGCAAGTGTAACTCTTAATTTCATGCTGTCTCATGGTTATTTAACATGACTACTGTGCAACCTCCGAGTGGCTTAGTGGATCGACATGGTCGATCTTCCTTTGTAGGAATCTGCTGATGGGCAATGCTCAGTAGACACAAAGAAGTTTTCTGGATATCTATTCATTTCCAAGTATATTCTGGAATTTTTTTTCCATACAGGAGAACAAATATATGAAGATACTCATAAGCAATGAAAGTATATCCTTGAACGTTGTTTCAGGCTAACTAAGCCATATTGTAATTTTAAAGAAGTAAAAAAACCAAAAAAAAAAAAAAAACTAAATTAAGTGCTTCTACACAATAGTAGAAAGAAATCAAGGTTCATATTGTGGTTCTGAAAGTATTGTATCACTGCATGATTTTATTTCGATGCATTCCCAATATGATACAACACCTTGCAATATTATCGATCTTGCAATGAGACTGAAAACTCCAATAAAATTATTGGAAGGATGTATCAATTATACATTTTGATACCATGCATTCATATCGAAATGTTTTCATGACTTAAATGATACTTATCAACATAGTAATGTATTTCGATACAGATATTCGCATCATATTACCAGATGTACGTTCCCAATTTGGTACATTGCTAGCTTTTGAACCTTGAGAAAACCAATATATTTTACATTAGTTAAGCAAATTGATTACTCAAATGCCATAATGGGATAAAAGATGTAAGAGGATTAAGTATGGGGTGCACTCCAGTAGTAGCAACATCACCATAAGCTTATGGTGGTACTGAGCAGATGTGGAGTCGTGTATGTAGCACATCCAACCCGTCCATCTGATGCGTCCCCTCAGGTTACCCCCAGGTCCTGAAAATCAGCTTGATCCAAAACTCTGGTGGGCTACAGCACAGGGAACAGGGGGGGTGCCTACACTTGATTCTTACCAGGGCCCACCTCAGTTTCGGAACAGCCTATTTTCCTAGCCCTTCATCCAGGGCAGATGAAGTGTCTGGACAGCCTGATTTCCATATACACAGCATGGGGGTGCCCCTTGCAAATCAAGGGTGCGCGTCCTCTCTCAGTTTGTCCCCTGTGCTGTGGCCTGCCTGAGTTTTTATTTGGGCTGATCTTTGGGCCCTGGCCGTAACGTGAGATGACGAATCTGATGGACTGATCAGATGTTGTGAATACATCATGTGGGCCCCACTTCTGCCCAGTGCCACCAGAGCATACCCCATTTAGTATTATTATACATGTTGAGGATCTTCTTACTTCACTTTCCCAATCCTGTTGATATGGAAAGCGATTCCCTTGATATTATTTGGGAAAAAAAGGGAAGGAAAAAAAAACAAAGGTGAGGTGTTTCTGTGGAGACTAACACATTCCATCAAGTTGATTTTGGTTCTATGCAAGCATTTTTTTGGTTATTTGTCACCCGACTATATGAGGGTGTGTTGGTAAATTGATATAATCATGGAATATATGCATGGTTTCCTTTTTCCTATTGTCAACTTCCTTTTTTAGGTTGATCGTTATTTTCTACAGGCCATCATTGCTGGAATTTTCATAGATTTCTACCTATACAACACCTGTGCATTGCATGAAATTTTTTGTAGTAAAAGAGTTTCGTTCAGTTATTGATAAAAAATGATTATTTTTTATGACTATAAATGTATGTCAAACACTACTATTTGAGCAACTATTTTGAATGTTGTCTTTCGTGATTCATTATCATCATCATGACAGCCTTGTCCCAGATATTCGGTGTCAGCTTTATGAATCTTCTTCTAATTGAAGTAGGCATTCTCATAGTAGCTTGGGAAAAGTTCAACGACCAGATGCCCACCCGATATCAATCCTCGTTTACCCAGGTTGGGGACCAGCTGGTGCAACTGTTACCATGAAGTTGTTAAGATAATCTCGTCTTTCTTGACTTTTAGAAAATGTTGTCGCTGAATGTCATGATAAGATAGGTTAACATCACAGAAATGTGTGTTTCTTCAGATCCTGTTTAGCAGGTGGTTCCTTTGTGAAGATGCCCAAATGATACATCAAATAGGATGTAAACTGCTGGTGGTTTATGGATACTGCTTGAAAGTTCTTTCAAATTATATCCTTTTTGCTAGGCAGTGACTGTTTCGGATTTTTGTTACTTTATCTTTCCAGTAATTTTTCCACAACAATGAGGCCCTGATTTTCATGTAATTTGTTAGTATCTGTTTCAAGTGCGGAGGAGTTGACTAAGCAGTTGTTCTGTTGCAGATAGAAAATGAATATGGAGACATCGAAAGGGTTTATGGAGAAGGCGGGAAGCCATATGCAATGTGGGCTGCACAAATGGCAGTTTCTCAAGATATTGGTGTCCCTTGGATAATGTGCCAGCAGTATGATGCTCCTGATCCTGTGGTGAGGATTTAGTCACTCATAAAAAAGTTCTAAATTTTTTCTAAGCCGAAGCAATAATTGATCTATATATGTGTATATATGTACACACACATGCAGCACAGATCAAGCTAAGCAATAACTGATCTATATATGTATATATATGTACACAGTACACATACATGCAGCACAAATCATTGATTGATGTATTTGTCACCCAAGAATCAATTTATGTGTACCTCTTAGTCTATATTTGGCTACTGTTAAATGGCAGTGTGATTCTTCTTCTATGTGCTTCTGACTGTTTCAACCTTAGCTACTTGAATTTGATGGAGGACATGGGTATATAACTTCAGAGCAGAGTTTATTGCTTGTAGCACTTGCGACTGCTGATAGAGCAATGATTGTGGTTGATGAGCTCAGAGATTTCATATCTAATAGTTTAAATTTTAGCTTTTATTAGCAAATCCTGTCTTATCAATCCCTCATTGTTCAAGTGTTGAATGGAATAATTTCCTCTTCTTCTTTTTTCTTTAGTTTGGAGCCGCAATATTGCGTTGCATAAAATTTCAAAGCTAATTGGATAAAAGGATAGTTTAGTTGTATTATCCTTTGTTTTTCTTTACATTTGGGAAATGGGTTTTATAACTACAGTGAATTAGATTCACTAAAGTAACCCCATGAATTCAATATTCAGCTCACGGCATGTGCATTCATTGTCTTTGCAGATAAATACCTGTAATTCATTTTATTGTGACCAGTTCACACCCAATTCCGTCAACAAGCCAAAAATTTGGACAGAGAATTGGCCTGGATGGTAATGATTCTCTTTTCTTCACATTGCCATTTTTATCTGCAGTTCCTATTATGTTTGAATTCCATAACTAGAAGCTGCTTCTGCCATTGATGATTTGATTTGAGGAGTGCAGATGGTTGCACAAAATATAACTATTAAATGGATAGCCCGAACTCATTTCTTCTCTGTGATTGGTTCAGTTGATTGTCTTTTTCTGGCTGAGAGTTCATAACCTTTCTTTCTTTAATACATTCATGGCTGCATGCAGGTATCTGAATTCTGATTGTCGCCTTGAGTCCTCAGATTGGATTAGACATTTTGTATACTTTAGAAAAATCAACTCCTGCATATTATTGCTGCTAAAATCTAGTTGAATATTGACAACTCACTACTGTTTCATGTTGATGTCAAACCAAATTCAGTAGGCATGCATATTTGTGAAATGGCCTTTTAATAGCTATTTGGATCTCTGCCTCTTTGATTCCTCACATACCAGCAAGTGTTTAAGCTTCCCAGAGCTCATAGTGTGTAAAATGACTCTCAACGATGTAGTGCTTGTAGGCTGCAGATCTGGTCACTGCCTGTGAATTCGGAAGGGCCATGAGTCCAACTACAATTCATAGAGGATGTGTTGTACTAGATATTCGTGTAAATTGAAGTACTGCTCCATCATCTTTCAAAAAAAAAATAAAAAATCGTAGTACTGCTCTCTCTATGAACAGGAAGGAAGTCCAACCTGGAACATTGATACTAGTATATTCAGTACAACATATCCTCTGTGCATAATTGTTCTTACAATGGTAATTTATATGGTGGTAATGGGTGATAGATCTGCTCTTTCTTTTCTTTATTGATACATCCTATCTAGCTTTCTTCATTTTATTTTTTTTAATTGATACATATTATTCAACTTTCCATGAGTGACCTTGAGACATTAGGGGATTGCTAGAGGAAAATAGCTAGGCGGACTATAATAGTTCATTCCAAAATATGCAGTTCATTCCCTACAAAGTACATTCTGGGTTTTGTTTCCATGCCTCATTACTCTAGTTGCATGGATGCTTTCGCTCCTTATAAGATTGAAGCCTGACAGAATTTTATATATTTAAAAGAGGATTTCGTGGTTCTTGTTGCATTGACATACAAAAGGCCAATTCAATCGAGCAATTTATTTTGTTTGTAACTTTATGAGTGCAAGATGATGCTAACTTTATATACGATGAGAAGATAGGATACTCTCAATTGCTTGTGAGGAAGACACATGATGATATCTGAAAAGTGTCTCATAGGAACCATCCATTTGAAAGATATTTCAATTGAATAGATCCGAAAATTGTTACTCATTGTAGTAAAGGCGGAACTAGGAGAGCCTTGTGGACTGAAAGATGTGAGATATGAATATTGCACATCTGGGGAAATGGCTTTGAGATTTGAGGCTTAGGATGGCCACTCATAGAAGCAAGTGATTTTGCACCAAGGTTTCGTCCCCCAATAGAGGAATCTGGATTATGAGGTATTTAGGGTGGAAACAAAGTTAATCAAAGTGATCATTCGCGGTATTGGGGTTGGCTTGCGAACACAGGTCTCAGAGATATGTGAAAGTCTATGTTCACTTCTACCAGGTTGTTCCCAAGAAAGAAGTAATTATTTTTTAATCCTATAATAATCTCTTGGGATCAAGTGGTGCAATTGCAAGAGCTTAAGAGGGTCTATGAGACAAAATTGAGGAATTTCTTAGTCTTATGGAGCTTTTGAACTGATGGACACCTTCACTAGGTGAAAGGGATATATGGAAGTGGAATCTTGAGAGGTTGGGGACTTCCTCAGTGAATTTGTTCTATTCATTACTTTCAGAGGATGTCGAAGGAAGGAGATGGCTCCAAAAACTTCAGTTTGGTCTTGCCAGTGTCCACCAAGGGCGATACTTTTCCGCAAGCTTGTCGGAAAAGCTAAGGTGCTGATGAGAGCAGACAGGTGATTATTTCAAATTTATGCTATGCCTTAAAAATGAGGAATCAGGTGGACCATTTGTTTATGCATTGCATCTTCATGGGGCTGTTTGGTGCACTTTTTTTAATATATTTTGGATGGTCTGGGTGATGCTTAGGATGATAGAGGTCATCCTTTAGGTGTGGCACAGGGGCTTCATGAGAACAAGGTGAAACATCTTGCCACAACTTTGTTAGCTGGATTTGGCCAATATGGAAGGAATTCAAAAACAGGACGTTTTGCAACAAAGGCTAAGTACCAGATGAGGTGTTCCAGAGAGAGAGAGAGAGAGAGTAATTTGGGCTACCACCAGATGTAGCAAAGATCAGAACGGAAGAAACTATGAGGATCTAGTCCCCCCTTTTTGGGGTGCTGGTTCCTCATCATCTGCCCCTTGAGTTTTTTTTTTTGTTTTTTTCTCTAGCGGGCTTGTTTTGTTGCTTTGCTTTTGTAGCTTTAATAAGGTTTCAGTCACCACTCAAAAACTGTAATGATTATCATTAGTAGTAATGATCATGACATTGTACCTCTTTTCAGGTTTAAAACTTTTGGGTCCAGAGATCCTCATAGGCCGCCTGAAGATGTTGCTTTTGCTGTCGCTCGGTTTTTCCAGAAAGGCGGTAGTGTTCATAATTATTACATGGTAGTGTGACTCTCTCCAAGTTATCTAATTTTTCCTCAAGAGATAACAAATATCTTTGTGTAATGTCCACCTTATTAAGCCCACAAGTCAATTTTTCTAGAAGTGTTAACTCATTGTGTGCCTGTTCACTAATGCTCAAATTGGATGGTGGGCATTGTGTAGTATCATGGTGGAACAAATTTTGGTCGTACTGCAGGGGGGCCATTCATTACAACAAGCTATGATTATGATGCACCGATTGATGAATATGGTATGCTATTTTTCTGATAATAAGTTTTGAATGCACTTCTCTTTCTATCCAATTTGCTACTGATGTTTATGAAACCCAGAAAAGGGAGGAGGTTACTTACTGACATCCCTTATCTCTTTCTTTCTATGATGTTTCTTTAAATGGATTTCCAGGGCTCGCAAGGTTACCCAAATGGGGGCACCTTAAGGAACTACATAAAGCTATAAAGCTATGTGAGCATGCACTGTTATATGGGGAGTCAACTCTTGTGTCCCTTGGTCCTCTACAAGAGGTAAATTTTCTTTCCCTTTTATGTATTTGTTTCTGAAAAGTTTCTAATTTACATTGTTATCAGCAAGAGAGTCATGCATAAATATCCCAAGCCTCTTGGTTTTAGCGTTGCCTATATGGCGATGCTAAACTGGTGAGGATTCACCATGATCACTGCTAACCATGGTGTCTAGTGTTTTTGGATTTGTGGTGATAATCTGTTTCTCAATCAGCACTTGTCTAACTTGCGTCTATATCTGCAATTCATAATCAATGTTAATTTTTGTCGGTATCCATGTCTGTGATCTGAAATTTTGAGTGTTTTCATATCATCTGTTGTGCAAATTTTCACTTTATCTTCATTATTGTGCAGGCCAATATTTATAGAGATCCCTCAGGAGCATGTGCTGCATTCATCGCAAATATGGATGAAGAAAATGACAAAATACTGAAATTTCAAAATATATCTTATCACGTTCCTGCTTGGTCAGTTAGCATTCTGCCAGATTGCAAGAATGTGGCATTTAATACAGCAAAGGTGTCTTTTCACTTATCATACAAATTTATAATTCTCTATGACATTCGTGTAGAATGGAATATTATTACAGCTCATAATGCAATGGAGTCAACCATCGATACATTTCATAAAATACAATTCATTATCCATACATAGTAAACTCGATTAGGCATCAATTTGTGATAAATAAATACCCATGTGAAAAGCATAAAAAATCATGGAATCAGTAGTTGAAAACCATTGGATATGAAATATGATTAATATTATTATGTTAAATTTTCATCTATAATTCCCAAAAAAAAGAAAGAACTGCTATCCTTTTTTATTCATGTGGGCACTGGATTATTATGCAACAACTCATGACAACCTGGATTAGATCAGGCTCCTCAAGTTATACCTATTCACCATAAACGATGAAAGTACAAATCGATAGTAACTTGATTGGCGTGAGTTGGTGATAAATGTAATTAAATGCCAACGTGAAAATATTGAAACTTGTCAAACTAATAGTCTAAGAAATAGCGCTGTCAATGGGTTGGGCCTGGGCCTATCAAAGGCAAAATAGGTCTAGCCGAACAGCCTGGCCCAAATAGTTCAAAATCCGGGCCTAAGACAAACTCTAGGGCCACTTGTTGACATATTAATGCAGGGGCATTTTCACACCAGGCTTGAGTGGGGTTGCTTGTGGGATGCAGGGGCACACTCAGGGTGGGCGGCTCCTGTGAGGCGGGTGGCTCGTGTGAGGCAGTACCCATGTGATTTGGGGCCCACGAGGGGGGTTCGGCCGAGGTCCTAACCCATGAGATGTGGGGCCAAGCTATGAGATAAAGGGATTAATTCACCATGCTCTAACAGTTCGAGCTTTTAGAGCAAGTGGTTAATTGTCCAGCATCACATATCTACTAAGAAACAACTGAAGGTGAAATATGATTAATGTAATTGGGCTTTACTTTTCACCCGTAATTATTCAAAAGAGAAATGCTTAGCTGTCCTTCTTGGGTTATGATTATCATGTAATGGCATTATGCATTAGGTTCATCTAGTAATTAACTATATACTCAACGGGTGCTCCAGAGCAAAGATGCAATTTTTTTGGACATAATGCCTGATGGATTACCTTTCATATTCTGACACCACTTTTGTCATCCTTGCAAACTCTATTATATTAAATTCTTACATACAAATTTCACCAGGTTGGATCCCAAACTGCTATTGTAAAAATGGTACCAGATAAAGACGGGGCAAATTTGCAGTGGGATGTATTCATGGAGAAGGCAGGCATCTGGGGAGAAGCTGACTTTGTTAAGGATGGTTTTGTAGATCATATAAATACCACGAAAGATTCAACTGATTATCTTTGGTATACAACAAGGTTAGCGTCTAACTATTTATATCATCTAATAACATGCTTCGTTTTTTTTCCCTGTGGTTATGATTTTTGACTGATGGAACTTTTCTGAAAAGAGGTGGCCTTGAAATTGAGTGGATGGATAGAGGATGATGCTGTGTCACACAGCGAGAGATTTTGGGAAAAGATTGAGTTGGAGAGATTAATGCTCCCTCTAATCTTATTTTATTGAGCAACCCTAATACAAAATGATATGGAGTCCTGAGGCCTGTGGGTGCAACGAAATTTGAGACATAAATACACAATATACTCTAACAGAGAAAAACTGTTAGTATATTGGGAAATTGAGTGGATGGATAGAGGATGATGCTGTGTCACACATAGAGAGATTTTAGGAAAAGATTGAGTTGGAGAGATTAATGCTCCCTCTAATCTTATTTTATTGAGCAACCTTAATACAAAATGATATGGTGTCCCGAGGCCTGAGGGTGCAACGAAATATGAGATGTAAATACACAATATACTCTAACAGAGAAAAACTGCAATACAAATGGAGGCAACGGAAAATAAATTTATGCAAGAGGCATTTATCCCCACCTAGTGAGTATATTGCAATTAACCCAAAATTTGTGTGTGTCGCGAAGAAACTACTGCAGCAAATGCCATTCAGTTATTAACTTATTATCTCGGCACTTACTCCAAGTTACATCTTATTTATTTAAAAACATATCAGAAGTCTTAGAACCCTCTTACATTTTTTCAAGGTTCCCATTAATCATTTGATGGCATGAGAGCAAGTTCATGAGGATTTTCTTTTTTCATTGCAAGCCCAAGGGCTGGGCTTGGGCTTGAAATCTTGGACCATATTCCAGCCCAAAATGGGCCTAGGCCATAATGAATGGCTCAGCCCAGCCCGCTTGGCCCATTCCAATCATCAATTGTGCCATTGTTACAAAAGAAGAAGAAATGGATTGTTTAAAGATACTTGTGAGTGGTTTCCATCCAACGTGCATGTGTAGTTTAAAGACGCGCTGGATGTGGGGTCATGTTTCAATGGTCCAAACTGTTTATATGATGGAATTAGTCATAGATGGAGGATACCCTAGAGAAAATTCTAGGTCAAACTATTTCAACCTTTGATCATTTAACTCTTTTCCTTACAAGGTGAGACCTGGCCTAGCCCAACCCTGTTAGGCTAGGGCTAGGGCCTTTTCAGTCCAATTAGGGCTAATGCTTAGGAGACCAACCCTAGCCTCGCCCTACCCCTACCCATTGCCAGCCCTAATCTCAAACTTCTAAGGTATTATTATCCTTTTCCTCACTTCTCTTCATTCTATCCCCTCCCCTCTCTTTCTTTTAGTATTCCTATTCAATGCCACCTTACGAAATGGGGAGGAAACCCTGTGCGCTGCTTTTCCTCGCATTTTCCGTATTGTGAAGAATCAGAATATTTCTGTGGAAGCCTCTTTTTTGATTGCTGGAGGTGCCGTAGCGTGGAACATAGAGTGTAGAAGAGCTCTCAGAGATAAGGGAAATTGAAGAATATGCGGCCCTTCTCAGCCGGATTTATAGCGTCAGCCCAAATCAGCAGTTGCCAGACAGGTTAGATTGGCGTCTGGACAAAAATGGTGAATTTTCGGTAAAATCCCTTCACTGTCTTCTTGCGAGATCTCCTAGTGCTGTGTCCTCCCTATATCATGGCTGGAAGTATCAAGTCCCCCCCAAAATTGTTGTTTTTGGTTGGTTGGTTGGCAAGGATTCGGTGTTCACAGTTGACAATCTGAGAAAGAGAGGAATGATCATCACAAATATTTGCTTATGTTGCATGGCGAAAGAAGAATCAGTGGACCACCTCTTCATTCACTGTCACTTCATATACCAGATTTGGTCAGCCCTCCTTGCTCGTTTTAAGATTCAGTGGACCTTCTCGAAGTCTGTGAACGATCTCCTCCAAGCCTGGCATGGAGCTACTTGTGGGAAACAAATTTCTAAGCTTTGGAGAATGTCTATCCTAGCGGTTTGGTGGGCTGTTTGGGAAGAAAGAAACGATAGATGCTTCAATGATTCCTCCAAATCAGCTGAGGCTACTTTTCTTAGGGCGACTCATCTCTTAATCGAATGGGCTTCTTCTTTAGTTTCTATGCAGGATTGTAATTTTCTCTTTTTAGGAGTCTAACTGGCTGACCATGTCGGCCGCCTAGTCTCCTCTATTTTGTTTCTCTCTTTTCCTTTAATACAATTCAGTTATCTTTCAAAAACAAAAGTTACCTTATGAAATTTTCATACCTCTAAAATCTCCCTTTCATTTAGAAACTCATCTCACATGATTTTTGTTTCCTAGAGCCTACTTAGCTATTTTTCTAAGCCCATCTCTCAATCCACCAAAATCCTACCTGGACATCATTATTCTCTCTTATCTTATATATTCTTCTTCTTTCTTTCTCTTCTCCCAATACCAAATCCTAACCCTTCATCATCCAAAAAAGAAGACTCCAACAATGTTCTATTTTGGTACACTACAACAGCCCTACCATGCACTAAAAGAATCCCTTCTTCACTTCTCTCTTTTCTGGTATCCATTTTCTTCTCCCCTTCCCCCTTGTTTTCTTTGGAACTCAAATCTTGTAGAGTGCCCCCTCTCTCTAATATAAAATATCTTTGCATTTTATTTGTTAACAAATGGAAGAGTTCACATAGCCATGTGGGGTTGCATTGAGTAGGGAAATGGGGGATGACATATAATCAATTTTTGTAGTATCGGAATAGTTACATGTATCGATGGCTGGGGATATGGAACATGTATTGATATCATTGTTTTGAATAGCATCCGTAGCATAGTGGTAGCGTTAGCAAATAGCGTAAATCCCCTATAGCATACACTACAATGGTCATAGCATATGTAGCGTACACTATGGTTTTGTTTTTTTATAAATGATAATTGTATTTTATATATTGTACTTATTAATACTCTCAACCTGTGGGATTTTAATTTCCTTTCATACTTGTAACTTGTGGTTTCAAGTAGACATTATTAATTAAAGCGGTTTGCTTAGAAAATTGTTGATGTGATAATGATTTGATTTGGTTATATATGTGGATTGGCTTTTAAACTAATAACTTGTTTGAACATGCTTATACTTGAAAAAATGAATCATCTTTTAGGCTTTATATATATATATATATATATATATATATAGATATATATATATATATATATATATATATATATATATATATATATATTGTTGAAGTAATTAAGTCCCTTGATATACATTGATACACCACACTCTGACAGCTTGAGCTTTTAGAGTGAATGGTTGTTTGACATGGTATCAGAGCGGAAGGTCCTATGTTTGAATCTCGAGAGCAGCAAATATACCTCACTAAAATATTATTCTCTCACGGGGGACCAGGAAAATCAGATCTGGCTCAAGGACCGGGAAATCAATCCCCGCCTATTTATGGTGTGAGCGTACCTCCACCCTTGTCAGTATGTTCCCGTGCAGAGTTCCCACCCCGCACGTGCGGGGTGGTGTTGAAGTAATTAAGTCCCTTGATATACATTGATACACCACACTCTGACAACTTGAGCTTTTAGAGTGAATGGTTGTTTGACATATATATATATATATATATCATATTTTCCCTATTTTTAAATTTAAAAATAGAAGTATCCTGTAAGCTGCTACAGAGGGTTGAATGCTACGCAACATGTTACTGCAAGTCTGCAATTTAAAACATGGATTGACATCACCATTATTATCGCTGATACTCGGAAATGTGTCATTAACTAAAGGAAAATTGGGGAAACACAAGGAAAATGGTGGAATATCTCGATGAAATTTCAAGAGATGCTAAAATACACATATTTGCATATTTAGGAATCAAATAATTGCAAAAAGGACACGTACACAATAAGTTTCTCTTTAATAGGAGCCTAAAAGCATGTAACACTAACTTAGGAAACATGAAAAAATGGTGAAAATTACCAATGATACTTCATGAGATGCTAAAATACACATTTGCATATTTAACAATAAAATAACAGAAAAAAGGCACATATTTGCATATTTAGAAATCAAATAATAAGTTTCCTTTTAGTGGGGGCCTAAAAGCATGCATCGTTAACTCAGGGAAACATTGGGGAAACGTGGTGAAAATAGTGGACCCATCCATCCATCCTTACAAGCACATACATAAACACACATGCATGATCCATCCATCCATCCAACCATCCATGCATCCACACACAGACACACACATGCACCCATCTATCCACTCAACCATCCATCCATCCATGCATGCATGCATGCATCGACGATCCATCCATCCATCCATGCATGCACACATACACACATATAAACATGCATTTCATCATACAATCATGTGCCCATAAAAAATTGTGATGGAAATTTTTTTAATAAACAGATTTTTAGCGATATTATCGAAATATTGCTGATACATTGGTGATGCAAGCGACACTTGGAATTTACATAGTCGAAAACATTGGCGATATCGACACATTGTCGTTACTTAGCAATATCTCGCCGATATATCGCTATTACCTGGAATTTCTGATACCTCCAGGTTATCAGTATTGCCGAGATGGAGATACAAATAATATTGGAGGATATTATCGATAATATCAGGAATACTCAGAACAATGTCGAAAACATTGGCTATGTCGATACATTGGCGATACTCACCAATATATCACCGATACCTAGAATTTCTGATACCTACCAGTGTTATCGGTATCGCCGAGCTGGAGATACGGATAATATCAGGGATACTATCGGTAATGTCAGGATACTATGAATAATGCATATAATAAGTTGAGTAGGAAGAAGAAAATCCAGGAGATAGGATCCATACAATGCATGGTACAATCTGATATATGGATGAGTGGAGTTGGTTCAGAAAAGAAGGGAAGCACAGGCAACTCTTGGAACTCTAGATGGAACTGCCTCAGGCCTGGTTGGACGGCCATGTGTTTCCATTCCTGGCACAAACCAGATCCAACTTCATTTGTCAGGAGGGAGAAGAATTTCCAGGCACGGGATAACAAGATGTGCAAACATGCCATCAAGGATGGTACCTGCTTTTGAAACACCGGAGTATGAGGAAGATCAGTCCAAAACCCGAGAGGGGAACTGCAGATTGCCCGGGCATCTACCAGAAATACCGTGTGAGTTGTTGGAGGGGATAGGATGATTAAGAACTGAGCCATACCCAAAGATGAGCGCAGTCTTAGACAATAATCTTCATGACAAAGGGCCAGAAAACACCCTCACAATCTGAATACCTGAGCTCCAGCACATCGAGATGTCCATATGTGCTACATACTTGAGGCAATAACTTCCAAGCAAAGGTTCTCCTGGAATTGGATAATTAACTTTGGTTGTACCATTGCATGGAAGTTACTTATCCCTTTCAAAGTTAGTAGAGAGAGTTAACATGTATCTGGAAATCTGGAAGTCGAAACATGTTCTGAATGCAAATACGATTTTTCAGAGGTACCTCTGATACGTGTTTAGTTATATACATCTCGTTGATAGCCATTTGTAGAAGAAGCATCAACTGTTTGAATGGAACTCCGAAAGGGGCTAGCTGAGATTTTCTTTTAACTATTACAGACCTAAACCCTGATTTTGTTTTAATTACTGGATCCATTTTCTACACTTGCGGTTACAAGAAAGTAGAACATTTTAATGAGAACATGTAAAACTTGTCAATAAAAAACAATTTAGAACTTCTAGTGTGCTATGCGAACAAAGTGTAGTCATAACTCATAGTGACATCCTTGCATGCTAATGAGGTTTTAAACTTTATGATATGGCAGTTTGTACGTTGATGAAAATGAAGAATTCTTGAGCAAAGGAAGTCGTCCAATACTTATAGTAGATTCAAAAGGGCATGCTCTCCATGCTTTTGTGAATGGGGAACTTCAAGGTTCTTATCTAATTTTCTCAATCTGTATCAGCTACTTTATTTAGCTAGGACAAGGCTATGATGATGATGTGATGATGATGATATATATGAACTGCTTTATTTGTTTGTAAATTACTGCTGAGATGAGTTCATCAAAGAGAACTTTTCCATACCATAACTGGTTGTGAGAGTACACTCTGTGTTAGTATATGCATGCATTACATGTTTGTTTTATAACTCTAAATGTGATATTTCTGACGGAGCAATTTTAAGTTATCCATTTGCACCGTGGTGCTCTTTTTCCAGCACATAACAACACTGGCCATTTACTTACTATACAAGAGCTGAATAAACTAGCTGATCGCATAGTATTCCTAAAACTTTTAATCCTAATTTCCTTGCTATTTTCAAATAGCTGGACAGCAACCTATATGGTACTACATGCAATGTGGTTCTTTGTTTTATTGGCTAGAATTGCAGTTAGTTTATATTCAGAACTTTGGACCTGGAAGCATTACAGGGTGTTCGTATCCACAAGCAAGATTTTCTCATGCATGATTATAGGTGAAGAAAACATGATTAGGAACTGCAATCCTAATTCATTTGGTAGAGATTTATATACATATTGTAGATATTGATAAGAAATTACTTTATTGAATTGAAGAAATAATTATGAACTTAAGGAATTTATGTAATGCTTTTGGGAAGGGTAAAAGATTAAAATTCCCAGATGATAGAGGAAGAAAATGTTTAAATGACATAAAATGCTTTTTTTTTTTTTTTGAAAAGTAAGGATTTTATTGACTAAGGAAACAGACAAAACAGAGGAGCATCAAACAAACAAGACAGAAAAAACAAAAGGAAAAGGAAAAGAACAGAGCCTAAAACTATACATCCACTGTCCCCAGGACAGCAAAGACCCACACGGACACCCACAAATTAGGAAGCCCAATCCCTAAACAAGACTAGGACCTGGGAAAAACCCTGCCGCTGCTACTACCTCTTAAGCTGGAGAATGAACTGATACTACATCTTAAGCTGGAGAACAAACCACATATTGTATTCGTTTGCAGACCAGTGATTCCCTATGCATGATAAAATCTGTAGCTACTTCATCTTTGCATTTCTATTTGGTAATCTCGGAAGCTGGAGGTGGTTACTTCTCTTTTTCTCCAAAGCATTAGCCCATTCCAGCATTTGCTCCTCTATTTGGAATATCTTTGATTTCATTACAACACATCCATTGCACAACTCAAACACTGAAACTTGTTTTATTATAATCTCATCTAACTGATTTTATTTGTTATTTATAAAAACAAACAACAAATTAAGTATCAACTCACTAGCATTATAACTCATGTCTACTAGAAATACCTGCCAGGTCTAAAGTGATGCCATTTTTTATATGTGTGCACTGAATAGGATCAGAATTTTGCCTCTGTGGTTAGAAATAAAAATAACTTGACTAATCACTTCAATAACATTTGCAAAGTTTATCCAAGTTATCCTCAAATTTCAGGTGTATCAGTTTCCCACTAGTCTAGTGTTTAGTGGTGAACTGTTGATAAGCTTGTTGTATTTAGATCACAATGGCCATTGTTCGGAGTATCCCCAATATTATCGAAATCTCCGATATCGTCCTTATCCTCAGCTTGGCAATACCAACAACACTGGTAGTATCAGAAATTTCAGGTATCAGCTATGTATCGCTAAGTATCGCCAATGTATCGATTCCACCAATATTTTCGTGTGTAAATTCTCTGTGTCGCTTGTATTGCCAATGTATCAATATCGCCATTGTATCACCAATATTTTGACTGTGTAAATTCCAGGCGTTGCTTGTATCACCAATGTATTGGCGATATTATTGCGTATTGATATTGCCAAAAAAAATTGTTTATTATAAAATTTTCATTTCAAAATTTTTTATGGGTACATGGTTGTATGCAGTGTTCAAATTGTCAACAATAATGTTGATAATATTGCGATAAAATCGTTATCACAACATGGGCGATATTAAGACCACAATCTTTCGTTTCCTTTCTAGTTGTCGACGATTGCTCAGTGAAATATCATGTGTTGTCGATATTCTGAAATATCATCGATGTTTGGATGGATGGATATGATTGATGGGATGGTTAGACTGATTTTTTACGATAGCACATGCATATTGGCAACTTATTATGTATACATTCTTTTTGCAATTTTTTTAATTTCTAAATATGCAAATATGTGTATTTTAGCATCTCATGGAGTTTCATTGAAAAATTCCACCGTTTTCCCCATGTTTCCCCAATGTTTCTTTGCATTTCCGGTTATCGGTGATATCAATATTGTTTTTGTATCCCCGGCTAGCAAAACTTGTAGCAATACCAATACTTCGAACACTGATAGTGACTGATTTTTTTTTTTCTCCATGAAAATATTTAAAAGGTTGGGACGACTAGAATAGAACATCTCTTTGGACGAAAATTCCTAAAACTCTGGTCTTCTCCTGAGGACTTTTGGTTGATGACTATTCTAGGCTCTCCATCCAATTTGAGTTTATCCAAATGGAGCTTTTTTTTCAAGAAATTAATAATGCCTCGTTAGGTCTCCAAATTGATCTTTATAGAATCACAAGTGGGCCCTCATCTCACAAATCAGCATCTATAGGGTCGCAAATTGGTATTAAATATCAACATTAACACCTATGGGCTAACCTAGGAGGCCCATCATCAAGTGCCGCCCCCCCCCCCCCCCCGTCTTTATAGAATCACAAGTGGGCCCCCGTCTCACAAATCAGCATCTATAGGGTCGCAAATTGGTAATAAATATCAGCATTAACACCCCATCATCAAGTGACCCAAAGAAAAAGAAAAAAAGAAGAAGAAGAAGAAGAAGAAGAAGAAAAGAAAAGAAAAGAAGAGAGAAATATGACCATATATATTCATGTTTCTTGAATCCATCGTGATCTTACAAGGGATTCAATAGTGGATGGTGGGATTGTTATATCCTAATTGTGTTCTTCTCAGAAACCCACAAGTTATCCATGAAGCATGTGTTATGTAACGGGTTAGTTTAGGATAATATTGGTTGGGAACTTGGGTTTGTAAAGTTACTTGTGGAAGCTAGCTAGTCAAAGTAGCCTTTGATTGGATTCTATGTTCCCTAGGAGGTTTTAGAGTGTTCAAGTTATGCTTAACTCAGGAAGTTGCTAGTGTGAATGATCATGTGAAATATTAGAGTCAAAGTAGTGTTAGTGGGAGATATGACCTCAGCATTTTATGTAGAAGCATACGGGAGGCATAACTCAATTGCCAAAAATTGCATTTCAGTTTTACATTTTCAATGTGACACAAGCAGCCATGCTACTGGAGTTGTTCTTATTAGTCTCATGCTCATTATTTTGTAGTACACTCCATGGTTTGTTCTTTGACAACATGTCTTTTCTTAATAAAAAGAGCTCTTATCCATTTAGCTAATTGTTATTATATACTTCAATTATTCATATGGTTTGTGCCCATGTATTTGTGCAATACAAAATTACTATTCATCTTTATTGGGTTTCCAAATAAAGGTAGTTACCTACTCTATGTAACTTTTCATGAAATCCATGTCATTGAACTCATTCGAGCAAACTTACATCCATCTGTCTTTGTTCTTTATAGTCACTGCATCTGGAACTGGCCTGGATTCAACATTCAAATTTGAAAGTCCCATTCCTCTAAAAGCAGGGAAGAATGAGATTGCACTTCTAAGCATGACTGTTGGCTTACAAGTAAGTACTTGCAGTTTGCCTCATCTGTTGTTGGGTTCTAAACATTATAGTCCCATCATAATGATGCCTAAAAATGAATTCATCTCATTTTAGTTAATTGTAATTATGTATCAGAGATCATATTTCTTTTTGGTAAGGATTAAAAATAATATTGATGACCAACAATCATGATTCTAGTGCATAATTATGATTAACTAAAATGAGATGAACTCATTTCTGTCATCTTCATACATACCTGAAGGGAAGGAAATTTGAAGCTGATTCCTTAGTTAGACTTGGTACTAATAGACCATCGTCCAATTTGGGAACATGTATCCACTCTTCTAATTCTCAGTTTCTTTAATAGAAGCTCCTAAACAGGATTGCTATGTTTCCCTGTTATTTGAAGATGCACTTGTTTGTTTCTTGATTACTGTTTTTGTTTTCTCCATTAGAATGCAGGACCATTTTATGAATGGGTAGGAGCAGGACTAACCAGTGTCAAAATAGCAGGATTCAACAATGGAACCCTTGACTTGTCATCTAGTAGATGGATCTACAAGGTAACCACAGAGATTGTGTACATCCATTTAGATCCCCATGCCTTTGTTTAAGAGTTTACATTTACATATTATGAACTGTAAGGTGCTCTTTAGTGGTTTTTCTGTTGGAATGCTTGGTTCATTATCTATCATTTTATGTGGCGGAATAGTTTTTCTTGGTCCTTTTAGAAAGAGATAAAGGATGCCATTTGTTTCATTTCAGTTATCAGTCTCTTCTATATTTTATCAAATCAATAAAAGCTTTCACAATCTCAAACAACAAAACTAACAATCATCAACATCCATGAAGATGAAAGCTTAACAAGATGTTAAAAAGCTTACACATTGAAGAGAATAGAAAAGAAGAAGAAGGAAAGTACATCAGATTTATTTTCTTCTTCTTAAACTTTCATATGACTTGGCTTGGCTCTTGGAGAGGGCTGAATGATTTTTTTTAGTTCTTCCTTCCAGCTCTTCAAAATATGAAGCGACTGGATTTCCTAATACAAACTCACATTTCTTCTTTTATACACTTCAGCTTTCAAACCACACACCATGTCATGTGCCAAACACATGCCATGTCACCAACTTGACACTATTTCATTTCCCTTCATCTGAATTTGAATTTTAAATTGAAGATTCAATTGCATTATGAAGGAGTTCTCTGATGTATAGCACTTGTACATATCCCCCACGTGCTAGAGACTGGTTAAAATATGGTAGGTTACAGTGGCATGTATGCCTACACACTAAACTAGCAACAACTTGCAGAAAAAAAAAAAAAAACAATTCTACAAGTGATCTTCCTAACCAATCCATGCTAGTTTGTGTAAATATCCAAAGGACCTCAAATTTTCTATAAAATTTTCCCCTTATCTACCCTTAGAAATTCATAAATCAGTTGACTTGGAAATCATCAAGTTGAACAAATATATATATATATATATATATATGGGAAAAGGTACTATGCGATCGACCTCACAAGACCGTCCCATGAGGTCGAGTTGTGTGGGCCCCACCGTGATGCGTTTCGAACATCTACCCCATCAGTCAGATGCACCATTCCATCATGGGCCTAGGTCTCACAAATCAAGTCAATCCGTGACTTGTGTGGGCCACACCACATACAGAAGTGTGGAGGGGCCGTGCACCATTAAAACATTCATAATCGTTAATTGGGCCCACCGAGATGTGGTTTGCAAATCCAGCCCATCCATTATGTGTGTCCCACTTGGATGAGGGTTCAGACCAAGTTTCAACAGCATTCAAAACTCAGGTGGGCCCCACCAAGTGCTTTTATATGTTTTTGGCATGTCTTCACATGATTTTAGATCGTATGGCGCACCTGAGTTCCGTATGCGGCTGATTTTTGGGATATCCCATAATTTAGAGGGGACCCATCAAATGCACGGTGTTGATGGTCGACACACATCACGGTGGGGCCCATGCAGCTCGACCTCACGGGAGCTTATCGTGAGGTCGAGCGCATAGTACCTTTTCCCTATATATATATATATATATATATATATATATATATATATATATATATATATATATATATATATATATATATAAAGTTAAAAAGGAAAGAAAAATATTTGAACCTGGAAACACCAATATTCCCTCTCCTGCTGCACTCTATATCTTCTCTTGCATGCAAATGTTTACAAGTACCTAGCATCTGATTCTTGAAGGTGTTTCTTCCTGTCATTTGCAGATTGGATTGGAGGGCGAGCATCTAAATATTTTCAAACCAAATGGTTTGAATAATGTGAAGTGGGTATCAACATCAAAGCCTCCAAGCAATCAACCTCTAACATGGTACAAGGTATTTACTCTTTGTATCTCATTGTCAGTAATTATGCCAATCTAAAAGTTAATACAAGATAATTACTGAAAAAGGGACTACATTCTTGTTAAACACACACACAGTAGTCCTTCAGCTAGATCTGGATGGACCTTGTTCCCTCTTCAGTGGACTCATTTATTGTATGTTTTCAAGGTAACTTGAATCACCCACCTTTTCAAATTCTCTAAGAAAAATCTCTTATGCTTAAAATTTCGCAGGCTGTTCTTGATGCTCCATCTGGGAATGAACCAGTTGGGTTAGACATGATACACATGGGAAAAGGTCAAGCTTGGCTGAATGGAGAACCAATTGGAAGATACTGGCCTAGGAGTAGCTCCATACATGACGAATGCCCTCCCAAATGCAATTACAGAGGCAAGTTCATGCCAAACAAGTGCAGCAGAGGGTGTGGAGAGCCTACTCAAAGATGGTAAAAGCAAAAGCGATCCACTTATTACAAAGTTCTTACCTTCTCATCATCTCCTTTTTTATCCTTTCCCATGATCACAAGTGCCCAACATTTTAGAAACATAATTGTATCTCTTAAGAATTTCTTTAATGCTGAAACAGTCCAATTTTTCAAAATTTTTATGGACCAGAGCACTCCTGAGTAATCTCCTCTCACGTATCATTAGATATCTGCATTATTTCTTATTCTTGTTGGATGCTAGAAATAATGCAAAAATCTTTTGATGTTGGTGGTTCAGGTAAAATTGAGGGTATTTTGGTATATTTTGGAAAATACACTTGAATTGGCGGAGCACTCCTAATTGCATGCTTCCCAAAAGCATCCCTTGAAATTTTAAACCAGCAACTTAAAACTTTTTCTTGAAACCATTTATGTTTTGACAATCAACCAAATTTGAAATAACGAGTTTTTGCGGCCCCAATTTTTTGGTTGCTGCCTACTAAGGTTATTGTTTGTGATTTCAGTCAATTTAACAAACCAGAAAATGTATATTATTAATGACTTATTCGTGCTTTTCTTTGGAAAATTCGTGAGTTTTTTGTGGTCTTGTAACTGAATGGACATTTGTAATATCAACCCTATTCTTCATCTTTTTAACAGGTACCATGTTCCACGATCTTGGTTTCGACCATCGGGAAATATTCTGGTGATTTTTGAAGAGAAAGGTGGAGAGCCAACTAAGATTTCTTTCTCTAGACGACTTGCAAAAGGTGCTTGTGGTCTTGTTTCAGAGGATTATCCTTCTATAAATGTTGAATCTTGGGATAACATCAGTAAGTTCAATGGGGAAGCCAAAGCAGCTCTCCAGTTGACGTGCCCAGAGAATACTGTCATTTCCAGCATAAGATTTGCAAGTTTTGGAACTCCTAGTGGGACATGCGGATCTTACCAGAAAGGAAAGTGCCATGATCCTAATTCCATTTCTATGGTAAATAAGGTAATGAGTGCTGCCTCTTTTTTTTTCTTTTTCTTTTTTTTACACACGCACACACACCCCACACACTCACGCAGGTGGAATTTCACCACCTACGGGTACTCGAACCCTTGACTGGGAGTTGAAACTCCTGAGAGTCAACCACCCGGGCAAGAGTAAGGACCCTAATGAGTGCTGCCTTTAAATTCCTTCTATTCATCTCTGCTGGCAAGAGTAATATCTAAACACGGATTAATCTCTTATTTTATCTTGACCAGAAGCATCCTGATCTTGATTTTATTCACCAAGTGATCTCTGATTTTTCAAAGTATTCTTTCACGAATAATTCATGAATAATTGGATAATGCTTGTGAATTATTCCCGAAAGAGGTGCACGAGTAGTACCAGTACCACTGTAAGCTTATAATGGTACCCAGTAGATGTAAGGCCCACATTATGTATGAAGGTCATCCAATCCATCCATCAGATGCATCACCTCATATTACCTCCAAATGTTGAAAATCTTCCTGATCCAACACTCAGGTGGGCCACGACACAGGGAACAATGTCACAGGGGACGCCTGCCCTTGATTTACACAGGGGTCCACCTGAATTTTGAAACAGCCTGATTTTCTGCCTGCCTCTTCATCCCGACCAGATGAAGGGTCTGAATGGTCTGGATTTTATATATATAACAGTGAGCCCTCCACCCAAATCAAGGGTGGATGTTCCTTTGCAACTTGTTCCCTGTAACGCAACTCACCGGATTAACAGATCAGCCTGATTTTATGGCCCTGAGGCTAAAATGCAATGAAGCATCTGATCTGTGGGATTGGATTTTATTGATGCATCATGTAGGCCCCACATCTGTCCGATGCACATGGAGCTTATGGTGGTACCGGTACCACTGGAGTGCACCCCGATGTTCAGGGCGGAACTGGAAGTGATTTTGAACTGCTCTGTTGCTGCCCATCATACTCCCAAATCATGAATCTTCCCAAAACACAACTTTATAAATCTGCTGTTATAAAGAAACAGAACATGCACTATTAGCTGTGCTAGTTATCATGCTGGGCCTCTTTGTGCTGAATGCCTTTTTATTTCAATCGCAGGTATGTCTGAACAAGAAAGGGTGCACCATAGCATTATCAAAACAGAACTTCAATACGGATTTATGTCCGGGCATGAGCAAAGCACTTGCCGTTGAAGCAGCATGTGGCTAAAGGATGGTCGGCCCAAGATTTTTCAGTTGCGGAAGCTGCTTGCACCAATCAAGTGGCATATTTAAATATAGATTATTGAGTATAGCAGGAAATTCCTATTGATTTCAAGTATCCAAAGGCCGCATGAGGCGAAGCCTCCTACAGCCAGTTGAATGTCATGTTACTGTAACAATTTCTCTTCCAAGCTGGTTGCTTGGAGTGGCTGAGTGTACCTTTTGTTTTCCATTTCCAAGACCTAATTATCTTTTGTTGTGCCTATCAGATCTTGCTGTCATTACTTCTTTTTGCAACAGCTGAGAGTTGGACATTCGGTATTTTGACCAAAACTCAATATCTCCAAAAACACCCACAACAAACATTTTGGTGGCTCTTAACATTACTTCCTGGCATTTAGAGAAATTAGAGCCATACTCGGGCAGAATATTTGATGCCTGTGGACATCTCATTGCACGTAGTAAGGTCATATTCATATCAAGACCCTCGATATTGCGGGGGACCCATTGTGGATGGTCCAAAATACTGCATGGGTGAGGTGATCAACTGTTGGAGCAATGTACTTGCCTGTGTGTACTAACAAGCTAACCCAAAATAAAGATAAAAATGTACTTGCCTGTCAAAAGTGAACTACAGCTCGTCCCTTAAACAATCCATCTTGTAGACCAACGGGTTGATGGTTTGGATCTAACTTACAATTTTTGTAGGGAAATGGACCATTCTTGGACCCGTAGTCTGGGAAGTATGGATTGACACCAACTATCACATGCATGGTGCCGATGATCTGCCAGAAGGTTGTAGCTGGGCCGACCAGGGTTGAAGCATGTCCACGTTCAGCCCATGAACTAAGATATTGGGCTGTCTGGCCAGCCAGCCAGCCAAATATTCAGCCCACCAATGTTAAATAAGGTTGGGCTAAACACAGAGCCTAAGACAGGCAGAAGCCCAGGTGCAGCCCAAGCCCCAAAACTAGAGCAGATTAGACCCAAGCTACATTGTCTAAATTATAGGCCAAGGGACCATTTGGACGCACCCTCAAAAAGGAATTTTTGACGCATAAACGCCATTTTGAGCCAAATCAGTTTTCAAGATGTACACTTGGGAGGACCCTTCCAGTCTCCCTTTGATCCACCGCTCAACCTTATGGACCTGCTTTTGCAGACTTGGTGTAAGTTGCATCCAAATCAACGGAAAATTTTAATGATTGGCCATTCAATCTGGATGACTCTTGAGCACATGGGCCATCAATGGTGAGACCCATCGTATCAATGCTCTGGATGACTGAACCATGCGCCTATCAATGCTCTTTGAACAAACCCTATGATGGTGCACCTGAGAAACCTAAAGCCTGCAGTTATGCATCATAGTTGTGGCATTGATGTATAGACTAGCTCTCTTTGGGTGGTCACCAGGAAATAATAATCGTCCTCTCACATTAACACAAATGGCAGAACACCCAAACAGGAGAGGGGAGAGGATACTTGTTTTCACGCATGAAAATATCACTAATGGTACAAATGATGGATTAATTAGGGTTCACTAATGGTACAAATGATAGATTAATTCCAATCTGGCATTCTCCAAGAGTAAATACCAGCTCACCAATATTAAGCCAATTTGAAGCCTGGCCTAGCTGCTGCTTTCATGAATAGGCCTATTTTGTAATGTGCAATACCAACTGAAATGCGCTTTGAAGCCAACTGGAACCCATGGTACACCTGCGACTGACTGTCGTCTGCCATAAATCTTTTCAATCCATCTATAACATACAAGAGATATCAAAGATAAGGTAAAAGAAAACTGCATAGAATAGAAGAAAAGGCTGCGGGGTGATTGACCCCTTGGCCCAGACATCCATTGGAAATACTTTGGGGCCACCCAACCCTTTAAAGGCGAAGTCTGTTTGGGAAGGGGCAAAATGCAGAAACTGCACTGGCCGGTCACAACACTTTTCTACCTATTCTGCCAAAATAAATATTCGACTCAATGGCGGTTTTTTCTTTTGGGTGGAATTGGAGTCGTCGGTTCCACGTGATTTTACACACACACACAAGAGAGAGAGAGAGAGAGAGAGAGAGAGAGAGAGAGAGAGAGTGTGTGTGTGTGTGTGTGTGTGTGTGTGTGTTTAGGCTTCATTTGGCTTACTGCCATTTCGGGAGTTGGGAAATAATTTTTTATTTTGGAATTTCTACTGGAAGTAGAGTTTCTAAAATTGGCAAAATGGGCTCTTTTCCGTTGATTGGAAAGAGAGCTCTTATGCACTAATGCTCATTTCATGATTTTGCAAAATTCTGCTAAGAGTAGAAATTCCAAAAGAGTTTACCAACTTCCTGACAGCCAGAAACAAACACAGCCTTAAATAAGCATCTGATTCAGGTTGGAGAGTTTACCAACTTCCTGACGAGTTCAACAGCAACTTCCTGCTTCTCATATTCACTAGAGGCCAATTTTGTTTCCTTGACAGAGCACAAATCTGATGGCAGAAGGGCCTTTTGAGATGGCAAGTCGCCGATGAAAAGCACATTCTGCGCCCAACCAGCATACTTCCCAAATTTGCTCACAAATGCCTCCGCCACATGACTGCAAAGCTTAGGTGTGAGACGCGCACCTGCAAGCTCTGGCATGAGGTACCGAGATGCAATCTTTGGATACCCCAAACAAAATGAACATTTGAACATCAAAATCCCTAATAAAAGAACAGCAATCATCACCATAAGTCAGCTCAACTGTTTCTGAAAGTGGAGTCTAGAGATATGAAAGTGCATACCACAATTACAAAGGGGTAGTTTCAAGGAAAAAAACCCCCCAAAGAGATAGGCTGGAGCCAGATTGATGAGATCTACAGTACACAACAGTGTGTATGATGCACAGGTGTTCATCAGGTTAGGCAAATAGCAACCATGTCCTGCCCAAAATTCAGGCTGGTCCACTCATCAGGTGGGACAAAAGTGCATGTTGAATGCAGACCATTGTTCTTTTTCTTTCAACCATCCATGTTTCTTGTACATGCGTAAACCACCTGATGAGTAAACCATCCTGATATTTGGGCCTGAGCATATTAGTGGCAGGGCCATTCTGATGCATGGCCTGGGGGCGCACAGTTGCTCTGGATCTCCGCTTTGATCTGCCTTTTCGCTTTCACACTTATCTCCTCAGAGTTAGAAATTGTGTTAATATAATTAATGAGCACATGTGTGGATGCAGCAGTTAGGAGAAACCAGAATCCAAGGAAAACCAAAATCATGGCAATCAAAAAATTTTGAGCAGGGTTCTGGAATTCAAGTATCATCATGTGCAATCGATGTTGTGATTTTTGCATCATTCCAAGTTCCTCAAGTTCTCTGAATTTTTTTACATCTTTGGCGATAACATGGACAGCACATTCACAGTTTTCTGAAACTTGAGCTTTTAACAAAGGGAGAGCTTAAGGAAACACACCTGCCATACATGCGTATCAACAGGAATAGCATGGTGTTGGTCAAGAGAGAACAGAGCGATGCAGGCTGCCACCTTGGGACCAACTCCAGGCAAAGTACAGAGGGCATCAATCACTTCACGAAGCTCCAAGTCGCGAAGCGAAGCAAGCCACTCGGCACCTCCCCCAGGCTTCAATTGCAAAGCCTTAACTGTACCAACTATGTATTTGGCCCTGCTCATCAGTAACCATAATGGAATAATCAACAAGTAAAACATAGTCAAAATAACAGGAAGATTTTTTTATTTTTTGGAACACTTTTTTTATTTGCACACCCTCACACCCACACACACCACAATGGGTACTCGAACCCATGACCTTAGTGTTGAAACTCTTGTGAGTCTACCACTAAGCCATGAGTGGGGACCCCTTGAACACAATAACAATAACAGGAAAAACAAGCACTCAGTAACAGGAAGATGCACACGACAAACAAGCATCTAGATCAGAAAAATAAAAGATGAGAAAGAGAAGGGGGGGGGGGGTCTGACTGGACACTCAAATGAAAAAGAACCTTGTAGAGAAAATTCAAGGTTGGCGAGCCATATTCACCATATATCTGGGTATGACTGGATGCTCAAATGAAAATAATTGCAACTACTCATTTCATTAAAGAGGAAATGGACAACATGGGGCTGGCCCAGCTCCAGTCATTATGAGGAGCTAGCTCCAAACTACCATTAAGATGCTTTCAACTTGAAACATATCAGGTCACAATTGGAGGTCTGGTCATCATTATCAATTAACATGGTCACTACCAACAGTTTTTTCATCCCCTCTTTATTGAACTGATTTATTTTGATTGTAGTTGAGCACCTAAACACACCCTGAGACTGATGTAAAATGAAATTCTTTTTTTTTTTTTTTGAAAGGTGAGAACACATGCACTCTTACACCCCCACACACACACGGATTTCGAACCCATGACCTCAAAGTGGAAACACTCGGTGTTTACCACTGAGCCATGAGTGGAGACCCTATATGTAAAATGAAATGAAAATGCGAAGTTTGAAGAGGGATGTCTAGATGCCCATTTAAGATCAGTGCCTGCTTCAAACATCTATTTGGAGGCCCTGATAGATGGGGAGGTTGTTGAAGAAACATCGCAAACCAAGATCTTATATCAGAAGCATGGTCGTGGATGCATTGTGAAGCAATTGCTGAATAACTACAATAATAAAGACGATACAACTGGGGGCATATTCCCCTATCCATAATATTGCAGAATACACGAGGTATTCCTCTTACGGCCCTGTATTCTTTTCTATTCTTGGACAGCAATGCTACTGCAGACAATTAATTAATTAATGTAATGTCTAGATGCTATTAGAGCATGGAAATGAGAAACCATTTGGTATTTGGACTGATGAAAAATTAAGGCACTAAGCTAATCATGAAATCTAAGATAAGAATGCCTAACTTGAAATCCCAATGTCAGTGAGACAGGAATGGTTTAGTCACTGCTTGTAGCATCTGTTTCTGCCATAGCTAATCATCGGTTTAAACAACCTTCACATGACTGGGTAACTTCTCAGTCACTTTGCCAACATTAAGTCACATGCATTTACTTATACAATGCTGGTTACAATAACAAACACGACAGAACCAGGATGCAACCGATTTATGAGTGCAGGGCAGTCTAATTCTTAAACATAGTAGACCACTCCAGAGTGAATAGGACTAAGGATAATGCACGATCAGGTGTTAGGTCAACTTAACCATGTGTATGGACAGTATTCAACCCATGTAGTATTGAGATCACTTTCATCTGTGATGACACCGCAAGTTATGTAGACTTGTATGACGAACGGGGAGCTTTCCTATGTGCAGCGAGGTTTTTAACGGGGCATTTTTAAGCCCATTATAACAGTATGTTATAACACGATAGCGGCCATTAAAACCATTATAACACTAAAGAGGCACTCCTGTTATACTATCAGGGTGCAATCAGGGCCTGCATCATAATGGCCATTATTTTGGTCCATTAAGGTTGTTATACAGCTAATTATTAAATTACATAATAGATTGAGCTTAGTGGTGAATTAAATGTAGTGATGGATTGTTATGGTAGTGAATAACTGAATATCTAAAAAAAAATTTCCAAAACTGTCATTTGAAAACAGCCATAATAGACAATATTTCACTTGATAATTCTGTTCGTAATTCCTGAAAATGACTGTTATCGCAGCCGTAACAACTCATAAAGGCTTTAGGCCCTTGCCACTATCAGGATTTCAAACCTTGATATAGGATGAAGGTGGCATAGTGTCATGAAGCCAACTTTCCTATGGGTGTTGCAGCATGCACACCACTTCCCACAGTGTGGTCTGATATTTACTATGAGAACCGACCATTGACAACCGTCTGTACTCTACAGGCAGCCCATTTTTGTATGCCTTCCAATATTTGTTTACGCTTTTGCCCTTAGAAATATCACATGGGTTCTAATGCCTGTAAAAATGGGTTGTAGGTTAAACAAACCTACTGCAGGCTGTTGGTGATCAGTCGTCATTTACTAATCGGGAAATGTCATCCCCCAATCCCATTACCATTTAAATTTCAATTTGTAGGTAAGCTTTTGTGTCACCACCACCCTTTACTAGGGTTATAAGAATATTGTTAAGCTCTTGAAACCCAGCAATGGAGAAGGGAGACATTTCAAATGAACCTTTTTGGGTTTCTTCACTTGCTTATGAAATTGATAGGTACAAAAAGGATAGATATTCTTTAACTTACAGGGATGTATTACAAGTGAGGCATTATGCTTGAGCTAAGAGTTTGTACTTGGAAAATTTGAATTTCAATCTGTACAAGTGGACCCATTGTCCAGTTTTCAGTGATCCAAACCATTGATATGATGGACCTCACTGTGAATTGACAATGCACCATTCCCCATGTTGTGAAATCCTAGCCCTTCAAATGGTACCAATAAATCCGCACTCAACTAAAAAAAGGCCCTTTTTCCTTTCGAAAATAACTACTTTTTTTTGTTGTTGATAGGTGAGCTGGGCTCAAACCCCACACCACGATATCAAAATGCACCTATCTACCATTGAACTATGGGCTTGAACCCGTATTTCATCAATTTTATTTTAAAAGGCAGAAGATGCACCAAGAAATAGCACCATATAAATAAATATATATATATAGCCATGTTTTTATGACTAGAATCTTCCCTTCTTGCCGCCGAATTTGGCATAATGATGATGCCCATCATATTAGAAGTTTGGACCACTGAATCATGCACCCTTATTACACAGGCTGAAAATCCAAGCATACCGTACAAACGACAAACTCTCAGTCTGAGCTTCAACATATCACCACAACTCTATTACATACAACACAAAACAAACGATAATCAATGGAAACCACCCGCAATAATCAAACAAAATACAAAGCAAAAAGAGGAAAAGAAAAAAATGGGTGTGAACCAATTCAGTGCATTTCGATCACACCAGCTACATTTTTTTTAATTCAAGCTTCTATTTGGGATTTTCATGGCTTTTTATTCTCCGAACATTGCAGATGAAACTCTTAAATCTATCTACGATCTCTCTTTTTCGTGTGCATGTGTGTTATGTACTATACGCAGAAGTAAACAAGGAGAAGGTGAAGGACCCAACCTGTAACCGAACCCATCTCTCCGAAGCTGCTCTTCAGAGACCAACGATAGCTGTTCCAAAGACGGGAATTCATGGAAATCAAACCCTCCAACAGAACCCAGATAATCGCCCAAGGAGGAAATGACGCCAACCATGTTCGTAATCCTCTTGATGTTGTTGTTCGACGAACAGAGGAACTGAAACAGGCACTCGACCGGGTCCTGCCGAAGCACGCGAGCCCCGGCGAGGTGAGGTGCCAGCTGCGCGAAGCGGGCGTCGGACTCAGAGAATTTCCTCCAGATGTCTGCGAGGGAGAGAGAGAGGTTGAGGTAGTCATGGAGAGCAGAGACGGCCTGGAGGTGATCGGGGGTGCGGTGGACGAAAAAGGCTACCCCACTGGAGGAGTCATCGTGGCCGTCGATATGCTTGAGGGAGATGAGGTGGGATTTGATGGGACCGGTGAATTGAGATGGGCCAGTCTGCTTCCATCGGAAGGTCTGGCCAGTGGGGAATGTGAGGGGTAAGGAGAGTTCTGACCGTTGGATGTTGAGGGGTTCCCATGATAATGGTGGTGATTGCGCGGATTGGCAGGTGAGATTTCTTTTGGTTTTGGAAGATGGGAGAGATCTGAGATGATGGATGGATGATGGGGGTGTTGATGGTTGAGGACGAGATGGTCTTTTTGAAGAAAGTAATGGGGGTTTTGGTCTTTGCCGTTTCATGGTTTGGAATGGGGATGGGTTGGAGTGAGCGAGATGAGTTCAGGAGATTCCCTCGGACTTCGGAGAAGGGCAGTTTCGGGTCGGGTATTGGTATGCCCGTATCCAGACCCGGTAATGAGTACTGTGTGAGTTCACTTGTTTCGTCCGGACGCGGATTGCGTCCTACCCCCGCTCGGGCAGGGCTCTGTGGGGCCCACATTGATGTAAGTGTTTTATCCACGCCGTTAATCGTTTTTCTTAGATCATTTTAAGGTATGATGAAAAATATTAGGCAGGTAAAAATCTTAAGTGGATCAAAAAGTGGGGATTGAACATTCACCATTAAAAAGTTCTTAGGAGCTGGAGAAGTTTCGAATCAAGCTTATATTTGTGTTTTCACTTCATCCACGTCTACATGACCTTATTAATATGTGGGATGGTAAAAAAACATCACAGTGGCCCTCATAAAGGTTTCAACGGTGGGTGTCATTATCACTGCAGCTTCCTTTGGTGTGGTCCACTGGAGCTGTCTACCTGCTTTTTTCTTTTGGACTGAACTTAAAATGGTCTAATAAAAGCGATTAACGGCGTGGATAAAACACTTACATCACTTTGGGCCCCACATAGCCCTGCCCGGACGGATTACCGTCCGGGCGGGGGTAGGACGCAATCCGCGATTGGCTACTCCCCCTGACACCGGCTCCGTAGCTGGTGGTCGGTGCTATGTGGACCCCATAATGATGTATTTGTTTCATCCATTCCGTTAATCCATTTTTAAAGATCATTTTATTATTACATAAAAAAAATGAGATGGATATAAGTCTTAAGTGGACCACACCACATGAAAACAATAGTGATTGGATATCAACCATTAAAATCCTCCTAAGGCCCACTATACTGTTTATTTGACATCCAATCTATTGATTA
This sequence comes from Magnolia sinica, assembly GCF_029962835.1. Classification (NCBI taxonomy): domain Eukaryota; kingdom Viridiplantae; phylum Streptophyta; class Magnoliopsida; order Magnoliales; family Magnoliaceae; genus Magnolia; species Magnolia sinica. Next base: position 19,634,369 of record NC_080576.1, on the reverse strand, counting down.
GGTCATACATGCCCAGATTAAGAGGAAAAAACAAATATCAGCTTGATCCAAAACTTTTATGGCCCCCAAAATGTTTTTAATGGTCGAACCTCATTCAACACTGTTTCCTGTAACGTGGTCCACTTGAGATTTGGATATACCTCATTTTTGGATTCGTAATGTAAAATGATCTGTAAAAACAGATGGATGGCATGGATGAAACACATACATCATGGTGGGGCCCACATAGCACCGACCACCAGCCATTGGCTGGTGTCAGGGGAAGTAGCCAATCCGTTCCCCGTTTCGTCCCGGTCTCTTATGAGTGCGACGTTTGAATCTCGGGGGCGCTTGAGTGATGACCGGCCAGAAGTGGGACCCACGTGATGTATTCACGACTTCGGACCCGTCCATCACACGTGTGGCCTCAATGTTAACCACAGTGCCCAAAATCAATGCAAACGGAAAGTCAGGTGGGCCACAGAACAAAGGACAAGCAGCCACTATGTTGCGTACATGGAATATAAGCCGTCAAGACTCTTCATCTGCCATGTATGAAGGGTCAGGACGAAAATTAGATTGTTCTGCAACGGAGGTGAGCCCCCGTGGAAATCAAGTGTGGATTTCCTTCTGTATTGTTTGATGTAATGAGGCTCGTGAGAGTTCTGGATCCTGCTGATTTTCAGGACCGATAATCTCAGGAAACGCATCTGTTGGACGGGTTGGATGTGATACCTCCACCAGTTAAGCCTCGTCTCTGCCACGGAAGCGCACCATCTGCCGGAAACGGATTGGCTACTCCCCCTTCCACCAGTCCGGTGGCTAGTGGTTGATGCTCCGCGGGCACCACCATGATGTATGTGTTTCATCCATTTTTACAGATCATTGGAGGGCTTGATCCCAAAACTTAGAGGGATATAAATATCATGTGTACCACACCACAGGAAAACAACAGTGATTGGATATCCACCATTGAAATCCTCCTAAGACTCAATGTACCGTTTATTTGACATTCGGTCGGTTTATTAGGGACTGTTTGGATGCCTGTAAGTTCTTTTAAGTTGCAAGTGACTTACAGATGAAAGTTACTTATAGGTAACCTGTTTGGATGTAAGTTGTAAGTCACTTACAGGTAAGTTACTTTTTCTGTTTGGATAACTTGTAAGTTACTTACAGGTAGAAAGCTATATATTTACATCAAGCATAGCTTAGATTGGGGAATCGTTCTAAAATGTTATAATCATATAAAAAAATATGGGATCAAATATGTTATTTTATTAAGCCCATCAAAATGAATATTTGAGATAATTATTAAGCTAAACCAGTCATCAAGTGGGCTATAAAAGTGGGCCTAGGAATTCAAAAAATCTATAATATGGAGTAATAACTCAATTTAAGCATTGAGAATAAACTTAAAAGCATTAATAGAAAATTTAATAATTAAATTACTTGCATTCCAACTGTGCAATCTGATGTAATTTCCAAGGGCCAGCGCATCATCAATCCCACTCTATCATCAAAGTTTTTCTCATTCTCTAATGAGAAGTTTGATGCTCAGGATCTAAGAGACTCACCAACACTGATGTAGATTATTAAATTACTTGCATTCTAACCGTGCAATCTAAGAGATTCACCAACACTGCAAGTACATCATAGGATCGCCAACCACAGGCCACAGTAAGACCAACCAGATAAACGATCTACAGGATCACCAACCACAAGCCACAGTCCCTGACGATTTCATGGGATGCTGCATCACATGGTCCGTTCGGATTAGAGGCCCATGACACGTGTGAAAAAGACGCAGGTGCGTATAAGTGACTGTTTGGATGCCAGTGTGCCTTATAGAGTAACATCAAACCACTCCCGTTTTCAAAGGAGAAAAAAAGGGTAGATGAAACCCTATCATTTTAGGAGGAGAAGAGACGGAAGGCAGTAACTGCAGCGAGAGATTGCAGAGACGAAGAGAGATTTGATGGGTTGGTGCGTTTCTCCCTCTTCCGCTCTTTTTAAAAATCTGACCGCTGAGCCTGTAAGTGACTTACAGAGAAATGACTTCCCACCCCCATTCCCTTTGCAGTTTTTTGGTAGATTTGTCTGTAAGTGACTTACGGGTTGTAAGTTACTTACAGGTGATTTTTCTCCCCCAAACACCACATGTAAGTCACTTCTCACTTACCCAACTTACAGGCATCCAAACAGGCCCTTAGGTCATACGGACCCATATGAAGGGAAAAAACAAAGATCAGTTTGATCCAAAACTTATATGGCCACCAATAATTTTTTGATGGTCGATGTTCATTCAACACTGTTTCCTGTAATGTGGTCCAGTTGAGATTGGGATTATACTTCGATTTTAGTCTCTTATCATAAAATGATCTAGAAAAATAGATGGACGGCATGGATGAAACACATACATCATGGTGGGGCTCACAAAGCACCGATCACCAGCCATTGGCTGGTGTCAGGGGCAGTGGCTAATCCGTTTCCCCCATTTGCCACTGTCAAACAGTATCTCATGCCAGCGGGTGAGCGCAAAAACTAAGGACGCGGATTGCGTCCTGCCCCGGGCCCTCTCCGGCCACGGATGGGCAGTTCTGTGGGTGGGTCCACCGTGATGTATCTGTTTATCCACGCCGTTTATTCCTTTTCTCATATGGCTTAGAGACGGGCAAGTTAGGACGCAATCCACGACAAAAAACGAGGGAGTGGCTTGCCTGAGACCGCACAGAGATATCTCTCTGCCTGGGCTGTGTGGGTCCATAAAGATGCCTGTGACAAATCTAGTTCAATTATTCTAAAAATTTTCAAGATTTTTGTCGTTAAAACAATTTAAGAAATTTTAAAATGAAAAAGTTTGGTTTATGTTTTTATCTCGCATTGGAAATGAGAAAATAATATTTATGATTTACATGTGGAGATTTGTATAGTATTCTTACTTGGAAATTTGGAAATTAAAATAATCAGATACGACAGCTAGTATAGGCAATGTGGCTATAAAGGTACTAGTTGGTGCACTTTGCACTGGTAATCATCATGTCGCAGAATGATCACTCCCTCGCAACCTTACACTCGAATTATTAATCCGAAACGATCGACCATTTTTTAAAACGGCTAACAGCCTTCAAAGCCACAACGGTTCAACAACGAACGAGCTATGATGATTTAACGATTAGATATTTTGATCCAATGACCAACAATTGATAAGGGACGAATCACACTTTAAAGCCAGTATAATTTTTACGTAATTCAACTTGATAAGACAAAAATAATTTATTTTATTTTATTTTTATTTTTCAATATTTCCAACATATTTTCCAACAATCTTAAAGCGTGGTTATGGATATTGAAAATGTTGCATTAATCAAACTGATGAACCATAATATAATCAAATCGAACCGGTTCGACGGTACAAATTTCACCAGGTGGCGAGATAAGCTGAAATTTCTATTGACTGCTTTGAAGATTTTTTACATCTTGGACCCGAATCTCCAGCCTCTGCCGGAAGTGACAGATACTGACACTCAATAATATATCATTGCTAGAATAAAGCGACGAAAAGACAAATTGTTGTGTCGTGTAAACCAAATACATTCTTAATGAGGTCAAACTGAATTTACTTGTACAATAAGGGCCCGTTTAGACGGGTGGATTGGATGGTATTGGAAGGGATTGGAAGTTAAATCCCGGGATTGGCCGGGCGTGCCAAATAGACTGCGTGATCTAATCCCGGGATATAGCAATCCCATAGATCTTAAGACAATCCACTGACAACACCATCATTACCTTTAAATCCCATCCAATCCACCCTAATCGGTTCAAATTTGCCTGGGACATGTTTGGTTCGAGGGATTGGAATGGATGGGAAGGTTTAATCTCGGGATTGGCCGGGCATGCAAAACAGACTCGATATAGCAATCCCGGATAGAGCAATCCCATGGATCTTAAGACAATCCACTGACAACACCATCATTGCCTTGAAATCCATGCCATCCACCTTGATACCATTCAATCCCTTCCAATCCACCCGTCCAAACGGGCCCTAAAAGAGCACTGGGTAACTCGGTGTCCTTAGTTTTTCTCGAGAACAATTAAGGGTATTTTGGATGCCTTTAAAGTCTTTAGTAATAAAGGGATTATAAATAACCATTATATGGGATCACCATGATATGTATGGTACAGTCAATTTATCCATCACGTATTTCCTTTAATGCACTCATGTGGCCTTCAAAAAATAGCTTGCCTATTATCATGTGTGTCATAGAAGGGAAGGATGGGATGTAAAGTTGCATTTGATGCCCATTATGATAGGCGGAAGATATCCAATATGTTTAATGTGTGCATGCTTTAATGCTTTATTAGAGCCATGAGAAAAATCAAGTGTTTCTTATATGATTTGCATATTTTGAAATGATAACTCTTGGGAGTTTCAACTCCTGGCTGAGGGTTCGAGTACCCATAGGTGGTGAAATCCCACCATGGCGTGAGTGTCTGGTGGTGCCCTAGTAGTAGACTCTTAGGAGTTTCAACACTTGGTTGAGGGTCGAGTACCCATAGGTGGTGAAATCCCACCATGGCGTGAGTGTATGGTGGTGCTCCAATCCTAGACTCTTAGGAGTTTCAACACCTGGTTGAGGGTTTGAGTACCAATAGGTGGTGAAATCCCACCATGGCGTGAGTGTATGGTGGTGTGTGCCGTGTGTTTAAAAAAAAAAAAAAAGATGTTAACTTTACCAAAGCTTTTTGGTTTGAATTACCTACCGGAAACACTCCATAAGTTATCCAAACACACAATCTATTTACGTATAAATAGATTGCCACTTGAAAGCCAAACGAAATAACATATAAACCGATTATATCTTAAATTCTTTTCCAGTGTAACATGCTTACAGCTAAAAGAATGACAGGCATCCAAATGAACCCTCAGCTTTTACACAGGTAAAACCTTAATGGTGTTATTCTAATCGTTCAGGGCACACCTGATGAATTTTTTGTATATCCAAGTCATCCATATGTTTTTCTATTTCATTTTAGACCCTGATCACATGGCTTAAGAATATACAAATCTTAGGTAGACCACACTACTAAACACAGTGATGAACGACCATTAAAAACATATTTATATTTTCCGGTCTTCTTGACATCATTAGCAGGTTATATAGAAAATAAACATTAGGAAAACTCACATGGCTCTTTGGAATAATGTAGAGGCACTCAGTCAACACTTTTCCCTGTGGTGTGGTCCACCTGAGATTTAAATCTACATAAATTTGAGATCGCGACCTAAAATGGGCTGGATCAACAGATGAACGGTGTGGATATGAAATACATCATCAAGGTGGCCCCACGGTAACAGCAACACCTAGTCGGCTCCCTTTTTTTCTCAAACACGCGCGGCATAGTTGATACGTGTGAGAGGTCTTATTATCGGGCCAGGCGTGTTCATCGACAACACCCGATGAGTGGCCCAGATATCACACACGCTTGCCAGCCTCTTCAAACTGTATTCGCGCAAATCCCCCGGTGAAAAAAATCAAAGCAGGGACGGTTGCTGGCATCCAATTCAAATCGAAAACGTCCCCCCCTCTCTCTCCGCTCACACCCTTTCTCCTTCTTCCCTCGTTGCGTACTAAATTCAATCGATCTCTGCTTCCATACATCGTTCTTCCGAAATCCCTTCAGCTTACTTCTTTTCCCGCCTTCAGATTCACCATCTCGGCTCTTCATTCCAATCTATCTGTACGTCTCCTTTCCATCACATCCTAACCTCCTTTTCTCCGTTTCAATTTCGTTGAATGAAGTAGAATTCTAATCCTTTTATAGTTTCTGAATCAGAAACCGATCTTTTCACTCTGTGATTTTCATCGTTCCTTTCTGTTATTGTGTTCAAGCAAGTAGGTGTTTATAGAAAACCGGTGTTGTTTGGGAATGTATTCACAATAAATGTGATGCTTGAAGCAAGACGATGGCGATTCGGAGAAGCCGCGTTTATGTTCTCAACTCCCTTAATTGTACAGTTGGGGCCGTCTTTCTGACCTTATGTAACCAGAGTCGTTGATCTGGAAGCCCATTGTAGGATGAACCACCCCAAATATCTATCACATCACATGATCCTACCCCACTGAAACTGGACTATGTCAACCAATGTAATAGATTTAACTAGGTCAGGATCTAACAGTTAAGATCACCCAATCACGAAGATTTTTGGGTCATCACCAATGGCTCAAAATATGAACAGTCTGGATGATCAAAGGATGGGGCCTACATAGATTGTTTTATGAGTCCAATAAAATGCCGACCTCGTCAAGAAACTGTTTTTTCTTGGTGAGTACTATGAAACAATCTCGTTTGGGAAGACAATGCCTATGAGTTGAGAATTCTATCAATGGCAATTGCTTGACCATCGATCTTCCGGTCAGGACATGAAGGCGGTAGATTTTCCATTGTCAAGTGAATTTTTCCCAATTTTCCATGATCAGTTGGTTCAAGCGAATATGGGTTAGTCTGTGAAGTTAAATATCACCCCAAGAGAGGAGTGTCTTTATTGAGCAAGACTTAGACACTGCACATGGATGATGAAATGTTTCTTAACAACATGAAATGGTCCATGATTCCAAAAGGTGTTAGTTCGTGTACTGATGATGTCGACTATCCCTCAAGTCTCTCATAGATGTAGGTGTATCAAGAATGTTTTCCTCTCTCTTTGTATAGCCCGCAACTCTGTTCAATATGAAAACCGCTCGGTTTGCCTTAAAGCGTCTGACCTTTTTACCCCCTTTCCTAGAACAGTAGTGTGTACTTTATTTGATTCAACCAATATTTACTTTTTATGTCTTACAATTGAGCTTCCGAAAATTGATCCAAATCAATCTCCAAGTTCATGATTTGGTTTTAAGGTTTGTTTGGATGTTTGGAAAATAGCCCCCATGGAAATAGAATCCAAGTACATGCAAATTCTTGCGCTTATGCCCTTTGAAATACTTGCTTTGGTTTCTTGTTGGAATCCATTTCCACAAAAAGAGTAATCTTGGAATTCCTTTGGCGGAGCTACCTTGCAAATTCCAGGATAATGAATTCCCAGCCAATGGTCATATTTCCAAATTCCCTGTCGTGTAAATATGCACAATATAATTCTTGCAAATTCTTTCCCAACACCCAATCGCAATTTCTAGATTCCATGGAATCACCTAGCAAGGTGTTCCATAACGGTAATGGTGGCCGTAACAGCCACCACCGTTACTGTTATGATACGGGCCATAAGTAACAACCCCCGTATCAGCCGTTACGGCACCCGTTTTTTTTTTTCTTTCTTTTTTGAAAAAAAACTGTTACAGGACCGTTACAGGGCCGTTATAATCTTTTTTTTTCTATAATGGCTGTAGCCTGTAATGGTTATGACCATTATTACCATTACTGCTGTTATGTAACCAATTGGAATACCTTGATTCCTAGTGTCTAAACATGACAAACAAAATCTCTTTCTCAGGGATTTTTTTTCCTGAAAACAAAATGTTGGACCCTTTTTAAATTCCTCACATCTAAATGACAACGAGTATTTGCACGGTTGAATTGCTTGATATTCTCGTTGTCGAATTTGTTGCAGCAGTTGTACCATGGGTGGTCCAGTCCCATGAGAAGTGGGCCCCACTTATTCATGGGGTGAAAATAAGAAAAAAGGTGGAAGAAAAGAAAAGAAAAAGACATTTGTTCCCATAGTAGTGTAGAGAACAAATTTTTAAGAGAGAAAGGGGAAAAGAGGACGAAGAAGAAGAGAAGAGAAAGGTGGGTTTCTTGATGGCCAAGGTTGGAGTTCTTTTTTCTTTTTCTTTTTTTTTTTTTGTTAGCTTGTTAGTACACATCCACAGTCAGTACACACTCCACTGTTAGCCACCCCCACTAGGGAATCGATACCAAGACCTCAGCGTTGAAACGAGGTATTTTCACTCAATCTACCACTCGAGCTATGGATCAAGGTGTGCCAAGGTTGGAGTTCAAGGAATGATTCTTGAAGGTTTTTCTTGCTCTCTCCACGTTTTTCATCCTCATAGCAGCCTAATGTCTCTTTGAGGTTGGTTTTCTTCCATTGGAAAGGGTTCTTTTGTGGTGAAAATGTTGAATTTCTTGAAGCACCAAGAGGTAATTTGTATTGCATTTTTCTCTTGTATTCTCTTGAGTTTTGGACAAAGAACTTGAGAAGAACATTGTACTCTCCTATTTTATAGTGGATTTCTCTTAGATTTGCCTTGTAGTTTTTCCGTTCTCCTTGAAGGGTTTTTCTATGTAAATCTTGCTTTGTGGTTGTGATTGTGTGGTTTGATTCTTTCCTATTTTTAGCTTTGTTTCGGATTTGTGATGGTCATGTGTAGATTTCGCATTCCAACTTGATTCACATGTAGATGGGAAGCGTGTCGATTCTCTACAGTGGTATCAGAGCTTTGGTTGGAAGCTAGGTTGTTTTTCTTGTGTGGGGATTGACGGAGGCAAGCACAAAAAATGGAATGGTTAGCCTTAATGGCTCTAATTGGATGATTTGGAAAGCCAAAAGAGGGGATATTTTATATTGCAAGGATTTGTATGCACCAGTTGAAGGTGATGAAGCCAAACCAAAGGATATATCGGATGAGGAGGGGAAGAAATTAAATCGGAAACCCATTGGATATATTTGACAATTGTTGGATGATAGTGTTTTTCACCATGTGTTGAATGAAACTTCTGCTAAGGTCTTATGGAAAAAATTAGAAGTAGTGTATGAAAGAAAAACGGTCGGGAATTAGGCTTTCTTAATTAGAAAGCTCGTATATCTAAAATTTAAAGGGTTTCTATTTTGGAGCATTTGAATGAGAGATGCATAGCATTGTGAACCATTGGCCACTATGAAGATGGTGTTGGATGATGAGTTATAAGCATCGTTATTGCTTAGCTCTTTACCTTACAGTTGGGAAACTTTGGCAGTGTCCCTTAACAATTCGACTTCAAATGGTGTGTTTACCATGAGTCCAAGTTACACATAGCTTGCCCAATGAAGAAACAATAAGAAAGTTAATTGATTCCACTCACTCACAAGCCTTGGTTGCTAAAACAAGGAAAAGAAGCAAGAGTAGAAAGTTGAATGATCGTGAAGAATTGAAAGGAAGATCAAACTCTGGAAATTAGGTCAAATGAAGAGGAACTACTGAATCCTCAGAAGAGAGAAAGAAGGTAAATGATCAAAGAACGAAGGAATCAAAGATACTACTATTGTTGCATTTGATGGCAAAGTTGTAATGCTCGCAATTAGTGAAGTTGCATGTCTCCATGGTGGGTGTCAGGATACTAAATGTGTAGTTGATATAGGTGCTTCGTTCCATGCTACTTCCAAAAAAGACTTCTTTGCATCATATAAATCAAGTGATTTTGGTGTTGTAAAAAGGGCAATAACAATGATTCAAAACTAGTGGGAGTAGGTGATGTGTGCATCGAAACAAATGTAGGTTGGACATTTGACTTTGAATAATGTGAGATATGTTCCTGACCTTTGGCTCAATTTAATTTCTAGACTCGAATTGGATAAGCAGGGTTATGTAAGCTATTTTGGCAAAGGTAGTTGGAAGCTTATTAATGAGTCCAGTGTCATATCAAGAGGAAAAGCATGCTACATACTCTACAAGACTCAAGCAAATGTGTGATGGAATGGTGTAGATACTACAGAAGATACCTCTTCACCAAATTTACGATACAAGCAACTTGGCCATACGAGTGAAAAGGGTATGCAGGTTCTGGCAAAAAAACAAACAAACAAACAATTTCTTCCCAGCATCAAAGGTACGTCTCTCAACTCATGCAATCATTGTTTAGTAGGCAAGCAACATAGTATTTTTTTTTGAAAATCTTCAAAAAGAAAATCATTTATTTTAGATTTGGTTTGTTCTGATTTGTGTGGTCCCATTAAATATCTCTTGGTGGTGCATAATATTTTTTTTACATCTATTGATTATGCTTCTAGGATGGTTTGGGCCTATGCTATGAAAACAAAAGATTGGGTTTATAAAAAATTTCAGCATTTTCATACTAAGGTTAAAAGAGAAATCGGCAAGAAGCTCGAAAAATAATGGTGGGGAATATGAGGGGTGTTACATAAAGAATGGCATCAAGCATCATAAGACAATTCCCATAAATCCTCAACAGATGGTAATGACCGAGAGGATGAATAGAACCGTCGTTGAAAGAATTAGGAGCATGCTTTCTTCAGCCAAACTGCCCAAACCATTTTGGGGCGAAGGTTATGTGTACAGCCTGCTTTCTATTAATAGATTCCCTTCAATTCCATTAGAAGGATATATTCTAAAAAAGGTGTGGACCGGAAAAGATGTTTCATACGCACACTTGAAAGTATTTGTGTGCAATGCTTTATGTCCATGTGCCTAAAGAAAAGTAACAAAAAGGAAGATGTTGGGTAATAAAGCAATCCCATGCATATTCTTAGGCTATGGGGAAGCAAAATTCAACTATAGGCTATAGGATCCAAAAAGGAAGAAAATCAAGGGTGTGGTCTTTTATGAAGCTCAGATTGTTAAAGACTTTGAAAAGGTTGAAAAGCAGTGGGACATGATTGATGATATTCTTGAACTGACTCCATTTCCTCCTTCCATGCCAAATGTTGAAGATGGGGGGGGGGAGGCGCAAGAAGATAATAGAGTGGTTGTTGATGAACATGAAGATGTTGAATAAGAGGAGCAGACTCCTTAAAAAAGAATAAGTAAAATCTCAGCTAAGAAGGTCTACAAGAGCATTTGCCCCTCAAGGAAGTACCCATCTATAGAATATGTTGTGATAACTGATGCGCAAGAGCCAGAAAGCTTCAAGGAAGCTCAAACTCATAAAGATAATGACAAGTGGAAGAAGGGTATGTTGGATGAAATGGCCTCGTTGCATAATAATACCTATGAGTTGGTAAAGCTCATAAATGGAAGAAAGGCATTAAAGAACAAGTAAGTTTCAAGTTGAAAAGCAATGCAATGACAAGCAAGTGAAGTATAAAGCTCATTTGGTTGTGAAAGGCTTTGGTAAAAACCAATGGAATTGATTTTGATGATGTATTCTCTCTTATGGCAAAGATGGCATCCATTCAAGTGATTTTGGGTCTAGCAACAAGTCTAGACCTTGAGATAGAACAAATAGACGTCAAAACAACTTTCCCTCATGGTGATTTGAATGAAGAGATTTGTATGGAGTAGCCATAGGGGTTTGAAGTGAAGGGTTAGGAACACTTGGTTTGCAAATTAAAGAAAAGCCTATATAGTTGAAATAAGCCCCAAGGCAATGGTATAAGAAATTTGACTCATTTATGACGAGTCATGAGTATAATAGAACACAAATAGACCATTGTGTTTATTTCAGAAAATTCTCTGATAATAGCTTCATTTTTCTTTTGCTTTATGTTGATGACATGCTAATTGTTGGACAAGATATTGGTAAAATTAGCAAGTTGAAGAAAGAGTTGTTTAAGACCTTTGACATGTAGAGTTTAAGGCATGCTCAACAAAATTTGGGCACGGAGACAAGTCACGGTAGGAAAGCCAGGAAGCTATATGTCACAAGAGAAATACATTGAACGGGTGCTTGAGAAGTTTAATATGTAAGACTTGTTAGTACATCACTTGTAAGTCATTTCAAATAGAGTATGAAGTATTATCCTACTACTAAAAAAAGAGAAAGAAGGGATGGTATCAATCCCCTATTCTTCATCAATGGGGGGTTTGATGCATGCTATAGTTTGCACAAGGCCGGACATTCTTCATGCAGTGGGTGTTGTGAGCAAATATCTTGTTAATCCTGGTAATGAACATTGGGTAGTGGTTAAGTGAATTCTCGAGTACTTTAAAGATTCGTCCATGGTGTGTTTGTGTGTTGCAGGTACAAACCCTATATTGGAAGGATATAGAGACACTAATATGGCAAGTGACACGGATAGTAGAAAGTCTACCTCTGATTGCAAGGACAATTGTATCTTAGCAATCCAACCACGGAATTGTGTTGCTCTTTCTATGATAAAAGAATAATATGCGGCTACTGAAGCTGGAAAAGAGTTGTTGAGGATGAAAAGATTTCTCCAATAATTTGGCTTGAAGCAAGACAAATATGTGGTTCGTTGCGACAACCAAAAGTGTCATGTATCTGAGTAAGAATGCAGCATTACCTGAACCAAACGTGGATGTATGTTACCACTAAATACATGATGTGTTGGACAACCACTCAATGCAGTTCGAGAAGATCTACATCAGTCAGAATCCATCAGATATGATGACGAAGGTTGTTCTAAAAAAGAGGCAAGAGCTTTATAGAAACTTGGCCGGTATGAGTGCGGGTGAGTATTTGTGTTTGTTGATACCCTCCTCACATGTCTAGAGGGGGACATTGTTTTGGCATGTATGCCATGAGTGGTCCAACCCCATGAGTAGTTGGCCCCACTTATTGGTGAGATGGGGAAAAAAAAGGAAGAAAAGAAAAAGGAGTTTTTTGCCCTAAGAGCGAGAATACATATCTAAGAGAGAAAAAAATGGAAAAGAGGAGAAAGAAGAAGAGAAATGTAGGTTTCTTGGTGGCCAAGTGATGTGAGACAATTAACCACTTGCTCTAAAAACTCGAATTGATAGAGCATGGCGAATTAATCCCTTTATCTCATAGCCTAGGCCCCAAATCCATGGGTTAGGTCCTCGGCCGAACCCTCCTCGTGAGCCCCAAATCCATGGGCTCTGCCTCACGTCACCCGCCTCACACAAGCCCCAAATCCATCGGTTATGTGGGCCACCCACCCCGAGTGTGCCCCTGCATCCCACAGGCCACCCCACTCGAGCCCGGTGTGAAAATGTCTCCGCATTAATCACCCCCGGTGAGGAGTCTCGAACACGAGACTTCCCGCTCTGATACCAATTTGATGTATGACAATTAATTACTTGCTCTAAAAGCTCGAACTGATAAAGCATGGCAAATTAATCCCTTTATCTCATAGCCCAGACCCCAAATCCATGGGTTAGGTCCTCGGACACACCCTCCTCATGGGCCTCAAATCCATGGGTTCTGCCCCCTCGTACGGCCCAAATCCATGGGCTCCACCTCACACGGGCCCCAAATCCATGGGTTATGCGGGCCACCCACCCCGAGTGTGCCCCAGCATCCCACAGGCCACCCCACTCGAGCCCGGTGTGAAATGCCCCTACATTACCAAGGCTAGAGTTCAAGAGATAATTCTTAAAGGGTTTTCTTGCTCTCTTCACGTTTTTTATCTCATAGCAGCCCGGTATCTCTCTAAGGTTGGTTTTCTTCCATTGGAATTGGTTTTCTCGTGGTGAGAAGATTCAATTTCTTGAAACATGAAAGTTGTTATTTGTATTGGGATTTTCTCTTGTAATGCCTTAAGTTTTGGACAGGAGACTTGAGAAGAACATTGTACTCTCTCCTATTTCGTAGTGGATTTCTCTCGGATTTTCCCTGTGGTTGTTCCATTCCCCTTACAAGATTTTCCATGTAAATCTTGCTTTTTGGTTGTGATTGTGGTTTGGTTTTTTCCTATTTTGTAGCTTTGTTTCGGATTTGTGATGGCCATGTGTGGATTTCACATTCCAGTTTGATTCACGCGTAGACAGGAAGCATGTCAATTCTCTACAAAAATTTCTCCAAGGTTGTGTTTGGTTGCACCACATTCATGAAATATCATGAAATCTTGCACCAAAATAGACCGATTAATCATGAAATATCATGATATTTGTTGCAACCAAACACAGCCTAATGCTCCCAATTTATTGTAGAAATTTCTTAAACTTTCGAAAACTACATTGTATTGAAGTGGGCATGCACGCACACACAAAATTGTACAGGATAGTATTTGCATCTTTTCACATGAGCCATAATTTGTATTTTCTTCTCTCTTGTAGAACTGCATGATTAAGAGAAAGTGAACCTGTTTGACTGGAATTGTATATTTCCCGGCAGCTATATGCATACACAGTCACTGACTCGATGGGAAATATAGTGAGCTCATTTTTTTCAGGCTTCTTTAAAGTTGTTAGTACTTTATTTGGAGCTCCGCTCGACTTTCTCGCAGGCAAATCTTGCAGGTAAGCATCCAAGGAAGGTACTTTGCCTAAAATTTCCTTTCCTAGGAGTTCATTTCCAAATTCATTTTACAGGTTGCCATTCAATGCATCCTTGACAAGCTGCCTTTATTTCAATTGCCTATTACTCTCTTCACGGTATTTCATTATCTCACAATTCTTGGTTGATACCCATGCTCGAAAAGGCTTGAAAAATAGAACTGGTTAACCAGGGTGAGCCAACTTGGAACTCTGCAAGTCAATTAATTTTATTTTTAAATTTCCAAGAAGAATATAAGCTATAGGAAGTGCCAAAAAAAGAAGAGAGAGAGTAAGAAATAAAAAGAATATGGGCCTAGCTTCTACAAGTTGAGTTCTTCGACTCGCCTAAGTTTTAAGACTCCACTTAGTTACCATGAACTTGAGAAAGTTTCTCATTGAACCCACAACTTCATGAACCTGGTTGAATTGGCGGAGTTTTTTTTTTCTTGAGACATGTCAGCTTTTCTAAGATCTCGGTAGTCCTCTAGATCAAGCGGCTCGAATGAGTTCCTATGAGTTGAGTTACAGAGACTGAACAACACGTCTTGGCTGTTTGGGTTACCTATACATTCATAGAATGTGATTGTTTGTTTCAAGTGTAATTTCTGAAGGTGTCATCCTGAATTAAATGCTTGTATACAAGGATTGAGTGAGAATAACCTTTTACCGATAATCCTCGCCGAAAACCGCCGTTGTGTTCATTTGCTTCTTGTGTATTTTCCCATATTGCTAGTCTATTTTAAGGGAGCTTTGCTGAGCCCTTGCACTTCTGCAGGCGACCGCTGTTCCATCCTCAACTCATCATGTATCAGTTGGGCTTCATGTGCACAGAGACTGGATGGTTCATAAAGAAATTGACGACAATCCACATTCAACATACATGTGGCCTGCCTGATTTGTGGTCCAAATCATCTACAGAGTGGGGCCCACATGATGTGCTGGTTAGGTGTCCTCTCACGCCTGCAGAGGCGCATGTAAGCTTAGCATGAATGCTCTCAATTGGACAAAAATCTTATTCTGGTCTTGACTGTTGTTCAGCACATTGTGTGGGTCAACATGGGATCTGATCTGTTACATAGAGAATTTCTGTGTCGGCAATCTTCTGAAGATGGTTGTGGTGTTGGCTCTCTTTTACATTGGTGAGTTTTAAATGGTTGATAAGAAGCAACTGCTGCTAATCATGCAAGTTTTAGAAAATTCTGATGCCTATTCCCACCTTCCTTTCTCTACAATCCTCAAATTGCAGTTCTCTTGTTCTTCTACCTTCTATACAAAATGGGCATCTGCGACTGCATCGGTAGGAGTCTATGCAAAATGACCTGGGCATTGTGCACATCCTACTTCAATGCATGTGAATATGGGTGCATGTTCTTGTGGATCAAACTAAGGAATCTTAGACAGACAAGACAAGACCATATAAGGGACATGCTAGAAGAATACGATTCAAGTGAAGACAATCTATCATATGAAAGATCGTCGTATCCGACTAGCCCAATATCTACAGAACTCAGAAGGACACTATCTCATAGGTTAAGAGAACGGAGACAGATTCACATGCGAAGGTCTCTGCGGCCTAGGAGCCATAGGATCAAAGTTGGGATCAGGAGGGATTTGGTGTGCTTGAATGACAATGATCCAAGTAAGCATTTTAAGACGGTCCACAACATTAAGGTGACGCGAACATCAAAGTTCGTCCAGAAAGGCAATGGCAATCGGATTTATCGGAAGAGGCGGTGGTGAAGATTGGATGAAGAACCAGAAAATCATGTCTGAGAATGATCGGTTTGTTTATTTTCTTTTATCCTCTTTTAGCAACTTTTGCATGGAAAATCATGATATTTGGCCAATCTATTCCATATTTAACTTTCCCCTTTTACATTGCGGCGGCTTTCTTTTTGATCCAAGTTACCCTTTTCACAAGTTGTCACTTCCATGACTCAAATGAAGGATATGATGTTGGCTCTGATACCAATTTTTAAGAACCTAACAGATGCGCCAAAGTCTTTAGACCAATGGAGCATGAGTGGTAGCGGCACATCTCTAAAATCACTATATCAAGCCAATGCTAACCATCCAATTAATGGTTATCAAATGGATGTTGAGTTTTTGGTTGAAATAAAAATGTTTGAAATTTTGAAAAAAAAAAAAAAAAAAAAAATTTCAAAATTGGTTTCCCTCCCAAAATTTTGGAAAAACTACAAAAATCCTTTTATCCCACATCACTTAGAGAAGGGGAGTTTTTATGGTTTTTAAGCTATCCCTTGGTGTGTTTGCTTGGTGAAATGGAGAGAGAGAACTTGTATTGTGCGTGTTCCAATGCGGAGCACTGGGACACGCGTGTTGGCACTAGTGAGGGCGTGGGCAATGTGGCTATAGTGGTGCACTTTGCACTTCGCATGTGCGCATCATGTCGCAAAAGTGGTCGCTCCCTCGTGACCTTATGCAAACCATCTCACTGTCGCGGTGGTCATAAAGGGCTAGCTTTCCAATAGTCAGAAACGACCATAAATGACTAGTTTCCAATAGTTAGAAACGATCATATTATTTATGACTTGAGCCATAACTTCTAGCCCCAAGTGCCTATATAAGCAAGGCTTGCTTAGATCAT
Organism: Magnolia sinica; assembly: GCF_029962835.1. Lineage (NCBI taxonomy): Eukaryota > Viridiplantae > Streptophyta > Magnoliopsida > Magnoliales > Magnoliaceae > Magnolia > Magnolia sinica. The sequence continues at coordinate 19,617,671 of NC_080576.1, read as the reverse complement.
TTCAATAGCAACACAAGCAATTCGAAAATCAAAACAAGTGGTACACAATTTCTCTCTTCCATTGTAACAAGTTAGTAATAAACTAAGGACTCGAACTCACCGAGTTCTAAGTTAGTTCACTCTCTGAGTCGGTCAATTAGTGATATCTTCGTGATTGTTGCACGCAATCTCTGATCCCTAAAGCAATTCGCCAGCAACCCACTAGCAATCTCTGATATGAAAGGAGAGAATGATTCATACTTTAATGACAGCATGTCTTATATGTGCTTTATCTTACTTATAATGCAAATAACTAATTTATTTTCAGTGTCCAAAATACTATATTTTGGAATATTTTCCAACAACGGATGGATAGGGAGGTGTTTGGTTTTACGTAGACACTAGTAAATTACATTGAATGAAATCTGTCTGGGTACTAACTTATAACTAGGGAGCCCACCATGATGTTTGTCTCTCATTCATGCTGTCCATCTATTTTACTAGCTCATTTTAAGGCACGAGCCTAAAAACAATGCAAATCTAAAGCTAAAGTGGACCACATCATATAAAACAGTAATTCTAACAACATCCATCATTGAAAGTTGAAATACCAATAAGGCCTAGTGTAATGTTTATTTGTCATCTAACCTATTCATAAGATCATTGAGACATTGGCAAAAGTAAATTACAAATATTAGCTTGATCCAAAAATTTTGTAGACTCAAGTTTTCAATAGTAGGGTTCAAGTCCCACAAATTCTTGTGGTGTGGCTCATCTGAGCTTTTGGATTTGCCTCATTTTCAGGCTCACGCCCTAAACTGGGTTGGCCTAATGGACATTTTGGATAAGACAGATACATCCCGGTGGACCCCACAGTTTTTGTGCATCCACTTTTTTCCCACCTTGGTTTTTGAGACCAGACACGATAGCTGTCACTATCTATGTTGGGTTGCTGCTAGAATTACAATAGCAGGTAATAATAACTTGTTACATCATGTGGATTTTCACCACACATAGTTCTCGAAACCTTGACTTCGTGTGAAACTCTTGTGAGTCTACCACCAAGGCAAGAGTTATACTTTTAATTGCAAATTTTTCTAATCATTATGCTCCATCCAAAGTCTTGGGTCAGCTAATTGGACAGCCTGGATTGCTTGCAAGTATGCGATATTACGGTTTTAAAGCCACCACCATTTATAAGGGGACACTATAGCACATGTGAGCGAGAATGTATCTGTGGAGAATGGCTACACCACCGTGTAAGTTGTGCATAATTTTTAACCTCGGTGACTCATCCTTTCACGGGCCCTAACGTACATCCATCTGGACCGTTCAAAATTGTGGATCCCTTTGCGAATTGAGCATATATCTAAAATTACTTATCAATCAATCCTAACCATCCATTTACGGCTACCAAATGTACGAATACTGAGTGGCAATGGGAAATTGGAATGTTAATATTTTCTTCTCAGCCAAAATTTTTGGTTATGGTCCATCAAAACTGGTCAAGAGTTTTGGACGGTCTGGATTTGTGCAATACTAATCTGTATGTACGTTTGAAGAGACACCACCGTTTTTAAATTGGGTCAATCGCAAGTCACATTCACGTCGCTCGGTCAGCGAATGCTGCTGCGCATCCGGACAAACGCAAGTCAAGAGAAGAAATGAGTAGCCGACTAGGATCCCATACAACACCTTACGTACCCATCGTGTAAAACACCACAGCTCTTGGGTGCAAACCTGTTATATGTCTGTATGAAATCCATTCCGTCCAGAAGATGATAAACCTTATATTCACCGTACATACAAAATATCACAGTGAATAAAAACTTATATAGACCACATAAATGGAAAAACTGTAAATTTACGTCAAAAACATCCAGCACATGTGCTTTGACCATCCCGAGTTTTCAGGGAAGCGGATTGCATACCGAGTAACTCAGTACACTCCAAAAACTCCGTCCCACGAGTGGAAACCCACTCCAAAACTCTACCCATGAAACCGAAAGAATCGTTAACGCTAGAGCTTTCCAATACTTGTACCTCATGCTATGGCCCACTCGAGATGAGTATCAACTTTATTTTTAGTTTCAAAGGCTAAGCTAGTGTAGAGAATCGGATGGACGGCTTAGATGAAATATATGCATCATGTTGGGACCCACGAGTAGAGGCCTCGTCGTTCCCCTAAAACTCGCATGGTGGGATTTGGAAAACTCAGGAGAGGGACAGCGAAATCCAGCCGTTTAGGCACGGAACTCAAAATAATTTTCATCAAGGTGTCTTGCGTTCTTCCAAATACACCGTCTATCAGATGGGATTGTGAATACAATCTTATCTGATACGATCTAATACGGCTGGCCAAATAGGCCTACATTGATTTCTGTCTTTTATCTAATCCATCCATCCATAGATAATTTTATGATAAAATCCAAAAATGGGAGGATATCCAAAACTTAGGTGGACTATACTACACGAAAAGTGTGAATTGAATGACTACCATTGAAAACTTGTCAGTGTCTGTTGATATTTGAGTTTTCCGTTAATCCATATCCGTGTGATCTTATGAACAAGTTAGATGACAAATAAACATCACTATAAGCCCTCTGGAGGTTTCAACAATGGAGATCATTATTTCCACTGTTTCCTATGGTGTAGTCCCTTTTTATATGCTTCAATTTTGATCTCATGCACTAAAATTATATGAAAAAACGAATTGACAGCATGGATGGGATGCATACATCCATCGTGGGCCTTACTGACTTTACTCAGTATGCAATTCGTTTCCAGTTTTCAGACTATGTTTACTTTTTATAATATTTCGTGAGGGCTGATGAGGCATGTCTTTAATGCAAGATAAGCTCCGTAGTAGATATACGGAAACCTGTGGTTAATGACATGTACCATCTCATTGTTCCTCTTTGGTGTGGCCCACTTGAACTGTGAATCTGGCTGCTTGGTGGGACACAGGCTCAATATCCTCATGAATCTAGAGTGTGCGGCTCCACCGTAGTGAACGGTTATACCAACCGAGTGATTTGGGGCCATTACATCGTTTATACGAAATACACGCCGTCCATCAGTTGCAAGCAATAATTTTCACCGTACAAACCAAAAATAACCCTAACCGAAAGTTCAAGTTGGACAAACATTCAGAAAATGCAAAGTCAGGCATAGAGCTGCTAAATAAACTCCGGCGATACGGCACACCTGAGTTTTGGATCAGCTTCGTGTTTGACATCGGTGGTACCCAGCTATACTTCCACGCGAGCTTTCAGGCGTACTTGATTTTCTTGTTAGACGGATATAAACATGTTGGTGGCCCCTACTACAAACCTATGGTCAAGGTCCTCTCCTCATGGTGTGGCACACCTGAGTTGTTGATCAGTCAGATTTTTAGCTATATGAACTAACAGCTAGTGGCTAAGCTGATGAACGGAGTGGATGTCTCACACGATGTGGTTGGGCAGCCATAAAAAGCACAAACAAGCAAGCACGCGCGTCTCATTCAGCTAGTATGGAAAAAGAATAAGAGAGAATATAGAGTAATAATAATAATAATAATAAGAAAACCAGTGATACGCGCCACTAAAATTTCAATCATTGGCCTAACTGATGGTAGCAAGTAGCAAGGTATTTTACGAAGTTTTTTTCTTTTTCTTTTTCTTTTTTCTTTTTTTTTTGGTTGTTAGCTTGTTAGTACACCTACTGTCAAGTCACACTTCACTGTTAGCCACCCCCACTAGGAATAAATGCCAAGACATCAGTGTTCAAACGAGATATCCTCTGGTACTCTGAGCTATGGATCGGGGCGTAGTTACTTTACAAAGTTGAGAGCTGATGAGCGAGGCAAATATAATACCAAAAATTACAGTCATGGTTCGCCCAACATTATACAAGCGTAAGTTAACTGTTCATAAAGCTAAGGGCCTATTTGGGAGCGTGGATTTGGAACCCCCTTGGATTCGGAACCCCCTAGATTGGTAAATCCTTACCCTGGAGCGTGAATCAACTTTAATTCAAAAATGCATGTGCTTAGTATATTTATGGGGATTTGAATTTAATTACCAAATCAACTTTAATATCCCTAATTAGTGAGATATATAATTTTTGACCCTATGGTTGTAATAAGCCCACTGAAATATATGCTTTGCCTGAAAATGATGAAATTCCAAGTCTCGAATAGATCGCAAGCACAAAATCATGTATGAGTGACTAATCAACGATTTTTAATCGCTGATTAATATGAACAATGTTTGGACGGTACTGGACAATGTTTGGACAGTGTTGATCATCATTAGTGGGCCATGTGCCCAATAAAATGATAGTATACAGTGACACACGTGTTCCACTTGCAACTATTGAAATGATTTTAGGTGTAATCCAACCTCTCACCATGGATTACAAACCCCCTCAAAGAGGGGATAAAAAAACCCCTGGATTTGAAACCCCTAGTTATTTTATGCTGCCAGACAACTAAGGGGATTTGAAACCCCCTCCAATCCATGGTACCAGACGACCCCTGAGGTATTCATTCAGATCCGGTACATAAGCGTAGGTGGAAGTGATTTATAGCTATTAACTGTTGATATATATTGTTTTTTAATATATTGTAAATAAAAATTTATATTTTATCATATATATATAAGGTTTGCTGTAACGCCCTAGAAATCGGAGGTCGTGTATATACTCGACTCCCGAGTTCCCAGGGTCACTTATAGCCAATTTTCATTAATATGCGATCCAGTTTAAATGTGCAGCCTGGAATCTCCTGAAACATGAAGTACATCCACACAAGTCCACTGAAATGAAGGAGATCGAATACAAATATATATACATGTCCAAAAGAATTCATGGGTCGCATAAGAAGCTACCTAACAAAATCGCAAAAGAATAGTAAGTCCAAAAAGGAATAAAACTGAGCCCCCGCTCAGCGATCCAATCCCACCTCTCAAGCTGGCGGAGAACCGTCCATCAACTGGAAGTAGGACAACTCGTCCTCCTCCTCGAAGCTCTCCTCACCAGGCTCCTTAAGCCTTGAGTCACCTGCATCTATGAACGGGTCTGGTTAGTGTTTTAAAACACCGTCCCATAGTGGGAGTGAGTGATCAACTCAGTGGGTGTTATTAATCTCAAGTTATCACAGGCATCAATTTTGATATGATCTTAATGAAAAGCAAACAATCACATACGTCTAAGTAATCTTATTAATGCGCATGTGTGCAGCATGACATAATGCATGCTCTCACCACAACGCTCCCTCGTGCGACAACATCTAACGATCGCCAATACCAACACTCCCTCAGTGCGACCTCGACTGCCGAGTCGCCACCCTAACTAGTGCGATGCAATGATCGTGTTAGCCGTGTGATTAGTTAGGTCCATTCATCCAACAGATTTGAGAATCTGGTACACCCCACGTATCAATGCCCTAAACGGGTTGCGAGGCCAAGACCCCCCAATGCGTGAGGCCGAGACCCCGCGGTCCGTGATCCCGTCGGGTTCCTCATCCCCGACTTCAAGCACATAAGGAGTGCTATGAGAAAGGGATCGCTCGCGGTCACTACGGGGAGGCGCGGTACCCCAGCATAAGCCGACAACTCGAACATAGTGTCCCATTCCACCATGCCCGGCTCACGAGGCTGTGGACCAAATTTCAAGTGGGTTATTGATGGGCTACAACGATTGTAAGGTGTTCCAGGTTCCATACAAGTGTGAACAAAGAGGGTTAACAATCAAGGTTGGTCAGACAGTAGGCTAGATCACCCGAGTCGAGCGAGCATGAGGCGAGTGACATCGGGCACAAAGGACCCATGTAGTTGAACTACAACCACCCGAACACACCCGCCCAAACCGACAAGTCTAACCATAGCGTAGTCCTACCGATGGGACTACCGTCTCTCCTCAAGTTCCTGACCAACCCAAGGGTGGAAATAGGGACTTATAGCATGTCAACTACCAAAGTAACATCAAGCATATTCAACACTATGTTCTCATGTTGCTCAACATACAATTCAAATTTCTCTAACAAGTAACTATTAATATTATAAATAAAATGTATGTGTGTGGTGTGGGTTGGTGAGGAAGTTAACACTTCCTCCATGTTGAGAAATCATATGTACAAGAGCAATAAATCATACATCCTATGAGGCAACAACACATGAGAAAATCACACAAGGCATGAACATCCATACACCAAATCATGTGAGAGGCAAGGACAATCATCATTGGAGTCAAACCAACAATTCCATATTATTCCAACAAACCTACAATTCCTACGATTTCTCTAGATTCTCCAAATATGACATCCAAGCAACCAAAATCATTAATCTCGTATTAAAATTGGTGCTAGGCCACCTAAGAACAATAGTCCACACCTTCGAATTCATTGGAGGCTTGGGAACGACCTAAGAGCAGGGATTTTTGGGGTTGAACGGCCGGAATCCATAAAGCAAGCATTTATATGTTAGAATCCATGCTAATTTCTCCTCAATACATGGATTTCAAGAAAAATTGGTGAGAGATTTTACCTAGACGATCAGCGGAGTGAATGTGTGGTCGTGGTGGAGGGTTTTTTTGGAGATGAGGTAGAGAGTTGCAAGGTTGGGCTCCCTTGGGCCCCACCATTAACAACACCCTCCTTCACTCTCTTCTTCCTCTCTCTTTCTCTTCCTTTCTCCTCTTTCTCTTCCCCTTTTATCTCTTCTCTCTTTCCTTCTCTAGGCCAAAATCGTATGGGGAGAGAGAGTGCCCAAATGAGGCCCTTTTATAATGCTAGATTTGGTGGAAATGGCCACAAGTGTTGGGTTTTTACTATACTAGACTTATCGGATGGTCTTTTCAAGATCTAGGGCCCACTTAGGGTGTACATATTGATATACACCGTAGGATAATTAGCCCTAATGATGATCTACGTATGAACATGATCGACCCGCCATTTGGATGCGCCGATCGACAGATACGATTAAAAGTCTGTTCAACGGTCACCAATGGTCGATCGGGGCCATGACTATACGGATATAAGTAGAAAAATATCCTTACTTCACGTGTGAAGTTTGGTCGCAAACCGACGGTCCGAAATCCTCAACTTTGCATAAGAGTGGATGACTCAATTCACTTAAATTCCAGCTCCTTTCCTTAAGGTATTTGCACTTCTCATGCACTTGTCCTTCGGCTCAAGTTGAGCGGTTCTGGACACTACCCAGGTCTGACTCCCGCAATGAATGTCGAGCCCAGTAAGACGAACATTACTCTATAATTTTGGAACTAATGGCCCACCAACGAGCGGTCTAGAGCTTGTTCAGAAAATCGGGACATTTTTGGAATGAATTAGGTTTTGAGATTTCTCGTGGGTAATGATCAGGGTTTGGATTAACTATATTTATAAGGTGGCCTATTTATAACTAGTGAAAGTGGATATTTGGTTATGATTACTCTAAACCGTCGGTTTTAAACTAAAAGAGTAATGGGGTTGATTTAGTCTATTATTTAATATCCGGGCCTTATCTGACTCTGCCCCAGTTAGATCTTTAATTTAATCATGCTTGCCTTGATTAGTTAGCGAAGGGTCGGTTAGATTTAGGCTCTCTGGCCTTAAGTTTCAATGAATTCCCACAATGGCCCTATAGGATTACTCATTAGATTTGGAGCGGACCCAACACTCCCTTGGCCACCAAATTTGGTGTGTAGGTGGCTTATGGCCCAATGATGGGCCATATAAAATTTGAGAACAAATGGATGAACGGTTATGGGGTTTGAGTCAACGGTTCTGATCCTTAAACGACTCTGAGGGGTCCGTTATAGTGATTGGAGTGGTTATGGTGGCCCTTTGGCTATGAAATTTCTAGGATAGATGCTTCATGGCCCGATGAAGGGCCATGCAAAATTTAGGGACGATCGGATCTGGGGTTTGGTCGTACGAGTCCGATTTGTGATCGACAGTCACCGTCCCACGATCGGGTTCCTGAGTTGGTGGACGGGTGTAGGAAAATTCAATAGACCTCCACCATAAATGTGAAAGAGATCCGACTATTGGATAGCCTGGTATCGCAGTTTCATTTGCAAGTGCCAGATTCTGGTCCTGGCATTAGTGGGGTGCATTTAGTCAGTGCCAGATCCCACTTCTGGGTGTCCAATAAGTCCATGGTCCACGATGGTCCACAAGCCCAGTGAACTCTATGGTTCCCTAAATTTTTAGATTTTTCTGACCTTCCCGCATCGCGGTACAGCCCGCACGGGCTGTCGCTAGGTGTAAACAGCCATCTGCCTTGGAGGCCCGCACCAAGTTCTATCAGGACCCGTCTGACCTAATCAATTGGGCAATTTTGGTCTAATTTATTTGTGATACTTCACTACGAGTAGCTTAAACGAACGGTCTTGTGATAAATCCTACGTGGATGCCCTAGGACACTGTTTTGGTTGGGCGGGACGTTACACTACACCTGATGTTCAAGTAATCGAGCAGATTCATTGGCTTCCTACGGCTGATTAATCGGACTGGTGCGGTTCTTTACTGGTACCACCCCTGTATACACTAACATTGAGTGCTAATGGTTAATAAGTAATATTATAAGTTAATTAAATAAAAAAAATTAAAGGAATTTTGGAAATCCAAAACAGTGAAAATCCAGGATGTTACATTTGCAGAATACTTTTTCTTGTGTTTTGGAAATAAGCCCATATTAGAAAAAGATAAAAATGATTTTAAGTATATATGTGGTGAGTAGAGTATTATAATATTTACTCACGTAGTCTAAGGAAAATGGACCGGAACATCCGCGCTCGGGCATAGGCTCGGTGCGAGGGCGTGGGCATGTGAGGTAGTGTGGATCTAGAGAACTGAATGATGTCCCTTGTATTATATAGAGGCTGAAAAGAATTGTTGCAAGAAGGTGTAACTCCTCATGCAATTGATTATTAACCATGCAAAAACTGTTACATGTGGCTAGTCCAATAGTTATAAATGGCGAGCAAGTGTCTCACAATGGCTAGAAACAACTGCACACAGTAGCCATTACACCACATGCATAACAACTATAAACTGCCAATAACGACTAGTTTCTCCCAACAGTTAAAAATGGTCATTTAGATTAAATTCCTTGAACCATAACTCCCAACCACCATAGCCTGTATATACTGGGCATGTTTGAGTTTTCAAACCATCACAACACACTCCAACAGACTCAAACGAGAACCACATACTCTCCTATAAACCAGAAGTTCCAGCAAGACAGCAATGTTTATTTGAACCATTGCCTAAAGATTAGACCAGCGGTGTGGTCTAGAACGGTTCATCTGAATCATTAGTTAAAAAATAAACCAGTATAGTGGACTAATTCACATTTCTTCTTCTTCTTTTTTATGGGAATTTTCCTTTTATTTTTCTGCTAGAAATTATGTAATAGAGTTCCATTAATCAATCTTCGTGTTTGCTGAACGCAGATTCATACCAAGCTCGTCGTATCGTAGGAGTAATTTGCCAATAACCTTTCAACATGCTTAAATTACTTGAGTAGGGGCAAATAACGCTTTAAGGACATCGTTCTAATATGTGCTTCAGCCTGTCCTGATTTTAAATTAATTTCGATTTCCAGCTTTTATATTTTAAAGAAAACATTATTTATGTATAATTTATTAATATTGACAGCTATAAGTTGGCTATAAATTGGTCCAACATGATCATAGCGACGAACTTAAACTAAACTATTCATATAGACTAAACATCCCATAATTGATGAGCAATTGAGATGATAAGTTAAACTAGTATAAATAGTGTTGCACTGGTTGGTAGATTGGTTTTGATTTTGACTGTGTTTGGATTTGATTAAATTATTCTCTTCATATTTGCCTACGTTATTTATAGCTTTCTCTGGGAGAGATACGAGAATAATCGCTTGTACACATGGTGCCTTTGTATGTAATCAATTGGGAAAGAATAATTATATATTCATAATTATAATTTTGCTTTCGTCGAATGCTTAAAACGTAATCCAATGCTGACGTAGCCTTAACAATTATTCATTCTTATTAGGAAATAGTTTAAACAATGAAGGTCTCCCGAAGATCTAATGTCTTTAATATAGTTAGCGTATGTTTTGAAAATATCAAATATGTCACGTGACTTTATTTTTGGTATTGATCTTGTTTGGTCAGTTTTTGGTATAAACAAACCTAAATAGTACTTAACTCAAGAGCCAAACCGGAGTACATCAGGGACAAATTCAAAGGAAAATCAAGTGTGTTAATGTGACATTGCCAAGTGCAAATTTTTTTTAAAAAATTTATAAATAAAATTAATAGGCTCCATTCAAAGTCTTGGTCAGCGAATTGGACATCTGGTACCGTTTGCACGGGTTCTTTTTTAATGTAGACACAGCCTTTTACCCTTTTCACCTGTCTCGACCGACCACAGAACTTACATACTAAAATAGACCCTATTTGTACGGATAATATGTTTCGGACGAAACTAACCCTCCCTTTTCACCTGCTTTTTACCCGAATCCCAGTATTTTAGGGTTATTTTCGTCTGTCAGTACCTTAAAAATCTATTTTCGTCCGTCCGTCCGTCCGGTAGCGAGAAAAATAATTACCCTAAAAATATAAGGTCTACAGTCGTAATTTTTTCGGAATTGAACCGGTGAAGGATGGGTAAGTTGTTCACCATTTTTAACAGTGGTCACTCATCCTCTCATGGGGCACTAACGTACATCCATCTAGGCCATCCAAAATTGTGAATCCCTCTGGGAATTGAGCATATATCTAAGATTACTTTGATCAATCAATCCTAACCATCTAAAATTGTGGATCCCTCTGTGGCTACTAAATGGACGATCGAAAGTAAAATAGGTATCGATTTTTGGCACTGGAAAATTACAAGGTCAATATTTTTTTCTCAGCCAAAATTTTTGGTCGTGCTCCATCCAAACTGTTCAGTGTTTTGGACGGTCTGGATTTTTGTACAACTAATCGGTATGTACGTTTGAAGAGCTCACACAAGTGCTACTATGATCGTTTCCAAACTGAGGTCTTGGTATCGATTCGGGGGTGGCTAGCAGTGATGTGTGAGCTGACAGTGGGATGTACAGTGTACTAACAAGCTAAAAAAGAAGGGCAAAAAAAAATAGCAGCCTGTTGCTAGTCACCACCACGTCGCTCGTTCAGCAAAAGTCCCGCATCCGGACAAACGCGAGAAAAGATAAGACCCGAGTACGGGATCGTATACAACATCTGTTTAACGGAGCATATAAAACCCCTAAGCTCTTTGGTGTCCGCATGTTCTATGTATAAAATCCACTCCGTCCATAAGGTGATAATCTTTATATTCACTGTACATACAAAATATTACAGAGACTACAAACTCATATGGACCACACCAATGGAAAAAAAAATATGTAAAAATACGACTAATAGCCCACGCGTTGTGGCCCTCGAGTTTTTTTTAAAAGATTAGGCTTATTTTTATAATATTTCGTTCCTGAGAGTTCATTCATAAAAACATGTCCGGTGTCACATCTCATTGTTCTCTACGATGTGGCCCACTTGATATGTGGATCTGATTTATTTTTGGCCCCAAGGCCTAGGATTGAGTTGCGCATCTCTATGTATGGAATAGATTTCACATAGTGGATCCCAAAGACACGAAATATACACATGAATTCAAAGTGTGCGGATCAACCACACGTGTGGCAGTGATCTGTTATAGCATCCGAGTCCCTTGGTGGCCATTGCATCGTATATGTGAATCCACTCCGTCTATCAGGTGCAAGCATTAATTTCCACCTTACAATCCAAAAATCACTAACTCAGGTTGGCCAAACATAGTAGAAAGTGCAAAATCATGGCTAAAACTAATCATTTCAGGAGATATGGCCCACCCGAGTTTCGCATCAGGCTATTTTCCCGTTTCCACTCATAGCGAGAGGCGCACCGCGCACTTGACTTTCATATCAGACGGAGCGTTAACATCATGTGGTGGCCCCCACCGGCGAACCTATGGTCAACGTTCTCTCCTCGTGGTGTGGCCCACCTGAGAGTTGTTGATCAGTCAGATTCTTCGCTCCCTTAACAGCTAGAGGCTAAGCTAATGGACGGAGCGGATGTCACACACCATATGGTTGGCAGACGACTCTTATTATTCGTGCCACTAAAAAAAGCATGACCTCACCTTGCAGATTTAAAAAAAAGAAAAAGAAAAGAAAGGGAGAATTATCTAATATAATTCTAATAAAAAATTTGAGTTGTCTCTTATCATTATATATGTAAATCCACTCCGTCCATCAGGTAAGAACCTTTATTTTAACCGTATATATATAATATTAGCCTGATATAACGCTAAAATGGACCACACCACTGGGGATTTCTTCTGAGACCACCAAGATCAAGGCCCACCTGAGTTTTGGATCCGTCTGATTTTTTTATAGTCACTTAATCTCCATGAGTTACACATGTTTAACAGATTGGATGAAAGAGAAACTCTGTGGCCCCACACACAAACCCATGGTTAGAAACCATCCCTATCATTAGCTGTGGCATGGCCCATCTGAGTAAAATGAATTCAGCCGATTTTTTTCCTACGGCCAAGAACCGAGGATATAACCTTATGGACGGAGTGGATGTTACATATACAGCATGGTGGGCCCCACAAGACCTTGGGCGGTTGCAACCCTAACCTGACACAGGACACGATGGCAGACCAACGTCGGTATAAATAAAGGTTCCCGCGTTTTCTTGATCTTCTCCCCTCTTCTCGTCTCTCTCTTCAAAGGCCAGTGGAAGAAGAGAAAGGAAAGCAGCAATGAAACGCCGTTATAACGGCGGCAGCTCTAACAGGAATTCCAGAAAAGGTCAGTTCTCCGCCCGTCTTTTTCCTCTGTTCGTCTCTTAGTCTAACGCCCAACCTTTACATCTCTCCCTCATTTCCCCTTTTTGTGGTATAGGAAAGAAGCGACGGACCAAAAAAACTTCTGTATCGTTGAATCTCGACTTAGAAGACCATTTGCCGTCGTCCGATTTCAGCTACAACAGCGACGATGATGTTCCTTACCGTCCGTCGGAAGGAATCGACAGTGATGATTCACTGACGTTCGGTTTAGATGATCTGGAACCCGAGAATGCCGTTCCTTTCCGAAGGAGATGGAAGAAGAGGAACGGAAGAGCATGGAAGAAGAAGATGAGAAGGACACAGAAGGCTTCGATGGATGGAATCAACGGCGGTGAAGAAGATGAAGAGCTGGAAGAGATCCATTTTGGTGATCCTTCTTGGAAGGGAAAGAAGAAGAAGAAGGGGAAGCAAGCGAGAAAAGGTAGAAAAGAGGGAGACCCGCCTTTGATTTGGGAGGTTTTGGAGGAGGAGAATGAGAGATGGATTGATGCCCATGAAAATGATGACCCCAATCTTGATGATCACGGAGAGACTGTCCCGGAAATGGCGGACCCACCGCCGGACCTTGTCATGCCTCTACTGAGGTTCCAGAAGGAATGGCTGGCTTGGGCCGTAAAACAGGAGGAATCGTCCATCCGAGGTGGTATTCTTGCAGACGAGATGGGTATGGGAAAAACCATCCAAGCAATTTCGCTTGTTCTTGCCACTCGTGCTTTTTGCCCCACAGACCTTGACTTTGGAAGTCCCTCATCCTCGTCTTTTTGCCCCACAGACCTTGACTTTGGAAATCCCTCGTCCTCATCGTCTCCTGCATTGCCCAAAATCAAAGGGACACTGGTTATCTGCCCATTGGTCGCTGTAGTTCAGTGGGTGAATGAGATTACAAAGTTCACATCAGAAGGGAGTGTCAAAGTTCTTGTTTATCATGGGGCGAAAAGGGAGAAGGGATTCGACCAGTTCTTCAAGTATGACTTCATTCTTACTACTTACTCCATCGTTGAGGCAGATTACAGGAAGAATAATATGCCACCCAAGGAGCGATGCGTTTGGTGTGGGAAATTGTTTTATCCCAATAAAATGACTATCCATTTGAAGTACTTCTGTGGGCCTAGTGCTGTTAAAACTGCAAAGCAGTCAAAACAAGCCAAGAAGAAGCATGTGGGAAATGTTGGCAGCTCAAAAAAGAAATTTGATGTCATCGAAGAAGAAGAAGAAGATGTGAACAATGACAACAAGGTTGGGAAAGGGAAGGGATCTGCGAAGGGTAAGAAGCCAGGCCGTGCACCTAAGAAACCAGGCATTAGATCTTCTAATGATAATTCAGCAGCTAGAAGTGGAGGATCATCGGCAAGGAAATCAGTTTTGCATTCTGTGAAGTGGGAGCGGATTATTTTGGATGAGGTAAGTTAACTTTATTGTGTCGATTACTTTTATTGCAGTTGATTTGGAAAAATGTCTTCCTTGGGTGTTATATCACTTTCTTCCTTTATCAGCTTAACTATAAGCATGATTCCGCTTCTGTCAATGTTGCATGCATGGTACCGATTTACTGATGGGTTTGTTGTGTATGCTGAATTTGTTAAAACATAGGGGTATTGTGAAGACAGATAACTTCCAGGTAAATTTGGGAGTGCCCAGGGTCAATCTGATTTGCTCAGATGCAAGTGGGATTTCATATTTGGGGCAGAAAAAGCAAGAAGCATAGAAGCCTTCTTCATGCAGTTCCGCACTGCCCCAATGCAAATTGAACCTTGTTGGCCTGGAGTTCCCACCAACTGATATTCGGTGCTACATCCAAATGCCATCTCAAGTGACGGATCACAGCGACCGATTAGTAAATGGCTAATGTGCCAACCATTCCGGACCAACAAACTGATAGGACTTCTCATTGATGGCTAGTGTAAAAAATTGCAACAATCAGCAGTTACTTGTTATTCAATCCAGAGGCCTTTTCTACTTTTGCTTAAACTTCTATTGGCTGTCCAAAAGTGGGTGATTGGTTGGCATGAACTTCCAATTGGCATGATTTTTGGGCTGTCTCATCCAAGATGCGGTTCACTAATTGAATGTTCATGTCCATTGCCAAAGTGTATCAATCAATAGCTTGTAGGTTGATACTATTTGCTAATGTTGCTTGTCACATGCAGATCTTAATCCTAAGTTTTATGGAGGCATGGTGATGTGCTCATAGCCAGTTTCAGCCATCTTCTAACTGATAAAAAAAAATAAAATCATATTCTTGCTCTATGTGCTTCAAGCAGTCTTCATAACATACCAAGCTATCAATCAATAGCTTGGTATGTTATGCAGTCATTTAACTGTCTCTGAACCTGCTAATTTCATGCCAGCTTCTTCTCCTTAACCTAACCCTTCACTAATTTTCCTTTCAAATAACTATTAATCAAGGTTAATTGCTGGTGTAGGCTCATTATATCAAAGATAGACGTTCTAGTACTGCAAGGGCTGTTCTTACTCTACAATCTTCATATAAATGGGCTTTGAGTGGGACTCCCCTTCAGAATCGTGTCGGAGAACTTTACTCACTGGTTAGTTTAATCTAATGTTCATTAAACTAGTATTCATTATTTTTGTTGGCTGATAGTTTTAGTTGTTATATTCAGATCCGCTTCCTTCAAATATCCCCTTACTCATATTATTACTGCAAGGATTGCGATTGCAAGTCGCTCGATTACAGGCAAGTAATTTTGATGTTTTCATTTTATGTTCGCTTAATACTTGCACCAGGTTCTTTCTTTCCTCTGTTTGTGTTCCTTTTTTCCTGTTTTAATGAAATTCTTTCGTTGCCTCTAAAAAAAATAAAAATAAAATAAAAATACTTACACCAGGTTTACTTACTGGAGATCTCCACATTTTACATTAATGAGATACTGGGAAATTTGTTTGTAGTTTGTGTTGACATGAAATGTCAGATATCAAGTTGAAACGTATAAATTATTTTTATGTAGTTATTATTGTAGGGATGTGCAGCCAAAATCAGTTACTCCAACCTTGCATGTTTCATGTAATTTCATGGTTTATTCAAGAAGATATTAACATTGATAACTTTGAATTACTACCTTATTAATAAAATCCTGAGCTGATTGAACTTCGAAAAATGTAGACTACTATTCCAATGTGTAGTATCTCAGGCAATTCCTAAGGGCTATTTCTTATAAGTTATTAAAATGCATAAAGTTTCACTTTTAATCTTGAGTTGCATCAACGCAAGATATGAATGAGGTCATTGGAGTTGAAGAAAGATCATTTGTTAGCAACTTTAACTTTGATAAGAACAACACTTTGAACTTATCAATTTGAAGATCAAACCTCCAATATTATGTCACAAAATTGATGATCTCCTCACTGAGTACAGAAATTAGAACCAAAAAAGAAAAAAAAAGAAAAAGAAAAAGAAAAAAGAGGATAAATATGTGGAAGCACACAGCAAAGGAAACCCTACGTAGTCACACCAAAGGGATGTAGAGGCATTGCACCACTAGATTCTTAGAATCACTCCTAGGTTAGAATCCCAATGCAGAAACCATCTAAGAAGCTTCTACAAAATACCTTCTACAAAAACTCCCAACTTTAGAATCCCAATGCAGAAACCATCTAAGAAGCTTCTGCAAAATACCTTCTAAAGAAACTCCCAACTTTAGAATCCCATTGACCAAATATAATCTTTCAAATAACACTTGCAACAATAAAAGGGAACTATAACCTAAAAAATAAACTGTGTTAGGAATCCAAATATTGCCAAAGATGTCTACATATAGCCTTGTGGATTACAGATTGCACAAGCACCAAGAAAGGGCTTTATGGTTTGTATATAGGTTAAATGATGGGGAATAAATAGACTATTGGGTCCCACAGTCTAACTGGTCATCAATTAGGGAAATCCGTTTGGATTTGTGAGTACTCCATCCAATCAGATCATTTATCTGGTCCAAAATAACCATCAGGGCCTTTAGTATGATCCAACTGGTCTAGCAGGTCAATATGGACAATTGTTGTGGTCTAGATCTTTAATTTGGGGATTAGATGATCCAGATCTCTAATCCGGACAGTTGGACAGTTGGATAGTTTGATATGTAGTCTGGACCCTTGGAAGGGCCTAATATACTATCATATGGGCTTGGTCACACAATTGTTCGTACTTGATTGGATGATTGTGTGGTTTAGACGCATGAAGAATTCAAGACCTCTTACATATGGATGAAATGCATATGCGATGGCTAGTTTTGGAATGTACTAAATTGATGGGGACATCAGAGGAGAAAGGTATCCTTTGCAAGTTGGACATCAGATCCTCGATTGTGCTCTCATTGCAAATGAATGCTTGCATTCGGTCATATTTCAGGGGAGAAAGGTATCCTTTGCAAGTTGGATATTGAAAAACCTAACAATCATGTGGATTGGGACTTTTTGCAATACATGTTAAAGCGGATGGGTTTTGGTGATAAGTGGAGAGGGTGGATTCGAGAATGTGTCGGTTCGGCACATTTTTCTATATTACTTAATGGATCCTTGAAAGGTTTTTTTCAAAAGTTCTAGAGGATTGTGGCAAGGTGATCCTCTATCCCCGTTTCTATTCCTCATAGTAGGGGAGGCCCTCTTAAGAATGCTTGAAAAAGGCCAAGAAACAGGTATCTTAAGTGGAATTAGCGTGAAAGGTATGGCTTCCCTGATTTCCCATATTCGGTTTGCGGATGGTACTTTACTATTTAGCGAGGCAAATATAGATAAGGTTAATAACTTGCGTACGACGATTCGTTGCTTTGAAGTTGTCTCGGGGCTTATTGTTAACTTATCTAAATCTAAGATGCTTGGTGTCAATATGGAGGATGAGGAGCTAAGGAATTATGCAGAAGACTTCCGCTGTTCTACGGCTTCCAACCACTTTCCAACCAATTTTGTTGGGCTACCCCTGTATATTGGTAGACCCCCTAAGTAGCTTTGGGACAAGGTCATAAATAGGTTCGAAAAATATTTGGCTTCTTGGAAGTGTAGATACCTATCGCCGGGAGAGATTTACGCTTATCAAGGCCGCTTTATCAACTCTCTCATTATACTTCATGTCTTTATTCAAATGCCCGCTGATAGTCCTGGCTACTTTGGAAAAATTAAGAAGGGACTTCTTATGGCAAGGAAAGCAAGAGAAAAAGAAATTTCATCTAGTTGCTTGGAAAGAGGTTTGCAAACACTTCCAGGAAGGTGGAGCAGGGGTCAAGGACCTTAAGAAAATGAATTAGGCTCTTTTAGGTAAGTGGATCTAGAGACTTGGATCCGAAAGAGAGTCTCTTTGGAACAAGTTAATCAAAAGTAAATACGGCAGTTCAGTTGGAGGTTGGTGGACCAAGGAATCCTCCTCCTGTAGGGCCTCTGATCTATGGAGGGGCATTATCTCCTTGCAAAGAGAGGTGATCAAGGGAGTTGGATTCCAGATTGGGAAGGGAGACAACATCCGTTTTTGGCAAGATTTATGGGTAGGGGACATGCCATTGAAAAATGAATTTCTGAATATTTTTCTCCTTACCCCAAATCAAGAGGTTTCTGTAGCTTCCTGTTATGAATTGTAAGGTGGGAAAGTTGTGTGGAATGTGGCCTGCAGAAGAATCTTCAATATTGGTAAATTAGTGAGTACGTAGCTCTTCGTGATCACATTTTCAAAATTGTGCCGGATCAGTCTAGTGATGACAAGTTAATATGGAGGCCTGATAAATCTGGTTGCTTCTCGGTTAAATCTCTCTTCATGTAGCTGGTTAACAATAGTCTCCCCAAAACTAAATCGCTGATTAACCACATCTGGAAATACTCTATTCCTCCCAAACATATCTCTTTTGGATGGTTGGTTGGTAAGAAGAAAATTCTCATGGTTGATAACCTGAGGAAGAGGGGAATGACTTTGGTGAATGTATGTCTTTGTTGCATGGCACAAGAAGAATCGGTGGATCACCTTCTCATTCTCTGTCCATTTATCAATCGCATTTGGTCTGATTTCCTCTCTTGATTCGGAATCAGCTGGTGTTTTCCAGATTTAGCGGATCTCTTACTTAAATCGTGGCATGGGGTGAGCTTAGGCAAGCAGAGATCAAAGATCTGGAGAATGGCTTTAATAGCAATATGGTGGTGCGTCTGGGAAGAAAGAAATGAGAGATGTTTTCGAGATTTGGAGCATTCTGCTGAGTATGTAGCTAGTAAGGCTAAGCGCACCTTGATAGAATGGGCTTCACATGTTGTATGCCTAAAGGGCAGTGATCTTCTTTTTCTCAGAGTGTAGTTGGGCATGCTCTCTCAGCGTTCCCTCTCCTCCTTTTTGTATTCTGTCCCTTCTTTAATATAACTTTGTGATTTTTCAAAAAAAAATAAAAATGGGGACATCAGAGGACCTACTCGGGTATACCATAGATCGAGACGACCACCCACATCAGCGCAACTTTCTTTATGGATGGGAGACGAGTTCCAGATGGGGCTCGCTAGGCATTTTAAAGACCCTACATGCATTGGACGTGCATTAGAAAGACCCCACTTTGGGATGATGCCTTGGGCTGCTTATGAGACCATTTTAGTCATATGATTTTTATTTCGTGTTGGTTCGACTGTTGGATTTTGTCGATTAGGCTATCATGCCACCAAATCTTTTAAATTTGGGCCCCTTGGACTTTGATATTGCTTTCTTTATGTTTTTTTTTTCTTTCTTGTTTTTAGGATTTATTTGATGGTTGAGATTGATAATAAATGCTTTAGTTTTCTTATTTTGGATGATGGGCCATTTCACTTAAGTGAGTGACATAGTTGTAATTATTCTGAATTTTTAATTATAAAAGCACAGGGGGGGTGCAGGTCCAACTCTAGTAATGTTATTGAGAAGAAAGAAAAAAAGAGAAGCTTTCTTGTGTGAAGGAATTTTTCTTTTTGTGTTTTAGGGTTTGTGAGAAACTCTCCATTCTAATTAAATTGTGGAAGGGTAGAAGCTTGTTTGGTAGTGGATTTCCCAAGGTACATCATTCTTTTTTCTTTTCTTCAAAATGTATTCTTCTTCTTGCCTTCCTCTTTCCCCTTCCATTACAACCTTCTAAACCCATCAAAATGCCACTCAATCCTCTTCCTCTGGTATGATGCTTGGATGTCCTTATCAATTCCCATCGGCTGAGGAGATTTCGCCTCTGGCAAAAACTATAAGGTGATCATTGATAGTATAAAAGGATTGATTCGCCATTCTCCTACATCAAAGTGGTAGCAGAGCGGGAGGTCTCGTGTTCGAGACTCCTCACGGGGGATGATTAATACAATGAGATTTTCACACCGGGCTTGAGTGAGGTGGCTTGTGGGATGCAGGGGTACACTCGGCGTGGGTGGCTCGTGTGAGGCGGTGGCTCGTGTGAAGCGGAACCCATGTAAAGTGGGGCCCATGAGGGGGGTTCGGCCGAGGTCTTAACCCATGGGATGTGGGACCTGGGCTATGAGATAAAGTGATTGATTCATCATGCTCTACCGGTTCGAGCTTTTATAGCAAGTGGTTAGTTGTCCTGCATCATAAACATATACCTTTGTTGTCTCAATGGGACTCTCCTTTTATAATATAGACTTCTACTGGAAGTGGCGTATGTGTGTCAACTTGTTTTAGAATCACATTACCCTGTGCTCAACATGTAGCCTGCACAAATCAGGCAAATTGCCCATTTTACCCTTCACGTGTCCACACATCAAAGCTTTGACATCCTTAGTTCAAAATACGTAAATCTTTACTCGATTTTATTTTTTATTTTTATTTTTTGTGAGAGAGATGACAAAGAATTTTATTAGAAAAATGTGGATGCCATTATGTCTTCATGGCAACGACTCCTTTTAAAACTTTTTTCTTTATTTTCTAAATCAAATGATCTATCCAATTACTATAATAGTGGAATGATCAACATCCAATGCTCCACTTTGGAGAAGGCCAACATTCAAGAACATGTTTGAAGCTAGGTTTTGTCATGAGTCTTGGTGAAATTTAATGTCAATGTGGACATACTCTTATGACACGCAGTTTTTTAGTTGCTTGCAAATTTATATTTTGGTTCATCTTTCATATGATTATTGACTTTGTTCTGATGAGGTTCCAGTTTGATACCTGTTGATGGACCTCTGCTATTTCTCATGCATTCTCAATACAGATCATTAAGAAACGTAACTGTATCTTCAGCCTTTTCTTTTTCTCTTATCAAATCATTTTACATACTTATCCATCCTCCAAATAAGAAAAAGAATCCCGTTTCATAGTTCATACTGACGAACTGATTTTGCTTATTGACCAGTTATTTCATGAGATCAGTTTGCATATTGTCTGCCTTTATTGGATTTTTTAGGCAATCTTGTTGACGTCCATGCTCTTTGACTCTTGGAAATAATCTTTGCTATTGCCAACATTACAGTTACACAACTGACTGTCCGAACTGTGTTCATAAAGCTAATAGGCATTTTTGCTGGTGGAACAGAGTAAGTTTTACAGATTGTTCTAACTGTTCTTATTCTTCACTATTATTTTATTCAGCATATATTTATAGAAACAAATTTATTGGCTAATATATTTCCTTTTTTCTTTGAACTAATGTGGCATCTTCTTCCTAATGATAGTATGTTGCTAAACCGATACAAACTTCTGGGTATGTCAATGATGGTAGAAGAGCCATGGTCTTTCTAAAACACAAACTCCTGAAAAGCGTAGTGTTAAGGCGTACTAAGAAAGGCAGGGCTGCAGATCTTGCACTTCCACCTAGAATTGTGAGTGTTTTTCTAACCCTTTTCCTAATGGCTAGGATGACATACCCCTGGGGGCAGTTATTTCTCTGTTAAACCAGATTCCATGCATAATGGAACCAGAAAAAGAAGACAATATATGTTGATATCATTGTTTTTTCTAGGTTTCTTTGAGGCGGGATTACCTGGATAATACAGAAGAAGACTTTTATGAAGCATTATATACTCGAAGTCAGGCACAATTTAATACGTGCGTATCTCCTGTTTGCTTCTGTAATTACTTTATACTGCTATAACTAAGTATCTTCTTCTATCTATCACTTTATAAAGTAAATAATCTTTCCTCAGTAAGAGTGACATATTTACATGGATCGTAATGTGGTAAGTTGTTATCTCTCTGCAAATTCTTTATCTCAAAGTCGTCTATAAATCATGTTACAACTTAGAAGTGATGTAGACAGCGCAGTAAAAGGCATAGGTGTTTTGGACTACCTGTGCCTGGCCGAAGCCCCAATTGATCTGTTGTTGTGCTTATAGGATTCCCCAAAAGGCATTGCAATAGGTTTCTAAAGCTTTGGTCGGGCACCTCAGGTTAAGCATCAGGCTGAGAATGGTACGCACTTGAAAACTTCAACTTTGCTCCCATCTTGGCGCCGAGTGTCTTCCAAAAATAACTCATCAATTTGACATCCTAGACACAATGGTCTTAGGAACTCCAAGCAATCAGACCACTTCCCTAAAGAAGATATCGCGCATAGAATCCAAAGTCCTCTTACATAGAATAAAGTGAGCCATTTTGGAGACATAATCGACCACTTTGGAGACATAATCGACCACAATGAAAATGGAATCACGATCATGTCCCTTATTCTTGGCCAACAGAAAGTCTTTAACCATCAAAATCATCCTGTCCACACACCAAAATGACCACCAAGGCCTCCTAAGTGCAATTCATGCACCACCAACCCTCGCAACTGGCCCTTTGGAATGAACAACCTCGTGTCACAAAACAAGTAAACTGTCGTGTCATGCAAATTGAGGATAATCAGTAACAACTCCCATCGAAAAAACAGTGAAGAGATTTTCGAACTCTCTATTAGTAGCATAAGCTCATTTTTTCCACTAATCGCACTATAGAAACGATAAGTGTAGGAAAGAGATGTTTTTCTTACTAAACACATCTACCACCTTATTCTCCACACTCGATGATGCTTGAGGTTGAAAGTAAACTCCTAGATAAAAGCACTCCATTTGGCATGCCATGTGCCTGGTTTCTTCTTGGAGTTTAGGTATCTCAAGGTTTCATGGTCATAATGCAATACAAGCACTCGATGCACAAAGTAATACCTCCAATACCACAGAGCTTGCACCAGAACAAAGAACTTGACGTCATACGTATGTTTCCTTGTGTCATTGAGCTTCTCGGTTCTCGCTGAAAAATGCTAGTAAATGTCCCTCTTGGATAAGGACTACTGTCTTTCACCGGATTTCTTTGAATGCAGCATTAACTGCTTTGATTGCAACCAAGATGGAGACAAATGTGGAGAGGAAGAATCAAGAGATAAAAGAGAGACATACAAATTTGAGGCGACGAGGGTTCAACGGGGAGAAAGGGGCCTGAACTGGACAAAAATCTTCATAAAAGATGGCCCACTTTGTCCCATCACATGGATAGAACACAAATGCAGGCCTTACACACCTTCGTTAAACACAATTTCACCACCCATCACATGGGGGTACAACAACTAGAAGAGATTAGGTTAGGTCAGACCCAAACACGTTAGGGTTTCTCACAAGAGAGAATGATTATTATTATTATTTTTTTAAAAGTAAGATGAAGTAGTGAGAAATCAAGAAGAAAAATGGATCAACATAGCTCCGATACCATGTTAACTTTGGAGAAAAAGAAAGAAAGAAAGAAAGGAGCAAAAAAGAAGACGGAGAAAAAATGTGTGAGAGAGAATGGGATGCTCAAGTAGCCCCACACATCCCACCACTTGTTTTATTATATTAGGGCTTTACTTTAAAATGTGAAATTACAAGAATACCCTCAATAGTTAAAAACCACAGCCAACGAGCCAAAGGCTCATGTACAACCGCCCACAATACATAAAGACTGAACCCAATCAAGATGACCACACATGTGATTACGTCACACGTGTGGATATGTCACATGTGCCCACATGTGTGATCATGTCACACGCGTGATCATTCTAACAACCTAAAATCATCGAACCTAAATTTTCCAATTCCACTATAATCCCCAATTCACCATGTACCTCCTGTATGGCACAAATGGAAATTCAAATTGCTTTTCAGAATTCCAATGTAGCACTTAAAACAATATAGAAGAAAGAAATCAAGAAGAGATCTATATTATAAGCTTTTGAAAAATCTTAGTAACTTGGGGGAACATGCATTTTCATAAATCAAAGCTTTAATCTAAAGGAAAAAGGGGAAATGTACGCGGGCGGGCAGGGGTGGTCCACCCTTAATAGGGGTCAAAATACCTAAATCATTTTGAGGTACCAAAACGGCACCCACAACATTACGCAGGTAGCACCAGGGTGCCCCTGCATTTTGGTAGTAAAATGCAATCAGGAAACCGTCTGGCCCAGGGGCTTTGTCACTCCCAATTTTGACACTGCTTTCTTGATCTCTTCTTCTTATATAGCTTTTTCCAAGGACATCACCACTTCTAATGAGATGGAGTCAAATGTAAGATTAAGTAGTGTTACTTTAGCATAATAAGAAATACAAAGTGTGATCTATATAGTAGATGTTTCAAGATGGTGAGTGGACCTATTTTGTTTCTCCAGTCAGTCTTGTCTATCCATTTTCATGGTATAAATCGGAAGCTAAGGATCAAACTGATTGGCATGATATTTGCACCATGACTTGCTCCTAGTTGTATGAATGAATGAATCGTTTGGATCAACAATAGGTCATTGTGACATAAAAGGTATGGGGGCGTTGGTGAGGATGTTAGCAAAGCCATATCTATACATAACATATATGGTATAAAATAAATTTAAAGATTCGTGACTAGAATCTCTAGGCATTCATCTAGGGGTTTCGGGCTTTCCAAGGGTAGTTGCACATAGCCCCTTTAAATATACTGGATGTAGGACATATGAATCAAAGAAACATCTTGGTAGTTAGTACCTAATTCAAAGTTTCGGGTTAGGATTCACATAACCATGGATCTTCTAGTTCGAATTGTATCCCAAAATTTAATCCGCTTCACATGTATAAATGATTTTCTTAAAGCAAAAGAAATGCTAAACTTTCTTTAACCATTCATTAGTTGTAAGCACCATATGTTTAATAAAATAGTAATAATGACTACAATACCCCTAAATCCTCTCAAAACAATACAATTCTATTGTAAATAAGCCATAACCCACTCAATTTGTACTACAGTCTCATGATCTTTGGCTCATTTGAAAGCTAGCTCAGTAGGCTTTCAAATGGGATCGATTTCATGCCATTTTGACATTGTTTGACACCTAAGATAGCCCCCATGATATATGATGCATCCAGACCACTCATCCATCAGATGGGCTCATAAGTTGGCTGATCAGAGATTAGGCCCACATGGCAACTCCGACTTCTAAGCATCCAGATTTAAGATTTGGATCAGGTCAATGGTCTAGATTGGCTTGATTGGGAATCTGGATTCGATAAGGGCGTGTTTGGTCCGTGGAATTGAATTGTATTGAATTGTATTAGATGGGATTAACATCATTATTGCACAATGATTGCATGTCTGGAAATACCATGGTATTGTAGCCATCCAATCCCATCTTTGGGATAAAATTTTTGCTACAGGAAAACACCGGATTAAGCAAAATCATGTTTGGTGGACCATGGAATTGTAATCAATGGATCAAATTCACAACGGATGTCGTTCACTTGTACACATATATAACCAGGATGTCACGTGTAAACGGTGCATATGGATGGACGGCATGGATAAACGCATGCATCAATGTGGGGCCCACATGTGTAGTGGATTTCAAAATCCTCCACTGAATTCCTGCATGGGACCAAATGCAATTCCATCCCACCTAATCCCAACCTTTTGCCATCCTCTCCAAATGCTGGATGGAATTGCACGAGACCAAATGCAATTCTATCCCACCTAATCCCATCCAGTGTTCGAAATATCGGTATTACGTTACGTATCGCACCCCTGGGATACGGATATGCATCGGTTATCGCATGGGATATCTCGGTTGTATCGCGTAATGTATCGCTGTTGTTGGAAACATGAGGAAACATTGGAAATTGGTCGATTTTTTCAATGAAATTTCAGTGATTATTAAGAAAAGACATCAATACGCACGTACAAATCAAAGCATTACAAAAAACAAGTGCACATGATAGGTTTTCTTTGTATGGGGTCCAAATCTATGCACTGTCTAATTGAATTGATGCAAGTAAATTAAAAGTCTATCCATATAATTTATAAATGTAAGAAGACATGTGGAAACACAAGCAATACATTCAAAAGCAAAAGAAGAATCACTAGATTAGGTTACATACATGTTTGATTTGGATTGTTTTTCAATTTTCCGCAACTTGGTCCTTCTCCTCCAAATATCGAAATTAAGGGTCCCAATCCATGATTTAGGGTTTAGGGTTTACGGATACAAAACATGAAAAATCATGGATTTGTAACAATTCGACACTGATTTAACATGATTTATAGAAAAAAATATCGAAAAAAAATGCTCACCGGATCGAACATGGGGGATATATCCCACTACTTGTGTGTTTCGTATCACACAGGTGGGATACATCTTGTATCGTGGGATATATTGGTCGATATCGTCGATATTTAAAACACTGATCTCATCTAATACCCTACGCCAAACGCCCCCTAAAGGATCTGGTGATAAATCTAGACTTGGATCAATGGTCTAATTGGACTGTGGGGTCCAAGAGTCCAATTAGGTGATGATTGCACTCTTATTTACAGATTGGATGTCTACTTGAGGCTTACATGTACAATTAGACAGCTTGTACTTTTTATACCACCAGTTGGAATTAGAGTTACAAATATTGGTGATACTATTGATAATTCTTTTATTATCGGGTCACCAATACCGAAACCATTGATATTTTAAAATTTTCCATATATTGTCAATAATTTCAATATAATATCAGTGATATTTGTCGATATTATCGATTCTAGTGATATTTTGAGAAGAATCCCTAATAGAAGTTCCATGGTATTGACAATGCCATCAATATTATCCCTGATACCGGCAATAATATCCCCAATATCGAGGAAACATTTGTAAATAGGTGAAAATGAATAGAAAATTGGGGAAAAAAAATCCAAAAACCCCACAAAATCTCCATGTTGTGGATTTTTTTATTTTTTTTTTGGGAATTTGTTCCTTGGGCGATTTTGTTCACCTTTGGCTTTTATGAAATCAAAATGTAAGTTTGGGAAATCTTGATTCAAAGCGAAGACAAGCCGGAACTCAGAAGTGACAAAAACCCATAGAAAATTTACTGTCTTTCTTCTTCTTCTTCTTCTTCTTCTTCTTTTTTTTTTTTTTTCTTGTAAATGTTAGCATGGATTGCAATGGAAATTCACGTCTCTCCATGATTCTCACGCATTGACATGGATTTGTGGCGAAAAAAAGTAACATTAAAGTGGAAATTGGGGTACATTGGTGACATCTTAATTTCCTCATTTCATATTGGAAAATGTGTTTGTAACTGTTAATTATTAATTAAAATTTTTATATATTGATGGGTATTGGTCGATCTATTGATTGCCTACAAATTTTATATATTTATTTTGTACTTAGCACAAGGTTTAGGCCCTTGTAAAATGGAAGATGTGTGTGTGTGTGTGTGTGTGTGTGTGTGGGTGGGGAAATGGTACTATGAGGTCGACCTCATGGGGGCTTCTGTTGGGCTCTGTGGGCCCCACTGTGATGTGTGATGGGCATCCATACCATCAATCAGATGCACCTTTCCATGGTGAGCCATGGGCCTAACAATCAGGCCAATCCATGACTTAGGTGGGCCACACCATAGACAACAGTTGAGAGTGGATGCCCGCCCATTTAAACCTTCCTGATTGTATATAGGGCCCAAATATGGCTAATTCCAAGTGCATGGTGAGGATGTCCACCTTTCCCCCAACGATTCCCCAATGTTTCCCTCAAAAAATGATATTTTTCCATGTATCTCCAATGTTGATAAATGTTTCCATATACCCGGTCATCAATGCATGTGACGTTTCTGATACTCCATAGACTGGCATAGCATTTAATGACCCTATATGGCATATTGGCATTACATGATCAACCAAATTGCTTACTTTGGTAGTTGTATATGGTTGTGCAACAATAATTCACATAATTGTGTAACCATGACAGATGGCTGATATTTAGGGAATTTTAATCAGTAGTGTAATCTATATATATAGACGTGGCCAACGGTAGGGTCCACAGTTCACTAGCAATGTGTATGGAAAGACCCATAGGAATGGTACTTTGAGATCTTAAGTTAGTTTGGACTATTTAGTTGCCATCTTTTGGCTTCCTTCTTTAGAATGCTTATTTAATGACAGGTAGATTAATGACAATTCACTATAGGGATATAGAAGAGCCTTGCCTCTAAATGAATTTTCCCTTCTCAAGAACACGAAAGGCCTGGTTTTTTTTCTTTTCTTTTCTTTTGCCTTTTGGTTTTTGCCTTTTTGTTGTCTTTTTTGGCTTTTTGCCTTGAATAAAATTTCATCTTTCAAAAAAAAATAAAATAATCGTAGTAATGTCCATTCCATCCTATATGTATGGCTATATGCATGCATCCTTTGTACCATTCCTGGTTTGGGTTAACAAAGCAGGCTAAAAGCCTATTTGTCCAAGTAATAAGCTTGCCTAAATTGTCTCAACATGCACATGTAAAGAACAACCAAATAAGGAAACTTTATGAAAGTCCAAAGAGACAACCCTACTACATAGAGCTTTAGACATACACATAGTATGACTCAGCATTTTCTCGGACTTGTACAAGTCTTTTTAAACTATATGATTGTTGTATAAGACCTATACATATGTACTTTTAGACTATGGCCCCACAATCCAACCAGTATCAATTTGGGCCATTGATTAGATGCAAGTTGATGTGGCGAATTAATCCCTTTATCTCATAGCCCGGGCCCCACATCTCATGGGTTAGGACAAGTGTTCGAAATATCGGTATTGCATTATGTATCGCACCTTTGGGATACAGATATGTATCGGTTATCGCATGAGATATATCAGTTGTATCGCGTAATGTATTATTGTTGCTGGAAACATAGGAAAATTGGTCGATTTTTTCAATGAAACTTTAGTGATTGTTAAAAAACAAATCAACACACACTTATAAATCAAAACATTACAAAAATGTGCGCATAATAGGTTTTCTTTGTATGGGGTCCTAATTTATGCGTTTTCTAACTGAATTGATGCAAGTATATTCAAAGTTCATTCATATAATTTATAAATATAAGAAGACGTGTGGAAACACAACCAATACATTTAAAAGCAAAAGAAGAATTACTGGATTAGGTTACATACATGTTTGATTTTATGTTTGGACATAAGGATTGCAACCGATTTTGCGACTAAGTAGGAAATTTTGATTTTTTCAACTTTCCGCAACTCGGCCCATCTCCTCCAAATTTTAAAATTGAAGCTCCCAATCCATGTATTTCTAACAATTTGACACTAATTTAACATAATTTACTGGAAAAAAAAAGGATCGAAAATCGAAAATGCTCACCGAATCGAACATGTGAGATATATCACACTACTTGTGAGTTTCGTATCGCACAGTTGGTATACAAGATATATCGTGGGATATATCGGCCAATATCGTTGATATTTAAAACACTGGTTAGGACCTCGACCGAACCCTCCTTGTGGACTCCACATCACATGGGTACCACCTCACACGGGCCACCCACCCCAAATGTGCCCCTGCATCCCACAGGCAACCCCACTTGAGCCCGGCGTGAAAATGCCCCTGCATTACAAGTCCCATAATCCAGCCAATCATTTATTCGGTGTAGAATAACCATTAAGATTTAGGACTTTGATTTGATCCAGTTTCTCAATGTTCATCTAGTCCCCTTATGTGGTCCAGATCTTCAATCTATATGGTTGGATAGGCTCAATCTTAACCTGAATGCTGGATAGTCATGATCTAATGTAGGGACCCTTTGATGGTCTGATCTGGACCTGATTTGTAAACTGAACCCTTAGATGGGCCTGATCACACAATTGGCCATATCTGGGCCTCAATTGGACGATTGGATAGCCTTGATGCATTCCTCATACCATCTGCTTAGAGAGGGTGCTCCAACTCCAGGTCATCCTGCCCCTGGCACCACTTGTTATGCTGCACATCACAATCAGGCTTCTATTATATTGAGTGTATGTAGTGTTGAACCAGTGCATATGTTAGTTTTCTGATTGTATAGGACATCAAATAATTAATAATGTTCATTTACACCTTCCCCTGCTGCTTTTGCATACTGATTTCTTTTGAGAATGGTTTCCTCTCTGCCGCTGCTCCTTGCTCTTTCTTGAGTTCTTAGAACCATGTTGGCAGAAAGCCTTGCTTATGTTCAAGAAGTGAGAATGGTTTTCTTCTGCTGCTTCCTGATATGGGTGGATATAATGTGCCTTGTGACTTGCAGATATGTTGAAGCGGGAACCCTGATGAACAACTATGCTCATATCTTTGATCTCCTTACACGCCTGCGGCAGGTGCATGCAATTCTTATCCAAAGTGGAGGCATAATGGTCATGAAACAAAAACTTGGCCAAAACAGAGTCAACTAGGTTTTGGTGATCACTGTTCCACACCAACCCTTGGGGAGATGGGGATGAAGGAGAGGTTAGTGCTGCTGCCAAAGCTTTTAAATGACACGTGGGACAGCTGATGGTTGATTTGAACCATCCATGCATTCATTCAACCAGGGGCAAGCCATGGTGCAAAAATCATGCCAATTAGATGATCCTAAACATCAGATCGATAGCACGGAAAATGGGCAATCAAGATTGAGCAGATAAACGCAATCAGTCCAATCATCATCTTCAAACATTTATTTGATAGACCCCACTTTGCATTGCATATGATTCCAAGTAGCGCTTTGGCTTGATGATTCTAACCATACAATCTATGGTTCATAAAATATGAATGGTTGTGAAAAATTGGCTCCATTCAAAGTGTTAGGATCATCTGATAGCTTGCTCCCAATGGCATTATTGAATGAATCATCTTGATTGAAGATTAGGCATCTCATGTGTCATTCAAAAGCTTTGGGGACATTAGCAACGCCCCTGAGGCTTTTAAGTGACACGTGGGATGTCCTATCGCCGATTTGACCATTCATTCATTCTTACAACTAGGATCAAGGCATGGTGCAAAAATCACCCCAATTAGATGATCCTAACATCTCTGATCAATACATGGAAAATGGACAATCAAGATTGAGTGGAGAAACAAAATAGGTCCAATCATCATCTTGAAACATCTATTCGATAGATCCGACTGTGAATTTCTTATGATTCCAAAATAGCGCCTTGGTTTGATGATTTTAACTGTGTGAACTATGGATTGTAAACAGACGTTTGCAACAAATTGACCCCCTTCAAAGGGTTAGGATCATCTGATTGGCTTGATTCTTGCACCATGGGTTGCTCCCAATGGTTCTATTGAATGAACCGTATCGATTGATGATCCCACGTGTCATTCAAAAGGTTTGGGGACCCCGTAAAGGTGGGGATAAACACTCACACGCACCCTGTGGACACACACACACACACACTCCAGACTAGTTGGATTGAGTTTGGAATAGATAGTGCCAATTTCAGCCTCCAGCCAAGTTGCATGCTGGTACAAAATGTTTGTTCCATATATGGTATCATCTTGAGTTATAGAATGATATTTTTTAATTTATCACATTTCTTTGCTTTTAAACCTTTTACTATGTAATCGAAGATCATCATCATCATCATCTAAGCCTTATTGCAACTAATTGGGTTGGTTGCATGAATCCTTCTCCGCCATTCCACTCTGTGAAGGGCCATAACTACAGTTAGACCATTGGTCACCACAAATTTTCTTGCTACCTTCACCCGCATCTTTTTGGGTCTTCTCCTTGCCCTTTTAGATCACCATCTTTTCTTACTTTCTAATCGAAGATGCATGAAAATTGTTTCAGTTTATGTATTTGCCCCTTGTAAAGTAGCACTTGTTTGCATCAATGGAACATTCAGAAGTTAAACATATGTAACAACATGTTTCCATTATAAAATTTGAAGACAACAAACACAAAACAATTAAGAGAACTAAACAACATCTTTTTACTAAATTGGACACTAAGAATCTAAAATGTTTACTTTTTCAAAAAAAGAAGGATCTAAGATGTTTTTGTTTCACAAAAAGATGTCCCTAGTTCTTATTGTTGGCCACTTCTGCTTGTTTTGAGCGTATCAAAACTTTATTGTTTCCGGCTTCTGTTATTCATATTTCTGTTCGTTTAAAATAGAGGAATTGATGGGTGCTTGTGTTTGGAAATCTCCCAGTACTGTAGTTGTCTAGTTTCTCATCAATTCATCTGATTGATCCATCTCTTGTAACTCCAGGCAGTTGACCACCCTTACCTTGTTATCTATTCTAAAACTGCGTCACCACCTGATGGAAGTAAAAATGTTGAAGAACAGGAGTGTGGCATTTGTCACGAACCATCTGAGGATCCAGTGGTAAGCTATCCTTCCTGACATCAGTGATAAGTTGAACACGTTATCTTTTACCAATTTTCCATTCCTGAGCATACATCAATGATAATGTCTTTAATCATCCAATCTGTTGTATGCATTCTGAAAACCCAACTATGCCTTCTACAGCACCTCTAGACAAGGCATAGAAGCCATTGCAGCATGTTGTGGGGCATCAAGCTGTTCATCAGGCAGGCCTTGCCTGCAAATGGATCATGTTCGTCAATTCATCAGGCTCTTCATGTTGAATATGAACCATTGGCGACTTCTTTTATACTGTACATTGTTACATATGTGATCCTGCTGATGAAATGGCCGACCTGGTTGTTGGGCAGGCCTACAGAGTGGGGTCCACGTCGTGCATGGCTTGGATGTCCTGCTCATTCCAGTTGTGTGTTGGCTTGGCAAAGTTCTTATCACATACCAAATTCTTGTTATCTTGGCATTTTTCTATTCCTATTTCAGGTCACCTCGTGTGAGCATGTCTTCTGTAAGGCTTGTTTGCTGGATTACTCTACAGCATTGGGTCAGGTTTCATGCCCATCATGTTCAAGACCACTTACTGTTGATTTAACAACAAAGAGGAGTCCAGGGGAACAGAGTCCTGTGACAACTGTCAAGGGTTTTAAGCGCTCAAGTATTCTTCACAGAATCCATCTTGAAGACTTTAAGACAAGCACAAAAATTGAAGCTTTGGTACGGTTGCAGTCATAACTATATTATCTCTTCTTCATCTTTCAATTTGGGTTTTCTTTCTTCTTTTTGAATTTCTCATGATGAACACCATCACTGAAAAGCTCTTAGAAAAATTAACTCCTCTCGATAGAAACTTTGCAATTCTCTGATGTGAGTCTCAAATCTAAATATGTGTTGACTGCATAAATTCTAAAGGAGATATTTAAACTTAAAGAGACGGATGATATTTAAACTTTCGAAACACTCCTGTTTGGGTCCAGTCAGATCTTCAGCTTTTGCAAGTTTGGTGGTGCAGAGCTTCCCACTCGTGTGGCCATCTGCTGTTTTATTGTTCTTCCATAATTTGGGCCAAGTGATGCTTTCCTCTTTGTTTATGAGGATTTTTTTTTTTTTTGGGGGGGGGGGGGGGGGGGGTTGGTTAAGAGGAGTTCCGGGTGGTTCTTGGTGTTTTGGTATATATTCCTGAAATGATTGGTGTTGTCGTAATGCAGGGGCATTTTCACACCAAGCTTGAGTGGGGTAGCCCGCGGGATGCGGGGGCACACTCGGGGTGGGCGGCCCATGTGATTTGGGGCCCACAAAGGGGGTTCGGCCGAGGTCCTAACCCATGAGATGTGGGGCCTGAGTTATGAGATAAAGGGATAAATTCGCCATACTCTAACAGTTTGAGCTTTTAGAGCAAGTAGTTAATTGTCCTGCATCAAATTGGTATCAAAGTGGGAGGTCTCGTGTACAAGACTCCGCACCGGGGGTGATTAATGCAAGGGCATTTTCACACCGGGCTCGAGCGTGGTAGCTCGTGGGATGCGGGAACACACTCGGGGTGGGTGACACATGTGATTTGGGGCCCATGGGGGAGGTATCGTGTTTGAGACTCCTCACCGGGGGTGATTAATGCGCATTTCACACCAGGCTCGAGTGGGGTAGCCCGTGGGACGTGGGGACACACTCGGGGTGGGCGGCCCATGTGATTTGGGGCCCATGAGGGGGGTTCAGCCGAGGTCCTAACCCATGAGATGTGGGGCTTGGGTTATGAGATAAAGGGATAAATTTGCCATACTTTAATAGTTTGAGCTTTTAGAGCTAGTGGTTAGTTGTCCTGCATCATGTTGGGATCAAATGTTAGGTTTCACCTACATATCTAATATAGAAAATTTCACATACATACAAATATATTATGTTATTATATATGGGGACCTCTTTGCATGCATAGACTTCCACACTGCCGTTTGAACTCCACTCTTCTAAGCAGTGGAGCTTTGTTCCCTAGCATTTCAAACATATGGTACCTAATATTGAGATCTCAGCTTAGCCATCAAATAGGAAAGATACAGAAAAATTAAATAAAACTTATAGTGCACATAGGATTGTACATTGAAATTAGAGATGCAACATTGGATGCTTCAAGTCTTCAATCTTATCTACCGCATCTAAAATCCTGGTTCCTAGTAAGTGTTACTATGCATGTGTTTACATGCATTAGATACAGAAAAATTAAATAAAACTTAAGTACACATAGGACTTGTAACACCCTGAAAATCGGCACCCGAGTACATAGACTCCGATCCCAAGTTGCCCGGTGTTAACCTAATAAAATACACATGTGTCTTCATTTAGATTTACATTTATTTCATACATAAATAATCAGAGTAACACATTTCAAATTAGCGGAACCAAAGCGAGGTAGAGATAATAAAATCTGAAAATATAGGGCTAACACCCAAAAGTTACAATTCCAAAATGGTGATCACCCATGTGAGAATTATACAAATTACAATAATTACAATAGGAACAAAAAAACAACTACCAAGCGGGAAGAAGCAAGGGATTTACTCGCCTCAAGCGCAACACCAATTGGTCATATTCCCGAGTTATCTGCAATGTCAAATAGTAGGCGTTAAATGCCAACATAGTGAATAAATATCCCGAAGATTGTTACTTGGGACATTTTAGTGATTAGTCGGTTTTACAACAAATACATATTCATACGTGTAATACACTCAAGCATGTTATCTTTAACGCAAAACTACTAAGCAAGTTACACATGTTATCAACACAACTAAGCGCCAGTAATGATGACATAACAAACAAACAGTTTCCTAATCTAGTTGGTAAGTATATTAATGTTATGATGAAATGATGTATGCTCCTTACAATCCAACACTCCCTCGCAAGCGACTTCAACGCTTATTATGCAAATGCCAACACTCCCTCACAAGCGACTCCAACGTCGAAGTTCAATATCCTATTCTAATGCATGATTGGCCAAGTGATTATTAGTCCAAGTTCATATAGCAGGTTGATGAAGTTGAGATACCGCTGTTATATCATGAGTCATTATTTGGATCACGTGGTTTGTTGCGGCACGTGGCGGCTCCTCACCAGTTTCCCTTGATCCAAATTGAGGTATCAACACGATACGGGTCGTTACCTAATACTGAGTATGACAAAATTAATTTAGAGGTGCAGGTTTGTCACTCAAAACTAAATCAATACAAAGAAAAATGGCTCGTCACCCAATTCCACCCACACTCGATCGTTCGAACAGTACTCTGACACGGAACCATCAGCCGAGTAATTTGACGGGGGCCGTTCGAACAACAGACTATCACCTCTATCAGTGCTCAATGATCACTATGGGGAGGCTCGTCACCCCAGCATAGGCCGACAACTCGAACATGGTATCCCATACCACTATGCACGGCTTATGAGTCTTTGGTGATCATAATGCACTAATGGTTATGAGTAGACTAAATCAATGGTAACGGTGATATCCCAGATTCTATTGAATGTTATACAATCACCAAGCACGAGAATGATCGAGCTTGCATTAGACTGATGCGATCAACTACAAAGGACCCCGGGCAAATCGACATTAGGTGCAAAGCATTCCGTGTAGCTCCAACTATTGCTGATCGTTTGTGTTCAACTCCGGTCGGCCGTATAAGCCTAGGATAGCCTCCCTAAAGCGGCATATCCACATATTTAAATAATTTTCGAAGCTCGATCCACCACAACAACACAATTCAATCATATTAGCATTTTTAAGCATTCAACATCGAATAATTATAATATTAAGATTTTCATGTCATTCAAGCATTTCATTGAACATGTTATCAACCAAATAGCAAACAAGATATTTAGTTATTTTAAAATATCAAGTAAAAGCTTGAGGGTAGATCTTCACCTTAGAATTGAAATCCTCGACTCGGATGCAGCCTTAATGTCAGGAATTTGGAGAAAACACTTCAAACCTAAATTAAAGTACATGACTATCATTAATGATGTAGATTTAATCTTAATTAAGCATTAAACAACGTATTATGGGTTAACTAACTCGATTGGAATGATCCTTCAACTTGGTTCGACGAATTGGGACCCGAAATCGGTGCACAACCAAAATCCTACCGGAGTTGAGTTCGACTACGGCTCTCGCAAGGGTATGGACCGCTCCGATCGATAATCGTGACTCAAAACCTTAACATTAGGGTTTGCGAAAATCAAAGGAAATGAAAGGGGGTTTCTAACCCTAATGGCTTAAAATTGCAAGAAATGAAAGAAAGAGGTAGAAGGATAACTAAGGAACCTTTTACAAGCAAGGAGTGGAGAATCCGACCGAAAATCTTCGGATTTCATCCGTGGAAGACATGAAATCGGGCATAGATGAGAGATCTTTCAAAATTCGATGAGCATGGGGATTGGACGTTGTGATCCAACACCGGGCTCCACCATTTCTCCTTTCCCTCTCTTCCTCTCTTCCTCTTTCACTCCTTGGCTAAGGGAAAATTCGCATAGAGAGGGGGAGTCCAAATGAGGCCCTTTTATAGGGCCAAAAATGATGAAAATGGCCCCAATGGCCCTTTATTCATTATACTAATCCTGGAGGGGGTTGTTTCCAACTTACAAGGTCTTTCTGGGGGCCTACTGGCTTATCTACGCCGGGGGTAGGTGTCCCACTATGGGATCTATGTTTCATCACAACCGGGCGACAATCGGTCGCTTCGATTACCCGTGGGGGCCTCACTTACGAATGACGGTTGTCGGTGATCGATTGGGGCCACAACTATACGGATATGAGCAGGGAAATATCTTTAACTCGCACATCGAGTTTGGCTGCGATCCAACGGTCGAAAAGTCACAGCTTCGCGAGAGAGTGGAAGGTTTGTTTCACTTAAGTTTAAGGTTTCAGCTTGGGGCATTCATGTATTCCAAGCACACGGCCTCTGGCCTAAGTTGAGCAGTTTTGGACACTTTCTTGGTTCACCACCCGCGATGGGCGTCGAGCCTAGTGAGACAGGCATTATTCTATAGTTTTGGGACTGGTGGCTTATTAACGAGCGGCTTAAAGCTTGTTCGGATAATCGGGGTATTTGTGGAATGAATTGGGTAGGGAGATTTCTTGTGTGCAATGATTAGAGTTTGTTTTAGCTAAGTTCATAGTGTGGCCTATCGCAACTAGCGAAAATGAAGATTCGATCATAATCACCCTAATCAAGAACTCTAATTTACTTATGCTACTTGAGTGAGTAAAATGTATCATATAAGATGATCCCTAACAATTCTTAAGAAGACACCGAATATAAAAACCCTAAGATGAAAAAGATATGTGCGGTCCATCGGCAACATAAAGTTGCAAAAATTTTCAGTTTTAACAGGTCTGTTGCCAGTAATGTTTTTAGTATTTTTAATTACTAGATTATTTTTATAATTTTTATGGTAGTTCATCATCAAGTCTACTTTAGTTCCACCAAATTTCATTATATTTTGAGATTTAGAAGAATTCTAAAATTTTTGGAAGTACCAGCTGCCAGAAATTAAGATTTTTGGTACCGTTTCTAAAATGCCCTCAATTTAACCTTATTTAAATCTTGTTTTTATTTATTTATTTATTTATTATATAAAACTAGACTCATGAAGATTCAATCTGGCTTTTGAATCACCTCAATCGGAGTTGTAGAAAAATAGATATGAATTTTTAAAGTCAGTGCACTGAAACTGTCAAAATCTGCGTATGCAGAAAATTGCTGAACAGGGGGTGGCGGTGGATGCCAATTCGGCGGTGGTAACCCCGCCTACTGTCCAATTTTTGGCAGTGGCATGCCACTGTCGTGGTGGCATTGCCGGGGACTATCCAGAAAGTCATTTTTTTGGCGGTGACACCGCTGGGGTTGGCTCACGTTCTGAAAAATTTTAAACTTTCATTCTTTTGGATGGTTTTGTTGGACCCCAAATCACTCCTTTTGGTCCCAAACATACGTTAATGCATGCACAAACATGCACTCAAGTCGAAAAATCAAAGGTAATACCCAAGGATGTCCAATTCCCAGTTGGCAAAAATCTGGGACGTTATAGGACTACATTGAAATTAGAGATGCGATGTTGCATGCTTCAAGTCTTCAGTCTTATCTACTGCATCTAAAATCCTGGTTTCTAGTAAGTGCTATTATGCATGTGTTTATATGCATTCGGGTAGCTTAAAAGTGATTAGACATGATTGGCTATTTTAGTTTTTGCAGTTTCATGTACACGGGTATCTTTCAAAAAGGTTTAATGTACATAGGTGCCAAAACACGTAGGATCTAATTAGCTAGTATATGATTATCCTCTGTTCAGCTTTCTGCACAATGTTATGATCATGAGTTTAGGCCTACAAGCTTATAATGGTCATAGGAAAACAAGATAATCAAGGAAATGCTGGCTATCTCCTTTCAAAATTCCTTATATTTTCATGTTCAATTTATGCAATTCATGTTTTTGTTTTTGCTTTTTTGTTTTTTTAATCTTAACCATTTTCTGATTATGATTGTATAGAGGGAAGAAATCAGGTCCATGGTTGAAAGGGATGGTTCTGCCAAAGGAATTGTATTCAGCCAGTTCACTTCATTCTTGGATTTGATAAACTACTCCCTTCAGAAGGTAAAGCAACGATGGACATCTTTGTAGAGTTTCAAAAAAGGTAAAAGGAAAAAAAGAACAAGGATGCTGAATTGGTGTGTTGAACCTTTTGCAGTCTGGCATTAAATGTGTTCAGCTGGTAGGGAGTATGAGCATGGTCGCTAGAGATGAGGCAATAAGGAAATTCAGTAATGAGCCGGACTGTAAGATCTTTCTGATGAGCTTGAAAGCTGGAGGTGTGGCCCTCAATCTCACGGTGGCATCATATGTGAGCACCTAGTTCCTTAAACTAATTTGATTTCAACGTTTCATATGAGATGAAAAAAATTGAAGGTACTTTGGGGGCTTTTAACCCAAATAATGTCTCACGCGCTTGTAGTAATCAGTTGTGTGAGGGAATTTTGAGTTTTGTATCTTTTAAAATAACATCATACATGGAAGACTACAATGCCGATGCTTATAGTCAAGATGAAGATGTTGACACGATTGAAAATTCGACATAGACTGAGTGTTTTGCTTGGAACTTTTTAAGTCCAAAAACCTACTAATTCTTTGTTTCTAAACAACAGTAGGCATTGTGTTGGTATAATATTTTAATGTTTGGCACATATATCGTATCCTATTTTTTAAAGATTTTAATGTTGTTCTGAATTTTTCTGTATTTTCTAAAAAATTATAAAAATCTTATGATCTTGCAATTTACGGTTTATGACTTACCATCTTTATATAACCATCTGCTTTGACTTTGCAATGGCATGGAAAATGCAAACTACATTTGGCAGGAATCTGTTATTCCATTTTGTTTCTGCCCCATATCTCAATAGTGATAAAACTGGGTGCTGTTCTTATTCCTTGTTGAGATTGAGTGGGAGTGCATCCCATCCATGTTGAAAGAGGAATTTTCAAATGTGCACTTGAGGAAAAGTATATTGTTCCCGGTTCTTTCTAAATGCTCCCAAACTCCTAAACAGTTAAACTTCCTTTCCACAAAGTTGACTACACTCTCCCGAGCCTACTTCTTTGTTGTTATGTTTTCAAAGATGTTCGTGTATCCTGCTGTTATAAATTATAAACTAAACACGTATAACAGGAACTTCTAACAATGTTTGATTTTGCTCAATTTTCATTCTTCTTCAGATTTCTTGTAACCAGATGTTTTTAAAGATTGGCAGGCCTAGAAACTTTTTTTTATATATATACCGAATATGTTCTCAGAGTATGTAGTTTAGATTCATGTCTTTAAATAACTTTATATCTTGGATACCTGCCCCTTTTTGTTTTTTGGCTTCCTTTTTTTTTTTTTTGGTGCCGGTTGGCTCTAATTGGTTGGTTACATGGCCGTGCTTAGGTTTTCTTGATGGACCCTTGGTGGAATCCGGCTGTGGAGCAACAGGCTCAAGATCGAATTCACCGAATTGGACAATTTAAACCAATCAGGTGCTCTTGTACTCCCTTTCTACTCAAAGCCATCACCCTCGTTCCATGACCTTTTGTAGACTGATGATGTCATTCTGCTTGTTGGATCTCAGAACCATTAGATTTGTGATTGAAAATACAATCGAGGAGAGGATTCTGAGGTTGCAAGAGAAGAAGGAACTGATGTTTGAAGTGTAAGACATTGATTTGCTAATTAGCTTAGAATTCAAAGTGTTTTAAAGATTGAACCTGCAAATCTGCTTTGAAAACTGATTTCCCTGTCCTATGAGATATGTAGGACTGTTGGAGGTTCTTCTCAAGCTATGGGACGACTAACAGAAGAAGATTTAAGATTCTTGTTTTACAACTAAACATGAGGATGGAATGTAGCAAGCACACGAGCGTTTCTTTCCAACGGTCTCCTTTTGTTACTAATGAGTCAGTGAAAGCATGTTAGCAAAATTGCTGCATCAAGTTATACACCATGGAGCAAAGTATATGGGTGTATATTGGGATTTTGTACTTCAAGCAGTTCTGGTTTTGGGTCATTCGAAGGCTGTTTAAGATATGGTGTGTTCAGATGTTGGCTTTCGCATTTCACTTTATGCCATTTTGGGAAAGAAAATGCATTTATACGCAGTATTTGATATCTGAGGCCTTCTATTTGCCGTTGGATATATAACACAGAAATCGTAGTTTGTATTGGGTTTTGTGCAGATATGCTTATGAATCCCCAAGTGCACCATATGCATTTGAATCCCATGATGGAAATACAAGCAGCCTGATGACCACTAAGTGTATATAGTGATGAATATCAACCTCCAGCTCATTGCTGTTCGTATAGAATACCAATTGTATCTTATTGTCTCCTTGGATACACCCAGAATTTGGTTGCCTTAGCGGATTTTTGGATGTATGCCTAGAATGTGGACGGCGGTTGTGCTGCTGCGGATTGCTTTGCAGGTAAAAATGGACATTTGTTGCATGATTTAGATGACATTGCAGGTAAAAATGGAGATCGTTGATTCCAGTTACCATTTTGATTCTTGCAATTTCAGTGGAACTCGCTTTTTTTCCTTTCTTTTCGTCCCAGTTCTGTTTCTCATTTTGGGGCGCTCTCATAGCACCAGCAATAACAGAAGTTAAAAAGTGCAAGTGGACGTGGAATTCCTGTTAATTGATTTGAATTGTCCATCGGTTCCAAGTGTTATTGGAAAATTTAAAAAAATTGTCCTTCTATATTGTCCACTTTATAGGGCTGTTCTTGTCACATGTAGAGCTGTACATTGAGTCGAGTCTCAGTCTAACCCCAGCTCGAAGCTCGGCTAGGCCTTCAGGCTCAATGTGCTAGCTCGCCCTGGCACGATGGTTCAAGTCGAGTCAAGCTTGGATCAAGTTGAGGCGAGTCGAGCTGAACTATCTTTAGTAACAACCAAAAGCTTAAAAACAAGATATGAACGATACATATAATTTAAATTACAATAAATTCAAAAGTGTAATCCATTCAATGTCATCAATATTTTAGAAATAAATGTTTAACAAAATATGACAAATGTTAAACCAATGATTTAAAAGTGTAATCCATTCAATACTACTAATAAAAACAAAATATAAATAATCAGCCTCTTTCAAACAAATGGAGGTGCAATCTTGCCTAGACTCTCAATCTCATCATCGTCCTTGTCCGCATCCTTAGCATTAAAAGTGTCACTGTTTCAAATCGGCCGCAACCAATCTTGTGTACAAATGAGTGCTTTAATTATATTTTTTTATGCAAAAGAACTTTGATATTTGTTCACGACCCCACTCCTCGTGCTAAATGCATATTCTGATGCTACCGTTGTAATTAGAATTGATAAAATGTCACGTGTCAACAACGAGAATGTATAGTATTTTGCTTCACGAATTCTTATCTTCCACCATTCTAAAACTTTAAAATATCTGTTTGAGGCCTTTAGAATTGGCTCATTGTGATATATGTCTAATTTTGACTTGGCTGTATGCTTGTTTAATTCTTCTTACTCTAATGTCGAAAATTATTCATCAAACACATTGGTATTACCCACAGATGAATTATAACCACTTTCAAGTTGTTTAAGTTCTATATCTTGTGTTCTGGCCAATTTACAAACATACCAACTGTATAATTCTTCAATCACATCACGAACATTGGTGGTTTCTGTAATTGCCTTTTCAGGCGAATAAATCTTTTTGAAAATGAAACTAACCATCCCCATCTTGCTTTGCAGATCAAGAACAACAACTGGCGCCATTAACAAATGATATTTATACTAGTACTTTTCAAATTATATTTGCATACTTTCAACTATTGTCTGTAGAAAATCTGGACCTGTGATGATGACACTTGTATGTTGAGCTTCCTTAATCTTCCAATGGGAGGGAATAAACAAATTTATGGTAGGGTATTTATTTTTGGAAAAAATCTTCATGTAATTATAATAAATTTTCAGAAACCCGTGAACATGTTTAGCTCTTGTCTAATCATCTTCTATAGGTAACCAGATGTACGCTTTATTATGTGTCGCATATTCATGAAATATAAGTTTCAACTCCACAGCTGAATCCAATATTTCAAAAGTTAAATTCCAATGCCTGCATGCATCCAAC
This sequence comes from Magnolia sinica, assembly GCF_029962835.1. Lineage (NCBI taxonomy): Eukaryota > Viridiplantae > Streptophyta > Magnoliopsida > Magnoliales > Magnoliaceae > Magnolia > Magnolia sinica. The sequence goes on along the minus strand of NC_080576.1, from coordinate 19,574,636 downwards.
TTCAACGTTTTTTAAACTTAAAATTCAAACATTAAAGTATATCATTATATAAACTAAGTTTTGAAGGTGGCGCCCTTATATATTTAAAGCTTTCTTATATTCTCTATTGTAGGGTCAATTAATTTTAACAGTTCTTGTACAATCAAATTTAGTATATAGGTATAGCATGGAACTTGGAATATTCTTCAATTAAAAAATATTTTGTCAATCGACTTGAATTAGTTTCACAAGTAAGAAATTATACTATCATTTGCAGATGCATTATCTGATATAATTTTAGATACTCTTATTGATGCCCTACTTTAAAAGACAATTATATATGCAAATTGAAATAATTAAACCAATATAAGGGAGAAAGATGACGGAAGTTAAAGATTGTGTTGCACTTATTTTAATATGCATCAATGTATTGTGCGGTCAATGACATGTACCCCTTCTTTTAATTAGACATCGTCTACAAATCTGAAGCCAAACTTATACGTGAGACGGATGCCAAAAGAGATTTTATCTTTGCTTTCTCATTTAAATACATCTTCATGTACTTCTTTTGCACCATGACACGTGAGACTTTTTCAACCTTAGAATTAAGGTATTTGTTGTAGTCAATGAAAACTTTTGTTGGGAAGCGCGGAAGGTGAGCCCTCAAGATCTGACGGTCTACACGAAGTTTGGAACCCTCACAAAGCAGAAGAACGGTGCTTCAACGGCTCACCTATCTACTACTGGAGCAGATGAAATTATTCACACCTCTGATCCTACGGTATATAGTGGCCCCGGATTGCGATCTATGGATCAGATCGTCCCAAGGACAAGCTAAAATGGACAGACTATAGCGTACACAACATCTCTCTGTATATTCTCGGTTTATCGTATGACTCAATGTTTTACATGAGAGAAGCGCATTCCTTTTTATAACAAAGGAAAGAGAGTTTGGGTGAGATTGGGATAAGGCCAAATAATCCGATCAAATCCCTATCTTCAATTAAATATCAAATTCATATTTGAATTTGAAATTTAATTCAAAGGAAGAGACCGGAGAAAACATGGGACGTACCCACTAGTGATTGCTCACAAGTGGGCCCCACTGGCCTACGTCCAACATCTCCCACTCAATCACATTGTGGGATAGGCACATAAATTTGTCCATCTAACTTGCCTAATAACAATCAAAGAACCAAACATCACGATCAAAAGAATCAGAGGCGTGGGACCAACTGGATCACCATAATCTCCTCATAGGTGCTTAAGTACTAAGTGACCACCTGACTAGTACTCAATAACCCAAGCTTTGCAATGTCTGTCCTAGTCCGCATGACCACACTGGATGGAGTTGACTCCCGATCTGGAGTACTCGGCCAACATACGCACTTATCCAACTTATCGAGTTATTCTGAAAACTTGATTTTTCACAAACTTCGATTGAAACCAATTTAAAGCAATACTTATATATATATATATATATATATATATATATATATATATATATATATATATATATATATATATATATATATATATATATGCTTTTTAAGAAAAATATTGTTTGTAAAAGTCTAATAAAAACAACTCGATACTGCTGGTGGATAAGTCTTCAAGTGCGTATTTATAGTTCTAGAAACTTGGTGTAGCTGTCACGGGATCTTCCCCACGCAGATGTGTAATTTGAAATTAATCAAGCCATTTTCTTAGCATAACTGAGTCTGTCCAATCAAATACCTTTCGTCATAGTATACTAAAGTAGCAACACTCAATCTCATCCTCATATACACAAGAGGAGGGTAACTAAGGACACAAAGAGTCACCTACGGGATTGGCTACTCGTACTTTGCAATGATTAGATCGAATCAAAGCAATCTGTAGGTAATAGGTCCCATCACGTGGCTACAATCCACGTCGTAAAGTAGACAATACTGGGTGAATGTCTGGTCTACAATACGCAGATCATTCTACATGAGGTACGACTCATTTCATAACCTCATAACCTGACTTTAATTTCAAGTCATAACATTGATCGCATGTAATGGAATGGTGTGATTATGTTATTCGACTTTATCAGTCTCATCTTCAATCTTTATAAGATTGTAGGCGGATACGACTCACTCATATCCTCATCTTTTATTATTCATAATAAAGGGAAGTTCATACCTCAATGTATAAACATAGCCCCGAGTATACCTCTCTTGTACATTCAAGGTTGGTCAACCCGTGCGAGTGGGTGACCGGCCTGCCAACAAAAATAGAAATCGTACATGATTTCAAGGTAAATGCTGATGATCTTCATACCTAGTTATATTAGTGTTCAATACTGAATAAAAGGAATATAATATTCATTAATGAAAGATCAAAGGTACTACAAAACAAGTACATCAGTCAAGCTTTCCTCAATCCCATCTGCCTGACGTGAACCTGAAATAGATCTCTAGCTATAGGTTTTGTTATGGGATCAACCATCATCTCCTTAGTAGGAATGTAGCTGAGGGCGACCTTCTTATCTCTCACTTGATCACGGATGTAATGATACTTGATCTCAATGTGCTTAGATTTCTGGTGGTGTTTAGGGTCCTTTGTCAAGTCAATGGCAGAAATATTGTCTATCTTCAGCGATATTGGCTGACGAACACTCGGTACAACACCCAGACTCAATAGAAATCTGCGAACCTATACACACTCCTAAACTGCAGCATAACATGCAATGTACTCGGTCTCCATAGATGAAAGAGTTGTGGATGTCTGTTTCTTACTCGACCATGAGATAGCTCCTCATCCGAGTAAGAATACATATTTAGAAGTGGACTTTCCCTCGTCGGCATCATTACCCCAAGCAGCATCTGAATATCCTTTGAGCTCAGGGCTTGTGCCTTCATAACACAAGATTAAGTCTTTTGTTCCTCTGAGATAGTGGAATATACGTTTGACGGCTTGCCAATGAGACTGTCCCGGGTTACTCTAATAACGGCTGACTATGCCAACTGCATGGCTAATATCCGGTCTTGTGCAAAGCATAGCATACATTAAGCTCCTTACTGTGCTTGCAAAAGGTACTGAGGACATAGCCAATTTCTCAGCTTCAGTCTGAGGACACGATTTCCTGTCTAGCTTGGTAGCTTTATCCATAGGGGTTTCAACAGCTTTTGAATTTTTCATCCTGAACCGCTATAAGATCTTTTGTATATAGGTTGCTTGAGACAAGCCTAAAAATTTCTTAGGGTGATCCCTGATGATTTTTACCCCAAGAATAAAGTTGGCTTCACTGAGGTCTTTCATGTCAAAGTTCGAGAATAACCAATCTTTAGTCAATATCAATAATTGCATGTCATTACCAGCTAACAGGATATCGTCTACATATAGAGATAGTATCAGAAAAGATCTTCCAGACCATTTCATGTATACACAATAATCTTCTTCACTCATCATGAATCCAAAAGTGATGGCCAAGTGAAACCTCATCTACTACTGTCTTGAAGATTGCTTCAGCCCATAGATAGATTTCAACAACTTGCAGACTTTCTTTGGATGCTTTTTGTCCACATAATCCATAGGCTGTTGCATGTATATCTCTTCATCCAAGTCACCATTTAAGAATGCGGTCTTTACATCCATCTGATATAACTCTAAGTTTAAACTTGCGACAATGGACAAGATCATGTGGATTGAGGAGAACTTTGCAATAAGTGAAAATGTCTCCTCATAGTCAATGCCTTCTTGTTGTGTAAAACCTTTGGCAACTAATCGTGCTTTATACTTGTCCACTGTACCATTTGCCTTTCTTTTGATCTTAAGTACCCATTTATTACCTATCGCTTTGCGATTGGAAAGCAGATCAACAAGTTCCCAGACTTTATTCTTCTCCATAGAAGCGATCTCTTCATCCATAGCATTCACTCAATCGGCCGAGTTAGAAGATAATAATGCATCCTGATACGAATCAGGTTCATCATCATCAACTGCAACGCAAGAGAATGTTTGCCTCTCAATATCGAAGTATCTTCGAGAAATTAATCCTCTTTCGCTTCAACGTAACTCATGAGCCTGCTGAGATCTCCTCCCATCGTCCTGACGAATGATAGGAGCATCATCATCGTGAGAAGCAGAACTCCCACTCTCCTAAGATACATCGGGTATTTCAAACAGTTCTATTGGAGCTTTTTACTTTATTCGGCTTGGGTATCTATCTTCAACGAAGGTCACGTTTCTGGATTCTATCTCAATCCATCGTTCATGGTCCTCATAAACTAGAACGTATCCCTTTAAATGCATAGGGTACCTAATGAACACGCATTCAATGGTTTTACTATTAAGTTTACCTCTATGCGGAGTAGGTAGCAAAACATATCCCAAAGATCCCCAAGGGCATAGGTTGGCTAGAGAAGGAATCCTCAGACCACATCTCATATGGAGTCTTAGGAATGGATTTGGATGAGATTCTATTAAGGACGTAGACGGCTGTTAACAGTGCGTCTCCCCAGAATGTGGTAGAGAGATTGGCTTGTGCCATCATCGATCTAACCATGTCCAAAAGTATCCTATTCCTTCTCTCTGCAACACCATTTTGTTGTAGAGTGTAAGCCATTGTGTACTGCCGAACTATTCCAATGTTTTCATAATATGATTTAAACGTTTCAGATGTATACTCGCCACCTCTATTAGATCGAAGGATTTTAATTGTTTTCTCAAGCTGATTTTCCACTTCAGCTTTATATTTAAGAAAACAATCAAAAGCCTCAGATTTGTATGAGATGAGATACACATATCCATAGCGTGATTAGTTGTCAATGAAAGTGATAAAGTATTGACATCCGTTTCTAGTATATACATTAAAGGGTCCACAAATATCTGAATGAATTATCTCTAATGTGCTCTTAGACCTAACCACTTTGGGAAATGGTTTCTTCGAAGTCTTCCCAGACACACAATGTTCACAAAACGGCAAATCAACTTTGGATAAGGAGTCTAACAGACCAGAACGTACTAGTTTTGTCATACGATCCTTTCCGATGTGACCTAACCTCGCATGCCATTTTTGAGATTCAGATACTACATTTTTATTCGACATAGCAGATAAAGCAAGAGGGGCATTATCATAATCTACGTCTAGAATAAATATATCTGAAATTAAATTTTCCCATGCAAAGATGAGGTTATTCAGTCTCAAAGAAACTCTTGTCCCGGAAAATCGAATATCAAAACCATCAATAATAACCTAAAAACAGAAATTAAATTCTGACGCATCCCCGGTGCAAAAAGAGTATTACGAAGGATTATTGTTTGCCCTATGCGCGTACGGAGATGGAGAACCCCAATCCCTAATACGTCTTCAACAACGTTATTGCCCATGTACAGCTTGTAACTTCCTTTGGCTACAGGCTGGAATTCCTCGAGTCCTCGACGACTCTGTGTCACGTGCTTTATTGCGCCTGAATCCAAACTCCACTCGTTAGATATAGTATCAATGGAAAGGATTTCAGAACAAACGCCTACATACAAAGTATCTTGTGACTGAGAAATTACCGTCTTTTTATGGGCACACTGTCGAGCATAATGGCCGAAATTTTCACAGAAAAAGCAGACTACATTTATCTTTTTCTGCTTCTTCTTTCCATTCCCCTTCTTGAGATTTGGAGGAGGTGTTGTAGTCTTCTGTTCTTGATTATTTTTCTTCGCCTTCTTGCGAGCTTTGGACCGTTTGTTGTTAGCTTTCCGCTTGTGGGTCTCTGCTACAAAGGCCTTGGCCGAACCTGGCTGAATTGCATTCATTTCAACCTCACGTACCAAGTGGCCACAAAAGTCTTTGAACGTAGTGATAGAATCAATATGGTTTAGAATTCTTTTGATTTGGGCCCAAGATTCAGGCAAGGAACGGTGCATGGCTATAATCTTCTGATTTTCAGTCAATTTACACCCAACATTCCTAAGGGCACCTATCATTTGCTTCATCTTACGAATATGATCTTTGATGGGGCAGCCGACAGGCATCCTGTACTTCTGAAATTCTAATTCCATTGCCCTAACTCTCGCATCTGACTTCTGCACGTAGGCATCTATCAGTGCTTCCCAGATTCCCTTAGCAGTTTCATGCACTTCATACGTAGGTATGAGTTCTTTGTGCATAGTGTTAAGAAGGACATTACGGGTTGAACGATTTTGTTTTCGCCACTTATTATAGCGAGTCATCGCAACCCTATGTTCTTGTAAATTTCCGTTTTCAGCCAGGATGAGTTTCTCTTGAACTACATCGAGTGGGTGAGATATGTCGTCCTCGTCCAGAAGGCATCGCACTGCGCGGGACCAGTCTTCGTAGTTGTTGCCATCGAAATGTTGTTATTTCAGTTGTTCAGCGATTAACACTTTGGTGGCCATCTCTACATTGCATGAGTATCACTACTTAGCTATGATCTAAGGTATTGACAATAATCATCAGCATTTTTACGTGTTATGCAAATTTTCAAAGTATAAAAGTAGTAAACGCATCTTAATGAGATCTGAAAGTCCACATACCCGAATGGGCGGTGTAGAACAATCAAGTTCTCCTTTTAAGATGAGATTTAATGCTTTTATAAAAATAAATTTATATAACGTGCAACCTACCATTACTTAGTTGCATGCATCATTTGGTGGAGGAGAATAAACTCCCACTCAGGTTATACACAACCTATTTTTATGTGTATAGGGAGTATTTAAGCACTAAGTTTTTCTATATTTTTCAATGAAAAATAAGAGGACTTAGATCTAAGCACATCAAGCCTAATTATATCACATATATAAACATCATCATCAGAAAGAAAAATAAAGTGCTAAGATATCAAGAGAGTTCTATCTTCACCTGTGATCATGACCATTAGTGATGCATCCGATCATTACCGATAATGATCATTGTTGATGATGGATCCTTTCATCAACATTGATTATCATAGTTGATGATTGTTTCGATCACTAATGAGCTTTAGATCAACAGTGAAGAAGATATAATAAAGGAAACAACATTCTTGATATGTGTCCGTCATCTCATAAAAAATATATGTGATTAAATTCAAAAAAAAATCAGGATATCACATTCAGGTTGCAACATATCTGAATGTGGGCCACACAAATGTTTCGTAGATTAAACATGAATTCATCATATATGTGCACTCGTTTTTCAACAGATCTACACATGTGGAATTGGCAAAACTAAAACATAGTTGCTGCACTTGTACATCAGCGTACATCCGCCAACACACATACACTAGCACATTGACCAAGTGCTTATTGTACTTCTCCAGTATAAATCCAAGCTCATCAGATGGATGGACGGTTTGGATTCAACACATATATAGTGAAGAGATCTGTGTTATACACGGATCAGATCCACATGTGCGGCTGATGTATATTACCACATGTGTTATAATACAATACAGCTTGCCAATGATTGGTACGCATATGTGCGGCTGATATGTTATACAGAACAATATGTGTTTAACCAACATGTGCGGCTGATGTTTCATAGTTCAATGAATGTGTCATAGTGCAATACGTTGCTCACATGATTTGCTGAGATGTACATCAGCCAACGTTGCACGTGTACAGTAGCCACCATGTGAGATGTACATCAGCTAACGTGTCATAGTGCAATACGTTGCTAACATGATTTGTTGAGATGTACATCAGCCAACATTGCATGTGTACAGTAGCCAACATGTGAGATGTACATCAGCTAACGTTGCATGTGTACAGTAGCCAATGTTGCACGTGTATACATATGTGTTGCACACCAGCTACATATGTGTAAAACACATCAGCTAATCACATGTGTTTCAGTTAGATTTTTAGCAGACGTATTACTATAAACAATGTACATGTGCAACATGCTAACGTGTTATAATACATCGTGTAAACGTGTTGCTGTTAAACTACATGTGTAAACAACATGCTAGCGTGTTATGATACATCATGTAACAATGTGCGGACATGTGTACATAACAACATGTTGACATGTGTACAGAAACCATGTGTATAAAACAACATATGTACAAAACAACACGTGTACAAATACAAGGGTCTGTTTTGTACACACGTGTAAACATGGGTCTGATGTGTATACTTGCACATCATTCAAGTATGGTGAAATACGTCACCAACAACTTAAGTACACGTGGAGTAGTTCAATACAACAATAATTGTTGTATATTAGGTGATATGTACACGTATGTACTTCAATACAACAACTTATGTAAAGTACCAGAATGTATACATCCATGCCGTCCATCCGTTTCGACGGCTTATTTTAAGGCATGCTTACAAACATATATATATATATATATATATATATATATATATATATATATATATATATCCAAAGATAAAGTGCCAGTAGATCATTTTTAGTTCATGCATTAATGGCTAAGAAACTGTCCATTTCGAAAATCAATTGGGCCACATGTGAACCTTATTTATTTAACCGTTGGTTAAAATTTTGGTATACATGAGGGGCCCACTCCATTGATATGGGGAACAAGAGCAAGATCTTAATCATTCATATGAAAATCTACCGTTGATATAATATGTTGTGGCCATAAATCAAGCATGACACCTAATCAAGTAGATTTCATATACATCAAGTGCACCATTGTAATCTGAATTCTATTTTTCTTCTCAAGCCTAAAAACAAGCACGCCGAATGGATGGATGTTAATATAGAAGCAATATTTCTGACGCACAGCAGCTATATTTCTGACGTACAGTCTAGAATCAAACATGGATTTCAATCCAAAAAGAAAGGATGGGCCACTTACCTTTTTAGATGAATATAATCAGAGATCCGCCGTTGATTGCTCTAATACCACTGCTGGGAAGCGCGGAAGGTGAGCCCTCAAGATCTGACGGTCTACACGAAGTTTGAAACCCTCACAAAGCAGAAGAACAGTGCTTCAACGGCCCGCCTATCTACTATTGGAGCAGATGAAACTATTCACACCTCTGATCCTACGGTAAATAGTGGCCCCGGATTGCGATCTATGGATCAGATCGTCCCAAGGACAAACTAAAATGGACAGACTATAGCGCACACAATATCTCTCTATATATTCTCGGTTTACCGTATGACTCAATGCTTTACACGAGAGAAGCGCATTCCTTTTTATAACAAAGGAAGGAGAGTTTGGGTGGGATTGGGATAAGGCCAAATAATCAGATCAAATCCCTATCTTCAATTAAAAATCAAATTCATATTTGAATTTGAAATTTAATTCAAATGAAGAGACTGGAGAAAACATGGGACGTACCCACTAGTGATTGCTCACAAGTGGGCCCCACTGGCCTACGTCCAACAACTTTGCTCTCTAGAAATTTAAATGGTTTCTCTTTTTCAACTTTTCTTTCTCAAATTTATGAGTCATTATGCTAGCTTGATAGTGAAAATATTTGTTGGTCTTCACTCGTGGTTCTTGGTCTCTTTGAACAATTTTTGATGTGTTTATGATAGTAAGTTGACCGCTCGGAATGCTTAGCAAAAGTTATTTTGCAAGCATTGGTTTCACCACCTCTCACTTCTTCGTAAAATTCATCACCATTGACCTTTTTTTGCCTTAACTTGAAGCTTAAGTGTTTATGTTTTTTTTCACATCTTCCTCCACGAGGAGATGGAGGAGATGTGGCCAATGCGTTGTTACTGGAGGTAATTACGACTTCTTCACTAATCATCTATAAATATAAATATAAGAAATACACATAAGATTTGTTAAATTTGATTTCATATATTTTAATTATTAGGGATTTGATAAAATCTCCTTACAAAATCAAATCCCTGATTTGAGCTTTTCTTATTAAAAAAAATAAAAATAACAAATCAAGAAAAAGAATAAGAAGAAGAAGTCGTACAAAGAGGAATAAAAAGAAGAATCGGGAGATGAACAGAGAGAGAGAGAGAGAGAGAGAGAGAGAGAGAGAGCATGCCTTGAGAGATATGGAGATTGAGGTGGTCACTTGCGTGCGCGGGTAAAGAGAGACGAGAGAGAGTGAGTGACGGGTCATAAAGGAAAGGAGATGGTGGCGGCCATTTGAGGGCGGGGTCATAAAGGAAAGGAGATGGAGGTGGCGGGCGAATTTCGAGAGGGAGATGTGAATGGATTTTTTGCATGAAAAGAAAGTTTATATATATATATATATATATATATATCCATGCTCACCTACGCACATGTGCATCTAATTCGAAAAGTCCATGTGACGCGGAATCCCATGAAATCCGAAGGAGTTCCGTGTGAGCAGCTGAGCATTTGGCTATATATAGAGAGAGAGAGAGCCGAGTTGAGGTCTAAGCCAAGCTTCAAGCCGAGCAGAGCCAAGCCAGCCACTGCTTGACATTGGCTTGTTTTTTAACGAGCTAAATAAAACAGGCGTGGGCCCATTCCAAATTCCCCTTTCAAGCAAAGGTGATCCGAGCTACATCGAGTCAAGTTGAATGAGCTATTCGAGTTAGCTCAGATCTTGTATGGCACTGCATGTGTGCATTAATGGCAAGAGATGCAGTAGCTACCCATGATCTAATGATAGCTTTCCAGCAATCTTATGATAGAATCTTAGGGATCATGCAATCCTAACAACCCGTTTAATGACTATCAAATGAATGGGTAGGAGAGTAACAATGAGTGAATCCAAATTTCCTAGGCAAAATCAGATGGTTACTATGTTCTTGGTGTAATTTTTGAGATATGCCCTATCCATGATTGGGTTGGCTATTTGAACCACCTGGATTGTCGTATGACCATGGGCATATAAGCTTAAAGAGTCTCCACTTAAATTTTTATAGACTGAAGTCGCCATCTAAAAAAATAGTGCATTACTATCACAGCAGCCTAGCCCTTTCCAAAATAGCCAAGCACGTGTAATGAAAAGAGAAGGAATAGCCCCAAGCTAATCGTCACAGCATTTTGCTTTTTAAGGGTTTGATTTCCCCTCATATTGGATGCGCACCTTGCCACAATAGCCAAGAACATGTAAAGAATAAAACAGCATCTGAATTTGCTCATACCAATTCTCTATTACCCCTCACGCTGGAGGGGTTCACCGACTAACAGTGCTACAAATTGCATCCCAAAATGCTCACACCCATTCTCTCTTTCACCTTTAATTTTTTTGTTTGCTTGTTAGTACACCCCATTGTCAGTTCACACTTCACTGTTAGCCACCCCCACTAGGGAATCGATATCAAGACCTCAGTTTTGAAACGAGGTATCCTTCACTCAGTCTACCACTTGAGCTATGGATCAGGGTGTTTTTTACGCGCACACGCCACTTGAGCTATGGATCAGGGTGTTTTTTATTTTTTATTTTTTTACACAGACACACATGCCATAATGGGATTTCACCACCTATTGGATACTCGAACCCTTGACTGGGTGTTGAAACTCCTGAGAGTCTACCACCGGAACAAGAGTAAGGATCCTCTCCTCATGCTGGAATGCCTTACCTGCAAACAAAGCTAGACAATTGTATAGTAAATTGCTCACCCATAGTCCTGCAATCAAGCCCAGAGCCTAAATGAATCCACGCCCCTTTTTTTTTTCCTTTCTTTTTTTTTTTGGCATTTTCTACCTCATTTTGATTTCAAAGAACTAAAATAAGCACATCAACAGTGATACACTCTGCAGAAGAATCTCTCTGCATCACATTAGCATGCTGCCAACTTGATACATTCAACTGATATCTCAACTACACATGTACCGAATGATATTGAAAACGATTAATCATACAACTCTGCATGAGACACTGCTGTCCAATTCTCAACCTATGTTGGTGTTAGTCCCAGATACAGGTCTCAACATTGGATGATTTTGAGCGGGGGCATTGGCCGGAGTAGAAGGGAACATAACAGTTGCAGAGGGAGAGGATGAAGATGGATGGATCATGGAAAGGGGCAAGCGGGGCCCGAAAGCAAACATTGGTTGGCGAGGCATGAATGACATGTGAGGATGGGTTGGCTGATTGTTGCCGTATGGTGGAATATTTGCCTGTGCAGCTGGACCTGGCATGACAACTGGTGGTCTAATGTTACTACTGTTGCTGCTGTTTGCTGCCACAGCACCTGGTTGACCAGTGCTTCCCGCCGATCCGAACCGGGTTGAGATCATGCGTGCTCTTTCAGCTGAAAGCCTCTGTCTTGTCCTCTCCACCTGTTCACATTCCTTCATTAGCAAGGTTTCCACCTCCGCAAACTGCTTCAGCTTCAATTCCAGTCTCTTTAGCTGCAAAAGCATCACACTGAGATAGTGAAAGCAAGCAAATCTTGTACAGCTGTTAACAACTCGTCAGGAAATGGGTTATACTTTCCCAATTTAAGATAACTTAAAATGCCATAATAAAAATGAATTGATTTGTTGCATCCATTTCGGGTAATTAACACTACTTTCTAGATGATGCGCAATAGCAATTGTTGCATTAAAAAATGCATTTCCCGATGAGTACCATGTCATTCTGAATAATGTCCAATAGCAGACCAATACAAGAAAAATATGAATGCATGATCCTTTACAAATATACAAGCTATAAACAGAAAGCTTGTGAAAGGGGTCCTCAACCCATAAATAAAAATAACAGACAGGCCACAAATATACCTGATTTTATTTTATTTATATATTATTATTATTTATTTATTTTTTATTATTATTATTTATTTATTTTTATTTTTTTTGCGCGGGGGGGGGTGGGGGGGGGTGTTTAAGGTGTACCTGATGGTTTATGATAGCCGCAACCAATCTCTGAATTTCACGTTCTTCATGATCCGCAAACATTTTTGCCTTTGATGCTGCAGCAGATAGACCAAACTTGGCAGCTGCTCTTACTCTTTCAGGAGACAAAGGAGTAGCAGTGGCATCATTTTTACCATGTGATCCTTGTGCTGCCAGAGTTTCTTCTGAAATCCATTCATGTAACAGTTAAAAACGAAAATGCAGGTTGTAGCAAGACGAAGTATTCACAAACAACCTGCTTGATGACCCAAGCTTGTCATTTCCCTGCCTTCTGCATGCATGCTCTCAGCATTCAACCTTAAGGACATGAGATAGGTTTTAGTATGTCTTATGACATGAGATTAGTACACAATACAAGGCTATCTTGGTTGCAGGAATCATGAATTAAATCAATCAGCAACAAAATGAAATGGATCAAAAGATCAAAAAATCAGGTCATCCTAAATCCTGAAATGGTATGTTCATTGGCACAGGTTGTGTACAAAAGGCAATCAGAGTTAATAGTGAGAGATGTTGTGAAAAATGAGAGTATTGGAACATTTCAATTTTCAAATGGAAACTGAATGGATGTAAATCCTACCTATCACCATGACTAGAACCTTCCATTTGAACGATCGTATTTGTAGCAATCAAATTGTGATCCTCCTTGGAGAGTGCTGCTAACGATGCATGCGCACAGGCTGCAGCAACTCTGGGTCCCACTGCAGAGGCCAAAAAGGCAACCTGAAGAACTTTTTCAACGGTTAGATGGTAGAAACTCAGATAGGCAAAAAATAGTATTAGAGGCTCTGCAGAAAGTCCATGCAAGAATCAAACATCAAGTGGCACCCATCCCATAAGGAAAGCCTCTAAGCCCTAAGCACTCTGAAGCAAATCACTGGGTGATTCTTCATATTGGTATAGGATGAAGTACCAGTGATTTAATGTCTAGCGTTTGAAAACAACTCTAACATAGAACATGCAATGTTAACTTCTTCTTTTTTTTCTTTTTTCTTTTTCTTGTTCTTTTCTTCTTGTTTTCAATCGGTGAACAGCCTATCTTGGCAGCTGCTTGGGATATAATTTCTTACAAAAATGACATAATGAGAAGATTCTATGACATCAAAAGTTGCAAGAATCAGGTACATGATACTATCAGTGGAATTAATTCTTGGAATGTATAGAGAAGATCAGCAACTGTGTACATTCCTTTTAAAAAAATATGATAATCACCTACCAGGGACATAACCGGATTTCCAGATTTAGCAAAAGGAAGTCTACTTTCATTGTCAAGGTCCTGCAGACAAGCCTCTGAAAAGAATATAAAATTGAGGAAAAAGAAAAGAAGTTAAATGCAACAAAGACAAAAAGTTCATCCATATGAAGAATAGAGAAACCGGAATGTGCAAGTACCTTCAGATTCACCATTGACGTTTGAATGTGCTTTTCCATATTCATCTTCTTTGGAATTATCAGACGAGAGGGCTGTGCTAGGAAATTCAATATTGTCCAATAAGCCGTCCTCCATAGGCAGACGAATAAATTGAAGGATACACTGTGCTTTTGACTTGGTGGCTACATGTTCTGCAATGTCATTCCAATTGTCACCAAAAATTTCCAATGCTTCAAGCAGCAGCAGAGTTTCCTGATCAGTCCAGCTGTCCCCATCAAGATAACAAAAATCTCTCGCTGAATTCACCCTTGCAAAGTCTATACTTGCGTTGCCCGCAACGAATTTCCCATCATGGAAGCAATCCGAACAGAGCATTATATCAGCCTGTTAAACAAGATGTTGATAATTGGCAAAGTGTAAGCAGATGTGATGCATCCACAACAAAATAAGGAATCAATTCATGGTTGAGCTCAATTCATGTGCTTTTCCAATTCAGTTCATCATATGACACACACACGGAGGTATTTGATCATCCAAGAAATGGCAGGAAATTTCTGTATTTCCTCAACCACTGGCAACCGACGAGTGAAAAATCACTTTTAAGATTTCCGAGAAATGGCAGGAAATTTCAGTATTTCCTCAAACACTGGCAACTGATGAGTAAAAAAATCACCCTAAGATTTCCGAGAAATGGCAGGAAGTTTCAGTATTTCCTCAAATACTGGCAAGCAATGGGTAAAAAATCAATCTGAGCTTTCCAAGAACCAATATAAGCAAGAAACAACTGGCGGTTTTAATGAATCAGTGGACATTGATCTTACCAGAAATCATCATGAATCACACCTAATGGAGTTGCAACAGAGGCTTCAATTAGCATATCAAGGGAAAACAGTTTGGCATTTTGCCAGGAACAGCTCAAGATATGCAGAATCTTCTTTTTACAGACAACTACATTTGATTAGGAGCAATTCTCCTGCGATCCATCCTCTTGTTGCGGCATGTGTCCCTCCTGACGGGAATCCTCTGCAACAGTTGTGGAGCAAGTGCCCGTAACAAAAACTTCGTGGGACCCACTGTGATGTGTGCACCATCCACTCCGTTCATCATTTTCACCAGTTTATTTTAGTACTCAGCCCCAAAATCAGGTTGATCCAAAACTCGAGTGGGCCACACCACAGGGAACAGTGTGGATGCGAACGCACACCATTGAAACCTTCCTGCGGCCACTGCAATAAGATCTTTTGCCTTGCCTTTTAATTTGTTCTATGCATAGTGATCAAACGCATGAGAACTCATTCAAGCAGTGTAGCGAGGTCGAATAAATTCAATATTATACTAGATTAACCATGCACTTCAGAATGTCCAGCACCATCACATCTGTGCACAGAAATTTCAACTTCAAAGTGTAAAAGATACAATTCGATGCTGTGCCCATGAAGCATAGATTTTCACAGAACAAAGTCCAACCTCATTCAACCAGGGCCTTCAAATGAGTGCTACGCAAGAAGACACGTGCACCCTGCATGGTCACGTGTAACATGTTTGGGCCCCACTTGCCTGCACATGTGGACCATCTGATCATATGGTTAATAAGAATAGTTTTTATTTTGTTTGCTTCAATAAGAAGTCATTTTACATAAAGGAAAGTGACTAAAATACCTCCTGTTTATGGTGCATTGACAAGTAACCACAAGGGAGGGCATTTTTAATCCTTTTCTCTAGTTCAGGGTTTCTTATGTTCAAAAGCCCATATAAGAAACCACCCCCACCCCCCAAAAAAAAAAAAAAGCAATCCAGTTCTCCCATTTTGTTTCAAATTGTACCAGAGCAAATCCCATGGGAACTTGAGTCATCTTCCCTGATCTTTTTTTATTGCTCCTTTCCTTTTCTATTATTTTCTCCCTTCAACTTCCAACAATATCCCGTTCTGAATTTCAATCCCTCCCACTTCCATCTCAAAATCCATCTTCAAATCCAAAAAAAAAAAAAACACACACTCTATCCCTCCCATTCCCATCTCAAAATCTATCCCCAAATCCAAATCCAACAAAACCCTAAACGTTCCCACCCCACAAAACTGTAGATCTAGATCATACCAACAAAAGAAAAGAAAAGAGAAAAAAAAAAAAAACTTTAGATGAAAAACCTGAACGATATGTCGGGTGTTATTTTATGTATCGGCATCACCCAACATATCACACCATTGGATAACAAAAACATTGTGGGAAACATCGAGAAATATCGCATGTATCACATGATACATCTAAATCAGAGGGAAACATTGGGGAACTCTAGGAAAATGGTGGAGTTTTTCAGTAAAACTTTGGGAGATGTTAAAAGAGACATGAACACACACTCAGAACTCAAAACATTACATGAAAAACTTTTGCGCGCACACACGTGCACACACACACACATGTGAGAGAGAGAGAGAGAGAGAGAGAGAGAGAGAGAGATTTTTTATTGTTTTAGGGACAAAATTATGTGTTGCTGACAATAAGTCGTACAATTATATCCAAAATGAGTTCATATCATTCCAATGTCATTCATATAAGCAATAGCACGCATACACGCACCATAGTCTCGTATGGAATCGAGTTAGCTCAGTCAGCTTGCCAACTCGACTCGGAACAGCTCCACTTGCCTTGGCTCAAAATTGGATTCGAACTGAGTCATGCTGGTTTTTGGAGCTCGGAAAATTTTTGAGCTGAGTTCGAGCTTGCCCGAGCTTGACTCGATTCCGCTCGAACCCTAACTCGAATCGAATCGGCTTGGTGACTCGGTTATTTTGATCTTGATGCTGCTCGCCAAGTGTTTGATGAAATGACTCAATGAAGTGTTGTTTCTTGCACTGCCCTCATATCAGGGTATTCTCGAAATGGGCATTCGAGGGAAGATTAAAGAAACAAATCACCACAAAAAAAATAAAATAATAATAATAATAAAATTACATTGTTGGATTCCCCTCACATCTTGATCTTGATGTTGCTCGCGAGTGTTTGATGAAATACTTGCAAAGTGTTGTTATTGTTTTGCATTCTGTGTGAGATTGAAGATGCATTCTAAGTGTTTGAGAAAATGTTGCACAAGCTCGAACTGGCCTGAGCTGCTGAACGAATTGAGCCGAGCCGAGTCGAGTTCGAGTTGGGGTTGGTGGCTAATCAAGCCAAGCTGAGTTGTGCCAAGCTCAACTCGGTTCAACTCGTGTACAGCTCTAGTCTCGTATCCACAAGGAGGGATTCCAGGTCTTTTGTTGATCAGGCGACACCTGGATTTGAACTGCGGTGAAAGCAGTTACAAGGCAGCTCAAAGGTTTTTTCCATATCCCTACTAGGAGAGCCATAATATTGTGGCTTGACATAACTACAATATAGTGCTAGGTCATGAGCTAATGATACTAGGCAGTGTATTATTTAACATATTGATGGTAGTCATACTCAACAAAGTGGACCAACATGCCCATCGGTGGATATTGAGCAATCATTGCAATTGTCACCTTGCTCCCAATGGCATTGGTTGTGGTTGCAGTTTTTCTATGGCTGGACACCTCCATGCCCATATCCATATTATGGATATATTTGTCCATAACCATACTCCTGACCATAGCCATGAATGGGTGTCATGGGGACTCAAGTCACTCACCCCATAATCATATGGGTCCCTAGAGTGATTTTTTTAGAAGTTCCCTGGTAGGACTTCCCTAGAGGAGTGATTAAACTCCCTCTTCACAGTGATAGGGCAAAGAGGTTTCCTACTATGACTTCTCTATGAACATCATTGCCATCGTCATCGCTAACATCATCTATATCAAATGGGGACAAGTTCGATCATCATCACTCTTTGAATCTCTTAAACTCATGCCACGGGACCCCCATTCGACCGTGATGCCTTGTGGCCCTGTCAGGCCCCTCGTCAACCAGTCAAACAAGTCGTCCTAAGACCCCAATTCTTCAACCATAAATTTGTGCACACTAATGCCCATGCTTATTGCCTTTCTGCCATCATGAGGGCACCGATTTGTCTCGTCAAAGTGTGTCGACATAACCTTGCAAAAGTGAGCCATCATCCTCCCCAATAACCAATGCATCCCCATTGATGGTCATCGAGTCCAAGGGGTCACGCTTTGGTTCTCTTCCACAGTCTGCTTGCAACTATCTTAGTGGCAATTTCATGTTGTAATGGTAAAAATGAACTTTTCAAGCTCCATGTACCCCAGCATATTCCTTTTATTCATGGGAATGAAGAAAACAAGTTGCAATTTCGCTTGCATGGTGATGATGAAACTATATGGGCTAATACAAGGACTGCAATAATTCGAGGTTGGACAATCACTCCCATCCCATCCTCCCTTTAGGAGGTGTTTATTTTTTCATTTACCAGGGTATTTCCTTGCAAATGAGTAATGATTATTTACCTATGTAAATGCAGCGGCTGTCCCGAGGTTGACATTGATAGGGAGCTTGTTTGAAAGGCTTCCAACTTTTGAAAATACAATCAGACAGTTTGCACATATAAATATTGTGGGGGCCCACTGTAATGTATGTATCTTATCCACACCATCCATCCATTCTGCAAGCTCATTTCATGGCATGATCCAAAAAATGAGATAAATGTGAAGCTCAAGTGGACCACACCATAAAAAAAATGGTGGGAATTAAACGTCTAACGTTGAAAACTGCTTAGGGGACACAGGTTTTGGATCAAGATGATACCCTTCGTACATGTCAATGTAATCTAATGAACAAGCTAGATGATATATGCACATCCCTATGGGCCCTAAGGTCTAAATTTTGAATGGTGGACATCATTAACCCCCTGTTTCATGTGGTGTGGTCCACTTGAGCTTCCAATTTGTCTTCTTTTTAGGCTCATTCCCTAAAATGAGATGGTAAAACAGATGGATGGTGTGGATAACACACATACATTACTTTGGGACCCACAAACTTCAATGGTTCCCAATCCCCCTTGATTTCATACTTTTTGACACGATTTTCAAGATGTAATTGCATATTTACTTTCCCCTCAAACAAACACCCTTCAAAATTAATTATTAGTTATTTACCCGCATTTACACATGTAATTGAAAAAACAAATACTCCCTTTTAGTAAACCGTAAAGTTTACAATTGGCCATCTAGTGGACCTCGTCTATCCACACACATCAATGTAAACCCATTTGTCAGCTCATACATCTCCCGCAATATATGAGTACATCTTCTTTACATACTCATTGGGTGATTCCCCATAATCTCTTGCAGAATTGAAGGCTTCACAACCACCCCAGCACCACTTCATCAATCATATCCCTAAAATAAGGTCTAATAGTTGTGTTTGCTAAATGAACCCAACGCCTCCCTAGCATGTCTCACCCTCGTTCATATACAATGATGGATCTATGGGTAGATCATCCAACACTAGCGTACTTAGGGTGCTCCGTAAAGGAACTCCTCAGCATCCCACCTATACTACTGTAGTTGTTGCCATCACCCCAACAATCATCTCCAACCTCTCATCTAGATCCCTCAAAACTAGGCCCAGACTCTGTTGAGCGTGAAATATTGTATATTTCCCCCTTGTTATGCATTGGTTTTGTGAACATGAATGTGCTTAATATATCTAATAACACATGTTTTCTCTTGCGATGTGATTTTGAAAGCTAAGGAGAAAGGGATGCTTAAAGCAATGATTTAATGCTCGAAGAATTATCAGGTGGAGGATTTGATCTATGGAGGTCAAGATTGAAGAATTCAAGAGTCCAAGATCCAAGGAAACCAAGTTGAGGAAGGAAGAAAATTGAATACTTGAAGTGCAGAAAATCGAAAGTGCATAAATCAACCCATTCGATGACATTGATGGCACCTTCAATGCCATCGAAGTAAGTGTTGATGCCAAGTCTGAAAAATCTGATTTTATTGATGGACATATTTGTGCGTACTTCGATGCCATCGAAGCCAAGTTCGATCCCGCCAAAGGAGGTTCGATGACATTGAGAAAATACGAAATTCCTGATTTCAACCGAACTCTTTGATGGGAGCTCAATGCCATCAAAGGTGTGATAGCTGCGTAAAATCAAGTCGTTTTGAAGTTGGTGCGAATCAAGCTTATATAAAGGGATGTTTTAGGAGTTTCTAAATGCAAATTAGGGTAGGAGTAGAGTAAAGAGTTGTGGAGCTTCAAGGAATCCTCTCTCTTCTCCAATCCTTTAGTTTTAGTTAGTTTTTATGTTTTTCTATTTGAGTTTTAGTTCAATCATATCTATGGTTGGCTAATCTCTTAGCTAGAGCTTAAGAGATGAAGCTTGTAGTTCCTCTTAATGTCTATTTTCCTTTGATTCAAGTTATTTGGTTTATATGTTAAACAATTTATTGATATTTGGTTTGAATGAATTAGTATTTCTAGTTTACTTTGATCCATTGTTGACTCCAAGTACATTGGACGCTTAGGAAGGCTATGAATGTTTTCTTACCTGTTTTATAAGGGATTGATCTATAGAATCCATTGATCTATCATTGACTCCGAGCATGATAGATGCTTTGAATATACTACTATCAAGTCGTTAATGCTTTATGAGGGAACCAATTCAATGAAAGTTCAGATCTGTTTGATGTATGAATGATGTTTTAACTGCTCTATTATCCGGTTGGATAGGATAGGACTTCGATTCTAATTGTGTGATCCAAATTGAATCAAGTAACATTAAGGAAGCTATACGTGGATCCTTGGCACTCTAGTACTTTATCTCTGATATTTTCTTTCACAATTACTCTCTTTAATCCAGATTTTAGTAGTTAGTTTAGATTCTAGTTCTAGTTCTAACGTATTCCAAAAACCTCACAAATAGCAAGTCCTTGTGGGTACGACCTTGGTCTCACCGAGTTATCACTACATCACAGCCCTGCACTTGGGGTTGTCATAACAGACTCCTCAACCCATCACATCCACTCCCCATCCTATGCTTCCTGCATAAAGTCACAAACACCCTGGCTATATGTCAAGTTGCCCCGCTCTTTCACATAGTCAACAAGGTACTTAACTTCATTCTCTTCCACAATACTAAGTATAAGATGTGACAATTCTTCCCTGATTTCCTTGTTGCATACACTGCTACCCACTCCTCTCTATGTTAAACACGAGCATGCAACACCTTCATCGGCACTTCCACCCACTTCGGAACATTGAGGAAATCCTTTACCTTTCATTAAATCCCCGCCAAATGCCTATTCAATTAAAACTCTCCACTTCCTAACACAAGTCCACACTAATTACAATTCAACTCCTAAATGTTCCCCTCAATTGGCTTTCCACATTGCCAATCAACACTATGCTACCTTCTAGTTGTCATTTTAAACCTTTAGAATAAGAGGCAATAAGAAAATTAGAAATATTGATTAGTATAGTTTTTCTTTTCAATTTTACTTCTAAAATTATTTTTATTAACTAATATTCTTAGATAATAAATTTTTATCAACAATAATCAATATTTTTTACAACACAATTGTCTCACCTTTACATGTTTATTATATAGCAATTAATACAAAATTTTCCAATTACTCAAGAATATTTTTAATTAATAAATGTGTCCTCAATGCACTAATTTGTTTTAAAAATAATAGCGTTAAGTTATTTAATAAAAGTATGCAATGTGTCACCCATTGCATTTCTATATTAAAATATTTTTAAAGTGTATTATTTTATGTTGTAGTTGGCTACACAAAATATCATGAAATTTTGCACCCAAATTATACTACTTTCATGAAAAACCATGATTTTTAGTGCCTTTCAAAAAAATCACAAAATTTACTGCAAATAAACACAAAAATTATTATTTTTAATTAAAAATAAAAAATAAACTCTAAAAAATCTGTAGAAAAGTCTACACATTAATTAATCCATACTTCCGTAGTGAATTCAATGGGACGAAAATTAAAGAAATTTGAATTTCCTAATTCTTCTATTTTTCACCTTCAAAATTAAAAATTGCTAATGTAAAATCCAAGGTAACAGCCACTGCCTTTACTGTTACAATATGAGCCATAAAGGCAGTTACAACTTTTCAGGGCTGCTTGACCAAGTCATGCATGCACACCGATGACGCTCCTCCTTCACCGATAACCATCGCCTCTATTTCTTTCAATGCATCAATGGCTTCCGATCATATCAGACGTGCGGGCAACGAGAATCAGAGAGACAAACGTCCTATTGCGACAACCAGTGAGGAAGGGGAATGGACTAAAGTGGTTTCTAGAAGACGTCTTTGGGCCCCGGTAGGTAATAGCCGCAGCGAATATGCTCATTACCCTACCCTTTTCGTTAAAGGCTATCCGCAAGGTTGGTATCCCATTAATCTTGAAAAAATCTTTGGCCGAGCGGGTGCAGTCATGGATGTGGTAATGCTCAGAGATAGAAATAGTGGGGAATATCGGGGGTTTGCGTTAATCCGCATGGGGAGTGAGAAAGAGTTGGCAAGGGCGGTGGATATGCTCCATGGCGATAGTTTTGATGGCAGAAAACTATTAGTGCAAAGGGCTCGTTATGGACCCGAAACTCTCCCCAATCCTCCTAATCGTATACGATCAGCCCCTAAGTCTACCCTTTCTGCGACTGCTCAACAACAAAATAGGTCTTCCTCAACAGCCGACACTACGATCACATCTATTTCGAACCAATCCTTTAAAGACACTTTGGTTAATGGTAATAGAGCTGTCAAGGTTCCCACTTCTTTGTCGCCGACGCCGGAGGAGCCCATCACCACCTATTCTCAACAGATTCACAAATCAAATGGCGATATTCTTCCTCGGACGACACTCTCTTCATGGATCAAGCTAAGTTTGATCATAATAGGGCTGACCTGGCCAAATCTGTAGTCATTATCACAAATGAAGGAGCTTCTATTCGTTCTGTCAAGGCCTGGATTAAAGACAATACTGGTTTTCAATATGGGAATTCGGATCTAAAACCTATTGCTTCTAATGCGCTTTGGGTTAAAATCTGCCCAGGTCTTACCCCCGACCTCCTGACGACGGTAGGGAATTCCTTTAAATCTGGCCCGATTGCCAATATCATGCCATGGGAGGAATTTTCCATATTTGGGAAAGAGAATATATGGGTTCTAATATGGGACATTCCGTTGGAATTTTGGTACGACGAATTCCTCATCTCCGCAGCATCCTCCCTGGGATTTATACTAGAAATCGATTCCAAAACCCAACTTGGTGTAGAGCTCGGTGTTATCAGAACGAGGGTTCAAACAAAGAAAGGCATTCCCCTCCCCGATCATATTCGTGTCAAGCGGACAATCGAATAGTTCTTCTCCCGGTCCAACGGGAAGAGCCAGGATCCAATCATCTTAGGTGGGGTGACGTCCGGAGTTCCAAAGACACCGATCGGCTACATCCGGTTCAGTTCGAAAAGCGCAACAGGGAAGAAGGAGCTCTATCTCCATACTCCGGCGGAGTACCAAATCAAGGAGCTTTCAAATCATCTGCTTCTGCAGACCTTCATCAAAGCCTTCTGTCGTCCTACGGGCTACGTGGTAGCTCCCCGCCTCATTCCCTAGTCCGTAGCTCTGACGAACCTCGATCAGCGCGTGAGAAAGATCGACGCCTCCCTCTCATAGCGACACGTGGTTCCTCATCTTCCACTCTGCAACATTTCGCTAATCCGGCGAAGGAGAAGCAGCCACGTATACCACCTCCATCCCATTCCCCGAGCAGTCATTATAATGACAGTCCGTACATCTCTTCCGCTCGCCACGTGGTCCCTGCTAACCTTGATGAGCGCATCTCATCCCTCCATGTGGATTCTCTCGCTGCTTCGCCCAGACTTACGTCCCTCAACGAGATCGGGTCTGTGGATCCGGGTCCGTTTTCGACCCGAATCAGTCTCCCGCATAACAAATGGCCCCCTATCACTGTAGCCGAATCCATTCCCCCTAATCCTAGATATGCGCCTAACGTACCCCGGCCCCCCGCCTCATCTCCACATCCCTCTAAAACCCCTTCTCCTAATCTTCCACAATCGTCGCATAATCTCCACCTCTAGTCGATGGAAGATAGTCAATCCCGCGGGGATTTCTCTGAGAGCCTGATTTCAGAATCTCACAGTGCCGACTCCTGTCCTTCTTCTCCATCCACTTCAACCTCCAAGAGACAGGACTGGGCAGACCTAGGTCCTCTAACCCTGTTCCATGAGGAGAGACCTACTGACATCATCATAGTTGAACCTCTCCAGATGAGAGCAGAACCTTCCCATCAGAATCAAAGTGACAATTCGCTATTAGCCACGAAAGGTAAAAGCCGCGAGGAAATCTTCGAGAAGATGCAAAATAAGAGGTGGATTAGGGACGCAATTGGTCATGTGGGTCGTTCCTTAGGCTTATCATTCGGCACCCGCCCAGAAGATTATATTGGTCTCTTCCAATATATTGAAGACAGAGGAAGACCTCTCCCTCCTTCGAAGAATCTGATTAAACATCCGACTCGGTCTTCGTCCAATAGGGAGCTTCTCAATCTGCAATCTATGACTACAGTATCTCCCGCGTCTACATCTAGACGTGGAAGAAAGGGTACGCGAGGAAGTGTGTTGTCTCAATGAAAATCATCTCCTGGAATGTTCGAGGGGTGGGTTCCAGGCAAAAGCGGTGCCTCATCAAGGAATCCAGTAGGCGTAAGAACCCGGATGTGTTATGTCTACAAGAAACTAAAGTGCCTTCCTTCTCAGATAGACTCCTGGCCACTTTGTGGCATACAAAAGATGCCAAATTCGTGTCTCGAGATGCTGATGGGTCTTCAGGAGGTATTCTCATCGCCTGGAAATCATCTCAATGGGACCTGCAGCATTCGGTCAAGGGTGTTTTCTCGGCGGCAACAATCTTGCAAGATAAGTCGTCCACTTTCCGTTGTCTTGCTATTGCTGTTTATGGTCCTAATGATGACTCTCTTAGAACGTTCTTCTGGGATGAGTTGTCTGTAACTAGGCAATTATTTTCAGGTCCCTGCTGTATTATCGGAGACTTTAACGTCATCCGCTTCTCCGAGGAACATTCTCGCAGAAGGAGAGTCATCCCAGCTATGCATGCATTCTCTGACTGGATCCAGCAACAGGAACTGGTTGATCTTCCTCTCTCCGCCGCCAAATACACTTGGTCTGATGGTCGTCATAATCCGATCCAGTCCAGGCTTGACAGGTTCCTCCTATCTACGGAGTGGATCGACGCTTTTCCTTCCATAGCTCAGATCGCTCTTCCCAGATCGACCTCTGACCACTGTCCGATCCTTCTCTCATCGGAGGAAGTTAACTGGGGCCCGAAGCCTTTCAAATTCAATTCTGCTTGGATGGCGATCGATGGGTTCAAACAGAGGATTGAGGAGTGGTGGTCGTCTTTTCAAGTTGATGGTTTTGCTAGCCATAGTTTGCTGCGTAAGCTCCGACCATTAAAGGAAAAAATTAAAGTTTGGAAGGTAGAAGAGTTTTGCAAAAGAAACCAAGAATCTGAAGCCCTTTTTTCGGAGCTGCAGTCAATTGACTCTATTGTCGACGGAAACGATTTACCTCTTCATATCCTCTCCAGATGCATAGAAATTATTCAGGAATTATCTTCCAGGGTTCTTCAAGACGAAATCACTTGGAAACTGAAAGCGAGGGCGAAATGGATTACAAAGGGTGACAGAAATACAAAGTACTTTCACAACATTGCAAGTATGACAGCTCAAGCCAAAGCTATCTTCAGCATGTCAGTTGACGGAAGGCTGATCGACGACAAGGATGAAATCGCCGCATGTGTTGTTGCCCATTTCAGATCCATTTATACGGCGGAGGGCTGGAATAGACCTCTTCTTGATGGTATTCCTTTCCATTCTCTTCAAGCTGATGAAGCGGATTCGTTGGAAATCCCTTTTTCTGAAGAAGAAGCTTTAGCGGCTATCAGTGCGATGGGTTGAGATAAATCCCCGGGTCCCGATAGGTATCCCATGTGTTTCTACAAAATATTTTGGGACACGGTTCGCATCGATATTATGAATTTCCTCCAAGAATTTCACATCAGGAATAAGCTTTCTAAAGGTCTTGGCGCGTCCTTCATTGCTCTCATTCCCAAAGTGGCTGGCGCATCTTCATTTTCCGATTACAGGCCCATCAGTCTCATTAGCAGTCCTTATAAAATCTTGGCCAAAATCCTTTCTTCCAAACTCTCGACAGCTATGGGCAAACTCATTTCCAAGTATCTGAATGCATTTATTAAGGGGAGACAAATCATTAATGGTGCGTTGATTGCTAATGAAGCCCTTCACTCTTGCCATATGTCGGGGAAGAAATTTATCTTTTTCAAATTGGATATTGAAAAGGCGTACGACCATTCTGATTGGAGATTTTTATTCTATATGCTTAATTGAATGGGTTTCGATGATAAATGGAAACGATGGATGCAGGCTTGCGTAGAATTGGCTCATTTCTCAGTTCTTCTAAACGGCACCCCTAAAGGGTTCTTTCCAAGCTCTAGAGGGCTTCGCAAGGCGATCCTTTATCTCCTCTCTCATTTCTCATGATTGGAGAAGCCTTGTCCCAGATGATCTCTAAAGGTGAAAGTGTTGGTCTCTTCAAAGGAATTGCGATTCCGGGTGTTTCGTCGACAATCTCTCACATTCAATTCGCCGATGACACCCTAATTATGGTGGAAGCTGACTCTGACTCCGTGCAAAACCTGCAGACAACTCTAAGATGTTTTGAGGCCGTCTCAGGTTTATTAATCAACATGTCTAAATCCAGAGTTTTCGGCGTTAATTGCACAGACGTTGAATTATCCTCATTTGCTAACACCCTCGGGTGCTCCCTAGCATCCTTTCCGACTTTCTTCATGGGCCTTCCTTTAGCGTTAGGCCCTCCTCCAAAGCCTATGTGGGACAAAGTGATTCAGAAATTTAACAAAATGCTTGCTACGTGGAAAAGTCATTATCTATCTATCGGGGGAAGACTCACACTTATCAAGCTGCGCTGTCCAACACGCCTATCTACTTTATGTCCTTGTTTAGCTGCCCCACTCATGTCCTCGACAGAATCGATCATTTGAGAAGAGACTTCCTTTGGAGCGAAAAGGAAAACTACAAAAAAATCCACCTTTTGGATTGGAAAGACGTCTATTCCCACTTTAAAGAGGGTGATGCTAGCATTAGGAGTCTAAAGCTGATGAATCGCGCCCTTCTTGGCAAATGGTCTTGGAGGTTGGGAACAGAGACGGACGCTCTATGGAATTCAGTGATAAAAGGCAAATATGGATCATCTCTTGGGGGCTGGTGGACCAACCATTCCTCGAGGTACAGAGCTTCCTTTTTTTGGAAAGGAATTTTGCGGGCAAAAATGCCAGTGATCCAAAATATCGATTATCAGCTTGGCAATGGCGCTACTATAAGGTTTTGGGAGGATCATTGGATCAATGATACAATCCTCAAAAACAGATTTCACAACATCTACCGCATTGCTATCCTTAAAGATTGTCCGATTCGCTGCTTTTTCTCTCAAACCGAGGCCGGTCTAGTGTGGGAAATTAATTGCTTCAAAAATTTGCACGACTGGGAGTTGGAGGAATACGCCGCCCTCCTTAATTGCCTCTCCATGGTGTTGCCAATCAGGGATGAACATGACAAACTATTCTGGAAAGGGGGATAAATCCAGCCAATTTTCGGTGAAATCGCTTTATTCTCTTCTCGTCCCCTCCACTATCCCTGCTTCTTCGGCGCATCCATATATTTGGAAATATCAGGCTCCTCCTAAGTTTATTTGTTTTGGTTGGTTGGCGGCTCGGAAGCGGATTCTTACAATCGACAACCTGAAGAAGAGAGGCATGCAACTTCCTAATATATGTCTTTGCTGTATGAATGATGAGGAGTCGGTGGATCATTTATTGGTTCACTACCCTTTCATCTCTCTCATCATGCTGGATTTTTTTCAAAGGCTCGATGTTTGTGGTTGCCTCCCTGACATTGCTTCCTCCTTATTAGCATACTGGCATGGGTTTAATCTAGGGAAGACTAAATCGCGTATCTGGAGAATGGCGATTCTCGCTATTTGGTGGACCATTTGGATGGAAAGGAACGACCGATGTTTTAACAACACTCATTCATCTGTTCAAGCCGTAGGAACTCGGGCTAAAAATCTCCTCATCGAATGGGTGGCAAATGTTTCTAGTCTTAAGGATTGTAATCTCTTGTTTTTAGGCGTGTAATGCTGGATCTGCCATCTCAACGGATCCTTTTTGTTTGTTCCCTTTTCTCTTAATGAATCGTTACTTCTGGAAAAAAAAAAAAAAAAACTTTTCTTTTCTTTTCGAATAAAAAATAAAAAATTTCCATGTTAACCCCATTATGGGTCATTTTTCCGTTACGGCTATTATGACCCCGGAACGTATAATGGTTACCACTGTTACCATTACATAATGCCATTAATGGCCACTACATAACCGTTTTGGAATACTTTAATAAAATCCATGTCAAAGCATGAAAAACATGCATAGATATGGTTGACTTTGGGGAAAAAAAAAGAGGAGAAGAAGAAGAAGAATTTAGACCAACTTTTCTCACACCTTTTGGGGTTTGGGCTTGAATCCACTCTACTAAATTCATGTTTTGCTGTGAAACAACTCGAGCCACAGTTGTTATAATACACTAAGGCATTATTATTATTATATTATATAATACACTAAGGCTACACTCTGATCCATAGCTCAAGTGGTAGACTGAGTGAAAGATACCTCGTTTCAACACTGAGGTCTTGGTGTCGATTCCCTAGTGGGGGTGGCTAACAGTGAAGTGTGAACTGACAGTGGTAGGTGTACTAACAAGCTAACAAATATATATATATATATATACACACACTAAGGCACATTCCCAAAAAAAAAAAAAAAAAGTTTTTTTTTTTTTTTTTGTCATGAATATTGCAATTATCAATGTGTTTATCTTTTTTCTTTTTTAGAACCAGGTGTTGATCGATACTTCTTATACTTCCCAATATTGCAAGTATCGATCAACATTGTGCATTTATGTTAACTAACATCTTGATCGATACTTTTTTTGTGCATGAATATTGCAACTATCACTGTGTTTATCTTTTTTCTTTTTTAGAACCAAGTGTTGATCGATACTTGTTATACTTTCTAATGTATGATAATATTATCAATATCCAATATATCACCGAGGCATGTATTGACGATAATATATTCATACAATGCAATTTTGCAAATTCTTTGAGAGTTCACATAACCCATGTGCAATACCAATAATATAGGTAGATATTTCAGCTGATACCATCAATACATTGGTCACTGATTGTGCACATTTACAAAAAAGGATGGATATGCTAATCAAACTCATGGGTGACATGAACAAGAGTTTCACCATTCAATTGAATCACCGGTGACAATAGAAGAGATCACGAGGATAAATAACTCTACCCTTGATCATAACAACCACCCTGCCTTGGGGTGAATATGAAATCAGGGAGTGCTCATTGTGGGCATAAGGAAAATTAATGTAATTTATCATGACAAACATGAAATAAATCTCAGACTCAATAACCTTCCTACCCGTGACAAGGTTTGAGGATACCTATTTCCTATCAACAGGATTTACCTTTTTTTTAATCAATAGGATTACCCGAATTACCATGAGAAAGGATGAAATTCCCACATTGAGGATCCCGCCCATCAAGTGAAGATGAGATCCAAGATTATAATGGTATGAAATGGATGGAGCCATCAAGCTGCAATTTGTAGTTTTAAAACCAAAGGGCACAGAACAGGGTTGGTGGTGAACTGTTGAAGAAGACTTGCAGCCTTATGGCCATCCTCTTGCACAACTGGGAGAAAATGCAAGCAATGATAAAGCAGAGATTTTTGCCTCTAGATTACAAGACAACCTCATTTTAGGAGCTCCTCACTTTAACAAGAGAACTTGATTGTGGAGGAATAAACATAGAGTTTATGATTTGATGATCCATTGCCATCAGAAAAAAAAGGGCAAAGTTGTTGGGCGCGGAAGTGTCACCCAAACGTGAATCAAATAAATACAGGAATAGAAAATTCGAGCATGCACAGAAAACACAATGGTTCAAGTGGAAAAACCTTTGCGGGAAAAAACCACGGCACAAAGTGACTAGCAATCCACTAGTCATATCCATCATAGCTTCATCATCGCTTCTTATGCACACTTCGTCTTCATCAAACCTTTGCCAAGCCCAGAGAAGTTGAGGAGAACCTGAACTTCTCTGCATGAACAACCTTTATAAGCATGTCAGCTGGATTCACATTGGTGTGGATCTTTTCAAGAGTAACACCGCCTTCCTCAAGCACTTGTCGGATAAAATGATGACGAACATCAATATGTTTAGTATGGGAATGGTATACCGAGTTCTTTACCAAATTGATAGCACTCTCGTTGTCACAAT
Source organism: Magnolia sinica (assembly GCF_029962835.1). Lineage (NCBI taxonomy): Eukaryota > Viridiplantae > Streptophyta > Magnoliopsida > Magnoliales > Magnoliaceae > Magnolia > Magnolia sinica. The sequence continues at coordinate 19,544,115 of NC_080576.1, read as the reverse complement.
TTACAAGCACGACTTTCTGCTGAAACCCTAACTCATTTATCATTCCTTTTAACCAAACATCTTTTCTAAATGCCTCTGTCACTGCGATATACTCAACTTCGTTTATGGAAAGAGCAACCACAAACTAAAACTTCGACATCCAACTAATCACTCTACCCATTAACACAAACGAGTAACCAGAAGTCGACCTTCTATTGTCTACATTCCCTATGTAATCAAAATCCACATGGCCTATTAGTTTTTACTCCAATTTTTCAAATGTCAAGACGTCGTCGTTTGTACCTCGTATGTAACGAAGTAACCATCTCACTGCCTCCCAGTGTTGTTTTATGGGGTTAAACATGTATATGCTCAAAACACTCACTGCATGTGAAATACCTGGTCTTGTACAGACCATGGCGTACATCAAATTGACAACTGCGCTCGAGTAAGGCACACAAAACATATACTACTTTTCTTCATCTGATGCAGAACATTGTTCTAAAAAAAGCCGAAAGTAAGCAGTGTGGGGAGTGTTAATTGGTTTTTCCTTGTCCATCCCAAACTTGAGTTGGACATTCTCAAGATACTCCTCCTGAGACAACCATAGCCTGCTCCTCTCTCTGTCCCCGTGTAAGTCGATGCCGAGAATCCTCTTTGCAGCCTCCAGATTATTCATCTTGAATGTCCTGGATAACTGAGTCTTTAATATGTTGATCTCAGACATGTTATAGGTAGCGATAACCATATCATCAACATATAATACTAGGATAATGAATTCTCCATCACTCAGTGCTCTGAAGTAAACACAGTGATCAAATTCACCTAGTAAACTGTTAGCCCAACATGAAAAAATTAAACGTTTTGTACCACTACCTAGGCGACTGTTTCAAGCCATACAACGACCTCTCAACTTACAAACCTTTTTCTATAACCCATGTACCTCAAACCCTTTTGGTTGCTTCATGTAAATCTACTCTTATAGTTCTCCATGCAGAAAAGCAGTCTTAACATCCAACTGTTCCAGTTCAAGATTGTATTAGGCAACTAGTGCCAACACAAACTTGATAGATACCTGCTTGACCACGAGTGCGAAAATCTCGCTAAAGTCGATACCCTCCTTCTGCGCATAACCCCTCGCTACCAATACCTTTGTTTCTTTCAATAAACCCACTTGCATTTGATCGCTTTACACCCAACGGGAAGCTCTACCAGCACCCACATCTCATTCTTATACAAAGTATCAATCTTATCCTACATCGCTACCATCCACTTTTTGTATCTACATCATTAAGAACCTCCTGGAAAGTAGATGAGCCCCCCTCATCCGTAATGAGAGAAAATGCAACGTTTGAATCATCTTTGTATCTTAGCGGTAACCTACGATCTCGCAGTGGATTTCTCCCGACAGGTGACAGCTCAACCTACTCTTGTAGCTCTTCCTATGGCTCGACATCTTTAAGTGTCTCACACTCGTCTATCTTGACATCAATCACCGCTGATTTTTCTGTTTCCTTATGTTCATCCTTACGAAACAAGAAATTCTCATCAAACTTGACATCTCGGCTCATTGTGATTTTCTATGTGACCCGATCATACAACTTGTATCCCTTCACACCATTACCATAGCCAACAAAGATACACTTCTTCGCCCTTTGGTCTAGCTCATCTCTCTCAACAGACGGTACATGAGAGTAAACATCACTACCGAATCACGCAGCCTTGAGTAGTCTACTACCTAACCACTCCATGCTTCCTTAGGAATCTTACAATTAATAGTCGTAAACAAGTACCGATTCACCAAATAGCAAGCCGTGTTACCGGCATCAGCCCATAGGTCCTTGCCTAATGTAGTATTACTCAATATACTTCTAGCCCTCTCTAAAAGAGCCTGATTCATATTTTCCACCACACTATTCTGCTCTAGTGTGTGCCTGACTGTGTTGTGCCTCACAATCCCCTCATCCTTACAAAACTAATTAAATACCTTCGAAGTAAATTCTTCGTCATTATCCGTCTTCAGTACTTTCAACTATCGCCTTGACTGTTTTTCAACCATAACCTTCCAAGACTTGAAAGTGGCAAACACGTCTAATTTATTCTTCATAAAAGACCCACATCTTTCTAGAGAAGTCGTCAAATGAATGTTACGAAGAATGACGACCCTCCTCTAGAAACCACGTGCGACAAGCCCACACGTCAAAGTGCACATAATCCAATGGTCCTTTACTACTATGTTACCCAATTTTAAATGACAACTTTAAGTGTTTACCATATATGTAATGCTCACATACATTCAAATCAAAATTTTAAAAGCATGAATTAAACCACAATCAAGGAGTACATATCGTGATCGATCATGTGGCCTAGGCGCGCATAACACACATGTGCTGATGTAGATTCCGCTACAAACAATACAGCTCCACTTGATACAGTGTCCCCAATCAACCTATAGAGATTGCCACTCCTTTGTGCCTTCATAATGGTAAGTGCCCCTTTTGAAACTTTCCGGACACCATGGCCAGTGAAATAACATCCTTGTGCATCACGAGCACCTACAGAAATCAGATTTTTCTTCCAAACTAAAACGTGCCTTACATCGATCAGAGTACACTCCACCCCATCAAACATTCTTGTTGAAATGATAAAGTCCCTTAATATACATTGATACACCACACTCTGACAGTTTAAGCTTTTGGAGTGAATGGTTGTTTGACATGGTATCAAAGCGGAAGGTCCTATGTTCGAATCTCGAGAGCAGCGAATATGCCTCGCTAATATATTATTCTCCCAGGGGGGTCAGGAAAATCAGGTCCGGCCCAGGGACCGGGAAATTAAGCCCGGCCTATTTATGGCGTGAGTGTCCCTCCACCTTCATCAATATGTTCCCGTGCGGAGTTCCCACCTCGCACGTGCGGGGGGGTGTTGAAGTGATAAAGTCCCTTGATATACATTGATACACCACACTCTGACAGCTTAAGCTTTTGGAGTGAATGGTTGTTTGACAATTCTAATGTGAACAGATCCAATTCCAATCATCTTACAGGCATGATCATAAGAACCAGGCAACCATTATATTCGTTATATCTGGTGAACCAACTCTAATGTAGGGTCATATGGTACGAAGCCCCTGTATCCAAAATCCACTTCTGATAATAGTGACTCGTTTTGGACACCGATAATACATCGCAACCATCCAAACCTTCACGGGATTCCGCTGAATTGGCCTCCCTCGTAGAATTATCTGAGTTCTCATCCTTCTGGGTTTTATAGGACCGATAGTCCTTTATGTCTGGTCTTCCCACAATTCCAACACTTCATCTTGCCCTTGACCTTAGATTTGGACCTCGATCGCGAATTTCCCTTCCACCGCTCAGAAGTTCTCCCCCTAACAGCTAACGCATCCGTAGAGGAACCCTCGCTACCGTTCTTCTTTCTCAACTACTTTAAATGAATGGTTGAGATAACAGTTCCGAAGTCAATGGTCTCTCTACCATGGCACAGAGTGTCTACGAGATTCTCATAGGACTCTGGAAGAGAATTCAACAGGATTATGGCTTGATCTTCATTGTCGATCTTCATCTCCACGCTCATTGATTAGCAAAAGTACTTTATTTAAGTTGTTGATGTGTTCATTGAGATATGTCCCTTCCATCATCTTCAAATTGCAGAACTGCTTCTTCAGAAAGAGACGATTGGAGAGCGATCTCGTCATATAGACTCTCCAACTTCCCTCACAATCTAGATGTAGTCGTCACACTGATGACATTATAAAGGACCTCAACGGCCAAGCACAATTAATTGTGTTAATTGTCTTTTGATCTAGTTCATCCCAACCTTTATCGTTCATAGTATCAGGACGCTTCGCTTTCCCAATGAGTACCTGTTGTAACCCATACTAAATCATAAGGGCTTTGATCTTCACTCTCCACAATTTAAAATTATTTTTACTTATAAATTTCTCCATATTGAACTTAACATTAGTCCCCTTCGATGACATGTCTTCAGGTTCAATCTTAAACCCCAAACTAATAACCTGATTACTCTGATTCCACTTGTTGGGCACAGAAGCGTCACCCAGACGTGAATCAAATAAGCACGGAGATAGAAAATTTAAGCATGCACAGAGAACACAGTGATTTACATGGAAAAACCCTTACAAGAAAAAACCACGGCACAAAGCAACAAGCAATCCACTATGCACATGAAATTACAGGAGATGAGAGCAACTGACATGTAAACCCTAGATAGATCCCCTTTCTCCAAAACCCTAGCTCTCTCTAGAACAATGTTCTTTAACCCTAATCCCACAATTACACCCATTTATATAACCCATATCTAGAATTAGAAACAAAACCGTGCACTTACACAAAACCATGCGAATCCCATCGAAGGTTGTCGATAGGATCGAGGCCACCTTCGATAAGATCAAAGAACGCCCCAAAACTGTCCAAAGAGCAATTGGGAAAAATTAAGACTTTCTAGATAGTATTGACCAGGCTGTCGATCCTATCAAGAAACTATGTCCAACATAGATTGATTAAAGGCACCCGATTTCAAAAAAGCCACAAGTGGCATGTTACCATAATGGATTGCGGCTAGACATTCAACGAGAATTGGTAACTGTTCGACTAAACAGTGTGGACAAGGCATACCAAATGGCATAGAAAGTACACAAACAGAAGCTCATGCATGAGTAGTAGTCTTCAAGCCAGGGGGATAAACCTACTAATGCAGGGGCATTTTCAGACCGGGCTCGAGTGGGGTAACTTGTGGGATACGGGGACACATTCGGGGTGGGCGGCCCGTGTGAGGCAGGTGGCTCTTGTGAGGCGGTACGCATGTGATGTGGGGCCCACGAGAGGGGTTCGGCCGAGGTCCTAACCCATGCGATGTGGGGCCTAGGCTATGAGATAAAGGGATTAATTTGTCATGCTCTATCAGTTCGAGCTTTTAGAGCAAGTGGTTAATTGTCCTGCATCAAATTGGTATCAAAGCGAAAGGTCTCGTGTTCGAGACCCCTTACCGGGGGTGATTAATATAGCGGCATTTTCACACCAGGCTCGAGGGGTAGCCTGTGAGATGCGGGGACACACTCGGGGTGGGCGACTCGTGTGAGGTGGTACCCATGTGATGTGGGGCCCACGAGGGGGGTTCAGTCGAGGTCTTAACCCATGTGATGTGGGGCTTGGGCTATGAGATAAAAGGGACTAATCAATGAGTAAACCCTGCTCCATGAATCTTCAACACAAAGGAGAAGTCCATTATGCAAAATCAAGGGAGATCAAACAACACACATTTCAAGTATGGAAGGCAGCAAACATTGCTTGACAGAATGCACCTCTTGTAATCTCCAGTTCTACAGAGGACAAGAAGGTGGTCGAGTAGGAGGCGGGCATGAAGATGTCCAAGATGAAGACCATCAAGAACTTAAGGGATGCGTAGATGGCCTCTAAGAAAATAACTATTGTTGGTGCTTGGTGGTCAATAGAAGTTAATGGCACTAAAAGGAGCCAAAGAATGGATGAGGACCAATATTTTCCATACATGAGTATTATGAACTTGAAAGCAATTGAGGTCATCATTAATAGAGGCCATAGCATGAATGTGGCTTTGGAAAGTACAATAGATAAATTGAAGCTAAAAATTCAAAAGCACCCAAGCCCTATGAGATTGCATGGTACACCCATCCATGTGACCAAGAGGTGCTTGGTAAACTTCTCCAGACCATTACGAGGAATCACTCTGTTGAGAGTCTTGTGATATTAATTCGATATAAGTCACCTGCATATTGTTGGGACAATCATGGTTCCACAACATAGATGTGACACATCGGGTCGAAGAACACAGTTTCATGTACAAAGGGAAGCATGTTATTCTTAGGCCTATAAGAGATGAAGAACCTAAAAAGGCAAAAACAACTTCAATAATGCTCAACATGGTTTAATCTGTTGAAGATTCTTCCCCCAACTAATGAAGAGATCTTGGCGGAATTGCCACATATGAAATTGAGCACAATGTTGCAAAGAAATACCCCACTCGTTTCTTGAGAAGAGATGGGAAGTCAAGAATGGGAGATTGTGGATGCCTTGGTAGGGCGAGAGTGAGCACCTAGTCCAGCCATAAAGTTTGTCCGGCTGCTTGAGATTCAGGACTTTCTATCTCAATGTCAGAATTCGGTCCCCCAACCAGTTGCCAAATGAATTGTCGCCCATGCACGGCATTCAGCATGCGATCAATTTGGTGATAGGAGAACCCTTTCCAAACCTCCCACATACAAACAGATCATGCCAAGATTCATTGACAGTGGAGGAATTGTTGGCAGAAGATCCTTCTCTTCTATAAAATAAAATAAAAAAGACACAAAAAAGCCTCATTCCATGCATAGTGCAGATGACTGATGCCAAAAAAGGATGGTAGCTTGCAAATATGTGTTGATAGCCATGCCACAATAAGGAAACAGTGAATACCATTGCCTAATCCCACGTCCAGACAACATGCTAGACATGATGACAAATAATGTGATTTTCAAATATCGATTTGTGAAGTGGGTATCACTTGATAAGAATTCATCCTGGGATGAAGATGAATGGAAGATTGCCTTTAAAATGATGGATTGTATCAATGACTAATCATGCCATTTAGCCTAACAAATGCACCTATCACATTTATGAGCAATTACAAAATCTTACAGTCGTTCATAGGCAAGTTGGTCGTAGTGTATTTAGACGACATTCTCATTTGCAGTCATTCACAGCCAGAGGAGGATCAACTAATCCATCTTCAATAGGTGATGAGTGTTTTGCACCAACAGAAACTCTCATCAACCTGAAAAGTGTACCTTCTTGAGCCCAACTCCATTGCTTGTGCAAATGGATCATGGGAAGATCTAAGCATGGATTAATCTTAGGGTTTGCCAAAGACAACGTGTTCATGATTCCATCTATGTTACAGTTTATCAATTCTCCAAGATAAATCCTTTTTATCCATATTTTTATCCATATATCCCACATATATATATATATATATATATATATATATATCCCACATAAGAATAAGATGGATGCCATCCATATTACAAACCTCTTCTTCAGGGAAGTGGTTCGATTACATGCAGTTCCTAAAGCCATTGTTTCATATCGATATGTGAAGTACAGGAGTTACTTGTGGAAGGCGCTCTGGGCAAAAATGGGAACCAAAGTTAAGTTCTCAAGTGCATCCTGCAAACTGACAGCTAGACTGATGTGGTTAATTGTCATTGAAGCCTTGGGATGTGATATCTTCCAGGTGAACAACTTAACATGTGGGGTCTTGTTGTCTCAAGCAAAGTTAGCTACAATTCTTTTGTGAATCGTCCCACAGAACCACCTCTTTCTAATTGGCTTAAGCCTCAGCAAACTAGCAACCTAGTAAAACTGCCAATTACTACCAAACCAAGCCAAGATGTTGAGGATTTTATGCGAAATATCAAGAGGATGCACAAGGATTCCAAGCGTTAGATTGCACAAAGTAATGAAAACTACAAGGAATATGCCAACATGAAGCGCCGTTTCATGCAATTCAAGGAAGATGATCAGGTGATGGTCAGTCTTAAGCCTGAATGATTTCGACTAGGATCCTAAAACAAACTATATTCAAGGACTTTGAACCCCATTATGTCAAGAAGCTACTGGGAGAAAATTGTGGATCTCATCAAGCTTCCACATGAGCTGAAGATCAGCCCTAGTCAACATGGCAGATTTAACTGTGTGCTTTGAACACAATGAAGATGATAGTGAGGACGAACAAGCAACTCAGATACTTGTTGGGTCATGATAGCACAATGAAGTGACCAAAGATGTGCGTGCCAATCAGATCCACACGCTGAGATGGAATGAGAAGTTTTCAGTAAAATGGGAGGGCAGTAGAAGGTCCAAGTGTGATAGACTAATGAAGAACTTCAGCACATCAACTGGAGCTCCATGACTATTCACAAAACTTTCAAGTGTAAATGTTTAGTTGCACGAAGTGTCTACAAATTCGGGTTTGGGAGCAGGGAAGCATTTCTTTCAAAACAGTTCAAGTATAAACTGGTAGGAAGTGTGAGGGGAGTGTGAATCTGAAGCACAATTAGAGGTGGGTGCAAAAGCAGGGAAGCGTTTGTTGCAAAACAGTTTCAAGTATAAACTGGTAGGAAGCAGGAGCAGGAGCGCGAATCCGAAGTGCAATTGGAGGCAGGAGCAACGCGTAGTTAGAAAGATCAAGCAACTAAGTGTAAAAGAAAATATGTTGTACCTATGAGTATAAATTTTCCCAAAGCAAAACCACCATTAAATAATAGCAACCTCAACCTGATGCAATCAAGGCCTTCAAAAGACTGTCGTGCAAGAAGGCACATTTGGACCCCACTAGACACAATGCCACACTTTTGAGCCCCAGTTGGGGGACCTTGTGATCGTATGGTTGATAAGAATAGTAGCTACTTTGTCTCATTTTATTTTTTTAAAGCAACTAGAATATATTTAAAAAGAGGAGTACAAAAAGGGGACTGCTGAGGTAGCAGAGCCAAGGCTACAAGCCAAGAAACAGGAAATTAAAATCTTTAAGACCCGGAGCAGCAACCGCCCATTCTATTAATAATTTTTTAGCCTTAGAGCACACAGATTGCGGCGAGGACTGGGAGTTGTTAAAACATCTGTCGTTCCGCTCCTTCCATACCGCCCACCAGATGGCGAGGATAGACATTCTCCATACCCATGATCTGATTTTGCCCATCTTGAATCCGTGCCAATAAGCGAGCATGGAGGAAGCGGTGGCCGGGGTACACCCGCTGATATTAAAACTTCTAAAGAAATTGAAGCGGATCTGGGAGATAAAGCGACAGTGGACCAGAAGGTGGTCCACTGATTCCTCGTCGGTCATACAACATAGGCAGATGTTGACGAGCTGCATTCCTTTCTTCTTCAGATTTTCGATCGTTAAGATCCGATTCTTTGCCGCCAACCAGCCAAAACAAATGAATTTAGGGGGGGCAAAATATCTCCATATGAAAGGAGTGGCCAGAGTCTAAGGAGGGAAGGGGGGCGATGAAAGGGGGCTACTTTGTCTCATCTAATTTCATGTCATTTTAAATCAAGGGAAGTGACTAATATAACCTCACTTATTGCGGTACATTGATAAGTAACCATAAGGGAGGGCATTTTTGTCATCTTCTCTAGTTTGTTTTTTTTTTTTCGAAAGGTGATAAGTTTATTGAGAGAAGGCCAAAGCCTAAAGAATTACAACTCAGACCATTGTTGTCATGTGCGATCGCATATGCGCATATCCATATGTAGATCGCATATGCGATCATGGAATACACAATCTGGCACATATGCGATCGCATATTTTCGCATACAGCATATGCGATCACATATTGGCCATGGCACATTGAATTTTTATTTTTATTTTTATTTTTTTTGCAAAAAAATAACATTTTGCCTATAAAAAGGCTTTCAAATATCCTCCATTTGCAATATTCTCACTCCAAAACTCTCTTACTTTATTTTTTTCTTACATTTGTTAATTACAAGTGGTCTTAATCTCCCTCTCTCTTGCATTTCCTACTTCCAAGTGATCTCTCTCTCTCTCTCTCTCTCTCTCTCTCTCTCTCTCTTACATTCCCTCTCTCTTGGAAGTTGGAAGATCAAGATTCAAGCACTTTTAAGTTTCAAGGAAGATAGCTTGTTGATTTTCTACCATAATAAATAAATAGCTTGTTGAATTTGTTATTACTTCTTGTTAACTATATTGTTAAATGTGGATGACTTGATGTTTAATTCATTGTTTAATTGATTTTATCTCTCTCAAATGTATTTTAAATATGTAAAAGTAGTTATCTATTAACTTAGAAAGGTTCTCCTCAGTTTCTTATATTTTTTTTTTTGAATTTTTCCCATGTATATATATATATATATATATTATTTTTTATATAAAAAAAAATGCGATTGTGCGATTGCATATGCGCATAGGCATATGTGATTGCACATGATCACATATGCGATTCGACAACATTGACTCAGACCATGAAAAAGGAAACATAAAACTTTTGCCCAATACATCAGATGCCCAAGCCTATTCCATTACATTTAATTTTGTCCTATTGACGTTGAACACCTAATACCCTCCCACTTCTATTTCTGCAGCTTGGACTATTCCTTTCCCCCCATATACACAATTGACCTTCCAACATCACCATTCTCCTGCTCTCCATTGAACTTGGCATTGCCCAGTGTTCATAGTATCGGTCTCATTCCATGTATCATTGGTTGGGGATACAGAAACATGTATCGATATCGCCAATATTACCGCTGATACTTGGAAAAGTATCATTGACTGAGGGAAACATTGTGGAACCACGAGGAAATTGTGGAATTTCTCAATGAAACTTTAGGAGATGCTAAAATACGCATATTTGCATATTTAGGAATCAAATATTTGTAAAAAAGATGCATGCATAATAAGTTTCTCTTTAATGGGGGTCTCAAAGCATGAAACGTTGACTCAGGGAAACATTAGAGAAGCATGGAGAAAATTGTGGAATTTTTCAATGATACTTTAGGAGATACTAAAATACACTTATTTGCATATTTGATAATCAACTAATAGTGAAAAAAAGATGCACATTTGCATATTTAGGAATAAAGTAATAAGTTACCCATTAATGGGGCCTAAAAGCATGCATTGCTGAGTTCGGAAAACATGGGGAAAATGGTGGATCCAACCATCCATCCATGCATGCACATACATGCATACAAACACACATACATGATCCATCCATCCATGCATGCATAAATATACATGCATCGAAAAATCCATTTCATCATACAACCATGGACCAATAAAAAATCATTTTGAAATGGAATTTTTTTAATAAACAGGTTTTTTTTTTTTTGCAATATCGATACATTTTTGATACATTGGCAGTATTAACAAAATTTCGCCAATACACTAGCAATACAAGCAACGCCTGGAATTTACATGGTCAAAAATATCAACAACACAAGTGACACCTGGAATTTATGTAATAAAAAATATTGGAATTTACACGATTGAAAATATTGGCAATACAAGCAACACCTGGAATTTAAACGGTTGAAAATATTAGCAATGTTATCGGTATCGTCAAGCTGGAGATATGAATAACATAAGGGATATTATCGATATATTGGGGATACTTCGAAAAATGGCATCGCCCATGAAATCTCAAATGGATTCAAGAGCTATCCCAAAACCCTTTCACAAACGGAAAATGGATAAAAAGATGATCTACTGATTCTTCATCTTGGAAGCACAAAACACACATCTGGAAGCACCAACCTCTCTTGTGAAGATTGTCCACCATGCGAATCTTATTCCTACATATAAGCCACCAAAAACTACCACTTTCGGCGGGGAATGCGATAGTGCCAAATCAAAGTCGTAGGCCTAGGAACACCCATTTCTTTTTGTTTGAAACCCTACCACCTCCCCCAACTTGGATGTGTAACAGTATCATGCTTCTGAGAATAAAACAAAAACTTTTCTAGTCTTTTGTGCACCTTCGGAAGAAGAGGAGGATAGTCGAGATCTCTAGTTTTGACTAGACATCAGTAATAGGTTATGCCTCTGCAGGAGACCAGTTTCATATCACAATAACAATGAAGGTATGGCATATGATGCCAATTTAACAGATGTTGCATACCGGGAAATATGGCACAGTCAAGGTCCAAAACAATGGAATGTATATCGTATCTGAAATATATTGCAATAATTGTTTTGATAGAAAATGCATGGTGGCAATGCAATAAAAATGTCCGTGTCAAGGTACAATGTATCAGCAAGTATCACTGCATCAGTTCAATATATTCCAATAGAAATGTGTTAACAATACATTCCGATACTATCCATTTGTATTAAAAAGTATCATTTGTAAATGTCTGTATGATGGATAAGCTCCGGCACTACGCTTTGTATTGGAATGTACCATCATCCATCAATATTCCTTCCCAATGGATTTTAATGAAATTCAATATTGCCCCAAGACCAATAAGATTGGCATGTATTGCATGGTATCAAGAATGTAGTGGTGATACAGCATGTTCATTTGATACTTTGAACCTTGGATGCAGTTTCCATGTAATGAGCAAATATTCAGGCATCGAAATAATGACTTGAGAAGCAAAACATAAAGACAAAGATGAGTAGAAGCAGCACTGATACTTCATTCACCTGAACTCCTGACTGAAGTTCAAGACACAAGACATAATGCAATTCCGGGTACAATAACAGAAGTAGGAGTACTATCAAAACTTAGCATTTTTTTCTTCAAAAAAAAAGGAGGCTAAACACAATAACAGTCAATATTGCCAAGTTCCAGAAGGAATAAAAACAAGCTGCAAGATGTTGACCCAAATGAAGAAAAGGAACAAAAGAATCATATTTGTGAGAAAACAACCAAATAAACATGCTCTTTGAAGAGAAGCAGGCAAGAGTTATGAACAAATACCTTCTGCGATTGATAGTACATATGCGTCAAAGCTCGGGTGCAGTAATTACACCGATTCTCAGCAAGCCGTTCTCGAATTCTACTATCCAAATCAGAAATTCTGACAGCTGAACTTGAAGATGATGATGAAGAAACCTCTTCTGGCTTCAATCTACTCTTTGGCTTGTCAAAGCGAATCAAGCTGTCAATAGATTTTAACGAGGTAGATGGGACGTGAATCTCACCATTCACATCCTCTCGGAGACTTGGCCCGCCAATCCCATGCCGAGGCTGCAGCTCGGCCATGTAATTGATGATGCCCCAGTTATCGAGAAAACGTACTATCCTGCTTAAATCATGCATACCAATGCCAACATTGAGGCTTTGGCAGTCAGCATCAGTGAGCCTCTTATCTGGGTTCTCCATGTATTTGGCAACAATCCGATTCCGGACCTCCATGTATCTCTCCGGTGTAAAATCATTGGACTTCCCAGAGAAAAAATGCGGAACAACCTGCCTCTCCAATCTATGCACTGATGTTGGAGAAAACCAATCTGTGAAAGATAAAGAGGTAATATACGACGCACAATCAAAAGAAATGGCAATTTTTATTTTAAATCCAGAAACGATAGAGGTGGGGCCCACCTTTAAGTAGTATAAGGTGTTCATAAGGTGAGACCAATCATGTGATGGGTCATGCCCTGACACCCCCTTCTCAGAAGATCCTAGCCACTCTATGCATGTAGACATTGTCGACCTATGGACCACATTTAACAGGAGTCCAATTGGATGGTTTGGATCTTCCGATTGGGGACACTGTCAGAGTACAGTTTGCCGGTCTCTGGTGGGTCCCATGTGTACGTTGGTCTGACCAAATGACGATTCTATAACCCATCAATAATTTCGAGTTTGTAATCAAATAAATTGAGATTTTGATACAGGGGGATTGAGACAGACCGGAGTGCATCGGCACGACATGCTGGCACTGGCTCCCGAAATGCTTCACAACGCCCTTCCCTTCCATAATAGCAGGAGGTGTGCAGACATATGAGGGCGCAGGACCATCTGGCCTGTCGTGATCTGCCGGGGCGAGAGCAGGACTTCCGGAGGGGACCAGCGAAATGGCCTGAATCTGGCCATGAGAGATGTTCTCCAGAAAGAAAGCATTGTGAGGTGGCGGCGTCCTCGATCTGCCATCAGCAACGGCGCGGTCCGCCGCAGCAAGCGCGAGAACGGAGGGATGCAGGCGATTGATTGTGTGCTTGATGACGGGAGGAAAGCGGGAAATGCGAGTGCTGCTGTCGGAGAGGATCTCGGCCTCCAGATTCGGCGCAGCAGGGCCGGCGGCGGCTGGGGAGTCTTCGTTGTCCTCGTTGTCATCGTCCTCTTCTTCGAGGGCAGGGTCTTCTTCTTCCTCATCATCGTCTTCATCATCGTGGTGGAGCCTCTGCTGCTGCTGCTTTTTGGTGGGGTTTCTGATATTGGATTCGGTCTTTCTCTTCTTCCATTTGTTCGGACGAGTATCTGCTGCGAATGGCAATACAAAGAAAATTCGATTATTAGGGAGGGGTAAATATGGAAAACCAAAAGAGAGAGAGAGAGAGAGAGAGAGAGAGAGAGAGAGAGGGAGATTTTAATACCGGGAGTCGGGAAAGAAGGGGAAGCCGACATGGTCGGGTGCAGAATAGAGCGAGCAGGGAATTTGGAACTCTCCCTCTCTCCGCTTGCAGAACTCTCTCTCCCCCTTTCTCTATCGACCGATGAATTAAAACCATAGGGTCCTTATGATTTGGTGAGGCTCTGTATAATGGGCCATGGATCAATGATCTGGACCCTTGATCTCATGGGCCACCCCATGGATGGGGTAATGCCCTTTAAGCCTTCCACCTTGGAAGATTGTGGCTATTCTATTGGTGGCCTATAAATAGATGGTTGAGGAAAAGATGTAATAATATAGCCCTTTAATGTCGGGTTTGGGTCCCTTCATGTGAGAGGATTTTAAGGCATCCCACATCAACGGTTGGATCCATCGTATCAATGGTCTAGATTGCCAAACTATCTGCCCTGTTTTGTGTTGCAACATTGGCTAACTCTCAACCTAGTACTCGTCGAGGATGCATTTGGATGAGCACCAAATTCATAAATTGGATTATTATTATTTTTTAACATATTCGTGAATTATGTAATTAATGGTTTTGATCAATTTTCATTGTTTTCTTTCTATTTGTATGCTCGTCATCTTCTCATATGCTGCCCTCCAATGGCTATGTCCCATGGTTCAAGCAATCTCATTTTCCTCCTGACTTTGGATTTTAACACCCAAAAGGTCTCATCTGTACAAACGATGACGCCATGTATTTGGAGTTTCCCTGAGGTTGGTAAGGCGAAATTGGTCATCTAGAGCATTGAATGTTTTACAGCCTTCAACATCATACGCCCTACTAAAATATATTTCATGGAAAAACAACTATATCTTATCTTGGTTGGCCTTTCACCTTGGATAGAACAAATGGTCATGCAATTGAGGACCTGGTTCAGTAGTTAGTAATCTTTGGTTCACACAAGTATTCGGGTTCACATGATGAATGGTCTAAATTAATAAGTAATGAGCTTAACTTGTTTTTAACATATGGCGATTAACTCTCGAATCAACGGTTTAGATTACAAAATGATGGGTCTAAGTTGTAGGCCTAGCATTTGTAGAGGTTGATCTTATCTATTACTCTATAATTTTAAAGGTTAACACTATTTGCCCTAACCTTTTAGGTAAAAAGAGCATGGTGATACCTTAAGAAAATTACTAACATGAAGTAAAATACTTAAGTAAGATTCATACTCGCCATTTGTGAGTGTGAAAATAAAATATTTGTAAATGTATGACCCCTTGACCACCACACATTGAAAACAACGGCATGGGTTTGCAAACCATGGGCTCTTCTTGCAGGTTATGACATTTGTAGAGGCAAACTCTATCTTGTAATCTGCAACTCCTGCATTTGCTATCGTTAGCCACGGTCATGAATCTCGTTCTCTGCAATTTCTCAATTTGAGGATTTTTTGGAAGGGGAAAAGGTACCATGCGCTTGACCTCACTATAAGCTCCCATGAAGTTGAGCTGTGTAGGCCCCACCGTGATGCGTGTCGACCATCAACACCGTGCATTTGATGGGTCCCCTCTAAATTATGAGATATCCCAAAAATTAGCCGTATACAGAACTCAGGTGGGCTATACCATTTAAAATCATGTGAAGACACCGTTAAAACATAAAAAAGCACTTGGTGGGGCCCACCTGAGTTTTGAATGCTGCTGAAACTTGATCTGAACCCTCATCCAAGTGGCACACACATAATGGATGGGCTGGATTTGCAAACCACATCTCGGTGGGGCCAAAAAATGATGATGAATGTTTTAATGGTGCACGGCCCCTCCCCACTTCTGTATGTGGTGTGGCCCATACAATTCACGGATTGACTTGATTTTTGAGACCTAGGCCCACAATGGAATGGTGCATCTGACTGATGGGCAAATGTTCGAAACGTATCACGGTGGGGCCCACACAGCTCGACCTCATGAGATGAACTCGCGAGGTCGTGGGTACAGTACCTTTTTCCCTTTTGGAAGAACTTAAAAATGCAGAGCTAGTTGGTGATAATGAAAATATTTAATATATATTTAGAATTTAAGTATATGTTTTTATATTTATTTATTTATTTATTTATTTTTGTTAAAGTCACAATACTTTCACCATAGATTAAAAAAAAATGATGATATTTTGAAAATCTCATGAATGTGATAATATCCTCCGCTAAAGGGTTGCTAAAATGTTGCGATATTTTCAAAATACTGACACTATTTGACATGCAATTGTCCACCTTATTTCTTTTTATAGGCAAAATAGTTGGACAACACCTCGCAAAAATCGCCCACCATTAACTAGAATGCTTTAGTAGTATTTTTTCTGGCAGTGGAAATGAGCTGGCTAGGGTTGTCTAGCATTGTTGAACTTTGTATCTATAGGCCAAAAAAGAAAAATCCATAAATGTACAATCACTCCAACACATACATTTTGGACCCGTTTGGATACCACCAAATAAGTTACTTTTTCTTTTTACAACAGTAGATAAGTAACTTATTTCAGATAAATAAGTTTGGTTTATGATTAGTATAAGTAACCTTTTTACTTAAAAGTACATAATTATTACAAGTAATTTTTTAAACTTGTTTATTTTTCATAAGTTGTTGAAGAAAAATACGTTATTTTTTAAAAGAAAGAAGAAGATGATAAGTATGTTATTTTCTAAATCTATTTATCTTCTTAATAAGTAGAAACTAAGATAAACTACTTGTGGAATAAGTAGCTTAAGCAACTTACAATCCAGAGGCCCCCTTAGATTCACCGCTTTAATGGACTGCAATGGCAGGTTTTGAAGCCAAGTCATTGAGAAACTTGATACTTGAACTGACATGATGTCAATTCGGGAAGACTTGTTGAGTTGACTCGGTCAAGCCAACACGTCTCGACATGATTTGAACCGAGTCATCCATACCTGTTACAACGCAAGCAACACTTTTCACTTGCAGAGCATATGTTAGGTTCAACACTTCAACTCAAGTTGTTGTTTATTACTTACGCTATATAAAACTATTTGAAATATTTATTATTCTTCTAAGTAAATTTTAATTTACAGCAAGTGAATATTGAGTCGATTCAGGTCAAGTCATTGAGTCAACCCAGCCCGATTGGGCAGTGAACCAAGTCGAGTTTTGGGGTTTTTTAACTAAGTACATGATAATTTCCAGGGTTGCTGCCCTAAATTTTTTAAGGTGAGATCAGCGTAGTGAGAACCTAGAGAGATTGCCCATCATTAAGCAAAATAAGGTTTGCTCGAGTCCTTGAAGAGTAGGATTATCTTACAAGCTGCAAATGTGGCTTATTAGGGGTGTGTTCATAGTATCCAACCTGTATGGAAGGGTCACTCCACCATAAAAGTTGAATGCCTAAAAAATAAGTTGGTCCAACCATCATATGTGGCCCACTTAATGGTTGGATCAACCTGTTATTTATTTTTTTATTTTTGAATCCAACTTGCACACTAGGATAACCCTTTTAGACTGGTTGGATGCCATAAATACACCTGTGGCCTAAGTGTAGGACTTGTAAAGGAACCGGCCTCCCGATCTAATGCCTTGCAATAATATGATTTGGAGCCATAACACAGTGACAAACAACCTGAGTTTCAATATTGGGTTTCCGGCAATGGCCAAGCTTGTGTGTGCGCGCGCGCGCGCGTGTGTGTTTGTGTGAAATGGTACTATAAGGCTGACCTCATGGGAACTTCCCATGAGGTCGAGTTGTGTGGGCCTCAGCATGATGTGTGTCGAATATCAACACTATGCATTTGATGGGTCCCCTTCAGGTTATGGGATATCCCCAAATCAACCGCATATGAAACTTAAGTAGGCCATACCATCTAAAACTATGTGAAAACATGCCTAAAACATTTAAAAACACTTGGTGAGGAGGGCAACCCCTCTCAATTGTTGTGTGTGGTGTGGGCCACCCAAGTCATAGATTGACTTGATTTTTAAGCTGGTGGCTCACCATGGTATGGTGCATCTAACTAATGGAGTAGATGTTCAACGTGCGTCAATTGAGAGGAAGATTCTTGCCTCGAAGTGTCCAGTTTTTGTAAAATACTATTGTTGTCAAGGACAACATGTCTCTGTTAAATATGTATAATAACGAGGATAGCTAATCTTCAATTAGATGCTATTGTTTTGTGCCCATGTGTCACTTGTGTCAAATGTGCTACACATACAATTGCTCATGTTTAAACATGTGTTAAGAGGATGATTACTCTTGCTCCAGTGGTAGACTCTCAGGAGTTTCTACACCCATCAAGGGTTCAAGTATCCATAGGTGGTGAAATCCCAATACAGTGTGTGTAGGGGTGTGAGTGGATTGGATACTACTGCCGCCCGGACTTAACTAGAGATTGACCACGGTCCATCTATTTTGAAAATTAATTTTAGGTAATGAAACAAAAAATAGAGGGGCAGATTTAATCCTCAAGTGGACTACACCACGGGATCAATGAGGATTATGTGCCTACAGTTGAAAACAAATCAGGGGTCATAGAAGTTTTGCATCAAGCTGATATTTATTTTCTCTTCATCTAGGCTTTGTGACCCTATGAACAGGTTGGATGAAAAATAAACATCACGGTGGACCCTAAGAAGGTTTCAATGGTGGAGTCATTGTCACCATTGCTTCCTATAGTGTGGTCCACTTGAGCAGTGGCTCTACTTACTTTTAGTGCCCATGCCTTAAAATGATCTTTAAAATGTATGAACTAATAGGAAAAAACTCATATATCACAATGGGCCTCACATAGCCACTGACACCTCGTGTTGCGTGGGCACAAATTGTGTTCTACCACTGCCCGAACTAGCTAAAAACAGACTATAGGCTCCGTGGGGCTAAGTATAGCATATTTGCATTTTATCCCTTCCGTTTCATACATTTTGAAGTATCATTTTAGGGCTAGCTAAAAAAAAGGCAGATCAAACGGCCAGGTGTACCACACAACAGGAAGAGCAACGGTGACAATGAGCTGTTGAAACCTTCATGGCCCCATGGTGATGTTTATTTGCCACCTAACTTGTTCATAGGGTCACATATGCATCAAACCTCGAAGCCCCTGAGATGTTTTCAGCAGGAGCTAAATCTCCGCTGTTTCACGTGGTATAGTCCACACAAGCATTGGATATGACACCTTTTTGAGATCATGACCTAAAATAATACAAATATCACAGTGACCCCACAGAGGCACTGACAAGAACGTTTTCCCCCGGCTAGGCCCTGGCAGCAGTAGTACCTAGTTGGCTCACCATGACCTGGTCTTAAGGGCATGTTTGATTTCCGGGTGAAATGGTAAATACCGTGTAAAAAAATAATAATTATTTCCCTGTGCATTTATATCATACCGAAGAATATTGCAAAATATCGGTGGGTCCCACTGTGATGCATTTTGCTTATCCACACCATTCATACATTATTTCAGTTGAATTTATAGCATGAGTAAAAAATGAGGCATATCCAAAACTCAAGTGGACCACGTCATACGAAACAGTAAATTGACTACTGACCGTTAAAAACTTTGTGGGGCCAGTGCTTCTTTTGGCATGGGCCACTTGAGTATTGGATTTACTTCATTTTTTGTCTCATGCTTCAAAATATTGTAGTAAAATAGATGGACGGAATGGATATATCATATGCATTGTCATGGGTTAAAAAATTAAAGTTACCTCTTTTGAACCAATTTCAAAGACACGAAGTCCTGTGAATTTTCAAACGGGGAATTACCGTGTACCGTGCATTTACCAACTCTCTGAAGGAACAAAAGCCCTAAACTGGACTTTCTTACAACCGAACAACCCCTTGAAAGATATTTGCCGATCCTTAATTCAAGAATCGTAGATGCCAGATCCAGGACGTTCGGCTAGGCCTTATTAAAGTTTATCCTATCCTAAAAATCAGGCTGGCCCACTCGTCAGGTGGGCTACACTAACTTATGTTGAGAGTATTTATATAATCCTCAACCCAGGGACATGTAAAGTGTTGTTTGTTTTCCCTTTTTGTAAGCTTGGCTCGATCCAATGGTCCAGAACACTGATCAGGCACATCGTCGGTGACCATGGCACAAAAATTTCCCAAAGTGGACGATCGTAACTCATACCGATCTCATATTTCACCCTTATTAGTTGAATGTGGACCGCTGCTGCATGTTACCTGTTCACAATGTGCTAGAATTGTTCCATTGAGGAAATTCCTAACCATAGCGAGCATGGTCTATCGGATCTACAGCTTTGATAACTGCACCAGAAATCTACTTGTACACATGAAGAATCTGTGAGGGGCCATCATGATGTATCTGTGTATCCACACTGTCCATATCTTCTCTCAGATCTGTCCATATCTTCTCTCAGATCATTAAGGCATGATTTAAAAAATGAAAAAGATCCAACGCTCAGGTAGACCACACCATATATATAACTCTTGCATTTAATGCAGCTTGCATATAATGCAACTCAAGCTTACTACTTCGCGTGGTTCACTTGAGCATTGCATATGTTTCATTTTTTGAGTCATAAATTAAAATGATATGTGAAAATAGTTTCATTTTTTGAGTCATAAATTAAAATAATATGAGAAAATAGATGGACGGCATGGATAAACATATACATCACGGTGGGCCCCACACAATTCTTCCCAGGTAGAGACGGGCGGGGTGGGACGCAATCCGCGACGGGCGTGCATTTGAAATTGCTCGGATTCGGAATACGGTACCACCATCTCTCCGTAGTAAACGTGGCAGCTTGACCGTTCACTCCAGACTGTTCATCTATCTGCTCCTAATGTGGTAGAAAATGGTCCAGAATGCACATAGATGGGGCTATCTCAAGATCAACCATCCGATCAGGGGGTGCAAAAGAGGACATTCAACGGTCAAATTTTTTTTTAGGACCATGAAGAAGAAGAAACGAACAGGATATTCGGATAGCAGTGATATTCGAAACATGGTACATCCATCGTAGATGCCACTCGGTGGACGGTCTCGATTGACACGCAATCTTGCGACGTGTAACACGGAGAAATGTCAATACCGTATTCTAGACATCTCCTCCCCTAAATAAAAAACCAAGAACCCTCGTTTCCTTTCCCTTCCATCATTGCTCCGCTGCACCGATTCATGCAAAGGTGCGACATCTCTCCGCTTCCCCGTTCTTTCTAATCACTTACCACCGGTTGTACGCGAACTCAACCTACAACCCATTTTCTACAAGCAATTTCCCTTTAAAATAAATAACATTTTCCAACTATAAAACTGGAAACAAAAACTCTGAAGGCATAAGAAAATGGATTGTAACCTACAACTAGTTGTAGGTGACGAGTCCTCTTTATATACACGCTAGCTTTATTTTGACGGCCCTTTCAGTTATTAAGGGCTGATCTGCAGGCCGGTTGTTTGATTAAATGACTAGAAGAATTGAGGCATTGAGAGAGGAAAAAAGTGCGATGATCACTACAGCCGGTTGCATGTGAACTAGCTTAAAGGCGAAATTGTTACATGTGCAGGACTACTTAGCCGTGCATAAGGTGGGGATATCATGTCTTGATTTGAAAATTTCATATTTATTCCAGATACTGTAACATCTGTGGATACAAACTTATTTTGTTTCTGAGTTGTTCTTGTGTTATTTCAGACATTTGAGCCATTTTCGAAGAAAAAAGGGAAATAATGGTCTTTGGCCAAGTAGTCATAGGCCCCCCAGGCTCAGGAAAGACAACCTACTGCAATGGCATGTCACAATTCCTTAAACTCATTGGAAGGTACTTAATGCAAATTGCTCTCTTTGAACTAGTTCTTTTTCTTGAGGCGCTGTTGAAGATTAGAAGAAAATCTTGTTTTTGTATTGATAGTTCAGTATGACCTTGATTTGGGCATTTTTTAAATTGCACTTCTAATTGCATTGTTATCCGTACCTATTAGAGCTTTCAAATCCATTAAAAGGTCATTATATATCTTTTTCTTGATAATGTGATAGTAAATTTGTGGGCTGTGGGTGTTTGATTGGCAATTTTTCGTTAGCATGGAATATGGCATTTGGGTTCCGTCAACTTCTAACTGTTTGCACTGTGTTAAATGGAAATGCGAGCCTCTTGCATTAATCAAGGAGATGGGAAGGAGAGGAAGGAAAATCTGAAACATGGTGAATAAGAGGAAGCAACACTCGAGCCAATGAAACAGAAGAGAGGAAGCAACACTCAAGTAGTGCTAACAATCTAAAGAACAATGATTCACTTATGATTTGGAGTAGAGGAACGCCTTTAGGGTTTATCCTATGGATCAAGGAATCATGTTCTTCCTACTGACTCGATAAAGAAGAGGTGGGGTCATTCCCTTAACTATGACTCTATACATGCTATAAATCATACTCACATATCAATCTAGTCAGAAGCAACTATAATTGCTATACGTCCTTTGATGCCTAAGGTGGTGAGGCGTAAGCCTATATCTACACTAATAGTAAATGATTATGGGAAGTGGAAAGTAAATCAGGATGTAACTTTAGTATGAATAGTCATAAATGCAACACTTTAGTTAAAATTGCTTATATATATATATATAAGGATATTTGGAATCTTATTAATAAAGGGAGGAAAAGACACAAAAGGTATGATAAGGAATCATGGACTTGGTACAAGGAAGAGCCTCCCCCTAACAACCTTCGAAATCCTCAGCTAGACATTTGGTGATTGCTTTGGAGACCCTAGCTGATATAGGGACATGTGATGATGTAATCTTAAATGCATGTATAATCAAGTTGAAGGATGTTCAAATAAATACACCAATTAACTAACTGCTTCTAGTCAAAGGGATTAGGTAAACTTCAAAACAAAGATGAGGTCATTCCGCCAGGATCATGTCCCTTAGCATAAAATCATGTAAACAGTAAAAAGGGAGGACATAGGGATATGAGAATATCCCAGATAGAGCATAAGTTAATCTACGGTCAAGTTTGGATTTGATTATACTGACTAACCATTCATCTTTTCCGTTCAAACTAGAAAGATGATATCTAGAGAGGAACGAAAGGGGTGAAGAATGAAAGGTTCAAGATGAAGAAAGTACAGGTCCTTTTGTCGTCAAAAGAAAATGAGGATGATTCTTACGTTTTCCTGCACATTGAAGATCTAGAAAGAAGGAAACCTGAAATTGGAGTGGAATCCTCAACACCCAAGGGCCAATCCTGAAACCCTAATCTCTTGAATAAAGAGGAAAAAAAGAGACGAATTTCTATTAATTCAACGATCATCAAAATAAGGTTTCTCACAACGTATATATAAGCTATGGAAAAAGTAAAAGTGCACTAAAGCGCCTAAAAATAAGAAAATTAATAAAAAAGATAAAAAGTAAAGAAAGTGCAATAAAGCCCATGAAATAAGGAAAAGAACAAAAAAGTCTAAAACTAAAACACCTGTGTGTTAGGGTGTGAAATCCGACCCATGGATCTATAGTTAGGGTGCGGTTATGCCGCTCCTGCACTTGTAGCATGTCAAAAAATGGGTCCGATTGACCCAACGTCCATTCACATCAACTCCTCCGCTTCGGTACTCTGTCGGCGATGCCTCCTCCTCTAGTACACTCTAAAAGGTGCACCACTGATGTCCGCATTACTAGCCCACTCCACTACTAGGTACTTTGCCTTTTAGGAAATTAGATCCAGATTAGAAGATGTATTGTTGAATGTCACATTGTTCCGCTCCCAACTAATTGGGGTTAGTTCTTAACAACTTCCAAAAAAAAAAGAAAAAAAAAAGAAAGAAAGAAAGAAAGAAAGAATTAAGAGTGATGTCACCCACAACAACTTGAGAGTAGCCCCAATCAGATATATTTGGAGAGTCGATTGATATGGTTTAGCATCTAGCAATGTGCTAAGATAATTAGAGATGACTTCGGTGTAGAAGAGAAGTTTGATTAGGGTAGAAGGGCCAAGGAAGAAGATGACCTAAAGGGCATAACTAGGAGTAGGAATCAACTAACCATTGTTCAAAATATTAGTATTGCGTTATTCATCGCACCTCTGGGATACGGATACGTATCGGTTATCGCATGGGATATATTGGTTGTATCACATAATATATTGTTGTTGTTGAAAACATGGGAAAACATTGGGAAATTGGTTGAATTTTTCATTGGAACTTCAATGATTGTTAAAAAAGACATCAATACACACTTATAAATCAAAACATAATAAACAACAAGTGCACATAATATGTTTTCTCTATATGGGGTCCCAATCTATGTGCTATATAACTGAATTGATGCAAGTATATTCAAAGTCTATTCATACAATTTATAAATGTAAGAAGACATGTGGAAACACAAATAATACATTCAAAAGCAAAAGAAGAATCACTAGGTCAAATTACATATATGTTTGATTTTATGCTGGGACAGATTGCAACCAATTTGTGAGAAATTGGGAAATTTTGATTTTTTTTTTTTTGTTAATTTTCCACAACTTAACCTATCTCCTCCAATTCTCAAAATAGAAGCTCCAAATGCATGAAAATCATAGATTTGTAACAATTTGACACTTATTTAACATGATTTACTGAAAAAAATGATCAAAAATAAAAAATGCTTACTGGATCGAACATGTGGGATATATCCCATTACTTGTGCGTTTTCTATCGCACAAGTGGTATACAAGATATATCGTGGGATATATTGGCTGATATCGTCAATACTTAAAACATTGCAACTAATTGCTTGAATAAAAGATGTTTACCAGATTAAAAGCCACAAATGGATCTTCTAAAACAAAAAAGATAAGAAAATTATGTGGAATTGCTCCACGTCAATTTAGAGTATCATGCCCAATGTTGTCAAATCACATATAATCACATAAGCCATCAGCCTGGGCTGATTGTGCTTATGCCATCATATAATCGCATAAGCGATCACTCAGGTTGATGGGTTTTTTTTTTTTTTTTCCTTCTTCTTTTTGAAAAATTTTAAAAATCGTAAAAATTTTAAAAAAGGAAAAAATTCTAAAAAATTCTAAAAAAGGTAAGAAAAAACTATGTCTAATTATTACAATTGATTGGATTGGGTTTATTTTTACCTATTTCATTGTAGTTTGACCATTAGACCATCTATACATTGAGTTATATTATATTTTACGTAACAAAACAAATTTAAAAATTGTAGCTTGACCATTAGACCATCTATACGTTGAGTTATATTATATTTTATGTAACCAAGCACATTTGAAAATCAACAAGTTACACTAAGAAAGACACCCTGATCCATGGCTCAAGTGGTAGACTGAGTGAAAGATACCTCATTTCAACACTAAGGTCTTGGTATCGATCCCTAGTGGGGGCGGCTAACAGCGAAGTGTGAACTGACAGTGGGGTGTACTAACAAGCTTACCTATATATATATATATATATATATATAAAGTTACACTAGGAAAGAATTAATCATTGAAAACCATAACTTGAATCTTGATGAGTTGATGCATACAATACAAGTTACAACTTTTTACAATCTACAAGAAATTTGACTGTTGACCATTATACCATCACATAATGGAGCATGCCATGGTTATGTGATTATGCCATAGTATAACCATCGCATACTTTAGTATGCCATTGCATACTTGCTGTATGGCATATGCGTTTTGAGCCAATGTATGCGATTGTGTGATCGCATAATCACTTATGCGATCGCACATGACAACACTCATGCCCTAGGGTTCTAAAGGTGTCGCACCATTAGAAGATGATTCTCATCGCAGGAAACAAGATAGAAATTGCTTTCTTTTTTCAAAATTCATCAATAATCTGTTTCTATGCTAGGCCCTAAACTGTGTTTATAGACCACTCCAAAGAGTTTGCTTTTTTACTCAAACAGTTCCCCTTATTGGACTACTCAGTTGCAGGATCCTTCTAACTAGGTGCTGCTCCTGCTTTGAATCATGTTTCAGTTCCATGCTCCAGCTCCCGCTTCCTAGCTGTTAGTACCTGATGCATTTTGAAACAGATGCTTCCCTTCTCCTGCACCCAAATGTTTTGCCATTTCTCTATATGCTTCTTGCAACTAGAAATTAGAGTACAAGTTGGACTTTCTACATCAATTAAAGAAGCAATGAGGAAAGACTCCTAATAATATATTCTTTGATAAAGCATGCAAGAATGCTTATAGCACCTGATTACTGGAAGTAGCCGCGTGTGTAGTGTCGGTTTGTATACACAACTGTACAGTTGTGTATACAGTTCGTATACACCAACATGTTGTATAATGATTTTTTTCCTCCACATAATGGGTACTTTTCTGTGCATAGACACCACACACAGGTACTTGACTTCTAGTATACAAACCGTTTTCTGATGAGCTGGACTACACGTGTGATTTGGTGGCACACCTTTGGATAACATTCTCACACATATGGGCTATGGCTAGTGAATCCCATGCCTAACATCCTCACATCACATGTATGGGCTGTGGCTAGTGAATCCTATGGCTAACATTCTCACTTGTATGGGCTGGGGCTAGTGAATCCCCATGCTAACATCCTAACATATATGGGCTGGACTGGTGTATGGCCTCTTGGCTATGCATAAGGTTTTGTTTTGGGATCTTTTTTCTCCCCTATACATAACACGAGTGGGTTTGGACAAATTTACCCATGCAATTACTCGTAGGATAGTCATGAACTTCAACATTAAAAGGGACATGAGAAGGGATTTGGAAAATAGGGGAGGTATTTAGTCATTGCATATTTCTGCATGCTAATCAACCCATGGATCAGATTTTACCAGCTTACTGTCATGAGCTGTGACGATTTTCTTCTCTCAGGGCATGCTTCCCCTTGTTTAGCCAACGCCCCCTATCTCTTCTCTACATGTAGCCCACAACGTCTCCTCTCTCTTTGGATTCCACACACGCTCTCTCTCCCCGCATATAACCCACACACACACCCTCTCTCTCTCTCTCTCTCTCTCTCTCTCTCTCTCTCTCTCTCCCGGCCTTTGTGTACGTGGAATGCACATACCATACCCACTATTATATATTAAATAAACATGTAAATGCTTAATGGCCATAGATTGATGAAACGATACAAATTTTTCCTAACCATCATGTGATGGGATTGCTTTGAGGAGAGATTGGTATGACTCCACCACATGATTCATCCTGGGTGAGATTCCTTTACTGTTTTTCTGGTTCAACGGTGCTCTCTTCCACTCTCGTCCACTCCTGTTATTATCCTTATAATTATTATTTTTTTCAAAGGCATTATTATTACGGATTTTTACTGCAAAATTCTTTAGAAATATGCATTTTGCTGAAGAATGCCTGGATGAAACAAAATTCTAGGGAGATGCTTTTTATGAGGAGAAAATACCAAAGTGCCCTTGTTTATTTATTTTTAATTGTTATATTATTTTTACTATAAAAGGCAATAAAGTCGAGAATTGTGGAGCCCGTGCAATAACATCCTATCCATTTGACTATAGATGAATTTGAATGGTTTTGAGTGATGTATGTTAGTTTTAATGGTCTGGCCCATATTATCATTGGATTTGCCCGATTTTTGGTCCGTATGGGAATATTGTGTGGTGTTTCTGTTGGATGGGTTAGAGGTTAGACATATATCTCGTGGGCCCCACAATTTCCAATACACCACTTTTTAAAGAAAAAACTAAGCGAGGCTGTTTAGGTAAGTTTACTCAAATAGCACTTCCAGCTAATTTCTCTTCCATATAGGCATTATTTGGTAAAATCCGAATTTCTAAGGAATTTTGCCATGAAATTCCCTTAACAGTATCCTTATTACTAAGAGAATTTCTTTTCCACTATTGTCCATTCTTGTCATTATCCTTAATTCCTTATTATTAATAGAATTTATTTTCCATTGTTCAAAAAAGGTGGAGTTTATGACAGAGTTATACCTTAATGGCCATCTACTATCATTTAAAAAATCTAATGATTTGTTAAACTCTACCATTATGTGACATCTATATTCATCCAGTATATTCGCAACAAAATTGATTGACTATTCCACCATGTGACCATGAGAGATACCGTTCGCCTTGCAGGAAAGTGGCTGTTATCAATTTGGATCCAGCAAATGATGCATTGCCGTATCCTCTCCACATTAGATTTTACAATGTTCTTGTTTTTGTTGGATCATACTATTAAAATGTGGTCGAAGGAAATATTCAGGGATTTTATTCTTTGCAGTGCATTGCCTTCCTTTACATGAGATATAGGTATGAATGTGCTGTGAATATTGAGGATCTCATAAAACTCAGTGATGTAATGCTGGAACATTCTCTTGGTCCTAATGGAGGTCAGTCAAGATTTTTAACATTTTTGTAATTCTTCCTCAAATTGGTATGGTAATAAAGTCGTGTAATTTGGGTGGCATTTGGATGCAGTGCCAAATAATGGTTTGTGGGACTTCCAAGCCAACATGGCATGATTTGCATGTGGGCCAGTGTGGAAAACAGACACCACATTAAGCGGACTTCTGTTTTCCCACTTTTTCCACCACAAATCACCTGTGAGATGTATGGGAAGTTCCTGAATATATATTCCTTGCACATCTTGGCACTATGGAATTTTGTTCACCTGCTGGAAGTTCCGGAATTTCCCCTGTATGTCAGTGTATATACTTGTATACTTCTATTTGTGATTGTTGATTTTTTTTTTCTTCTTGATGCTAAATGTAAATTTTCATCTTACATGTCAACCAGGTCTAGTGTATTGTATGGATTACTTGGAGAAGAATATTGACTGGTTAGAGTCTAAATTGGAGCCTCTTCTTAAAGGTTAGAATTGAGATTTTTTTTTAAAAAAAAACAGGCATCTATACTCTTGTAAATGATGTTTTGCATATATTCTTCGTGTCTGATTTGGAGAAGGCTGCATAGTATACTTGGGTTGGAGCTTCTTGTAAATGGTAATTTGCATATATTGAGCAGATCTCAAACCTATAGCTCAATTGGTTATTGTGGATTCAATCCCCACCGAAAATATGCAAATTAACTTCTCATTGCCTTTTGCTTCTTTCAAAAGGTTTTCACATCTTCTCTAGTAGTTTATAGGGGTTGATGAATCTTCAATTCAAGTTTATTCTTTATTGGGCTGATTAGTCTTCAATTCAAGTTTATTATTTATTGAATGTTTCTGTTCTTTTTCTCTACTCATGGTTCATAGATGCTGACTAGGATTCCGCCAGATCAAATTTATGCTCAGGCATGATTTGAATTTTCGAGTAAGGTGTTGATTTAGCTGGAGTTCATAATGTAATAACTCTGTTGCTCTAGCGACTCCAAACTAGAAAGCATAATTTTTTAGGATGGACCGAGGAGTGGAAGGCTGAAATGCCGCATTGGAATTGGTTGCATGAAAAACCTTATAGTTGCTCACAACATTATTTTTTCTACCATTTTAATTTGGAACAAAACACCTCTCTTTTTTACTAGATTGCAGTATTTCATTGGTAGGCTAGTCCCCTATCTTAGTTTTGCATCATTTTTACAATGGTGCATCATTTTTACAATGGTGGTGACTCGTCAACTGTAGACATGGCATAGTTGTATAGTGATCCAGACTGCCTGAATCCCTGTCCCATCTGTGCATGGAGCATAAATGAAAACTAAAGATAATGTTAAAAATCTGATTTTTCATTTGAATTTGAACCACTCACTATATCTTTTAACCATTCATTTGATAGCTATTAACCGGATGGTTAGGATTTCTTGATCAGTGTGAGTTTAGAGATATGCATATGCCCTATCCACAATCAGACCGATAATTTGGAGGCTCAGGATAGTGTACATCAGTGCCACATCTGAGGATGGTCACCACTGATTTGAAAATGGTGCAAAACTAAAAGTAGGAGTCGAGGCTGTCTAACCCATCATCCTTATTCAAGAATCCTAATTCCTAGATAAATTGTCTCATGGGTGACCTTAGCACACAATCGAAATACTGTATTTTCAACAAATGCTGTCTTATATCCTGTCCTGAGTTGTTTTTGTGATAGTTTTGACTTTTGGATGAACAGATTTGCTTTCAAGATGATTGTTGGATTCTTTGTCATAGAGTTTAGGAACTTCCGCTGATCATTGCAACTTCGTTTGTGGTGATACATGTTTGTCATTTACGCTTATCTAGTCAACAATTTATCAAATTCATAAAAGAAATATCCAAGGCCACATTTTACCAACTTTTTGACTAGTTTCTGTAATTACAACGCTTCAACCTTGCAGATCACTACCTTCTATTTGATTTTCCTGGCCAAGTTGAGCTGTTCTTTCTTCATTCAAATGCAAAGAAAGTCATCTCAAAACTCATAAAGAAGATGAACCTGAGGGTATGATTATGTGACTATGTTTTGCAAATTGTGGTCAATCTGCTAATTCAGAACGTTAAGGTCCTCATGGTACCAAATGGAATCTCAGTGAATTCTTTCATGTTGTGCAGTTGACTGCCGTACACTTAGTTGATGCCCATCTTTGCAGTGATCCCGGAAAGTACGTGAGTGCATTGCTTCTCTCCCTGTCAACCATGTTACATCTGGAACTCCCACACATCAACGTCTTGTCTAAGATCGATCTTATTGAGAGTTATGGGAAGCTAGGTATGGTCAAAGCTTTCTACTTTGGCAGATTTAAAAACCATTTGTATTTTGTAAGAACATATATCAAGTATTACATACCACTGAAGTCTCCATATCTCTTGCAGCTTTCAATCTCGATTTCTATACAGACGTCCAAGATCTATCATATTTACAGTACCATCTTGATCAAGATCCTCGCTCAGCTAAGTACAGGTATGATGTTGGGTTGATTCTCTTTTAGTCCAAGAAGGTCAGATCCAAGAAGCATTATTGTTTCTCATAAGTTGTCGGTAGACTTACTGCTGCTTTCTCTGGAAACTTGAATAACATTTTTCATGATAAGAGTTCTAGGCCTGGTGGTGGTGACACTGCAAACTCATTTTA
Organism: Magnolia sinica; assembly: GCF_029962835.1. Lineage (NCBI taxonomy): Eukaryota > Viridiplantae > Streptophyta > Magnoliopsida > Magnoliales > Magnoliaceae > Magnolia > Magnolia sinica. The sequence goes on along the minus strand of NC_080576.1, from coordinate 19,513,060 downwards.
TGTCGACTGTGATATTGAATTGCAAATCATCAATATTTTATATTGACACTACCAACTCATTGTTTGTCGACTATGATATTGAATTGCGATTCAATATTTTATATTTTAGTACTTTCCTATCCCTTAATGCAGATATAACTCTTTCTTGTTTCATCTTTACAAGTATATCATTGCTTAGAGATTCTACAAATGCATTTAACGCCTCACAACATGGCTTTTTAAATCATCATCCTACGTGGTCAAGGTTCATCACATTCTTTAGATTCATCCGAAGCACTTGAGGTTCATCACATTCTCAAGATCTACAGTTTCCCTATCACTCTTGGAACCGAATCTGTTCCCTTGTTATGCAACTAAGTGTGCAAATTGGCACCGTTTGTTTCCTTTTTGGATTTGAGAAGAAACCATCAGTGTTTCCATAGGACCGAAAAAATCAATAGCTGTAGATTCTGCACTATTAAAAAACTACTGACAAATGCCTTCGGTGCAATTTAGTTGGATATTTTGCAACCACAAAAGTTGAGGATACTATAATGTCTTTTTTGGCAGCCGTTACATTCCAGATAAAAGTCTCGTTGATATTGGAATGGCAAACAAACTAAAAATGGAAAGTTTGATGTGTACTAAAGGAACTGGGTTGCTGAGTTGCAAACTGCTATTCTATTAGTTCTCTTATTCTGAATGCAGGAAGCTCACAAAAGAGCTATGTGAGGTCATAGAAGATTTTCATCTAGTCAACTTCACAACCTTGGACATTCAGGCATGGCCGTTTCTGCATTTCCTATTGTTTATGCAATGCTCTGGTTATCATCCCATGTTCTAATTCTGTTTGTAGCTAAACTCTCTGTTTTTTTTCCAGGACAAAGAAAGTGTAGGAAATCTTGTGAAGTTGATAGACAAGAGCAATGGGTATATCTTTGTTGGCATTGAAGGGAGTGTTGTTGAGTTCAGCAAGATCGCAGCTGCTCCACTTGACTGGGATTACTACAGATATCCTTAAATATTCTTCGAGCTAAAAAAATCCAATAAACTGATTGTGTGTGAATATGTGTGTGCACACATGCAGGTGTCTGCTGATATAATCTGCCAATAAACTGATTATATGTGCAGGCACGCATGTAGATGCACGTGCCTATCATATAATCTAGGATGATGAGTTATGGGGTTTTGCTTAACAAGGGAGTTTACAGCAGCAGCAGTGCAAGAGAAGTACATGAAGGACGATGATGATTACTCTGACTGATGATGGGAAAGGCCATGTGTGCTCACATGTGGGAGCATTAGATACCCAAAGTGAGGACACTTTTTTTTTTTCTTTTTGAAATTCCATTTCTGTGAGAAGGCCCAATGGGTGAGAAAATACAAAAGTCCATCAAGGCAATGGATAGGGTACCCTTGCATAAAGAGATGGACTAAGGGCCTGTTTGGATGTACCCTCATACCTAAACAATGCTTTGAGCCAAACCTTGGTATGAATTGTGCATTCAGATGCACTTTCCCAAACCCCGTCTCGTCTCATCCCCGCTCGGCAAAATAGGTGCTAAAAAGGTGACTCAGGATTAGTTTTCGTCAACCAAAGAAGCCGGTGTGAAAACTGTTTTGTGGAAATCTCCTTTTGCATAAATGTGTCCAAACAGGCACGGAGGATCTCTTTGGTAGCAGGGATTCATGACATTATTAGCCTGTCTTGGGATTTTACTAAGGTGGCTCTTGTTTCTCATTTCTATATACAGAAGCATGTATTCAAAGCTAGGTTGCTGGAGAGAATGAAATGACCATTTGCAGCTTCCTTCTTACTTCCACATTTGCAACTTTTCTGTGCTTGGAAGATCATAATTTATACTTTGCGGTGATGATTAAACCAAGAATTATAGTTTGGAGCTCAGATTACAAGTTTTGTTATTTGGTAGTCATACTAGAAGTCCAACGATGAGTAAGACCAGCTTTCTTTTGAAATGCTCTGTTTGAAATGTATTTTTGCTGATCTGTTTGGTAATCAACAAAGTGGTCGATGTTTTTAAAGCAATGGGTTCTGAGGCTTGGTGGTCCAGACCATCGAGATGATGGTTCTCAGCATGTATTAGCCATGCTCCAAACATCTCTACATTCTAATATCGTAACCTTTGATGGGTAGCATTCAAATAGATGGTTAATGTGGAAGGTGCAAGTGCACTGGATGAAAAAAGGGCAACGAATAGTCCAAGCTGGGAGATTTTTGGCTGCGTGGCTCAGCTTGCATGGCCAAAGAATGGTCTTGAGCTAGGAGATTTTTGGCTGCATGGGCTCCACTTGCATGGAATTGGAAACCCCTGCAAACTGCATCTGCTGGGGCTTGGTACCCTGTAATCCCACTGGGTAAGGTCAGCGTTGAAAGCCTGCTGCTGTGGTTGTCAGTGCTGGTGGAGCTATGGTGTGCACCACCTCCATGAACGCATGTGGCTATTGATGGCAATGTGGTGAAGATCACAGGGATTGGACTGTTTGCATTTCAGAGAAATCTGATGGATTTTCATGATTATTCACGCAAGTAAAGATTAAAAAATGTAATTGAGAGGCTCCGAAAGTGTAACCAGTAAGAATGGTCTCATTCATACAGTAGAAGCTATTGTGACAGTGGCCTATGAAAGGTGTGCCTTACCTGATTAGTGGGTCAGTGTTGCTCACGAATGTGTCACTGATGCTACAAATGGCCTCTTCACCCCCATTCGTGAGAATCAACTTGCATTAAGTTCAGTTGTGAAGCTAGTTCTTGCAAGTAGCAGAAAGCATATGTTGGATATGGGCCTGTAGGGTCCCACTTGTGGCCAATTACTTGCTGACGGGTCGCATAAACTTCACTTTGAATAATCTCCAGGTGGATATCCCTTTATCATGTGCATGTAGGTCTCTCAATTTGGATCAGATGGGGAGGGGATTGAGGTTGGATGTGATAGGAAGAGGCTTATACTTATGATAACCAACTTCTCTTGATCTTCTTGAATCCTCTTATATTAGAGTTGCATTCTCTCGTCTAGAGAGAAATATTGAAAATACCTGATTATCCATTAAGCTTCCTTTATATGATGTAAATTATTAATAATATCTAGTAGTCATACTAACTGTGGATCACTCTCTCTTTCTCCTCTCACATAGTTAGGCAGATTGTTGGTCTATTTCAACTGTGTGAAGGTACTTAAAATCATGTAGATGCTGTTTAAACATCTTGATATGTAAAAGCCAAGCCTGTTTTGGTATTTTTCAGAGGCATGGTTGGTTAGAAACCTATGGTTCAGATTTTACTTGTAAAAAAGCATGTCAACGACATAGATTCTCTTTCCCTAAGAAATTTAAAAAAAAAAAAACACTTAAAAAAGGAATTATAACCGGAGGCTTTGCACAACATACTCAGGTTTGGAGTATCATCCAACCAAGTGTATGTGTCAGGCCAATTTGCATCAGTTTCGTGCGCCTAATGATATTCACATGTTAAAAGTCCACATTTGAGGTACAATAGAAATGCTTGTTATTAACATATTTTATTGATTTTTGTTTATCTTTTTGTAGTTTTTGAGACTGATTTTTGACAGAAACTTAGGCATATTATTCCATTCTTACTGGGTATCTATCTACCTTGGACGGCACTGTGGGATGCACCTTGGATAAAAATGACCTGAAAATCACATGGATACTGGTAGAGACGTGTGGGTTTATGAGTAGGTTCTATTCTTGGTTGTCTTAACTTTGTAAACATCACCACTTTGGAAGTATCCAACGTCTAGAAATGAGAGGGAGAAAAAAGGCGTTTTGTTTCATCTAAAGCCTTCCCAATTAACTGGGGTTTGTTACATATAAATCCTTTTCTTCTACTCTCTATTTTACTCTATCAAGGCCATAGTTTTAATTAGATCATAGGCTATCAATTTTTATTTATTTATTTATTTTTGAAGTACTCTACAAGCGTCCTTTGGGCCTTCCACTCACCCTTTAACGACCTTCAACTTTGACCACTACCTTACTAATCCAACTTTTCTATCTGTGATGTAAAAAAAGGTGGCTGAAAAAAAAATATGAAAAAGATCGACAGTATTTATATTAAAAAGGCCCAAATCCGATAGCTTGATTACACCGTGCAAAGCCTTCAGCCTAGGATCACGTAATTACAGAAGAAAGCGATAACAGATGGCTATTTGTTTGGCAAGAAATTATACAGCTGTCGTCTGATCCTGTGTGATCGGACCATTGATAATGGCGGTATCCAACCTGGATAAAGTCCACTCATGGCCATCATAGAAAAACTCCAGAACCTTTCATCCATCCTATTATTATTATTAATTGCTGCAGCAGCTGCTGTTGTTCTGACCATGGGGGGTAGTCAGTGATTGCACTCAGGGCCCGTTTGGATCCTACCAAATAAGGACTATAATCACTCGACAAGAGAACTCTTACATGCGAACGTGGACCGTCATGCTATGTTTAGATAATCCGATATGTAGTTCTCAGGCTATCCCTGATCTCCACTACGAGAATTTTGGTCCCCCCCCCCCCCCCCCCCTGCATTCGTCCATTTTTTGGTCCCCTACTAACTGCATAGTTTAGATAATCCGATATGTAGTTCTCAGGCTATCCCTGATCTCCACTACGAGAATTTTGGTGGTAGCCGTCCGATTCATTACGGAAATTTGCCAAAAAAAAAAAAAACAAAAAGAGGACCAAAAATCTAATAAAGAAAGATATTTCGGCAATCCACTGATCTGGTGCACCTCACTACTAAATTGTGACAAAAACTCACCTATGTGGGTAAATCTCAACCATTCAATTTGTGGCCTTGAGTACACAGTCGATACAAACTGGAAAAGTCCCAAACGATCACGCCCATTCTGGAAAAGTCAAATTTTCGTAGAACAAGACTAGAGATTCTTTCACGGAAATTTTCATAAGAGACTACAACCAGGTTCAATTGATCCGACACAGGCTTCTCACATCGTAAGGATCACCATCCACTCATTGAGTGGACCACAATCGAATACTGTTGTTAATCAATTGCTACACATTGTTTTCTATGGTGCAGCCCGGTGGACGGGGCTGATTTTTGCACAGGGTCATCCTCATGGTGGGGCAACAACCTATTGGAAGAGTTTGATGTCTCTCTCTCTCTCTCACACACACACGATAGGCTGAAGTTATGTGCAGGTGAAACAGAAGTCATGGACAAACAGTTGGACCTGAGACCTCTTATCTTTAAGATTCAATAAGCATTAAGAACCACAAATATCACGTGGTGGCGTGGTGCTGCACCATGTTCTAAAAGAGATCGGGAAGCAGCTTCTTACCATGATAGCAATTCTCGCTCCAGAAATTTCTTGGAAGCTTTTCAAGATTTTTTAGGCTTTTCATGGGAAAATCTTTGCTGAAAATTAAATATTTAAACATATTTATTCTTAATTATTATTAGTATTATTATATATAACAAATTCCTCAATGTATGTTTCACTTCCTATTACGATAAAATCACACGATATTTTAGATCAGCCAAGATTGTGAAGATTTGGCAATAATATAGTCTAATGGATTTGTGGGGATACTATCACGCCATTTTCAAAACCTGGGAAAAAAATGTCAAACTGCTTTTTTTATTTTTTTTTTACACGCGCACACACACCCTACACACTCACGCTAGTGGAATTTCACCACCTATGGGTACTCGAACCCTTGACCGGGAGTTGAAACTCCAGAGAGTCTACCACCCGAGCAAGAGTAAGGACCCAAAATGTTACCCTGCTTGTTACATCAGGATCTTAGATGTGTAGGAATTTAAGCATATATGGCCATTAACCTCTCAGATCCAAATTCAAATAACATCCAAACACCTCCAATTTCTCTATTTCATACAAAATCTGAAAGTTTCTCCTCAACAAAACCTTCACCAGAGAGAAGGCATGACACTACTTGTGGACCTTTTGTGTTAGGCATGATACACCATTTAAGCAGTTGATAAGGGCGGCCACTTAAAAAAAGAAGACAGATTTACACATCCTATAGATAACTCAAAGCAGGGCCTCGTGTTATACATTCAAGTCTCCTTTTTCATTACAAAGTAGCAACTACAAGGGCTACTACCACCTACACCCCAAAACCAGAGAATACATGTAGAAAAGACGAGAAAGAAGCCTACAAGTTTTCTATTTATTCATATACCTACTATGTGATCCCATCCCAGGATATTTTCTCGTTACTACTGTTAAGGCCTGTGTTGGTGGAACATCGCCTATATCACCCGACTCCCACCTGCCAAAACAAGAAAAGAAACCATGTTATACTCAATATGGGTTCAACTTATTTAATTTCTTTGATTCCTGTTTGAAATCCTCAGTTTCTTCCCCCTTTTGTCCATCCCTAAACCATGGTCTAGAGTATGCATCAATACAGAACCTTTTGTTTTCGATATTAGTAGGTTCTAATTTCAAAACCAGACTGCACTTTTTTTTCTCAGTAGTTCAGTCTCAAATGGTCCAACCTGTCAGCCCAACGAGTCAGACCTGGGGCGTCTAGGTCATTAAATACATAAGCAGTACTTCTATTCATGCAACAAAACTTTCAGTAATCAGCCATTAGCATCATGATTTCATAAGCAGCATTCAATGGCTCAAGCTCACCAGCTCAGATCAACGCTTAAACCTCTTGAACCATTTGAACTTAGCATTAAGAATGGTTTCCTTCACTGAATGGGCAGCCAACTCATTATTTTGCATGGTTCAGTCCAAACCGATTTGACTGGCTAATCCAGTCCAGGCCTTGAACACTGGTTATGGCTTCCAAACTTTCACAAGGTATTTACTTTATATAATGCTCTGCCTGTGTTTTTCTTTTTACACATGCCCACACCCACCCACACCACATGGGCACTTGACCCCTGGTCTCAGTGTCGAAACAGAGACCTGTCCATCAGTGAGCCATGGGACCCGACCCAGCTAGGGTTGTCCTATGGGGTAGTTTTTTGCAGCATCACCTATCCCCGTACAGAACAATGGCTATAAATATTTCTAGTAATTCAAGCAGGCCACCGTTTAATATTATACGCTGCTTGAAAGGTATCCCAGCAGCCACCACCTGCCGAATTTATAAAATGGGTACCATCCAAACCAACCACTTAAATGCAGGAATATTTCCAATTTGGTGTTAAACAGCCAAATTTCGGCAGCAAATGACTGGAACGATCACCTAAAAGTATAAAAAATCAAGAAACAGACAATCACTACGGCCATTTAAGAAGACAGGAAATACAGCCCCCCATATACAGATCAATATCATGGCTTTCTGGAATACAAGTTCAGCAGTGAATGTGGGCCAGGTTGGATGTTTTGGCTAGAGCTCAAGGCCCATGGACTGGGCCCACATAAGAGTTTTGAGGCCTGATAATTAATTGGACCAAAACAAAGCTGGGATAATATAGCAACGCCATAAGGTTATGCACTTGGCTATCATCCTCGCCTAGATGGTTTGCCAGCAGGATCTGCTGGATCTGGGTATTTAACTGAATGGGTAACTGACCCACTCACACCCCTAACTACAAGATGGCAAGTAATGGATGCAGTTATGTCAGTCGATAGTGTTGTAACCCGGGTGAATGAAACTTTACATCTCTAAGTACCTAGCTTCCCACATGAGAGAAGTAATCAATCAGCACAAGCCAGGAGTTTATTTTTCTGGTGGAATCAACAGTGAGCAGACAAGGCTGGGAACTACCTTTATAGCTCATCTTTTACTGAGTCAGGCTGTACAGCAGCATCTCGATTCTTCTCGATAAACTCGATGATGTCCTCTTTTGTCCTATTCCCATCATATGGCACTAGCTTGCCACTTGAAGATTGAAAGTACAATGTCGGGTAACCTTTAACGTCAAAAGCATCATTTGGGATATCATTAGCAGTTGCATCCTGAACAATTGAGTGCAGCAGTGAACCATGTCAGATAGGTAAAGTTCAATAACAAAATAAATTGAAGAGCATAATATCTGAGGAAAACCCAATTTTATAAAGACCATAAAATAATTTATAGATGGTAGAACTGCAGAAGAGTTGAGTGAAAATATATCTAATGAAGTACAAATATGAAAACCAAACAAAATAAAATAAAGCTTACTACTATTAGTGACAAAAGAATAACCATTCAAAGTTGACAGCAAAAGATACATGAAAGCATCTTGCTGGTAGCAAAACCAAGACCCGGTTATAACTTGTTATTTCATTTTGGCAAATTACAGTGAAGCTCCCCCCAATATTATCTCGAGAAAACATCAAAATCTGAAAATCTTCTAAGAAATTCCCATGCCAAGAAATTGCAGAGAAAGAGATGGGTCACTATGGTTCTGCCTGAGTTTTGGAAAGATGGAAGGCTACACTACTGGACCTGGGACACCTCAAAATAATTCCAATGACAGTAGATGGTAAACAAAAACATGCAGCATGGATAACAAGTATTTCAACTGTTAATTTTCTCTCACATCCATCTTGTTCAAAAGCAACACAACAGTGTCAAACCAGTATATGTTCAGTTCATAACTGAAGCAGGAATCACCAAACTGCAATAATTGCAGCAGCAAGCAGCATCCATTACTACTGGAACATGAACATGCTTTTCTAACAGGAACAAGGAGAAAAGGCCTTGAAGAGTTGAATGTAGTTACAAAAAAAAACTCCAGTGTAAGAGGGAAAAATAGGAAACTTACTATCTTTGCAATGATCACACCCTTATCACCTTTAAATGAGATGGCAACTTCATCTAAGATTGGTGCTAATTTCTTGCAGTGTCCACACCAAGGTGCATAAAACTCGAGCAGAACTGTAGAATCAAATTCATGTCAAGCTATTTTATGGCCTTCGAAAATTTTATTAGTACCAGTAGCAGTAAGATGGCCAAAAAAAAACAGACAAAAACAAAAATATATATGTCAGATGGCACAAACTGTTTGTAAGAACTTTTCCAAAGAAAAACGCTACTATTGGGCTGACCTTATGAGAGCTTCCCACGCTGTGGGCTCCGTCATGATGTGTATTGGACATCCACCCACGTGCCCTACCATAATGGGCCATGTTGCCAAAAATCAGCCAAATCCATGACTTAAGTGGGTCACACCCCAGGGAATAGTTGAGAGTGGATGCCCACCAGTTAAAACTTTCCTGATTGTTTGTGGAGCCCACTGAGATGTGGTTACGACGTCCAACATGTCCATTATGTGTATCCCACATGGATGAGGGGTCACCAAATTTCAGGCCATTCCAAGACTCAAGTGGGCCCCACCAAGTGATTTTAGATGTTTTACGCATGATTTTACATGGTTTCAGAAGGTGTGCCCACTGAGATCATCATAAGGCTGATTTTTGGGACATCCCATCCCGGGAGGGGACCCACCAGATGCACAGTTCAAATGTCCAACACACATCATGGTGGGGTCCACATAGCTTGACCTCACGGGAAGCTCTCAAAAGGTTAACTCATAGTACATTTTCCCTTCAATGAAATCAACATTACTAGTGTGATCGAGCTCTTTCATTTTGCGCATTTTATTTTATTTTTTAAATTTTTTTATTTTATTCGGCATAATCACAACAACCCTTTCAACAAAACTAAAGGAATCACCATTTCTTTGGCAAGTGAAAAACAATTGTTAATCTAAAGACATAATAAATACAAGAAATCCTGGAACTACAAAAATAACTCAATATCAGATTGTAATAACAATAATAGAAGTATATATTAATAGACTTGAGATGAAGTGAGATAAAGTGCTATATAAGAAAGTAGCATGCATTAAAACCTTGAAAAAGTAAGATGTCCTTAAGATTTCCTAATGTGTTGGGCAATCCCTGCCCTTATTTTGACAAACTTCTGTTTTTATCTGCTAAATTTCATCAATTGTCAAAGCAAAATCCAAAAAGAGATGTTGTCAAGTACAAACCATTTTTTCCAGAGTTGAAAACCACATCATGGAGGTTGTCAGCAACAACAACCTTGACAGGATCATCGTTAGCTTCAGGAATAGGCTCAGATTTCACAAATGGCTTTATGTTTCCATCCTACATGTTGTCAAGTCAGAAAACATGATCAATATCAGAATCTTAATCTGTGAATACCGCTACAGCTGTATGGAAAGGTTAGATCTAAATTTCTAATACATAGTAGAATAGGCATGCAAGAAATCTGAACTTCAACAATAAACTTGCATGCAGTGTGAGAAGAAAATGTAAAGAAAGGAGAAGCATCACCATATACTCCTTCAACCAGAGAGCAATATGATCCGGCTCCAGATTTGGTTTAAGATATTTCTGGCCATCATTAGTTTGTATGATGATGAGGGGCACTTGTTCCTCTTTAAGGCCAAAGTACTGTTCAAAAAAAGGCAATTCCAATTTTAAAATATAAAAAAAAAAAAAAAAAAAAAAAAAAAACAGTGAGCGAGAAGGAAAATGTCAAGGAGCCACACAAAATAACAGATGCCAACAAAAGAAGGCTATGGTCCAAGCTTAAAGGAAATTAACCTGGAAGGCACCTTGACTAGCCTCTATATCACCAAGCAGAAAGCTTATGCCCTTTCCTTTGCTATCCTCAGCAACTTTATGGTATTTAGACTTAAAAGCCTCAAACTGGTCACTGCTGAAATTCAAGAAGAGCATAGCCTACCCATTTGGGAAATGGCAACAGAGAACATTAGATGCACATCCGAAACATGCAAATGTCAGAAAAAAGAATTCAATGATGCAAGCCACATTGTCCAAACATTTACTGCAACATGTCCCCCAAAGAAAAAAAAGCAACATCTCCACTAGTGCATAGAATAATATGGCATTGAATGACCACAAACACCAGTAATCAAGGAAACCAAAAACCAGTAACTAATATGACGAGCATTCCAGATAGTAACAATGGCGAGTGCCTGATAAACTGACTAGAATCACAATGAGTAGGTACACTGATATAGAAGGAATTTGGAACTTTCTATGAACTGTTTTTTATATTATCGATATTACTTTTATAAACTCATAACCCAATCAGATCCTGAAGAGAACAGCGGTCACCTTCTCGTCCATTGCTTCTTTGCCAAAGGAGTGTGTGATTGCTTTCTTTCTATCTATGCTTGGTGTGGAGTGGGTTATGTTTGTTCGCAAATGGTGATTGGCAGTCCTAGAGGATAATTTTTCTCGTTCCTGACATGGGCTGGCCATCTCGGCATTTGTGCTCACTATCTGTGATTTGGGACCTGTGGAAGGAACAGAATAACAAAGAATTTGGAGACCGGTGATGAATGCATGGAAGTAATAGGAAATATTGAAAAATCTATTGCAGCAGGGGCCTCTTATTGAAATATTTTCTTGAAATATTGCATTCTGGTTAGAGATTTTGAAGGCAGTGCTCTCGGTGAGGTAGCATCCTCTATGCCTGCTGAGGGATTGACAACCAGCCAACATGACCTCTGAAGGCAACTCATTCGCTAGGCAACATAATCTCTTTAGAGATACTGAGCAAGATGTTATGGGAGCTAATGCAATTTCCTCAGGAACTGATGACTGCAATGGAGACAAGTTGTGTGTAGTATTAGAAGGTATGACGCTTTCTTTGAATGTCACAAGGTTAACAGGTTGTTGAAGGTGATCAGCTGATTGTGTTCAGATTGGCTTGTGGCAATGGTCAGTCCTTCCCTGCAGAGGCTTGAAAAATTATCCTTAGGAGATTCAAATCTTAGGTAATTGATTGGAATTCCTTTTTTCTCATATTCAAGGAGAATTGAATGAGGCTGTGACTGCTCCAAAAAAAATCAAAAAAGAATAAGGCTGTGGATTCATTTGCTGTGGTACAGTTTTCCCCTCCATCATGATAGGCACAACATGTTAGAAGACTTCCATTGACATTTGAAATTTTCTAAATAGGACAAGTTCTGCATTCAAAATGAGATAATTTACATGCTTTTCCAAAGACAATCACTCCTTCCATGTTAGTAATGTTACAACTTGTTTCCTAGACATATTTACTGCTCTAAGAAAAAACCATGCAACTGTTATCAGTTTATCCATATGTCTAACACCTTTGAACTGTTCTCAAAAGCCTAGAGTTTCTGTAAGTAAAGAAATTGAAAGGAGAAATAGAAACTTGACAAAGATATATCAGCAACCTAGAAAAGCCATTACCTTTGCATTCTGGTTGTTGAAGAATTTTACAACAAAAGGATGATTATTGGAATCTTTGTTAAAGATAGTTAGAATGGGTATGCTAGCTTCTTCAACAAACTTCTCCATTGCATCCACATGAAAATCCTGCATGGGTAGGATAAGAAAATGAACCAGTGGGTGGAGAGAATTCCCCATCTGCAAAATGGTTATATAAAACAAAGATGCAAAATACAAGTCATGAAGAGCCAACAATACCTCAAAATCAACAACACGTTCATCAAATGGCTTGAACAACCTAAGAATGGGTTGCTTTACTGTTGATTCCCCTCGTGGAAGGAGTTTAGCATCCGAGGTATGACCAAAATCATAGTCAGAGCGCAATTTCTCTGCTAAGGTTGTAAAGTTTTCAAACTCTTCTCCAGAAAATTTTGGAAATATCCCCACCTAAATGGATGTACAAAGAAATCAGAGCTATCCAGGAATTGCCAGAAATTAAAGAAAATTAGAGCTATCAATGCGTTCCTGGAAATCAAAGGATCAAAACATGAAATAAGTTGAGCACTTACAACAAAAACCTTCGTGTCTCCAATAAGATTTCCAGCATCCTCTGAAGATTTTATTTCAGTAGATGCAGGACCAGCTTGCTTCTTCAAATATTCAACTATACCATCAGCATCCCGAGGACCTTTGAATTCTTGGATAGTCTTTCCTCCATTTCTTAGAATTTTAATAGTGGGGAAACCTTTCACCTCATACTCACTGGCAAGGTCTTTGTTTACTTCATCATTGGCATCAACCTTGGCGAGAATAACTGGGGGGTCATGGCTGCTCAATATGGATGCAGCTTTTTCATACTGCAAGTCAAGAAAGTAGGAACAATCGAATGTTGAGAATAAGTCAAGAATCTATTCACGCAGATCGTTTAAAACTTGTAAATCAAGAAGAGCATACATGCAAGAAGTTAACACAAGAAAATTATTAGGGAATTGATTACCTCAGGAGCGAGGTTCTTACAGTGCCCACACCTGTAAATCAGAAGGAAAGAAATAAATTAAAAATAAAGAACAGATGTTTGCTCCTTATTGCAAAAACGAATTTATCATGTGGAAATTGATTTCTATATCCACAGTTTTCGTCAGAAAAATAAACAAATTGTCGATTTCCATTTCCTCGAAAAGAGGGGCAGGTTGGGGGGAATCTATATTTCCACTGTTAAGACAGAGAGCTCTTGCTTTTTAACCGTTGTTGACCTGGATTCTTTACCAAACATTCTCCTTTGATGTGATGTTTGGTTTTCCATATCCATTTTTCATTTCCACCAATCCAAACAAGCCCAGGGAAATGACCCAGTGTATCAAACATGATAGAATCTAGATTTTTAGCTTCAAGGTAGGGCTAGAAATTTCCATCCTCTATGGAGAGCATGTGATCCTTCAAATGTAATGAGATGGACAAGCTTTTGTCTCCTCCATATTAGATTATCCTTGTTCAATGATTCCCTTGATTTACTGAATTATCTACATATTTTGAGAATGCATGCAATAATCAAAGCCATAATAACCAGATATGACATGAGACACTATGGATACATGTCAGGAATAAATAGGCACCAAGAGGTGTACAGTGGGGCAGGTAACTTGGTAAGTCTTCAAGCCCCAAAGAGGTGCATTGTGTGGCAGATAACTTGGTAGGAGGCTTGCAAGCCCCAAAGACGCCCTATCTATAGCCACCATTGCATGCGGCACATGTGCCAACTTGGCAAGTGCATGGAAAATCTGAGCAGTGAATTAGGGAGCCCCCTACTGTGAAGCTGACCATGTGAAAAATTCAGGCTCATCCACTCACTCCATTGGTCAACTAATTGAACAGATCATCAACTACCATTTTTAGATGCACCAATTGTTAGAGTAAGAAAACTTAATTGTAGAATACCGACCAACTATACAACTGTTTTATTGGTCATGATCCTCTTGCTACAGGGACTTAAGCATCTGAACTCAACCCAACACATGCCAACGTGAAACACAAGCCCAAGATCAGGCCTATACACCAGGGCGAGTGGCCTCACATGGTATTTGGCCTGGCCAAGGAATGAAGCCAGCCTGCTCATCAGGCAGACCACACACATCTGATAAGCATGGACTGTAGGACAGTTTTTCTTCAAAGTCCAATTCTGTTAGTACTATGCGGGCGGAAGTGAAACACAAGACCAAGATCTAGCCTATACATCAGGGCGAGTGGCTCACATAAAATTTGGCCTGGCCAAGGAATGAAGCTAGCCTCCTCATCAGGCAGACCACGCACGTCCACCAAGCATGGACTGTAGGGCAGTTTTTCTTCAAAGTCCAATTCTGTTGGTACCATGTGGACCAAGTGCCCTGATCAGGGCAGAGGAAAAATACACTATGGGGCCCACCGACCTGGATCTCCCACCATTAAGAGATCATGAACAGAGATAAACTCTCATGTGTCGATAGAGAGAAACTCTCAATCTGTTATAACAAGTTGCAACAACCTAGAGATCATCCCATTTTCAAAGCACTTGTAAAGCCTTTTAAAGACATGCACTGGTTGTCCATAAAAGTACACAAGATCATTCTATCTTTTCAAAATAAACTCTAAATTGTATCAGATAATCTTCTCGATTTCATATGTTTTCCACTGTTTGAACTTCTTTCCTAATGGATCCAATCATCACTTCTTTCTCTTCCGGTGGACCCCACCCATCATCCAGTGGGTTCTCATTTTATCTCCTCTCCTTCACACCTCTTCGATACATACACAAACTGTGGACCCTACACACCTCTCTAAGTTCTTGTTTGTCCTCCATCTAACCATGTGGGCCCCACATTCACACAGTAACTTTCCGACACCCGACTTGAGCCCTCTTTCTTCCCACAACCCCCATACTCTCCTCCTTCCTACTGGTTGCCCTTGCCAAGTCCAGTCCACAGCCGTATCATGCACAGTCAACAACCATCATTGCCACCACTGCTGGTCGTTTCCAGCACAGCAGGCGGCTGGATCCATCACCAACAGTGGCCCGATCCATCACCGCCAGTGGCCCGATCCATCACACCAGCAGCACCGCCCACAGTTGACAACAGCAGCCGAGCACCGGATCATACAACCTCCTCCGACAGCAGCCACTTCACATTCACAACACTGATCCGACTACCCCTGTCCGAACGGTTCTTACATCTCCGTTGCCCGCGTATGGGGAAAGTACCCATCACAAGTTCAGATGACAAGTCCCCTTCGCATCTCACACCAGCCATCCGGCAGTACAGGAAGAGTGGTCAAGAAGACGCACGCATGACTAGCTCAACGGTCAGGATCAAACAGACGCATCCGACCGGCCTAAGATGGACGGAAATCGCAAGGAGAAAAAAGAAACCCTAATACGCAAGACTACCACTGCCATCGGATCAACTCGATGGACACTACCACCTTTGAATAAACATCATCGACCAAATGAAATGAAATGAAAGTCGATCTAAAGATCTGAAAGATAGAGAAGGGGAAGAATAGAATACAATACCAAGGAGCGTAGAATTCGACGACGATGAACGGGTTTTTGGTGACGGTCTCAGAGAAATTGCTGGCGTCGAGGGTGAGAACGAACTCTTTAGAATCAGGGGCAGAATCAGGAGTTTCAGATCCATGAGTTTCAGATCCATCTGCAACGGCCGAGAAGACAATGGAGAACAAGATGCAACAGAAGATGAAAACCCTAGCAGCCATTTTGAAACGCCAGCAGCTCTTACTACTTTTCCACGCTCTTATTCTGGTATAGGGGGGTGACATATATAGGGAGAAACCGATAGACGAGAACGGGAATCGCGCATGGGGATTCACAGAAGTACTCGCGGTTGAGCGTGGTTTCTCGCACTCGCCTCACCTGTGGAATCGAGGAGAGTACGTGTGAGAAATCGGAGCCGGTCGACGGTCCGCATTTGGTTGTCAGACTGCATTTTCTGAACCATGAGGCCGGATCCAATACAAGCGTTTCTAGTTGAAGATCACCTTACAAATCGATGGGCAGCACTCGCCATGGTTTTTTCATGACATCCAATCCTTCCATCATGTGCGCCCACTCCTATTCTCGTCTAGGGTCAGAAATCAGGTCTATCCAAACTAAGGTCGGCCACACCACGTAAAATCATGCTAAAACCTCTAAAATCACGTTTTGTTGCAACCTGAGTTTTGGAATGGTCTTATTTTTCATGTAGATTCATCCTCTTGGATCTTTTGTAATAGATTATATGGCATGAAATCATGCACTAAAGATGTGGGGCCCACAAAAGATATGGAAATCTTTTAATGGTGGGCATCCCCATCCCAGAAAACCCTGTAATGTGGCTAACATAAGTTTTGGATCCGTCTGATATTTGGTAACCAGTCATAAAATCAGGGTGCTAAAATGATGGACGGATTGGATGTCAGAAAAACATCACAATGGGCTCCACACATTGATTTGCACTTAAAATGCCGGTTTGGTTAGAGGTAAATGATGGTAATTTGCGGTGAAAGCATGGTACAGGGAATACCATCCCGTAAACGGTGCGACTTTCCACCTATATTCAAAGCAAAACTCTTCTGGGAACCACCTAACGTATGTGTTATATCCATTATGTTCATTCATTTTTTGAAATCATTTTAGTCAGATTCTAAAAAATGAGGCAGATCCAAAGATCAAATAGACCACTCCACATAAAACAGTAGGTTCAATGGTGGACGTCATTGTTCTCATTGTGGGCCACCTGAGCTTTGATCTGCCTCATTTTTTGGGCTTATAATCTAAAATGATCTGTAAAAATGAATGGAGGGCATGGATGAAACATATAAATCGTTTCCAATAATGTTTTTCCATGTAGCGCATGTAGCACTATACGGGTGCACACAATCTGAGAATCTCAATGGAATGCTGTAATTGGTAAAATAATAATTATTTATTTACCATTGACCAGCGGTAAAACAAACAGGCCCTAAGCTTAACCTAGAAACGTCTGCATTGAATCCGGCTTACTTGATGATAGGCAGATCTGAGTTGCAGCACGTACGACACGAATCAGCGGTTCTGTAAATTGAGCCAAAAGTATGATATCGCCTGATGATCAGATAAAATAATCTAGGCGGCTGGAATTGCCTGATGGACACGAGAGATCTCTCAAACTTGTGAGGCGGGCGTCGCATGTGTAGGTGTCCTCGTTCTTAGACTCGCCCTGTCCTTCGTGCGCCATGCCCTAGCCTAACGATACACCAGCTATATAGCTGCTGTATTGACGTCAGAAAACTCTGTGGGTCTGATGATGAGATATGTGTTATATCCAAGCTGTTCATCCATTTGGCAAGCTCGTATTAAGGCTTAAGATAAAAAATAGGATAGATCTAACTATCAAGTGTACCACACTGAAAAAAGCCGTGGGTATTGAACGTCTACCACTGAAGCCCTTTTTGGGTCAAAGAAGTTTTGGATCAGTATAAACTTTTTTTTTTCACTCTTAATTTAGGTCATCGTGACCTTAGGAACAGAGTAGATGGAAAATAAATGTTATGGTGGGCCCTGTGAATTGTTTAACGGTGAAAATCATTATCTCCGCTGCTATTTGTGGTGTGGTACGGGTGATCTTTGAATATGATTCATTTTTGCATTATATCTAAAATTATCTCTAAAAATAGATGAACGGTGTAGATATAATAAATACATCACTGTGGGCCATGTAACTTTGAGCTCCTTTGAACCGTTCGTACAATGCGGATCTCGAGGAGCGGCAGTGCTCGTCTTCGCACGACACGTTTACACCAGCCAATCCGCTTCCGTTCACCTGACGAGAGGCTTGGACTCCGTGCATGCGTGTCAGGTTGGCGATGCGTGCCCGTGAGCGCACCCAGGAGTCCTGTTAGCGGCGCACGTGCTCCTTGGAAGGATACGGATTGCGCTGGTGTAAGTTCTTAATGAAACCATTTGTGTATTTATTTTATCCACACTGTCCATTCATTTTAACATCTCGTTATATTTCATGAGGCCACGGTTCAAGCGTATCTAAACTTTATATGGACCACGCTGCAGAAAACAGTGGGACAGTAATATCTACCTTTGACACCTACGTAAGGCACAACCATGTTTATTTGTCATCTAACCTCTTTATAAGATCACTACATATATAGTGAAAGGGAAAACATGGATGTCATTTTGATATAAAACTTATGTAGCCTGGAAGTTTTCAGTATCAAGAGTCCAATCCCTACTACTTCTTTGTTATGTTCCACTTGAGCTTTGTATATCTCTAAATGATGAGATCACGGAAAGTGGATCGAAACCATAAATAAAGCACCTATGTTAGGGTGGGCCTATAAAGTTCTTTTACGGTGTACCTTGGTGGTGTTTGGTTCACTGCATGGGAACCTGGTTAGATTGAGCCCAAACTATGGGGCCATTGTGATGTATGTGCCTTACATCCACATGTCTGTTCATTCTAAGATATTATATTTTAGAGCATGATGAAAAATAAGAAGTAAATCTAAATCTTAAGTGGACCAAAATATAGGAAACAACCTTAATTAAATATCCATCATTAAAAACTTTATAAGGCCTGTTACAATGTTTATTTTTCATCTAACCTATTGATAAGGTTATGGAAATTTGAATGAAGAGCCACATGAATATCAGCTTGATTCAAAACCTTTGTCACACACGTGAAAAACTTTTAATGACATAGGCTCCTTTATTATGGTACACCTGAGATTTAAACCTACTTCATTTTTTAGATTATGCCCTGAAATGAGTTTGCAAAATGTGGACTGCAAATACAAGGCACATACTTCACCGTGAGCGCTACGGTAAGATCACACCCACCTCGGTGATGAAAAGTAGATAGCGTGGGGTGTAACTAAGCTTGCTGAGTAAACTCTGTAGGGTTTGGCCGTGATTTGTATATTTTATCATTCCTTCCATCCATTTTATCCTAAAATTCACTCCCTTCATCCTTTTTTTTCCGTGAAATTTTAAGACATCAGGCAAAGAGTGAAGCATACCCAAAGTTTAAATGAACCACATTATGGGAAACAATGTGAATTGAACATCTACTGCTCAAAATTTCGTCGAGGGCTACTAAAGTTTTGGATCAAGATTATGCTTGTGCTTTCCCTGCATCTATGTTTTCGTGATCTTATGTAAAGGTTGATGACCAATAAACATTACCGTGGGACCAGAAAAGTTTCAATAGTGGAAATCATTATTCCCACTGCTGTTTCCTGTGGTATGGTACACCTGAGCTTTGGATATATTTTAATTTTAGTACCAACCCCTTAAATGGGCTGGAAACAGGGATGGACGGTGTGGGTAAATCACAGATATTCACGGTGAGCTGAGCAGAGTTTACTCAGTGCGATAATCCGTTTCCCGGTGAATCCGGGATCCACCAAAGCCGCAACCGTTGAGTTGTACCTGCGCATCTGCACGTGCCAAAGACTCATTGCTCACACGTGCCACATGTATGTCACCATCAGGTGGTCCCGTCTAAATGCGCTGATCCAAAAGCTACGTCGGGACATTCTTAAGGTGGACCACGTGCACAAAATAAATGAATGGTTGAAATTTATTCTGTGCAAGTGGTCCAGAGGTCTTGGTATCGACTCCTAGAGGGGTGGCTAACAGTGAAGTGTGAATTGACAAATGGTGTACTAACAAGCTAACCGAAAAAATATTAAAATTAAAATTAAATAAAAAATATATAAAAATAAAAATATGAATGGTTGAAAACACAGACCAAAGTGACCATCAATGTGCACGTGGGACCCACGAGATGAGCGCAATGAGCTGACATTCGGGCGATGACGTGTTAAGCGATGGAGCCGCCTCAAGATAAGCTGCGAATGCGATGGCAGTGCCACTCCAAACGCGCGATTCTCGTTCAAACCCCTAAACATTTGCCCACGTGGTTTTGGTGCAAGTGGCCGCGTTAGGAAGCGCCTAGCGCCTGACGCGGATTTCCTGTGCACCGGGCACAAGAAGTTCCGGTGGTCGGAAGCTGTGTGAGGTTACATAGATTCCCGTGGAAAATGCTCTCCGTCCATCAGTTTCAAAAGACTAAATCATTGAGATACGACACATCGTGCGGGCCATACGAAATGAAGCAGGGAACGGGAAACATTCACTGTTGAGACCTATAGGAGCTGACCATGATGTTTATATGCCATCCAAACCGTTCATAGGTTACTAAGATGACTTGTACGCACAAAATTCATCCGGATGCAAAACTTACGTGGTCCCCGCAAAATTTCTAGTGGTGTGCGTTCAATCCATGCTGTAGCATGGCCCACATGAGTATGATCTTCCTGATTTTTATATTCTTTCGTACTGTGTGTTCTTTCAAAACTGATGGACGGAGGGGATGTGTCACGGTCATTTCTATGACCCGCACAGCTTCCGCTTAAGGGTGCCGTGAGTGGGGTGGATTGCTGACCGTGGAATTGATAGTGATTCATGTGAGTTACATCCATGCCGTCCATCCGTTTTGAAAGATCATTTTAAGTTGTAATCCTACAAATGAACGAGATCCAAATGTCAGATGGACCACAATGCAGGAAATGGTGGTAATCGACCGTTAACAACTTACCATGGGCCACAAAAAATTTAGATCAAGATAATATTTATACCATATATTCATCCATGTCTTTGTGACCTTATCAACGGATTGGATGGCAAATAAAGAGTAGTGACTCCCTTCAAGTTTTAAAGGAAGGAACTCAATTGCTACTATTTCATTTGGTATGGTCTACTTTAAATTTGGATTTGTTTTATTCTTTTTAAATATGCACTAAAATGAGCTCTCAAAACGATGAATGGTACAAATGAAAGGTACAAACATCACAATGGGCCTCACAATTACGATCCATGTATCCACCCAAGCAGCACCCCTTAGCAACTTCCTATGCCAGGGGCAAAGGCAACCCGTGACTGCTAGCGAAACTCAGCAGGTATGAGGGGGCTATATATAGAGTTGGGCATCAGGCCGAGTCGATTGAATTAGGGCGACACGACTTGATCTAGTTTTGAAATAGGCCTAATTCGAACTCGACTCAACTCGGTACTGAGTCCAGCATGCTTGAACCACTCCGAATCCAGGTCTGACCTCCAACCTGATTAAAAGTGCCGACTCAATTCGAGTTGGCACCGATTCGCATCGAGAGATGAGGTGTCGCGCCACGAAATTCGGGTATTGAATAAGGTATTCGGGACCCGAATCCCAAGGTTCGTGAGTTATAATATAATGATATTTATTATAATCTACGTGATTCAATCAAATTCAATGAATATTCAACGTCATCTGAAAGAAAATATTACTTAAATTTTATTAAATTCAACTCTCTTGATATATTTTTTTCTACATCGAAATTTGGAATATAAACAAAACCTAAATAACAAAAACTGAATTAAATTTAAACTAAACCTATTTTTATAGAAAAAAAAAAAAAAAAAAAAAACTAATAGTAAAGGCTCGCCTGCTTGTAGTATTCCAGTTCTGCACCTGTGCATTTTTTAGTAGAATGATCATAACAGCCCAATAGGGTCATTTCTTACCCAAAATTTAAATGTTCAGATAATATCATTTTTTTAAAACAATAGAGAAAAATATAATACAGATAATGAATTAAGCAACAGAAATGTGAAAATACGATGCATGTGATAATTTTCATGAATTCTCATAACAATTATATAATTTCTTACAACACCGTACCCAAGTAGATGGTCACGTTGCATTAACGCCCACGCACTGGTACCTCATGGTGATAAACTCATTTATACGTTAGCTGGTTAACTACTGTTCCAGTTGTACCTCTGACGTATATCCACGCACACAATTATACTCATATGCCGTATACAAAGGAGACTCCAAAAGATCTAGTGGGTTATAGAGTCTTTCACCCAAGGGATACAATTGCTCTACTTACTGGTTTTAGGGTTTCTCACCCCAAAGGACATGATTGTCCTACTTGCTAACTTTAGGGTCTTTCACCTAAGGGACACGATCACCCTACTTGCTGATACAACTATATATATTTTTTTCTCACAATTAAATAATCAATAAAGAAGTATGAATAACATGAACAATTTTAAAATTAACAAAAATAAATAAATAATAATTTAATAAATCAAATTTTTACACTATAATGCAGGTTTTATACGATGTGCATAAATTCGATGTTATTAAAATTTAGTTTCTGAAATTGTTGATTTCTGTAATAGTGCTGAAAAATTTACAAGAACTCCTAAAAATACTAAAATACCAATTTTTGTCTCAAAATTTGAAATTTGAAATTATTTACTTATTTGCAATGTAAATAATTTATTTTATTCGAAATTTAAATTCCTATTTATTAATTTATAAAAATTTAGTTGTACCTTATATTTAAATTATTATTATTATTATTATTAATTTATTTTTATAACTTAAACTAGAGTTTAAATTAGAATAATAATTAGAAGTTTGAATTAATATCATATTAAATTTCTACTTAATTAATTTAAGAAATCATACAAGTCAGAGTTCATAATTCTTACCAAATAATTAAAATTTTGAATTATAATTAATTATTTTTAAAGCCTTCAAAGTCACCTTAAATTTAGATTTACATTAATTTAATTCTTACAACAACAATAATAATAATAATAATAATAATTTTTAATTCTCAATTAGTATAATAATATTAATCTTCAAACTTTAAAAATTAAAATTTTAATTTAACTGCTTGTTAACAATTTAATTGTAACCACTTTACTTTAAATTAAATTAATAAATCATTTTAATATTTGAAATTTTAATCAATCTAGATTAATTTAATTTAATTAATTATTATTTATGAAATTAGATACATATATTAAACAAAGCTTAAAATTTACAAATTAATTTAAGTTATTAATTTTATTTTTTTACTAAAAATAATTCTGAGTTAATTTCAACAATTCTGATATAAAATAATAAAATCTATCTACATATACTATATTACATTTGAGTTAAAAATTCATAACTTAATTTGAACATATTCTATTTTTAATAATTTACATTTATATAAATGAATTTTAAAATTTAGGAATAACTCATTTTAATTTTAATATTAATAAATAATATATATATATAGAATTTCTGAATTAAAATATAAACTTAGATAAATTGTTTATTTTATTTTATTTATATATAAATATAAATATATATATATATATATTATTTCAACGTTAAATATCAGAAATTTTATTTATATATAAATATATAAATATATATATATATATATATATATATATATATATATATATATATAATTTCAACATTAAATATCAAAAATATATAAAATAGAAATTCATAAATAAGTAGGATTCCCTACATAATAATCGACTGATAATAATATTCCTATCAAAATTTTGGAATAATAAGAATAATAATTAACTTAAGATCACCTACCTTAAAAGTCTGATGATCCAGCCCCGCTCTAATCTCTCTCTCTTGATGTACAGAGCTTTCTCTCTCTCTCTCTCTATTTTTGATTTGATTATTTCCTTCGTTTCTTTTTTTAAAAAAATTTAAATTATATATAAAGGGATGCGTAATGGAATGGAAGAGTGGAGATTATGGGATGGTTTCATTTAGTGGGAGGGTTCGGCGCCCATTATCGTACGAAAAGGAAGGAAGAATGAAGAAAGTGGTTTAGTCGACGTGCGAAAGATATACTTTTTTTTATTATTTTAAAGATATGGTGGGTTCCACTAACGATAATATAAATCTACTCTGTCCATCATCTCAGCCTGGCCATGAGAAGATATAAGGCCAAAAATGAGCTGATTCAAAACTCAGGTGAGTCACACACAAGCGGATAGTGGGGTTAGTTCTCACAAAAAAATGGGTTGTTACATGGGGGGGAGGGAGGGGAGAGGAGAGAGAGAGAGGAGGGTGGTGATGGTGGGGGGTGGCTACGGGCTTGGAAGAGGAGGGAGGGAGTGGAGAGGAGAGAGAGAGGGGGGGCGGTGATGGTAGTGGGTGGTTGACGGGCTTAGAAGAGGAAGAGGATGAGGGAGGGAGAGAGAGGGTTTGGGATCAGGTCGAGGTTGGGTGCAGCGTATAGGGTTATATATAATTAAAAATTATGATTTTTTATTATATATTTACTCGAATTTGTATTGAGTCAATTTCAAATTGAGTCGAGTTTGCCCAGATTGAGTTTCGATTCAAGTCAAGTCGGGTCAAATTACTGGGTAACTTGAACTCAACTAGTTTTGAATTCAGATTGCACGAATCCTACTCGGTTCAGACCGATTCACCTATTCGTTCGGGTCGAGTTGAACGAGTTGAATTAGGTGAGTTGAGTCATCCCCACAAGTACGATGGAATACGGTTGATCATTCTCACTACAGCACACAACACACGTGGAAAGGTTGCGTGTGAATCAGGACAATCCATCTACTTGGGCTAGTAATTGACGGTTAATGTAAAAAAAAATTTTAAAAAAATCACACCGTTAGAATAATTTTGGTCACCATTTTTTCTTCACATTCGGATGATGAACTTGGACTGTTGGATTTTTTTTCTCTGCCTCTGATAAGATTGATAATATCATCGATTTTAAAATATTTCACATCCGTAAAAAATGCATTAGATGCACCATCCAGGTCGATTCATCATTCTGCATTTTGTAGCGTGGACAGATCATAACTAAGAGCATGGCGCGCGCGCGCGCGCACACACACACACACACACACACATATATATATATATATATATAGAGAGAGAGAGAGAGAGAGAGAGAGAGAGAGAGAGAGAGTATGCTCCCCTGCGCACCTATGCACATGCGCACCTTTGCACACGTGTCATGGGTGTCTGATCTGAACGGTCCATGTGATGCAGAATTCCATGAAACCTCATGTGACAAATTTTCACCATGATCTAAAATTTTGTTAGGCCATAGCAAAGAGAAATGCAAATCAAGGGAGGAAAATGTTTTCATTTTTTATGGGCCATCAAAGTTTTAGATCAAAGTAAAACTTGGGCCTAGGGGGTTTCACGAGGTGCTGCTTCACATGAACGGTTCAGATTTTGGATCCACATCACGTAGGATGGGTTCTCAAAAAAGTTCGTTCGTATTACATACGAACTGGTTTGCAGGTGAGCATTTCCAGGTGAGCATTTCCGTGTATATATATTTTACAGTAATATATATATATATATATATATATATATATATATATATATATATATATATATATATATATATATATATATTACTGTAAAACTCATGGACCAAAGAGTTCCTCATAACTGATATCTCTGTGCAGCGAAGATGAGTGGACAGAGAAGGACTGATAAATTAACATACGCAGCACATGCAAGAAACTCTGCTATATAAATATATATATTACTGCAAAATTTGTGGACCAATGAGTTCCTCGTAATCGATCTCTACCCGGCACAGATTTTTCAGGGGTAAGTTTCCTTACCATCACTATATAGCACTGCGGCACGTGCAGGGAAAGATGAATAAGGACACATGTATCATAATGGCACATTTACGAGTGGACAGAGAAGGACTGGCAAATTAACATATGCAGCACATGTAAGAAACTCTGTACATGTGGGCCCAAGTAAAGATAGATGTGAGGTGTAGAGATGGATAAGGATACCTGTATCACAGCGGTACATTCACGAGTGGACAGAGACGGACTGGCAAATTAACATATGCAACACATGCAAGAAACTCTGTACATGTGGGCCCAAGTAAAGATGGATGTGAGGTGTAGAGATGGATGAGGATACCTGTATCACAACGGTACATTCACGAGTGGACAGAGGACTGGCAAATTAACATATGCAGCACATGCAAGAAACTCTGTACATGTGGGCCCAAGTAAATATGGATGTGAGGTGTGTGGCATTATGTCACGTATGCTTCAAAATAGAAGATGGACGATGGAAATTTGGCACATGCGACATGCGAGGGGCTTTGTATATGTGGGGTCCAAGTGAAGATAGATGATGGCACATGGGCATAGTGTCACATGTGCTGCATATAAGAAGCTTAACAATGAGAAGTTCGTGCATGCAACACATGTAGGGTGCTTGATACAAGTTAGGGCTAAGTGAAGATGGATGGTGCCAGATGTGTTGCAGTGTAACTTAGGGCCTGTTTGGGAGCATGGATTTGGAACCCCTTGGATTTGCAATCTTCCCTGTGTGTTTGGCAGTATGAATCAACTTTAATCTAAAAGAACCTATCCATGGTATATTTATAGGGGTTTGAATTTAATTACTAAATCAACTTTAATATTTCTAATTAGTGACATATGCAATTCTTGAGACAATGGATGTAATAAGCCTGCTGAAATATATGCTTTGCTTGAAAATGATGAAATTCCAAGTCTCAAATGAGCCATGAGCACAAGATCATGTCTAAGTGATTGACCAACGATTTTTAATCATTGATTTACATGGACAATGTTTGAACGGTACTGATCATCATTAGTAGGACATGTGCCAATAGAATGATAGTATATAGTGGCACACATGTTACACCTGCAACTATTGAAATAATTTTATGTGTAATCCAAGCTCTCACCATGGATTACAAACCCCTTAAGGAGGAGATTGGAAACCCCCAATTACTTTATGCTGCCAAACAACTAGGGATTTGAAACCCCCTCAAACCCCCTCCAATCCACCGTGCCAAACGACCCCCCATGCTATATGATAGAAGATGGACCATAAAAAGTTGGTAGGTGCAGTGCATTTGAGGTGTTTTGTATATGCATGTTCGAATAAAGGTAGATGGTAGCACATGTAGCGTAGTAACATGTGTGATACCATAAAAAAAATGGATGATGGAAAGTCGGCACGTGCAACAGGTTTAAGGTGCTTTGTACATCGAGCCTAAGTGAAGATGAATATTGGCATATGCGGCATGATGGCATGTGTGTGGTACCATAGAAGATGGATGGTAGAACATTCATGCACATGGCACATATGAGGTGAATAGAGATAAGGTAATGGCACTTGGATATTTAACTATTGAGAAATTCATTTATTTTTTCAATTAAGAAAATTTTCCTTCATTAAAGGGAGAGGTTGGAAAATAAATTTGTTAATTTTTTAAGAGGGAAGAAAGATGCGTTTCTCACTAATAAAAAAAACAGCCTTTAGAAACTATAAAAAAGCATTTTTATCTTTTCATGAATCCAACAGAAGCGCATATAAAGTGGAGGATCCAAAATTATAATCCATAAAAGGAATATGCCCCACTCAAAACATCTGAATTCGAGTGTAGTGCATACGATCGTTTTATCATCCTAATTATCCTTTCATACAATCACAATGGTGGGTTGCATTTGTTGTATGGCTTGGATGTTATACACATACTACATGGACTCCAAAAGCCCCTATTTTCATTATTTGAAAAAATTCAGATGAGGGTATTTTTGTAACTTCATTATTCAAAAAGCGACATAGGTGAGGAAATTACGCTGAGTGAATATCAAATGTGTTGAGGGCATGGGAAATTTCATTGTCGTCTTCTAATTGGTTCCCATCATCACGAAAGACTCCAGATAACAAGATGTGAGGATTTCTATCTCCCGAATAGATTGCATGCTACATAACATGACTTTTAACTTATGGAGCTTCTGTGGGCTCCACAATGATTTATTTACCTGGGTACACAATGATGTATGTTTTAGATCCACATCATCCATCAATTTTTATATATAGATCATTCTAGAGCGTGAGCTCCAAAACGAGGCACATCCAAAGCTCAAGTGAACCACACCAAAAACCAGCAGGGATTAAATGACTGGGGTTGAAATTTTTTAATTGTCATCTAACCTCTTCATAAAGTCACACGGACCCGTATGAAGGAAAAACACAAATATCTACTTGATCATAGCCTTTTGTGGCCTCAAGAAGTTTTCAACAGTAGATGTCATATTCCCATTATTTCTGTAGTGTGGCCCACATAAGCCTTGGATCTACCTCGTTTTTTGTTTCATTCATTAAAATGGTATGGAAAATGGATGGATGGTATGGATCTAATACAAACATCATGATGTGTCCCATTGAAGTTCGACATGTCGACACTTTTGGTTTTCTTCTCTCAACCTAGAATGTGCTACACCAGGGGAGATAAGACCCCGACATCACCTAAGACGGTGTGGCTCTTAACATGGTGCCCAATTTGTCGTGTCTATTCTGTATACACCTCATCCATCCATTTTTCCATATCATTTTAGTACATCATCCAAAAAATGAAGCACATCCAATTATCAAGTGGACCATGCCATAGGAAACAGTGGTGACTACAAATGGGCCACAAAAGTTTTGGATAAGTAGATATTTGTAGGCTTATGTGAACTCATGAACAAACGGAATGGCAAAAAAAAACTACAGAAACACTAAGGTGAGCCCTAAAAGTTTTTGATGGTAGGGTGTTCAATCACCACTGTTTCGTGGAGTATGGTCCACCTAATAATTGGATCTTCTCAATTATTGGTATCATGCTATAAAATGATCTGAAAATAATCAGAGGATAGAATAGATACAGAGTACACACATCAAGGTAAGGGTTGCACCATTTTAGGTGAGGCCGGGTCTCACCTAATCCGCTCCTTGCACCCTACACAACAAGCAATAAAATTTCTTGCGGTGTGAAATTTATGTGGGCCTGACAATGATGTAATTCTTAGATTTACATTGCGCATCTATTTTTTCAAATTATTATAGGGTAACAAACTCAAAAACAATGTAGATCAAATTTTAAAGTGGATCATACTACTCTAGACAGTAGGAATTTATGCTACGTTGAAAACTTTTTGGGGCCACAGAGAGGCTTTGATCAAGCTGATATTTATATTTTAACTTCATCCACATGCATGTGATCTTATGAACAGGTTTCACACGGTTAGCCCTAGTAAAGTTTCAACGATAGTTTGTTCAATTCCCACTGTTTCTGTGCCATGATCCACTTGAGCTTTGGATGTACCTCATTTTTAGACTCATGCCATAGGATTATCTAGAAAAATTGATGGACAAAAGATCAAACACAAAAAACACAGTGAGACCCAGAAAAGTTCCACGCGTTATCTTCACACAGTGATCTATGTGTATTTGCCCTCTTTTAGTTTTTCTTTGCAACAAGGTGAAAAATAGTAAGTTGTGGGGGCCATGTTTTATGCATTTCACATCCAACCTGTTGTCCAACAGATGCATACCAATGTTTTTATCATACCAACAAAAAATATTGCAGATCCAATCCATAAAAAATAATGTAACCATTTAAAGTATCCCAATTCAATATAACCCATATGATGATCCGATTCACCTAATTCTTTGTTCTATTATTACCATGGTTTGGTGCATACATTCAATGGGTTGGATCTTATACACATATCATGTTGCCCCACAAGTATTGAGTTTCAATATATTTTAAAGAAAAAATTATACAAGGACATTTTTTGTAATTTCATCCTTCAAAAAACATCTCCATGTCATTTCTAATCAAGCATTATTTGGTAAAATATAGGTTCCTTGAGAATTTTGAGGTAAAAATTTCTAATTTCTAATTGCTAGGGAGTTATTTGGTAAAATGTCTGATGAATATTGCCTAAAAATCTCAAAAAAAAAAAAAAAAAAAAACATTAGAAAAAACCCATATGTGATATGTTCTGGTTTTATTTGATCTGGATTATTAGAAGTATGATCAATGATTTGGTAAAAAAATGAGAATACAAAACACAGGAGAATGAAAAGTTCAAATTTAATGCGATTCCAATTCAATAAAACACAGTGAAAAAAAAGAGACTATATATGTTTATATACGTGTGCACGCACATGTGTGTATGTCATTTAAATAAGGTTAAAGCAAAAAAATTCAATCAAAATTATTAACATTTCAAAATGCATATGGTGGGTTAATATTCCTTGACTCTCTTGAATCCTTCCTCTTCAACTATTCCTCGTATAATTTAATCTACTTCTATTGAAAATTTATCATTTCCTCAATTGTATTAATGATAGCGACCAATAATTTTTATTTTTAAATTGCCCTTCTAAAAAATGTGCTTAATACACTTTGCCCAAAAAATGGTTTTTTATTTTCCCGCATAATCTTATGAAAAGTACAAAGATTTAAATGTTTAGTAAATTACAAACATTTTTTTTAAAAAAAAAAAATACAATGTTCAAATACAAGTAGTGCTAAAAAGGGGAGAGATGACTCTACCACATGGAAATAGCACCAGTTTAACTGTGTCATCTCTGCGTTTATTCCACAGTTTTATGATTCACACGGCTTGGATGAGTCTGCTCAGATTCTGCAGTACCTAATCCCATTCGATGCCACAAATTACACCTAATCACCTTCGACTTGGGTCACTCCGGCTCACAAGCCCTCCAACTCGGGCGAGCCACAGCTCAACTTTAGACCAGAGTCTATCCCAAAGTCTAAGTATAAAACCAACGTTGATTGTTATTACCAGCAAAACGAGGGTTTTGTTAGGTTATGGTAATGGTGGCTAGTTTTCACCCCCAAATTGCATTTTAAACGCACGATCATATGAGCTGTTGATGCAATTTTCCGGTAGACCTCCCTAGTTAACCCTTCAAGACTTGTATAGACAGAAATAAGAGATAAAAGAGATGGCTTTCATAGGGGACTCTCCGATGCCTAAGTCAGGACCTTGGGTCTTTTGTAGGGTAGGATCCTTTCAGGAAAAGAGTCACTAGTCGAGTATATGGATATAGAATGCGTACATCACATTGGCTGGGGGTACCTCTATTTATAGGAGAAGGAAGACAACCGTAAGGAGGAGTCGTTTTTGATAAGTTGATGACGAATCCGTTCTGAGATTCGTCCGAGATCCTCTCGAGATTATTGTCGTCCGAGGTTCTCGGGATCTGATCTGATCATTTGAAGATCTTGGGAGAGATCTTCGCGCCGTTGGAGAGATTATTGGACTATTGATCCGTGAGAAGATCGTACAAGCCATATCGAGCTTTCCGATGAATCGGCGTTTGCCTTGTTTTAGAGTTTATCTCAAATTATAGCCGAGCTATGGCTGAGCTATGATTGAGCTACAACTGACCTATAGTAGAGCTATGACCGAGTTACGACCAACCTATAGTCGAGCTATGGCCGACATATAAGTTAGGTCGGCAATTGGCCATTTGAATGAACTTACAATTACATCCTCTTTGAGTGTCCTTACAGTTGCATCGACCTCCTAGAAGGTCGACCTGTTTTTGGAAGTAGACGCCCATTAAGGCTCGGAATTCAAAGGATCTGTGCTGGTGAGTAGAGTTGGTCCATTCTATAAGTCGAACTAACAACTTAACTATTTTTTCACCCAACAGTAAGCCCCCCCTTACTTTTCGGGCCGAGATATAGATGCTCAAAAAGTAAGTCCAATGAAGTTAGGTTGGGTTATGTATGGTTTAGGTCGGATCGTGTCGTCATAAATGCCAGGTATAGCGGTCGACTAATGAGGGCGCGACACATGGCTTAGTAATCGATATGGGGGTCGAGTAGCGCATGGGGTCACGCCACGTGTCGGCAGGTGGTAGTTGAAAGGACGTCGTACGGCCCAGCATTGATGGGCGTACTCAAGCGACGCCACGTGGCCTCCTTATATAAGGGAAGCCCTAATCCTTAGTTGCTTTCACTCGTATTTCTGCGTTCCCTATTTAGTCGTCTTTCCCAACAAGAACATGCGATTTCTGGCGACTGTATTCACCGACGTCCGGGTGCCCATTTCCCTAGTGAGCTTCAAACTTCATTTGCCCCCTCCTTTCTTTTTCCTTTTAATTAGTGACTCTCAACAACTATAAAAAGCTGTCATGTCAAACTTTCTAAGTTCACGAGAAGGGGCCTTTGGTGGCAACAGCGGGGCGAGTAGCCTTCAAGTGATGTCGAACCCACCGTCGCCATTGGTGATTATGACAGACATTAACTTTTTAGCGTCACGGGCGATGGAGCAGTCCCCGACAAAGAGGCCTGTTAGTGTAAAGCATGACCCTTCCAGTGAAGAGGACCCGGAAGAGTCCGCTGGTGAGAAGGGTCCGAGGGGCCCTGTGCCCTCGACCTTAAATGAAGAGGAGTTAGCTCGGATCAGACTTGAGTATCATATTCCCGAGTCTATAGTCCTTCGGATCCCCTCACCGGACGAGCAACCTAATCGGCCTCCAAAGGGAGTTGTCGCGATCTTCTAGGTTGCTCTTCAATGCGGCTTGAGGCTTCCTCTGTAGGGTCTGGTGAGGCGCTTACTCACTCGCCTGAATCTGGCCTCGGGACAGATGATTCCCAACGGTTGGAGGGCTTTGATCAGCTGCGCGGTTTTGTGGTCCGAGCTAGAGTAACTCGAGCTGATCGTTGAGGAGCTCCCCCATTTATATTAGTTAAAGCCGAACAATTTGCAGCCCAGCTACTATTATCTCTTTGCTTGGCAGGGGACTGAAGGGAGCCTTATTATCAACCCTCCGTCATCCAACAAGAACTGGAGGGATAAGTGGTTCTGGATGCTAGGAGGTAGCCGACCTACCTCTGGCCTTGGTTCAACACTGGGTCCCCACATCATTTTCCAACCTAAGTAAGTTTTCCTCGGATGTAGTTATCTTTTAGCTCATCCTTGGTTGGTCGGTCTTCGAGTTTGCTTAACTCATTTGTTCATGTCTTCTATCGCAATTGTCCCTAAGCATCCTCCATTGCTCGACAGCAGATCGCTTGCTCGGATCAGAGGGGCAAAGGCACTAGGAGAAGAGAAGAAGTCTTACCGGTGAGGGCGAGGTCCAAGCCCGACCTAAGAAGCAGTTCAAGTTGGAGAGCTTTAGCACTTAGAAATTTTCATAGATTTTCATAATTGATTTCCTTCGTGTCTCAATTGCGGAGATGCCTAAAGCGCGTCCTCTGCTAAGGCCTGCTTCTACGCTCTGGGCGCCCTCCCGGAAGGAACTAGTGGCACCGAAGAGGAAGTGATAAAAGACCTCCTCCAAGAGCAAGGGGAAGGTCATCCCCTCTTGCCCTGTCGTGGTGGAGGTGGAGCCCTCCTCTGACGCTGCTGGAACGACTATTCTGGATGGAACTTCCTCTGCCGAGGCGTAGGGGTTCCCGAGGAAGCTCGCTCTTCAAGGGCGGAAGAGGTAGCTCACCCTTCTAGAGCATAAGGGGAGCGTAGGGGTCTCCACCGAACTGTTGACGAGATCAGGTAGAGCGTCACGTGCCCAAGGCGGAGTTCAACAATTTGTTCGACTCTCCAACAGAATCGGCTCTCACATTTGCGATGACGAGTCTCCTTGGGGTAAGTACATCTTCCAAAGTTAGGTTGTTCTTTGTTTTCGGTTGCTCGGCTTCACCTAACTTTTCTGTCTTGCGGCTCGCCCCGCGCATGCTAAAAGTGCTTGTTGAGGTTGCTTAGCTTCGAGAGCAAGTAGGCGAGGCTAGCCAAAAGCTCGGGCTATGACTGCGGAGGCCGAGATAGAGGCCGCGAGGACGCTTCTCGAAGAGGCTTCTGCGAAGTCGGCTCAATGGGAGGCCGAATTGGAGGCGAAGCTCGGGGAGGGTAAAGCTCGAGAAGCTTACGGCAGGGACTCGAGTCGCTTTGGCTAAAGCTTAGGAGGACGTGATCAGGGAGTTCGAGTCTTCCTAGGCGTACATGGAGGATAAAAATGCCCTTTATCATTAGGGCTACGCCAAGTGCGTCGAGACCATGAAGGAGGCCTTCCTAGAGATGGATCTCTCTGATTTTGACGAGACCGAATCTGGCTCCGACACCTCAGGTGATGAGGCGGTTACTAGTAGACCCCTGAGGCTTGAAGATCAGCTTCTCCTGCAGTGCTTTTTTCCTTGGCTTTGCAATACCTTTCCTTGGCTCCGTGATACCTTTCCCTTGGCTCAACAATACCTTTCCTTTTTGTATTAATGTAGACTGACGTAAATTTGTGTTCTGGGGCTTTGAATGATGTAAACGCCCCCTTCAGGGTTTTATCTATCACGCCCCGAACTTAAAAACCGGGCTCACAAAATTCCCAATCGCCGAATCCGGCGCCGACAGCTTCCGTAGAACCTCATTCTCGACTCCCGGCACCCATTTACCAGGTTCCGATCCTGGGATCCTACAAGGAGAATTTCTAATATCAATTTAATTCATAATGAGCATAACCCACGAACAATAACTACAAGAACACCATCACAAAATCCACTATGATCAAAAACTTTTGAATACAGTGCGTATGAAAGGAAAATACAATATAACGAAAGTAACAAAACTCCAGAAGCCCGGTTGCATGCTCCAACTGCGGCGAGACTATGACTGCGACTGCGTCCTGGCGTCACTTGCACGCATCAATCGTGCATAAGCTTATAGAAAGCTTAGAAGGTGGTGTAAGTGTGTGCGCAATATATGCGTGCTAAAATGCATGATCAGTAATGCGGAATCATGCTGATGAGTACATGAATGCAATCAGCCGTACCAAGGCTATACAGTGCAAGATGTGAATGCTATCGGCCATAACACGGCCATGCGATGAGAGATGTAACTCAAGCATGTCAATCCTCATCATATATCAGTACAGTTCTCATCCTGGATAATCACCGGGGTTTAATACACTCCAAATGGCACTGTCGCTCTTCTAGCAGCACAGTCCAAGTGAGCGTAAGAAACCTCACTATCCGCCTGGCCAATAGTCTGCCAATACATATCCGGCACGTCGATAGCGGACCCATTCACGAGCTGGTCAAACTCAGCATAGTATTGCCCCCTACTCTCGGGTGAGTAAGGCCACACCCCTTTCCAACCGACCACGACACAGTGGGAGACGCGGCCTCTTGGTATTCGGCCCTCGTGCGCTCATATATCCACTCGGTCTCGACGTTGGAGTCATCCTCTGGTACCATTGGGTTTAGAGATTTTCACCCAGGGACATCTATGACGCCCGTATGCTAGAACCAAACATTTTCAGTATCCAACCCAGCCACCCACGATGTGTCTGTGGAGGCTATGACCGTGATGTTACTAAGGCATACAATAATCATGAGCACACAAATGCAAGTGCAGAATCACCCTACCAAACATGCAACAATCCTGCGCGTACCTAGCGCTCATGTGGGGCGACTCCGCTTATCAGGGAGCCCATAAACAATCTGCCTGAAGGCATTTGCTATGATTAGTCACTTCTCATATCAGGCATACATATGATGCGTATGATCATGAATCATGGATCTATGCTATACATGTTATGTGGTGATGGGCTTTGATCAAAACGAAGATGGGCCTAGACGGCCTACCCACTGCAAGTATGGGCCTATTAATGGGCCCTAGGGAGAGTGACAATGCGGACATTTAACCGACATCATCCTTACAATGTGGGCCTCTAACCATCATTGTTCCCAAGGCACTACTCGTTATAAACATCATTATATACACCACGGAGGAATCACGCATTGCAATGGACCTAATTGCACCCCATTGGGCCTTAAATACATTAATTGAGTCGTATCATATGGGCCTTATATTCATCAAGTGGGTCGTATCAATGGGCAGCACCAACGGGCCTTACGTACATTGCAATAAGCCATAACCCATGGGCCTTGCATACATCACAATGGGCCTCATAATATGGGCCTTATACAAATCAAGGTGGGCCTCAATGGACGGCCCATAAATACACTAAGATGGGCCTCAACACATG
Source organism: Magnolia sinica (assembly GCF_029962835.1). Lineage (NCBI taxonomy): Eukaryota > Viridiplantae > Streptophyta > Magnoliopsida > Magnoliales > Magnoliaceae > Magnolia > Magnolia sinica. The sequence goes on along the minus strand of NC_080576.1, from coordinate 19,477,206 downwards.
GCCTTAAAAATAATCTCCAAAATGGTTGGACAGTTTGGATGAAGCTCATGCATCATGGTAGGTCCCATAGGGATGGAAGGCATAGATAAATCACATACTTCATGGTGAAGGTCTACACTGATGAAAGGTGTGGACACAATACATACATAAGTGGGTTCTGAGTAGGACTCACCATAATGTTTATTTTCCACCCAACCTAGGGCCCAACATATTGTTTATTTTTCACCCAGCCTAGGGCCCAACATAATGTTTATTTTTCACCCAGCCTAGGGCCCAACATAATGTTTATTTTCCACCCAACCTAGGGCCCAACATAATGTTTATTTTTCACCCAGCCTAGGGCCCAACATAATGTTTATGCGCCATCCAAACTGTTCATAAGGTCACTTGGACCTTGGGCCCACTGTGCTGTTTATTTGCCATCCAACTGTTCATAAGGTCACGTGGACCTTGGTAGGGCCCACTGTAATATTTATTTGCAATCCAATCTATTCATAAGGTCACGTGGACCAAGGTAGGGCCCACTGTGATGTTCATGCCATCCAAACTATTCATACAGTCACGTGGACCAGGGGGCCCACGGTGATGTTTATCTGCCATCCAACAGTTCATAAGGTCACGTGGACCTGGGGGCCCACGCTGATTTTTTAATTTATTTACCAGCTAACCTGTTGATAGGGCCACATGGACAGGGAGTCCACCCTGATGTGGTTCACAAATCCAGCCCACCCATTATGTGTGTCCCACTTGGCTGAGGGTTTAGACAAAGTTTCAGCCGCATCCAAATTTCAGGTAGGTGTTTTTATATATTTAGGCATGTCTTCACATGATTTTAAATGGTGTGGCCCACCTGAGTTCCGTATACAGCTGATTTTTGGGGCGGTCTCCTGGTCCGAGGGGACCCATCAAATGCATGGTGTTGATGTTCGAAACGCATCACAGTGGGGCCCACAGCTGGACCCGTGAGGCCCAACTGGCTGACCGTCCGCCAGCCGCAGGCAGCGCCTGCTGCGTCCTGAGCGCTACTGCTTGTTTTCTTTCTTTTAAAAAAAAAATCAGTTTTCCTGTGGTTTTTCATAGGTGGGGCCCACATCGAGGAAATCTGCCCCACCCATTGTATTCCCCGGCTCGATACAGTCAAATAGAGTCCAATATCCATTAGGATTGGGCGAGTAAAATGACAATGCAGGTTTTGGATGGTAATAATACTATTTCCTAAGGTATGGCTAGCCCGAGAATCGGATTGCCCTCAAATTTTGGCTCAACGCCTAAAATGAGCAGGGGAGAAGGATGGACGGCTTGGATTGAGCACATACATCAAGGTGGGGCCTGCATGAATAGCCCACCATTTCCTCCTCTCTCTCTTTTTTTTAAGCTTGCAAGTACACACCCATGTCAGTGCACATACTCCACGTTAGCCACACCCGTCTAGCGTTCAGGGATACTGGACGGCATGGATAAGCACATGCATTGTGGGGGTCCCACATGGACGTGGCCCATCATTCTAATCAAGGTGGGTCCCACATAAACGTGGCTCACTTGACCTAGATCAATCTAATATTTATGTTTTCCTTCCATCCGGGCCCGTTAATGGGCTGAATAGGGTAGATCCAACACATTCATCCGATGGGTCCCACATGAAAATATGATTCATGGTGGGCCACACTCACCCCTTCATCATATCATCATCACCATTTAAAGAGAGAGAGAGAGAGGAGGGACCTCGCCACTATGGGCCCTCCATTGATACATCACATACATCGAAATGGGTCCCACCAATAAGTGGGCCCTCAAATCATGAAATCAACGGTAGAAACTCAAAGATCACCCACCTCTAGGCCTCCTCCTTGCTCCCTTAGGCTCCTAAGCTCCTTGCCTTCAACTTTAATGGTGGTAGATGATGGATCAATGGTTGAGATGGGAGATGAGAGAGTAGGGAAAGTGGGCCACACTTGGCATTTGGGAGGGAGAAGCTTGGATGTATGAAATTTTGGGTTGCTTGGGAGATTTGAGAAATGAGAGAGAGAGTGTGTGAGGTGATGAGAATGATATGGATGGGGTGATGTAGGGAAGGGTATGGGTTAGGTTGAAAATTTGTAAAAGTGGTATGGTTGTGGTTGAAAATGGAAAAAAGAGGAATGGGGAGGGGAGAGAGAGTGGACTTTTGAAAAGGTAGGGATGAATTGTTGTACTTTGGGTAAGGCTTGTACTTGACATTGATTGATGGGACATATCGTAGAGATTTTCTCGATATTCGTAACACGCGGCGTTTCTTCGGAATGAACGTAGGCCCACATCTTCTGACCTCGGTATCGGTTCGGTGCGCAAGTCGCAGCGTTGGAACCACGGCGATGGCGCGATCGCTAAGATACAAGTTTCGGGTCGAGCCGTCTTCGGTATGTAGGACTCGACTTAGGATTGCGCGCAATCGTCGGATACAGTGCGAAGGTTGCCGAATTTCGACCGGAAGGACCGCGGAAGCCAACAAAAGGGTACAGACTAGAACACGGGTCTTAAATTATCAATAAAAAATCTGTTCATTTTTTGAAGATCTTCCTTATAGATTTTTTCTAAGTTAAGTAGATCGCACTTAATTTTGAATAGATGGATCAGGCTTAATTCGAATAGGCCAGTCCCTGGTTGGATCCGATAGGTTGGACATAGGTCGGACCTTGGTTAGATCTGATAGGTCAGATATAGGTCGGACCTTGGTCAGATCCGATAGGTCGGATATAGGTCGGACCTTGGTCAGATTCGATAGGTCGGATGTAGATCGGACTTTGGTCAGATCCGACAGATAGTAGGTCAGGTAGGAATTATGTTGTAACAACTTTATTAGTACTAGCTTGAAGTCGTTCGTCGTACAATAAGCTTCGCTCTGATCTACTAAGGATAATAAATCTTGAGATGTTCAACATTCCAAGGATGTGGCAATAGCTGACCATCCAGATCTTCCAGTTGGTATGAGCCAGGTTGGCTCTTACTTGTTACTACGTAGGGTCCCTCCCAGTTCAGGCCCAAGGTCCCAGATCTTGGTTCCTTGGTGTTTTGGAAGGTCCTTCGAAGGACTAAGTCACCAATTCAGAATCTTCTAACTTTTACCCTGGCGTTGTAGAAATGTGTCACTTATTGCTGGCGGACAGCGGTTTGGACCCGAGCTTGCTCTTTCCTTTCTTCGAGAAGGTTGAGACTTAACACCATTAGCTTGGTATTGATTTGTTCATCGAATGACTCTATTCGAGCTGTAGGTAGTCCGATCTCTGCTGGAGTGACTACTTTTGCTCCATATGTTAAGGAAAAGGGCATTTCCTCGGTAGTCGTCTGGGTAGTTGTTCAGTATTCACAAAGGACTTTGGGGAGTTCCTCAGCCCATGCCCCCTTGACATTCTTGAGTTTAGTTCGGAGATGATGCTTGATGATTTTGTTAACTGCCTCGACTTGCCCATTTGCATGCGGATGTCGCGATGAAGAATAGATGTTGCAAATTCTGAAGTTATCACACATTCCCTAGAATTGCTTGTTGTCGAATTGCTTTCCATTGTCGGAGATGATGGTCTGAGGAATTCTGAATCTGCATATGATGTTCTTCCAAACGAAGTCTGTGATCTTCTGCTCGGTTATCTTCACTAATGATTCAACTTTAGCTCATTTTGTGAAGTAATCGACTGCTTCTATGGCGACCTTGGTTTGACCCTAACCAGTCGGGAGAGGACCAATGATGTCGATTCCCCACCGAACGAATGGCCATGGTTCGGTCATAGGGGCGAGCTCTTTGAGTGGCTGCTCAGGTAAGTTCGCGAAGCGTTGACACTTATCACACTTCCGAGAAAATTGTCAAGCATCGGATTGGATGGTCGGCCAATAATAACCTTATCGAATGACTTTATGGGTTAAAGCTCGGCCTCCGGAGTGGTTTCCACAGATCCTTTCATGGGTCTCCCTTAGGACAAACTCTGCTTCCTCCCGTCGGAGGCATCTGAGGTAGGGGAGATAAGATCCTTTTTTATAGAGGATGTTATGAGTATGGTGTAGCAGGCCACTTTAGTTCGCAACTTACGCACCTCCATCCGATCTTCGGGTACTTTACTCTCTTTAAGATAGTCGATGATTGGGTCCATCCAAGTTGATTCTGAGTTTACTAGAAGTAGTCGAGTCTCGTAAGGAACCCGATTGGGACGGATCTCGGAATGTCGTCTTCGTTCGCAGTTGCTAGTTTTTCCAGCATGTTAGCTTTGGAATTCTCGGCCCGAGGGATTAGGGCCATATTGCATTTTTTAAACTTTCCAATCAATTCTTTGGCCATCCGTAAATACGCTTTCATGCTTTCCTTCTTAGCTTGGTATGCTTCAGCTATTTGATTGATGACCAATTGTGAATCACTGAAGACTTCGGGGTGCTGAGCCCTCATGTTGGCTGCCAGCTTGAGTCCGACGAGCAAGGCTTCGTATTTTGTTGTATTGTTAGAGGCTTGAAATCTAAATCTTAGGGCATATTGCATGCATGTATGGTCTGGTGTCTCAAGGACTATCCCGGCCCCACTTGCCTTAGAGTTGGAGGAGCTGTTAACGTAAAGCATCCACCTGGGTGGGTCGGGAAGTGCTGGGAGTTAGACGGTTCGGTAGAGCTTTGGTCAGGAGTTACACTTGGGACAGGCTTTAGCCTGAGTAGGTCGATAATTTGCTCGGGTGTAGGAGTTAGCTTGACGATGAAGTCGGCCACTACCTGACCTTTAATAGCTGCTCGGGGCTGGTACTTGATGTCGATTCACTTAACTCGATCGCCCACTTACTTAGTCGTCTTGAAGCTTCGAGTTTTTGGATCACTTGACGTAGTGGTTGATCGGTTAGGACGACAATGGTATGAGCTTGGAAGTACGGTTGCAAGCGTTAAGAAGAAATGACAAAAGCCAATGCTAATTTTTCCAAGGTCGGATATCTTGTCTCGGCTAAAACTAGGGCTTTTCTGACATAGTATACCAGGAATTGCTTTCCCTCATGTTCCCTAATTAAAATCGAGCCGACCGCTGCACTAGAAACAACTAAGTATAACCGTAGGGACTCTCCCTGCTCGGGTTTGGAGAGCAGTGCTGGTGACCCTAGATATTGCTTGAGTTGTTGGAAGGCCACCTCACATTCTTCTGTCCAGTCTACCACTTATTTCCCCTTCAACTATTTGAAGAAGGGGAGACATTTGTTTGTAGCTCGAGACACGAAATGATTGAGGGCAGCGATCTTCCCTGTAAGTCGTTAAATATCTTTGGTCGTCTTTGGTGATTGCATATCAAGGAGAGCCTTGATCTTCTTGGGGTTCGCTTTGATTCCTCGCTGGCTGAGCAAAAAGCCGAGGAACTTTCCTGAGCTAACCTAAAAGGCACGTTTGTTCGGGTTTAGCTTCATCCAGTACTTGCGAAGGATGATGAAGATTTCCTCGAGGTCAGTAATATGGTATGTAGCTTTGATGCTTTTGACGAGCATATCGTCGACATAGACTTCCATTATTCGCCCTATCTGTTGGGTGAACATTTTCTTGACCAATCGCTGATAAGTAGCACCTGTATTTTTAAATCCAAAAGGCATGACTCGGTAGCAATAAAGACCTTTGTCAGTGACAAAGGCAGTTTTTGTTTTATCATGTGGATGCATTACAATTTGATTATAACTAGAGTAGGCATCCATAAAACTTAATTGCTCGTGCCTAGCTGTGTTGTAGACCAGTTGGTTGATTTGGGGGAGAGGAAAGCTATCTTTGGGACATGACTTTTTCAGGTCTGTATAGTCCACACAGACCCGCCATTTCCCATTCGCTTTCTTCACCAACACAATGTTAGCTATCCAGTCTGGATAATAAACTTCCTCGATGCATCCAGCTTTAAGGAGTTTGTCGACTTTTTCTGCAATCATCGTATATCTTTCGGGACCGAGCGCACGACACTTTGTCGAATTGGTCGATGAGCAGGGTTGACGTTTAGCTGGTGTACGATGATCTTGGAGTCGATGCTGGGCATGTCTTCATGAGACCATACGAAGACGTCCACGTAGCGTTAGAGGAGAGCTATTAGGTTGTCCCGTAATGGTGCCGTTAGGGATGACCCAATTTGAACGATTTTGGAAGGGACAGATTCGTCCAGTGAGATGGAAACAAGGTCTTCCATGGGACGACCCCTTTCTTCGGAGTCTTCATGAGGATCCAATGAAGTAACAGTCATAGTCTGGTGCGAGGTTCTTAGTGCCATCGCATAGTACTATTGGGCGTCATGTTGGTCGCTCTTTACTGACCCGACCCATTGCTCGGTCGGGAACTTCATAGCTAAGTAGTAGGTCAAGACCACAGATCGCAGGGCATTCAGAGATGGTTGGCCAAGGATTGCGCTGTAAACGGACGGGCAATCTACTACCAAGAAGTCAACCATTATGGTGACTTGCTTTTGTCTATCCCCGGTTGTAAGCGGGAGCTGAATTGCCCCTTCGAATATGACGTTCCCACCTAAGAAACCAAGCAATGAGGTTTTTACAGGCCGAAGTAGAGTTCAACCATGTAACACCCTGGTTCTCGTAACCCGAGTGTTAACCTTTAACTGTGACTCAAATTTCACGTACATTTTTTTCTTCCTTATCAGAGTTAGTAAACTAGCGGAATATAATTAAATCAAGTACAAGAGAGAGTCCAAATATACATAACCAAGATTTCAAGTGGTTACTCAAAAACTTATACAAACCAATGTCTTAACTTTTACAAACATGACAGTACAAATTAAATACAAATGAAATCAAGAATAAGGAGTCACAAGATCATCTGGCTCTTCCTAATCCACATAAACACCAGCATGCGCATCATCTGCGTCTCCTGCACACTGGATACGATTTGATAGTGTCAATGGCTATCCCAATGAGGTATAACCCCTCAGATTTATCATATCATCAAGATAATTAAACATAGTTATCAGGAACAGTGTATAACAAATATTTTACAATGATTATTATAGAAATCACATAAGGTTCATCGAATACGCATTTATCAGATAAATTCCACAAAGATAATCTTGTTTAAATGCATGAATGCATGCACATGCTCACAGACCTAGGGATGCACATTCAGCTGGCAAAAAGGTCATCCAAGGAGAACTAGCCGTCCAGAAAAGTACTCAAAGGTACGCCCAAGGAGAACTAGTCACCCGAAAAAGACTATGTAACGAGGACATCCAAGGTGAACTAGTCTCCCAAAAAAGTACTCAAAGGTACACCCTAAGGAGGACTATGCACCCCGAAAAAGTCCATGCAATAAGGACACCCATAGTGGTATGAATGCACGAATAATATTTTAGGATCACCCAGTAAAATACTCTATGGTACAACCCATAGTGATCCAAGAAAATTCTTATGCCTTACATCGACCACTCGGTAAGGTCCGCATAGCATAAAAATGCATGATTAGCTCAACCATTATTATTCTAATTTTAAACAATCATTTTAAGAAGGCTCAAAGGTCACTATGGGGGGTTTGTCACCCAGCATAGGCCGACAGCTCAGGCATAGTATCCGATTCCACCATCCCTAGCTCACGAGACTAACAAATATTACAAGTGGAACTTACCATCACAAGGTTATATGAAGATGGTTCATTAAAGTCACATAGGGCAAATATTACATCAAGTCACAAAGGGCAAACATAAAATTAAAGCCACATAGGGCACCTAGCCAAATGAATCCACATATGGCAAATGGTCTATTCAATGATGCGATAGAAAATGAATTGTCCCTAAAAGCCACAAAGGTGCAACGATCCATTAGATGATAAGTCCACAAATAAATTCCATTTAATCTATTAGATAGAATGACCATTAGTTCAAGGGCTTCCAAAAACACCATTAAGTAACTGCAAGTGGTAAAAAAAGCCACACATAATATCAAAGGCATATACACATATAAAGTGAGATATTTGAGAACATTGCATATTCATATTTGAACGTAAATCCAATGATTAATCATTATGAAGAATTACTCAAATAAAAACTAGCATTTATCATCAATTTCACCGAGTATCATGTTAGGTAATAGATGAAATAAATGAACTACGCTAACTATCAAGATGTAGACAAGCTTGAAGGGTGATCCTCACCTTTCAAGAGTTGGTTCATCTCCCAATGATGCTAGAGTTAATTGTACACATCTAGTATCAAAATCTAACAAAATTAGAATATTTGAGGGGTTAGATTTCAATGTTATTAAACTCGCATGGTTAGGATCAAGGCTTAGGGTTTAGATCATGCAAGTTTAGGGTTTCATCATGTAAATCAAACTTAAGCTTAGGTTTTAGAACTCAAATCCTAATTTTTTGTGCAATGAATAAAATAGTATTCATATTAAAAGCATTGATTGATAATATTAATAATGATAATTCACAAGTTGATATTAGTATACCAACAATACCTAATATTATTTTAGCATAACTAATAGTCTAATAAAAAGTAATGTTAATAATCATATTAACAATGATAATGATAACCCATAATGAAAATAATAACGATAATATTATATTATTTTTATTTTTTAGAAATATTATTATACTAATACTTTAATAATAACAATAATATAATAATTATTAATTACATACTACTAAGAGGCATAATAGAAGAAATTTGAGACTTGACTTACCTAGTTGTGAAACTCGATCCATGCTTGGCCCAACTTATTTTTGACACAGTGGGTCGACTTACTAAGTCAACTCAGCTTGACTTTCTGTCACGCCCCCAAACCCGAAAATCGGATTCACAAGAATCCCGATCGCTGAATCCGGTGTCGACAGGCTCCGTAGCTCCATTCTCGGTTCCTAACATCCACATGCTAGATTCCGATTCTGGGATCCTACAAGGTGGATTTTTTTGTACATTTAACTCATAATAAGCATAACCACAAGATTACCCAAATCACAAAGGCAACATCATCATCACATATACACTAATATAATCATTTGAGTACAATGCTGAAAGGGAAATATATAAATAAAAAATCAAGCTCCAAAAGACCGCTGCACGCTCCGAGCTCAACACTGCTGCAACCTAACATCACCTGCATGCATCTATCGTGCATAAGCTTATAGAAAGCTTAGAGGGTGGTGTAAGTGTGTGCACAAGGTAAGTGCCAAGTATTTAACGCAATGACATAATCATACAATATCGAAATAAGCACAAGGTCATGATTCATACGTTATCAGAGTAAGCGAAAATACTGACAAGTCCATGAGTCAAACAATATCAGAATACGCAATACAGATCAACTATACAAATGAAGAGTCAAAGAGAGCCAAATATCAGATGCCGAGAGTATAATGCAATATGTAAATCCTACTAAGTCCGTCTACACCATATAAGTGCAAAAACATAATAACCCTAAATGCTAAGTATTGCGGATGCAATGTGATATGCGGTGCGAATGAAATGACCATACTGGAATGTGAAGTCGGGATGATAGTACGTAGTATCGTAGGCTACGGGGTCCACCATAAGGGACTTCTATCCAAAACCAGTCTCATACCTAAATTTGGATAGTCAGACTCAATATGGTAAACTCCTAAACTCAGGTTAGTCGCACACCCAACCGAAATCCTCGCCATGCGAAGGTACATATAACAAATAGTTACGCACCACCAGCCCGAGTGGATAGTGAATGAATGAATGAATGAATATGCAATTCCTGCTCAATAAGTCCACATATCAGTACGGTTACTCTCTGAGAAATCACTGGAGTCTATTACACTCCAAACCAAGTTGTCGCCCCATCGCGCGCAACAAGGTGAGTGAAAGAGACCTCACTATCCGCCTGCCAATATCGAGCCCGGCTCGTCGACAGTGGACCCATTCCTCGAGCTGGTCAGACTCAGCCTAACATTGACCCCTCCTCTCGGGCAGGTAAGGCCGTACCCCCTTCCAACCGACCACGACATAGTGGGAGACATGGCCTAACGGTATACAGCCCTCATGCGCTCATGCATGTTGAGACTCAAATATTATATAATTTTTTCCATTTATATCTTGATTTTATGAACATAAATCATCTTAATATTCTATTTTACTCATGTATGTGTTGCAAATGTGAATTAAGAGCTTGGATTGAAAAAGGGTGTTAAAAAGTAAGAATTTGATGCTCAAAATCACCAAGGCAAGGGATGGATCTTAGGAGATCAAGATTGAAGAATTCACATGCCAAAGATCCAAGAAAACCAAGCGAGGAATGAAGAGAATCGAAGATTTGAAGTGAAGAATCCTGAAATCGTCCTAAAAAAGTGTATTCTGAAGCTGTGATGTTTATTTTGAAAAACTGCGTAGCAGGAAGTTTGTTTTAAACGAACTATGCAGCGAGAAGTCTATTTTGAAAAAATACGTATATTTGAGGCATTTTCTAGGATTTTCAACTTTGTACGAAAATTGGAGTTCCCTACTTATAAATAGGGCCTCCTAGGGCATTCTAAAACATCACTAGAAGCATTCAAGAGCAATATTTAGGGTTTTTTAAAGAGTTTTTAGTTTTATTAAAACTTTATTAGTTGTTTCTTTCCTTTTAGATCTTTTCTATTTGTAAATTTTCTTCTTTCTTTCTTGTTGCTTTTTATTTCTGCAATTTAATTATGTTTTTCTAAGTTCCCTCTAGCCCAAGCTAGAAGGGAAGCACATGGGTTTAATATTTCTTTAAGTTATGATGATTGATTATTTTGATGATGAGAAGAATGGTGTATGCATGTTATCTATTATTTAGGTTTTATTTTTTATCATGTTGTAAGATCCATATGTTTCCATCATATAAGATCCACATTGATGGATAGGCTTACCTTAGATTAATCAGATTTCCTAGATAGGAGATGTTCTCAACCTGTTATATTTCTTTAATATTCATTATCCTATAGATATTGAATACTTAAAATCACTGGCGCTTGAGAATATATGTCAATGGTGCAAATTCATTATTTTCTAATCTTTTATATCATTTATTAAAATATTTAAAGTATTTTATTTTTCGATTAGGCTGACCATAGTACTCAGATCCTAGTTGTGTTATCCAAGTCATCATGATTTTGGAACATTAACCTATGTGTGGAACTTTAAAGCTTGGGTGTTTTTTATTCAGTTGAATTACATCCATTCAAAAATCCCAAAATCAAATCATCAGTTTAGTTTTTATTACTTAGTTTGTTTTGCATTTGATTTTTTCATTCTTGCAATTCATCTCCCTGTGGGATCGACCCTGTATTCAAAGGATATTACTTATGAACCTCTGCACTTGGAGGTAAGCAATCAAGTTTTTGGCGCCGTTGCCGGGGAGAGACTGAGATAGATCAAATCTGTGCAAGATAGCTAAGGTAAGTTTTCTTCTAAACCCTCCAGATTTTCTGTAGATTTTTTATTTTATTTTATTTTATTTTATTTTTTTATTTTTCTTTCTTCTTTTCTTTTTCTTTGAAAATAAATTCAGTTGGGTCTTTTAAGTACTAACTATGACATAAGGTTGCCTTGCTTGGGATTTTATCACCCAAGTGCTATGATTGTCCTATAGTTGCTGTTTGATCACAAAGATCATCCGCTGAATCTATTTTCCAGATTAGCATAGTTTAATTTCTCCATTAGTTTTACTTTTATTTATTTATTTATTTAATTTTTAATTTTTAATTTTTTGTGGACTGAACCCTCATGGTTGGCCCTGCCACCTGGGTTGTTGATTTATTTTGCTTTGTGGACTGAACCCTCATGGTCGGCTCTGCCACCTGGGTTGTTGATTTATTTTGCTTTGTGGACTGAACCCTCATGGTTGGCCCTGCCACCTGGGTTGTTGATTTAAGTTTTTATTTTTATTTTAAGTATCATACTTGCTATTTGAATTAGTGGTATTTGTTGTGTGGTGTGGATGGTTTATGTCCCGTTGGAGTAGGGATCAAAACAATCGACTCTCCTCTGAAGGGGGACTAGTTACAGGCCTTGATCATTTACTTAGAAGAGGCACTTAACATCACTTGGATTCCATGACAGACCCAGTTGATAATCCAAATCCAAATCTGCCAGATCCAATTATAAATCAAAATAATCCTCCTCTTGAGGATGAAAATGAAGTTCATAGGAATGTGTTAAACCAACCACGGACTTTATGTGAACATTTACACCCTGAGAGATCAACTTTACCATCTTGCATAGTGTTCCCTGCTCACACAGGGAACATTGATTTTAAACCAGGTGTGATTCAATTAATTCCTAAATTTCATAGCTTAGATTCTGAAAGCCCCTACTTGCACCTCAAGGACTTTGAGGAAGTAATTGCAACGTTACAAGTAAACAATGGCAATAGGAATGTACTTAAGCTTATGTTATTCTCAGTTTCTCTAAAGGATCGGGCCAAAGCATGGCTCAACTCTGTAAGACCTAATACCATCACTTCATGGCAAGCCTTAAGTAGAGAGTTTTTAAAAAAGTTCTTTCCTGAGCACAAAACAAATGCACTAAAACAAGAAATCATGTTATTCTCCCAAAAGGGGAGTGAACTATTTTTTCAAGCTTGGGAGCGCTTCAAAGGCATTCTAATTACTTGTCCACATCATGGTTATGAACCATGGCACGTGATTGATGCTTTCTGAAAGGGGCTCACCATGGATACCCGTCAGTTCATAGAGATGATGTATGGTGGAACCTTTCTTGACAAAGATCATAATGAGGCTTGGGATTTTCTAGATATGTTAGCAGAGAATACTCAGACATGGGATGTCTCTGCTAAATCAGACCAAACTAGACCCATTCCTAGAGAGAAAGCGGGAATGTATGTCCTAAGAGAGGAAGACGACCTTAATGCAAAATTCGCTGCATTGGCTAGAAAGGTCGAACCCTTGGAAATTAGAAAGGTTGATATGGTTAAAGCAAACACTTCCTTAGGTAATTTTTGTAGCATTTGTGGTGGTACAGACCATGACACAAAGGATTGTCCAATAATCTCAGTTGTACAAAATATCACGCATGAGCATGATCAAGCAAATGGTATAAATAATTACCAAAGGTCAGTTATGCAACCATTGGGAAACATGTACAATCCAAATTGGCGTAACCATCCTAATCTTAGTTGGAGGAATGGACCACAAATTAATGTGCCCAATGCACTTCAAATGCCTCCACAAAATAACTTCTTTGGGGCACCTAACAATGCACCATATGTGCCCCCGCCAAAGCGATCATCTGTGGAGGATGCATTGACCACATTCATGAACTCTCAAGCTCAAATGAATCAGTCTCTAATTCAATCAAATCAGGAATTAAAGACAGATGTGGCTAGGATTGAGACTCAACTAAATGCTAGGGAAAAAGGCATCATTCCTTCTCAACCTGTGCCAAACCCTCGAAACACACATTTCATTGGAGACTCAAATCCAAGTGAGCTACATCATGAACAAGCTAAGGCCATCATTACCTTGAGAAGTGGAAAAGAGGTCGATAACAAGATAATGCAACCGGTAGAAATACCGGAGGATGAGCCACTGTATTAAGAAAATGATGAACCGGCTATGGTTCAAGAGCCGCAATAGCAAAAGGATAAAGAGACTAAGTCATATGAGCCTCCAGTTCCGTTCCCATCTAGACTTCGAAATCCAATTGTCCCCATGAAATATCAAGAGGTGTTGGATGTGCTCCAAAAGGTTACTGTCAATATTCCTCTGCTTGATGTCATTAGACAAATTCCATCATATGCTAAATATCTCAAGGACTTGTGCACTGTAAAGAGGAAATTAAATGTGCACAAAAAGGCCTTCCTTACTGAGAAAGTGAGCGCTATCATTCAACAAAGGGTTGTACCCAAATATAAAGACCCGGGAAGTCCCACTATTCCTTGTATTATTGGGAATTTTCAAATTGAACATGCTTTATTAGATTTGGGTGCAAGTGTCAACTTAGTACCTTATTCGGTTTACAAACAAATGGGGTTAGGCGAGCTTAAACCAACCACGATTACACTCCAACTCGCTGACCGCTCTATTAAGGTACCAAGGGAAATTTTAGAGGACGTGCTAGTCCAAGTGAAGAAATTCTACTTCCCCGTAGATTTTATTGTACTAGACACTGAACCATGTGTAAATGCTAGCGCTCAAGTTCCCATCATTTTAGGCCGCCCATTCCTAGCAACTTCAAATGCAATCATAAATTGCAGGAATGGAATGATGAACTTGTCTTTTGGTAACATGACTCTAGAGCTAAATATTTTCAATCTATGTAAGCAGCCCATTGATAATAATGAGATCCATGAGTTGAATTTCATGGACTGCTTGATAGAAGAAGAGGAATTAGAATCTAATCTGACTGATGAATTGATTCAAGTCATTGGAGACTTGAAAAATTCTGATTTAGAAACAGTGTTTGCTGAAATTTCTGATGATAATGAGAGCACTACCACCCAGGACATTGGTATGTGCCAATGGAGACCGTGCACTCAAATCCTATCTATCGAGGACTTGCGACCTCTACCATCACCAACCAATGTTTCAAAGCTTGATTTAAAACCACTGCCAAATGAGCTTAAATATGTATACTTGGGTGAAAATAAAATTTATTCTGTGGTGATCTCTTCATTTTTAGAGAAGGATCAAGAGATTAAATTGTTGAAAGTTCTAAGGGACCACAAAGGAGCCTTAGGCTGGACCATTTCTGACATCAAGGGTATAAGCCCTTCCATTTGCACCCATCGGATCCACCTCGATGATGACACCAAACCAATTAGACAACCTCAAAGGCGTCTTAATCCAAACATGATGGAAGTTGTAAAAAATGAGGTGATCAAATTATTGGATGTGGGAATCATCTACCCAATATCCGATAGTGTTTGGGTGAGTCCAACTCAAGTAGTCCCAAAGAAATCTAGAATAACTATTGTGTAGAATTCTAATAATGAACTCATACCAACACGTATCACCACTGGTTGGCGTGTTTGCATTGACTATAGAAAATTGAACCAAGCCACAAAGAAGGACCATTTTCCTCTACCATTCATTGATCAAGTTTTAGAGAGGGTAGCAGGTCACTCCTTTTATAGTTTTCTTGATGGATATTCTGGATATAACCAAATAGAGATAGCCCTTGAAGACCAAGAGAAAACCACGTTCACTTGTCCATTTGGCACGTTTGCTTTTGAACGGATGCCATTTGGATTGTGTAATGCCCCAGGAACTTTCCAACGGTGTATGTTAAGTATTTTTTCAAATATGGTTGGAAAGTTTCTTGAGGTTTTCATGGACGACTTCTCTGTATTTGGGAGTAATTTTGAGGAATGCCTCAACAATTTATCTCTTGTCTTGTCTAGGTGTGAAGAAAAACACCTTGTCTTAAATTGGAAGAAATGTCATTTCATGGTTCAAAAGGGAATTGTTTTGGGCCATGTTATCTCCAAAAATGGAATCGAGGTAGATCGCTCAAAACTCGACATTATAGCTAATCTACCTGTCTCCCGAACTATTAGAGATATTAGATCACTTATAGGGCATGCTGGTTTTTATAGAAGATTCATCAAGGACTTTAGTGCCATTACTATACCCTTGACTAATCTTCTTCAAAAGGATATTCCATTTAAGTGGACAAATGAGTGTGCATGTAACGCCCCGTGTTTTCAAGACCCGAGTATATAACCCGTTTCCCAAAAACCCGAGTGTTAGCTTATAAAATCCAGTGTGAATTTGAACCGTTTGTCATTAATCAAAGTTAATAGCAATGAAGCTAGAATAAACCATGCATTAAATAAAAACGTTCTGATCATCACCAATTTCCAAATGTGGCACCCATACAGGACTTATAAAATCTCAAATAACAAAGTTCACATAAGTAAAAATATGAGTGTATTAACTAGTAGTGGAGATCAATGCGGGCCGCAAGGGCCCCGCCTAGCTCCTTGATTACTCGATCTGCTCCAGCAAACTAGTGAACAGCATCGGCTCGCCCTACACCTGCATCAACTGTTATGGTTTGATAGCGTCAATGGCTATCGCAGTGAGGAGCACCCTCTAAGATTACGCACTCATCATTCATAATCCAATATAGATCACAAGTCATAAAGTTAGATACACTAAACAGGACATTTCATAGTTATACTCATACGTAAGGAAATCAAACCAATCAACGGAGTTTCATTATAAGCAATATATAATGGCAGTCATAATACAAGGAAACATGTCCAAATAACCACATAATCAAACTTACGATTTTCTATTGCTCCCGAAATCACATTGTACGTGAACTCCGCAAGATGGCTAGAAAATCGAGAAGCGAACTTCGGCTCCACTCGGAAATCATGGTACAAGTGGAATTCGCAAGGCGAATAGAAAAGCACCCTTTAAACCCCCACTTCATCTGGGAATTAGGTCGTACGTGAACTCCGCAAATGACTAGAAAATCGAGAAGCGAACTTCAACTCCACCCGAAAATCATGGTACGACTGACACCGCAGATGAATAGACAAACAACATACAAACCCTAAACCACCCGAAAATCATGTCGTACGTGAACTCCGCAAGATGGCTAGAAAATCGAGAAGCGAACTTCAACTCCATCCAGAAATCATGGTACGACTGAACTCCGTAAGATGGCTAGAAAATAACAGATGTGTAAATGTAACCAGTAAGCCACAAAGGGCACCAATGACACATCCAAGCCACAAAGGGCAAATGTGGACCACAAGATCATAAGTCCAAGGTAAGTTCCATTCAGTTCATCATTCAAGCACAAGTGGTAGCATATTAATGAATTAATACATATACAATAAAGGATAAGATGTTATCATCAAACCATTCATGCATATTGCAATTTAAAAGAAACGTTTATCATCCAATACATGAGTTAACTATACCATAAGTTAACATATTCTATAGTAAAGTAAGAAACTCAGTCAAGGGAATCATGCCATCATCTATATCTAGATTGATGAAATCAAGTGGGAAGCTCAAAGGGTGAGTCCTCACCTTTAGAGGTCGTAGTTCCTTCCTCGATCCAAGTTCTCGTGACTATCCTGCGTCCCAATATCACACAAGAATTTCATGGAGTCAATGAGTCATTCCCGTTATAGTAACTTGTATTAGAAGACATTCAAGTCTTTGGAATGAATGGGGTTTGTAAAGACCCATGAACAAGGGCATTTGGGCCTATTTTTAGGGTGTCCAGGCCCACCAATCTTTAGCCCGACCAAGTGGCCTGGACTAGGCCTGAGATTACCCCTCACTAAGGCCCGAACCGGCCCGACTTGGCCCAGCTGTGTTGCTAGCAGCCCAAGCTGGCTGGGCTGGCCTATTTTGGCCTTATAGATAGGCCCCAAGTGTGGCCCACTGCACTTGCAGGGCAAGGCCCACTGAGATATAAGGTGAGGCCCACTGAGTTTCAAACTCAGGTGCGGCCCACCGTTTGAACGTGGTGCGATCCTTGCCTTGTGGCTGGGCATGGCTCAAACCCACGGCCCAGGTGGAGGACGTTTGCAGTCTAACGTCCTAGCCCAGCAAGGGCGTTTTCATTTCAGTTTTTCACAGCCCATCTGAGAGTTTGTTTCAGCCCAGATTGAATGCCCAGCTAAGGCCTGATTTCAGTTTGATTCCAGGCCCGGCCGAGGCTTGTCTTCTTACTCAGATTAGGGCCTAGCTGAGGGGTGTTTCAGCTCAGCTTCCTGGCCCACTTATAGGTCTGGTTTCCGCTCATTGCACGGCCTGATGAAGGCCAGATTTTTGACCCTGAGTATAGTTTGCTGCAAGGCCTGATAACAGGCTGTTTCCTATTCGAATCAAGGCCTGATGGAGACCTGATTCTGACCCTCTACATGGCCTGACAGATGCCAGATCTTGGCCATGTTTTCTGCCTAGATAGTGGGCCAGCTGAAGGAGGTTTTCAGCTAAACTGAAAGCCCATTGAAAGGCCTGCTTTCTGCATTTCCACAGCCCAACTGAGAGGTGCTGCAAATCAGAGTTCAGCCATTACCTGATGGAGATGAGTTTCTAACTTCAGCTCCTGGATTTGAACTCGTTGCTACACTCTCTCTTTCTTTCCCCTCTTTTTCTCTTCTCTTTCCTTCTTCCTCATCCTTCCCTCCTTTCTTCTTTCTTCTCTTTTTCCTTTTCTCAGGAATGATCAGCGAGTAATGGTGCGGCAATGGCAGTTGCGGCAATGGCGGGTGCGGCAACACTTCTCTCACTTTTCTTTTCTTTCTATTTGGGTGGGCTGCCCTAGCCGAACGAGAGCTTAAATAGGGCTCTTTTAATCCACTTCCTAATGTTCTCAGTCCCATAAACCCCAGATTAACTACGCCTAATGAAAGTTTAAACTCAAGCTTCTTATAACGACCGTTCCCCGAGCTTAGATCTGTCCAACCATCTTGCACGGCTATAAGACGTCTACACAGATGGGTTTTTGGCATAAAGGTCCACCTGATGGACGTTCCAGATCAAGGAATGGGGCCCACTAAAAGGTGTCGGATTATTTCAGCCGACGGAGGAGATAATGGGTTCATCCATGGCGGTTTCTCGTTGGACGGCTAATTGCCCGATCTGAAACTTTTGGAAGGACCGGATTGGACCCTAAGGACTTATGGGACCCACAAAATGGACGGTTATTAACGTTCTTAGGTGCTTAGCTTCAACAGTGGCGGCAGGTTGAAGTGCAAGCAGAAAGTAAAGGAAGCCCTACTGTGAAGGGCTGAGATTTGCTGAGGTGGAGGGCTGGGATCATGTGAAGAGGTTTCACGCGGATCGCCAGCGTGGAAAACCGACAGAAAACAGTGATTTCCCATTTTGGAAATGGGTGTGTTTGTTAGCCCAATTGGCGGCTGAATTTGTGTGCGCGTGCGTGAAATCCAACGAGTGGCTCGACCATGGCGTTCTTCTTCTTCGGGTCCTCTACAACATGGATGGTTCGGATCTCCTAAGTGTCCGCTAATGGTGGGCCTCAATGGTCACAAATGGACGGGTATCCATCCGTTCAAAACAGCTGCGCGCGGGAGAGGAAAGAAGGAATTTCCTTCTTTGGAAAATTTCGGTCAGAGCTGCTCTGACCGATTTCCTTAGTTCAGTGCACAGCGGGTGCACGCACCTGCTGTGCATACGCGGCAATTGTAGAGGTCCATAGTGATGCTTGTGATCTGATCCACACCGTTCATCTGCTTTACCATCCCAAAATGGGGCTCGGTCCAAGAAATGAGGTAGATCCATGGCTTAGGCGGGCCATACTAATAGAATTTAGGTCCTTTATTGTCGATTGCGTCAATCCAGTGGTCGGATTAGTTCCTTCTCGACCATCAACGGTCAAAACGCCCTAAGGGATCATTGGTGTGTCTAAGGACTCCATCACATCTTACTATTTGAATAGTATATTAATTTTAATTTTTGTTATAATTACTTGTAAACATATACATATATTCATTGTATATTTAAGTGCAATTACTAACATATTATATCTTTTATATTAATAATCATTTATCAATTAATAAAATATTATAGATAAATATCATCAACAATATTCCGGGTGTACTATAGGTGGTTAACATACTATTCTGATATATTCATTATAATAAATATTAGTGAATAATATCTTAGATTAAAATATATTTACATATTTGTTTAGTGTAACACATTAATGTACATAATTTATTTAATTTATGTAGCATACATATTTTTACAAATGCTTATAAAATTATTATTTTTTTATATAATATATATACAATTATATCCCATTTAAAATGAATTATTTGGTTTTCCTAGTAACACCCGAGTATTGAAAAGTATGGGGTGTTACAGTGCAAGTGCCTTTAATAAAATTAAATCATCCCTTACCACGGCACCTATCATGCGTCCAGCAGATTAGACACTTCCTTTTGAACTAATGTGCGATGCAAGTGATTATGCCATAGGGGCTGTTTTGGGCCAAAGGAAAGATAAACGGCCCTACGTTATTCACTATGCGAGTAGAATTCTAAACTCGGCCCAAGTGAACTACTCAACAACTGAAAAAGAGTTACTTGCAGTAGTTTTTGCTTTGGATAAGTTTAGGTCCTACTAGCTGGGATCCAAAGCGGTCATTTTCACGGATCACTCGGCTTTGAAATATTTGTTATCTAAGAAGGATGCAAAGTCGAGACTTTTGAGATGGATCCTCCTACTCCAAGAATTTGACATAGAGATAAAAGATAAGAAAGGAGTAGAAAATATAGTGGCCGATCACCTTTCTAGATTGATGTTAGATGATTCCACTGAGGAGATACATATCCAGGACACTTTCCCTGATGAAAAATTATTTGCGATCTCCAAATTGCCTTGGTATGCGGATATAGTGAACTATCTTGTAACGGGAAAAATGTCATATCATTGGAAGTCACAAGATAAGAAGCGTTTTGAAACCGAGGTTAGGAACTTCTTCTAGGATGACCCGTATTTATATAAATATGGGATTGATCAAATTTTTAGATGTTGTGTCCCAGAGGATGAAATTCGAAGTGTTATTTCTTTTTGTCACATGGAAGCATGTGGTGGCCATTTTTCTGCTAAGAAAACCACTGCAAAAATCCTGCAGTGTGGTTTTTACTGGCCCACCATGTTTAAAGACACCCATGCTTTCTGTGTTGCTTGTGATAGATGTCAAAGGTTGGGAAGAGTGTCCCGACGCAACATGATGCCTTTATCCCCAATTTTACCATTGGAGATTTTTGATTGTTGGGGTATTGATTTTATGGGTCCATTTCCATCTTCTTTTGGATTTCTTTATATATTGGTTGGTGTGGACTATGTTTCAAAGTGGATTGAGGCAGTTCCAAGTAGGACCAATGACAACAAAGTGGTTATACGATTCCTCAAGGAAAATATTTTTGCTAGATTTGGAACTCCAAAGGCCATCATTAGTGATGGTGGGTCTCACTTTTACAATAGAACATTTGAGGCTTTGATGAAGAAATATGGCATCAAGCATAAAGTGAGCACCCCATACCACCCATAAACGAGTGGGCAAGCTGAGATTTCTAATCAGGAAATCAAACACATTTTAGAGAAAACTATAAGGTCAGATAGGAAGGATTGGTCCCTCAGACTATCCGACGCTTTATGGGCTTATATGACTGCTTATAAGACCCCGATTGGAATGTCTCCATACAGATTGGTGTATGGGAAGGCTTGCCACTTGCCTGTGGAATTGGAACATAGAGCCTACTGGGCAATAAAGAAATTAAACTTTGATATGGATCAAGCAAGTAGACAAAGAAAATTAGAGTTAAATGAATTAGAGGAGTTGAGGAGAGACTCCTATGAAAATTCTAAAATCTACAAAGAGAGGACTAAAGCTTTTCATGACAAAAATATCCTGAGGAAGAATTTTGAACCTCAGCAAAAGGTCCTATTGTACAATTCCCGTCTCCAGTTCTTTCCGGGAAAGTTAAGATCAAGATGGACAGGCCCCTTCATTGTGAAGAATGTTTATACTCATAGGGCTGTTGAAATTGAGAAATCCATGTAATGGCAATGTGTATAAGGTTAATGGTCAGAGATTGAAGCCTTATGTGGAAAACTTTCATTTGGGAGAGGAGTCCGTCCCTCTTCATGAGCCAGAATATTCAGAATGATGCTCCTGGTCTGACGGAGCATTTGTGTAAGATTTGTATTATATTCAATTTTTTTAGTGTCACATAGCAGGTGAGTTTTTCATGGCAGGTACTATCCACCATTTCTTTTATTTTTATTATTCTCTACATTACATTATCATTACATTGGGGACAATGTAGATTTTAGGTTGGGGGGTGTGGATAGTTATCCATGTGAGTTGAGGTTTTGTATTTTTTTTGTTTTTTTTATTATTTTTAGGTTTCAGTTAAGTTTTAGTTTTTTTTTTTAGTTTTATGATATAAAAAAATTTCAACATTTTCAAAATAATATTTTTATACAAGAATGTGAACATGATATTATGCGAATTCCAAAGGCAAAGTTAATATTTAGTCTAGGTTGATAGTAGTCCGAATTCTGACAACTGAAAATTATAAACTTGAGTTCAATTATCTAATCACTAGTTTAAAGTGAGTTGTAATTTGATGTACTGAATTCACAATACACCCTAGCTAACTAAGTGAGGAATATGATATGTGAATTAGAATAACAACTTTTGATTCAAATAAGGTTGAATGAACTAGTACCATTGATATATGTTTAAAAGAGAGAATATTAAAGGAAAAAAAAGAGTGATAGAAAAAAGAATTTTTTATTATAGAGCATGAATGCAATGACCATAACAATCATGTCAGTAATCCGGAGTAAGAATACCTAAGTATCCATTACTATTACCATTACAAGTACGATACCTTAGGTTATGAAGCAAACCCGATGGGAATCTTCATCTAAGGGTGGTCTATAATAATGAGGATATGATGATAAAAGAAGAAATGTCATAAAAAAAATGAGATAACTAGAGATTTCATATTCTTGGGATGATTGAAAGGAGTTAGGATAGGGAACATGCATATTTCTCAAAGTTAGACTAGTGTCACGAAGCACCTAAGGATATTGGGTTATAACTATTCTAAATTTTGATTAGGTCTCTGAACTCAAGGATGTAATGGATTAAAAAATTAAGATTCTAGCTAACTTCATATCTAGGGTAAGTATTGTTTTGTTTTGTTTTGGAATTCATATGATGAATGGAGGCATAATTGTATAAATTTTATAGTATTGAAATATTTTTCTTATTTTCAATGTTTGTGGGTAACATTTCTGGAAACCCTCACGAGACTATAACTCGTCCACTAGGGGAAATCTAGGGGTTTAAAGGCTTGTTGCATATGCTAAATGCAATCGAGATTACTTGCGAAAGTGGTGTAGTTAGAATTTTATTTTCATTTTAATTTTATTTCTAGAATTCTTTTTTATTCTTATTTTTATTTTTCTTTGCTTATTTTGCTTGGGACTAACAAAATGCTGGTTGGGGGGTGTGTTGAGACTCAAATATTGTATAATTTTCTCCATTTATATCTTGGTTTTATGAACATAAATCATCTTAATATTCTATTTTACTCATGTATGTGTTGCAAGGTGAATTTAAGAGCTTGGATTGAAAAAGGGTATTAAAAAGTAAGAATTTGATGCTCAAAAATCACCAAGGCAATGGATGGATCTTAGGAGATCAAGATTGAAGAATTCACATGCCAAAGATCCAAGAAAACCAAGCGAGGAATGAAGAGAATCGAAGATTTGAAGTGAAGAATCCTGAAATCGTCCTAAAAAAGTGTATTATGAAGCTGTAAAGTTTATTTTGGAAAACTGCGCAGCAGGAAGTCTATTTTAAACAAACTATGCAGCGAGAAGTCTATTTTTGAAAATACGTATATTTGAGGCGTTTTCTAGGATTTTCAACTTTGTACGAAAATTGGAGTTCCCTACTTATAAATAGAGCCTCCTAGGGCATTCTAAAACATCATTAGAAGCATTCAAGAGCAATATTTAGGGTTTTTTAAAGAGTTTTTAGTTTTATTAAAGCTTTATTAGTTGTTTCTTTCCTTTTAGATCTTTTCTATTTGCAATTTTTCTTCTTTCTTTCTTGTTGCTTTTTATTTCTGCAATTTAATTATGTTTTTCTAAGTTCCCTCTAGCTCAAGCTAGAAGGGAAGCACATGGGTTTAATATTTCTTTAAGTTATGATGATTGATTATTTTAATGATGAGAAGAATGGTGTATGCATGTTATCTATTATTTAGGTTTTATTTTTTATCCTTTTGTAAGATCTATATGTTTCCATCATATGAGATCCACATTGATGGATAGGCTTACCCTAGATTAATCAGATTTCCTAGATAGGAGATGTTCTCAACCTGTTATATTTCTTTGATATTCATTATCCTATAGATATTGAATACTTAAAATCATTGACGCTTGAGAATATATGTCAATGGTGCAAATCCATTATTTTCTAATCTTTTATATCATTTATTAAAATATTTAAAGTGTTTTATTTTCCGATTAGGCTGACCATAATGCTCAGATCCTAGTTGTGTTATCCAAGTCATCGTGATTTTGGAACATTAACCTATGTGTGAAACTTTGAAGCTTGGGTGTTTTTTATTCAGTTGAATTACATCCATTCAAAAATTCCAAAATCAAATCATCAGTTTAGTTTTTATTACTTTATTTGTTTTGCATTTGATTTTTTCCTTCTCGCAATTCATCTCCCTGTGGGATCAACCCTGTATTCAAAGGATATTACTTATGAACCTCTGCACTTGGAGGCAAGCAATCAATGCATCCACTCGGTTTATACATTGGAGCAACCTTTGGAACCAATAGGGTTCTGGGATTTTCACCCAAGGACATCTATAGCACCTCATGTAGAATAGATTTTCGGTGTCCCGTCTGGCCATCCACGAAATACCTGTGGAGGCTACGACCCTAATGTCGCTAGGGCGTATGGTAGTCATGTCACACAAATGTGAGATGCATGAGTCACACAGTCCAATCATGCATCAATCCTGTGCATGCCATGCTCTCATGTGGGGCAACTCCGCCTATCAGGGAGCCCTATGAACAACCTGCCTTATGACATATGCAATAGTACATCTCATAACAAGCATGCAGATAATGCGTATGGGCATGTATTATGATGTTATGCTGTCACATACTCATATTCGGTATCAATAACTAGCATCAACAATAGGCCTCGACAATGTGGACATTTAACCAACATTGCCCCTAAGGAATGGCCACATAGAGCCAAACATATAATGGGCCCACGGCCTTACACAAAGGCCTAATATGCAACACCATGAGCCTTATTCAAGGGCCACATATACACAATAGGTGGGCCCTGCTCATGGGCTTCAAACACATGACATGTGGGCCCTACACATGGGTCACGAATACATCAAATGTGTCATACATCCTGGGCCTAATACATATCATAATGGCCTTGCCCATAGGCCACGAATACACCACAATGGGCCTTGCCCATGAGCCATGAATACATCACAGTAGGCCTCAACTACGGTTCACATATACATCATATAGGTCTCGACAATCGGAATTGGCTTCGATACTCGGCCTTAACAATCGGGATCGATCGATAATCAGAATCGATAAATTGGTCACGATAATCAGATCGATTGATAATTAGAATCAGCAAATCAGTCATGACAATCGGATCAATCGATAATCAGAATTGGCAAATCAATCACGACAATCGGATTAATCGATCGATAATCAGAATCGGCAATTCGGTCACGATAATCGGGATCGATAATCAAAGTCGGCAAATTGGTCACGACAATTGGATCGATCGATAATCAAAATCGATAAATCGGTCACGACAATCGGATCAATCGATAATCAGAATCGGCAAATCGGTCACGACAATCGAATCGATCAATAATCAAGGTCGGCAAATCGGTCACGTCAATCGGATCGATCAATAATCAAAATTGGCAAATCGGTCACGATAATCGAATCGATCGATAATCAGAATGGTAAATCGGTCACGACAATCTGATCAATCGATAATCAGAATCAGTAAATCGGTCACGATAATCGGATCAATCGATCGATAATCAGAATCGGCAAATCAGTCACGACAATCGGATCAATCGATCGATAAGCAGAATCGGTAATTCGGTCATGACAATCGAGATCGATCGATAATCAGAGTCGGCAAATTGATCACGACAATCGGATCAATCGATAATCAAAATCGGTAAATCGGTCACGACAATCGGATCAATCGATCGATAATCAGAATCGGCAAATCGGTCATGACAATCGGGATCGATCAATAATCAGAGTCGGTAAATCGGTCATGACAATCGGATCGATCGATAATCAAAATCGGCAAATCGTTCACGGCAATTGGATCGATCGATAATCAGAATTGGTAAATCGGTCACGACAATCGGAATTAGCCTAACAAAGGGCCTAAGGGAAGGTCACAGTGTGGACGCTTAACCATCATTGCCCATCAATGTGGACATCTAACCAACATTGCTCCCAAGGAGTGGCCCATACAAGTGATTCATATGCAACATAACAGGCCATACGTACATCGCATTGGGCCTCAACCTTAGGCCTCGAATACATCACAATAGGCCTTGCCCATGGGCCTCAGGTTCAAGCAGGTGGGCCCCATCATATGAGCCTTGTATATATCACATCAGGCCTAATATACATCACTATAGGCCTCTCACATGGGCCTAATAAACATCACGATGGTCCTCACTGAATGGGCCACATACACATCGTATTAGGCTTTGCCCATAGGCCTCAAATACATCACAATGGGCCACATCCCATGGGCTAAATACACATCATAGTGGGCCTCTCATACATCAAGTGGGTCGCGTCAATGGGATGCACCAATGGGCCGTCATATATATACGAAACAAACATCACGGCGGGCCGCACCAATGGACGACATAGATATACACTATATACATCACAGATGGCGTTCCACCGTCCCAATCCAGCGGATGGTGTGGGTTTTAAAATAAATAAATCAAGGTGGGTCCTACCCCGAAACTTAGATCTATCACATCCTCTTTATAATGCCATAAATGATCTCTTCCGATAGTTGGACGATATAGATAAAACACATATATCATGTGAGACCCATGTTCCCGGACGGTGAGGATGAAACCCATATGTCAGGGCCCCACGATGTCTGGGCGGTACTGATCAAACACAAACATCAAGGTGGGACCCCACGTGCAAGATCAGGACGGATAGATGGACAGTGTCGAATAACACATACATCATGGTGAAGTCCATGGTCTGGACGGTCCATCAAGGCCGGTCCCACTCGACACACTGCCCAGAAATGGATGGTGTGGAATATACAACACATAAATCAATGTGGGCCCACCCCTACACGTGCTACATGTGTGGGGTGGCCCACGTCCTCCCAAAACAGATGGGCAGCGTGGAAAAATACATACATCAAAGTGGTTACTCAAAGCTCCTACCCGTCCCAGCTAAGTGGATGGACGATGGAAGCTGTAACACATATTTCAAGTGGGTCCCACTCCCACACATGCCACACATGTGGGATGGGCCCACGTCCAAACATATGGACGGTGTGATATAAGCACATACATCATGGTGGTGGGATCCATTTCCCAAACAGATGGACGGTGGATACATCCTCGTGATTAGGCCCATAGAACTCCCCGACGCCAATGCAGCAGCAGGGGCCACGTGGAAGGAATCTGGACTGTGGGTGGATGAAATAAATACATCAGGGTGGGTCCCACCTACACGTGTGCCACACATCCAGCGATGGAGGACGGCAGGGATAAGGCAAATATATCATGGTGGGCTACACCACTGTACAAGTTCAGACGGTGTGGATTTTAAAACACTTACATCAAGGTGGTTCCCACCAAATGGATGACGGTGTAGGTATACATACATACAACAGCGGGTCCCATGTGGAGCCCACCATAACGTTTATCTGCCATCCTGACCGTTGATATGGTCACATAGAACCAGACGAAGAGGGAAAACAAATTTTATAATGATCCAAAACTTCTAGGCCTTAAAAGGTTTCAAAGGTAGACATTCAATCTCTGCCGTTGTTGGTGTGGACCAACTAAGTGCTGAGAATGACTGATTTTTAAAGATGGCCCATTAATAAAGGGGACCCATCAAATGCACGGTGTTGATGTTCAACACGCATCAAGGCGGGGCCTGTAGTGGGGCCACTGTCCCAGCGTCCAACCAAGCTACAGTGCTGGCAGCGTCCTCTGGACGTTGACAGCAACAGCGTCTGCTATTTTTTTAAAAAAATAGATTTTATGTGGGTTTTCACATGTAGGGCCCGCATCAGCAAAATCCATCCCGCCCATTAGATTTCATGGTTCAAGACAAGCCAAACAAGCCTAATATTTGACATATTTCGGTGTGTAGAAAGGTCAGGGTGCATTTTAACGGTGAAAACCACCGTTTTCTATGCTATGGCCCGCCAGAAAACTCAGATCAGCTTCATTTTTCGGCTCAACGATAAAATGAGCTGATGAACGGAATGGATGGCGTGAATTAAACTTATACATCGAGGTGGGGCCTGCATGAGCAGCCCACCCCAAAGCTTGGAATCAAACTGATATTTGTGTCAGTTCACACTTCACAGTGTAGCAACGTCCAGCGTCCCTAGACGCTGGACAGTTTGCACACACACAATTTCAAGTGGGCCTTGGTCAGGTGGGCCACCAAATGCACGGTGTGGTGTGGATAAGACATACATCAAGGTGGGGTCCATCCGGGCGGCCACACAGCCACACCATCACATAAAATGATAGAGAGAGGGAGAGAGAGAGAAAAAAAAGCACTCACCTTTAATCATGGACTCTTCCTTCCACCGCCAACATGATCTAGAGCTCCAAGGGGACAATTTCAACGATCGAGATGATTTTAGAGGGTAGGATTTGGTGGTAGGGAGTGGGCCATGCCAAGCTTCTCTCATGGAGCTTGGACGATGTACTCTCATGGGTTGCTTGGGAGGATGAGAAAGAGAGATGAGAGAGAGAGAGAGGTGTAAGAGAGAGAGATGGGTGTGATAGGTGTGAGTGAGTGATGTGTACTTGTGTGTAAGAGAGTGTTGACTTTGGGTTTGTTTAGGGATGGGTGAAAGGTGATGTGTACTTGACATAAGATGTGATATGATACTTGATTGATGGGATGTGATGTGATTGATTGGATTGATTTGACATGTTGTAGAGATTCTCTTGGAATTACAAACGCACGGCATTTTCTCGAACCGAACGCTGGCCCACATCTCCTGGCCTGAGTATCGCCTCGGCGCGCGAGACGCGGCATTTGAACCGCAGCGATGACGCGGTCTCACTGGTACAAGCTCAGGTCGAGCCGACTCTGGAATACGGGATACGACTCGGGATCGCGCGCAACTACCGATAAAAGCTCGCGGATTACCGAAATTTGACCGGGAGGATCGCAGAAGCCTACGGAATGGTACGGGCTAGGATACGGGTCTTACACTTTCTCTTTTTCTTCTTCTTCTTCTCTCTCTCTCTCTCTTCTTTTCTTTTCTTTCTTCTTCTCCTTTTCCTAAGATCAAGTCCAGTAGGGTTGCTGGACCCAACTCGGTTTAACTCAGTGGCTACACCGAGTCATGACTCGGTAACCCCTTCTTCTCTCTTTCTCCTCCTTTTCTCTTTCTCTACTTTCTTTCCTTTTTCTGCTTCTCTATAACATGATCAGACAACATCTAGTCATCCAAGCCCATACCCAACTCACCTGAACTCGGTCCAGCGAGGCAGACTCGTCACAGCAACTTGGTCCAGACTCGGACCGCGTCCTTGTCTCCCAAATCCCTTCTCGCTTCCCCTTCTCTTTCTTCTCATTTCTCCTTCAGCTCCCTTTTCCTCTGCTGGAAGACCTCTAGCAATGCATCTCCGAGCTGACCTGACTCGGTTCTAGTCGATCTGAGTCAACCTAGTGTGGCACGAACAGTGCGACAGGGACGAACACACCACCTCTCTCTTCTCTCGCTGATCTTCTTCTTTTTGCTTCCTCTTTCTTTTCTTTCTTGCTCTCTTGCACCTGAAACACCAGCTACATGGTGCGGGTTAGTGTAGGATTTGGACGAGTCAACTCGGCGTAGTGCAGCCCCATAGCGGCGCCCTCTTGTTTCTCTTTTTCTCTCTCTTTCTAACTTTCCATCTTTGGAAAGTGTTGCCGTATAAAGGCGGCCTTTAATAGGCTACCCTATCCCTATTCTAGAGGCTTCTATCCAACTAATCAGCGGATTTACTCTTTAATCTAATCGATGAGCTTGGGTTATTAAACTCGGATTCTTGTCAGTATGGTTTTAAACCAACTGTGCAGATGAACTTTTGACATGTTGGTCCATTTAATGGAGGACCTAGATCAACAAAATGAGGCCCTACCCAAGATGTGCGGTTTACAGTCAAACGGAGAAGATGACGTGAGCTGCAATGGTGGATTTTAAGGGCTGGCCTTTTGATCTACCATGTTTAGAGGGCGTGGATTAGTCCTCTGATCACTATGGGGCCCACTATCCCGTACAACTATCCCCACAAATCAGTGGGTTTTGATATTTCCAGCCGTGGACAATAACTCGCGTGCATTTGCGAGTTTCTCGTGAGAACTCCACTACATGCAATATGATGTTGCTGGTTGCCCTAAAATCAACTACCAAGATGTTTTGGATAGTTTCAATAAGTTGAGGGATGGCCGGGATGACACTCGCCTTCCAACAAAAAGATTCTTTCTAAGATTCTCTTTTGCAAAGGCAAGAGGATTGCCCTAGTATTAAGGGCTGTGATTGTCTTATTCGGACGGCTGAGATGGAGGAGGATAAAGTCACATGTATTGCCAGCTAGACAATGTAAAACGGATTTCCATTTTCGAAAACAACGGCACGCACACACCCGCTTGTGCTGGTTAACGTGCTTGCACACATGTGTTCCCGCACGTGGAGTCTTTAGGTTTTTGGATGGTTTTGAGGGCCACACCAAATGGACAGTTCAGATCAGTCGAGTCGATCATGATGGTGGGCCATAACTCGAGCAAATGAACGCTGTTTGTTTAAACAACGTTCGGTAGGAATCAGGGAGAGAAAATCCCTTTTTTCTGGTTTTGTCGGGTCAATAGCCTGTTAACCCGAACCGCAGTCCGTTGCACATCGAGTGCAATCTTGCAGGTGCACGTGCAGGTTGACAGTGGGGTCCACATTGATGTGTGATATGATTCACTCCGCTCAGTGCCTACTATTAGTCCTATTAGGGTCCCGGTTCATACATGAGGTAGATCTATGGATGAGGTGGGCCATACTTCTTAAAGCTTAGCTCTAATTGTAGATTTCTGTTGATCTGATGGTCAGATTGTACCGAATTTGAACGTCAACGGTAGTAAGGGTCTACGGGCGCATTTAACCAGAAATTAATGGCTATATTAAGGATTAGATGGCCTAATATATATTTATAATATTAAATATCATTTTCACAATGTTTTAAATATCATTTATTTATTTATTAAATTTATCATTATATTTTTAATTATTAATTATTTATATTTAAATCCCATGGTTCTCTCTTTCGGAGATGTTCTGTATGTTTTTTAAAGATAATTTACTTATTTGTACTTAGATTTTTATATATACTTCTAAATTGTTTACGTGGGTCACACCCCGATTATCGCTATTTATTCATTCACTCAGTCCACTATAGGTCTTTGATTATAAAGATTTGATTATTTGGGTTTGTAAGTGGGCCAAAATACATGGGTTTTAACGTTTAGTTATCGATTATTTAAATTAATGGTTGGATATGAGATGTTGGTATTCCAATTATTGAAATTAAGTAGTGGGTTATGACTTATCAAATGATGGTGAACAATGTATGTTATTTGTATCTTCATATAATTACGCTAATCTAGATTATAATAGTAACACCTGAGTACTCAAAAGCACGGGGTGTTACAGACCAACTCCCATTTTGTCGAATGCCTGAGTGAAGAGGACATCGTCCGATGATCTGGTGTCAACGAGGATATGAAATATCTTTTGGTTAGCTATGGTTAAGGTGACCACAAGTGCCTCATCGTGTGGGTGATGGATTCCTCGGGCATCTTCCTCAGTGAAGGTCAGGCTATGGTTCTCCACTTTTTGTTCTTTTAGAGGTCTCCCGATCAGTAGGACTTCATCTTCGGGATGACCAATGCTCCTGGCATGTACCTTCCGAGCATTGTTTGAGTCTCCTCCACCTTTGTGGCCCCCGAAAATAGTGCAGATCTCCGCGGTTGGTTCATTGCTGACGGGCTGATTATCTTTTGCCGCGACTCGATCTCCTCTATGGTTAACATACTCCCCAAGATGGCTGCTACGGATGAGTGCTTCGATATCTTTTTTATATATATAATTTATTATTATTATTTTTTACACACACCCCACACACTCACGCCATAGTGGGATTTCACCACCCATGGGTACTCGAACCCTTGATCAGGTGTTGAAACTCCCGAGAGTCTACCATCGGAGCAAGAGTAAGGACCCTTTGATCTCTTATTTAAGATCAAAACAATCACTCGTGTTGTATCCGTGGTCCTAATGAAAGTGGCAACACTTGTTCTGACTTCTATTTTTAGGATCAGAATTCATCTTATTTGGCCAGTCGAGGAGACACTTATCCTGGATCTCCATCAGAACTTGTTCAAGAGTTATGTTGAGGGGAGTGTAAGTCTTAAACTTACTATTGGGCCGCTTGCTCGGGCAGCGATTGTCCCACGATTGGTCATCCTTCCTTTTCCTATTCGTGTTGGCCGAACTTGGTTCTGTCTTTGTCTGCTGCTCCTTGATCGGAGGGGCTTTGTTCTATACGACCTCTCGTAGGATTCGAGATTCCTTAGCATTAACGTATTTCTGGGACCTGTTCAGTAGTTCAGTCATCGTTGTAAGAGGATTCTTATCCAGCGAGAAGAGGAACTGCTTATCTCTTAACTCAGTAATGATGACGTTTAGGGCGAGTTCTTCCGAGTGCTTACGGACTTGCAAGGCTTCTAGATTGAAGCGCTTGATATAGTCTTTCAGGAGCTCGCCCTCTTTCTAGACGATCTGAAGGAGGTGGACAGGTGCTTTAAGCCTTTTCTTTCCTCCAATGAAGTTTGTGATGAAGGCTTGGCTGAGTTGAGAGAATGAACTGATGGAGTTTGGCTTCAACTGCTTGAACCATAGTCGGGCAGCTCTAGCCAGGGTTAGAGAAAATGTTCGGCATATGACTGCATCAGAAGTGTCATGGAGTTCCATGTAGACTCTGAAGGACTCCATGTGCTCCGACGGGTTGATATTCCCTGAGAAGGGAGTGATCTGCAATTGAAATTTGTCCGGCAATCGTGCCTGCATAACGTCGGCAATAAATGGGGGGTCAGATTCCTCCATTGTAGCCCGCGTCAGCACGTTGGTTCGGTAGGCCTGCCGCATATCTCCAATCGCTTGATGTAGTTTTTCAGTAGACCCCCCTAGTTAACCCTTCAAGATCTGCACAGACGGAAATAAGAGACAAAGGAGATCTTGGCTTTCACAGGGGACCCTCCGATGCCTAAGTCAGGACCTTGGGTCTTTTGTAGGGTAGGATCCCTTTAGGAAAAGAGTCACTAGTCGAGTATATGGATATAGAATGCGTACCTCACATTGGTTGGGGGTATCTCTATTTATAAGAGAAGGAAGACAACCGTAAGGAGAAGTCGTTTCTGATACGCTGGTGACGAATCCGTTCACAGATTCATCTAGGATCCTCTCGAGATTATCGTCGTTCGAGGTTCTCGGGATCTGATTTGATCCTCCGAAGATCTTGGGAGAGATTTTTGAGCTGTTGGAGAGATTCCTGGACTATCAATCCGGGAGAAGATCGTACAAGCCATATCGAGCTTTCTGATGAATTGGCGTTTGCCTTGTTTTAGAGTTTATCCTGAACTATAGCCGAGCTATGGCTGAGCTATGATCGAGCTATGGCCAACCTATAGCCGAGCTATGACTGAGCTATGGCCGACCTATAGGTTAGGTCGGCAATTGGCCATTTGAGTGGACTTATAGTTGCATCCTCTTTGAGTGTCCTTACAATTGCATCAACCTCCTAGAAGGTCAGCTTGTTTTTAGAAGTAGACGCCTCTTAGGGCTCGAAATTCAAAGGGTCCGTACTAGTGAGTAGAGTTGGTCCATTCCATAAGTCGACCTAACAACTTAACTATTTTTCACCCAACATGAGCCATTTATATTCTAGATTTTATGCTCCCAATCAATGGTACGAAACATTTCTTGAAATAACGACTGTGTGTGAAGATGAATATTTAATGGCTTATGTTTCAAACCCATGATTCAAATGCCATAATAATTAATAAAGGTTGATTATAGCTTCTATGCATGGTATTGATAACATAAACGGTTCAAATCAATCTAAGAATTCAATCGGGGAGTGGAAACCAACCACCGTACTATAAGAGGTGCATGGAGGTCTACTCTAATACATCCCAACATTTTTATAGTATGATGCGCCTGGACAACAACCATTGGAATTAGGTTCTTTGGGTGACCCAAACCATTCATTTATATTGAATATTTCAACCTTTGATCATACAAAAGTCACCATATGTCAATTTTCAAAACAAAATATTCAAAATTCAAATGAATTATAATCAAATCCAAGAGTTTATTTGTTGTCTATCCATCATACAAGGTTGGGACTTGCACAAGCTTACTCAGATCTGCCAATACAATTGATCAATCTATTGAATGGATAGTTTTAATACAAAAGTCACCTGAGTTTTTGGCAACTCGCTTTATATGGACTCATTGATTCATTGAGTCATGAAAATTTGGACTGAGTTGATCCATTGTGTGGGAAAAAAGGCCAGTATTCTATTTTTAATATTTCTTTGATTGATTTTTTTTCTTTTATTAATAACATTTCTTAATTTTATATTCTATATCAATTAATGTGCTTAAATAGATTCTAATATTTTTTATTTCCTAATTAATCTTTTACTCCCTCCTAAATCACATCCCTATCTTTATATGCTTTTATTCCTTCCATTTACACATTACTATAAATTCGAGGGCTTGTTTGGTACCTTAGATTCGGTGGGATGGAATTACATTTG
Organism: Magnolia sinica; assembly: GCF_029962835.1. Lineage (NCBI taxonomy): Eukaryota > Viridiplantae > Streptophyta > Magnoliopsida > Magnoliales > Magnoliaceae > Magnolia > Magnolia sinica. The sequence goes on along the minus strand of NC_080576.1, from coordinate 19,442,595 downwards.
GTCTTATGAAAATTCCATCCGGTGTTTGGGGATGACGAGAAGGGTTGGGAGGGCCCCACATTGATGCATGTGTTTTATCCGTACCATCTATCTATATCCACCCTTTACACATGACCTTCTAGTTATATACGTGTGCAAGTAACCAATATTTATTGTGAATTTGGTTTGTTGATTACAATTCCATAGTTCACTAAAGGGGATTTTACTTAATCCAATGTTTTTCCCATAGCAAAAATTTTATCCCAAGCATGGGGATTGGATGGCCAAAATACCATGGCATTTCCATACATACAATCATTATGCAATAATGGTGTTACAATTACTGAAAGGTGTGTATAAAAAATTTAGGCCTAACCGATGCGTATTTGCATGCACGCATCACACGGCATGACACGACTCGGCTTGGCGTGCGAGCACGTTGTAAAGAGATGGTCCAACTCAAATGGCTTTTCCTCTTTGGCGGCTCAAGCCTTATTCAATTCACATCTTATAAATAAATAAGATTTTTCTTAGTCCTTTTTGATGTGGGACGAGAAGTACATTAAAAATAAAATACTTTTTTACATAAGAAATAAATAAAAATTTGAATTTAAAAAAAAATTATTTTTAAAATTATTTAAAATATAAAAATTTCGCACATGTTTCAAATTCAAAACACTTTAGTATAGGATATAAAAATTGTGTAATAGTGTCGATGTCTATTCGACTTTAATCGACATTTAAGTAAGCAAGACACGTTTATTGGAATCAGGTGACAATCGGTCTTTAACTTGACTCTTTGAACGTAAATGACTTACATGCCACTCACATAACTTTTTCGCTACAGTTGGTTCTATAATTTTGTGCCTTTTGGCCATACGCTTTTACTTGAATTTTCATGAGTGCTATACAAAAACAGCCTATATATTCTCAGAAGAAGTGGCCCAACTTTCATACTCATATAGGTGAATTCCATCAAGTGTACACAACAACTAAATACACGACTATATTTGGTTATAGACTTATTAAGAGTTCAAAAATTCATCATCCCTCACATTGCTACTTGCATTGCCTCTACACTATAGGAATGGACAAGTTTTTCACAATGCTTCCCGGTCTCCTATATTATATTGTTATTTACCTATTAAATATATCACACATGATCTTAACTTGTATGGGTTGGGTTACTGACACTGATAGCTCATTTAGTTAGACTCATTCTCATTTCCTTTGATGTTTTCATGACTAATAAAAAGAATCTTCAACATGGATTGTTAGAGCCGGATGCCTTGGTGGGCCTTCCTAGGTTGGGCACAAATAATTAATAAAAACAAGAGGTGGTAATGGACAAATGAATTAGATATCATAAAAAAACACATGAATTTGTGTGTTAAAAGGCAGAGACTTTTTAGCCATGGATCCAACATTAAATTATGTGGTGACCCAACACCACCAAACTTAATGGTGTTAGGATATGGTGGGATTTGATTGGGCTACCAACAACTGTCAAACATGGGCCCATACAACTCACATGGATTGCGTGCAACTCCAACACTAGATATTTAATTGGCGTCAGGCCCACGGGCCCATTGTGATGTCTTGTGTTTTATCTATGCCATACATCCAATTTTTCGGCTCATTTTAAGGCAGGAGCCCAAGATTGAACATATCAAAAGTTCAAGTGGAGCACACCATAAGAAATACTGGGGATAATAACATTCACCTTTCAAACCTTCCTATAGCCCACAATGATGTTAATTAGACATACAACCTACTTATAAGGATACAAAACTTATGTGGCCTTAAGAAGTTTACAATGATAGGTATTCAATTCCCATTATTTTCTAAAGTCTACCTGACTTTTCTAAAGTCTTTGTCGTAGCGTGCGATCCGTCTGGTGTCGATATAGGTGGAGTGTTGAGTCAAGAAGGACACCCAGTAGCCTATTTCAGTGAGAAACTGAATGAGGCAAAACAAAAATACTCCACTTACGACAAAGAATTTTATGCGGTAGTGCAATCCCTGAGACATTGGTGACACTACCTCCTACCGCAAGAATTCGTTTTGTTTTCTGACCATGAGGCTTTGAGATATTTGCATTCTCAAAAGAAACTCAACCCAAGGCATGCCAAGTGGGTAGAATTTCTTCAGGAATATTCGTTTGTTTTGAAACACAAGGCCAGGGTTGAAAACAAACCAGCGGATGCCCTTATTAGGAGAGTGACGTTGCTCAACTCCTTGAGTGTAAAGGTAGTCGGATTTGAGCAACTGAAAGATGAATACCCCATATGTCCTGATTTTGGGGGTACTTACGCGTCGCTCTCTAGTGACCAGTATATTATGGGTGAATATGTTCTTAAAGATGGCTTTCTTTTCAAGGGAGACAGACTTTGTATTCCCCGTATGTCCCTTCGTGAATTCCTCATCTGAGAGCTTCATTCAGGAGGGATAGCTGGCCATTTTGGTCGTGATAAGACCATTGCCCTCGTGGAAGATCGTTTCTATTGGTCAAGCCTCAAGCGAGATGTAGCCAAAGTTTTAGGGCAGTGTCGAACATGTCAGCTAGCAAAGCAAAGAAAGCAAAATACTGGGCAGTACACACCATTGCCAATGCCACATGCTCCGTGGCAGGACATTAGTATGGACTTCGTGCTCGGACTTCCTAAGACTATAAAAAAGCACGATTCCGTTTTTGTCGTTGTGGACTGTTTTTCTAAAATGGCGCATTTCCTCCCATGTTCGAAGATGTCAGATACGTCTCATGTTGCTCGTCTCTTTTTTGATGGTGTGGTGCGTCTCCATGGGTTACCTAAAACCATAGTGTCTGATCATGATGTTCGATTTACTAGCTATTTTTGGAAGACACTGTGACACATTATGGGAACTTGTTTACAATTTTCTACTGCTTACCACCCACAAACAGATGGTCAAACTGAAGTGGTAAACCGTAGCCTTGGAAATCTTCTACATTGTCTAGTGGGTGAACATGTTAAGACTTGGGACCTAATTTTACCAACTGCTGACTTGCTTATAATGGGTCAGTTAATAGATCTACAGGGTTGAGTCCTTTTAAAATTGTAAGTGGTTATAAACCTAGAATGCCCATAAATCTCTTACCTATGTCTATTCCCAAAGGTCTTCTGAGTCAGCCGATGCATTCGCACGCCATATTCATGATTTGCACACACATATTAGACAACAGTTAAATACGAGCAATGATAATTATAAAGTTTCAGCTGATTCTCATCGTAGAGTGCAAGAATTTCAAGAAGGAGACTATGTAATGGTGCAAATAAGGCCAGAGTGATTCTCTCAAGAATCTACAAAGAAATTACAAGCGCATAGTGCTGGACCATTCAAGATATTACAAAAGGTTGGGTCCAACGCGTATCGGGTTGACCTTCCACCTGAAATGAGCATTAATCCAACTTTTAATGTGGAAGATCTAGTCCGTGCTCATACTCTCATTATTGATACATCGTCCATTTCATGGCCTTTTTATGAGTTTGCTACCCAACCCCTTCCACCCCCTCCTCCACCCATTACCCATAAAGAAGCAATTGAGAAAATCTTGGATGACGAGATAGTATCCACGAGAGATGGGGGTTTCCAAAGGTATCTTGTCAAGTGAAAGAACAAACCATCGTCTGAATCTACGTGGCTGTCGGGTGACGCATTGCAAGGTATTGATCCAGATCTACTCGAGCGCTACAATAGTTTCAACTTGTCGGAGTCGAGTTTTTCTCACCCGAAGGGAATTGATGCGGACACAAGCGCATTCAAGGTGTACCAACGAAGAAAGCACCAACCACAAGTGCCGTCCTTGTGGATATGCAACTATTGAGAAGCTGAAGACCTTTCACATGTGATTGGACATATAGAAGACCCCACTCAGGGAAGACACATGTGAAAGAAGATTGGAGAAAGAAGACCGAGCGCCCAAACTTTTCCGTACTTATGTTATTTGCACGTTTTGACTTAGTTAGGGGTCTTTTAGTAATTTTATGTATTTATTTGCTTATTCTAGAGGTATTTTAGTAATTTTATGTCTTTATTTGCTTATTTAAGTGGGCTAAAGCCCTAAACTCAAATTTTAACTATTGATTAATGAAAAGCAAACCCTTTGGTTGCCTTCTTCTCTTATCTCTAATGGTGCTTCTTCTCTTTCCTTGATCTTCTTCTTCCAATTTCTTCTTGTGCCCCTCCAACTTCTTCAAGGTAATAATTTTCTTCCTTGTATTTTTCAGTTTTGGCTAATCCTTCTTCGATCAAATCTTAAGAACCGATCTAAACCATATACTCCCAAATTCTCAAATCTCTAATCCGAGAAACTTCTCGGTTCTTCGAACTAGTGATCTTCGTTGATCGATTGGGTGTGACCATGCAAGATCGGGAGGTCTCATCCCTCGCCAGATCCAACCTAAGTAGTAATTGAATTCCATAATCCATGGTTGTGGTGATGGCCTGCTCCATTGCATGTTTCCTTTATGATTTTCTCAGTTATGATGATTACTGTTAGAATTTTAGATCATTTATTCCTTTTATTTCCGCTGTTTAATTATGTCCATGAGCATGCATCATAATTAGGGCTGTCCTGCGTCAATAAGGTTGTCTGGAATATGGCTCTAGTGGCTATCTGGTGGGCGGTTTGGGAAGAGCACAACGGGAGATGCTTTGAAGGGGAATCCCAAAGTTTTGGTCATCTCATCTAAAGGATCCTCTACCTTATTGTGGAATGGGCTTCCCTTGGGTTGCATGGTAGCTGCAGCAATGTTTTTTCATTTTCCCTTTTTTAGGTTTTTATCTGCTATCTCAGCGGATCAGGCCTGTTCCTGTAACTTTATCTCTATCTAATATATGTCACTTTTCAAAATAAAAAAAAGAAAAAAAGAAAAAAAGAGAGAAAAAAAAAGGGGGTTTGCAAAGTGCATCCAAATGCATATTAAAAACCTCGGTTGGGCTAAAAGTGGGGTTTATGCCTCAAAAGCACCTTCAGAAGGTGTGTGCATCTAAATGACCCTAACAACAGAGAGAAATCTGCTAAAAGAAACCATTTCTGCTAACATCGATATGATGAGATGAATTTCAATAATCATGTCGGCATTTTAGAGCCTATTTTGTCAGGTGGGATGGTGATATGGGGTTTGCAAAGTGCTGCCAAAATGCACATAAAAAACCTCAGTTTGGCTCACAAGTGGGGTTTATGCCTCAAAAGCCCCTTTAGAAGGTGCACGTGCATCTAAATGACCCCTAACAACAGAGAAATCTGCTAAAAGAAGCCATTTCTGCTAAGATTGATCTGATGAACTGAATTTCAGTAACTCATGTATTTACCAAAGCCATTTATGCTAAAAGAAGAGAGAGAAAAGTCTGAAAGGTAGAGGCTAATGGAGCAAGGCTCTAAATAGGGAGACTACATACCAATGTAAGAACTATTTTGGCTTTCCTCTGACATTAGAGAAAACACAATCAGTAATGGAACAATTTCTTAGTCCCTTGGTGAGTTCAGGAGAAACCCAAACAACACCACATTGAAGGGGCTCGTTTCGTCGCTTGCTTTTCGACAGCTGGTAAGCATGGTAACAGTATGGGCGGTCGGGCCGGCGCTCCGCATTCAAGTATTCATGAAAGTACAAAATAAAAAAGTAGCAGCAAAGATATAGATTATCCTCAGCATATTCCTATTAGATCATCAATCCATCATCAATCATATCATACACAGATAGCTTCCAATTCATCTGCCAAATAGTAAAGTCAGAATTTCTCCATCTTCATCTTTAGAAGCCACACATAAAACAACCTACAGTCCACATCCAACATAGCATCTGGTAAACTTAACTCTTTGAAAAGTAGTTCACTAAATCAATTGGTCAAGTAGTCACCCCACCCAAGTTCCACAGTTCAATATAGGGTTATAATTATTTAAGTAGTGCTCCATCCAAAATAATGTTCAGTTCCACAGTTAAATATAGGCTTGCGATTATTTAAGTAATGACAAAAACGGAAAAAAAGGTCCAATCACTGATTTGCACCAACCATCATGAGAAACCCACATTGTATTGTTCATGGCTTCTAAAGAATCACTTCTAATCCAATGAAACTAACAATAAAGAATGGTGACTTATGAATTTGGGAATTTCATTGTTTTTACCTCGTGGCAACTTCAAGAGTTGGGCTTCTTTTGCCACTTGCCTAATTCATGAATTGGGTGAAATGTGTGGTCCAAACATCCCAGCAGCATGCTTTATGAATTGGGTGCCGACCAAACAGCCCTTGACACATTTGCGAACCTTATTCCTTATTGGGTCGACACCATTTGCTAATTGCACTCGATGCACACAGAAATAGGATATGACCTCAAAAGACAAAATGATCAAGACTCTCAAGGATCTACTAATATCTAAGGCTATGTTCACAATGCTCCCCTAAATTGAACTGCAGTAGTTAAATGAAGTGGAAATGATCAGGTAGGGTCCGCCCCACTCGATTGATAATGAGGTATCTGGCCTTGAGTAGCGATTTAGATTGTTTAAACATGACCGGAAATACACTGAATTGCAATCAGGGTTTGTCCGTCAATTAATATCAAAATGATTCCACCTTCATTTTGACCATTTCATTTATATCTAATTCAGGTATTGCAATTCAGTCCAACTAAGCATCCACCTGCATGCTTAATTGACTGTTTACTGAGTTTTTGTAGATGAATAGGTCAAATACAAGACCCACAATAAGCATTTATCTTTGGAAGCTTTGCAAGATGATTAGAAAGGAAAACACATTTAAGAAACATCTAAAGGGGCAATTATAGGATACACAACTTGAAGCTTTGCATTGGTACATGCATATTCTCATTTGTGCTAAGTGCGGGCCATGCTTCAGTAGTACAGATCGCTGGCATGCTTTGCTCACCATGGGTGGCCCAAAAGATCTCCCTCAAGGGAACGCTCATAACTTTTCGATTCGTCGCCTATATATAGTTAAGATGAGAAATACAGAAATCGCGCACATCCAATCTAAAAATTAAAAAAAGCCTCTAGGGTTCTCCAATAGAGAAACTTTGGGGCATCGTCCATCCGCGGGGAGATGCAACAAAACAATGGGCTGGATACAGAGTGCAGAGCCTCTAACCATGACCAAATGAAGGTCCATTCTAATTGATTTTTGTCAGACAAACACTTTCTCTAAAAGCTCGAGTCGTTGGCCGTGGTAAAACACATTAGGGAGTCATATTTGCTACTCTTGGGATTCGAACACAAGACCTTCCGCTCTGATACCATTTCAAACAACCACTTTCTCTAAAAGCTCAAGCCATTAGAGGATGGTGTATCAATGTATATCAAGGGACTTTAACAATTTCTATTCACCCATTTTCCATTTTGGGTATTGAACTAGTACAAACTACATCCAAAATAAATGCACATAGTCAATAACAGCTGAGATTTCTATTTCTTAAAATTTTGAGATGGTACATTTTCCAAAAATCTTTGGATTAGGAGAGGATTCTCTCATCTTGCTGCTGTTGCAGAATGGTTTCGAATGGTGCTTGATGATGGTGTGGGTGATTGCAGCCAATTACAATGGAGGCCATGGTGATGAAAGCAAAGAGCTTTAGAAGCTCTTCTTTTGAAGGAATGGGAGATCAAGAAGGCTCTTTCAGTGATGGTGTGAGGGACAATTTGAATTTTGGGAAGAGTACATATGTACCATCTTTTGTTGTTTTCCTCTTTAAAGTTGCTTAGCAACAGCATAAAGCAGTTCAATTCTACGGCCGTTGTCTCACCCGCACAACAGTGGATGTGGAAGCGCACAAAATCCTTGCCTCCAGAGGCATAGAATCCGTTCTCTTAGTGTCATTATGAATTATAATGGTGCCATCACCATTTTGGTCATTTCCTCTATATTGAATTGAATGCATCCAATTCAGTTCAATTGAGTATCCAAATGCACTCTCAGGATGCAAATCCAGACTGATTTGTGAAAATTCAGTTGAGTACAGTAGCAATAATGACCAATTTCAATGACTTGTCCTGGTGTTGTAAATGAGATGGGTAGCCCGTCATCTTCATTTACATTCCTTCCAAATACAACTTGAGAGTAATGCAATTGCAGTTTGGAGCTTAGTTACTCAATATGCATGCTGAGTTAGGTTACCATAATTTGTTGATCTCTTCATTTAACTAAATTACTCATTTCAATTTGATGGTGCATACAAATGTGGGTTTTAACTACCCGAGCTTTCACATGAGTAGAATATTTAGTTTTTCTTATTGAGTTTATAGATACCGAGTTATGAGAAATGGATATGATTCTAAATTTTCAGTGGGGGTTTTTTTTCTTTTTCTTTTCTTTTTGGACAATCAACGAAGAACTTATTAAAAATTGGCAATCAAAAGATACATCAAGATGTACAGACAGAGGGTCCCAATACATGGGCAAGACCAATCAATACCCTCTTCGCCTTTGGACAACGAAGCAGCCATATGGATCTGCCCCTTATAGTTGTGAAAGACTCCTCTGATACCACACAGTCCTGGGGTTACCCATGCACGAACCCTCTTTAAATTCCCACCAGCCTCAACCTTTTCAGTTTTCCCTCCTGATTTAACAATCATGAACTTGAACCCATTGAAATACAAATCTAACAGCAGGGAACCCCTTGGAAATTAGGCCTAGACATTGCCCACTTTGTAAAATTTCTTGATTCAGCCCCCCACCTTACAAAACGGTTCAGTCACATTATTGAAATTCTGCTTATTTTGCTCTTTCCAAATTCTGTAACAGATGGTTAATGGGACCATACTTCTTCCCCGTGCTTTGAATGACCAATGCCCTAACTCTTTACCATTCTGCAAGCTTATGGTGAAAGATCCAAAAGACCCCAAATAAATTGAGGAAATAGCCCCAAATTCTTATTGTCATACTATAGAGAATAAATAATGGACTGTCAGCTCATCCTTAAACGTGAAGCACATGTTCGGAAGTCCATGCCTCCTTTTTTGTAGGTGATCAAGAGTGAGGAACTTGTTGGCTCACCCTTGGTCATTCACATGAAAGCTTCCACCCTAAGGTGGCATCAACAACCTGCAAACCTTCAAATGAGAGCTCATGGTAGAGTTTTCCCTTCTATTGTGGCTAAAGCCCTAGATGAAAAAGTTGAGATGAGATTCGCTTTTAATTTTCTGCCTGTAAAAGCCAATGCCAAACATTATGGATCCTGCTAACTGGAGGCCATTGGAAAGAGTGATTTTGAGGAGAACGAGCCATACAGGTTACATTTTCAAACTTCCACATCTTCTCCCTTCATGGCTATATATACCTCCTTCCGATTGATTAAATGATACTTTCAACCTTTATCATTACCTTCCCAAAAGAAGTTAACCTTGAACTCCTTTAAATTTGTTTATGACAACCTCCAACATTTTAAAAGAGACGTAGTAAACTGAGAGAGTAGAGGGGGAAGCTTTAATGAATGTGGGGAGAGTTGATGGAAGCTTTAATTCTATAGATTATCCTCTCTCCGCTAATCGGTTGAGAAGATCTTAGTCTCTCCCTCTGGGATAAGCAATAAAAAACATGTCCCATTTATACCTGAATTTAGTCTTGCATGATCATGAACTTCCACCATCACTTCCATTATATCCCCCTTCATCACATCCACTTTGATGGTGGAAGAATGCGAAAGAGAATCCATCCAACCTTGCGCTTTGCTTTGCCAAGGTCCATACAACCTTTTTAGTGTCCTCTTCATCAATTTCTATCTCCAACCAATCTTTGTTCCATGTCATTGAGAAAATCAAATAAAATGTGAGTTTCTTTTTGGACATATCTAACTTCCCTTAGATGCCATCGAAAACCCCCCGAGGTCTGCTCAATGGGATTGAGCACCACTCGAAGTTTGCTGTTTTGGGCGTATATTTTTACAGTAGCTTCATACCTCTTCTAATTTTATTTATCATGTTTCAATTAGGTTCCTAAGGCTAAGAGGATGGTAAATAAGGTTTACCTATTAAACCAAGATCATTTAGAGATTCAAAGGTTAGAGTCACCAGGGCACCTCATTTACTCATTTTTCGCTCCTTGATGCTCTTGTACTATTGTGTCTTTGATCTTTAGTTTCGAAAGGCTTGGCCAATTACATGACACGATGACTCAAGTGATTGACAAACGAGATGCACAAATCAATGCACTAACATATATAGGCCACCATAGTATAGACAGATTTAAAGGGAAAAACAATGGTAGAGCTTGGCCACAGTCCAAGCCCAAGCCCTGTTGGATGTACAAGCGTACAATGTGACATTTATTATTTAATTTTATTATTATTATGGGCCAAGCAATGTAACCAATTTGAGGAGCTAAAACATGATATTTGGTGGCCCGCTCAAATCAACCACATGCGCAGAGACAAGTCAAGTATTATGCCGACAACACGGTCTCGTTCAACTTGCGAGTGGATATGCCTTACATAACATACATTAATTACCTCATCCCCTGTTCTCTCACCGTAAATAAAAGTATGGTCACGAAAGAAGGTAACTATGGCTTTTTCTAAAACACGGTTGTACAACTTTTTCAAGAAACAAAATTGTGTGACTTTTCTCCGAAACAAAGTTGCACGACTTTTCCTCAAAACAAGGTTGTACTGCATTTTTTTTTTCTTCTTCTAAAATAGGATTGCGTGATTTCCCTCCAAAAAAGATTGCATGGTTTTTTCCGAAAGTAAGATTGTGTTATTTTTTCCCAAAATAGGGTTGTTTGGTTTTTCCTTAAAATTGAATGGAAGTAGAGAGAATGAGTTAGAGAGAGAGAGAGAGGAGTTGGACCCACACATGGGGCCGCGTCAAGTGGTAGCCCCACTAGGGATTGACCGCATTACCATTCTCTCTCATCCATTTCAGATTTCTCCCACTCAATCCCGTGGTGGGTAATTTAACTAGCCTCGTCCACTCTAGCAATATTGACCGATATCCTACACATATAGCAATATAGCAAGAATTAGGAACGTGGGATCAGTTAAGATACCGGTGTCTCTACATACAGGTATCTGTATGCTAAGCGACAACTTCGCTTATGCACAACCTCCAAAGCTCTCCGAGGCATACCCTAGTCCTGTATGGCCATACTGAAGGTAGACAATCCCTGATCTAAAATCACTCTATTAGCATATACTCACTTCTCTTATCGAGTTCAAATCACAAATCCTAGTAATACATGCATGACCACATTAATTATGACAGTCTGTATTGTACATTCAAGTAGTGATGCTCGATGTGAGTAGCTGAGGGTATTAGGGTCATTTAAGAGACCAACCTACCAGCACAATGTATTAATTAGATCAAATCGGGCACTGGTGGGTAAATTAGCATTAGAGGGAAGTCTAACTCAATACTCTGATTAGCGTAAAAATCACTGTCCAGCAGCCACCAGGCTACTCGTAGTGTGAGTATGCAATCCGCGACCCATTGCGTGGGGGCAATCACAGTGAAATCGGATTGCGTACTGAGTTACTCAGTATGCTCAGATCGTACCGAGTAAACTCAATTGCGCCCACCTTGAATGTATATGGTCTATCCATGCCTTCCATCCGTTTTTCCATCAAATTTAAGGGGTTGAACCCAAAATTGAAGCATATCCAAAAATAAAGTAGATCATAGCACAGGAAACAGTGGGGATAATGATTTCCACCGTTGAAACCTTGCTAGGCTCTACGGTTATGTTTATTTTCCATCCAACCAATTCATGAGATCATACAAATATGGATGAAGGGAAAACACAAATATAAGCTTGATCCAAAACTTTTGTAGCCCCCAAAAAATTTTTAACGGTAGACGTTCAATTCCCAAGCCCTCTGAAATTTTCTGATAAAATTGATGTACGTATTGGATAAGATACATAAATCATGGTACAGAATTTACTTAGTACGCGAAGGGTAGCGAGTTACTCACAACGCAATCCGCTTCCAATCCCAGTACGCGCGTATTAATGTGACCGGAAGCTAAACCGGGTCCACCATTATATTTGTGGTAAATCCCGTAAATCCAATCCGTCCATCTATTTTTTAAGATCATGCTAGCGTGTGGTCCCCTGTAAAACGAGGAGATCAAAATCTAAGTGGCGCGCATGAGAGGAAAAAGTGGGTAGGGTAATGTATACCGTTGAAACCTCCATGTGTCCCCTGTGATGTTTATATGCTATCCATACCGTTCATAAGGTCATTCCTACTGGGATGAACTTAAAACACACAAATATTAACCTGATCTAAAATTTCTGTGGCCCCACGAATATTTCAATGGTGAAACTTTAATCTTCCCTGTTTCTTGTCCTCCGGCTTACTTGAGTTTTTTAACTAAATAATTTTTACCTCATGTGCTAAAATAATCTTAAAAAACGGATGAACGGAGTGGATTTTCTAACAAACATCACATGGGCCCTACTTAGCTTTTCGCAGGAAGTTCTTGAGAAAGCCGCTTCCTCTGGCTTCTTTAAATTCTGGGTCTGAGGTGCGGAAGGAAGTAAGATACGTTGCGAAGTGGTTATCTTGTCCTTTTCTTCTATGAATGTCTAAGATAGTGAGGATGGAGAGTAAAAGAAGAAATATATGCCCTAGAATAACATCAATGGAGATGGTTTCTCAAATCGAAGATGTTATGTTAGAGATCTTCTATCGCTTGCCGGTAAAATCTCTCTTCAGATTCAAATGTATTTCTAAGCGCTGGCTTTCTCTCATCTCAGATCCCTCTTTCCATCGTAAACACTCCTGATTCCTCCATCTCCTCCATCTTCTTTGGGAATCCTTCGGTATGGGACTACCACCCACACGAATTTGCTCCCGTCGACAAACCTAATTCCGGAGTCCCCGACCCGTCTCTCTCTTTCTCAGGAAGAGACTTCTCGGTAATTCATTCCTGCAACGGTCTTCTTCTATGTAAACATCAACCTCAAGGTAGCAGATATGCCAGAGACAGCATATACTGCGTTTGCGGCAGATGTGCCAGAGACATCACATACTGCGTTTGCAACCCCACCACTATGGAATATGTTCTTCTTCCACAATTTCCACACGTATTCATTGACAGCATTAGCATTGCATTCGACCCATCCAAGTCCGCCCACTAGGCCACTACAAAGTAATGGCTATATCATGTACAGGAACCTCTCATTGCCGTGTAAATATCTATTCTTCCAGGACAGGTTTGTGGAGACTCTCAGAACAAGGTCCTAGGATCCATAGTATCCATAGGATGGGTAGGAACGGAGTGTTTTGGAATGGCGCATTGCATTGGACAACACTTTATCAATCAACTCTCTCTTTCCATGTTGAAAAGGAATCCTTTCAGACAACCAAACTGCCCCCAAAACCGACACCAATAGAGATTCCCCGGATATGTAAATATTTTGGAGAGTCAAACGGACATTTATACTTGATAGAGACTTATAATGTGACGGAGACTGAATTCCATATCTTGGAGATGGTACTCGCAGTGGTCCGTTAGGTATAGTGTTAATTTCGATTCAGTGTTGAAGGCATATCCTGAGATGTTGGTGCCTTTTGCACTCTTCTACTCAGAAAAAGATTTGAAGGGCCCTTGTCATAGAATTTCATTTACTGGATTACGTTTTCTTGTTCGAGAAGGAGGAGAACTAGTGTTGTGGATGTGCATTTCTGGAAAGATCATTTGGTATCGGATTACAGATTGGAGTTTTGGCAAGTACTGTGATTTGGCGACTTGGATGTATGGTGGTTGGCATTTTTCTGGGTATTTGTGGCATGAAGTTCATCCATACTCAAATACTCTCTCATCCATTCGACTGACATCTTCTTAATATTTGCAATTGCTGTCCTTATGATTTATTTGGTGTTTTTTTTTTTTTTAAAATTTTTTTTTTTTAAAGGTAACACTACCAGGGATTGAACTCCGGATCACCCACATGCACTGCATCATCTCTACCAGCTTGTCTAACAAGGGGAAGATGAGAAAAGACCAATAGATTGTTAAGAAAATATATAGTTTCCATTTTATGACAGTTCATCTACCCATTGTTTTTAATTTTTGCAAATTCTTTGTTTCTGTTTTTTTGCATGTTATTCCCACGGATGGCAACCCATTTCTCTCACCCTCCTCTCCCACATTCCCCTCTCATATAGAAAATGATAGAGGAAAATAGAGAAGGCAAAGAAAAGAAAAAGGGAGAGAAGAAGAGAGAAAAGGTGGGGACATTTGTCACACGGTTAGAGTGATATCATTAGAGTTTGAACTGATTTATGAACATTTGGTTCAATCTATGGAAACTGGCCAAATTGTGATTACATATCCTTGTATTTGTAACGAGGAGCAAGCTTTATATCACTGCAACATCCTTTAGAATTCCAATTTGAAAGGGAAGTAAGTCCCCTAATATGAGTGCCAAGACAAATTTATCATTTCTAATTTATTAGACAAATTATTGCTATATGAACTAAAAAGACTCTCAAATGTACCTTTGGGGATTGTTTCGATGCTTGTAAGTTTTATTAGTTGTAAAGGGTCTACAGGTAACTCACTTGCAGATTGTGTTTGGACAGGACTTTCAGCTATACGTGGGTTAGAAGTAAGTCACAGCTTTTAAGTGCATTTGAAATCCTGAAAAAAAAGTGACTTCACTTATCTATAAGCAACATCCTATACATAGAGCAAGAATTGGGAATGTGGGACCAATCATGATACCAATGTCTCTACATACAGGTGTTTGTATGCTAAGCGACCATTTCCTTAGCGCACAACCTCCAAAGCTCTCCAAGCATCCCCTAGACCTGTATGACCATACCAAATGGAGACAATCCCTTATCTAAAATCACTTTGTTAGCATATACACACTTCTCTTATCAAGTTCAAATCACAAATCCTAGCAGTACATGCTCGACCACATTAATTATGACTAGAGCTGGGCATCGAATCGAGTCGGACCAGATTTGGTCCAACCCGATTTGGTCCGAAATCTACGTGGCCGGATCCGAACCCGATCCGATCCGGCACCGAGTCTAGGACATCGGAGTCGAACCGATCCGATGCACGGTTGGCCTGACCCGAACCGAGTCCGACTCGGTTAGGGAAACCGAGTCGGATCGGATTAGGTACGATCCTGATTGGATTTTTTAACGGTGAAAATCATTATCTTCGTTGCTATTTTCGGTGTGGTCCATTTGAGCTTTAGATACGATTCATTTTTTTACCAAATGCTCTAAGATGATCATGAAAAATGGATAAACGGTATGGATATAATAAATACATCATTGTGGGGCCCATGTTGAACTCGTTTGAGCCGTTTGTACAACTCGAAGCTCGAGGCTTTAAAAGTTACAGCTGTAAAACAGCTGTGAACGGCGTCAATGTCAAGTCTCGTGCGCGTTGGTAGTATACAATGTATTGATGTTAGCAAGTTAGGTGGGTCTGATCATGGTGCATGTGTTATATCAAAACCGTCCATCCATTTGGCGAGCTTGTTTTAAGGCTTGAGATGAAAAATACGATAGATCTAACTATTAAGTGGGTCACACTGAAAAAAGCAGTGAAGATTGAATGTCTATCATTGAAAACCTTTTTGGGGTCTGACGGAAGTTTTGGATGATTTCAAATTTGTTTTTCCTCTTAATTGAGGTCTTTGTGACCTTATGAACAGATTGGATGGAAAATAAACACTATGGTGGGCCCTACAAATTGTTTAAAGGTGAAAATCATTCTCAGTTGCTATTTGTGGTGTGGTCCAGATGATCTTTGGATATGATCCATTTTTTTAGATAATGCTCTAAAATGATCTGTAAATATATATGAACGGTGTAGATATAATGAATACATCACTATGGGGCCATATAACTTTGATCTCCTTTGAATCGTTCGTACAACTCGCAGCTCGAGGAGCATCGTCTTGGCATGACACGTACCTACACCTGGCGCGTAAGCTAGCTACATAGCTATGCGGTACACCAGAAAATCCTCTTGCTATTGTACACAGTAAACTCTGTTGGGGCCCACCTTATGAACAGATTGGATGGAAAATAAATGCTATGGTGGGCCCTACAAATTGTTTAAAGGTGAAAATCATTCTCAGTTGCTATTTGTGGTGTGGTCCAGATGATCTTTGGATATGATCCATTTTTTTGGATAATGCTCTAAAATGATCTGTAAATATATATGAACGGTGTAGATATAATAAATACATCACTATGGGGCCATATAACTTTGATCTCCTTTGAACCGTTCGTACAACTCGCAGCTCGAGGAGCATCATCTTGGCATGACATGTACCTACACCTGGCGCGTAAGCCAGCTACATAGCTATGTGGTACACCAGCAAATCCTCTTGCTATTGTACATAGTAAACTCTGTTGGGGCCCACCTTGAATGGATGTGATTTATCCACGCCGTCCATTCGTTTTTGTAGATCATTTTAGTGGTCGAACCCAAAATTGATGTATATCCAAAGCTCAAGCGGACCATACCACAGGAAAAAGTATAAGTATCAAAAGAACTACTTCGAATCGGGTAGGATTGGATCGGTCCGGATCCATTCGGATCGGTTTTCGGGTCGGGTCGGATCAGATCAGGGCCAATCCGAACTCGACCCGAAAAGATTTCGGATCTGGATGGGGCTACCTGATCCGCACCGATCCAGACCGTCAGTTCGGTTCTGATCGGGTCGGATCCACCGGATCGGGTCTGTTTTGCCTAGCTCTAATTATGACGGTTCGTACTATACATTCAAGTAGTGATGCTTGATATCATTTTCCTACATGCAAAGGTGAGTAGCTGAGGGCATAAGGGTCACTTACGAGACTAACCTACTTGCATAATATATTGATTATATCGAATCAGGCAATGACAGGAAAATTGGTCTCTGAGCAGATTCCAACTCAACACATTGAACACTGGTAGGTAAATTGGTCTTGAAGCAGAGTCCAACTCAATACACCGAGCATAGCACGGTATTGCTCACGTCATACACTCAATGCCGGATCATATGCAATAAAGATTCAAGAGTATGATAACTTAATTGGGAGAAAAAGTTTGTGTGGGCTCCATTCTGACGTGTTTGCTACATTTGAACCGAGCATCAGTTTGCTGTTTTCTATTATACCACAAGCTCATAAGTTGGCGAGATCAAAACTCAAGTAGGCCACAGCCAAGGTAAAAATGTAAAATAATGCCCAGCTAAAACCTTTGAAATTATGTGGTGTCTTTCATTTAATGTTGTGATATTCAATCACATAATTGCTTATGCCATGAGTTATGCATTTTGGGATTACATGCCATGGTAGTGTATGTGGTTATTGTGTTGTTGGGGTTTATGCGGTCACACGAAGAAATATCCGATCGCATAAGTCATAGTTCTATAGCTATGTAATTGCGTAAAGCCGTACACATTACGCGATATGGTATAATCTCCAAACCATTAGATTTCTGATTGTTAGACCTTATTTTTTGCTTCATTTTCTTTTATTTTTACTTATCACTACACCAAAATTGCAATTTTGGAACGCCTACATCTTTGGTTCGGAAACGGCTAAAGGCTATTTCAAGTTTGAATCAGTTTTTAACCGTTTCAAATTTGGATTGACTTAGGTGAGAACAACCCTGACCTCACGCAAAACGGTGCTGCCAACCGATTGTTTTAAGGACGCCTTTTTCATTCTCTCTCTAGCAAACCCTAAGAATTCCCCAAAATCCCCAATCTTTCTTGCTCTTTCTCCCCTTTTCTTTTTCAATCCTCATTACAGCTACAAAATCTCTCTCTCTCTCTCTCTCTCTCTCTCTCTCTCTCTCTCTCGCTCTGTTGAAGAAGCAATGGCCATGGCAGTCTCGATCCGCACCCAGGGTTGTCGAGATGGACTACACGGTCCAGATCGGCGACCGTCAGATCCTCACCACCATCGCCGAAAGTGACATTCATGTGTTTCTTATCTTTTCCCATTCAGTGGCTTCGAAGTTTTGATCAACGACATGGAGTACGGCTGCAGGATTGTGGAGAAGCTCTCGCCCGTGTATGAGAAGGTCTCGAAAATACAAGGGGGCAGAACCGGTCGGAATCACCCGAGTCTGAAGTTAGGGTTACGGAAATGGAGAGTGGCATGAAGTGGTCTGATATGGGAGTTTCAGTGAGTGAGTTTGTAGCGGAGAAGCTGCTGTCTAGGGATGAGCATAAGGCATTGTTGGAGATGATCTGCGACGCGATTCAAAAGAAGAGGGAGGAGCCGGAGAGTGGGTCGGGAAGCCACCTGTGGTTGAGCGTATGTTAGTTTCCGGAGGTGATGAGGCCGGGAAAGGAGTCGTGGAGAGGGTTAGAGGCGTGGCTGGGTCGGTGTTTGGGATGGGCAACAGGTCACGTGACTCGCCTGCGTCGGACAACCAATCATGTGGTATGTAATCCAAATCTGGTAGGCTTTGAGGCCACGAGTAGTGATCTTGACCATCCATCAAGTGAGACCAATCACGGACGGCATGGATGTGTCAGGCTTACTTGCCAGCCTTCATTTGCGCGGCCAGCATAATGCATGTGCATTGATACGCGGGTTCATTTTAACAAAAGCTCAATGGGACCCACGACTCTCATACAACGTTGAGATCTTTTGAAATCAAAGTGGGCCATCCACTGTGGGTTTTGTTAGATGGACGGTCTGGATTGCTACTTATCCCATCCAATATTTGATGGGATGGACACCAGACACTGACATTTTTGATCTACGGTTGTCCGTTGCAGATGGTGTTGAAGGAGAGGACCGGAAGAGTCAAGTCTCTATGACTTGAAAGTGTGCCAAACAGCAGGTAGGAGAGATCCCATGTGGGGGTGTGTTTGGATGTTCAATTGAACGGAATTGCAATACATTCCCATCCCAATAAATTCAAGAACTATGTGAATAGGGGAAAGCATGATTCCGTTATTTTAAACCAACTGAGAATCCAAACAGAACCACATTGTGATGTACTGTAGTGGATACTTGTATTTGTAGGAACTACTTTCATACACTTTTCTTGCTTTTCTTCTCTCTTCTATCTATTGGTACAAATGGGGCAGGTCCCTGGTATTGGACCCGATTTGAAAATATTGGCTCTGTGGTCAAGTCTAAGCTTGACTTGGATTGCTAGATGGGTTGGGTTTGCCCATTCAAAATCAGCTTTGACCCGACCTGATAGTGGTCCACTTTTTTTTTTTTTAGGTGTCCCATTTGAGTCAATACTGAAATTCTGGGTCATATACTCAAATGGACCCTACCCTTGATGGATTTTTTATGCTTAGTGTGGGATGGGTGGAATAGGATTCATAAGGGCTGATTAGATGATAATGACTGAAAATAGATCCAACCGAGACCTGGACCCGACTGGTGTTGGGTCCAAATTCAGGATCTAATTTGTAAATGGTGGGGTTTGGCGCACCTCCATCCTCTATTGCCCCATTTGTAAAACTGCTTCTATGGTTATTTCATTTGTGGTTTCCATTAGCACCCTTACTTTTATGCTTTATTCCAATGTTAACTCCCAATTCTTCAGCAACATTTGAGAAACCCTGCAAAAAAAATCCATCTATAATTAGTAAAAAAGTTAACTACGGGCATTTTCTAGCATCCATATTTTACTTACATCAAACAATTGCTTTATATATGCATTCTCTGGAGGCTTAGACACATGAATCCATAATTCATTATTTGGTGGACCTGTGTATAAATTCACATTGAATTTACAACTTTATTCGCTTGATCAGTGACTTTTCCTTGTTAAATTTGGACAGTGGACCATTTTTTTTTTGTTTGAAGACCATTGATCATATGGTCAACATCATCTTACTGGTTTGATTTTTGAACAATGGACATTCATAATAGGTCCTGGAAAAAGGATTGTTTGGATGATCCAAATATGTAAGCATGCAGGCTCATCCGTCAAATCAATGGTCTAGATTACCACCTATGCTGATGACTGCTGGTATGCAACTTCAAGACAGTTTTCATGCCCCAATGCAGCACGGCCCTGTACTTTTGTTCTGCTCATGAGTTGTTTTAGCATACATTAGTGGCACATTGTTTTTAGATTTTAATTAGAAATTTTTTGACATTCAAGCTCTTGCTCTTGTAGGAGCTACAGTTAAATTATTATTATTATTTTTTTGGTATATGGGCTCTTGCTTTTACAGAAGCTAAGTGGCATACGGGAGGCGATTGGATGGGATGTAGAGGATGGCTGTGAATAAAAATTTATATCTCTTTTATGTTATCTCTATTGGCTTCATCATGTATTAATGGTGTGGGATGTTTGGATGATCTTTTCAAACTGTAGTATGACAATGTGCATACTTTGTGGGTGTTTTTTTTTTGGCTACTAATGTTCAGTACTTCAATACAATAAGTTGTTTCTGTAATGCTTGAGATGTATTAATACTTTATCTATGTTTGGATGTAATATGCTCATTCAAAGTGAAACAGTTATTTAGAGTGTAGGCTCAGGAGGAGGTCCACAATGCTTCACCGGGGAGTTTACATAGGTCCATGATCAAAGCTGCCCAACAGGTGCAGGTGCAGGTCACAATCCTGCCTTCCCTACCCAAAATTCAGGTCAGTCTAGCTCTTATCATTTGATAAGCCATATATATAGATTAAATGTTGACTGTCCATTTCTTTAACATACATTTAGCTCACCTAGTTTGACACCAACCTGATTCTTGGACCTGGGCATATTTTCTAGGTGAAGTTTGCTAAGCCCACACATGGGTAGAGCCTTCTGCAACTACATACAGCCGCATGTACCAATATAACATATGGTGCGAGAACAGAACTTTCCATTAAGTGAGCCATGTTCTATAAAACTTCTCTTATAAAAGTAGAGTTGTCTCCAACCTCCAATGTACTTGTTTTCAAAACAAATGGATGCCTATATATATATATATATATATATATATATATATATATATATATATATATATAAAATATCAACCTATTTTTTGCACAAGAAGATCTAATCATTGTTGCCTCTTAGTAGAAAGCTTGGCTAAAATAATTTTTACCAACCTCCATCTGTTTCGTAGACAGATTCTATTATGGTATTATGGTACGCAATAACTTGACTTTTAGGCTACGAGTTCTAAACAACATCTCCCACTTGACGGAAATGAAACTGGAGTTGTTTGAAATACATGGGAGACATGCGATCCCAAGGAACTAAGTGAAATCACTTTCTAGTTCTCATGAACTGAGGAAATGCTTGGCAATTCAATAGAATCTAGTTCCGTTTGTGAAATTGCAGTTTGATCTCTTTGTTAATATATAAATCATGATCCCTTCCCTTTTTCTATTCTGGATTTATGGATCTAATGATGAATTATGCACTGGAAGTTTTATTTGACAAGAACCTGTGTAGAGATAGGTTTCGAATGCCAACTTGAACAAATCAATAATACAAGTCATATCAGGATGAAACATTATCACTATTAAGTTGTATTGTCAATACAAAGAATCTGACTTGGATAGCTTTCCTTCCTAAAAACCAGTCCAAACTTTTTTTATGTAATTATTGAATTTCCATATGGTATGGAATCATTACTGTCTGACTGTTGCACCCTTCATCTGTTCCAGATCAACTAATTGATGGGACACATTCAAATATTGCACCAATTGCAAAAGTAGTGTTTTCCCAACATGAAATAAAACACATAAGCTATCTTTTCTGTCCATTTGGTGCATTTGTTTGACTTTTCCAAATCTACCAATCTATGGGTCACACATTGTAATATCTTACTGATTGGATGTTTCGGAGTGCCCAAAAATAGTTGGGCAACAAGTTTTAGAAAGGCCCACTCATTCAATGGTTGGGATCATAATGTGGGGTAATTTGAAGATAACTGTCCTTGCAATATTTCGCATTTTACTCCAGTGTTACAAACTTGAGATTTAAAACTTTCTGAAAGAAAGTTGATAATTGAATACTATCTGTTTTGGAGGCTATGTATTGCTGATTTTGTTCAGGGCATGACTGTCCAACAGGTTTGAGGCACCTATGGATCTAAAGAAAGGGCGGGAAAGATTAATATTTGAACAAAAGTATGGGGAAGCATTTACTTCAGCCCATGAATTGTTGGATGTTTATTTGATTTTTAGATAATGCAGATTTTGCTTAGTTTTTCAGAGTTTATAATTGAGAAGATGAGCATGTGCTCTCTCTCTCTCTGTCTTTCTTTTATGACATCTCATCCTTATCTTTTTCTATATTTTTAGTTCTTCAGTTTTGGGGCATAACTTTTCTGTATGATGATATTCGTTGTAGGATGAATCGATTCATACTGTATATTTGAGTCCATACTTGTCTTTTGATTGTCAGTTTGTACAAGGTAGGTCCATGGTTCAAGGATCTAGATGGCTCCAAACATGGTTTTCAACCATTCCTAAATAGGGATTTTGGTGTAGTGTTATGTGGGTTTTATTGTTGGATCTAGCAATTATACATTGCTTTTTTATCATCCTCTGGTCTGAATTTTTAGATATTTTGTGGAGGGAGCATTCAAATCTAGACAAATGTGTGTTTCATATGATCATTCCAATTTGAACGAATGTTTAAGAATGGGTGAAATGTGATTGTTAAGATTGCCTACTGACTATGGTCTCTTATGATGCTCCATCCACGGTTTGGTCTATTGTGAGGACGGTATTGATTAGCGCATTTATGTTGCATGTGGTAGATGGGTTGCTGCACATGGGTGGAAAGCAAAGGATATATCACGCAGACTCTTTTATTGTTGTTTTCATCATCTCATGGCATTCTTTATTTTGCTATAGGGCTAGTTTTGGATATACATACTAATCTTGTTTTCTCTTTACAGAATAGCCATTGTGCTTTATGTGTAGGGTTGCCCAGAATGGAAACTCATTAGCTGGGGACCTGTTTACTTGCTCTTTTTCTGCCCAAATCTCAAGCGATATAAGTAACTCATTAGGTGGAGATAGTGTTGTGGAATAAATTTCTACCTATCATTCTGTTTAGTTTGCCAGATGAAAATTTAGTTCTCTCATACGTTTCATAGCTCCTGCTACTTCACTTTCTTGTGCTATACAAGAGAAAGAGTGTTGTACCCTTTGGTATGGGTCAAATCCAATGATATTTAAATGGGGTATTTTATCAAACACCTTCTAAGCAACATAAAAACCAAGAAAAACAAAGAGAAAAAGAGTATTTGTTTCATGTACATACCTTCCTTGCCACCATCGACATTTCACTGAGTCATTTTATCAAACAGTTGGTGAGCAACATCAATGGCAAAGTAACCGAGTCACCGAACTGGTTCGATCCGAGTTCGATTTGAGCTGGATTCGAGGTGGATTAATTCTGAGTCGAGTCAAGCTGGGGCCTGCTCGAACTCAGCTTGAACTCATTTTCGAGCATAAAAAATCAGCTCGACTCGGCTCGAACTCGGCTTCGAACCGAGTTGAATCGAGCTTTTTCGAGTCGAGTCGAGTGAGCTAACCGAGCTAGCTCGGTTCGTGTACACCCCTATGTGTGAGCATTTCTCTCTCTCTCTCACACACACACACACACACACACATATTTCTTGATTTTAAAAATTTTTTTTATTTAAAAAATTATTTGGAAGGGTTGTGATATTGACGATTATGGTTATATATAAGAATTGAAGAAAATATTTTTTTTTTTTGCTTATACCATTTGACAACATTGGGTTCACCTCAGCTTCGGATGGGCCTAGTCATAAGGGTTGTTTCTTCATCCTTGGATCGTGCACATGATCGCTTATGTCATTTGCCAACATTAGGATCACCTTAGTTTCAGATGGGCATAATCATAAGGGGGTGTTTCTTCATCCTTATGGGGAGCCCTTTATAAATGTGCTAGATGGAATATACTTGCCTAGAGTAGTTCCCAATTGGAATAGTTTTGTGGTGGGTGTTTGCCCTTTTCCCCTGTTTGTGGCTCACCAGTCAAGTTAATTGATTGATTCAACCTTCAATCATTTGGGATTTGTTTGTTGAATTTCCCATTGTTAGACCAGAATCATCTAAAACACTGAATTTTGGTGGGGCCACCATTTCATATATTGAAATATGATCCGTTGATCAGGTGGTAAACCTCATGCTCATTGTACATAAAAAAGATTAGAATGATAAGAAAATCATATGGGCCACATTAATGGGAAGAATATCAAACTGTGCGCCCTTAAAATCTCCAAAATCACACTGTGGCCTGCCTGAATTTCTGATCAGTCTGATTCATGCATCTTCCCTTCATCCAGGTGAGTCACTAAAGTGTTCAAACTGTTCTAAATTAAACTACCTGTTATAATTATCCACTTAGTCTCTTACATGCAAGTTATGTTGATCCTCTTACATTTCATTATATCTACTAACTCCATGTGAATTGTATTGTTCTGTATTGGCCTCTTTATCAGCACTCGTCCAAAATGGAAAGGGATCCCTGCCCACTTTTCATTGCAATTGGGAGACTTTGAGGTGTGTCCCACCTCATTAGCATATGAGTCAAAAAAGAGTTCAAAACCATTCTAAATTGAACTGCCACCTCGAATTCTCCATTATTGACTTTCTTTCATTTCATTATGTCCACTAACTCCATACTCTTACCTTTATACATTTCTACTGTTCAAGGCAAATGATATTGTCTTGGCTTGGCTTTTCTATTGTGCAAGAACCCTTGCCCATTTTGTTTGGAGAAAAGATCCATTCTCAACCACACAGAGCAATATTGATTAAAGGAAGAGAAAAAATATACAAACCATAATATAAATATACATTGTTCCCTTTCGGTAAATCGACCAATTCATATTGATTTACTATGCTCAAAGGCAAAAAAGAAAAAGAAAAAGTAGCTCTCAATGCTCAAAGGCAAAAAAGAAAAAGAAAAAGTAGCTCTCAATATAATGACTCTCTCTCTCTCTCTCTCTCTCATGATAAAATATGAAATGGGGTTTGCATAAAACTCTACATGAAATTACGAAATTTCCGCTGCTCCAATGACCCCCAGCGAGCTCAACGCAGAGCTCAACCCACGAAAATGGTGGTTGGATGAACAATATACCTTTGATTTGATGATCATGCTCCACAAATGCTAACACGCTTTTTATTGCAATTGGAAGCCATTGAGGCGTGTCACGCTTAATTAGCAGGTGAGTCATAAAAGAGTTCAAATTATTCTAAATTAAACTGCGCCTTTTAATTCTCTACTTTGTCTCTTATATGCAATTAGTTATGTTGATTTTCTTTGGTTTCGTTATATTCATTAGCTCTATACTTTTACCTGAATATGTTCCTACATTTTATGTGATAAAACACGTTGTATTGTCCTAGCTTGACTTCTTTATCAGCACTCATCCAGAATCACTCCAAAACCCTTGCTCACTCTTCATTGCAATTGGGAGCCATGGAGGTGTGTCACTTCCAAGAGATGGCCTAACCAACTAGGGTTGCCAATAGGCCGGGCTGGCTAGGCTTTAGCTTAAAATTTAAGCCCGTTTTTAATCAGCTCAGGTTTGGATCATGTATGATAACCCGTCACCGCAGCCCCATCATTTGGTGGGTAAGAAACCCCATCCCTCTCATCTCTCTCTCCATAACAATTTTTGAGCTTAGACTATTTTGGCCTGTCACAGGCTAGGGCTAGGTTTGAGCATAAGTAGAACATGTAGGATGAGCTTGGACAGAACTCGGCTTGGCCCTAACTTAGCCCATTGACATCCCTATAACCAACCCTTGTTAATTTGGATAAACATTCACCCCATAAGTACAGTGATCAGAACTCGTCTACACTGCATTCAGGTTTTTTTTTTAATCTACTCCGTTCATTTTCAGGACCTTCCTATTGCTATGATTTTTGAACAGTAGCGTAATAAGGGTAGACTGGACCTGATGGACGGTTTCAGATAAAAGATGTGAATGCAGCCGCAACTGTCAACTGGCAGGGTTAGGATCTGCCCAAGCCCGGTGGCCCAGCCCACATTGTTCAACGTAAGATGAATATATCTAGTTAATGCAACTCTACACTATCCAGTCACTAGTCATATAACTACGTGCAGTAATGGTTGAATAACCATGATAGACTCATTGATCAGACATGATGGCTAGTAATGGTTGAATGACATTATAGGTTCATTGATCAGACATGTTGGCTAGTGTATCATATTGATTGAATGTGATTATATGGTAAAAAGCATGACTAACCTAATTCATGAAATTTGCTCACTAACCTAATTCATGAAGTTTGTGTGATATAATAGCTATATAACCATACGAGTAATTCATTTACTATTTATTTCAATTTTTTAATTCAAATTTAGATGATTTACTTTTTTTAATATTATAATATTAATATAAATGCATTTAGATATTGTTAATCAAGTTGTTCTCTTTAAGCAAACTAAGATGTTGGAGTGAACTAAAAAATAGTACGCGTAGAAACCTACTATTTATGTTATACGTTTATAAATATGAATAATTTATGTTCAAAATTCTTATGTCAAAACTCATAATAAATTTTAATTTTAGGATGAATTCCTATGACTGGTGATTCTTGAGGGAGAGAATTATCGAAATGATCTTGATTAGTTTTTTAATATTTTTTTAAAAATATATATAGCCAATAATTTTATGGCTAATGTGGTTTGTCTCTTTCTTGTAACAGTTGATCTCTCTTGGGGGAGGCGGAGGCAGTGATCTTGTCTCTCTCTTTCTTGGAACGGTTATCTCTCTTGGAGGAGGCGGAGGCAATGATCTTGTCTCTCTCTTTCTTGGAACAGTTGATCTCTCTTGGATGAGGCCCCTTTTCTTTCTCTCTTTGTTGGAAGAGTTGATCTCTCCTGGAAGACTACTCCCCTTGTTTATTTTTGAATGGGATTAGCCGTTAGAGTCGGGTTCCCTCACGATTTTCAAAATCCGTGTTGTTAAGCGAGTAAGTTATTAAGAGCTTTTAAATATCCCGGGAATTTAAATATTTTTTAATTAATTAATTAATAATAATTATTTTCGAAATATTTTACTTTGATCGAGATCTTGCCGATAATATCTCGAGAAAAAAAAAAGCACACATTTTAACGTGGAGCCCACCTTTGATGTGGACTGTCCATCGTGTGGGCCCCACCTTCGATTTGGGTCGTCCATCATACGGGGCCCATCCTAGATGTGGACCATTTTATCAACGGGATTGGCCTTTGATGTGGACTGTCCATTACGCCATCTCGATGTCTGTCATCCATCACGTGGGCCCCACCATCAATGTTATTGTTCATAATGTGAGGCGTGCCTTCAATAACCACCGCCCATCGTGTGGGCCTCAGCTCCGATGCGGGCCACCTATCGTGTAGGGCTCACCTTGGATGTGGGCCATTCATAATTAGGGGCGATCTTTATGTGGATCATCCATGATGTGAGGCCCATATTGATATGGAAGATCTCTTAGTGCCTCGAAAGTCCGACGCTTTTATTTTGAAAATGTTTCGTGATTTTAAAAGTTGCCACACTCTGGAGAGTGATACTACATGGGGATTTTTCTTGTAAGATGATTTTGGGATAGGTTCAACTCCTTGTCACCGCGACAGGAGCTATGTGAAAATGTGGGACATTAGGCGGATCGAAGAACCTGTTCGAACCTTCAATCAAGCCAACCAAAATCCAATCTGCAATATAATGTTCTCCCTACATTAGCCTGACGAAATTGCAGCGAGCATGGATCAATTTGACGTTATTTTGTGGGAATACGGTCTAGGCGCAGGTAATCCACTAATCACCACATACTAACATCATCAGGAAGCTTCGGGCCTGATCGCAAGTACTGGACCTGACGGAATAGTTCAAACGTGGATGCATGCACTGCCATGATAAAGTTCGGCTGCTCATTCCCATTGAATTTGTCATTCATTTTGAAGACCTAAAATTCTTGCAAACCTTGTAATGTAATTCCTTAATTTTGAATACATTACTGTTGATGATTTTCATCAATTGAGTTGTTTTCGAATTAATTTCTGATATATTTTGTTAGTTCCCAAGATCTTGGTCTAGGGTTGGAAACCATGCCTAGGGTAGGCTTCTTTCATGTGCCAACCACAATCATCACTAGTTTAGGGGACATCAGATTGCCAAATGTACGTCTACAAGGAGACCTTTGATGGTTAATTGTCTTACATCATTGACCTAATTATGATTACATAGAATTCCAATTTGAAAGGGAAGTTAGTCCCTTAATATGAGTGCTAAGACAAATTTATCATTTCTAATATATTAGAGAAATTATTGCTATCTAAACTAACAAGGCTCTCAAATGCACCTTTGGGGATATTCTAGATGCCTGTAAGTTTTATTAGTTGGGTCTACATGTAACTCACTTGCAGATGGTGTTTGGACAGGACTTTCACCTATAACTGGGTTACAAGTAAGTCACAGCTTTTAAGTGCATTTGAAATCCAGAGAACAAAAAAAAGTGATTTCACTAATCTATAAGCAACTTATACCTGAAACTCACTTTTAGGCGTTACATGCATCTAAATGATCCCCTTAGTCTATGTATGAATGTTCCATTTGAATGGATTACACACATAAAAATAAATGGATCACAAGCATTAAAAACATAATTGCAACAGGAAAATAGATTCTGTGAGTAAAAAATGAGTTGAAAATGGCCTTTGTCTCTCCCCCAAATTCGAATCTTCCCTCATTACCCTTCCTCTCTCTCTAACAATGCCAAACCATACCATAACAGGTAGTTATAGAGGGTTGTTGTGTTCTTTACTGTGTTTTGATTCATCTTCTTCTGGTTTTCATGTTTTGTATGTTCTTCCAATGTTCCCGTCTTGCATGTTACTGCAAGTTTCTTGCCTTACATGATATTGCAATTTACATGCCTTGCACATTATTGGAAAATCATGTATTCCATTTTATGACTTCTTTACCCTTTACGGTACCTGTTTCCTCTCTCCATCAAAGGTTCTCTTTGCCGTCTGGGAGTGACATCTTCCCGATAACCTATGACAACTCCAGAACAGGTAAGAAATCATCCTTTCTTCGGCTGAAAATCGAGTATTCCATTTTATGACTTTTTTTACCATTTACGGTACCTGTTTCCTCTCTCCTACAGTGGTTCTCTCTACCGTCTGCGAGTGACATCTTCCCCATAACTTACGACATCTCCAGAACAGGTAAGAAATCATCCTTTCGTCTATGTCAATAGTCAATGAATAAGGGTAAAACTATTGCGGTTACTAGAAAAAGAACAATCGTGATGTCTTGCATGTGGTTGGGCATGTGTGGCCCACCTGATGACATTGATGTTGTGTGAAACAAATGTGGGCCATCTGATGACAATCTGATAGTCGAACAGGCCCCTTGTTGTTGTTCGTCTTCTTCTTTGACTATTAATGTGTTGCTGGTAAATATCCAGTTTCATCGGAGGGCTTTGGATTATTCTCAATCCTTGAATATCCAAATTTCGGTTGTGCATGTCTCTTTTCCTTGTTTATTTGCTAGTCCAATAGGCCTATGGGACCGTTGGTCAGATGTGAATGTACCTATCATTTGTGGGATTTCTCAAGATGGTTATCATCGGGTGCGCAGCACCGACAGTGGAACGGTGTTCTGTTTTTTCTTGGCCCACCTGATGACCAGAAACACGCGTCTAATCAGACCTGTGTTTGCAAGGCACGACCCACCTAAGTTGCATTCACACCCAGAGCTTCCCAGTAATTGCAGAAGCCCTTAGCCTGCAAATGATAATTTACATTGTTCTGAACACCCAAATGCTTATGTCTGTTAAACAGTTAATAGATTCCAAAATATTCGTGATCTATAGAAACCGTTTCTCCATGGGCATTTAGCTGTTGTCTATCCATCAAGAAGGTCCACATAACAGTTGGGCCTCCAGTGTTTATGCTTAACAGGCTTGGTGTTTTATAAATGGTGATATTGATTTGCGTTTAACCTGATATCCAGTTTTATCCTTATCTCGGTATGTTGTGAAAGGTACTTTGGTCATTTTCTAATCAGATACTTAACAGTATTTGATATACCAGATGCTTATGTGTGTTAAATACTTCATAGATTCCAAAATATTAGTACTATATAGACAGGATTTCTCCATGGGCATTAGCTGATGTGCATCGAACAAGAATGTCCACATAACAGTTGGGCCTCCAGCGTTTATGCGTAACAAGGTTGGTGTGTTATAAAATGGTGATATTGATTTGCGTTTAACCTGATATTCAGTTTTTTCCTTATCTCGGTTTTTTGTGAAAGGTACTTTGATCGTTTTCTAAGTAAGAAATCATTTGAATTGGAGACTATAATCCTGCTATGTTTCTACCACAAATGCATGCCTCCAGATTCAATTTTTGCTGGTTTTTAACTTTACCCATATACTAGTTGTAATGTTCGATGGATGACTTGGTAATTACGAAAATTACCATCAATTTCTTAATTAACAATTTACATAACTTGCTATCTACTGTGTTGATCGATTCTATAAGTTGTTCTGTTTGAAAAAAAAGAAATAATTGATAGAGACCGATTAATAGATATAGGATTTGTAATTTTAATCCATAGATTGAAGTTCGTATATCTTGAAGAACATTTGAAATTATAAATTCAGATATATGGAACTGGTGCTGAATATTGATGTGGTTGATGCTGCTGACTCAGTTTCACTCGGTGTGTTATACAAGAAAACAACAAAATATGGAGGGACAAGGATGGACGGAAGAGGAAATGACTGCTTTTGCAGCTACACTTGCCGCAGCAACTACAACAATTACAAGCGAGGAATATTGCAATAATATTTTATTTAAGTCACCCTCGAGATTTGGGGACATTGAAAGAAGGAAGCTAATAAATAGGATAATTAGAGCGGGTGACAATGAGTATGTAGCACAACTCAGAATGAACAAGGCCACATTCTTTTACCTATGCTCGTTTCTCAAGGATAAAAATCTCATTCCAGACGCGAAACATGTATCTATGGAGGAACAACTTGTCGTGTTCATTCACATAGTAGGGTATAATGTTAGAAACCGTGTCATCAGGCATCGGTTTATAAGATCTGGAGAAACAGTGAATCGATATTTTAGTAAAGCGGTGGATGCTATTGTCGGATTATATCCGGAGTTCATGAAACTTCCATGTGCGGAAACACCAGTCAAGATCCTAGCCAATCATAATTGGAGCTCGTACTTTCAGGTATGCTCAATTGTAATCACATTATGCAACGTCCACTCATGTCATAAGTTTATACTATATTTTTTTTCCTGATAATTCAAGGTGAAATTAGGACTGCATTGGTGCAATTGATGGGACCCATGTACTCGCCTATGTACCGGCGTTGGAAAGTGCAACATACCGTAACAGGAAAGGGGTCCTCTCTCAGAACGTAATGGCTGCATGTACATTTGACATGAAGTTTATATATTTGCTCTCCAGATTGGAGGGATTGACCTCTGATGCACGCGTCTTACACAGTACTTTAACACATTCTATCGATCGCTTTACTATCCCCGATGGTACTTCGTGTATATCTGTTTGATAGCCAATTGATAATATGATTTCTCATGAAATTAGATTGATAATTCCTCGTAATTAATTGTAGGTAAGTATTATGTAGTTGATGCTGGTTACGCTCATTCTCCTGGATTTATGGCTCCTTATTGCGGTGTATGATACCACCTCAATGAATATCGCACAGGCCGCAATCTTTTCAACAAGAAAGTATTATTCAACTATTGGCATACTCAATTACGAAACATTATAGAAAGAATTTTTGGAGTATTGAAAGCTCGCTTTCTAATCCTCAGCTCCACCATACAACCTTCTAACACAGGTGAAAATAGTCATCGCATGTTGTGTCTTACACAACTTTATCTGTTTATCTGGAGGAGATGGTTTGGTAGAAGATGAACTCGCATCTACAAATGTAACGGAGATTATAAATCTATCATCATGCATGATTAATGTGACACAAAGTGAGAAGGACGAATGAGCGACATATTGAGACAATATTACAACAAGGATGTGGAATGAATCTCATCTTGTGAGTCGTAGCGTTTGATATTTGAATTGTAATTTGTCATTTTGTAGTAGATAATATCATCACATGATTGTACTCCGTTGCCTACAAGGCCTGTGTTAGAAACCTTATTTTTGGATGCTTGTAAGAAGACGATCCTCTCCCTCAAATCTTTATTCCATCTTATGTATCCGTGTATTATATTTCAGCTTTGTTAAATTATTGCATTCACATGACTTACATCCAAGGTTGTACATGTTAGACTAAATATGTTCATTGTACTATTTGTAGCTAATTGAAGTTAATAGTGACGAGGAAATGTCACCGAATAGGCGGGACAACCAGTCTACACCAATGAAACAATCTGGGAAAGACTCGTGTGTCACACCACGAAGGACACCACGGAAATATAAATCAAAATTGCTTGATGAAAATGTTATGCCTAGTGGTGTAATGCACTGGATCGATGAAATGGATGACTGTCTTATCGATATGTTGATGGATATTGTTGCAAATGGCCGCAACAGTGCCAACGGATTTAAAAAGGAGACCTATAAAACGTCGTGGAAACTGTCAAGAGTGCACTAGGGATATCAGTTCAGGAGAAACATGTTGGTAATCGCCTTCGGACAATGAAGAGGTTGTATTTTGAGGTTCGGGACGCCCTGAACGCCTGTGGGTTTGTATTGGATGATGACAAAAAGCTAGTAACCATGCCAGATGACGTCTGGGAGGATTACATATGGGTGAGATTAATAATTTCATTTAAAATTTTGCACAACTTCAGCACAATGTTTCCCTTACAAATTGTCCAAATCTCATCGATAGTTATTTACTAATTAATATTTTTTCTTCGTTGTTGTCAATAGTCACATCTCTATGCACAACATGTTCGAGGGAAAGTGGTGTGAAGGTATGATGATCTCACGTACTTATTTAGAAGTGACCGAGCTACTGGATTGCGTGCTTTGACAAGAAATATGTATAGTACTATGAGTTCGAGAAGGTCTCGGGATCCCGATATTACACCGACAACGTCAGTTGATCTGAATGACGATACGCTCGTGTTATCGAGTGACGATATAGGAGACAGTGGACCTAACATCCAGTGGTCATTTCAAAGTCATGACGGTACTCATATTGCAAATCGTAGTCCGAATCTCAATGACAACAACTCCGTGAACACAGGCAACACAAACAATTCGAGGAAGAGGGCTAGAATGGATCGCCCTTGCGACATCATTGGCAAAAGAATGAGTGACGTTGCAGAAGCTGTCAAGTCACTAGCTATAACCATACACAAAGGGAAGGACATCATATGTATGGAGCAAATTATACCTGCTCTGGAGTAGATTGAAGGCCTTACAGGTCACGAGATCCTATGCGCAACAAGGATCCTATTAAAAAATGAACAACAATCTGCCCCATTTCTTTCTCTTCCTGAGCATAGGAGGTTGAACTTTGTGCTGATGCTGCTTACACTAGATCAGTCTTCTGATTGATCGCAATACCCTCCCCGTGTTCGTCGGGTTTATGTTTGAGATGGCTGGTCAGCCATTTGGTTTTTTGGACAATACTTCTTGGTTTTCTGCTGCTAGTGTAGTTTACTAGCTGTTGATATGTGGGTAATTTTGGATGATATCATACCTCGTTTTTTTGGATGTTGATGTTAAATTAATGCTTAATCATTCGATGTATTTCAACCTGCATTACTTGCTTATAATATCCTGGAATATTGCATGTTTGATGTCGACTATGATGGTTATATGTACACGACGTATAGGATAAGTACACAGGTATTTCAATATGTGGTTCCGTCCTTCAGGGACGATGTCATCTTTACATCAACTGATTTCTACTATAGTTGGATAGAAATTTCAATTCTTCATATTAACATGTTCAATTAGTAAAACCATCTGTTTGATGATGTATGCATAATTTCGTTATATGTGCAGATGGGTAAGAAGATAGATACTGTTTTCAATGGACGGCGACCTAGGATCTATTATATATGGAAAGAGTGCTGGGAGCATGTTGAGGGCTATTCAATGGCCCGCTTCCGTGGTTACAAATCTGCGTCCGATGCTTTCTTTCACTGGACAGCTTATTGCGAGTCTTTGGAGCGTACAAATGCACTTGTACGGGAAAACGAGGACGAATAGGACAATCCTATGTGGAACAGTGGATTGGGTTCCGCTACCAATTACATGATCCCTCTAGCGACTGCGCCAGCACCATCCTGTTTCTGTCCATTCACCGATTACAACGGGAAACAACAAGAAGCTGTGGAAGAAACACCACAATCACTTGTGGCACTAATTAGGATAATCTTTGCTTGCCTGGTTTCATTCTCACCATTCAAGTCATGTATTGGCGCTAACTTAACTGGACAGATTGATATGGACATAGTAGTATTAGTTTTTATTTTATTTTACCTGCTTAAATAGTACTGTTTTGGACATGAACTAGGATGTTGAAAATGCGTCCATGTGTCTGGAGGGAGGACTGTGTCTTTTCTATTTTTGGACATAGAATTTGTAGCTACCGTGGCCTTTTGAGCTTAGCTACAGTGGTGTTTTAAGTAGCTTTATGATTGTAGATGTTTAAGTAGGTATGTTTTGGAGTTGATTTTAGATTAGGTGAGACACGGGACTCACCCAAGCTGGTGGGGCCAACCTTGATATATTTATTTTGCATCCACGTTGTTCATACGTTTTTCGGATCACTATCCCATAAATGAGGTAGTTTCAATTATCAGGTGGATCATACAGTAGGAAATTGTGATGATTGACCATTAATGGGTTAGAAAAGATTTGTTTCAAGCTGATATTTGTTTCTTTCCTTCATCCAGGCTTACGTGATCTTATCAATGGATTGTATAGAAAATAAACCCCACCGAAAGCGAATATGCTTCCCTTCTGGCATTGGCATACCCTCCCACTGTAAAAGGACTTGCAATACAGACGGACCATTTCGTATAGAATGGTCTTCCTGATAATTGAATGTGATTCAGTTTTTGGATAATTTGACAAATTATTATGTACAATTCAATGGACGGAGTTGATACAAAATACATACATCAAGGTGGGCCCCACGTGGTCGGACAGCATCATCCGGTCTTTATTGTGGATGATATCAGAAATAGTGGGTCCCACAGGTCAATGACCGCAGTCCATCGGTCTATCGAGAGGTGCACAACGATTCTCTAGTCACAATTGCTGAAGAAATCAAACAGTGATATGCAGTCCTTGTAGAGCTAAGATGCTGGAAGAAATCAAATAGCCGGATTTGCAGTTCTTGTAGAGCTGAGGTGCTGGACACCATAACAGGAAAATCGGATTGACATGATTACTACACCATCTACCCAAACACAGGAATAGTGAATTACTGTCTATTACACTGTCAAATTTCAACAAAACAACCGTGGGAGAGCAGTCAACTGAAAATTTTCCAATCATTGCTAATACATGTAAAACATAATTAATGCCCTCTTTACAGCCAAATACTGGGGTAATTGGAAAACCAAACAGGCCCTAAGTTGAGTTTGGCCGGATTGAGTTTCAATTTGAGTTGAGTCCGGTCAAATTATTGAGTAACTTGATTTCAACTAAGTTTGAATTCAAATTGCACAAAGCCTACTCAGTTCGGACCAATTCACCCGTACGGTTCGGGTCAAGTGTAACGAGTCGAGTGGTCCCATGCTCAGCTCATTCATACATCAAGTATGGTGAAATATGGTTGATCAATCTCACTATATCACACTACACACGTGGAAAGGTTGAGTGTGAATCTGGACAATCCATCTACTTGGGCCGGTAATTGATGGTTAACGTAAAAAAATTACACACTTAGAGTAATTCTGGTCACCGTTTTTTCTTCACATGTGGACGATGAACCTGGACTGTTGGAATTTTTTTTTCTCTGCCTATGATAAGATTGATAATATCATCGATTTTAAAATATTTCGCATCCATGAAAAAATGCATTAGATGCACCATCCAGGTCCATTCACCATTATGCATTTTGTAGAAAATATATATATATATTACTATAAAATTCGTGGACCAAAGAGTTCCCGAGAATCGATATCTCTGCGCAGTGAAGACTTTTCAGGGGTGAAGTTTCGTTACCATCACTCGTGGCATTGCGGCACGTGCACGGCGCAAGGAAAGATGGATAAGGATACATGTATCATAAGGACATATTTACGTGATGGATACTTCCTCATTTAAAATGACCTGGAATTTTGTTTACCATTTGGATTTTTCCAATTTATTTAGTTGAATTTTTAGAAATTAATCTAGTTTTGCAATGAATTGCACCCTAATCATGATTTATCACTATGGTTTTCATGGTATCTTGGTTGGAACCTTTGTTAGAGGAGAGTTGTTAGGTTTAGGTGGTCACCTGCTATTGAATGACAAGTTCTCAGGTTTCATTTCTTTGGAAGACTAAACTGTATTCTATTTGGCATTCTGATCACTACACCATCATACTCAATTTAAAAATCCATCACTCAATTAGAGCAATTGGACCTTAAGATCACCGAATCTACTAAGGATTTCCATGTAAGCGGGGCTAGAAATCCTAAGAATCACTAATAAATAGATTTAGAGATGATCTGACCGTTGAGTTGATCGGAACTCTCAAATAAAACCCAAAAATCCTATAGTATGGCTCATAGAGCTAGGCATGGGACGACTCTACTTTCCTAACTCGACTCGTCCGACTCGTTTGGACCTGACTCGACCTGAACCAAATGGGTGAATCAATCCGAACCGAGTAGGCTTCGCCCAATCTGAACTCAAATCGAGTTGAGTTCGAGTTACCTAGTAACTCGACCTGAAACTCAATCCGGTCATACTCGACTCGATCTGAAACCGTCTCGACTTAGATTCGGGTATATATATAATAAAAAACTCTAATTTTTAAGTATCTCTAACCCTATACGCCGCACCCAACTCTACCTCGACCTGATCCCAAACTCTCTCTTTCTTCCTCATCCTCCTCTTCCAATCCCGGAAACCACCCACCACCATCACCAGTCTTCTCTCTCTCCTCTCTACTCCCTCCCACCCTCCTCTTCCAAGCCTGGCAGCCACCTAACACCACCACCCTCTCTCTCTCTCTCTCTCTCTCTCTCTCTCTCTCTCTCTCTCTCTCTCTCTCTCAATCCGAATTGGTGCCAACTCGAACCAACTTGGTATTTTTTACCAGGTTGAACTCGGTCTGAAATAGTCCAGGCTAGACCTGGATTTAGATCAATTTAGGCATGCTGGACTCGGTACCGAGTCGAGTCAAGTTCGGGTTAGGCCTATTTCAAAACTGGATCAAGTCGGTTCAGCCCTAACTTGGTATGACTCGACTCGATGTCCAACTCTAATGGCCCACCTAAGCCATGAACCAGCCAAATGATCAATATGGCAATCTAATAATACCACTGGAGTCCGATGAGTGGAGCAAATCTCGCCCAAGCATCAAGCATCATAGTCGGTCCCATCAACATTCATCTTTCTCCACATTCATATTTATAGAGACCTTCTACCCATCAACATCCCACACCTCCTCAATACAATCTCTCTCTCTCTCTCTCTCTCTCTCTCTCTTTCTGAAAATGGATTCTTCTTCTTCTTCTGCCTTCTCTTGCACTGCCAAAGTAATGCTGGTAATGTTGGTATTATCAACCTCATCAATGGCAGCCTCTGCAAATAACTTCCAACAAGTCTTCGATATCACGTGGGGTGACGGCCGTGCTAAGATTCTCGACAATGGGAATCGTCTAATCCTATCTCTTTACAAAACCTTCGGCTCCGACTTCCA
Organism: Magnolia sinica; assembly: GCF_029962835.1. NCBI lineage: Eukaryota > Viridiplantae > Streptophyta > Magnoliopsida > Magnoliales > Magnoliaceae > Magnolia > Magnolia sinica. Next base: position 19,404,781 of record NC_080576.1, on the reverse strand, counting down.
ATCCAAGCATTCCTATCTCTTCGGCGAGATCACCATGCAATTGAAGCTCGTCCCCGGCAACTCTACCGACACCGTCACTGCCTTCTACGTGAGTTTCTCCACTTCTTCACACATCTAAGCTGTAGACTAGTGGGCCCTACCGTGTAGACAATGGTCAACTCATCATGCGGGCCATCGCCTATCTCTTTCTATTTTTATACTTGTGTGGCCCACCTGATGGGACCATGAAAGATTGCAGGTATCATCTAATCTCCCTTTGAACCGTTCGTACAACTCGAAGCTCGAGGAGCGTCAGTGCTCGTCTTCGCACGACACATACCTAGAGCTGTTATATAGTTGGTGTTAGCTAGATACAGACAACAGATTGTCAGCAGTACTTGAAGCTTCTTCAGGAAGCTATAAGTTGGTGTGAGCTTTAAACAAGCAGTACGTTTTTCTCTTACCGAGTAAACTATGTGGGGCCCATCTTGAATTTTTTGGTTTATCCACACCGTCTATCAGTTTTTCCATATCATTTTAGGGGTTGATACTAAATTTTAAGTATATCCGATAATCAAGTAGATTGCACCATAGAAAATAATGAGAGTAATGATTTCAACATCGTTGAAAAAAATGAACGATCCGAACCTTGCCCAATCAGATCTGACTCGGGTTTCCTGACCGAGTCGGACTCGGATCGGTTAAAGCTAGCAGGGGTTTGGATCGGTTCGAGTTAGATGGCCCGAACTCGGTGCCAGATCGGATCGAGTTTGGGTCAGGCCCTGCAAATTTTGAACCGAGTCGGGTTGGACCCAATCTGATCCGACTCGGTCCAATGCCCAGCTCTAATGTGCTCCCAAGGAGCACCAATTGGAAAACCAGGCCAAAATTGGGTTGACCCGATATTTTCTAAACAAGGAAATCTCCTTCTTTCCTTTTTCTTTCTTGCCGCCCGAATGCTATTTAAACGGACGTCGTCCGTTCTCTTAACGCGTGGCCCACTATCATTGTCACCTATAAGATCCAAACCGTCCATCTCAATCGGGCCCTCGATTCCGATCAGAACTCGAGTTTTTAAGCGTTGATGCATACGTATGTGCACACAACGCCAGGTGCAAGTGATCTACGCGCGGAGTGCTTTCCACTCATCTAAACTCGGACACTTCCATCTGTGCGGTCCACCTCTGATTAATCTAAATCGTCCAGTTGGTAGGCCTCACCAGTAAAGTCATCTGCCTCTAAATCCGCATGTGTGTATGCATTCGTGTGCAGAACTAAGAAGGCGTCTTCTGGCGCGCAATCGATATCAAAAACAAAAATCGAATTCCGTTGCACCGCCAGGCTGGCAATCCGAGCCAGCTCGGCCCTCCATTCCCTCCGCAATCCTAGCCCTTCGATTTAGGGCTTTCTCAGCAAAGAAACAGAAGATATTCTCCTTCGGTTAGAGATATTTTCGGTCTCCGAATATATCATAGCCATTCGTGGCTTCTCAATGGATCCAGACCATCTAAATCCTCTTCCCTAGCTTGCAAGGATCCAGAGAACCGAGCACCCTGAAATCTGCCGACGCTGAACCCATCAGGATTTAGGACTCGAAGCTTCGAAGCGTCCCTTCTACAAGCTCCCTGGAGAACTCCAGACCTGACACAGAAGTCAGATGGAAGAAAGAAGCTGGGAGATTGGATTCGCCATTAATGGCTGAATCATCTTCCCCGCCGCATCTGCCGAGTTCTGGGCGAGTCGGGACCGAGTCTAGAGTTATTCCGGTTAAGCAGCTCCAAGTTTCGCTGGTGATTCTAGGAACAGAAGGAAAGAAGAAGAAGAAGAAGAAGACAGCGAAGAAGGCAGAGAGAGAGAGAGAGTGTGTGTGTGTTGCCGCACCAGCTCGACTCGAGCTGAGTCAGTGACTCGTCTGGACTCAGTTGAATCGAGTCCAGAGTTTGTTGGACTCGACGGAAATGAGAAGAAGAAGAAAGAGAAAAAAGAAAGGAAAGAATGAAGGAAGAAGAGAAGGAGATTGATCGGTTGCACGGCTGCCGGGTCGAGCTCGAACCGAACCGAGTCAGGCCAGTTCTGGGATGATTTTAGTCGGCCCAGCCTCTGTCTCTCCTACCAGCGTGCAACTCCGTCCATTTTTAGAGGAACTTGGTTCGGTTCCGAGTTGTGTCGGGTCGAGTTGTGGTAGGTTGCATCAACTCGCTTACTGAGTTGAACGGCAGGAGAGTTGGGATTTGGATGTGTTTTCTTCGGCCAGCGATCTAGACCTTTGGTGGGAGTCTCGTCCATCCTCAATAGAGGTAATCTTCCAGCCTTCTTCATGATATGTTGGAACTAAGCCTCGCATCTTGCATTGAGTTGTCACAGTCTAGCATTCCTCCCATCATCTAGGGAGATTGAACCCGATCATTACTATCTGGTGACCAGACTGAAATTCAGCTCTCTCAGCCACATCTGCAAGAAACCAGATTTCAGCTACCACTTTGTGTCGGTTCTTCCAATCAAGCTGAGTTGACTCGTCCCTTAGATCTGAATCGAGTCTTTGAGTCGCTTACTCAGTGTGATGTTACCATTTCAGGTTGTAACTGATCCAGTGGTAGCATAAGGGGGATTGGCGAGTCATCCATTTTGTAGGGGCCAAATGGAAATTGAGTTCTTTAAATTCGAATTGAGTGAGCTGTGTTATCAACTCGGTGAGTTAACTCTTTACTTTCATGCTTTCTAAGCTAAATTAAGTGTCGGATTAGGGTTATTATTAGTTATTAATGTTTTAATTGCAGGAAAAGTTATTTATCCTCATATTGGAATCCACCTCTTTCAATCAATAAAGTTGATCATCTTATGGAGGTGAGTTAGTCATATATCCCCTAAATAAAATATCAATTATAGTTTAATTGGAATTATTGAACCGTCTTTGGATTGAATGTAGGATTTCCAAATTCTCAAATGCAAGTCTTGGAACCTAGTTTGAGTGTACTTTTGGGTCATCTCAAATTAGTAAGGTAAATTACCTCTTAAACCATTCAATTAAGCTTTTCATGGGCACATATATGTTAAGTTGTTGATTTGAATGTGGAAAGTGGGTTTCCTAATTTTTCATATTTAGATCTATAACCGTTGGAGTACTTTTGAATCCATTAGATCCTAACCATTCACGTATGGTATTTTAGGCTAAAGTGGGCATTTAGTGATCCTTAGTGATCTCTAATCAAGCAAGGAATGAATCCACATCCTAAGGTGAGGATCACCCTTCAATCTTTTCTACATCATGATAGTTAGCTTTGTTCATTTATTCTCGTTCATTAATGATATTGATTGCTTAATGTAGATTAAGTGGAAATGATGATAAATGTTAGTTTATAATTGAGTTATTCTTTGTAAATGATTGATGATAAGATTAAATTCAAGTATTTGAACATGTTATGGAACTCAAATATCTCTACCCTGGTTTGAAACGAACACTTTATATGTGTAGGTGCTATTAATATGGTGCGTGACTTGTTTTACCACTCGCGATTACTTAATGGTGTTTTTGGAGGTCCTCGAACTAGTGGTCATTTTGCCTAATAAGATTAAATAGAATGTTTGTTGTATAAGTACCATCTTGTAGATCATTTGTGCCTATGTGGCTTTTGGGAATAAATTTTTTTTTTTAATCGCATCCTTGAATGACAAGCATCCTTGAATGGAATAGTTGTCACTTGCGGCCTTGGTGGAATAATTGCCCTATGTGGCTTTGATGGATTATCTTCGTATAACCATGTGATGGTAAATTTCACTTGATAAACTATGATTGACCACTAGTTGAGGAGGTTATATTTAAACATCCTATTTGTTAGAGTCTCATGAGCAGGGGATGGTGGCATGGGACACCATGTCCGAGTTGTCTGCTTATGCTTGGTGACGAGCCCCCCATAGTGACCTTTGAGCTTCCTTAAAATGACTATTTGAAATTAGAAAAATAATGGTTGGGCAAATCATGCATTTCATGGCATACGGACTTTACTGGGTGGTTGATGTAAGACACGGGGTTCCTTGGGTCTCTATGGGCAGTAGATAACAAACTTTATTTGGAAGAACATTATATGGAGATTTGGTATCCCCTAGAAGATAATGGAAAGCAGTTCGATAACAAGCAATTTCGAGGAATGTGCGACAACCTCGGAAAACGGAATGTCTATTCATTGCCACGACATCCACAGGCGAATGGTCAAGTTGAAGCGGTCAACAAAATTATCAAGTACCATCTCTGCACCAAGCTTGAGAAGGACAAGGGAGTGTGGGTTGAAGAACTCCCCAACGTTCTTTGGGCTTACCGAACTACAGTCCAGACAACCACTGGGGAAACCCCCTTCTCCTTGACCTACAAGGTACCAATGGCTTAGACTGAGTCATTCGACGAACAACTAAATTCTGAGCTAATGTCTCTAGATCTTGACCTTCTCGAGGAAAAGAGAGAACAAGCTTGGATTCATATTGCAATTCGTCAACAACAAATAACACGTGTCTACAATGCCAGGGTGAATATCAGAAGATTCCGAGTTGGGGACTTAGTTCTTCGGAAAACCTTCTAAAACACTAAGGAACTTGGCTCGGGGACCTTGGGCCCAAACTGGGAAAGACCTTGTGGTGACTAGTACGAGTCGACCTAGGTCGTACCGTCTAGAAGATCTGAACAGCCAGCTCTTACCTCACCGCTGGAATGTTGAGCATCTCAAGATCTACTATTCTTGAGGGACCAATTCACGGTTTGCTATGTACTAGTTACAATCAAGACATCATGAATGAATTTTTTTTACTACACACTCTCTACTTCCGACTCTCAAGGGAATGTATGACGGATGATCTACTAAGGGCCTCCCAAGATAATCGGGAAGTGTAGCCCCCATCGACGCACCAACCCCCTAAGGGGAGGTCGGGTTCTACAATGCTGACACTCACATACTGAGCGGAGCACTATAATGGTTTATCCTTAAGGGGAAATGAAACCTAGTCGACCACTCGGACTTTAAAGGGGAGAGTAACCCCTCTTAGGTTACCACAAATAGTGCGGTTGATTGAATGACCCTCTCCCCAAAGACCGATCTATCTACTTGATCGGATCTACCCAGATCCGATCTATCTACTTGATCGGATCTACCTAGATCCGATCTATATACTTAGAAAAATCCACACATAAACATTGTGCCAAAAGTGAATTGTGTTGATGAAAAGCTCCTAGGAGCGTATTACATTGAAGATTCACAAAAATTACAGAGAAGGCTGATCTTCAAGCCTCAGGGGTCTATTTAGAAGGCACGTCTTCAGCGGAAGCCTCGGAACCATAACTAGCCTCCTCGAAGCCAGAAAGGTCTAAGTCTAGGAAAACCTCCTTGATATCCTCAAAGCACTTCGAGAAGGCCGCTCGGTACAAAGCATCTCTGTCTTCCGAGTATTCTTTAGAAGACTTGTACTCCCTGACGACATCTCCTCGAGTTAAGGAGATAGCTGCTCGAGCTTCTACCTCCACCGTCTTGAGCTTGGCCTCGGCCTCCCCGAGCTTTGTCTTTGCCTCCTTGAGCCTGTCCTTCAGCTCCCTATTCTTAGCTTCCCTTCGAGCTGACCTATCAGAAGCCTCTGCGAAAAGCTTCTTCATTGCTTCTAGCTCAGCCTTTAAGGAAGAAGCATGAGCTTCCGCAGCGACAGCGGTAGCCTGAGACTGCTCCGCTTTAGATTCCTTCTCCGAGAGCTTCTACTCTATCTCCCCTGCTTGCTTCTGCAACTATGTGATGTCACAGTGCACCTTCAACATGCTAGGGGTGAACTGCCAAAACAACAAGAGCGAATGTTCAAACCCAAACAGACAGTGAGAAAAATAAACTACTTACGAAGATTTACTTACTCCAAGGAGGCTCTTCGTCATAGACTCGAGGATCGCACTTAGGGGGAGAGTCCAATGCGAGGAAGAATTCCTTCTTGGGCATGTTTCGGTTTGCCCAAGGTAGGAGCTCTTCTATGGCTCCGCAGACACTCCAACGCTCCTCCTCCCGAGCTTCCGAAGGACCAACAAAGGGCCAGCTATTCTCTTTGGTCTCCGCAGGCCGAACCTCCACGGAAGGCTCGGTTGCCCCCCAGATCTCTTCGAGGGGGACCTCCTCACAAACAGTCGCCTTGACCATCGCAGGGGCAAGCACTGTTGTCGCCTCCTCATTTCCAGCCTCTTCATCTCTAATCTCCACAATGGTGGGAGATGAAGGGCCGACCTTCCCCTTGCTTTTGGAGGTCGTCTTCGCCTTCTTCATCTTCTTTAGCGCCACAAGCTCCTTGAGAGAAGGCGCCTTGCATTTAGCGATGGGCTTCAGCAGAGGACGACCTTTAGGCATTTCTACATCAGAACATAAAAGGATTCAGTTACGAAATTCAACAGAATTCTTAAGTCCTCTAGGTCGGCTAAAGCTCTTACCAAGGCTCTTACCAGTGAGGGCGGTGTTAAGACCCAATTTAAGCAGAAGCTCGGGTTGAAGAAGCACTCTCCAAGTCCTCTCCTCCTTCCTAGCAAGAGCTCTAACATTCGGCATGGTAGGATATTTACGAATAACTGTGATAAGACATGCACGAATGAGTCAAGAATACTAAAAGCCGACTAATTAGGGAAGAACTAAGAAAAGGCTTAAGTCTGAGGAATGTTGACCTGGTTCAGTGAACGCTGTAGAGACCAAGTGATGATGGAAAGTCAGGTCTGCCACTTCCCAACAGCCACAAGCCCAAAACCATTTGTCCCTCCAATTCTTATTGGAGGATGGGGGATCTGTGATGATGCTCCCTCCGGTCCCTCGCCAAGCAGAGAGATAGTACCAGCCTCGGTGAAAACAGTTAGGTTTCAGCCGGTACAAATGGAGGAACTCCTTGGCAGTGAGCTCTAGTTGCTCCAGCTCAGACCATAGAATGACACAGCTGATTAATGCCCGCCACCCATTAGGGATCATCTACCCCGGGGCCAAGTCTAGGTGAGCGAGCACCCGCCTGACTATGCTATGTAGAGGGAGCCTGATGTCGCACTGAAGGGCGACCTAAAAAAGGGCAACTGCTCCCTCTGAAGGATTAGTGGGAAGCTCATCTGGTGAAGGAACCTGGAGAATCACCGATTCCGGGATATGATACCCCAACCTGATCCGAGCTAGGTCAGCCTCGTTGAGGTTCGACCTTACGGGACCTTTTAGCTCTTCCTCGCCAAAGGACTCCTCCGTGTCCTCTCCATCGAAAAGGTTGTACCCTGCCCTAACCTGCCGCTCTACTCGGGACCTATCTAGCGTTCTCGATGACTGCGACGCTCGAAAATTGGCGTCGCTCATCTCACTAACGGTGAGGTGGGTTCGATATTGTTTGAAGGCTACTCACCCCATTGTCATCGCCAGAGACCCCCACCCGTGAACTTAGAGTCAGACATGGTGCTTATCCTTATAGGCGTTGGGAGTCGGTAACAAAGGAAAAAAGAAAGGGAGGGGGTGAGTGAAGGAGCAAAGCTCACTGGGGAAAGAATGTCTCCTGGCCACTGGTAGTGGCATGAAGAATAGTCGCTGGAAATCACCTCTGTAAATTAAGGAAGACGACTGAGAAAAAAAATGCAAACGGATCTTTTGAAACACATTAGGGCTTTCTTTATATAGGGGAGCCACGTGGCAGCCTTTAAGTGCACCCATCAATGCAAGTCCCATATGACGTCCCTTCGGCTACGCCGTCTCATCACGTGGCGTGACCCGACACGTTGCTTGACCCTACTATCGAGAGACGAGCACGTGTCATTCTGTTGTTGGTCGAGCACCGAAACAACAGCTTGGCAGACCATATGACCTCGAGCGACAATCGCCACCGCAATTACGCCGTACATGTTTACTGACATGCCTCGACTCCCAAGCTGGCCGCCATACTTAGCATTTATAGTGGAATGGTTCAACCTAATAATTCCCGACCTACTTTTCGAGTCCATGCGTCTCACTCAAAAGTAGTGGGACTTATTGTTGGGGGAAAAATGGAGCTAGTCATCACATAGGGTTGATCCAATAATCAACCCGGACCAGTAGCTCAAGCTCGACAAGGATCACAAGGTCCTCTTAGATCGGAAAAGCTGAAGCTCCACAAGGATCGCAAGGTTCTCTTAGATCAGATAACTAAGGACCGTATCGACCTTTCTTAGACTGCTCGAAAGATAACTACTGGCAAGCCAACAGGTCGATCATAAGGCAAGACACGCGGCCATAGGTCGGCATGACCATATATCGGCTATAGGTCAGCACAACCATATCTCGGCCCAATCTCCGACGAAATTGAGAACCACTGGTGTCGACTATCATCGAGATCTCCAACCTTCAAGTAGCTCGGCATACTCATCTCCAAGGAGCCTCCGTTCATCCGACCTATACTATAGGTCGGCCAAGTTGATTGATCCCCAACCAACGATTGATCTTGTCTAACAGAAAGGCTCGGGATCTCCGCTAAAGATCTTGAGGGGATAAGATTAGAATCCCAAGGGTCATGGGGATCCCGATCCCTTAGGTATTCCAACTCCATTTGTATCTAGTGAAACTGCGAAAAATCCTCCAACAGTATGGTCTTTCATCTCTTATAAATAGAGACCACCCTAATGGTGAAAGGTACATAACAAGCACCCTAAACCCATCACTCTATGCTATCTTTCTACAAAGACCCAGATTCCTGACTTTGGCATTGGAGGGTCCCCTTCACTAGACAGGGTCTCCTTTGTCGTTTCCTGTTAGAGCTAGGCATAATTCGACCCGATCTGATGGATCCAAACCGATCTGATCCGAACCGAAGGCCAGGATAGAGTCAGATCGAGTTGGCCCAGTCAGATCCAACCGTTCATCGGATTGAGTTTGGATCAATGTCAATCTGGAATGATCCGATCCGACCCGATCCGATCCGCACGATATTCATTCAACACTATTTCCTGTAATGTTGTCCACTTGAGATTGGGATATACCTCATTTTTTGTTTAATGTCATAAAATGATCTAGAAAATTAGATGGACGACATGGATGAAATAAATACATCATGGTGGGTCCACATAGCATCGACCATCAACCATTGGCCAGTGGCAAGGGAGTAGCTAATCCCTCCTCTCAGCTCATGGCTCGAGGTGCATCGAGCACCGAGCTCTGACAAGGACAAAAGGGAATGGTTCTATGCGGTCGAGTTGTGTGGGCCCCACTGTGATGCATATCGAACATCAACACCGTGCATTTGATGGGTCCCCTTTAAATTATGGGATATCCCAAAAATTAGTCGTATATGGAACTCAGGTGCACCATACCATCTAAAATGTGAAGACATTCTTAAAACATATAAAAGAACTTGGTGGGGCCCACCTAAAATTTGGATGCATCTGAAACTTGGTCTGACTCCTCATCCAAGTGGGACACACATAATGGATGGTCTGGATTTGTGAACCACACCTCAGTGGGCCTAAAAAAATGATCAAGAATGTTTTAATGGGAGGGTTACCTGTAACCCTCTTAATGTTGTACGTGATTGAAGCGGCAGCCTGACAGGTGTACCAACGCACTGGGCCGGTTGATGTATTGACGTTAGCAAGTTATGTGGGTCCCATCATGCGGTATGTGTTATATCCAAACCATCCATCCATTTGGCGGGCCAGTCTTAAGGCTTGAGCCATAAAATAAGAAAGATCTAAAGATCAAGTGGACCACATTGCAAAAGCAGTGGGGGGTTGAACGTCTACCATTGAAACAGACTATTCGATCCGAACCGTACCCAACTTGATCTGACTCGGTTTCCTTAACTGAGTCGGACTCGGTTCGGGTCAGGCCAGCAGTACGACGGATCGGATCGAGTTAGAGGACCCGGACTCGATCCTGGATTGTATCGAGTTTGGGTCAGGGCATTAAATGTTTCGGACCGAGTCGAGTTGGACCTAATCTGGTCTGACTCGACCTGATGCCCACCTCTATTTCCTATGCAGGTACACAAAGGTTCAAGAAGGGTTCATCTAAAAACTAGCATTAACAGTTTGGTGCCGTCTGTGGGAACCGACATTAGACCACCTAAGTCTCAAAATGCTACCGTTGTCTACCACTTCACACTACACTCAAACTTCTAAAGAGCATTCATAAAAAGAAAGATGGAAGGCATGAGAACACATGGAGAGAGAGCGGAACAACAGAGGGAAGGTAAATCATAAATGAACCCTACCTTTTATCCTTGCCTCCTCACACAAAGAGGGCATCACCTTGCTGTCTAAAACCCCAATCAAAGCCCCTACTTGAAAGCCAAGGGATGGGGAGAAGAGACGGAGAGAAAGAGAACTTGAAAAGGAAAAATGGAAGAAAGAAAGAAGAGGATTTGGAAATGCCACATGCTGGAACAAGCTACCTCTAGCCGAAATATATAGAGGAAGAGGCTACACTCTATTACCCAGCATATGGAAGAAACCAATGGGCAAAGGAAGGACTGATGACAACCAAATTGCCGCCAGTCCCCCTTATTGATGAGACTTGGCCTACTCCTCTCCCTTGGGAGGAGAGGGACCTTTAGAAGACCTTGCGAGGAATCTTGCATGGATTATCCATTGTGATGTGATGAAAGAAAGAAAAGAGAGTAAATGATGGGAATTTTTCAAAATTTGATCCAAATTCAAATAATTTATGAGAAATTGGAAGGGTGATGTGGATGAAAAGAGAAAATCCCATGCATTTCAAATTTCACAAAAATCCATTCCCAAAAAAACCTAGCATTAATTGCGATTGTCGATTAGTGATTCGATGAACTAGATCCATTTCAAAAAACTCAAAATACCAGCATCAATCGCGACCGTTAACTTATGATCCGATGGACTAGATTCTTTCATTAAAAACTAGTATCATCGTGATTGTCGATTCGCAATCCGATGGATTGGATCCTTTTGAAAAAGTCAAAATACTAGCATCGATTGCGATCCTCAACTCGTGATCCGATGGACTAAATTCTTTTAATAAAAACCAGCATCAATCACGACTGTCAATTCGCGATTCGATGGATTATGTCCATTTCAAAAAACTCAAAATATCAGTATCGATTACAACTGTCAACTCGCGATCCAATGGATTGGATTGTTCTAATAAAAAACAGCATTGATCGTGATTGTCGATTCACGATCCGATGGACTTGATCCTTTTCAAAATACGTAAAATATCAGCATCGATCACGATCGTCAACTCGCAATTCGATGGACTGGAATCTTCTAATAAAAACCAGTATCAATCGCAATCGTCAACTCGCGATCCAATGGACTGGATCATATTTTGAAAACACAAAAACATCTCCCCAGAGAACCACAAAATGCGTGGGATGACAAATTCGATCGATCATAGATCGGAATCTTAACCATAAAACCATGGGACGACCGATTCGATCAATCATGGATCGGAATCTTGAACATAAAGCATGGGATGATAAACTCAGTTGGTCGCAAATCGAAATCCTGACCATCATCCACAGACGGATCATGGGATGACACACGCTTGGAGGATGTTGTCTGCCAAAGCAGAGAATCCAAGTGGGGACTGGCGGCAGCACCAGCCATGTTGCATGCCCTCTCTTTGGGGCACCGTCCCTCAAGCATGTGAAACTCACATCTTTCGAACATCAAGTATGCAATTGAAGTGCATTTACTTTTATGTATATCTCCTTATACAAAATTACCCTTTTACCACCTCATCCAACCCATGAGATGATACCATGTGGCAATCTTCAATCCCAGCCCTTCAACCATTTTTTACCCCCAGGATCACTAGAAATTACGAGAAAATCGGGTTGGAGACTATAAATAGTCCTCTCCCCTTCTCATTTCAAGATGTACTCAGCATTAAAGAGCACACCCATCGATAAGCTATCCTTCCACCAAGGAGAGTAAGAGTGAGAGAGAGAGAGAGCCCAACCCTGGTCTAGCCTAGCCTAGCCAGAGTCCAAATCTCTTGTGCCACTTAAGTTCAAATCTGAGTCACTCAATCTAGCATTGTGACAGTACCGTTCATTCAACCATTCAAGCCTCTATGAGTTTCATCAGATAAGTGCATTATCATTATGCAACATTCATTCCCTTCTCAACCCCCTACTCCTCATATACATCAACATTATAGTGCATTTTCATCATTTTTATGCAGCTGACTGGCGGGTGTATGCTCTGAGGCTTGCCGATATAATTAGATCTTGCCCATTAGAAACTTTAGCTAGTTTGCCATCATTTTAGCATATACATTGCATTCCATCATTTTCTCGTATCTGACTGGCGGGCATATGCTCTAAGACCTACCGATATAATCGCAACAGGTCCACAAGAAACCTTAGCCGGGTGGCCGTCATTTCATCATAAGCATCAATACAACATCAAGCATCCTATACATATATACTTTATTCCTTACACTTGATCGTTTCGAATATATACATTGCATTCCATCGTTTTCTCGTATCTGACTGGTGGGCATATGCTCTGAGACCTGCCGATATAACCGCAACAGGTCCACCAGAAACCTTAGCCGGTTGGCCGTCGTTTTATCATAAGCATCAATACAACATCAAACATCCCATACATATATACTTTACACCTTATACTTGATCGTTTCGAATGTATGCGCTGTAGCTTACCCATATAGTCAGATCCTGACCATCATAAATTCGAATCGATAAATCACTAGTATCATTACATCACATTACATTTTTTGCACGCGAGAACTGCCCTTATTTTTTATAAATTAGTTAGATCTTGTGAAGTAAAGACCGTACATCCGTATGGGTAGAGTAAGTGCCTAACACATTCCCTTTATGTAAATGCGGTCCCTCAGAATCTCTAGAACGTAAATTGTGAGTCATCTTAAGGTAAGGATTTTAAGGTTCGCAATCTTAAGTGTTTCTATGGGGTCTAACTGACTGTAGAATCGTAACAATTGGTTATTGGCGACTCTGGTCAAATATAACACTTTTACCCCCATTACAAAAGGCCTCGAGCGAGACAAACAGTGGAAAGAAGAGAGTAGATCTCCCGTACCTTCGGAAAATCCACCCTCCGGCGTCTGTAGATGCGCACCAATCCAACGCCTACCGCTTTACAAGCATTACCATTGCCCATAAACACTTGGCCTCCATCACACTCACCGTAACTGGCGAATTAACTCCAATGAGGGGTCGTGTGGTACGAAGCCCCCGTATCCAAAATCCACTCTTCATTGAAGTACCTAGATTTTGATGTGGTCAGCATGTCACTACCATTAGTTTCCTCATTGGATTCTATAGTGTTGGCTTCCTTGGATGAACTATTTGAATTCTCTTTTCTCAACTTAGGATTCGGACAATCATTCTTCATGTACCCAACATGCAACAATTCCAACACTTCAACTCGCATTTGCCCATGCCCTTGGATTTGGACTTCGATCGCGAAGATCTATTGTCTCGCTCAGAATTTCTTTCCCTAGTAACTAGTGCATCTGTAGAAGCACCCACATCACCACTTTTCTTTCTCATTGTTTTTAATTGAAAGGTTGAGGTAACGGTCTCAATGCTAATGATCATTCTATCGGTGCAAACAGAGTCCTTAAATGACCCATATGAAGCTGTGAGAGAATTCAACAGTTTACATGCTCGATCCTCATCTTTCATCATCTCTTCTACATCCAACAATTTGCAAATTAACGTATTGAAGTTAATAATGTGGACCTCAACGTCAACCCCATCTACCATTTTTAGATTGAATAACTATAGCTTCAAGTACAAGCGATTCTCTAGAGATTTCTTCGCATAGATAGTCTTTAATTTCACTCATGTACTTGCTGCAGTTTTCTCTCTCATGACATTATAGATGACCCCATCCATTAAACACAATTGAATACATGTTCTAGCTTTATTATCGATCTTGTTCCATTCTTCTTATGTCATAGATTCTGTTCGCTTTTCAAGAAGAACTTCGTCTAATCCTTGCTAAAATAGGATACTGTTCATCTTAACTTTCTATAGTTTAAATTTGTTTTTACTAGAGTATTTTTCTACATCGAACTTTGGGTTATATGCCATTAATACGTTGCTTTCAGATTCGATTTGCTTTCAACGTTATCTTTAATACCACTTGTTAGAATTGCAGAAACACCTAGAGACGAATCAAGCAAAGTACACCCAATCGCACAACCAAGTCTAAACAAGAATAATCTAAATTTTGTGCGGAAAAACCCTTTCAAGAAAAAACCGTGGCACAATGCGGTGAGCAATGCACTATGAAAGTGGAAATTGCAAGAGATAAAGCCTTACCAATTTGAACAAGCCTCGAATTTACTTCATAAGCCCTAGCTATCCCCTTGAATCTTAGGATTGATTTAAAAAGCCCTAGTACACCTCTCTCTCTACTAAATCCCGATTATACTGGATATATATAATGTTACACGCGAAATAGGAAACAACTTGCACGCTTACACAATTCTGCGCGCATCTTTGATGGGACCTTCGTTGGCATTGACACCCCCTCGAAGATCTGTCGATGACATCAAACTCCTTTGATGCCATCGAGTAACAACACCAAAAAAGTTCCAGCAACCAACATGGAATTTTTGAATTTTCTCGATGGGATCGCTCCTCTCAATGGCACCGAGTGGTTTGTCGATGGCATCGACCAACCTTGTTACTAATTGGTTTAAGACATCAACAACATGATGAATGACCCACATCCAAGGTGAACCCTACATGATGGATGGCCCACATGGTGGATGGTCCAAATCAAAGGTGGGCTCCACAAGATGGGCATTGGACATTGAAGGTGGGCCCCACATGATGGATTACCTACATTAGGGTTGGCCCCACATAATAGACGGTCTACATAAAAGGTCAGTCCTAATGATGAACTGCCGAATGGCCACATTGAAGGCAGGTGCCACATGATGGACAACCCACACCAAAGGTGGGGCCCACAAAATGGACAATGGATGTTGAAGCTGGGCCCCACATTGACAATAACAATGATGGTGGGCCCTACATGATGGATGACCCACATCAAGGTGGGCCCCCACACAATGAACGATCCACATTCAAGGCCAACAGCTAATGATGAATGGCCCACATCCAAGGTGGGCCCCCAAATGATGGACAACCCACATTAGAGGTTGGGACCACCTGATGGCGGCCCACATTGAAGGTGGACCCACATGATGGAGCAGTGGAAATGGAAGGTGGGCCTCACATGATGGATGATCTCACATCTGAGGTGGGCCCCTCATGATGGGCAACCCACATGGGATGTGGGGTCGACGAAATGAACGGTCCACATCAAAGGTGGGTCCACATGGGCGATGGATATTGATGGTGGGCCCACATGATGGATGACCAACATCAAGGGGGCCACCATAATGGCCTATGTGAGCTCAATATAGTGATTAATGAACGGTCCTCATCAAAGATTGGCCCCACATAATGCAAGGTGGACATTAAGGGTGTAGAAAACTAACTTTTCTACTGTTGGGGCATCGGAACCAAAAAAATACAATTGAACCTTTTACTCCTCTACTCTCTCCCTCCCTCCACATAATGGATTGTCCATATCAAAGGTGGTCCCCATGATGGACAACTCACATTGAAGGTGAGGCCCACACGATGGATGGTTCATATCAAAAGTAGTCTCCACGCGAAGACGTTGAGGGCAAATACCGCCATTTTTTAAACCATCCCATTCAAAAAGAAGGCCGCTGCTAGGAAACTAAAACTCCTCCAAGACGACCAACGATTCAAGAAAGAAAGGCCTCCTCAAGATAAAGAAAACCAAAGACAGAGCACCATTTCCTCAATTTCAGGATCTTCAATGGCCGAGTCGGTTGTCATGGAGAAATACAGATAATTTTGTTGGATGCACTGCTCATTTCAACCATTTTCATGAATATTGGCTTGTTGTGGCTGCATGCGATTGGTTTGCTGTCAACAGTTGGATAAATCTGCATGATTTCGAGGTAAAAAGAAGTCCGATTGCCGTCTTCCCAATTCTAGGGCAGGGAAATCTTATTTATGATTGTGCATGGTCTACCAAAAACCCAAACCTTTTGGTCGCTGTTGGAGAAGATAAGGTTACCCGTCTGATCGATGTTGCCTGGAGCCCTCCCAACAATCTCATCATCCGATCGTATGAAGGACACCATGGTCTTATACACTCCGTAGTGGCACCCTAGCGAGGATTCTTTTATGATCGCCTCTGAAGATGGAAATGTCATCTACTAGAAGAATGGTTTCTTTCCCGAATATTATCCCCACCTAGCACCTGTGTATTCCATTTCCTGGGATCCACACATTCATGGCCGTTTTGCCACCACATCTTAGGACAATAGGCTCCGTGTTTTTGAGAGTGACAGAGGTAATAGGCTCGTTGCCATTGCCTAGGTGGATCATGAGCCTGTCATCTCGTGCGATTGGAATTGGCATGGCCCTGCCTGCCTCGTGACCACCACTTAGGGGAGGACTAATGTCAAGACTTGGAATATCAGGCAGATCAATAACCCTGTCCATGTCCTTTATTAGATTCAGGTCGACCCGAGTCCACTTGTCAAGGTGAAGTTCTCGCCTTTCTGGCCTAAAGAGATAGCAGCAAGCTCGGTGGATGGCAATATAATTCTATGGGATTATGGTATAGAAGCAGCAAACAGGGCCATGCCAATTCCATAGAATTTGATGCTTCTATACCATAATCCCATAGAATTAAATTGCCATCCACCGAGCTTATTGTTATTTCGTTAGGCCAGAAAGGCGAGAACTTCGCCTTGTGAAGTGGACTCGGGTCGGCCTGAATTTGATGGAGGACATGGACAAGGTTATTGATCTGCCTGATATCCCAAGTCTTGACATTAGTCCTCCCCTGAGTGGCGGTCATGAGGCAGGCAGGGCCATGCCAATTCCAATCGCATGAGATGACAGGCTCATGATCCACCTGGGCAATGACAACGGGCTTATTACCTTTGCCACTTTAAAAAACATGGAGCCTCCCGTCCTGAGATGTGGTGGCAAAACGGCCATGAATGTGTGGATCCCAGGAAATGGAATACACAGGTGCTGGGTGGGGATAATATTTGGGAAAGAAACCATTCTTCTGGTAGATGACATTTCCGTCTTTGGAGGCGGTCATAAAAGAATCCTCGCTGAGGTGCCACTCTACGGAGTGTATAGGACCATGGTGTCCTTCATACGATCGGATGATGGGATTGTTGGGAGGGCTCCGGGCAACATCGATCAGACGGGTAACCTTATCTTTTCCATTAGCGACCAGAAGGTTTGGGTTTTTGGTAGACCATGCACAATCATAAATAAGATTTCCCTGCCCTAGAATTGGGAAGATGGCAATCGGACTTCTTTTTACCTCGAAATCATGCAGATTTATCCAACTATTGACGACAGACCGATTGTATGCTGCCATAGCAAGCCAATATTCATGAAAATGGTTGAAATGAGCAGTGCATCCAACAAAATTATCTCTGTATTTCTCCATGACAACCGCCTCGGCTATTGAAGATCCTGAAATTGAGGAAACGGTGCTCTGTCTCTGGTTTTCTTTATCTTGAGGAGGCCTTTCTTTCTTGAATCATTGGTCATCTTGGAGGATTTTTGGTTTCCTAGCAGCGGCCTTCTTTTTGAATGGGATGGTTTAAAAAATGGCGGTATTTGCCCTCAACGTCTTCGCATGGAGACTACTTTTGATATGAACCATCCATCGTGTGGGCCTCACCTTCAATGTGAGTTGTCCATCATGGGGACCACCTTTGATATGGACAATCCATTATGTGGAGGGAGGGAGAGAGTAGAGGTGTAAAAGGTTCAACTGTTTTTTTGGTTCCGATGCCCCAACAGTAGAAAAGTTAGTTTTAAGTTAGTTTTCTACACCCTTAATGTCCACCTTGCATTCTGTGGGGCCAATCTTTGATGAGGACCGTTTATTAATCATTATATTGAGCTCACATAGGCCATTATGGTGGCCCCCTTGATGTTGGTCATCCATCATGTGGGCCCACCATCAATATCCATCGCCCATGTGGACCCACCTTTGATGTGGACCATTCATTTCGTCGGCCCCACATCCCATGTGGGTTGCCCATCATGAGGGGCCCACCTAGGATGTGAGGTCATCCATCATGTGAGGCCCACCTTCCATTTCCACTACTCCATCATGTGGGTCCACCTTCAATGTGGGCCGCCATCAGGTGGTTTGTTGAGGGTCAAATATTGCATACCAGACCTCAGTTATTGCCTGGATTTATGAGCATGATACTGTTTAACGCCCTGCTTTAATCGTGTTTTTGATGCAAGGTGTATTTAGGAGCTTGGACTGGAAAAGGGTACTAAAATCATGGATTTAATGCTCAGAATTCACCAAGGCAAGGGACGGACTCTAGGGGATCGAGATCGATGGATTTACATGCCAGAGATTCGAGAAAATCAAGAAACTGAAGCTCAAGTGGCCTGAAAATCGTCCAGAATGCATGATCATAGGGTTTCCACCATCCGTTCGGCTCAATACTTCATATATGGCCTGAGGACCATAAATTAACCGTACAGGTAAAATTTGAGCCATTGGATCCTTGTGAAAGTGTCCCAACGGACAAATCATCCCCTAAAATCATGATTTAGGGCCTGCCTGGAATCTGGATATACTTCATTTTTAGTATCAACCACTTAAATGAGGTTCTAAAACTGATGGACGGAGCGGATTTCTTATACACATCACGAGTGGACCCCATTGGCCGTGTCTGTGCATAGTGCATAAGTGCACTCAAAATGCACTGAATAGGGAGACCTGTCAAACTGAGGTTGACTCGCACCCTCCCTCTCTCACGTCCGCAGGCCACTTGGGTTTTGATTGTGGACCCCACCCATCATCCAATCGGATAATCCGAACCATCCATTCACTCCAGGGGATGGCCAAGACCCTCATAAAGGTGAAATTTTAGTCCCATGCATGTGTACGCAAGAAATTAAAGTCCCAACGCAAGATGAACGGTGTAACGCAAAATCTTGTGGGCCACACCAAAATAAAACAGGTCTTGCCCATCCCCAACGTTTTTTCATCCTCAAGCTAATGGATGGTGTGGATTTTACACCTGACATCAATCAGTGGGCCACCGTACATTCAGAGTTGACGTGCGTCAGCTTTGTTTCGCAACAGAGGCCACGGGTGATCGCTGTGGGCCCCACTCATCGTCTGTATAGTTAATCATAACCGACCATTCATATTAGAGGAGGATTTAGACCAAGATCTAGTTGATCTTATTTGAAACATGGTGGACAGAAGGTGAAAAACGGATGGATGGCAGAACTATGTTACATGATAAGCCAAGTAGGCCACATCTACGGATATTCGAAATAGACCATTCCCGACCAAAATTCCTAGCGGAATCCGGTGGACGGTGTGGATCTCTTAGAAAACAGCTACAATGGACCCACCAGCAGCACAGCGGAAGAACGACAGATTTCTGAAAGCATGGTGAGGATTGTCCCAGTCATATGGCTGACCACTCCCAAGACTCCTTTCTGGATCAGATTCCGGAAAGGATGCCCAAATTCCTGTTCTGATGTTTGCTGCGCAAGGAGTTTCCGAAAACTCTGTTTGCTGAGTAAAAGTTACGCATGTGCACCTTTGAACCGACCTATGCAGCTGACCTTTATCCCCTTATAAAAGGGACGTAAGAGAGAGAGAGCAAATCATCCTCGATCGAGCAGCCGTGAAGGCCGAGAAAGAAAGAGAGAGATTAGAGTTTGTTTTTCTTTTTATTTATTTTATTTTTGTTTGAGGGATTTCGCCTAATCATGTTGCTAGGCTAAACCTCTTAGCTAGGGCTAAGAGGTGAAGCTTGTATCGTGATTAGGAAGGTGGCTTTGCTTTGATTCATGGTTATTGAACTCTTATGAATTCTAGTTTGATTATTAAGGAATACTTTTAGTTTTTAATGGTTTATTGTGACTCAAATTATAGTAGATTTGCAATAGCTGAGTATGTTCTTTTCATTATGAGATTGTGAACTTGGGAACCTTGTTGTTCACCATTGTCTTCTGGGCATGGTTGGGTGATGGAACCCTTCCTAACTTTCACAATTCTCTTGTGATTGGCTGTGAGATTGGTAAATTACTATTGTTTGCCATAGTCTCCTGGGCATGGTCAGGTGATTGAATCACTTCCAAATCTACACCAATCGTATCTATTGATGATTAGATCCATGAGACATTCAGAGATCTGACAAATCTCTTCTTACCAACGGGATAGGATAGGACTCTGATTCCAGTTGTGTCCTTGAATCAATACAAGGTAACTTCCCAATTGCTACAAGTGGATCCTTGGCACCCTAGTTCCCACCTTTCATTTTATTAGTTTTTAATTAATCTATTCACCATTATTTCCTTAAATTTATTCGATTTAAATTTCATCTTAGTTTAGTTCTAGTTCTACTGAGTTTCAGATTACGTACAGGTTTCAGTCCCTGTGGATTCGACCTCGGTCTCACTGAGTTTATTACTACATCACAACCTTATACTTGGGGCGTGAACAAGTTTTTGGTGCCGTTGCTGGGGACTGACGGCTACGTATTTCTGAAATTAATTGATTTTGGAATTAGATTAAGATTAGGATTTTACCAACTTTAGTTTTAGATTTTTCTTTCTATTTGATTTTTAGAACTAACTTTCCTGTTTTGTAGGGTCGTTGATAGATCTTCTAAATTGGTAATTTCGTCTTAATTTCTTTACTTTCTCTATTTTTTAGATTAGGTCTTATCTCCTAGATACTAACTTGGTTTGTTTTGTTTTGCAGGATCTTAACATAGGAACCTCTAATTTGGTAACATCCTTCTAACTTCTCCTCTACTTACCTTCCATATTACTGTAGGATTTTTCTTTTATTCTAGGATTAGACTCAGAGTTAGGGTTCTACCATGGAAGCGTGGTACGTGTATATGCTGAGATGGATAAGAGATATTGGGGAATGCCTGAGGGTTGTGGAATTCAACGTATACCTCAAAATTTTTCTCCATTGAGAACCGGCTAGAACGTTATGTTCCATCGATTAATAGGTCCGTATACGATCATAATTATGGGAATGAGGATTATTATCAACCATTATATTCTTCCATGTATGATCAGTATGACTATAACCAGTGAAAACATCAAATTTGAAAAAATGAACCAACAACATGTTATAATGATTATTCTCTTAGATCACATACTTTTGAGATCCAACCAAAAACGATCCAAAAGGATTCATTGCAGCGTAACATGGCCTGTCTTGCGGAAATTAACAAATCATTGGAAGCGCTTAATTCGCGCCTTAATAAGGCAGAGGAGGCTCGTTCATCATAGCCACAATTCATTCCAGAAATACAATGTGAGGAAAGTGATCCTAACTCACTTTTAAAGAACTCTGGAATTACGAATGAGTTGGAGTCCATTAATGAGCATATGGTTCAATTTCCCAATGAGTCGATCTCGATGGCGGTTCAAAGGTATGGTTAAGAGATGTGAGTATCTTTTAAATACAGTGATGATGACACACCTTCCTCACATGACACAGGATTTCAATAATGAGGTAGAGGTTAGTTTATTCGAACCTCAACCGAATTTAGGAATGGAATGTGAGGAAAGCGATCCCATCCCAAGTGTGCACTGCACTGAACTAGACTATGATGAGTATTGGGATGACGATCATGAATGTGGAGCCCCAGTTCCCATGGAATTAATCTCAAGTTTGGTCAAGGTCAATGATCAAAAAGTACACGAAGTAAGCAGTTATAATGAGCTACTCCACTCACCTGACATGTCTGATTTAAAAGTGGATAAGCTCCTTACAATCGATTCTTCTATCTTTTGTGAGGCATGTTTAGACCACTCCCCTGAATTGGATGATGATATGATTCGGGAGATGAACGAGCCGTTTGATATGACTTTGGAAGTTGAAACCACCTAGTTGAGGCCACCATCTGAGTCATACACTTTTAACGATTCAATGCCTCTTCTGAGTAGTATCAATGAACAGAGTCCTTACATCAATACTTCATCTACTAACCCTCAATATGTCTATATAGGGTTGGAGCAAGAGAGCATACCTCCATTTACTTTTAAAGACGATGAAATCCTTGAATAGATTATCACACACTTCAATATGGAAAATGAGTCACTCTCAGCTGAATGTCCTAACTCTTTGAATGATTGCTTGACACACTTTGCAGATTCAATTGAACTTATGATAAAAGAAATAGTGGATGCCTCGCGAGACAATACCTCGGTAGTTATCACTGACCAAGAGAACCCTCATTCTGAAGCCCCTCCTTCCCCAGACCCTGAATGTTTACCATTAAAGGAAGATGAGCTGAAAATTAAACTGAAGTTTGGAACTTCGGAATATGTTGAGACTACATCACTTCTTAAGAAGTTTTCTGAACTTTATTTACTTGTAGTCTCTGATTCACCATGGGATACTAACGTTGAAACTTCTTTTGTCATAAGTGAATCATATATACTCTAGATACCTCAAGCAATTCAACGAAAAATTTCTTATGAAGTACATAAGTTTCTCTGGAAAGTCATGCTCCAGGGCATCTAAGCCTATTGCAAAAAGGGCTTTTGGATGATCCTGTTGAGGTGTAAACCGAGAGGAGCTGAAAGCTTTTGTGTATTTGAGACAACCCAAAGGGGTTGAATATATAGAGATTACAACATCTATATAAGGAAAGAAATAAAATCAGAATCATCTACCTATGGAAAACCAACTATATAAGGTATGCTAGCTATACAAGGTATATTTCAGTCTGTCTAACATGAGGAACTTACTGAGAAACTTATTAAGATATTGGCCAGAAGAGGAACCTTTCGGCATGATCGAGTAGTTTTTCTCTGCTTTCATAGGACTAGGGTAGTTTGCTTTATGCTGTTTTAGAATATACAGTTTTATGCCATTAGGTTAGTTTGCTTCCTGCATTGTTTTAGGATAGTTTGCTTTCGTGTCTTCACTCTCGTGCTGACTGACTTTCATGCTGTGATCATTGTGGAAACGTCTTTCTCGATTCCTTCGTCCAGGTACTATCTTCCCATCACTTCTCATTTACTTTTGTTGTCCCATGTGAATTGCATGCTCATATATCTTTTACATTGAGGACAATGTATATTTTAGGTTGGGGGTGGGAGATTAGGTTACCTAATCAGTGTTTTCTTGGTCTTGAGCAGAAATTTGTGAAAATTTTTCAAAATTTTTTCTAGAATTTCTTGTGAATTCGAAGTGATTTTGACGGTCATCTTTGATTTAAAATGATAAGATAAGTGATGTTGGTAATTTATAACTCTTGGATTTAGTATCTGTTAGATTTTACAGTTAAGTTTGAATTGTTAATCCAGAATTAGAAGTTATAAAAATTGATTGAGTCATGATTTCACATGTCACATCTCGCTTTTACATTAAGGTTTCAGCTTAATATTGAAGGGTTAACTTCGTAATCACTAAGCATGTAAGGAGCCGGCCTGGAAAATTTGCCCGTTATGATTAATTGAAGAAAAAGGAAAATACCTAGCTTAAAAAAAAAAAAAACCAGATACCTTTGGAAAGGGTTGGACGAATAATCTTCACCATAGGTTTGCTCCCTATAGGTGTAGATTTAATTCCCCATGGATGATATGTGAAAAGGGTTGGGTCTACAGTCTTCACCATAGGTTTGCTCCCTATAGGTGAGGATTTGATTCCCCTTCTTGGCGTTACTTTTAATGAAAAAATCAAAAGCTGAAAGAATGAAAAGATGATCTGTGAGGCAAGTTTTGGTTTAAGTTTTGGTTATAATGAATTCTCTTGTTGGTTACCAATAATATCCTGAAATAGATAAGTGAATTTTAATGATGATAAGCCGAGATTACAGTATACACCCATGGAACTCAATGTTTAGAATTTTTTCTCATTGATGGATTAATACTTTGAACTTGATAATGAAGTTTACCGTGTGCTTGAGTCTAGGAGAGAGTAATGCCCAACATTCATGAATCTTAAAATTCTAGTATCTGGTTTATTTTGCAAAATTCACTCGAGTACATAGAAATTATCCTGTAGTTCTCAACTTATTTTTCTCATACTTTGCTCGGGACTAGCAAGATGCTGGTTGGGGGTTGTGTTGAGGGTCAAATATTGCATACCAGACCCTAGTTATTGCCTGGATTTACGAACATGATACCGTTTAACGCCCTGCTTTAATCGTGTTTTTGATGCAAGGTGTATTTAGGAGCCTGGACTGGAAAAGGGTACTAAAAGCATGGATTTAATGCTCATAATTCACCAAGGCAAGGGACGGACTCCAAGGGACTGAGATCGATCGATTTACATGCCAGAGATCCGAGAAAATCGAGAAACTGAAGCTCAAGTGGCCTGAAAATCGTCCAGAATGCGTGATCACAGGGTTTCCACCATCCGTTTGGCTCGATACTTCATATATGGCCTGAGGACCATAAATTAAAAGTACATGTCAAATTCGAGCCATTGGATCCTTGTGGAAGTGGCCCAACGGACAGATCAGCCCCTAAAATCATGATTGCGGCCCGCCTGAAATTTGGATATACTTCAGTTTTAGTATCAACCCCTTAAATGAGGTTCTAAAACAGATGGACGGAGTGGACTTCCTATACACATCACGAGTGGACCCCATTGGCCGTGGTTGTCATAGTGCACAAGTGCACTCAAAATGCACTGAATAGGGAGGCCGGTCAAACTGAGGTTGACCCGCACCCTCCCTCTCTCACGTTCGCTGGCCACTTGGGTTTTTATAGTGGACCCCACCCATCATTCAATCGGATGATCCGAACCGTCCATTCACTCCAGGGGATGGCCAAGACCCTTATACAGGTGAACTTTTAGTCCCATGCATGTGTACGCACGAAATTAAAGTCCCAACGCAAGATGAACGGTGTAACGCAAAGTCTTGTAATCCACACTGAAATCAAACCGGTCTTACCCTTCCCCAACAGGTTTTCGTCCTGAAGCCAATGGATGGTGTGGATTTTACACCTGACATCAATCAGTGGGCCACCATATATTCAGAGTTGACGTGCGTCGGCTCTGTTTCGCAACAGAGGCCGCGGATGATCGCTGTGGGCCCCACTCATCGTCCATATGGTTAATCATAACCGTCCATTCAAATTAGAGGAGGATTTAATCCAAGATCTAGTTGATCTTGTTTGAAACATGGCGGACAGAAGGTGAAAAACGGATGGACGACAGAACTAAGGTGAAAAACGGATGGACGACAGAACTATGTTACATGATAAGCCAAGTGGGCCACATCTACAAACATTCAAAACGGACCATTCTCGACCAAAATTCCGAGAGGAATCCGGTGGACAGTGTGGATTTCATAGAAAATAGCTACAATGGACCCACCAGTAGCACAGCAGAAGAAAAGCGGATTCCTTCCTCTGTTTACGCACGACCGAAGACCCGGCCGATCCGGGCCATTCTAAAAGCAGGGTGAGGATTGTCCCAGTCATATGGACTGTCCAAATTGCGCCCATGGGACGGCCGACCACTCCCAAGACTCCTTTCTGGATCAGATTCCGAAAAGGATGCCCAAATTTCTATTCTGATGTTTGCTACGCAAGGAGTTTCCGAAAAGCTCTGTTTGCTGCGTAAAAGTTACGCATGTACACCTTTGAACCGACCTATGCAGAGAGAGCGAATCATCCTGGATCGGGCAGCCGTGAAAGCCGAGAAAGAAAGAGAGAGATTAGAGTTTGTTTTTCTTTTTATTTATTTTATTTTTGTTTAAGGGATTTAGCCTAATCATGTTGTTAGGCTAAACCTCTTAGCTAGGGCTAAGAGGTGAAGCTTGTAGCATGATTAGGAAGGTGGCTTTGCTTTGATTCATGGTTATTGAACTCTTATGGATTCTAGTTTGATTATTAAGGAATACTTTTAGTTTTTAATGGTTTATTAATTGTGACTCAAATTACAGTAGATCTGCAATAGCTTTGAGTATGTTTTTTTCATTATGAGATTGTGAACTTGGGAACCCTGTTGTTCACCATTGTCTCCTGGGCATGGTTGGGTGATGGAACCCTTCCTAACTTTCACAATTCTCTTGTGATTGGCTATGAGATTGGTAAATTACTGTTGTTTGCCATAGTCTCCTGGGCATGGTTAGGTGATGGAATCACTTCCAAATCTATACCAATCGTATCTGTTGATGATTAGATCCATGAGATATTCAGAGATCTGACAAATCTCTTCTTACCAACTGGATATGATAGGACTCTGATTCCAGTTGTGTCCTTGAATCAATACAAGGTAACTTCCTAATTGCTACAAGTGGATCCTTGGCACCCTAGTTCCCACCTTTAATTTTATTAGTTTTTAATTAATCTATTCACCATTATTTCCTTAAATTTATTCGATTTAAATTTCATCTTAGTCTAGTTCTAGTTCTACTTTGTTTCAGATTACGTACAGGTTTCAGTCCCTATGGATTCGACCTCGGTCTCACCGAGTTTATTACTACATTGCAACTCTATACTTGGGGCGTGAACATGGTCCCAACCTCTAATGTGGGTTGTCCATCATTTGGGGGCCCACCTTGGATGTGGGCCATTCATCATTAGGTGTTGGCCTTGCATGTGGATCGTTCATTGTGTGGGGGCCCACCTTGATGTGGGTCATCCATCATGTGGGGCCCACCATCATTGTTATTGTCAATGTGGGGCCTAGCTTCAACATCCATTGTCCATTGTGTGGGCCCCACCTTTGGTGTGGGTTGTCCATCATGTGGCGCCTGCCTTCAATGTGGCCATTCGACAGTTCATCATTAGGATTGACCTTTTATGTAGACCGTCTATTATGTGGGGCCAACCCTAATGTAGGTAATCCATCATGTGGGGCCCACCCTCAATGTCCAATGCCCATCTTGTGGAGCCCACCTTTGATTTGGACCGTCCACCATGTGGGCCCCACCTTCTATGTGGGCATGTAGGGTTCACCTTGGATGTGGGCCATTCATCATGTTGTTGATGTCTTAAATCTGTTATTAACTGAGTTTGTCGATGCCATTGACAGACCACTCGGTGCCATCGAGAGAAGAGCGATCCCATTGAGAAAATTCAAAAATTCCATGTTGGTTGCTGGAACTTTTTTGGTGTTGTTACTCAATGGCATCGAAGGAGTTTGATGCCATCAACAGATCTTCGAGGGGGTGTCAATGCCATCGAAGGTCCCATCAAAGATGTGCGCAGAATTGTGTAAGCGTCCAAGTTGTTTCCTATTCTGCGTGTAACATTATATATATCCAGTATAATTAGGATTTAGTAGAGAGAGAGGTGTACTAGGGCTTTTTAAATCATTCCTAAGATTTCAAGGGCATAACTAGGGCTTATGAAGTAAATTCGAGGCTTGTTCAAATTGGTAAGGCTTTATCTCTTAAGATTTCCACTTTCATAGTGCATTGCTCGCCACTTTGTGCCACGGTTTTTTCTTGAAAGGGTTTTTCTGCACAAAATTCGGATTATTCTTGTTTGGACTTAGTTGTGCGATTGGCTGTACTTTACTTGATTTGTCTCTAGGTGTTTTTGCAATTCTAACAAGTTGTATTAAAGATAACGTTGGAAGCAAATCGAATCTGAAAGCAACGTATTAATGGCATATAACCCAAAGTTCGATGTAGAAAAATACTCCAATAAAAACAAATTTGAACTATAGAAAGTTAAGATGAACAGTATCCTATTTCAGCAAGGATTAGACGAAGTTCTTCTTGAAAAGCAAACAGAATCTATGACATAAGAAGAATGGAACAAGATCAATAATAAAGCTAGAACATGTATTCAATTGTGCTTAATGGATGGGGTCATCTATAATGTCATGAGAGAGAAAACTGCTGCAAGTACATGAGTGAAATTAAAGGCTATTTATGCGAGGAAATCTCTTGAGAATCGCTTGTAATTGAAGCTATAGTTATTCAATCTGAAAATGGTAGATGGGGTTGACGTTGAGGTCCACATTATTAACTTTAATACGTTAATTTGCAAACTGTTGGATGTATAAGAGATGAAAGATGAGGACCGGGCATGTAACCTATTGAATTCTCTCACAGCTTCGTATGAGTTATTTAAGGACTCTATGTGCACCGATAGAATGACTATTAAAAATGATGAGAAAGAAAAGTGGTGATGTGGGTGCTTCTACAGATGCACTAGTCACTAGGGAAAGAAATTCTGAGCGAGACAGTGGATCTTCGCGATCGAAGTCCAAATCCAAGGGCAAGGGCAGATGCGAGTTGAAGTGCTGGAATTGTTGCATGTTGGGGTACATGAAGAATGATTGTTCGAATCCTAAGTTGAGAAAAGAGAATTCAGATAGTTATTCTAGGGAAGCCAACACTGCAGAATCCAATGAGGAAACGAATGGTAGTGACGTGCTGACCACATCAAAATCTGGGTACTTCAATGAAGAATGGATTTTGGATACAGGGGGCTTCGTACCACATGACCCCTCATCGGAGTTGATTCTAGTTACAGTGACTGTGATGGAGGCCAAGTGTTTATGGGCAATGGTAATGCCTGTAAAGCAGTAGGTGTTGGATTGGTGCGCCTCTGTGGATGATGGAGGGTGAATTTTCTGAAGGTACAGGAGATCTACTCTCTTCTTTCCACTGGTTGTCTCGCTCGAGGGCTTTTGTAATGGGGGTAAAAGTGTTATATTTGACCAGAGTCGCCAATAGCCAATTGTTACGACTCTACAGTCAGTTAGACCCCATATAAACGCTTAAGATTGAGAACCTTAAGATCCTTACCTTAAGATGACTCGCATTTTACGTTCCAGAGATTCTAAGGGACCGCATTTATATAAAGAGAATGTGTTAGGCACTTACTCTACCCCTACGGATGTACGGTCTTTACTTCACAAGATCTAACTAATTTATGAAAAATAAGGGTAGTTCTCGCAAGCAAAAAATGTAATGTGATGTAATGATACAATTGATTTATCGATTTGAATTTATGATGGTTAGGATCCGACTATATCGGTAAGTCGCAGCGCATACATTTGAAACGATCAAATATAAGGTGTAAAGTATATATGTATGGGATGTTTGATGTTGTATTGATGCTTATGATAAAACGACGACCAACCGGCTAAGGTTTCTGGTGGACCTGCTGCAATTATATCTGCAGGTCTCAGAGCATATGCCCGCCAGTTAGATATGAGAAAACGATGGAATGTAATGAATATATTCAAAATGATCAAGTGTAAGGAATAAAGTATATATGTATAGGATGCTTGATGCTGTATTGATGTTTATGATAAAACGAAGACCACCCAGCTAAGGTTTCTGGTGGACTTGTTGCGATTATATTGGCAGGTCTTAGAGCATATGCTCGCCAGTCGGATACAAGAAAATGATGGAATGCAATGTATATGCTAAAATGATGGCAAACTGGCTAAGGTTTCTAATGGGCAAGATCCAATTATATCGGTAGTCCTCAGAGCATACACCCGCCAGTTAGATGCATGAAAATGATGAAAATACACTATAATGTTGATGTATATGAAGAACAGGGGGTTGAGAAAGGAATGAATATTGCATAATGATAATGCACTTATTTGATGATAATGCACTTATTTGAATGGTTGGATGAACGGTACCGTCGCAATGCTAGATTGAGTGACTCAGATTTGAACTTAAGTGGCTCAAGAGATTTGGACGCTGGCTAGGCTAGGCTACACTAGGGTTGGGCTCTCTCACTCTTACTCTCCCTGGTGGAAGGATAGTTTACTGATGGGTGTGCTCTCTTTAATGTTGAGTGTGTCTTGAAATGAGAAGGGGAGAGGATTATTTATAGTCTCCAACCCAATTTTCTGGTAATTCTTGGTGATCCTAGGGGTAAAAAATGGTTGAAGGGCTAGGATTGGAGATTGCCACATGACATCATCTCATGGGTTGGATGAGGTGGTAAAAGGGTAATTTTGTATAAGGAGATGGACATAAAAGTAAATGCACTTCAATTGCATACTTGATGTTCGAAACAGGTGAGTTTCACATGCTTGAGGGACGGTGCCCCAAAGAGGGGGCATGCAGCGTGGATGGTGCTGCCGCCGGTCCCCACTTGCATTCTCTGCTTTGGTAGACAACCTCCTCCAAGCGTGCGGAGGCTATGTTGTGAGGGTTGTTGCTTTGAGGTTTCAACCATTTTCCGATTGGGCTTGGGTTCGTTCTTGGTTTTGGGGTATAACTAGGTGAGTTGATCGTGTTGTTGGATTGGGTTGGCCAACTAGGTGAATTAATTGGGTGAGTTGACTCATCGAGCCGACTCAAGGATTCAAGGTTTTGGGTTCTTAGGGTTTATGGTTAGGTTGACTGGGTTGGCTAGGTTAGTTGGGTTGCATGGTTGAGTTTAGAGTTTATGACTGGGGTTCTTAAGGTTTATGCTTCTAGGGTTAGGGTTTATGATTAGGGTTTGGTTGTCTATCTATTAGTTAAAACTCAATCAGCTTATTAGCCTGGGGTGGGGTGTCTACAGATGCCCCTCTTTGGCAAAGGTTGTGTGTAACCGAATGCCAATGCAAGTGGACACCCCGCCTTTGCCAATCAGTCATGAATTGCATATAGATTTGTTGCCTTCCTTTGTGTCTATGTCAAATGGTTACCAAGAAATAGATAACTCACACATATCACAAGGGTTTAAGGAAAACGTTGCAATTGTCCCTACATGGGCCACCAATCATAATCATTCCACTCATGGTCGGTACTAACATCGAAAAAGTACAGTAGAGCCCCTGTGCGTTTTGCAGCCTTATGAGGATACTGACCCGGTACTGGATTATTTGTTGCTTCCCAGATCCCCCAATGAGTACTTGTTTTGTTTGATCGTCAAAGTGGTTAACTGCCCCTCGCTTTCTGCAGCCTTACACGGAACACACTATGCCAACTTGGACTCGATCAAATTCCGCAAGCATCCACGCCTAGGTATGTGCGAGTGACCTTTTTTCATGCAATCTTCTAGTTTTGACACTTAGTTTACAAGTTGTCCTTTTCTCCTATTTGAATTATTTCTTCTGACTAGTCTTGGCCTATCATCTTTTCAGAGCATTAGCATTTGATATAATGGAGCTGACACCGGAGTTCAATCTAATCATATTTTGATGTGCATTCGGATCCGATAACCATTAGGGAAACCGTGAGATATCAGATCTTGTTTGATTTTGCGCTGACTCCTACCGAGAGATATGGAAGCTCTCTTAGTGCCTCAAAAGTATAACACTTTATTTTGAAAATGTTTTGTGATTTTAAAAGTTTCCCCACTCTGGGGAGTGATACTCCATGGGGATTTTTATCGCAAGATAATTTTGAGATAGGTCCAATTACTAGTCATCTCCATTGGAGATGCCTATGGGACGTCAAGTATGCTGGTTTTTATTGAAAATATGTGAGGGGTTAATGCGCATGTTGGTCATGATAGGGATTGACTTAATTAGGGATTATGGCTTTTGAAGATTTGTATTTTATTTCTTGGATTTTGGTTGTCGCAATCGGGACTGAGATCTGTTGAGGATGGTTTTTTTATGCAAGTCCAATTAGTGGTTGTAATCAAGATTCCGATTAGAGATGGTTGATTGGTTTCATCGTCTCACAGGGTAATCAGATGATTGTTTTTGGGCTGATCCGGAAGGTTGTTTGTGATTAGCTCTGACCACAGATCTGTCTGTGGATGATGGTCAGGATTTCGATTTGCGACCAATTGAGTCTGTCGTTCGGATCCGTCGTCCCATGCATTTTGTGGTTCTCTGGGGAGATGTTTTTGTGTTTTTGAAATATGATCCAGTCCATTGGATCGCGAGTTGATGGTTGCGATTGATACTAGTTTTTAATAGAAGATTCCAGTCCATCGGATTGCGAGTTGATGATCGTGATTGATGCTGATATTTTAGGTATTTTGAAAAGGATCCAGTCCATTGGATCACGAATCGACAATCCAATCAATGCTGATTTTTATTGGAACAATCCAATCCATTGGATCACGAGTTGACGGTTGTAATCGATACTGATATTTTGAGTTTTTTGAAATGGATCTAATCCATTAGATCGCGAATGGACAATCGTGATTGATGCTGGTTTTTATTAAAAGAATTCCGTCCATCGGATCACGAGTTGAGGATCACGATCGATGCTAGTATTTTGACTTTTTCAAAAGGATCCAGTCCATTGGATTGCGAATCAACAATCGCGATGATACTAGTTTTTAATGAAAGAATCTAGTTCATTGGATCGCAAGTTAACGGTCGCGATTGATGCTGGTATTTTGAGTTTTTTGAAATGGATCTAGTTCATCGAATCACAAATCGACGATCACGATTGATGCTAGATTTTATTGGGAATGGATTTTTGTGAAATTTGAAATGCATGGGATTTTCTCTTTTCATCCACATCACCCTTCCAATTTCTCATTAGTTATTTGAATTTGGATCAAAATTTGAAAATTTCACATCATTTACTCTCTTTTCTTTCTTTTCATCACCTCACAATGGATAATCCATGCAAGATTCCTTACAAGGTCTTCTAAAGGTCCCTCTCCTCCCAAGGGAGAGGGGTAGGCCAAGTCTCATCAACAAGGGGGACTGGAACAATCTGGTTGTCATCGGTCCTTCCTTTGCCCGTTGGTTTCTTCCATGTGCTGGGTAATAGAGTGTAGCCTCTTCCTCTATATATTTCGGCTAGCGGTGGCTTGTTCCAGAATGTGGCATTTCCAAATCCTCTTCTTTCTTTCTTCCATTTTTCCTTTTCAAGTTCTCTTTCTCTCCTTCTCTTCTCCCCATCCCTTGGCTTTCAAGTAGGGGCTTTGTTTGGGGTTTTGGAAAGCAAGGTGATGCCCTCTTTGTGTGAGGAGGCAAGGGTAAAAGGTAGGGTTCATTTATGATTTACCTTCCCTCTGTTGTTCCCCTCTCTCTCCATGTGTTCTCATGCCTTCCATCTTTCTTTTTATAAGTGCTCTTTAGAAGTTTGAGTGTAGTGTTAAGTGGTAGAGAACGGTAGCATTTTGAGACTTAGGTGGTCTAATGTCGGTTCCCATAGACGGCGTCAAACTGTTAATGCTAGTTTTTAGATGAACCCTTCTTGAACCTTTGTGTACTTGCATAGGAAATAGAGGTGGCATCAGGTCGAGTCGGACCGGATTGGGTCCAACTTGACTCGGTTCGAAACTTTTAATGCCCTGACCCAAACTCGATACAATCCGGGACCGAGTCTAGGTCTTCTGACTCGATCCGATCCATTGTACTGCTGGCCTAACCCGAATCGAGTCCGACTTGGTCAAGGAAACTGAGTCGGATCGTGTTGGGTACGGTTCGGATCGAATAGTCTATTTCAATGGTAGACGTTCAACCCCCCACTACTTTTTGCAGTGTGGTCCACTTGATCTTTAGATCTTTCTTATTTTACTGCTCAAGCCTTAAGACTAGCCCGCCAAATGGATGGATGGTTTGGATATAACACATACCTCATGATGGGATGCACATAACTTGCTAACATCAATACATCAACCGGCCTAGTGCGTTGGTACACCTGCCAGGCTGCCGCTTCAATCACGTACAATGTTGAGAGGGTTACAGGTAACCCTCCCATTAAAACATTCATGATCATTTTTTAGGCCCACTGAGGTGTGGTTCACAAATCCAGACCATCCATTATGTGTGTCCCACTTAGATGAGGGGTCAGACCAAGTTTCAGATGCATTCAAATTTTAGTTGGGCCCCACCAAGTTCTTTTATATGTTTTAGGATTGTCTTCACATGATTTTAGATGGTATGGCGCACCTGAGTTCCATATACGACTGATTTTTGGGATATCCCATAATTTAAAGGGGACCCATCAAATGCACGGTGTTGATGTTCAACATGCATCACGGTGGGGCCCACACAACTCGATCGCATAGAACCATTCCCTTTTGTCCATGTCAGAGCTCGGTGCTCGATGCACCTCAAGCCACGAGCTGAGAGGAGGGATTGGCTACTCCCCTGCCACTGGCCAATGGCTGATGGTTAGTGCTATGCGGACCCACCATGATGTATTTTTTTCATCCATGTCATCTATCTAATTTTCTAGATCATTTTATGACATTAAACAAAAAATGAGGTATATCCCAATCTCAAGTGGACAACATTACAGGAAATAGTGTTGAATGAATATTGTGTGGATCAGATCGGGTCGGATCGGATCAGTCCGGATTGACATTGATCCAAACTCATTCCGATGAACGGTCGGATCTGACTGTGCCAATTCGATCTGACCCCATCCTGGCCTTCGATTCGGATCAGATCGGTTTGGATCCATCAGATCGGGTCGGATTATGCCTAGCTCTAATAGGAAACGACAAAGGAGACCCTGGCTAGTGAAGGGGACCCTCCGATGCCAAAGTCAGGAATCCAGGTCTTTGAATAAAGATAGCGTAGAGTGATGGGTCTAGGGTGCTTGTTATGTACCTTTCACCATTAGGGGGTCTCTATTTATAATAGAGGGATGACCATACTGTTGGAGGATTTTTCGTAGTTTCACTAGATACAAATGGAGTTGGAATACCTAAGGGATCGGGATCCCCATGACCCTGGGGATTCCAATCTTATGCCCTCAAGATCTTTGGAGGAGATCTCGAGCCTTTCTGTTAGATAAGATCAGTCATTGGTTGGGGATCAATCAACTTAGCCGACCTATAGTATAGGTCGGATGAACGGAGGCTCCTTAGAGATGAGTTTGCCAAGCTACTTGAAGGTCGGAGATCTCGATGATAGTCGACACCAGTGGTTTTGAATTTCGTCGGAGATTGGGCCGAGATATGGTTGTGCCGACCTATAGCCGATCTATGGTCACGCCGACCTATGGCCGCGTGTCCTACCTTATGATCGGCCTGTTGGCTTGCCAGTGGTTATCTTTCAAGCAGTCTGAGAAAGGTCGATACGGTTCTTAGTTATCTAATCTAAGAGGACCTTGCGTTCCTTGTGGAGCTTCAGCTTTTCCAATCTAAGAGGACCTTGCGATCCTTGTCGAGCTTGAGCTACTGGTCCGGGCTGATTATTGGATCGACCCTATGTGATGACCAGCTCCATTTTTCACCCAACAATAAGTCCCACTACTTTCGAGTGAGACGCATGGACTCGGAAAGTAGGTTGGGAATTATTAGGTTGAACCATTCCACTATAAATGCTAAGTATGGCAGCCAGCGTGGGAGTCGAGGCGTGTCAGTAAACATGGACAATGCAATTGCAGTGGCGATTGTGGCTCGAGGTCATGTGGTCTGCCAGGTTGTTGTTTCGGTGCTAATTTATTTGTCCCTTTTTTTCACCCTAGGGTTCCAGCCTTAGCCTGTGTCGGCTTAGACCCGCATAGATTCCCCTTTCATTGAATGTTTGGACTATCATATGGGATGTGGAATTTGTATAATTGTTTCTGAATTGGTATGATCTATGCCTGAATTCTTGCACATCATACTTGAATTTCATGTTCTGCATCAAATTTAGTATCAAAGCTTAGGGTTCTTATGGGGGAATACATTACATATTTAGGGTTAGTTTGTTTGAGTCCATCATGCATTCAGTTCATCATATGTAGCTTTTAGGAGTCCATAGTCCCTAATATTAGTTGCTGAAATTTCTGTTAGCAAGAAGTTAACAATTTATATTGCTGTAACTTTCTGTTATTCCTTTATTTTGACAACTATATTGCTAGATTTTAGTAGCACTGCGTAGTTTCCCTCATATAGAGTCTCATAGGATCATTTAGTCCCATATAGTCGTCATAGAAAGTTCTTAGGTGGAGTTACAAGTTGTACGCCCACACGTACGGGTCATGGTTTTGGCTAGCACCCTACATTAAACATGGAACAACTGTTAGAGTCACTAAACAAGCTGTCCCAGCAGATCGAGTCTTCGGGTAAGTGCTTGGAACAAGACATAGATCAACGCATTGACCAAATAGATGCCTCCCTCAGGACAAACCCCACCATTAGGGAAGATGGCCAATCTTAGGCAGGTGCCCAGGAAGATAAACCAATGAATGGAGGTGGCCAAGGAATCAGTCATGGGCGTGCACCCGTACCCCTACCCCATGATGGACATCAAGATCATTATTTTGAGGGGTACAATATGTGCGGCCTCGTGGCTAGAGAGAGTGCACCAGAGGCTAGTGTAGAGTTACCTACTGAGGTCATTCCGGTAGTGGATGAGTTTCATGATGTCTTTCCTGATGATCTACCGGATGAGTCTCCCCCTAGGAGGGATATAGAGCACACCAGAACATGAGACACTGTAATACCTATAACTGAGTTTGCGTTTAATAGTTCTGTCAATAGGTACATAGGTCTCAGTCCTTATGAAGTCATTACTGGTTATAAACCTGAGAAACCTATTGATCTTGTCCCTATGTCACTGTCCTATAGGCCGTCAGAGCCTGCAGAGTCTTTTGTGCATCACATTTATTCATGGTATCAAGAAATCAGGCAGAAGATCACTACTAGTAATGAACATTACGAATTTTCTATAGACTAGCATAAATGTTTCAAAGAATTCAATGTAAGGGACTCTGTGATGGTCCGCATCAGGCTCGAGAGGTATCCTCCGGGGGCCGTTCGTAAGTTACACGCGCGTAGTGCTGGACCCGTGAAAATTATAAAACGAAACGGTCTTAATGCGTATGTGGCAAATCTTCCACCCTCCATGGGAATTAGCTCCACATTCAATGTGGAGGATCTAGTTACATTTCAAGGGGCATTGATGCATTGTTCAGCCTTTTGCCTAACCGTCATGATTCATCAGACCTTTTTATTGATCCATGGCCCCCTCCCGACCCATTTTTCCAACTTCTACCTACCATACCTATCCGTCCCGACCCATCTTCCCAACTACTACGTCCCATACCTATCCCTCCCAACCCATTTTTCCAACCTCTACCTCCCATACCTACCCGTCCTGACCCATTTTTCCAGCCTCTACCTCCCATACCTACCTGTCCTGACCCATCTTCCCAGCCAGTATGTCCCATACCTACCCTTCCCGACCCATTTTCTCGGCCTCTACCTCACATACCTACCCTTCCCACTCCTAGAGAGGAAATAGAGGATATTCTGGACCATCAGATAATATCCACGTCGAACGGCAGGTTTCAGAAGTACCTGGTTAAATGGAAGTCACGCCCAGCTTCAGACAGCACGTGGCTCACTGACGAGGAGCTTTAGAGACTTGATCTTGACATCCTGGATCGGTTCAAGAGTTTTATTTCGCCAATGGCGAAATCTTTGTAGCCAGGGAGAATTGATGGGGACATCATGTGCACGCGTGCACGCACACCCCCTACGCATGTACGTACGCAGAAGGAAGGCCCCACCATCGATCTGGCTCGATGACGACGTCCAGGGAGGGCCTCCTAGCTAGAAGACGAAGTTTTGGTTCAAAAGGATGGGCCCGATAGTCAAGAAAAGCCCATCATGGGAACTTATGATCATGGCCCACTCGTCGAATTGATTTCATATTTTAGGTTTTGCTTATTGTTATTATTTAGAACATTGTGAACACTTTAGATTTATTTTTTTGGTTTTTATTTTAGTTTACTTCATCGCCAAGTAATAGGTTGCGCACATGGTGCGATTTTTTGGGGTATAGGGTTTTCCCTATAAATAGGCACCCCTTGTAGTTCTTTTCATTCATTCAAGCTTAATAAAAAAGTCCTGCTTTATTTTTCTACTTTCTTCGTGAGTTGTGGAAGTATTCAAAAGTGGGTGCGAAGCCCTCCCTTTTCGAAGGGCTAACTACGTGGTGTGAAGCCACATCTATCTCCATCCTTCCCTATCCTCTCCCATCCATATACCTCATCTTTTATCATCATTATTGCTTTAAAATTCCCAGCCTTTGCAGCTATTCATCCCCCTACAACCAGCTTCCATAATCTAGACTTGTAGGAGGGCTGAAACTTTGGCGGAACACTACGCCTCGACCTTATGTCGGATCATCGTCAAACTTGGAGGGATTGAAGGTCCCCCCCGACCGACTAAGGCCAAGGTGTCACTTTGGGGAGGTGAGCTTCCATCACACATGTGGTCAGCCCACACGCACACGTACGTCAGCTCCGGGTCACCATTTGCACGCATGAGCTTTCTCCGGGTCAGGTTTTCCTCTCTTCATTCCTATTTTCTAAACCCTAGCCTTAGTTTGCATTAGCCCTAATTTATTTACTCCTTTTTTTTCACCCCAGGGTTCCTTGAATTGAAATTAGGGAATCCCTTGGATTATGGACTGATTCTTATGCATGTGTGGTTGATTTCTATTTCCCTTTGACATCATTTGCCTTATAATTTTTATTGGTCCAGCCCTAGCCTGTGTCGTCCTGGACCCGCATAGATTCCCCTTTCATTGAATGTTTGGACTATCATGTGGGATGTAGAATTTGTGTAATTGTTTCTGAATTGGTATGATTTAAGCCTGAATTCTTGCACATTATACTTAAATTTCATGTCTTGCATCAAGTATCCTCTTCATCAATTTCTATCTCTAACCCAATCTCTATTCGATGCCATCAAGTGGTCTTCGATGCATCGAAGTAAGTTTCGATGCCATCGATAAAATATGAATTTCTTGCTGGACATATCTGACTTCCCTTAGATGACATCAAGGGAATTTTCAATGCCATCGAAGACTCCCGAGGTTTGCTCGATGGGATTGAGCACCACTCGAAATCTGCTGTTTTGGACGTATGTTTTTATAGCAGCTTCGAACATCTTCCAACCTTACTTATTATGTTCCAATTAGGTTCCTAAGGCTAAGGAATGATTAATAAAGTTTACCTATTAAGCCAAGATTATCTATAGGTTCAAGGGTTATGGTCACCAAGGCACATCATTTACCTGTTCTTCGCTCCTTGATGCTCTTGTACTATTGTGTTTTCGGTCTTCAGCTTTCAAAGGCTCAACCGACTACATGACACAATGACTCACGTGATTAACAAACAAGATACAAAAATTAGTGCATTAACATATATAGGCCACCATAGTGTAGATGGATTTAAAAGGAAAGTTAATGGTAGAGATTGGCCACGGACCAGGCCCAAGCCCTATTGGATGTACAAGCATTGGCCATGGACCAGGTCCAAGCCCTATTGGATGTACAAGCGTATAGTGTGGCATTTATTATTTAATTTTATTATTATTATAGGCTAAGCAATGTAACCAATTTGGGGAGCTAAAACACGATATTTGGTAGCCCGCTCAAATCAACCACATGCGTGAAGACAAGTCAATTTACATCTCCTATCCGACGGTGGAAGTATTATGCCGACAACATGGTCCCGTTCAATTTGCGAGTGGATATGCCCTAGATAACATACATAACTTACCTCATCCCATGTTCTCTCACCTCAAATATTAGGACGGTCACGAAAGAAGGTAACTGCGGCTTTTTCTAAAATAGAGTTGTACAACTTTATCAAGAAACAAGATTGTGTGATCCAAAACAGGGTTGTGCAGCTTTTTTTCGAAATTGAGTTGCACAGTTTTTTTTTTCAAAAATAGGATTACGTGATTTCCACCTAAAAAAGATTGCATGGCTTTTTCCAAAAATAAGACCGCGCTGAGAGAGGTTATATAGGCCCCACACATGGGGCCGCGTCAAGTGATGGCCCAACTAGGGA
Organism: Magnolia sinica; assembly: GCF_029962835.1. Lineage (NCBI taxonomy): Eukaryota > Viridiplantae > Streptophyta > Magnoliopsida > Magnoliales > Magnoliaceae > Magnolia > Magnolia sinica. The sequence goes on along the minus strand of NC_080576.1, from coordinate 19,365,149 downwards.
TTGATTGCATTACCATTCTTTCTCATCCATTTCAAATTTCTCCCACGCAATCCCGTGGTGGGTAATATAACTAGCCTCGTCCACTCTAGCAATATTGACCGACATCCTATCATAGAGCAAGAATCAGGAACATGGGACCAATCATGATACCAATGTCTCTACATACAGGTGTTTGTATGCTAAGCGACCATTTCACTAGCGCACAAACTCCAAAGCTCTCCAAGCATCCCCTAGACCTGTATGACCATACCGAATGGAGACAATCCCTGATCTAAAATCACTTTGTTAGCATATACACACTTCTCTTATCAAGTTCAAATCACGAATCGTAGTAGTGCATGCTCAACCACATTAATTATGATGGTTCGTATTATACATTCAAGTAGTGATCCTTGATCTCATTTTCCTACATGCAAAGGTGAGTAGCTGAGAGCATAAGGGTCACTTACGAGACTAACCTACTAGCATAATATATTGATCATATCAAATCAGGCAATGATAAGAAAATTGGTCTCTGAGCGGATTCCAACTCAACACATTGAACACTGGTAGGTAACAAATTGGTCTTGAAGCCGAGTCCAACTCAATACACCGAGCACAACACGTTATTGCTCACGTCATACACTCAATGCTAGATCACATGTAATCAAGATTCAAGAATATGATAACTTAATTGTGAGAAAAAGTTTGTGTGGGGTCCATTCTGACATGTCTGCTGCATTTGAACTGAGCATCAGTTTGCTGTTTTCTATTATACCACAAGCTCGTAAGTTAGCGAGATCAAAACTCAAGTAGGCCACACCCAAGGTAAAAATGTAAAATCATGCCCAGCTAAAACCTTTGAAATTATGTGGTGTCTTTCATTTGATGTTGTGATATTCAATCACATAATTGCTTATGCCATGAGTTATGCATTTTGGGACTACATGTCATGGTAGCGTATGTGGTTATTGTGTTGTTGGGGTTTATGTGGTCACACGGAAAAATATCCGACCACGTAAGTCATAGTTCTATAGCTATGTAATTGCGTAAACATTGTGCGATGGTATAATCTCCCAACTGTTGGATTTCTAACTGTTAGAGCTTATTTTTTGCTTCATTTTCTTTTAATTTTTAATTTTTTTTTACTTATAGATAGGCACTCACACCCGTTGTATTTTCACAATTTTATTACTCTCTCTTTCTCTTACTCTAATAGTCTCATCTCTCGTTCTTTCTAGTCTCAACTTTCTTACTCTTCTACTCTCATTTTCTCTTAACATGATATCAATAAATTTTTTTTTTTTATATATATATATATATACATGTTTAGCATATGCAATTATTTGAGTAATTGTTAGTTGACTTATCATAGCTTAAGATTCTAATAAAACTTTAAAACACAATTCCTTATATTTATAGTCTTTTTGTGTGTGTGTGTGTGTGTGTGTGTGTGTGTGTGTGTGTGTATTCTTGATTTTTTTAAATTTTTTTTATTTAAAAGAATTATTTGGAAGGGTTGTGTTATTGACAATTATGGTTATATATAATAATTGAAGGAAATAAAATCTTTTCGCTTATGCCATTTGACAACATTGGGTTCACCACAGCTTTGGATGGGCCTAGTCATAAGGGGTGTTTCTTCATCCTTGGATCGTGCACATGATTACTTATGTCATTTGGCAACATTAGGCTCACCTTAGTTTCAGATGGGCATAATCACAAGGGGGTGTTTCTTCATCCTCATGGGGAGTCCTTTATAAATGTGCTAGATGGAATATACTTGCCTAAAGTAGTTCACAATTGGAATAGTTTTGTAGTGGGTGTTTGTCCTTTTCCCCTATTTGTGGCCCACAAGTCAAGTTTATTGAATGATTCAACCTTCAATTAGTTGGGATTTGTTTGTTGAATTTCCCATTGTTTCCTATTTCTCATTGGACCGGAATCATCTAAAACACTGAATTTTGGTGGGGCCACCATTTCATATATTGAAATCTGATTCGTCAATCAGGTGGTAAACCTTATTCTCATCGTACATAAAAAATATTAGAATGATAAGAAAATCATATGGGACACATTAATGGGAAGAATATCAAACTTCCCTTAAAATCTCCAAAATCACACTGTGGCCTGCCTGAATTTCTGATCAGTCTGATTCATGCATCTTCCCTTCATCCAGGTGAGTCACTAAAGTGTTCAAAACTGTTCTAAATTAAACTACCTGTTATAATTATCCACTTAGTCTCTTACATGCAAGTTATGTTGATCCTCTTACATTTCATTATATCTACCCCTTACCTTGGGGCCGACCTCCATATATGTATTCTATATCCACGCCGTCCGTCCATTTTTCAGATCATTTTAGGGTACAGGAAAACAGTGGGTCCATACCATAGGAAAACAGTGGTGATCATTAATAGGGTACAGGAGTTTTGATCATCTAGGTTAACGTGACCTTATCAACAGGTTGGATGGCAAATAAACATTATGGAAATATTAAAGTGGGCCCCAGTAATTTTTTAATGGTGGAGCGTTCAATCACCACTGTTTCCTACAGTACGGTCCACTTTGGACTTGGATTTTCTTCATTTTTAGCCTCCATGCCCTAAAATGATCTAAAATGATCTGGCAAAACGGACGGACAGGGCCGCACCTAATCCACTCTCGCCTCCTAGCTAAAATAACATATCTCTGGTCCACAAGTCAAGTGATCGAATCACCAGGTGGGCAACACAATAGAGTTGAATGTGGCCTGGGGGACCCCCCAAATTTGGATAAACCTTCACCCATATGTACACCCGTCTACACTGCGTTCAGGTTTTTTAATCTACTCCGTTCATTTTCAGGACCTTCCTATTGCTATGATTTTTAAACAGTAGCATAATAAGAGTAGACTGGACCTGATGGACGGTTTCAGATAAAAGATGTGAATGCAGTTGCGGCTGTCAACTGGCAGGGTTAGGGTCTGCCCAAGCCCGGTGGCCAAGCCCACATTGTTCAACGTAAGATGATTATATCTAGTTATATTGTAACTCTACATTATCCAGTCCCTACTCATATAACTACGTGCAGTAATGGTTGAATAACCATGATAGACTCATTGATCAGACATGTTGGCTAGTAATGGTTAAATGACCATGATAGACTCATTATCACACATGTTGGCTAGTGTATCATGTTGATTGTATGTGATGACTAACCTAATTCATGAAATTTGCTCACTAACCTAATTCATGAAGTTTGTGTGATATAATAGCTATATAACCATATGAGTAATTCATTTACTACTTATTTCAATTTTTTAATTCAAATTTAGATGATTTACTTTTTTTAATATTATAATATTAATATAAATGCATTTAGATATTGTTAATCAAGTTGTTCTCTTTAAGCAAACTAAGATGTTGGAGTGAACTAAAAAATAGTACGTGCAGAAACCAACTATTTATGTTATACTTTTATAAATATGAATAATTAATTTCTCTTCAAATTTCTTATGTGAAAACTCATAATAAATTTTAATTTTACGAAGAATTCCTATGACTGGTGATTCTTGAGGGAGAGAATTATCGAAATGATCTTGATTAGTGTTTTAAATTTCTTTTTTAAAAAATATAGTCAATAATTCTATGGCTAATGTGCTCTGTCTCTCTCTTTCTTGGAACAGTTGATCTCTCTTGGAGGAGGTGGAGGCAATGATCTTGTCTCTCTTTTTCTTGGAATGGTTCTCTCTTGGAGGAAGCAGAGCTATGTGATTTTAAAAGTTGCCACACTCTCGAGAGTGATACTCCATGAGGATTTTTATTGTAAGATGAATTTGGGATAGGTTCAATTCCTTGTCACCGCCACACGGGGCAGGAGCTATGTGAAAATCTGGGACATTAGGCGGATCGAAGAACCTGTCCAAACCTTCGATCAGGCCAACCACAATCCAATCTGCAAGGTGTTCTCCCCACATTGGCCCGACGAAATTGCAGCTGGCACGGATCAATCTGACGTTATTTTGTGGGATTACGGTCCAGGCGTAGGTAACCACTGATCACCACATACCAACATCATCATGGACCAGTGCATGGATTGGACTTTAGTCTCGAACCTTCAGGACTGATCGCAAGTACTGGACCCGACGGGATAGTTCAAGCGTGGATGCATGCACCGCCATGATAAAGTTCAGCTGATCCTTCCCATTGAATTTGTTACGCATTCATTTTGAAGACAAGAAATTCTTGCATACCTTGTACATGTAATTCCTTAATTTTGAATACATTATTGTTCATGATTTTCATCAATTGAGTTGTTTTCGAATTTATTTCTAATATATTTTTTTAGTTCCCAAGATCTTGGTCTAGGGTTGGAAAACATTCCTAGGGTAGGCTTCTTTCATATGACACTATAAAGGCATTCCTCTATGTCAACCACAATCATCACTAGTTTAGAGGACATCAGATTGCCTAATGTACGTCTACAAGGAGACCCTTGATGGTTAATTGTCCTACATCATTGACCTAATTGTGATTACATAGAATTCCAATTTGAAGGGGAAGTAAGTCCCTTAATATGAGTGCCAAGACAAATTCATCATTTCTAATATATTAGACAAATTATTGCTATCTAAACTAACAAGGCTCTCAAATGCACCTTTGGGGATCGTTTAGATGCTTGTAAGTTTTATTAGTTGTAAAGGGTCTATGGGTAACTCACTTGCAGATGATGTTTGGACAGGACTTTCACCTATAAGTGGGTTACAAGTAAGTCACGGCTTTTAAGTGCATTTGAAATCCAGATAAGAAAAGAAGAAGAAGAAGTGATTTCACTAATCTATAAGCAACTTATACCTGAAACTCACTTTTAGGCGTAACTTGTTACATGCATCTAAATGACCCCCCTTAGTCTATGTATGAATGTTCCATTTGAATGGATCACACACATAAAAATAAATGGATCACAAGCCTTAAAAACATAATTGCAACAGGAAAACGGATTCCGTGAGGAAAAAATGAGTTGAAAATGGCCTTTGTCTCTCCCCCAAATTCGAATCTTCCCACACTACCCTTCCTCTCTCTCTAACAATGCCAAACCATTCCATCAATCTCTCTCTCTCTACACATCACTTCCTTGCCCCAATACTCTTCCAATATTCTTGAGCTTCTTCCTTCTTCAACAAGGTGGAGCTTTTTTTCTTTGATTTTAGGTAGTTTTATGATTTGGATTTGCTGATCTAAATTTGATATTTGTGTTCATTGAGTGGTTCTAATGTTGTGTCTAATATTTCTTACTAAGAATAGGTTGGCTAAGTCTAAAAAATAGACAGGTTAACATTGACCAATGGACAACATTTGATGTGCATGTCGGGCATGCTCAATGCTCAGTCCCTGCCTGATTTATGGTCAAAGGCATATAAACTGTGGGGCCTGCCAGGTCGTCAAGTGGGCCGCATTTGAAAATTGATGGGGAATATATATTTTCTATCCTACTATTGTTGACTTTCTTTAATGTTTACTAGGCCTATTTCTGCAGACTATTGTTTGGTTGGTCCGCTGTGGAGGCAAAATTCGGAATGTCCAATGGCTAGGGTCTTTCATATTTCGGCAGTAGGGCAACCATCATGAAACCCTCCACAAATGGTTCAGATCACCAAATGATAGTCCCTGGCCCACTTGATCAAATTCAAACAGAAAATGTGATAATATAATTTTGGAGCTGTGCTTCATCCACGACATGCATTCCCATTGGATCTCTTTTCTGTATTTTGTTTGGACGGGATTGTATAATGGCTCTAAATTTGTATAAGAATAATGCAATATGTTACGTTCTTTTGGTAAGCTTTCTTTGATGAAAATGTATGGTTTAGCTACATGATTCTATGCAGGGTTCACCAAATCCAGACACACATGGAATATGACATTTAGATGACAATCTATTATATGTCCAAATTGTAGGCCCTACCCAGGCATATCTTAAATTCATGAACTTTGAATGTCAACATAAGAGGGATGTGATATCTTCTGAAAAAAAAAAAACTAATTAGAATGTGAAAACAAGATGAATTTGAAAAGGCACGACATGGTTACCAATTATATTACTGGCTCATTCCAAGGCCATTGTTCAAACTTCAAAGAGCAGGCTTTGCATGCATGTGCATGGATAGGTTTTGATACATTCTTTTAACGCCTATATAAGAGGATTTTGTTCCATGTTGGTAGTTGCACTGTCTCAGGTTTCCAGTCAACACTGAGTTCTCAATAGGGAACTACATAGCAGATGTACCTTGTCATCATCACAATGAGCACATGGGCATTGATCAAGACAGTCCGTGATGCATTGGCAGGCCTTATTTGTATGGTTCACACAATGAAAACAAACCATATACAACCATGGACTCGCTAGCATCCTTGAACCATACAATCTTATCAATATTCTCAAATGGCTCACAATTCACCACCTGAAAAAAGAAAAAAAGAAAAAAGAAAAAAAAAAGCCTTATTTGTATGGTTCACACAATGAAAACAAACCATATACAACCATGGACTCGCTAGCATCCTTGAACCATACAATCTTATCAATATTCTCAAATGGCTCACAATTCACCACCTTAAAATTTATTTTTTTTTTAAAATGTAAAAAAATATGGAAATTTTACCTTTAATTAAACAAGAACAAGTTCTACAGTTACAAAAGACTAAATATCCAACTTCAAGCACCAAAAGATCTTTTGTTTGTATGGTAGTTCTTGTTGACTCCGCAATCAATTGAATACAATTGTAATAATCTGTCTAGCAATTGTATTAGTGATAGGGCTACTAATTGTTTTTATGTTAATTCCAAGCTCGATAACTACAATTTGAGAGCTACTTCCTCATTATGGATACTAAGAATATCACTGTAAATTGATCCTTCCCTCTTGATTGGACCAAATATGTGCAACTCAGATCAGATGCGCATTTGATCCTTCCCTCTTGATTGGACCAACTAAGAAAATACTCTCCTAGACTGACTTGGTCAAGATTTGGTGAGACTTTTTGAGCCAACTCATTGGCTCTCGGTCAACGCGATGCAACTCACAGGGACTCAGACCCAAGTCACTCGGTTTAACAACACCTGGGTAAACAACTGGTCAACTGCATTGTTGATGAAAAGAGAGACTAGTGTATTTGACAGCCATAAATCTTTTTTAAACAAACATCTACACCTAGGAATTTGGGAAACAAACAACCCAAAGGGTGGTGAAGTGACATACTCGTGTATGAACTACACATCGTTCCATAAAATCCAAATGACCTTGGGTGGTGTGAGTAACTCTGCAATAAAAATGCCAAAGTTATTATTTGGAGACTTATTATCATTTCAATTAATTGTAATTCAGGAGTACGATGGAGATACACAGGGCATGAAGCACTGACAATTCAAGAGCTCATAATAATCTAAGGCTAACGTTACTCCGATTGCTTTCATGGTTGAGGTTATTTCGTGGATAATCAGTTTAAATCCAAGGTAATTGACTTTAAGAATTTTTGTTTAAATAGAGTAAAATTAAGTCACTATTGCTGGGATCTAATAGAAAAAGAAAAACTATGAAAAATAATTATCTTTTGATTTTTTTTAAGGATTTTGATGTCATAATTATGTTTATAAGTAGCTTTTCATCAATATTTCACAGTGAGCTGTGCTGCTTAAAAGTTTGGCTGCCAAGGAACCATCTGCTCTTGCCTTGGATACTTATTACAAGCAGTATTATCTCTGTTTGGCTGTTGCTGCTGCTAATATCAAATGGTAATCCAATTCTGCATGCATTTGAGTTCTACCTATTTTGACTTGGTATTTTGAATGAGAAATTCCTCAGAGAGCTAGAGTGCTGCTTGAAACTTTACTGTAAACTCGATAGCTTGATACTTATATGAATCACATTACAACAAACTTAAATGAAATCTTTTGTGCAGGATGATAGTGTTAAATGGAGAGCATTGCAAGTTATTTCAAGTTCACTTAGTATTCACTTATTAGGTTGTATGTTTTCTTGGTCATGGGAGAGGAAGATGCCCATGAATTTTTGAGGCCAGCTGTTTAAACTATTTCTGGAGGTTATGTACATCCATCTGGACATATATTTTATCATTTCAAATGCATGTAATGATATCCTGTTAATGGGTGATTTTGGCAGGTATGCTATTGATACAATGCAATCTGTGTGCCTTAAGGAAGCTGGTGCAAATGCAATGGACCCTTTAGCAAGGGAAACTACTCTTATACAACTGCAGTTCCAACCAGCTTCTTTCTAGCTCCTCCTCAGATGGAAACCCTTTACTCCAGTTCTGTAATGCCACTGAAATCTGATGGCTCCCTTGTATCATGGAAGCTCTTACAAGATCGCAGCAAGGTGAAGGTATGCTTCTCTTCTTCCATCTCTTCCTTTCAGTTTCTTTTAAACAGCTTCTAAAAATAAAGTCATGTCTATCTCTTTGTTGATGGAAGGAGTGATGCCAGCTTCCTCTCCCAAGCTTCAAGATTTCCTGGGTGGTGCAACCATGGGAGCCCACCAGTACGGATCCATTGACAGGGAAGCTATGTCTCTAAGCTTGGACAGCATGTATTACCAGCACAACCCACAAGCTGAAAACAGCAGGCAACAACATTCTCTAGGCCTTCTCCAGCCCTTCAGGCAGCTGATTCAAGCCCAACAGCAGCAGCACCACCACCACCAATACTTCCAGCACAGGATTAACAGCTCATGACATGTACCAGACTGCCTTGGAAGTGGCGCCGAAGGAAGAGATTTTCATCCTACTCATACAGACACAACGTCCACATCACTGCAGTGGATCATGGCGAACCTGGTGAAGCATCAGGATGTGCAGGCCAAGCTGGTGGAAGAGATCGATCGGGTTGTGGGGGATGGACGAGAAGACATTGAAGAGGAGGATTTGTAGCGGATGTCATGTCTGAAGGCAGTGATCATTCTAGAAAAGAGCAAGGAATTGTTGGATTATAGAAGCCTAGAAATGAAATGTTGTATTGAAATTGGAAATTGGAATTGAAATTGAAATGTGTACTAGTAAAGAAGGAAAAGATTATTATGTGTGTGAATCATTCTATCGTCCTTTTCTTCTATTTGTGTAATTGTCTGGCATATAATACAAGTAGATTACATACCCCACTCTCTCTCATACAATGAACAAAGGGCTTTAAAATTGTTCTTAAAATTCCGTCCTAAAATCTGACCGTTGGCAACATTAATAAGCATTCAAAACTGTTTCTTAAATTGTGCCCAAAATGTGACCGTTGGCACCAGAACGGTTTAAAACCGTTCCTAAAATTCCGTTTCTAAAAATTGAAACGGTACCCAAAACGGTTCTCAACTGTTCCTGATTTTCTGCGATACGATTTTGGTGTAATGTGCTCGTCAAAATGTATACCAAGATTCATCACTTTTAGTTTGAATTAATAAGTGAATAATGAAATCAGGAAAGTCAAGTTAGTGGAACAAAACACATAATTTAAGAAGGGTTTGCTGCTAATGTTTGGGTGTGTTTGGATGCATTATCAATTTGAATTGTAATTAATAATCGAACAAAGTGGAAAATAATGAATTGTCATTGATATTGAGGGATTGACTCTTGGTCATCATGAACACTCTGGAATGTGATTGCAATTTGTTCATTCCTCTTCTTTAAACTGTTTGTTTTGAATTTTGCATACAAATGCAGCCCAACTACTTCATCTATTCCTAAACGTATGAAAGTGAATCATCATTTGTCTAGACATCCATTTTCAGATACAAGTGTGGTGTGCTGATGTAGAGCGGGTCACGGACAGTTACATGACCAAGATGGATCAGAAAAGGCCCGGTCGACGACAGAAGTAATCTGGACCGTCGGACCTTAAATTAGGCGTATCTCGCAATCCGGAATGAGTTATCGGACGTAAAATATATGATTTTGGGGTAAAACAAGCTACTTTAGCCAAACAACCCCACTATGCTAGGTTGCACAAGCCAGATTTGCGAATTACCGCCAGATTGACGGTCGTTTCCCTATTTTAATTCCTTTTTTTACTATAAATAGTAGGTTTTAGTTTGATTATAACTCTTCATCTGTTGGGCTTTAGGAGTTGTGCCCAACGCGAAAAGAGCTTAGAAAAATTAGGAGAACAGCTTAGTGAGGCCAAATAGGATACTTGCTATTTTTGACCGAAAACCTTGCGCACTAGTAGAAATCACGATCGTCTATAAATAGTAGGTTTACTATTTATAGTAAGTCGCAAATTCTAGGAGTTTCAGTTGTGGTTTGATTCTGATTTCTCTCCCATTGCTTGGTATCCCTATTTAAAGGGTTGTGAAGTTGTTTTTATTCATTCATCAATCAATTTTGAATTTATTAAAATTTATTTCTATTTTCTTGCTTTCTTTCCTCGTGAATTCGAGAAGTATCTGTGAGGAGTCCAATGGATTATCCTCTTGAGGAAGACGTGCTCGACCTCACGTCCTTCCCTGCCTCATGAGCTATGTAGGGAATATCTCATATACCAGTTAAGGCACTTGTCTCAATAGAGTTCTTCCATCTACCTATCCACTCCCATCAATTGGGAAGCTTTACATTGCTCAGCTGTAGGATGGAACCATTATTAGGACAGGGCATGCTCATGGCATACCTGACCTAATGATGGACCGAATCTGTCATACATGTGATGAAAGGTGGCCCAGATGGGTGGGCCTGCAAGATTTGAAGGTCTACACGATCTTGGGATCTTTGCAAAACTGAAGATGGATGATGAATGTCCAGTGGCCCACCTAATCACATGGGAGTAGAGAGGTTTGATCACTATTCTGATTCTATTTTTAAGATGATGATAGATTACGATCAATGGCTTGGATCATATAAGGGATGGGCCAGATGGACAATAGATATATAAAATTCCTTCCTCTTTTCTCTCAAGGAAATGTTTCGAGTACATGGGATAGTACGAGGGATTGAAGAGTTTGGACAAGAGAAGGATACGTTCATCTCATCCAATATCCCTAACTCATCCAAATGTAATTAAAATCAAATTTAGACATCAGATTCATATTTGATTTTCTTAATTTCAAAAGATAATTTCCAAAATAAAGTAGAAAGAGGATTACGTAAAGGAAACTCAAGTGGGGCCCACCCATTAGTAGTTGCCCACAAGTGGGCCCCACAAAACCATATCCAACATGTGATACCTTTGCACATGTGCTTTGAATCACCTAAATACATTCGTTTCGACTGTTAAAATCATTGGCTCCATTGTGTATAAGCCATGGCATGAAATTCAAAATGATTAGACAGTTCTCCTTACCGTTTCATTTTAGCTATTTAACTTGGACAAGCTGACTATTTTCTCTCAACCACACATTTCAAAAGTTGAACTTCCAATAGACTATTTGGAATCTATGAATCCTTTAATTCAATGGTGCGCTGAACGAAAATTCAAGCAAGTTGATGAAATCATGGAGAGAAACTTAAACGGTTCTATGATTATGACAGAGCAGATTATATGATGCGTGACTCCACATATTTCCAATTCGCATAGAAGAAGCAAATGTTTTAGTAATACAGACCATTGTTCCGGTGAGTCCCACCATCAATGAAGCATGCCCCAACAATATCCCATATTGGAAAATCCCAACAACCAATATTAGTATCTTTTACAGTTGAATGTGGGAGGTTGTATTTCTCTTCTTAATTTTCAATTTGTTAATATTCCCCTATCGAGAAGATTTTTAGGGGATAATCTATCCTTGGTGGGATTAAACTTATAAGCTATACTATGAAACTTTGGGAGAGAGTGGTTGAGCAAGGTTAAGGCATGAGATGAATATGTCAAAATTATAAATGAATGCATTCAAGGGAACTTACGAGCAACAACAATAGGTAATAAGATGAGGGAAAGTAGAATTGGATGGTTTTTGGTTATGTGCAAAGGAGACCAAGAACTGTGCTGGTACAAGTTGAAGGTAGGCATAAAAGGACATGGATGTGGTTAGTAACTAGTAATAGAATACCAATGACCCATGGTCCGTCTAACTAAAGGTATGAGCCTTGATAGAGTGGAATAGTGGAACAAGATTCATGTAGCCGACCCCAATGAAATGGGATAACACTCAGGTGTTTTTGATGACGACGATGATGAATCAATCCTTGCACAACACGACAAAGATGTCCTTGATTACTCTGCCATGAGGTATACTGTGCAAAGGTGTTGGCCATACATCAAATAAATCCTTTGTGGATTACATTAGTGTTAGAATATTTTTCTCGTCTTCTGTAATCCGTCCTATTTTATTTCGGATTCTGGTTTCCTATTATCCAAATCCTTTTTTTTTTCTCTGTCGGTGAATAATTTGTTCAGTTAAGCAATAGTGGTTGGCATCAATGTTGTCAAAATCATTATCATATCGCAAATCGTAATACGGTTTGAATCATATTGAATTGCAAATTGTATTGTAAATCGTAAGATTTTTTATGCTTTTCTTAAAATACGAAAATATAAATAATTCAGAAAAAAAAAGAGAACTTAGTAATCATCCTTTTGCCATCAATATGCACCAAGTAATCAGTGTTAAAGGATTCTTCTCTTTCATTTTTATTTTATTTAATTTATTTCTTTGCTTTCAAGAAAAAATTTCCTCAAAAACATACAAGGATCCTTTGATAATTTATGTTCTTATTACCTTTCTTGAACGTAGAATCACATTGGAAAAGCAGCATTTGATTTTGTAAACCGATAAAAAAAAGACATTTTGATTTCTAACCATTATTCCATAATACATATAAGTCAACATGATCCTAACCGTCTGTAAGAAGATTCCAGATAAGTCATACGTCAATTTGGTGTTTGACCAAATAAGAAGTAAGAAATCATTAAAAACAAGGTTTCTGATTTAACATTGAAGAGAACATATATAATTTAATCTCTTATAAAGAACAAAATAAAATAATTTAACTTTTTGATTCTTTTTTTGTTTTTTTTAGTAAGGTTTTTTCTAAATGATTCTTAAAGCCCCAACTAATTTTAAAACATAAAATGAAAGCCAAGTGAGGCTTAAAATAGAAGAAAACAAGTATAATTCGAATCATAAATCGGGATTCGAATTGTAAATTATAGTATTCAAATAAAAAATTTGTAGGATTCATATAAAAAGGGATTCAAATGTGTGATTCAAATCGTTTTGCTTAAGATTCGACTCAAATCCTAAATCATAGGATTTTGACAACACTAGTTGGCATGAAGGATGGCTAAAAACATTGCTAGATTTCACCCCATTCTAGAATCAATCTGTAAACTTCACCATCAACTGGGACAGGCTCATTTAGTATGCTTCATATCTGTAGTGAGCCTGGCTGGTGGTGCTTGAACAATGGCTCGCATGTACTGGATATTCCCACATTTGAGGTCCAAAATGTTTATCATTCAGAGCCCTTAATGTTGATTCCCCGGACCAAAATTCAGGCCACTCTTCTCATTAGATGGGTTGCATATATACAAAAGAAAATAAAAGTAATATGACCGACTGCCCACATTCAATATGCATGTCTGTCCTCGAAGATGAATGAACTGGCCGAATATTTTGAACCAGACATCTAGACTTCTGGGTGAGCATCTCAGACCTCAAGCATGTGCTACACATTGCCACAAGCTTTCGTTAGTGCAGTGGCATGTTTTGTGACTGTCCAACTGATTTAGCAAACCTAGGCTCTGTTTTGAATAAGGTGGTAGGTGAAATTATGATGGATTTAAATGGTGCCATCTTAAAACTTTGAAATTTACTTTTGCTTGGAAAGTTGGGAAACTGCATTCTGCCTTGGGTGGGATGACAAAATCCTATCAAACCAGCTAAAAAAGGCAAGTGAGCTCAGAGGAATTCTTAATGGTATGTTTGAATACACTATTAATTTGAATTGCAATAGTTAGTGTTAGGAATGACCCATTTGTAATTATTTTCCTCAGTATTCGTATTATTGGGAAATTCGTTCGATCTGCTATGGGACTGTTGCTTCATCACAATTACATTACTTTCAAGATGGAATTTCAAATTTGAGGTCTGCTTATGAATACTAGGAAACACTACCACAATATGTTTTTTCCCTCTGCGTTAAATATTTGCAATTCGTTTCACTTAAGTTACAAATCCAAACACAGCCTGGAATTCATCATGGAATCTGTTTTCAAACTAAGAAGTGGACAACGCAATTAGCCGATGCCAATAACTAGAACAGAATGACAAAATCTGAGAAGGGTTTGGCTATTCATGACTTTTTCCAAGTGTTTCTCGGCGCATGAGCATAAAAAACTAAATCAGGTGGTTGCTGTCATCTGTAAAATATTGTAAGTTGTGTTGTATTTAGATGTGCTATCTAATAGATTTTACATAACTAGTTGAATAAAGTGGGAACGATCAAATTATAACTAAATTAGCATTCCTGAAGGACTATGCTCTAATAGCAATTATCTTCCTTCCCTTCCAAACTCGAATGGGAAGTTATTGTAACTGCAATTTGAAGGCTGCTTCCTCACGCATACTAGGAAATGTTACTACAAATTGGACATTTATCTTTATTGAACTGGATTCTTATAATTCAATTCAGTTGTACATCCAAACTCACCCTTAAATATTGATATGGGGCCAAAAATGACATCTTATAGCTCTTGCAACTTCGGTTACTTAAAATACTAGACCAACATCTTACATACACTGTTCTTTTTATGAATAACAAGATCCTTTTTGACGATGAAGGAAACCAAATTATAACGAGTTACAGAAACTGCGAAGTAACACGATGTAAGAGGAAGACTTCCCAGTAAATGGAGGGCCTAATGTTATTAATTTTTTAAGAAACTGAACTAGGAATGTCATTTGTGTTTGTGTGAACAAGGAACGAACGAGACATCCATCCTGTTGGAGTCATCCCCTGGAAAATCAAAGTGAGCCTTAATCCACTACCCATGTTGATGTGACAGGGATGATCTCAGCCGTAGATCATTGAATTGAACTGCAATAACTATGTTCAATAATAAGGAAACAACAGGTTTTAATTACATCATTCCTCAGTATTCATATTGATGGACTAGGCTTCAAAATGCCATTACATCACTATTGATTTGGACAGGAATGGAAGCGAAATGAATTTTGAGGGATGACCTAGAATTTTGGTTACCATTTGGATCTTTCCTCTTTATTATTATTATTACTACTACTTTGAAAGGTAACAGTGCCAGGGATTGAACCCTGGATCATTCACACACACTACACTGTCTCTTTATTTAATTAAATCTTCAGAAACTAATGAAACTAATCTTGTTTTGCAATGAACTGACCCCTAATCTTGGTTTCTCACTATGATTTTCATGGTAACTTGGTTGGAACCTTTGTTTGAGTGTGGAGGAAAGTTGTTAGGTTTAGGTTGTTAAACGCAATTGAATGATAAGTTCCGAGGTTTTGTTTCTTCAGAAGACTGAATTGTATTTTGTTTGGCCATCAGATGACCCCTAAAATAGTGACGATTGAGGTTGACATAGAGTAAAACTTCTTATAGCTCTGTAGCAACACATAAAAGCATCCTACCCTACATGTGTGATATCTAGGCTGTTCATCAGGTGGTCCCCATGGATTAGACGGTTAAAAAAAAAAAATTAAAAAAAAAAAAAAAAACTCCAGCTCTCCACATTCCCCCTATGCAAGTATGGCCCTCCTGAGTGAACCTTCCTAATTTTGGGACCCAGGAAAAGTCGCTCTGGAACTTGATTTTGGATTTTGACAAAATGAAAATGCACTTTTAGAGTGCATTAGTGTATATTCTGTTTCATTCCATTCCATAGAATGCCGATGGTGATTCATATAGATGCATCATGGGGGCATGTATTGATTTTCCAATCCAATGTATATTCACGAACTAAGACGGATGGACACATCTCACTTGTATATGGCTGCATCTAGGCCCAGCCAGGCTGGGTCAAAGATGGGATGTCCAGGTCTTGTCCATGACCTAAGGGCCTGAGTCCAGGCCAGCCAAGACCAAGGACTAAGAAATCAAGCTCATTTCCATTTAATTGAATCAATTATTGCAATTCAATTCAACCATGCATCAAAATGTGGCCAGATAGACAGTCAAGCTCATGATTTGGACCACTTAGATCGATGTCTGTGCATGGGTATGGAAAGCATTGAACCACTTGGCTCAAATTCTAATTCCTAGGCATGTCTTCCATCCCCAGAAAATGCCCCTTCTCCTTCCCTCCCTTCCCTTCAAAAGATGAGCTGCTAAAGCTTGTTGCTTTCATCGCCATGGCCTCCATTTAATTGGCTGCAATTACACACTCAACATCATCAATTGACTTCCGAAACCATTCTGCAACAGCAACGAGATGAGAGAATTCTCTCATGATCCGTTGATTTTCAGTAAATGTACAATCTAAAAATAAATAAATCAAGAAATAGAAATCTCTCGTGTTATTGATTACATGAGTTTATTTCGGATGTTTTGTACTAGTTCACTACCCAAAATGGAAAATGGGTGGATGGAAATTAATCAGAGTGGACCTTTATTTGGTAATGGTCAGAGGCTTTGCACTCTATAGGTTTATGCTGCAATAATCCAGACCATCTTTCTGTTGCATCTCACTGTGGATGGACAATGCCCCAAAAATTCTTCTTGATTGGAAGATCCTAGCCACTAATCTCGTAGCCTTTTTCTCTTTCGATTGGATGTGAACCACTTCTGTATTTCTATTCTTAACCGTCTATTTGTAGGCAACAAATCAAAAGGTTATGATTGTCTTCTTAGGGGAGATTTTTTGTCCTAGTCCACCCACGGTGGGACATAGCATACCTTTGATCTGTGGTACTGAACATGGGTCGCATTTGATTCTACTCTCCTCTCTCTCTCTCTCTCTCTCTCTCTCTCTCTCTCTCTCCTCTCTCTTTCTACATATTTTACGTTCTATGTTTGTTCTCTATTCAGTTTCATGGCATCTGAAGTTCCATGATATGCTTGTCATTGCTTGCATTTTGTATAAGCCATCTTATTTGTTCTTCTAAAATCAGAGAATGACTTATTTTGTTTTAAAACATGGATCTCTATTCCAAAATACATGATGGGCAAGCAGTAACCTGCAAGAGTTTTCTTTGCTGCCATGCTAAGATACAAATGGTGCAGACTTTTCTAATTTCTTCCTATGGTATGTTCGTACAAGTTACCTTGAAGCTGGGTGGTTATACTTTCCATATGACTCTTAACCTATAGGTACGTTCAAACTGGAATGCCTCTTGTGAATGTTAGCACATGCTCCAACCCTGAAGTCTGCACTTACTCTTTGAAGTTCTGGTAGAGGTTTAAATAATTTCCTTGAGGACCGACTTAATTAGTGGCAAAAGAAATAAAAATTTGGAAATTATGATGATTATTTCCATTAATACTATTGAGAAATCGATTCCATTTTTAGGGGTATATTTGTTTTGCAAGTGGAATCCTCCGAGTCATTAGACAACAATCACCTTGAATATTCTGCTAGAGCATTTCAACGATGGAAAAAGGCTAACGATTACTTCTTGGAATCCACAGTAATGTTTGAAAATAAAAAATAAGAAGATGTCCTGACAAAGGAAAATAGTTTCTTTCCCTCTTTTTTCCCCCCTTTCTTTTCCTACTTTTCAAACAGGCTCTAAGCTAAAAACCCATGTTTGAATAATAATGCACACATCTCATGGATAAGCTACTAATGCATGTTTAGAGTTGGGCTTTAGTGTAAGCTATGACTGTGAAATCATTGATTGTTGTTTTGGTTTGCAATTTTCAAGTCATTACAAATGGGCCATTCAGTTGATTGTGGAGCCAACAAGTACTCTACAAACAGAAGATCTGTTTTGGTGTCTAAGTTGGATATTTAGTCTTCTTTAACTGTAGTATGTATTCGGTCAGATCTCGAACATGCAAGCCGTGTCTAAGGTGATTTAATCTTCATTTTTGCTTTTCACCACTCGTTCGGTCAGATCTCGAACATGCAAGCCGAAGCCCGTGCGATGGTTGTTGGCCTCAATTTATGCAGGGACTTGGGGCTCAGATCGATTATCGTCGAAACCGACTCTCGTGTCCTCTTTGAAGCTGTCTCCAACCAATCAGCCTCCTGTGGTTGGAAGTTGTGGTACACCCTTGATGCGATCCATCAAATCAAACAGTCCCTTAACCTCACTTTTAGCCACACATTCAGGGAAGGTAATTCTGTGGCGGATGGCCTCGCCAATATTGCTAGCAGCGGCACCCCTAACAGAATCTTCTTCAACTCAGCTGACCTTCCAAGGCGTATCAAAGGATTTTTGCTTCTTGACAAGGCCGGTGTGGGTCAAATTCGGCTCAGCAAACACAAGACAGGGATAGGCTAGCTCCCCTTCCCTTTGCCTCTCCTAATTTTTTGGTTTCCCTTGTTTAGCTTGCTCATCTTCTATATGATAGGTGCGGCCCCGGTCTTTTGTTTGTAGGGGCCCACCCGAATGGCTGTACATCTCAAGTTCCATCAATACAATCTCTAATATAAAAAAAAAAAAACTGTAGTATGTATTCTCGTTTGATTAAAAGGAAAATTTTCATATTTGACACTAATTTAATTCTCTCTCTCTCTCTCTCTCTCTCTCTCTCTCTCTCTTTTCTTTTTTTTTCTTTTCTTTTTTTTGTGTGTGTGTGTGTGTGTGTGTGTGGGGGGGGGGGGGGGGTGTGATTTGAGAATGTTTATGGTTCAAAGATGCTGGCAAGGCCATGGTTGTATATGGTTTGTTTTTGTGCTACAGACAATACAAACAATGGCCCGTCAATGTGTCATGGACTGTTTTGATCAATGCCCAAGTGCCACATTGTGGTGATGACCATGTACATCTGCTATGTAGTACCCTATTGAGAACTCAACGTTTACTGAAGACAATGCTACTGTCAACATGGAATGGCAGAACGGCATCTTTCTCTTATGGGGGCTAAAAGAATGTATCTCTAGCTCTTTGAACAATAGCCTTGAAATGAACCTGTGATATAATTGGTGACCTTGTTCGTGCCTTTTCACTTTCCTCTTGTTTTTTGACACTCCAGCTATAGTGATTTTTTAGGACATCACATACCTCTCATATTGACTTTCAGGTTTGTATGTTTTACGATATGCCTCGTCCATAGTGGGGCCCACAATCTGGACACAATAGATTGTCATCTAAATGTGATAGTCAGTGCATGTCTGGATTTGATAAACCCTGCATAGAATCATGCACTAACCTAAACCATACAATTCCACAAAGAAGCTTAGCAAAGGAAAGATAAATATTGCATTCTTCTTATAAAATTCAGCAGATTACTGCTTGCCCATCATGTAGTTTGGAATAGAGTTCCATGTCCTAAAGCAAAAGAAGCCACTCACTGATTTTAGAAGAACAAATAAGATGGCTTAGCAAGCAATGACAACTCCATATGCATTTCACGTAATTTCAAATGCCATGGAACTAAATGACCAAATTGTAATTATCTTTCCTTGTATTTGTAGTGAGAACCTAGTCTCATATCTGTTTTTGAGATGGGCTAACCCCACTTTTTTCCATGTTGGGGGAGAAGCCGCCAAATTGCAATCAGGATTGTTTTGAGTCCAACTTGAAAACACAGAGTATTGCAACTTGGATATGGTGTCATTATGAATTGAAATGGTTCCACCCCCACTTTTTCATTTCTTCCAATGTTGAATTGGATGAAATATAATTCCATAGGATTGATCATCCAAATGCACTTGGATGCAGTTGAGTAAACAGGAAACAACCAAATTGTAATTAAATTTCCTACTAATCTAAATGAAGAAGTAGCTCTCCAATTTGCATGTATGTTCCTTTCCATAGGGATTTTGAGGAATGTAACCAACTGAATTATTCATTACAAATTATGGTGCATCCAAACACAGCCTTAGGAGCAACATCTAATACAACTGAAAATCAAATTAAACTCTAAAACAAGGTAATATTGTAAGCAAAGAGAAACTAAAAGCAAAGAGAAACGATTCTCCGTTTGGTTTTCTTGTATTTGAGACAACCCAAAGGGGTTGAATATATAGAGATCTACAGTCATCTATCTATGGAAATTAGATATACAAGGCATGTGGCTATACAAGGCATGTGGTCTGTCTAACATCCCCCCTCAAACTAATGCTGGTCATCGACAAGTAATAGTTTGCCAACTAGAAATGAGTGACGTGCAGAAGTGAGGGACTTCGTGAGAATGTTTGCAATCTGATCATGGGATGCGACATGTGGAAGAGAAATGAGCCCTGACTGAAACTTCTCTCAGATGAAGTGACAGTCAATTTCAATATTCTTTGTCCGTTCATGGAAAACAGGGTTAGAGGCAATCTGAATGGCACTTATATTATCTACATGTAGTGTAATAGGATTTTGTAGATGAACGCCCAAGCCAGAAAGAAGTCCACGTAACCAGACAAGTTCACTACAAGCAGCTGACATCGCTCGATACTCAGCCTCTGTGCTTGATTTGGAAATAGTGGCTTGCTTCTTGCACTTCCAAGAGATGAGAGAAGCGCCAAGAAAAACACAGTAGCCAGTGGTAGATCTTCGTGTGAGAGCGCAACCGGCCCAGTCAGCATCCGAATAAGCATGAAGGTCCAGAGTTGCCGTGGAGGAGAAGAACAATGATCGATCTAGAGTTCCACGTAGGTACCGTAGGATGCGCAACATCGCAATCATATGAAGAGTCCAAGGAGCATAAACAAACTGGCTGACAACTTGGATGGCGTAGGCAATATCAAGGCGAGTCATTGTTAAGTAAACCAGGCTCCAACCAAATGGCGGTATAATGTGGGCTACGCAAGAAGATCACCATCGTCACGATCATATTGAACGTTAAGTTCTAAGGGAGTGCAAACTGTCTTCTGATCCGTCAATGAGGCAAAAGCGAGAAGATCTTTGGTATATTTACGCTGGCTGACCAGGATCTCACGTTGAGAACATGAAAATTCAAGCCCAAGAAGGTATGTTAGATGGCCAAGGTCCTTCATCTTGAAGGATGATTTCAGAACTTCCTTTATTGGCAGAGATTAAAGAGCCAGGAAGAGGTTTCAAATATACTGTTCTTTGAGGTTTCCATGAAGAAAAGCATTTTTCACATCCATCTGAGCGAGTGGTCAAGAACGAACGGATGATATTGGCAGAAGAGTACGAACAGTTTTCATCTTAGCCACGGAGTGAATGTCTCATCATAATCAATTCCGTGTTCCTGTTTGTATCCCTGAGCTACAAGCCGAGCCTTATATCGATCCAATGATCCGTCAGACTTGAGCTTTACAGAATAAATCCATTTACTACCAATTAATTGTTGGTTAGTGGGTCGAGTGACAATGTCCCACATATGATTATCATCCAATGTTGCAAGTTCTTCTGCCATAGCCTTCTTCCAACAATCATGAGTGGCTGCCTGAGTGTATGAAGTAGAATAGATATAGTATCCAGAGTAGCATTCATAGCTGACATAGAGTATATCAAGCGATAGGTTGTCGATGTACACGAGAGGAATGACGTATCAAGATGGGTTCTGGATCGGCAACAGGTACAGTAAGGAGAGTAATAGGTGGAGGATCTGTACGTGGCCATCGTGAGTAAACCTGTAACGGACGAGGGAGAGTACTCGAGGCAAAACGAATGTTAGGAAAGGTGGTAAGACCAGGAGAGTTTGGTGCGTACGGAGGAGGAACAAATGAATGAAAGGCAATATGCTTAAGAAAAACAACATGTCGTGATACTCGAACACGATGAGAGACCGGATCATAACATTGAAAACTTTTCTGAGTTTCTTCAAATCTCAAGTACATACATTTGACTAATTTTGGAGATAGTTTGTTACGTTCACGTGATGCCAGGTAAACATAACTTACACAACCAAAAACACGAAATGTGGAATATGTAGGAGGTAAGCCGGTGAGAACAAAGTAGGGAGATTTACTGTTCAGAACTTTGGTTGGTATCCGGTTAATCAAGTAAACTGAATGTAACATTGCTTCTGACAGAAAGAACGAGGAACACTCATAGCTGTCATGAGGGTGTTGGCAGTTTCAACAATATGGCAATTTTTTCGTTCAACCATCCCATTCTGTTGTGGAGTATCAGAACAGGTGGTCTGATGAATAATCCTATGACCCTGAAGATATGTACAAAAATCTGTTAAGAGATATTCTCCCCCTGAGTCAGAGCGGAGAGTTTGAACATTTACCCGAAATTGAGTGTCCACCATGGAGTGAAATAACTTCAATTTTTCAAAAACCTGTGACTTAGAGTGCAGAAAGTAAATCCAGGTGTA
This sequence comes from Magnolia sinica, assembly GCF_029962835.1. Lineage (NCBI taxonomy): Eukaryota > Viridiplantae > Streptophyta > Magnoliopsida > Magnoliales > Magnoliaceae > Magnolia > Magnolia sinica. The sequence continues at coordinate 19,342,833 of NC_080576.1, read as the reverse complement.
ATGTGTGAAATCATCAATGAATATGACATAGTATCGTAACCCAGAGAGTGACATAATTGGTGAAGGACCCCAGACATCCGTATGCACTAGTTCAAACATAGATGATGATTTTCTAGTACTTAGAGGAAAGGGAATACACTTACTTTTTGAAAGACAACAGGAAGAACAAGAATAATCCAAATCACTTTTATTAAGAGAAATATTCCCTAACATGCTAGAAGAAAATAACTGAATTAACCGATCTGAATGTGGATGACCCAGGCGAAAGTGCCAGAGTTTCCACATTTTATTTACCGAACAAATATCTGATGAAGATGGAGAAAAAAATAACGAGATGGAGTGATAGATGGGTCAAAGTCCAGCACGTACAGACGACCATGCCGCCTACCCTTCCCAAGTACCTTCCCCATTGCCAGATCCTGCACAAAACAACAGTTTGGAAGAAATATGACCAAGCAGTTATTGGATGTAAGTTAACCAACAGAAATTAAATTGGAGGAGAGGTTAGGGACATGAAACACATCATGAAGGGTGAACTGGCGATGGGCAGAAGGAGAGAAAGTCAATGATCCAACGAACAGAATGGGTAGTCTAGTGCCATCCGCAGTAGAAATAGCCTGATTTGTAATGTAAGGATGAATGTAGCAAAGATGGGATATGTCACCAGTCATATGATTAGAAGCACCCGAATTGAAGTACCATGTAGAAGATGTGGATATACCTGACATTCCGGCTGTAGAAAGGGCTTGCACGATCTGTTGGAGCATCGCAGGAGTCAAAGATGAGGAAGGTCCTTCAGCAGAAATAGTAGATATAGTATCACTAACAGAAGGCTCAGAAAAAATAGTCACAGAAGTAACAGAAAGAGCACGACCACGGCCACGACCTCGACCACTACGTCCATGGCCGAAAGAAGATACATGGGCACGTGAACGGTAGTCCTGAATACTATGACCAGTCCGTCGACAATAAGCACACCAATCTCTGCACTGAGTGACGACATGTCCCACTTTGTTGCAGCCGTGACAAGTTAAATGAGTGGAACTACGGTTTGGTGTAGAGGTGGATGCATCTAGTACCAGATCAGATGGTCCCTGAGTTGGGGACGTGGGAGAGAGAACTTTAAGAAGTTGTTCCTCAGCCAATGAATCATTAAAAACTGAATTCAATGAAGGAGTTGAGCTACGGTTCAGGAGAGCAACCCTACAATGCTCAAATTCTGGATGCAGCTTCATAAGAAACTGTCGAACTTACGCACTATTACGCTTTGATTAGAAGATCTTAAAGTCATGAGGAAATTCTGGATCCATCATAGCCATCTCTGTCCAAATTGTAACAATGGTAGAGTAAAATGTTTGAATACTTTTGTCACCCTGAGTAAGGTGAAACAGATCTTGTTCTAGGCGGAATAACTGAGTCGCATTACTCTGTTTATAAATTGTCTGGAGATGCTCCCACATTGCTTTAGCAGTGCGATGTGGCGTGAGACTAACAACAATTGACTGATCAACCGAATCGAAAATTCAGGTAATAATCCGTCTATTTTTTATTTCCCATTCAACCATTTTGTCGGCGTCTGTGAAAGTGGGGACAGTAACAGATCCATCAATTAGTCCCCATAAACCACGACCCTTGAGGAAATTCTGAAAGTGGATGGCCCATAGATTGTAGTTGGTACCATCGAAACTACATCGTGGGGCCTCTGTACGGGAGTCTTTGTCCATAGATATGATTGAATGGAAACCACACCAAGGAAGGAGGTACCTTGCAGCAACAGCAACAACAAGGGAGAAAGGGACTTGGGGTTTCTGTGCGCGGACGGAGATGGGGTAATCGGATGGGCTAGGGGGTGGTCGGACGTGCGTGCATGCTGACGTAGCAAGGGTGGTCGGAGACAGCAGGGGTGGTCCGAGGGATGGTCGGACAGGTTTGTTGATGGGTTGGGGGTGTTAGACAGACTAAAATATGCCTTGTATAGCTAGCAGACCCTATATAGTTGGTTTCTATAGGTAAATGATTCTGATTTTATTTCTTTCCTTGTATAGATGTTGTAATCTCTATATATTCAACCCCTTTGGGTTGTCTCAAATACACAAAAGCTTTCAGCTCCTCTCGGTTTACATGGTATCAGAGCTTCACTGATCCAAATCCGGCACCACCTGTCAGATCCGACCACCCTTGCGTCGTCCGGCCACCCCTGCTGCGTCGTCCGACCATCCCTCTGCTCGTCCAGCGCCCTCTGTTGCTCATCCCGTTCCCCTGTTGCAGATCCGACTACCCCCTGATCGTCCGACCGCCCCCTGTTGCAGATCCGACCACTCTTTGCTCGTTCGACCGCCCCCTATTGCAGATCCGACCACCCCCTGCACGTCCGACCATCCCCTGTTGAAGATCTAACCACCCTCTGCCCGTCTAACCACCGCTTCTCGTCCTTTCGTCCCTCTGCTCGTCCAGCGTCGCCCCTCTGCTCATCCAGCATCGCCCAGTCACCTCTATTACTCGTTCTCTTCAAGCTCCAGCAACCCCATCCAGATCTGTTACTCCCATCCAGATCTGTTGAAAATTTATTGTTGTTGCTCCCATCCAGATCTGTTGCTGTTGCTGCTGCGTCGCCAGATCTCGCTTATCTAGATCCAGATCCACTATTGCTGTTGCGATTCCGCCAGATCCAGATCTACATTTTTCAGATCCAGAGCTCCTGTTGCTGTTCCTATTCCGCCAGATCTAGATACTGCTACCCCTTGGGTATCTCCTGCTGTACGGTACACCTAAAACATTCTTCTGCTGCAACTCTTTACCTGCTTTATATTAATTCCGATCAATAGACAAGAACTCATCACGTTCAGAGGCCCCAAGGTGTAGTTTTGATGGTACCAACTATTCGCTATGGGCCATCCATTTTCAGAACTTCCTTAAGGGTCGTGGTTTGTGGGGATTAATTGATGGATCTGTTACTATTCCCACTTTCACAGATGCCGATAAAATGGCTGATTGGGAAATGAACAATGGACGGATTATTACCTGGATTCTCGATTCGGTCGATTGATCCATTGCTGTTGGCCTCACACCTCATCGCACAGCTAAGGCAATGTGGGAGCATCTTCAGACAATTTATCAACAAAGTAATGCGGCCGGGTCATATCGTCTGGAACAGGATCTCGTTAACCTTACTCAGGGTGACAACAGTATTCAATCATTTTATTCTAAAATCGTCACAATTTGGACTGAGGTGGCCTTGATGGATCCAATATTTCCTAATGACTTTAGGATTTTCCAAACTATGCGCGAGAGTGCGCAAGTTCGCCAATTTCTTATGAAACTGCGTCCGGAATTTGAGCATTGTCGGGATGCTCTCTTGAACCGTAGCCCTACTCCTTCATTGAATTCGGTTATTAATGATCTATTGGCTGAGGAACAACGACTGAAAGTTCTATCACTTCCTTCCTCGACTCCGGGATCATCTGATATGGTGCTTGCTGTGTCCACCACTACACCAACACGTGACTCCTCTCCTTTAACTTGTCGCAGCTGCAACAAAGTGGGTCATGTTGTCGCTCAATGCAAAGAATGGTGCGCTTATTGTCGACGAATTGGTCATGGTATTCAAGACTGCCATACACGTGCATATGCATCTTCTTCCGGCCGTAGACGTGGTGGTCGTGATCGTGGCCGTGGTCGTGCTCTTTCTGCTACTGCTGCCACTATTTCTTCCAAGCCGACTGTTAGTGATTCTACATCTACTGTTTCTGCTGAAGGTCTTTCATCTCCGTTAACTCCTGCGATGCTCCAGCAAATCGTTTAGGCCCTTTCTGCGGCTGGTATGTCAGGTATATCCCCATCTTCTACATGGTTCTTCGATTCGGGTGTTTCCAATCATATGACCAGTGCTATAACCCATCTTCGTGACATTCGTCCCTACACCGGCAATCAGGCTATTTCTACTGCGGATGGCACTAGACTACCTATTCAGTCTGTTGGATCATTGACTTTCTCTCCTTCTGCTCATCGCAAGTTCACCCTTCGTGATGTGTTTCATGTCCCTAACCTCTCCTCCAATTTAATTTCAGTTGGTCAACTCACATCCAATCACTGCTTAGTCATATTTCTTCCCAACTGTTGTTTTGTGCAAGATCTGGCGACGGGGAAGGTACTTGGGAGAGGTAGGCGGCAAGGTCGTCTGTACATGCTGGATTTTGATCCATCTGTCACTCTGGCTCGTTATTTCTTTTCTCCTTCTTCATCAGATATTTCTTCGGCAAATAAATTGTGGAAACTATGACACTTTTGCCTGAGTCATCCACATTCCGATCGGTTACTTCAGTTAATTTCGTCTGACATGTTAGGGAATATTTCTCTTAATAAAAATGATTTGGATTATTCTTATTCTTCCTGTTGTCTTTCAAAAAGTAAGTGTGTTCTATTTTCCCTAAGTACCACAAAATCATCTTCTATGTTTGAACTTGTGCATACGGATGTCTGGGGTCCTTCACCAATTATGTCTCTCTCTGGGTTACGATACTATGTTATATTCATTGATGATTTCACACGTTACACTTGGATTTACTTTCTGTAATCGAAGTCATAGGTTTTTGAAAAATTCAAGTTATTTCACTCTATGGTGGAGACTCAATTTCGGGTTTCAGTTCAAACTCTCCGCTCTGACTCGGGGGGAGGAATATCTCTCAACTGATTTTCGTACATTTCTTCAAGGGCATGAGATTATTCATCAAACCACCTGTTTTGATTCTCCACAACAGAACGGGGTGGCTGAAAGAAAAAATCGTAATATTGTTGAAACTGCCAACACCCTGATGACAGCTATGAGTGTTTCTCGTTCTTTCTGGGCGGAAGCAATATTACATTCCGTCTACTTGATTAACCGGATGCCAACCAAAGTTCTGAGCAGTAAATCTCCTTACTCTGTTCTCACCGGCTTACCTCCTGCATATTCCACATTTCGTGTTTTTGGTTGTATCTGTTATGTTCACCTGGCTTCACGTGAACGTAACAAACTATTTTCAAAATCAGTCAAATGTATGTACTTGGGATTTGGGGAAACTCAGAAGGGTTTTCGATGTTATGATCCGGTTTCTCGTCGTGTTCGGGTTTCACGACATGTTGTTTTTCTTGAACACATTGCTTTTCATTCATCTCTTCCTCCTCCGCCCACTCCAAACTCTCCTGGTCTAATTGCCTTTCCAGAAATTCCGTTTGCCTCAAGTACTCTCCCTCGTCCATTGCAGGTTTACTCACGTCGACCATGTACAGATCCATCACTTATTACTCAACCCGAACCTACTATACCTGTTGCCGATCCCGAACTTACCTCGATTCGTCGTTCCGCTCGTGAACATCGAGCGCCTGATCGGTTGATATGCTCTATGTCTGCCATGAATGCTACTCTGGATACCGTTTCTATTCCTTCTTCATACTCTCAGGCAGCCACTCATGATTGTTGGAAGAAGGCTATGGCAGAAGAACTTGCAGCATTGGATGATAATCATACGTGGGACATTGTCACTCGACCTGCTGACCAACAGCTAATTGGTAGCAAATGGATTTATTCTGTCAAGCTCAAGTCTGATGGATCATTGGATCGATATAAGGCTTGACTTGTCGCTCAGGGATACAAATAGGAATACGGAATTGATTATGATGAGACTTTCGCTCCCGTGGCCAAGATGAAACTGTTCGTACTCTTCTGGCTATATCTTCTGTTCGCTCATGGCCACTTGCTCAGATGGATGTGAAAAATGCCTTTCTTCATGGAGATCTCCAAGAAACCGTATATTTGAAACCTCCTCCTGACTCTTTAATCCCTGAGAATAAGGTATGTCGCCTAAAGAAAGCCCTGCACGGCCTCAAACAGGCACCTCGGGCATGGTTCCAACGCTTTCACGATGTTGTTACGGGTACTGGCTTTACTCAAAGTAGTCATGACCCATCCTTATTTTTGTGCATCACTGCTCATGGAATTGTCATTGTTCTGGTCTATGTTGACGACCTCCTCTTAACTGGTAGCGATGCTACTGGCATCTCAGCTTTAAAGGAAGTTCTGCAATCCTCCTTCAAGATGAAAGACCTCGGCCATCTCACATATTTTATTGGGCTTGAAATTTCACGTTCTAAATGTGGGATCCTGGTCAGTTAGCGTAAATATGCCAAGGATCTTCTCGCTTTGGCATCATTGATAGATCAGAAAACAGTTCAGACTCCCTTAGAACTTAACATTCATTATGGCCGCGACGATGGTAATCTACTTGCACAGCCCGACTTATACTGCCGTTTGGTTGGGAGTCTGGTTTACTTAACTATGACTCGCCCTGATATTGCCTACGCTGTCCAAGTCGTCAGTCAGTTTGTTTCTGCTCTTTGGACTCTTCATATGACTGCGGTGTTACGCATCATACGGTACCTACGTGGAACTCTAGATCGATTACTGTTCTTCTCCTCCACGGCGACTCTGGACCTTCGTGCTTATTCGGATGCTGATTGGGCTGGTTGCCCTCTCACACGAAGATCTACCACTGGCTACTGTGTTTTTCTCGGCACTTCTCTCATCTCTTGGAAGTGTAAGAAGCAGACCACTATTTCCAAATCAAGCACAAAAGCCGAGTATCGGGCGATATCTGCTGTGTGTAGTGAGCTTGTTTGGTTACATGGACTTCTTTCCGACTTGGGCATTCCTGTGCAGAATCCTACTCCACTCCATGTTGATAATCTCAGTGCCATTCAGATTGCCTCTAACCCGGGTTTTCATGAACGGACGAACCATATTGAAGTTGACTGTCACTTTATCAGTGAGAAATTTCAGTCTGGGCTCATTTCTCTACCACATGTTGCATCCCATGACCAGATTGCAGACATTCTCACCAAGTCTCTAACTTCTGCACGTCACTCATTTCTCGTTGGCAAACTATTACTTATCGATGACCCGCATTAGTTTGAGGGGGGATATTAGACAGACTGAAATATGCCTTATATAGATAGCATACCTTATATAGTTGGTTTCCATAGGTAGATGATTCTGATTTTATTTCTTTCTTTGTATAGATGTTGTAATCTCTATATATTCAACCCCTTTGGGTTGTCTCAAATATACAAAAGCTTTCAGCTCCTCTCGGTTTACAGGGGGTGGTCGGACGGATGTGCGGACGGGCTGGGGGTGGTCGGATGGGATGGGTGACACAGCAGGTGTGGTCGGATGGGATGAGTGACACAGCAGGGTGGTCGGACGGGCCTGGGTGACGTAGCAAGGGGCTGGATTTGTTTGGAGGTGGTGTCGCCGAGGTTTTGTAGCGCAGGAAAGGCCAGATCTGTCAGGAGGTGGTGCCAATGTCGAAGGAGGTGCTAGATCAGGATGTGTAGCTGAAGATGGTGGTGTCAGATCAGATCAATTGAGATCGTTATAGCTTTGATACCATGTAAGCAAAGAGAGACGATTCTCCTTTTGGTTTTCTTGTATTTGAGACAACCTAAAGGGGTTGAATATATAGAGATCTACAGTCATCTATCTATGGAAATTAGATATACAAGGCATGTGGCTATACAAGGCATGTAGCCATGTGGCATGTCTAACAAATATTACCAACCAATGCTGCTGAACAATAGGATATCATTTGGTGCTTGCATCAAATTATCAGTCTTTAGTTGGGCCCTATCTTTTAGTCATCCAAATTGTTCATCTGGCTGGCCCAACTGTGGATGGGATGGGCTGAGAAATTGTTCATGTACATACTACAAATAAAAAATTGTACAAATCCATTTTGATGGCTCTGACTATGGAGGTTTAAAGTAACAACAACACAGGCAAGCACAAGTAAGAGTTGAAGAGGATTACAAAGCATCCAGAACTAAACACTAAAATATCCTAGTTTTATCAAGCATTCATCATATGATATCTGGACCGTTCGTTAATTGTGTTTGCTCGTGGATAAGCCATAGGCCAAAAGTCGAACCACTAAAATGAACCTACATACTCTTTGGAGTACTTTTGCTCATTGAACTTCAATCATTTGGCGGAAGGTTTTCCAAATCACCACTGCTGCCGATTGGAGGATTTTCCCCCCATTGAATGTCAACCATTAATCGGGACCTTGTTTTTTTCTCTCTGTTTCTAATCCTCAAAAGTCCTCCAACCAGTGGCCAGGATTACCTGATCAATGTGATTTATGTGGTAAGAAGCATCTATTGTAAGGCCCAAAACATGAACTGTCCCTATCTCATGCATATATTCACACGCAAATCTTCAACGCAGACCGATGCCTCAATCTTCCAAGAAAAACAAAATGCTAGACCACAATGAATTTCCCACGCGTATGTAGCAACAAGGCATCTTTCTATCTAGATTGATGGTTTTGGAAAGAGGATAGATTTCAGCTACAAAATATTAGTGAACCTTGCTAATGGGCTCGCGGCTCGCGCAACAGCTAACATGTGCGAATGTGGCACACATGTATGAGATTCTAAATGCTCATCAATTCGGCCCCACCATGTAGAGACCCTCATCCGAATTTAAAGTTGGCATGCTTGTGGGTGGGCCACACATGTGCAAATGAATGGACAGTTTAAAAACTGACAATCAATGCACATTCAACATATATGCCTGAGTCACGAGATATTGGCCCTGGCCTTTTAGACAAAGCATATGCAGTTCTGGTTCTCACCAGATGAGCATTATTGGATCTTTGCAAATAGGCAAGTCTCCTAACCATCCGACTAAATTAGAAAACAACTTAGTTCCTAGATTTTATTGTTATTATGGTAGTGTTTCTCTGATCAGTCCAAAAGCAAAATATCATTAAAAGCTTTGCCAAGTGTGTCATGATAAACGACACAAAGTAAGATGGGAAATCAAACTGTTGCTATCGTGCTGAAAATTCTCAGTTATCTGTTCGAGCTAGTGTTTTAAATATCGATGATATCGGTGGATATATCCCACGATATTTCTTGTATCCCACTTGTATGATATGAAATGCACAAGTAGTGGGATATATCCCACATGTTCGATCCGGTGAGCATTTTATTTATTTATTTTTAATTTTTGGTCCTTTTTTTTAATTATTTTTTGTAAATCATGTTAAATCAATGTCGAATTGTTACAAATCCATGTTTTTTAATGTTTTGCATGAAAAATCATGAATTGAGAGCTTCGATTTTGAGATTTAGAGGAGAAGGACCAAGTTGCGGAAATTTGATAAAATAAAATTTTCCCAATTTCTCGCAAATCAGTTGCAATCTGTGTCCAAACATAAAATCAAACATGTATGTAACCTGATTTAGTGTTTTTTTTCTTTCTTTTGAATGTATTACTTGTGTTTCCACATGTCTTCTTACATTTATAAATTATATGAATAAAATTTGAATATACTTGCATCAATTCAGTTAGACATGCATAGAATAGGACCCCATACAAAGAAAACCTATTATGTGCACTTGTTTTTTGTACTGTTTTGATTTGTAAGTGTGTATTGATGTCTATTTTAACAATTACTTAAATTTCATTGAAAAATTCGGCCAATTTCCAATGTTCCCCATGTTTCCAACAACAACAATACATGACGCGATACAATTGATATATCCCATGCGATAAACGATACGGATCCGTATCCCAAGGGTGTGATACTTAACGCGATACCAATATTTCAAACATTGGTTCAAACACATTGCTGGAAGGGAACAACATAGTATTCAACCAAATTGTTGAGGATACGTTTGAATGGACAGTAAGATTGAATTGCAATAATGAGTCTATAAACTGGAAATTACCAATTGTAATAATCTGTCCAGCAATTGTATTGGTGACAGGGCTACTAATAGTTTTTATGTTAATTCCAAGCTCGATAAGTACAATTTGAGAGCTACTTCCTCATTATGGATACTAAGAATATCACTGTAACTTGATCCTTCCCTCTTGATTGGACCTAATATGCACAACTCGGATCATATGCTCGTCAAAACGCATACCAAAATTCATCACTTTTAGTTTGAATTAATAAGTGAATAATGTAATCAGTAAAGTTAAGTTAGTGGAACAATACACATAATTTAAGAAGGGTTTGGTGCTAATGTATTGGGTGTGTTTGGATGCATTATCAATTTGCATTAAAATTAATAATCGAACTAAGTGGAAAATAATGAATTGTCATTGATATTGAGGGATTGGCTCTTGTTCATCATGAACACTCTGGAATGTGATTGCAATTTGTCATTCCTCTTCTTTAAACTGATTGTTCTGAATTTTGCATACAAATGCAGCCCAACTGCTTCATCTATTCCTAAACATATGAAAGTGAATCATCATTTGTCTAAATATCCATTTTTCAGATACAAGTGTGGTGAGCTATGTAGGGAATATCTCATATACTAGTTCAGGCACTTGTCTCAATAGAGTTATTCTACTTGCCTATCCATTCCCATCAATTTGGAAGCTTTACATTGCTCAGTTGTAGGATGGATCCATTATTAGGCCAAGGCATGCTCATAGCATACCTGACCTGATGTAACGCCCTGAAAATCGGGGGTCGATCAGGAGCCCAACTCCCGAGTTCCAACACATCACTTATGCAACATAGATAATAATGATTAAATGTTGTATGTATTAGTGCCTTAAATATGAATGAGATTATACCAAAACAACATATCATACTCCAGAGACGGTTAAATTACACAAGCGGAAGACTGTGATATATATATAAAATATATAAACTGTCGTAAGTCTCCAGAGTGTGAAAATATTACCAGGTTAAATATATACATGTATACTCCAAAACTAAACAAAATGAATATACATGAGTGTTCCAAAAGTGCAAAATGACAAGTGCAATGACGTCTAATCAGCATCCCTGTAACCCCGTCAATCAGAACATGGTCTACATAGACCCGCCTGATAGCTGCATATAGGAGAACTCCTCCCCATCATCATAAAAGTCCGGCTCTACTTCGTAAGCATCACCATCATCTGTAACTACAACAGGGTCTGGTTGGTGTTTAAAGCACCGTCCCAAAATGTGGGAGTGAGTGATCAACTCAATGGAGCTATAAAGCAAATGTTAACATGTTATCAATTCAGTTAAGCAGTAATGATAAAGCGGTACAACAATCATGTCCTAAATACTCTTGTTAATGCAAGGATGATATGCAATAATGATGTATGCCCTCGCCTGTACTCTCTCTGCGACATCATCTCACGATCGCGACATGCAACACTCCCGCTGTGCTCAATTCCAATGTCAAAGGCACATGCAATGCGGTGCATGTGCATGATTAGCCAAGTTCTTAATTAGGCATATTCATACAGCAGGATTGGGAAGCTAAGGTACCTTCCTTTTCATCACTTACCTAAACAATAATCCATCTTGGATCATCAATCCTAGTAAATCATATACGATAGGTAAGTTCGCGAGTTTACACCATAGGTCGCTATGAGAGGCTCGTCACTGACAACGTAGGCTTAATTCACACTCGAGGTCACCCCACCAATGCCCTACCAACTGACAGTTTATTTTCGAAGGCTTGTCACCAACCTGATTGGGGACCACAACCAGGCTACATCGGGGTAGGCCTATTTCATACTCGAGGTCACTCCACTAATGCCCTACTAACTAACAGTCTATTTTCGAAGGCTCGTCACCAACCCGACTAGGGACCACAGCCAGGCTGCGCCAGTATAGGCCGACAGCTCAAATACAGTGTCCCATACCACCGTATTCGGCTGCTCACTGGCCACTAGGGGGAGGCTTATCGCCCCAGCGTAGGTCGACAGCTCGACCACGATGTCCCATACCGCCATGCCCGGCTCATGAGTCTTAGCGGATCGTGGTACTAAGGTTTAACGGGCTTTTCATTGGTAAGTGGTACCTTAGATTCAAGCAGTAGCGTCCATACATGGTAAACACACAATAGGCCAATCGGTTTATTAGACAAGTTCGACTGGTACGAGCATACGCTGAATTAATCGACATGGTACCACTGTCAACAATCATCGTACGACTCGGATTCATCGAACGCATCAAATGTGGCGAGGCTAATTCGGCCACTAAGCAAGAATTATTACCGATTGCCTGGACTACGTAGTCGTCCCAATCATACTCAAACGCAGCCTTCACATATGATAGTCAAAGATGGCATGTGACAACCAATCTAAAGTATAAATCTAAATTGAGCATTTCAACAAACAAATAGTACACATGCTATCATACACAGGCATTTCATCCCTAAATCACATAGTAGTAAGATAGGTTACATAAAGGAAACTATAACTATAGATAAGGGGATTGAGAATCCTATCTCAACACCCTCATTAAATACAGTTCAACAAGCATTTTCTCATTCAGGCATTTTATCAAACACTTAGATCACACGTACCAACATTCATATAATATATTAGTTACAACGTATATTACAACAAATCCTTTCATAAGGGAGTTGCCACACGTACAACGATCATGTATTCTCAACCAAACAATCATAGCAAGCACAAATCTTAATTCTGTATTCATTCAAACATTTCAACAAACACTTGGAATGCATTAAAATCAACATAGTTACAAATGTGTAATATACGGAAAACATCGTATCTAAGCATACGTGATAGCAATCAAGTCAATCATAAATCATTAATTGACATTGAAAACCTTGAAAATCATAACCTAAACGTTTATAATCCACACCTTTCGCCGGTAAACCCGTACTGAGCTCAGTTTGAACACTAAGTCCTCGCCTACGGCACAATGGCAACTTATAGCATAAAATAAGTTAGCTGTTTCACTAGTTACTCTATTTGAATCTCTAAAACAGATTAAGGTTAGGATTTCTTACATAAAAACGAAATCGGAATCGCCGGTATAGCGACACGGAAGCGGTGGTTAAGCACGTGGAGTGGTGGGATCGAATCCCAGGAACGATCCCTCACTCTCTCTCTTTCCTTCTCTTTCTTCTCTCCTCTTTCTCATAGGGTTTGAAATTCGTATGGAATGAGAGAGGGGTGGGTTAAGGGCCTTATATAGGCCTAGAATTGATGGAAATGGCCGCAGGGCCATGGTATACTTAGGTTATAGCCAAACGGTGGTCGTTTCGGTCTAACGGAGCACATCTGGAGGCCCCTTTTTTGCATACGGTCCGGGGGAAGTTCCCTAACATTGGATCTAGGTCAGGCTAAGTTTTCAGTCCGATCGGATTTACGGATCGACTGCGGAGGACCAGTTTCAGTTCAACGGTCCCCACTACGCGATCAGGGCCACAAGTACAATGACCTGTGTCGGGAAATTTCTCTGATTCGAGGGTGTAGTTGGGTCAGATTCTGACGGTCTGGAACCTTAAATTTGGCTTACAAGTAAGTTTTAGTTCATTTTTTAAGGATATTTGCGTTTCTCACACACTTAGCTCCGGGCTCAAGTTGTGCATTTCTGGATACTATTTATATTTGATTTCTGAGATGATTATCAAGCCCAGTAAGGCAGTCATAACCGTATAGTTTCGCGGAAATCGGACTTTTGACGTGCAGTCCAGGTCCAATACGGAGTTTCAAAGTGCTCCCGAGAGCAACTGGGTTTAAAGATTGATCCTAGGTTTCTAGGTAACGCACCGTTAACAGTTTTACTCATTTTAGGTCTTGCAGTTCGTATTTAAAGTGGTTTAAGCTAATTCCACCGATAATTTAGTTTAGCACTTAATTAATTTTCGTCTAATTCCTAAAGGATTTGGTCCTGAGTGATATCTACCTAAGGTGGTACTCAGGTCTTTGTACAGATTTTTCCGGGATGTTACACCTGATGATGGACCAAATCTGACACACATGTGATGAAAGGTGGCCCAGTTGGGTTGGCCTGCAAGATCTGAAGGTCTGGATGATCTTGGGACCTTTGCAAATCTAAAGATGGATGATGAATATCCAGTGGTTCACCTAATCACTACGGAAGCAGAGAGGTTTGATCACCACTATGATTCTACGGTTAGGATGGACAATAGATATATAAAATTCTCTTTCCTTTTCTCTCTTAAGGAATCGTTTCGAGTACATGGGATAGTACGAGGGATCAAAGAGTTTGAAGGGAAGGATACGTTCATCTCATCCAATATCCCTTCCTCATCCAAATGTAATTAAAATCAAATTTAGACATCAAATTCAAATTTTATTTTCTTAATCTCGAAAGATAATTTCCAAAAGAAAGTAGAAAGAGGATTACAGAAGGAATCTCATGTGGGGCCCACCTATTAATGGTTGCCCACCAGTGGGCCCATAGACCCATATCCAACATGTGATACCTTAGCACATCTGCTTTGAAACGCCTAAATACATTCGTTTTGACTGTTAAAATCATTGGCTCCATTACAAATGAGCCATGGCATGAAAATCAAAATGATTAGACAATTCTCCTAACTGTTTAATTTTAGCCGTTTAACTTGGACACTGACTATTTTCTCTCAACCACACATTTAAAAGTTGAACTTCCAATAGACTATCTGGTATCTACGAATCCTTTAATTCAATGGTGCACTGGATGAAAATTCTAGCACGTTGATGGAGAGAAAAACAGTTCTATGATTACGACATAACAGAATTATATGATGCGTGACCCCCACGTATTTCCGATTCGCATAGACGGAGCAAATGTTTTAGTAATACAGACCATTGTCCTGGTGAGTCCCACCATCAATGAAGCATGCCCCAACAATATCCCATATTGGAAAATCCCAACAACCAATATTAGTATCTTTAACAGTTGAATGTGGGAGGTTGTATTTCCCTTCTTAAATTTCAATTTGTGGCCAGAAATGGAATAGTTAATATTGCCCTAATGAGAAGATTTTTAAGGGATAATCCATCCTTGGTGGGATTAAACTTATGAGCCATACTATGAACCCTGGGGTTGCCCATGCACGAACCCTCGTTAAATTTCCACCACCCTCAACCTCTTCAGTTTTCCCTCCTGATTTAACAATCATGAACTTGAACCCATTGAGATACAAATCAAACAGCAGGGAACCCCTTGGAAATTAGGCCTAGACATTGCCCACTTTGTAAAATTTCTTGATTCAGCCTCCCACCTTACAAAACGGTTCAGTCACATTCTTGAAATTCTGCTTATTTTGCTCTTTCCAAATTCTGTAACAGATGGCTAACGGGACCATACTTCTTCCCCATGCTTTGAATGACCAATGCCCTAACTCTTTACCATTCTGCAAGCTTCTGGGGAAAGATCCAAAAGACCCCTAATAAATTGAGGAAATAGCCCCAAACTCTTATTGTCATACTATAGAGAATAAATAATGGACCTCGTTTCAACACTTGAGGTCTTGGTATCGATCCCTAGTGGAGGTGGCTAACATGGAGTCTGTGTACTGACATGGGTGTCTACTAACAAGCTAACCCGATAAAAAAATAAAAAAATAAAAAATATAATGGACTGTTAGCTCATTCTTAAACGTGAAGCACATGTTCAGAAGTCCATGCCTCCTTTTTTGTAGGTGATCAAGAGTGAGGAACTTGTTGGCTCACCCTTGGTCATTCACATGAAAGCTTCCACCCTTAGGTGGCATCAACACCCTGCAAACCTTCAAATGAGAGATCATGGTAGAGTTTCCCCTTCTATTGTGGCTAAAGCCCTAGATGAAAAGGTTTGAGATGAGATTCGCTTTTAATTTTCTGCCTGTAAAAGCCAATGCCAAACATTATGGATCCTGCTAACTGGAGGCCATTGGAAAGAGTGATTTTGAGGAGAACGAGCCATTCGGGTTACATTTTCAAACTTCCACATCTTCTCCATTTATGGCTATATATACCTCCTTCCGATTGATTACATGATACTTTCACCTTTTATCATTACCTTCCCAAAAGAAGTTAACCTTGGAACTCCTTTAAATTTGTTTATGACAACCTCCAGCATTTTAAAAGAGACGTCGTAAACTGAGAAATTAGAGGCGGAAGCTTTAATGAATGTGGGGAGAGTTGATGGGAGCTTTAATTCTATAGATAATCCTCTCTCTGCTAATCGGCTGAGAAGATCTCAGTATCTCCCTCTGGGATAAGCAATAAAAAACATGTCCCATTTATCCCTGAATTTAGTCTTGCATGATCATGAACTTCCACCATCACTTCCATTATATCCCCCTTCATCACATCCGCTTTGATGGTGGAAGAATGCAAAAGAGAATCCATCCAACCTCGCGCTTTTCTTTGCCAAGGTCCATACAACCTTTTTAGTATCCTCTTCATTAATTTCTATCTCCAACCAATCTTTGTTCGATGTTATCGAGAAAATTAGATAAAATGTGAGTTTCTCTCTGGACATATCTGACTTCCCTTCAATGCCATTGAAGACCCCCCGAGGTTTGCTCGATGGGATTAAGCACCACTCGAAGTTTGCTGTTTTGGGCATATATTTTTACAGTAGCTTCATACTTCTTCTAACCTTATTTATCATGTTTCAATTAGGTTTCTAAGGCAAAGAGGATGATCAATAAGATTTACCTATTAAATCAAGATCATTTAGAGATTCAAGGGTTGGGGTCACCAAGGCACTTCATTTACCTGTTCCTCGCTCCTTAATGCTCTTGTATTATTGTGTCTTTGATCTTCAGTTTCGAAAGACTTAGTCAATTACATGACACAATGACTCACGTGATTGACAACGAGATGCACAAATCAATGCACTAACATATATAGGCCACCATAGTATAGACAGATTTAAAGGGAAAAACAATGGTAGAGCTTGGCCACAGACTAGGCCCAAGCCCTATTGGATGTACAAGTGTACAGTGTGACATTTATTATTTAATTTTATGACTATTATGGGGCCAAGTAATGTAATCAATTTGGGGAGCTAAAACACAATATTTGGTGGCCTGCTCAAATCAACTACATGCGCAGAGACAAGTGAAGTAGTATGCCAACAACATGGTCTTGTTCAACTTGCGAGTGAATATGCCTTACATAACATACATAACTTACCTTATCCCTTGTTTTCTCACCTCGAATAAAAGTATGGTCATGAAAGAAGGTAATTGTGGCTTTTTCTAAAACACGGTTGTACAACTTTTTCAAAAACCAAGATTGTGCGACTTTTCTCCAAAACTGGGTTGCACAACTTTTCTCAGAACTAAGTTGCACAACTTTTCCTCAAAACAAGGTTGTACTGCTTTTTTTTTTCTTCTTCTTCTAAAATAGGGATGCATGATTTCCCCCCAAAAAAGATTGCATGGTTTTTTCCGAAAACAAAAATGCATTATTTTTCCTCAAAATAGGGTTATATGGTTTTTCTTTAAAACTGAATGGAAGTAGAGAGAATGAGTTAGAGAGAGAGAGAGGAGAGGAGTTGGACCCACACATGGGGCCGCATCAAGTGGTGGCCCCACTAGGGATTGACCCATTACCATTCTCTCTCATCCATTTCAAATTTCTCCCACTCAATCCCATGTTGGGTAATATAACTAGCCTCGTCCACTCTAGCAATGTTGTCTGATATCCTTTACATATATCAAGAATTAGGAACGTGGGACCAGTGAAGATACCGGTGTCTCTACATACAGGTGTCTGTATGCCAAGCGACAACTTCGCTAATTAATGCACAACCTCCAAAGCTCTCCAAGGCGTACCCTAGATCTGTATGACCATACCAAATGTAGACAATCCCTGATCTAAAATCACTCCAGTAGCATATACTCACTTCTCTTATCAAGTTCAAGTTACAAATCTTAGCATTAAATGCATGACCACATTAATTATGACACTTTGTATTGTATATTCATGCAGTGATGCTCGATGTGAGTAGCTGAGGGTATTAGGGTCATTTACGAGACCAACCTACCAGCACAATGTATTAATTAGATCAAATCGGGCACTGGTGGGTAAATTAGCATTAGAGG
Organism: Magnolia sinica; assembly: GCF_029962835.1. NCBI lineage: Eukaryota > Viridiplantae > Streptophyta > Magnoliopsida > Magnoliales > Magnoliaceae > Magnolia > Magnolia sinica. The sequence goes on along the minus strand of NC_080576.1, from coordinate 19,324,968 downwards.
GGAGTCTAACTCAATACTCTGATTAGCGTAAAAATCACTGTCCAGCAGCCACCAGGGTACTCGTAGTGTGAGTATGCAATCCGCGACCCATTCCGTGGGGGCAATCACAGTGAAATCGGATTGCGTACTGAGTTACTCAGTACGCTCAGATCGTACCGCGTAAACTCAATTGCGCCCACCTTGAATGTATATGGTCTATCCATGCCTTCCATCCGTTTTTCCATCAAATTTAAGGGGTTGATCCCAAAATGAAGCATATCCAAAGATCAAGTAGATCATAGCACAGGAAACAGTGGGGATAATTATTTCCACCGTTGAAACCTTGCTAGGCTCCACAGTAATGTTTATTTTCCATCCAACCAATTCACGAGATGATATAAATATGGATGAAGGGAAAACACAAATATAAGCTGGATCCAAAACTTTTGTAGCCCCCAAGAAATTTTTAACGGTAGGCGTTCAACTCCCAAGCCCTGAAATTTTCTGATAAAATTGATGTACCTTTCGGATAAGATACATAAATCATAGTAGACCTCACACAGAATTTACTTAGCACGCGAAGGTTAGTGAGTAACTCACTGCGCAATCCGCTTCCAATCCCAGTACGCGCGTATTAATGTGACCGGAAGCTAAACCGGGTCCACCATTATGTTTGTGGTAAATCCCGTAAATCCCGTAAATCCAATCCGTCCATCTATTTTTTAAGATCATGCTAGCATATGGTCCCCTGTAAAACGAGGAGATCAAAATCTCAAGTGGCGCGCATGAGAGGAAAAAGTGGGTAGGGAAATGTCTACCGTTGAAACCTCCATGTGTCCCCTGTGATGTTTATACGCTATCCATACCGTTCATAAGGTCATTCCTACTTGGATGAATTTAAAACACACAAATATTAACCTGATCTAAAATTTCTGTGGCCCCACAAATATTTCAATGGTGAACCTTGAATCTTCCCTGTTTCTTGTCCTCCGGCTTACTTGAGTTTTTTTTTTTTATCTGGCTCAAATTTAGCTCATGAACTAAAATAATCTGAAAAAACGGATGAACGGAGTGGATTTTTTAACAAACATCACATGGGCCCTACCGAGCTTTTCGCAGGAAGTTCTTGAGAAAGCCGCGTCCTCTGGCCTCTGTAAATTCGGGATCTGCGGTGCGAAAGGAAGGAGAAATTTAGGACTGTGGACTCCTGTTATCCAGCTGTTTTTATGAAAGAAGACAAACTTTGTTTTGCAACTTAGACCTGCACGTGCAAAGACCGAATTTCAGGACAAAAATACTCCTTTTTCCATACTCTTTTCACTGCGTTGCTTTCACTCCCCTCAACAAAAAAAAAAAAAAAAAAAAAAAACAGGTGCTTCCTGGCCTACACTCTCTTGGAATGAAGAATTGAAGTACAAAGGATTTTCTTCTCATTTTCCTTACTAAAATCTCTGTGAAGCATCTAGATATCCATCTAGATATCGTCATTCTACATTTGCCATTGTTTATCTTAGCTAGGGTTATGTGAAATCCCACAAACTGGTTGCATCTCCTTGAAAAGGTTCAAAATATTCCCTCACTCCAAAGCACCTCTCTTCAACCTGTATTTGACCGGTACTATGGCAGTCAGAGGTACAGATCTTGAAAAAAAATCGCTACACTTGTACAATGGCATTGCATACGAAGTTTGGTCAATTCCATGTGTTAGGCTTAGTCAATTTTATGCATTAGGCTTAGTTAATTTTATACGTTGATCGGTTGAATCCATGTCAAACTCACTCAATTCAATTTGAAGCTCACTTAATTCCATGTTAGGACTCACTTAATCTCATGCTAGGCTCGCTGAATTCCATGTTTACCCTGCTCATTTTTATGCTAGGATCGCTCAATTTAATGTTTGCCAAGCTTAATTTCATGGTAGATAAGGTCAATTTAATGTTTGCCGCAATAAATTTCATGCTAGGATCGCTCAATTTATTGTTTACCCAGCTTAATTTCATGGTAGATAAGGTCAATTTAATGTTTGCCTCGGAGAAATATAATGCTAGAATCACTCAATTTAATGTTTGCCTAGCTTAATATTATCCTATGCTCGCTCAATTTACAGTTTGCCCATTCAATATCCATGCAATGCTCGCTCAATTTAATGTTTGCCCTACTCAATATCATGTTATGCTTGCTCGAAGAAATGTTTGCCCAACTCAGTATCACGCTATGCTCGTTCGAAATATCGTTTGCCTAGCTCAATATCATGCTATGCGCTCTCGATTTAATGTTTGCTTGCATAACTGAATTTATAGTTTGTCCCGCTCAATTTTCAGTTTGCACCATTCAATTTCATGCTTGTCGCGCTAATGTTTCGGATTTTCCCGCTGAATTTTTCAGTTTGTCCCGCTCAATTTCATGTTTGCCCCACTGAATTTCATGTTTGCTCCGCTGAATTTCATGTTCCCCCGCTCAATTTCTACTTTGCCCTGTTGAATATAATTTTTTTCGTGCTTAATTTCATATTTGCCCAGCTGAATGTCTAGTTTGTCTCACTGAATTTCATGTTTGCCCCGCTAATTTTCTAGTTTGTCACGTTGAGTTTGATGTTTCCCCACTGAATTTCATGTTTGGCCCGCTAAATCTTCAGTTTGCCCCGCAGAATTTCATGTCTGCCCCGTTGAATTTCATGTTACCCCTGTTAAATTTCATGTTTGCCCCGCTCAATTTTCAGTTTGCCCCACTGAATTTGTTATTTACCCTGCTCAAATTGATGATTTGCCCCGCTGATTGTCATGTTTTCCCCACCGAAGTTCTAGTTTGCCCCGCTGAATTTCATGTTACCCCTACTAAATTTCATGTTTGCCCTGCTTAATTTTCAGTTTGCCTCGCTGAATTTGTTGTTTGTCCTGCTCAAATTGATGATTTGCCCCGCTGATTTTCATGTTTGCCCCGCCGAAGTTTTAGTTTGCCCCGCTGAATTTCATGTTACTCCTGCTGAATTTCTTGTTTGCCCCGCTGAATTTCTATTTTGGCCCGCTTAATTTTCAGGTTACCCTGCTAAATTTCATGTGTGCCCCGCTCAAACTGATAATGCTTCCCTCGCTCAATGGCATGATAGATAGAGTCACAAAATTAAACAAGCACCACTTGAAACCATTCGTTAACGACGAAGGTCTAATCTGTATAAGATCTAGTTGTTTTTTTGAAATATAAACGCGTAGCTTACTGTTCATTTCCTTAAGCTCTTTATCATCCTCATCTATAATAGAAACTGAGCTGTCGGTCCTTCATTTTTTAATCGAGTTTTGTCATATGGCATGGTTCCATTGATTTACGATTCATTGATAATGTGTCATTGTATTGGTTTTCATATAATGGCTGCAAGAATCATGTGCTCTTTTGGCGGAGAGTTAGAATTTGAAAACAAGCGATACTCGTACACGGGTGGAAAATCAAAACAAATGACGCTACGTCTCGAGACTACGTACGAGGAGTTTCGATCTAGAATTTACAAGATTATTAAGAGCAGACCAGAAGATTGTGATATTAGGATGAAAGTTCTGAATCCTTGCACTAACGAATTAATGCCTCCAATTGAAATCGAAGACCACGATGACGTCAAAGAATTCTTGTCTTACCAGTTTGAGCATTCGGATAAATTCATCCCATTAGTCATCGAAACAATGCAACACATTAATACCACAACATATGTGGACAGTGTGGCTGAGGAGTGTGGCATGGAATTCAAATACAATCCTTCTCCATTACAAGTGGTAGTAAGCAATGATCAATTACCCGAGCCGCCGCAAACATCAAAAGTCGTGACTAGCCAAGTTAGTGGTGCACTTGACATTAACAGTAATTATGAATACAAGACACCGTCGTTAGCATCAACAACAGATCTGCCATCATCATCCACCATCCCATCTGTGCGTGTAAGCGATATTCCGCTTCGAGACCTTCCCGAAACATCAAACCTCATGACTCGTCAAGTTATTGCGCCATTTGATGATGATGCACTCACCAATGCAAAAATGCTAGAATATACTGATTTGTTATATGAATCGACTGATATAGCTGTTGGGCAAATGTTTAAGGACAAGAGTCGGTGCCAGTATGTTTTGAACCAATTTGCAATTCGGAATAATTTCTAGTATAGAGTAATATACTCAAATTCGAGCAGATTTACCACGGTGTGCTTCGAAGATGCATGCGAATGGAGGATTCATGCATCTCGGGTGAATGATACGGGTATATTCAAAATACGGACTTATACATCAAAACACATGTGCGGCATGACATGGATGATGAGCGATCACCGACAAGCCAACAGTAAGCTAGCGTGTGATCTGGTTATTAGCCGCATTTAACAACACCTAGGGTTGAGGCCACGTGATATTATCTTCGTCATGCAAGAGAAATATAATATTCATATCAGTTATTGGAAGGCATGGAAAGCTAGGGAGCTTGCAATTAATCACGTGATGGGGTCTTACAAAGACTCCTACAATCAACTCCCTTTGTATTTGCATGTGTTGAGGAAGGCCAACCCAGGGACAGTTACTGTCGTGCTTGTTAACCAACAGACTTACAAGTTCGAGAGATGTTTTGTAGCTCTCGGACAATACATTCGAAGTTTTCAGAAATCATTGCAAAGGGTATTGGCTATTGACGGGACACACTTAAAGGACAAATACAAGGGCGTTCTATTCATCGCCACGGCCTTAGATGGGGACGATCATATATTTATAGTTGCATTTGGCATCAAGGAATCAGAGAACAACAGTAGTTGGAATTGGTTCCTTACCTACCTTAACAATGTGTTAGGGTCTGTGGAGGGTCTTGTCATTATTTTTGACCGACATAAAGGTCTAATGAAAGAGGTTCCTCAAGTCTTCCCGCATGCAATCCATGGGTATTGTGCGTACCACATCTATAAAAACTTGGTGGACACTTTTAAGGACAAGTTGTTGAAGATGTATTACTGGATGGCTATGAAGACTTGCAAGAGGGCCGAATTTGAAAAAATAATGCATGATATCGAAATAGCCAATACCCCAGTACATGCATGGCTGACAGAAATAGGGTACGAGAGATGGGCATCTTCGCACTTTCCAGGACGAATATTCAACTTGGTCATGACAAACAGTTCTGAGTGCGTTAATGCCCTTTTCAAAGAAGCACGCGAATACCCCGTTATGAAATTGATAGAGGCTGTAATATTGAAGATACATGAATTTTTTTACAAGAGACGAGAATCTGCAGCATCATTTGTGGGTCCATTGACACCATAGGAGGAGAAACAGTTAAAGGATATCGTGCAGAAGGCGCGAGATGTTTGTTGCTATGCTATTTCTCGAGATGAGTACTATGTCGTTGGAGATTATAACGATACGATGAAGCTTAGTGAGTTTTTATGTACATGTCGTGAGTTTGGCGTGAAGGGGTACCCTTGTATGCATGTGCTGTAATCTTGCATAAACTACAATCTGCCCCACTACTCATATTGCTCCCCATTCTACACGGCACATAATTACCTGTCCACGTATAGCGAATCGGTGTATCCAGTACGCGACAATAGCGAGTGAGAAATTTCAGCGGGGATGAAGGAGTATTGTGCACAGATTAAACCTCCAAGATAAAGGAGGTCAGCTGGAAGACCCAAAAAGCTTTGAATTTCATCGCGTGGAGAGGAATCGAAAACAGTAAAGTGTGGGCAATGCAAACAAACCGGGCATAATCACCGGTCGTGCAAGTTTCTGATACCCGGTGTATAGCATATCGTGTAATTTATGTACTTTGGATGATACATAGTTTGTAATTAAGCCACATATTCAATTTATGAGTAATTTCTAACAACCAGCATACCAAAGTACTTGTAACTATGGCAGCCTACTCGATAAAGCAATAGAAGCTGTCCAACTAGTAGCAAATAAAGCAGGTGTCCACCAAAAAAGAGGAATGAGGTGAAAAAGCACATAAAAAAATGAACTATTATAAATACTTCTCTTTTGACAAATTCAACAAAAGCACTATCTTCAATGTATTATAAAAAGAACATGAGCTTAAGCACAATAGCCCAAAATGATGTGTTCTTGTCGTAGGTCCCATCATGTTCTGATTTTTAAAATAACCCCCAGTTCAAAGATTTTTCAATGACAAACTTACAAAACTGTCTAATCAAATCATAATATAAAAACTTGGAAAAACTCAATCAATCAGGTATCATCAACATGTCATATCGCTCAATCTGGGAGCAAGATTGCCGTGGCATAATGCACACCATTGAAATCCATCAACATTTGAAAGGTAAATGAAATTGAGAACATGCAACATAACATGAAGTGCATAAATAACATGAAGTGCATAAATAAATTTCATCATAACAGCACATACTATAATCAAAATAAGTACCCCATGTTTAGGCACCAAAATCAATGTCCCTTGCATCAGTCAAAGTAAAATTAACGCCATTATCTAAAGAAACAGTTCGAAAATAATATCTGATAGGCTTGACATCTCACAAAGATACTTGATGCACAAGCCAACATACATGACTAAATCCAGTCTAGCTGGATGGACTACCATCCAATGGAGCGACATCATCACGCCGGCATGTGATAGTGGCAATAAGGGTGTCAATCTTACGCTCGACCCATTCGATACCCTTCTGGATGGCCTCAGAAAGCCCCTCCAGTCTCGTAAGTCATCTGTCCTACTCATCCATGTGCCTAACAATGAATGCCCTGTGATTACGGTGTGACATCCTTCGACTGGTATGACGATATGAGGGTCGTGGCACCTCACGCTGCTCTCCCTCTGTAGGATAGTCGGTGTCAGCTACCTTTGTCTCAGCCACATCCGTCTTTGCAGCCTCTGCTTCTATCTCTCCCATAAAATCTTCACTGCGCCTTAATGATGTCGATGCCCCTTTCATCCCCAGTTTCATGCGCTTGATGTTGTTTTGTGTAAACATTTTCATGGGTCTGGGTCGGTCCGTGGTGGGCATTAGGCCAACATGACGGGAGAGTAAACATAATAGGTGTGGAAATGGAATGGTCGTGCTTCTCATGGTCGCTATGTAGTCGGCAATTAATTGAGTAATGATGGTGGGCAGACACAGAGGAATACCATGACAGATGCTGTATAGAATATCTAACATATACGAAGTAATGTCAGACTTGTTCGAGTCCCTCGGATAAATATTCGAGAAGAAGATACTGTGTAGCACCTTGTACTTGTCTTCTATCTGCGTTGCTCTCAGTGCATTACCCTTATGCCATTGAACATTCTGTCCGTTACAAAAATACTTCGTCATTTCTATCCATACATCTGGGTCATCAATGTCGTGATCAGTTAAGCCTCGAGATGTGGCTGAAATCCCTAAAAGATGTGTAACTACCCCAGGATTAATGGTGGTGGAGGTCTTACCAATGGTCACCTGAAATGATGCAGGGTGCATTACCGGTGAGTGACAGTATGATAAAAATATGATCACTTGCTCATTTCTAACTGTCCCTCCAAAATTTAAGAGGCTACTCCACCTAACATTCTCCAAAATCTGTGGAATCCCAAATTGCTGGATGCACCCTCGATCGACCTTTTTCTCATATACTATTTTTCGGACGCAATATTTGTCGTACATGTTCACAAGATGAGGAGGAACCTATGGGATCAATTGTTCTAGTTGGATTGGTGGAGGGGGATCCTGAATTGGAGCACTCCTTTGAGTACGAGCTTGCCTAGCGAGCGATTCGGTCAAGGAAGTTCATTCCCCTGCCCATTCCGATCTAGGTCTTGATCGGTGTTTTGTACGATCTCCCCTGGATGACTCTCCAACCATAGCCTTTTTTCCTTTATCCTTAGGCATTATGACTGTTGTGATGATAGTGCCTGTTTTAAACAAAGAAAATAATAAAATAAACTCGAAAATGCTTCATACAAACATGCCACTTCTATATGAAATCAGCTCCATTCACATCTATTCACACAAGCATAAAATGATTTTGGCAGTCTCATTGAAAATTATTAAGAGTCATGCATGTTAGAGTAGTTTTCCCTTCTTTATCAGTAATTGTGGGAAAGTATATTTGGATGTCTTCTAGTGCTTGGGAATTAGATCAGATGTGTTTTTGTAACAATTTATTAGTAATGACCAGCAGGAATTACAGCTATCTAAACAACTAAAAGAATTATAGAAATAAGTTCAATTAGAAGATAAAATTCTGTTGATAAATGATTTCCAATCTTGTAATATAAGAAAACATATATAAAGAGAAGAGTCGAGCTTTTGGGGTATCTCCTATGAAACTAAAACCATTTGGAGCTTTTCTTCTTGGGCTGAGACTAGCTCTCCCTCTTTTCTCTACTTAGGCCTCATTGACATCAATGCTTCAAGATTTGTTTATCATTTCTTATCATGTTTTTCACATACTGCAAGGTACTTACTTATCAAGACTTCTTTTGTTTATCATTGCTGATTGTTTTTGTGGGATCTTGGATGGTGGGTGAAAGCATCAATATTGCTAATTGGATTGTTGTTTGTGAATGGGTGATCTGTTTGATATAGTGGAAAGATTATAGAACACATGAGCACATTTACAAATATGATAACGATAATAGTGCGTTGATCACATTACAATGTGTAGGATCATTGTTAGGCTGATTTCTAACAGGGTGTATGATCAATTACTTCAACAACTTGAAAAAAGAAGCCAAAATCCAGCTGACAGTTTGAAAAATAGAAGAAAGCAAGGTGAAAAGGGGTTTCCATCATCGACAAACTCAGCATTTCATATTGATTGCAATGAACACAAACTTGCCAAGATCGTCTTAGAAGAAATCTCTCAAAGATTAAGGTTGCTAATGTGGAGAAATCCGTTAGAAATGAAGTGGAGGGAACGTTTTAGAAGAAGGAGCGCAAAGAAATAGGTATGGAGTGTAATAAAAGATGGTTGGTGAAAGTAGTTAATGCAGGTTATTTATCAAAACCGGCATCCATCGATAATATCGATAGTTTCTCGATATATCGATAAGTGACATTTCGATAATATCGCTAAATGGACGATATATTGAGTTCAATAGGAAAATTCAAACACCATTGTTGGACAGTATGAAGGTGTCATCGATGTGATCTACAAATTGTCGATATATCGATGTGTGATCAACGATATTATTAAGAAGTTATAGATATATCAAGAATATAGGAATTTGAACGGTCAGCTTGCTGGACAGTTACAATCTATAATTGATATTATTGACTATTAGTCGATATATCGAGAGTATGCTATCGATAGTATCTATAACTTGTCAATATATTGAGTAAATATGAAATTTTTGGCGTTTGGTTGCTGGACACTTACAACCATAATTTGATATTATCTACAACATGTCGATATATCGATATATCCAGATAAATTATCTACTATCGATATATCAAGATGTTATCGATATATCGATATAATATGAAAATGCAGCAAAGCTTGCTGGACAATTGTCATCCAAGATTCGATATTATTAACATATTGTCGATATTATCGATGACTTACCTCGATAATATCGATGATATGTAGATAATATCGATAACTTACGTCAATCATATCGACGATATGTCAATAAAATCGACTTTACATTTATGATTGTTTTATACGTAGATATCATCGACATGTCGTCGATGTATCCATCGTCATCATTGATATTATCTATAACTTGTCGATATATCGAGTAAATATGAAATTTTTGGTGTTTGGTTGCTGGATACATACAGCCATAATTCGATATTATCTACAACATATCGATATATCAATATATCGAAATAAGTATCTACTATCGATATATCGATATAATTTGAAAATGCAGCAAATCTTGCTGGACAATTGTCATCCAGATTCGATATTATTGACATAGTGTCGATATTATCGATGACTTACGTCGATAATATCGATGATATGTAGATAATATTGACGTTTGCATCTTTTGCAATTATTATTATTATTTTTTTTTTTTTTGGTTTGGGTTAACTTGTTGTACACACCCATGTCAGTACAGACACTCCATGTTAGCCATCCCCACTAGGGATCGATACGAAGATGAATAAATTCTATCCTTATTGGGAGTATTTGAAATTTTATTAGGGTGAGAAGTTGGGGTTATGTGTTCTTGAATTTGCAATGTGAATAATAGTACAATACCTTGTTTGCTTGTGGTGCTTGTATTTTTTAGCAACCAGCTAAGGAAAACATACCTAAATAAGACTTTAACTTCACTACTAAACTATGGAGGTGTCCCAAAAGAATAATTTATGGATCTTCTGAGGAATGCTTTGAATGATGCTCGAAATGTTCGTTCCAATAAGTGTAAACCGAGAGGAGCTGAAAGCTTTTGTGTATTTGAGACAACCCAAAAGGGTTGAATATATAGAGATTACAGCATCTATACAAGGAAAGAAATAAAATCAGAATCCTCTACCTATGGAAACCAACTATACAAGGTATGCTAGCTATACAAGGCATATTTCAGTCTGTCTAACATCCCCCCTCAAACTAATGCGGGTCATCGACAAGTAGTAGTTTGCCAACGAGAAATGAGTGACGTGCAGAAGTTAGGGACTTGGTGAGAATGTCTGCAATCTGATCATGGGATGCAACATGTGGTGGAGAAATGAGCCCAGACTGAAATTTCTCGCGGATAAAGTGACAGTCAACTTCAATATGCTTCGTCCGTTCATGAAAAACCGGGTTAGAGGCAATCTGAATGACACTGAGATTATCAATATGGAGTGGAGTAGGATTCTGCACAGGAATGCCCAAGTCAGAAAGAAGTCTACGTAACCAAACAAGCTCACTACATGCAGTACACATCGCCCGATACTCGGCTTCTGTGCTTGATTTGAAAACAGTGGCCTGCTTCTTACACTTTCAAGTGTAGGGACGAATGTCACGAAGATGGGATACAGCACCGATCATATGATTGGAAGCACCCAAATCGAAGAACCATGTAGAAGATGGGGATATACCTGACATACCGGCCGCAGAAAGGGCCTGAACGATTTGCTGGAGCATCGCAGGAGTCAACGGAGATGAAAGACCTTCAGCAGAAACAGTAGATGTAGAATCACTAACAGTCGGCTAGGAAGATATAGTGGCAGCAGTAGCAGAAAGAGCACGACCACGACCACCACGTCCACGGTCGGAAGAAGATGCATATGCACGTGTACGACAGTCTTGAATACCATGACCAGTTCGTCGACAATAAGCGCACAATTCTTTGCATTGAGCGACAACATGACCCACCTTGCTGCAGCCGCGACAAATTAAATGAGAGGAGCCACATGTTGGTGTAGTGGTGGACACAGCAAGCACCATATTAGATGATCCCAGAGTCGAGGAAGGAAGTGATAGAACTTTCAGTCGTTGTTCCTCAGCCAATAAATCATTAATAATCGAATTCAATGAAGGAGTAGGGCTACAGTTCAAGAGAGCAGCCCGACAATGCTTGAATTCTGGACGCAGTTTCATAAGAAATTGGCGAACTTGCGCACTCTCGTGCATAGTTTGGAAAATCCTAAAGTCATTAGGAAATATTGGATCCATCAAGGCCATTTCAGTCTAAATTGTGACAATTTTAGAGTAAAATGATTGAATACTGTCGTCACCCTGAGTAAGGTTAACGAGATCTTGTTCCAGACAATATGATCGGGCCGCGTTACTTTGTTGATAAATTGTCTTAAGATGCTCCCACATTGCCTTAGCCGTGCGATGAGGTGTGAGGCCAACAGCAATGGACCGATCGACCGAATCGAGAATCTAAGTAATAATCCGTCCATTGTTCATTTCCTAATCAGTTAATTTATCGACATCCGTGGAAGTAGGAAAAGTAACAGATCCATCAATTAGTCCTTACAAACCACGACCCTTGAGGAAGTTCTGAAAATGGATAGCCCATAGTGAATAGTTGGTACCATCAAAACTACACCTTGGGGCCTCTATACGTGATGAGTTCTTGTCCATTGATCAGAATTAATATAAAGCACGCAAAGAGTTGCAGCAGAAAAATGTTTTAGGTGTACCGTACAGCAGGAGATACCCAAGGGGTAGTAGTATCTGGATCTGGCGGAATAGAGACGGCAACAAGAGCTCTGGATTTGGAAAATGTAGATCTGGATCTGGCAGAATCGCAATAGCAATAATGGATCTGGATCTGGATAAGCGAGATCTGGCGTTGGATCGGGATAATCGAGATTTGGCGATGCAGCAGCAACAACAACAGATCTGGATGGGAGCAACAGCAACAGATTTTCAACAGATCTTCAACAGATCTGGATGGGAGCAACAGATCTGGATGGGGTTACTGGAACTCAAAGAGAACGAGCAATATAGGTGATCGAGCGACGCTGGATGAGCAGAGGGGCGACGCTGGACGAGCAGAGGGGCGATCGGACGAGAAGGGGTGGTCGGACGAGCAGGGGGTGGTCAGATCTTCAACAAGGGACGGTCGGACGAGCAGGGGGTGGTCGGATCTGCAACAGGGGGCAGTTGGACAAGCAAGGAGTGGTCGGATCTGCAACAGGAGGCGGTCGGACAAGCAGGGGGTGGTCATATATGCAACAGGGGGTGCGGGACGAGCAACAAAGAGCGCTAGACGAGCAGAGGGATGGTTGGACGACGCAGCGGGGGTGGCTGGACGACGCAGGGGTGGTCGGATCTGACAGGTGGTGCTGGATTTGGATCAGTGAAGCTTTGATACCATATAAACCGAGAGGAGCTGAAAGCTTTTGTGTATTTGAGATAACCCAAAGGGGTTGAATATATAGAGATTACAACATCTATACAAGGAAAGAAATAAAATCAGAATCCTCTACCTATGGAAACCAACTATACAAGGTATGCTAGCTATACAATGCATATTTCAGTCTGTCTAACAATAAGCATATACATTGAGAGGTATGTTTTGTACTTAAGACCTATTAGATGTGTTGTTGAAAGCGAGTTTAAATGCACATGCAACTGCCATTAGTTTCTATCATCATAGATTTCTTAAAATTTTAGAACTTTTGTAGAAATCTGATGTAGTTTTTTCATATTGCTTCAACATGTTGTCATCCACTTGTTCCAGGTGAATAACCTAAAAAGTGTTCTTTGGGCAATTTGTTCTTTAAAAACATATTTGTTCCATGGTTTATTTCTCACTAAAATACAGAGAGAATGGGCAAATCTCGGGAAATATATTAGTATACAAGGCTCCTGGACTACACTTTAGATATATCCATGTTGTCACTGCGACTTACATCGGGGATTTGGAGAATGTTGTTGGAAATTCTAAATATGCTATTTTTTTTCCAATTCGATCTAGTTCTTATTGCAGTGCACTAGTTCTTGTTGTAAGTGGGTCGTTGCTTCACCTGTTATCTCCTTCTATGATATGTTGTTGTTATCCCTGTGTTCCAAATGTTACCTAGTCATCTCTGCCTTGGTGCTAGCTGCACATTCAGTGAAGTCTACCATTTGTGTGTCACTGCATGAACATCATGCTGGTTAGACGATCTTATCCATCCAAATGTTGACTAAATAGTACAACTAGGGTATGCTCGGTTGGAACTTCAGGAGAGAAGACCTCTTTAGAAATCCTCTACTACTATCAACTTCATGATAGTACATAGCCTTTGTTAAATGTTGTTTGGCTGCAAGGGAAGTGCTTCTCAGGCACTCTATTGAATCTGCAGTAGGCCTGAATCAAGACTGCACATTTCCACCGTTCACAAATCCATGTCAACACCTAAGCAGATACCTTGCACTGTACTGATTTTTTGAAGCATGAATAGTGATTTATGTCAAATGACATGTTTTCATCATTTTTTAGTTATTTGCATCTGGAGAACTTGTAGCATGATCGGAATTTTGAAAAGTAGAAATTGAGGGGGGCAAGCATGAAATTGAACGGGACAAACTTGAAATTGAGCGGGCCAAACTGCAAATTGAGCGGGACAAACTGGAAAATGAGCGAGACACTGGAAATTGAGTGGGCCAAACTGGAAATTGAGCGGGACAAACTGGAAAATGAGCGGGACAAACTGAAAATTGAGTGGGCCAAACTGAAAATTGAGCGGGACAAACTGCAACTTGAGCGGGCAAAACTGGAAATTGAGCGGGCTAAACTGGAAATTAAGCGAGACAAACTGGAAATTGAGTGGGCCAAACTGGAAAATGAGCTGGACAAACTAGAAAATGAGTGGGCAAAGCTGGAAATTGAGCGGGCCAAACTACAAATTGAGCGGGCCAAACTGGAATTTGAGTGGGACAAACTGATAAATGAGTGGGCAAAACTGGAAATTGAGCGGGACAAATTGGAAATTGAGCGGGCCAAACTGCAAATTAAGCGGGCCAAACTGGAATTTCAGCGTTACAAACTGGAAATTGAGCAGGACAAACTAAAAATTAAGCGGGTCAAACTGGAAATTGAGCGGGACAAACTGGAATTGAGCGGGCCAAACATAAAATTGAGCGGGAAAAATTGGAATTTGAGCGGGACAAACTGGAAATTGAGCGGGCCAAACTGGAAATTGAGTGGGACAAACTGAAAATACAGTGGGACAAAGTATAAAGTTCATTTCATCATCCATCAAAATTACAAAGTATGCTATACATCCACCCATGCACCAAAATTTCCATGTCTGTGCATTTCAGTTCGATTTCTTTCTCTAATCACGATAGCCATGAGAGGGTTGATCCGAGGGATGGGTTGATTGCAAAAGGGCTGATTAAAACTATATTAGGTTATCTTGCTGGCTAGTATAATGATTTCAATATTAGCAAGATAACCCAACATAGTTTTAATCGGCCCTTTTGCAGTCAACCCATCCCTCGGATCAACCCTCCCAAGGCCAGCTTAATTAGAGAAGGAACTCGGACTGAAATGCACAGACATGAAAATTTTTTACATTCAAAGATTACTATAAACCTCATACAATGTATATTCAACGATGTATATAAGGAAATTAATACATCGTATAATATAACATCTTTCCAAAATTCCTCCTATGCCCTGGACAAATATCATCTATGGACTAGAGACAAGTAATCATATGTTATTGACTTCCTCCAATCAGCGGTGAATTTTTGCATGTCTGTTCCCGCCAAGGTGAAACCGCTACACAAAATATCGATGAATTTCATTACGAATATGCCGCAGTCATAGCCATTGTGATGCTTCAATGTAGATTCATCTACTCTGACGGTCTACTTCTTCCCTTCAAGCGCAGTACTGTCTCCAGTGGCATGGAAGAGAATGGGGAGTGCATCAGTCATGTTCTTCATCTGCTGCTTATACTTCTGCATTACATTTGTGCATAAGCTATCCACAACAACGATTTCTCTTACTCTAGGATAGATGACCGGCAAAAATCAATGTGAATTGTCATGATTTATGAGCGCATAAACCTGTCTATGATTCACAAAATAATATATTAGTCAAAACATGATAGAACACATAACAGTAAGAGATGATGTTCTGTGAGGAGTGCACTACCCGTTCATAATACCAAATCGCTTTGGCATATGGTTTATCTCGCTGCTTGACAATTGCATAGGCCATGTTCAACTGGCCTATTAACGAGGCCCGTTCTGATGCCGATTTGGAGGCTCGGTATGCAATCAAAACCGGCAAACACCCCTCAAGGCTTTGCTGTTACAAACATGATCAAAATTCAATACATGTAAGAAAATAAAATCTTCAAACAGATTAAGGATTGGCGAAATAAACAGTTATCGTAAAAAGGACAGAACTTGCAATCCTGAGGATATGCTATTGAAAGGCCGTTATGCCTTTTCTCAAGGAACTCGATGTATATGTTGATAGCCTAATCAATGGAATAGTATGATTTAGTCATAGATTAATATAGCAAATAATTATATGTTAATCAATGCATATAGAAAATAAATTAGTAATGCTCACCTCGCTATTAACCCACGCATCCTTCATCTATATCGTACTGAACCATTTCTATGCTGGCATGTCCTTGTTTGCTTCATACCAGTCCTCTGCCTCTTTCACCTCCTGCGTGGATAGTACTTTGAAAAGATCCATATGTAGAAGAAATGGTATCGGAGAAGTAGCAAAAGCGGTTACTTGCTTGGGTTCGGGAACCGCCCCATGGGTTGTATCGAATGCAGACAGGAACAAGTACGGAGACATCTTGTAATATGACGGCTTCAGTATCCTTTTGGTTCTTCTTTCATAAACGGGATGAGAAGTGGATGCATTCAATACATTACCTTTGGTATTACTATACGATTGCACATCTAGATCCCCATATCCAAGTTCTTTATCGTCAATATCATTTACTTCCCCTCTCTTCCTCAACTCCTCACCCTCCTCCTCTAGCACAAAACATCCCTTCTGTGTACGACTACCTTCCTTCTCCTTATTAAACTTCTCCCTCTCATTCGCTAACTTTTCCTTCTCCTCAAAAAATAAATCATTTTCCCTCTTCAATTGTTCTTTCTCTTTCAGTAACGTCTCCCTCTCATCAAACATTGCTTCTTTCCTCCTTATCTCTTTCATCTCTTTTCTCAATTTGTCTCTCCTTCTTCAATTCCTCTCTCTCGTTCTTAACTCTTCCCTCTTAATCCGAAATTCTTCCATAAAAATAATATTCTTCATAATACCCACCATCTGTCCCTCTCCCTCCACGCCTTTCTCATCGTTATCATCTGACTCGTCATCCTCCTCATGATCAATATCATTGCCCTCCTCATCATCTTCCTGGGTCTCAGTGAGCTACAAAATGTATAGATGGATATGTCAAAATAAGGATACCTTTACAATAACAAATAAAATATAGTTCATTTTTCATAACATCTCACCTGAAAACTGTCACGCACCGAACGAACGGCATCCGTTTCCCATTCTCGTAACGTTGGTTCTAATTTTATTACTACTGATGTCTGCAAAAGAACAAAAAGTAATGTTAAATATAAAAGCATATACGTCAAGTTAAGCAAAGTAAATAAAAGAGATATATATATAAACTTACAGCTCTACTCTCGAAAATAGCACGTATTCTCTTGTACCTTCAACCCTTCTAACCTCGATATTGAATGAAGCGTGAAATTTGATGGGGAACGTACGAAACAAAACACTCTTGTAGGGCCAGTAATATCTCTACTGGCCATACCTGTTAGAATGAAATTGCACCAGGTTAAAATCCAAAATTGACTATAAATGGAAAACATATAGAAAATAAAAGGTGTTCTTACTTATAGAGAAGGACGCAACCATATACAGTGTATCGAGGGGAACTTGATGTGGCAACAACAAATTCGATTCCCTGCAATATTGTATTGTATCCCAAACTACCCTAGTTATACCTATAGAAATCATCTAACGAGTCCACCAGGTGAATATAATCCATGTTGCACCTGGTTTTCGATTCGGTTCCCATAAGAAAGTACTCCACAACTAGAAGTAGGGTAACCTTCATGACGTTCTCATGCTTATTGGTGTCAACTAATCTCTCAAACACGTCCATTAGGTGCTTCTTTAATACTGGATATTCTTTGAAGTAATTGTCTCTTAATGTACTCGTAGTGTAAGAAATCTTTGGTATAGTAAAATCTCCAGTCTTAAGACCGGTAATGAGGGCGAAGTCCATCTCGGTAAACTGCAATCGCCTCCCCCTGATCTCTAATACTAGATCACCTTTGTATCTTACAAAAAGAACGTGAATTAGAGCCCCTATAAATCTAAAGGATGTAATATGCAATAGAAACGAGAAAGGGGATTGCCTAAACAAATTTAGCTGACTATCGTGCTTCTCTACTCCACCCTTCACCTTGTCAAACCACCATGTCAGTGTACACCTAGATGTTGGGTTGGAGATTACGGCAGAATATTCGTTGCCTGAGAGATGAATTGAAAAACATATCAAACATAAAATTCACAAGATAAACGTAGTGGACAAAATCAGACATAATTGAAAACAATGTATGTATGATCTTATGAATAGGTTTGATAACAAACAAACAAGTTATCCCAATGACCATGGTGATCTATTATTGACATCCTTATACATTGGTGATCTAACATTCATGGACAATGATAGTGTTATGGTTGATGAGTTTATAAAGGCTACTTCATAAAATTGAAATGACAGATATGGGTCTTATGGCATATTATCTTGAATCAGGATAAATTAAATAGATGATGTAATTTTTACATTTAAGAACACGTATATTCATAAAACTCTAAAAATCTTTGATATGAAAAATTCTAAATTAGTGTGCATGCTCATAGAAATTATGTTGAAATTGAGCAACGACAAGAAAAACAATCTAATAGATCCTAAAGGGCCTCAAGTTGTCGATTACAAATTTTAAATGCTTGACTCATACTAGCCTAAACATTTTGTATATTGTGGAATTACTTAATTACCAGATGAAACTTCTAAGTTAGATTCATCTACAAGTAGGGAAAAAGATTTTGCATCATTTGAAAGGTATACTTGATCATGATATTTATATGTATGCTAAAGAATATGGACTTTTTTTTTATTCGCAAATAGTGATTAGGTAGGCCAATTTATATAGACAATAAAAAAGTACGTTAGGTAACTTATTCTATGTTCGAAACGGTTCATTCACATAATTCTTAAAAAAGTATGATGTGATAACAAACAAACATCACTGTTGGGCCCACTATGGTTTCAACGGTGGAAATCATTATGCCCACTGTTTCCCGTGGTAAAATCCACTTGATCTTTTAATATGCGTCAATTTGGGGCTAAACCGCTTAAATTAGATGGAAAAATGGATGGACGGTGTGGATATACTACGGGCCAAACTGGAAATTAAGCGGGCCAAACTAGAAATTAAGCGGGACAAACTGAAAATTGAGTGGGACAAACTGGAAATTAAGCGGGCCAAAGTGGAAATTGAGTAGGACAAACTGGAAATTGAGCTGGCCAAACTGGAAATTGAGCGGGACAAACTGGAAATTGAGTGGGCCAAACTAAAAATTGAGCGAGACAAACTGAAAATACAGTGGGACAAAGTATAAAGTTCATTTCATCATCCACCAAAATTACAAAGTATGCTATACATCCACCCGTGCACTTCCAGCAAATATGAAATTGAGTGGGGCAAACTAGAAAATCAGTGGGGCAAACATGAAATTGAGTGGGGGAAACATGAAATCAGCAGGGTAAACTAGAAAATCAGTGGGGCAAACTAGAAAATCATTATGCCCACTGTTTCCCGTGATATGATCCACTTGATATTTTGATATGCTTCAATTTAGGGCTCAACCCTTTAAATTAGATAGAAAAACGGATGGACGATGTGGATATACTAAATGAAACGTATTGGCTACTCCCCCTGCCACCAGCCAATGGCTGGTGTTCGGTGCTCTGCGGGCCCCATCATGATGTATGTGTTTCAACCATGCCGTCCATCTATTTTTATATATCATTTTATGATATTATACAAAAAATGAGGTATATCTTGATCTCAATTGGACCACATTACAGGAAACAGTGTTTAATGAACATCAACCATTAAAAACTTTTTGGTGTTCATAAAAGTATTGGATCAAGATGATCTTTGTTTTTAGCCTTCATCTGGGTCTTTATGACGTAATAAACAGATTGGATTTCAGATAAACAGCACAGTGGGCCTCAGGATGATTTAAATGATGGATATCCAATCACTATTGTTTTCCTGTATTGTAGTACATCTAAGATTTATATCCCTCTTATTTTTAGGATAAAGTCCTGAAATGAACTTTAAAAATGGATGAACAGAATGAATGAAATACATACATCATGGTGGGGCCCACAGAGCACTGACCACCAGCCACGTACATCATGGTGGGGCCCACAGAGCACCGACCACCAGCAACGAGGCTGGTGTCAGGGGGAGTAGCTAATCCGTTTCCTATACTTGATACATTCAACGTGGGCCCAACTGAGTTTAAAATATACCTGTGGTGTGTGCTTTCTTCACTGGACCGACCAGTTTTAGAAGAAAACGAAATATTGATAATGGGGGCCAAAAAGGGTTTTTTTTTGGTCTTTCTAAAGGGGTGAAGAAAGGGGGTGAAAGCATCGGAAGTGAAGCTGCAGTGGAAAGGGAGAGGAAAAACAAACAGCTGAAAGGGAGAGGAAAAGCACAGCAGTGAAAAGGAGGGGTATTTTCGTCCTGAAATTCGGTCTCCGCACGTGCAGGTCTAAGTTGCAAAACAAAGTTTGTAGCTTTCATAAAACAGCCGGATAAAAGGTGGGGTTCACAGTCCTAAATATCTCGGAAGGAAGTAAGATCCGTTGCAAAGTGGTTTTCTTGTCTTTTTCTTCTATGAATGTCTAAGACAGTGAAGATGGAGAGTAAAAGAAGAAATATATGCCCTAGCGTAACATCAATGCAGATGGTTTCTCAAATCGAAGATGTTATGTTAGATATCTTATATCGCTAGCCGGTAAAATCTCTCTTCAGATTCAAATGTGTTTCTAAGCACTAGTTTTCTCTCATATCAGATCCCTCTTTCTATCGCAAACACTCCTCCCTCCAACCTCCTCCTGATTCCTCCATCTCTGCCATATTCTTTGAGGTTAAGGGCCTGTTTGGATGCCTGTAAGTTCTTTTAAGTTGTAAGTGACTTACCTGTAAGTCACTTACAGGTGAAAGTTACTTACAGGTAACCTGTTTGGATGTAAGTTATAAGTCACTTACAGGTAAGTTAGTTTTTCTGTTTGGATAGCCTGTAAGTTACTTACAGGTAGAAAGCTGTATATTCACATCGAGCAGAGCTTAGATTGGGGAATCATTCTAAAATGTTATAATTACATAAAAAAACATAGGATCAAATATGTTATTTTGTTAAGCCCATCAAGATGAATATTTGAGATAATTATTAAGCTAAACCAATCATCAAGTGGGCTATAAAAGTGGGCCCACAAATTCAAAATATCTATAATATGGAGTAATAACTCAATTTAAGCATTGAGAATAAACTTAAAAATATTAATAGAAAATCTAATAACTAAATTACATTACCAATGTCTTCTTTAACTATAGAAATTACATTTAAAATTTTTTACTAGGGAATCATCTTCTCCAACCATTCATTCCTTTGAATAGGATTTACATGATCTAGGAACGTAGAAGCAAAATGCGGTCTTTCCGCAAGGATTTTGTAGGCCCTATACATCATGTCAGAATCAATGGTTGTCATATTCTCCAACTCATCCCATAGTCTTCCTGCTGTTTTAGTTTTGAATGAAACATATTCATCCATTGTTTCCTGCATGCGTTCAAACTTTAGACATCAGTTCAGACACGAAGAGGGGCGCAATATATAAAATGAGTATACCAGAATTTTAAAGGGTATGACCTGCTGGATGGTCAGTTCAGACATGAAGAGGGGAGCATTTTAAAGGGTATGACCTTGCTAGATGGTCCAGACTGGACGGTTACATGACAACTTCCAGACATGCTTCTTGATTTCATGAACACCACATATTAAGTGGAGAATGCAATAGGCAGCCTCACATTAAGAAACTAATGCTAATACGTAATGGAAAAAAGAAACTATATGTTTGATTGTGCTAAGTTCATACAATTTCTAATCATCGAAAAAGTTAAAAGTTTGCATTTCAAGCAAGGTTCCCAAATAGCATATATAAATATGATAAACGTCAATTAGCATTTAGCATACAACCTATTCCATCTATAATGGTAAAGATGTGTACACGGATATATGCAATACTCCCAACAAATCATATTTGACAGAGGTATGTATATGGGAGCTCTATTCCTGGCAAACCATATAGTGGATGGCATGATACAACAGGCATTGGATGCTCTCAATATGATCAACCAACTCCTATTGTCATGTAACCGTCCAGTCTGGACCATCCAGCAAGGTCATACCCTTTAAAATGCTCCCAATAGTCAATACAGAGCTTCTGCATGGACAACTAAACTGATTTCATGAGATGTAAGCAAAAATATTCAATCGGCACATGATTTATCCAATCGGCTATGAAATGGTTTCAAGACCCTGAAGATTTACAGGGCAAAAGAAAATCTTGTGGACAGGAGAACCCATACTAGGAGCCGAAGAAAAAAAGCTAGTAAAGAAATCCAACATGATTAGAACTAATGTAGTAAATCTAGAAAAGAAGAAAACACACCAACAGAAGCCCAATGCATGAAATCAAGAAACAAGAGAAGTTGTAAACAGAAACCAATGCACATAATGAAAATAATAAAAATTCAAGGAAGCCTGTGAAACCATGAACAGAAACCAAAAATCACGAAAATAGGAACCTGCGAACAACATCTAAGCCAATAAAACAAGAGAACATGCCTGAAGAGAAACTAATGAAGAAAACTGAGATGACAAGTGAACCAATGAAAAACTAAGAGAGAGAATGAGAAAGCAGCGAAAATAAACAAATGAAAAACCAAGAAAACAAGAGAAGGCAGGCAAAAAATAATGTAAAAAGAAAATGAAGAAACCAAGAGATACAGTGAGTAGAAATAAGTGGCAAAACCAATAAAATAGAGAACTGCAACAGAAACCAATGCAACCATGAAAGAAAAACACCAAGCAAACAAAAACAAATTATGAAATTCCCAGCAGGTAACAATTGGCTATGAAACCATATTAGGACTGGTTTCATGAGATGTAAGCAAAAATATTCAAGATGCACCATTGATATTTAGGACCACTTTCAATGCAATCCCAAATTAGGATTGGTTTATCCAATTCGTCCATCTATTTCTTCGTCTAAAATTAAGTATTAAAATGGATGGACAGTGTGGATCAAATACATATATGATGGTGGATCCACAAAGTTTATGCATTACTCAGCACATGATTCCTTCCCGCATAATACTCAGCCGTGCACCATTTGGCAAGAGTTCTTTTGAGAACTTTTTGAGAACTCATAATACGTGATTTGAGTCCAAAATCCAAATGGTCTACGTTAAGCAGAACCCCATGAAACCCCCATTAGCCAACTTATACTTTGATCTAAAATATTGATGGGCCATGAAAAAAGAAAACATTTTCCTACCTTGATTTGCATCTCTCTTTTCTATGGCCCACCAGAGTTTTAAATCAGGGCGCAAATTGGTCCCTAAACGTTTTCATGGGATGCTGCATCACATGGACCGTTTGGATTAGAGGCCCATAACAGGTATGAAAAAATGCGCACGTGCGCAGATGTGCTAGCGTGCCTTATATAGTAACATCAAACCACTCCCGTTTTCAAAGGAGAAAAAAAGGGTGGATGAAACTCTACCGTTTTGAGAGGAGAAGAGATGGAAGGCACTATGCAGCGAGAGATTGCAGAGACGGATAGAGATTGCAGAGACGGAGAGAGATTACAGAGAGAGAGGGGGAGAGAGATTGCAGAGAGGGAGAGAGAGAGAGCTTGAGATGGAGAGACGAAACCTGCAATCCCCTTTTTATAGAAGCTTATCAATGGTGGTTGTTGGTGTGGTAAATGGCAGTTGTTGGTGCGGTAATAATGAAGCTTTGCTGCAGTAATAGTGTTGTGGGATATGGATTGGCTGAACTGTTGTAACGCTTGCTGGAGTTCCTTCAATGGCTGCTGCTTCCTCTTCATTGGCTGGAGCTTCATGGCTATAATGGTGGTTGGTGGGTTGGTGCGTTTCTCCCTCTTCCCCTCTTTTTAAAAATATGACCGTTGACAGGCATCTTACAGGCTCAACGTTTTAGTTGTCCATGCAGAACCATTGATTCAAAGGAGAAAAAAAGGGTAGATGAAACCCTACCGTTTTAGGAGGAGAAGAGACGGAAGGCAGTAACTGCAGCGAGAGATTGCAGAGACGGAGAGAGATTTGGTGGATTGGTGTGTTTCTCCCTCTTGCCCTCTTTTTAAAAATCTGACCGTTGAGCCTGTAAGTGACTTATAGGAAAGTGACTTCCCACCCCCATCCCCCTGTAGTTTTTTGGTAGATTTGCCTGTACTTACAGGTGATTTTTCTCTCCCAAACACTACTTGTAAGTAACTTCCCTATAAGTAACTTCCCACTTACCCAACTTACAGGCATCCAAACAGGCCCTAATATTTTGTCATGGCACTACTACCCACCCGAATTTGCTCCTGTCGACAAACCTAATTCCGGAGTCCCCGACCCATTTCTTTCTTTCTTAGGAAGAGACTTCTTGGTATCTCATTCCAGCAACTGTCTTCTTCTATGTGAACGTCTACCTGATTATAGAAGAGGTTACAAATACATCACATACTGCGTTTGCAACCCCACCACTAAGGAATATGTTCTTCTTCCACAACCTATACAACAACCGTATTTTCCCATCAACAGCATTAGCATCGCATTCGACCCATCCAAGTCCGCCCACTACAAAGTAGTATGCATATCAGGTACAAAAAGCTCTCATTGCTGTGTAAATATCTATTCTTCCAAGACAGGTTTGTGGAGACTCTCAGAACAAGGTCCTAGGATCCATAGGATGTGTAGGAAGGGAGTGTTTTGGAATGGCGCACTGCATTGGACAACAGGTTGTTATCAATCAACTCTCTCTTTCCATGTTGAAAAGGAATCCTTTCAGACAACCAAACTGCCCCCAAAACCGACACCATTAGAGATTCCTCGGATATATAAATATTTTGGAGAGTCAAACGGACATTTATACTTGATAGAGACTTATAATGTGATGGTGACTGAATTCCATATCTTGGAGATGAAATCTGACTACTCGCAGTGGTCTGTGAAGTATAGTGTTAATTTCGATTCAGTGTTGAAGGCATATCCTGAGATGTTGGTGCCTTCTGTACTCTTCTACTCAGAAAAAGATTTGAAGGACCCGTGTCTTAGAATTTCATTTACTGGATTACGTTTTCTTGTTCGAGAAGGAGGAGAACTAGTGTTGTGGATGTGCATTCCTGGAAAGATCATTTGGTATCGGATTACAGATGGGACCTTTGGGAAGTATTGTGATTTGGCGACTCGGATGTATGGTGGTTGTTATTTTGGTGGCTATTCGTGGCTTGAAGTTCATTCATACTCAAATACTCTCTCATCCATTCGACCGACATCTTCTTAATATTTGCAATTGCCGTCCTTATGATTTATTGGGTTTTTATTTTTTATTTTATTTTATTTTATTTTAAAGGTAACACTACCAGGGATTGAACTCTGGATCACCCACATGCACTACATCATCTCTACCAGCTTGTCTAACAAGGGGAAGATGAGAAAAAGACCAATAGATTGTTAAGAAAATATATAGTTTCCATTTTATGACAGTTTATCTACCCATTGTTTTTAATTTTTCCATATTCTTTGTTTCTGTTTTTTTGAATGTTATTCCCACGGATGGCAACCCATTTCTCTCACCCTACTCTCCCACATTACCCTCTCATATAGAACATGACAGAGGAAAATAGAGAAGGCAAAGAAAAGAAAAAGGGAGAGAAGAAGAAGAGAGAAAAGGTGAGGACATTTGTCACACGGTTAGAGTGATATCATTAGAGTTTGAACTGATTTATGAACATTTGGTTCAATCTAGGGAAACTGGCCAAATTGTGATTACATATCCTTGTATTCGTAACGAGGAGCAAGCTTGATATCACTGCAACATCCTTTAGAATTCCAATTTGAAAGGGAAGTAAGTCCCTTAATATGAGTGCCAAAGCAAATTTATCATTTCTAATTTATTAGACAAATTATTGCTATCTGAACTAAAAAGGCTCTCAAATGCACCTTTGGGGATCGTTTCGATGCCTGTAAGTTTTATTTGTTGTATAGGGTCTACAGGTAACTCACTTGCAGATGGTGTTTGGACAGGACTTTCAGCTATAAGTGGGTTACAAGTAAGTCACAGCTTTTAAGTGCATTTGAAATCCTGAAAAAAAAAAGTGACTTCACTTATCTATAAGCAACTTATACCTGAAACTCACTTTTAGGCGTAACTTGTTACATGCATCTAAATGACCCCCCTTAGTCTATGTATGAATGTTCCATTTGAATGGATCACACAAATAAAAATAAATGGATCACAAGCATTAAAAACAGAATTGCAACAGGAAAACGGATTCTGTGAGGAAAAAATGAGTTGAAAAGGGCCTTTGTCTCTCCCCCCAAATTCGAATCTTCCCTCTCCCTTTCCTCTCTCTCTAACAATGCCAAACCATTCCATCAATCTCTCTCTGTCTACATCACTTCCTGGCCCCAATACTATTCCAATATTCTTGAGCTTCTTTCTTCTTCGACGAGGTGGAGCTTTTTTTCTTTGATTTCAGGTAGTTTTATGATTTGGATTTGCTGATATAATTTTGATATTTGTGTTAATTGAATGGTTCTAATGTTGTGTCTAGGCTATTGTATTTGGGGAGGTTTTTGTGGAGACTTAATATTTCTTCCTAAGCATAGGTTGCCCAAGTCTAAAAAATAGACAGGTAAACATTGACCAATGGACAACATTTGATGTGCATGTCGAGCATGCTCAATGCTCAGTCCCCGCTTGATTTATGGTCAGAAGCATATAAACGGTGGGGCCCGCCAGGTCGTCAAGTGGGCCACATTTGAAAATTTGATGGGGAATATATATTTTCTATCTTTCTGTTGTTGACTTTATTTAATGTTTACTAGGCCTATTTCTGCAGACCATTGTTTGGTTGGCCCGCAGTGGAGGCAAAATGCCGAATGTCCAATGGCTAGGGTCTTTCATATTTCGGCTGTAGGGCAACCATCATGAGGCCCTTCATAAATGGTTCAGATCACCAAACCATAGTTCCCGCTTGATCAAATTCAAACAGAAAATGTGATAATATAAACTTTGAGCGGTGCTCCATCCACAACATGCTCAAAATTCCCACTGGATCTCTTTTCTGTATTTTGTTTGGACTGGATTTGTATAATGGCTCTAAATTTGTATAAGAATAATGTGATATGTTACTTTCTTTTGGTAAGCTTCTTGGATGAAAATGTATGGTTTAGCTGCATGATTCCATGCAGGGTTCACCAAATCCAGACACGCATGGAATGACACATTTAGATGACAATCCATTATGTCCAAATTGTGGGCCCTACCCAGGCATATCTTAAATTCATGAACTCGAATGTCAACATTAGAGGGATGTGACATCCTAAAAAAATATACTAATTAGAATGTCAAAACAAGATGAATTTGAAAAGGCACGGCATGGTTACCAATTATATTACTAGCTCATTCCAAGGCCATTGTTCAAACTTCAAAGAGCAGGCTTTGCATGCATGTGCATAGATAGGTTTTGATACAGTCTTTTAACGCCTATATAAGAGGATTTTGTTCCATGTTGGTAGTTGCGCTGTCTCAAGTTTCCAGTCAACACTGAGTTCTCAGTAGGGGACTACATAGCAGATGTACCTTGTCATCATCACAATGGGCACATGGGCATTGATCAAGACAGTCCATGATGCATTGGTGGGCCTTATTTGTATGGTTCGCACCATGAAAACAAACCATATACAACCATGGACTCACTAGCATCCTTGAACCATACAATCTTATCAATATTCTCAAACGGTTCACAATTCACCCCCGAAAAAAAAAAATTTACTGTAAAAAATATGAAAATTTTACCTTTAATTAAAGAAGAACAAGTTCTACAGTTACAAAAGACTAAATACCCAACTTCAAGCACCAAAAGATCTTCTGTTTGTATGGCAGTCCTTGTTGGGTCCACAATCAATTGAATGCAACCTCGATAGCAAACTGAAAACTGTTAGACACCTCACATACCTTGTATATCTTGTTACCTTGTATATCTTATTTCTATAGATAGGAGATACTGCGTTTACTTCTTTCCTTGTATAGACGGTTGTAATCTCTATATATTCAACCACATTGGGTTGTCTTAAATACATAGAAAATCTTCTGCATCTCTCAGTTTTCATGGTATCATAGCCAAGTTGATCCGAAACCGTCCCTGCGTCGTCCGTTCCTCACCTCTGCTGCGTCTGGCAAGTGCCTCTGCTCATCCGACCGCCCTTGCGTCGTCCGGCCGTCTAAACTACGCCGTCCGACCGCCCCTGCTGCATCGTCCGGCAATTCCTGTTGCGTTCGGACATTGTTCCTGCTCATCCGACCTCCCCTGCATCGTCCGGCTGTCCTTGTTACGTCATCCGTTCACCCTTCTGCTTCAGATCTGCTCGTCCGACCCTGCTGCGTCGTCCCCACGCGCCTCTGCTCACCTCTGCGCCTGTCCCTGTGCTCCTCTGCTCATCCCTGCTCGTCCGACCAGCTCTTGCTCGTCCGGCAGCCCTTGCTTGGCCTCTGCTTGTCCAAATCAAGGTTCAGATCCAACGCACTCTGCTCGTCCAGATCCTGTTCGGCTAGATTCAACCTCTGCTCATCTAGATCCAGATCCAGATCCCTTGCTGTACGGTACATCCAAGATTCAACCTCTGCTCATCCAGATCCAGATCCAAATCCAGATCCTTTGCTGAACAGTACATCTGAAACTTGTGTATTCCATTACTTCAGATCAATCAATGGATAAAGACTCTTCATGTACAGAAGCCTCACGTTGTAGTTTTGATGGTACCAACTATTCTTTATGGGCCATCCATTTTAAGAACTTCCTCAAGGGTCGCAGTTTGTGGGGACTACTGGATGGATCTGTTACTATCCCCACAGATGCCGCCAAATTAGATGATTAAGAAATAAATAATAGACGGATTATTACGTGGATTCTCGATTCAGTTGATCGGTCCATTGCTGTTGGACTCACGCCTCATCGCACTGCTAAGACGATGTGGGAACATCTCCAGTCGATTTATCAACAGAGTAATGCGGCCCGGTTATACCGTCTGGAACAGGACTTGTTACCCTTACTCAGGGTAACGATAGTATTCAATCATTTTACTCCAAAATTGTCACAATTTGGACAGAGATGACTATGATAGATCCAACATTTCCTCATGACTTTAAAATATTCCAAACTATGCGTGAGAGTGCGCAAGTTCGTCAATTTCTTATGAAGCTATGTCCGAAATTTGAGCATTGTCGGGCTACTCTCTTGAACCGTAGCCCTACTCCTTCATTAAATTCGGTTATTAATGATTTCTTGGCTGAGGAACAACGACTGAAAGTTCTCTCAACTCTGGGCTCATCTGATATGGTGCTTGCTGTGTCCATAACTCCACCAACACGTGGTTCTGGTTCCTCTCCCTTGACTTGTCGCGGGTGCAACAAGGTGGGACATGTTGTCTCTCAATGCAAGGAATGGTGTGCTTATTGTCAACGGACTGGTCATGGTATTCAGGACTGCCGTACACGAGCTTATACATCTTCTTTCGGCCGTGGACGTGGTGGCTGTGGTCGTGGCCGTGGTAGTGCTCTCTCGGCTACGGCTGCCACTATTTCTTCCGAGACATCTGTTAATGAGTCTGCATCTACTACTTCTGTTGAAGGTCTTTCATCTACATTGACTCCTGCGATGCTCCAACAAATTGTTCAGGCCCTTTCTGCCGCCGGTATGTCAGGTATATCCCCATCTTTTACATGGTTCTTCGATTCGGGTGCTTCTAATCATATGACCGGTGATGTATCCCATCTTCGTGACATTCATCCCTATACCGGCAATCAGGCTATTTCTACTGCGGATGGCACTAGACTGCCTATTCAGTCCATTGGATCATTGACTTTCTCTCCTTCTGCCCATCGCAAGTTCACTCTTTATGATGTGTTTCATGTCCCTAACCTCTCCTCCAATTTAATTTCAGTTGGTCAACTCACTTCCAATAACTGCTTAGTCATATTTCTTCCCAACTGTTGTTTTGTGCAGGATCTGGCAATGGAGAAGGTACATGGGAAGGGTAGGCGGCATGGTCGTCTGTACGTGCTTGATTTTGATCAATCTATCATCCCGGCTCGTTGTTTCTTTTCTCCATCTTCATCAGATATTACTTCAGCAAATAAAATGTGGAAACTGTGGCACTTTTGCCTAGGTCATCCACATTCGGATTGGTTACTTCAGTTAATTTCATCTGGCATGTTAGGGAATATTTCTCTTAATAAAAATGATTTAGATTACTCTTGTTCTTCCTGTTGTCTTTCAAAAAGTAAGTGTATTCTCTTTTCTTTAAGTACTACAAAAACATCTTCTATATTTGAACTTATGCATACAAATGTTTGGGGTCCATCACCAATTATGTCCCTCTCTGGGTTACAATACTATGTTATATTCATTGATGATTTCACACGATACACTTGGATTTACTTTCTGCAATCAAAGTCACAGGTTTTTGAAAAATTCAAGTTATTTCACTCTATGGTAGAGACTCAGTTTCGGGTTCTAGTTCAAACTCTCCGCTCTGACTCAGGGGGGAATATCTCTCAACCGAATTTCGTACCTTTCTTCAAGGTTATGGGATTATTCATCAGACCACCTGTTCTGATACTCCACAACAAAATGGGGTGGCTGAACGGAAAAATCGTCATATTGTTGAAACTGCCAACACTCTGATGACAGCTATGAGTGTTCCTCGTTCTTTCTGGGCGGAAGCTATGTTACATTCAATCTACTTGATTAACCGGATGCCAACCAAAGTTCTGAATGGTAAATCTCCCTACTTTGTTCTCACCGGCTTACCTCCTGCATATTCCACACTCCGTGTGTTTGGTTGTATTTGTTATGTTCACCTGGCTTCACGTGAATGTAATAAACTATCTCCAAAATCGGTCAAATATATGTACTTGGGATTTAGAGAAACTCAAAAAGGTTTTCGATGTTATGATCCTGTTTCTCGTCGTGTTCGGGTTTCACGACATGTTGTTTTTCTTGAACATATTGCCTTTCATTCATCTCTTCCTCCTCCGCACACTCCAAACTCTTCTGGTCTAACCACCTTTCCTGATATTCCGTTTGCCTCGAGTACTCTCCCTCATCCATTGCAGGTATACTCACGTCGACCACGTACAGATCCACCACCTATTACTCAACCCGAACCTACTGTACCTATTGCGGATCCTAAACCTACCTCGATACATCGTTCTGCTCGTGAACATCGAGCGCCTAATCGCTTGATATGCTCTATGTCTGTCATGAATGCTATTCTGGATATTATTTCTATTCCTACTTTATACTCTCAGGCAGCCACTCATGATTGTTGGAAGAAGGCTATGGCAGAAGAACTTGCGACATTGGATGATAACCATACGTGGGACATTGTCACTCAACCCACTGACCAACAGCTAATTGGTAGCAAATGGATTTATTCTGTCAAGCTCAAGTCTGATGGATCATTAGATCGATACAAGAGTCGACTTGTCGCTCAGGGATACAAACAAGAATACGGAATTGATTATGATGAGACATTTGCTCCCGTGGCCAAGATGAAAACTGTTCATACTCTTTTGGCAATATTTTCTGTTCGCTCATGGCCACTCACTCAGATGGATGTGAAAAATGCTTTTCTTCATGGAGACCTCCAAGAAACTGTATATTTGAAACCTCCTCCTAGCTCTTTAATTCCTGACAATAAGGTATGTCGCCTAAAGAAAGCTCTGTACGGCCTCAAACGGGCACCTCGGGCATGGTTCCAACGCTTTCACGATGTGGTTACGGGTGCTGGCTTCACTCAAAGTGGTCATGACCCATCCTTATTTTTGCGCACCACTGCTCATGGCATTGTTATTATTCTAGTTTATGTTGATGACCTCCTACTGACTGGTAGCGATGCTACTGGCATTTCGGCTTTAAAGGAAGTTCTGCAATCATCATTCAAGATGAAAGACCTTGGCCATCTTACATATTTTCTTGGACTTAAAATTTCACGTTCCAACCGTGGGATTCTGGTCAGCCAGCGTAAATATACTAAGGATCTTCTCACCTTAGCATCACTGACGGATCAGAAGATGGTTCAGACTCCTTTAGAATTTAACGTTCACTATGGTCGTGATGATGGTGATCTACTTACACAGCCCGATTTATACCGCCGTCTGGTTGGGAGTCTGGTTTACTTAACTATGACTCGCCCTGATATTGCCTACGCTGTCCAAGTCGTCAGTCAGTTTGTTTCTGCTCCTCGAACTCTTCATATAACTGCGGTGTTACGCATCCTACGGTACCTTCGTGGAACTCTAGATCGATCTCTGTCTTCTCCTCCACGGCAACTCTAGACCTTCGTGCTTATTCAGATGCTGATTGGGCCGGATGCGCTCTCACGCGAAGATCTACTACTGGCTACTGTGTTTTTCTCGGCACTTCTCTCATCTCTTGGAAGTGTAAGAAGCAGGCCACTGTTTCCAAATCAAGTACAGAAACCGAGTATCGGGCGATGTCTGCTGCGTGTAGTGAGCTTGTCTGGTTACGTGGACTTATTTCAGACTTGGGCATTCCTCTACCGAATCCTACTCCACTCCATGTTGATAATCTCAGTGCTATTCAGATCGCCTCTAACCCAGTTTTTCATGAACGAACGAAGCATATTGAAGTTGACTGTCACTTTATTCGTGAGAAATTTCAGTCTGGGCTCATTTCTCTTCCACATGTTGCATCCCATGATCAGATTGCTGACATTCTCACCAAATCCCTTACGTCTGCACATCACTCGTTTCTTGTTGGCAAACTATTACTTGTCGATGACCAGCATTAGTTTGAGGGGGGATGTTAGACACCTCACATACCTTGTATATCTTGTTACCTTGTATATCTTATTTCTATAGATAGGAGATACTGCGTTTACTTCTTTCCTTGTATAGACGGTTGTAATCTCTATATATTCAACCCCATTGGGTTGTCTCAAATACACAGAAAATCTTCTGCATCTCTCAGTTTTCAAAAACAACAATCAATTATTTCGTGACCATAGCTTACACTTGAGCCCAACTCTAAACATACACCAGTAGCTTATCCATGAGATGTGTGCATTGTTAGTCAAACATGTGTTTTTAGCTTAGAGCTTGTTTGAAAAGCAGGAAAAGAAAAGAAAAGAAAAACTGTTTTCCTTTGACAAGACATCTTCGTATGTTTGTTTCAAACTAAACAAATGTAATACATGAAGTAATTGTTAGCCTTTTCCACCGTAGCAATGCTATAAGTAGAATATTCAAGGTGACCATTGTCTAATGCATCAAAGAGCTCCACTTGTGAAACAAACATACCCCTATAAACAAAATCAATTTCTCAATAGCACCGATGGAAATAGTCATTACAATTTCCTCTCTTTTTTTTCTCTTTTCTTTTCTTTTCCCACTTATTGAATGGGTCCTTATTGAAATCTAAATATTCACCTGAACTTCAAAGTGCAAGTGCGGACTTCAAGGTTTTAGTGTGTGCTAACATTCACAGGAGGTGTTCCAGGTTTGTAGTACCTACGGGTTAAGAATCATACTGAAAATATTATTACCGAGCTTCAAGTTAACTCGTAGGAACATACCATAGTAAGAAATTAGAAAGTCTGCATCATTTTTATCTATATTAGCATGGTAGAAAATAAAATTCAGCAGATTACTGCTTGCCCATTATGTATTTTGGAATAGAGTTCCATGTCCTAAAGCAAAAGAAGCCACTCAGTTATTTTAGAAGAACAAATAAGATGGCTTAGCAAGCAATGACAACTTCATATGCATTTCATGTAATTTCAAATGCCATGGAACTGAATGAGAACAAACATATAACATTGAAGATGTAGAAAGGGAAACATTGGAGAGGAGGAAAAAAAATATGGTCCATATGGTGGGAAAGGAACAATAGCTGTTTCAACAATGGCGGCAGACAGTTTTCTGAGGTTCTTAATAGGGCAAAATCTCCCTTGTAATTGAATGGGCTTTATCTTCCCTGAGTTTTGGGGGGAGTTATAATCCCATGTTCCTTGTACATTTGTAATTTTTGGCTTCGGCCTGTTAGTTATAATATTATCACCATTGAAAAGAGAGAGAGAGAGAGAGAGAGAGAGAGAGAGAGAGAGAGAGAGAGAAGGGGTTTCCAAAGTGCATCCAAATGCACATTAAAAATCTCAGTTGGGCTAAAAGTGGGGTTTATACCTCAAAAGCCCCTTCAGAAGGTGTGTGCATCTAAATGACCCTAAGAACTGACAGAAATCTGCTAAAAGAAGCCATTTTTGCTAACATTGATATGATGAGTTGAATTTCCATACTCATGTCAGCATTTTAAAGCCTATTTTGGCAGTTGGGATGGTGAAATGGGGTTTCCATTTTGAGGAGAAAGAGACATTTGGGTTACATTTTCAAACTTACACATCTTCTCTCTTCATGGCTATACATACCTCCTTCCAATTGATTAAATGATACTTTCACCTTTTATCCTTACCTTCCCAAAAGAAGTTAACGTTGAAATCCTTTAAATTTGTTTATGACAACCTTCAACATTTTAAAAGAGATGTCGTAAACTGAGAGAGTAGAGGGGGAAGCTTTAACGAACGTCGGGAGATTAGATGGAAGGCTTAATTCTGTAGAGAATCCACTCTCCGCTAATCGGTTGAGAAGTGCTTGATCTTAGTCTCTCCCTCCGGGATAAGTAATAAAAAAAAAACATGTCCCATTTATCCCCAAATTTAGTCTTGCATGATCATGAACTTTCACCATCACTTCCATTATATCCCCCTTCATCACATCCCCTTTGATAGTGGAAGAATACAAAAGAGAATCCATCCAACCTTAGTACTTTGCTTTGCCAAGGTCCATACAACCTTTTTAATATCCTCTTCATCAATTTCTATCTCTAACCAATCTCTATTCGATGCCATCAAGTGGTCTTCGATGCATCGAAGTTTTAATGCCATCGATAAAATATGAATTTCTTGCTGGACATATTTGACTTCCCTTCGATAACATTAAGAGAATTTTCGATGTCATTGAAGACTCCCGAGGTTTGCTCGATGGGATTGAGCACCACTTGAAATATGATGTTTTGGACGTATGTTTTTATAGTAGCTTCGCACATCTTCCAACCTTACTTATCATGTTCTAATTAGGTTCCTAAAGCTAAGGAATGATTAATAAAGTTTACCTATTAAGCTAAGATTATCTATAGGTTCAAGGGTTAGTGTCACGCCCCAAACTCGGAAACCGGGCTCACAAAATTCCCGATCACCGAATCTGGCGCCGACAGCCTCCGTAGAACCCCATTCTCGGCTCCCAGCGCCCATTCGCCAGGTTCCGATCCTGGGATGCTACAAGGGGAATTTTCAACATCAGTTTGTTTCGTAATAAGCATAACCAAAGGGATAACCCACAAACAACAACCAAAAACTCCATCACATTTCCACTATAATCAAAAACTTTACAAGTACAATGAGCATAAGGGAAATACAATGATGATAGACCAAAAGCTCCAAAAGATCAGCTACGCTCCCAAGCCTCAGCGCTGCTGCGATCCTACGTCACCTGCACGCAACGGTCGTGCATAAGCTTATAGAAAGCTTAGAGGGTGGTGAAAGTGTATGCTCATGGTAGTAATGCAGCTATGCAGTATCAGAGTAATGCGGAACATGCTGATGAATGCTAAGAATCCCACTAGCCGTTCCAAGGCCATGCGGTGCAAAGAATGATGTCGGCCATACCAAGGCCATGCAATGCGAAATGCAAGTCAAGCATACAAATCCTCATCTAAGTCCACATGTCAATACGGCTCAAATCTGGAATATCACCGGGGTCTAGTACACTCCAAGCCAGATTGCCGCCCCATCGCGCGCAATAAGGTGAGTGAAAAAGACCTCACTATCCGCCTGCCAATATCGGGCTCGGCTTGTCAATAGCGGACCCATTCCTCGAGCTGGTCGAACCAACCTAGCATTGCCCCCTACTCTCAAGTGTAAGGCCGCACCCCCTTCCAACCGACCACGACACAGTGGAAAGCGCAACCGTCTGGTAATCGGCACTCAGCGCTCATGCATCCACTCGGTCTAGACGTTGGAGCAACCTCCTGGTACCATAAGGGTTTAGGGACTTTCACCCAGGGATATCTATCGCACCCCATGTAGAACAATATTTCCGGTATCCAATCCTGCCAACCACGATACGTCTGTGGAGGCTACGGCCCTGATGTCGCTAGGGCATACAGTAACCAA
The DNA here is from genome assembly GCF_029962835.1 of Magnolia sinica. Taxonomy (NCBI): domain Eukaryota; kingdom Viridiplantae; phylum Streptophyta; class Magnoliopsida; order Magnoliales; family Magnoliaceae; genus Magnolia; species Magnolia sinica. The sequence goes on along the minus strand of NC_080576.1, from coordinate 19,288,942 downwards.
TCACACAATGCGAATGCATGAATCACACTATCCAGTCATGCAGCAATCCTGCGCGTATCGTGCGCTCATGTAGGGCAACACCACTTGTACGGGAGCCCCTAAACCATCTGCCCGAAGACATATACTATGATCAGGCATTTCTCATATCAAGCATACGTATGATGCATATGATTATGAATCATGGAATTAAACATGTTATATGGGATGGATGATAATCATAACAAGGATGGGCCTAGACGGCCTACACATCAGACGTACGAGCCTAACAATGGCCCCTAGGGAAAGTCATAATACGGACATTTAACCACACTATACTTGCAATGTGGACGTCAAACCACCATTGCTCCCAAGGCATAGCCCTGACGTAACATCATTACATAAATCATGTTGGGGGACTGCACATTGCAATGAACCTTAGGTACATCCCATTGGCTTTAAATACATCAAATGGGCCAAATCACATGGGCCTTATATTCATTAAGTGGGCCACATCATTGGGCCACACCAATGGGCCCTATGTGCATTGCAATGGGCCTTAACCCGTGGGCCTTAGAATGCATCAAATGGGCCTACTCACATGGGCCTTATATATCAAATGGGCCTCGCCAATCGGGCCCCCATATGTACATCAAATGGGCCTAACCCATAGGCCTCAAAACATTTTTAATGGGCCATAACCCATGGGCCTTAGAATGCATTAAACGGGCCTAATCTCATGGGCCTTATGAGTATAAAATGGATCACACCAATTGGGCCCTATATGTACATCAAGTGGGCCTCAACCCATTGGCCCCATTACATCTTAATGGGCCTCGACCCATTGGCCCCTAATGCATTAAATGGGCCCGGACCCATGGGCCTTGAATATACATTAAAGTGGGCCTCAATCTTAGCCCATAAGTGAACTGAAATGGGCCTTCCCCCACCTTTATATTATATATGATATACTATATAATATGTATACATTACATATAACATTATATATAATATAATATATATATATATATATATATATATATATATATATATATATATATATATATATATATATATATATATATATATATATATATATAAACACACACACGCATGCACCACACGCACGCACACGAGGCCCACCGTCCCTGGACGGTGGGGATAAAACACTTACATCACCACTGGCCCCACCGTCTGCCTGGACGGTGGCCATATAACACATACCTCACTGTGGGCTCCATGTGGGGCCCACCCTAAAGTTTATATTCCATCCCACCCGTTGATAGGGCCACGTAGGCCTAGATGAAGGGTGGACACAAATTTCCACCCTGATCCAGAACTTCTGTGGGCCCAAAAAGAGTTTCAAAGATGGAGGTTTAATCCCACTGTTTCCTACGGTGTGGGCCACCTGAGTCTTGGATCAAGCTGGTTTTTGGCGTGGGACCACGTCAAGGTGGGGCCCACGGCTACAGCCGTGAGAGGCTGCTGGTACGTCCGTCCGCCCGAACGCTGGCGTGCGCAGGCAGCGCTGCTGCACTCCTGACGCAGCAGCAGCTGCTGTTTTTTTTTTTTTTTGATTTTTTTTATTTCCCATGGATTTTGCAGGTGGGGTCCGCATCCAGTGAATGTACGCCGTCCAATGTTCTTCCATGGCTCACCACGAGCAAAACAAGTCCAATATTGGACATATTTCAATGTACAACCAATCAAGGAAGTTTTCAATGGTGAAAACCACCATTTGCTATGGTATGGCCCGCCTGAAGGTCTGATGGATCCCACCTTCTGGCTCAACGCCTAAAATCCTCTTGGGAAAGGAATGAACGGCATGGATTTAATACATACATCAAGGTGGGGCCTACATGAGTGGACCACTCCAAGGTTTAAAAAAATATATATATTTGTGTTCCCTTCCAGCAACGTCCAGCGTCCAGGGACGCTGGACTTTGTATGTACTTAGGAGGTGGGCCCTGCTTAGGTGGGCCACCAGGGAATGGATGGCAGGGTACTTACACATAGAAAGTGGGCTCCACTTTTAAATGATTTGGATAAAATGCCTACCTCATGGTGGGGTCCATTCAAGTGGGCCACATAATCTCATTATTACAAAAATAAAATAAATAAGATAAAAGGGAGAGAGATGGAGAGTGAGACCGTGTGATGGAGGGACCCCGGCACTATGGGCCCTCCCTTGCACTAAATCATACATCAAGTGGGTCCCATTACACGTGGGCCCATTAAATTAAAATTCAATGGTAGAGATCCCTTCTCCACTAAATCAGACGGTCTAGATGACCCTAAATATGCAAGAAAGTGAACATCATGATGGGGTCCATGGAGAGTGGCCCCATCATGGAATGATCATGATGATCCAAGTGGGCCATCGGCCACATCTTAGGGTCCAAAGCGAGATCGAAACCATTGATCGGTTGGCCTCACTTGGCCCATCTTAAAAATATCAAAATCTACCCTATCAAGACACCCACCACTTGATCTTCTTGCTCCCTTGGCTTCCTTAGCTCCTTGTGCTCCTCTTTGATGGAGGAAGATGAGAAATGGATGGTTGAGATGAGAGATGAAGGGGTGGGAAAGGTGGGCCTCACAAATGCAATTCTCTCACCATGGGAGGACCATACGTAGGAATTTTTGCTATGAGAGAGTTTGAATGAGAGAGAGACTTGTAAGGGAGAGAGAGAGAGAGAGAGAGAGAGAATGATGAGTGATGGAGTGATGGGGGATGGTTTGGGTTGAAAATTGTAAAAGGAGGTATGGTTGATGTTGAAAATGGGGAAAAAGAGGAGTGGTGAGGTGGAAAGAGGGTAGACTTTTGTAAAAGGTGGAGATGGGTTGTTGTACTTAAAGTATGGGATGCTTTAATGGTTGATTGATGGGACTAATTGTAGAGATTCCCTTGAAATCCGGAACGCGCGGTGTTTCTTCGGAATAAACGCTGATCGGTATCTTCTTGCCTGAGTATCGGTTCGGTGCGCAAGTCACGGCGTTGGAACCGCGGCGACGACGCGGTCGCTATGATATCACTTTCGGACCAAGCCGACGTCGGTGCGCGGGACCTGGCTTAGGATCGTGCGCAAACCCTGAATACGGTGCGAAGGTTGCCGGAATTTGACCGGAAGGACCGCGGAAGCTAACGGAACAGTACGGATTAGGACACGGGTCTTACAGTTAGGGTCACCAAGGCACATCATTTACCTGTTCTTCGCTCCTTGATGTTCTTGTACTATTGTGTCTTCGGTCTTTAACTTTCAAAGTCTCAACCGACTACATGACAAAATGACTCATGCGATTAACAAATAAGATATACAAATAAGTGCACTAATATATATAAGCCACCATAGTGTAAATGGATTTAAAAGGAAAGTCAATGGTAGAGCTTGGCCACGGACCAGGCCTAAGCCCTGTTAGATTTACAAGTGTACAGTATGGCATTTATTATTTAATTTTATTATTATTATGGGCCAAGTAATGTAACCAGTTTGGGGAACTAAAACACGATATTTGGTGGCCCGCTCAAATCAACCACATGCGTGAAGACAATTCAATTTACATCTCCTATCCGACGGTAGAAGTAATATGCCGACAACATGGTCCCGTTCAATTTGCGAGTGGATATGCCCTAGATAACATACATAACTTACCTCATCCCATGTTCTCTCACCTCAAATATAAGTACGGTCACAAAAGAAGGTAGTTGTGGCTTTTTCCAAAACAGAGTTGCACAACTTTATCAAGAAACAAGATTGTGCGATCCAAAACAGGGTTGTGTAGCTTTTTTTCAAAACTGAGTTGCACGGTTTTTTTTTTTTCAAAATAGGATTACGTGATTTCCACCCAAAAAAGATTGCATGGCTTTTTCCGAAAATAAGACTGCGCTGTTTTTCCTCAAAATAGGGTTGTATGGTTTTTCCTTAAAACCAGGTCGCACGGCTTTCTTCAAAACTGCATTACCATTCTCTCTCGTCCATTTCAAATTTCTCCCACGCAATCCCGTGGTGGGTAATATGACTAGCCTTGTCCACTCTAGCAATATTGGCCGACATCCTATACATAGAGCAAGAATCAGGAAGGTGGGAGCAATCATGATACCAATGTCTCTACTACAGGTGTTTGTATGCTAAGCAACCATTTCGCTAGCACACAACCTCCAAAGCTCTCCAAGCATCCACTAGACCTGTATGACCATATCGAATGGAGACAATCCCTGATCTAAAACCACTTTGTTAGCATGTACACACTTCTCTTAACAAGTTCAAATCACAAATCTTAGCAGTACATGCTCGACCACGTTAATTATGACGGTTCATACTATACATTCAAGTAGTGATACTTGATCTCATTTTCCTACATGCAAAGGTGAGTAGCTGAGGGTTTAAGGGTCACTTATGAGACTAACCTACTAGCATAATATATTGATTATATCAAATCAGGCAATGACATGAAAATTGATCTCTGAGCGGATTCCAACTCAACACATTGAACACTGGTAGGTCAATTGGTCTTGAAGTGGAGTCCAACTCAATACACCGTGCACATCGCGTTATTGCTCACGTCATACACTCAATGCCGGATCACATGCAATCAAGATTCAAGAGTATGATAACTTAATTGTGAGAAAAAGTTTGTGTGATGTCCATTCTAACGTGTCAGCTGCATTTAAATCGAGCATAAGTTAGCGAGATCAAAACTCAAGTAGGCCACACCCAAGGAAAAAATGTAAAATCATGCCCAGCTAAAACCTTTGAAATTATGTGGTGTCTTTCATTTGATGTTGTGATATTCAATCACATAATTGCTTATGCCATGAGTTATGCATTTTGGGACTGCATGCCATGGTAGCGTATGTGGTTATTGTGTTGTTGGGGTTTATGTGGTCACCCGGAGAAATATCTGACCGCATAAGTCATAGTTCTATAGCTATGTAATTGCGTAAACATTATGCGATGGTATAATCTCCCAACCGTTGGATTTCTGACTGTTAGAGCTTATTTTTTGCTTCATTTTCTTTAATTTTTTTTTACCTATAGATAGGCACCCACAACCCTTGTATTTTCACAATTTTATTACTCCCTCTTTCTCTTACTCTAATAGTCTCATCTCTTGTTCTTTCTAGTCTCTCAACTATCTTACTCTTTTACTCTTATTTTCTTTTAACATGATATCAATAAAATTAATATATTGTTTTTTTTTTAAATTTTATTTATTATTATTATTTTTTTTTTAATGTTTAGTGTATGCAATTATTTGAGTAATTGTTAGTTGACTTATCATAGCTTAAGATTCACACCCAGATCCATAGCTCAACTGGCAGCCTGAGTGGAGATACCTTGTTTCAACACTTGAGGTCTTGGTATCGATCCCTAGCGGGGGTGGCTAACATGGAGTGTGTGTACTGACAAGCTAACCAAAAAAAAAAAAGAGGCTAAAATACTATAAAATAAAAATAAAAAATCGTAGCTTAAGATTCTAATAAAACTTTCAAACACAATTCTATTTATAGTCTTTATATATATATATATATATATATATATATATATATATATATATATATATATATATATATATATATATATATATATATATATATATATATATATATATATTCTTGATTTTTTTTTGGAAGGGTTGTGATATTGACGATTATGGTTATATATAAGAATTGAAGGAAATAAAATCTTTTCATTTATTTTAGCTATTAATTGAAATACGTGGAAATGACCGTGAAGTGAAGGGAATTGACCGTGAAATGCATGGAAATGACCGTGAATCAACACGGAATCACCGGGAATGACCGTGAAATGCATGGAAATGACCGTGAAGTGAAGCGAATTGACCGTGAAATGTGTGGAAATGACCGTGAAGTGAAGGGAATTGACCGTGAAATGCGTGAAAATGACCGTGAATCAACACGGAATCGCCGGGAATGACCGTGAAATGCATGGAAATGACCGTGAAGTGAAGCGAATTAACTGTGAAATGCGTGGAAATGACCGTGAAGTGAAGGGAATTGACCGTGAAGTGCGCGGAATGACCATGAAATGCATGGAAATGACCATTAAGTGAAGCGAATTGACTGTGAAATGCATGGAAATGACCGTAAAGTGAAGGGAATTGACCGTGAAATGCATGGAAATGAACGTGAATCAAAACGGAATCGCTGGGATTGACCGTGAAATGCATGGAAATGACCATGAAGTGTATGGAAATGACCGTGAAGTGCATGGAAATGACCGTGAAGTGAAGAGAATTGACCATGAAATGCATGGAAATGACCGTGAATCATAACGGAATCGCTAGGATTGACCGTGAAATGCATGGAAATGACCATGAAGTGTAGGGAAATGACCGTGAAGTGCATGTAAATGACCGTGAAGTGAAGAGAATTGACCGTGAAATGCATGGAAATGACCGTGAATCATAACGGAATCGCTAGGATTGACCGTGAAATGCATGGAAATGACCGTGAAGTGAAGCGAATTGACCGTGAAATGCATGGAAATGACCGTGAAGTCAAGCGAATTGACCGTGAAATGCATGGAAATGACCATGAATCAAAACGGAATCGCCTGGATTGACAGTGAAATGCATGGAAATGACGATGAAGTGAAGGGAATTGACCGTGAAATGCATGGAAATGACCGTGAAGTGAAGGGAATTGACCGTGAAATGCATGAAAATGACCGTGAAATGAAACAGAATTACCAGGATTGACCGTGAAATGCATGAAAATGACCGTGAAGTGAAGGGAATTGACCATCAAATGCATGAAAATGACCGTGAAGTAAAGGGAATTGACCGTGAAATGCATGGAAATGACCGTGAAATGCATGGAATTGATCGCGAAGTAAATGAAATGAACGAAATTGACCGCGAACTGATTGAAATTGACCGCGAAGTGAATGAAATGGATTTTCGACCATCGACCTGATGGAATCTTGAAAAATAACCAGGTTAGTTGGCTAAAGTATCTTCTCCTACCCCAAAATCATATAGGGTACGTCAAGTAACTAATTTTGGTTCATAAGATATTCTTGTTAAATGAATAAAGAAATAAATGAAAAAAAGAGAGAAATTTTTGTTTATATGCTTTTATATATATATATATATATATATATATGTGTGTGTGTGTGTGTGTGTGTGTGTGTGTGTGTGTGTGTGTGTACTAGAGAAAATTGCAGGTAGAATAAAGTTCTCCATGTAAAAAAAAATTTTTAAAAATAAATAGATTGGCACTTACTACAGCTATGGCTACGGTTATAATCCGTAGCTATTAGTAAAATACCTTCAATACATATCAAATACTCTTCAATATGTATCGAAATTTACAGGATTTTTGAGGCAAACTCACTGGACAATTGTGGACCTTTTTAATTAATCGAAGGACATTCTATACATATCGAAAGACTTTCAATACATATAAAAGGAATGGCAGGTCTACAACTATTACTACTATTATAATTCGAAGCCATAGAAAAGCCCGTTGCCATAAGTTCCTGGTTTATTATTATTATTATTATTATTTTATTTTTTATTTTTTGCTCTTAGAATCCCCATTACTTTTTGTGGGTCCTATTATGAGTCTGTGTTATATCCAAACCGTCCATCTATTTGGCAAAATCGTATTAAGGCTTGAGACGAAAAATAAGACAAATCTAGCTAACAAGTGGACCACCACACTGTAAAAGGCTTTGGAAGATTGAACGTCTACCATTGAAACCATTTTAGCGGTCACAGAAGTTTTGGATCATTATGAAATTTATTTTTCCTCTTCATCCAGGTCTTTGTGACCTTATGAATAGATTGGATGGAAAATAAATGTTATGGTGGGCCCTACAAAATTTTCAACAGTGAAAATCAATTTTCCCGCTGCTCTTTGTGGTGTGGTCCAGTTGATCTTTAGATATGAAATTTTTTTTTTGATAATGCTCCGAAACGATCTCGAAATATGGATGAACGTTGTGGATATAATAAATACGTAACTGTGGGGCCCATGTAACTTTGATATCTTTTGAACCGTTCGTGCAACTCGGAGTTCGAGGAGCATCAGCGCTCGTCTTCAAGCACCACCGATCCGCTCGAAGGAAAAAGCAGGGGCATTTTCGACCCTTGGCAAGCTGTCCGTATAGCTGGGGCTTATTCTTGTAAGGTAAAATGAGGTGGGCTTCGTCTCGTAAATGGGCCATAAATGGGTCGTACAGTCGTAAATTTCTCTTAAAATTTCTTCCAATTTTCACTTATACACATGAGGTCCGTCTTTTATATCTACCATCCACATGTGGGGCCAACTTTCGATGTGGACGACTCATTATATTGGGTCCACCTTTGTCATGTCTTCCATATAAATTATCTATTGTGTGGGACCTGCCTTTAATGTAGACCATCCACCTTGCGTGGCCCACCTTTAGTGTAGGTTGTCCATCATGTGAGGCCCACCTTGGATGTGGGTCACCCATCACATTAGACATTGGATGTGGAATGTCTGTCATGTGGGGCCCAACTTTAATGTGAACCATCCATCATGTGGGTCCCGCATTGGATGTGGGTCATTCGTTATTAGGGCCCACCATCAATGTTAGTTATTCATCACGTGGAATTCGCATTAAATGTCTACTGCCATCATTTTGCATCCCACCTTCGAAGTGGGCCATCCATAATGATGGACCCACCTAGGATGTGGGCCATTCATCATTAGGGGCAACATGTGAACCGTCCACTATGTGGGCTCCACCTTGATGTGGATCATCCATTGTGTAGGCCCACCATCAATGTTAATTATCCATCATGTGGAGACCACCTTTGGTGTGGATCATCTATCATATACAGCGTACCTTTCATGTTAGTTGTTCATCATATGGGGCCACTTTTTATATAGATCAACCATCACGTGGATAGATAAGAAAAGAGGGGGGCGGGAGAGAGTAAAAAAAGTAAAAAGTAAAAAGATTTTTTTTCTTTCAATAGTTACAAATAAGTTTAAGTTAATAAGCTACTTTTAGAAAGGTGCTCACTAAACTATTTTTTATTGGGACATGTATCATTATCACTTTGACGTGTTTATTTAAAAAAGAATTGCAGCTCGTAGATCAAGAGTTAGATACACTATTGTAAATAGGTTTTAAAAAAATTGCAATCATTACATTTTTAAGTTGTAAAACTATCATTTTTTTAGTATTTTTTTGGTGAAACAAACAATAGTAACAAATGCATCATTACACTTCAATGTAGGTGATGTCGCCGCACAATTACAAGGGCAAGAAATCATTACCCATTTACCATCTACCGTTGTAATTGAAAAACCAAATACCCCAAAAATAACTAGCTTATTTGTTGCTATAAGGGAAAAAAAAAAACATTACTCATTGGTATCTAAATGACCCCTTAATATTTGGAAAAACACTCATTGGGCCTAGATGTCATGTTGGGTTGGCTTAACCTGCCAATCCCAAGCCCCTTTCCTACAACTAGCCATCAATGAAACCATCCCTCAAGCTATCTAGCAAAAACATAACACATGATTGATCTTCGCAGTTGGCCCCATTGGGATCAATGATTTCAATATCGATAATATTGACCAAATCGGCCATTATTATTGCTATCGCACATTGTCAATATGTAATTGGGAAACTTTATAGCATCAATATTAGTTTTCTCTAAAATTGTTTGTTAGGATTACGTTGCCAATAAGATTTTGACCAATCATTTTCATTTTTTAGAGAGAATAGGGGATTTGGGTGTGTGAATTGAGTTTGGAAGGTGTGGTATTAGAAACACAATCGATGAGTTTTTGCTAATTCAAAATGTTCTCTTGTTTAGATTGCTTGCAATATATGAAATAAAGTTAGTAATCAATGATTTTGCGTGTTTGGCATATTTAACATGGATTTTGACTTTTGGTTCTTTGAACTCGGAGAAAATTAAAAAATTTAAAGAAATATGAGATTACTTGGGAGTTCGATTTATAGATTGATGAATCTTTTTTTGAAATTTATGAATTTTTATTTTAAAATATCAATAAATAAATAAATAAAAATATTTTTTGAAAAGATTACATTGACCAATTGGTATTTATACCTTGTATTTACATATTTATGAGTGTAAATTGATCTTAACATCATTCACACTCATTTTTTATTTTTAAAAAAATAAAAATATTATTTTAAAATAAATGCATTATAATTGGAAGAAAGAAAGGCGATGATTGAAAAGTTCAATTGTTCAAGCTTTGGCTTATAAAAGATACAGATAGAGGATTACTTCTATTAGAAGAATCTCTATTTTCTTCTTAGAAGAAAATTGGAGAAACGAAGCAAAATGTTTGATAGCGAATGAGAGATGCTTGACCGAAAAGTTTCTGGAACGATTGAATATTTTCTAGCGAAATTTGTTACGTTAAACATTTAAAGCAGAAGACCACATCGAATATGATGATAGGCCTAACGGGGAAGTACAAAAAATCCTCTGCGTCCAATTGATGAAGAGGTTGTTTAATATGAAGATGTCTAGTAATGGAAATGTAGCTAGGCACCTCAACAAGTTCAAAACAGTCATGAGCTAGTTAGAGTCCGTGGGCCCCAATTTTGATGATGAAATTAGAGCTCTTCTAATCTTGTTAGGATTACCATAAAGTTGGAATAATTTGTTTATAGACTAGTAATTCTACTAGATTAGCAAAGTTAAAGTATGATGATGTTGTAAGCTTTGTTCTAAGTGAGGAATCTCAAAGGAAAGCATTAGGTTATTTGAATAAAACATCAATCAGTGCTGTGAATGTTGAAGAAATTGAAAGAAGACCAAACAAAGGAAACAAAAATGATAGTCAATCGAGATTGACGAAGAACTGATCCTGCAAGCATCCACAAGTAAAGGGTGATAGTTGTTGGATTCGTGGTAAAATGGGGCACTTTAAGCAAGATTGTAAAACTTTTAAAAAATAAAATAAAATAATCAAGGAGGTAACAATTCTATAAATATCTTTGAAGAAAATATTTTAAATGTCTTAATTCCATCTTTCAATACTCATAATGATTCTTGTGTAATAGATTACGGTGTCTCTTTTCAACTACTTCAAGTGGGGATGTTCTTCATAAATATGTGTAGGGTAATCTTGAGATTGTCTATTTAAAAGATGATAAAGCCCGATGTATTATTGAAAAGGGGGACGTTCAAATAAATCAGTCAAATGGGATAATGCTGAAGCTAAACGATATTAAGCATCTTCCAAATATGAAAAGAAAATTAATCACAGTTGGCCAGCTTGCATATTCTGGACACCTAGTAAAATTTCACTAATGATTCATGGAAGATCACAAAGATAGCTACGGTAATTACTCGGGTTAAAAAAGAATGCACTCTTTACTTAATTTCTGACTTTAATAGTTCCATTACAATTACATTAATAAGAGTGGACACATGTACATGTCATCACAAACTTAAACATTTAAACGAAAAGGTGATGAAAGTTTTACTTGTGAAATGGAAGCTAATAAGGTTGAAATCTATTGATATAAACTTTTGCAAAGATTGTATTTATGGTAAATAGAGGGATGTTGTCTTCTTAAAAGTCAAAAGGACTCCAAAGTTGGACGGGTTGAAATTGGTTCACATTGATGTATAGGGACCGACTAAAATATCATTTCTTGATGGCCTTATTTGTTTTGTTACCTTTATTGATGATGCCATTAGAAAATTATGAATTTATTTCTTGAAGCATATAACTTTGAAGTATTTGATATGTTCAAGAAATAAAAAACTTTAAATGCATTAATTGAAAAAGAGATAAATTTGTTCAATTTAAAAGTAGGCATTAAGTTGTATTTCTCATCTCCATATTGATTAAGAGAAATATGACCAAATTGATCCTAAGTTCAAAAGGTGTACATTCATTAGATAACCTTAATAATTTTGATTATCAAATTTCAAATGTTGAAAAAAAAACCATTAAAAGTAAATATATTGTATTTAATAAAACTCTAATATATAAGCATAAATTAACATAGAAAGATGAAAAGAAAAAAAAAAGGCATAATAAATTTTAGAACTTGATGAGATATTTGACAATGATGTTGTAAAGCCACCACAATGGATTGATAACTTTAAAAATAAGCAGATCAAAGACTCAAATGGTCAAAACCACAGGAATAGTAGGGAGAGAGAACCACCGTTGAATCCTTACGAGCACTCGTGGTGATCTGTACACGTCATCCAATCCCTTTTTAAGGTGATTCACGATGGTGAGGAGGAAAGGAAAACACAAGTCTCAGCTACATTCAAAACTTCTATAGTGGGAGCTCAAAGCCCACAATTTACTCTAATTTTAGGTGCCCCGCAATTTACTTTAATTAGCACACCAAAACTGGTTGATTGAGTAGATTTGATAACAACAAAGATGGTGTAAATAACCTACTAAATGATACTGTGAAAACTCGGTGGGGCCGCCATAATGTATGTGGCTTATCTAGGCCGTTTATCCATTTTTCCAGCTCATTTTATGTCACGAGGCTAAGATTAAAGCATATCCAAATCTCATTTTAGGGTTTGGATGACGTGTACAGATCACCATGAGTGCTCGTAAGGACTCGTAAGGATTCATTGGGCCGTTTATCCATTTTTCCAGCCCAAAATTGAAGGAAACGGATTGGCTACTCTCACTGCCATTGGGCTGCCACTAGCCCGGTTGCTAGTGATCGGTGCTCTGCAGGCCCACCATGAAGTATGTCTTTTATCCATGCTGTTGATCTATTTTTACAAATCATTTTAGGGCTTTGGTCCGCCAAAAATGAGATGGGTATAGATCTCAGGTGAACCACACCATAGGAAAACAATAGTAATTGGATATCCACTGTTAGAATCCTCATAAGGCCCACTGTATTGTTTATTTGACATCTAATTTGTTGATTAGGTCATACAGATCTAGATGAAGGGAAAAAACAAAGATCAGCTTGATCCAAAACATTTATGACCTCCAAAAAGTTTTTAATGGTTGACGTGTTGATTGAACATTGTTTCCTGTAACGTGGTCCACTTGAGATTGATATATATCTTATTTTTGTGCTCATGCCCTAAAATGATATATAAAAATAGATGGATAACATGGATGAAACACATACATCATGGTGGGGCCACAGAGAACCGACCACTAGCCATTGGCCAGTGGCATGGGAGTAGCCAATCCGTTCTAAAAATTAAACCATCTTCAAATCTAAAGATTAGATAGGAAATTGAACGACTACTGTGGGAAACTTCTCAGGGGCACGGAAGTTCTGGATGAAGCTGATATTTGTGTTTTTCCTTAGTCAATATCCCGGTGACCATATGAACAGGTTGGATGACAAATAAGGAAGGTTTCAACGGTGGATATCATTGTCACCGCTGCTTTGTGTAGTGTGGTTCACTTGAGATTTGGATCTTCCTAATTTTTTTATTATCTTACCTTAAATTGATCTCCAAAATGGATGGATGGTGTGGATATAACACACGCATCATGGTGAGGGGGCCACAAAACTTTGCTACGTCAACACACAAAAAGGTTGGTGATGTGTGCCGCACCATGCAATCCGCGTCCTGGTGCCGGCCCTATGGAGCTTTGGGCTGTAGAAACCCGCGTCCCAAAACACCGAAAGAACCCTAAAAATTCCAGCAGTTGACGAAATTACCCTTGCGAGTGCGAAATAGCGAAGATAAAAGGAGTGAACTCAACAACTCCAGCTCGCTCTGCTTCTCTCTGTAAATCGCATCTGTTATTCTTCCGCGGCATCAAGGAATACAAAAGGGGGAAAAAGAAGAAGGTATTGATATCTCTCTCTTTTTTAGGGTTAGGGTTTGGATTCAGAATCGAAGTCGAGTTTTCTCATCCTTCTATTGAGATTTGGTTTTGTTGGATCTTTCGTTTCTTGCGTTTCAATCCGTGTAAGAATCTTGATTTTGGATGATCAAATTTTGGGTTTTTCATCGCAGTGTTCGATTTGTAATCTTTCATTTGATGGTGTCTGTGCTGATAGGTTTTGCTTATGAATAGCTGAGAAATGATATTGTTTTTCACCTTTCGAAAAGAATAATGTTGTTTTTGTGTTCGATTTTTTTTGGTGGTCGGATTGCTTTTGAAGTAGTAAAACCTGTGAAATCTGATATGTTTGTATCTTTTATATCTTGAACTGGACTGTGAAGATGTTTATGAATTGAGATTTTGATGATTCTGAAGCGTTTTGGGTATGTGCGATGGATTGGGATTTAGAGAGATGTTATTGCGTTAGCTGAGAAATTATGATATTTTATGTTGTTTTTGGGGTTCATATTGATTCTGATACTTGTAGAATTCATGAAATGTGAATGGGGTTTTGTCAGGGAATGCAAAGATTTTGTTGTCAATTTGACTTCTTCTTCTTCTTTTTTTTTTTTTTTTTGGGTGGAATGCAATTCGGTGGCCAATATCCCATGGCATCAGTGTCGCTGAGAAATGCTTTTAGCTTAGGTTGTTTTAGTAATGATTTGTTTTGGAGTTCTTCTTTGTTTCTGCAATGGTATGCTGATTTCTCTTAAGTTGACATGCTGATGGTTTAGGTGTTTGGGGTTTCGTCGTTGGTGTATTGTTTCCATTGGATAGAGGAAAAAGCAATTATTCATGTTGTCTCAGTGTTTTGATTGATTGAATCTTTTTAAATTCATGATTTGTGAAATGCTTTTTTTGGTTGCTTTGAACCTCATTAATTCCATGGTCAGTGAAATTTATTTATTTATTTTCTACTGACAGTGCTAAGATGCAATATTTTAATGAATGTTTTTTTTTTTCTTTGTGCTGCACACCATAATTCAGAGAGCTGATGGCATCAAAGTTGCATCAACTGCAATCCAAGGCTGCTCAAGCTTCACAGTTTGTGGCCAAGCATGGAACTGCTTACTATAAGCAGTTGCTGGAGCAGAACAAGCAGTACATCCAGGAACCTCCAACTGTCGAGAAATGTAACCTGCTGTCTAAACAACTATTTTACACTCGTCTTGCCAGGTTAGTCTTCGATCAGCGATCTTGATTTGAGATTCGTTCTTACTCACTTGATTGTAATTGGTTTAATAAGGTACATCACCTTTGGCATTTCCTGTATGATAAGCAACTGTATGATTGCAAGTGTGGCACTTCATTCCACTATCGACAAGCAAGTTGAAGCTTCTGTTAGTTTCAGTGAAGTTCTCACATTTTCAACTAGCTTAGAGCCTGTTTGGTCATAGGGAACCTTTTTTTGAGGTGGCATAAAGTAAGGGTTATGGACTCCTTGCGCCCAAAAGAAACCTGCTACTCTTGGAGGGCATCTTGATTTTCAATTCAAACTAGTAGGGGCTTTATCATTGGTCATCCCATAAATAACTGCATGGGAAGAGTGGACAGTAGACAATCTGAGTGGATTTTCATTTCCATTTTTTTGGCCCTACCTTTTAATGGAACAAAGACATCTTTCCAATAGGGTGAGGAAAACCACGTGAGTTGATTACATCATCTTGGAGATGTCCTTCTGAAATGGAATTTCTAAATCAAATGTCTTCCTTCCCTAGAAAATTAATGGTCAACTGTAATTTCCTTCTTCATTGTCGCACTGTAAAGGTTCTTAAAAAAAAGAAAAAAAAAAAAAGAAAGGCAAAGTTGAGCGCTGGGTGTCTTCCCAAAAAAAGAAATTTAAGGGGTGTTTGGCGCATGGTATTGGGAAGGATTAGGTGGGATGGGATTCAAAAAACATAATTATTACAAATGGCAGGGATTGTTCCTTGTTACCATGGGATAAGCTTTATTCAATGCTATATTTGTAATACGGTGGTACATTGAATGGATATACCCATCATCATTAGAAACTATTGAGAATAACACGTGTTATATCCAAACCGTTCATCTGTTTTGTAACCTCATTTTATGGCACGGGCCTAAATATGAGGCAGATCCAAAACTTATGTTGCCCCAAAGAAGTTTTCAACAGTAGGTATTTAATCCCCGCTGCTTTCTATGATGGGGTCTTGAGCTTTAGATCTACCTGATTTTTTGGCCCATGCTCTAAAATGATCTCGAAAAATGGGTGGACGGTGTGGATATAGCCCACACATCATGGTGGGAGCTACACGACTTGCTAACATTGAGTGGAATTAGCACAAGACCTAATGCAATTCCATCTAATCTAATTCCAAGCTTTTCCAGTCTTCCCAAACATTGAGTGGAATTGGCACTGGACCAAATGCAATTCCATCCCAACTAATCCCATCTAATACCATGCGCCAAACGGCCCCTTAGATCCATTGGCAATTCCATACTTGTCCCCTATTTAAAATGAGGTGCCACCTTGATTTTGTTGATCTAGGCTATATTTATATGGTAGGCCATGACACCTGCTATTGCCTATTGGCTTGGGTCATGGTTGATTATTTCATCTGTTTATATCTTTATCCTGATATTTGAAGTGGTGTGCTCTTTTTTTTTTTTATTCTTTTTTTTTTTTTTTGAGAATTGACAAGTTTCTTGATTCCAAAAATAAAAATACTGCATGAGAAGCGAATGCCTGATACATGTGACCCCTTCATTACATAGATTCTAGACCTGTTTGAATACAATGCATAAAAACCAAAGAAAAGAAAAGTTACTTTTGTCACTGTGTGGCTACAAGCGCCCCCAACTCCCAGAAACCCTCAGACTTTGACCAGCCAAGTAAGTGGTCTACAAACTGGTGAATGGATTATAAGTTCATACGCAATATCTTTACTTTATTTCATACCAGTGACTAAGATAGGCCTCATATTAAAGCTCTTGCAACATGTCCAGTTGGTTAGGCAGGTTGTTGGGCCATGTTCAAGCACTAGTAGGGACCTGCGCGATGCGTGGGTGTACATGCAAAAAGATACTCAACACATGTCAATGCAGAAGTTTGTGCAAGATCCAAGTTGTTCAATAGGCACCGCACACAATGCATGTATTATTTCCCAAAATCACAATGATTTGATGTTAGCTGTCCTTGTGAAAGAGGAATACTAACAATATCCCTTCATTTTAGATGAAGGGAGCATTTTCTATGGGATCTAGGGTCATTTATAAGTGGAACCCATTATCGTGATGCCTGGGCCAAAAAATCAAGCAAGCCCACTTATCAAGTGGTCATCGATTTGACTTGTGTATCACTTTGGCATGTTTATGCATACATCTAGAATACCTTTTCTTGAGTAGTACACTATTATATATCACTGGAATTATATTTATGCATCCCAAGAAGTTACTAACATTTCTTTTTGAAATTGAAAAAAAATAAATTCAGAAAATGGAGAAAAAAATGGAAAAGGCAAAGGAGAGGGCTCCCACATTAGCAACCCATGTCCCAAAGACCTCTAGTTTTCTTTTATTTTGGATTAGATAAACTACTTGTAGGCTATTATTTTATCTATTCTCTTTCTTTTTCTTTAGTGTAAATTATGAAATAAAAAATATTCAAATGTCCTATTCACCATCTGCAGTTATAGAATTAAGACAAAATAAAATAGTAGATGAGCTGGATGTAGTTGAGAATATATATGATGGAAGAAGAGTAGAAGACATAGATGAAGACATTTCTGGTCAAATGAATGATAGATTCTCTGAAATTAACTTTGATGAAAGTAGATGCTTTTTAAGGGATGACAAGACTATTAAAAGAAGAAAATACATCAAAGGAAAAACAATCCCAAATAAGCACTGGTTTTCTGATTGAGCGATTTAAGGTTTGAGGATTTATTTATTTGTTTATCCAATACCTGGAAAAATATAGTTGTTCTCGTTATGGAAAAAAAATGTTTGTTCTCATTGAGTATGTAGTAGATCTCTAGTCAGCTTGGTTTTGAAACTCCCATTGAATGAGAGTTGAGTTTCCAGTTTCTAAGCTGTCTTGGATCCCAAAAAGCATCTTAATGACTTGGATGGTGAGTGTAGCAGATGAACTTCTAATTCATAGATTTATGATGTATCAGAGTTTCATGGGGAAGAAATTCATAACATTGAGCTAGAACCTGCGGTGACTTGACCTAGATAATCCATTGCTTCCTTGTAAGTTTCTTGGGGAAAGAGTTCTGAGTTCTGACCTAGCATTGGCACGGTTACGCCAGAGATACTTGTTGCAGTTGGTGCGGTGATGCATCATTGTCCAGGGAGGTTGAGCTTTGAAGGTAACATTGATGACTAAGAATGGCAAAGAGTGAAGTGGAATATGGCAAGAAGAAAGTGATTTTGTAGGTGAAGATAGAGGGGATGAGGAAAGAGAAGGTGGGAAGGTAATACGAACATTAATGAGACGAATCGGCTCTTCCTTTACTGTTAGCAAGAATGGTTCTAATAAATTATTCTCTGTATGGATGGGAAAACTGACAGCATTGACCTATAACCTATGTTGGATCATAGAGGGGTAATATTTGGGTAAAGCCTTGGTTCCTTTCTGTAAATGTTTAAGAATTGAGGAGATATAGTGTGATTTTGCATAGACAATTTTATTCAACCTTGAGTCAAAGTGGAGACCTAACCCTTTTTTTTTTCTTTTGAATAGTGAGTTACTTCACCCTTTACTTTTAACAATGGCAAAATTGCTTGTAAAAGGGGGAGGGATATGCACGTCTAAAGTAAAAGAAAGCTAGAGGCCCTTTAGACATTTGCTACCTATGTGGCAGCCCTCTCCTTTGCTTCGTTTTTCCTCCCTTTTCCATTTTTCCATCTCAATTTTAGTAAACATACATGTTAGTAGCCGCTTAGGATCAAGGTGTTCCATAACATTAACAGTGGCCGTAACGGCCACCACCGTTGCCTTTACGATACTGGGCATAACGGTTGTTACGGCTCGGTAACAGTCGTTACAGTCTCTCTTTTTTATTTTTTTATTTATTGAAAAAACTCTCGAAAAACCTGTATCTGCCCTGTAATGTTGATTAAAAAGTATCAAAAACCTATATATATCCCGTAATAGACCATTACAGGCTATTATGGCCTTTATAGGAGATGTAACGTGCCTTTAACAGCAATTACGGGTCATTTTTTTTCCATAACGGCTATTATGGCCGTTACGACCCCATAACGTGTAACGGTTGCAACGGTTACCTTTACGTAACGGCCTTTACGGCCCCATAACGGCCTTTACGGCACACCATGCTTAGGATGCATAGAATATTTTTCTAGCGATCCAGTGGACGACTCATCACTCAAGGTATTCTAAACATTGGGCACATGTTTTCAATGCTTTTTGTCAGATCGGTGACCACCTAATGAGTGGGCTTGCTTGATTTATGGGCTAGAGCATCTTAAGATTGGTTCCATCTATGAATGACCCTAGATCCTATATGAAATGTGCCCTTCATCTAACATGAACGGATGCAATTGGTTCTTAGATAAGAGTAGCTAACATTTGATCATCTTTATTATGGGTCCAGAGTCATGGAAGATACATGCTGGGGTCCACCTGTTGAATGACTTGGATATATGTTAACACGTGAATCATCTTTCTGCCTGTTCACCCTTGCTTTGTTTTGTTTTCTTTTTCGTTGTTTTCCTTTTTTCTTTACTTTTCTTTTTCTTTTTCTTTTTCTTTTTGGATAGCTAAGGACGGGTCTTTACTTCCACATCTTGCGTGAGGTCCTACTTTGAGACCTCTAAACACATCTTGCACAAACACTCACAAGAAGGCACACATCCTCCCTTTTTAAATATAACCCCCCATACAGGTAATGCTGCTTTATTTTGTTAAAAGACCCCTAAAGCCCCAAAATGACTGAAAATGACCACATTTTAAGGCCTAAAGCATGTGTAGTACATTTGGGGTCTACTTCTAGATTTTGTACACTTGCATGAGAATGTGGACCCACTTGAATGGTCTTAGAAACCATAATCCAGGTCTTTCAACCCACATCTTCCTTGATTGCTCATTGCAACTTGTTAATAAATCTTTCATCAGGACTAATTTGTACTGTGAAAAATGACTACTCTTTTTTTTGGAGAGAGTTAATTTGTCCATGTAGCTTTTGACTTGCTAACCATGGTATGCCATATGGTACGCTTGATATTGGAGTGAAAGTAATAGGTTTTGAAAACTTTATACGAACTTCATGGTAATCTCTCGCTTTAATTTTTTTGATATACTAATAATGACAACTTCAAAACCGTTAAGCAGTTCCGATGTTATCACTGAGGGTTCTTTTGTATTGCTGTAATTAAATAATTAAACCGTGGAACATGGTTAATTGATTCAATCAACATTCTGGATCATTGTGTCAATAAAACTAAGGTTTAAAACATTATGACTTTACTCAAACTCCGAAAGTTCTTATTGAAGTGGTTGAGTCGAGTTGATTCAGCTCTCTCTTGTGTTTGTTGAACTTGTTGATCATGATGCTGTGGTGATGATGACTACCATGATGATGAATGTCTCAATGATGATGATGATTATGATGGGAATGGTTTCAGTAGGAGATGTTTGGAGGAAAAAACATATCACCTTTTTCCAAGGATAGGTTTGAAAATTTGTAATCATATCGGTATTGTTTGGTTAATACAATCAATATACATATTGGTACCAATAGGTAAATTAAAATTTCAAGAAATACGATGACACACTCAATCATATGGTCAACAGATCATCTTGTTATTAGGGGGAAAAAGAAAGAGAGTCAGTCTTCTTTGTGAAATCCCCGTTTTTGAGGATTCCAAGGTGAAAAAACCCCCAAGGAAAGAAAAAAGAAGAAGAAGGCTACTATGAAAAGGTCCTGAACTATATGATGTTAGAGGCAACTGTTTCTGTCTCTATAGAGTTGAGGAGCCAAGGAGTGCATTCTGAATTATCCAGTTAATTCAGGTGAGGATGTGGAGCCAAGAAGTAGTAGAAGAGGCAGAAGGCAACTGTTTCATGTGGACTCCACATGCTTTTCTGCCTCTTCTACTACTTCTTCTTCTTCTTTTTGAAAGGTAACATGGGCTTGAATCCATGACCTTAATGTTGAAACAAACTGTGTCTACCACTAAACCATGGGTTGGAACCCTTCTAATACAGTTTTACTCCTGCAACAATGGTACCTGGATCACTGTTGTGCTAAGGTCATTGTTCCATAATGTGTGCAGCCGATCAGAAAAAGAAGAAGAAGAATAAAAGAAAATGCATGCATGAGACACCCTCTTTAGTTGATAGTGTGTTATATGCCATTTTTTTTTTCTTTTCCACATGTGATACTTACCTGCTTTTATCTTGCTTTTATCCTGCTTTCCACTACTTGCCTCATTTCAATTTTCACATTATATTACTTAGCCGTCAACAGTTATATTTTTGAAAAGGATAGAAAAGGCCTTTTCTCCTAACAACTTGTTCTAGTTATCCAAACACAAAAACTGGATATCCGAAAATAGCTTTCCCATTACCCAAACACCACAGATAGAATCTCTTTTGCATGCAATATATTTCCCAAAAACAGATTCACAACCCCCTTTTAAAATTCCAGGGATCCAAACGCCCCCTGAAAGAAAGTTGTTAATATATTGGTGGAAGCCATAATAGTGAGGGAGGGATTGTTAATATAGGTGAAAACAGATTCACAACACCCTTTTAAAATTCCTTGTAGCCAAACGCCCCCTGAAAGAAAGTTGTTAATATATTGGTGGAAGCCATAATAGTGAGGGAGGGATTGTTAATATAGGTGGAAGCCAGAATAATGAGGGAGGGGTAGGGATTGTTAATATAGGTGGAAGCTAGAGGAACGAGGAAGGAGGTGGCCAAGAAAGAAAATAAAGGAAACTTGTTATTATAGGTGGAAACCCGAATATAGGATTGACTTAATTGGATATTATGCCCATAGAATACAACAGAGGAGGAGGGAGAGAGTTGGAAGGTAGTATAGTAGGATTGACTTAATTGGATATTATGCCCCTAGAATACAATAGAGGGAGGTAGATGGTTGGAAGCTAGAATAATATATGATTGACTTGATTGGATATTACATCCTTGGAAGAAGAAAATAAAAGAAAGTTGTTTTGTTGGATATCTTAGTTACCTCCCGTCACGTCAATCTTAATAAAATACACTTGTGTGCTGAATTTCTCTAATTCATTTGCCTAGTTGTTTCTCGACTTCACATGTCGATAATCCAAGTAGTTGAGGTTGAATTTTCTGTTTGATTGAAAACGCAGCCCATCTAAATGGATAATTCTCAGTGTTTTAAATAGCGATAGCATGTTGCGTAGCATTCAGCCCTCGGTAGCATGTAGCGTAAATAGCGTAGTGTGTAGCTTAATCTACACAATACTTCTATTTTTTACTTTAAAAATAAGAAAATATAATAAATAGTAAAAAGAAGCAAAAAAATATAAAAATGGCTAACAAATGATTCATTTTTTCAAAATTTCAAGTGTAAACATGTTCAAACAAGTTATTAATTAGCATTTATCAAAAGCTAATCTACATATATAAAGTTATAAAACAAATCAAATAATTATTGCATCAACAACTTTCTAAGCAAAGCACTTTAATTAATAATGCCTAATTGAAACCACAAGTCACAACTCACAAGTATGAAAAGAAATATAAATCCCACAGGTTAAGAGTATTATGTACAATACAAATGTCATATTTTCATGTATACAAAGAGGGGTTTTTGAAAACCCTATTTCAAAACCCTTTTTCTTTTTAGTTTTAAAGGTTTTTTGGTGTGTGAGTTTCACAACAACTTTAACAAAGGATCACCACCATTTTGAGTGAAAGTAAACATAAAAAGGTTTGGTTTTTTACTTTGCATTTTAAGGTTTTTTAATGATGTGAGTTTTAAACAATTTTTTTTTTTTTTAAAACAAAACTTTTAAAAAATACATTATAACGTACGCTACATACTACGTAGCTGTGGTGTATGCTACAGGGGATTTACGCTATGCTACATAGTGTATGCTACAGGGGATTTACGCTATGCTACATAGTGTATGCTACTGCTACGCTATAAACGCTATTTGAAACCAATGTTTTAAATATCGACGATGTCAGCCTGATATATCTTGTATCCCACCTGTGCGATATGAAACACACAGGTAGTGTCGATATATCTCACATGTTCGATCCGGTGAGCTTTTTCAATTTTCGATCCCCTTTTTTTTGAAATTATGTTAAATTAGTGTGAAATGGTTACAAATCCATTGGTTCTCCATGTTTTACATGAAAAATCATGGAGTTGAAGCTTTGATTTTAATATCCATTGGTTCTTCATGTTCTCCATATTTTTTTCAAAATTTTCCTTCGAAGACTAATTTTGAAGTATTTGATGAAATGATCATCACATATACTCTGATTTTGAAATTTGAGTATAGGCGGTCGGATTTGGGGAAATTGGGGAAAATTCAAAACTTCCCAAATTGCTTGCAATGTTGAACTCCAAACATGAAATCAAGCATGTATGAGGGCTGATCTACTGATTCGTTAAGTCATTGTTAATTTTTGGAAAATAAAAATTATTTTTTAATTAAGAATTAAGAATTTTTATTTTTTGAAATTTCTCTTCAACCAGCTGTCAATTGAGACTAATTTCGAAGTATTTAGGAGTCTTTGATGAAATGATCAACACACACATTCTAAATGTTATGCATTCAATTTGAATATAGTTGCATTAGTTTAATTAGATAACACATAGCTTAGGACCCTACACAAAGGAAACCTACCATGTGCACTTCTTTTTTGAGATGTTATGATTTAAAAGAGTGTATTAAGGTCTTTTTTAACAATCCCTGAAGTTCCATTAAAAAGTCCAACTATTTCCCCAATGTTTCCCCATATTTCCCAAAAAAGTGCAATAAATTACCCGATACAAATGATATATACTATGCGATAACCAATACGTATTTGTATCCCAGGAATGTGATACTGATATTTCGAACACTTGGAAACTTGCGTAGGCTGCGTATGATTGCAACAATATCAAGAATTTTTTGCTTAATCAGTCCAATTGGTGCAGAGTGTCACGAAATTCCATGATATTTAGTGCAACCAAAAGCATCCTTAGGAATTAAGCCTGGTGCATTTATTTTGTATAATATTGGTGGGATCTTTGATAAATCAATCTCAAGATTGTTTCACCTTGTCATCTTTCAAAACAAAAACTAAAAAAAGATTGTTGCACCTCACAGACCCGAAAGCAATATTCCACCCCTCCAATGAGCCGAAGTTCCAAATAGAAACTGCATGCTTCTTTCATGGCTTCTGTGGGAATTCCATTCTGAAATAGATTTCCAGGGTTGAAGTTGAACAATTAGACATGTAAATGTATGTATGCGGAGCTGATTGATTGATTTTTACAGCATTCCTGGTCGATACGAGTCATTCTGGAAAGAACTGGATTACGTAAAGCATCTGTGGAAGAATAGGCAGGAGCTGAAGGTTGAGGATGCCGGCATAGCAGCCCTGTTCGGGCTTGAATGCTATGCCTGGTTCTGTGCCGGTGAGATTGTGGGAAGAGGGTTTACATTCACGGGCTACTATGTCTGAGCCCGGTTGACAGCCATCAGGAAAGCTGCTTTTGGCTTTTGCATTTGTTCAGTTTCTTGTTGTAGGGAGTGATTTGAGTCACTGACCTTCCCACCCTAGCTGCAAAATTTTTGTTCTTTTTTTTTTTGGCTAAAAATTGAAGCCTAATGATACAGCAGGACAAGCTTCACAGCCTCTCAATAATCTGGCAGTTTGCGGATTGCTTTGGATTTGATGAAATCACACTCATCCTGTCACTTAAAATGAACAGCTGCTGTTTTAGTCAAATGGTTGTTTTGAAATGGCTTCTTCGATCTACTCTAAATACCTTTCGGAAAAAAAAAAGAAGAAAGAAAGAAAGAAAGAAAGAAAGAAAAAGAAGAAGAAAAAAAAAACACTACTCCCAAGAACATGCATTTGTGCTGTGGTTTCTGTTTTAACCCCTCTGGAAACTCAGAAGCTCAAGTTCAATGCAAATTTTCAGCTTCAGATAAGAGGTTCATCCTGCTTCTGGAGCTTCATACAGGGCTAGCAATGGGCCAGGCTTTGAGGCCTCTGCTCAACCTAATTACCTGTCTTTGGTTTCATTGCAGAAGGCTCAGGTGTGGGCTGAATTTTTTCAATTTCATGATTGATTCATAAATCAGCTGGGCTCTCACTAATGATGATGTCAGTCATTTTCAGTAGATGCGGCTGGCCTGAAGTAGTTGGGTCTCCTGAGATTCAGGCCTGTGCTTGAATTTTGAAGGCCTTTTGAATAAAAAGTTGAGCTTATGAACCTCACTGTAATGGGTAAATCAATTTCTTTTGGACATGATTTTTTATTTATCTCAATAGAAGGCTCTAGAATGATGGATGTTTTTGAAGTAATTGAACTACCTTCTCTTAAATTTCTTTGGTTTCATCTCTTATCATCATCTTATCTTTACAGCTTCAAATAACAACTCAGGAATAGAGATGGAGGATTTGTAATTACAGATAAAAAAGCTCCAGTTCTCCGCATACTGTTTAGCAGAAAGGAAATGGCCGAATTGTTTTAAAACCTGGATTGGACCACTGTAACCAGTTTCTTCCGGTCCGTGTGATCTGGTTTGAGCTCAAAATACAATCGCATGCCATTCAGGTCCAACGTGATGGAAATCAGATTCCGAGCAAGGTAACTGCCATTTGTTCATTCTCGTCATTGAACTATATTTCTTGCAGTTAGCAGTGCTTCCAAACACTGCTTTTTAAACTTAATATATGGATTATTCTCTGAGGATTCCAGCCCCCTGCCGAGAATATTGAGGTGTGGGTTTCAAGATACTGTTTCAGTGGTTATGTTGGCCATCCGTGTTACTGCCCTCACTTCATAAACATTTTTAAAATGGGTTTAGGGTTGCAAAGCAGGGTTATAAAAAAGGTGTCACCTGAACATTGTTTCTTGCAATTTCGACCCTATGAAGTCTATATCTTTATCAACTCCTGACTTCCATCCCTTAATCAGGGAGAGTGCAAAATTTCATAGCCCACCACTTAGCTAATTCAAAACGTTTCAATGAGATGTGTGCTAGATCTGGGTCAATCATCTGGTGGACCCTATGGACCCTAACATTTATTTGCCATAGCCTAAAACTCTCCAAATGTAAGGAAAATTCGGATGGTTATAATGCAATTGCATTCCACCTTATGGCTGGGCAGACCCAATTTTGGGACTGGTTATAATGATTTGATTTAGCCTAGTTAGTTCATTGATCTTCAATTTGGCCAAATCAGAACGATAATCTTTGATATAAATCCGATCAGACCATTTATCTTCAGTGTCATTTGAATTGAACCATTCAGCCTTAACATCCATCCAATAAGGACTGTTGATCTTTGTTAGACAGTATGGTCATCTGGCATGCAGACTATTGGTTCCATTTATTCTAAATGTATATTTCCTTGTGCATGTGTGGACCACATGATAAATGGATGAATTAAAAACATTCGCACCACATGATAAATGAATGAATTATGCCAGGTTACTCAAATCAAGCCCAGGCCAATAAAATATTTGGGT
The DNA here is from genome assembly GCF_029962835.1 of Magnolia sinica. Classification (NCBI taxonomy): domain Eukaryota; kingdom Viridiplantae; phylum Streptophyta; class Magnoliopsida; order Magnoliales; family Magnoliaceae; genus Magnolia; species Magnolia sinica. Next base: position 19,262,455 of record NC_080576.1, on the reverse strand, counting down.
CCACTGTGGTAGGCCCATTCCAGCTCAAGCCTTGGGCTTTATAATGCAGGCCGGGCCAAGCTAGGCCTAGCCCAAACTAGCCCCTTTCCACCCCAAAATCTTGGGCTAAAATTCAGGCTTCATGCTCCCCTAATAAGTAGGGTCCACCCAGCATATACTTTTAGGAGCCATTATATATATATATATAGACACATACAGAGAGAGAGAGAGAGAGAGAGAGAGAGAGAGAGAGAAGAAGAAGAAGAAGAAGATTACATAAGGGTGGTGCATCTGAACTTTCCACATACAACCCCACCTTCCCACTACATTCAACTTTTGCAGGACATACAAGACATGAAAGAAGTGGGCCAGACCATGAAGATCAATATACAGCTGATGATCTGATGGTTCGATAAATGTCCAAGTCGACATGTATGTGTGATCATTTGACATGTATGCATGTAACTATAGCCCATGGTTCTAAAAAGAAAAAAAGAAAAATCTATATATACCTTGCCTTGATCACAAACAAGGGACTGTTATTTTACATTGACCCATAACTAGTCAGTACAAACATTGCAAAAGATGGCAATTTCGTCCTCAGAATCCTCTTAAAACAAGCCCATATCTTCCCTTGATCCTTCTGTGCCCCACGTGGAAGAGTGGTCGCATTTTTATTGTGGAAGTGGGATGTGGGCCAGGTCCTCTCTATAAGGTACATCATCCATTCCATGATCAATATTGCTAGCATCGTTGACACCTTTTTCCATTTGCGCCTGATCCGTATCGCTGATCTTGGCCGTATCTATGAACGTAACTGCTCTATCCTTTCTAAAGGTTAAGTAGATGACAAATAAGATGTAGATGGCCATGAGAGGGAAGACGATGATGCCGACGAAAACATTGGCCACCTTAGGCAGATCGTTATGGATGAGCCAGCCTACAAAACCCGTGCTGAGATAGTATATGTTGATACCGATGATGCCTGCTCCAAGTAGCCATGAAATCACGATGATCTGCAGTTGAAAATGATCAAGTTAGAACATGTAAGGGTCTGAACACACAACAACAGGTGGGCCACCAAAACTGCAGCTGTCCCACTTCAGCAACCATTGAGTGAGTAAGACATATGTCCCAAGGGCCATTCATTTCCACTGCTTGGCTGAACAACATGGGGTCCTTGTGGTTGCATGATCAAATGATCTGGACTGTACACCTGATGGATTATATTGTAGAAGGTGAATGAGGAAAATCACATGGATATATAGTTCGAATAGAAATTGGTCAGAGGTCTGTATTGGATGAGAAATTTTGAAGTGCTGGGATTTTCCAATAATGTGAGATTTGTACAGTCGCCGTCCATGGTTAGGCCCACTAGAAGGATGGTCGGGACTAGCTGACCATGTAGTCGGATCATGAATGGATCCAGGCATGATTAATGCAAAATGTCAACGCTTTACTATTCTGATGCCATCGGATCCATTGCAGAACTCTCTCTCTCTCTCTCTCTCTCTCTCTCTCTCTCTCTCTCTCTCTCTCAATCTTTTAAAGAAAGTCAATCCTCCCAATGCAACCATACAAAATGCATTGCTCTTGGACGCCAGTTTTCAATAAAACGAAGGGTCATGCTAATGTGAGGCCCACCAAACTTGTAGTTTCTTGACAAAAAAAAAAAGAAAAAGAAGAAGCTAAGAGCTTATGCTAGCAAGGCTCCTCAAGCAGATCCAAGAAACCGGCATGGTGAAATTCTCACTAATCAGGTGTGCATTTTTGGACCGTTGCAGTGATGGTTGGATTTTATTTTATTATTATTATTTTTTTAAATGAGTGGGATTCTTTCATGTGGCTGATCAATGGCGATATCTTACAAATGAACAGTCTGGGGGGCAAGGGCAGTCTCTTTTCACACTTGGGATGTTTTAAAAAGTGGAACACCTTGGAAAAGAAATCGAGTTCCATGAAAATCTACTTGTCCTCTGTTCGAGGGGGAAAAAAAAGGCTTTTCCTAAAAAATATGGAGATTGATATCTTCTTAAAAAAGCATGCCAAATGTAGATTTCTATGGCTACCAGGTATAAAGGACAACTCTCACTATTTAACCGTTGAACTTTTAACATTTTCATGAAAAATAATACCCAAATCAAACAATTGGACTGCATGATTTTCACTCACCAAGGATTTCACATAGCTTATAGCCACAGTCCTCTAATGCTAAGATTTTTTTAGGACCGCTAAGGAGGGCCTACTCGAAAAAAAGAATATTCTAATTCAAAACAGGCCGTTAGATATAATTTTATATCATCATCATTAGAGAGAAGAGTAGTAAGTAAAACATACATAGATTGAGTTCTTGTGGGGTCCCATCTTTGTTTTGCTGCTGCTGAACTTGAGAAGAGGGATAAGTGCAAATGGAAGCTCAAATGATAGTATCATCTGCCACATACATAAAATAACACAAATGAATGACAATAAATATATAATAAGTAGACAAACAACTTAAGACTTCCACCAAATGTGGCATATTGTTGATGGTTCGATGCAGAAAAAATACGCTGATGAGACAATCACAACCACCCAATTGTTCCCCATGAACATGGAACTTTGTTCATTTCAATTTTTTATCTTTTCATTGAAGCCTCTTACTTGGATGAATATGATTGTCCAACCAAATTGATATTTATATGGTTAGTCATCCTTAAACACATGGGCTGTAACATGATACCGAGGCTATGATGATGAGTTTGGCGGCGCCAGACGGGCCACTGATGATGGAAACAACCAAGCTAGGAGTAATCGCAATGCACCGGGTCATAAGGTTCCTTGTCCATTTTTTCATCTTGAGATCCAAGAAGCCCTGCTTATTTGGAAAAAATTAGAGCGAAGACTAGTAAAACGACAATCAAATAATACCAAAATCGATATTGATTTTCCTTACTTGCATGATATATTGGCCCGCATAAGTTCCGGTAATTGTTGAACTTTGCCCTGAAGCAAATAGCGCAATCGCATATATCGTGGAGCTTGATTTGCCTAACACATTCTGTATTGAGTATAATTAATTAGAAGTGTGGAAGATGAAACGTTTATAATTTAATTTCCAAAGCATGCTTTTGGATGTGAATTGAATACAAGTGTAATAATTCAATTCGATAAAGAGTAAATCATCAAAGTAATGTAGATCTAGTCCATCTATAACAAGGATCTAGCCTCTCCAAATTGTAATAGCTATCATTACAAGTTCGACTTGAAATGAATAGAAATGCAACGAGTTCGGTTGTAATTTGTTGTTATTGTGATCTAAGATGACACCATCCTACTTTGATTCTTTTTGTTATATTATGAATTTGAGAAATTGCGACATGATGTATGTGTTGCCTTACCTTGAGTAAGAAGGATGCGGAATTCAGAGTGAGGTTATTACACTTATCAGAGTTATCTTGAGAGAGATTTTCCGCAGAACATACGGCGCCAGAAACAGAGACGATGGCCACATTGATAAGAAATGCTATGAAGAGAGCAAAAGCACTCTCTATAAGGAAGTACCTGCATGCCCTCTAGAATAGAAATACACAAAACAAAAACACAGCTTTCAATCTCAATTTTCTTTAAACTATATTCAAAATTCATTTTTTCTTTCAATTCAAATCTCCCCATTGCTTACATTGATTCCTTGAACTGATTGAGGTATCTTTCTTGAGAGGACGAGAGCAGAATGCAAGAAAAGATTATGACTGCCAACAAGCAAAGATTAAATAATTAATATTAAATCCCATGTATATGATGCTGTGTTATATTACTAAAATAAATAATTACTGATAGATTAGTGTTCCTTACGGCATGACGAGGGCACCCAGAAGAGCAATAGCAGCTCCAGTCGCCCCACTACCATTGAGCTTTGGTACGAACATCCCCTTCAACACCTCGGATGCAGGGGGCTTTACATAAGCCATTTCCCCAAAAAAACACCCAGCCATGATGAATACTAGAATTGTTATCAAGAGCTCTAATTTCCGAATCTGCAACAAGAAGGGGAAGTAATTACATGATTAAGATTGCTAAACACTAAGGGAAAGTATACAATGAATGGTTGAATGTGGGAATTTTAATTAGTATTGAATGTTAGTGTTAAAGCTCCCTTAATATATATTGATTAGCCATCCTTTGATGGCTCGAGCTTTCAGAGAAAGTAGTTATTTAATATGGTATTAGAGAAGAAAATCAAGTGTTCGAATTCTGAAAGTAACAAATATGCCACCGAAATATATATATATATATATATATATATATATATATATATATATATATATATATATATATATATATATATATATTATCCGACATGGTCATAGTATGCTCCAATGCGGTCATATTCTGATGGCTCTAGATTTTAGAGAGAGTGGTTGTTTAACATTGAATTCCTATCTTAATCCTTGGTTCTTAAATCAAATGATTTCTTTGATGAGAATCCATCTTCTACCCATTATAATATCCACACACAATTGGGAGGCACATTTTGGAAGGAGGATAGCTTGAAAATCACAGTGATCACAAAATCCTAACAATCCAATGGTTTCTAACAAATGAATGATTAAAAGTAAAATAGGGAGTGATCCAAACTCAACCAGGAAATCAGGTAGTTTTTAGCATCTGGTCAGTGTATTTTGGGTTGTGTTCCATCCAAAATCAGGTCAGCAATGTCCAGCTTTATGTAAGATTGCCATTTGTAGGTGGACGACTTCAAACATTTCTAAAATGGTGGTACACTATCACAGGAAATTAGGATCCCAGTCTTTAATTTAGAACTGTATAAATATTGTATTTATTCTACTTCAATAAATGGTCATTTATAAATACCCACCTATCTTTTGGTATATTCGCAAAATTGCCTAATTTTAAAATATTTAAAGTGATCCACCTATTCTTTTGCTCCATTATTGATTTAATGATATGGTGTTATATGCCGACTGCATACAGTTCAAAATCAAATTTTAGAAAAGACTAAAATACCCTTTATTTAAAACATGTAACGGTATGTGGCGTGGGAGTTAATGTTCAAGGATCCCAAGCTAGGTGGCGCCCACTATAGTGTTTGTGAGAAATTTACCCCGTTCATATGTTTTGCCAAATCATTGTATGGCATGAGCCCAAAAAATGAGGCAGATCCAAAGCTGAAGTAGGCCACACAACAGAAAATAGTGGAGATTGTATGTCACCATTGAAACATTTGTAGAGTAGCAAAATATTTGGATCAGGCTAATTATATTTTTATTCTTTCAATTCATCTCAGTGGTAATGACCTTATGAATAGCCGCGTAACTTTATGAATTGTTTAGATTGCATATAAACATCATGATCAAGCCAAAGAAGTTTTGAACATTGGGCATCCCTTTTTCTATTATTTTCATTCATGTGGCCCACTTAAGTTTCAGAATTGCCTGATTTTTGGTCTCATGTTTTAACATGATCTGCCAAAACGGATGGACATAGTGGATTTCTCCCAAACATCATGATGGGCCCTATGTGCAGTAAGGTAAGCTTGGTGAGGCCCACCATAGTGTTTGTAAAAAATCAATACTGTCCATCCAATTTTCCATATCATTTCAGGATATGACTTTGAAATTGAGGTAGATCCAATACTCAAGTGAACTACACTAGGTAAATTTATTTTACAGCTCTAAGATTACCTACCATTGAAACCTTTGTAGAGCCCACTTGCAATTTATATTTATCTCAATTTTTGGTTCATGGTCTAAAATAAACATACAAAATGGATAGTTGGTTTGAATCAATTGGATACATAACATAGGCCTTATAAACTCTTTCTCATACTATTCCTAAACCACGTGGGTAAATTTGTAAAAACAAGTACCTGTAAGGGTAAAATTATATTTTACATGATTTAATGGTGTCTTTCTATCCGTCGTTAATTAAAGCCAAATAAACGGTTATCTCAGCATCTTTTTTCAAAGGTATGCTTATTACTTTAAATAATTTAAAAGCAAGCCGATTTTTGAATATTGACCAAAACACAAGTAGTTATCTCTAAATAACCCTTAAATATAAAAGGAAAAAAAAATTCTTCTCCTACGGCTAAGTCAATATAGTGATGTGAAGACATTTCTGACAATGAAGGTCGCGGATTGCGACTTGGCTGGGACCTGGAACAAGAAATGTGGGTGCGACCCAATCGTAGCCGTAGGTCTTCTTCGATGTGCATGCATTGTATATCCACGCCGTCCATCTATTTTTCTAAATTATTTTAGGGCATGTCTCAAAAATGAAAAAGACGAAAATTTCAGGTGGACCACGAAAGGTTTTTAATGGTCAATAACCACTCTTTCCTGTGGTGTGGTCCATCGGAAATTTCTATCTGCTTCATTTTTGGGACAGTGCCGTACAATAAGATGAAAAAACATATGGACGGTGTGGATATACAATCAATACATCAAGGTGGGCCCTATGATCTGAGTCCCACCAACAACACTAGTTCGCAGGTCGCAGCCAAGTCGCGATCGCGGTTCAGATGCACTCAGGGCCCATTTGGCCGGGTGGATTGGAAGGGTTTGAATGGTATTAGGGTGGATGGCTTGGATTTCTAGGTAATAATGGTGTTGCAGTGGATTGTCTGGAGATCCATGGGATTGTTATATCCCTGGATTTCTATATCCAGTCTGTTTGGCGCGCCCGGCCAATCCCGTTATTAAACTTTCTCATCCCTTCTAATCTCTCGAACCAAACACGTCCCAGGCAAATTTGACGGATTAGGATGGATTTGGTGGGATTTAGATGTAATGATGGTGTTGTCAGCAGATTGTCTTGAGATACCTGGATTGGGATCAGATCACCGACTCTGTTTGGCACGCCAGGCCAATCCCAGGATTTGACTTCCAATCCCTTCCAATACCATCCAATCCCTTCCAATCCGACCGGCCAAACGGGCCCTCAGTGAATCTAGATCGTCCATCTGGTGGGTTTCATCGTGGATGGACCATTATAGAAAAACTACAGTTACCAGATATATGGTCCCGATCTTCCAACCATACCTCCACGTGTAGGCTGGTAAATTACGAGGACCCAAGACCGGATGGATCATCACCACGAACCATACCCCAATATGTGGCACTGATGTACCGGTATCAAAATCATCATCACAAAGGAAACGGATTGGCTACTCCCCCTGCCACCAGCCAATGGCTGGTGGTCGGTGCTCTGTGGGCCCCACCATGATGTATGTGTCTCATCCATGCCGTCCATCTATTTTTCTAGATCATTTTATTGAATGAGAGAAAAAATGAGGTATATCCCAATCTCAATAGAACCACATTACAGGAAACAGTGTCGAATGAATTTCGATCATTAAAAACTTTTTGGGGCATAAAAGTTTTGGATCAAGCTGATCTTTGTTTTTCCCCTTCATCTGGGTCTGTATGAATTAATCAACATATTGGATGTTAAATAAACAGTACAGTGGGCCTTAGGAGGATTTTAATGGTGGATATCCAATCACGATTGTTTTCGTATGGTGTGGTCCACCTGAGATTTATATTCTTATCATTTTTTGTATCAAGACCTAAAATGATCTGTAAAAATGAATGAACGGAATGGATGAAGCACATACATCATGGTGGGGCCCACAGAGCACCGACCATCAGCCACGGGGCTGGTGGCAGGGGGAGTAGCCAATCCGTTCCCAATCACAAACATCACGGTGGGCCCCACCTAGCTTTGGACCGGGTCGCAGGCAATCAACGTCCAATTTTACTCGACCCTTCACTCCACCCGATATTTAATAACTAAATTTTTTTAAAAAATAAAAAAATTAGTAATAAATGTTTTAAATAGTTACGTATACTTTAAATATTATAATCGGTGAAAGAGATATGCTTGTAGCTTGATCTTGGTTGTTAGACAAGTGGCCGAGTCACCGACTCAGCTGAGTCGAACTCCTAGTCTATTACCATATAGGCTTTCAGGGCAATTCGGTCTGTATTGTAGCTGAGTTGAGTCTTGACTCGGTTGAATTCCAAGCTGAGCTAGCCATCGAGTTTTAGAACGATATTTAATAGTGAACGGGCATTGGCCCGAAAATCGCAATGGTTGGATGACCCTATCTGGACGGCTCCCATTCACTAAGGAAAAGGTCCATCTAACATGTGGTTATAATCGAATCAAAGAAAGGTCCATCTAATAAACGGTTATAGTTTAATGAAGGAAGTATTGGGTCGTGGCTAATTAAAGGCGAACCCGCAAGATGCCTACTTTAGAACATCAGATGCTTGGAAGGATCCCTGTCTCTGGGGCCCACATTGATGTACATTACTTAAATCCACTCTGTCCATCTGTTTTGAAAGAAAATTTTAGATTATCATCCCAAAAATGAATCAGATCCAACGTTCAGGTGGACCACACCACATGATTGACTATTAAAAACTTCTTGTGGGACACAAAAGTTTTGGATCAAACTGATATTTGTGTGATCCGATCTTATCAACAGGTTGGATGGTAACTAAAGATTCTGGTGGCCACATGAAGAGCTTTTAATGATGGGTATTCAATCACCACTATTTCTGTTGGGTGGTCCATCTAAGATTTAGATCCGCTTCATTTTTTAGACCATGCCGTAAAATGAGCTGTCCGAACAGATGAGCGGCTTGGATGTAAGGAACAAACATCAAGGTGGGCCCCACGTCAGGGATCCACCGAAGCCTTGCCCGTATACATGTGCCACGTGTGCTGTACTCTATCTGGAAGCTCGAGACCACCTTAACTGGTGATCCTGCGGGTCCCGTCTTTGATTAGCCTGATCTTGATTTAATTATCTTAGCCATTGATTAAACGGAGCTGATTATCTTAACCATATTAAATAAACCTTTCCTCACTGAATGTGAGCAGTTGATGATATTCGTCCTGTAGTATTTATCTGTATGCTGCCGATTAAAAACAAGAATAAAGCAAGCCGGCTTGATTAGAAAATCCCCACTGCCTAAAAAATAGGCGAATATTATCACCAGGTAGGCCACACCTCTTTTAAACAAATGAATGGGTTAGAAAAATTGACCCATTGTCCAAATTCGTACAATACGTGGCCCACCAGATGATCAGGTCAGCCCCTTTTTCTATTAATGTAATCTAGAAAGTGAGGACCGCCTGATGAACGGCTCCAATGCTACGTAAGAGTCCCGTATCCCGGAGTGGATTAGGTGAGACCCAGATCCACTGAGGTGGGTGGGACCTCTGACTATGGGGCCCACTGTGATATATGTGACAATATCCATGCCGTCAATCCGTAAGCTCATTCTAGAGGACGATCCAAAAAATGAAGAAGTTCCAGAATCACAGATGGACCGTAGTAAATGAAACAGTAGTGATTGGCCATTAAAAACTTCTTGTGGCCCGCGAGAGATTTAGATCAAGATCATATTTGTGTGGTCTCTTCGTCTAGGTGTTTGTAACCTTATCATCAGGTTGGATGGAAAATAAACATTCCGATAGAATCCATGAAGTTTTTAATGGTGATGATTCAATCATAACCGTTTCCCTGTGGTATGGTCCACTTAAGATTTGAGTCAGCTTCATTTTTAGTATCATATCCTAAAAGGAGCTTTGAAATGGTTGGACAGTGTGGATTTAAGCCACATACATCTCTCGAACGCAGATTTCCTGCCAAAGCCTTTTGCAACAAGTTCCTGCGCAGGGATGCTGGGTGGGCCCCACCGCGATGTTTGTGATAAATCCACTCCGTCCATCCTTTTTACCCATTGCTTAGTTTAGGATAAGTAACAAAAAATGAGGTGATCCAAAACTCAAGTCGGTCACACGAGAGAGAAAATTGGGAAAAAAAAATGCCTACCGTTGAAACCTTCCTAGGCTCCACCTTAATGTTTATATGCCATCCAAACCGTTTATAAGGTCATTCCCACTTGGAGGAAGTGAAAACACGAAAAAAATTGGCCTGAAACAAAATTTTCAACGGTACTCACTGAATATACACTGTTTTCTCTCGTATGACCCACTTGAGTTTTGTATCCACCTCATTTTTAGTATGATGTCCTAAAATGATCTCGAAAAACGGATGTACGGTGTGGATTTCTCAAAAAAAATCTCTATGGGTTCCAACCAGCATCCTTGAGCAGGAACTTCCTGCGAAACCTTTTGCAGGAAATCCGCGTCCCGGAGGCAAGTGCACTCCAAAAGTGCGCTGGCATTTACCGCAGGTTGCACGCAATAGCTGAACTCAGCAATCAGAGACTCAGTAGGTGTCTGCAACATGACGTTGGAATTTTGCAAGAAACCCCCTCATGCAATTTTTTTTCTTTTCTTTTGAAACCCCTATAAGAAATGTTAATATTTTTTTAGTTGCAAATTACCCCATATCTCTGCAACCCAAGAAGCAGCAGTGTACTCAATCCAGTTATCAAAACTCCTCCCCAAACAGGAATATGAAAGAGTATATTCAGAGCAAACGCCGTTCCTATCACTGCCAAACACCACAAAAAACAAGAGATATATATCAGCAATTCAAAACTCATTAGAAGAAGATAATTCATTCAATTCACTTCTTTCAGATGATTTTCAAACCTTCAGGTATGTCAGCAGCAATGACAGCTACCTCTGCCAGCAACCACAGGCAATATTTCACGTACTTGGGGTACTCTGCCTTACAAAGCTCGGCGAGATGATTCCCTGCAGAAATTACAATTGAATTGAATCTTGTTTTAGCTTGTTTGGGTAAATATAAAAAAATTTTAGCTTGTTTGGGTAAATATAAAAATTCAGTTAAATGGTCCGTTTTTCGCACCAGTAGATACGCCGAGATTGGCTGCCAGTGATTGAATTATAAGGGCGAAGATCAATCCGATGAGAATCACCCACAAAAGCTGTTAATACCATTTTGGGTTTTTGTTAGTTTATCTCAAGTACATGATTGCATGCATGGAATACACACACACATATATATAATTTCCACCACCTTTTTTATTTGAGTACACACACAGTTTCCATTTTGGAAATTAAATGGTGGATCTTGTACCGTTTGGATTACCAAATTGGAAATGGGTGTGTGCAGATCAATCAGGTTGGGTGTAAATGTCTGTTCCTAACACGTTTTTGCTCCTCCTGTCTATCTTTTAATGCATTAATTTGTTGTTATTTTACCTCATACTGATAACTAGCACCGGCCTGCATATCCGTTTCCACTGTATTATCATTCCAAGAAAAACTTCTTGTTAGTAGAGAGAGAGAGAGTGATGGCTGGTGATGGGCGAAGGCGATCTTATAATCTACATTCAGTTGGATGACCATTCATCCAAGTTGGGCCCATCTTATGAATGGATTGGATGGCATATAAAATACAGTGAGCCCCCAAAAACAATTTGGAAGGTTTTAATGGCATGCATATGCATTCCAACTGTTCCCTTAAATATGACCAATATAAGTTTTAGATTGATCTAATTTTTAGGATTTAAGGAGAACATTAGGAGTTTCACATGATGGACGGACCGGATGCCATGAAAACATAACAATGGGCCCATGCGTCGTTTTGTGTGTATGGAGAGAGAGACTTACAATTGCCGGGGTCCAGATATGCGATGGACACTAGAAAGCCTGGGCCTACATAGGAGAGGAACTTTCTCCATCCGGGTTTCTGACGATGAAAACAAGCATGCAGAAAGTAAGAGGAGGGAGAGAGAGAGAGAGAGAGAGAGAGAGAGAGAGAGAGAGAGAGAACCTGATGCTTGGGATCCTCTTGTTCATGATGAGATATTGCACTTGTTGTTGTCATATCTAATTCAATGGAAGCAATACGATTGCTACCTCTCCATGATGGAGGGTCCCTGCTAATAGCTTGCTCATGATGTTGTTGTTGCTGACTTGCCATCTCTTTCTCTGTCTCTCTCCCTTCACAAAATCCAACCCTTCATGCCCCCTTCTATTTATAGAAAGAGCATGCAGAGAATGTAATCGTAGCGTTCCCACATCTCACCTTTGCTAGCCATCTCTCCCATTCTTACTATGAGACAGCGAGCCTTCATCTTTCTATCATATTAAATTAATAAAACATGGTGGTCTCTACTCAAAAACGGTTGAAGCACTAGTTATAAACCATCTAGCTCATAACTTTCAACCTATTCCGTGCATGTGACATCCAACCCTTCCAATACTTTGACCCCACTCCGAGTATCTCCCAGTGCAAAAATCAGCCACGTCAGCCTCGTGATGGGTCCAACCTACTGGACGGGTTAGATCTTGCAGGTGGACCATAACTTATAGTCCAGCCTCTTGGATTTGAGTCATTCTCAAAATATATTATTGACACGCCAATATATTTGGAGCTTGGTAGCGACTCCTTACCTCAACTGCGGTCCCTCTTGCAAATTTTTTTTTTTTGTTCTCAGGATTTATCAGGAAACGGATTGGCTACCCCTCGACACCAGCCAGTGGCTGTTGGACCGTGCTCTGTGGGCCCCACCATGATGTATTTGTTTCATCCATTCCGTCCATCTATTTTTCTAGATCATTTTAGTGTTTGAAACCAAAAATGAGATATATCCAAGTCTCAAGGAGACCACATTATATGAAAAAGTGCTAAATGAACGTAGACCATTAAAACGTTTTTGGGGCACATGAAAGTTTTGGATCAATCTGATCTTTTTTTTTCCTTTCATCTAGGTCTGTATGACCTAATCAACAGATTGGATGTCAAATAAACAGTACAGTGGGCCTTAGAAGGATTTTAATGGTGGATATCCAATCACTATTGTTTTCCTGTGTTGTAGTCCACCTGAGATTAATATCCCTCTAATTTTTGGATCAAGCCCTAAAATGATCTGCAAAAATGTATGAACGGCATGGATGAAACACATACATCATGTGGGGCCCACAGAGTACCGACCACCAGCCGGGCTAGTGGCAGGATAGTAGCCAATCCGTTTCCGATTTATCACCTACTTGCAAACGTACGTACAGCCACTTGTTGTACCGGACCATCTTTCCCGCCAATATCTACTTTTGTAGGACATCGGTATTACTCAACCGGTAGGTCCCACCGAGAAGATCACCTGTCAAAACAATCATTCTGGTCTGCGGAAACGGATTTGGGGCTGGTGGTCGTTGCTATGTGGGCCCCACCATGATGTATGTGTTTCATCCATGCCGTCCATCTATTTTTAGGTATCATTTTACGGTATGAGTCCAAAACTGAGTTATATCCAAATTTCAAGTGGATCACATTACATGAAACAGTGTTGAATGAAGGTCAACCATTAAAAACATTTTGGGGGGCATAAAAGTTTTGGATCAAGCTGATCTTTGTTTTTTCTCTTCATCTGGGCTTGTATGACCTAATCAACATATTGAATGTCAAATAAATAGTATAGTGAGCCTTAGGAGGATTTTAATGGTGGATATCCTATCACTATTGTTTTCATGTGGTGTGGTCCACCTGAGATTTATATCCCTCTTATTTTTGGGATCAAACCATAAAATGATCCATAAAAATGGATGAATGGAATGGATGAAATACATATATCATGGCGGGCCCACAGAGCACCGACCACAAGCCACGGAGCTGGTGGCAGGGGGAGTAGCCAATCCGTTTCCCTGGTCGGCAATCAGGTGGGCCATCCCGTTGGAATCAATGGACAGCATACTGTTTGATTCAACATTCAATTGCCGTACACCTAGTCAGAGAACCGTCTGATTTTATTAAAGACGATTATCATGGTTGGGCCAATCGTTTCCACGGTATGGATTTCCTAAACAAGTGATGAATTGGCGGGAAACATGAAACTGGTACTGCAAGTTGTGGTGCCAGCCATGAGTTCTCCGCGTCCCACCCCCGCCCGTCTCCAGCTGGGAACGGGCGGGAACTTTGAGTGGCCACCGTGATGCATGGGTCTTATGCACACCATTCATTATTTTTTTTTTTCGTGTCATTTTAGTGTATAAGCCTAAAAATAAGGCAGATCAAAGGCTCAAGTGGACTATACAATAAGGATTAAACTTTTACCATTGAAAACTGCTTGAGTGCCACAGAAGTTTTGGATGGAGCTGATATTTGTGTTTTATCTTCATCCAGGTGTATGTAACTTCATGAATAGGTTAGATGGAAAAAAAACATCATGGTGGGCCATATAAAATTTTCAACGGTGAGAATCATTATCACCGCTTCTTCTTGTGGTGTGGTCGACTTGAGTCTGGGATCTGCCTCATTTTTTAAATTGTAATCGAAAATGATACGAACAAATGGATGGATGGTGTGGATAAGACCCATACTTCACCGTGGCCACTCAAAGCTCCTGCCCATTCCCAGCCCGAGACAGTCGGGGGCAGGACGCAATCCGCGTTCCTCTTCTTCAGTTGCAAAAGAGTAAAATGTGCCAGCTGACCACTATTTGTAAAATGCCGGCCGCCGGGTGACTCATCCACCGTACACGTGGCATTCATGTTCGGTAATCCTGACAGGCCGGCAATCCAGAAATATTTCACTTATTGGGCGATCTTGACCATGTGGAGTTTTAGATCGTTTTGGTCATGTAGTTTAATTTCTGGCAATGATCGATCCATAAGGGCCCTAATATTTGAACCGTCTGGATCGATCACACGTGCATGCCACGTGGATGAGTTACTACGGCGATTAACCATCACGGCAACGTCGATCGAGCTATAACCAGATATCGTACCGTTTTAATACATCCAACGGAGAATCTAAGAAGCGACTATCCTGTTTCCGTTACAAATGGCATCCGTGTTTCCTTGAATTCTTTTTTATCGTTTTGACGAGATGAGAGAGGCATGGAACATGCTATTTTATACTCTGGCAGCAGGATGGTTGATACTCAGGAATCATGATGGCATTCATCAACCGTCTAAATTTATTAAACCACTATATCTAGGCCGTTATCTCAAAACAGGATCGATTGTCCAACGATAAAAGCTAATGGACATTGAGTAATTTTCTTTTCAACCATTTATTAAATGTCCATCAATCATACGATTAAAATCCGAATCAATGTAACTGATGGTTAATGATCCACGGTTTAAGTTATGTGCATGTCACGTGTACGATGCTCTGATGACTGCGTATCAACTATAATCTGGGAGAGTATTTATTTTTTTAAGGTCATATGATACTCAGGCTGCGTACGAGGCTTGATACACAAGCACTCAAAAATTGTAAACGTGCCGTACATTTACTCAAATAAGACCGATTAGATTCATGTATCCAAGTTACAATCAATCATAACCTCTGATTCGTGGACACTTGTTTGTGGAAACGGACTGTTGGATGTTTTTCATTTTTAACCGTCCAATAAAATGTCCACCAATTGGTAGTCAGATGATAAAATAAATTTAATTTTGGTTTATCGTACGTCTACACTGAGTACTATAATTTTGACAGTTTATTTTGGCTAGTTTTTAGCACGCACTAGGTGCCAGCATATCAACCATAACGCTCTGCCGGAGTATCAAAGTGCCATATATCATATATGGCGAGAATCTCACAGGAGGAGGGAGTTTGGGCTAGAGCTGACGACCTTTACTACGTAGAGGTTAAGCGCCGGACGCAACCACCCGCCAGATAGCATGAGTCATGCACTCTCGCAACTGCCTCCCTTCATTTGTCGTTTATGCAACGTTCGTCATATGCGGCTCTTGCAAGCCTCTTGCCATTTTTATTCTTATCGTAACAGCAGGCCCTTCCAGGTCACCGCATGACTGAGCTGGCGTTTTCTCAAACTCACCTAGAGCACACTCACTCATGTATAGTTGACACTACTGTAAAAACAAATGCCTTAAAATCTTCTGTCCTGCTGGTCGACCTGTTGAGGGTCCACTCGACTCAAAGTCCAACATGCATTGTATTACGTTTGACCAGTCGAGGGTCAGACTCAACTGGTTGAAGGACCCCTTCGACCAGTCGAAGCTCTGGCTCAACTAATCGAGAGTTACGCAGCCCACGCACAAACTGCGTAAATTTGATGCAGTTTTTGAAAATTTTCAAACTAGATGCGTAAGTGGAGTTCATAAACTATAAATAGGGGTCCATAAGACTATTATAAAGTATTCTAAAGCTTTCTAAAAGTTTTCTAATGATTCCTAAAAAGGTTTTTGAATTTTTAAAGGGTGTAGCAATGGTAAGATTCGAGTTTGTTCGAATCAGTTAAGTCTTCTCTCTTTGTAATTTATACTTTCATAGTGGAATTCTGTCGCTTTGTGCCGCGGTTTTTTTCCGAATAGGATTTTTCATGTTAAATATTTGTGTTCTTTTGTAATTCCTTATAGCTCTTGGATTGCTATCTTAGATCTAGATCTGTGTGATTCCACAACACAAATCCTCAACAAACACTTTCATGGCAAAGATTAACGCCTCGGAAACAACCGGGAATGTCGGGACCTTAAATCAGTTGTATTTCATAAATTGAGATAAGTTTTTCGACATATTATATATGATTTTGGAGCAGGAGTAGCTCCTTAATCCAACTAACCTGTTATGCAGGATTGCCCACGCTGGATTTATAAGATTCCATCAGATCGAATACAATTTTTTATGCTTTGAGTTGTAAAGTTCGTGCACAACATTAAGAGGGCTTATAAAAGTTAAGAGAATAATACGATTGGGACAAATTGGACACTTACCATTTCTGGCAAAAAACATAAAGCCCAGTAGAAATTTAGGAATGGATGCCTTGTATTACTAGTAAGTTTAATATTTATAGGAAATCATATTTTCAAGGTATTCGAGTTAGAGTTTAGGCCTAAGATTTCATTCTAGATTGAGCTCATTGTTTAAAAAGGTTATAATTTCATTATTTTTTTTTTATCATCAATCAAATTATTTTAAATTTATTAGAAATTATTCAATCAAATTATTTTAAATTTATTAAGAATTATTCCTTCTTCTTTTTTTCTTTTTTTAAAATTCTATTTTACACATGCACACACACCCCACACACTCACGCTAGTGGAATTTCACCACCTATGGGTACTCGAACCCTTGATCGGGAGTTGAAACTCCCGAGTGTCTACCACCCGAGCAAGACTAAGGACCTTCTTAGGAATAACTCCTGTTTTTACTCTTGGTGCATTCAAGAAAGCTCTATCCAGGGTCCAGAAAACTTTATAGATTCGGAGTAGTTATTTCCTAAGAAAGATGGTGATCGAGCTCATCACGTCCCTCCCTGCATCACTCATCGGGTGGGCTCCACCATGCAATACCATCAATAAGGCTGTACCACTCGGTAGGAAGTAATTGGACGGATTAGAAGGTGTGGGCCGATGTGCGGACCCAAATAAAAGTAAGGTCGGTAAATTCGTCAGGAGCAAGCATTACCCTTAATACCGTCCAAATCATGGTTACGCTGGAGATGGGTCCCATAGCATGAATGAGAAGGGATGGATGATATAACTGATGGATCGGTCAAAATATTCACTGTTCAGATTCAACAAAACATATGTCCGTTGAGTAGAAGATAGAATCTCCACATATCAGTATATTTTTGTGTGTTTGTCCTATCTATGGTGCGGCACTAGTACTGTATTTGGAACATTCGAGTTACAGTGCGTATATACGTCACATGTACATGTTTAATAAAGAGTCAATTTTCATAAAAAATCCATTTACATTTTGGTCTATTTTCGAAAATATTTCTGCTTTCGAAATATTTAAAAAAATTTAAGAGGCTAAAATTTCCTTTATTTAAAACTAAACCAGTTTAGAGAGAGGCTTTTGTGTATAGTGGTCTAAAGCTAGTTAGGGTCCACCAACGATGTTTGTGAGAAATCTATTCCATTCATATATTTTGCTGGCTCATTTTATGGCATGACCTTAAAAAATGAGACAGATCCAAAGATCAAGCGAGCCACATGAGAAAACAATGGAGATTGTGCACCCACCATTAAAATATTCATGGGGCCATAAAAGCTTTGGATCATGCCAATATTTTTGTTCTTTTGGTTCATCACAATGGGAATGACCTTAGGAACAATTGGTCTGCTCTATGAATGGTTTGGATTGCATGCATGTAAATATTATGGTGGAGCCCATGAAGTTTTGAACAATATAAAGCCCCTATTTACGTGGTGTGGCCCACTTGAGCTTCAGATACACATAATTGTTGGTATATTGGTTTAACATGAGCTGCCAAAATGGATGGATGGGGTGGATTTCTCACAAACATAAAATTGGGCCCCACCTGCGGCAGGGTCAGTCAGGTCATGTAAGTGTCACATTTCCAGTAGATCGCTTGCTGGAGGGGAGAGAGGATTAGGTGCGGCTGGGTCGTCTCACTCAACACAGTGCTGCTCCCCTGACCATGGGGCTCACCTTGATGCACGTGTTGTATGTCCACACGGTCGTCATTTTGGGGCATAGGCCTAAAAATAAAATAGATCAAAATCTCATGTGGACTAAAGCACAAGAAACCAAGGTGATTGACCGTTAAAAACTTTTTGTAGGCCACAATTTTTTTAGATCAACCTAATATTTGTTTCCCTTCATCCAGGTCTAGGAGACCTTACCAAAAGGTTGGATGGCGTAAAGGTTGGATGGCGTGGATATGCAATGCATGCATCAAGGTGGCCCCACTGACAAGGCTGCACTATGTTTTGTGAGAAATCGGATTGCGTACTGAGTTACTCAGTAGGCTCTCATCGTACTGAGTAAACGCAGTTGGGGCCACCTTGAATGTATGTGGTCTATCTATGCCGTTCATCTGTTTTTCCATCTAATTTAAGGAGTTGAACCCAAAATTGAAGCATATCCAAAGATCAAGTGGATCATGCCACAGGAAAGAGTGGAGATAATAATTCCCACCGTTGAAACCTTTCTAGGCCCCACAGTGCTGTTTATTTGTCATCCAACCTGTTCATTAGATCATACAGACATGGATGAAGGGAAAACACAAGTATAAGCTTGATTCAAAACTTACGTGGCCTCCAAGAATTTTTCAACATCAACTATTTCCTGTGGTGTAGTCCATTTTAACATTCCATATACTTCATTTTTGGTTTCAGGCCCTAAAATTATCTTTTAAAATGGATGGACGGAGAAATAGATCATGTGGACCTCACAGAGTTTACTCAGTGTGAGGCCATAGTGGCACCTACCGGGCTCCCCACGCAGTGTACTTGGGTCGGAAGCTAGGTGAGGCCCACCATGGTGTTTGCAAAAACAAATCATGCCGTCCATCTTTTTAACCTGATAATTTTTAGGCATACCCCCTAAAATGAGGTAGATTCAGTGCTCATGTGGGTCACATGAAAGGAAACAGTGGAAATCATACAGCTACCATTGAAAGATTTGTGGGGTCACAAAAGCTTTGGATCAAATTAAGGATTTTGTTATTTCGGTTCATCCCAGTGGGAATAACATTACCAAAGTTGAGCTGCTTTATGAATGGATTGGATTGCATATAAACATTACGTTGGAGCCACAACGGTTTAAATGGTAGATAGATTTTATCCATAATTTTCGGTCGCGTGCTCCAATTAGAACTTTATATCTGCTTGATTTTATTTTATCTTTCTTACCATGAGCTGCCAAAAACGAATAGATGGGGGTGGATATCTCACAAACACCACCACGCCTCACCTGCGGTGGAGTCAATTAAAT
The DNA here is from genome assembly GCF_029962835.1 of Magnolia sinica. Classification (NCBI taxonomy): domain Eukaryota; kingdom Viridiplantae; phylum Streptophyta; class Magnoliopsida; order Magnoliales; family Magnoliaceae; genus Magnolia; species Magnolia sinica. The sequence goes on along the minus strand of NC_080576.1, from coordinate 19,242,864 downwards.
GTCACATCACCAACAATAAGCTCTTATCATACTGCGTGAACAGACCACTTTGAATTCACCTAGTTTATCCACACCTTCCATCCATTTTTTCAATTATTTTATGGGTTGATCACATAAACACCCCATTTAAAATAAGGACACGTCATTCTTTAAGCTTCAAGATTTTAATTAATTGTCTCATACTGATTTGGAAATCATTGAAAAGCCAAACAGATCACGCTAGAAGCATACCCGGCACGCACCAAAAATAACCAACGGACCGGATTTACTGACACCAAGTCCAGTAGTGATTCGATCACGGCTGAACGTCCAAACTCCAAAACCTCTGAAACTCTCTGTATCACGCAACCAACATGCAAAAATAGATAAAACGAATATTCTCTACCCATAGGTCACTCTCTATATCATTCAGTCATTCCGGATAACGTTGTGTTGATGTTAAAATTTTTCAGTCATTCCGGATAACGTTGTGTTGATGTTAAAATTTTATATCTTTAAAATTAAGGAAAAGTGTAGTCATCCTGATATATAAAATGACCATGGTATTATGTGAGGCAAATCCTGACCGATCAAGATGATTTATAATTCATTGGAAAGGTGGTTAAATGATTTTCATAACAAATTTAAGTTTCATCAAATCCAAGTCATGATGAGGAAGATTTGGCCTGTTTATCAAAACCATGCATTGCCAATTGACTAAAATCGAAAAACTTTGGTCACACTTTAAACTAATCAAACGAGATTCGATTGAGATGATTTCAATTGCAATGAAAAGCTTATTAGACGATGTTCCAATGATCATAATATTATAAAAGGCAGACCATTGGTCAAATTACAAATAACTAATTTCGTATATTGGATGGACGTATTTTCGACACATCAAATAAGGTCTGATTGAAGTGGTTTTAGTCTTGTTACAAAACTTACCTGATTATATTTCTAATAAGATAATTACCAAAAACAGAGAAGTAACAAAGAATATATGAGCGGTTGAACATTTGAAGGAAAAAAAAAAAAGACAAAAAGTAATAATTACTTTTAATACACACACACACACACACACATTCAAACGTCTCTGATATGGCCCACAAGTCAGTGTGGGTACCCATAATTCAGTGCGGGCGCCCATAACATGACCCCAAACAATGGGTCGTCCGCAACAGCAGTCGATGCCTATATAAGGCACCCGGGTCACACAGGAGAGACAAAGGCTAAATCAAAACAGAGAGGATAAGCTAAGGCAGAGAACTTAAGCCGACAGAGAGAAACAGAGAGTATGAGAGAAAATAAAGAGTAGAACGGAGATAGAAAAATACAGAGAGAATCTGAGGGTTAGAGTTTGTCTAGAGGTGCTACCCAAAGTACCTTAAAGATTTTCATCATGCCAACATATTGCCCAACACAAAAAACAAAAATGGGTATCAAAGGAGTCAAAAAGGCTAAGAATTTATCCATTTTTATTTAATTTACATTTCACTCCATACATTTTAATTGCATTAATTACTTTTACATGCATTTTATTTTGCATTATTCTCCATCTTCCATTTTTCACTTTATTTGTCTGCCCAGGATCTTAAATCCTGTGAAGTAAGGCTAGTTAGCATTTTATCTTATTCACTGCTTTTACTTTATTTACCTATCCAGGACCACTTGGCTCTGTAATGTAAGATTAGATAACTTTTTTTTCTTATCTCTACCTGCCCGGCCACCTGGGTTATGCGAAGTATGACCAAATATAAATTGTCAAAATTTTATTAAATCCCTCAAATTGTAAATCTTGTGAAGTAGAGACCGCACATTGTGCGAGCAAAAAAGGGTGCTTAAACCCTTCCTTTTCCGTCACCGAAACCATTACTCGGAATCTACGGCCACAAACCAACTACGAGAGTCACTTGAGTCGAGAAATCGTGAGATTCTCCAGCTCTAAAGCGATTCTATGGTTCCTAGCCGGCCGTATATTTTATGCTTCATTTGGGTAATGGTGACTCCAAAATAAATGCATTTTTACACCTGAGCCAATAGCACATCGCCCACAGTAGCAAAAATCAATACGAAAGCCAATAAAGTGAGGGCACAGCCACGCTTGTGCCCGTGAGTGGGGAAGAGGCATTCACAGATCCCAAAATTGAAACACAACCAATGCTCAAGTGGACCATACCACATTAAACAATGGAAGTATTAATTTTCACCATTGAAACTTTTCTAAGGCCTCCTGTGATGTTTATTTGTCATCCAACCTATTCATAAGATTAACAACATGGATGAAGTGAAAACACAAATATCAGCTTAATTTAAAACTTCCGTAGGATCGAGAACTTTTCGACACATTGTTTTCATTGTGGTGGCTCACTTGAGATTTTTATATGCTTATTTTTTGGATAAGGCCGTAAAATTATTCGGTAAAATAAATTGACAAAATTGATAAAATGCATGGATTACTGTGCCCTGGAGAGTTTCCTCGGTACGCTCAGGGTACTGAGTTACTCAGTAGGCAATCGGCTTCCGACATGAGGGTAGACTGGAAGCGAACTGCGCAGTGAGTAACTCACTAAGCTTAGCACAGCGAGTAAACTCTATGAGGTCCACCATGATTTATTTATCTAGTATACTCTTTTGGAAGATAATTTTTGGGCCTGAACCCAAAAAAGAAGAATTTTTGGGCCTGAACCCAAAAATGAAGTATATAGAATGTTAAAATGGACCACACCTCAGGAAACAATTGAATTGTATGTCTATTGTTGAAAAATTCTTGGGGGCCACATAAGTTTTGGATCAAGCTTATATTTGTATTTTCCCTTCATCCATGTCTGTATGATCTTATGAACAGGTTGGATGACAAATAAACATCACTGTGGTGCCTTGCAAGGTTTCAATGGTGGACTCTTTCCTGTGGTATGATTCACTTGATCTCTGGATATGCTTCAATTTTAGGCTCAACCACGTAGACTAAACAGAAAAACTGATGGACAGCATAGATAGACTACATACATTCAAGGTGGGTCCAACTGAGTACAATAGGAGCGAACTGAGTAACTCAGTAGGCAATCCGACTTGGGACTAGGAGCGGCTTGGTCTCACCCAACATGGTGCTGCCGTGACCGTGGTTCCCACCTTGATGTCAGTATTGTATATCCACACCGTTCATTCATTTTTTCCAGATCATTTTATGAAATGGGCCAAAATTGAAGCAAAATCAAATTGAGGTGGAGAAAAACACAGTAAATAGCAGCGATTGACCGTTAAAAACAGCGATTGACCATTAAAAACGTCTTGTAGGCTATAAAAATTTTGGATCAATCTAATATTTATTTTTCCCTTCATTTAGGTCTCCATAACCTTATCAAAAGATCGGACGGCGTGGATATGTAATACATGCATCAAGGTGGGGCCCATTATCAGAGCCGCGCGCACCATGTTTGGTGAGGCCAAGGTTGCACCTATTTTGCTCTGCACGTAGTGTCCTTGGGTCATAAGCTAGGTGGGGCCGGCCACCATGGTGTTTCTAAAAAATTTACGCCGTCAATCCCATTTACCGGATCATTTTAAGGCCTGACCCCTAAAATGAAGCAGGTGATCTAGTGCTTACATGGCCGCACAAAAGAAATCAGTGGAGATTGTACATCCAACATTGAAAGTTTGGTGGGGGCAATAAAAGCTTTGGACCAGGCTAATAATTTTGTTAATTTGATAAATAGTAGTAGGAACAACATTACGAAGGTTGGGCTGCTTTAGGAATAGTTTGGGTTGCACTTGCACGTAAACATTGTGGTAGAGCTAGAAAGGTTTAAATGCAAGTGGATTGTCTGGTGAGTTAGCATACTGAATAAACTCTGTGAGGCTCACCATTATTTATGTATTTTATCCACTTTGTTCATCCATTTTACTAAAATGCTTGATTTCAAAAATGAAAGATATATAATGTTCAAATGGACCACACCACAGAACATAGTTGAATTGAACTTCTACCGTTGAAAATTTATCGGGATCAAGCTTATATTTTGTTTTCCCTTCATCATGTCTGTATGATCTTATAAATAGATTGGATGAAAAATAAACATCACTGTGGGGCGTAACAAGGTTTTAACAGCGGAAACCATTATCCCACTGTTTCCTGTGGTATGATATATGTCTGCTTACCCGCTGCATTGTCTGAATATGGAGCTCATTGGCTGATGATCCCAACCGTTTATATCATATGCCTCACCATGTATACCGAAAATATGGTAATTTGGATGGTAGATCCATTAGTATAGACCCAAATCTTCTCGATTTAAAGATAACAATTGTTTAATATCTAAAGCATGTGGGGCCATCGATGCACACGTCACATGATCATATCCCAACGTGGCATGATAGGTCTGAGATCTAATCCATCCACGCAAACAACATCATTATCTTAATTCTATAGCAAGAATTAGGTTGATCCACTTGTCAAAAGGACTATAATTTATAAAACAAATGTACAGCTCTGAAAAACTTTATTTTTCCATTCAATATTGGATCCTATAAGATAATTGAAAGATATTTTTATTTTGGAAAAACATGCACCAGGCAGACTAGCTAACTCAATGGATGGAGTAGATCTCACATGTGTGCCTGTTTCCATCTCGTTTCAAAAATAAGGGTAAATATGCCATTTTATCCTCATTAGCAGGTAAGGATGCATGTTTATGCAAATATGAAGGCTGGTGGTATGTTTTTGAAACTCGCCATTTGTGAAGGATTTTTAGTTAAAAAATTTCAATTAATTTTTAGAGTTTATTTTTTAGTTCATCAAACGAAACCTTAGCACGTGTATAGTTAATAATAGTCTGCCTGTGTCAATTAACTAACAGAGTCAAGGGAAATGATACACTATTAGCCTTGTGCTATTGTAGAAACCCCACCCAAAACAAGACTAAATTACTCTTAACTTAGACTGAATTTTGATGATGGGCAAATTCAGAACCTGACTATTCAAATCCTGGCCGATCATTCATACTCCCTAGAAAACCCATTTTATACTGGTAAAGTATGGCAAATCTGATCCAAACTTGTCATGTATTAAGAGCCCTTGACATCTCTCCAAAACAACCAATAGACCCAATCGATGAAATGAAACAGTTAGTTCACCATGAGCTGATGGTGATGTCATGACCCTTCGATTTTTTGTTCTAACAAGTACCAAGGAACCTATTTTGACAAACAAAATGGTGTAAAGTGGACCGTCTGCCTATAATAAGCTGACGACCACTTGGATTGTTTTATACCTATCCAAGATTCTATCTCAACTTCCCAAACATCAAAATCTCAAAGTAAGGATGTGTCACACAGTCGACTCACCACAAGCCAACGGTCTGAATCTGTAAATCCAGCATCGCAGCTGCCATTCCGGGAAGCCCAAGGATAGAGAGACAAAGAGGATCGGTGAGAAACAGATCCGTTGGGATCAAGGGTCCCCTTCTGCGAAGACTTCGAAGATTCTTGGCTGTTGTTGAGGCCTTGCCTGACTCAGGAGGCCAACGCTAGGGAAAATAGTCCAAAAAATAAGAAGTCAGTAAAGTTGAAGAATATGGTTAGAATTAGAGATATACCATCGTCACTTTTGCATAAAAATTGTTACACCCTGAAATTTTGGTGCTCAAATAATACAATTTGGGGCTCGAATCGTAGACCCGTGAACTGAAATGGTTCCGTTTCATTATAAGAGTATATCATTACATTCCACATTCATTTACATTCCATTACATACCACATATCTTAATTCCAATATGCATTAATAACAAATGATAAATATACTTCGAAATTATCAATCCTCAACATTAAACCAATGTTAAATATAAAGAAAATATAATCCAGGAGCCATGGATCCTTATTACAAATGTAACTAAATTGTTACTAGTCCAAAAACATGGGAAAAAAAAAATAGCAGTGAGGCTGAAATGGATAAAACACCATGAGTTTTTTTTTTTTTTTTTTTTTACATACGTACCCCACAGCTGCTCACGCACACACACACACCCGCACTTACGACGCAGTGGGATTTCACCACCTATGGGTACTCGAACCCCAGACCTCGTGTTAAAATAACATGAGTTTGACAACTCAATATGATCACATCAATCTCAAGTTGAAAGTTTCACAAACATATCTCATAAAATAATACACTTATCAAAATTATCGTTTCACATAACCATCTTGTCATTCATGAGCATGTATGAACAATTTGATCTATATCAACTCTCTTGGGAATAATCAAACGTAAAACTGGACAAATTACTCATGTGTGATGATCTTTTGAGGTGATGACCCATGATAGATTACCAGTGTTGATCCTTTTAGGGTATGACCCTTGATAGAGTATTGATGTACGACTTTTAGAAATAAAAGCCCATGACAGAGTGCCCGTGTGTGCATATCTTTTAGGGAATCACCCGGGTCATAGCGCTCGTGCTGATCCTTTCAGGAATGACCCGGGGCAGATCACTCATATTGTGCTGATCCATTCGAAAATAACCCCGGCAAAGCAACCAAATCAAATCATCAAGTCCTTTCATAAAACTGAATATATAACATGTGTCGCATCCCACTGACAATCATTGAATAATTGGTCCAATAATTTGTGGTTTTAATCAACTCTAACTACATTCATACGACCATGTAACAATGCGTTCAAGTTTGAGGATTTTATCGAGCATACTTAAATTTGAAATATCCATGTTTACAATTTCAGAACAATAAAGCCATATTTAAAATGTAGAATCTACACATACATCCATAGGCAAAATCTGAATTTATATCTGAATGAAATCACCACAACTGTTTAAGTTTATATGCAATACAAATTATAAAATTTTCAATCAAGATTGATCACCTGCCTGATCTAAGTGTGAGATAAATAATCAGGACTGATCACCTACCTGATCTAAGTGTGAGATAAATAATCAGGATTGACCTACCTGATCTAAGTGTGAGATAAATAATCAGGATTAACCTACCTGATCTAAGTGTGAGATAAATAATTAGAACTGATCACCTACCTAATCTAAGTGTGAGATAAATAGAGGTAGACGTTGGACTACAGTTTGGTTTAATTTCAACATGGGTTAAATCAATCGTATTTCTCGTGACTCGTTAGGTTCCCTTGACATGTATCAACAAAACATCTAAATGATACAACATCAGATGATTACCCATCCATTATGCTCGGATTCTCCGTCCTTATGGACGAGAATTTGGTTGAACGGGCCACCGACTCGCTGAGTTGACTCAGCGAATCACATGATAAAGATGTGATATGAGTGTTCTACTACAACATTCATTAACGGGTAAGGATTAACTAATGTATTAACTTGGAGATGGCTTAAAGGAAACCTTGCTCAGCATTGAGATTAGTCGATTAGGGTATGTCAACAGTTCAACTAGCCGAGTTGGCTCAATTGAATCTACAACTTCCTCATCCTCTTCTTCCCTTTCCTTTCTACCTTTCTCTCATCTTTCTTCCTCTCAAATGTTTTTGTAACACCCCGAATTTTCATTATTTTAGATTTTTTTTAAAAAAAAATCCTAAAATTTTTTATATATATAACAAGTCACGTCGTCACTTACTGACCCTTGATGCTCGAGTTGAGCATATACGCGGCTGGTACTGATAAAGAACTGTACAAATAAGATTGATCAACAGTAAAAAACCAATTAATTCAAACGATCACTTAAACATCGAGATCCCCATGATTTCTTCACAGATGACTCAAATCTAACCGACCTGACACCTGCTAACCAAACAATAGTAACTAAATTAGAGATCTACCCAAACTCAAGCCAGCTAAGAATCGGACCTTAATTAATAAACCAAATCAACTCGGTTACTCTTTTAGCCTAAAACCGACGGTTTAGAGTGATCATGACCGAATCACCATTTTCGCTAATTTCTAATAAGTCATACTATGAACTTAGTTAATTCCATACCTCAACAACTGCGCCCAAGAAATCTCTCTAACCCAATTTACTTTAGATATGCCATGATTACCCGAACAAGCTCTACACCGCTCGTTAGTGGGCTACTAGTTCTAAAATTATAGAGTAATGTCCATCGCATTGGGCTTGTGGTCTATCACGGACAATAGACTCAAAAGACGCCTTAAACCAGATGATTTACGTTGTCTAGTCGGCACTTGTAAAATGCAACTCTCCCAAGTATTGGCCAAAAATCTAAATTTTAAAACAAATGGCCCCGCCACTTAAGATAATAAATTAGGATATTTCAGCCGTCGAATTTCACCCAAATTTGCACCATAGGTTGAAGATATTTTCCTGCACTCATCCGCCAAATCTGACCCCTGATCGAGAAATGGTGGCCATTAATCACAAATCGGACCATTGGGACAAAACTCCGCATTCGTTTGCTATCAAAACTTTACCCAACCCTTCGTCGGGCCATGGGATGCCTGTTCTATGAATTAATAGGCCAGATGACCATCAGGGCAACCCCAGCAGCCAGAAATGGGCCTCACAAGGCCGTTGGAAGCAATTAATGGAACTCAGAGCCAACTGATTTAAAATCTAGGGTATAAAACCCTTTAACCCCCCTCTCTCCCTCAATCCCACAACAATTTCCAACAAAGGGAGAGAGAGAGAGAGAGGAGAGAGTGAAGAGAGAGAGAGAGAGAGAGAAAGGAAGTTGTGAGAGGGAAGGGAGCTAGAAAATTGGAATTTCCACACTCCTATCTCCATCATTCGCTGGGAACCACGGCCCTACCGCCGTAGAGACAAAGTGTGGCTGATCTAAGTTAACAAATTCGAGCTTGCCTCCGTTTTTCTTAAGCTAGGGTCAAATGCATGCGCCTCGACATGAAGTTCATATGACACAGGGTCCCGGCACGTTAAGTTTGTGGACCCGATGATGCTAGAGCGACCGCAAGAGTTTCCGGTCGACAATAGGTGCGGACCATTACCTCTAGGTGGCCAATTATCGTTCCTAGCGTAAATCATAGTGATTTTGTATAAAAAAATATGTATGCATGTTGCTGAATTTTATGTATTCTTGATTTAAGACCCATGGGTAGAATTTTTCTAAATTTGGGAAAGGGATTCATGTCCCGAGGTTCCCTGATACGTAGATTGCTAAATTATTAGTCAATTTAGGGAATTACATATGCAATTTCCCAATGTTGCTGATTTTGTATGATTGAATTTCTTCACATGTGATTGATAGATGTAAATTGGGTGCATTGTTGTCTGCTTACTGAATTGTTGAATTTTGTTGAACCTGATTTCCCTCAATGTTGCTAATTTTTTAAGTTAGATGTTAGCACATGTAATTGAAAGGTGTTGTTGAGTGTATGGTTGTCCACTTGGCTGAATTGCTGAAATATGTTGAACATGATATCCGCTGTTGCTGATTTTGTAAGTTAGAACCTGTCATATGCGGTTGATGTTTGGGAATTGAGTGTATTGCTGTCTATATTGCTGGAATTCTGAAACATGCAAATCTCTAGCTGGAGTTGTCCCTGAAATTGTTAAACGTATACTGTACACTTGCGCACATGCCCCTTTGCGGATCTGCCAGCTAACCGAAATCTTTTTGGGCAACCTTTCTGCTGGGTCAGCCCATGGGAAAGTTTGGCCCGACTAGCCAAACTGCGAGTTGTCGGTCGTAGTTGGACTACATGAGACGTTGTTCTCAGGTCATACAATTCTGTGGTTCGGCTTGTGGGGACAGATTGGTCCATTGGTTGGTCATCCTTATACATTAACCATGTTTGTACACACCTGTTGGAACCTGAGGCACCGTGTAACCTTTGCGCTCACTGATAACCTCAATTTGCTGCCCACGCGACTCATGAGTTGGGGATGGTGGTATGGGACACTATGCTAGTGCTATCGGCCTACATTGGGGTGACGAGCCTCCCCATAGTGACCAGTGAGCCCCAAAGACTCGTGAGCCGAGGATGGTGGTATGGGACACTATGCTCGAGCTGTCGGCCTATGTTGGGGTGACAACCTCCCCATAGTGACCGACCCCGGAGTCGTAATTATTTTCGTATGAGCTTAAGAGCTATGGGATTGACGAACCCACAAGGGGTAAGGATCACGAGTGTCATACAGCCACGGTCATTAGAGTCGCGCGATCTGATTAGAGCAACGATCCATCAGGGTATCTCGGTTTCTCCAACCTACTGGATGAATGGACATAATAATCAACTTGGCTCACATTTACATGACATTACATCGGTTACTTTTGGCGATTTTTTAATCATTGTCGCATTGAGGGAGTGTTGGTCATTTGCGATCATTAGATGTTGTCGCTCGAGAAAGCGTTGGTAGAAAGTGCATGCATCATATCATTAAACCATGCATTGCATTAACCAGAATATCTAGGATTCTGTGAATGTATGTTTTTCACTAAATTTACTCTTGTGTATGATAATTTGTGTAACTTATTGTTAATGGTACACTGAGTTAGCTACTCACTCTCACTCTGGGACGGTGTTTTAAAACACCAACTAGAACCTGTCATAAATGCAGGGATGATGGAGCACGATACGCTAGAGGATGCCGGCGTGGATGACGAGGAGGAGCGAGCGTACTTCCAGACCTTCGGTGGGTCCTTCTAGTTTGGGTTTGGCAATCGGGGGATTGGAATAGGCCCTAGTCATTTTGGGTTATATGTATGGATGGGACTAGATCCCTGATTGGATATTATTTTGGATATTTTGGACTTATGTTTGGATATTTACATAATTAGCAACACTTGACATTTTCGTATAATATGTTATTACTTTATGCTTGGTTTAATTCTCCATTGCCCATAGGATACTTTACATACAATTACATATGAGGCCCCGTAGGGCATACGTGGCACCCGGGAATTCGGGAGTCAATTTTCTACTCGGCCCTTGAATTTTGGGGCGTTACAGTTTTTCTCTCTGCAATTAATTTTCCTTTTTTTAAGGGAAAGGGAGGAATATAGTGCCGGAGAAAATCAATTTGTTGCAGCATGGATTAATAATGCATGTCGTTGATTTTGATTTTTTTTCCTTACGAAAACCGTTAAATGTACGGTTTGGATAAGATAAGTGCGATGTCATTATGTTGTAGAGTAGTGGGAGATGGAGTTGGGTTCTTCTGAGTTCACAGTAACGTGTGTTGCACATTATGTTAATGTTTTTTTAGAGGATGGTCTAGACCAATGGGTCTGTAACGCCCTGGAAATCGAGGGTCGCGCATACGCTCAACTCCTAAGTTCCCGAGAGTCACTTATAACCGATTTTCATTAATGTGCATTTAATCCGGTTTAGTTGCGCAACCTGAAATTCCCTAGAACATGAAGCATAATCACATAAGTCTACTGAAATGAAAGAGATCAAACATATATCTATATACATGTCCAAAAGAATAAAAGGGTCGCACATGGCGCCACCCAACAAAATCACAAAAAGAATAGTAAGTCTAAAAGAATAGAGCTAAGCCCACTGCTCAGCGATCCAACACCCCATCTATAGATCCGATGAGGTCCTGCCCATCAGCTGGGAGTAAAAGAAATCGTCTTCCTCCTCTAAGTTTGCATTGCCAGGCTCCACATAATCTGCATCACCTGCATCTACGGACAAGTCTGGTTGGTATTTTAAAACACTATCCCAGAGCGGGAGTGAGTGATCAACTCAGTGGGTACTATTAATCTCAAGTTAAAATAGGCATCAATTATAATATGAACTTAACGAAAAGCAGTCAATCATAAACACCTAACAACTCTTATTAAAATGCGTGTATGTGGGATGATATAATGCATGCCCTTGCCACAACGCTCCCTCGGGCGACTCCATCTAACGATCGTGTATGACCGCACTCCCTCAAAGCGACCTCGACTTCCGAGTCGCCACCCTAACTAATGCGATCGTGTTAGCCGAGTTATTAGTTAAGTCCATTCATCCAGCAGGTTGGGGAATCTGATACACCTCACGTATCAAGACCCTAAGCTAGTTGCGAGAACAAGGCCCCCCAACGCATGAGGCCGAGACCCAGCGGTCCGTGATCCCATCGGATTCCTCATCCCCGACTTCAAGCACATGAGGAGTGCCGAGAGAAAGAGATCGTTCGCGGTCACTATGGGGAGGCGCGACACCCTAACGTAGGCCGACAGCTCAGACACAGTATCCCATTCCACCATACCCGGCTCACAAGGCTGTGAACCAGTTTCAAGTGGGTTATTGATGGGCTACAACAGTTGTAGGGTGGATCAAGTTTCATACATATGTGAGCAAACAGGGTTAACAAACAAGCTTGGTCAGCCCATAGACTAGACCTTGTAAGTCAGGCGAGCGTGAGGAGTGTGACGGGCACGAGGATCCTATGTAGTCTAACTACTGTCGCCCACGCACACTCGCCCAAACCCATGGGTTTAGCCTCGAGGCGGTCCTTCCAACGGAACCACCTCCGCTCTCCTCCTGTTCCTAACCAACCCAAGGATACGAATAGTGATTCATAGCATGCCGACTACCAACGTATCATCTAGCATAAACAACATCATGTCCTCATACTTCTCACATACAATTCAGATTCTCATAGCAAGCAAGGCTAACAATATCATGAAACAAGTGCATGTGAGATATGGGTGTGTGTGAGGAAGTTAAGTACTTCCTCCATCTTAAGAAATAATATACACAAGAGTAATGAAATCATACATACTATGAAGCAACAATATATGAAAAAAAACACACGGCATGAGCATGTAATCATCCATACACAAAATCATGTGAGAAACACGAACAACATCACGAGAGAGCCAAACATGCAAATCCATACAATTTCTAGGGTTTCCCTAGACTTTCAAATATAATATCCAAGCAATCAAAATCATTGAGCTCGTACTAAAATTGGTGTTAGGCCACCTAAGAACAATAGTCCACACCTATAAGTCATTGGAGTCTCGAAAATCGACTTAGGAATGAGGGCTTTAGGGTTGATCGGCCGGAATCCCTAAAAATAAGGTCTTGCATGTGAGAAATCCAAGCCAATCTCTTCTCAATACATGGATTTCAAAAAGAAGAGGTGAAGGATCTTACCTAGATGCTCAACGGAATGATTATTGTGGTAGTGTAGGATTTCCTTTGGAGAAGGGATATGGAGTTAAAAGGGTTGATTTCCTTGCGCCTCACCTCGATCTAAGGTCCACCTTAGCTCCGTCACTCTCTCTTTCTTCTCTCCTTGCTCCCTAGCTCTCTCTTTTCACTCCCTTGGCAATGGTAGTTGTGGTGAGAGTTATGAGATAAGAGAGGTTGGGGGGAGTTTATGAGGGGGATTTGTTGTTGTTGGAGAATGGTGGGAGATATGAGGGAGAGCTTGGTTATTGGAAAAAGATGGAGAAAGTTATGAAGGACAGAGCTAGGGTTTATTTCTTAGACTTGAGCCCTTTGGCCTCAAGTTTCCACAATTTTCCCAAATAGCTTCCTATGACTCCTCATTGGTGTTGGGGTGGCCCTAACACTCCCTTGGCCACCAAATTGGGTGTGTAGGAGTCTTACGGCCCAACAAGGGTTCATGTAAAGTTTGGGATCAACGGATAAACGAATATGGGATTTGATCATACGGCTCCGAACTTTAAATGGCTCTGGGGGTCCATTCCGGTCATTGGGACAGTTCTAGTGGCCCCCTGACCATGAAACTTATAGTATAGGTGCTCCATGGCCAGATAAAGAGCCATGCAAAATTTGAGAACGATCTGATATGGGGTTTAGTCGCACAGGTCTGATTTGTGATCAACGGTCACCATGCCACGATCGAGTCCCAGATTTCGTGGATGGGCGAAGGACAGTAGATTAGACCTTCACCGAAAATTTAGAAGAAAATCGACGGCTGAAAAGCCCGAAGTCTCAGTTTCCTTTACCAGTACCAGATTTCAACTCTGGCCTTGGGTGGGTTGACAAGTGCTGCTAAAACAGCACGGATAATTAACTTCTGAGTATCTGATGAGTCCGTGGTCCACGATGGAACACAAGCCCAGTGAGATCTATGATTCCCTAAATTTTCATAATTTTCCAACCTTCCTGCGTCGCGGTATAGCCCGTACGGGCTAATGCTAAGTGTATCCGGCCATTTGGCTTGGTGGCCCGCACTAGGCCCTATCATGACCTGTCTGGCCTACTCTAATGGGTTAATCCTAGGTTAATTTAACATGTAGTACCCCACCACGAGTGGTTTAACCAAATGGTCCTATAGAAAATCCTGCGTGGATGCCCCAGGACACAGTGCTGGTTGGACGGAACGTTACAGGGTCCCACCATTAGAACAGTTCAAATCGAGGTCGTGGGCCCACTTTAATGGTGGGTTAAAGGACATAGATGGATCTAAGAACCCAGTATAATGACGAAGAAGATAGAGCGAAGAGTGAGAGTCGGGGAGGGCATTATTGCGGGTGGTGACATGCACGTCATGTATTGTTATTATTTTTTATTCCAAAAATATGGTGGGCCCCACAATAATGATGTGGCAAATCCACTATGTTCAATAGTTTTGTCCTGATCATATTAGGGCATCGGCCCAAAAATGAGGTTGTTCAAGGAAACAGTGGGATGGTTATCCACCGTTGAAAAGAAGAAAAATGAGTTTTTACAAAAAAGGTGTCTAGTCTCTCATTTTCCTTCTCACATCTCAATCAAGCTCAAATCGTATTTCACTCCACGCATTTTCAATATATTTACAACATGTACTTGCATTTTAATTTTTCTTCCTTTTGCATTTATTATTTATTACATTTGCTTGCCCGAAATCATTTTATCATGTGAATAATGCAACGAACTTTTTATTTTTGCTTGCCAATTCTTAGAGGTTATGCAAAACATGACTAGATATAATGCCGAAATTCCATTGAATCTCCCTAAAAGTCATAAAATCTGATAGAGTATAGACAACGTATGAGCAAAAAAGAGTCCTTAACCCCTTCATCTTCTGTCACCGAAACCCTTATTCAAAATTTACGGTTATAGATCAATCACGAAAGTCACTTGAGTCGAAAATTTTTAAAATTCTCCAATTAATATGCAATTTTACGGTATATGACCAACAATAGATTTCAAGCAAAATGACCAGTGGCGAATAAAAAAAATTAAATGCATTTTTTTACATCGGGTCAACTCCACTTCCCATCTACAGGCACTTGAAAGCCGAACTGAAAGCAACCACTCGTGCATGATACATCCACAGCTACCACATGGTAGTTGGTTTTTTAAACATTGACTGCATCTTAGATAATGATTTGGACCACCCAGTTTTGTGAATTCTATGATGTAAGATCCATCTTAATAAACATTTATTGAACGGATAAGTTCATAAGAAGATAAATTTAAAATATTGAAAAATAAAATTTGAATAACTCTTATTAAACACATGATTCAAAGGTTAAGATCATCAATGAAATATGATTATAAGATTATAATTTCTATAATACAGCAATGAGGACATCGGCTAGTATTATCCTCTAAGATCGAAGCATGCATATAAGATTATAGCTTCTATAATGCAGGAATGAGGACATCGGTTCTATCATCATCTAAGATGCAGTACAACATGAAAAGTCACCCCATACGTCACTATCATAGGGGCACGGATGCCATCAAATCCAGGACCACGAATGCTATCAAATCCCATACGTCGGATTACACAGATAGTCAAGGTTGGAAATAAACGGGAAATCCTTTTTTAATCCTACCGTTTATCAAGTTTTATCAACAGGATTAACAGTCAATATCCAGAAATCATCTTGATCAAAAACTCAGGTGGGCCACATCGCATGAACTTAGAGATTTATGTTGTACGGTGATCATGAAACTTCACACTGGATGGATGGAGTGGATGTCTTACGTGCAACACAGTGGGTCCCTGCTTGAGTGTTTTACCTGCTGTGTAGAACAGGTGTTGTAGAGTATTCCGGTGGAGAATCCCATTTCACGTACAACGTACGGTTGTATGTGATCTTTCACAAGGTTTTTATTCTGGGCTTATGTGGCACTTCAGTGGACCATCTGAGCCGTGAAAAAGGTGGGCCATGCCATGAAGATCACGTGGAGTGAAAATTGGAACATGCTGTGCATTGCTTTATATTCTAGCTAGTCCGCCTGATGAATGGAACAGCACTGGTACGACCTTCTTCGCATGCTAGAATCCTCTACAGACCGTTGATCCAATGGTTCCTGTGGTGCTACCCTCAAATTTGGTCCGTATAGAGAAAATTCAGCCCAATCCACAACTGAGGTGGGCCACACCACAAAGAACAATGGAGAGGTGCACCACTGGAGGTTGTCCGCCGGGTGTACAATGGTGTGTATGTTCCATCCAATCCGTTGAACAGGTTTTAAGCATGACTTACATTTTTCCCATTGTGTGGTCCACTTGAGTTTTTTTTGAGCTGATTTTGGAGATGAATGGTGAAAGTGACAATGCCCACATGACAGATGGAGTGGATGGAGTGTATGCCACACGAAGAATCCAGTAGGCCTCAAGAACTCATTTGTTTTGCATGCTGCATACAACGTGTGTTGTATAGGATTCGGGTCCCTTTTACAAGGCTCAACTGTCATGCTCAAGTAATACAGTAGCATTTCTCTTTGGTACAAGGCAGATAGTCCGCGGGCTACTGGAGAGAAATTAGTTGTCCGACGGATGGGCCATATGGATCCATGTATGACCCTCTTACATGGTAAGCTCTTCCATGGAAAGGCCATCAAGAGTCTCTGTAAAATGATCCGAACCATTTACCCTTTTTTATCTTAGCTTTACGTGGATTGAACGGTTAGGATCATTTAGAACCTCATACACTTCAGCTGTCGAAATAAGCCGCTGGTAATCCGCGGAGTACCAAGACCAGCCTCTTCCATATTTCAGGATATTCGATGTGAAGAGAGGTCATGTACGGACGCGGATTGCGTCCTACCCCCGCCCGGACGGTAATCAGTCCGGGCGGGGTTCTCTGGGGCCCACCATGATATAAGTGTTTTATCCACGCCGTTCATCGCTTTTCTCATATCATTTTAAGTCATGAGACAAAAAATGAAGAATATAAAAAATTTGGATGTACCACATCAAAGTAAGCTGCAGTGATTATGACACCCACCGTTGAAACCTTTCTAAGGGCCAACGTGATTTTTTTACCATATAACCTATTCATAATGTCATGAAGACGTGGATGAAGTGAAAACAAAAATATCAGCTTGATCTGAAACTTATCCAGCTCCCAAGAAGTTTTTAATGGTGGAAGTTCAATCACCACTTTGTGGTCCACTTAAGCTATGGACCTGCCTCATTTTTGGTCTCATATCATAAAATGATATGGAAAAAACGATTAACGGAATGGATAATAAACTTACATCACGGCGGGCCCCACAGAACCCTGCCCGGACGGATTACTGTCCGGGCGGGGGTAGGACGCAATCCGCGTCCGGTCATGTACACGGATAAACTGTCATAATTCCGCGTTAGCGTCACTTCCACTCGTATTATTTTGTAAACAAAACCAACCACTCAACTGCACGTTTGTTTTAAATGAATGGAGACGATACGGTGGAGCCGTGTCAATCGAGTCCATCCATCTTCTTGGCCCTGGCTTGGATGGTTTATATTTCAAACATCAAAATTATTGGACAAACCTAAAAAACACTTTTCATCGGTTTACCCCACATTTTCTATGGTATCGTTCAGGACCATCGATCAGATGGACAGGATTGTCTAAAGTTGTGGATTTTTTATATATGACTCATGCATGTTATGTCCCAGTAGATGGATGGACCTGATTGAAACGCCATGCTGCCATGTGCACTTCGGGTACATGGCTCTACCGAAATTGGGTTCTCCCGCTCGATCGTGCCATCTATCCAATCAATGAATAATCTCCGTTGCATGCATCTTTGCTTTGCGTAGTAAACGCTTGTTTTGATTTCCGACTAGGGACTGGGCACAGGACGAGTCGAGTAAGCTTGACTCATTCAACTCGTTTAGACCTGACTCGACTCCGAACTAAGTTGGTGACTTGATTCGAACTTAGATTTTTTTTTTCTTTCCTTTTTTTTTTTTCACACATACACCCATGCAAGCCATAGTGGGATTTCACCACTTACGAGTTTCAAAACGAGTAGACTTTGCCCAATCTAAATTCAAACGGAGTCAAGTCCAGGCTATCTACTAAATCGGCTCAATTCCGAATCTAGCTTAGTATTTACTCAACTTGAATTTAAATTTTATATATATATATATATATGAAATCTAAATCTAATCTAACCTATATGTTGTATTTGACCTGAACTCTCTTCCTCCCTCTTCTTTTGAGCTTGATAGCCACCCATTGCCACTCTGTCCAGATTAGTCCAAGCTAGATTGGGACTCAGATCAGGTCAAGTATGCTGGATTCAGTACCGAGTCAGGTCCAGTTCGGGTCAGGTGTTCTTCAAAATTGAGTCAGGTCGGGTCAACCCTAACTCGGCACAAGTACTCGACTTAATGCCCCGCTCTATTTCTGACAAGTGGGGCCAATGGGTAATCCAGAGATGGACCCCACGGTAGGGCCGATAAACAAATACCCAGAGATGACCCCACTTATATGGACTGAAAACCACCTAAGCACACAATCTTTGTCTCCTCGAGTAACCTTAGGGCCAGACGCTTACACTGAATCTTCAGTGTAGCTAATTGACTTTCTATAGTGAAAGAAGTGAATGGAGGAATGGCTACTTCATATCAGGTTTAGGTTTGTCTCTCATCTACAAGCATCAATCCCCACCGTCCAAATTGTTGGTCCACTGTGGATGGACCATGGAACGAAAATCAAGCTGATCAGACGGTGTAAATCATCCGACTTCATCTGTTTAGTTTGGATGGTGGGCTGTTTTATTTTTTACAGTCATCAATGGCCACCATGTGAACGGCTAGGTTGGCCCGATCAGTGTGACTTTTGGTCAATGCTCCATCCAAAATAAGATTGCCAAATTTAAATAAACTGTGGTTAACGCACACAATTAGTCGTGATACAATCATAGCCATCCGAGTTGCACGGGTCATGCCTCTTTTAGTCATGAGCTAGGACAGGAATGTCATTATCAGAAAAATGGCTGACATCTATGTTTATGAAAGCGTCTCCGTTTGACCCTTGAAATGTACAGCGGACCTAACTGATTTTCAAATATAAGGTTGGTCACTCCACAACGTTTGTAGGATAAGCTGAAACCAGAAACGATTTTTGTTGTTTGTGAATGACATCCACTCCGTCCATCAGGTGGGCCCCTTTAAATTCACCTCATGTCTCAGAAATTAGTTGATCTGAAACTAAGGGAGGCCAATCATGTAAAATCATGCCTAAAACCTTTAAAACCACTTGGTGTGGCCCACGTATATCTTGGAATGGGGTGCTTTTTAGGGGGTCCATTTTTCTGGCGGGATTCATTCGATGAACGGATTGGATGAAATATAAGAAATACCTAGATCCCCAATAACGATCTGGAAGGTTTTAACAGTGATAGGGCCTCATTCCAACTGCTCCGTAGTGTAAAACAACTGTGCTTTGTACCGGCCTCATTGGAAGGGACACACCTGATGTAAGGAGTGGATGGGAGACCTAACATCTTGGTGGGCCCCACACCAACTTCTGTAGAATAATCTCATCTACCCAACCATTTTTATATTAAGGGGATTGAAGTAATATCAAACTACTTCGAGAGGTGGCTTGACGTAGTATCAAGCTATTTCGAGCGCCCCCTTACACAGTACCAGACAGCCCCTCAACATGCCACTACAAGTGAAACGGCGCATACGGATCCGAGATCCAAGCCATCCATCAGGTGGGTCCCTCATTGCAGATGCCATTGCCAAAAAAGTTCACATCTGTTCGCTACTGAGCTGCATTTCAGCCAACAAAACAAAATGGACGGCTAAACAAAAATTGGTCTTTTTTTTAGGCCATCCACTTGATCAGAGTATCTTCGTGGAGTGACGTGCCTGATGAATGGATTGGATCTCACATCCGTGTGCCAAATTGGCACACATGGCAGTCTATAAATAGACTGCCTTAGATAAGCGGGTGGGATTAGCAAAAGATGGGTGTATGAAATCAATAAAAGTGGCTGTAACATGTTAAATAGTGGGTTCATATCTTCATTTTCCCAGACCGAGTAAATTAATCTGACTGTGGAATGCACTGTCACTAAGTTACAATCTAAAAATTGCATGCGTCGAGCCATCCTTACATCTGATTGGTGGACACTTATCGTTTGAAATAAGACTGTCGGATATTTTTAATTTTAACTGTCCAATGAATGTCCAGCAATGTGTTAGTTAGATAAGTAAGGAATATTAATACTTTGTTCGTGGCATATCTAGATTGGTGCCCATAATTTGGACGGTATTTTTTAATTAATTAAATGCCACGTATGCAATTTCTCAGTAATATCTAACCGCCTGAGTATCATCTACCACAATCTTCTGGAGTATCCAAGTATTTCTCAACCGTAAAATGCTATAGTATCGCTGATCTTTCCATGGTAGACAGCGATGTATAGTACGTATGATACAACTATTTTCCTACCTAAGATGTATAAATTGAAGAATATCCCCTCTGTACAAAATATGGACCACACCATGATGAGAATATAATATGAAAATCATACCAATGGAAGGTTCAGTGGGACACAACGTCAATGCACTATATATCCATGGATAGACAAACGATGGTATGACTTAGGTCTGGTGTGGCCCAACGAATTAGGGAACGTTGAATAATTTTCGTGCCAAATAATCACAATGGCGTGGGCCAAAATTTGAATGGATAGGATTTTCTAAATATGGTCACAATGTCGTGAGCCAAAAGTTGTATGGATAGGATATTCTACAGATGAATGGTGGGGAAGAAAATATATCATAACTTATGATGTAGGCGCTGAATCTGAGACTCTCTCTTTTGAAGTATCCATAGGCAGTTGGATGACAGTGACCAAAACCAATTTCTTTTTTCCGATGTTTGGTCTCACGATTTATGACACGTGCTCTAGTCTGATAGTCGCCACCGTTCAGGTGGGGCCCACCTTCCAGTGATCAGGGTTGTCCATTTATGTTTCACCATAGATGGATGATGGAGCAATGCTCTCAAGTAATCCCAGCTGTCCATGTTGGGATCTAAATCCATGGCTCAGCAACAGAATGATTCTGTTTCAAGGTTGAGATTATAGGATCCAATGCTCATGTGATGTGGGTGTGAGTGTGGATGGTGTGGGTGTCTTAAAAAAGGAGGGAAAAAAATCTATACCGGTTGATGAGTTATGTTGTGCATGAAACGTCGGGTAAATGATTTGGACGGCAGAGATTGTTCACCATCACCTGGCACACCAGATGAAGGGTCCACGGTATCTTGGACCTGACCCATTTTAATATTCGGGTCACAATTTTAGCTACAGACCCAATCCATTTAAATGCCATATGGTATATGGGTTGGCTCAAGTGTGACAAGCTACTTATTTTGTGGGTCAGATCAAAAATTACAACTTGTCATGAAAATAATGTTTTAAGCTAATATGTTTATATGAATTTCAAACTTATAATGGATTAAATACTGGCCATGATCTCATCTAAGGGAATTTGATCTTCCTTTTGTCCTTGATAGTACTAATTTATTAACTAAATGTACCTACTTTCTTATACTTTATAACATATAATGCCAAGAGTAAATGAACATTTTTGCCTGTCCGATTAGTTCTAAAAGAGGGTGTCTTTGTGATTTTATGCTGTCATTAAATGGGATTTTTAAAAATAGAGAATGATTATTTATAGAATTTTGGAAATATGCATGCTTATAAGGTAAGAGTTCTGTAAAGTGGGTCTAATTGATCAATGGTGTAGATCTTTCTAACAGTTGGATATTGTGATCGGGAATTCCAGTGGACCCCATTAAAATGCGATTAGTTTCAAATTTGTGTCGAGGTTGTTATTTCTATATTGCAGAATTAACAGATCGTCTATGCATCAAAAATTAAGACTCCATACTCGAATCTTAAAGTCGCGTATTTAATTGGGAAGACATTCCCGATGCTGCGTCATAGCCAAGGGATGTTATGTGTTACACACCTCATACCTTTAGGAAAACTTTTGATAAGACTAGGGTTTTCTCTCTCTTTTGTGAGTGAGGAGACCAAAACATGTATTTATAAGAAAGATAGTTAAAGAAACTAACTCATCACACTTCTCTTCTTAGAAGTCTTCACACAGTAGGTTCCATATCCGACTTAATAACCGTGCATAGGGACTACAGTTCAAACGTCCCACCCCAAACCTATTTCCAATGATTACAACTGTATTGGGGTCCATTAAATCGCTCAATCTAAATAATCCAACGAACATATTTAAGTCGATGATCATGTGTGGTCCACCTGATGGAGACTTACAGGGGTGGTACACCCTTGGATATATAGAAAAAACTCTTTGCATACACCTTAGAATAACTCCCATAACCCTAGAATAACCCTAAGGACCCCTATTTATAGTTTAGGCAACTTCCCTTTCACACTTCTACGAAAACTGCCTCAAATTTATGCAATCCATGTAAAATCCGGAAATGAATCTGTGTAACCTCGACTGGTCAAGCACGAGTCTCGACCGATCGAGCACCTCGGACCCAAAAAACGGTAGCTCGTTGGACTTTTAGTTGAGCAACCCATTCGACTGGTCGAGCGAGCCTGTCCAAATGTTGCTTCACATCTCAACAAGTTTACATATAAACCAACGATTTAGATTTATCCAAATAAACATAAGGCTAAGATTTTACCTACTTCTCCCTTTCCTTCTCTTTTTCCATCTTCCAGGAAGGTTCCTTCCAATTTTTATCTCCCTTCGTCTCTCCACTTGCATTGATCATGCCACTTCCTTTAATTTATAATATCCTATGGTACATATAATGTGGATAGTGGAGATTAAATTTTCCCCTTGCAATTAGCTTTCCCAAGGAGGAAAACTTTAATTATATAAATGACGCTTTCCCAAGGAGGAAAACTTTAATTATATAAATGACGTAGCAAGATATTTTAAATGAAGGTAAAAGTATTTTAATAATGAATATCTAGCTGGATTTTATGTTCTACCAACTTTACCCTTATAATAAGGTATAGGTTTGTTTTTTCTAGGAAAATTTTTGTAGTATCAAATTCTTCTTATGAGTAGCTTGCATCACTTCTCCTCTTTGCTTATAGCATATATAGAAGTAGTTGATTAGAAAGCATATGCAACCAAGGCTTTATGGGTTCCACCTTGATGGATGTGTGATTTCTGCTCTATATAAATATACTGTATTAACTTGTACTAAAATGTCACTCCAAAAAGTAATTGAATTGAGGATTCAAATGTACATAGCAAAAGAAATGATCAGGATGGGTCTCCCATTGTTTTCTTTTACATATATATGTGACAATCACCTCCATATAGCCTCATCTTTCTCTAGGCTCCACCTCTCTCCTTTTTTTTCTCTCCTCTTAATTTAGGGTTGTCAATGGGCTAAGCTGGCCCATGGATTTTGAGCTTGACCTGCCTGTGGCCAAACTTGTGCTAGAGTATCAAGCTTGAGAGTTCAGCTCAAGCTTAAAATTCAAGCCTATATTACAAACGATCCGAGTTTGGCCTGTGTACGACAACCTAGCCCGTTAGGGTTTACAAGGCATTTTAGTAATATACAAAAAAATAAATTTTTTTTAAAATCCCATTCCCCACATAAATATTTCAAGTTGGGCTCAGGTTGATCTATTTTGACCCATCAAGGACCAGGCTGGGTTTATTCCTACATTGAACAATGTAGGCTGAGCTTGAATAGAGCTTGGCCCAGCCCTAACTGAGCAATTGTCCTCCCTTCTCTCTCTTTTATCCTAGTTTATATTAATGAGCTTGGTAAAGCCCACTATAACGCCCTGAAAATCGGGGGTCGTGCATACGCTCGACTCCCAAGTTCCCGGGGTCACTTAAAATCGATTTTCCTTAATATGCATTTAATCGAGTTTAAATGCGCAGCTTGGAGTTCCTAGAACATGAAGCACAAATGCACCTGTCAACTGAAATGAAAGAGAACTAGCATATTTATATATACACATATATACATGACCAAGAAAAAATAATAAAGGGTCGCACATGGTGTCACCCAACAAAAACACAAAAGAGTAATATGGCCAGAGAGAATAGAGCTGAGCCCTCTGCGCAGCGATCCAACGTGCCATCTACAGGTCCGATGAGGGCCCGTTCGTCAGCTGAAAGTAAGAGATCTCGTCCTCCTCCTCGAGGCTCACATCACCAGGTTCCATATAATCTGTATCACCTGCATCTATGAACGGGTTTGGTTGGTGTTTTAAAACACCGTCCCAGAGTGGGAGTGAGTGATCAACTCAGTAGGGGCTATTAATCTCAAGTTATCATATGCGTCAATTTTAATATGGTCTTAATGAAAAGCATACAATCACATACATCTAAGTAATCTTATTAATGCGCATATATACAGCATGATATGATGCATGCCCTCACAACAACGCTCCCTCGTGCGACAACATCTAACGATCACCAATGCCAACACTCCCTCAGTGCGACCTCGACTGCCAAGTCGCTACCCTAACTAGTGCGATGCGATGCGATCGTGTTAGCCGAGTTATTAGTTAAGTCCATTCATCCAGCAGGTTTGGAAATCTGTCACACCCCACATATCATATGCCCTGAACTAGATGCGAGGCCAAGGCCCCCCAATGCGTGAGGCCGAGACCCCGCAGTCCTTCACCCCGTCGGGTTTCCCCCATCCCCGACTTCAAGCACATGGGGGTACTGAATGTGGGGTCGCTCGCGGTCACTACGAGGAGGCGCGTCACCCGAGCGTAGGCCGATAGCTCGGACACAGTATCTCATTCCACCATGCCCGGCTCACGAGGCTGTGAACCATTTTCAAGTGGATTATTGATGGGCTACCTCGGTTGTAGGGTGTCACAGGTTCCATACAGATGTGAGCAAACAGGGTTAGCAAACATGGTTGGTCAGACAGTAGGCTAAACGGCACGAGCCCAGGGGAGTACATGGCGGTACGACATCAGGTGCAAGCAACCCATGTAGTCCAACTACTATCGCCCACACGCACTAGCCCAAATCCGCGGGTTTAGCCTCAAGGCGGTCCTACCTACGGGACCGCCTCAGCTCTCCTTACTTTCTTGACCAACCCTAGGGTTTGGATGATGGTCCACCACAAGTCAACGGACAGGGTCATCATCTAGCAAAATCATCATCACATTCTCACACACCCACATACAATTTAAATTTATCTACTAAGCAGACTATCATGATTTATGAGTAATGGTGCATGTGGGTTGCGTGTGTTAGTGAGGAAGTTGCTCACTTCCCACAACTCATGGAAATCAAATTTGCACAAGAAATAATTAAGGCAGGCATGCTATAGGGCAACATCATAAGAGCAATCCAACAAGACATCAATAAGTAATCAACAAAGTTACACTAAGTCATGTAAGAAGCGAGAACAACATCATGTGAGGAAATCAAATAAAACATATAATTCCACACCACTCCAATATGCATAAAATCTTAGGTTTTTCTCTATATTCTCTAAAAACATCAACCAAGCAATCAAAATCATTAATCTCATAATGAAATTGGTGCTAGACCACCTAGGAGTAATAGTCTGCACCTATGGATAGTTGAGATCTTGAAAAACGACCTAGAAGCGCCAAACTCGATGTTGATCGGCCGGAATCCTAAGACAATACACTTGCATGTTAGGATTTCATACAACTCCTAGCTCAACACAAAGGATTACAAAAAGGATGGGTGCTTACTTCCCTAATCGGATGGAAATCGCTTGCATTTGTGGATGTGGGGTTTCTTGAGGAAAGGGAAGAGGGGTTTTTAGATCTCACCTCCCTTTGGCCCACCTTTCTCTCCCTTTTTCCTTCTCTCTTTCTCCTCTTTTCTCTTCTTCCTCTCTTCCTTCTCCTTTTTCTCTCCTCTCTCCCTTTACTCCTTAGGGCAAATTCGTATGAGGGAGTGGGTGCCCCAAATAAGGCCTTTTATAATGCCAGATTTGGTGACAATGGCCCCAAGTGTTGGGTTTTTACTATACTAGACCTATGAGAGGGTCTTTCTAAGCTCTAGGGCCCACTATGAGGTGTACAAGTCAATATACACCATAGGATAGTTAGCCCTAATGATGATTTACGTATGGATATGATCGGCCCGTCATTTAGATGCGCCGATCGACAGATATGATGAGAGATTTGTTCAACGGTCGCCGATGGTCGATCGGGGCCGCGGCTATACGGATATGAGTAGGAAAATATCCTTACTCCATGGGTAAAGTTTGGTCGCAAACCGACGGTCCGAAATCCTCAACTTTGCATAAGAGTGGACGACTCAATCCACTTAAGTTCCAACTCCTTCCTTTAGGGTATTTGCACTTCTCATGCACTCGTCCTTCGGCTCAAGTTGAGCAGTTCTGGACAGTACCCAAGTCCGATTCCCGCGATGGACGTCAAGCCCAATGGGATGGACATTATTCTATAGTTTTGGAATTTGTGTCCACCAACAAGCGGTCTAGAGCTTGTTTGGATAACCGGGGCAGTTCTGGTGGTCCTTTGACTATGAAACTTATAGGATAAGTGCTCCATGGCCCGATGAAGGGTCATGCAAAATTTGGGGATGATCAGATATGGGGTTTGGTCGCACGGGTCTGATTCGCGATCAACGGTCACCGTGCCACGATCGGGTCCTAGAGTTTGTGGACGGGCGTAGAAAAATACATTAGACCCTCATCGTAAATTATGAAGAAATCCGACGGCTGAAATGTCTTACATTTCAGTTTTTATTTACACGTGCCAGATTCCAATTTTGGCATTGGTGGGGCGCATCTGGCAAGTGCCAGATTACACTTCTGGGTGTCCACTGGGTCCGTGGTCCGCGATGGTCCTCAAGCCCAGTGAGATCTATGTTTCCCTCAATTTTTATAATTTTCTAACTTTCCCATGTCGCGGTATAGCCCGCACGGGCTGCTGCCAAGTGTAAATAGCCATTTGGCTTAACGGCCCGCACTTGGCCCAATCACAACCCGACTGGTCTACTTTAATGGGCTAATCCTAACTTAATTTAGTTATGGCACCAAACCATGAGTAGTTTAAACGAACGGTCCTGCGGCAAATCCTACGAGGACCCCTCAGTACACTGTTCTGGTTGGACGGGACGTTACATGATTAACCGGACTTGTGCGGTTCTTCACTGGTACACCCTGTATAAACTAACATTGAGTGCTAATGGTCACTAAGTAATATTTAGGTTAAAAAATAAAAATAAAAATTGATGGATTTTTGAAAATCCAAAACAGTGAAAATCAAGGATGTTACACCCACGCATGAGTACAAGTGAGCTAATACTCACACCACCACATATGCCAGCATAACCCACCGGTGGAAAATCCAGGCCATTCATCAAAAGGATGCCTATATGTAGATTTCCCACCGATGTTTCAGTTGTTTGGTGGACCACAAACATACATTGTAGAAACTTGGCCAAAGCTTTTTAACCTGTCCACCTATTTATAATTGAGTCATGATCTTTTGCTTGCCACAAACAGAAAATTAATGTTTGTTGCAACCTAATTGGGTCACATCATCACACATTACATTTAATGTAGTAGTGTAGACAATGTCGGTAATGACGTGGACCACTTACAATGCAGGAAAATAGGAAATTTTTGTTTGTGACAATCAGAAGATCTGGATTCTTTCATAGCACACCTAGTGGATGGACAGACTGTAGATAGAGAATACATACATCAAGGTAGGCCAAATCAAACCCCAAACTGAGTATGCATCAGGTCCAATAACCCTAAGGTAGGCCCAGCCCGTTCAAAATCTATGCCTGGGCCCACCCCATTGCCAGGCCTAAATAACCTGTTGGGTCGACCCAACCCATTGCCAAGTGAAATCGCTAGGTGGGCTCCCTAATTGGACTCGCCTCACAGGTGTTAAAGAATCACGTGTTGTATATGATCATCATGCAATTTTATGGTGTAGATGTTATGCTTCAAAAGTCAGGTTGATATGATCATGAGCTGGGCCAAACTCTACGTGTATACGTGATGTAAATGAATGGTTAAGAGAGGTTGATCATTGATCCATCTTCTTAGTATACATATGATGGCCCACCTAATCATCAGATCGTCTTGAATTCTAACACATAGCATCTATACGTTCTTGTGGCCTCATGACTGGCTTGGATCTTACACGTGTTCATCTTTTCCACATGCGGTGCAAGTAAACTTATTAAAGCGCACTCCTGCGAGGATGCGATTTGGCTGGTGACCCCAACACCACCCCGCTAGCTGGGGTCAAAGATCTGTGGGCCCCACCATGATATAAGTGTTTTATCCCCACCGTCCATATATTTTTCCAGCTCATTTTAGGGGATGTGCCTAAAACTAAGGCGGATCCGAAGCTCAAGTGGGCGATACAATATCTATGATCTAACCTGTTCATGAAGTCAAATAACCCTGGATGAAGGGAAAACAAAAATATCAGCTTGATCCCAAAATTTCTATGGACTCCAAGGGCCCGTTTGTTAAGGCTTATTTGTTGCACTTAACACGGAATTGAGAAAATGTCCCGTGTTTAGTGGTGTTTGTTAACGTGTTGTTAACGTGAAAGAAGGAAAGCGCTAAGTGATTTTTTCACCGAATTCTTTTCACGATAAGAGTCTGGCTTAATGGTGAGAAATTTCTTTCTCTTTAAATTATTTGCGCAATGCAAAACAACTTCTAACATGTAAAACTTTTTTATGCCCCACCATGATTTATGTATTTGATCTACATTGTCCATCAACTTTTTTAGATCATTTAAGGTGTGAGCCAAAAAAAAAAAAAACAGGTCTAAAGATTAATTGGACCACAAGGTGGGGATTAAACATCCACCATTAAAAACTTCTTGGGAGCTCGAGAAGTTTCAGATCAAGCTGATATTTGTGTTTTCACTTCATCCACATCTACATGACCTAATGAATAAGTGCATGGTAAAAATAAAAAAAAATCACAGTGCCCCTTAGAAGGGTTTCAACGGTGGATGTCATTATCACTGCAGCATCCTTTGGTGTGATTCACTGGAGCTGTGGACTTGCTTCATCTTTAAGATGACATATTAAAATAATATGAAAAAAAATGATGAACGGCTTAGATGAAACACTTACATCATGGTGGACCCTACAGAGCCCTTCCTTCAGGGGAGGGGTAGGACGCTATCCGCGTTTGAAGCGGATGGGCTGGAGAGGCGGATTAGTTACTGCCAGGTTCAGTACTGAAGTGACGTCACCAAGTTATATAGGCCCCACTGTGATGTATGTGTTTTATCCACACTGTCAATCCATTTTGAGATATCATTTTAGGGCATAATCCAAGGAATAAGGCAGATAAAAAGCTGTAGTGGACCTCACCACAGAAAACAGTGGGGAGAGTGATTCTCACCGTTGAAACTATACTAAGGCCCACCATAATGTTTATTTTAAAGAAGGAAAACACAAATATCAGGTTGATCTAAAACTTTTGTGGCTTTTAGAAGTTTTTAATGGTGGGCATTACTGCCCCCACTGTTTTCTGTGCTGATTCTACTGGAGCTTTGAATTTAATTCATTCTTTAGATCTTGCTGTAAAATGATCTCTCCAAATGGATGGACGGCGTGGATACAAAACATACATCATGGTGGGGGCAAGAAACAACTCGGTGACGTTCTCGCTACTCAACCTGCCACTAGACAGTAGCTAATCCGCGCCCGGGCTGGGACGGAATTGGGAAGCGGATCCGCTGGTATACTGACGTCAGCAAGTTCAGTGGGTCCTATCAGGACGTATTTGTTATTTCCAAACCGTCCATCCATTTTGCGAGCTCGTTGTAAGGCTTGAACTGAAAAATAAGACAGATCTAAATATAAACTGGACCACACTACAAAAAGCAGTGGGAGATTGAATGTCTACCATTGAAACCCTTTTGGAGTCGCAGAAGTTTCGGATCACTATGAAATTTGTTTTTCCTCTTCATCCGGATATTAACTTTATAAATAGATTAGATGGAAAAGAAACGTTATAGTGGGCCCTGCAAATTTTTTAACAGTGAAAATCATTATCCCGCTGCTATTTTTGGTGTGGCCCATTTGAGTTTTGGATATGATTCATTTTTTGGATAATGCTTTAAATGATCTCAAAAATTTGATGAATGGTGTGAATATAATAAATACATTATTGTAGGGCCCATGTAACTTTGATCTCCTTTGAACCGTTCGTACAACTCAGACCTCGGGGAGCGTCCGCGCTCGTCTTCGCATGACACATATATACACCAGCTATATAGCCGGGGTGTGGTACGAAAACGGTTTGGGTACTCCCCTTGCCATTAGCTCGGTGGGTGGTGGTCGGTGCTCTATGGCCCCCATGATGTATGTGTTTCATCCATTCCGTTCATCCATTTTTACATATCATTTTATCTCAATCTCACAAATAAGAGGGATATAAATCTCATGATGTATGTGGTCAGTGCTTTATGACCCCCATGATGTATATGTTTCATCCATTTTAATATATCATTTTATGTCTCTATCCCACAAATAAGAGGGATATAAATCTCAAGTGGAACACATCACAGGAAAGCAATATTAACTGGATATCCACCATTGAAATCCTCCTAGGGCCCACTCTACTGTTTATTTGACATTCAATATGTTAATTAGGTCATACATGCCTAGACGAAGTGAAAAAACAAAAATCAACTTGATCCAAAACTTTTATAGCCTCCAAAAGGTTTTCAATTAACAAAGCTCATTCAACATTGTTTCTTGTAATGTGATCCATTTGAGATTAGGATATACCTCATTTTTTGTCTCATGCTATAAAATGATATGGAAAAATATATGGATAGTATGGATGAAACACATACATCATGGTGGGGCCCACAGAGCACCGACCATCAGCCATTGGCTGGTGGCAGCAAGACTAGCCAATCCATTTTCCATGTGGTACACCAGCCCATGGATGCGGATTCCGTTGGAAAGCCTTTCGTAGGAAGTTCCTGCGCTGGAAACCTATATGGGCCCACCTTGACTTTTGTGAATAATGATACGACATTCCTACGCTGGAAACCTATATGGGCCCACCTTGACTTTTGTAAATAATGATATTTTAATTTTCTATCAAGTACTTAATATTTTATTTGAATTAAATAGAATAATTTTATTTTTTATTTAATAAAAATAATGTTTTATAATGTAAAATATTTCCAAATAAGAGATAGGGGCAAATGTGTCAAATTAACATATTTCAGACATTTCAGATGTTTGTTAACAAACAGATTGTTCCAAATTCAGTACTAAATGTTCAAACTTCAGCCATAATTACCAAACAAGTTTTTTGACTTCAGATTTTAGATTCAAGCTTCAGATTTACAATTTAGACTTTAGATTCAGGCTTTAGACTTCAGATTTAACAAGCAGGGCCTAAGTGTTCAATTCCTAATGGATAAGCGCTGTCCATCTTCGATTTTTACGAAGGTTTAAAAAATCACGTAGACCATCCAAACCGTCTTTCAATAGCATCAAAGCAATCTTTCAATGGTAAAACCTAGCTGACTAGATTCAGATTGTTTGGCATTGTCATTTAGTCGTGTGGAATCTGCCTATATATGCCATTGCTTGGATAAGATTGTTTTATGATAATTGAAGTTGTGAAGAAAACATATGCACCTTTGCATTGACATTACCAAGTCATACATGCACATGGAGGCAATGCGTTTAATATCGAGTAATTTCTTGACGGAGGGGAGGACTTGTGGAGGTCGGGCACCGTCTTCCTTAAATGGATAATTGTTTCGAATCTAACTCCATATTGAGATACCTCGAATTCACGGTAAGAGATAGAAAATAGAAAATAATTTTAATAAAATTCATAATAATTTGATTGTCGATTAAAAATTAGCTTACAACCTCTTAAATCATAACATAAATCTTAAGAAGAAGTTTTGGAATTAAACTATAACTAAAACTCCTATAAATCATGACTTACTAAACTTATTATTTATATATGGTCGTGATTCCTACTAATGCGCATGGTTTTCAGCCAAAAATAGTAAGTATACTATTTGTTTGCACCATGATGTTCCCCCAACTATTCTAATCATTTTTCATGTTGGGCTTAACTACTAAAGCTCAACAAATGAAGACTTAAACTAAAACCTACTATAAATAGTAAAAACAAAATTAAAATAGATATTCTACCATCGATCTGATGGTATTTTGCAAATTCAGCATGTGGTAGCTAAAGTAGCAGGTCTTACCTCAAAATCATAAATAGCACGTGGGATAACTTATTCTGGTTTGCGAGATATGTCATAAGTCCGTTTTAGGTTATCACGGTCCGGATCACCTCTACCTTCAATCGGGCCTTTTCTAGTCCATCTTAGCCATGAAACTGTCCCCAACTGGGTCTACATCATTTCTCGCATCACAGTTTCTGTGAATTTTTAATTTTATTTTTTGATTCCCGAGCAGCTGACATGGTTTGGATTGTCTTGTAACCATAAGGCATTTATAACTTTCTTGAGTACATGTGTATCAACTACTGGGCTACGGATGGAAGATTCCATGCATGCATTTATAAGCTACTTAGCCTGATCTAAAAAAATCAGTCCAATCCAAAATTCAATGGGCCAAACCACATGGAACACTGCAAAATCATGCCTAAAACTTCTAAATGACATGGTGGGCCCACCTTAGTTTTTGAATGGCAAGGGTTTTGGGCTTGCCTTCATCCTCATAGGGCACTGAAATGCACGGACTGGATGGAATGTAACACTCCATAGTAAACCCCTGACAATGGTCTGGCCCACCAATCTTTTGGATGGACCTGATGTTTGAGCTTCAGTAATGAACATGAGGCGGTGCACATGATAGAGAGCATGGATGTCTTACACATTTCCTCTCCATGTGGCCATGCCGATTGCCGAAGCATTGTGTATTCGGGCCGAGCATTATCAGGACTGTGAATGAGTTGGGCTCCGGACAGGCAAAATCGAATATTTGAAGAGCTCAACCCAACGGTTAAAAATCTCGGCCGAATCTAACCCGGGAACGGATTGGCTACTCCCCAGTCCCCCTGACACCAGCCAATGGCTAGTGGTCGGTGCAATGTGGGCCCCACCATGATGTATGTGTTTCATCCATGACATCCATCTGTTTTTACAGATCATTTTACGGAATGAATCCAAAAATGAGATATATCCAAATGTCAATTGGACCACATTACAGGAAACGGTGTTGAACGAGGGTCGACCATTAAAAACGTTTCGGAGGCCATAAAAGTTTTGGATCAAGCTGATATTTGTTTTTTCTCTTCATCTGGGCTTGTATGACCTAATCAACAGATTGGATGTCAAATAAACAGTATGGTGGGCCTTAGAAGGATTTTAATGGTTGATATCCAATCACTATTGTTTTCATGTGGTGTCGTCCACCTGAGATTTATATCCCTCTTATTTTTGGGATCAAGCAATAAAATGATCTGTAAAGATGGATGAACAGAATGGATGAAATACATACATCATGGTGGGGCCCACAGAGCACCGACCACCAGCCACGGAGCTGGTGTCAGGGGGAGTAGCCAATCCGTTTCCATCTAACGCTGGGCTGTACCTGTTGAACAGTCCTGAACACTAGAATGCCTGGACGCGGATTGCCTGGACACAGGAAGTTCATGTAGTGGGAAGCTGCGTCACAGAGATGACCGTGATAAATCCACTCCGTCCATCAGTTTTGTAAGACCACAATAGTTCAGGAGTCTAAAAATAA
Source organism: Magnolia sinica (assembly GCF_029962835.1). NCBI lineage: Eukaryota > Viridiplantae > Streptophyta > Magnoliopsida > Magnoliales > Magnoliaceae > Magnolia > Magnolia sinica. The sequence goes on along the minus strand of NC_080576.1, from coordinate 19,209,021 downwards.
TGACCGAAACGGTGGGGATTGAACGGCCACCATTGGAAATTTTGTGGGGACCAAAGAAATTTTTATGATGATGATATTTGTGCCCACAGCTTATTTGAGTGGTAATAACCTTATGAATGGTTTGGATGGCAGATAAACATTATGGTCGGCTCCAGGAAGGTTTCAACGGTGGACCTTTCTGTTCCCACTGCTTTATTTGGTGTGGCCCACATGAGCTTTGGATTTGCCTGATTTTTGAGCTAATTTCCTATTATGGTCTTGAAAACTGATGGACGGAGTGGATTTGTGGTAGTCATCTCTGTGGGCCCCACACACCTTCCGGCTACAGGAACTTGTGCGCGGCAATGCCCGACCATTGCTAATCATGCTATTTTTACGCTAACAGTAGTACGATGGGAGTGGATTATGTGCGGCCCTTACCGTGGGGCCAACCTTGATGTATGTATTCTATATCCACGCCGTCCATCCATGTTTTTCAAATCATTTTAAAGCATTATCCCAAAAATGAAGCAGATCCAATTCTCAAGTGGACCATTATCCCAAAAATGAAGCAGATCCAATTCTCAAGTGGACCATACCTGGGAACAGTAGGGATGGACTATTAATGGGCCACAAAAGTTTTGGATCAAGCTGATAGTTTTTTTCTCTCTTCATCCAGGTTTATGTGACCTTATGAACAGGTTTGATGTTAAATAAACACTATTCAAACCCTAGGGTCGGTCCTTGAGAGTTTTTAATGGTAAGGCATTCAATCACCACTGTTTCCTATAGTATGGTCCACCTGAGATTTATGTCTAGTTCATTTTTGAGCTTATGCCCTAAAAGGATGTGAAAAAACTAGATGGACGGCGTGGATATAAAATACATACATCAAGGTGGACCCACAGTAAGGCCACACCATCTTGGGTGAAGACGGGACCGCACCTAATCCGCTCCCAACCCTTCTCCGGGGAAACGGATTGGATACTCCCTTTGCCACCAGCCTGTAGCTGGTGTTTGGTTCCCAGTGAGCCACACCATAATGTATGTGTTTCATCTATTTTGTTCATCCATTTTTTAAAATCATTTTAAGATTTTATGCTAAAAATTAGAGGAATATAAATCTTAAGTGGACCACGCCACAGGAAAACAATAGTGATTGGATATCCACCATTAAAATCCTCCTAAGGCCCACTTTACTGTTTATTTGACATATAATTTGTTGATTATGTCATACAGACTCAGATGAAAGGAAAAAATGAAAATCAGTTTGATCCAAAACTTTTATGGCCCTCAAAAAGTTTTTAATGATCTACGTTCATTCAACACTGATTCTTGTAATGTGGTCTACTTGAATTTGCAATATATCTCATTTTTTATCTCATCCCGTAATATGATTTATAAAAATAATTGGACATCATGGATGAAACACATTAATCATGGCGGAGCCCACAGAGCACCGACCACTGAGGGGGAGTAGCCCATCCGTTTCCCTACTCTGGACCTTGACATTCAGTCCTGGAAACCGATTGGGTACTCCCCGTGCCATCAGCCATTGGCTGATGGTCGGTGCTCCAATGGCTCCACTATGATGTATGTGTTTCACCTAAGCCATTCATCTATTTTTTTATATCATTCTATCCTAGTAGATTAAAAAAGAAGTATATCCGAATCTCAAGTGGTCACATTACAGAAACAGTGTTGAATGAACATCGGATCATTAAAAACTTCTTGAGGCTATTAAAGCTTTGTATCAAACTTCTTGAGGCTATTAAAGTTTTGTATCAAGCTGGTCTTCATTTGGGTCTAAATGGCCTAATCAACGGACTGGATGTCAAATAAACAGTACAGTGGGCCTTAGGATGATTTTAATGGTGGATATGAAATCATTATTGTTTTCCTGTAGTGTGGCCCACCTGAGATTTAAATCCCTTTAATTTTTGGGATTAAGACCTAAAATGATCTATAAAAATGAATAAAATCATGAACCACATACATCATGGTGGGGCCCACAAAGCACCAACCACCAGCCACCTGGCTGTTGGCAGGGGGTGTAGCCAATCCGTTTCCATCAGTCACAAGCTGTGCTGGCAGGTCTATAATTCAAACCCAAGCCCGATCATCAAAAGGGCCACTTCAAGGACGGATGAAGGGTAAAAAGGAACCGCACTTGACAAATTCTTCTAATTGGACTTTTCTCTTAACCGTTGCACCGAACTTTTTAAACTGTCCAATAACAGTGGATGGATCAGATGTTCTGACTTTTGAAGTTTATCTACTGATTGGACGGTCTGGATCCATGGCCAGCTTTCGTTTGTCGAGGCTATGTAGCGTTGCTACCATTTTGTAAATACCACTGGGGACGCACACTGGATCCTAACCATACAAGATGTTGCTGAAAATCTGGAGCTGATTTTGGGATGTAGAATTGAATGACAACCGTTCAAAACTTTCTCATCAAGGGTCCACATTCACCTATACATCTCAGAGGTAAGTCCAGGAAAGTAGAAACTGGTTCATGTATGTATAAATATGTGAACTTATACAATATCGTAGGGTTATAATACAACCATTTGCTTTGTGCACATGGGACAGCCCAATCATCGCGATGGACAGTCCATTCATTCCATTCCACTATAGACAGCCACTCTGCAAAAGCTGCACCAATCGGATGATCCTGCCCTCAGTTTCATCATAACCATCCATTTTGCAGATAGAATGATTTACATCACTCGCCAAACCATTTCTTCAGAATCACAACAAATCCAAAGTGGGCCACATTGAATAGATGCTTCAAACTGATCTGAACCTATTTTTCCTCCAATTGATCTCAACCGTCTATTTTCTCCAAGCTCTTGATCAGATGGGTAGGAGCGTCTGATCAGTGCGATTTAAGAATCGTCACCTAACAAGTGGTGGCCAGAACGAATGAACAGTCCAGATCGATTTTTGGATGGCCCCCACGTGTCCAAAGCAATTAGTTGTATTCTCAGCCTCCCATACAGCTGCGTGTAAAGATCCTTTTCCTAATATACTAATATAATCCTAAAGTTTGAAAACTGAGATCACCTACAACCGGTCGTTGGTTAACATAAGCTCATTTTCTAAAGCCATAGAAAAATGGGTTGTACCGTACAACCGGTTGTAGGTGAATCTCTGATGAAGACTCTCCAATATACAGCAAACCATAGGTGTAAAGTAAATCTCAGCCATCCATGGATTCTAAAACAGCCCATAGGCGGCCCACTCGACATCGTCCCGTGGGGCCCGCAATGGCGGTGATCGGAAAGAAGTGGCCGGCGGTGATCGGAAAGAAGTAGCCGGAGAAGGAGATCCGTGGAACAGCGACAGCGACTTGCGCGGCGAAGAAGTCCAACGTGACAGTGTTTGGAGATTAGAGACGTCGATCTCACCGATCACACGGTCCGTGGTTTCGCGGCAAGTGGTTTTCTTCTCGAACTTTCGGATCGGCGACGACGTTGGGAAGCAACCAACGGACACGATGCTGGGAGAGTTGATCGGCCCGGATTTGCGGGGACGCCTGCGTTCCGACGACTTGGATCGAGCTGGGACACGGATGAAGAGGGACCCTTGATCTGGTGGATAGAAGGAGATGCCTGCAGGAGGTGGTCTGAGCTTGTGTGGCTTTTGGTGGGATATGGGATTTTGATGGGCCTCTTTGGGAATTCCTGGTTGGATCTCCCATTTGAACGGTACAGATCCGGGTCTCTTGAACGAATCATCACCGTCCATGTTTTCTCTTCCTCTCTTTCTCTAGGCTTGTCTCTCTTTTATAAACGGGAGGGTGTAGTTAGATGGAGATGTGAGTGTTAGTCTCGGCGAGATTGATGGCGTCAAGAGAGGGATGTGGGACCCATGGGAGTTTGTGACGTGGGCCATTGGTTCGATTGTCCAAGCGAGGTATCGGTTCTTGACTGAGTGAGAGTGACTTCGGGTTGAGAAAACAACGGGGAATTCATCACATGCATTGGAATGTATGGTAACTATCATGCGCTCTAGATATATGGGACCCACTCGTGATTTTTATGTGTAATATAAACTGTGGATCTGATGTATCATCTTATATTAACCGTACATCCAACTAAATATAGTGATTGAACATTCAGGTTAGACACATCACAGGGAGAAATGCACATTTACTCATACAATCTATATATTCACTGTGTGTGGTCCATCTGAGTATTTTAATAGCCTGTTTCTAGTTTTTCTTTTCATCCTTGAGATTATCATATGATGAATTGTTTAGATGAGATGTAGAAGAGAATATGGGACGATATTCTATATGGAGGTTTCCATGGTGAATATCACCCTCGTCAATGTCCTCTATTGTTTCATTTTTTGTGGCCCACCTAGAAATTTAAACCAATCTTAAATTTGTATATAAATATAAAAATTATGATAACACGATATTCACGGTTTGGATTTCACATAAACTTTACGATGGACTGCACGCAGCTCGAACGTATGGTTGTTAGCATACGTGCGGAAGTACATATCATTTCAAAAAAGAAGAGCGGACGTACATATCATTTCAAAAAAGAAGAGCAGACGACTTGCGCGAGCATAGGCTGATGAGGTGCGATTTGTGGCGAGTAACAAGGGAGAAAAGAAGGCATGTGGGGCCGGACCTTTGACGTGCATTGCACGTCTGAAAAGCGGCGATGATGGAGCCGGCCGATATGATATAGGGCCTGCGTCATCTGGACCATTTATATAGTTGACTCGTCATGGATGGGCGATTTTCAAGATATCTGGGCCATCCTAATTTTTAGACTGGTGGTCGGTGAATGAACGATCTGAAAGGGAATGCCGCCTAAGATCCACACGTGAACGGCAGACATGAGAGGTTGAGTAATCAATCCGGTCCATCTATCGATCAGGCCCCAATAAGAATGGCTTGTGTTAAAAATGGATGGACATTTACTAGACGGATAGAAATGAAAGATATCGACGATCATAAGCCCATGAAGCAAGGGTCAAATATTGTTTGAAAAGTTAAGACAGTGGATTCCACGATTTAGTTCACATTAGTTTGGTTAGGAGTGTAAATGGGTCGGGTGGTGTGGTGCATAAACAGTTTGGTCATGATCGTACCTCGCACTATATTGTACCGTTTTTTTAAAAGCGAGGCCCGACATGTCTTGCGTGACAAATGTGCTAACGTGCGTATGTGTGCGGATTGTACCTAATGGATTATGCTTAACTGTCCATTTAAAATGAAGTCAAATACATTGTTATGCTAAAAATTTATAATTTATTTAATATATGGATTCAACCTTGAAACGAATGTTATAAAATTTATCATTGGTTGAGTACCTCCTAACTAAGCTGGCGCCCACTCTCTTACGATGATTAATAGGAAGAAAAAAGATTAATTGAAAATAATACTTTTTTAATGTTTCTATAGGAAAAAAATTATAAATAATAAGAAAATATTATATATAATACTAAATAAAACAAATTGCTAAATTTCTACTTTATTAATTTTATCTCTGAAAGTATCTTTATCAATCAAGATTTACTTTTTATCTCTGCTTTAAACTAATACTTCAAGAACATACAATGCTCCGTTGTCTCTATTGGTAATCTGCTCCTGTAGTCATCCAGTACATGATTATTTGTGCTAAATACTGATTCGGATGCAACTATAGAAATTGGAATCGTTACTAAATATTTGACCATGGCGAAAAGAATATTAAAGCTAGCTTCATATACTCTCCACCAAGCCAAAACATTAAAATGATTGGCTTCATCCGAAGTATGAAAAACGAACCACTTGTTTTTAAGATCAATAGTTAATTCAAAGGATAAATTACTATACGATCTACATATTCTTCTATTAAAAATAAACAATATATATCAAATCTAGTTAATGGCAGGATAGGGTAGAACTTGTTCCTATCGTAATACCTAGTTTGTTATGGTATTCTTCAAAATGTTTGTTTAATATTGTCAGAATAATGAACGTATGGATTAAACTATTAATATTCATATTTTTGCTACATTTTTCAAGAAAAACTTATAAACCATGGAATTTTATTCTATAGTCCATAATAGAAGTTAAACAAATAAGTATAGGAATATACCTTCGGTTTTTTAAAATTTTTCTTTCACTACTACACAAATTTATTGAAAACTAACTATATTTTGGTAATTTGAAAAAATTAAATTTCTATTATATAAATGGTTTATAGTTCGATTAAACACTAGATAGAAAATACTAGATAATGACGTGGTTGCATTATAAAATGATGGTAAAAATTTTCTTATTATTTTTTCAATATTCTAATTTATTACTTGTCAAATACTCAAAATCTCCGCTTAAGCAAAACTCAGTTATCATATCTTTAAATTCATATAAAGCCTCTAACATTAAGGTGGAATTCCACCAATGTTTAGTATCCAATGAAAATTTTATATTCCTTTTATTTATTATTGTGCACATGACTTTAAAAACTTATATCAAACAGAATAAATAAAAATTGAACTTATTGATTGCCTAATACAAACTATATGAAGTTTAATAAACGTTTAATTGATTGCTTAATACAATCTATATGAAGTTTAATAAACGTTAAACAACCTTTCACAACTAGATTTATTATATAACAAGTATATTGTACGTGACTAACAAAAAAAATAATTTCCACTAATATTAAAGGGTATATAGTTTTTTGGAAATCCAACTGCTAAATGATTATATGTAGCATCATCCAAACTTAAAATAAAATAAAATAATTTTTAAAAAAAGTTTTAAATTCCATATTCCCTAAGGCTACTAAGTATAGTCGAACATACTTTGAGTCCTGAGTAATGAGACTCAAATAAAGAAAATGTACTTATTTTTTTTTTTTTTAATCTCCAGTCCAAATCTATCCAACGGATGATTATACATATATAACTTAAATATTGATTGAAAGTTCATAAGTCTTAAGTTAGACTTATTTTTCATGAATATTTATAAAAGTTGTAATTAAAGCATCATTCTCTTTTATAAATAGTTTAAAAGCATTATTTTTAACCGTATTTTTTGAAAATTTTAAAAACTAGGAGGTAAACAAATTCCGGACCATTTGTTTGATATCCTTATCTTCTATAAAAGTAAATAATTATTAGTTTTAATTATAAATTTGACAAGTTTTAGTCAAGCATTGGTTTGGCTAAAAGTAAATGTAGACAAGCTATTCTCTTTTATGAATAGTTTAAAAGCATAATTTCTAACAGTATTTTTTGAAAATTTTAAAAACCGAGAGGTAAGCAAATTCTAGACCATTTGTTTGAAATCCTTATCTTTTATGAAAGTAAATAGTTATTAGTTTTAATTATAAATTTAACAAGTTCTAGTCAAGCACCGGTTTGGCTAAAAGTAAATGTAGACCGGCTATTCTCTTTTATAAAAAGTTTAAAAGCATCATTTCTAACAGTATTTTTTGAAAAATTTAAAAACCGAGAAGTAAGCAAACTCCGAACCATTTGTTTGAAATCTTTATCTTCTATAAAAGTAAATAGTTATTAGTTTTACTTATAAATTTGACAAGTTTTAGTCAAGCATTTTGGTTTGGCTAAAAGTAAATGTAGACAAGCTACTCCCTTTGAAGGCTTGGCTAAAACTAAATTTTAACAAGTTATTTTCTTAAGAAATATGGCTCCTTTTTTAACCAATTGATTATTTTATAAGTTCTTCTTCCTCTCTAACTTGAACACATGAATCCATAATTAGAGATCGTTTAGCTAATATACCCAAATTTTCAATATTAAAGAATTTAATGTACATATCTAACATAGATCAAATAAAGTATATAAAAAAGCTATCTTAATTTAGTAAGAAGGGTGATAAAGAATGAAAATTAATTATATAATATTATAATTAAAAAATAAAATAAATAAAATTTAATAAGAAAGTAACCAAACTTTAATAACTTAAAATATTGGAGAAATTGAAATATTGAGAACTTGAAATTTTGATATTTTTTGAGCTTTTAATTTATGAAACTTAAAACCTACATGAAATTGAGACTCATGGACTTGATCACTTGAGAGCTTAAGAGCTTGAGTATTTAAAGAACTTAAGAGACTTCAGAGATAAAGAACTTAAGAACTTAAGAGACTTGATCCCTCAAATGGCTATTTTTTGTGAAAACCCTTTTATAGTTTTTACAAATGTCAAATTATCATTTTTGCTCCTAAACTAGCCGTTTTATAACGGTTGAGTTGGTAGATTTCACAAAAAATAGCCATTTGAGGCTTATGTCGAGTCCAAGTCATACTTGGGTTTACTTGAATGCTAGTTCAATCTTTGGAATCTTTGAAATCTTTTGTAACATTAGTCTTTCTGAATATTTTTGAAAAATCTCATATTTTAGAATGGCCATGTGAGATGGCTTTGCCAAGAGAATCGTTACCAAATTTGTAATAAGATATGATCTCTTGTCAAAATTTTATAAACGTGGTAGGTATGTTGCCTCATTAATGGGCACAATAATCATGATTACGTGGTATATGGTAATTCACTCCCATAAAGGCAGGTATAAGGCCTTGTGCTCTTGCATTTATGATAGAATGCGTGACACAGTGCTTTGTGCCAGCTACAGGTTACATCAACACGTGGTGGGCTTTTATTGGCCCATCTCATAGCACCGAAAATAGGTGTAAATACTTACCACATAAGTAATTTGAATTGTAAAATTTTTATTCCTAACATATGTATTATTAACCGCAATTTACAGTTATTTGGTTTATCACCATCGGTTTGGTGGACATTTATTGGAGGTTAAAACGGAAAATATCCAATGGTGTCAGGTAAACAATCAACTGTCTACCGATCAGTGGTTAGGATTTTTCAAACAATAATTTTGATCCCTAGACTTATATACAATGGAATAATTAATTTAATGGGTTTAATTTGAGTTAATCTAAGTAATATATACCATTTCTGAGTGCCTGTATATGGGGCGTCATAATTTGCAGGAGTATCAACTAACTCCGCAGACGTTAATTCCTTCCTTGGGCTGATACTCTGGCCGACTATGACGCTTGATGCGCAGTTACTAAGAAGTTATACGGGTAGCAACTCAAATTAAATGTAAAAAATTGTGGAACCCACCTTCTCTGCAGTCCCAAAATCACATTCGTAGAATGATATTAACCTCTCATCCAAGGACACTTGCTTTCTGAGGGAGGACAGTTGGATACTTTTCATTTTAACCATCCAAAAAATGTCCACCCAATCTACTTCATATTATCAAATAAGCCTAATTTTTGCTCCGTAACATATCTAACATGATATTCACAATTTTAACAGTTTAAATCGACTTAATTGGCGTTCCACGTCTGCAATTTCTAAGTGCATGCGTATCATCTATCACACTCTACCGGAGTATCAAAGTTCTCCTCTTCCTTCCCTCCAAAAGATATTTTCCGCGTCTCTGAGGACAAGAGACCTCTCTCCATCTAATCCGACCCTAAACCACACCCCCGGCGCAAATTAGCAGCGGCAGCAATCGCAGAAAAAGAAAACAGAAAGAGATGATCTTCACCGTATATTCCGGTCCTGCTGGGCCATCCATCACATGGCCTCTTAAAATCAGGCCACCATCTGCATTCAAATCAACTCCATTTGCAATCTCAATCTCAATCCCAGACACCAAAAGAAATATCAGAACCCTCTCATTCCAGCCATGCCGCGCCGCCAACAAGCAGCAGACCGGTTCCCCGAAGAAGAAAGGAGCGAAGAAGAAGGGCCCCACAGAGCCGGTCGACGAAGCAGGCCCCACCTCCCACCCTTCGCCGCTTCCAAAACCCCCTGCTGGATTCATACTCGATGCTCACGGAAGAGTCATCGCTGCATCGCCCAAACGGATTGCCACCATAGTAAGCAATTACGTAAATTTACACTCATATTCTACTTATTTTCTTAAATGGCATTGGATTTGGATGAGTTTCTTTCATTTAATAGATGAGAGATGATAGGGTGCTGGGCACTCTGGCATTTACCACGAATCTGAACCGTCCAAATAGTAGGATCCATCTTAGATTGACCATGTCCCAAAAATCGGATTGATTGGGCAATCCTGTCCTCTGATTAATGGCCATTTGTTTGTTGAATTGGGGCTGTTTATTACTTTTTTCTTTCTGTGCTGTTATTAGCTGCCCGCTTTTGCCCAGTTAGAATCATACTTGAATGTAATTTTTAGGGTTATAATCTTTACACAGTGGGTCCCACTGTTTGGGTGGTTCTGATTGGAGCTACATACTACCGGATGCACCCAGTATAATCATGGTTAAAAGGGTCAGTGACTCGAACCAACTCACCCAGTCTCGAGTCAAGTTGTGAATCTACCGAGTCAGGGTGACTCATCTATGTTACTATTGAAGCAGATTGGGTTTGGACGAGTCACACGGGACTCATCTGAGTATTAAAACCATGACTATAATGCCCGGCATCCTATCGTTTTCATTTGTAGCATGGGTAAGGTTGGAGAATACATAATGGAATTGGTAAGTTTCTTATCCATGATGCTTTCTAGAGGAGAATCCCGACCACCGACAATAAGCGCTGATAACATTTTTAATTATAGGGTTTGATCTTTTAGAAGAAATCTTTAGGAAGAGTTGTACAATTTCTCCAAAATGATGGTGATTGTAAACCAGGGACTGACCTTCATGGGCCTTTGCTTCCACCCAAGCTAGAGGTCTTTGCACACATGGCCACCACCAACAAAATCCTCCCCTTGGATCATCTTTAAGAAGTTGCTGACATTGCCTCCTTTGCACGTGGTTTGTGTACAAAAAGGAAGAAGAAACCAGCCATCATCTTTTCATCCACTATGAGATGTCAATATGTTTGGAGTGATTTCTCTCCTATTTTTGTATTCAGTGGGTTTTTTCCCATAACAAAAGTGGGTGAAGTCTTCAAAACTTGGGGTTTGGGGTCCTCGAAAGAGAGGTGAAGGGTCTTATGGTGCATGCTTCCTTTTCTCTCTGCTGAGAAATCAGGAAAGAGAGGAATAACTGGATCCTTAATGATAAGTGCAGCTTGGTTGGTAGGTCATTGATTTTATTTTTTATTTTTTTAAAAAAGAAAGAAAAAAAAAAGATGGTCATTTCATGGGATCATTGTCTATGAAATGCTTAGAGATTGCGACTGATCATTGACAGTCTTCCTACCAAGCAAGAAATCATTATTAGGCAGAAATATCCACCTACTGATGTTTGGGAGCTTAACTTTGATGGGTCTTCTATTGGAAATCCAGGCTTGAGTACATTGAAGGCATATTAAGCGAGAAGAAGGATGCCATCATTGTCCTTCTCCCCTCCCACTAGTCCAGGGGTGACTCCAAAGCTGAGGCCAAGGCTTCTTAGAGAAGCTTTTAAAAAGTTTCTCCAGAGATTTCATTGGCCGATGGCAATCGTTGTTGAAGGCCATTTCAACAAGTCGTCTCTTGGGCTTCGAATCCAGTGATGGAGCTGGGGGAACTTGGCTTAACATTTATAATGAGATATGTAACATGGTTTCATCATCGTCATCAAAGCTTTCATGGAGTTATGGCATCAGTTTGATGAGGACTGCCAACCTGACACAACCCTCCTTTATCTGGGCTTGGGACAGGCAATTTGAGCACAAAACCCCCCACAGGTGCTATATAATAGACTATTACATAGGTTGATTGCAATTGAGCTGTATCTAATAGTCTATTACATATGCAACATGGTTCTCTCTCTCCCTCCCTCCCTCCCTCCCTCCCACTCCATTTTGAATATTGTTAACGAACTTTGTGCAGGTTGATGCTACCAATAATTTACCATTAGAATGTGTAATCAGGAGAGTGTTCAGAAGTTCTCAAGGGGACGATTGTATGTTGTTGTGCCCAGTTGATACGTAAGTGTTTTTGCTCCTGACTCTCCCTCTCTCTCCCTCTCTCTCTTTCTCAATATGACCCTTTTGTGATGAGTGGCATTTTCTTGCAGGCCTGTTCAAATATTGAAGAGCACAAATTTTGATGGATGGGCAGCTGTATGTCTTTCCCTTCTATTTGATTTTGAGTTGTCTAAAAGCTGCCTTTCCCTGCCTCACTTCCATTTGATTTTGAGTTGTATAGAAGTGATCAAATTACTGTAAACATCTCTTTATGCTTCTATGTTTTTCTATTGCAAATGTCAACATTTTTTTGTAATTACCTGGAAAACGAGTGTTGACATTTTTTGTTATTATCTGGAAAAAGAGTGTTGATATCTTTTGTTAATTTGGTTATTGAGTACAGGTACACATGATGGCAAATGTCAACATTTCTTTTTTGTTTTTTGTTTTTTGTTTTTTTTAAAATTCCTTTTGTTAATTGCTATCTGCATGGATGCTCTTTTTATTTTCACCACCGTCTCAAACTTTCGGTTCTACCCAATTCCACAATTAGGTAAAGATGGGTTTGCGAAATAGAATAATGAATGTTTGCTAGGGATAAGTACTACCAATCACATTCTTAAAGAGAAGAGTAAAATCTAGTGTAAAATGGATTTCAAAGGAGTAAGAAATGCCTTTGTTGGGGAAACTAATTTTGTAGGATTTAGGTGTGATAGCTGATATATCCCTCCTCCACATATTGTGTTGCATCACTTTTTTTGCTTTAATATCTTTTACGTTAAAAGAAAAAACAAAACAAAACAAAACAAAAGGAGAAGAAAAGAAAAGACAAAAAAGAAACAAACAAACAGCATGTATTGAAAGACAATCACAGTCTATGGACCAAAAAAGTGTATGTGGCTTCCATTTTGCTAGAAAAAAGGGAAAAGGGGCTTGTGGTAGCTCGGGGAGAAGAACTTGTTTTGCTGATATTTTTGAAAAAAAAAAAATTGACACTGCTTTTCCTTTGTTCTTTTTTCTTTTTGTTTTCAGTTTTCTTTTTTGGTGGGCATCTCCTTTCCCATTTTTCTACTGCTATTATTTTCCATATTAAAATTTGAGCCTGTTTCTTGTTATCCCCCTCATTACATAAGTCAACTCCCACTCCATTAATGCTTCCTTTGTCATTCTTTGTCAATTTGGCAGGGAAACTAGTGCTAGCTCAACTGCTTGAGACTACTATGCTAATTAGAAATCTGTAGGAGTGTAAGAGAAGAGGGGGGAGGGGAGAGAGATAGGCTAGGGCAACTTGTGTTGTGTTGTGTTGGTTAGTCTAATGACTAACTCTTACACACACATGCATATAAATTAACTTTGAAAGAAAGATACAATGCTCCACAGGAGTACACTGCATACATACACACAAAAACAAAATCACGTGTATTTCCACACTCCCCCTCAAGCTAAGTGGATTCAATCATGCCCAGCTTGGAATACATACAAAGAAGATGATGATGATGAGCATAGACCATTGCTCCCCCTCAAACACAACATAACAGGATACAAGATTTTCAATTGGTGGTTGTTTGTAGAATGTAGCTTGAACTTTCTTCATTTATTGAATCTTCTCTTTGAGTAAGAGGCCATAACCAAACTCATCAACCATCGAGTCACCAACCCATCATCCACATGCAAATTTCTCTCACAAACATGTGCAACTTGCACAATAAATTAGTGAAGTACACTCACAACACTTGAAAGAATACACACACAAAAGCATATGGAGACGTGTGCAACACAATGTGAGTGAATAACACTCATAACTAACAACAAGGGCCTGATAAAGGAAGAGATGATGAACTGAAAAAGAAAGATCGACTACTTGTAAAAATCTCCCATGTCAAGTTGAGTTAAGCATTACGTCAAACTCTGTGTGCGCAGTATACTTCTAAGCATGGAACGAGAACGTCAACTTTATAATCATCATCAACATGATCTGACATCGCATTTCACAGCCCCGTAACATCAGCACAAGAAGGAATAAAGAAATTCCAGAATTTAAATTAAAAAGAAAAAAAAAAAGAAAAAAGAGAGAGACCAGCGGCACCCGCTTCTCATGAAACACGTCATAGCACACCCAAATCTTGACAAAATTTTGTGATTCTTGTTTCTGGTGATTGCACATGATAAACCATGCCTACTCCATGTCGAAAAGCCACCCAAAAAAACAGCACAACAAGAAAACCAAAATCTGGACTTTTTCTGATTTTTCTCTATTTTCGCTAAAACACCACAAAAAACTTCTCCAAAAATGCAGAAAATCATCATTATTCCTCTAAAATCAAGATCTACCAGATCCCATATTTTCCTGCTTTAAAAAAGACCACCTGGGCATACACTGTTGATGTTATCTGTACGTATGAATGACGTCAGCAGTGGGCCCTACTATCGTAGGCTGTTATCAGGTCCCAATTACCGTAGGTTATGATACCAAGTAGAAATCTGTTGTAGAAGAAATTTGTAGGAGTGTAAGAAAGGAAAGGGAGAGAAAGATAGGATGGGGCAACTTGTGTTATGTTGGTTAGTCTGATGGCTAACTTATATATATATATATATATATATATATATATATATATGCCTAAGTTAGCCATCAGACTAACTAAAAGCTTTGAAAGAAAGATACAATGCTCCACAGGAGTACACGGCATACATGCACACACAAACAAAATTACACGTACTTCCACATGGTATGTATATATCCAGTCTCTGTGTGCATTATCGGATAATTACATGAGGAAGAAAGGTACTCCAGGTGCAAGGAAAGAGGTCAACCACATGCTCTCTGGTTACTTCTAGCTGTGAGGCTTACTTAATAGAGAAAGCAAAGCATGGAAATGGTGGATAAACAGGATGTAACGGGACCATTTTGATAGAAGGAACTAGATTCATTATGTTTATTGCTTTTTGTTTGCAATTTGTTGGTTCGGTTTCAGTGAATTGGTGAGCAGCCTGGTCGTGCAGTGGTTGTATCTTCCCTTCATTCTCTTTTTAAATAAATTTAATTACAAAAAAAGGAGAAAAAATAAATAAATAAATAAAGAAGAAGAAGAAGAAAAAACTATATGGGCAGAAGGTGGCAACCCACACCTGAATTTCAATGAAGCACAGAGGCAGAGAGCTCTACAGCTCTTATCATCAATGAGCACAAGAAAGACAATTTGAATTTGACTGATTGATAGAACCAGATTCCTCCAGACAAAGTTCATTTTCTTTTTGGGATAAAAGCAAAAAATTTAATTGAGAACAGAGAAAATAACAATCAGAATAATGGACAAGAACAACGAACAACTACTGAATATAAGATGCACATTCCTTCACAATTCTATGGCTAAATTGTGAGCCTCACTTGGAATGTGATGAAAAGAAGCACCCGAGGAAGACAATAATCTTAAGGTTATTTTATTTTATTTTTTTATGGAGGCAAGTTTCATATTGCTACAAATCAATTGCTTTGACTGCTTATGGACAGGAGCTTTGATTAACTCTTCTTCTTCTTTTTTATCATGGTTCTTGCTATATTTAAACTAATTCAGGGTTTATATGTCCTTGATGGATTTTAAGAAATTTATCTCATAAACATTTCGCATTATAATCTGCACTCCTTTCAACTTATATTTCTCTTTTGCAGGTCAATGATGAGGAAGTTGAAGCACTCATCCCTGCTGCTGCTTATGCACTTGCAAAGATACATATGCATCTAGTACTTAGCGGGTAGCTATCATTATCCCATCAGGTTTTGGAGTTTTAAGCTTTGTTGTGCTTTTAGAGTGGATGCTTCGATTAGACCAAGGTATTCCGTGATGGTAAAGGTGGCCATAACGGCCACCACTGATACCTTTACGATACAGGTCCTAACAGCTTTTACAGCCCCTTTAACGGCCGTTATGGTCTCTTTTTTATTGAAGAAAAAAAAATCCGAAAAACCTATATCTGCCCTGTAACAAATCATTATAGGGCTGTTACGGCCTTTACAAGAGGCTTAATGGGCCATTAATGGCAGTTACAAGTTATTTTTTCCATAACGGTTATTACGGACGTTACGACCCCGTAACGTGTAATGGTTGCCACTGTTATCTTTACGTAAAGGCCTTTATGGCACACCATGGATTGGATTGAGTTAGTTTGAAACAAGAGTGAGGTGCAATGAGGTGCAAGGGGCATCCTACTACCCCCATGGTGAAAAGGTTCAAGCCTCGCTTGCATATCAATAAAATAGGAGCTGAATTTTGGCACTCATGACTAATAATTACACCCTTTCTTTTCTACTTATGGTAAGACAATAGTACAACTTTGCACAATTGCATTACAAAAAGTATAAAGGGTATTTTTTTTTTTTTTTTAATTCAGAGCAGGTACCAATGCCGGTTCCCTTAAAAAAGTGAAATAATTCAAGAAAATGTAAATGAATGTGTTTATAAAATTGAATTATTTTTCGTCATTGTAATCCAAAGTTGATTGTTCACTTCTCAAAATTTGTGGTAGTTGATTAACAACACAGCACCAGCATATATTTCTTGGATGTTCATATTCTGCTTGGATATGCAAGTCCATCGGGGAAATTGTTTTGTTTGAAATGGAATTCTGAACTGGGCATCATAGTCACTTTCAAACTCATCAAATCAAATAGCCATAGGAAAGCTTCCCTCAAAATCATTAAAATACCATTATGCACCACCATTTGGCATTTATGGTCTGAGCATAATAGACAGGTCTTTCAGAAAAGATTAAAAAATAATATGTTCCATTCTCCTCAGAGACATTCTAGTTGATATTAGTTCCCAAGCTGATTTCATGCTCAAGGATTTATTGCCCCAAACCTGACCCTCAACTTAGATTTTTGGCACATTAAACTATTTTACAGCCATCCACCCCAGCACTTGGATCAAGAGCTGAGAATTAGTTGAAGTGGATTGCAATGGCTTAACTTGGCAGACTGGGACTGATTATGGTTGGATATTCAAGGCCCGTTTGGCCGGTCGGATTGGAAGGGATTGGATGGTATTGGAAGGGATTGGAAGTTAAATCCCGGGATTGACCGGGCGTGCCAAACAGACTGGATATAGCAATCCAGGGATATAGCAATCCCATGGATCTCAAGACAATCCACTGACAATACCATCATTACCTAGAAATCCATGCCATCCACCCTAATACCATTCAATCCCTTCCAATCCACCCGGCCAAACGGGCCCTCAGGACTTCCTCTGGAATCACGGGATTACAGCTTATGCTGGTGCAATGTCCCGATTCAATGGGCCATAAAAGAAGGCTTCAAGAGGCCATGGGACTCGATTCAATAGGCCATAAAAGAAAGGTTCATTGTTCAGTGTGCTTATGTGTGTGAGCGAATTTAATGGGGGTTAGTTTAACTATCAAGTGAATTTAAATTATATGCTGGATTTATAGATTTAATTTCTCCTCTTATTCACCTATAAAGTAAACAGTCCTATAAAACTCCAAAAAGTTATAGTTTGTTTGTCTACATTAGGAGATGGTAGGTGTAGACCATACACTCGAGGTTTACACTTGAGTGCTTGAAAGTATGTCCTAAAGCATTGACCTCGCACCTCATTTGTGTGCTAACTCAATAATGTCGTTGTTTAAAGTTATGTGCGTAAAATTATTTCATTCTTGTAAGTTTCAGTTTATGCTCCAACTATTTGTTAATTATTCATTTATGATTTTCTTCCCCTAAAATCTTGGTTTCACTCAGT
The DNA here is from genome assembly GCF_029962835.1 of Magnolia sinica. Taxonomy (NCBI): domain Eukaryota; kingdom Viridiplantae; phylum Streptophyta; class Magnoliopsida; order Magnoliales; family Magnoliaceae; genus Magnolia; species Magnolia sinica. The sequence continues at coordinate 19,191,411 of NC_080576.1, read as the reverse complement.
TTGTGTGCATTTTCCTTGCAGATTTTGTTATACAGCTCGACCTTCTTCTTCTTCTTCTTTTTTTTTTTTGTTGTTGTTGTTGTGAAAGCTGACTTCAGTTATAATATGAACCAAACGGAGAAAATTATATGCTGAGTTAGTAATCGTCTCGTCACTCCACCAAAGAGCCACCCAGTGTTTGAGTTATCGGCGAGAAATCGATAATATCGTCGATATTATCGGTGTCGCCAGACCTGCGATACCGAAACCCCAATATTTCGTTTCTCTTCTAGATGTCGCCGATATTTTCGATATTATCGGCGATATTTTCGGATCACTGGCCAAATCAGCCAACTCCCCTATAGATTTCGATAAAATAGGCAAAACAAATGCCGTGTTTTCGGCGACATTAGGCGACGACCCTCTTATTCGGAAAAAAATATAGAAGAAGAAGAAGAAGAAGAAGAAGAAGAAGAAGCTCTCTTACCTTTTTACTCACGTGGTCAACAGCGCCGGATCTTTCAGAAGAACGAAAAACCTAAAATCCCCTTTTTCCTTCGAATGGAATAGCTTTGAAAGGAAACTGGATTCTACCTAGGCTTACGGGGATTTGATTTGGGATTTGAAAAAAAAAATCAAAATTTGGGGAGAGATTTTTGGGAGCTTTAAAATTGCTATGGTCGGGGTCGGTTTATCAAAAAACAGGGAAGTACGTGGCGTGCGCAGACGAGCACTAATGTCCTCGAGCTCCGAGTTGTTTCAAGGCCCTGCGGTGATGTATTTATTATATCCAACTATTTATTAGTGTATTATAAAATGAATCATATATCATGTCATAGCAATTATGATTAAACAATTCTTAGGCCCCCCTATGTATTGTATCATTAATCTATTTTTCGAGACAATTTTAGAGTATGAGATAAAAAATGACAGTGTTGAATGACAGTAGACCATTAAAAACCTTTTTTGTGATGCTAATATTTGATTTTCATCTAGGTTCGTATGACATAATCGATAAGAACAGTACAGGGGGCCATAGGAGGATTTTAACGGTGGATATCCAATCAGTTTTGTTTTGTGGTTCATTAGAGATTTGGATCTTACTCATTCTTTATCTCGTACACTAAAATGTCTTCCAATGTGGTAACGTCACTACAGTGGCAAGTCTTGCCGCTCAACCTCGTCGTAGCTAAGCCGCGTCCCTACCGACACGTACCGAGTAAATTATGTGGGGTCCACCATGCTATTCTGACAAATAATTTGAGGACATACTTGAATTTCAATATATTATTTGGTTTTTCCTTCATCCATGTCTTTGTAACCTTATGGACAAATTAGATGTCACTGTAGGCCCTACCAAGGTTTCAACTCAAAATCATTATTACCAATGTTTCATGTGGTGTGGTCCACTTGAGCTTTTGCTATTTTTCAAATTTTTGGATAACCCGCGCACATTCATAGTGGGTCACAGTACTACTCTCAACGGCCACGAGATCTGAACAATGATTACGAGTCACCTTGTCATTCTATGTAGGGATGAAATGTGGCCATAAATGTGTATTTTTTTAAAATGCATTTACTTTTGCATGTCTTAATTATTATAAGCTTACATTTGTATTACATAAACTCATTTTGGTTATTATTTGAGTGATTTCTTACGACAAGGCGTGCCTTTTGGCCCCCATTAAATGGAAACTTCTTATTTAATGCATTCTTTTTGTAATTTTTTCATTTCTAAATATGTAAATATGTGTATTTAGACATGTCATGAAGTTTCACTGAAAAATTCCACTATTTTCTCCATGCTGGCCAGCAAAACTTGTAGCGATACCGACAACTTGAACACTGGAGCCACCAAGGTTACAACTGAACCAACAAAGAAAAACAGCAAGAAACAACCTAAATCAAACATTCATTAGGGGGAAAATAAAAATAAAAATCCTAGTGATCAATCATGACATGACTGCAATTTTCTGCTGATCATTCACCAGAATATTCAGTGTTTTTTTATTTTTTCGATATTAGAAGTTGAGCGCGTTTTACCGTAGTAATAAGCTTTAAAGCCATGCTGAAAAACAAACACATGAACGCACTAACATGCGCAGCAGTTTTGACGCTTGCTATCTGGCTGAAATATTACTAATTGATTTGGAGTTTCGTGGTTCATCAGTTTTTCTGGGTAAATTTCTGCATCACTTTCACAGATTTTGACTTTGTTTACTTAATCAAATTTTCCTTATTATGGCTGAGAAAATGAAATTCTTATTGTGAGAAATATGTTCCTCCATTTTTTGCTTGGTGCATATTTCTAGTTCAAGCATGATGGATTAGACTGGTTCATTTATTGAACAGTTCATTGTTACCAGTTATCACGATGTAGTACTTGTCTACCTGATTCTTTTTTAAAGACTCCTGTCCGTTATTTGATTTCTAGATCTATTAGGGAATGTTCCAGATAGGTAATATCAGCTGCTTCAGTTTACATGGATCGTGATTATTTCTTTCTAATATTCAGCTTGTGTTAGTTCATGATGCAAGGTTCCTTCTATTATCTTTTCCTAATCTTGACCTATACTCCTCAATTGTTGACTTGGAAACCCCGCCAGCACAAATATTTTAGGCGATTTGTAGCAGCATGGTTTGTTCAACCCTGATAATCTTCGTGTAATTGATGCTTTGATAGATGTTGTGTTTTATCAGCGTGAACTGCAAGAATATAGTGATTGTTTTCATTTTCAATTTTAGTATCTCAAGTGCAATACCGGTCTCTGTATGTACCTTCATGAAGCATTGAAGTATGCCCCTATAATCAGAATAGTTTTTTATTTCTCAAACTGGACTTGTAGAAAACCTGGATTATACGCGATGAACCATGAATATGATAGTGACCTTCTTCATACTAACTTGGGAGGAAGTGATTATTATCAGTTTGTGAAACTTCACCTAGTAATTCTCGTAATACTTCGAACCACTAATGAGTGATGATAAATCTTATTGCAATGATGTAGATGATGGTCAAGAGATAGATGGCTTACCTACTGAAGGAATAGAGATAACTTGCTTCCATCGGGTATGATTAGCGATTTCCTTCTTGCTTCCATCAGGTATGATTAGTGATTACCTTCTTGCTTCCATCAGGTTTGATTAGTGATTACCTTGCTAACCTTGTACAAGCCTCCTTTTGGCTGTCTATAAATGAATATCCTTCTAACGACTTAATAATATAAATAAATAAATAAATAATCCTTAGTTGTATAGCCACCCGGCTGATATATGTATAATTATTGCATTGCATGCATTTGTACATGTGAATCAAATGAGAAGTTTTCAGATTAGGAATACCGTGTTCAGTGGGGCAGTCACAAGCTGGAAAGGCCTGGCTATTGGTTCTAATTCCTTAATCTGCTTTGCAGGATGGTTCGCATTTTATGATTTATACGCCATCTGATCCACTTCTATTCGTTGCTACGAGGGTATAACTTATTCTTCTTTTTCTTTCTTTTTATCTGCATCTTGAGGAATCTAATGATGATATGATAAATGACATACTGGACTTTTTTAATTTTATTAATTGTAACTGCAGCTCCTTTGTAAGTACCAACTACTCTTGTACCAAATTTATTTGAAGGCTCCGTCACTGAATTTTTCAACCTTGTGCTAGAACTTTAGAATTTCATCTGTATTGTTTATAATTTGAAGGATTTTATACTTTAATATTTGCAATACTTTTTTTACACACGCACTCACACCACAGCGGGATTTCACCACAATGGGTACTCGAAACCATGACCTTGTGTTGAAACTCTTATGAGTCTACCCCCAAGGCATGAGTAAGGACCCCTTATCTGCAATACTTACTTGCATCAAAGCTTTATATCCTTTATTTTGCACATGCAGGATGAAAATGCCGTATTGAAAATTGCTGACGATGTAAGTAACTTCATCTATTTCGATTATTCTTTATATGGCAGAACTACTTTTTTTTACCTTGCACTTTTTTGTTGTCTGTCTTGATCATAGCTCCTGTTAGGATATACTTTAATCCTAACAATCTGTCTGCACATGAGCTTTATAGTGTGCCACATGCAATGTGTGGATTTATTTTCTTTTTTGTTATTGATTCTTGTAAGAGTGATAAATCTTGTTCTTGGCAATTTCCCAGCACCGTAATTTTCAGAGTATTTCAAATGTCCTCTCATGATATAATAGGAAAATCTCACTGAAAAAGGATGTTAATTAAAAACATAAAATATGAAAAACAACACAATAAGTGGTAAAAGAAAGAAATGCAGTGTTAGTGTCAGAACTTTCCATCCATGTATGCTTGCTTGCTGATAATAGCAGTTTTCAAGTGTGCAAGAAATAACTTATTTTTGCAAATGGAGTTTGCGCCCATCATATTATGTCTATTGTTGTTTAACATGGCTTCCACCATATAAACGTTAATCTGATTCTATATGCTTGGAAAGCAGGATCTCTTGGAGGACCCTGCCATTATCAGTGCCATAGATGAGGAAACAGAATTCAATGCTTTGGTGGTATGCTGCTGCCCTCGGCACATATAAAATGTTATGATATGATTGTCTAAACTACATCCCTGATTGTTTGTGTTGTTTTTAACATTTGTAGGAGGAAGAATCTGCACTACTTGAATCATTGTTAGGAGAAAGATAGCCCCTACAGTTAAATAAGAACAGAAGCTTTCCATATTCAGAAGAAAAATCACAGTCACTGCTGAAGTATTTTGTGATCCGTTTTTAACATTGTTATATGTGGATGTGTTTGTATTGCCCCCACATTTGTATATATGAGCTTGTGCATATGTACTCCGTCTGTTTGATCATCAAACCGATTCAATGTTTTCTTTTCTCTTCTTTGTTGACTCCAGTGGTCATGTTTCCTTTTTTAACCCTCAAGCTCATACTGGATTCCTGGAGGTGCCGACCGACTGTTCTTAAATCTGTCAGATTTGAAAATCCCAGTCCTATCAATCTAATGGGCCTCACAGAAAAGCTCACCATATTTTATTTTGATGGTAATCAATGGCCAGGGCCATCAGATAAATGGTTCAAAACAGGAAGCGGATTGCGTACTGAGTAAACTCTGTGGGGTCCACCATGATTAATGTATTTTATCCAGTCTGTCCATCCATTTTACAAGATAATTTTAGGGCCATAGATCAAAACCAAAGGATATATAAGGCTAAAATGGACCACACCACAAGAAACAGTGTGAATTGAAGTTATACCGTTGAAAAATTCTTGGGGGCAATAGAAGTTTTGGATCAAGATTATATTTGTTTCTTCCTTTCATCCATGTTTGTTTGATCTTATGAACAGTTTGGATGACAAATAAACATCAATGTGGGGCATGGAAAGGTTTCAACAGTGGAAATCATTATTTCCACTGTTTCCTGTTGTATGGTCCACTTGAGATTTGTATAAGCTTCAATTTTGAGATCAACGCCTAAAATGAGATGAAAAAATGGATGGAAGGTGTGGGTAAACCACATAAATTTACAGTGGGCCCAACTGGGTTTACTCAGTAAGATAAGAGCCTACAGAGTAACTCAGTACGTAATCCGATTTCTTCAAAACACTGAATCCCGGGACCCAGTTCAGATCTGATGGCACCGCGCGATCCCTCATCTTAGATGGAAGAGGATAGTGACCTATTGGTGCTTGTTTAGATTATTTTACTGATGTTACACGTTCTTTTGATGGGCTGAGTTCTGGCTGGATCAGCCCTTTTATTTGTCAGGCGCATACCAGAGTCTAGGTCTGACCCCAACACAGATGTCAATTCTACTAATGGACGGCCCATTTATTTTATTGGACCTCAGAATGGGACGCGGATTCCGTACTATCCCCGTCCTACCCTAGCTGGGAAAGGATGGGTTCTGAGGGGCCACCATGATGTATGGGTTTTATCCACACCGTCCATCCATTTTTGCCAGGGTACAAACCAAAAAATGAGGCAGATACAAGGCTCAAGTAGACCACACCACAGGAAGCAGCAATGATGATGATGCCTACCACTGAAACCGTCCTAGGGCCCACCATGATTGTTAAGTACCATCTAACCTGTTCATTGGCTCACAGACCTGGATTAAGGGAAAACAAAAATATCAGCCTTGATCCAAAACTACTATTGCCCCCAAAAGCTTTCAACGGCGTGTGTTTAATCACCACTGGTCCACTTGAGCCTTGGAGCTGTCTCATTTTTGGGCCTGACTTTAAAAGGATATGGTAAAATGGATGAACAGTGGATAAAACCCATACATCGTGGTGGACCCTCGAGAGCCCGTCCGTTCCAAGCTAGGGACAGGCAGTGGTAGCAGCTAATCCGCATTTCTCAAAAGTCCACATGCCTATATTACGTCTTTTTTTTTTTTTCACAAAAACACCTGTTGCAGCAACATGGGAGTCTCACAATGAGATATTCAAATGCACACAGCACTCGTTCATCTCCATGCTGCAAGTGGGAGGATTCGATTTATCAAGTAATTTAAAAGAACCTGAACCTAGGTTGGGAAGATGCAGTCATTTGTAGCCATGGATTAAGATTTGGCAGAACCACATCAACATCAAGAGCAGTTCTGTGCTATGCTTGGTAGTTAATACTGTTTGATTATTAATTAAGCTGAAAAGGGACAAATAAGCTGTCAAATAGGGGGAGTTATTTGATACTCTGACAGAGTACAATGCTTGATATGCAGGAAATCAGGAACTGTACATATGGAATGCACTAACTCAAAATTAAACCAACTGTGGAACACTGTTCATAAACCATTCATGAAATCAAATTGAAATTGGACCATTGGATGTTTCTCATTGTTACCCATCACACATACTGTTCGGTTCATGACGCATCTAAACTGGGACCCATAATTTGGACAGTTTAGTATGAATTGCTTGTGTGCCACGTACGCAGTTTCTAACTAATTTATAAGTGTTTGTGTTTCACCTATCACTCTGCCGGGGCATCAAAGTCTTTCCTATCAAGGAGAAGCTACTTTCTTATCAGAAATACACATCTGAATCACATGTAATCCCAATGTCTGTTACTGTGCAAAAGCCTGCCATACTTTTCCAAAACAATTTGAAAGCGGCAACGCTCCATTTTTATGAGAATCCATCTTAGAAGGATGATGAGTCCCTCCAGAGACAGGCACTATACCATGGAATCAAGATAACAGATCAGATGCAGCATCAGCTCTCCAGCTTGGCTACTGCTAGCAGAATTGTGGCTGGTTACAAAGAGCCCGCATGGTGTTGCTCGCCACATCCAATAGCTGCAAATACTCGTCCGCTCCATCAATGAGGCACTGCAAATCACAAACTGAGGTGAAAAAAGCTGCCCAAACAGATTTCTACCAACAAAACATTTTTGGTGATGAGTTAAAAGGAATACATGTTTACTTGGACCACATGAAGCAACAACCTAAAAATGAAGAGAAGGATAACAAAGGGCTCACAATTGATGGTTGCTGCCATCAATCTTTTAATTTCATGGTAAGATACCTTATCTGCTTCAGCCAGTCTCTTGCAGATCCTCGCCTTCTGTTCGTCTGATATGTCTTCTGCTTCAACAATAACATCAAACAACTGGGAAAAATATTATATCAGTAATGAGGTATGCCACCGGGAATAATGACAATGATAAACAAGTGCAATGCTTATATTATAGACCTGAGAAAACATCTGTGAAACTGGATATCCCTCTGCAAGAATGTTATCGACTTCCTTGTTTGCCAGTTCAAATTCACCACTTTTACATGCTGTAAAGAGAGCCTGAACGACATCCTGTGGAATCACCTGAAATTTAAAGATTTAAGTGGGAAGTGGCATAAATGATTTTCCTGAAACACTAAAAGATAAGGGCATGCTTCCCATCAAAATAAACTGTTGATTTGTTGCAGAAAAACAACCCATTTGATGTGGTTTCCATTTCCATGCCACCTCAAACAAGAAGTAGACGACTCCAATGGAGACAAAAACCCAGTGACAATACTACCTAACATCCAAACAGGCCCTAAAAAGTGTAGGTAGAAGTTGCTCTCACAAACAAGCAGCATGTCATCAAACATCACGAGCCTCATTTAAGAACAGCTTCTCCTTTTCTTTTCTTCTTCTTTTTTTTCTTTTTTTTTGGAAGCGATAATATAATGAATTCCATCAAAAGAAAAGGCTAAGAGCCAAAGAATACAAAGAAGGAAAAGAAAACAAAACGAAAAGCTTTACAACTCTAACCAACTAACTGGAAACTGATCAGCACCCAGAATATTCGCCGCATGTGCCCATTCTATAACATTTTGTTTTGACCTATTGAAAGCTTCCAGCGGATAACCCCTACGATTTTTGAAACAACGGTTATTCTCTCCCTCGATATACCCCAAAGGCCTGGTAATGAAAATAGATGCCAAATTCGTTTCCCAACTTTACTTTTGTCCCCTCCAAGACAAGGCAAAAGGAAGTGATCCACCAAACTTGGATTAACCCATGAGACTCCAAAAAGAATGAGAAAACCAATCCAGATCTTTGATGCAAAACAACAATGGATAAATAAATGATCGACTGACTCATTGTTATTGCATGATAAGCACACATTTGGGATTATCATGCCACGTCTTCAAAGTTTGTACAATTAAGAACAGCTCCTGTTCATCAGTTTGTACAATTACAGTAGGCAGGAAAGGAATACAAATCTTCATATTGATTATTATGGTTGTTTAGCTGATAACATTCAGGTGGTTGATCTAGTCACATTGGAGGACTGGGCACATTGTAAGTTGCATGATCCATTTCCACCAGCAAATCACAGAGCAATTTCTCATTAAAGAAATTTGGCTATAGAGGACATTTTTCTTGCAATTCTGCAAGACTATACAAGCCTAAGATTGTTGGTGCAATTCAACAACCATATATGGCATAAGGACATCCAGTTATGCAATAATGATGACATGACGACTTGATCCCATTTCTTTTAGAATGCTAATTCAAGATTCTGATATAGATCTAGGGGATTTCTTTCTGAAGGACTAGATGAGTCTTGAGACTAGGAGAGTGGATGAACCACCAGGATGATCCCACTTCCAAATGACCAAATTTTTGGAATTTAATGTTTTGTTTTTTGAAAAATTAGGGCCCATTTGGATGACAACAAAAAATCACTCCAATCCATTGCTGCCAGAAAGGTGCAACAAATCTGTCAGAGCCAGTCGGGAAAGTCAACCTACTGTTTCAGATTTACCCCATTACTATGCCCCACTAGAATGGATGGGCCTTTTTCGTAAGGGTATGTTGACATGACAGCGCACACCTAATGGATGGTCTGGATCCCACTAGCATGCAACACACTAGCATGCATGCAGACTGACAGCAAAACACCACCTCCCCAAATCTTTTTTGCTGCTGTTGACATGCCAGAAAGCACAACATTGGAATCAGAACGATACATGGGCATAACGTGGGCAACTTGGCATAAGACCTCACACAGTGTCAGGGCAAGCTAATGGCAAACAATATGGCACAAGAGTTATGCCACCTCTATGCTTTGTACGCCAAGGCCATAGTCAATGTCCACTGATGCAAAAGTCTACAAATTCACAATGATGGACAGCATGCTGTTGAATGGTCAGTGAGGTGTTGAATCAGAGCCAATTGGCATCAGCAGTGGATTAATTTGCAGTGACACAAAAGGGGAACATCTATGCAAGCAGGTGTTTGGACCCATGTGCTTGGGGTGTTATGCCAGAAGATTCCATCCTCTGGTCACACCGGACCACCTCTGGTGGAGTTAAGCAGTGGATGCCTCCCCCTCATTTCCAAAACGGAAGGGTTTTGGCATCAACATGGCACATAAGCATTGAGTCCAAGCACCTGATATCAGCACCATGGAGCACATGCCTCCAGTTTGGGTTGTGCCAAGCAGTGTCGAACTTGGGACAGGCCAGGCGTTGACACTAGATTCAAGCATAAGGCCATGTCATCCAGGTGTTATGACCATTGCAATGTCTCAGCTAGTAACAGTGTGACACGTGGCAAATTGGGGGCATGCTACTCTAGACATGTAGACCCTCTCCTCAATCCCTCCATGCCTATATATTACGGGGTCTCATTTCAAAGACAGCATCCAGTGCTCTCTGGTTCTCCTCTTCCCAGCCTCCTGACTGACCTAAAAAGGCTATAGGGGAGCGTAAGTGTAGAAGCACACCTACAGCCCTCCTCTCCCTTGGGGACGTCCTACAGCCCACTGCATAACCTCTGGGCACCAACACAACTCATGGTTCAGACCACAGTCAAGAGGTCATGCTCACATCACTAAGAGTCATCAAACTCAGCATAATTCCAAGTAACCTCCTGATGCCTATTTGGCACATCGTTTGGACAGTAGCCTTACCCTATTGCGAGTGTATTATGCCAGCATGGTAATTATACAAATGAGGTATCATTGATTAGATCCAAGCTGCGGAGATGTTGTATCTAGTCTATTAGGCAGCACCATCATCAATAAATGTACCCACCATGCACATTTTTAGCATTATCCAAGCATTCACCGCCACCAGAGAACCATGATCCGTGAAGTGCAAATGTGGACGTTAATGCTCATTTTCAGCATCATTTAATGCGTCATTAAACAGCAAGATCCGAGGATGCATCCTAGTTCTAATGGTAAAAGGAGTTTACCTAGACCATAGATGCACCATAGCTAGAAGGCAGACTAAACAAGATCATCATCACGCTTCTGAAGTTACATAGGACTAGAACATACAGTGAACACACTGCAGTCTGCACATCATATGTTCTGTACAGCAAAGAAACTTGATTTCCCTTTTAATCAAGGGTTTTCTCCAAAGAGAGGTAATTATACGCTTATGGCCTTCCACAACCTAAAATGTACATTGTTCTCACAATTTAATAAAACCTGAAATTTGAATCAGATATGAACGGTCTTTCTTCTTTTATGAATGATTAATTCCGTAGGTTAAAACACACACACACAACCAAATTTGGTAATATTTGCAAAGTAGTTGAAAGTTATTTTCCAAAGAGTGTCAGCCATACAGGAAGAAATGATAGAAGTGATAATAGGGTGTCATCCAAACAGGCCCTTGTATTTTAGGAAATTAGCATTTTTGTTTTCTTTCTTCTTTTTTTAAATTGCATTTTATGGAATTAGTTTGATGCTTACAAGGAAAGTTGTGGGGAAGAAGGACATAAACTAGGATGTTTTCCACAATAGATTTAGGTTTTGGATCTTCATATTTGTGGATCTAGGGTTAAGAATGTTAGCAGGGAGCGATCTAGAGATTTGTGTGTACACATGAAGGATCATAGGTTCTCTAGGAAGGGATCTAGAGCTACGATCTAGGGTTTAGGGTTTATGGTTTGTGTGGAAGTATCTAGGATTTTCCCAAAGAAAGACATAGGATGTCATGAGGGGAGTACAACACATGTCGGTTCTTAGAAGGACAATTAAAATTGGAGTTGAAGGTGAACACACGTGGATTGTTTTAGTGCAGGTGAATGCATGTGCACTGGTTTAGCCGTTTAGGCAAAACCCAAAAGTTGTGGCTACAAACTACAAGTCGGACCAATATGAACTTTTGGCAAGGAAAAAGGGACATGGATCTAATAAAAGTTCAGATGTAGGGTTTCTTCCACATATTGTGCTCTTATGTGCACAAGTGGGCCGTCTCATCTACTCATGAATGAACTGAAACAGGAGAAATACTTTCCATTGAACACAAAGGCCCCAAAATGGGTATGCATAAGGGAAACATGCCCTTAACGACATATATGATATATTGTGTAAACAAACATAAGAAAAGCTATTTCTCTCGCCAGCAATTCTCATTCAACAGTTGTGAGCTATCCCTACCACAGTTTGCACTCTCCAATGTCATCTTAAAAGCACAACAGTGGGAATTAAGATTGATATCTCTACATCAAATAAAATAGAGAAGAATTCTCGAGAACAGTATCATTTAATTTACCCCAGAGACACTAAGTAGGTCCTTGGCAGTAATAGAAGATCCAAACAAACGAGCTGCACCCTGAAAGAATCCAAAATACACAAATTCCATTAAATGGTCATTTAAGGATAACAATTTAGCAAGACAACAAGAAATCGTAAGTTCCACAACTAATGATCATGTAAAAAGGACTACATGAAATCAGGTAAACAAGCAGCTCAAAAAAAAGTTAATCCAGGTGTAAAAATCTCACATGGTTTGTAGATAATTGCGTCTCTAATGCAAGGGCATTTTCACACTAGGCTCAAGTAGGGTCGCCTGTGGGATGCAGGGGCACACTCGGGATGGGTGACCCATGTGATTTGGGGCACACGAGACACGAGGGAGGTCTCGTGTTCGAGACTCCTCACCATGGGTGATTAATGCGCAATTTCATACCGGGCTCAAGTGGGGTAGCCCGTGGGATGCCGGGACACACTCGGGGTGGGCGGCCCATGTGATTTGGGGCCCATGAAGGGGGTTCGGCCGAGGTCCTAAACCTATGATATGTGGGGCCTGGGCTATGAGATAAAGGGATTAATTCATCATACTTTAACAATTCGAGCTTTTTGAGCAAATGGTTAATTGTTCTGCATCAAATTGGTATCAGAGCAGGAGGTCTCGTGTTCGAGACTTCTCACCGGGGGTGATTAATGCAGGGGCATTTTCACACTGGGCTCAAGTGGGGTTACCTGTGGGATGCAAGAGCACCCTCGGGGTGGGCAACCAATGTGATTTGGGGCACATGAGGGAGGTCTCGTGTTCGAGACTCCTCACCAAGGATGATTACTGTGCATTTCACATCAGGCTCGAGTGGGGTAGCCCGTGGGATGCGGGGACACACTTGAGGTGGGCAGCCCATGTGATTTGGGGCTCATGAAGGGGGTTCGGCCAAGGTCCTAAACCCATGAGATGTGAGGCATGGGCTATGAGATAAAGGGATTAATTCGCCATACTTTAACAGTTCGAGCTTTTAGAGCAAGTGGTTAATTGTCTAGCATCAGTCTCCCTAGTGAAGTCTCTCCAAGGGAAAGTAAGTATGGCCAACATATTTTTTTGAAAAAACAGGCTTTCAGAGTTTAGTGCTTGCTGGAAAACTGTACAAATGGTACTGACCTTGGGAAATGGTCATTTTCTTGATATTAATTTTTTTTTTTCTGAAATATCATCCATACCCGTAGCAAATATACATTACCATCAGATCATTTTGAGTCATTTTCCCCAAAATAACATTTTCTAACTTCTTATACATTTCTCACATGGGCATATTAAAGGAAAATCTGAAAAGCAAGATCATCAGTTTGGGTAGCCTAGCAAATTTTCTAATATTCTTTCAAAACTCCAAAAGGTTTCTTCTACTGTTGATGAAAAGTCCACATATTTTAAAGGGGAAAAATCATATTATATATCAGGACAAACAAACTTCATTGAACATCAAAACATTCAATGATGTGTTCAACGATTCCAAAAGAAGAAAATGGTCTGTGCAAATTAGATACTGAGATATTGCTGATATTCTACCTTGAAATGTAGAAGCCAGAAAAACCAATCACAGTTTTAACTTGCCATTACGACCAGAAAAAAAATAAAAAAATTTGTCAGGCCCATTGTTTTGTAAACATACAGCATGATATAAACTTACCATAAAGTTAATAAACAACAAATTTCAATATTTAACATTTCGCACCTGCAAGTATGTTATGGCCCGACGGAGATCACCCTGGGAGATAGAGCTTAACGTGGAAAGAGCCTACATTGATGCATGGCCATGTACAAAGATGTTAGAGCTAAGGGTGGATACAATGAAGAAATCAATCTTACAATGGACCATTAACTTCAGAAACAAACATAAAGCTGATATATCAGCACCTCAGAATCCAAATTGAGGCCCTCTTCTTTACAAATGTGCAATATGCGGCTGCTCATGATTTCTTCGGTAAGTGGCTTGAATCTAAACTTTGCACATCTTGAAGCAAGTGGCTCTATAATCCTGGATTTTTTTATAAAAAAAAAAAATGCTAATTAATCTAATTATGTGCTTGATTTTTGTGAACCTGACACAGAAAGTTGTAATAGTAGAAGACAAACACCTGCTGATGTAGTTGCAAATGAAGAAGAATCTTGTAACTTTCGAATAAGTTTCCATGGTACGTCGCAAGGCATTCTGTCCAGTATATTATATGGAACTGTTATAGTTTTTATATGTAATAAAGGAATTAAGATTAAAAGGACTGGGAATGGGTACAGTCTACAAGTACCTGAGCATCTTCAGTCATTGAATCAGCCTCATCTAGGATAATGATCTTGAATGGCGGACAAGGGTAACCCCTGGTGTTGACAAGAGAAAGCATGCAAATGAAAACAAATAATTGTATGTAATCTAGAGCAGGCAAATTTCCTACACAGACCAAAATTGGAGTGTAAATTTGCAACATACCCATGGCGGTTACCAGAACCTACAGCTACAGCTGCAAAATTCTTGATCTTAGTTCGCACCACATTGATCCCACGATCATCGCTTGCATTTAGCTCCAGCACTCTTGACTTGTATAATTCAGGTCTTTAAAAACAAGTACAGAGATTAAACCTTCTATTGGCAAGCTATGACATATGCAATCACATCAGAAAACTCGGCAGTAATAAAAACAAACATAACACCTTCCATTGGCAGACAAAGGCGGGTACATGTTCTTGTCAAGTGCAAGGTTCTTTTAGTTTTCCAGTTCCTTCCTCTTTTAGTGGCAGGACATAAAACAGATTCAATGTGAAAATAAAAAATAAAAAATCATCAAGCCATAGTAAGTAAATAAAATTCCTAGACTCCTGTAGACTACAAATGAATTGTCTCATAAAAAAATACTGATTTGAGGCCACAAGTGATGCAGGACAATTAACCACTTGCTCTAAAAGCTCGAACTGTTAGAGTATGACGAATTAATCCATTTATCTCATAGCCCAAACCCCACATCGCATGGGTTAGGACGTCGGCTGGACCCCCTTCGTGGGCCCCAAATCACATGGGTTACCCACCCTGAGCATGTCCCCGCATCCTACGGGCTACCCCACTCGAGCCCGGTGTAAAATGCGCATTAATCACCCCTGGTGAGGAGTCTCGAACATAAGATCTCCCCCGTGGGCCCCAAATCGCATGGATCACGCACCCCAAGTGTGCCTTTGCATCCCACAGGCAACCCCACTCGAGCCCAGTGTGAAATCGTCCTTGCATTAATCACCCCCAGTGAAGAGTCTCAAACACGAGACCTCCTGCTCTGATACCAATTTGATGCAAGACAATTAACCACTTGCTCTAAAAGTTCGAATTGTTAGAGTATGACGAATTAATCCATTTATCTCATAGCCCAAGCCCTACATCGCATGGGTTAAGACCTCGGCCAAACCCCCTTTGTGGGGCCCCAAATCACATGGGCCGCCCACCCCGAGCGTGTCCCTGCATCCCACGGGCTACCCCACTCGAGCACGGTGTGAAATGCGCATTAATCACGCCTGATGAGGAGTGTCGAATACGAGACTTCCCCCGTGGGCCCCAAATCGCATCGGTCACCCACCCCGAGTATGCCTCTGCATCCCACAGGCGACCCCACTCGAGCCCAGTGTGAAAATACCCTTGCATTAACAAGGGCAAAAGAAAGACAAAAAAAAACAAAGGAAGACAAGAAGAAGAAGAAAATACGAGACAACCCAGCCCTAAGGAGCCCACTCCCAAATACAATTATTGACCCTATTAATCACCCAAAGATTGAAATTCTTCCTACTCCTGAAACAGCGCTCATTCCTTTCAAGCCAATGGATCTAAATGAACTCAAAGAGCATGATCCTCCATTTCGAAGACGACAATTTGCCCAGACCAAATGAGTGCTGTGCATGGAAGAGAGAGAGTCTCATACACGTTTGCCATTGGCAAAGTGACCTATCATTGAATTAGCTTCCCCTGAACCTCAATGATCTCAAACCCAACCGAAATGTCGAAAAATACTTCTAGTAAAGCATTATTCACCAAGGTGCAAAACATCCTAATGGTCTCAACAATTGAAATAAGAGAAACCCCTCCAAACAGCAAATTTCCACCCTACATTGATTCAAAGTTCAAGCTTCAAGGTCGAATTGGCATCAATGGCCTTGTGATTGCATGAATTACTAAAAGTCCACTGCGTTATCAAGGGAAAACCCAATATGTAATATGGGTTTGCTGCTAACTTCAAAATTTATCTCCCACTATAGGAAAGACGCCATTGGAGAAGTATCATTTGGGAGCACTAAAAAGTCAAAACCATCACAATGTCATGCTCACTCAACTTCGTGGAGGAAAATTGACTGTTTGAGACATAATAGAATGTGAGAGAGGAATCATGGCACCTAGAAGTCATATTTCAGACAAACGATACCATTCTAGTGACAATTGCATTGCATTTCCTTCTTGACCCATTAGAGAACTATATCGTGACTGGCACAAATCATCATCTAAGCCTTATCTCAACTACTTGGGCTCAGGTACATGAATCTTGTTATGCCATTCCACTCTATCAAGGACCATATCCACTCGTGACCACCACGATTAGCTAGAATCAAACTAACATTTGGATTTCATATCATCATCATCATCACAGGCCTACCCCAGTTATTCAGGTCAGATATTTGGATTTATGTGCAGAGTTTTATTTTTTTAAATAACAAAAAAATACACACTAGCATTACATTGCATCAGGCAGGCTTTACCATTGAATCCAACAGTTGGGGCAGTAAAACGCATGTTTGCCATAACTAAAGAGATGGTATATGTGGAAAACATGGACACTAATCCAAACGGACCAGTCTGAAAATCATGCAGATTGGATAACCCTAACCGTGCAATTGGTGCCCATCAAATGGAAGCTTCTTTTTTTTTGTTAGCTTGTTAGTACACCCCACTGTCAGTTCACATTTCACTGTTAGCCACCCCCACTAGGGATCAAATGGAAGCTTAAAAACATGGTCAGCAGTCCAAATTCCACAGGTGAAAATAGAATCAGATGGGTAAGATCCACTGATTAGTGAGATTTTTCAAGCCATG
This sequence comes from Magnolia sinica, assembly GCF_029962835.1. Lineage (NCBI taxonomy): Eukaryota > Viridiplantae > Streptophyta > Magnoliopsida > Magnoliales > Magnoliaceae > Magnolia > Magnolia sinica. The sequence continues at coordinate 19,174,348 of NC_080576.1, read as the reverse complement.
CCCCACCCACAAATATAGGGTTACAATTTGGAAAGTCTGTGTTGGCATATACACGGGTGCTACTGTACTGTAGATGAGTTCGCACAAATTATCAAATTGTGGCAAATGCACATTCTAATCTAGCCCTAAGCATTTCCTTCCACAAAGAAACAGATAAAAGAAACAGTTCGAGCAAATAGCTCAAAAAATGCAGGCATATCGACGCACCCAATGCATCGAGAAGAGCAATGCTTTGCTAGCAAGAGTATCCCAAATCAGATTCAAGTGAGTTAATTACATATCTGTGGCGTGGAATGTACATAAAAAAATACATTTGTGTGCCAAGTTCCAACGTTCTTCTAGCAAGAGTGAATCCGAGGAAGTTAACAATATCATTGGGCCATGAAATGTAAATGTGAAATGATCATACACAACATTGCATGGTAACCTAACATATAATGTTTTTTTATTTCCCGCCAAGCTGTGAAAAGGGTGGACCATAATGACGATCAAAATGATCAAAGATTGGAACAATACACTCATCAGGTGGGCCACACACATAAGTTGAATCAGACCAAAATCGGTGCATTGATTCCAACAGCGTAGCCCGTCTGATGATTGGACCATCCTGGTTCTAATCACAGGAGATCATGATGATGTGGCCCACTTTTTATATGGCTTGGATGTTATACACAAGTGACACATAAATGGAAAATGCTCTATGATTATTTCTCAATGTAATATATGGAGGATCGAGTGTCAATGTGAATCTTCTAGACAGACGTTTTACATAGACATGCGAATATCCATTTCTTGTGGGAAAATGAAAAGGGCAAAGAATAAGAGAAGATGAAAACGATGGAAGATTGAAGTTAGTACCCGAATAGTTGGTGGGCGATTGCGAGGGCGGTGGTGGTCTTCCCTGTACCAGGCGGGCCGTAGAAGAGCATGTGAGGGCACTGCAAACATGGATAGGATTTCAGAGAGGGAAAGAGAGATGGAGATAGAGAGAGAGAGAGAGAAGGAGAGAGAGATTGATTACGTTAGCGGTTTCGAGGGTGTTGGAGAGGACGCGGACGACCTCGTCCTGGTGAGCAACGTCCTTCACTTGCTTGGGCCGGCTGATTTATTCAATTCAAGCAATGGAAAATAAATTCAAGAATTAGATATTAGATAGATGAAGAGAGAGAGAGGAAGAGGGTTTGGAGATGAGGATTGAAGAGAGAAGATGCATTACTATTTCTCGACCCATGGCTGAGAGCTCTGCACTACAGGCGCCATCTCTCTCTCTCTCTCTCTCCCTCCTTTTTCCTTCTCTCCCCTCTGCCCTCTTCCCGCCTTAAAAGAGCCGGTCTAGCAGCAGATTATTTATTTCGCGACTTGACTCACTGAGTCACTCGAACGATTTAAGTGACGAACGGTCGCATGGCATCGTAGGGCATTCGGGGTGGGGTTTGGGTGGGTGGGGGTGGGGGCCTGGTGGTAGGTGCTATGTGGGCCCCACAAGGATGTATGTGTTTCATCCATGCCATCCATCTGTTTTTACATATCATTTTACAATATGAATCCAAAAATGAGTTATATTCAAATCTAAAGTGGACCACATTACATGAAACAGTGTTGAATGAGTGTCGACCATTAAAAACCTTTTGGGGGCATAAAAGTTTTGGATCAAGCTGATCTTTGTTTTTTTCTATTAATATAGGCCTGTATGACCTAATCAACAGATTGGATGTCAAATAAACAGTACAGTGGGCCTGAGGATGATTTTAATGGTGGATATCCAATCAATATTGTTTTTGGTGTGGTCCACTTGAGATTTATATCCCTCTAATTTTTGGAATCAAGGACTAAAATGATCTGTAAAAATGGATTAACGGAATCGATGAAAAAAATACATCATGGTGGGCCCACAGAGCACCGACCATCAGCCACGGGGCTGGTGTAAGTGACGAACGGTCGCATGGCATCGTGGGGCATCATGCACACGTGTTTCGAGTAAAACATCCAACACGTCCGTCCCAACAGGATGTCGCGGATTGTGTAGGGAGAAACCCACCACGCTATGTAGCGGGATGTGGATACACTGAGGGGCCCACCGTGATGTATGTGTTTTATCCTCACCGTCCATCTGCTTTTCCATCTCATTTTAGGGTTTGCTGGTAAAATTGAAATATATCCAAAGCTCAAGTGGACCACACCACATAAACAATGGGGATAATGAAGACCACCATTGAAGCCTTCCCAAAGCCGCGGTGATGTTTATTTATAAAAAAACAATCTATGGAGAAAATACAAATATAAGTTTGATCCGAAATTTCTTTGCCATGCGAAGTTTTCAATGTTAGGTATTCAATTTCCACCGTTTCCAGCGGTGTAGTCGAATTGAGATTATTACATGTTTTAATTTTGGACTCATTACTTATAATGAACTTTAAAAATGGTTGGACAGAGTGGTTAAATCAAATACATCACGGTGGGACCACAGAGCTCCTCACTAGACAATCCGCGTGGTGCGACCCCGAGGGCGGATTAGGTGCAGCTCCAGGCCTCAGATGGTGCGGCCCTTACCATAAGGCCCACCTTGTTTTATTTATTCTAAATCCATGCCGTCCATCTATTTTCCCATATCATTTTCGGAAATGATCCCTAAAATTAAGCAGATCCAAATCTCAAGGTGTATTATACCGCAAGTAAATAGTGGTGATTGGCCATTAAAAACTTCTTCTATCCTACAATAGTTTTGGGTCAAGATGATATTAGCTTTTTCCGTTTTGTGTCACTTTACAACAGGTTGGATGGCAAATAAACACTAGGCCAGCATTACAGTGGGTCTAAGGAAGTTTTTAACGGTGGTGCGTCCAATCACCATTATTTCCGTGGCATTGCCTACCCAAGATTTCGATACATGATCCATGTTTGAGAGAAATTGACCACTGCAAACGCCACCTTTTATTCAGCGTCTTTTCAAAACGCTCCCAAACTTTGAAGCATTATGTAAAAATAAATAAATAAATAAATGAATGGACAGCATGGATCTAGAATGCCTTCATTAAGGTGGGTCCCACCGTAAGGGCGCACCTAATCCGCTTCCCCTTAAATGATGCCCATTCAGAAATCATGGCAATCCATCAATCAGGTCGGCCACACTGAATAAAACAACGGCGGTGCTTAAACACCCTCAATCTCAAGAGGTGTCCCCACACTGTTCTTTCATGAAATCCAATCCGTCCAACTGGTGAGCCCTACTGTTACAGATGTAATTCCCAAAGATCGGCTCGATCCAACAATTAGGGGGGCCCCAAAACTTGAATTTGGATTCTCTTCCCTCCGTGATGAGACCCACCCGTTTGACGGGTTTGATGCATCATGCACACCACTTGGGCTCCATAGTATATAGGTAGTACCACCGTGGGAAGCGAAACCCGGTACCATGGTGAGCACACCCCGACGTAAGTGGGGGTGCGGGCTAGCTGGGTAGATCACCGGGCTTTTGCGTGATCTGTACTCGTGAGTGGGGATATAAATGGGCCGGGTCGGGCCTGAAATCAGAATTTCTAATATAATCGGCCCGAAAGTCCAAAATCCGGGCCGAGACGTCACCAGGCTCGGGCCCTGGCAGCCCTAGTTGTTAGCGGCTCGTGATGACAAATGACAACATGGTGTACATGTGGGGGCATTGCTCCTCTAGTGGCTACGATTGGGACGTGTCTTGACCGGAGTCGAGTCCAACCTTCCCATCAGGGTTTGCCACATGAGTAGGATGGGACGCAAATTAACTAGGCCCGTCCAGCGTTGGACAGTCATATCCACTGGGTAAGTCAGTCTCTCAGCTCATATCTGGCTGTGATGCAAAAATTAGGGCAAATCCAAAACTCAAGTGGGGCACACCGCAGGAAACAATTGAGATTCCAAAAATGTTATATCGAGCTGATAGCGCGTTTTCCCTTCATCGTCGTGATAACAGGTTAGATGGTAATAAACTTTAAGGTGTGCCTAATATTGTTTCAATGGTGGATGTCCAATGATGAGAATTAGCCACCATTCCCAGTGATCTTGAACTGGATTTTGGATTTGCTTATTGTTGATACTGCACCCTAATATAAACCATAGAAACTGATGTATAAAGTGGTGTTGGAGAAACATTCCATGGAATTTTAAGTCATGAGATTCTCATCAATGAGATGAATAACATATTGTCACCATTGTATATTATATATGGTCAAATAAGTTAATATTTTACCGAACAACCTTTGAACATACTTTAGGCTGGTTTACTTATGAGAACAGCAAGTGGCTTGACAAAATGACGTCCAATGTATCACCATCAATGCTGATTGTATAGTTTGGTGCTCATATATAACCCTTTTATTAGAGGTGGGCATCAGACCGAGTCGGATCGAATTGGGTCCAACCTGATTCGGTCCGAAATCTAGTTGGGCTGACGTAAACTCGATCCGATCTGGGACCGAGTCTGGGACATAAGACTCAAACCGATCCGACACACGGTTGGCCTGACCCGAACCGAGCCCAACTTGGTCAGGGAAACCGAGTTGGATTAGGTTGGGTGCGATTCGGATTGACTTTTTTAACAGTGAAAATTACTATCCTCGTTGTTATTTTCTGTGTGGTCCATTTGAACTTTAGATATGATTCATTTTTTTTCCACATGATCTAAAATGATCGTGAAAAATGGATAAACAGTATGGATATAATAAATACATCATTGTGGGGCCCATGTAATGTTGATATCATTTGAGTCGTTCGTACAACTCGGAGCTCGAGGCGCTGCAGCTGTGAACGTGTTGTGCACGACAGCTGCCTGTAACGTGTTGTGCACGAAATGTTTGTTTAACATTAGCAAGTTCTGTAGGTCTGATCATGGGATATGTGTTATATCTAAACTGTCCATCCATTTGGCGAGCTCATTTTAAGGCTTGAGACAAAAAATAAGATAGATCTGACTATTAAGTGGACCACACTGGAAAAAGCAGTGGGGATTGAACGTCTACCATTGAAAGCCTTTTTGGGGGTCATAGTCTTACAAAAGTTTTAAATCGATTTCAAATTTGTTTTTCCTCTTAATTCAGGTCTTTGTCACCTTATGAATAGATTGGATGGAAAATAAATGTTATGGTAGACCCTACAAATTGTTTAAAGGTGCAGAATCATTCTCTGTTGCTATTTGTGTTGTGGTCCAAATGATTTTTGGATATGATCCATTTTTTTGGATAATGCTCTAAAATGATCTCTAAATATATATGAACGGTGTAGATATAATAAATACATCACTGTGGAGCCATATAACTTTGATCTCCTTTGAACCGTTCGTACAACTCGCAGCTTGAGAAGCGTCAGTGCTCATCTTGGCACGACACGTACCTACAGCTAGGCGCCTACATCCAGCTACATAGCTGTATGCGGTACACCAGCAAATACTCTTCTTATTGTACACCCTAAACTCTATTGGGGCCCACCTTGAATGCACGTGGTTTATCCACGCTGTCCATTTGTTTTTGCAGATCATTTTAGTGGTTGAACCAAAATTGGTTGCACATCCAAAGTTCAAGCAGACCATACCACAGGGAAAAGTAGAAGTATCGATAAGAACTACTCCGGTCAGGTAGGATTATATCGGTCCAGATCCATTCGGATCGGGTTTTCGGGTCGGGTCGGGTCGGATCAGAGCCAATCCGAACTTGACCTAAAAATATTTCGGATCTAGATGGGGCTACGTGATCCGCACCGATCCAAGCCGTTGGTTTGGTTCTGATCGGGTCGGATCAAGTCTGACCGGGTCGGATCCACCGGATCGAGTCTGTTTTGTCTAGCTCTACCTTTTATTGTAACGTGAAGACTTTATGAGGTCCACTGCAGTGTGTGCTTTATTTATACTGTTTATTCATTTTTTAAAACTTATTTTAAGGGAGTGAGACTAAAATTAATGTATATCCAAAAGCTCGAGTGCAAACATGGTATGAAAAGGTGAGAACTAAATAACCTTTCAGGAGTAGTAAAAGTTTTGAATCAAGCTAATATTTGTGTGTTTCTTTTTGTTTGTAATGAAATCTAGTAGAAATATATCATCACCGGAGAATAAGTTGTATGGCATACACAATGTCTTTTGAGCATGCACTAGATATACAAGAGATCGGTCATATCTTTAAAGAGCCTTGGCGTTTACATAATCTCTAGATGAGTATGAGAAACTGTTAACGCTAGGTCAGCACTTAAGCACGTGCTGAACATTCAACTTGTCACATGCGAATGTGCCACATATACGGACGATTATCATTGTGCTCCATCAAGGAATACTATATATTTTGGGTTAAATTGGACCGACTAAATAACGGGAATCCAATAAAAACAATAAGGTAAACACATCGGATGAGAGATCGGGTGAGAGCTCGGCCTCGACTGCCGAGAATGACCTCCGCAACTAACCTGAGCACAAATCATAAGCAATAGCCTCGGTCGCTTATCTAGCATTCCATTGTCACCACCAAGCAATGACTGTAAGTACTTACCTGACCCCGATTAGAGTTCCTAACATTAAAGCTCGATTCTGACCATGATCGACAATTAAGCTCAGTTTGTAAGACCTCGGCCAATTTGACTCAAAGGTCGGCATCAACTATGAACCACAACCTACTCGGATGCCGACCACCGGGAGATATCTCATTTGTATACGAAAAAGGATTATCTCCCCGAGATCTTCGCCAAGAATCATGACGATTATAGCACCATATACACAGGGAAAGATTCCTCGTATTATATGCACCTATATGGCAGACTCATTGCCATACAGAAGATGTCTCAAAATGCCATAAATAATAACACTACCTACGGTAGAATGTGTGCACTATTACCCCAATTTGACTAGACTTAGAGTGTGCCTATTATAACTTGGGCATCGGAGGATCTCCAACTACGACCAGGGCTCCCATTATTGCTTGGTTTTGTAAGTACATGGCAGTCTAACAGGAAGGACTATATTTCAACAACAAAACTATCTATGATCAAACCTAAAAAAATCAATCAATTATCAACCAACGCAATGGTGTTTATCATAGCTTAGTTTGGCTCATCATCCTTACCGCTTACCTGCTGTGAGATGTTTAGTTTTTAGTTGTACAGTTTGTCCCTGCGCATACGCTGGACCAACTTTAGTTGTAGCTAATAGTTGTAATTCCCTTCCATCTGTGTTTACATGTCGGATTTGAATGAAGATCATAATCTCAAGAATCGTCAACATATATTCATATGTTGGGTCAACCGTTGTTGTAATTATTGATATTACATCAACTTCGCTCATCAGTACATTGCTCTACGAAGTACCTTGCTTGTCACGCCCCAAACTCGGAAACTGAGCTCAAAAAATTTTCGATCGCCGAATCTGGCACCAACAACTTCATTAGTACCCCATTCTTGGCTCCTGGCACCCATACACTAAGTTCCGATCCTGGGATACTAGAAGGAGGATTTCTAACATGATTTTAATTCGTAATGAGCATAACTATAAGCATAACCTACGAACAATAACCACAAGAACACCATCACAAAATTCACCATGATAAAAAAACTTTGAGTACAATGCGTATGAAGGGAAATACAAGATAGTGATGATAACGGAAACTCTTGAAGCTCGATTGCACGCTCCTAATGCGGCGAAGCTATGGCTGCGTCCTGACGTCACCTGCACGCATTAATTGTGCATAAGCTTATGAAAAGCTTAGTGGGCGGTGTAAGTGTGTGCGCAAAATGAGCGTGCTTAGAATGCAATATCAGAGTAATGTGGAATCATGCTGATGAGTACATAAATGCAATCAGCTGTACCAAGGCTATGTGGTGCAAGACATGAATGATGTCGACCATATCAAGGCCATGCGATGCGAAATGCAAGTTAGGCATGCCAATCCTCATCCACATATAAATGTAGCTCCTTACTAGAGTATCAAATATCACTACGGTTCTTATTCTCAATAATCATCAGGGTTTAGTACACTCCAAATGGCACTGCCCCTTTCTCAGGCGCACAATCCAAGTGAGCGTAAGAAACTTCACTATCCGCCTGGCCAATAGTCTGTCAATATCTATTTGGTACGTCGATAGTGGACTCATTTACGAGCTGGTCACACTCAGCCTAGTAATACCCCCTACCCTCGGGTGGATAAGGCCACACCCCTTTCCAACCGACGACGAGTGGGAGACGCGGCTTCCCGGTATTCGGCCCTCGAGCACTCATGTATCCACTCGGTCTCGACTTTAGAGTCATCCTCTGGTACCATCGGGTTTAGAAATTTTCACCTAGGGACATCTATGACGCCCCGATGCTTAGTAACAATATTTCCGGTGTCCGATCCTATCATCCATGATGTGCCTGTGGAGATCATACCTTGATGTCGCTAGGGCGTATAGTAATCGTGTCATACAAATGCGAAGTGCATGAATCACACTATCAGTCATACAACAATCCTGCGCATACCGCACTCTCATAAAGGGCAACTTCGCCTATCAGGGAGCCCATAAACAATATGCCCGAAGGCATATGCTATGATCAATCACTCCTCGTATCAAGCATACATATGATGAGTATGAGCATGGATCATGGGACTATACTAAGCATGTTATGTGGTGATGGATCCTGTTCATAACGAAGAGGGGCCTAGACGGCCTACATACTAGGGCCTATCAATGGGCCCTATGGAGAGTTACAATGCAGACATTTAACCATCATTGCTCTTACAATGTGGACGTCAAACCATCATTGCTCCCAAGGCACGATCGCCAAAACATCATTATACGCATCATGGTGGAATCTCACATCACAATGGATTTCATGTACATCACATTTGGCCCACACAAAGGCCTCACATACGTCTCATTGGGCCTCATATAAATCTAGTGGGCCGAATCAAATGGGCTGAATCAAATGGGCTGATTCAAACAGGCCGATTCAAAAGGGCTGAATTGATGGGCCAAGTCGAATGGGCTGAGTTAAATGGCTGAGTCGAATAGGCCGAGTCGATTGGACTAATACAAATGGGCCGATTTAATGGGCCGAATCAAATGGCCCATAACAACTAAACTATTCATCCATCTATAGAGATCATTTTAAAGCATTATCCAAACAATGAATCATATCAAAAGATCATTTAGACCATATCACAAATAACAGTAGTGATAGTGATCAAAAGGTCAGTTGGACCACATCGCAAATAATAATGGAGACAGTGATTTCCACTGTACAAAATTTCAGAGGGGCCATCATAACATGTATTTTCCATCCAGTCTGTTGATAAGTCATAAAGACCTGAACCAACCTGAGAAACAAATATCATATTGGTTCAAAACTTCTATGACCAAAAAAAGGGTTTCAATGGTAAACATCCAATCTCCACTGTTTGCAGTGTGGTCCACCCGATAGACAGCGTAGATATAGAGTAAATACACCAATGGTGGGTCCCACCGTCCAACCATCTGGACGGTGCGGAGTACAATACATACATCAGTGGGCCCCAAGGAGCTTAGTGACGTCAATACAGTAGCTACATGTTGCTACACACTAGCCAGTACAATAGCAGCTGCACGTGCTGGAAGCTGCCCATCTTTAAGGTGGGTCCCACGTGCTGGAGGCAGTACGTCTTCAAGGTGGGCCCCACGCAGTTGGAGGTGGACAGCCAAGATAGAGCACATCCATGAATGTGGGCCCCACCGTCCAGCCATCTGTTGGACGGTGCTGAAACACATACATCATAGGTACGTCCCACAAGGTAAAACAGATGGACGGCTGGATAAACTCATACATGCATCAGGGCAGGCCACACGTGGCAGCAACAAGGTGGGCCCCACGTCCCATGCATGGACGGGGTGGATCTAAAATACACACATTAGCGTGGGGTCCACGAGAGTGGACGGTCTGGATCATCACACATGCCTCACGGTCAGACCCTCCAGGGCTGCTGACATTAAATCAACAGCTATATAACTAATATCGTGCACCAGCCAATAGGCTCCCGGTAGGTGGGTCCCACGTGGGGCCCACCCTCATGTATATATAAAATATTATATTATGATATAATATATAATATATCATATTATATATTAATATAATATAACATAATATATTAATATTATATTTAATATATACAATGTCCAGGCCCTGGACGGCCTGGACATACACATACATCATGGGTAGCCCCACACGTGGGGTGGGTCCCACCGTCCAAAGATGGTGGATGCCCCACATGCACCATGGTGTGGCCCATCAAAATGGGTGGACGACATGGGTGGGTCCCACGGACCCCACTTTCTGTCCACACCACACTGTCAGCACACACCCACTGTCAGTCACACCTCACTGTTAGTGTTGAAACGAGGTATCTTTCACTCAGTTTATCACTAGAGCTATGGATCTGGGTGTGGATAAATACATCAAGGAGGGCCCCACCCACATGTGTGGTGTGGGCCATGTCCTGGATGGATGGTTGGGATGGCATATAAACATCATAGTGTGTCCCACATGGATGGGGTCCATCGGTAGATGGCATGGATGTGAACATCATGGTGGGCCGCCCACTTCATCGTCATCATTAGCATACAAAGAAGGAAAAGAGAAGAAAAAGAGATCGAATGGAGATGGAGGGACCCCGCCACTATGGGCCCTCTATGATCATAATACATACATAAAGAAATGGGTCCAATCACAAGTGGGCCTTCTAATAGCAATTCAACGGTGGATCATCCACCTATCACACTCCTCCTTGATCCCTTGGACTTATATGTTCCTTTCCTTCACTCTTGATGGAGGCTGATGGTGATTGGAAGGTTGAGATGGGAGATGAGAAGGTGGGCCACACTTAGTACTTGGGAGAGAGCTTGGACGTTGGAATTTTGTTGCTTGGGAAATGAGTTTTGAGAAATGATGGAAAGAGAGAAATAATGGATTAAAGGGATGGATGGAGTGGTTGTTGTAAGGAAAGGAGATGGAGAGATATGGGTGTGTTTGAAATTTTGAAAAAGAGGAATGGGTAGGGATGAGAGAGAGTTGGCTTAGGAAAAAAGGAGGGTTGGGTGTTGGTACTTGTGGTATAGAGTGTACTTGACTTGATTAATTGATTGATTAATGAGACATGTTGTAGAGATTCTTTCGAAATTCGTAACGTACGGCGTTTCTTCAGAATGAACGTGGGCCCACATTTCCTAGCCCGGGTATCGGTTCAGTGCGCGAGTCGCGGCTTTAGAACCGCAGCGACAGCGCGGTCGCTAAGATACAAGTTTCGGGTCGAGCTGACTTCGGTATGTAGGTTTCAGCTTAGGATCACGCACAAACGTCGAATACAAATCGAGGGTTGCCGGAATTCAATCGAGAGGACTGCGAAAGCATACAGAATGGTACGGTCTATGATACGGGTCTTACATTGCTACTCTCAATCTGGCTGATGATCTCATTGTAGTGGTATGTATCGTTTATTTTCACAAATCCATATTCCATTTATTTTCCGTTCATTCAACCATATAATCGGTACACCTTCAAATGTACTTGATTTCTAATGTTTAAAAAAAAAACTCATGGGGGGAAGAGCCCCAACTTTTGCAGGTCGCCTGATAACGCAGCTGACAATTGGTTGAATAAACGATTAGTCAAGCCACGACCGAGCACCACTCTTTCACAATATATATACCTTAAATTTGTATCTAAAAAATATAATCATAAAATACACGGACTCACATTTTGATGTTTTGAAGTAATAGAAGATGAGAATCAATGAATCAAAATACCCTACAATATTGGTGATAGCACGGTACATATTGTCAATTTTAATTTCAACAGTGATATCAAAATTCACTTTTAGTATGGGGGATATGGTTGTAAGCAAGCGTCGAAGCTCTCTCTCTATATATATATATATATGTATATATTTGAACCATTAATTTGTATAGAATATTGGTATGTCGTCCAGTTTAAAGAGTTGATAGTTTTGATATCGAGGATCATGATGAGATTGAGTCTCGGGACGATACTGCACCGGTGGCAACGTTAACATAAAGTGGGTTATAAATTATTGTTATTTGTTAAGTTGTTGAAAGTGATGTATTGTGTGCTTGAATATATTATAATCTACACATATGAATAAATGCAATGACTTTTAATTCATTTTCTTTATATTATGTTAATTGTTAAAACACATTTCATTATTACTTTCGTTCATCATATTGTTGTATTTTGTTTAGCTTTTACGTTAAGTTGTGGGTTTTTAATTTATAATTGATTTTTAACTGTGCCAATATACTAATTTTTCAAAGTCATGAAGTGTAGATATGTTGTCATCTAACCCATAAATCGACATTTGAGACTGCAGTTCCCTAGTCCACTCCCTAAGGTTTGAAAAAATGATAATTATATGTTATTCGTATGGGGCAAAGTTTGTTAACAAAATTAATATGCTTATGTCACACCTATCATGTTAAGGTGGATATGCAAAATCGTGTCCTAAAGTTCCAAAAGAGGCACAACTTTTTTTCAGGGCATTATAAATTCAAATAAAAAACATTCAATCGCATTTAAACACTTAACAAGAGTTGTAATTAACAAAAATTTTAATACGCAGAGAGTACATAGTCGGAAAACTACTAGGAAAAGGTATATGAGGAACCAAAAATATCAACATTGAACGAAGAGTAATTACAACTTATCTTGGTGCATTTCACAAGGTGTTGGGTACTATATATAATTTTTCTCACAAAAAAACTTGAAAAATATACTTTAAACTATGCAATAGCACGATGAAAAACTCACTCTATCTTTTGATTCACGAGTACTTATATGAAGATTTAGATAATAACTCGAGTTCGACAGACAAATCTCCTGTAGTAAAAAAAGACATAAATAAAGATAGATCGAACAACAAAGGTGATTGATCTGGTTCGGATGCATGAGCTAACTATCATGAACACATATATAGTCATATGCCATAAATGCACTTCTTCTATAGAAGCTATCAAATTAATTTTATAAACAATGTAAGTTTGTAAAAATTTCATTTTTTCATTTATAAATTGTCTTTGATTTTCATTTCTACATTCGTGGTGGATTAAATTTTATGCCTTGAATTTTATGTACAACTTCGAGCATGAGTTTAAAACTCGATAGGTCGAATTTAGCTTAAGCTGGCCCAAGCTGCTGACTGAACTAAGCCAAGTGGCCAGTCAGGCTCGAGGACAGAACCGAGCCAAACTTGAGTTGGGGTTGGATGTTGGACGAACCAAGCCAAGCTTTGTCAAGCTTGACTCAGTGTTTAGCTCTAGTAGTAGATTGTTTAAAAATAAACAATTATCTGTGTTTAGATAACTTGTAAAGAGTTTATAACCTTCAATATGGTATTCATACCCAACATAGCTTGAAAAAGTAAAACCCTATAAAATATTTAAATGATATGTATAAGCTTTATTTAATATTGATCATTAGGTTGTCCATCATAATAAAGTCTAATGTCTATTTTTACTCTAAACCAAGTATTAGTTGGGCCACAAAAATATACATACTAATTCAAAAGATTTTTTTAATGATAAAAAAGATTGAATATGAAAAGTTAGCCATGAACTACCATAAATTAATAAAGTATTTTTTTCATACCATACACGATTAAGTCCATGTCGAATATTAAGAAAAATGTTAGCTAAATTGGATCACTTTGTAGGGTAGTTGGAGGCCCTCAATATCATATTGTCCGTAATAGTAGAAAGATCTTACAACTCCCTCATACCTTTTTCGGTAATTCTATTCTCATTTCAATACAATTTATTATATCACATAAATGGTACAATCTTTACATCACACTTCTATGGGGAGTCGACTTCTTCTTTTTTGACCATTTTGGAGTTTCCGCATTTAAATGTGTATTTTTCTAAATTTATTTAACTTACGAACACGTCACCTCCGAAAAGTTGTCATTCAATGGTACGTGTGATCGGAATCTTTGAAAATTGTAACAAATATATTAAAATATCATCTGTTGGATTATGCAGTAAAGCCCCTTTTGTAAAATCGTTACCAATGTTCAATATGTTTTTCATAGCATTGTTCTCTCTACATGTAGTCACTATCTTTAAAATATTATCATCTTTGCATGTAATTTTAATTTTTACGTATAATGAATATATATATATATATATATATATATATATTTTTATTATTGAGACATAATTATATATAAAAAAAGGACTAAGCTTAAATATCACATTTTTTTCGTAAGAATTATATATCACGAACACAGAAGAATATGAATACTATTAGATTTTTTTAAATCACCTGCAAACTCTTCATATACAATTATGCCTTTACGTTACATGTCCCAATTAAAATAATTTATAGTCAATGTTTTTTATATCATGTGAAAATATTTACACAATATTCGTATATAGTTTTTATTATTGTTCACATTTATAAATATATGAAAACTTTTTTCCATCACGTTTGCCACCACATTCATTATAATAGCCTTGAAATTGTTGTCATGCTTATTCATATATTTATTTACTTAATAAAGACATCAGCAATGCACTGAAATTTAAACAGAAACCAAGTGATATTACTTTCCAATTACTGTTGTTTAATATTAATTATTATAACATTTAAATGCGATGCATGACATGAAAAAGAATCATTTGTAAGGAATACAATATAATATTTAATAAAAAAATTTGAGAGATTCTTTAAAATATAAACTAACATTCGAAAAAAAAAAATCAATACAATATGGTCAATGTTTTACTCTAATGAAAAGATGTTACAATAATTAATTGACATAAGATATAGATTTTTATGTTGTCTCATGTTACTTTTGAGATGCTTAGTTTAAACTTGATATACCTTAGTCTCTTCCTCCATCTTTCGCCGCTTCACTATTAAACTAACTTTGTTGAACCCTTATTCAAAACTTTTATTTAAGCCATTTTCATTTTTCACATTGTTACAAATATCGTTGTCTTTGTCTTCTTCCTAACTACCTTAATCTTCTTCTTTATTATCTTTATTTATTTTTAATTCAAGCTAATACTCTAATTTTTTTACCATGACATGATTATGTAAGGTACCGTAAACTACTATTATTTTTTGCTTGTGTATATGGTAAATTAGTTAATATTATATTTAATATAATAAATTATGTCTTCATTATTCTAAATGGACGTTTTATGACATTTTACAATTATAAATGTCAAAGATTTAATAACATTATATACTTGAGCTAATAATCATTTCTTAAATTCTTAATATGATAATATACAAGGATAAATTAATATTATATTTAATATAATAAATTATGTCTTCATTACTCTAAATACATGTTTCGTAACATTTCACAATTATAAATGTCAAAATTTAATAACATTATATCCTTAAACTAATAATCATACCTTAAACTTTTAAAATAATAATATACAAAAAATGATGCTAAGACGCAGTGTATGTTCAAAAAACCATCATCCACTAAGTTTTGTCTATAAGAAGCATATGATACATATAATTAAATATTAAATATTTATTTATTACACATTGGTGTTAGTAAGTTAATACTTTTTTTATAACAATAGGCATGACTCTATGTGTGGATGTATTTGCTAACACTTATGAATCCACAACTAACAATTTTTACCCATGATAATGTATTAAAATTTTAATTAAAAAAGTATTATGTCAATATATTTTAAGAAACAGATATTTTTTAATTTTATGTAACGCTTCGGATTTTAAGGGTCGAGTAGGAACTCGACTCTCGATTTTTCGAGTGCCACATATGCCCTAGTGAGCTCCAGATTCCAATGCATTTGAGTTTATTATTAAGCAATGACAGGTTTATCAAACCATAAGCATGAGAATATCATAAAATGTAAATAAGGGCCGCTAAACATGTAAGATATCCAAAATATAGTACTAAAAAAATTCAACTGGGAACTAGATCCACCCAGATAAATATTTCAGATAACTAGGGCCCTAGCCCATGTCCCACGACCATCCAACCATAAACTAGAAGAAACCGCTGAAGTCTGGAAGTGCCTCCACTCCTCCTCCTCGTCTGTACCAACATCGTCCAGCGCGTCCGGTTCTAAGGTATCTGCATCCATACCAGATTCTGGTTGGTGTTTTAGAATACCATCCCAGAGTGAGAGTGAGTAGCTAACTCAGTGATACCATTAATAATAAGCCACATAAATTATCATGCATAAAATACGTTTAATGAACAACAAACAATATAGAAACCTAGATACTATTGTTAATGCAAATACATGGTTATGATATGATGCATGCTCCTCACCACTAATGCTCCCTCAAGCGACGGCATCTCACGTTCGCAATAATCAACACTCCCTCAATTTGTGACCTCGACTGCATAATCACCGTAAAAATAATGCAATGTCATAAAATATGTTAGCCTAGTTAGTCAGTTAGGTTCATTCATCTAGCATATTGGGAAAACGGGAATACCCTTAGTGGAGTTATTGCTCTAACCCGATCGCGCGGCTCGGGAGCCGTGGTCATGCGACTCTTGCGACCCTCAGCCCTATATGGGACCGTCAATCCCAAAAAGAAGTATAATCACCGACATAAAAAACTGGGACTTAAATGTCCTACTCGCGGTCACTATGAGTATAATTGGTCATCAGAGTCGGATCAAATTCGGTCCAACCCAATTCGATCCGGAATGCTAATAGACTGATCCGAACCTGATCCGATCCGGGATCAGATCCAGGAGATCTGACTTGATCCGATCTGTTTCGTGCTTGGCCTAACCTGACCCGAGTCTAACTCAACCAGGGAAACCAAGTCGGATCGGGTTGGGCACTATTCGGATCAAAACTTTTAACGGTGAAAATCATTATCCTCGCTGCTATTTTCGATGTGGTCCATTTGAGTCTTAGATATGATTCAACTTTTTTTCAAATGCTCTAGAATGATCACCAAGATTGGATAAACGATATGGATATAATAAATACATCATTGTGGGGGTCATGTTATTTTCATTTTATTTAAGTCGTTCATACAATTTGGAGCTCGAGATGGACACTCCCCTCGCCTTTGCACGACACGCGGTGCAGACGTGCTGTGCATGAAAGCACAGGGTGGTGGAAGTGGATTGCGTACAGAGTAACTCAGTACCCTTAGTGTACTGAGTAAACTCTGTGGGGTCCACCGTTATTTATATATTTTATCCACTCTGTTAATCCATATTAACAGATAATTTTAGGGCTTGAGCCTAAAAAGAAAGCATATCCAAAGTTTAAGTGGATCACACCACAGGAAACAGTGTGATTGAACCTCTACCATTGAAATATTTTTGGAGGTTATGAAAGTTTTGGATCAAGCTGATGGTTGTGGTTTCTCTTCATCTATGTCTTTGTGATCCTATGAACAGGTTGGATGACAAATAAACATTACTCTGGGCCCCAGAAAGGTTTCAACGGTAGAACCGTAGAAATCATTATTCCACACTGTTTCCTGTGGCACGGTCCACTTGAGCTTTGGATTTACTTCAATTTCGGGATCAACCCTTAACATTAGCAGGAAAAATGGATGGACGGTGTGGATAAACCACATACATTCAGAGTGGGCCCAGCTGAGTTTACTCAGTACGATAAGAGCGTACGAGTAACTCAGTACGCAATCCGATTTCCAGGGCGGTGGCTTGCTTAGCAAGAAAGCACACCACGTGCACAGTGCATTCCACTATATTCACGTTAGCAAGTTATGTGGATTTGATCATGGGGTATGTGTTATATCCAAACCGTTTATGCATTTGGCGACCTCGTCTTAAGGCTTGAGACGAAAATAAGACAAATCTAACTATCAAGTGAACCACACAAATTGTTTAAGGTGAAAATCATTATCTCTGCCACTATTTGTGGTGTGGTCCAGATGATCTTTGGATATTATTCATTATTTGGGTAATGCTCTTAATGATATCTAAAAATATATAAACGGTGTAGATATAATAAATACATCACTATGGGTCCCATATAACTTTAATCTCCCTTGAACCGTTCGTACAACTCGGAGCTCGAGGAGCGTTAGACGTCGCGTCTTCGCATCGCAGGACACGGATTTCTTGCGAAAGGCTTTCGCAGGAAGCTCTTGCGCGAGTATTCTGGGTGGGGCCCACTGCAATGTTCATGAGAAATCAAACGTGTCCATCTGTTTTTCGATCTCATTTTAGGACACGTGTAAAAAAATAAGGTGGATCCAAAACTCAAATGGCCCACAAGAGATGACAAAGTGAGGATTTATTTTTCACCATTGAAATATTTATATGGCCATCAAGGTTTTATATCGGTCTAAGTTTTTGTTTTCGGTGTTTTCACTTCATCCCAGTAAAAATGACCTTATAAGTAGTTTGGATGGTATATAAACATCAAGACAGATCCTAAGAAGGTTTCAACGGTAGGAATTCCTTTTCCCATTATTTCATCTTGTATGGCCTAGTCAAGTTTTAGATCCTCCTAATGTTTGGTCACATATCCTAAAATGAGCTCAAAAAATGAATGAATGGGTTGGATTTCTCATAAACATCACGGTGGACACCACCTTGCATCCCAGCACAACAAAGCAACTTCATAAGAAAGCCTTTCGCAGCAGGCGTCCTCTCTCCTTCTTCCTGAGAAAGCCTTTCGCAGCAGGCGTCCTCTCTCCGTCTTCATGAGAAAGCCTTCTGCAGTAGTAGACGACTTACAACAGCTATATAGGCATAGCTGGTGTGTACTGAGTAAACTCCGGATCAGGTCTGGTCGGACCGGATCGGATTTATTCGGATCGGGTTTCGAATCGGATTGGTTCGGATTGACTATAGTCTGAACCCGATCTGAAAAACGTTCGGATCTGAAAGTCCTAACTCGACCTGTACCGATCCAATCCGTCGGTTCGGATCAAAACGGGCCGGATCGAGTAGGATCGGGTCAGAAATGCCCAGCTCTAACTATGTGGAGGTCGTCACCCCAGCATAGGCCGATAGCACGGGCACAGTGTCTCATACCACTGTCCCTGGCTCACGAGTCTAGGTACTCACTGGTTAGTACGGAAGGCTCGTCACCCCATTGTAGGCCGACTACACGAGTATAATGTCTCATACCACCATCCCCGGCTCATGAGTCTTGTGTGTCGTAAATTACAATTGATAGTGGACACAAAGGTCTTAGGGTACTTCGGGTTCATACGGGCGTGATCAAACATGGTTAACATATAAGGATGGTCGACCTAAATATACCCTTACAAGCTGAACTATAAGTTGAACGGCCTGAGACAATTTACAGCTTAACTAGTCAGGCCAGATTTGCCCATGGGCTGATCCAACGATAGGATTTCCAAATAATTTCGGTTATCGGCCAATCCATGAGAGGATAAGTTCACCGATGGATAACATAAATTCAACAAATTCAAGAATAGTTTCACAAATGGCAACAAAATCTTGCATTCTAAATATATGGATAACAATATACCAACCTTTACTAAACTACGAGAATCATGTTCAACATATTCCAACAATTGTAACAAGATAGACAGCAACATGCAAAGCTCTACCCAAATTTACAGATTATACATATCATAATCCAGCCTATACATCACATGGGTAGTCATATAACAATACACCGAAGTTTATCTTCCATAGATCAACATGAAGCACACAGTTCAGCCATACACTGAATTTTAAGGTAAGTAACTCAACCAATCAACCAAATTACCACATTTCATGCCTCCACCCAAGTATAATTAATCATATAATCAAGAAATCAATCGCTAATTACCAAAATACAACAATCCATGTTATCATTTTAAGCATAGTTAACACCAAATCAGGGAATAACAATCAACTAGCAACAATTTGAGAAAATTTAAATATTTGCACCCTATATGAGCATGCAAATGCATAAGTCACATATTTAAGGTATTAGGGTCAAACCCTTTCCCATAATTTTAATAATTCCTAGTCTAATTTTTCATTTATATAATCTAAATGAAAATTCAGCCACGTGCACTAACAATCACCAATCACATTCATTAAACCTACGCTAGGTGCGATAATCGGCCACCTAAAGGTAATGGTCCGCACCTATTGTCGATCGGAGGCCTTTGCAAGCGTCCTAACGTCGTCGGGTCCTCAAACTCAACGTGTCGGGGCCCTGCGTTGAAAGAAAATGGCGGTAGGATGCATGCATGTGGCTGATCATTAGAAAAAATGGGCTAATGTCTGATTCTTACCTTAGATCAAGTGTAGTTCGATTCTACGGCGGTAGGATCGAAATTTCTGGAGTTGTAAGGGTGATGGGTGCAGGGAGTTGCGATCTTCAAGCACCAAGGTACAATCCTTCACCCTCACTTCTCTCCATCTCTCTCTCTCTCTCTCACACACACACACTCTCTCTCTCTCTAAATTTCAGCAAATGAGGGAGTGAGGGCTGGACTTTATATACCAAAAATTATTTCAGTTGACCCTACAGTTTGGTGTAATTTCCCCAATGGCCCTGTGGGCCCATTTTTTTTATCATTGAGGCTGCCCTGATGGGCCCCTGGCCCATCTAATTCATGGAATAGGTGCCCTGTGGCATGATGAAGGGTTGGGTAAAGTTTGATGGTAAACGGATGTGGGGTTTTACCGAAATGGCTCGGTTTATGATCAATGGTCATATTTTACGGACGAGTGCAGAGAATTATCTTCAACCTATGGTACAAATTTGGGTGGAATCCGACGGCTGAAATGTCCTAATTTATTGTCATAAGTGACGGGGCCATTTGTCTTAAAATTCAGATTTTAGGCCTGTGCTAGGGCGAGTTGCACTTTACAAGTGTTGACTTGACAGCGTGAATCGTCTATTTTCGGGCGTCGGCTGAGTTTGTCATCCACGATGGACCACAAGCCCAGTGGGATGGACATTACTTTACAATTTCGAAACTAGTGGCCCACTATTAAGCGGTCTAAAGCTTGTTAGGATAATCAGGACATTTTTAGAATAAATTGAGTAGGGGGATTTCTTGGGCGCAGTTGTTGAGGTGTGGAAGTGGAGATTTGGTCATGATTACTATAAACCGTCGGTTTTATGCTAAAAGAGTAATTAGGTTGATTTGGTCCATTAGTTAAGATCCGGGCATTATCTGACTCGGCTGCAGGTAGATCTTTTAATTTAGTTACTATTATCTTGATTAATTAGTAGGTCGGTTAGATTTGGGCCCTTTGTGAACATATCATGAGGATAAATTTGATGTTTAAGTGATCGGTAGGGTTCATTGATTTTCTACAGTTGATCAATCTTGTTTGTACTATTCTATATCGGTACCAGCTGCGTGTAAGCTCACCTTGAACATCAATGGTCTGTGAGTGATGATGTGGCTAGTTATTAAAAAAAAAAAAATTAAGGATTTTTTGACAAATCCCAAACAGCGAAAATTCTGGGTGTTATAATCTACCCCCCTTAAAAACAATTTCGTCATCGAAATTGCCTAATGTAATTTGTTAAAGGTATCCTAATTCTGTACGCCTAAGTTTTGTTAGTTTTACATTCATGTGCATGGTATGACGCATACCATCTATGCTAGTCTGTCTAATTTTAGTATACCCTCCTTAAAATGTTTTCACCTTAATAGTTTACTACAAATTATTTATTTATCTATTTATTTTTTAAATTTTTGAATTCATAACGACGATTCCCTTCAATTTAGAGTAAAAATATATGTTTTCAATGTTCGACCAACACGGAGAAATGGTTGTAATGGCTTGAATACGATACATCGATCATCTACCTGACCAGGGTAAAAAGCTTATTGTATCCCTTCTTAGTCCTAGTGGTTCCCGGTCTTCTGCTCGGTCAAAGCAGTGAGTCCATTGGTAGTCACCCAGGATTGAGAATTAGATCAAGCCGCGAATGCTTCGCAAGTGTATAGCTTCGTAATTTCGTAGTTCAATCAATTTAAACGGTTAGGGAATGCCCATCATTGAAAAGTTTAAATATCTTATTTATAAGGTTGTCCTTTGGGCCTTAGTCTAAGAGAGTTCTCATTTTAATTTATATCCAAAGCAGGGGTTAATAAATCTCTCAATATGCCTATGGTAAAAAATCATCCTGAAAAGGTTTCTAATGGCTTAAAATTTCATATATATATTATCATTTTGATCTTATGACTAGTGGATTATGAGCTGACTGTAATTCGGTTTGATAAATTTCAAGAAGGAAGGAATAATCGAAAGTTTTAAGGTATTCTGGAGGTTTAGAGTGCTAATAATGCTAATAAGGACGCAGAAAAGGAAATATGAAAAACATCGTACTCTCGATATTGTTTGAACCTTGAGTTCATGAGAGAATAAGAACACTCAAAATATATTTTACTGTAGTCCGCCTCTAATATGAGCTTAAAGAGTATTAAACTATTAAACTCAATCCTACTCACGGGTCCTAACTTAATTACACAAGAATAACTTAAACAAATATATAAATATATATATATACATATATATATATATAATCAAATTAATCATGGGATGATTCCTAGTATGATTATAAATAATTCCTTAATAGACATCAAATACTAAACCTTAATATGAAAAGACATGACTAGTTTATTGGCAACTCGAAATTACAAAAAATTTCTGGTTTCAACCCTTCTATTATTTGTAATATATTTATCCTTTAGTTACCATATTATTATTATTATTATTTTTATAGTAATCTATTATTAAGCTTACTTTTATTTTACCAAATTTCATTTCATTTGAAGTTCTATAAAAAATATAAAAATTTAGGAAGTACTAGTTGTCCAAAACCAATGAATTTCTATTTGTTTCTAACATACCCCTATTGCTTGTAACGTTTTTCATACTTAAGATAACTAAATTATTTTAAAATTTTTTATAGTGAGTTATCATTAAGTTTAATCTAATATTATAAACTTTCATATCTTTTTGATTTGTCGAAAAATTATTAAAATTCTAGAAGTGATAATTGTCTGAAACTAACAATTCTTTATATGATTGCAAAATGTCCCTATTTCTTGTAATGTTTCTTTTACTTTAAGTATTTGAATTATTTTTAAAATTTTACTATAATTTATCATTAAGTTTAAATTTATCTCATAAAATTTCATCTTATTTAAAGTTGTAGATAAATTATTAAAATTCTAGAAGTAACCATTGCTTGAAATTGATAATTTTTGGATAGTTGTCAAATTACCCTAAATTTAACTATATCAATATTTTTTCTATTTTTTTTAAAATTTTTATATAAAATTAGACTTATTAAGCTTCAACCTAACTTTTGAATCACCCCAATCGAAGTTATATTGAAAGAGATATGACTTTTTAAAGTTAGTCTAAAAAGGCAGAAAATAGCAGAAAATCTAGCGGACTAAGGCGCGCCGCCGTCTTCTGGTGCCAGCGGCGGCGCGCCACTAATTTGGTGGTGCCGCCGCGGCTTTTTAGTGATCCTGATGGTGGTTCTGCCACTCAATATTTGAAAAGTGTATCTCTCAATCCAGAATGAGTTACTCGATGTACCATATATGAATTTGAGGTAGGCGAAGCTGCTCTATTCAAATAACCTAGTTATTTTATAAAATTCCATAATTTTAATGGTTAAAAGTCTATTTTATTTATATTTTTATTATTTATAATAAATTTTAGTTTAATTATAGCTCTTCATCCTTTGAGCTTTATGATTTGTGTCTAATACGAAAGTACTTAGAAAGATTTGAATAATAAAGTAGTGGAATGTGAGATTTTTGAAGGAGATAGGTTGGAAGGGGGAATTGAGACTTAGGGATTGAGTTTTGAGAGTTTGGGAAGAAAATGAGGTGATGATTTAAGAGTAAAGAGGGTAGGAAAGAGTAGAAATAAAGTAAAAATGGCCTAAGTCTCTTCTATACCTGAACCCTAGGCTAAGATTATGGTGTTCTGATTAGCCGGATGGCTCAGTCCTAGGGTCCTTTAACGTCGCTAAGTTCGATCGCTCCCTCCTAAGTTGATAAGGTGTTATGATAGACACATTGCCCAAGGCCCAGCTTAACCTGAACCATGCTCTGATACCACCTGTAACGCCCCGGATTTCAAGGGCTAAGTAGGAACTCGACTCCTGATTTCCCGGGTGCCACGTATGCCCTAATGAGCTCCAAATTCCAATGCATTTGAGTTTATTATTAAGCAATGACGGATTTAGTAAATCATGAGCATGAGAATATCATAAAATATAAATAAGAGCCGCTAAATATGTAAGATATCCAAAATACAGTACTAAGAAAATTCAAACCGGGAACTAGACCCACCCAGATAAATATCCCAAATGACTAGAGCCCTGGCTCATGTCTCGCGACCATTCAACCATAAACTAAAAGAAACCGCCGAAGTCTGGGAGTGCGTCCCCCTCATCGTCGTCTGCACCGACATCATCCAGCGCATCCCGCTCTAAGGTACCTACATCCATACCGAATTCTGCTTGGTGTTTTAGAACACCGTCCCAGAGTGAGAGTAAGTAGCTAACTCAATTGTACTATTACAATAGGTCACACAAATTATTATGTATAGAATACGTTTAATGAACAACAAACAACATAGAAACATAGATATTGTTGTTAATGCAAATGCATAACTATGATATAATGCATGCTCCTCACCACCAACGCTCCCTCAAGCGACGACATCTCATGTTCGCAATGATTAACACTCCCTCAATTTGCGACCTCGACTACATAATCGTCACAATAATAATGCAATGTCGTGAAATATGTTAGCCTGATTGGTTAATTAGGTTCATTCATCCAGCAAGTTGGAGAAACTGGAACACCCTTAATGGAGTTATTGCCCTAACTCGATCGCACAGCTCAAGAGCCGTGGTCATGCGACTCTTGCAACCCTTAGCCATACATGGGGTCGTCAATCCCAAAAAGAAGTATAATCACCAACGTAAATAATTGAGACTTAAATGTCCTACTCGCGGTCACTATGGGGAGGTCGTCACCCTAGCATAGGATGACAGCACGGGTACAGTGTCCCATACCACCATCCCCGGTTCACGAGTCTAAGTGCTTACTGGCCACTATGGGGAGGTTCGTCACCCCAACATAGGCTGAGAGCACGGGTATAGTGTCACATACCACCATCCCCGACTCATGAGTCTTGTGAGCCGTAAATTACAATTAATAGTGAGCGTAAAGGTCTGAGGGTGCTTTGGGTTGATACAGGCGTGATTAAACATGATTAACATACAAGGATGGCCGACCCAAGAGTCAATATGCCCTCACAAGTTGAACTATAAACTGAACGGCCTGAGACAATTTATAACTTAACTAGTCGAGCCAAATTTGCCTGTGGGCTGATCCAATGATGGGATTTCCAAATAATTCTAGTTATCGGCCAATCCATGAGAGGACAAGTTCACCGATGGATAACATAAATTCAACAAATTCAAGAATAATTTCACAAATGGTAACAAAATCCAGCATTATAAGTATATGGATAACAATACACCAACCTTTACTAAACTACAAGGATCATGTTCAACATATTCAACAACTGTAACAAGATAGACAGCAACATGCAAAACTTCACCCAAATTTATAGATTATACATATCATAACCCAGCCTATACATCACATGGGCAGTTATATAACAATACACCGAAGTTTATCTTCCATAGATCAACATGAAGCATATAGTTCAGCCATACACTGAATTTTAAGGTAAGTAACTCAACCAATCAACCAAATTACCACATTTCATGCCTCCACCCAAGTATAATTAATCATATAATCAGAAAATCAATCGCTAATTACCAAATTACAGTAATCCATGTTATCATTTTAAGCATAGTTAACGCCAAATCAGGGAATAACAATCAACTAGCAGCAATTTGAGAAAATTTAAATATTTGCACCCTATATGAGTATGCAAATGCATAAGTCACATATTTAGGGTATTAGGGCCAAACCCTTTTCCCATAATTTTAATAATTTTTAGCATAATTTTTCATTTATGTAATCCAAATGAAAATTCAGCCACATGCACTAATAATCATCAATCACATTCATTAAACCTACGCTAGGCGCGATAATCGGCCGCCTAAAGGTAATTATTTGTACCTATTGTCGACCGAAAGCCTTTGCAAGCGTCCTAACGTCGCCAGGTCCACAAACTCAATGTGTTGGGGCCCTACGTTGCAAGAAAATGACAGTAGGATGCATGCATGTGGCTGATCATTAGAGAAAAATGGGCTAACATACGATTCTTACCCTAGAGAGGGCGCTGGGTGCGAGGAGTTGCGATCTTCAAACACCAAGGTGCAATCCTTCACCCTCACTTCACACACTCTCTCTCTCTCTCTCTCTCTCTCTCTCTTTCTCTCTCTGAATTTCGGCTGCTGAAGTCTCGGCAAATGAGGGAGAGAGGGTTGGACTTTATATACCCATAATTATTTTAGTTGACCCTATAGTTTGGTGTAATTCCCCCAATGGCCCTGTGGGCCCATTTTTTTAATCATTGAGGCTACCCTGATGGGCCCCTAGCCCATCTAATTCATGGAATAGGTGCCCCATGGCCTGATGAATGGTTGGGTAAAGTTTGACTGCAAACGGATGCAGGATTTTATCGGAATGGCCTGGTTTGCGATCAATGGTCACCAATCCTCAATCAATGGTCAGATTTTGCGGACGAGTGCAGAGAAATATCTTCAACCTATAATGTAAAATTGGGTGGAATCCGATGGCTAAAACGTCTTAATTTATTATCCCAAGTGGCGGGGCCATTTGTCTTAAAATTCAGATTTTAGGCTTGTGCTAGGGCGAGTTGCACTTTATAAGTGCTGACTTGACAACGTGAATAGTCTATTTCTCGACATCGTTTAAGTATGTCGTCCGCGATGGACTACAAGCCCAGTGGGGTGGACATTATTCTATAATTTCGAAACCAGTGGCCTACTATCGAGCGGTCTAGAGCTTGTTTGGGTAATCAGGGCATTTTTTGAATAAATTAAGTAGGTGGATTACTTAGGCGTAGTTGTTGAGGAATGGATTAACTGAGTTCACCATATGACCCTATTCAAAATTTGTGAAAGTGGAGATTTGGTCATGATTAATCTAAACCGTCGGTTTTATACTAAAAGAGTAACTATGTTGATTTAGTCCATTAGTTAAGATCCGGGCCTTATTTGACTCAACTTTGGGTAAATCTTTTAATTTAGTTACGATTATCTTGATTAATTAGTGGTAGGTCGGTTAGATTTGGGCTCTATGTGAACATATCATGGGGATGAACTTGATGTTTAAGTGATCGGTTGGATTCATTAGTTTTCTATGGTTGATCAATCTTATTTGTATGGTTCTTTATCGATACCAGCCGCGTATAAGCTCACCTCGTGCGTCAATGATTCGTGAGTGGTGATGTTGCTAGTTATTAAAAAAAAATAAGGATTTTTTGACAAATCCCAAACAGTGAAAATTCGGGGTGTTGCATTACACCACTTGATTTATTATTTTGATAAATCACTGTTAAAATGTATGTGCCATTTATGACTCCAATATAGCCGTATGTAAAATAAATCTTACAAATTAATTTACAACTTAATCCATGAAATTAGATAATAATAATTTAAAAAAAACCTACACACCACCTTAAAGATATAACAAAGATCTTATATTGTTCACTGTTTCGAGAAGCATTCATTCTTGGTGGTTTTAAAATGTCACGATACAGTTTGAAATTTTAATTTAATACTTTATTAAAGTGGTGACTAATTATTTAGTTGAATGATTGCAATTGTATTACATTGAATAATTATTGACATGATGAATAATTGTCTTTAAAAAAATGTTACAAGATCTTATTTCATAGATACTTCAAATATACCGCATATGTTACACATTTATTTCATCATGCCTTATAATCGAAAAATAGCTCATTATACATACAAATGTAATTGTAGCACGTGGACCATAAACCATTAATAATTTTATGTGTGGATTTAGAACTTGCTTAATATTGTCGATGCTGTTGTGCATCTTCAATATATAGTTTTCCTTGTGCTAAGACAATTACATATAATGTATTAAAATTTTAACATGTTTCTTAATTTGAAATATAAAAGATTTTAAAATAGAGCAATTTATATAGAAAAATGTTTATATGACATGTTAACCTTATGTTCGAAGAGAATGATGGATTTTTTTTTTGAATTGTTTTTTTTTTTTTTAATATATAAAACGTTACGACTAATTTGAGTTATTATACTCAGCTTGTACAATAGGAGCTCGTGGTTTAGTAATTAAAACAAATGAGGCCCATTGTGAGGCCTTCTAATCTGGAACATTTTGGTGCACTAGTCTTTCAATGCGAGGCCTACCATATTAATGATTTATAACTATAAACTCCATTTGTGTAAACTTAAAATAAAAATCTCAATCGTCTTTATAAAAGTAATGTCACTTAACCTATCTTGTGAATTAAGATCAGTTATATGATTTGGGATCATTTATACACGCGAATGAATGTAAACTAATAAAAATGAGTATTTTTACAGTTTATACAAGGCTATTAGAGATGTTAATAGCCATAATTTTAGTGCAATCATACCAAATATGTCAGGGCCTCTTGTTGGGGATTTGTGTTGCGGAATCACACAGATATGGATCTAGGATAGTAATCTAATCTCACTAAGCAAACACAAGATAACACAATGATTTAACGTGGAAAACTCTTGCGGGAAAAAACCATGACACAAAGCAATAGATCTTCACTGTGAAAATGGAACTTACAAATCGAGAGGACTTACCCGATTCGAACAACCTCGAATTTTACCCTTGCTACACCATTTGATAAGTCTAAAACCATTTTAGAAACCCTTGGAATACCTTTAGGAAGCCTTAAAATTACTTAGAAAGACCCTAGGGACCTCCATTTATAGTTTAAGAAACTCCACTTGCGCACCTCTCTGAAACTGCCTCCAATTTAAGTAGTCCGCGCAGAATCCGCGCACCATTTGTGTAACCTTCGATCGGTTAAGCCTGTCCCTCAACTGGTTGAAGGACCCGAAAATCTCAAATACATCATCACTGGACTTCGAGTCGAACAAGCTTGGACCAATCGAAGGGACATTCGATTAGTCGAGCCAGTCCCTCGATTGGTCGAGCAGCACGGTGAACCAAAATATAAGACATCTGTTTTACAACAATCTCCACCATGTCTTCAATCTTCAACCATATAGCTTTTTGACCTCTCCTCTTATCTCTGCATCACATCATAGCTTCTCGTGCACACTTCGTCTTTCTTTTTCACCGTCGCCAAGCTCAAAGAAATTGCACAGAACTTGAACTTCTTTGCCGGAACGATCTAGGTAAGCATGTATGCCGGATCAAAATCCACGTACCTAACCACATTTACTCCTGTCTTCTTAAAAGGAAATACGTAGTTTTCTTACCATCTCACCATACCCAATATTGCTTGCCTAGGTATTTGCTCACAACATCGATAGCTTGTGAAATAACTGGTCTAATATAGACCGTGGCATACATTGCCAACCGCATTCGAATAAGGCTCATTAGATATATCCTACTTTTTCTCATATGTTTTGGGACATGTCCCGAAGAAAACTTGAGGAGAGACGTGAAGGAAACGCTTTTCGTCTTTGTCTGGTCCATCACATACTTGATCAACACCTACATAAGGTATTCTACCTGTGATTACCAAAACCTGCTCCTCTTTTAGTCTCAATGCCGAGAATCATCTTTGCAGCCCCCCAATCCTTCATCCTTAATATCCCATTTAACGGAGTCTTCGGTACATTAATTTCAGACATGTTATAATTGGTGATTTACATGTCATTAGCATACAATTCATGACTTACCGTGAAGGAATCAAACCACTGCCTAGGCGACAGGTTATACCACGACCTCCTGCAAACTTTTTTCTTAGCATCTTTAACTTCGAACTACTCTGGTTACTTCATGTAACTCTGCTCTTCCAATTTCCCTTGCAGAAGTGTAAACTCCGCATCCATCCTTCCAGTTCAAGATCACATTAGTTAATTAACGCTATACGAATCTTATAGACACCTGCTATACCGTCGTCGCGAATATCTCTAAGAAGCCGATCATTTCTCTCTGAGCATGATCTTTCGCTACCAACTTTGCTATGTATTTATGGTGTATCATCCTGAAGATCCACCTCATCCAACCGCTTCCCGAGCCACTGAAAGTTCCACCAGCTCCCATGTGTCGATATGGTATAACAAGTTTATCACATCGCCCATAGTCACCTTCTATTGCTCAGCACCATGCTCGCACAGAGCCATCTGAATAGAGGACAGATTCCCTGTGATATTGGAGTTATTCATGTACCTCGTCGATATCCTGCGATTATGTCATGTGATTCTTCTCACAGGTGGCCACTCTACCTGCTCTGTATCTCTGTTCGCGCGTCTCAACCTTCGTGCTCTGCCTGCTCATGTGGCCATGCCCAACATGTCACACACGTGCAGAGGTGGAATCCGCTACAGCCACTGCAGCTCCACCTGTTAAAGTGCTCCCAATCAACCTATAAACATTATCGAGTTGTTGCGCTTTTATGATTACCCGTGCCCCCTTAGATACTTTAAGGATACCATCAATACTTGTGAACCTGCACCATATAACGTCGAGTGCACCGAGAGAAATCAGGCTTTTCTTTATATCAGGAACATGCCTCACCCCAGTCAGGGTATGCTCTGTCCCATCAAACATCTTGACATGCACCGTGTCAACAGTCACAGCATTACAAGCACTGTCATTGCCTATAAATACTTGTCTACCATCGCACTCCGTGTAACTAGTGAACCAACTTCGATGAGAAGTCATGTGAAATGATGCCCCCGTGTCTAGAATCCACTCGCCCTTATGATCATCGTATAAGCGTCTGATCATAGACACAGACAAAACATTACCATCACATCCACTCGATTCATATGATGTGACAGTATTGACCTCTTTAGATTTAGGATTTATACAATCCTTCTTCATATGTCATTTCATCCCACAGTTCCAGCACTTTACCTTTCTTTTGCCATTACCCTTGGATTTGGATTTAAAACCTGAAGAACCTATACCTTGTTTAGAATTTCTACCCTTTTGTAAGCAGTGCATCAGAATATATCCTCATGTTGACGTTAAGCTTTCTCATAGCCTTCCCTTGAAGAGCTGAGATAACGGTGTCGACACTCAAAGTTTTATTCGTGGTGTACATTGTGTCCTTAAATGACTCATACAATATCGGAAGAGAATTCAACAACATACATGCTTGTTCCTCATCTTTCATCACTTCCTCCATATCCAGCAATTTGCAAGCCAATTTATCGAAGTTGCTGATGTGAGCCTCCAAATCTCCACCCCCTGCCATCTTAAAGTTATACCACTGTCGCTTCAAGTGTAGGCGATTTTTAGAAGATTTTTTCGCATATATATCCTCTAACTTTGCCCATAACTTATCCACAGTTTTCTCTCCCATGACATTATAGAGAACTTCATCCGTGAGACATAAATGGATCAATGATAAACCTTTTTATTAAGAGTATTCCAATCATCATCGGTCATAGTAGACTTTCGCTCCTCAAGAGCACCATCTTCGCTTTGTTTAATTAAAGAACTGATCATCTTGATCTTTCATAACTCAAAGTTATTTTTCATCGCGTACTTCTCAATATCATATTCAGTGCTTACCATTATTGTTTATCCCTCGGATTCAGATCTGTGCCCCAACGATTGCTCTGACACCACTTTGTTGGGGATTTGTGCTGCAGAATCACACAGATATGGATCTAGGATAACAATCCAATGTCACCAAGCAAACACAAGAGAACACAATGATTTAACGTGGAAAACTCTTGCGGGAAAAAACCACGGCACAAAGCGACAAATCTTCACTACGAAAATAGAATTGACGAAGAGAGAGGACTTACCCGATTATAACAACCTCGAATCTTACCCTTGCTATACCCTTTGATAACCCTATAATCATTTAAGAAACCCTTGGAATACCTTTAGGAAGCCTTATAATTACTTAGAAAGACCATAAGGATCCCTATTTATAGTTTAGAAAACTCAACTTATGCACCTCTCTGAAATTGCCTCTAATTTACGCAGTCCGCGTAGAATCCACGCACCATTTGTGTAACCTTCGACTAGTCGAGCCTGTCCCTTGACTGGTCGAATGATCCGAAAATCTCAAATACATAATCGCTGGACTTCGAGTCGAACAAGCTTCGACTAATCGAAGAGACTTTTGACTAGTCGAGCCAGTTCCTCGACTGGTCGAGCTGTGCGGTGAACCAAGATTCAAGACATCTGTTTTACAACACCTGTTTGATACATGAGTTTAGGTGGGATGGAATTGCATTTAGTCTGGTGCAAATTCCATTCAATGTCTAGAGCCAATGAGAAGGGTTGAGATTAGGTGAGATGTAATTGCATTTGGTCCTGCATGGGATTTTTGGTGGATTTTAAAATTTACCACATATTTGGGCCCCCACATTGATGCATGCGTTTTGTCAATGCTATCCATCTATATGCGCCACTTACACACGACATTTGAGTTGTATATGTGTGCAACTAATTAACATCAGTTGTGAATCCAAACCATTGATTATAATTATATGGTCCACAGAACATGAGTCTCGCCGAATATAATGATTTTATTATATGAAGAATCTGATCCCAAACGTGGGAATTGTATGGTAAAAATACCATGGTATTTCCAAACATACAATCATCGTACAACAACTATGTTTATCCCATCTAATGCGATTCTATGTCATCCGATCTTGAAGAACCAAAGCCCTAATGTTCCAATTATTTCATTCAAATATACTAACAAGCTTTATTTGAGCACCATCATACTGAACATTTATATCTATGTGCCCATACCAACATGAAAAGTTGTAATAATTGAAAACTATACAATAAACTAAACAATAGAAGATGCATGTTTGTAAATAGAGCATGCTACTATCTCAGGAAAATTAGCAGTTGAGGCAAAACAATCTCAAAAAGCATGACCACATGCAAATTGCAGGGTACGTGATCAAACAAAGCATTAATGATAGATGTTGACATGCTAAGTCATGTGGAGAAAAAAAAAACAATTACACATATGTGTAATTAAATGTCTAGCTATGTACCCAAATAAGAAACAAGTTCACATGGACAATATAGTAAAGTACTTTCAACAATGCATGATCACAGTTCCTATTCAAATGTTGATTTATATTTACAAATTGACCCTAAATAGTCACCAAACCATCAATTCACTCAAGAGATGATTGCACTCACGGTAACAAGACTATCCAAACGTTCAACTTAATTATGGATAAAACAACATATTTTGAGTAGACGCTTATCACCATTGGATTGAACTCAACAATTTACTATTTTCCTTTTAACCATCAAATGATAGCCACGAATTGGATTTAGGATTGAATAATTGATTTAATTTTTTATACTGACTTATCTAATAAATTAAATGTTTTAAAAAATGATTATACTTATTTTGCAGGATAATGATTACCAAGTTTTAAGTCGATTATTAGCATGATTTTTGTAACATAATCCATGAATAGTAGCAAAATTGTAACTCAATCAAAACCATCCATATAACCATCTTATTTGAATGGAGTGAATTGTACATTTACAAAATCGTGGCTCACACACACAAACCTCTATTTATGCATGGCATCCATTCTCACTGTTATTTATAGTGTGGCCCACCTAATTTCCAGATCTAGCTGGATTTTGGGCCTAACATGGACGATAAAACCTAATAAATAGTGGTGGGCCCCAAATACATGCATATGAAGTCCTTTTCATATGACCCTTGTGCAAATGACAAGGAAAGAAAATGAAAAAGGAACCCAAGATTGTCAGTATCATCCGAAGACAATTTAGAAGAAAAAGAGAGTCAATGACAATTGTTGGTTTCTGGTAGAGGATGCATGACTCCCTGCTCATCAATGAAGCTTGAAAGTCTCATTGGT
The DNA here is from genome assembly GCF_029962835.1 of Magnolia sinica. Classification (NCBI taxonomy): domain Eukaryota; kingdom Viridiplantae; phylum Streptophyta; class Magnoliopsida; order Magnoliales; family Magnoliaceae; genus Magnolia; species Magnolia sinica. The sequence goes on along the minus strand of NC_080576.1, from coordinate 19,140,352 downwards.
CACAAAGGACTGAGAAGAAGAGACTTGTTGGTTGCAGGTGGTAAGGAAGAGAAGATGAGTAAAACATCATCAGGGAGAGAGAGATTACTTAGGAGGAGATGATGGATAAAATGATTTATTATAAAGAACTATTTAAAATTAGCCGTTGTTTGAAATTAGATTATTGGTATTCTTTTGTCATCTTTAATAATTTGACTAGTCTTTAGCATATAAAACCGCTATATGCAAATATAGCATACAAACGACTCATGCAATCCAATTAATCTATGTCGCATTCACATGTACCTAAATCAATCTAGACATATCTTTTATTAGTTTGCTTTACTTTGTAGGTTGTATCATCTAGCTTAACCTGTCACGTGCCAATTGGGTTGGAGATGGTTAAACCCGTGCACAACCCATTCATTTAAATAAGGTCACGGTTTCTACTCCAAGTGCTGCCAACGGTTATGGGGGTTGGTCCGAATACACGTCAGGGTTCAGGGCAGTTGACCCAGCCCTTGCCACCGTCGTTGACAAGCCTGATTTCCTTTGTCCCCCCTCATTTTTGCTCAGGAGCGCCTGATTTTCAGATCATTGATCAGATGATTCAACTAGCTTGATCTGCACCGTATGTTGTAAGGTGGCCCATAAAGAGTGATCTAGATGGGGAGAATGGTCCAACTCGATGGTTGGATGGCAACGATTGTGCAATTAGTGCAACTTTCGGGAGCATGGAGGTGCTGGGAGCATGGAGGTTCTGCTATTTGATAGGGTAGCACATCTAAGTTCTAACTCATTCTAATCGTCTATTTTGCGGTCCATTGATGAGATGCTGAAGATTATGACCATCACAGTAGTGTGATTTTAGAATGGAGGCCAGTACGGAATGGATTGGATGGACGGCCCACATTGATGATCTGACCCTCCAAGTGTCTCAATATATGCACCCGAGATATAATGTACTGGATTGATCTTCTTATTTATTTCTTCTCATAGGACTGATTTATACAACCTGGCCCACCATGGCTCTCGTACCCATGCACAAGCTATTACACTCTTGGCACTACTATGCATTAACCCCAACCTAAACTGTCCAATTGGGTGGGCCATGCTGTCGAGTCGAATGGGGGCATTATCAAAAAATGACAGAGAATAAATCTTCAATACTATCCAATCGCACCCATCAAACGAACGGCTAAAAATGAAAAGCTCTACAGTCCAAATTCAAAATCCAAATTCTCAAAATTCCGTCCGAGCCATCATCCGTGCCGTAGGCACGGTTCGGACATTTTGGATCGAGGGAAAACGTACGGAAGGTGATTCGTTGCGGTGTGCATGCGTACAGATATTCATAATCTCTCAGAGTATATCTATTCCCTCTCTCCCTCTTTGGCTTTGTCACCGCGACATTTCTCGCGTCGACGTACCAATTCCAATACCAATACCAAAGACAAGAATAGAATAGATTTATAGAAGGCCAGGAAAAGAAAAGAAGGGAATGGAGAAATAAGGATTCAAAAGCGCTGAGGTCGACCTTCTTCCCCATTCCCAGATCTCTTCCCATCCATCGCGACATACCATCTAAGAGTCTCGCAGCTCCTTCAGCTGAGATCGGCCTTCTCCCGGCGTAATTCCTTTCCCACGTCCACCGCGCTGGACAGAACCCTATCCATTCCCCCCAAACTCACCAGATCTGAGGAGAAACCCCCAAATCCATGGACGATTTTCCCGGTCTGCTGGCGAGAGATTTCGGCTTCCGGCCGCAGGGCAAAGCCGCACCCATGTCCGCCTCCAGAGGCGTCGGCGTCGGCCCCGGGCCCACAAATGCCGCGATCGGATCCAGAGGGCCCACCAGATCGGGCGGCTGGAGTTCCACCCCTCCCGGTGGTTCCTTATTCGGCGAACACGATGGGCTATTCGGCCCCGGGGGCGCAAAGAATCAGAACACTCCTCAGGATTATGGAGGTTTTGATGATATCTTCGGGGGTCCCACGCGTGCCGCCCCCCCTTCATCTTCCTCCTCTGCCTTGCCTGTCTACGATAAGCCTGTCTATGATGACGATATCTTTGACGGTGTCCCTGGGGTGAAGAGCACGGGCTCAGTCAAGTACGATGACGTGTTCTCGTCGATCTCCAAGGGGCCCACCTATGCGGATCATTACGATGATCTGCTCGGGGGGTTCGGTAGATCGGACCCAGAACCAAAAGGTTCGAGTGGGAAGCGGTCTGGAGATCGGGAGCAGGAGGCGCCGGGATTTGATGATTTGATTCCTGGGTTTGGTGGAAGCAGCCCTCCACAGAAAAGGTGATTCTTTCATGATCTGATTCAATGATGGGTTCTGTTGATTTATTTATATGTTATTGTTTGGTTATAAATCCATTGAATTGTAGATTCTTCTGTCATTTGATTAGATCCGCATTTTGGTTGATTGATCAATTAATCTTCCATCCTCTGCACATTGTTTTAGCGGAATCCAACAAATTCTGTAACGCGGCCGACTGGGATGGAAGCTCTCCGCAGCTTCGCTCGAAGAAGCAGATTGATTACCTTTTTGTTACTATTATCATCACTATCATTATTATTTTTTACTACTGAGATCTGATCTAGGGTATTTTTATTTGTAATAAATTTCATTTATAGATATGCATTTGGGTATTCTTGCAATTTATTTTTTGATGAAAGGGTATCATTGTGATTTGGAGCAGAAGATATGCCTTTTCAACTCAATTACTGGTTGAGAAATTCACCACCTGTGGTCTTGGGAATTGAGTAATTTTTCTACCAAATTTTATTTTCACATGCCGGTTTACAAGCATTCCCAAAATTTGGTCATGGGGAAGACGTCATTATGTTGAATTTGATTTCCTCGAAAAGACCATAGTGAGAACATCACATTACAGCCTACATGATTTAGGTTTATAGTAATAACAGCTATTGTCTCAGTGGTTATTTTTGCTCTCTTTTTAATCTATTGTTCATTTCAATAGTTTCGCAAATTTACAGTTAATTCTTCCTTTGTAGTGCTCAAGTGGTCTGAGTACATTGGCCTCCTCGCCCACGGTTCAGTTTGTAATTCTTCCTTTGTAGTGCTCAAGTGGTCTCATAAAAATAAAAATAAAAATAAAAATATAAAAATCCTTAAAAAAAAAAAAAACTGTCTCCATACTTTTCTGTGGAGTTACATACTGGAATGCCCATAGAGTCGACTGTAGCTCAATAGGCTTTCATCGAGAGATGCATCGTTGGTTCCATTGTAGCCAACTACATTTGCGGGGGATAACCTTGCATTTGGGTGTCGGATCTCGACATTTGAAACATGTTTCAAAGGTTCTTTTCAAGACCTGCTGCTGTTTCTAACTGATTTTGTAAGGTGCCACTGTTTAGGACCTCAAATTACTTTTTTTTTTGGGAAAGGTAACAACTTCATTAAAAGGCCGCAAAAAGCGGAAAAGAATACAAGGAAAAAAAAAGAAAATTACAATCCCAAAAGGGCTATAAGGACGCAAGCGTCCACATCTCCCATCCTGGAAACCCACTTTACGACAATAGATAGGGCTCTACGGCAAATCTTATCTTCCAATTCTGACCTGTTTTCATAACAGTGCCTGTTCCTTTCTCCCCAAATGGGCTGTAGTGATTCCATCGCCACAAGCTGCCATATCGCCTTACCCTCCTTCCCAACCCCTCCAGTGTGCCAAGAGGCCCAAGACGCCAAGAGGGAGGAAACAGATATTGGCATGACCCAAGCAATTTTAAGGGTTGACAAAAAGAAATTCTAGACCATCCCAAAACTACAATGGATGAATAAATGATCGGCCGACTCTGCATCCCTTTTGCACATTAAACATCCATTTGGCTGCACCATTCCTCTTTTACAAAGGTTGTCTGTAGTAAGCACTCTATTCCTTCCAACCAACCAAACGAATGCCCCTACCTTAGGAGGGGCACCATATTTCCAAAACTAGTAATTGTGAGTGAGGGAACCGGTAGGAGTGAGGCCCTATAGAAAGACCGGACCAAGAACCTTCCTGAACTATGACCTTTCCAAACCACTACATCTTCCACCATCTTATCAACCATGATGAGATTTAATTTCTACAAAAGATTTCAGAAAGCCTCTGTTTCCTCATCCAAAAGGCCTCTTCAGCTGGGGGGGCGTCCACACTAACTTGTCCCCCACTTTGGAATAGCAATTTGCTGCAAGGATATTCTTGTCCATGGTGTGGTTCTTCGAACTTGGAAATGTGTTCTTCAAAACACAATCGTCTAGCCATAGTTCTTCCCAAAATCGGATGCAGGTTCCTGCGCCTAGAGCGAAAGAGATATTCTCTTTGAACTTCGATGCCACCGCGAGTACCACCTTCCATACAGCTGAAACTTTGTATTTGGAAGAATCTTTGGTCCCTCCCCCTCGGCGGCCCTGATCCATACTTGCTAGCAGTTGCCTTTCTCCAAAGACTTTTTTCTTCGGTAGCAAATCTTCACATCCACTTGCCCCATTAAAGCTAAATTCGTATGTTCCAAATCCCTTAAACCTGCCCCCTTCTGATTTAGGCTTGCACACATACTCCCACTTCAATAGATGGAACTTCTTACATGCTTCTTTGACGTGCCAAAGGAAGTCCTATCTTAGTTTTTGAGCTTGGCCAAAATCGACTTAAGGCATTGAAGTAGCGACCTATAGTATAATGTCATTTTGGAAAAAGCCGCCTTAATCAAAGTACGACTTCCTAGAGATAGATGCCGACTCTTCCACACCTACAACTTCCTTTCTATATTCAATAACAGGGTCCAATAGGTTTTTGGCCGGTTTTCCAATACTAAAAGGCAACTTGAGATAAGAGGAGAGGAAGGACCTGGACACACAACCAAACGTATCCACGAGTCGTCGCACCTGATCCTACAAAGTGTGGATCTCAAGCATTTTGCATTTGGAAGAGTTCACCTTCAACCTTGACACTGCCTGAAAACAAGTAATTATTTTCCGTAGGTTCTCGACCTCTTCTTCCTCCACTTTGCAAAACAATATTGTGTCGTCCGCGAATTGCAGGTGAGTAATTGCTGGACTCGAGTGGGCCAACTTGAAGCCTCGAATCAAGCCCTCTTCTTGTCCCTTTAAGAGCATCCTACTAAGAGCGTCAACAATGACGACAAAGAAAAAGGGAATAGTGGGTCGCCTTGACACAAGCCTCAAGAGGCTTTGAAGAATCCCCCAGGATACCCATTTACAAGGACAAAGAAGAAGGCTGAGTTGACACATTTTTGGATCCAAGATCTCCATTTTCGACCATAGCTTAATTGGCCTAACACATAATTTAGAAAGCCCTAGTTGACGTGTAAGCCTTCTCTAAATCCAGCTTGTAGGCAACCCTTGCTTTGCCTTCTTTGTATCTAGAGTCGATGCATCTGTGCGCTGGTAAGGTGCTATCCAGAATATGCTTGTTTGCCACTATGCGCTTTGATTTTCTGAGATTATTGATGTAAGAGCTTCTTGAAATTTGGTAGCGAGAATCTTGTATGGAGTCCTCAGAAGGCTTATTGGCCTAAAATCCTTCAATTGCTCGACCCCTTCCGCTTTCGGAATAAGAGCGATGAAAGATGCCCCCAATTCCTTATAAAGCTTGGCCCTTTCAAAGAATTCTTCAACAAAGGCTATAACGTCATGCTTGATCTCCACCCAAAATACTTGAACAAAGGCCAAGGGAAAGTCATTTGGCCCAGGGGCCTCATCCCTTCCTAATGCATCAACCACCGCCTTTATCTCCTCCAAAGCCGATCTCTCAAGGGCCAAAACTTGCACTTCTGACAACTTGGGGAAATCTAGTTTATCCAAAAGAGGATGTTCCCAAAACTCCCCGGTTAGCAATTGATTATGAAACTAAACTAACATTGTTGATATCAGTCTTATCCTCCGCCCTTTTGCCTTCTATCATCAAACTACCAATATGATTGTTTCTAGCTCTCTCACTGGCCATATTGTGGAAAAAATGTGTTCCTATTGCCTTCTTTCAACCATGTCGCATGAGATCTTTGTCGTCACTTTATTTCTTCTTCCTTGACCCGCGTCGCGTATTTGGAGCCCAATTCCACCCTTCTTTTGAGATCGACTTTCGAGAGCAAGCCTCCCTCTTTTAAATCTAGATCATGAATTTTTGAGAGGATAGCTTTTTTCTCCTCCTCCCTATTACCCAAAAATTCCTTCCAGGCCTTAAGCTTTCCTTTCAGAAGACAGTTTTGGGCTAAAAATGAAGCCCATGAAGCCCTCCAATTCGAAGGACCACCATTCTCTTATTAGCTGATGAAAACCTTCCACTTCTACCCAAGCCAATTCAAATCGGAATGGTCTACATAAGAAACCGATCTAAGTGGGACATGGTCGGATACTCCTGCCCATTTGACCAAGTGAAGAAAGCTCCTTCAAGGGGCAGATCCACCATCTCATTGCGCTGAACCCATTTAGAGAAGCCTTTCATACTAGCTGTGATCTTCCTGTTTTTCAGCTTTTCGAAGGAGAACCGAGTGACGTTGAAGTTTACCCCCATTCGCTAAGGGAACGACCATTTGGATCTAATTGCGTCTAATTCTTCCCACAACAGATGCCCGTGACCAACCTGGCATGGACCATAGATTAACGTGAAGGTCCAGAGAAAGCTAGAAGATGTGTCCTTCAATATGATAGAAACAGAAACAGAAAAAATGCCTACCCAAACATCCATGTTAACCCACTTCCACTTGTTCCAAGCCAATGCTATACCCCCTATCGACCCAATGGCATTCAAAGTTGCCCAACTTTTGGACTTGGTTCCCCACAGAGAATTGAGCATTTTATCGTCAAAAGACCGAAGCTTCGTTTCCTGAAATGAAATAACCTACGCTTTTGCCTTGCAACAAACATCCTTGATTTATAGTCTTTTGTTCCCGCTTCCCAATCCGCGAACATTCCATGATAGAATCTTCATTGAGTGACATTCATGCCCTCGAATTTCCTCTTTTGTGCGTAAATTCTGCTATCCAAGTCTTAATTGATGGATGTCTCCAGATTGCGCAATTCTTGCCAACCCTTTGGCATTTTTCTCACTCTCGCCACCAGTCGGACTTGCAAACACTGTCTGCCTCTTGCTGGCACGAATCGTGTTACAATTTACAACTTTTACTTCGTAATCAATATTTCTGTAGGACACTCCCAAGGCCCACCGTCCTCCCCACCCAACCCAGAGCATCATTCATACATTTTTTGTCTCGAACTAAATGCTCATGAAAACCAACCAGACACACCTGATACCTTTGTTGATTGATACCTTCCTCCTTGGCCTACAATTGAAGATCCTCTCGATGAACATACATGTTGCAACCCCTATCTTCTTGCCCCTTCGTAGGCTGCAAGGGAGTGAGCATCTCTTTGCCTTGTACGATCTCTCCCTGCAGAGCAATATCCTTCAGAATGCCAAGGGAGAGGAAGAGGCTCATGTCGCTCCCTGTCCAACCTGGCTGAGGAAAGAAGGTAATCTTCGTTTGTCGATGTAGCATCGTCTTGATCTCGTAGGGGAATATCTTCCTCTTCACATTTTGAAGAAAGCTTCGTGCTCTGCGCTTGACTAAGAGTAATCTAGGCTTTTAAGTCCTGAGGAGGCAACCACCCATTAGAAGAAAATAGCTTCATAGCGTCACACATGACAGACACAGGTGGTGCATGTGCTTGGGGTAGGGCGAAGTCCTCATGATGGGATATATGAACTATGGCATAGGAAGAGGCGTGGGTTGATGCTGCACGTGCCTCGCTAACACGTGAGAGTAGATTGTCAGATTTGGTGACACAACTGCAGTTCCTGACCCCCACTCAAACCTTCATCCACTCTCAGATCATTTACAGAACTAGCATCCGATTCAACCTGATCCGAAGCAAATAATCGAACCACCGCCAACGAAAAGAGCATCGTCGTCTTTCTTAATCGCTTTCGAGCCACGCGTCAAAACCTTTAGTGTCTTTCTTAATCATGTCAGAACCTTGACGATTTTTGCTGTCGAGCCAGTCGCCTTGTTTGCCACCATCATACACGTCTCTTGTAGAGAAGGCCATATTGACTAGTGCTTGAATTCGTCTTTGGTCCCTCATATCGGCTGATGCCACGTGTAAAGAGAACGGGAATCTTCGACGGAAAAAGTGCCCACACGTACAACATGAGAGAGCTCCTCGGGCAACGAGTTGTACGCCCTCAGAGCCATGGAGTCTGCCTGCATCCCTTTCGTCCATTTAAAATCAGGGCCACATGTTGAAGATCGAAGGCCTTGGGAGCCAAGACCTCCCTACACACCAATCTGCGTCAGACACGTATCCCTTCCATTTGTTGGTGTCCTGCGTGAGCATGTGCTCTATACACCATCTTCCTTCTGTCCTCCGGAGTTCCTCGAACCCCTTATCCCCTTTTCCTTGCGCCTCCGAACTTCTCCCCAACGAGAGAGAGAGAGAGAGAGAGAGAGAGAGAGAGAGAGATCTTTGCTTCTCCTTATCTACCTTAATTGACAATGAAACTGAACCGACCTTGACCGGAATAGAGGTAGGGTATAAGGCCCCTTTTGAATATCTCAACAATATTCTTCTTGCACTAACTTCTGCTCTTGACTCTGTATTAGAATTAACGGCCACCACCTTGCCCCAACAGGATTTAAAGACCCTGAAGACCTTGAAGAACCACAATTCTAATGACACCCACAAAGGAGGAACCCTGCTTCTTCCTCGTTGAAGGTTGAGACCTCCCTCCACCTTTGGCAGCTAAGCATCGGGCTCCCCACCTTAGTAACTGAGCTGTTGACCTTCGCCCCTGGTTTGACTGCAACACAATCTCATCTTCTCCTGTCGGACATAGCAAGAATTCCCCATTGAATAAGCCACAGGCCCCCTTCATCCACTTCCTAACATCCTGCAAGGTAGCCTCTCCCGACACTTGAATCATCACTGACCATTGTAGCAAGTTACTAGTATCCGCCACCACCTCGTGGTCGACACAGATAGAGGATTCCATCATGTTGCCATGCTTCTAGATCCATGGTCTTTCAAAATTCCTTGCCATTATAGGGTCCCTGTCCAATTGTATTCGTTGATGATGATCTTCCTTCATCGATTGCAACCACTTCCGCAAAAGACCGATTGTCACCATTGATCTTTGTCTTCTCCCTTTTGGAGCTTGGAGACTTTGCTTCCTAGGGATTCCTTCCTTTCTCTTCATATGAGGAACATTCCTGTCTTTTTCCTCTCGTTGCCGCCTATCGTTGACTTCTTCTGACCCGTATTTGGCCCGTTGAACTAAGATTTTAACACCTCCGAAACTAAGACCATGTAAAATCTCCGCCGCCTTCTCGACCTCCTCTTACTTCGCCATATGAACAAACACAAACCCTCTAGGAGATCCTTTATTATGATCTCGCTGTATAATCACATTTTTTTACTCTGCCTGCATTTTCGAAAACCCTAGAGAAGAAGTATTTGTCGCATTCTGGAGGGAACGATTCGACAAACAAATTTGGAAACACCGACAATGGGGCCATGGATTTGCATCCTCTTCCCTTGGAGCTTTTCTTCCCCACGACTTCCACCCAACCCTCCTCGCAACCCTCTTCTCTCCCATTGCTTTTAAGCCCATCCTTGTGTTTCCGTACCCCCTCCATTAGTTTCCCTTTGCCCTTGTGAATACTCTGTCCCTCATCTCCCGATTGTGACTCGTCTCCCACTCCTCTAATGCTCTTCTGCCTCTGCTCGATTCCTCGGTCTCATGTTCAGAGTCCCTTCTTCTTCGCAATGCGTTTGGAAGAAAGATTTTTCCTTGACCCCGACTCCTCTCCATTGACGATCTTGGTTGATCCCTTTGCCATTCTTACCTTCATATTCCACAAAATCCTCCTAATCTCGGGTCCATCTATTTCTGTTGGAACCTACTGGACACCAAAATTGCATTGGTGATTGAGCTACCGAACCTATTGTGTATTTCGCCACCTACCCCATTTGGACTACATAGTTGCATTTACTTCGTTAGCTTTATATACGTTTATTTATGTATATATATTTGTATGTATGTACACATACATGCATAATACGTACATATATTTGTGTGTATGAAATTTATATATACACATTCCACTCTATCAAGGACTAAAGTAGAATATGTGGAATGCAATTTTAGTAACAAAACTAAAGAAAGCCATACAAGTTGAAACATTCATATAACCTCTTACTCAACTCTGTGAGGTCTAACCTGATTTATTTATTTTATCTGTTCCGTCTATGCGTTTTATAAGATAATTTCAGGGCTTGAGCTAAAAAATGAAGCATATACAATATTCAAATGGGCCACACCATAGGAAACAGTTGAATTGAACGCGTGTACTATTGAAAAAGTTCTAGGGCGTGTTTCGACCGTGGGATTAGAAGGGATTTTGGTGGGATGCGATTCAAAAAACATAATTATTACCCATGGCAGGAACTGTACCCTGTTCCTATGGGATAAGATTAATTTCATGCTTTGTTGATAATACAGTGGTACATTGAATGGATATACTCACCATCATTTGGAATTGTTGAGAATAACACGTGTTATGGCTAAATCATTCATTTGTTTTGTAACCTCATTTTATGGCATGAGCCTAAAAATGAGGCAGATCCAAAACTAATGTGGCCCCAAGAAAGTTTTCAACGGTAAGTATTCAATCCCGTTGCTTTCTATGGTGGGGTCCACTTGAGCTTTAGATGTACCTGATTTTTTGGCCCATGCTCTAAAATAATCTTGATAAATGGGTGGACGGTGTGGATATAGTCCATACATTATGGTTGGACCTACATAACTTGCTAACATTGAGTGAAATTGGCACGGACCAATGCAATTCCATTTAATGTAATTCTAAGCTTTTCCATTTCTTCCCAAATATGGAGTGGAATTGGCACGGAGTCAAATGAATCACATCCCACCTAATCCCTTCTAATCCCACCGCCCAAACAGGCCCTTATAGCCCCCAAAAAGTTTTTAATGATCAAAGTTCAATCAAAACTATTTCCTCTATTGTAATGTGGTCCAGTTGAGATTGGAATGTAGCTTTGGAGCATAAGAATGTTTAAACAGTATAAACTTTGTTACCGGTACTAAAATAGCATCCAAAGTAAATTGATAGATAAATATCTCGCAAACATTTATATATATATATATATATATATATATATATATATAAACACCCAAAATAAATGGATAGATAAATATCTGGCAAACATCACAATGAACCCCAGCTAAGTTCCCAGCATATGAACTTCATGCGTACCAAAGGCTTTCATGGTTAGCTAGGTGCATGGTGAACATGGTAATTTTACATGCTTGGGTGATACATTCAGAAACGGGGAATTAATTAAGAGCTGACCAAGTAGTACCCGAAATATCCTGAAACAACCATTTTCGATATCTTGAATCGATAATTCATGAGAGCTGATAGATGAGAAGGATGTTGCTCATAGAATTAGAGCTGGGTGGATGAAGTGTAGATGTGCCTCTGGCATTTTATGTGATTGCCAGCATACCAATCAAACTGAAGGGAATTTTTGTAGGATACTTTAATATATAATACATATTAATTTATACATATTTATAGATAAATGTTGATTTTTAATCAATCAAATTCAACAACACTTCAAATTTCGAAGTAACACGAAAAGTAAAATGGAGGTAAGACAAATGGAATCAACTTAACCATTAAATCATCTATTTATCAAACTAATAGTTGCAATAAACTAATCAATGATCATTCATCAAACCATCCATGAAATTAGTCAACTATTAAACTGTAACAATCAATCAAAAGCTCACTATTTGAAGAAGAAATAAGAAAACAAATGAGAGAAGATGAGTTTTGGGGAAAATAAATCTTAAGCTTTTGATCTCAAAAGAAAAGATGAGAGTTGTTGAAATAGGGTTTAAAAGACCCTTCTTATGCATTTGCACCCTAAAGGGTGGTAAAATACAAAAGAAAAAAAAGATCCCACAAAAAGGGGAAAAAAAAACCCCACAGAAAGGGGGTACCTCATGTCAAATGGCTCATATGATGCACGTGCGCTCTGCACGCTTGGGGTTCAAGTGAGGTGCAGCATGGTGAAAATGCCTAGGTGTTCGCCTAGGTTGCCTTTGACTACACTGACACGCATGCACGCATGGATAAATGCAAATGATCTACGGTTGATTGTATGGAAAGTTCCCATGCATTTGAGCTGTGGGGGGCCCAGTGTGAAGTTTGTATGCCATCCAACCCGTCCATTAGTTGCACCCAAATATTAGGCCCAGAGCCCAAAATTCATCCTTTACCAAAATTTAGAGGGGGGGCACTCACCATAGAACCTTTCAGATACCTTGTGGGGCAAAATGTGGTGTGTATATGCCATCCAAATTGTTCATCAGGTGCGCCCCATCAGGATGAAGGGACACCTGAAAAAAATTAACTTGATGAAAACTCAATAGGGCCACAATATGTGAATTTAGAGGGTTCTAGGCATGATTTACATTGTTTCTTGTGGTGTGTCCTACTCCAACCTGAGTTTTGGATCAGCTAAATTTTTTGGCCGTATGGTGAAACATGAGGTGCAGCTGATGAATGGAGTGGATGTCACAACAGGCCACATAGAAAATTGGATGGATTGCATTGAATCACGTTGTATTTAATGTTATTGCATAAAATGCTATTGGATTAAGTCTAATGGTTTTCCACCTATGTGCAAGTTAATGTAATCTCACACACACACATTTATACACACAATTAGATATGGCATGTGCAATGCACATTATAGAGGAAGTATTTGTAAAGGGAAATTATTTGATACTGTTTCTGATAGAGTGTGATGATTGATACTCTAGCCGTCTAAAATTGTACATGTTACATAAACTAAATTAAGATTTCCAAATAGTGGGACCTGCTTTAGATAGGTCATGTTTAAAATTCATATTGATTAAACAATGCCAACTTCTGATTATTGAGCATTTTTTTTTTTTTGGGTTGAGCTCGCACCCTTGACTATTTTGTTTTGACCATCCAATAAATGTCCACCATTCAGTTGTTTGGAAAATTAAATCAACGTAAGTTTCTGTTGAGAATCTTATAAATTAGGACCATAATTCAGACAGTTTTTGAGTTTGATTATACTCTACGTCTATAATTTCTTGTGCTCATGTATAAACCACCATACTCTGCCAGAATATCGAAGTTTTTTTCGTGGGAAAGAGCAGGTCTCTTTGCTGGAGAGCCTCTCAACAGATTTCTTGACCTTATAAACCACATTGTGGTTAAAAATCCTTGCCATGTCGTTTAATAATGCATAGTGTTAATAATAAAAGAAAAAAAAATTAACTGCAGGAAATTTTTTGCCCCTGGCTACTCTTGTTATATACAGTAGAGATGTGCACGTGCGCGCGCACGTCTGTGCATGTGTGTTCTTGGGTGTGGGCTCATGTGTCATTCCTGGAAGCACCACCATCTCTTGTGATGTTCATTATGGCTCCTGCTGTCTGAATTTCAAGGATTTTTTTTTTCTTTAATAACTTTTACCTGCTACACATGAAGAAAATGCACGTTCGAAAGGTTACTTGACGTCCGGCTTTTGAACTAGCCTGATGGAATGGTTTTTTTGTTTCGTTGGTGTAGATTAGTCTCCTATATATGTTTGTTTTTTTTTTCTTTTTTCTTTTTTCCTTCTCGAATTACTAATAACAGACTGTACGTGCTAGATCAGTCATACCAAACTTTTGGTGAGTGTTTCAAATAGCGAATAGCATGTAGCACAGTGTCCACCCCTCTAAAGCGTGAGGAATAAGCTACGTAGCATGTTGCATAAGCTACACTGTACCTCTAGATTTTTAATTAAAATAATAGGAAACATAAAACATAGAGTAAATTTCATTTGAAGGGCTAGAGCATAGAGTAAACATACATAAAAAATAGTTATGGAACTAATTTAATACTGCTGGTCATATTACTTCATTCAAATCATTGAAAACATTGAGCTGATTTTCAGTGAAAAATAGCAATTTGTGACAAATCATTGAAAACATTAGTGATTTTACTATCTTGGTGAAAAATAGCATGCAGCTTAGGCTAGATAGCATGTATTGTAGGCTAGATATCGTCCAGCATATGCTATATGCAATTTGTGCTAAGTTCGTGTGTTATGTAGCATGAAGGCTGCACTACATACTACGCTACATAGTGCGAAGGCTAAGCTACGCTATGTAGCGTAAGCTGCATGCTACTTAGCATAAGCTATTTAAAACATTGCTTGTGGTTCATTCTTGTATAAGGCAAGTAAAGGCATCTGACTCTATATGATATATATAGATGGTTGGTCTTCACACACTCTGTGTGTGTGTGTGTGTGTGTGTGTGTGTGTGTGTGTGTGTGTGTGTGTGTGCTTGGACTAATAGTATCCTTTTGTTTTTCAGTTATCCTCCACTTCATCTTTCTACTCGAACTTTTATTTTGTTTTTGTGTCTGCTTATCACTGCCAAAAAGATTCTATCTGCATTATCTTGTTAGTCTTACAGCTGATGTATGGTACCATGTTCTAGCTCTTTGATCTGCTGTGAATGGATCCATGTCAGGTATTCTGATTGGAATCTTGTTTTGTATTAGTAGAAACTAATGTTCCAAATGAGCTTACCCTATTCAACTGTTGATGGACATGTCATCTACTGCATAAATTTGTAGATTGACCTAGCTTTATCGCATTTGTCATTGGAATATGTTTCCAAATGAACTTCCCTTGTGAACTGTCAATGGACATCTTTTCTACTGCATAAATTGGTAGCTTCACCTGGATCCTTTTTTCAGATTTGTTACTGGGATATATTCCAAATGAACTTGTGTATATAACTGTCAATGAAGATCTTTCTATGGCATAAGGTAGATTGACCTAACTCCTTTCTCAGATTTGTCACTGGAACTTGTTAGTGAGACTATCATTTCTGTGAATCTTTACATGTGAATCACAACCAAATGGATAGATTTCTTAGAAACAAGAATGGTCACACAAAGCATGCGGGGAACTGCATAAACAATTCAGTCAAAATTTTATAGTTTAGTCAACATTTTTCCTCTTATAGGTATAAACACCAACACAGACATAAAAGTTGAAGTTATTATCTTCTCAAAATTTTTTTTTTTTGAAAGATTTATTATTATTATTATTATTATCATCTTCTCATTGTTATAAATTTTGGCACAGGGAGACTTCAGAGACAAACCGTCATCCCCAGTCAACTGTTCCTTCAACAAAATCAACCTCCAGTGTTTCGGAAGATCCTTTTGTAGTTCTAGAATCTGCTTCAGTTCCGGCATATTCATCGTCAGGATTGTTTGCCGACCCTTTGGAGCACATAAATAAGCCCAGTAACACTGACAGCACAAAAGCTGATGGTTCTGCTGGTGGGGCAGCATTTGATAATATTGATGCCTTTGATGGGCTTGCTATCAATAGCAGCAGGAAGGATAAGAGCCCTTTAAGGTCAGGGCTAAACTTGAGCCCTTCACATGCAACAGCTAGAAAAGAAGCAACTGAGAAACCTTCAGCGAAGAACTTTGAGAGCATTGCACAGAAGAAGGTTCCTGTTGATGATTATCGAGAGTCACATCAAACTCTGTTTGACATGCCTGCGGCTTCATCAGATTCTTATAGATCTGTTGGTAGAAGTGGTTCTCGCCCGAAGGATATTAACACTAATTCTTATGAGGCAAGTTCACAGGTAGATATGTCTCCAAAGTCTGATGAAAATGTGGAAACAGCTGATGATGTCTGGCTCACCGTTTCCGAAATTCCTCTTTTCACGCAACCTACAAATGCCCCACCGCCTTCAAGGCCTCCTCCCCCATTGATCACTAAACCATCACAGGCTTCTAAGGCAGATAGGGGTTCTGCAGCGGGTGTCAATGTGAAAAGGAAGGTTACTGGTACTGATTCAGTGAAGATCTCAGGCATACCTTCAATAGATGAGCTTGAAGATTTTGCCATGGGAAGGCCTCAGAATTTTGCTGATGAACGTGCAGATGCTGTTTCCAGTGAAGAAGAGATAGAGCCAAATTCAGCAGCGGCAGTGTCTGCGGCTGCCATGAAAGAGGCTATGGATAGAGCTGAGGCAAGGTTTAAACATGCCAGGGAAGTAAGGGAGAGGGAAAGAGATGCAAAATCTGTTAGAAGTAGAGAACCTGCACGGCAGGAAGGAGATGAGAAATCTATGCAAGATGCTCAGGAGCGAGAATATAAAGAGAAACAGGAAAGATTTGATCGTGAACGGGAACAGAAGGAAATGGAGGAGAAGGAGAGAGAACAAAAGAGGGTTGAAAGAGAGAGAGAGAGAGAACGGGAACGGATCGAAAGGGAAAAGGCCAGACAAGCTGTGGAGAGAGCTACAAGGGAAGCGAGGGATAGAGCTGCTACTGAAGCTCGTGCACGAGCTGAGAGGGCTGCTGTTGAGAAGGCAAATGCAGAAGCACGTGAACGTGCAGAACGGGCAGCAGTTCAGAGGGCAGCAGCTGAAGCACGTGAAAGGGCAGCTGCAGAGGCAAGAGAAAGAGCAGAAAAGGCTGCTTCAGAAGCCAGGGAGAGGGCTGCTGCAGAAGCGAGACAGAGAGCAGTTGCAGAAGCAAGGGATAAAGCAGCCACAGAAGCACGGGAGAGAGCTGCTGTGGAGAGGGCTGCCGCTGAAGTACGGGCTAGAGCAGAACGTGCTGCAGTTGAGAGAGCTAATGCAGAGGCTCGGGAAAGGGCTGCTGCTGTTGCAAGAGAGAGGCAACAAAAGAATGAAAATGATCTTGAATCATTTTTTGGTATGGGTTCTCGACCGAGCAGTGTACCAAGGCAAAGGTCTGCCACTCCGGTGAGAACCTAAACTTGGGATGATGGCTGCATTATCTGTGTTATCATTGTCCATTAGAATCTTATTGTTTACTCACTGACTGGATGTTTCAGGACTCTGCTTTTGACACCCAATTTCAGAGCAAGGGAGGCTCTGAAGCAGCACGAAGGACATCTTCGGCAACTTCATCCAGCATAAGGAAGGCATCTTCTGCGACAAATATTGTGGACGACCTTACTTCCATTTTTGGAGGTAGAATTGTTGTTGAACTGGAAATTTCACTTGTATATTCTACAACATGCAATTCTCTTATGTCATTCTTCATTGTGGAGCTAATTGGCTGAGCTATCTTTTGTGGGAATAGCCACCCCGTCATCGGGAGATTTTCAAGAAGTCGAAGGAGAAAGTGAAGAAAGGCGAAGAGCCAGGCTGGAACGGCACCAAAGGACACTTGAGCGTGCGGTAAACCTTTTCCTTATATAGCCTTTCTTTTATTCTTCAACCTCTAAACGAAGCCATTCTGCATACATACTCTGCACATGAAGTGATACTATTCCTACAGTGAAGCATCCCGTTGTAACTTTGTAGCTAACTTCCATTTATTCTGGTTCGTCAGCTTTTTTACTTACTGTTTGTGTATGTTCAGGCAAAAGCTCTGGCTGAGAAAAATGAGCGTGACTTTCAAAATCAAAGGGATCAGGCTGAGAGACATGTAAGCCTTCTGGATTCTACAATTCTCAAAACTTGTGCTGTTATAAGCATGGATATCCTCTGCTTTCTCTAAATATATGATTTACTCAACATTATGTTAGATTTCTGGCACTTGCTGTGGTAGAACTGTATGCTTCACATCAATTTGTTGATGCACACGTGAGCACATGTGGTCTAGATGCTGGAATTTTTGGTTTTCTCTGGGTTTTGTGGTTACCTACTGGAAGTCATTTTAGTTTGACTGTCATCTATCTTATGTTACCACGTTCTGATTTCAGAGGATTGCTGAAACACTGGATGTCGAGATTAAGCGGTGGGCTGCGGGAAAAGAAGGCAACTTGCGTGCATTGCTGTCAACATTGCAATATGTGAGTGGTTTGCACTTTACTAATGTTTTGGTTGATGATCTCTTTGTAACGTTATAAATGATTTTTATGCTTTAGATCTGTTCTTGCATCTTGCTAGTTAGCACATGCTGTGCTTGTGAGGTTGATCTAATCTGTTCAATTCTCTCATGTGCGTATTTTTGAGTTCCTGAGTTTCAATGAGACTGATTCCTTAAATGAATAACATGGAGCAGGCTGTCTAGATCTTTTTGTGAAAGTCTTGAGTGATCTTCCTTTGTAGCTAGCACTTAGCAATTACTGCAGATGACTGCTGCTTCTGCATGCCAGAAACAACCATGCTGAGTTGTGAGAGAGTTGCTTATAAGATGTTGGAAAATCAACAAATGGAGATTTATAAATAGAAATGAGGTCCATAACCTTATGGAAAGCTTTGTGTATACCCTGGAAATTCTATCAGTAGACGAAGGAATTTATGTCTTTAAGAAACCTATGTAAACGTGTTCTTACACTCTGCCTGGTGCAATGCATCAGCCGGACCCTGGCCTGGAATAAGGTGGTAGGTGTCAGGTAGGCAGCTGGTCATTGAACTTTTGCCAAACAATCATGGGAAAACTGATCCCAAATATCCGGGACAAGGCTATGATGATCATGACAATGACGACACGATATCTGTCGAAGTACTGATGAAAAGAATGACATTCATTGAAGTCCTACAGCAGGAAAACATGCGGGCACTAGCTTCAGTACTTACTGAATTGCCTATTGCAACAAACTATTTTCTCTTGTTTGATCGTTGATCCTAAACATTCAATTTGTTCTTCTACAGTCCTTTGAAAACATTCAGATATTTCCATCAAAATACTCATGTAAAGATTGCTCTCTTTTTTCTTTCCTATTTTGAACAGTAACAAAAGCCTTTAATTAAACCGAAAGAGAGACAATCTTTGGGATCGGGGGAGCGATGGTGAGGTACAATCCTACCACCAACCGCCCAAACCTTACAAGATTGATGACCAACAACCCGTAAGACCTGCTCTCTTACATAAGTTTAGCTCCACAGCCATGAGATAGCTTTGCCCTTGGCCCTAGAGAAAATTTGCCAGGTCTGGATCTGTTGTTCGAAGTGTGATTATTTTGCTCCCTCCATAAAGACCATAGTCCAGGCAAAAAGGAGAGATGCCATAAAGTAAAAAATATTCACCATGTTGAAACTGGCCTATGAAGCCTCTGATTGCGATTTCTCCCAATGTGGAAGCTTTTCTTCCAATACCCTACCAAGGAGTGGTCGAAATCCACATACAATGGAGTGAGAAGGGAATTTTTGAAAAAAGAAGAAGAATTTTTACTCTTAAAAAAAAAAGAAGCTGCGCTGTCTACATATCCACACGATATTGATATTCTATCGACACTATCATCGATACATTGAATACATGCGGAGGGCCCTGTGTGATTTTTTTGGGATATATCGTGATATTGTGTGATATTTAGTGTGACACCAAGAATTCTTTTTTTTTTTGAGAGATAACAGAGACTTTCATTAAAAAAGAGAACAAGGAAGCAACTGACCCGCTTAGATAGTGAATCAGTTGGCTCCATACAAAAACAAATTACAATCTTTTAGAGGGAAACAATAGATGCCCATTCGAAAATATAAAACTGAACCCTTTGCACAATGAAACCCAGCCCTTTAGATTCCCCTCTAAAACATCTCCCATTCCTCTCTTCCCACACCGCCCATCAAATAGCCGCAAGAGATATTCTCCAAACAGTAGATTTTTGCTTTCCAAAGGAAGCACCATGGCAGGCCTTTAGCAGCTGTCTCGTTGAGTTAGGAAGAACCCAAGAAACTTGAAACCATGAAAAAATAGAGGACCTAATCTGGGCTATGAAGGGGCAGTGGATAAACAGGTGGTTGACTGATTCTACATCCGCTATGCAGCAAAGGCAAATATTGGTAAGAGTCATACCTTTTTTCCTCAATTTATCTACCGTCAGCACTTTACCCTTGCCTACCAGCCAAGCAAAGACCACAATCTTTGGGGGGATCCTGTATTTCCACAGCTTATCAGTCAATACTTCTTCTATCACCTGAGGGAATTTGGTGGTGAAGTTATTTAAAGATTTAACCAAGAAGAGACCCGATTTGTCTGGAATGTACACCAGCCTGTCTGAGTCTGCCTGATTAGGATTACCATCGCTAATGCACGAGAGGAGAGCCGCATACTCTTCGATCTTCCAATCTTGGAGATTTCTTCTTATGGGAGGGTTCCACACGATATCATTACCATGAATATCATAACTATCAGCCACCGATATGGATCTGTTAGGAGCTAGGCGATAAATGTTAGGAAAAGCACATTTGACAGGTTGATCCCCTATCCACACATCTTCCCAAAACTGAATTTTGTCTCCTTTGCCAATGGAGAATTGAATGCCTTGTTGAATCTCCTTCTTCATGCCTAGGATATCTTTCCATAGGGCCGAGGCCCTATAAGCTGAACTATCTCTCGTCCACCACCCCCCTTTTGAATGACCATATTTACTCTTAATCAAACGATTCCATAAAGTATGTGGTTCATTTCCAAGCCTCCAAATCCACTTCCCTAATAGGGCTCGATTCATGCTCTTGAGATCCCTTAAACCTGCGCCGCCCTTGTGAACATTCTGACACGCAGTCTTTCAATTCACCAAATGAAATTTCTTCCTGTCTTCCTTACCATGCCAAAGGAAGTCCCGTCTGAGTTTTTCAAGCTTGCCCAAGATCGCATTTGGGCATTTGAACAAAGACATGAAGTATAAGGGCATGGTTTGGCACCCCCAAAAAAAAAGAAGAAAAAAAAGAAAGAAAGAAAAGATAAGTACTTGCACTTCCATCTTGCAAGAAAGTGCTCAAATTTGTCGATGACTTTGTCCCACAAAGATTTTGGAGGCTTTCCTAAAGCATAAAGGAAGACCAACAAAGGTAGTCGGTCAGGCAATCGAACGAGCCTGCAAAAAGAGAAGCCTCTGCTTCTTCCATATTAACACTAAACATCTTGGACTTGGAGAGGTTGACTTTAAGCCCTAATATCGCCTCGAAGCAACGAATAACCGCACGGAGATTGCTGATTTTAAGCTGATTAGGTTCGCAAAAGAGAAGGGTGGCATCTGCAAATTGAACATGAGAGATTGGGGCGTCTATCCCTCTAATTGCGCACCCTCCTATGATACCGGCTTCTTGACCTCTTTTTAACATTCTAGAGAGGGCCTCCCCGACGATAAGGAATAGAAAAGGTGATAAAGGATCCCCTTGCCGTAGCCCCCCTTGAGCTTCCAAAGAAGCCTTTGGGCCCCATTGAGGACGATCAAGAACATGGCAGAGGTAACACATTCCTTAATCCAGAGACGCCATTTAGCCCCAAAGCCCATCCGATGCAGCATGTATTGAAGGAATTCCCAATCAACATGATCATAAGCCTTTTCAATATCTAACTTGCATAGCAGAGATTTGGAACCCGATTTGTGAATGGAATGAAGACATTCATTCACAATCAAAGCACTATTAATGATCTGCCTTCCCGCAATGAATGCACTTTGATTCTCCAATATAATCTTTCCCATGACCTTTCTCAACCTTGACGCTAGGACTTTAGCCAGAATCTTGTAAGGGCCACCCAACAGACTTATTGGCTTGAAATCCTTTAAAGAGACGGCACCTTGGATTTTGGGAATGAGAGCAATGAATGAGGCTCCGAGGGCCTTGGATAGCCTACCTCTTTCATAAAATTCTGATATGAATTCCATAATGTCTCCTTGCACCATATCCGAAAAAAACTGAAAAAAGGCTACCGGAATTCCATAATGTCTCCTTGCACCAAGAATTCTAGAGAATACCTGTGCATATCGTATCGCCTGACTGCCATACACAATATATTGGCTGATATCTGCGATATTTGTAAACATCGAGGCTGAAGACTTCCCTCTTCTAGGTGGTGGATAGTTTAGCTTTTAACATTTTCAACTTTTTGAAAAACTTGAAGCCCGCATGATGCTTAATTTCAAAAGATGACCACCGATCGAAAACTAAGGTTCGGAATCCTTCGTCTTCTAACCAAGCTACCTCGAACCTGAAGGTCTTGGGACCCTAGTTACTCACTTCCACTAGTAGTAGGACAGGACAATGATCTGACACAGGCTTAGGAAGGCCCCTCTGACAGGAAAGGGAACTTATGAATCCAGTTGGGGGTATCTATCCAAAAGAAACATAGAAGGGGAAGCTTGACCATTAGAC
The DNA here is from genome assembly GCF_029962835.1 of Magnolia sinica. Taxonomy (NCBI): domain Eukaryota; kingdom Viridiplantae; phylum Streptophyta; class Magnoliopsida; order Magnoliales; family Magnoliaceae; genus Magnolia; species Magnolia sinica. The sequence goes on along the minus strand of NC_080576.1, from coordinate 19,118,176 downwards.
CAAGTAAACACACCCCTTCGAAATCTACGAGGATCTCCAGAGAGCTTCCCTTGACAACAGTCTGATACCTCTCTGAGATATAAGTTGAAAAAGGGCCACATAATCCTCTTCTCTATCTCCAAGTACCATCCCTAGCAGTCTATCGACATGGCATATAGCATCCTTGACCCATCTTTTTATCCCTGACAGCAACAACCAGACCTTCCACACTATCAATGGAGAGGATGTGGGAATGCATGTTACCAGGAGGAATCCAGATATCCTCCATACAGAAGGCAACCTGAATAGGGAAAATATCCGAAGTTTCCTCACAACCATGAGAGACAGCCGACTTATGCTAAAAAATGACATTCCCGTCTTCTTGGGCTACGTCTAAGGAAAGGCTATCAGAGGAGAAGCAATTAGAGCAAATGAAACACAATCTGCCTCACCACTAACATCCCAAAGATATCCCGACAGACCTGAGGAAGAAGAAGGTGGGGTATGAAATGACTCCGAGAGAAAATGTGAATAAGGAGGGGGGCACACATGGGAGAGAAATTATCCCCATGAGCCAACATACCTGGATTGTTCACACAAGCAGGGGACACCACACGAATAGATGAAAAGAGTAAGACATTAGGCTCTGATTCTCGAGACCCCTTGCTAGCTGGTGAAGATACGAAGGAGGCTGAACATGTGTCACTGGAGCTGCCTGAGCTATCGTTACATCTGTCCTTGAGATCATTTCTCTGGGATTTGCCATCTTCAACAGTCCCTATGGGGACATGCATCGGCCTCTGAGGTTAGAGAGGCGGTGGACTGACAATGACATTTGTCCTTTGTCTCTCATAAATACAAAGGGTGGCAAACAACAACACACCATCAACATTCAGGATATGTTGTGAATCCTCACCTGACTACCTCTTGAGGCACAATCATTCAGGATAGGGGCACATGGCTGAAACTCCTCACTCGAGACATGTAGGAGATCAAAAGAGAGGACCCCTTCAACTGACGTGGCGAAATCCTAAGCCTGTGATCATAAGGGACCATTGAGGGGAGGATCGGAGCACTATATGAAGCAGGTCCACCACTGACAGGAGCCAGCTCGAGACAAGGAAATGAAGGATCTGGGTGGACAGGTGGGTGGTGAGAGTCTCACCTTCAGCAAGTCAGGCTTACAAACGGCATTCTCATTGGAGAATGATCCAATAAAACATTGAGTATGTGTCAGAAACACAAGAAAATGAGATATTATTGTGTTTTACATTTTTCCTTTTTCTAAGATTTTCCTTTTTTTCCTCCCCCCAAAAGATTTGGCACTGATGCACTTCAATATGGGGCTGACACAGTCCAATAAGCCTTATATTGTATTGTTTTTGGGTGGGGCTGACATGGCCTCTGAATTGACCCGAGAACCTTGGTTGTGAGCACGTATATTGTTGTCGAAGAAGTAAAGATCGCATTAAGGAGGATGAGGAAAGAAAGAGCCACTTGAATAGATTATATACTTACCGAAGTGTGGAAGATACTGGACAAAATTAGATTTTTTATTTAACTAGTTTTTCTATAAGCTTTTGCCTAAGAAAGGGCCAGATATCGGAGGAGAAGCATTGTAATTGCTTATTTACAAGAACAAGGGAGACAAACAGAACTGCATGAACTTTTAAATAATACAATTCGAGTGTGGAAGATACTGGACAAAATCAGATTTTTTATTTAACTAGTTTTTCTATAAGCTTTTGCCTAAGAAAGGGCCAGATATAGGAGGAGAAGCATTGTAATTGCTTATTTACAAGAACAAGGGCGACAAACAGAACTGCATGAACTTTTAGGGGATCAAACACATTGGTAATGCTATGAAGCTCTGGGAGAGGAGGTGGAATAAAAGCGAAGACCAGAAACAAGGCTATTAAAAAATCAATTTGGCTTTATCCCAGGGACATCAACAATTGAATTCTACGAAGACAATTGGTGGAAAAAATAGAGATCAGAGGAATAATCTACACATTGTTTCATAATCATAGACCTTAAGAAAGGGTATTATGGGGTCAATGATAAGGAGGAAATAGTTCTTAGTAGGATATATTGGCATTATTGAAGACATGTACTAAGGTACTGTTATAAGAGTGAGAATGGCCTATAGTGAGATGTGTTTCGACCAGTAGTGGGTCTTTTTCAGGGGTCGACTACAACTTTACCTTTCTGCACTATTTATAAATGAATTAATTGCTAGCGTCCATGATATGATTCCTTAATGGGCGTTGTTTGCAGATGACATGGTGTTGGTCGGCAATCGTCATGACCAGAGGAGGCAAATGCTAAATTGGTCATTTGGAGGAATGCTCTGTAGTCTAGAGACATACAAATTAACAGAACCACTGAGTATTTGGAAAGCAACTTACTGTTGTTGGGGATGAAGCTTTCATCGAGTAAGAACTGTTATAGAGGGTTGGCAGTGGAGGAGGAAAGCCTGATCTATCTTTTCATTTCTTGTGAGGGTGAGAACATGGTTTGGTGCACTCGGCTTCATAGAAACGTTCTTGAAGAAGAGATGGAAGGTGTCCTGCCTCATGTGCCTTCTACATCGCTCAAAGTCTAAATTTGCAGGTGCGGATTAATGGCTATGGAACGTGGATAAATTTGGGCTGAATTTTGGTCAAATATTTCTATCTGGCTGCAGCCCTTACGGCAGGGCATCACAACCATGATGGCTTGGTCCACCCTACGAGCTTCTTTTGGAAATATGGAGGTCCTCACCAGGCCCTCGCTTTGTTGTGTAACGTGGGTAGAAACAAAGTGCTTACGATGGATAGTCTCATGAAAGAGGCCTCATTATTATCAATGGTTGTCCTTTGTGCTTTTGGGAGTTGGAATGATGAGGTTCCTCTTTCTGCATTGCCCTAATGGCTGAATTAGTCTTGGGGAAAGTCTTCTCCCTCTTGCGAGTTGGTTGGGAGATGCCCCCCATCTAATGGGGTCTTCTTCAGTGCCTAGGATAGAGCGGGTATGGGATGTAAGACCAGGAAGACTCTGTGGTGGATAGTTATGCTCACTGTGTGATGGTCGGTGTGGAAAGAGCACAACGAATGAATTTGTTGTAATTCTGGAGACCACCTGATGAGTTCTTCCTCAAAGCTAAATGTCTTGTTTTGGAAAGGGTTGAGCTTTTTTTGCTTATGGGGATCCTTTGGGCTTTTTTTTTAAGGTCGTTGGGGTTTCCCTTCTTATATTCTGGATGATGCCTTATCATCCTTCGTTTTAGTTCAATAATCTTTTGGTATCCTTCAAAACATAAAAAAAAGAACAATTATAGAGGGTGACATTCGATTATTCAAAACGATGGGGAGATTGTTGATGACGAATCAAATAGGATTAGAGCAACGTGGATGAAGTGGGATGTTCCTCCAGAGTGTTTGTGTGATTGTTGCATACTTGTGAAACTTAAGGCCTGTTTGTTTAGAGATAAAACAATGGAATTGTGTGGAAAATAATCCATTTTCCTTTGGCAGGACATACTCTGCTAATTCAGGAACCAAAAAAGAAAAAGAAAAAAAGAATAAAAAGAGGAAAACATTTTCCGTTTCCACAGGATTTCACCACAAAATGAGGTCAAATCTTTCTTACGTAGAAGGTTTTAAAATTCCTTTCCATCAGTTGGTGAGGATTATGGCTAATTGTTAAATGCCACATAAATTCCCACCTAAACTGGCAGAGGAGCTTATATAGTACCCCACCACAACATTTTCCCTTTTAGTCACCACACTCCCATAGACCCAACTTGCAAGTTGCAACCTACCATAGCCACCATAGCCACAATTTTGCCTTTTCCAACCTCTCTGCCATGGCCACTGCTTCCCATCTCTATATGGCAGTCATACGACAACTCCAAATTAGTATTATCGTCACCATGACAGTTTGTCACCTTGACTGTTTCAAACCTCTGCAACTCCCTCCAAAGAGTCCATCTCAAGCGTCGGCTGCATCTCTGGCTCTCAGATCTGCGATGGCACATATTCCTATCAAAGGGTATATGGTATTGCAATATGCTAATGATTTGAATACTTGGGTCTCTAACCATATGTTTTTCTTCTCTCTCTCTCTCTCTCTCTCTCTCTCTCTCTCTCTCTCTTTCTAAAAAAAACATATGTTTTTCTCCTTTATCTGAGAATTGGATTTGCACACAGCTTTGGTACTGCATAGCTAGTACATGGCTACCTTATGTACGATTGATAAGTGTGGCCCATTTATATTCTAGTGTACCGGATTTACTGGATAACATATTTACTGTATGGCAGATATATTAGCACAGCCTATTCATATTCCAGTGGATCTGATTTAGCGGACAACATGTTTACACAGCAGGTTTATGTGCGGCCCACTTATCTTCCAGTGTATCTGATTTAGTGGACAAATGTTTAGTAGATAGCAGGTTTATAAGTGTGGCCCACACAGATTGGATGAGGCCTAGGAAAGGTATACCCAAGGTGGCCCTTGTAGTCTTTGATAAGGTGTCTTTCTCCCTTGGTAATGGATCCAAAATTAGATTATGGTTGGATTTGTGGTGTGAATCCCCCACCCTGGCTGAATCTTTACCTGCTCTCTTTGCCATCAGTCCCAAACCTAATATTCTTGGGCTGACTGTTTTGTGGAAGAAAAAGAGATGGAGGTGTTTGGCTCCCCCCCCCCCCCCCTGTAGAAATCTTTCCCTTGTTGAAATCCAGGAGTTTTCTCAGTTACTGTCTCAATTGTAGGATTGATTGCTGTCCTTAAACTTGGAAGATTTCCTGCATTGGTCACTGGCGAGTTTTGGTCTTTTCTCTGTCCACTTGCTTTATAAATCTCTGGCTATCAGATTCTTTGCCCTATTGTCACATGAGTCCAGTGTGGTCTTACAGAGAAGTGTGTGCTGACGATTGATAATTTGAGGAAAAGAGAATGTCTCTTCCAAATGTTTATTTGCTTTGCCTTAGGGCATAGGACATAGTAGATCACCTCTTTATTCACTGCCCATTTTCCTTGGACATCTGGTGGAGTGTTCTTCGCTTGGCGGGGGTCTTGTGGGCTATGCCCAATTCTATTGATGACCTCTTCAGCACTTGGCATGCGGATCCAGTAGGAGCCTTAAGGAAAAGGAAATGGAGGGTGTCCTTTTGGCAGTTCTATGGGTTGTCTGGGCAGAGAGGAATAATTACTTTTTCAGAAACCTTAGTATTTCCTCGGATGGGGTGTTTTCTAGAGTCCTAGGGCTGTTCAGGGATTGGGCACCTTAGTTTTTTATTTTTATTTTTATTTCTATTTCCAGAGTCTTCTCTCCAGCTTTGGGGAAGTTTGTTGTATTTATGTTCTTGCTTTTGTTTCTCCTTGTTTTGTTTTATCTTTGTTTTTCTTTGTAGCTCTTTTCTTTTGGCTTTGCCTAATAAAATTCTCATCTTTCAAAAAAAGAAGAACAAAGGATTGGATGAGGGCTGACAACAGGGGACACTAAAGTTGGAGCCAAAGGCATCTATCTTCTTGTTTGAACATTGTATCCTAGCATGGATGTTTATGATGTCCTCTTTTCCTGGGGGATCACGGGAACATTTAAATAGGATATCTGAACTTTTACTTGCCAATCCAAACACATGAAATGGAAATGGTGAAGGAAAAGCATCTCCACGTCAATTCTTGCTGCAAAACAAGCATGTGGAAGGTAATCCATTTCCACCTCTGCCGATGTCAGATTTCCATGTTTTGGGATTTCATGGTAGTTTCCATTTCGATATTTTGGTTCCTTACTAAACAATCAGGTCCTTAAGGAAAATTTTCATAAGACAACTGTTCAACTGGCTATACTTTATGGGGCGGATTCTTGGGAAGTTGGAAGCAACATGAGCAGAGATTGAGTGTTTTCTGAAGCCGCTTAGTAGTAGTTCCGATAAGAGAAGATTACGGAGAACTGTTTGAGATGGTTAGATCACATTCTGCCAGGGAGAGAAGCATTGATTAGGGTCGAAGGGCCTGAAAAGAGGATAGGAGGAAGACATAAGAGGACTTGCATTGAGGTGGTGAAAAGGGTTATGAAGGTGTGTTCACTTACCAAGCACAGGGCCTTAGAAGGGATTGATTGGCATATCTGTATTTGCAAAGCTGACCCCAAATAACTGGGATGTGGATAATGATGATAAAGTTGGGTAATTATGTTTATTATAATTACGACTTTAAGATGCTTTGAAGCAGTTTCGGGTTTGAAAATCAATATGGCCAAATCTAAAGTTTATGGGGTGAACGTCTCGAATTAGGATCTCTCTGCTTACACTGACATTTTGGGCTGTTCAGCGGTTTCTTTTCCTATGACGTTCGTCGGTCTCCCCCTCGTTGTAGGCCTCCCCCCGGATAGTGATGTGGGAAAAAATTGTGGACAAGATTCAAAGGAAACTTGCTACATGGCAATGCCGATATCTTTCGATCGGATGCAGGATCACTCTCATTAAAGCTGCGTTGTCCAACCTTCCAGTTTATTTCATGTCTCTCTACAGATACTCGGCCTCAATCTTGAAACGTATTGATCGGCTTAGACGAAACTTCCTTTGGTGTGGTAAGGAGAATCATAAGAAATTTCATCTTATGGATTGGACGGAAGTGTGTAGTCATTTTAGGAATGGGGGAGCTAATATAAAAAATCTTAAGATAATGAATTCGGCCCTTTTGGGCAAGTGGGCCTGGAGACTGGGCAAGGAATCTGAGGCGCTGTGGAACATCATCGTCAAGGGCAAATATGGATTGTCTCCTGGTGGCTGGTGGACTAAGGACAATTCCTCGTATAGGGCCTCTTATGTCTGGAAAGGTATCCTTCGACATAAAGCAGCTGTGATTACCAATATAGGTTTCGATCTGGGAAATGGAACGACAGTCAGGTTCTAGGAAGACCAGTGGATGGGAGATTGCACTCTGAAAAGTAGATTTCCTGGTGTTTATCGTATTGCTGCTGATAAAGAGAGTATGATAGCAAGTTATTACTCGCAGACTGGAACCGGCAGGGTTTGGGAAATTAATTATGTCAGGAATCTTCACGATCGGGAGGTGGAGGAATATGTGGATCTGCTTCATTGCCTCTCCAATGTCTCTCTGGAAATCTCCTCTCCAGATAATTTGATCTGGAAATGTGACAAGTCCAGCAACTTTTCGGTGAAATCGTTATATTCTGTTCTTGCCCCCAATTCTTCCTCTTCATCACAGGTCTTCCCGTTTATTTGGAAATATGCCGCTCCCCCCAAATACATCTGTTTTGGATGGCTTGCAGCCATGAACCGGATCCTCACGATCGATAATCTCAGGAAGAGAGGGATGCAGATTGTCAATATCTGTCTCTGTTGTATGCGAAGCGAGGAGACTGTTGACCATCTCTTGGTCCACTGCCCCTTTATCACACAGATTTGGTGGGACTTTTGGTCTATATTCAATATTGTTGGCTGCCTCCCTAACTTTGCAGCGTCCTTGCTAGCAGCTTGGCAGGGCCCTAAGTTAGGTAAAGTGAAAACCCGTATTTGGAGAATGGCGATTATCGCTATCTGGTGGGCAGTCTGGAAGGAAAGGAATGAAAGATGCTTTAACGACTCCCAGTCTACAGCCAAATCTGTGGGATCCTTTGCCAAAAAGTTGATTTTTGAATGGGTGTCGAATGTTTTGGGCTTAAAAGACTATAATCTTGTTTTCTTAGGATTATAGGTTGCTTTGGTTCTGCTATCTCAGCGGTCCTGCCTTGTATGTTTTCTCTCTTTTTTAATACAATATCATCGTTACTTTAAAAAATAAATAAATTATGTTTAGTATAACTCTATGTGTAATTGTGTTCTATAGCAATTTTCTTTAGTCCTGAACACTTCTGGGCTCCAGTTTTCTTTAGCACTGGATATTGAGTAATTTCTGGGTTTTTATCTGCAGTTCTTGCCTGAATGCAATACCGGACTTGCTAACTGGTATCCTTTATCTTGTAAATGATGAGCAGGTGCTTTGGCCTGAATGTGGTTGGCAGCCGGTGTCTTTGACTGATTTAATTACTGCTGCTTCAGTAAAAAAAGTTTATAGAAAAGCAACCTTGTGCATCCATCCTGATAAAGTGCAACAGAAAGGTGCAAATCTTCAACAGAAGTACATTGCAGAAAAAGTGTTCGACCTTCTTAAGGTACTTCATGAAATTTGGATTTCTAAGTGATTGTTTGTTTCATTTTACTTCTGTAACATACTGCCTATTTTTCATGCATTTTGATCAAATGAGGTTATCAGGTTCAAATGATATTTCACATTTATAATCCTCGATTTTGGACCAACTGCACGTGTTTATGCATGGGAAGCTGATTGTAGTTTGATTGCTACAACATTTGGTAACAAGTGCATTTTTTTGTGGTAACATGTGGTTATAGTTTTGCTTGTCTCTTGGATCGTTCTTTAGGTGTGAGGTTTATACATTTCTTTTTTCGTTGGATCGCATGTGTCTAAATGGGCATTTGCAGGGCATCTTGGAGTTGGATGAATCCATCTCATTCATTTCGGTTTGGATGTTGGAGTGTTCTTAAGGTAGCTTGTATCTGCATAACATGTTGCCGAAGTTCACATGCATGGGAGTTGACATGTGTTGCTGCTGGTTTTCCTGCCACTTCAATGGGTATTGAAGGAGGAAATAAAGCAAATGGGTAGTCTAGTCTCCTTTATAAAATTATCATGGAATTATACATTCAAGTCTCCTTAGTATGCAGTCGACACGGGCGAGTTGTGACAATTCAGACTGAGTCAACTCTCTTGCGACTCACATGAACCTTTTCGAGGACAACTGTCTGGGGCTTACCCATAATGTTTATTGGCAATCCATTCTGTTAATCTGATGAGCCTATCCATGATTGCTCCTAGCCTATATTTCAGGCCAAAAATGTATTCAGTTGTTCCACAGCAGTGGGAACAATGGGGGAGAATGCCCACCATATAAAATTTTGCAATTGTGTTTGGGACCCACCGTCGTGTACATATAACCATCCAATCCCTTCGTAAGTGCGTCCTATCAAGATGAAGGGACTCTGAAAATATCATGCTGCTCTGAAATTCAAGTGACCCACACCTCTTGAATTTAGAAGCTCATGGCACATATTTACAGCGTTGCCATTTGTGTGGTCCATCTAAGTTTTGAATTGGCTTGATTTTTGGGTGTCTTATCATCGTGGTGGGCCACGCATGATGCACTGTTTAGATTCCACACGGACATTAAGATGGCTCCACTAACTACTTAATATAGTCGACATGACTTGTACACGAGTTGCTGTTTTGTGTTTACGGCTACTACCTGGTGTTGGTGATAACTGTTTCTGCATTTGAATTTTTTAAAAAAAAGCTTTGAGACTTTGGCAAAGTGTGATGGATGATGCACTGGCATTTAGAAGTTGCATTAGGTGGAATATGATTAATTCAAGATAATTGTCCAATTTATGGGGCCCAGACTCCCAGTTTAGATGCATATGAAACAAGTATTTTGTTTATTTGATCATTTGACTAACGGATTGGTGGAAATTTATTGGATGGTTAGAAATTAAAAATATGCAATGTTCCTATATGAACAAACAAGTAGTCACAATATCAGAGGTTGGGATTGTTCAACCAATTTGATATTGAGACTGTTAACTTAGAGATGGCCAGATCCACAATCTAGTTGGTTTAATTTAAGTTAATGTATTCCACTTGCACAAGTACAACTTACAAATGCTTGTGTATCCAAGCGCCATTCTCTGCCAGAGTATCGAGTAACTCCTGTTTGAATTTTGAGTATTTGACAGAGTTACTTAATATCTGGCAGAGCATGGCGCTTGATAGTTGATACACATGCACTCAGAAATTGTATGCATGGCATACATTAACACAAATTAAACTGTCAAGATGATTGTGAAGCACATTATTTTCTGAGTCACAGTACCAAAACCAGATTGGTTGAACAATTCTAAACTCTGGTTCATGGATATTTGTTTTTTGAAATAAGACCGTCGGACCACAGTGGTGACACATTCTTCTCACATATGGCACTTTATACAGCATAATACATCAATATGAACCATCTAAATTGTGGGACGTTGTGGATGGAACATCTCTCTAAGACTGAAGTGATGAAAAATCCCAACCATCTGATTGGGACTAAATGGAGCCTCGATTGAGTGTATGAACCTGTGTTTGCCAATATGGACCGGTATCTTCAGTGACCAATATGGCTTGCCAAATTGGTTTTTAAACCTTGGGTGATATAGAACTTGTCTTCAGGCTTTGCATTTGTAGGTCAGTGTAGATGTTCCTTTTCTTTTCTTTTTTGGAGTGATAGTGGTGTCACTCATTTTGTGGCCTCCAACCCCCCAACCCACTCCCCCCCCCACTCTTCTGCACTTAATAAATTTAGTTACCTCCTAGAAAAAGAATGTTTTATGAGGCTTCATTTAGGTTCTGGTAAGATTACAAGAGCTCATGGGGCTGGCGTTACCTTAACACTGCTACTTTCTGGTTTTTTGCTGTGCGACACACATTGACGCTCAACATGAAACAACACTTCAAAATCCTAGCCCTCTGGTTGGGACTAAATGGAGCCTAGATTGAGCGTATGAGCCTGTGTTTGCCAATATGGGCTGGTATCTTCAGTGACCAATATGGCTTGCCAAACCGGTTTTTAAACCTTAGGTGATGTAGAACTTGTCTTTGCGCTTTGCATTTGTAGGTCAGTGTACATGTTCCTTTTTTTTTTGGAGTGATAGCGGGGTCACTCATTTTGTGGCTGGTGTAACCTTGATACTATACTTTCTGGTTTTTTTTTGCTGTGCCAAACACTTGGGCACTCAACATGAAATAACACTTCAAAATCTGTGGACAAAATGTCCTAGGGATGTAATTGAAAAGTTCAACATGGACACTTTGGTTGATCTGTCCAAACACATCTTTGTTAAGTACTCATCCATCTTTTTCAAAAATTTTTATGTGAATTTTTTTTTGTAGAGTTGAGGTTTTTTGCTCCTTACCCTCATACTCTCCCATTTTCTTGGTATGGAAGAAACTATTCTCATGGACTTTCCCTAACACTCTAGGTTTAAGTTAATTTTTATAATACTTTTCAAGTACATTGGCCATTTAAAAAAGAAATCACAAGTCTTTTTTTTTTTTGTTGGGCTTATCAGAATCTTTAAAGAAAGCAAGCGGTGTTTAGTTTATGATTCATACAAGCTACTATTTCTTGAGATGATTATTGCATGATTTTTTATATTTTTTTATTGATTATTTTTTAGTTTAGATTACTATTAATTGATTTCCATTAGAACCATGTCAATTTAATGGGTATCGAAAGTGTTGTTCAGAAAATCCATTCATTTTTGGGAGGACAAGATCATTTAGAGGTGAGATTTCCTCTGTCCTGGGGGTTGGTTCTTGCATTTGGTTTTGAGAGGACAGTGTGTAAGGAAAGCCCTTTTAGTTCTGCTTTCCCTTCCCTCTACAGAGATGCCAGAGAGAAGGGGCCTATAGTTCCTCTTTCTGTGTCTTGGTCTGGAGATTGTTAACCTTTCCCATCTTGATGGAGCTTTTAGAGGGTCAGGTTATTCTACCGAAGGGGATAGATCGGTGTGGACCCATGCTCATCTTCCACTTCTGTTTTGGACCCCATTCGTCATATTTGTAGGTACCTGGGACCTTGTGTTGTTTCTTTTAGATGGCTAGTCGGCAAAAACAAAGTGCTCATGTTTGACCATTAAAAAATAGATGCTTATCCCAATGGATGCATCTTGTGCTTGCGGGATGTGGAGACAGTGGTTCAACTGTTTTGCATTGTTCTTTTGCACTGAAGATTTGGTGGAATTTTTTTGTAGTTTGTCAGAAGTAAATTGGGTGATGCTAGGAGGATTGGAAATCTTTTTAACATGTGGCACCTTGAAAAAAGAGGGAGGAAAAAGAGAACCCTTGGCAGCCTATTTTGCTAACCGTTCTTTGGACGGTTTTTATCTTGATAATTGGATTTTTAGTGATAGATTATATGCTCTGGAGCATATCATTCTAAATGCGAAGTGGTTGGTAGTAGAGTGGGCCAGGGCCTCAGATGCCATTGCTGGCTGTCATGTTGAGGCCTTCCAGAGTAGTTCGTGATCTGATGATTCTTTGTCATCTTTCTTGTATTTTCTCCTCTTTTGTATTTTAACCCATGAAAGCAAAATAACAAGAAAATCTTGTTAAACAAAGCTTTCTTCAAACAAGATGTCCATGAAGTGTTCTACATGCTTCGACATTATAAACATTGAGAAATGCCAGAATCATGGTGGTTGTGCTTTTTGTTATTGTTGGATAAATATCATCAGTTCAATTAATGGGCATGTATATTATTATTTAATCCTTGAAACATGATAACAGGAAGCTTGGAACAAGTTAAATTCAGAGGAGCTCTTCTAAAGACCTTGAAGCCTTCTTTGCGGATGATTTTGGTAATTTGCATGTTGGGAGGGGCAAACAGCAAATGCGTTTTGCAGCTGCTTAATACCCCACGCAGTTGTTCCGGTGTAGTGCTTTACGGATGGTGCTTCCAATGTGCTGCTGCTGCCTTAGTAAGGACTCTTTGTTGTGTTTATGGCTGCTGTAAATGGCTTTTCATTGAGAAATACGGGTTAGAGAGGTGTGCTTATGTGGAAGTACGGCTGCTTTAGTCATGTGTAGAGTAGCAGCAGAGAGGGATGGCGTCATCCATGCCCCATTGTTCGGCCATCCCCTTTGATTTGTAAGTGGTTGTCTTATTCTTTTTCGTGATCATCAGGATCAGATCCTTGAACGATCGAAAACATTGAATGAATGCCGCTGGCGGCTGATGAGTTGTCTTAGATCATGAAGTCAAGCTGGCGATTTATGATTTTTGGTTAATTGTATTCTAAAACTTGACTGTCGAAACTATTTTTGGGTATCTACGATGAGTGGAATTACTTCTTAAATTTCGATCAGATTCGATCTAGGTCTGGTTGCTACTGTTTTGTCTTGCTGCATCTGTGAGCCGCAATCAAGCTGACTTTGCCATTCGTGCATCTATGAGCAGCAATCAAGCAAGCACTGGTAGAACTGTTGTTGAATTTCTATGAAGGGATAGCTGCTATTTACTAGCTGGAAACTCTTCCGATTTCCAGTTTTTTAGCTTTATGAATCCTTCGAAGCTCTGCACTTTTGAGTTGCAGAAACTAGAGCTGTACATGAGCTGAACCGGGTTGAGCTTGGCACAGCTCGGCTCAGTTCTGCCAGCAACCTATCCCGGCTGGAGTTCTGCTCGGCCTGGTCCTCGTGCCAGACTGGCCTGCTTGGGTCGGTTTGCTCATGATGTAGAGTGGTTTGCAGACACTTTCATGGCAAAGATGGACCAGAGAAGGCCTGATTGGAGGCGGAAATGATCCTGACCGTCAGAACCTTAAAACAGTCGTATCTTGCAAACTGGAATGAGTTTTTCGACATATTATATTATATATGATTTTGAGGCAGGAGAACTCACTTAAGCCAACCGACCCTGCTGCGTCGGGTTGCCCATGCCGGATTTGAGAGATTCCATCAGATCGACAGTCAAAAGTCTTGTTTAATTTCATTTTTACTATAAATAATAAGTTTTAAATTGACTATAACTTTTGATCCTTTTGAGTTGTAGAAATCATGCCCAACATGAAAAGGGCTTAGAAAAGTTAGGAGAATAACATGGTTGGACACTTATTATTTAGGGTGTTTGAGTTGGAGTCTTTAAGTCTAAAACTTTGTCTTATCTGAGTTCATTATTTAAAGAGTTGTAATTTCATTAAAAAAAAAATCATCAGTCAAATTATTTTGAATTTATTAGGAATTATTTATTCTTTTATCTCCCTTGGATTCGAGGAAGCTCTGTGAGGAGTCTAGAGAGCTCTTTGGATTTGGAGTAGTTGTCAGCAGCTCGCGCTGAGTTCGAGCTTGAGCCTTCGAGATGAGTTCGAGTTCAAGCTTTCAAATCGAGCATTTTCTTGTTAGTTTTTATACAGGTGGTCCTTTTTCTATATCATGTATAATATAAAATATAATATATGAATTAAGTTATATATATATATATATATATATATATATATATTAGTTATAACTTGAGCCAAACCATGTCAAGTTCAGGCCAAGCTTCGAGCTGATTCAAGTCGAACTTAGGCCAGCCTGAGCTGGGCTTTAAATCCTACTGAGCTAAAAAAATTCACCTTGGTTCGTGTCCAGCTCTAGCAGAAACTTTGAATTGCCTATATTTGATGAGTGCACTGGCCAGTATAAGTGCACCTACATGGTGGGGTGGGGTTCATCTGGTGAGCGGTTTGGATCGTTCACTCTTTGGAATGTTGGGACGGATTGGCTGCTGGCGGTGTTGTGTGGCTTTTGGAAAGATTCCGATTTGTAATAAACCATAGGCAATCTCTTGAAATTGTTTCTCAACACTAGTTCGGAACAGAGATGTTTTCCCAACTCCTATGAATTTTGTTAGGTAATATTTTGTAAGAGCACGAATTCAATGCACACAGCGAACGTGTTAAGGGTCATTCCAGGCCTGGAAAGCTCTGGAAATGAAATGTGTTTTCCTTGGAAGACTGGATTTTTCTTGTTTGAGATGAAAACCGGCCATGTGAACTGATTTCCATTTTGCAGCTTTTTCTCATAAAACCATTCAGAAATTGGGTTTAAATCAATTTTTAAGGCACGAAATGACCGTTGGAGGTGACAAATGCTCCATTCAAAGTTGAAACTATAAAGGAAGATAGATGGGAATTCATGGTTTTCCATTCATGTTACTTTTCTCGATTCACATTTTATGCAGTATCCAAATTTCCTTTTTCGATTTTTTGATTTTTCTCGTTTTCCCGCTATTCACAGACATCTCATATGATTCAAACTACTTTTTTCTTTTTCTTTTTCTTGAAATAAATGAGTTGCTTGTGAGATATCATCTTTGAAACATGTGGTTGATATCCATGATTAACCTGCTCGGTGAGACTCCAAGATGAGAGACCCACATCATTACTTCATCAGGATGACAGATACCATTCATATCATCCGACCAGAAATTGCTGCAATTTGATGCCTCAAATGGTTGGTTTGGGAAAAAAGAGAATTCAGCAGTCAGGCAACATTCACTATTTGAATACTTTGTTGGGCTATTTGCAGACAATGGTGGGGCCCACTTGAGTGAATGGTCCGTATTAAGCTGACTACACGTCCAAGTCGTACTGCATTGTCGAACTCACCTACGGTCAATATAGCCCATGAATCGAGAAGGTCCACTGTATATGTAGAAGCTTATCCCATGGCAACAAGGAACAGTCCCTGCGATGGGTAATAATGATGTTTTTTGAATCCCATCCCACCTAATACCGTGGGATCGGTCCGGCCAAACAGGCCCTTAACGTCTGTACACGTCTTGATACCGTCATGATTGTCTGATATTTGTATGGATGGGGAGATGCTTGCTTGCAGTAGTTTTAGGTAATCCGTGCACTGGAAAAGCTCTGTGAGTTCCACGGTGATGTGTGACATCTACTCCGTCCATTATTTTCACCCGTGCATTTTAGGATGTGAGCCCAAAAATAAGGGCGATTGGAACTATAAGTGGGCCACACCACAGGAAACAGCAGGGATAGGAATTCCCACTATCGAAACCTTCCTTCCTGGGGCCCATGAGCCAGACGCACTGTTCATAAGGTGAGTCCCACTAGGGTGAAGAGAAAACCAAAGATTAGCCTGATCCAATACTACTGTGGGCCCAAAGAACGTTTCAGTTATAGACGTACCATCCCTACTTTACCAGGTGGTGTGGCCCACTTTAGTTTCCTATCAGTCTGAATTTTGGGCCCACATCCTAACATGAGCTGCATGAAATGATTGACGGATTGGATGTCACTCACACATGACGTTGTGCTCCACAGAGCTTTTTATTACGCAGGCTACGTACAACAAGTGTAGTAGGTTAAATGCATGAGGGCCGGATCCACTTGAGAGCTTTGCATGACAGGCTCAGGCCTCTTTGGATTCGTGTATAGTACTGTATTGTATTATAATTGGGTATTGTTTATAGTACTGTATTATATTATAATAGACGTATTATGTCTGCATATTGTACAATTTTAATTGAGTTAGGTGGCCTATTTGACATATGGAACTTTCTGATTTTTAGCCCAAATGATTTTTATGTTGAAATGTACCAAATGAACGGCCCCGATCTTATACTGTATAGGTACCAGATATCATGTAATCGTACAAATTTCAAACTTTCATCCGCCGCCAAATACAATGCAATGAATATGAAGTATTGACGGCAACAGAACCTATTGATAATACAATACCATCAGTTAGAAAATTTGGCTAGAGTTTGTATTCGCACGCATGGGATTCAACTCCTATTCACCCCAATCCAAACACGGTAAACATCAAATCAGATCTTCTAATACGATACAATACATCCCAAAAGGCGTACCGAAACAAGCCCTTAATGTAGCTAGCAATGTATGAGGTCCGCTTTGATGCGTGCATAACATCCGTTCTGTACATCACATGCAGTACCTCATGTTTTCTTTCTTTCCCAAAAATCAGGTCCGTCCAGAACTCAAGTGGGCCACGCCATGCACAAAACTTGTAAAATCACGTGTTGTGGCCCACATGATTTTTTGTGGTGACCATTCATCCTGGTTAGGCCCATCTTACGAATGGATTGGACGGCATATAAAAAAAAACAGTGGACCCCACAAGCTACATAATTTTTAATGGTGCGTCCGCATCCCAAATGTTCCATGAGGTACGGCCCACCTGAGTTTTGGACTGGCCTGATTTTTGGAAGCCAGCGAGAGAACATTAGGTCGGTCACATGATATATCAGTCGGATGCAATGAAAATATTACGATGGGACCCACACGTCATTTTATAGAGAGAGAGAGACAGAGAGAGAGTGAGGGCCAACCAATACGAGTGGGCGGTTGAGAGAAGTCGTTTCGCGGCATCCAACGATGGAGACAGGTGCGCCTGCCTTAAAACCGGGACCGCGACCGTCCATGTGTCTGACCTACCCTAAAATATAAAAGACAAAAAACTAAAAATAGACCCTCGCCCTCTCTGCCTTTGTGGAGGTTGGCTGGGTCCACCTCCTCCATTGGCTATGCATCTCCAACACACACGTGACTCGCTACAGATGGAAGAGAGGGTGAGGGTCTATTGCTCACTCCACACGTGTAATTGAGGAACAGTGTGGGAAATCGTTCTCGAAGTTCATGCCCATCTGATCATCAGGTCGTCCACATGTATACAAAAACCAATTAACGGTTGGGAAATATCGACCGGCGGTCTATTTGCATGTGTGGCCTTCTGGATGATCTGATTGGCTCCGCGCAGGGGTTATCCCCTACGTGCGGCATAGAACTCTCACACTCTCGAGTAATTTCGCTTGTAGTTCTCCCACACGACCTTACTGCGGCTTACAGGAAGATCGAGCTCTGTGGGCCCCACTATGACCTGTGTCGGACATCTGAACCGTGCATCTAGTGAGTTTTCTGTAGGCGATTGGTTCTCCAGAAAAAAATAAAATCAGCCGAAATTAATGTGGGTTACACGATCTCGAATATTGCAAAATCATGCCTAAAACATATAAATTCATTTCGTGGGGCCTACCTAAGTTTTGAAATATCCTGATATTTGGTGAGACCCCTCATCTAAGAGGGATACTCATAATTGATGGGTCAGATTTCTGAATCACATAGCGATGTGACCCACAAAAAATCAAGAAGGTTTTAATGGGTGGGCATACACTCTCAAATCTTTCCTTTGGTATGGCCCACCTAGGTCATGTATCAGTATTTATTTTCGTTCCTAGGCCTAAAACGGGGGGAGGCATCTGATAGACGGGGTGGATTTTCTATACACATCATGGTGGGGTCCACAGAGCTTGACCTTGCACAGTACTGTAGGTTTTCCTTTTTTTACAAGTGGGGCCACGATTCAAGGTTCGGAGATGCTGGACCACCTCTGAAAAATGTCCTCATTGTACAGTGTAACTTTTCAATTTGTGGACTGAACTGAAGTAGACTGTCAGAAAGAGAAGGAATGCAGCCACAGTCCACATCGAAAGATCTGGAGCAGGATCTGCCGATCTTGGAGATTTTTAAGGCACCGTCCATCCAAAGTGGGCCCCAACAAATCAATGGACTGGATCACCAAACCATGGACTTCCCGTGTACAACCTGAAAATCCGAGTTGATGAACAATTGCATCCTGGTTCGTCAGAACAAGAACAATGTCCTGATGCACTCAAGTAGGCCCGATGGTTTGGTGATCCAGACCGTCGATCTCATCAGGTGGATGATAGATGGAGGCGTGGCTCAAAATAATTTTCAGATTGAAAGATGCTAGAGATCCAATCTTTGACCTTTCTTCTTGGCCTTGTTTTTTTAACCCGTTAACCATCTGAAAATGAACCTGGGATTTTTTAAAGGAACGGCCCACCTACAGTTAGACTTATCACCTATCGAATCAACGGTCTGGATTACTGAACCATGGCTCCATTCACATTTATTCTTAAAAGAAGACGGTTGTTAGACAAGAACAAACCCAAACTAACTCCAAAATTCCAAATCAATCCATCCCTTGTTTTTCTCCATTTCTATTTTCAGAACGTTCGGACCCAAATCTGATTGTCGTGCTGAGTAAACTCTGTTGGGCCCACCGTTAATGTATGTGATTTATCCACGCCGTCCATCCGTTTTTTCAGATCATTTTATTAGTTGATCCCAAAATAGAAGCGTATACAAAGCTCAAGTGGACCATACCACAGGAAACAGTGGAAATAATGATTTCCACCGTCGAAACATTCCTAAGGCCCACAGTAATATTTATTTGTCATCCAACCAGTTCATAAGATGACATGGACATGGATGAAAGGAAAAAAAAAATATCAGCTTAATCTAAAACTTCTAAGGCCCTCAAAAAATTTTCAATGGAAAAAGTTAATTTCCACTGTTTCCAGTGGTGTGGTCTACTTGAGAAACAAATATGTTTCATTTTTGAGATATATCCCTAAAATTATCTGATAAAATGGATAGACGGAGTAGATTAAATACATGAATCACGTTGTGCACCACAGAGTTTACTGAGTACGCTTAGCCTATTGAGTTACTCAGTACGGAATCCGCTCCCGCTCGGACCGGACGCGGATTGCATATTGGTGGACGGGGATTAAATACTGACAGGTTGAGTAGCGAGACTCGCTACTGAAGTGACGTCACCAAGTTCTGTGGACCCTACTATGATGTTTTTATTGTATCCACAACGTCCATCCATTTGGAGATATTATTTTAACGCATGAAAAAGAGAATGAGACAGATTCAAAGCTTTAGTGGACCCCACCATAGAAAACAGCGGGAAGATTGATGCCACCGTTGAAACCTTCTTAAGGCCCACCGTGATGTCTTTTCGAAATCCAACCTGTTCAAAAGTTAACAAAGACATTAGAGAAGGGAAAACACAATTATTAGCTTGATTGAAAACTTTTGTGGTCTTTAGAAGTTTTTAACGGTGGTGTCACTCTCCCCACTGTTTTCTGTAATGGGTCCACTGGAGCTTTATATGTAGCTCATTCTTCGAATCTTACACTAAAATGATCTCTCCAGATGGATGGACGGCGTGGATACAAAATATACATCATGGTGGGGCCCACAGAACTTGGTGACGTCAGTTCAGCAGGTAGTCTCGCTACTCAACCTGTCAGTATCCAATCGGCGCCCCATATGGGTACGGATGCCGCTACTGGTCGAGTGGTCGGCGCTCTGTGGGCCCCACCATGATGTATCTGTTTTATCCGCTTTGTACATCCATTTTCCAGCTTATTTTAGGAAACGATTACAAAAATGAGGTAGATCAAAGGTGTACATACCACTGTTTTATGTGGTACGGTCCATATAAGACTCTGATGTACGGCTCATCGTAGGAACTGAGCTGGAAAAATGAATGGACGGCGTGGATAAAACACGTACATCATGGACGGCGTGCAACAATCTATCCTTATAACTGCTCCACAATTCCACACATACTCCGAACTATTTTCAGGTGCCCTGCGTGTACATGCACCACATATGCAACGCGTGCCAACGCGTGCCTCTTTGCCTCTGGAGGCAACACGCGCCAATATGCCGCGTGTGCTTGTGAGTTGTACGTCCGGAAAACACTCGTCAAATGAGAGCATCTTCAAGTGCCCGGACGCGGAGGACACGTCAGTACAATAGCCACTAGGTACTGGTCGGTGCTGCGTGGCCCCACCATAACGTAAGTGTTTCATCCATTTCGTCTTTCCATATTTATTTATTTATTTATTTTTTCATATAATTTTATATTATAAGCTAAAAAATAAGGTAGATTCAAATCTCAAATGTACTACATCACAGTAAGCAACGTTGATCCAACGCCCACCCATTAAAAACTTCCTTGGCGTGTTTGGACAGTAGTATTAAATTATATTAAACGTGATTGCATTAGTAATTCTATTTTGAAATTCAGAATGGCATGTTTGGAAGGAGTATGAGATGTGATTAAAATTAACTTTGTATACACTGAAAAATTAACCTTGTATTAGAAAGTGTGAGATGGGGTTACTAATTCCACCAATGATGGATTTTTGCTTCATCCAGGTTTAATTCAAATGCAATTTGAAAGTAAATCTTAAAATTTATTTTTTAATATATACATTCTAAACATAATATTAGAAAATATGGGATACACCTAATCCTTACATATGCATTTATTGTAATTTTTACAATTCCATCCACCTCAATCCAACCTAATGCAACTGGCTTAACAGGCCCTTAAGTTTATAAAAGTTTTGAATCTAGCTTCATGTCATACCTAATCAGCCGGTTGGATGTCAAATAAACACTACATCAAGCCTTAAACTTATCTGAAAATGTGGACATTCAATCACTATTATTTTCCTGTGGTGCAATCCACCTTAAATTTAAATCTACATCATTTTAGCTTCCTAAAATTATCTGAAAATATAGATCAACAGCATGGATAAAACATATACATCATGGTGGGATCCTCATAGCACCCATAAGTGAGAGCCTTACTACCTCAATGGTGTCGGGCCACTACCCAGCTGTCATTAACCAGGAATGGACAGTGCCTCCAAGGGGTTGCCATTATGTCACATCATCTATCCATTTTTTTCTTATTATTTTTGTCTACAAGTTCAAAAAATAGATATGTCTAAGGTTCAAGTGGACATGAGTAATAATGATAATAACACCCATAATTGAACCTTCCAACTACCCACCTTATAGTTAATTGCCATCTAACCTGTTAATAAAGTCACATAGACTTTGACAAAGGGTGAATATAAATATTAGTGTATTTCAAAACTTCTAGTCTTGAAACGGTAGGTCTCCAATCTCCATTATGTGGACAAATGAATGGATGATATAGATAATACCCATAGGTTAGTGTGGCTCCTCAAAGCCCTTGTCCATTGCTGGCCACGGACAAGTGGCGTGATACCCATCCCACATCAAGCTTGCCACAAGTTGGGCTGTGAGGGCCCTGCCATGATTTATGGGTTTTATTCACACATTCATTCTTTTTCATGTTACATTAGACTACAGGCTAAAAAAAGAACTTCAATTTTTCTAAACAAACAAGCTAGAATATAAGACTACTTTAAAAGTTATGTTATGTAGCACCCAATCTATTTGGGAGAGAGATATCTGGCATATCATTTTAGCTTGAGTCATTAGAAATGATGTGGACCAATGAGACCCAATGGCATTAGAATTTCCTGTGCCTTCAATATAGACGATCTACACTTAATTATAATTTCTAACTTATATATTGATCGAGTTCAGGTTGGGTCGGACAACCCAAGACCTCAACCTAAGCTTGACCTAACTTTTGTCGGGTTGGTGTTTATATAGCCTAGGCTTAAGACCAAACCCGATGCATCCTGCCGAAGCCCAACCCAATGTCGGGTCAGTCATGGGTTGGATGGGTTGAACCCGCCTGACCACAATGATGTTTATTTGCCATTCAACCCATTTGTATGATTACACGAATTCCGATGAAGGGAAAATATAAATACCATGATTTGATCCGAAACTTTTGTGACACCCCCAAAGATTTAATAAAGTTTTGATCCCTACTTCATGGCTTACAGAAGCTTTGGATTTGCTTCATTTTTTAGCTCATAATATTGAAGATATATAAACAGTAGATGGACGGTGTATATGCAATTCACGCATCAAGGTGGCCTCTTAGAGCCCCCAGCCTATGCATAGCGAGCTCAGTAAATAAGTAGTCCCAAATCCCAATATGCGACCGGTGCCCCATGTGTCATCATGCAACACACGTGTGCCAATGTACATATGCCACATGTGCCACAATTTATAAATGCTCTATATTTGCCACGTGTGCTAGTGTGCCACTGACCATCTTCAAGCTCCCCAGCGTGTCACGTGTGCCAATGTGCTGCTTACCATCTCTAAGAGCTTTACATGCATCCAATGTGCTACATGAGGCAAGCTTACCAGTCCATCCTCAATCACACACGTGCTACATTCCATAATCGAATAAAAAAATAAAAATAAAGAAAATCTTGGGACAACAGCTTTAGCTTTCCCACAGTTTTCAGAAGACAGTCTTTCCCGGAAACAACGTTTCATTGTTTTATCTTTTTACAGAATCCAAACAAGCAACGATAAACGACTTCTTTCCTTACATTCCATTCCACGTATACATCCCCTCAGTCTCGAAATCCAAACACCAACATCAACAACCACAGCAAAGATAATAACAACAACTTCAACAATCTATGGTTGTTACAGCCACTGGTTATGGTCGAATTCCAATCTTCCATTTTCTTTCTTAGCTTATACTGCTAATCACAATCACAACAGAGAACAAAAGCAGGTAAATTAACATTCTTCAATTGAAATCTAATCCAATCAAGCACTTGATTTGAACGGTTTATAGGTCTTGAGGTCATGAGTCACACCCGCAATCGAACCAGCAGCAGCAGCAAGAGAGATTATCAGACAGGACATACTGAGAATCTGGAGACATATCCATCTAGTACTCCATTTGGGTATTTTCTTCTGAGCAATGTACATCTCCACCGGGAAATATACAGTCAGCGGCCAGAACCCAAATGCGCCGAGTATTCCTACGACGTCGTTGAAGAACGGGAGGAGCATGGAGATGACAGTCGTCAAAACAACGAATATCGACCGCCAGACTAGCCGGAAGAGATTGAGTCTGTAAGGGCGGCAGCCTGGGATTGGGATTGGGATATCCTTCGTGATGAAGTCGCTCTTCGGCCATCTTTTAGTAGCTGATTTCTCGACGAATGCGAACAGGGGCTGGCAGAAGACTTGATAAGCTCCAACGAGGTGGATGACGATGGCGGCGTTGGCAATGTCAAGAAGCCAGAAGGGGTTGTAGAAGCCTTTGCCAGTGAGGAGATTTCCGGGAGCATTGTCGCCGAATGCGGCATAACCCATGCAGCCGCAGAGCATGTAGAAGGCGGTGGTGACGGCGACGCTGAAAACGGTGGCTTTTTTCATGGTTTTGGATTCCGACGGTGGAGATTTGATGGTGTCTTGTATTTCAATGAGGATGATTGAATAGGAGTATGCGAAGGCGATGTCGCCGAGAGCTTGGAAGCTTCTCCATATCTTCTGCATTTCGGTGACTTCCGGTCCGATGCTTATTCCAGTTAGGCTGCCTTTGAAGGTTCCTGTCTCTGTTTAATGGGAAGGAGAATTCAGAAATTTTGAATTAGTAGAAGAAATTGGGCGTGTTTGGCTGCAATTCATGATTTAGAATCTTGATACAAACCTACAACTTTGGCGATTCCGAGGCCGAGGCCGATGGAGGAGTAGGTGAAAGACATGATCGCTGCGACAATGGAGAGCCACCATAGCTGATCAAAGTCAGGGATCTGAGAAAGGAGGATCTCCGAAATGCCGAATATGATCATGTATGGATTGCTCGACATGTTGCATGGATTCTTTTGGCCTTTCTCGTGGAAGCAGTTGGTCCGTCTGATTGCTCTGGTGGGACCAAACACAAGAATAATCAGTACTAGATGTTAATATGATATTTGAATTTTAACTTAAAGACACCAAAATTAAAAATTTCAATCCTTGTGATTTTCATTCTTTCAGTTGTGTTTGTCAATCTAGATTTTAAAACAATCCTCTAATTTTTGTATACCACATTTTAGAAAAGAATGAAAAATAGTCATCTTTCTTCGAGGATTTTCATTCCAAGGTGAATTCAAAATCCACCAAATTCTCGAT
Organism: Magnolia sinica; assembly: GCF_029962835.1. Lineage (NCBI taxonomy): Eukaryota > Viridiplantae > Streptophyta > Magnoliopsida > Magnoliales > Magnoliaceae > Magnolia > Magnolia sinica. The sequence goes on along the minus strand of NC_080576.1, from coordinate 19,093,862 downwards.
TTGGAAGAGAGCTAAAAAAGAGAATATAAACTCACAGCATGCTTATCGACGCTGCGATTGTGTAACCGATGGCGACGCCGAACAGATTGAGGTATTGAATCACACCACATATCTTAACCTTCACTCCGCCTGAAAAATCCAATTTCATCAAAACAATAATAACTACTTCGATTCTGTTTTTTTTTTGGGAAATTTGTAGAAGTTTCATTTACAGATTAAGAGAGAATCAGTACCGAGATTTGCTCGAACAGCATCCATGTAAGTGTAATTCCTTTTTCCGGTAACGGGATCGCCTGACCGGTAACAGTCGGTGAGGAGAGCAGAAGTGTAGTAGATGACGAACGAGAACAATAACATCACAGCTGGGCCAGCAATCCATCCCAGCTGACCAATGGCCCACGCCAACGAAAGTACGCCGGAGCCAATCACAGCCGTTATTATGTGGGCACTAGCAGTCCAGAAATTGCCTACATTCACGTGTATACACAGATTACACACTTACTACAACAAGAACCACAGATGGGATTTTGAAATGAACGGTCAGATTCGTTTTACCTGTTCTCTTGAGACGGCCATCATCGTCGAAACATTTAGAAGCGCCTTGTGTCTGCACGTCTATGGAAAAGTGATTGGTGGGGTGGTTACCGGAGAAAGTGCTCTCACCCATCTTAGCTAGAGAGGAGGACCACCGAAAGAAAGAGGGAGAGGACCACCAAATATGTAAGTATGGTGATTTTAAATAATGGTGTTAGTTAAATAAAAGAAGTCTGCAGATGAATGGAGGGGATTGGAGAGTCTTTACTGAGAGTGGTCACAACTCCCTAGGGTCACACGAACCCAGAAGGGCAGGGAGCACTGAAATTTTAGTAGGTCAGTAAATGAGAGAGAGGGATAGAGAGAGAGGAGAGAAGAATGATATGGGATGTATAAGGAGTAGGGTATATATAAGTAGTATGAGAACGTAAAAAGGGGTCTGCCCACGTGATATAAAGACTGAGAAGACGCACATGTCAACGACCGACGGCAATTTCCTTTTCCTTTCCTTTTTTTATTTTTTATTTTTTATTTTTTAAATAGAAGTATTGTACAGTGGTAGAGCCGAAAGTTGGAATCTGGTACAGTATCGGTCGGATTTTCGGTTTGGAATGGTGATGAACAGAAAGAAATATCTGAAATGGAGAATCCTAACTGTTTGAGTAGGTGTTAGAAGCATAGAGATGAAATGGGAAGTGTTTTGGAGGTAAGAGTCTCCTGATCTGGGATTTTTTGTATGTGGTCCATCTAGAAAGAGGATCTTCATATCAACAGCTTTGATTATTGATGTATTGGTCTCCTGAACATTGTATAATACAAAAAAGTTCAGACTGGGAGGTTCTTTGAATATAAGGTGATTGTTGTTTAATAAATTTAAATTTTTAGCATTAAATAAAAATAATTTAAAATATGATTGAAGTGTGTGGGTAAGCTGAGGCCATGGGTGTCTTGTGGCCCATCGTAGAAGCATACACCTGTCCCAACACATTTGCAGTGGAGAGGTGGTTATTGAATTGCTGTATACGGGGATTAGATGTATCGATGGTAATTGAGACGTGTGCAGTGGAGAGATGGTTTTTGTATGGCTACCTAGAGTGGGAAAGCTAGATGGATGGACGGCAATTGACACCTGTCCCAACACTTATGCAGTGGAGAGGTAGTTACAGCATGGCTATCTAAAGGTTGGAGCCAGAATGGCAATTGAAACGCGTACGGTAGAGAGATGGCTATAGCACGGCTATCTAAAATGGGAAACTATATGTGGGAATGGATTGGCTATCGCCCCTGCCACCGTCCAATGGTTGATGGTCGGTGCTATGTGAGCCCCACCATGATGTATGTGTTTCATCCATGCTGTCCATCTATTTTTATGCATTATCTTATGGTGTGATACCAAAAATGAGATATATCCCAATCTCAAGTGGAACACGTTACAAGAAACAGTGTTGAATGAAAGTTGACCATTAAAAACCTTTTGGGGTTATAAAAGTTTTGGATCGAGCTGATCTTTGTTTTTTTTTTTTCCCTTCATCTGGGTCTGTATGACATAATCAACAGATTGGATGTCAAATAAATATTACAATAGGCATTAGAAGGATTTTAATGGTGGATATTCAATCACTATTATTTTCCTGTGGTGTGGTTCACCTGATATTTATATCCTTGTCATTTTTGGGGGTAAAGCCCTAAAATGATATATAAAAATAGATAAACGGATGGATGAAACACATACATCATGATACCATGTCAAACAAACATTTACTTTAAAAGCTTAAGATGTCAGAACCCGGTGTATCAATGTATATCAGGGACTCTAGTACTTCAAGACTACCAGCTGGATGCGGATTGCTTGGTGACTCTGTGGCCATGAGCCCAATGCATCACAAGGTGTTTTATGCATTTTGTTTTTATGTTTTGCTCACTCATTCTAGGTCATAAGCCTTAAATTGAAGCACATATATGGTTTAAGTGGACCACATCAGACAAAATAAGGTGGATTGGACGTGCAAAATTGATAACTTGGTGGAGACTCAAAGTTTTGGATCAAGCTGATGTTTGTATTTTCCCTACAATTAGGTTCACGTGACCTTATAAACAGGTTGGATGACACATAAAAATCTGGTGGCCTTAAGAAAGTTTCAACAATGGACGTCATCATCCTCATGTTTCCCGCGGTGTGGTCGACTTTAACTTGGATATCCTTTCATTTTAGGCTTAGGGCCTAAAATTGGACGGAAAAATAGATTAACGGCATGGATAAAGCAAACACATCACGGTGGTACCCACAGAGTTATCCCACCATGGAAGTCGAGGGTGGCAGTGTCACTACGCAATCCACGTCCTTGCCTACACTACTGTAACATCTCCCGCTTTTTCAGACTCCATTACGTAAGTTGAGTACAAATCAGACAAACCAAACCCAAAAAAAAATTAAAAACTCTGCTTGTTGTGAAACTACAATAAAATCAAACAGAAGATTGTCTTTCTTACCTTTTTCACTCCCTTCTCTCTCTTGTCTCTCGTCCTTTTCTGCTCAATCAATGCAAGAGAGACAGATCGAGAGAGAAAGAGTAATGGCCAGTGATGGGTGGACCTGATATTGCATTCTTCATTCAGTTGGGTCTGGTTTATATAATAAAAAGACGTGACTAAAATATTATTTTCTCATTCATCAATCATGCCCACCTCCCTTTGGCCATTACATGATCACAGGCCCAAGTGAATGTACACAGTCATTTCAGTTTGTACAAGTGGGGCCCATTTTGAATTATCCAAATTGTGGGTCCCATGTGGCCCACCATGGATGGACCATTGCTTTAATATCTCTCATATTAGAAAATTCTATCCACCAATTTTGAGCATTTTTATAATCTATTTGAAGGCTATAATTTGAACGATCCAGATTGTCTTAATTGATGAGACTTGGGGAATGGTCCATCCACAGTGGGGCCCAATGGACTAATCATCTTGATCGACAGATCATGGGGCCCACTTGTACTAACCAAAAACCCAAGTACACAATACACGTCCTTGGATTAGGGATCGTACAAATTTCTCACTTTCTTGGGTTCTCACGTGTGTAGCCTTCTGACCATCCTTACTGATTAGAGAATAGGTTCCCTTTGTACGCTCAGAACAAATTTATCATATGTCCAGTAGAATGATTAGCCTGAGAAATGCTCCGGTGCTTTACTGCAATATACGTTATAGTGCTCCTTGTTGCATTTGGACTATTAGATAGTCTATTCCATTGATCTAGACGGTTCAACATGTCTAACTCATATTTCATGGCCCACCATGAAAATATCAAACTGATCTGACAAATATTAACCATTAGATCAATGGTGTCAAACATGGATGGTCAGGATCATCTACACGAAAAATGTCTAAGCAGCGATGTGATCCATCTATTTGCGGGGGACCGTCAACCATTGCTTATTCTAACGAATCACTTTTCTTGGGCAATGGTAACCGGACGTAGCCTGGGCGGATCCCCATATCCGTGACCGTGTGGCCCATCTTGATGTATGTTCCATATATCCATTCCGTCCTTCCGTTTTGAAAGATCATTTTAGGGCATTACTCCAAAAATGAAGCAAATACAAATATCAGGTGAACCACACCACAAGAAAAATTGGTGATTTAATACCCACCATTAAAACTTCCTGGCGCCACCAGAATGTTTATTTTACATCTAACCAGTTGATAAGGTCACAAAGACCTATATGAAGGTACCACACAGGTATCATCATAATCCAAAATTTTTGTGGCCCACAAGAAGTTTTAAATAATCAACCACCACTGTTTCCTATGGTATGGTCCACCTGAGATTTGGATCTGCTTTATTTTTGGCATCATGCTCTAAAATGAGCTGTCAAAAAGGATGGACAGCGTGGATGTAAGGCATATACATTATGGTAGGGCCCACATTCAGGGATCTTCCTAAGCCGCGTACATGTAACCATCCCATCTATGGTTTGGAAGGGGGAATGCTGTAGAAAATAAGGCCAAACCAATGATCCTTCAGACCGTATGATGAGTTTTATTTTTAGATGTCCCCAATGAAATTTGTTCTAATCTTAAATGGACGGTTTAGATTGATCAATTAAACTGTCCAAGCGAACCCAAGAAGCTAACGAGCACTATAGCTTATGTTGCTCGAAGAGTACTAAAGCATTTCCGTACACTAAATATACCAAAATTGATCTTTATGCCCTTTTTCGTCTCCTTTTAATTCTTCGGCTGAGAGAGAGAGAGAGATTACAAACCATCGATGACTGAAAAGAAGGGGCACCCAAATTCTCTTTGGCCACTAAAAATTGTTAATCATTACCAAATGCATACAAAAACAATGGTTCCCAAAGACTGAGGAAAGAAACACTACCTCAGTATCTTTGAAGTTTTAATTACTCTCTTTAAAATTTTCATTTGATTACTAATAAAATACAATGGAGGGCACTGATTATGTCGATTCCTATTCGAATGTATGCTGACGTGGCATAACTAGCAACACCCAATGTAGACCATAACCTTATATGGCTTTCATCATTAAGTTGTCCATCTCTTACTTTGTTTTTTAATTGTTTTTGCTAATAATGCATGTATTTTATGGGGCGGTTTGGCTAGTGACCCTAACTTCAGCCATCTAGTTTATGTCAAAGTTCTGTGGGCCCCACCATAATGTATGTGTTTCATCCATACTGTCCATCCATTTTTTCAACTCATTTTAGAGGATGAGCCCAAAAATAAATCAAATCCAAGTCTTACGTGGACCATGCCATAGGAAACAGTGGGGATTGAACTTTTACCGTTGAAAACTTTTTGGAGGCCACGGAAGTTTTGGATCAAGCTGTTATTTGTGTTTTCCTTCATCCATGCATGTATGACTTTATCAACAGGTTGGATGGAAGATAAACATTACAGTGGGCCCTAGGAACTTTTTAATGGTGGATGTTTAATCGACATCGTTTTCCTGTAGTGTGGTCCACCTCAGGTTTAGATCTGTCTTGTTTTTTGGAACATGCCCTAAAATGAACTGAAAAAATAGTTGGACGGTGTGGATAAAGCACATACATCATGGTGAGGCCCACATAGCTTTAACACTAGCTATTTGGCTGATGTTGGGGACACTAGGCAAACAGCGTCAGTATTTTATAAGGCAAGGTCCAATCCCAGCCCTACATGTTAGTGTGTAAGAAGCTGATTTGATACATGTGTGTATGATTAATGGAGAAAATAAGCTCCACCCATTTTCAATTATCTATGGGGTTTGCCACACTACATCCCAAAGCATTGAAAATGCATTGGATTGGTTTTTTTTTTCTTTCTTTTTCTTTTTCGATGATCCAAACGGTTCATACAATAGGGGGCTCATTCTAGATAAGAGATTTCCAAAAAGGATCTTACTTCGAAAGATGTAAAATCTTTGATTATTTAGAGGTTAACTAGACTTTCCATATTCAAAGAAAAATGTTCAAGTAAGATACGGCAACCTAACATATTTAGTTTTTGTCTGTTCCCATCTAAAGTGAGGGCCATCATATAAACGGTTTGGATCATTCAAATATGCCCCCACGTGTAAAAGCTAATGTCTCCATGCATCATGGAGCAATACGTCATGATTCGAAGCATTGTAGAAAAGTCTTATGTTAAAAGCTACGCAGAGTATATTTTGGAACATAAATTACTTTTACACTGGTACTTATCATACTAATTTAAGTAAAAAAAGTAACTTAATTACTTAACATAAGTTAAAAGGTAATTTATTTAGTGGTATCCAAACGGACCATAAGTAACTCAGAATCACTCGTATACGTTGCCCCAGGGAGCCCTGATAAAGATATGATCAGATGATCAGAACCTTCCATCCTTTTGTGTTTTCAGTGGCGTATGGCCCAATAATCACACAAAAAGGATGATCACGACCATTTGATTTGTAGAGTTGGACTGAACCATGCATAGAAGATTTTCTTTGCAGACTATAGATTAAGCTATAGATATTTGACACCCAGAATCACCCATCAAGTGCAAGGTTCTTACTGTTGGCAGTGTAGGACAAGAAATTAGACGGTTGGGATTATTAGACCATCTCTATATATGGGCCCAGTTGGGGTGGACCATTTGGTGATCTAAGTGATGCAGGGATTAATGTGATGAGGCGGATCACCGTCTTCCTCAAGGATTACTACTCTGAAGTCATGGAGTTTCTCTATACCGCTCATAGAGACTTCTCGAATTCCCTAGAAAAAAAAATAGAAATAATTTTAAGGTATATGGAAAAACCTTATTGAATGATTGATAGATGAAATAAATGAGTTTACAACCCTAACCCTTTAGATACGGATATCAAGACTAGGAAGAAGTTTAAAAATTAAATTATAACTAAAACTTCATAAAATTCGTAACATATTGTAGATAGTAAATTTTCTATTTATAGTAAGTGTCTTATATGGCATGTGAATAACTCCTAAAGCCCAATGGATGAAGAGTTATAATCAAGCTAAAACTTATTATTTACCATCAATGTGATGGAATCTCACAAATTCGATGTGGGGTGGATAAGGTAGTTCATCCTACTCCAAAATTATATATGGTACATCGATTAACTCATTATGATTTGTGAGATATGCTTGTTATAAGGTTCTAATAGTCCTGATGACTTCTGCCATTATTAAGTTATCACAATGGAATTTTGAAGGCATTTGGACAGTGAACGACATAAGGTTCCGGAGTTGAGCGGTGGGTGACTCGACAATGACCCCCTAATTTCAACAACGAATGGTAGTGCTGTTACGAAAATGAGTTTGAGTTGACTGGGATGAGTTACATCTAACTTAGACAAGTCATCAGATGCATTGTACTTTGTTTTAGTTGATATGTAAGTTGGAGATTGGACCACTGAACTTAGGGCAGTGTACTTTTTGGGTTCATTGACTTTAGGGACAGTGGATCGATTTCAATGCTAGCAATTTAATTGCATGTTGTTGTCGTTGGTCTCCTAACAGAGTGGCCACATAGGGTCGCTGGTGTGATGTTGGCTGTTTTGATTGCTATGTGGGTGGGCCCCACTACATGGGGTTAACCAAAGACCTTCGGTCCACTTATATGATGATGATGATGAAGAATTGTTTGACTTTCAGCGCGCGCGCACACACACAAATATATATATGCACGACGATCAAGATTGCCCAAAATGCGGGCCCCACCATGGATATTTTACATGTCCATAAATCTCCCCAGTGACGTTTGACCGTTGAATTTGTAGAGCTGATCATGTTTCTTTCTGTGCTTCCTTAATTGATGGCCACCTATTGAATAGTCTCATCCACAAGGAAACCCTCAATTTGGAAGCAATATATTGACACGATTATATGCCACGTGGATGTGTATGATCCATGATACTAAGGGCTCGTTTGGATACTACCAAACAAGTAGTCTTTAAAATAATTTTTTTTAAAAAAAAAAACTTACAATTACTTTTTTTAAAATTAAGTTTAGTTATTAATAACAAGGACTTTTGTTTTTAATCTTTATTATTATTATTATTATTATTATTATTATTATTATTACCTTTCAACTTTCAAAAGTTCTTTATTTATTTTTTACTTGTGACACGGCAACTAACAAAATTTTCAATGAAATATGCTATTTGTGGCCATGAACGCTTCCATGAGACATGAATCATTCAGCCGATGGATGAGTAAATGATGAGATAGGTACATGATGCGGTGGGACTAACCATTGTTTACAAGGATGGTAAGCTCAAAAGGATCATTAGATCCTTGATCAATGCAAATTTCAACTCGCCAGTGAGGAACACAAGATCATCCCATCTATGAAAATTGTGTCATTTGAATTACAAGGGTCATTTTTTGTAAGTTGGTATGAAAAAATTTCCTTGGGTGTCATGAATTTTACAGTGTACCGACTAGTAAATCTTTTCTACATGTGTTGCATGCATGAGCTAACTAGGACCATTTATCTGGAGGGCCATCATGTGGATGAGCTAACTAGGACCATTGAACAATTGACAATTGACATGGTTTGAGCAAAAAACTGAGCAACAATCAAGAACCAACATTAAAAACACACCAGCGGGCACTACAACCAATGAACACTGCAAACTATTTACATATGGCCCATTAGATCAACAGTTCAAAACGAAGTTGGTACTTTCATTGAGTGGCCCACACATATGCATTGATGTGGGCAGTGGATCATCCTGATCTTTTGGACCACAGTTGAGTGCCACTAGGAGTCTAGATGGATGAATAGATGGGATCTCTACCCGTGCTATGTTGGCGCTACGTCACTTTGTAGATTTATAATTGACAAATTTATTGATACAAATTATGAACGACCCACATCCAAGGCGGGCCTCACAAGAGGGATGACCCACATCGTAGGTGGGGCCCACATGATGGACGGTCCATGAGCCCCATACAATGGACAGTCCATGATAAAGGTGGGATCCACATGATGGTTGGTGGATATTGAAGGTGGGCCCCACATGTGGGACAATAACATTGATGGTGGGCCCTATATGATGGATGACCAACATGAAAGGTGGGCTCTATATAATGGACGATGCACGTTGAAGGTCGGCCGCTAATGATGAATGACCCACATCTAAGGTGGGCCCTGCATGATGGATGGTCCACATCAAAGGTTGGCCCCTCATGGTCGACAGTGGATGTGAGGGGGACCAAGCATACTTAGAAATAAATACTAATGACGTTGGAACCTGAACATACTTTTTTACTTTTTGACAGAAAAGTATGTTGAGCATATTCATCTCCTTAATAAGGAGAAATCAAGACAAGTAACTTATGCCATAAGTAGCTGATTTAAAATAACTTATAATCCAAACTCCCTTAAGAGGGAGTACCTATGATTCCTTTATTACGGGTATTATAGTCATGAACCAGGGAGTTATTTGATATTTTGGTAGAGTGTGATGCTTGATAATACACACTTAAAAATTGCACACACGGCATGCATTAACTCAAATGCAGATTGGGTACTTCCCCTACCGTCCAAAGATTAGGATAGGGTGGGGCTGTAAGGGGTCACCATGATGTATGGATTTTATCCATATTGTCCATCCATTTTCCACGTCATTTTAGATTATAAACACAAAAATGAGGTAGATCCAAGATTCAAGTGGGCCACACCACAAGAAGCAGTGGTGCTAATAATCCCCACCATTGAAACCTTCTTAGGGCCTACTGTGATTTTTATTTGCCATCCAAACTACTCATAAGGTTATATAGACATGGATGAAGGGAAAACACAAGTATCAACTTGATCTAAAAACTTATGTAGCTTGGAGAAGTTTTCAAATATAAGCATTTAATCCCCATTGTGTGGTCCACTTGAACCTTGGATTTGCTTAATTTTAGGGCTTATAGCGTAAAATGACATGGCGAAATGGATCGATGATATGGATAAAATCCATACATCATGGTGACCCCTTAGAGCCCCTACCGGTCCTAAGCTATGGACAGGCTGGGTAGTACCTAAACTACGTCCCATTAACTCAAATTAAAATAATTTAACTGTGGAGCCTACGATCTCTAAGTCACATTGCCATGAGCAACCAAACGTTTGATTTGTGGACACTAGTTTGATGAGATATGAGCGTTGGATGTTTTCATTTCTAGCCATCTAATAAATGTTCTTCATTTTGATTATTGGATAATTAAAAAACGTATGATATGTGTTTCGTGATACATCTAAATTGAAATAATTTAAACTATTTGATTTGAATAACTTACATGCCATGTGCACAATTTCCTTTTAATTTTTAAACGGTTGTGAATTACTTGTAATGGGTATATAAAAAATTAGAGGTGTGCGTGAAATAATTATTTTATTATTTTCAATATGAGTCTTACACTGACACGAACACATTATGTTTTTTTCTGCATCATTTTTAGTGTATCTTTACATAATTCAATTAAACACAAGGCCACACGTGTTAATGAAGGTCTGCATTTGATTAACATGTGCGATTAGGATAGTGTGGGTATACCATATTCGTACTCGACTGAAGTTGGATTGAACATTGGTGCCCTGCGTTGAGATGAACCAATTAAGACTAAATTTGGGGACTCGGCTGCTCTCTCAACCACCGTTGAGACAATGATTAGGCATTTTTAGAAGGATAGGAGTTGGTCATTCCAAATTGATTCTTTTTGTCTTACATTTACCGACTTTTTTTTTCATCAGTAATTGTAGCCAATATATCTTTTGATAAAATAATGATGAATAGATTTAAAACTAAGGGATTAAAAATAATTCCAATTTTATTAATATGCAATTGATGCCTAGTACAATTGATGGAGAAATAAACTATAGAAAAGAAACAAAACAAAAAATAAATACCTGAATTGTCTGTATGGATAGACGATCGATATGGATGGTTAGCACTATATGACCAGGGTATGATATTCCAAGTAAAGCTTCGGTTGATTGGGATATGTGTAACGCCCTGGAATTCGGGGGTCGAGCATAACTCAGCTCCCGAGTTCCAAAACATCACTTATGCAACATATTTAATGATGAATATATGTTGACTGTATTAGTGCATAAGACATGGAATAGATTAAGCCAAAACACAAATATGATTCAGGGATAAGTAAATAAAGCAAGCGGAAGACTTATAGCAAAATATGTGTACAAGTGTAAATCCCTGAATTACATATACAAGCCAGATCGTATGAAAGTGTTATTTAACAAAATTATAAGTATCAAATTACATCATTTAAGTTCCCAAAAATAATCCCAGAGATCCCGCGCATCAGACCGAGGCTCGCTAGAACCCGTCTGAAAACTGCATATAGGAGAAGGCAGCCTCGTCGTCATCCAGCTCCCACTCTGCGTCAGACGTCGCATCCACATCTGTAACATCAGGGCCTAAGACAGAGTCTGGTGGGTGTTTAACACCGCCCCAGAAACGTGGGAGTGAGTGATCAACTCAGTGGAACAATAAGGCACTGGTTAACATGTTATCAGTTTAATCAAACAGTAATGATAAAGCAGGACAATTAAATAAATCCTAAGTATTCTTGTTAATGCAAGTATGAATGCGATATGATGCGTGCCCTCACGCGTACACCCTCAGCGTTTTCATCTTACGTTACGCATGACATCGCCTCAAAGTGCGCCATATCTACAAAGCACATGCAAATGTGGTGCATGGATATGATTACCAAGTTGTTATTAGTCCATTTCACACAACAGGATTGAGAAGTTAAGATACCTTCCTCGTATCACCATCCAAACAGTGATCCATACTAGGGTCGTCAATCCTAGACATCTCATACGATCATATATTTGAGGTCGTAGCAAAGGGCTCGTCACCAATCAATGCACGCCTTTCATGCCCTTCCTACCACAGATCGGCTCGTCACCTCCTTGCGGTATCCAGGTATGCTCGAGGTCACTACAAAGGGCTCGTCACCAATCAATGTAGGCCGACAGCACGAATATAGTGTCCCATACCACCATAATCGGCTCACGAGTTTAATTGCTCATTGGTCACTACGGGGAGGCTCGTCACCCCAGCGTAGGCCGACAGCTCGACCACGGTGTCCCATACCACTATGTCCGGCTCATGAGTCTTAGCGGATCAAGTACCATAGTTAATAGGATGTCACTGGTAAGTTCGGTACCCTAGATTCAAGCAGTAGCGTCCATACATGGTTAACATACATCGGACAATCGGGTTATTTGACGAACTCGACTAGCACGAGCGCACGTTGAGTTGAGCGACATAGAGTGCGCAAACACTCCGTATGGCCAAACCACTGCCGACAACTCTAATACGACTCGGGTTCGTCTAATACGTCTTACGTGGCGAAAGCAATCTCAACTACGAATATAGAGTCGATTACCGATTTTCTGGACTAAGGCATAGTCCCAAACACTTTACACTACTACAGATATTCATATGGAATGTAAAACAGTAATGGAACAACGACTTAAACCATGGTACATACGCATCTGAAGAATCTCAACTTAACATAAATGTAAGCATAGGAGATGCTTGAATTTAAATAACTTGGAATGTAACTGCATAAAGGAAATCATGCGCATCAATAGGAGTGTTGAGAATCACTTCTCAACGCCCACTACTAGTGTAATCAGTTACACTTAGGTCATTCATGCACTTCTACAAACACTTAGCATACATGGAACAACATACATGACGTATGTTGGAATACATGCACTTAGACAATTCCTGTTACCAAGGAGTTGTCATACATGCATCTAGCATACGTACATGACAAATAATCATGGCAAACACAAGTGCGTATTTCATACGTATACGGTACTTTATAAATACACATAGAATACACAAATCTCAATATAGCACATGCATATCAGGAAAGCAACGTAAACACAACATTTAGCATGTGAAATCTCATCTATAACAAGAATAAATTACTAACTGGGATTGAAAGCCTTGAAAACCATAACCTATACACTTAAAGTCCGCACCTTAAGCGAAGAAAGAACCACCGAACTGATTTAGACGAGTTGTCTTCGTCAACGGCGTTAGAATACTCTAAAACAAGGACAGAAATGAGATACAACAACACCAAGACTAATCTAAGCTCTACCACAGGTTAAGGTTAGGTTAACTTACCCTAAAAGAACTCAGAACCGTCAGAAGAACGATTCAAAGCGAAGGTTCAAAGATAAAGAAGAACGAGGAGGAATCCAAGGTGATTCACCAACTTATCTCTCTCACTTTCTCTCTCTTTTCCACTCTCTTTCCAAGCTAGGGTTAGAGAAAATCGTATGGAAAAGAGAGCTAGGGTTTAAGGACTATAAATAGGCCTTTTCTTGATGAAAATAACCCTAGGGACAAGGTATACTTAGGTTATAACCAAAGTAAGCCTTTCTCGATCCAACGAAGCACTTCTGGTGAGCCTATAACCACGAAAGGTCGGACTTAAGCTCCTTGACCATGGATCTAGGTCAAACAGAGTTTTCATACCGACCGGCTCTTCAGATCAGCCGTGGCGGACTACACTCAATTCAACGGTCACGGAAACTCGATCAGGTCCACAAGCACTAGGATATGCCTGGGCCAACTATCCTGATCAGAGGGTGAAATTGGGTCAGAATCCAACGGTCAGATAGCTTAAAATCGTCGCGCTAGCCGATTTCAATAAAAGCTTAATAAATTCCAACCGTTCTCACACTCTTCACTTCGAGCTCAAGCAAATCGACCCAGAACATCAGATGGACTTGATTTTTGAGGAGATGACCAATCCCAACTCGGTGACCGCAACAGCCTAAGATCATCGCCATCGGACTTTCGACGCGCGGTCTAGGTCCGATCCAGATCTTCCAAAAATTCCCCAGAACAACTGGATTTAGCGATGGATCCCAGGTTTCAGAGTAACGTAGCGCTCACTAATCTACACGTTTAGAGCCATGCAGATACAATTTAAAGTGATTGATGCGGATTTCACAAGCAATCGAGTAAAGCGCTAATTACCCCAAAAACAACTACTTAAGGAAAGATTAGCACAAAAATTCCAAGGTCGTTACAATATGACAACAGAAAGAAAGTCGTAGATATTTATTCTAATATTAAGCATACCATAGTGATGGCGTTGGATAGTAGCGATTTAAGCTAACATAAACCTTAGATGTTTTATAGTGTGGCCAGACAAAAGTGGATGGATTAAAAGATAAATTAAGATAAAAGTAGTGTTACACTATGTAGATAGATTGTATTCGGCGTGCCCTGGAGTTCTTCATCATGTCCTCCTTATATAGTTTTGGGGGCGACAAATCCTCACCGGATTTCCTTTTTGATCCATGATTCTTGACAATCACAATGCACGATTGTCCTCTGATCATTTCTACCTAGCTTAAGAAATATTCAAATGTCATAAACTGTTTTTAGATCTCTTATCATGACCGTAGAGATCCATAGATCTTACATGATTCCCATCTAATCTGATATTGATCTGATTCTCAAATCTTTGTAATTACTGCGATAGCAACCAATATTTTTGGGAAGATCTTACCTTTCGGAATGATTGTGAGAAATGACTTTACTTAGCACATTCAGATTTGTAATAAGATCCCTATCTTAGTGGATTTTTTATAAACTCTTCAAGCACACTGCCTTGATCACACATACCACATCAATTAGATCTATATGTTATTTGTTGCTTCATCTTTTCTAAATACGTGCATATGACCATGCACCATTTTATTTTTGGCAGATGATGTGTCGTAAGAGGATAAGAGATGAAAGATATTCTTAAATGCAAGTAAAATTTCATCATTATTAGGCATGTAGTCTTGACACATGGCAACTTCTTATAGATCCACAAAAGTATGCCAAAAATGAGTGTGAACAACACCCTAAAAGAGTATCAAAGTTTCCTCAAGAAAAATTCCTTCCTCCACAAGTATGGATTAGGTTTGTAATTCACATTCTTGTGGAAGTCCTTCCCACCCACAAGTGGGCACATATGTCAACGTAGAACACACATCAAAGATTTAATCTTTCCATTAAGCTTTTTAGATCTTTTAGCCTAAAAAACAGGTAACTTCACACTTTTGGTGGGCCATAGTATACAAACAGAATATATATATATGGATTGGATGGAAAGATCTTCGGCATGCTATTTCCATATTGACATGTTTGCATGAGGGATGATGGTAAGGCCCACACGCATTCAGATTTATAAAAGTAATGTAGGAAAGTTGGGCAAAAATGTGAAAGTCACTTAAACCTTCCTATAACTTCACCATGGGCTGCGCCGTTGGCATTTTAAGCAGCATTCATTAGTAGAAGTAGACATGAATGTGGGATGTACTACTACAATAGTTCACTACCATGTTTAACATGGTGGTTACTCATCCTCCTCACATGTGACATCATCGATATATCTATCTACACCGTTCAAATTTCAGGGCATATTATCCTGATGAAGCAATCCTGTCAATCCAATTGATGGCTATCAAAATCAATGGATAAAGTAAAATAACACTTAATCGTCCAAACTAAAAATCAATGGTTATTAGCATCTTCTCAGTGTAATTTTTTGCTTGTGCTCCATCAATGGTCAGGAAAGAAATTCTAACGGTCTGAATCATGGTATAACTAGCCATGTGTACGGTTGAAGAGTGAAATACCATAGAAGTCCAACACTCAATAATGCATACATGTTTGTTGAGTTAGTTTCAAGTCCATAGAGAATCCTAACACGAGTCAAAAAGGTCATCTTGAAGCTGAAATGTTTGAATTTTGGAAAGGATAGGGACGACCCTTTCTCTGTTTTTATTGCCGTGACGGAGAAAACGTTGAAAAGCAGGCCCATGCGGCATTTCGAGTATGCTTTTTTTAAGGGTAGGTAGTGACTCGTAATCGACGGTATCTGCCAGTTGAGTCTAAACAAATCAATAAAACAAAATGTGGGCCCACCTTGATTAGGTGGGCCGATTCGAGAAGATGCAATTGTCCAAAGACACCTATCTGTAGATTGCCCTGTTGAAAATTAATACAAACAAATGATCCTAGCCATTAATTTTTTCCTGTTGAACTTTCCTACCTGCCACTGTCATTTTCCGCAAGGCATTTGAACTCTGCTTTACTGATGTAGAGCAGGTTGTGGACACTTTCATGTCCAAGATGGACCAGAGTTGCTCAATCGGAGGCGAAAGTCATCAAGACCCCCAGAACCTTCAAAAAAGGATTATCTCACAAACCGGAATAAGCTACTGGATTACCACATATGATTTTGGGTAGAACGGGCTATTTTAGTCAACTAACCCGGCTATAAAGGGTTGCACACGCAGAATTTGCGATATTACATTATATCGACAATCGAATTCTATACTTATTTTTGTTTTTACTATTTTTAGTAAGTTTTAGTTTAATTATAACTTAACATTAAAAGTGTTTAGAAAAATTAGAAGAATAACGTGGTTAAGTTGCATAGGACACTTATTATAAATAGAAAATTTAATATTCAAAGTAAGTTGCGAATTCTAGGAGTTTTAGTTGTAGTTTGATTCTGAAATTTCTCTCATTGCTTAGTATTTTTATTTAGAGGGTTGTGAACTCGTTTATTTCATTAATCAATCAAATTGCAAATTTTATAGAATTTATTTTCTATTTTCCTTGCTTTTTACTTTTTTTTTTCTTTCTCTTTCTTGAAAAAGACGGTGATCGGCCTCATGCGTCATGTTCGTATGCGTAGAATAGTCTCTTTGATGTAATTTTTCAACTAATGGCCATCCATAATCACCTACAAGTGTTATTATTTAAATATCTTTCATTTAAATGTGATCTAACGGCTGAAAACACCTTGTACCACTTTTTGCAATGCAATCAGTTCTCAACTAAAAATATCACAATATCTTAGCTCTATCTATTGCGTCTATCCAGTTGCAATCCTCATCCTATGTGACTTCTTTAGCTTACTTAAGTCAAAGGACGAATCCTTTCTAGATTATGTCCGGTTTTCTATCATTTCTTTAATCATGGAATTAATTAACCATAGATATATTTTAGTTAGTGGTTGTATTACACATATTTCAAGTTAACGGCTACTTAAAAAACTACGACATTGCAGTGCATGGCTATGAAGCTAGTGCTACATTGGTTTTAAAAATAGAGATAGCTTTAAAACTATTATTACATAAGAAGCTAATGCGTAGACAGAGTTTAAAAGTGAAAATGTTGGATATGTATTGTAGAAAGTGGGATTATTTGTTCAATGGTTTGGATCCACTTAAAGGATGGATGCTTTGATCAAGTATATCGATGGATCCTACTAAAGTCATGGCCATATTAAAAACATGCAAAGATCTAATTCATTCCTTTATGACGAAATTATTAGGCTTGGAAACCTTTACTTTGGAATCATTAATAAAGAGTTTAGATGAATTTTAAAAATAAATAAATAATGCCTTTACCACACTTTAAATAAATATTGATTGGGCTATACACGTGGGAATAATTCTTTCTATTCCCTAGCTTTATTTAAAGGTGTAAGGCACTTGAGATTTATCTTACGGGTCATTGGGCACCATGGATTTGAGGGGATTTTAAATCCACCGGTTGGTTGGCATCATAAAGTAAATGAGGTTTCAAATTCCCTCAAAGATGGTGTTTCATGTATGATTCTTTCTAAGAGTTGCATGTGTAACATGTGTACCACTGGATTATTATTCTATTCTGTATGTGACCCACTAATGATGTCCTAAAACTATAAGATTATCAATTGAATTACTATAATTACTTTAATATGATGACTAGCATCATCCAAACATTGTCCATATAAATTAATGGTTAAAAATCATTGGTTAATTACTCGGACATGATTTAGTGCTTGTGGCTCATCCAAGATTTGGAATTTCATCATTTTCGGGCAAAGCATATATTTCACCGGGTCTATTGCAACGATTGTGTTAAACATTACATATGTTCATTAATTAGAGATATTAAAGTTGATTTAGTAATTAAATTCAAGCCTCTATAAATCTGCCATGTATAGAGGCTTGAATTAAAGTTGATTCTTAATCTAGGGTGTCAAACACGAGGATTTCAAATCCACACTCTCAAATGTGCCCTTCCTTAGTTAAGTAATTTTCTCCTGTAACTTTTCAAATAAATATATAATTTTAATCTAATTATTTTGATTTTAATAATCAATGCAGATCAATCTCCAATTGAAAAATGATATATAGGATACAAAACATATTGTGTTATTTGCATAACTTTTTTCCTTTACTTTTATTTTCTACGACTTGTTTGGTTCACTATATTTCATAAGATATCATGGAAATATAAACCAAATTAGATCGGCCAATCATGAAATTTCATGATATCGCAAACCAAACGCACACTTAATGGAAAGCTATGAAAAGCTACAATAATACAAGTTCCTACAAGTTGATTAAGTGACTAACTCGATCCCCTGCCATTCAAAAAATGTCTTGGTTGAACTTTGATTGGGTTGTCCACATCCCAACATATATGGGCCCACCAACGGTGATCAGAACCACTCATCGCTTGGAATCCACTGTTTGGTCAAAATTTGCTAATGACCTGACACTCATAACTGCCCAAATAATGTGCTTGAGTAAGGTGACTGTGGACCGTTGACTCTATTATTTTCAATTGGATTTATGTGAGGGGCCCACAGTATCCGGTAATCAATTGGATTGTTGCACTGTAAGTCATCCATTTTGGGGCCCATCGAATTCATGATTTTGAATCCTAGGTGGGCCCATGTGGGGTGAATGTACTGCAAACCACAAAACTAGTGCATGTTACTTGACTTTATGGTGGATATACTGATCACCTACAGGCAAGGTGGTACTGCAGCTTGTGGTACCATGGTACCTTTTCTATCAACTTGCCATTTGTACCAGACATCAGTACCATCAAAGAGGTACGTCCCAGGTGAAGATCTTCAGGAAAAAAAAACTCAAAATGGTGCACTGATCAGTTGGGCCACACCATTGGAAGTAATGGACAGACCATGGTCTGACTCAAGATACAGGTGCAGACCAGCTAGTGATCCGATCATCCTGATTTGATCTTCATGGTGGGGCTTACACGTTTTCATTGCACTGATTTACATATAAACACCAAGGTGAGCCCTACAAAAACTAATGGTGAGTGCTTCATCTCAACGCTTTCATATGATGTGGCCTACTTGACCATTGGATTATCATGATTTTTAGTATCAACAGTTAGAATAGGTCATCTCACATGATGGACGGAGTAGATCGGAAGAAAGTTCTACCGAAGTAGATCCTGGTCTGCGAAAGTAACCCTAGTAGGTACCTTGAGCCAGGTACGCAAGTTTCCATCTTTTCACGGTAGCGACCATCGTTTCTCTCGGACGCGGATTGCGGAGTGTAGCACACAGCACCGTAGTCAGAACTGGGTACTGCTGGAAAATCTTGGCCCCATCGTGGTGTAAGTGTTTTATCCACACTGTCCATCCATTTTCTCATCTCATTTTATAATATTAGATCAAAATTGAGGGACATTCGAATCTTTGTTGGACCACCCCACATGAAACAATGAAGATTTGAGCTCCCACCACTAAAAGCTTCCTACAGCCCACTGTAATGTTTATTTGCCATCAGACCTATTGATTAAGTCACAATAACCCTGATGAAGGGAAGCACACATATAAGCTTGAGCCAAAATTTTTGTACCTCCCAGAAAGGTTTTAGTGGTAGGCGTTCAATCACCAGCGTTTCTTATGTTATGGTCTATGTGAGATTTGAATCATGCCCTAAATGAGCTTAAAAGGATAGACGGCGTCGATATAGCACATACATCATGCTCGGGCCCACATAGCTTTTGTGGAAGCACAGAGTGCCGTAGTCGGTGTGTGCTACAACGTGCAAACCGGGTCCATTACAGACCGGAGCGGATTGCGTGCGGCCCGTCCTCTCTCAGGACGGTGCAGCCGTTACATACTGTATGTATTCTCCACGCCTTCCATCTGTCTTTCCGTATCATTTTAGGTGATGAGCCAAAATAAAAATACAGATATCAAGTGGAATATAAAATAGGAAACCTTGGTGAGTGAACTACCCACCGTTAAAAAATTCCTAAGTTACACGTTATACATATTATGGGTAAAAATGGTTTGATCATCCATGGCTGTCAGCTTAGACTCATGAGCACATGCTCTCACACCAAATGGCTCCTAAACAACAATCTCATATCACTCTGGATTAGGGTAGACTTTACATTTCCGATCCTAGTCCTAGCTGCCTAACATTTTCAAACATCAACCAAGCTTATCCGTCCAACCTTCGGCCAAGCTTATCTGTAATCTCCAAAAGATGTCCGAATGCATACAACCAGAAGATTGATGGGCTTGGCGAAATCAAGGGGACAATTCGTCAAGAACGGTAAATGTCATCGGGGAGATAGGTCCACTCCTTATGCTCGGAGCATAGACAGATCGAGATACATGCAAAGTTGACCAGGGACTATCAGTGTGGAAACATGTTCTGAACCGATCATTGAGATTTGCCCGATCCGTCAATGTCTTGGCTCAGCTCGGCTTCATCTCAAGTGAATGAGGGTTCAACTCAGGTCGGCCTTGACCACCTATTGCATGATTCTAGGATTAGCTATGTCAACACTTATTTTTTACATAAATCTCGTGTAACGGTTTAGAAACTTACGCAAAGATTATGCCTAAGATCAAGAATTGACTCTAGCCTGCCTACATTATAAATAAGGGGTCCATATACATAAAAATTTATACAAAATCTCACACACAAAACCCTTTGATACTATCAGACTTAGATTCCCAGCCTAATTTTGACTTGAGATGGTCCCCTACTTACCGTTTGTCTAAGGTCTAGTGGGTCAACCACTAGGAATCAGATTTTTGCATCAACAATTCACAATCGAGATGAAGGGAAAAAATAAATATGAGCTTGATCCAAAGCTTTTGCGGCTCATTTAGTCGGTTACTACCGTTTCCTATGGTATGGCCTACATGATAATATTATCTGCTTCAATTTTAGGCTTACGCCTTGAGATAACCTTAGGGCCTGTTTGGCCGGCAGGATTAGATGGGCTTAGGCAGGATGGAATTGCAACTGGTCCTGTGCCAATTCCACCTTATGTTTGGAAGAGTGGAAAAGCCTAGAAGTGGGATAGATGGAATCGTATCGGGTCCTGTGCTAACATCACTCAATGTTAGCAAGTTGTGTAGGTCCCACCATGATGTGTGGGCTATATCCACACCGTCCACCCATTTTTCGAGATCATTTTAGAGCATGGGCTAAAAAATCAGGTAGATCTAAAGCTCAAGTGGACCCCACCATAGAAAGCAATGGGGATTGAATACTTATCGTTGAAAACTTCTTTAGGGCCACATAAGTTTTGGATCCGCCTCATTTTTAGGCCCATGCCATAAAATGAGGTTACAAAACAAATGAACGGTTTAAATATAACACATGTGTGTTATTGTCAATAGTTTCAAATGATGGTGGGTATATCCTTTCAATATACCACCGTATTACAAACCAAAAAGGGAATTAAGCTCATCCCACAGTAACAGGGAACAGTCCCCGCCATGTGTAACAATGATGTTTTTTGAATCCTATCCCACCCATTACCGTGGGATCGGTCCGGCCAAACAGGCCCTTAAAAAAACGGATTGACCGAGTGGATATTGAGTACATACGCCAAGGTGGGCCCGACGTTAAGGGCCGCACGTCTTGGGAGAGGTCTGAACAGTTCTGATCATGATGAGGTGGGCCATACTTATGCGAAATAAATGGACGGTGAAGAGAAATGGACTAAGCTGGTGTCAGACAGGGCAAGGCATCTACTCCGTGGTCCTGCATATGAGCTTCCGGCCAAAAGCACACGTGTGCGAAGGCTGCAAGTGGGAGATATGACGACTTGATGATGAGCTGCAACTGACTGCTTTTTCCACCTTTGAAGTGGGCAGCATATAATGGAAGGCTGATATGACAGACTACATTGACTTTTCAACCGCCCCAAGGTTCTGCCCGGAATTAAATTATCTGCTCCTGCGCCTGAGGACGTCTACAGTGCCCTGTTGTACTCTGCTCCGTCCTCCCTGTCAGCAAATATGCAGTCCGCTGGAAGCGGGCGGATTGCGTGGTGTGCCACACACCACCGACCCTGGTGGTGTGTTGACGTCATCAAGTTAAGTAGGCCGAAAGTGATGTGTGTGTTATATCAACACCGTCCATCCATTTTTAGAGATCATTTTAAGAGATGCGTTAAAAAAATGAGACAGATCTATGAATCAAGTGGACCACACCAACAATAGGAAAAATGATGTTCACCGTTGAAATCTTTCACCATGATATTTATTTGCCATCCAGGTTGTTCATAAAATATTAGTAGTCCGAGTGCATGGTTATATGTGCTGTGAGAGCCTATTAAATGAAAATAAATAAAAACTTGTTCATAAGTTAGACATACCAAAACTTCCATGGCTCTCAAAAGTTTTTAATAATAGAAGTTCAATCATTTACTTAAGTTTGGATCTGGCTCATTTTTTTAACTCATGCGTTAAAATAACATTAAAGAATGAATGGACATGGTAGATAAGACATATAAATCTCAGCGAGGCTCACATAACTCAGTGACATCAACACTTACTAGGTTGGTGTAAGGATCTTGATGGGTTGAATCTCGATCGGATCCGGCTGGATCGGCCTCCAAGTTCGAAATCTGTGACCCAATTCAGAATTAGATTGGATTTGACTCGGATCGAAAATATGATATTCATATCCAATCCACTTATGAAAAGTCGGATCTATTTCCGATTCAAAAATCTAATATCAATCGGATTTGAGTTGGATCTAGTCCAAATCCACCACATTACAAATATGAAAATATATAAAATAATATATTTAATTTAGTAATAAAATGGTGTAATTTAAATATTTTTAATTTAAATTACATAGAAGTTAGAGTTTTAAAGTGCATAAGTTGAACCACCAGATAAAATTAACCACCATGGAAGTTGAAACGGTTGAGAACTTGAAACATGTAATGGTGGGAATCCGATTGAATCTTACCACTAGATTCGGATCTCACTCAAATATAATTCAGATTTATTTTTATAAACTTAAATTTGATTCATTTAATTAATCGGACTTATTTTAATATCTAACTCTACATTATATGGTTGTGAAGTGAAGAGCACACCAAGCAATCCGCTTCCTAGTCAGCTGACACCAAAATTTCTTATATGTGAGGCCCAGTGTTATGTGATTCAGACCGTGCACGCGGTGACTCATGGCGCAATATCATCATTTGAAGATCCAGATCTTTCTTCGATTATTTGGACCGGAATCCACTACACACCTCACGTAAATCAACAAGCTTTATGGGGGCATCATGTACGTAAAATCCAATCCATCCATTGGGTACCAGAGAAAGTAGAAAAATCAGCCTGATACAAATATCAGGCAGAAAATGCGATGTGCACTCAAAGGTTTTGTAGAAGTAGTTTTACATTCTTCCCATTGGTTCGGACAATTATAACTTTTTACGGGGCTGATCTTTCTACGTACTTTTCAACTAATAGTTCTCACCCCATGGACGGAGTGGATTTACATATAAATCATAGTGGGCCCCACAGAGCTTGGGTATTTTATGCAGTGTATAAAACATAATGGCCGGAGGCTGTTCCGGTACGGATTATTTTCTGGCCATGCCGACGATTGCTGTATTCCCGACCCGAAGCCCAGTAGTTCGGTGATCCAGACCGTTGATTTTGTGTGACGTGAAAATCTTCCTTTGATTACCGCACTAATTTTTCTGGTGAACATAGGATTTTGATTTATTTTAACCTAATCTGTCTAATTGTAGACCACTGATCTTCCAATCCAGGAGCTTCTAAGGTCCCAATCCATCAAGAGATCGGATCACTGATGCTGCGAGCGGACATGCCCCAAATGCCGCAGCAGCGGAAATCGGATTGTCTACTAAGTTACTCAGAATACTTTTTATGGAACTGACTAAACTCTGTTGGGCCCACCTAAATATATGTGGTTTTTCTACGGTGTCCATCCAATTTTCCAGTTTATTTTAGTGGAGCTCAGATCACACCACACGAAACAGTGGGAATTATGAATTTCTACAGTTGAAACTTTCATAGGTCTACAGTGATGTGTATTTGTCATCTACCCTGTTAATAATATCATTGAGATACGGAGCAAAGGAAGACACGGATATCAGCTTGATTCAAAACCACTGTTTCTTGTAGTGCGGTCCACTTGAGCTTTGGATATGTCTCATTTTTCAGCAGGAGCGCTAACATTATCTAGTAAAATGGATGTACTCATCGCATAAAACAGAAAAATCTAGACAAAAATCACAGTGGACCCCACAGAGTTTACTCAGGATACAATCCACTTCCTTGGCAGAGTAGTCCAGAAGACCCTGTGATTCCTCTCCCGACTGATAGGACCTGATGTCGTGAGACCATGCCCCAAAAGTCTCTATAAGTGGAAGATCCTAATTCTTTCGTCAGCGGCCAAATGGCCAAGAGGCTGGACGGTTAGGGTCTTCCAATCTTGATTTTTTTGTTTTTGTTTTTGTTTTAAGCAGGGTCCATCCATGGCTATGTCCATCAGTCAAATGTTACGAATCAAAGGATGGGACCGCATGCATGCAGTGGACCTCAGATCCCTCGGCAACTTGGACGTGGATCGTGTAGTTGGTAGCTTACCAAGCTATAGATTCTCTGTGGGCTCACTGTGATGGATGTATTTTATCCACACCTATCCATTTTTTTCAGCTCATTTAAGGAAATAAGCGCTAAATTGAAGCATATCCAAAGCCCAAGTGGACCAAACCACAGAAAACAGTTGAATACCAACGACCACAGTTGAAACATACCTTGGGTCCACATTGAAATTTATTTGTTATCCAACCTGCTCACAAGGTCACAAAGGCCTGGATGAAGGTTAATCACAAATATCAGCTTGATCCTAAACCTTCTATGACCCAAAGTAGTTTTCAAGGTAGGTGTGTGTGGTCCACTTGAGCTCTTGGATATACTTCAATTTTAGGCACTCGCCGTAAAATGACATGAAAAAACGGATGGACGGCATATATAAAATACTTACATTAGGTGGGCCCGCAGAGAATTCACACGGAGCTCCACACTGCACAAATCCGCGTCCCCGCTAAAACGTGGTGAGCTCCTCGCTGCACAATCCGCGTCCCCGCACTCCCGCAGCTTATCCTCAGCGGCCACCCAAGCTGACCAAGCGCAACATTCTTCGGGTGCGCGGGTCCACACATGTGACATGACATGCCTACTCCCCTACACGTGTCCCTCGAGAATCTCATAAAGTGGACTGCGGAAAAGTCGACCGCGTACGTACGTACTTTTGGAACTCGCTTTTTGCACGTGCAAACATGGAACACGCGAGATATATCCAGGCCGCCCATCAGGTGGATCAGACACCGCTACATCTTGGCCCAAAATCATTCTGCTCTGCCCATCAGTTACTGCGACACAAACAAGAGAAATAAAGCAACGGTTCATATTCAGTGTACACGTGTGACTTGCATTATGAGTGGACCGTCTGATTTCTGGGCCAGAGCATGTTCGTGTGGAGCTCCGAGTCACTTGTGTCCAGTTGGCACGTGTGGCACTAAAGCCTCCCTCCATCTCCCACGATTGCTCTTGATGTGGCAAGTGGGTCACGTCCATCGATGGCCGTTCTTTAAAATGAATCCAATCCGACGATCTTATTCATACGGACGTTGTCCTTTAAATGTACGTTCGAGATGAAAATGGATTTGACGGGAAAAACTGATGGATGGATGGGATCGTCCACTCGGTGCAATTTTCAACTAACCGCCAGCTACACAGAGGAACCACTAGATGGAGATCCTGTATCCAACCCAATGTGCTTAAATCAATGGACCATAACGTGGATGGCTCACCTACCTCCGAAACATCACACTTTTAAAACAGTCTTAACCACTCAACCTGATTTATTATTTTTATAATCTTATCCATTGCTGACAAGTCATAAGATCGGATGGCTGAGATGGTTTGATTTTTCTTGAATGGGGCCCATCGTATAAAATAAACGGACACATTCTATTGAAGTCGAGTGGTAGGTAACAAGTGGGGGTACACCACGACAGCTAGTGCGCACACGTAGGCGTTGATTATTTTTGGCATTGTTATAGTAGTAAGTAGGTAATAATGAGTAGATTAGAATCTTGGGAATGGAGGGTGGAGAATATAGATCGCATCTGCTTTTATTATGGATCGCTCCATTTTTCGTCCTCTTTGGGCGGTCGACACTCGATGGACCGCCTTGGTGGGTTCACGTGTTTTTTAGGGCCAGTCAACTCCTCTCAATCATTGAGGTTTCTAGCGCACTAAAGCTAGCCGACCAACGACACGAATTTCCAGTAACAGTTAGGTGTAAGGAATCCGTGCAACACAAAACTCAGATGCGGCCAACCGTGATGTGTGACTCACACTCACTCCATCTATCATCTGAGACATGCAACGAGAGTACGTGAGTTATCCCTTCATCTCATCAAAGGGTTGGGTGGGGTATAAACATGTTACTATGTTAGTGATGGGCATTTTATCTCCAATGTTTACTGCATGCAGTGGCTCACTTGAGTTTTGGACCGCTTTTTAACGTAAGCTTGCATGGACGATGGATGAATCGGATGTTGTTATATTTTATAAGTAAAAATAAAAAATAAAAAATTTATTGATTTTTATAAAGTAAATAAAATATTATATATATATATAATAATAATAATAATAATTAAATTAGTAGTAAGAAATAGGGCTATACATGAACCGAACCTTCTCGAGTAACTCACTAAACACGCTTGGTTAAAGCTCCACTCAACTTGGCTTGAAATTGAGTTCAGGATGAGGTGAGCTAATTTTTTTGTACTTGAAAAAATTGGAGTCAATTCCAAGGTTGACTCAACTCTACCTGGTCTTAGGCTTGAACCCGGCTTAGATTGGCTTGGTTCAATATATTAGAATGATTTAACCAGGTATATAAATATTTTACTGAGTAGAATACCAAATTTCATTAGGATTGGGAGATGATATAATGAACCATCAATACTGATCAAACATAAAATTTTTATATCTAGCCAACCATTGAAAACAAAAAAAAATTGTTACCTCACCTCTTCGAAATCCCTGATAATTTCAAAGGTAGTGGATATAGAACATAGAAACTGTATTTAGAATCATAGAGGGTAGGACGCTCACATGGTTATCCCTAAGACATAACCCTAATCTAACATAGGAGTTTAGGCCTAGGAAATTGCTTCGAATGTGCACCAGATATCTAGAAAATTAGGTACCAAATTACAATTTGTTCCGACACATGAATCGATACATAGATTATTAAAACTTGATGATAGAAATATTTTTAAGGTAAGTAGAACGATATGATTCTAGTCTAGTCAAGTTGGTATATGCATTCATCCGATCAGAGTGGTACAACGGAAACGGGACAGGTTCATTGCCCACTGGCCCAAGATCGATGGGAAGTGATCCAGATTATACGTAAAGTTAGATCATTAAGTAGGATCTGAATGACCATAATGAACTCATCAAATGGAAACAATTATGATTCAATAACCGGACTAAGCCATACAAGTAGATCAGATCACTAAAAATAGGCCTAATAATGGGTACAAGTTGAATCGCTAAGTGGGGTCAGCTTATTCACAAATGGGCTTGTTAAATACAAACTTAATAGAAACCTTAGTCAATTTTGTGAATGAAATTATTTTTAAGGTGGGTAGATTGTAATGCCCTGAAATTTTGTCAACTTGAAAACTAGATGTTCTTGGGTGTTCACACTCTAAGTATAAGGTTGTGATGTAGTAATAAACTTGGTGAGAGCGAGTTTATTACGATAAAATAAAATCTAAATCAGGTAAAAGGAATGGAATAATTGTGAATAGATTAACTAAAAACTAATAAAAATAAAGGTGAGAACTAGGGTGCCAAAGATCCACTTGTAGCAATTGGGAAGCTACCTTGCATTGATTCAATGACACAAATAGAATCAGAGTCCTATCCTATCTAATTTGTAGGAAGAGATTTGTCAGATCTCTGAACTTCTCATGGATCTAATCATTAATAAATAAGAGTGGTGAAGATTTAAAAGTGATCCCGTCACCTAACCATGCCCAGGAGACTATGGCAAACAACAACAATTTACTAAACCCACAACCAATCATAAGAGAATTGTGAAAATTAGGAAGGATTCCGTCACCCAACCATGCCCATGAGATGATGGTGAACAACAAAGTTCCCAAGTTCAGAATCCCAATACATGAAAAGAGAATATCTCAAGCTATCGCAGATCCATTGTAATTTGCGTCACAACAAATTATTAAAAACTAAAAATATTCCTTAGAATTAAACTAGAATGTAAAAGAATTCAAACTAAAGAGTTCAAAAAAATAAGAATCAAAACTAAGCAAACATCCCAACCACGTTACAAGCTTCACCTCTTAGCCCTAGCTAAGAGGTTTAGCATGTCATAGACATGCTAAAATCTCTTAAATAAAAGCATAAAATAAATTAAGGAAAAGAAAAACCAAAGAAGGATGAAGGAGAATTTGTTGCCGGCCCACTCCACGTCCTAGCCTCCACGGCTGCCCAAGATCTAAGGATGGATTTTCTTTCTCTTTCTTCTATAGGTGCTATAGTCGGTCGGCTGGGAGTCGGTGCTACATGAAGCGGTGGAAAACTTCCGGGAGTCTTTACGCACAAAGGCAGTTGCGCAGCAACATGCGCAGGAGAAAACCCACCAACTCGTCGTTTGACTTAGATTTTCGGGGCAATGAACATGTTTTGATTCGGAATTTCTCCATGGTTAGGGTCAGCTGGGGCCTGGGCGTCATCTGTACGGTTTAGATCATCAAAAAGAGCAATGAAAGTGGCCCACAACTCCCCCGAATTTTTGGATTTCCCGGACGCAGGGGCTGCGTAAACAGAGTACGCTGTGATGCTCGGTGGGCCCCTGATCAGCACGTGAAGAAAAATCCACTCCGTTAATTTAATTCCTGGAGACAAATAAGTCGGGTAGGAGTGGTTTTTATCTGATTTTGGTGTGGTCCACTGTATCAAACCAACTCACCGTTAATCTTGCTTTTTTCGACGATCCATGTGAATACACTTGGATGGGGCCAAAAAACCACCTAGACGAGGGTCACTCCTACCCCATAAACACAATGGACGGTCAAGATCATAACAATACATGATGGGCGGGACCCACAACCAAAAACCGGACGGCGTGCGTTAGACGCTGTTGGAAAATCTGTTTTTTGTGAGAAATCCTCGGTCAGTGCCTGCTGACGGAGTTCTTGAATTGTGATGCACGGCTGGACCACGTGCACTGTGTACACGTTCTTCAAGAGTAGGGTCCACTGAGATGTATTCGTGAAATCGGCTCCGTCTAACCTGTTTTCCATATAATTTAAAGGGTTGATATCAAAATCGAAGCATTTCCAGATACTAGGGCGATCCCCAAATCAGGATTTTATGGACTGATCTGTCTGTTGGGCCACTTTCATAAGGATCAAATAGTTAAAATTTTAGGTGTATGGTTAATTTATGGTCCTCAGGCCATATATGAAGTTTTGAGCCAAACGGATGATAGGAACCCTGTGATCTTGTATTCTAGACGATTTTCAGGCCACTTGAGCTTCAGTTCTCTATTTTCTCGGATCTCTGGCTTGTGAATCCATCGATTTCGGTCCTTTGGGGTCCATCCTTTGCCTTGGTGAATTTTGAGCGTTAAATCCATGCTTTTAGTGTCCAAGCACGTAAATATACCTTGCAGCATAAATACAGTTAAATTGGGCCGTTAAACAGTACCATATTCGTAAATCCAGACAATAACTGGGGTCTGATATGCAATATTTGACCCTCATCATTGGGCATTACTTTTGATTTCTCGATTTGGGTGCAAGTCTGTGTCTGTATTTGTACATGTTTGGGAGAAAAATGAATGGTTTTGGGTCCACCAAAACTGCCCAACTGAGTGGAAGTGTAAAGTTTGTGACCTAGACAGAACTCGATGATCCCAACTTGAAAAATGGAGATTTCATTAGTTTTCGGAGTATCCAGCAATGTAGGAAATCCAATAAATTAGGGACATAAACTTTAGGACTAAAATTCCCAGTTTGATGCGTTGGAACTCGAAAGCTTGAAATGGGAACATTGGGTCAAATTTTTCATGTTGTGCAAATTTGAACGTAGCAATTTGAGTGTTAGGATTGCCTTGGTCAATGTGATCAATTATGTAGGGTTGTGATTCATTCACAATCGCCCGAAAAACCACTTCGGTGGGTAGTCAGAATCAATAAGAGATTAACTTTGAGAGTGAAGCGCATGAAAATTTAAAATTTTCAATAAAAATATGAAAAAGGGTAATCACAATCGACTGTGAAGTGTGCGCGGTTGAACCTGAATGGAACAACAGCCTACTACCAACCTTGGATGAACACGAGCAACCGTGCTCCATTAAATAACAAGTCACGGTTGGCCTTGCAATTCTGGCCCTAAAATTATGTAAATTAAGTTTCGACCTCCGTTTAGACAACATAAGTGTGCTAACTTCAATTATTTATTTATTTTTATACAACTCTGATTGAGGTAATTCAAAAGCAAGATTAAAGCTTGATGAGTGTAATTTCATGCAAATGATAAAATTTTGAAAATATTTTATAAAGTTGAAATGGAAAGAAATTTGGAGGGGCTAAAGTAGACTTAATCACGAATTATCAAAAAATTTATTAAAATAATTCATTAACTAAAAGTGCCAAAAATATTACAATCAATAGACCTATTGAAACTGAAAATTTCTCCAATCTCATGTCACCAATGGGCCAGATATATCTTTTTAATTTTAGAGTTCTAATATTCAGTGTCTTCTTAGGAATTTCTTTTAATCATATCAGGAATCATTTTGTGTGACTAAATTAAGATTTTCTATTCTTAGTGTATCTTACTATTTTGGATAATTTCTAGTTTACTCGAATTATGACTCTTAATTAGGGTGATTAGGACCAAATCATCATTTTCGTTAATTACGAATAGGCCGCACTATGAATTTATCTAATTCATATCCTAATCACTATATACTAGAAATGTCGTTGCTAAACTTATTCCAGAAATACCCAAATTAATCAAACGAGATATAGACCGCTCGTTAGTGGTCCCCTAAACCCAAAACTATAAAAAACGCCTGCCTTATTGGGCTTGACGTCGATCACAGATATTGAGCCGAGGCAGCATGTGGAATCGCTCAATTTAGAGCCGAAAGGCAAGAAATGTATTGTGTAAGGTTGGACTAAAGTTGGGAACTCAAGTTAATTGTCCACATTCAAGTTTTTTCAAAGTTGTAACTTTTGGGTTGTCAGATCGCAACCAAACTTATGACGCTAACATAGAGTATTGTCTTACACACATCCGTATAGCCGCGACCTCGATTGATGAGCGGTAACCATTGAACTGACTTTTAATTATAACCATTGATCGATGTATCCGATTTGTGGGGCAATCAAAGTCTTACATAGATCACCACCAAGGACAAGTATCTTATGGTATAAATTGACCTGTAGACCCTACATAGGGCCCCACAAGTAAGAACAACCTTACATAATGTTGTAATAGTAAGTACCTATGCATTAGGGTCATTTGCACAACATCTGGGACTATAAATACCTATTTATTTCACTCCCCCTTACCCTATACGAATTTGTGCTAACAAATGAGAGAAAATGGAGAAAGAGGAAGAGAATAAGAGTGTGTGAGAGAGAAAAATAACTTCTTAGTGTTACTTTCACTAGATTTCTTTTTATAAAAACCCTTAGAGCTACTGTTTGTGCCTCAGAATCTACTTCCACTCACAATTAGATGTAAGTGAAGCATCCTATTTTTTTAACGACCCAGCCCTTACTGTACCGATATTGTCCACTTTAGCCAAAGCCTCACAGTTTTGGTTATGGGGTTTTCCCTAAAAAGCCCCGTTACAGGAAAGGGTGGAGTTAGACTTATAGCCAGGATTTTGAGGTTTCATCCATCAGATGTGGGACGAAGCCAAGGCTCCAACCAATTATTAGTGATATTTTCAAATAACCCACAAGTTGAACCTTCGCCTGAATGTTGAACCCTCGTGGACAACAACTGATTAACTAGGGCATTATAATTCCCCGCCTTTAGGACAAAGCCGCCCTCGGCAGGGTGTTGCTGTTAGTTGGACTGTACTAATTCATACATGTGTTTAATTGGTATATCTTTGAGTGGTATTGAATTTTATTGTGATGATGCTTATGTAGTTGTTAAATCTGAATTATTGTTATGGTGGATCAAGCTCCATAAATTATTTAAATAAGTGGATGACCTACTTTGAGGTGGCTATCCGAGAGTTATATGGCTAACCGAAATTGAACATAGACGATCGATAGTAATCGAAACTACACAGAATACCTTGTAGTTAATGTAAGGATCAATCATTCTTATGCTTGGCGACTGTATAACATTTGATAGAATCTGTAATACCACTATTACCATTGATTTAAGTCTACTCATAACGATTGATGCTTTATAATCGTACAATGACTCATATGCAGAGTATGGTAGTATGAGACATCATGTTCGAGCTGAGGACCTATGTTGGGGTGATGAGCCTCCCTATAGTGATCAATGAGCCTTAATGGAGGTGATAGATTATTGTTTGAATGACCTCCATCAAATACCTACTGATGACTGGTGTTAGAGTACCGTTCGAATGGCCCAAGAATAAATGAAATTGGGTGAAGAGAAATTTTCTTTGTATTGATTTAGTTTTGAGTGACAAGCCGCATCTCTAAATTGATTATTCATACTCAGTATTTGTTACATACTATTGGGCATCATATCGTACCTTTGGAATGATTGATTAATGAGATATAGGTAGGGGTCTACACGAGTTAAACCGAGTCGAGCCGGCCTCACTCGACTCGACTCGGCCACTAGCTGACCACAGCTCGAACTCTGCTCAGCTTGATCCTCGAGCCTAACAGGCCAACTCGGCTCGGTTCGGTCAGCAGCTCGGGCCAGTTCGATCCCAATTTGAGCCAAGATCGAGCCGAGTTCGCCTATGCAGCATATTCGCAAACACATAGATTGCACCTTCAAATTCTCACTGAATGTAAAACACTAGTAGGGATTTTACAATTATTTCATGTAACACCTTGTAAGCAACATCAAAATCAAGAAAAAAAAAAGGATTTGTTTGATGAAACATACCTTCTAACCACCGGCTGACACTTTGTTGAGTCATTTCATCAAACACTTGGTAAGCAACATCAGAGTATATCCATTGCTTTGTTTTCTGTTTTACATTTACTTCAATTACACAGATTCATTTATGGAAACTTCTGCTGAAACATCAGAGAATATCCATTTCTTATTATTTTTCTGTTATTTTATTTATACTACCTAACCGAGTCGATTCAAGTCGGGCCGAGTTCGAGCTATATATCGAACTGAGTCAAGTCGAGCTAAGGCCAGCTCGAACTTATTTTTGAGCTTTAAAAACCAACTCTATACGGATTGAACTCAGCTTTGAATCGAGCCGATTTGAGCTTCTTTGAACTGAGTTGAGCGAGTTGATTGAGCTAGCTCGATTCGTGTACACCCCTAGATATAGCGGGTGATGCCTTAATTTAGTTTAATGGGCACTGGTGAGGAGCCGTTACGTGTCGTAATGAGACACATGATTCGAATAATGACTCGTGATATAATAACGGTATCCTAGCTTCGCCAACCTATTATATGAAGTAGGATTAATAACCATTTGGTTAATCATGCATATCCTAAGATAGGTGGTTGAAAAATGTGTTGGAGTCACTTGATGAGGGAGTGCTGACGTTCTACGAAATATGCATTGAAATCACTTATTGAGGGAGTGTTGGATTGTGAGTATCATGCATCATCTCATTATTGCATTAATGCACTTAACAATTAAATTAAGAAATTGTTTGTCTTATTATGTCATTATTGCCTACGCTTGATTGTGTTGATAATATGTACAACTTGCTTAGTAGTTGTACACTAGAGATAACATGCTTAAGAGAATTACATGTAAAAATAAGTATTTGTCGTGAACTTACTTATTACTAGAATATTCCGAGTATAATGGTCGAGATATCTTTTCACTATGTTGGCATTTGACGCCTTATATTTGACATATGCAGAAACTCAGGAATATGACTTGTTGGTGGTGTGATCGGGACGCTTCAGTAGATCTCTAGTTTCTTTTTACTTGTTAGTTGTATTTTATGTATATGTTGTATTTATCGTGATTTGTATAGTTTTTATATGGGTAAACACAATGTTTAGAATTGTATATTTATATATTAGCCATATATTTTTTTATTTTGTAATCTCTACTTTTATTTGGATCGGTTAAGTTGAAATGAGTTACCTGATTATTTATGTATGGAATGAATATGAACTTGAATGAGAACACACGTGAATTTATTTTAAGTTTATATTCGGAAACTCAGAATTAGAGTATCTGTACTCAAGCGTCGAATTTCAGAGCACGACAACAACTCTAATAAGAAAAGGAATATTTGCCATTGGTGTGGGCTATAAACTACGATGCACTTATTAAGTGAACTAGGGTTGCTGCACAATAAACTATTGGTGTATTTATGAAGTGGACCAAGGTCCAACTAAAAGTTTAATCAATTGGTGTCTAAAAATCTAACTATAGTATTTATCGTGTGCTTGACACGGACCGTAAATATAAAATCGACACCACATGTTTTACATGCAGCAACCCTTGAGATGACTAGAATTTAGGTAGCAGTTACATGTGTTGCAACGTTCCCTTCAAATAATCTAGATGATACAAACTTTCAAATAAATTCTTTTAATATTTTGCATCTTCATGTTAACCTTTTTTAATTGTCCTTTGGAGACTTTTTAATGAATGCAGGTAAGATTTTTTTAAATATATGAATATATTATATTTTAAAAATAATTTACCATTTTCTTTCTTTTTACATTTATTCTAATATTTAAAAGGAAGCAATAAATTTATCATCAAATATTAACTATTCAAGTATAGACTGAAACCCACAAATCTCTCATATCTCTCACCACATACACATCGCAGTAAGCTCACCCTGTAATTTATCTAAGCCATGCAAACCCTTCATCCATCCTAAATGATGGATCATGCCTGAAATTAGGCCGTTTTGTTATTCTAGTTGGTCCCATTACAGCTCAAAGGTGGGTGTTCCTTCCTATATTTTTCATGTATCATGGCCTACTTAAGTGTTGGGTTGGTTGATTATTATTATTTTAATACATTAGTTAGCATGATCTCACCTATCCAATGGACAAGTTGGATGTCCTGCATACATTATGTGGACCCCACATCTGCCTGACCTTATGGTGGTACCATTAGCATTCAAGCTCTTATACAAATATCATTTTGTGTGAGCTCTGCATTTAATTAATGGACTTCTCTTTTACCAAAAATATAAAATAAAATAAAAATTTTGGACTTTTGCTGAAAGTGGTCCATTGATTTTTGACATTTGTATCATCTGTTTGACTTTGAAAAATCAAAGGATAGGATTATTGATTTGAAGTTATCATCCAGTAATGCGTCATTCCAAAGAATAAATGAAATAAATGTTCAATCGGTAGAGGCCAACCCAAAAACCACTTGAACGGTTGTGGTCAACGAAAGATGAGTGCTTTCGAGAAAAATCAGTCAGAATCTTCAAACAGCAGACGCAAACTTCTGTGGCAGCTGATCTCGCACAACGCAAAAAGGGACTTGGACAGCGAGTTTCTGTTGTAGGTGAGCCCGTGCAACACAAAAGGGACCGCATGCGAATTTCGTTGTAGGTGAGTCCGCACTACACAAAAAGCGAGGGGGTGCGGCTGTCGGTCGTAGGTGTGAGGCCGTGAATCACGAAAAGGGTCCGGACGCGAATATCTCCTGTGGGTGCGTGAGCCCGTGCAACACGAAAAGGAACGCGGATTACCTACTGACATGTTGAGTAGCTAGATTCCCTACTGAAGTGACGCAATAAGTTATATGGGCCCCACTATGATGTATGTATTGTATCCACACTGTCTATCATTTTGGAGAGATCATTTTAGTGCATGAGCCAAAGAATGAGGCAGATCTAAAGATCGAATGGATCCCACCACAGAAAACAGTCGGGATTGAATGCACACCATTAAAAACTTCTTGGGGACACAGAAGTTTCCGATCAAGCTGATATTTATTTATTTTCCCTTGGTTCATTGTCTGTGTTAACTTATTAACAGGTTTGATCTCAAATAAATCTCATGATGGACCCTAGGAATGTTTCAACGGTGGGCATCACTGTCTCCACAGTTTTCTGTGGTGGGGTCCACTCGAGCTTTGGTTCTGCCTCATTGTTTGTATAACACCCTAAATGATCTCTCCAAAATGATGGACGGTATGGATACAATACATACATCATGGTGGGGCCCACAAAACTTCGTGACGTCACTTCAGTAGCCAATCTCGCTGCTCAACCTGTAAAGTAGTTAATCCGCTTCCCACGAAAAGAGACCGGACTCCTTCACGACAACCACCTCTTTTGCGGCCACCATGTTGTATATGTGTGAAATCCACTCCGTCCATCAGGTGATAACCCTTATCTTCATCGTATGTAGCGAATACTGGTCTGGTAAAAGAACTAGATGGCCCAAATATGTTTTGGATTAGGATGATTTTTGTACTTTTCAGTGAGTCATGCCTGATGAATGGATTTGATCAAAGATGCATACTAGGTGGCCCCCACATATAAACCATAGCTAGGATCCCATCCGGTTGTTCCCTGTGTTGTGGCTCGCTTGACTGGTATCTCTTGCTGATTTAAGACCCCCTAGGTCCAGCATCGAAGATGGAAACTGATGGATGGACTGGATTTCACATGTAGAACAAGGTGAGCCCAAAGACCTTAGTTCATTTATGCCACGTAAAGTAAGTGTTGTGGT
This sequence comes from Magnolia sinica, assembly GCF_029962835.1. NCBI lineage: Eukaryota > Viridiplantae > Streptophyta > Magnoliopsida > Magnoliales > Magnoliaceae > Magnolia > Magnolia sinica. The sequence goes on along the minus strand of NC_080576.1, from coordinate 19,056,741 downwards.
ATTGTAGAGTATTCCGGTTCATTAAAAAGTTGTCGGGCCCACTGTGATGTGTGTGGCATCCGCTCCATTCATCATTTGTGCAAGCTCATCTTAAGATGTGATGCAAAAATCAGGCGACGAAAAACACTTGTGGGCCGCACTACAGGGAGCGGTGGGGACATGAAACGCCCACCATTGAAACCTTCTTGGGCCCACCGTGATGTTTGTATGCGATGAAATCCGTTCATAAGGTGACTCCCACCTGGATGAAAGGAAAAACTAAATGGGTCTGATTTTTGGGCCCATGTCCTAATTCGAAAATGATGATGGACGGAGTGGATGTCACCGACAGATCACAAGGGCTAGATCTAGATCCCAAGCCCGTCCAAGCTGATCGAATCTTCTGTCATGATTTAGACCATTCATCTTGGAGGCCCCACCACAAATAGGAGACATTTGGAAAAAAGAATTCATAATTTATATGAATCTTTGCGATACACACAAGCTTGAGTTTTGAGATAGCTTCTATGGACAGTTGTTTGTCGCTCACATTTACATTATGAGAGGTTTATGATGGATGAGATCTTTTCATGTGGCACATTGTAGTTTAACGAAGTAAATGAATGGTCTGGATCATCATGTCAATGCCGCAAGAGCCGGGCAGTTTGATCGAGCATCCACCGGCGTTGGTTGCTAGAAAAGTAGGGACCCACTGGTATATTGTGTGGGGTCCTGATAAAAACAACAATAATTCGCTTCACTTCTTATTTCCGCGGTCAAGACACTGTTTTGCTGCAAACATCGCACTATTTGAAAAATGGTGGTGACTCATCCTCCTAAAGTGGGGCACTGGTGTAAAACTATCCAGACCATCCAAATTGTAGATGGAGCATATGTATCTAAGATCGCAGTCATCAAGCAATCCAACTAATGGCCATTGAATGGATGGTTAAAAGTAAAGTAATGAATGGACCAAATTGGATGGGGAAAGAATTAGATGGTTAATCTCAGTCAACACTTTTGCTGATCCTTCATCCATGGTCAGGTCTAAGGGTGCGCACAGTTCGGATTGGTTCGGATATGAGGTGAAACCAAAACCGAACCGTTATAAGAAAACTAAAAAATTGGTTCAGTTACTTCTAAGGTTCAGCAATGTTTATAATCCAGCTCAATTGTATGATTTGTTTTTATAATACAGCTTAATTGTATGGTTTATATATATATATAACATCTAAGCTTCTTTGCCGAAAATTTTCACAGGGAATAATCTTGTCATTGTTTGTTTTTACGATCCTTTGTGTTTCCAAAATGATATTGCTGTGGTTAATTATTCCTGTTGTGATCTATTTGATGAATCGTCTAATTTTTTATGTTTTTAATATTTATAGACCAAGGGGTCCGGCTCTAGGTTCGGTTATAGGATTTGGTTCTATGATCCCGTTCAGAAAACCCCAAATCGAGAATGGACTGGAACTGACCAGTTTTATTTATGTAGTTTCAGAACCAGAGTTGTTAACTCGTGCACTTTTTTTTTTGTTTTTGGGTTAGCTTGTTAGCACACACCCATGTCAGTACACACTCCGCGTTAGCCACCCCCCGCTAGGGATCGATACCAAGACCTCAAGTGTTGAAACGAGGTATCTCCACTCAGTCTGCCAGTTGAGCTATGGATTTGGGTGTATAACTCGTGCACTTCATAATTGGATTAAACTGTGTGGTCTGATTGATTCTGGTCCGGTTTATCGGTTCTACTGGTTCCGTGTGCACCTCTAGGCAGTTTGGGTGGTCTGGATTGCCACAAAACTATACATTTGAGGATTCACTTCTATTTATTAAACGGTATAAAACAAACATTAGAAGCAATCGCCCTTCCCAAGAGACAAATGTTCACGCTTGATGCTTCATGTTCATGCACTCCACAGTCGTACACGTGTCATATATTTTAATTTATCTTAAACCATCCAAATCGTGGGACGCTCTGTCAATGGCTCATTAAGAAAAAACAGGAAAGCTGGCTGTTGTTTGGCAACATGTATTTAAAATCCTATGCTGTCCAAAAGTTAGGAAAGCAAGGAAGATCTTGTGAGGGATTTTGGAGGAATAAAAATCCACACCGCATCAAAATCCTCGCTATCAAATGTCCCAAAAATCGATAATCTCTGCAAAATCTATAATTTATAGGCCATTTAAATGAAAATAGATGAAGGTCCAAATTCGACAAATAGATGTTCATCAATTAGAGGCTAGAATCATTTAATACATTTGATTGTGGGGTCATGACTTGATGTCCTATCTCTACTTTGTTTGAGATATAGACCACTCATGAGGTGAGCCCCACGGTCGATATGCTCTACAAAAAGTAAGGATCGTGCATTCATACTGATATATACCACCACAAATTTCCCTTGACCATCCATCTATACCGCGGGAGCGGATTAGGTGCGGCTTAGGTGCGGCCGTGCCCCACCCAAGACCGTGTGGCCCTTACCGTGGCACCCACCTTGATGTATATATTCTATATCCAAGCTGTCCATATCTTTTTACAGATCATTTTTGGGATTCAAAAATGAAGAAGATTCAAATTTCAGGTGTAACATACGGAAATAATGACCTATGCATTACAGTAAAAATTTTCTAAGGCCCACGGTAATGTTTATGTAATTTTTATTAACCATCCAAACTGTTGATAAGGTCACATAAACATATATGAAGGGGAAAAACAAATATCATCTTGATCCAAAACTTTTTTGGCACATTAATGATCAATAACTACTGTTTTGTTTGTTATTGTACAACCGAGATTTGTATTTGCCTCATTTTTGGGCTCATACCATATAAAATTATCCGAAAAACAGATGGCTGGCATGGATATAGAATACATACATCAAGTTGGGCACACAGTAAAGGTCACCCCTAACTGAGTAGAGCTTAGCCTAGCTTGACTTGGCTCAGCAAGAATGTAGCCTGAACTTGGCTCAGCTCAATCCTTGAGCCTGGCTGGCCAACTCAACTCGGTTCCATCAGCAGCTCGTCAATATGCAAAACATTCGCACCTATTCAACATCTTTTTTTCTTTTTTGTAGTGATTTATAATGTGTCCATACCTTCAGCCCCACCGGCTAATCCTACGAAGAATGTATGTACCCGAAACAACACTTCATTGAGTCATTCTATTAAACACTTGGCGAGTAATCGTCAATATCAAAATAACTGAGTCATTGAATTGATTCGATCAGAGTTTGATCTGGGCTGATCCAAGCTAAGCAAGCTCGAACTCCAACAATCAACTCGGAATCGAGCTTTTTTGAGTTGAGTCGAGTGAGTTAACCCGGTTCATGTATAGCTCTAGCCGCCGCTAATCCGCTCCCTTTATAACACGTGCCTCGAAGCCTGAGGGGTGGACCAGCCTCATATTTAGACGAGAAGCATGTGTTCTCTGGGCCCATCCAACTAACCGTGTAGATCTCACACCAATTTCCCACATTGGCAAGTGCACCTGAAATAATTTCTTCAGTTCTACGGTTTCTAACCATCGAAACAAGTGGAAAACTATGACACCGTTGGAGAACATGATTTTGAGTCATCCAAATTTCGGGGCAGGTTGTGGAGGGAGCATAACATCGATCAAGCAATCCCAGCCATTTTATGGATGGCTGCCAAATGAACGGTTAAAAGTAAAATAGTGAGTGGTCCATCCAGTACGTCAAATTCCATCTTATCATCCACATATCATGATTTTTCTTTCCTGCACCGTACAAACTTAAGTTAGAAATTTGGATGGTCTGGATTTTTACACGATTACACTTTTATTATCGAGCGTAACCCGCGCTTGAATGGAAGTAGATTAGTTCATCACCATTTTAGAATGGTAGTGACTCTTCAGCCGTGTATATGGCCTTGTCGTACAACAATCCACACCATCCAAATGTCTAAACCAATTGCAGATGGAGTATAACCCAGAAATCATATTTAAAAGACTTATAGTAGCTATCTGAATTTGTAACAACCGACTATATTGATTTTAACCATCCACTTGATAAATACGACCAATTGAATGGTTGGAATTCCTATATCAATACGGCTTTAGAAATATGTTCCATCCAAGACAGGCCCACCCATTCAGATGGTATGGATCGAGTCATCATAATTTCCAAGATGGTAGTGAGTACATACATAGAGGGCTTATTGTTATGGTATCCATAGGCTCTGTAGCATTTGAATTGAAAACAATGTTTTAACGATCCAAACCATTCATGGGATGTCCATCAAGGTCGATGCTGACTATCCAAAGAAATATTCATTTTGTTTAATTTCAACCTTTCGATCATTTAGATGTGGACCTTCTTCTTAATAATAGTTGCTTTTCAAGCATACTAAATGAAAATTTTCAAGATGGTGACTACAAATTGTGTATTTTGTCAGATCAACGGTTGAGATAATCTAAAGTATCTCTAAATTGTCATCACTTATAACAATAACACGCTAACTTGTAGGATGGACGGCGTGTCTTATGCGAACTAGTTTCACTCACATCTTGTGGCTGCAATTGGATTGGATTCCCATCACTACTTATAACAAGAACACGCAAAGAGTCATCCTCGCCGTATGCCTTATGCCACCCACTCTCACTCACATCTGGCTGCTATGGAAGGGTAGCATGCCTACCTTAATCTCAACATGGACACCCAGATCCATAGCTCAAGTGGTAGACTGTGTGAAAGATACCTCGTTTCAACACTGAGGTCTTGGTATCGATCTGTAGTGGGGGTGGCTAACAGTGAAGTGTGAACTGACCGTAGGGAGAATAACATGCTAACAAAAAAAATAAAAATCTTAATATGGTCGTCTTCAGGCGTGTAACATCAGCAAAGACTAGACGCCATTATGTATTTTCAGATGAGACATTTATTATCAGTGGAATGATTCCCATTAGCCTTTGCTTGGACTCTCTACAACTGCACTAGTCTAGAGAGACAATGATGGTTGGATTTAAAAATGTAATAAGAATTAAAGATTTTTATATATTAAAAAAATTGATTTGTTATATTAGCATGATCTCATTTTTCATAAATCTCATCCTTAAATTTTTATTTTTTAAAAAATAGTTTAATCGACTTATACTTAAAAGTAGAATTATCCATCATGTGCAGTGGTTGATCTTGTAATGTAGAGGGCATCTTCTTAATCTACTCAAGATGAAGATGGTAGAGAGCCAAGATCAGGTTCTTAGAGCAGACCTCATGCATAGGTGTGGACATACGAGATCAAAGAGTGCCTAGGCGTGACCTACTCTCTCTCTCTCTCTCTCTCTCTCTCTCTCTCTCTCTCTCTCTCTCTCTCTCTTGTTGAGGGACTGTGGAAGCACACATAGACGAATTTACGAGAGTAATCCAATCGCACCAAGAAAACATAATGATAACATAGCAATTTAATGTGGAAAATCCCTGCAGGAAAAAATTATGACACAAAGCGACATATGATCACTATGAAAGTAGAAATTATAAAGAGAAAGAGCATACCTGATTCAAACAAACTCGAATCTCACATTTACTACACCCTTTGAAACCATTGGACGAATTAGTAAACCTAGAACTCCCTCCCAATCCCACTTACACCCATATATATAACATATAGAAGGATTCCAAGTAAAATCGAAAATAAATCCCGCAAAATCGCAACTCTACGTAAAATTGCTCTAAAAGTGTCGATGGCATCGAACAATCTTTAATGTCATCGAAACCAATCATTTGATGGCATCGGAGCCATGTCGATGACATCGAACTAATACCAAAACAGTCTAGAGATAAAATATGAAAATCCAATTTTCTCCAATTGCATCGAGCCATCTTCGATGGCATCGAACTGATCTTTGATGTTATCGAGCACTCATTGATGGCATGGGAAAAATGTCCATTTAGTCTAATAATCAATTGGAGAAAATTCAAAAAATCTCGATGAGATCAAGCACTGTTTGATGTCCTCGACAGGCCCTGTATCTGACTTGATTTAAGACATCAAATACAACACGTCTCACTATTTTTCTCTCTTTTTTAATTTTCTTTTAAGTAGGGATGTACTCCACAAAGGGAGAGATGTGGACAGTATGAGGTTCTCTCTCTCCCCTTTCGATTTTGAATTGGAGGAGATTACTTCCCAAATGATACTCTACCACTTTATGTAACATATATACCCTACTATGAAGAATGTCCATGCACATGTCTAATTTATGCACTTGATTGTCCAAATCTCTTCGGTCATTACTATCTCTCCACAATTCCCATGCCACTCAAGGTATTGACAATGTCAGATTTGAAGCATTGAAGGAGATTTAAAGCATGATCAAACAAAACCTTTCCATATGCACATCTTGAAGTTGTGGGGATTTTAATTGAGCTAGTACAATCACAAGCCTATCTGAGTCTGGGCATGATGATCTCCCTATTTTTTGGTAGTGTTCTCACATTAGGGCTATTCAATTACACCACATGTATGCTTAAAAGCTTGTATGATCATAAACAGGGCAATGAGATCCATGGTTTACAACTCCCCTGTGGCTACCAAACCATACTTCTCAAATCCAGGTAAATATATTTCATAAGATTTAATTCAAAAAAGTACATGTGTATTGCTAATAAATCAATGCGTAATAACATTAGTTTTCTACTGTGGAACCCTAACATATAAACTGAGGGTAGAAGATTGTTATCACGTATGGCACATATAAATTGATAGTAGATGATTGTTGTTACGTTCAGCTAAAAATTGATTATCTTAATATTAGAGGCCCTCTCATAAGATACTAAGATGCCCATCTTATCATGCTTGATTAATTAGTTTTTTAGTGAATTTTCTACTCAAAAAGGCCTTGTGTGCACGTATGGGCTAGAGCATGGTATAACAAATTTCAGAAAATGTTTTAATGAAAAATGATTTATAAGTATTTCTTACCCCCTCTCCTTATTTGATGCGGAATTAAAGAAATGCATTTTAAAACTATGACAAACAAAACCATTATTCCCTTTTACTATAAAATAATAATAATAATACTAATAATCTTTTATATTTTTTTGAGATTTTTTTGAAACACCTCCAAAATGGGACATCCTATGGTATCTATATCCCAAACCTTATATTAAGAAGTGAAAAAAAAAAAAGAAAAAGAAAAAGAGAGAGAGAAAGTAATTTATCAGTGAAGATATGATCCATTCTCAAATTTTTGAATGGTGTGGGTCAGTCAAGGTTTATATCTACCTCATTATTAGGCTGATGTACTAAAATTATCTACCACATGCATGAGCAATAACATGTGCCTTCAAGGCATGGGGCCCAATACGTATACAACATTTCCATAAATTAGAGCCCAATGCGCATGTAACATTTCCATAAATTAGAACCGATCAAGATCCATCAGTCCAATTGGTGATCATCAAATGGACAGTTAAAAAGAAAATGGTTAAAATCTAAATTTAACAGAAAAAATCATCATCATCTAAGCTTTATCCCACTTAAGTGGGTTGAGCTAACTGTCCATATCGCTCATGTTTTAAAAAAAGAAGAAAAATCAGATATTAATATCATCAGATCAGTGTGATTTAACGGCTATGATCCATTCAATGTGGAACCAAAATTTGAACTCCAAGATTGGCATGTTTGTATCACTTGTAATTGAGCTGCAGCTTTCTTGATGGCATCCGCATCTTTAGCAGATGTTTCCACGCAAAATCTAAAATCTAAGCAAGAGATGTATACAAAATCAAAGGAATTTTAAAATCTCAATGCATCCATTTTGCACAAGTGAGCTGCATGGTTCTTTCATCCAAACCGTCGATTTGATTTGTCCCACCTTTGATAGAGGATCCTCCAAATTTCTTTTCAGATAGGAAGCTTCCATAGATCTGATTTATGACCGTTACATAGGAGCGTTTCCGCTTTTTCTCCGGGAAAAATGCTTCCGTTCCTTGCCTAGGTAGTAGTTTTCTTTATCTACGTGGAGGAATGACTTAACGGGCACGAAATCTACCCTGTCCATATCAAGCTGATTCAAGATTGAGGTGGGCCACTCCATAAAATTATACCTTAAACATCTAAATTCCAACGGCATGGCTCACTTGAGCTATGGAATCTATGATTTTGTGTAATTCTTTCATCATGATACAACAAAGTAAGTCATTTCATACCAACTAAATCAAATCAAACTAAATTTATCTTTTAATTATCCGTCATTTATATTCTTTAGTGTAACCCTTACTTTTATAAGTTAATTATATTCCGTAGTATAATTGCTTTTACTTGTTATTTATATTTCTTAATGTAATTTGCGGTGGTAATTAAGTAGTTGTTAACCTTAACTGTAATTCGAATTTACGCTCATATGTTGGATTCAATTCAAGTATTAAGAAGAGTTTTTCATTGAGGAGAGTGTTTTGCTATTGTTCTCCACGACTAACTGTAAGAATTCATTTCTTCTTGTTCTCTTATTAGTATTAAAAAATTCTTTAGTACAGAAGGCAAATATGTAACTCATTATCAGAGGACAAATCTTACCATCCGACTATTACCTGATTGCTTTAAAATATTGTGTGAGTGACTGAATAGGTGACCGATCTTAGTTGATCTTGGTCACATATTACCTATCCGCTTATTTTAGCACTTAGGGTCATAGTTGTTCGATTTAAATTAAGCCCCACATTCAATTATGACACGCCTGCATTTATCACATGACACCAAATCTGTAAATCAAACCACAACAAACTTGTTCCGAAATTTGGTTGGGTTCAAGCCATGTAAGAATTAGCTCCAGTCATGTAGGTTGGGTCTAGTCCGAATTGGGTTTGAGTCTTCAAGAATTAGACTCAAGACTTGAAAGGACCCGGAAACAGGAAGACCTGATCTTGATTAGCCCGGTATTGGGTGCTATAGGACCTGTCCAAACATGAACCATCGCTGGCCTGAAACAAGCCTACCCAGAAAGCCAAGCTTAACTTTGACCAGGCTTGGGGCTATTAGCTTGGCCTGTGGGCTGCTTCAACCTGGCACACGTGCCCCATCAATCTAACCAAGCCCAGGTTCATAAGTACATATGTTCTTTGTTGCAAAATATGCCATTTTAACACTCGGTTAGGCACACACATGCATTTTGTATGGAGTTCCCATGGGCTGGGCCCAAGCTCAGAATTCTAAGCCCACAAAAAATAATTAGGTGAAGCCTCGTTCTTTGCCTTACTTGAAGGTGGGGCCCACTGGTGAGTCAGCTATCCGTCGGCAATAATGTTTGGAGATGGATGGTTAGAAATAATGCAGACCATGGTCCAAATTCAACTAGGAGAAGCACCGTACACCCACATGGGTTATAGAAAATGCATTTTTTCTGTACCGTGGCCCTGATTAGACCAGACTCCAGTTTTCTGTATTTACCTTCGATGGCTTTGGACATTTTTACCCTTGCAATCAGTGGGTGTGAATGGGTAAAGAGATGGTAAATTCGTCATTGAGATTTTACCGTACAAAGGAAGGGACGGCTTAGATTCGAACCACTTCCTTTACTTCTTTTAATGAAGGTAGCTCAAACTGACTTGACCCATGTTGTATATGTAAAATCTGCTCTGTCCATCAGGCGAGGATAATTATTTTAACGGCTGAGAATATAAGCCCAGTTAAAAACTCACTGGACAATACCAAAAACTGCCAATTTCAAATGGCGTGGCCCACCTCAGTTTTTTTTTTTTTTTTTTTTTTTCAGGATGATTTTTGTATATTCTGTTCATCCTATCCTGATTAATAGGTTTGATGAAATATGCACTGTTTGGTAGGCTGCACACAAACCTATGGTTATCATCCCATTCCCACCGTTCCTTGTGGTATGATCCATTTGAGCTGTAGATCTAGCTAGATTTTATTTTATTTTTTGCTCCGGGACCTAACATTGAGTATAAAACCTGATGGACGGAGTGGATTTAAATTTAGAACATGGTGGGTCCCACGGACTGAGTGGCTTTAGCAGTTTTCATGTTGAACATGAAAGTAGCTGCAGTTTTGAGGGCCACTTCCTTGCTACGTTAGATCAGAAACATCACTACGATATGACCATTTCCTCTTGATTGAACTCAACATTCGCAATTCAGTTCAGTTGTGCATCCAAACGCGCCTTAAATCTACAAGGAAATAGATAAAATTCCACTAAAAGATCATCCATCACATGTACTCACTTCTATCAGAGCAGTTGTTACATCCATGCAGGGAAGTTAAACCTTGAGAAATGCAAAGGCTGGTTGTGACTCACGCCACACGTGGCAATGTATGTGAAAGATCTGTGCCGTTCATCAGGTGGGTCCACCATGTAGCCAGCTGGTCCAGTAATATGAAAAAGAATAGACATGTTAAGATTACAAATGATCTACTAGCCTGATGTTCAGGCCATGTATGTAAGTATATGGTGTGGCCCACCTGATGAATGTCCCAGACCTCCAAGTGGTATGAATAGCTTTAGCAGGGCTCTTAAACCTTTAAAAATTTTATATGCTGGGCCCCACCTGATGAATGACCTGGTTCTTCAAATGGTATATGGATAGAGCTTTAGCAGAGCTCTCAAACCTTTCCATTCTGCACATCAATGTTCCTGACTGGTCCCTTGAACCATTTCCTTGCATCAAGAAGCCACCACAGCAAGATCAGTGCCAAACCCACGGCCAGCGCGATCGGAGCATAGTTGAAAGTGTTCCAATCAAGAGGGTAGATCGTTGGCAATAGGAAGACTGAACATGTATAACAGATCCACAAGAAGGCTACCAAGCAAATTGGCCTACTTGCTCGGCCCAAGTAGAACGGTCCTGGTTTGAAATTATTCTCAGCCATGACCATCCTAGCAAAGATTGGAACTGCATATCCACCGACCCATCCGATCGTACAAATGGACGTGATGGCAGTGAAAACCACATTGACTTTCAAGATGGGAAGTCCAAGAAGAATACAGACGCCGGCACATAACCACACTGCGTTCGCAGGAATCTTGTGCTTGGGGTGAACTCGTCGCCAAATGGATGAAAATGGAATTCCTTTATCCCTGGATAGAGCATATACCTGGAAGATTGACATGTCACAATGAGCCATGATAGATGCGAAATCACCAACATCCGTGCGATCGCTTTGAAATAACAGTAAGAAGTGAAATGTTACAACTTATTTTTCACACATCCAAATGATGAAACAAATAATATCATTTACATATCCAATTAGTTTTTGACTTTTGATTTCATCTTTGTGAGATTGTCAATATTGGATTGAAGGAGTATTTAGAATAGACTAGAGCTGGGCATCAAGTTGAGTCTGACTGAGTTAGGGCTGACCCGATTCGATCTGGTTTTGAAATAGACCTGATCCAAACTCGACCCAACTCAGTGCAGAGTCTAGCATGCCTGACCCGATCTGAGTCTGGGTCTGGCCTGGACTAATCCAGACCGAGTCTGACCCAGTCACAAATACCAAGTTAGGTTGAGTCAGGTCAGGTGCAGCATGTATCCACATGCTGAAATCACAACTCAAAACCAAGGTGCACTTGCCAGAATTGCAGCCTCTCCATCAGCTACACAGCATCTCAGATCTGAAACGTCAAATCTGAGTGTATATATATATATATATGTGTGTGTGTGTGTGTGCGCACGCACACACGCATGAGTCGTGTTGAGTTTTGAATCGAGTCGAGTCAGTACCGAGTTGGATTTCGGGTTGAGTCGAGTCGAGTTGCTGGGTGACCCGAACTCGACTCAGTTTGAGTTCGGATTTGACAAAGTCTACTCGGTTTGGATCGAGTCGGGTATGAACAAGTCGGACGAGTTGAGTTTGCCGAGTCAAGTCGTCCCATGCCCAGCTCTAGAGTAGATCGAATCAAATATGCTTCAGGTTTTCAATTTATGATTTTGCAAATTGGGTGCCTTCCAATGGTTCTGGGCAGATTGGGGCCCACGTGATGCATGTATAAAATCCAACCCATCCATCATATTTGCATGTATCAAGGGAGGGAAATGCCCACCCTTGATTTTCATGGAATACCCACTACATTTGGTATAAGGAATCTGGCCTGGATGAAAGGTAAGACCAAAATTCAGGTTGTTCTTTGATTCAGGTGGGTCCCTGTGCAAATCAAGGATGGGCATCCTCTCTCACATTGCTCCCCACCTGAGTGTTGGATCAACAGGTTGGATGGCCAACATACATTACATGGGCCCTGTATCTGCCCATGACGACTGGAGCATGGCTCTTTGAAAAAAATACAGTCATCAAAGGAAAAGTTTAGGCTGTTTAGATGCACAATTGAATTGAAATGCAATAATTTAGTTCAGCAATAAGGAAATTGACCAAATTGCAATTACTTCAGATGACATATTGAGGGACTAGTCACCAAATCGCAGTCAGGTTACTTTCATCTTGGACTAGAAACGCATGTAGCTGCAATTTGAGGGCTACTTCCTTATTAAGAATACCATGGAAGGTAATTGCAAAATCTGGTCATTTCCTCTCTGTAGAACTAAATATTGCATTTCAATTCAATAGTACATCCAAACACTCTCTTATTAAGCATATCATTTGCTGGGTTTTTTTTTTCCAAGTTTGGAATGTCAAGACCAAGTTGGTTTGCTAAGAAAGTGATCCACTTCTCCAAATCAAAAGAAGGCTTTTCTTACCACTCTGGCCGCACTAGTAGTGATTGAAAGGCCACCAAAGAAGAACGAACCCCAAATCACAAACAGCAACACTATCGCTCCGGTTGAATTTTGATACCTCCCGTGGAATGCATCATACAGAATCTGTCCTGGTACAAATGCTCCAGCAGTCTCATTGTTCACATCATACAAGTAACTCGGATCCTGATGAAAATCGCAATCCCACATCAAATAGGTAACAGTCCGCCGAAAGCAAAATGCCCAAACAGTAGTAAAAGAATCATACCTGAATGCTGAAAGTAAGTGCTAAAATATAAGCCCATCCAAATATTGAAATGATTCCTATACTTGATAGAATTGCAATCGGGCCGTTCTTGTCTGCGCCTTTCGTCTCCTCTGTTAGATGTGCTGCAGCATCATATCCATACAGAGAGTACTGACTAACAAGAACAGATAGAACAACCGCGTATGCTTTGCTGCTTATCCCTGTCGACTCCGGCGATGTCTCGAAATGAGTGAACACATAGGAGGCAGATTGTGTTTTCAATGCGACCAGCGGAAGCATTATAACTATAACCAAACCCCCAACAACCTGCACATCGTTGGTATGTCAGAGTGGAAGAGATTGGCTGAACAAAATCTGAATTCCAGTGAATTAACAGAGGTGGTGTTTGTGTGTAGCCGCATGACAGCGAATGTACATCCACCCATCTGTATTTTAGTGAAGTAGATCTGTTGGAGCATCTGGTGTGATGTTCTAGACAAGCCCATCTGAAAATTCTGCCCCAAAAACTGAGAATTCGATGATGGAAAAAGAAGACTGAGAGTACATACCTGCCACCATATTGAAATTATGTCGAGGAAGGCAATGACTTCTAGTGCGAATGTATTCAGTATGGCCCATATAATCGTAAGGCCCATGTACATGCAAAAGAACACCCCTCGCGGGGCGAAATAACCCCCATCTTTGTTTGTACCAGTACATAGTAAAATGATGGTCTGCAACGTCTGAGATCCTGCGTAAGCCTACCAACCATGTAGAAGAAATTTGATAGTTAGAGACCAATCTCAATGCCCAAAAGTAAGGGTAGGATGAGAAGCATGCATTGCATATAACAACTTAAGAAGGAAATCATTTTATTAGTATCATGGTCTCCCAAGAAAATTGAATCTTGGGTTAGAAACCATCAAAATGTCCGCATGATCGATATATCAAGGGAAGAAATGCTACCTGTGTACCAATTCCGGCAATGAGGCCAATTGTCTCCAACCAAGCGCAGCACCACGATGCAAATGGACCCCACTTGGGGCCGGCTAAATGGGCGGCCCAGAAATAAAGAGAACCTGTCGTCTGTTTAATGTTACACCAAATAGCACATTATTTCCATAAATTCTTTTCCAGGAAGGACTAATCTATGTAGTAAGAAAGAATAAGGAAAGATACAACAAGAAGCGCGAAACAGAACCAGGCAGCATTTGAAATAGGAATTGCAGATAATAACAGATCCAATGTGATCAGGAGCAGTCAGGAAAGGAAAATGCTGATGGTATATACTGGGGAATTGCGAGACTCTAGAACCTGCATTGCCGATGCAGAACTAAATAATGACTGAAATGCTAAGGCGATTCACATGGTCGGATTGGGGATGTGATTAGCAGCAAATGGGGTCAACGTAGCTCGTCTGCACAAGATCTAGGCCATGCATCATGTGGGTCTGGTGGCAGCATGCCCTGCCCAAACATTAGTCTGGTGTGCCACACTTGAACATTGTTTTATAGACTGCTGGCCATTTCTTGTCTAATAGTCTATCTAATACTAAATGTTTCCCTAAGGCCATCTATCATAGTTGTGATTTGTTGGCACATGTGCAATGAATCATCACTTCAATCTCTTCTCTCGATATTTTCCATGGCATTTCTCAAACAACAATTTGAAATTTCCGTTGTTCTACATTGCTAGTCACCATCCATTTTCACAAGAGAAATTCAATTCACCCTGCTTAATTCGAAACTGTGTGAGTGATCATTCACGAGCGAAGGAATACAAGAAGTGGACATAGAATTTCAAACATTTTTCCAGTCCAGATTTGTAATTTTCAAGTCTAAATCTTCCAAGACAATCGACGTACACATTTTCTAGTAATTTCCTACACTATTGAATTTTCCCTTCATGATAGTAGCAATTGGCTTTTGCCACAAATTCCAACCAAGCATATGTGTGTGATTCGAAGGGTGCATCAGGTGGGCCCAAAAGTGTGGATGACATAGCTCAGGCCAACATGTTGGATGGAGAACCATTGGCTTCTTGTTTTAAACCGTCCATTGTTGGTCCATGTGTGGCCCACCCGACAAGTTAACTAGCCTAGTTTCTGGTATGTCAACCACCCAAGTACTAGTGGAGGAGGTGGTGTTATAAGGGGTTCTGTAAGGGAACTTCATCTATTTTCATTTTCATTTTTATGGGATTTGCAGCAGTGTGGAAGTTGAAATTAGAGCTCTTTTGGATGGCTCTTGTCCCTGTAAATGCGGAAAATTTCAAATCTTGAAGTAGAAAGCAACTGACCATAGCTCATCTTTTCAATCTTTTCAATCCGAAGACGGTAACTAATCATTGGAAATTATGGTATTATTGGGCTGAAGCGAAAAATCTTCTTTCTCAGCTAGGTTGAAAGCAACCAAACAACAGATGGTCTAGCTAATCATGCTTGTGGTGTGAGATTGGGTGCTGGTATTTTCCACAATATTTAGATTCCCGCAGGATATTGATATTGAGAAACAAAATAGAGAAAATTCAATTCTTCAACTATAAATCAGGCATGCATTAATCCAATTCAAGATTGAATTCTCTGAATTCATGTTAGATGAATGACATATTCAGTTAAAACAAAAGAAATTGAGGAATGGAAGATAATGATAAACAGACCGGAAAAGATGAGCAGATCTCAGCCATAGCAATCCCAACAAACCAGGTGAAGAAGGAGACCACCACCCATCCCCAAACTAGACTGGCCGGCCCAGCGTACCGCAGGCTCGATCCGTAGAGAGGGGTAATCCCTGTGAAAAGGGTGACGGTCGACACCGAAATCGCAAGTGTCTTGAACAGAGTCTGCAGCAACAATCAAAACCCAATTCAACTCAATTCAATCTGAGAAAGAAACAGAACAAGAGCCAAAACAACGACGATGAATGGTCCAGTGTCCCTAGTGGCATGGAGACATGTGGAGAGTCTGATCGGTCAATCTGGACCGTCCATTAGACCCAGCCAACGAAATAGTACAACCACCTGATGATCCTATCCATCAGAAATCCCTTATTTCCGAAGATATGAATGGATGGTCGGCATTATCTGATCAAACCAATTCTTCAGAATGGACCCATAAACAACCCATGGTGGGTTCCCCCAATGAACGGTTCAGATGGTTGATTGGACTTATTTCTATGAACAATCTTGACCATACATTGTAAAGGCTATTGATCTGGTGGTTCATATCATCTGATCAACACATATTTTTCCATGGGTGGCCCATGAAGTAGCTGACCCAATGGACAGTCCTGATCAATTGATCAGACTGTCCATCGTCCTGATGTCCATATACAACTAGTAAAGAAAACCCAATGCATGAAGATACAGAAAAAAGAGGAGAGAGAGAGAGAGAGAGAGAGAAACCATCTCTCTTCTGAGTTCTTGCTTGTAACCAAGCTCGTTGAGGCGCTTCTCTCCAGAATCCATTTCTCAGGAATGAATGAACGGTGATGATGATGGAAGAATGCGAAATGACAGCAGGTTTTGTAAAGCTTTAGCAGGAGAAAGAGAAGATGTCCAACGAAAGTAGGATTTTGGATTGCTTGACTTTCAGATGCGTGTTTACTCTCTTTCGTCTATTTATCTCTTTCCAAAGCGCGCCTTCTATTTATATATATATATAATAAACAGAAAAGCTTCAGACTTTAAATTTCGTTACAAATGGGAATGGACTTTTCCTTACATTAGTGGGAAATGATAAGGTGTGGCCGGTAGAGCCGGAATCTAGGTAACCGTCTCACTATCAATCAAGGCCGTCCATCCATTTTCCAATATCATTTTATTGTACAAAACCAAAAATTAGGTAGTTCTAAGGCTCAAACGGACCACACAGGTGGTAATTAACCATTACTGTGGGCCCTAGGAAGGGTGTCATTATCACCTCTCCTTCCTGTGGTCCACTTGAGCCTTGGGTGCTCGTTTTTGGGCTTGTGCCCTAAAATGATATGGCAAAATGGATGGACGGTGTTGATAAAATACATACTTCATGATGTCCCCTTTAGAGTTCCTGTCCCTTCCTAGCTAGTTACTAACGGGTTAGTATCCAATCCGGCGTTACCTGGCCCAGGCTTTCAAATCACAACTGCCATATTAGTCTATCTACCACCTTTACGCAGATCTCTGACACGTTTTTCTCCCCCTCACATTAGGGCGGCTCATTGAATCCCAATCGGATGGACAGGATCACCTGATGTTATTCTTGTGTGGGTCCATTTTTCAGATCGTGGTGGACGTCCCCTTCTGATTCTTTCACATTTCTTCATCGTGTAGACGGGTGTGCGTTGGCCACAATTTACTACTAAATAGCTGAACCCGATCCACACGACCAATTACACATCGAGCCCAACCCCGACCAGATAAAGAAAGCGTTCAGCGGTCTAGATCTGAGGGGGAAATCTGATGGTTTAGATCAGCCTATCAAACGGTACGGATTGAAGTACACATCTGCCACGGATACGGTAGATGAGGTTGCCACATTTTAGTAAACTGTAACGAACACACACCATAATCTTGCCGACTCGCATTCCGCTCATTTATAAGGTCAGAAGTTAGAACGAAGACCTTGACTACCTGGAAATGCTTAATTCACTTGCGCGAGTGAGATGGACTAGGATTCTCCCCTCGTACGTGCCAAAATGGAGCATGTGTATTTGATCCGGGACACTCGGAAGGTAGGACACATGAGAGTAATGGACGAACCTGATTTGTGATCTCGTTAGTTGCGGTGAGACCTCCACACCATCTCAGTCGCGCGAGTCTAGTTACTACGGTCTGTTGGTGTTGCAGTGCAACACGTTAAGCAGGTTGTAGGCGGATTCTGTCTCGGCTGAGTTCGTTTTGCCTCCGTCGCGACACAGAATCTAGCTGTGTTTCGCCGCCAAGTGGGACCCACGTGCTGAGATTGTCCGATGATTTTAACCGTGCTTATTATCTTTACTGTCATAAACAAGCTATTCCCTCGTCATCACGCTTTAATGATGATCCTGACCTTTGATTACTAGAGTTGAATACGAGCCATTAAAATTTCATATTTATTGTTCACAATTCGGACGCGGATTGCCTGCTGACAGCGTCACTAGCGAGGTGGCTACTGACAGTGCTCTGTGGGTCCCATAATAACTTATGTGACCAATCCACGCCATCCATCTATTTTTATATACTATTTATATACTATGTGACCAATCCACGCCATCCATCTATTTTTATATACTATTTTATGGCATGAACGAAAAAATGAGGCAGATCTAAATCTCAAAGAAAAAGTGTTGATTGAACGCTCACCGTTAAAAACTTCTTAAGGGCCAAAAAGGTTTTGGATTAAGCTGATATTTGTGTTTTCTCTTCATCAATGTGTGCGTGATAGATTAAACAGGTTGGATGACAAATAAACATTACATTGAATTCAGGAAAGTTTTTAACGGTGGGCATCCAATCTTCATTGTTTTCTTTTGGTGTGATCGATGATCTCTGTGATAATCTGTAAAATTAGATGGAGGGCTGGGATAAAATACATAGCACTGTCAGTAGCCACCTCGCTCCTGACGCTGTCATTACGCAATCCGCGTCCAATTCAGACGTCCTTTAAGCGCAAATTAATTAAGGTGGTCCATGCAGTACAGAGTCCGTAATTCCATGGTCGAATTTTCGTACGAGTAAGAACCGTGGTTCATTGATCTAAACCGTTGATACGATGGGCCCTGCTGTGAATGGTCCATGTACCGAAAAATCAGATTTATGAAAAATTCCCAATTCTTCAACTACTGGCACTAAAAGATATGGTTAAGGGGGAGCATTTAGTTGCACAAAATATCATGAAATTTCTTCATATTTCATGATGAATCAGTCTAATTTGTGTATATTTTATGAAATATGGAGCAACCAAACAATAAAGAAAATACAGCGGTAGTCCACTTCCAACAAAAAGAACACAAACTAATCTCTGTCTAGATATTCTAATCTAGACAGTCCAATCCATTGATCTGGACTGTTCATTAGGTCCACCACACATTTCATCGTCTACCGTACAAACATCACACCGGTCTAACAAATATGAACCATTTAATCAATGGTCTCTAATATAGACGGTCAAGATAATTTACAGAATTAAAAAAAAAAGGTGGTATCAACAATTTGATGCATCTGTTTGTTAGGCCCTAATATGCATTGCCTATGATTCTAAAGAAATGCTTTTGTTAGGCAATTGTAACCATCCCATCCATGGCTTTAAAAAATGGATGGTTGTAAATAAATAAATAAGCCAAATCAAAGATTAATTGGGTCATCCTATGACTATCAGTACAATTTTTGCATGATCGACTACAAAAATTGATCTCGACTTAATGAACAGTTCAGATTGATCGAATGGACCATCCAGGTGGGCTGACACAACTAGGATGGTCCAACGTACATGTGCAGCTAGTTGGCCAGAAAATCCACATGGTGGGCCCACCTGATGAGCGCTTGGATACGGCATGCGTTACAGCGAGCAAAAAACAACCTAGTCGCCCGAGTTCCCATTGGGAGGGAGATGAGATGAGGATGAGGTGAGGTGAGAAGAAAAATGGATATACGGTCGACAAGGACCGGCAGCATCTGCCTCTGCAGAATCCCATTCCTTGTGGCCACACTAAAACCCACCACAGCCGTCCGCTGCTCCTCCTCCTCCCATCCTCAAATCCAAGCCGTCTCTGCTTCAACACGCAAGAGGACCCTCATCCTCTCTGTCCTCTCCTCCCTCTGCTTCCCCTCTCCGATTCAACTCCCCTTTTCTTCTACTGCAGCTGCTGTAGAGAATCAGCTGGAGAGATACACCGACCCTAACGAAGGTTTCACCCTCCTCCTCCCTCCTTCATGGATCAAGGTATGTGGTGCGGCCCCCATTCATCCATCCGTCCATCATTCTGGGTTTCTTCTCTGATTCTTGTTGGTAGTATGTGTAGGTAGAGAAAGCAGGGGCAACGGCCCTATTCGAGGATGGGAGAGGTAACAATGTGGGAGTTGTGGTCACCCCCGTCCGTCTCTCTTCCCTCCCCGACTTTGGGTCCCCTCAGTTCGTCGCAGATAAACTCATCCAAGCTGAAAAGCGCAAGGTAAACATGCCCCATCTTTTCATTTCATGGCCCACCATCGAAATTCATCTGTTATAAACGGTCAGGGGGTCGTTGATTGGATGAATAAGATCCTATGAAGAGTCCTCATTGCACAGTACACATAAGTTTCCATTTCTCACAGGTATGGCCCATGGTTCGATAGAGAGGTCGTTTGGCAACTTGGGACTTTTGGTAATCACCTTCCAATTCAATTTCCAGAGTTGGATTTCTCGATAATTGGGATTCCATCAGTTATATCTTGAAATAAAGAATTTGATTTTGGGAAAAGATCATCCAAGTCCTTAAATTGAATTGGAAAGTAACTAAGGAGTCGTTTGCATGCAACTAAGTTTCTAAGTGGGGCGCCTGGATCTTAAGTTTTACTTAAAAGATAAGCTACTCATGCCTCCAGTAACTTATCTTGGTTTCTACTTATTAAGATGATGTGTTAAGTAACTTGAGTATAAAAAAAAAAAAAAAAGTTACTTATAATTGATCATAAACCAAACTTCCTTATTTGGTATCTCAAATAAGTTACTTATCCACTGTTGTAAGTAGAAAAAATAACTTATTTGGTGGAATCCAAATGGGCCGTAAGTGAATTTCAACTGCATTTCACTTACAGGTGGGGATGTACGCGAGTCGAGTTAGCTCGGTCAGCTCGCTCAATTCGACTCGAAAAAGCTCGACTCGCCTCGGCTCGAAATTGGATTCGGACGAATTGAGCTGCTTTTTGGAGCTCAAGCTCGAAAAAATTTCGAGCCCAGTTCAATCTTGCCCAAGCTTGACTCAACTCGGATTGAATTTGATTGGTGACTCGGTTTTTTTGATATGGGCATTGCTCACCGAGTGTTTGATGAAATGACTCAACGAAGTGTCGGCTGGTGAGAATTTGAATGTGCAGTCCATATGTTTGTGAAAATGCTGCACAAGCGAACTCGGCTCGAACTGGCCCGAGCTGCTGACCGAATAGAACCAAGTTGACTAGCCAAGATCGAGGACCGAGCCGAGCCGAGCCGAGTTCGAGCTGGGGTCCGCTAGTGGCCGAGCCGAGTCAAGCTTGGCACAAACTCGACTCGACTCGTGTGCACCTCTACGTACAAGGAAGTGACTTCCCACTCAGCCCCATGAAGTTCTTTGCCTGTAAATTTCCTCCCCCAGGGACAGAACTTAAGAGGCATCTAAACATGTAGGATGGCGGAGTAGGATTCATGCGGCCAACCTAAATTAATTGGGATATGGCTTAAATAATGATGATGATGATGATGATGGGCGTGGAATCCATAAACATGGATTTGGTAAGCATTTGGAAGGTATTGACCGTTGATTTGGAATTGGTAGGCCTAGAATCCGCAAACCACCCTCCATACAAGAATTCAAAAATGTGCCTTTTGCCACATTTCAAACAGGAATTTGCCCTAAGAATTGGGTCACTGATGCCCCAAATCGTGGAGTGCCAAACGACCCAATAGAACACCGCTCATCTGTTATGTCTCACCTTGGATGGATCATACCCCAAACATCTCCTTGATAGGACAACCACAACCTTCCAATAAAAGGTTCACAAATAGATAGCCAAGAAGAAACACTGCAATGGTCCACATGATTAGTGGCTAGTAACTTACAATCAGGGAGATTTTCGGGGATGGTCCATCAACAGCAGGAGACAACAGACGAATGGCCTGAGTTACTGAACCATGGTCCTCCACTTCTCATAATAAAAAAACCTGCAATTGGAATCTAACCACTCTTCAGCTTGTGGCAACAATAGCAGTGCACTGTATCCATATTTTATCTTGTTCTGTAGGAAAGTACAAAGGATGCAGAGGTGATAGGAGTTGCAGAAAGATTGGGTAATGGAGACCTACCAGTATATGAGTTTGAGTACAAGGTTGATAGTACCAGAGGAGGGATGAAGAGGATTTTTTCAGCTGCATTCATCTCTTCTAAGAAGCTTTATCTCCTGAACATTGCCTATGCCGACCGGATGGAGAATCCTCTAGATATGCAAACCAGATTGATGTTGGAACAAGTCCTACATTCATTCGATGTAGCATCATCATCTTCATCTTCATCCTCCATGTAACTGGAAAATGTACTTCTCATTCTTTTGAGACATACAGCAGCAGTCAGTCCGGCACACGTTTCAGTGTTCATTTATAGCTGTAGATAAGCTAATGTCACCATTTGGGCTGAGAAGGCATGAACTGGAAGCATCTCAAAGCATAGCCAGATCGTGGCCCCTTACTGGACCCGCGAAACACAAGGCTCTGTTGCTTATCAAATCAGAGACCATGCCTTCTGTGAACAGCAGTGGAGGAGACTGTAGTCCTGAGTGGACAATGAACACTAATTGGGAAACGGATGATGGATTCCATCTGCTTGACAACAAGGATGTCCAACATGTGGATTTCAAAATCCACTACATCCGTGGGCCCCACATTGATGCATGTATTTTATCCATGCCGTTCATCCATGTATCCTTTACACGTGACACACAAGTAAAGAATATAGGTGACTAGCATCAGTTGTAAAATCTGGTCCATTGAACACGATTCCCACGTCCACCATCGGTTGTGAAATCTAGTCCATTGAACACAATTCCTGCGTCCACCAGTGTTTCACATGCATCGGTGTTTTTCCCAAAGGAAGAATTGGATCCCAAATGTAGAATTGGATGGTCAAAATGCCATGATATTTACAGACATAATCAATGTGTAATAATGGTGTTAATTCCATGTAATGCAATTCAATACCACCTAATCCCGCATTCCAAACAGGCCCTAATGGGAACATTCCCAGATGGATGCAACTTTGCTTTCAAGAGCTTTAGCCTTCCTTCAAACAACTGGCATAAGGTCTTTCAAAAGCACCATATTTTGAAATTTTCACCCTCGCCATGTGGAGTTGAACTCATAGCAACTCAAAGCAATAAAAGGCCCAAAAGCCTGATTTCCCAAAATATGAAGCGTCTAATGCATAAATGACCGATCATGCCTACTAGTGCAGCCATGAGTTCAATTCAGGAACTTCACCCACCACTTCCGTTCTCATCCATTTAGCCACATTTGGCCAGGAATTTCTTTTGGTATGAACAACTCGCGAGGACTAAACTAGCCAAAGAAGAAGCAATTGGACTTTGCATAATAAGGAGGCTAGACAACTCAAAACGAAATACATTATTTCCGTGGGAAACATAAGAGACCATGCAGCAACACCTCCATAAACAGCTTGACCATCCGATGGTTACAAACATAAAAATAAGCTGCTCTGTATTGGCAAGACAAACAGGTCCCACAATGGCTCATTCCCCTAAACCCATTCGAATTAATAGATACTTAATATAACAATATATAACATACAACCCGAACGAAATTAGCTTTTTTGCTGCAAACTAAGCATTCTCAGCAACTGCCTGATCGATTTCATCCAAATGATCCCGTAGTATGCTCCACTTCATCGTACACAAAAGAAAGAATCAATAAAATGCCAAAACGCAATTATTAAAGTAGATAACTAAAGCCACGATAAATTCCAAGAAATAATCATACCTGATCCATGCTAAGTGAGATCCCTGCGAAAGAACATTAAAAGAATAAAATAAAATAAAATAAATGAGAACAAGCAGCATTCTAGCATATACCAAGATACACAACCAAATATATACCAGTCCGTGTCAAAAGCATTAAAATCGAGCCATTAGCAAATGAGGTAATGCAGGGACATTTCATACCGGGCTCAAGTGGGATAGCCCATGGGATGCGGGGACACACTCGGGGTGAGCGGCCCATGTGATTTGGGGCCCACGAGCTCACGAGGGGGTTCGGCCGAGCTCCTAACCCATGAGATGTAGGGCCTAGACTATGAGATAAAAGGATTAATTCGTCATACTCTAACAATTCGAGCTTTTAGAGTAAGTGGTTAATTGTCCTGCATCAAATTAGTATCAGAGTGGGAGGTCTCCTATTCGAGACTCCTCACCAAGGGTGATTAATGCAGGGGCATTTTCACACCGTGCTCGAGTGGGGTAGAATCATTATTAGAAAGATCATGAACGGTTTTGATTGCGTAGATTAGTTATTATTTTTGTTACTTCATCTCTAAGTATTAGTGTGTGTACATGGTGCAGCATTTAAGATTTAGGATTTTCTTATAAATAGGTAACCCCATGTAGGTATTTTTTTCATTGAACTTTATGAATAAAATTCTACGTTTTTTCTTCTTCTCTATTCCTCTAAGTTGAAAAAGTTAATTGGGTGTGAGACCCTCATTTCCTCAAAGGGCTAACTGCCGTGGTGCGAAGTCACAGCTATCCCAAATCATCCCACCTCTTACTCCCCACTTTCATCATTCCGCCCCCCCCCCCCCCCCCCCCCAAGCTTCATATTCACCTTTTTTTTGTGCTCAAGTTCTCCTCCACGGCAGATTTTCAGATTTTGGCACACTAGAGGGCCTGAAACTTCGGCGGAGCACCACGCACACACCAGACGGCGGATCGACATGAAATTTGGTGTGGGAGTGGGCCTCGCCTAGCCAACCACACCCTAGGTGGCGCTTTCCAGTTTCGTGGGCCCCACCCACGTGCGCCTGGGCCGGTTAGCTGTCCACACACGTGGATCGTCTCAGGTTCTGGATTTATTCTATTTATCTCCTCTCTCACCTTCAAACCTCAACCCTAACCCTAGATAATCTCAAATTTCAAATATTTTCAACTTTTGTAAACCTCTTGAATTGGGGAACAATCCTTTGCAAGATTGGATGAATCTTACACTCCTTTGGGCATTGTTTGGTTTATAATTTTATTTGATCCAGTCCTAAACTTGTATAGGCTTGGACCCCTGTAGATTCCCCTTGTTAAATGTTTGATCGTATGTGGGACGTGAAATTTTGTGATTGTTTAAAATTGGTATGATCTAAAGATTGAAATTTTACATGTCATATTTAATTTCATGTCCTACATTAAATTGGTATCAGAACAGGTCTCGTGCTCGAGACTCCTCATGAGGAGTGATTAATACAGGGGCATTTTCACACCGGGCTCGAGTGGGGTAGCCCATGGGATGCAGGGACACACCCGGGGTGGGTGACCCATGTGATTTGGGGCCCACGGGAGAGGTCTCGTGTTCGAGACTCCTCACCGGAGGTAATTAATGCAAGGGCATTTCACACCGGGCTCAAGTGGAATAGCCTGTGGGATGCGAGGACACACTCGCAGTGGGCAACCTATGTGATTTGGGGCCCACGGGGAGGGTTCGGCCGAGGTCCTAAGCCATGAATGTGGAGCCTGGGCTATGAGATAAATGGATTAATTCGTCATACTCTAACAATTCTAGCTTTTAGAGCAAGTGATTAATTGTCCTACATCATGAGGCCTCGAGATTGAAGTTTCATATTTTAGACTTGAAACAAGCCTTAATTGTTAACCCTCAAAGGTCGTACATCTGAGACCTATGAGCTAAGGCCTTAACTTCGCAGATCGAATCTACAGTTCAGAGGGGGGTGATGATAATGTTCAGAGGAAATTGAGGAAGCGTGAGCTTTTTTGGGTGAGAAACTTGTCTAAAAGCAGGACCCACACATGTCCTCATCAAGCACAAGAAATTATATCTTGGTAATTTTTCAGGGCCATAATGGTAGAGTTGAATATTATTTCATCACATTTCTTGGTGGGGAACCCAAGAGACAGATCACAGCAAGGTTTTGCATATCGATAGGGGGATATCAGCCAGACCCAAAACAATAAGATACAGGGCACTTCAGATCTGTATCAGACACACAGCAGACGATATGTGCCCATATCAGCCCTTTTTTTCTTTCTGGACCAAAAAATAAAAAATAAAAAAAATCAGGAAAATAAGAATATGCAAAACAACAGAATTTTTATTTATTTATGATTTAGCCATGTATTCAATTGTGTATTCAATCAGACCATTCTTTGATAAGAATGTCTTCCATCGGCTTGACCTGTTGAATGTCAACCAAATAGGCCCTAGTCGAACACAAGACTAGGGGCCATTATCTGAAATGCAACAAAAGATGATGATGATGATGAGAGGGGGGGGGAGGATAGTTTTCCCATTCTACTTTTTCCCCAAAAAGGTTCATTCCACTTCTTTTTTCTTGAGCTGATAAGATTTATTGGAAAATTCATTTTGCTTTGATTCGTCCAATCTTCACTCAAATCAAATCTTGTGTAAATAGCCTAGATCTAGTATAAATCTTGTGTAAATAGGCCTAGATCTAGTATAAAATGAATTTTTAATCTTCCTCCATGGTTAAAAGGAAGAACCAAGTGTAAAAACTACAGAAAAGATGGATATTATTAAATGGGGCCCTTATATCTGTATTGGCATGGAAATGGCAGCCTTACACACCAGCTCGTATGGACTAAAAAAGGACCTGTTGAAGATAGAAAGATGCTTGAGTAAAGCTTTTTCATCTTTTTGGGTCAACAATAGGATCGAGGTATGGTGACAATTTCTGCAGCTGAGCATTCCGGGACTCCCTCCTTCCCTTCCCTTCATTGGAAATCCTTGTGTTAATCTGCCAGCTCCAGGATGAGGACCACCAGCAAAACTGGAATTGACTCTATGATGATGATGAAATTACATATCTCCCTACCAACAGAACCTATATATGGATAAAGAGTTGTTTACATGTATATATATTATTCCGAAAGCAAAAGAAACTCTTAGTTAATCCTAATCATTTATTAACTCTAATCCTAACAATCTCTTCTTCTTTTTTAAAAATATTTAAAATGACTAAAATATCCATAAATTTCATCTTTCACCATGCATGCCTTCTGCCAATGGGTCATAACTCAACTCATGTCAAAATCACATGATATTGAAATTGTTTGAAAGATAATGAAATAGGCCAATTTCCTGTCATTTGGATATTGTTTGGCACCCAATAGGTATAAAACAAAATAACCGGTGAAAATAGCAAAGTAAAGTTTATTCTACAAGTGACTGACCTATTCTAACTCTGTCACTGCTTGAAAACAAACTGACGTGAGGAAACAAAAGGCTAAACCCTATGGACCTGTAAAACCAACCACATTATGCATGTGGGGCCCACTAACTGGACTATCATCAAGGGCCCACTTAACTGTTCAAAATGATTGCGGATCCCAAACTGCTGGTAGAGCAGATGGCAGGGCCCACTTATCTGATCGACAGATCATGGGATCCATTACTAGATTTTGTAGAACCTACTCTTGGATTGCATCATTCCCTCTTGATTGGGAAGAACTCTCTCAAGTAAGGATCTCTATACACATCCATTTTTATATCATGTCATTGTTGCTTCGGTGGGAGCTGGTGATGTAGCCCAATTGTCTAATCAATATAGATCTCGTTGGATTGCAATTTTTTTGTCATATACCGAGTATGTTGTTGTGTCTTCCAACTCATCGTTGATCATCACACTATCTTGCCCAATCATAATTGTCTTCAAATTTACCTTTGGGTGTTAACCAATTGTCCTGGTCTTCTCAGTGCAAGAATTGCATAAACACTAGTTGTGGCACACATCCTTGGAAGTTCCATTGATCATCAACAGCAATCTGTCCATTAAATCTTTAGTTAGTAATCCTTTGATCAATCAGCAGATCCATCCGGCAATTCTTTTCTCAATCTGGCTGTTGATCCATCTGCAGATTCATCGATTTCTTGTCTTCTTCTAGAGGATGCCTGAACATAAAAATCTTCTCAGCCAACAGATTCATCATGACCCTTTTTCCTACCATTTAAAAATAAGTATTCTTCTTCATGGATGCATTTTGAACCCGTATCCATGGCCTTCCAGGAAGAATATGCCAACAGTCCATGAGAATGACCATGCACCACACATCTTCTGATTACAATTCTCCAAAGGAGTATGTCAAAAGCTGACAACAGGTTGAATATGTTTACACTTGTGAAAGTAACCCAGACTTGACAGAGATGAAGCTCTCACAACTATTTTATGCTGATCACCATCTTAACAATCCTTCCATGTACCATACATCTATTAGGAAAATCATAATGTGAGTCTATCGTGCTTGGGAATTACGAAGATGGGAAGATGGGTTTTACAGGATTTTTATTTTTATTTTTTTTGAAAGATTTTTACAGCATTGAGTTTGGGAGATGAATTTTGAAATCCAGGGTTTTAGAGATGGGAGAAAGAAGAAAAAGATGGGTTTTTTTTTTTTTCCTAGAGTCTAGAATTCAGGGCGAAGATGGGAAGGAAAAAGAAGTTCTTTTTCTTTAACTATTTCTTGAAAAGGTGAGGTCTAAGGTTCCCGTGAAGGGAAATGAACTAAAAATTGTAAAAAAGAATACCACAAACTAACCCCATTCTCAAATATGCTCTGATACCAAAACTAACGTCATGGATGGCAACAAGCTCCTCAAAGCAAAAGAATGTCTCCATGCATGAAAAGTTCTTCTTTTTTTTTTTGGAAAGGTAACAATACCAGGATTGAACCCTGGATCACTCACGCACACTACACAGTCTCTACCAGCTCATCTAACAAGCGAGAGGCTCTATTTTTCATTCAACCTTTCATATAAGAGTTCAAATAGTGTGTGTGTGCGCGAGCGCGTTCGCGCAAATGAAATTCTATTCTAACCCTAATGACTCATTAGTAATGCTTTTTTTTTTTTTTTTAAAGTCACGTATTATACTAATAAAGATTTTAAAAGTCACGTATTATACTAATAAAGGAAGGGAACAACAAAAGAAAGAAGCCTGCACCGCTGAGGGAGCTACACAGGCTACTAAGAACCTAAAAACAGCAAATGACTCATTAGTAATCCTAACCATCTACGATTTTCTGTTTAATGGTTAAGTTGGCAACCATCTATGTTAATAATTAAATTTCTAAGTAAAATATCCCTACATCCCATCACAGTCATACAGGCTCCATAAATGGGTCAACTCAATCAATGTGTGTCAAAGTTGCATGGCATGGGCTCGTTTGAAAGCTAACTCAATAGGCTTTCAAACAGGTGCAATTTCGTGTCACACAAACACTGTTGGTACTCGGTACCCAAAAAGGCACACAAAATAAGAAACAAAAATACTTAAGGAAAACTTGTTCAACAAGGCACTCTGACTAACTCTTACAACTGATTAAATATACTAAGGACTCAAAGACTAAACAACATGTACTTGTATACCCACTGTTTAACTGCATGACAACCACCATCATGGTCTGGTCTGGTGTTCCATTTAACTGACAAATAGATTTGGGATCCAAATCACTGATCAAACAGATGGTGGGCTCCAAATCTTTGATCAGCATGAGATCCACTCCTGGCCATCAACGGCCCACTCTTGGATTGCACCAGAAAAGTCCATTCGAGTTGGAGATCAAGCTCCACAAAATGCTTCTGATGCTGGGAGAGAACAAGGAGCTACCATCTTGCATTCTGGGTCTGTCTGATGTGGCAAAGATAGCATAACTCATCTAGGAAGGCCTCCGTACACTCAAATCAGCCAAGTAGTCAGCCATTTCTCTTGTGAACACAATGGCAGGAGATGCCAAGAAGTGCTTACAATAAAAATCTCCCCTAACAGATCCACTTCTCGGTTCTAAAGGGACCTCCATGTCAGTCAATACATGGTATCACAACCTCATCCTTCCGAAAACCACCTATTAGGCATCTAGTACCAGCTTTGCACTAGAACAAACATGTAGGTCTCAGTTCAATAAAGACGAAATGACAAAATTGGGGCTAGATCGAAATGCATCAAAATGCAATTTGGGTTTGGTCATGGTTGTGAATGAACATGGGGCTCTCTCAGTGGGGCTAGATCGAAATGCATCAAAATGCAATTTAGGTTTGTTCATTGTTGTGAATGAAAATTGCAGCACTCCCTCCCTTTCTCAACAAATTACGCCTATTTGATTATGACTGTCAGATTGATGGGCATTTTTTGGACAGTTAAAATGAAAATCATCCAATTCCCCTATTTCAACAGGCAAGTGTTCACGTCGAAGGTTAGATTGGTGGTGGGTCTCTCTCTCAAAAATTTATGCCTTTTTTATTATTTGACTGTCAGATTGGTGGGCATTTATCAGGCAGTTAACATGAAAAATATCAAATTGTCCTATTTCAACAGACAAGCGTCCACAAGCGTCCACATCAGAGTTTAGGATCATTCAAACAATTTAATTTTGGGACTGTAACTCAACAGCAATGTACTACAATTTAGTTAGTTTAATTTGACTAAATGTACGCCACGTGTACAATTTATAACTGCATGTGTCTCAAGTGTCACATGCTGCCTGAGTATCATATAACTTCGCTATTCTGATTCAGTTCAATTGCTCATCCAAAAGGACCCTTAACTACTACATCCAAGCCACTAAGGCATATCAACAAGCCGCTTTGAAATACCATTCCCCCAGAGACTAACAGGCAATTGAAATAACATTCCAATTGAAAGTGAGAATCCCCAATTCCCAGTTCCTCCCTCCCATCGAAAATCATCTGCTGCATTCCTCCCACTGAGGTGTCTAATCCCAAAACCCTAAATTATAATGCTTGTGCATAAAAAAAAAAAAAAGAAGAAGAAGAAGAAGAAGACGACTAGACGAACAACTTCCACCTTTGCTAACAACAACCAAATCATGAATACACCACAAAATCCACTGAAGAAACCAGCAATCGGAATAACTAAATACCTTTCAATCGCAAAAAGAGAGAATTAATATATATAATTAAGAAAGAAAAACAAAGCAGATGGAAAGAAAAGAAGAGACCTTTCTTTCCAGGCATTTGCCTGCCATCTTTCATGTAAAATTCGCGAATGTCAACGACAACCTTCCCTTGCCAGCTTCTCACAGAAACCCTTCGATTCCTCGATATCTGAAACCAACAACTCGACATAAATCTGAAATTAGTTGTTAGAAAGAAAAATAGAGATCAATTTCTCCGAAAAGAGGGGAAAGAAGAAACAGACATCACAGATTGTGATGGTATCGGAGTCGTCAGAATCTGTTCTTGGAGCTTTCTTGGGATGGGTGGACCCATCCAAATCTCCATCGCTAGCATACTCATCTTCGTCCTTTCGTTTTCCCCTTCTCGACATTTCTCCCAGAGTGAGTAGATGGGTGCGAATTGAGAGCTGAGAAGTGAAGTTCCATTCCGCGTGTATTTTACACGTGTCAACATCTCCTATAGGCGCGGTATCAGACCTATTGCGAGTTGGTTTGATGCGTCCTCACTCAGGCGATTCGCAGCTCGACTCATCTATTGATTCCAGTTGCCGAATCTAAATAAAAACTGTGCTCTTATTCCAATGTTATTGGAATAAGACCACCATTAAGAAAACACATTTTCCTTTACAATGGGCGACCAAGCACCATGTCCAAATCATTGAGTATAAATTTCTCTATTATTTAAGGTCCATTTAGTAGTATGGATTGGAACCCTAGATTTCTAATAGTGTTTGGATGCCTTGATTTTCAAAACTTATAGTGGTCTAAATTTTGACTATAATTTTTTTTAATGATTATATATATATATATATATATATATATATATATATATATTTACATGATAACAAATGTGATGGAAGAAAATAATTTCAAATATTTTAATATAATATATGTAACATGCAAAATAATCATTATGATAAGTCCATTATAAAATGACATTTTCTCAAAAATTAAAGTGATTCCAAGCATTAATTATGGCCCACAAAAGCAAGTATATTAATTTTATAATTGAAGTAAAACTCATTAATAGTTTTTGAATTATTGTCAATTTTTCAATAATGTGTCCCACGTGATGAGTATATGGATCACTCCTTTAGAGCATCACATATGTTAAAATTGGTGTCTCCAATCTATTCTTGAATAGTGGATTTCAATCAATTAATAGTCTGATTCAATCAATCGATAATATTCTAAGTATATGAGTTTGCTTGTTGGACAGTTTTTTGTAGTTTCGATCAATTGACCATTTAGATTCGTTCGATTGGGATAATTCAAAAAAATCAAATTCTCTCTAGTTACTTTTAAGCATGTTCAATTGATGAAATATGGAGGCTTGATCGATCGAGGGTTACTCGATCTATGTTGATCGATCAACGATTTTGTGTAACTCCTGTGTAAATGCGATTTTTTGTTTCTAATTCTATAATCTGGCTATAAAAGCCAAATTAGTACGGGATTAGGGTATCGCTATGACATCTAAGGGTTAGAGAGAGAGAGAGCCAAGGAATTTTAAAGAGAGAAAACTAAGGGTTTTCTATTTTGTAAATTTTACATATATTGTAATTTTATTTTCATAGGATATTGCTTGTCGCTTTGTGTCGTGATTTTTTTTTCTGTAAGGGTTTTTCCAAGTAAACTTTTTGTATTCTCTATGATTGTTTTGTTTGCTCTTATCTTTTGTTTGTGTGATTTGACTCTAAGGTTGCTTTTTTGCCCTAACAAGTGGTATCAGAACTTTACATTGGGATTCAAGTTTAAATCTGAGACATGGCGATGAAGGGATCAAACTCGAAGTATGAAATAGAGAAGTTCACCAAGAAAAATAACTTTGAACTATGAAAGGTGAAGATGACAAGCCTTCTAGTTTAGCAAAGATTGCATTAGGTACTCCTTGGTATAACGAAGCGTCTTTCAACTATGCAAGATGAAGAGTGTGAAGAACTTAATCAAAGGGCGATTACATTGATTCAATTATGCTTGTCCGACGATGTCTTATATAATGTACTTGATCAAAAAACCACCACAGAGATTTGGACAAAGTTAGAAAGTTTATACATGACAAAATCTCTCAGTAATCGTCTGTATCTGAAGAAACAATTTTATAATATAAAGATGGCGAAAGGATCAGATCTTAATAAATACATTAGTACGTTCAATTAATTACTTTGCAAGTTAATGAGTGTGGAAGTAAAGATGAATGCAGAAAATAAAGCCCTAATCATATTAACGTCTGTCTCGGAATCTTATAAGTATCTGATGGATCCTTTGTGCACTGTTAGGGATATCTTGGACATCGAGATCATTATCTCAGCCATTTGATTAAAGTAATTGAGAAAGAAAAATGGTGGCGAAAGATCTTTTACTAACGCATTGTTTGTCCGGGGCAAACAGTCTAAGCAAGAGAATGAGAAGCCTCGATTTAAGTCTAAGTAAAAGGGCAAAGTGAAAATGAAGTGCTGGAATTATGGAAAGTCTGGGTATACGAAGAAGGATTGTTGCAACTTCCAAAACTTATAAGGAAGAAAAGACAAATGATTCATCGAGGGAGGTCAACACAGTAGAATCCAATGAGGAAGCAGGTGGTTGTGACGTACCGACCACATCTATATCCGAGTATCTCAGTAATTATTGAATTTTGAATTCGGAGGCATCATATCACATGTCTCCTAATCGCAGTTGATTCACCACATACAATGAGCATAATGGTGTCCTGGTGTTTATGAGCAATGACCTTGCTTATAAAGTTGTTGGTATTGGATCAGTGTGCATCAAAATGTTTGATAGAATATAACATATCCTAATAAAAGTAAGACATGTTCCTGATTTTAAGAATAATCGGATATCTTTATTAGTCCTCGAGGCACTTGGATGCATGTTCACTGGGTTTGATCTTGTCCTTAAGGTTTTAAGGGGACACTCATTGTTATGAAAGTACAATGGGAAGATAACTTTTACAAAATGACCAGAAATACCATATGTGGTGGAGCTGTAGCATCTGTAGTATAGTCCACATTGGTTGGCATGCGCCTTAGGCCACATGAGCGAGCGTGGTATGAAATTACTTTCTGATTGTTGTTTGATTCCTGCAATTAAAAGTATTAATTTTAATGTATGTAAGCATTGCATATATGGTAAATAATCATTATTGTCTTTAAGTTTAGAAAATATGTAAGTAAGGTGTGCTTGATTATGTGCATTCGGATATACATGTAAGTAAAGTATGCTTGATTATGTACATTCAGATGTATTGGGGCCATTGTCCATTATTTTTAAAAGGGGTCATCTTTTTTTTTTTCATATTCATAAATGACTAATCTAGAAAAGTTTGAATTTACTTCATGAATCATAAATCTAATGTTTTTACCACCATCAAAATGTCAAAGGCGATAGTGGAAAAGCAGATAGGGTGAAAGTTGAAATTACTAAGGACAAACAATGGTGGTGAATTCACTTATAGGGAATTCAATCAGTTTTGCAAAGATGATAAAAAAATGAGGCACAATACAGTAAGACATATACTAAAGCAGAATGTTATGCGGAACGTATGAACCAAACTCTCCTAGAGAGAGTAAGAAGTATGTTAAGTAATGTTGCATTGGGAAATGAATTATGGACTAAGGTCATCAGTACAGCTTATTATTCAGTGAATCGGTCCCCATCTACGACCATAAATTGTAAAATTCCAGAAGAAGTTCGGAATAGTTATGATGTAGACTACTCAGGGCTGCGAGTATTTAGTTGTGATGCTTACTCTTATGTACCGTTAGTTGAGAGAGATAAGCTACACCAAAGGGCAACGAAGTGTATTTTTATGGGATATGGTGGTGGTGTGAAAGGATACAAGTCATATGATTGGGTCACACGGAAGATCATGATTAGCCATGGCATCAGGCTTGATGAGGATTTCTTGTTCTGCAAGTATGAACATAAGAAAACGAAAAAGCTAGTGGTAATTGATGTTGAAATTGATAAAGGTGAGACACAGGTAGAAGTCAAGCTGTAAGAAAAGGTACAGGAGCAGGTGGAGAAGCCACCTATAAGGAAAAATCCATCGAGAGATTGCAGATTACTAGCGAGATATAGAGATAACTTGAATGTTACATTCTCTCTCATTACGAATGAGGGGGATCCATCTACCTTCCAGGAAGCATTGGAAGATACAAATGTTGAGAAGTGGATGACGGTAATATAAGATGAGATGGAATCTTTATACAAGAATGATATGTGAAAGCTGGTGGAGCTTCTCGGTGGACGTAAAGCGATCAAATGTAAGTGGATCTATCAGAAAAAATAGAATAAATAGAAGGCTAGACTAATAATGAAGGGTTCTGTACTGAATGAGGGTTTCGACTTTAATGAAATTTTCGCACATGTTGTCAAACAGGTATCTATCATATTTGTGTTGGTGTTGGTTGCCTAATACAATTTGAAACTAGAATAAATGGAAGTGAAGACTACTTTCCTGTATGGAGAACTAGAAGAGCAGATTCATATAAAGCAAACAAAGGGGTTCAAGGTATAGGAGTCAGAAAATAAAGTTTACAAGTTAAGGATGTCATTGTACGGCATGAAATAGTTGCATAGGCAGTAGTACAAAAAGTTTGATTCTTTCATAGTCTATTAGTAGTTTATTGGGAGTAAATTTGATCATTGTGTCTACTTCAAATCACTTAGTAGTAGAAAATTCATTATACTGGTATTGTATATTAATGA
The DNA here is from genome assembly GCF_029962835.1 of Magnolia sinica. Taxonomy (NCBI): domain Eukaryota; kingdom Viridiplantae; phylum Streptophyta; class Magnoliopsida; order Magnoliales; family Magnoliaceae; genus Magnolia; species Magnolia sinica. The sequence continues at coordinate 19,021,284 of NC_080576.1, read as the reverse complement.
TATACTTATTGTCAGTCATAATATGTCTGAGATCAACATATTAAAGGCTCAACTATAAAGGACATTTGAGATGAAAGATCTAAGGCTGCAAAGAAGATTCTCTGCATTTATATACACAAAGATAGAGAGATGAGCAGGCTAAGTGTAACACCCCAAGTTTTCAGGGGCCGTATAGGAACTCGGCCTCCAAATTTTCGGGTGTCGCTTATATCCTAATTATGGTGATTTGTACATAAATCAGTTTAAATGAGCAATAAAGGAATTGGCTGGAACATAAACCACAACCACAACTAATCTACTGAAATAAATGCGACTAAGAAATACAAGTCTATAGGAATATCAAACGGGTCGCACAAGGCGTCGCCTGACAAAATATATATCAAAAATGCCCAAAGGAAATGGTGCGCTAAATCTCTACTCAACAACCCATAAACAACCCGCACAGTCTACGGTGATCCACCCATAAGCTGGAAGTAGGAAAGCTCATCTTCCCTATCTATGCTCACCTCGCTCGGCTCATCGAGCTCTGCCTCACCTGCATCTATTAATAGGTCTGGTTGGTGTTTTAAAACACTGTCCCAGAGTAGGAGTGAGTAGCTAACTCAATGGGTGTCATTAGCCATAAGTTACATCAAATAACAATTCCATAATGAATTTAATGAAAAACACACATTCATAAATCACTAACTAGTCTTTTTTAATGCGTATACATGAATTGTGTATGATGCATGACATCACCCACAACACTCCCTCGAGCGACTTCATCTCACCGTCTCGCATGACCAACACTCCCTCATTGTGACATCAACTGTCGAGTCGCCAAATCCTAGCTAATGCAATGCATGAATAATATTAGCCGAGTATTTAGTTAATTCCGTTCATCCAACAGGTTGAGGAAACTGGTACACTCCAACGATATCAATGCCCTCATCCATTTGTGAGGCCCAGACCCCTCAACACGTGAGGCCAGGACCCCGCGATCATTGATCTCATCGGGGTCCCCACCCCCGATTGCAAGCACATGGGAAGTGCTGGAAAGCGGGATCGGCGAGGAGTGTTCCACCATGCCCGTCACCCCAGCGTATGCCGACAACTCGGACCCCGTGTCTCATTCTACCATGCCCGGCTCACGAGATTGTGGATCAGTTTTCAACTATTGTTAGTAGGCATCAATGGGCGAGGAGTGTTTCAGGTTCCAAACAGGCATGAGCAAACATGGTTAATAAGCATGGTTGGTCGGTCGATGGACTAGACTGCCCAAGTTCAGGCAAGCACGTAACGCACGACATCGGGTGCAAGCAACCTATGTAATCCCACTACTGTCGCTCATTCATGTCCGCCCAAATCAGTCAGTCTAGTCACAGGGCGGTCCAACCAACGAGTCCACCCTCTCAATTCTCAATCCTGACCAACCAGATAATGTGTTGTATTCAATATCACTTCTAAGCGACTAAAGATTCATCTTCAAGTACAGATGGAATTATGCGTACAATACATTAAGCATAAAATTTCAGGATATTAAGATGAATGCTACTACTCTTAATAGCATAAGTTAATCGTGTATGCGTGTGGTGCCGGATTTCCTAAGAGGCAAAGGATAACACATCACTCATAGTACACAAATTCAATAAGAAATAAGACAATCATACATGCCACATAGAAGATCATGCAAAAATCGGATGTGAAGTGAACATGCAACACCAATTTCATGTCCAAACGAATTGAAGACCAATCAAACATCAACTTATCATCACATGCATGTTGGGTAGACCTAACATGTAGGTTCCTCGCTAGATTTTCTCTAAATTACTCATGCACATCAATCTAACATCCACAATCATTAAATTTATCGTAAAATTGGTACTTGGCTACCTTAGGATAATGGTCCGCACCTATAGGTCGCCGAGGGCTTGCGGAATCGTCTTAGGGGTGTTGGACTCGCGGGAGGGTTTGTCGAGGTCTTGAGTCAAATGCACCAGCATGTTAGGATATATCCAAGGGCCTAACTTACAAAATGCATATATGGAGAAGAATGGTGATTACCTGGGAATCTTGCTCTTGTGGTGGTGGATGCAAGGTTCCTGTGGTTAGGGATTTGGGAAAAATCATAAATTCCTATATAAACACCAAGAACTATATGAGATTCATGTAATCCATTTTAGAAAGGACCTAGGTTAGGAAGTATGTTTGTTTCTTACCTCCAAATCACAAATGGGGTGGATTCGGCGGAGGAAAGTGATCGATGCTAGGGCTTGATTGGAGGAAACCGATGAAGGGAAGCACTAAAGCTTCCTCACTCTTCTTCTCTTCTTCTTTCTCCTTTTCTTTCTCTTTCTCTCCATTGGAGGATGTAAATTCGTATGGAGAGATGGAGTGCCCAAATGAGGCCATTATATAGTGCCAGATTTGGTGTAAATAGCCTCAATGGTTGAGTTTTTACTATACTAGCCCTATGGGAGGATTTTTCTAACCTCTAGGGCCTATTATGGGTGTACATGTCGATATACACCATAGGATAGTTAGCCCTAATAATGATCTACGTATGGACATGATCGGCCCTCCATTTGGATGCGCCGATCGACAGATATGATTAGAAGTCTGTTCAATGGTCACCGATGGTCAATCGGAGCCGCAGCTATACAGATATGAGCAGGAAAATATCCTTACTCTATATGTGAAGTTTGGTCATAAAATGACGGTCCAAAATTCTCAACTTTGCATAAGAGTGGACGACCAAATTCACTTAAGTTTCAGCTTCTTCCTTTAGGGTATTTACACTTCTCATGCACCCGTCCTTCAGCTCAAGTTGAGCGGTTCTGAAAATTACCCAGGTTCGACTCCCGCGATGGACGTCGAGCCTAGTAAGATAGACATTATTCTATAGTTTTGTAACTAGGAGCCCACTAACCAGCGGTTTAGAGCTTGTTCAAAAAATTGGAGAATTTCTGGAATGAATTAGGTATTGAGATATCTCATGGGCAATGATTAAAGTTTGGATTAATTATGTTTATAGTGTGGCATATTTATAACTAGTGAAAGTGGAGATTTGGTCATGATTACTCTAAATCGTCGGTTTTAGGCTAAAAGTATAACAGGGTTGATTTAGTCTATTAGTCAAGATCCGGGCCTTATCTAACTCGAATTCGAGTAGATCTTTTAATTTTGTTACGATTATCTTGATTAATCAGTGGTAGGTCGGTTAGATTTAGGCTCTATGTGAGCAAATCATGTGGCTAAATTCGGTGTTTAAGTGATCGGGCGAATTCGTTGGCTTCATACGGTTGATTAATCGGACTTGTGCGGTTCTTTACTGGTATCACCCGTGTATAAACTAACATTGAGTGCTAATGGCCAGTAAGTGATAATATAAGTTAATTACATTAAAAAATTCAAGGATTTTTGGAAATCCAAAATAGTGAAAATACAGGGCGTTACACTATGCTTGTCTCAGGCAGAGTATCTTGAGATGGTCCTACTCATGCTTGGAATGGACGAGGCTAAACCAGTTAGAACACCTCATGTTGCTCATTTTTTACTTTCTTCAGAGCAATGTCCTACTATATATGAAGAAAGTCAGTTTTATTTCTTGTATACCCTACTCGAACACAGTTGGCAATTTAATGTATGTCATAGTCTCTACGAGACTGGATATTTCACATGTAGTGGGTGTCGTGAGTAGATATATATCAAAACCCGACAAACAATATTAGGAAGTAGTGAAATGAATACTTCGGTATCTACGATGTATGAAGCATTACGTTTTAACATTTGAAAAATCAGAGGACAACTTATAGGATATATGGATTCTGATTATATAGGAAACGTGGATAATATAAGGTTATTTTCTTGTTACTCATTTATATTAGCAGGTGGAACAATCAATTGGATGTCAAAGCTTCAGTCTGTGATTGTTCTTTTTACAACGGAGACTAAGTATATGGCAGTGACGGAGGCATTTAAAGAAGGTGTTTAGTTGAGATGAATGATGAATGAGTTTAGTCTTCAGTAAGAGGTTGTGCCTATGAATTATGGCGGTAAAAATGCTATCAATTTACTAAAGAACTCAGTTTACCATTTTATAACTAAATATATGATGTTTGTTATTATTTTATCCGACGAGTATTTAAGAAAGGCAGTGTTACTCTTAAAAAGATTTACAAAAGCGTGAATCCGATGGATATGCTTACGAATATGGTTGTTACAGAAAAGTTTATATTATGTTCTACTTTTCTGGGATTAGCAACTGTTTATTTAAGATAGAGTGTGCACGAAAAGCAATGACGATATTCATACTATGATGTATACGATTAGAGATTGTGATTGCAGCTTGAAGTAATGGAGAATGACGATTGAATCCACAATGGAGATTGTTAAAAATTTTATCTCCAATCAATGCTTGAATAGTGGATTTCAATCAATCGACAATATGGTTCGATCGATCGATAGTACCCCAAATATATGAGTTTGCTTGTTGGACAGTTTTTCCTAGTTTCAATCAATCGAGATAATCGAAAAAATTAAATTTTCTCTCTGTACAATTTTAGCATGTTCGATTGGAGGCTTGATTTACGGCGTACGATAGTTGCCTTAAGCAATGATCTAGTAAGGCTTCGATCGGCCCACAAATCGGACGCACCGACAACAAGTTATGACAAGAGATCAGTTCAGTGGTCATCGATCGTCGATCTGGGCCGCAACTATATAGATATGTCTAAGATATTAACTTAAGTCAGTGTCCTCAATTTGGTCACGAACTAACGGTCCAAAAATCTCAACTTCAGTTAAGTTTGAAGGTGTCAAATAATTTACTTTTCTTGCAATTCCTAGGCAGATTTCACACATCACATGTGCTCACCTTACAAGCTCAAGTTGAATATTTCAACGTATTGTGTTAGCTCAATGTCTGCGATGGACATCAAGCCCGCTAAGACGAACGTCTTTCTATAGTTTCGGGTTTAGCGGCCCACTAACAAGCGGTGTAGAGTTTATTTGGATAATCTTGGCATTTTTGGAACGAATTAAGCAGCAAGATTTCTTGTGCACGATTATTAGGGTTTTAATTAAATATGTTCATAGTCTGACATATTCGCAATTAGTAGTAAAAGAGTGTGAATACTTTAAAGAAAAGAGGAAAAAGTAGATTGAAAATTAATGACTTTACAACTCACATTTTCTCTTGAATTTTAAAAGGAGCCCTTTTAAAGATTTTTCAATCCAAGATGTAATTGAAATTCATGATTTTAAGGGATGCTTAACCTAATCTGAATTGCCAATCCTAGATTTCAATTCATAAAAACCCAAAATCCATGTTGTCAAATGACCCTCTAGCCTTATGATCACCATATATGAGGTTTTATTGACCGAGAAGCACAACTAAAACAAGATTTAGAAAAATCCAATGCATAGAGAGGCTTCATACTATCATTGAGAGTATTCATCCATGGTGTTGCCCAATTTTATGACTTTCATCACCATGCATATAAATCTATGAAAACAGCACGATTGAAAGTCATATTTGGAAAGAATCCCTCCTAGGTTGGCTCTTCTTCATGATGAAATCCTCCTAAGGAGACAGTTATAATATGTGACTGAATCATGTAAATCTCTATGCCTTGTTTTCACCTCTCCATCGCCTTTACAATCTCTCAACCAACAAAAACACTTTCGGTTAGCCCAAGCCCAACCCATTAAGTATGCTTTATAATTCTAGTCTCAACCCAACTCATGACCCATTTCTTAAAAGGGTTTTAGGTCGACTTGGGTCATCACACCAACCCATGAAGGTGGTTGACCCAACCCATTTCCATCATAACCATAAAATATATTCAAAATAAAAAATAAAAAATCATGGAAAATGTGAAGCATTGATGATAATTTACAAAGCAAACCTCAACAGCACACTTCGATAATCAGTACATGAACACAAGGAAAGTAACCATCTCCTAAAAAACCACAACTAACATTCAACTTACTCATCTTCCTTCTTGAAGGTACAACAAGCAAGCCAATCAGCTTACGCCTTTTCCATGGCCTACATTTGTGAAGTAGACAACCTGACCCACCAGATCAAGTTCTATCAGCACCCTCCATGGCCCCTACAGCTTGGAACCTGGGTTCCTTAGGAAGGAACTTTTGATTAGCATAAACAGACATGTAGTCCCCAAAAGAGAACTTGGGGTAAGCTGGTCCACACACAGGTGTTTGGTGCACCAGCTCTGGTGCAGGGCCCATGATGGCCTTGAGTGATGGATTGTAGAAGGATGCAATGGACCTCCTGGTCCCATTTTGAGTGGCAAAGACACGATGCCACACACTCTTGTATCGGCCGTTGCTCAGGACTTCGATCTGGTCCCCAGTGTTGATGACGATCGTATTGGCCAGGGGCTGGACATCAATCCAATGGCCATCCTTGAGGATCTGCAGGCCCTTGACCTTGTCATCCTGGAAGAGTAGGATGACCCCACCTGCATCGGTGTGGGCCCGGAGGCCATTCACTCGATCTGGGTGTGGGCATGGAGGGTAGTGGCTCACTTTGGTGCCGAAGAAAGGTTCGTGTTCTGGCTCATCGCCGCCACTGAAGGCCCGCTGTATGTAGCCTTTCTCTAGACCCAAATTCTCATCCATTATCTCCATCATCTTCTCAGCGAGTTTCTTCAGTTCTCGGCGGTATTCCACCATGGTTTCCCTGTTATTTTCACATCCAAACATGCACACATTAGGCAAAGAGATTCATCAGACAGTTTGGATCATCTGATCAATGGACTTTTGGGCTATTATGGCCACTTCAAGAGATGATTGATCCAGATTTGGTCACTCATTTGGTGAATGTCATTAATCCAAACACATATTCTAATCATAGTTCTAGAACACGATGACTCGATTCAAAACTCGAACGAGTCAGCTCGATGCAACTCGAACTGAATTTAGTGCCTCTCTTAGATGATCTGACATATCAAATCAGCGTGCCAGACGCTGGCTATTTGATATTTATTCAATTTTTATAAATGTTATTAAAATACTTATTACATATCTGATCGAGTCAATTCAAGTTTTCAAGTATTTGAACTATGGTTAAAATCTCACTTAAACCATATTTTGGTGTAAGCGATCTTCAACGGTCGGATCTTGATTGGACTGTTTACAGATATTAGGACCACCCATGCTAGTTTGGTGGACCCCACAAGTGGAAACCGTCCAATTAGGAACACTTCCTCATAAACACTCAAACAAAAGTTTTAAGTATGATGATAATTCGTGACTTGAATAACAGAGGCCGTCTGTTCTTACTTGAATTCTGGAGGCTGGGATGGCCATTCGTTGTGGTCATGAAGAAGGAAAACATCCTCCCAATCAATGTTCTCCAGTCGCTGGCCTGCCTCTCCGCTCTTCCCTTCCAACAGTTCATTCATCAATTGGACGGGGACTGAGTCCTTGAAACTTTCTTCCCTTTCGAACTTGTAGCATTGTGAGGACACCTTCTTTACTCTTTCAAGAAGTTCAACTGGAATTCCATGGTTCACCAGCTGCAAGGAAAGAAAGTCAATCAGAACATGATGAGAAAACATTTTCTAGAAATGGGTTTTTGATGAAATCATGAGTGGATAATTGAGGATTTGTCATGGATGTCGCTTTTGTATAATGACAGTTAAAACAGTTATGACCATCGCATCTTTTTTACGTTTTCAACCAAAGGTTATAAATCAATTGTAATGCATTATACAACCGCTGCTAGCGATTACACAAGAATTATAAGAAAATATAGAATAATTAGAATGTTTTTTCATGTTACTACAGCCATTGTGATTTATGTGTTACAATCTAGTGAACAGAAATCCAACATGCATTCGAAAATGGGATTTGAAATTTTGGAATGCACGTTGGGAATACATGATTTTGAGTGAGGAGCATGGTATGCCATAAAAGTCATGATGGGGCCACAAGGCCAGCAACCATTACATGTTGCGGGATCATAAAAGCCATAACAGTCGTTATGGAAAAAATGACCCGTAAAGGTGGTTACGATCTCCTAACAGCCCGCTTACAGTAACAGTCCATTACAAATAAAGACTCTTTGGATTTTTTGTTCAATAAAAAAATTAACAGAGAGAGAGAGAGAGAGAGAGAGAGAGAGAGAGAGAGAGAGAGAGAGTAATGGCGTTGCAGTAGCTGTAACAGCTATTACAACCCGTATTGTAAAGGTGACGATAGTGGCTATTATGGACACCATTACCCTTACGGAATACCTTGACGAGGAGAGAATGAAGAGGTTGATCATGGCATACTTGGCTATATGGCACGCATGCGAACGACTTAGGCACTAGGCCAGCCACTTCATACTAAGAAAATGGACCATTAAGAAGAAAAAAGAAAATCACCAACAGCCTATATTCAAGGTACATGTATGGTCCACCCATAAGATCGCCGTGTCAAGCCCTGCCCAGTACATGGCCCCATCTCACACAGGTGTGCCACAACCCATCTCATCAATCTCTCCTCACCCAAATCATTTTGGCATTCCTTTCATAAATCCTGACAATCTGATATTTCAATGATAGAATAAAAGAACTGAACAAGATTCATGTAGCTGACCCCAATTAGTTGGGATAAGGCTCAGTTGATTATAACAACTATGGCCATCACCCAACCCAGATTCAAATAACCATCGAATTACCTGAAAGAAACCCCACTCCTCGCATCCATTCGCAATCTGAGCCATTGTTTCTGCCCTCTCCTCACCATTGAGCTTCGAAATGTCGATGACCGGAATCGCCATTGTAGGAAATGCAAGAGAGAGCTGGTAGCAGTGCTAGTACTAGTAGTGCTAAAGAGCTACAAGTTTGGATGTGTTCTTTCACAGCAATTGCCGGGTTTTTATAACTGCCAATCACCCCGCGTATTGGGTGTCAACCCCCATTTAAAAATGATTAAAATAAATAAATCTGAGATGGCTGTGGACGGTGTGATTGCATTAACAAATGCAGGGTCAATGGCTGTGGTAGACTACAACAGAAGCATCTTGATTCAGGTATTGTGCTTATTTGAAGGCAACTCTGCAGAATGTGGGTTGGCCACAGCTCACCATGTCGACAATGGTTCATCCACCGTACATGTGGCATGCATGTGTGGGGACCATACGAATTATAGATGGCACAGTAGACTGGAGCAGGACCCAAAATTTGTTTTGACTGTTGGATTTGGAGCCGTCCATTTGATGGCCATCACCAATTGGGTTCATGTAATTTTTGGAGAAATGGGAAGTGTACTGAGACTCGCAAAGTAAACAGATAGAAATCTAACAAGATAATCATAATCGCACAAATAAATTCAACTAAAAAGCAATAAATTTACGTGGAAAAAAATACAGAAAAATCCTTGCTAAAACAGTCATGACATAAAGCGATAATACACAATGAAAAATGAAGTTATAAGAGATGAAATTCTACTAATCAAAGACTCAAGAAGAAAAGACCAAGTCTTTTTCCTTCAAGAACCCTCTCAAATCGTTAAGCAAATTTAGAGAACCATAATTCCTAACTCAATCTCAATTACACCCGGTATATAAACTACCACAATAATAATAGGAAACAAATCATGCACTTACACAATTCTATGTGTGCTCTCAATAGGACCTTCGATAGCATCATAGCCATCGAGATTCAATCGATGAAATTAATCAAGAACCATCGATGCTATCAAGTAACAGTCTCTAAAACTGTCCAACAATCGATAGGAATTTTTTTCGAATTTTCTTGATGGGTTTGAGCAAATGTTGATTCAATACGTTGATAGAATCAACATTTGCTCAATGGAATTAAGTAGCCTGTCGATGACATCGACACACTTTATTACATACAGATTTAAGACATCTGACAACAAAGTAAACTTTTATTGTGCTCACATGTCCAATCTTGATCATCTGCCAAGCCTCATGATCAAGTTATTTCTGGCCCAATTAAGAAACGGACCAGACCTCAACCAAGGTCAAGCCCATTTAGTAGTATTGCTTAAGCCCGATCCACAGCTCAAAAGGCCCATTCAACTTGCTCAGTCTGGGCGGACTCTCATGCCGATTCAAGAATGGGCTTCCAACCCATTTCAATTCAAGCCATTTCCACCTAATCAGGCCCTTCTGCTCATTTGGTGGGCCACATAGGTACAGCAAATGTGAGCTATTGCTAAATGTATCCTACCCATTTATTTATTTCACACAAGCATGACCCACATGAGCAGGCAGATCTACATATCTTCACAGTGGGCCCAACATAATCATCATCTTTGATCTCACACACAGATGCCACACTGGCACCACATGAGCCGCCAGCACTAAAAAGACTCAAAAACTCGACTTAACTTGCCCGAGTCACATTGACTCGACCAGATTTAATCAAGACTAAAAAAAAACTCAATTTGATCACAACTCAATAAAAACTCCACTCGACTCACCACAATAGAACATAACTCATATATTAAAAGTTGGAAAAACCACAACAATCGACTCGACTCGACTCGGCTGGGTATCAGGTCGAGTCATGTGTTTTAAAACTATGATGAAGACCATGGCCCACTAACAGCCTGGGCCAGATGGATGTAGGGTGGGAGTAACCCACATTGCAGCTTAGCCCATATTAATATTTAAATAATCTTGTCTGGAACATGCACAAAGAAGAAGAAACACATGAGCCATGATTAGAGCAATATTATTTTTAATTAATGGAGGTTATGTCTCAAGGTTAGTTAGGCAGTTTCTGCCGACTCGCATCCCTTTGAGCTGACTGCCGGCCCATGCCTTGTGCTTTAATCTCTATCTATGACTTTCTCTCCTCATTTGCCCTTTGAAAATAGATTCATTTCAACCACTGAATTGTAGCCGTTGTTTTGGGTCTCTTTCTTTTCCCTATTTTAATAGCTTCTGCTCTTGTTAAGCTCTTTTCTAGGCTTTTAAGGATGATGTAATGCTCTGGGGGAGTATGGAATATCATACTCTTGGATCCATTGTTCGTACTTGTACTCGATCCAGATGGTTGGATTTGTGGGGTTCCCTGTCTACGACGCAGGGACAAAATTTTACTTTGATAGAGCCATCAGATCGTCTGATTTTTTTGATCGGTTTGGATTGACTGATTGGTCTAGATGTTAGGTTTTGCTGACTTGAATTGTATGGTGTGGGTGAAATATATGAAGGCCAAGTGTACAATGGATGTATGTGAATGCTTAGGCTTGTCCGATCGATCTGAATTTCCTACTTGGATTGGATGGTGTGGATTACAGTACACGTGTGCCACGTGTAGGACATATGTATGTAAATGTTAGGATCGATTGATCAGTTTAAAGCTTAGGTAATGCCACTTTAATTGTACGGTCTGGATTGAAATATGTGCGTTCCACGTGTAGGATGTATGTATGCGTGAGTATGATGAGTATGATGCGCCACACCCTGTTAGAGTATGTTATTTATAATCCTCCATTGAAGACATTGAAGAGTCGTTTCTACAAAACGGTGTTTCTTACTGAAATCTGCAGCATCCGATCTCCACCACACACGTAGAAATGTGTCGTGATCCGAACATTTATACCTCCAGAGTCCAGACGCCTCACCATCAGTGGATGGGCCGCTGCAAAAATTCTGCTGATTCAACTGAAACTCTTGGGCCACTTAATGTGGCCGATTAAGTACAACGAAGGTATGCTATGGTTGTGATCAAGGGAGCGGATCGCCTGTGTCCCTGTGAGGTCTACAGAGATGTCCGTGAGAAATCCAGTCCGTCCATCTGTTTTGAAATACCACAATGGGACAGGATTTTAAAAATAAGGCAGATCCAAAACTCAGGTGGGCCACACCCACAAAACAGTGGGAACAGCAATGTCCACCGTTGAAACTTTCCTGGAGTTGACCATGATGTTTGTATGCCATCCAAACCGTTCTAGAATTATTACGACACAGATAAACTGTAGGAACAAATATCATCTTGATACAAAACTTCTTTCACCGAGAAGCGTTCAATCCCCACTGTTTCGTATGGTATGGCCCACCTGAGTCTTGGATCTGATTGATACTTAGAATCCTGTCCTATTGTGGTCTTTCAAAACAGATGGATGGAGTGGATTTGTCACTGACATCTCTATGGGCCCACATAGCTTCGGGCACAGAGGGTCACAGGCAATCCTCTCCCTGTGATCAGTGAGACTACCGGGCCATGACTCATCCGTAGTGGGACCCATTGGAACAACACTATCCATCAAAAATCACATAGCCACATGTATGATCCAACGGTAGAGATTGTCTATTGCTCATTTCTTCAGAGGACTGTACGTTCCATACCGTTTTTACAGAGAATGACAGAACGTCAAACCGGATGGACGGTCTGGATTGGTGATCCGCGAGTGGGTTGAAATGGCAACGAATCAAGAGTGGTTAATCGCACAAATGGCAGGAATCTTTCTCACTTCTTTATAAAACTATGCATACGTGGCCATTTGAAACGAGGAAATCAATGAAGGGTGTGATGCTCACAACAAGAACGTGTGATTGGTGGGCCACATGCACGAAAAAAAAAAAATTTTATTGGGTTTTTTCGGGCAAGGTGTTTGAATCATCATTTGGGTGAGTAGGATTCATTCCACCAAGTCAAAATTTCATTGCAAGGAGCTTTGGAAGCTGTGATTTTTAAATCCTGTTCATGTTCTTAGATTCCCTTCATTTGTTTAGAAACAAACCTATCCATAATCCATCACATGGAGGTTCTTGTTGTGAGCATCATGGATCCATCCTGACACGTGGCAGGTGGATACATCCACCGTACTGACCACCTTTTTTTATTCCCTATCATGGATGTCCCCATGGTTGAAAATAACGTTGAGCGGTCTATCCTAGCCATTGGACTCATGGTTCTCAAATTAACGGTGCGAATGAAATGGCTTAGCGTCGACATTCAAGTAGATGAAATAGATGTATATGATCATCTATTTTATTTTATTTTTACTGTGGCCATCTGTAGAAAGGATCCATTAGATGAACGGTCTGGATCAACTATCCCACCTACCATATGCTAGATATTTAGTGACGAATGCCCTTCCTTTGATCCAGCTGGATGGGTTCCTGTTGGAATTCATTTTAGTGGGGGTCTCATGCACGAGCAGAACGGGTTAAAGAGTCAACGGTGCATGTACAGTGCTTTGGTTTGGGATCTCTAATCGGAGCCATCAGATAATCATAATCATTGTAGGGTAAGTAGTTCTTTTGAACTCTGATTATAAATTGATTAATATGATTGGGCCTAACTTAATGATTAGGAGACGGCTAATGTGCACGTGGCTGCTGAATGCCTCCTCAGACACACGTGCCAAACATATCTGGTGATCCGGACTGTTGTTCTGGTCCGACACCACGTGGATGGTCCATATCTGGAAATTCAAATGGATTTTAGCCTGGTATGGCTCCAATACGTAGCCTGCAAATGGAAAACACTCAAATAGTAAAACTTTCAGTGATTTGATTGTTAGAGTTGTATAATCACTACGATTTTTATCCTACTAACCATCGAAAAGCTGGCCCACCAGATCTACGGTACAGATCATCGGAGATGTTTGGAATTTCGTTGCGTATGGAGAGAAATGCATAGAACTTGTATACAGCGACCTGCAAGTCAGCGTTCCTAATAATGATTGTTGGTTAGTTTATCTTCGACGAAAATGGAAAGAACCAAACGTCGCGCTAGGAATCCACACGGTTACTTTCGCAATCCGAGGGCCAGGTGGATGGAACTTTGAAACTTCCATGAGATCCACTCCGTCCATAAGGTACACTGCCTCATGTTAACCATTGAAACCAAAATTGATTATAATAAAAATCTCATATAGGCCACACCATAGTAAAGAGTTGGGATGGAACGCTGCATAGTGCCCACCGTGATGTTTCTATGCCATCTAATCCATTCATGGGATGCGTCTCATCAGCATGAAATAAACACTGAAAACTACAGTATTCCAAAACTCGGTGGGCCATACCATGTGAATTTAAAACTTGTAAATGCAATTTTTTTTGGGGGGGTTGACCACCTAGTGTTGAATCAGCCCTGGTTTTGAGATAAGCCCAAACAAGGGGTGGTGTAACTGATGGACGGCGTGGATTCCATGAACGTTGAGTAGTTTCAACATGTTAGAGAAAGTAAACTCCGAGAAGGCCTCCCTCTAAGCACATAAAATACCTAAGTTAGATGGGGCCCACTGTATTGTTCAATATCCAATCCGTCCATTTTATCGATTTCTTTTTTAACTATACATCCTAAAATTAATCCTGATAAAAAGCTCAGATTGGAGCTACCAAGAATAACAATGTAAAATCACGAACGAAACTTCTAGATCATGCGGTATGGCCCACCCGATTTTTGGATCAGTCTAATTGCTGAAGTATCTGTTCATCAAGGTGAGAAGCATGGGAAGAAAGGGTTTGACGAAATATAAACACTATGGTGAGCCCCACACAATACTCTATGGCTAGCATCCCCACCCCATTGGTCCCTGTGGTGTGACTCACCTGAGTTAATTATCGGGTTGAATTTTATAAATACGTGTTAAAATCAATGGGCTCACCTGATGGACGGAGTGGATTTCACACAGACGTAACGGTGGGCGCCCGGAGATTGGATTTCGTACCCACTTTGTACAGCAGGTGTCATGCAGGATTCCCGTACAAGCAGAAATACCAAACTACCTACAAATAAAGTAGCCGCGTAGACCTTACACGAACCGAGCTAGCTCGGTTTGCTCGCTCGACTCAACTCGAAAAAACTCGATTTGACTCGTTTCAAAGCTGAGTTCGAGCTGGCCCCTGCTCGACTCCACTCGAACCCAGCTCGAATCGAACTCGGATCGAACCAGTTTGGTGACTCAGTTACTTTGATATTGATGTTACTCACCAAGTGTTTGATGAAATGACTCAACAAAGTGTGGCTGGTGGTGGTTGCAGCGTTTTGGATCAATAATAGCATGAACACTGAAGGTGGACAATGAGTGTATGTTGTGGTGATTAGAAGTGTTTGCACAAGCCGCTTGAGGCATGTGATTGATGATTGAGTAACGTGTGACCCATCCATGTTACACATAGTTAAATGGTTAGGCAGGCAAGTTGATTAGGGCCATCTAATGTCATTACAACACCTGGCAAGGACATCTGATTCTCCAAGATAGGCAAATGGTATTGATGGGGCCAACCCAAATGGTGATCATGACCATCTTGAATTTTAAGCCCTCTTTGGGGGGATTTAAAATCCACTGGATTTGAAACCTCCAATTATTTTATGGTGCCAAATAGATAAATGATTTGAAATCCCCCAAATCCATGGTGACAAACACCTCTCTAGAGTGTCCAAGTGGTTATCTGTGAATAGGTGTGAATATTGTGACAATTAGTGCATTTAGAAAGAGTAAATGGGATCCAATTCACATCAAATACAATAAAAACTATATTTTTAAAGTCACAGAAAAATCACATGATTTTACTTCACTTGAAACATTTATACCACTTATTACCGATGTTCACCATTCAAGGTTATTTCTTTCACTCTCTTCCACATACTGCTACCAAACACTTGGATTCCAGTTGATATTAATTGCAGGTTGCATTTTGTAACCCATAATTCCAATTCACATAAATTTTCAGAATAATTGCTAATGCATATCAATCACACGCTCCTCAAATGAACCAGATAACTCTTCCAAGTTGAGAAAATGACACCAACGATGAGGCTGGCTCACCTGTAAAGTGGAATCTAGTATGACTACTAAACGTAAAGGCTACAATTGGCATTTCATGGCATATAACTTGTCCAAACATATTTCCTCATCATGAAAATGAAACTTCCCCATTCTAGTACCATGGGGAGCAAAATATGGTGCAAGAATCATGACAATTGAATGATTCCTACCCTTTGATACAGCTAATTTTTACAATTATTCATCATTTATAAATAATAAATCAAATTATTAAAATCAAACTAAAGTGCTATTTTGAAATCATAAGTAATATAAAGTGGGATATACTTCTAGATATTTTAAGATAATGATCCGATTTATTTTCTTTCTCGGGTCAATCTCAATGGTTCATTTTCATGCCATTGATGGGATGTCTAGGATTATCCAATTTGTGTGAGTATTGCACCGCCGCTTGCTCCTATTAGTATTTTGGTTGAATGAATGCTCAAATTTATGAGAGGGGACGATGCCGCAAGGTTAGCAAAATCTTTTATATTATTATTATTATCATCATTAGTGGTAGTGGTGGTGGTAGTTGTAGGAATTCAATGAGGGGCCTTAGGCTACTTACTTGAGGCGCCACATATCCGAACATGTATGGCACATATGTCAAAGATCTCAACCATTCAGAGGTTGCACACACTACCAAGTTGTAATATGTCCAAAAGTGTACTTGTTTACATTTATATTTGATGTCTTGACGTAGAACAATAAGAAGATGCCACATTGAGGCACTACATGTTTAACATATGTAGAATTTGTACTCGCACTCATATAGATTTGCTTCTAATCTTCTTTCGGCATTATGGGATGAATCACCGCATGTCACATAGCCACAATTAATATGCCCATTAAATAAGGCAACATGCTTGACACATCTATAAAAGACATGTTGAGTGAGCATATCCTATCTCACAACTGGATATAATCTTATCTATGAGATCGTTTCTCCCAATTCTTTCAAAATGAGAGATTTTCCCAAAGACATTCAGAGAACCAGTAACAATTTAAAATATTTCAAAGACCAAGAGGTCGAATCGACATCCAAGCCAACTCGGATGCGGTTAAAGACCTGACTCGTAAAGGGACGGCTGAATTTCTGTCAGGTCACATTATATATGATGATCAGAATCAAGAGAATAGGAGATATGATTTGCCCAAATGGCATATCAGTATCAATGGTCAAATCCCTCCAACACTCCAGACCATCACTTTAGTGATGGTTAAATATAGGAGGTGGTTTGATCCATACTGTCCAACACCTCGAAGTGGATGAGGTGGGTCACTAAGAAGTATTAAGTGGCCCTGCTCGATAGGGATCAGTTCTTGAGTTTTCCGGACTTCAGCCTAGTTGTCTTCATCGACAAAACTTTGGCAGTCTCAGGCCTAGTCTTGAGTGGGCCACAAACATCTCCGTAGGCTAACAAATCCAAAGTCCTTTCCTCTCAGGGCAAAGTCTCAGTTTGTTAAGGAAGAGATTACATACTCGAAAAGCCCACACAAATGATCCAAAAACCCAGTGATGGACTCTCACCACCTCGAGAAAACTATAAAAGATATATAAGAAGAAGATTTTGAGGCCCCACACCAAACACATTTATCTATTTTTTATCTATTGTACTTACTTTGATGTCTATTTTACTTTTCCTAGTCTAATTTAATATTGTTGAATGGCTCCCATTGCAGTTTATTTATCTTAAAAGTATACTAAATATTTATAACTTTAAATTTCCATATCACCATGTTCATTTGAGTTTTGATTTAGTTATTTATACCACTTTCATATTCTGCCAACCACTTGTATTGACCGTCTATGCTAATAGGAGCATCAAGTACTTATCTTCTCTTTTTTTTTTTTGCTTTTTATTTATATATGATTGTAAAGAACAATGGTTGTAATATAGCTAAGTTATTAATAAAATTGATCGTGTTTATTTTAGTTTAAATTTTTTTATAGGGCAAATCTTCTATTCTAATTGAGAAATATCACATTGGTGTGATAAAAAGTCCTTAAGCCGATCATTTCCACATCTAACGACACAAGGTAAAAAGAACTCATTCACGGTGGCTACCCTTCTACAAACCACGCTATGAAATCCATGGGCAAAAAGATCATAGATTCTGATCGTCTCCCTTCAGTCTGTCCATCTCGGTGCAGGGGCATCAACAATTCAACCAAGCCAAAAAAATAATAATAATAATAATAATTAGGTAGACTCTGCCATGCCCAGGGAATCATACACGCATAGGTACAACTGATCCAACCCTTGGTCACATGAGCGCACAGGTACAACCGATCCAGGCATGAGCGGCACTGACCGGCAAAGTTAGGGCAACAACACTAACCTCAACGTTGAATTTGGACCGTTGGAGTTTCTCTCTAAGTGCCCATTTTTTTCTATCAGCATACCAATGTTATTTTAGTTCATGTGAGCCCTACCTGTTGAATGGCCTGTACCTCCGACACGTGTCAAGGCCAGGATCTCTGACCCGTCTTCCTAGTTCCTACCCCACGTGAGGCCCCTCACAGAATCAGGACTTTTTTTTCTTTGTTCCCGCCACTTTCAGCGGAAACGGATTGGCTACTCCCCCTGCCACCAGCCCCATGGCTGGTGGTCGGTGCTCTGTGGGCCCCACCATGATGTATTTGTTTCATCCATGCTGTTCATCCATTTTTACACGTCATTTTAGGGCTTTATACGAAAAATGAGAGAGAGATAAATCTCAGGTGGACCACACCACAGGAAAACAATAGTGATTGGATATCCACCATTAAAATCATCCTAAAGCCCACTGTACTGTTTGTTTGACATCCAATCTGTTGATTAGGTCATAAAGGACCAGATGAATGGAAAAAAACAAAGATCATCTTGATCCAAAACTTTAATGGCTCCAAAAAGGTTTTTAATGGTCTACGCTCATTCAACACTGTTTCCTGTAATGTGGTCCACTTGAGATTTGGATATACATAATTTTTGGTCTCATAAAATAAAATGATCTGTAAAAATATATGGACGGTATGGATGAAAAACATACATCATGGTGGAGCCCAGGGAGCACCGACCATCAGCCATTTGCTGGTGGCAGGGGGAGTAGCCAATCCGTTTCCACTTTCAGCAGCTGTAAGGTGGGCCCGGTAAATAGACAGAACATTTCCAGTACCCGCAGGGAAGATGTTAGATGTGCTCATCTGGCGCCATAATCGGAAGCTGTAACAAGAAAGCCCAACACAAGGGCGGCACCAACATGACGTAGCTGTTATGTTTCCGTGGTCCTACGTAACTTCCAATCAGAACCGTCCAAGGTTCCTCTTCCCACCTAGAAATTATAGAATCCAGAGACTTCCCTACCTAAATGAGGCTTATAGTTCAGTGATCCAGACCGTTGATCTGACGGGCCCCATCATGGATGAAGAAGCCCACAAATATTTTGCAGGCTGGGAAATCCTAGCCCTCCCATGGTTGACCGACAAATAGACAGGTAACAAGAAGATAGCAACGGTCTAGAAAAGTCGTCAAATGTTCTAAGACTAGAATCTTCCACTGGAGAAGATTTTTGGGCCATCCCTAGAATAATGGTGGGCCCATCAGGTCAGCATTCTGGATCAACAAACAGCAATCCATTTCTACGGACTGGATGAAACGAAACACTATCCAAGTGCTGATGCATCAGGAAACTATAGTTTCTCATCCCCAAATATACCATCTAATCATACACGATCCCCCAATTTATTTAGTGGGAGTGATGAGATGGTCAGATGGGTCATGGGAAAATGGAGGGACCATGTGATCGGTACCATACGAGGAGACCCACTCATAACTGACGGCACGTGAATGGGCCCTTCTGTACGGTTCCTTGGTGGGGCCCACTTCATTTGGGACAGTGCTAGAGTATCTTGTGTAGGTCAGTTTCACTAATCGAGAGCCACGTGGGTGGAACTTCCATGAGATCCACTCCGTCCATCAGGTAAGCTGACTCCCAATACTCAGATAGGCCACACCTTTTACGGTTGGGATGGGAACGTCCACCATTAGTTTTGGGTAGGGTCCGGTGCGTTGTTTGTATGCCATCCAATCCAGTCATCTGGTTTACCTCATCAGGATGAAAGGATTAGCCAAAGATAAAACTGTTCTGAAACCCAGGTGGACCATATCACGGAATTTACAATTTTAAGGTGTGATTATGTACTGTAACCTATGGGGTGTCCCACCTGAGTGTTGAATCAGCTAGATTTTTGTGATAAACGGTCTGGATCATGCAGAGAGATCAACAGAGCTAAAAGGGGTATAAAAATAAAAAAACCAGTCGAGGGGTGCATGAACGTTGCGCCGTGGTTTGGTCTGGTATCTAATCAACGCCATTAGAATAGTAATAATAGGGGAGTTAATTATTTGATACACTGGCAGAGTACGGTGCCTGATACACAGGCACTCAGACATTGTACATGTGGCGTATGCTAACTCAAATTAAACCAATTAAAATGTGGGGCCCACTGTCGCAGATCCATAGTGCCAAAATCAGACTGGTTGAACAATCCTAAGATCCGATCTGTGTATGCTTATTTGTTGAAACAGGATCATTTGGATATTTTTCATTTTTAACCATACAATAAAACTCCCCCAATCAGATAGATAGATAATCAAATAAGCATACTTAGTCCATGGTACATCTAAACTAGAATCCATGATTTGGACAGTTTAAGTACAATTACTTATATGCCACATTTGCAATTTCTAAGTGCCTGCATATCATCCATCACACTGCCAGAGTACCAACGTTCTTCTCATGTCTATAATCATATTACTATAAGTCCTGCGTATTGAACTCGGATTATAAATTGATTAGCATGATTGGACACTTTGATTAATGATTATTTATTAGTTTTGCTTTGACCTGAATGAAAAGAAATTGTTATTGAGATACATGCATTTGATCGTTGTTTTAAAACTAGAACCGGACCCCATTATTTTGTAATATTCTTAGATCCAAGTACCCGATGCAACCGGGTCAACCCGGTGTGATCTAAAACATTTCTTAAAATAAAACTTTGAACATGTAAGATAGTTCCAAGCACTTTTGTAAAAGTGAGGTCCATGAGAAAGGGGTAGCAATGGGCTAGGTTAGGATTGTGATTAAGTCAACCCTACCCTGACCATAATTCCTTAAGCCCGGGCTAGCTCTTGGCCAGCTTTGTAAGAAAAAGAGTTTTTAAGTCATTAGGGTTTGTTTGAAAGCTTGTAAATGGAAGAAAATGTCTTAGTTGTGTTTGGCTAACTATAAATGAAATGCATTTGAAATCTGAATATTTTGTTTGAGTGGGAATAAATGAAATGAATTATAATGCACCGTAAAATTTTAATAAATTCACAAGAATACATATAACATCTTAAATTGGTGTACATATATGATATTTGACAAAATAATTATGATAAGTTCAGCAAAATACATATTTAGCAAAAAATAATAATAATTAAATCACAAGTGAACCTCAAACATATAGATCATAAACAAGTAACTTCTCAATATTTTTCAACCGTCCGTTTAGATGGTCAATCTTTAAATAGTTTTGGATCATTATATTATTGTAACTTCAATGATGTACACGATAATTGGATTATTTTAAAGTATCATTAGAGGGACGGATATATGACAAATATGTATATAAGAACACCTTTATTTACTTGACTTTCTAAAGGAGTTCCTTCCAAATCTAATCGTTACAGACAAGATTTCATTTACAGCTTATTTACTGACATTTGGTTTCATTTCCGGTCATTTACTTCAATTCAAACAGGCATTCATTTAAAATATAAAGTAAGAACTGAAATAAAAGTCTCATCTCCCTGAGAGATCGTGGGATGCATTTTTTAATCTTTTCATTGGAGATGTTACGTGCAAGCAACCAATCTGCAACTAGATCGTCATGAATGACATTGGTTAGAAGGAGGAGGATCCAACAACCTTGAGTTTATTGGATTCGGTGGAACAGAGTTCCATACTCCCAAAAGTATGATAAATAATGCATTTCTCTTTCGTATGGGGAATTATCCCATGGAGCTTGACTCCACGTTGAGTTGAATGGAGCTTTGTGTGGGGCCCACTCTGATATCCTTGTGGCATCCCATACGTGTATCAGGTCTATCCCCCAAGGAAGTAAGACACCCTGAAGATCAGGGCCATCAAATGATCAGGTAGGCCCACTATAAATAATAATAATAATAATAAACAATGTAAATTTGCCCCCCAAAGAAATCCGGATTCAAGTAACGTGGCCCACCTGATTAATGGATTGGCCTGATTCTTGCGATTCCATCAGCATGATTGGTGGGGCATATCTGGTGATGAGCGCAGTTTGGCTAGGACCCAGCACTGGCCAGCTAGCAGGTGTCAAAGCTCCATGGGCCCTATTATAATGTATATGTTTCCTCCATGCCATCCATCCAATTTACCAGGTTTGAGCCAAAAAATTAGACAGATCCAACTCACAGGTGGACTACACCACAAGAAAAACAGTGTTGATTGAACGTCCACCGTTAAGAACTACCTATTGCATGCTCTAATGTTTCTTTGCCATCCAACTTGTGGATAGGGTCACAACTCACAAAGAACTGGATGAAGGGAAAACACAAATATCAGCTTGATCCAAAACTTCTATGGCCCTCGGACACTTTTCAATATTAAGCATTCAATCCCCACTTTTCCTCGTGGTATGGTCCACCTGAGATTTGGATCCGTCTTATTTTGGGGCTTATGCCTGAAAATGAGCCGAAAAAAATGGATGGACGGCGTGGATAAAACACATACATCATGGTGAGGCTCATGGAGCTTTGACACCAGCTAGCTGGCCGGTGTAGCTAAACCGCGTGGATTGGTTGTTTGGACAGGTTGTATGGCATTCAAATAACAGGCTAAGCAGGGTAGGCTTCAAGTAGATGGACGCCTCGATAATCACCGTGGAGTGATGGTTCATTCACTCAGAAATTGAAGTGGAACCGTTCATTATTTTTCATTTTAACAGCTTATTAGATTGCACTCTGAAATGATGCGAAATCAGTTCGGTGTGATCGACCCACCTAAGCCCCATTTCTACGGTCTGGATGCATCTGGAACACATAACCATCATGTGGGGCCCACCTTTAACGTGGACCACCTAACATGCTTTGCCCGCCTTCATGCAGGTCATTCATCGCTAGGGACCGACCTTTGATGTAGATCGTCCATTAGGTGGGGCCGTCGCCCATTGTGATGAGGCCCACCTTCCATGTTAAATGTCCACCATGGGGCCCGCCTTCAATGTCCTGCCCACCGTATATAACTCGCATGTGGATTATCCATTGTGTATCTATCACGTTGGAGACACCTTCGGATTTTAACGAGTAAGGAGTCGGATTGTCTGCGACACCTGTTTCACGGAGTTCCTATAGTCAGGAGCTAGGTGTGGTGCACCATGATGTTTATGAGAAATCCACCCCGTCCATCCATTTTTTCAGATTATGCTAGGACATGAGCCCAAAAATCCAGAGCTCAAGGGAGCTGTGAGCCGTAGAACATGGAACACTGAACCGCGAATATTAGAAAAACCATGAGTGGTCTAGATTCAAAGGCTAAAAGTCGATCAATCAGATGCTGGAATCATTCAACCGGAATGGGGTTTGTACCACGGCCATCCACGGTAAGGCCCACTAGATCAACAGCCCAATTTCAGTGACCATTCTGCGATGTGTACTATGAAGTGCCAAAGAACCATGACTGTTCATTGGACAACTATCCACGCACAGCTATGTAAAGATTGGAAGCGGATTGGCTGGTGTACCACACATCAGCTATATAGACGGCGTAGGTACGAGTGCGAAGACGAACGGTGACGCTCCTCGAGCTCCGAGTTGTATCGAACGGTTCAAAAGATATCAAAGTTACATGGCCCACAATGATGTATTTATTATATTCACATAGTTCATTCATTTTTAAAGATCATTTCAGAGTACTAACCAACAAATGACTCATATCTAAAGGTCAACTGGACCACACAATAAATAGCAGCGGAAATCATGATTTTCACCATTAAAACTTTCATAAGGCCTACCATAATATTTATTTCCCATCCAATATATTCATTAAAGTCATAATGACCTTAATGAAGAGGAAAAACAAATTTCATATTAATCCATTCCTGTGGGAGAAAGAGTTTCAATGGTAGAAGTTCAATTCCTCACTGCTTTTTTCTTTGTGGTCCACTTGGTCTTTATATGTGTTTTAATTTTTGTCCCAAGCCTTACAACGTACCGACGTCCATATACCAGCTATATATCTGGTGTATTGTACACCAGCCAATCCGGCCATTCATTTACTGCTCGGATTTCCTAAGAAAGCCTTCGGCACTTGGCAGGAAGTTAAGTTCCTGTGCTGGGATTGAAAGTGAGGTGCACCGTGATGTTTTTGAGAAATCCAACCCATTCATCTATTGTTCGAACTCATTTTAGGACACTAAGAACAAAAATTAGCAGGATCCAATATTTAAGTGGGCCATACTAGATGAAGCAGTGGCAAAAGAATGCCTACCGTTGAAACCTTCCTAGGCTCTATCTTGATGTTTATATGTCATCTAAACTGTTTATAACGTCAATCGACAACACTAAAAACTTGGACCAATACAAAACTTATGTGGCCATAT
Organism: Magnolia sinica; assembly: GCF_029962835.1. Classification (NCBI taxonomy): domain Eukaryota; kingdom Viridiplantae; phylum Streptophyta; class Magnoliopsida; order Magnoliales; family Magnoliaceae; genus Magnolia; species Magnolia sinica. Next base: position 18,996,863 of record NC_080576.1, on the reverse strand, counting down.
AAATTTTTTGACGGCGGTCACTAAATCCCTACTGTTTCCTATCGTGTGGCCCATTCGAGCTTTAGGTCCTTATTTTTGGTCCCATTTGCTAAAATGAGCTTGAAAAACAGATAGACGGGTTGGATTTCACCAAAACATCACATTGGCCCACCCATAATCCTTACCCAGAACTTCCTGCTAAAGGCTTTCGCAGGAAATCCACGTCCATAAAGATTACACAAGCCGGAAGCGGATTGGCTGGCGTACCACACACCAGCTATACAGCTGATGCAGATGCGCGCGGATTACGTACTACCCCGCCTGTTCGGAGCTCGGGACAGGCGGAGGCTCCTAAGGACGCTAGGGGCCACCGTGATGTATGAATTTTATCTGCACCGTCCATCAATTTTTCCATATCATTTTAGTTTGTAGTCCCAGAAATAGATAAGATACAAACCTAAAATGGCCACACAGTTGCAAAATTCTTAGAGACCACGGAAGTTTTGGATCAAGATGATATTTGTTTCTTCACTCCATCCAGCTTTATATGGCCATGACAACAGGTTAGATGGAAAATAAACGAACACAGTAGATGCTTAGAAGGTTTCAATGGTGGATGTCCTTAGTACCGCTGCTTCCTGTGGTGTGGTCCACTTGAGTATTTTATATGCCTTATTTTTGGATCAGTACTCTGAAAGATGGACGGTGTGGATAAAAGTCATACATCACAGTGGCTCATCAGTGGCCCTCGGAGCCTCCGCCTGTCCCGAGCTCCGGACAGGCCAGGGTAGTACCTAATTCGCGCCCGATGTAGATACGTGTCGTGCTCGTGCGAAGACAAGCGCACCGGCGCTCCTCAAGCTCCGAGTTGTATGAACGGTTTAAAGGAGATCAAAGTTACATAGACCCACAATAATGATGTATTTATTATATCCACACTGTTTATCCATTTTTTGAGATAATTTTAGAGCATTAGAAAAAACAATGAATCATATCCAAAGCTCAAATGGACCACATCAAAAATAGCAGTGAGGATAATAATTTTCACCGTTAAAATATTTGTAGGGCCCACTATAACGTTTATTTTCCATCCAATCTGTTAATAAGGTCACAAATACATGAATGAAGAGGAAAAAACAAATTTCATATTGATCCGAAACTTCTATGACCCCTGAAAGGGTTTCATTGGTAGACGTTCGATCCCTAACTGCTTCCCAATTGATCTTTAGATCTGTCTTAAGACAAGCTCGCCAAATGAATGGACGCTTTGGATATAATAAATACCTCATGATGGGATCCACAGGACTTGCTCACGTCAATACATCAGCTATAGCTGATGTGTGGTACATCAGCCCATCCGCTTCCACCCAAGTCCAGACGATTTTTAGGGACGTCGACTTAGCTGCGACCCCGAGCCAGCGTTATGGGTGGACCCTGATGGTGCGGCGCACATGATGTATGAATTGTATATCCATGCTGTCCATCCTTTTTTTCAGCTTATTTTAGAGTATGGATCCGAAATTCAAGCAAATATTAATATCAGGTAGACCACACCACAGGAAACAGTGTTCAATGGCCATTAAAACCATTGCTGAAGATTAAGTGTTCCATTCTCATTTTCTCATCTCTCTCTGTCTCTGTTGATATGATATCAGAGAATGCATCTGATCCTGATCTTGGATTTCTTTCAGTCGAAATTCATGCACGTGAATGGATGCATATACAGATCGTGACAGACTATCATGGATATACATACTTCCCAATGCTACAAAATTACGCGGGGCCCACTGGATCATCATCCATACAGCATCTTGCATGTTGGCCGTGATTCCATTTTTCTAAATATCTATTTCTTGAAGCACGTGCGGGCCACCTAATCAACGGATGCATTAGGAGTATTCATTGCAGGAAATAAGGATTTGATTCATTTTTAGGCAAGGCCAGGACGGGTCTGGCCCACCCATTTTTGGGCCGGGCTTGGGCCTCAGTGCTAGTTCAATACAAGCTCAGACAGGTTCGGGCCTGGGGAATTGTATTGTAAGACCCAGTCCAAACCGGCCCATTGAGAGAGAGAGAGAGAGAGAGAGAGAGAGAGAGCTAGCTTATTGAAGTAAGTTTCATATTCCCATGCAAAGACACTGCAAAGATATGGCAGTTATTGGAGAAAATAAAACCATGAAAGACGCACATCTACGACATCCCTTGCAAGAACTCAAGGCTAAACATATGCATCTGGATTGGCAACAAGATAGGCTTCTACGGCCTTGAACATCCCCTCCATGTTTACGATTGTCTCCTTAATCCTTTCATCTTCCATCGGTGGGCCATCTTCAATGGCCTCAAACTCCCCATCAAGCTTGCATACACTCCCTCCATTGGCGCCATCTTCGAACTGGAGCTTAAACGTGCTCGACTTCACTTTCTTACCGATTAGCCCGCCTTCAATCACAGAGTACTTACACACCGTCTTCTCTTCGTCAATCTCATCCACACGTTCCTTCCAATAACTAAAGTCCTTGATGGCTGCACATTTACAAATTGTCAGTTAAAGTTCCTTGATATACATGGCTACACCATCCTATAATGACTTGAGTTTTTAAAGAAGCTGTGATTTTACATGGTATAAGAGCAGGATTAATCAACAATATTAAAATAACAACTTTTATCTAAATGCGGAAAAATATGGTGATTTTACACAACACATACGAAGTAAAATTTATTTTTTTCTAAATAGACCACACTATATATCCATTTCACAATTTTATTTTAGAGCATAAGTCCAAAAAAAGGCAAATTGGAACCTCAAGTGGACCACATCACAGAAATTAGTAGAGATTGAAACATCTATTGTTGAAAGACGCACATCTACAAAATTAGTGGTTTTGAATTAATCTTATATTTGTTTTTTTTTTTTTTTCCTTCTTTGATCCATATAACCTCATGAACAGGTTGGATGACAAATAAATATTATTGTATGCCCATGAAGGTTTCAACGGTGGGAATCATTATCCCCATTGCCTAGTGTGGTCCACTTGAGATTTGAATTTATCTTATCTTTTAGCTCGTGGCCTAAAATGATCTAGTCAAATGGATAGACTACATTGATATAACACGTACATCATAGTAGGGCTGACAGAACTTCCACAAAAAATAAGCTGACAATTGTCTTATAAATTAAAGAATTCTTAATTTTTGAATCCTCAAGATGACCACATAAATTATCATTTAAGAATCATTATGATATCCACATAATACATGTATCCAAACATGCCCTTAGAGAAACCCGAACACATAGTTAATACCTTATACTAATAATCTGCACTTACAGAAACATGAGTAATGCGATCCTTACCGTCAGTGAAGTTAGCCTGTTTGACCGTTCCGACCCCACCATCACCTTCAAGAACAACGATGCTCGATATTATTTGGGGCATGATCTTGGGCATGAGGTTGTGTGGGTCCTTCGCAATCGCTTTCCAGAGCCTTGCGGGTGGGAGTGGGGACACCATATGGTGGCTGATTGCACCCTTAACCATTTTTCTTTTTTGTGGACACTAAAAATCAAAGGCAGTTATTTTGTGTTAGATTGTGAATTGATGAAGAGCTGAATGGTGATTTATAGATGTTGATTGGTGATGTAGAACCTGTCACAAACACGTTCCTAGCATGGTTGAGCCAAAAGAAGATGGACCGTGAATTGACTATAACTTTTGATCCGGGTATCGTTACGGGACGCACAACCTATCAATCTTTACTGAAATGGGCCATCCGAGGTGAACCGACCCACAAAGTGGGTCGCATCTGTCCGTTTCGTCAAAAAAGGCATGCTTTCAGCTCAAAAACGAATTTTTAAGAAAATTTTACTATTTTTAGTAATTCCGATTTTTTAAATATTTTTTAGAGCTTTAGATTTTCTTTCCTTTTAGAAATAACTTTTAGTTATACTAGGACTCTTCTAGAGAAAGTTTATTTGCAATTTTTATTTTTAGAAATTAGGCCTTAGAAGAGTTTTATTAGAATTAGGATTTTTATTAGAGTTAGAATTTTGCTATTTTTGGTAATTACGAATTTTAGTTTATTTTTTTTTCCTATATTAGTGGTGTAAGGAGACACGTTAGGGAATTATCAATTATTCATCAATCAATTTCGAATTTATTAGAATTTATTTCTATTTTCTGCTTTCTTTCCTCGTGGATTCGAGAAGTCTCTGTGAGGAGTCCAGAGAAGTTCCGTGGATTCGGAATAGTTATCCTCTTGAGGAAGACGGTGCTCGACCTCACGTCCTCCCCTGCGTCGCAAAACAGATGGACACAGGGATTTATCACAAACATCTTGGTGGGCCCTATCTATGGGCGGTGTTCCAGGGAATTTACCTTTAACGGTGGCAGCTTTCGAAGCAGCATGGCGAGAGAATCGGCAAGCCATGCAAGGGCTGCAAGCTTCCATCGATCGCATGGCGGATCGTTTGGCGGAGGCCCTAGGGAAGCTCCGTGTTCATGGTGGGGATCCACCATCAACAATTGCAAGAATTCATAATCATATTGATCGTAGGGCGACGCTATCAGTGAACCACAGGATCACTCCTGATAAAATGGGATCTAGCGACATGATTTTACAACATCCTAGATGAGCCATTAATCAGATGGATCGGATGGACCAAGAATTCAAGATGAAAGTCGATCTTCCTAGTTTTAATGGTCAACTCTACTTCAAGGACTTCCTCGATTGGTTGCTTAAAGTCGAACGTTTCTTCGACTACATGAACATAATGGAAGAAAAGAAAGTTAAACTCGTGGCTTACAAGTTGACGGGCAGAGCTTCAGATTGGTGGGAGCAACTTCAACTCGAGCGAATGAGACGGATGAAGGCGCCAATCCGCATGTGGTCGCGGATGAAGAAGTTATTGTGCATGCGATTCTTCCCTACCAATTACGATCAGGTATTATTCCAACAAAATCAAAATTATTGGCAAGATAACCAATCATTAAAGGGTTATGCAGAGAAATCCTATTATTTGTCGGCGAGAGCTGACCAAGTCAAAACGGAGTTGCAACAAACCACAGGATTCATCAGTGGAAAACATGTGACCCCTATGGGAACGGTGAGCCAACTTAAGACTTCTAAAGTGGAGGGACAATCTCTCATGACTGAACAGGCCTTTGTTAAACAATCTGAGGAAACGAGAGACATATATGCAGTAGTTGAAGAGAAAAAATATGTGGAGCCTGTGAATATCCTAAAGGATTTGGAACCAGTATCGCAGGAGTTCAAGGGGGTTGTGCTCGATGAACTCCCTAATAAATTACCTCCCATACGAGATATGCAAAATTACGTTGATCCCATCGCAGGGGCAAGTCCGCCTAATTGCCCACATTATCAGAAAAAATATGAAATCTTGAAGACAGATGTGAAGGAATTAATCGATATGTATCGTATCGGCTCAAAAGCATGAGTATATGTATCGTATCGGCTCAAAAGCTTAATGCCAAGTACAAAAAAAAGTCTAATGAATATCGGCGTCAGAAGTTATCTCAGACTCATGTGCCAAGTCTCTTGCGTAACTCGAGGACGAGTTTTTTTCAAGTGGAGGGGTCTGATGTAGAACCTGTCACAAACACGTTCCTAGCATGGTTGAGCCAAAAGAAGATGGACCGTGAATTGACTATAACTTTTGATCCGGGTATCGTTACGGGACGCACAACCTATCAATCTTTACTGAAATGGGCCATCCGAGGTGAACCGACCCATAAAGTGAGTCGCATCTGTCCGTTTCGTCAAAAAAGGCGCGCTTTCAGCTCAAAAACGAATTTTTAGGAAAATTTTACTATTTTTAGTAATTCCGATTTTTTAAATATTTTTTAGAGCTTTAGATTTTCTTTCCTTTTAGAAATAACTTTTAATTATACTAGGACTCTTCTAGAGAAAGTTTATTTGCAATTTTTATTTTTAGAAATTAGGCCTTAGAAGAGTTTTATTAGAATTAGGATTTTTATTAGAGTTAGAATTTTACTATTTTTGGTAATTACGAATTTTAGTTTTTTTTTTTTTCCTATATTAATGGTGTAAGGAGACACATTAGGGAATTATCAATTATTCATCAATCAATTTCGAATTTATTAGAATTTATTTCTATTTTTTGCTTTCTTTCCTCGTGGATTCAAGAAGTCTCTGTGAGGAGTCCAGAGAAGTTCCGTGGATTCGGAATAGTTATCCTCTTGAGGAAGACGGTGCTCGACCTCACGTACTCCCCTGCGTCAATTGGAAGGAAGGAAGTTGATAATATTGGGCCCACATTCTTGGACTTAGCTCAATGAAAACGATTGGAATTCTATTAAATTGCAATCTTTGGCATGTTTGGAGTTCAATACGAGGATGCTTGAAATGCAGAGATGCTTTGTATTGTCTTGTAATGAGATGAATGGATATAAAGAAAAGAGATGGATGGACAGGAATGTGGTAGCAATCTCTACATTGTAAACTTGGCAGGGTGATCAATTCGATCCGGTCCATCCATTCAGTAGGTACTATCTATGGATAGTTATGTTACAAAACTCGCACCCGTTTGAAAATCCTACCATCATTTTATTCGATGAATTTTTTTACCGTTAACCATTTTTTATTTTTAACCGTGATTGGAGGGCCACCAATCAGACCGTTGGAATAATCCAATCCATATCTATTTTGAAAGAATTGCAATCAAGCGTAGAGGTAACTAGATGGACGGTCCCAAACAATACAACAGATTTCTCTTCCACATAATCGCCGAAGAAGCTAATCCTCATTAACCATTGTTCATATCGTTATTTTAGTTTGAGAGTTCAGATTAACGGATTAGATGGGATCTAACGACTAATGGTGGGCCTGGTGGGGTGATCGGATTAATGTATTGGATGAGATATAACAAGTAATGGTGGGCAGCCCATCCCAACCGTTCCTTATGGTGTGGCCCAACTAAGTTTTTTATTGGGCTGATGGACGGGTAGATCTAATGCATGTAACCCAAATTGGGCGTTATACTAAAAAAAGAAAAATCTATTGATTGGACAATGAAAGAATATACTATCACTCAAAATTCTATCAACAGTCCCAGGTAATAAACATATAATCAATCTGCCTTCTACACAATTAACTATCTGTTGATGTAAAAATCTGGTTAGCCGTCCTCGAACCAGCGAACCTACACAAAGCGGACAAAGAAGACCCTAACTCATGTAGGGGATCCTCTGAGGCCTAAGTCAGAAAAGTAATTTGGGTCTAGTTGAATATCGAAGGTTTAGGGATAGAGATTGTGGGTGCATACCTTTCACCATCAAAGGTACCCTTATTTATAGATGGAGAGAAACAGTGGCATAGATGGGCCTCTCTCAGCTTTGGCAAGGGCAGATCATAGTAGGATTCTGACTCTTTACCTGGCGGATCTTTCTATATCCTTGGCTAGAATCGCAGGGTGATTAGTGTAAGAGTTGGTTTTTGTGATCTTTGGCTGAGATTGTCGACAAACCTGATAGAGGTCAGGTCGGATCCCACATATGACGGGTTTAGCTGACCCGGGGTGACTTGACCTAGTCTTCCACCGTGGTCGGGCCGCGTTCGTCGGAGGGCGGGTCTAGCCAACCTGAGGTGAATAGCTCCTCATATAGCGGTTGGTCGATAAATAGCTTGACTTGTTGCCGAGAGGTCGAGCTCGGTCTTTCTCCACACTAGGTACGGGAGACGATGGTTGAACCGCTGGGTTGCGTCTGCTGCTGTCTAAAGTGCTAACCTAGCCTATTATTAATAGGCCGGTCTATTTTCCGCATAAAACTATCCATGAGGGGTCCATCAGAATGGACGGTGCAGGTACCAAGTTGCAATGTACTCAAGGCATTGCCAATAGACCATTCGTCTGGTGGGCCTACAGTGAATGGACCATGTTTCCAAAGATCAGGCAGGTGGGCCACATATGTACTTTGAATGCAGATCGTCAGTCATTCTTTTTAGCAATTGCCACGTATATTTAATTCGGCCTTTCCTTTGTTCTTAGAAGTGGTTGATCTTGCAGTTTAAGAGGAGGGTGATCGTTGCTAAGCATTTCTCCACCGTTTGATCTCCTAGCTTACCTATTAAGGAAAAAAACGTGTATGCATTAGGTGGGACCCACCTTCTGGATGATTGGACCGAGAGAGAGCCGATAAAACTCATTAGATGCCCCACACATGTACAGGAACAACTAACAATTGACGGCTTTAAAGAATTGCCAATGGTCCACATTTAGCATAGATGCATAAGCCCACATGAGCCTGATTTTTGGGCCAGGCAATCGACATGATGTGGCCCACCTGATGCACACAAAAGATGTCTCAAGCACATGCCAGGTCATGTGTATAGCGTAAGAGAGGAGTTTGCACACAAAAGATGTCTCAAGCACATGCCATGTCATGTGTATATAGCTTAAGAGAGGAGTTTTCCCTGGACGTGGTTTGCCTACTGATACTGAAAGTACCGAGGTGGCTGCTGGACAGTGCTCTGTGGGCCCTACCATGATGTATGTGCTTTATCAATGCTGTCCATCTATTTTTCCAGATCATTTTAGGTCATGATTCGAAAAATGGGATATATCCAAGTATCAAGTGGACCACACCACAAGAAAAAAAGCGGTAATTGAAAGTCCATCATTAAAAACTTTCTAGGGCCCACTGTAATGTATATTTCTCAACCAACCTGAACGAAGGGAAAACACAAATATCAGCTTGATACAAAACTTTCGGGGCCCCAAGAAATTTTTAATGGTGCGCGTTTAATCACTAATTTCCAATGGTGTGGTCCACATGAGATATATATCTATCCCATTTTTTGAATCACATCCTAAAATGATCTGGAAAAATGAATGAACAGTGGATGAAACACATACATCATGTTGGCGCATCCACCGTCAATTGGTTATCCGTGTCCGTTTCCCCTTCGAACTTTTATTCTTCAGTCAATCCTCTTTAAGAGAGCTTTGAAGGAACTTGCAAAGCCGATTGCCTGCGACAGCCTGGGAAGCTAGATAACGTCACCACGATGTTAGCATTTCCGAACTCGAGTTGAGCCCCACGATGAATAAAAAGTAAAGAAATTATTACAGTTAAAGTTTCCATAAGTCCACTTCAATGTTTATATGACATCATTGTTGGAATATTTGGTTGAATTAAATAGACTATTAAAAATCAAGAACCAAAAAAGGAAAATAAATTTTGAGAAAGAAGAACTTATTGAATTGAGTCGAGGCGTGACTGAGTCACTCGGCTTGAAATCGAATTTGCTCCCCTTGAACAACGTCCCAAGTGCAACAGGTTTCCAGAGCAATCGACCTCCAGGATACAACGACTATGACCCGGTCCCAGCGGTGCACTCACTGTACACGGGCTCGAATCACTTGCAGTTTAATCCGAAAGTGCTGAGTTGACTCAGCGATGAACTCAGTAGAAAATGCTTAAAACCGAATATCAGAGAGCGTTTTATAAGAGAAGAATTTTTCATATTTGAAACTGGAATCGGTTGTCTTTATATAGACTCCGAAGTGGTGCATAAGCACCCTTTTCAAAAGGTTAGGTCCGTTGGGTTTAAACCCAACAGAGGCGACCAACCGGAAGGGACGCATCTCTCTGGTTTAAAACGAAAAAGCGCAAATGCGAGTACACTCCCGCACATACAGTCCTGCGAGTACCCATACACACACCCACGCGAGTACACACACACCGCACCCGCACCCGCGCCCGCGCCCACGCCCAGCCCAGCCCGTCCCGTCGCGTCGCGCACGCGCACACGGACTCGGCTCGGCTCGGCTCGGCTCGGCGCGCGCGCGCGTGTGTGGTTAATGGCATAGATTAGAGCTATTGGCATAGCCCCCCCACAGGACCAAATTCACATGCCCCCTGAAAGGGGCTCAAGCCCTAGGCAAAAAGACTATCTTATATACAAGATAGTTTACCTTTTCAAATCCGATGTGGGACAAAACCCACAACACAAAAGTACCAAAGCTTTTCAAATGTGGAGGGAAAACACCGAAAATTTGAAAATTCAAATTTTAATATTATTTTAAAACAAAATACAACAATCCCCCACATGTTTTAAAATAAACCCTTTCGGATTAAAGCGTAATAGTTGTGCAATGGTGTCGGTGTCACCATAGACTTGAACCGACATTAGAGTAAGCAAGACAGGTCTACAGGAATCAGGTGACACCATAGTCTTGAACCTGAATCCTTTTAATGTAGATCGCAAGTACATGCCACTCACACAACTCTTCCTCTGCAAGTGATTCTGCGGTTCGGTGCGTTTCGGCCATACACCATTACCTGGATTTCATGAGTGCTCTAGAGAATTCGCCTAGATTCTCATAGGAAGCGGCCTCCACCTCCACACCCATATAGGTGAATTCCATTAAGTGTATGCAGCAACTGTATACACCACCAAATATATGGTTATGGATTCATTAAGAGTTCTAACAACTCATCCTTCTGCGTTGCTGCTCACACTGTACACCATAGAAGGGGCTCATACAACTCAGTGCAATCGTCTACCTCGTATCTTGTTGTTTACCCATTGAACTTATCTCATGGGATCTTCACTTGTATAGGTTGGGTTGCCGACAATGGCAGCTCATATATTAGGCTTAGCCCCATTCCCTTCGATGTATCATTGACTAACCTTTTAAATAGTCCTTTAGTCAGAGGATCTGCTTGATTCTTTTCTGACCTCACAAAGTCAATAGATATGACTCCATCACGCAACATATGTTTCACTATGTTGTGTCTGAGTCTAATATGCCTGCTCTTTTCATTATATATTTTACTTTTTGCTTTCGCTATAGTTGCTTGACAGTCACAATGAATAGATACGGCCGATACAGGCTTTGGCCACAATGGTATATCAGCTAAGAGATTTCTAAGTCACTCGGCTTCTGTTCCAGCCTTTTCTAAGGCAATAAACTCGGATTCCATAGTAGACCGAGCGATACATGTCTGCTTGGTAGACTTCCAAGAGACTGCTCCTCCAGCTAAAGTGAAGACATATCCACTCGTGGATTTTGTCTCATCTGAATCACTAATCCAATTAGCATCACTGTATCCTTCTAATACAGCAAAAAAACCATTATAATGTAAACCATAGGCTATACTGTCTTTTAGGTATCTCAAAATCCTAGACAAAGCATTCGAATGCTCTTTTCCAGGGTTATGTGTATATCTACTTAGCCTACCTACTGCAAAAGCAATGTCTGGTCTAGTGCAGTTTGTTAGATACATAAGGCTACCAATTATTCTAGAATACTCCAATAAAGACACACTATTTTCTGTATTCTTCATGAGAGTCACACTATAATCATAAGGAGTACTGACAGGTAAACAGTCAAAATGGTTAAACTTTCTCAATATCTTCTCAATGTAATGAGATTGAGATAATATAATAACATCATTTTTCCTGGTTACTTTAATACCCAAGATTACACTAGCCTCTCCTAAGTCTTTCATGTCAAACTTAGATGACAAGAATTTCTTAGTTGTATTAACTAATTTAATATTAGTTCCAAAAATAAGCATGTCATCAACATAAAGGCATATAATAACATAATCATTTCCAGAAATTTTACTATATACACATCTATCTACATCATTTATATGATAACCATTTGATTTTAAAACACCATCAAATTTTTCATGCCATTGTTTAGGAGCCTATTTTAAACCATATAATGATTTAATTAGTCTACATACTTTATTTTCTTTTTCTGATATCTTATAACCCTCAGGTTGTTCCATATATATTTCTTCTTCTAAGTCTCCATTTAGGAAAGCTGTCTTAACGTCCATCTGGTGTACCACCAGTTTATATATGGAGGCTATTGCTATTAAGACCCTAATAGTTGTAATTCTAGTTACAGGAAAGTAAGTATCAAAGTAATCCATTCCTTCTTTTTGTTTAAAGCCTTTCGCTACCAACCTAGCCTTAAACTTATCAATAGTCCCATCTGGTTTTAGTTTCTTTCTAAACACTCATTTACAACCTATTGGTTTATTTCCAGGTGGTAGGTCTACAATTTTCCACGTGTTATTAGATATAATAGATTCTAACTCATCATTTATTGCTTCCTTCCAAAATGTTGCATCTGGAGAGTTAATTGCTTCTATATAAGTTATAGGATCATCTTCTACTAAGAAAGTGAAAAAATCATCTCCTAGGTTAGTTTCTCTTCTAACCCTAGTACTTTTTCTTAGTTGTATCTCTTATACTACTTTCTCGTATGCATTTTTACTTGTAGATGCAATATCTGATTCATTGACTTCCTCTATTCCTGTAGATTTAGATTTCATAGGGAATATGTTCTCAAAGAACTCTGCATCCCTAGCTTCTATAATTGTATTAGGATCTAGAATATTATCCTTAGTTTTTAAAACTAGAAACCTATAGGCCGCACTATTTTGTGCATAACCTATAAATACACAGTCGGTCGTTTTAGGACCTAACTTTCTTTTCTTAGTTTCAGGTTATCCTACTTTAGCAAGACACCCCCACACTTTAATATATTTGTAACTAAGAACATGATTCTTTCATAGTTCATATGGTGTTTGTTCAGAAGATTTAGAAGGAATCCTATTTAGAATATAACAAGCAGATAGAATTGCTTCTCCCCACATATTTGAGGGTAAGCCTGAACTATTTAACATAGCATTCATCATCTCTTTTAGAGTTCTATTCTTACGTTCTGCTATTCCATTCTGTTCTGGTGTATAAGGAGCTGTAGTTTCGTGAACTATTCCATTCTTTTCACATAATTCTCTAAATTGAGAAGATTCATATTCACCTCCTCTATCTGTTCTAAGTCTTTTAATTTTTATATTTAACTGATTTTCAACTTCAATTTTATATTTAGAAAAAGCATCTAAAGCTTCATCTTTGTTCCTTAACAGATAGACTCTAGTGAACCTAGAGTAATCATCTACAAAAGTTATATAATATCTTTTTCCACCTCTAGACATGTGATTTCTAAAATCACCTAAGTCACTGTGTATTAACTCTAATAGAACAGATGATCTTTCTATTTGTTTAAAGGGTTTTCTAATGAATTTTGATTCGACACATGTTTCACATTTGTCAAACTCTTCATTAGATATATTAGATAATAAACCTAATCTTTTCATTTTCTTCAAAGATGCTATATTCACATGACCTAATCTACTATGTCATAGATAAAAAGGTTCAACGATATAAACAGAACTGAATGTCTTCTTATTATTATCATTGGATACATTTATAATGAATAAACCATCGCTACAGTACCCCTTACCAACAAAAGTTTCATTCTTAGTCATTACAAGCTTATCTGAATCAAATACTAACTTAACACCAGCCTTATTGAGGAGTGAACCAGAGACCAAGTTTCTTCTAATGTCGGGCACATGTAGGACATCATTCAACATCAGAGTCTTTCCAGAAGTGAGTTTCAGAAGTACTTTCCCTTTCCCTACAACTGGAGACGTTCTAGCATTACCCATGAACACCTGTTCATCATCTCCTGATACTTGGTAGGAGGTAAACATGCTACGATCCTTGCACACGTGCCTAGTTGCACCAGTGTCTAGCACCCACTCCAAGTTGTTTACAAGGAAGACTTCTGACACCACAGCTACTATCATGTCAGACTCATTGCCTGTTTCTGTAAGATTAGCTTGCGGCTTATCTTTGTTTTTCTTAAGCCTACAGGTTTTGATATGATGCCCAGGCTTTCCACAGTTGTAGCAGTTTCCTTTTTTCTTGAATTGACTGTTTGCATTCTTCTTTTTGAGCCTGCATTCATTTGCATAATGTCCAGGTTTGCCACAGTTATGACAGTTGCCATTTTTCTTATTATTTGCCCGACTTGATTCCACAAGATTCGCCTTTGAATCTATCTCATTTTTATTTTCTTTTTGGTCCCTGATTCTATTGGCCTCCTCTATTCGTATGTGTATGATAGTGGTTTCCAAAGAAACACCGTTCTTTTTATGTTTCATTCTATTCTTATATTCTTTCCAGGAGGGCGGTAACTTTTCTATTAGTGGTCATGAAAGAAACACTTCATCCAACTTAATTCCTTCTGTCAATAGTTCATAAACTAAACTTTGAAAATCATGAATCTGATTTGTGACAGGTATATCGTCTGTCATTTCATAATGAAAGAAATTAGCAATTGCATGTTTCTTAGCGCCTGCATCTTCTAATATGTATTTCTTTTCCAAAGCAGTCCATATGTCTTTAGCAGACACGTAAGAAGCATACACGTCATATAGTTCGTTGGATAAAGAATTTAGAATATAATTTTTACAATTATTTTCATCTGTTACTTCAGTTTGATTTGCTGGATCTATAGTAAATGATTCAGATAATCTGTATGAAACTTTCAGGGTGGTCAATGCGAACATCAGTTTCTGTTTCCACCATTTAAAGCATTGTCCAGTGAACGGTTTGATTTTGGCTAACTCAGCAGAAATATTTACTATTACTATAGCCATAGTCTATGTAATTCAAAAATTCGATTTCAAGATTGTTGGAATATTTGGTTGAATTAAATAGACTATTAAAAATCAAGAACCAAAAAAGGAAAATAAATTTTGAGAAAGAATAACTTATTGAATTGAGTCGAGGCGTGACTGAGTCACTCGGCTTGAAATCGAATTTGCTCCCCTTGGACAGCGTCCCAAGTGCAACAGGTTTCCAGAGCAATCGACCTCCAGGATACAACGACTATGACCCGGTCTCAGCGGTGCACTCACTGTACACGGGCTTGAACCACTTATAGTCTTAACCCGAATTAGAAAATACTTGAATATATTTTTAAAAGGAAACCTGATTTTCTAATAAAAACTTACAACCAGAAGTCTATTTATTGTCTTTATATAGACTCCGAAGTGGTGCATAAGCACCCTTTTCAAAAGGTTAGGTCCGTTGGGTTTAAACCCAACAGAGGCGACCAACCGGAAGGGACGCATCTCTCTGGTTAAAAACGAAAAAGTGCAAATGTGAGTACACTCCCGCACATACAGTTCTACGAGTACTCATACACACACCCACGCGAGTACACACACACCGTACCCGCACCCGTGCCCACGCCCAGCCCAGCCCAGCCCGTCCCGTCTCGTCGCGCACACGCACACGGACACGCACGCGCACACGCACACGGACTCAGACTCGGACTCGGCTCGGCTCGGCGCACGCGCGTGTGTGTAGTAAATGGCATAGATTAGAGCTATTGCCCCCCCCCCCCCCCAAGGACCAAATTCACATGCCCCCTGAAAGGAGCTCAAGCCCTAGGCAAAAAGACTATCTTATATACAAGATAGTTTACCTTTTCAAATCCGATGTGGGACAAAACCCACAACACAAAAGTACCAAAGCTTTTCAAATGTGGAGGGAAAACATCGAAAATTTGAAAATTCAAATTTTAATATTATTTTAAAACAAAATACAACAATCATCACATTACATTTATTAATTCGGCATTCGTTTACGTCTTTTTTATCTCTTAATTTTAAAATAAAGCATTGATAACTACCAAATACAAACATTGAATGAGTTAGGATATCGGTTGCTGCAGCATTTCGAATCGCAATATGGTCTTCTAATTTAAGAAATTGTCGTGCGGAAATGATATTTGTCTTGACCAACCTCATATACTTCAAGTACTTTGATCCCTTGGCATGAATTAAGCCTTCCTCAATGCCTTCAAAATGATAATTTTTATAAAAAACCTGTTGTCCGTGCGATAGGCATGCTGTGCGGGCAACTGGTAAGTAACTTCATTATGTTGCCCGGGCAAAGGTGAAATGAAAATATAAAAATATTAACCTAATTCAAAATTATGTAGCCCCACGAATGTTTAGAGTGTGTGTTCAATGCTCAATCTTTCTTGTAGGGGGGCCTACTTTAGTTTTAGATCAGCCTTGTTTTTTTGGTCCATGTCCTACCATGGATAAAAATATCATCGTGGACCCCTCCTAGCTTCATGTCGCGTGGGCAATCCCCATTCCTTGCACAGGGTACCTTTTCTGAAAATATTCAGGCCAATGTATTCTAAGGGAAGGGTATGAAAGATGTACTAAGACTGATATGCATGAAACAGTGGTAAGTGGATGTTGTTTAAAGCCCCTAATTTCAAAGAGTCGGAGCCAGTGATGGCGGAACGCCATCAACCCGTCCATCAGGTGAATCAACTCAAGATACCCCAACCGCCATTAACTCAACCTAACACAAAACGCAAGTGGACCACAGAAATGGGAACAAGGTAAGAGGGGATGCCCATCCTTTATTTTCACTAAGGCTCACCTGAGTTGTGAAACTATATTAGTTTTGGCCTAACCTTTCATCAAGTACAGACGAATGGTTTGAACGGCTTCGATATGTATAAACAATATTGTTGGTCACCCACTCAAATCACCCGTGGTCTTCCACGGTCAACTTGTTATGTGTGTTGTGGCTCGATCCGAGTTGTGGATCAAACTGATTTTTGTGATATGTGAGCAACTTGATGCGATACATCTGGCGGACGAGTCAGATTCTGTGAAAACGTCATATGGTACCACATCTTGCAGTACCCACTTGAGATGGTTCATGATGAGTTATTTACTGCGCTGATCATCTTGGAAGCCGACTGCCTACTGAATTACATAGTAAATTCTATGGGCCCACCATGATTATCCACTAGGGCTGAAAGTCGGGTGGGGTGGGTTGGCTTGGGTTGGTGCTCAACCCTAGCCCAACCCAAGGTTCCTATATCTTAACACTAACCTTAACCCAACCTCAGGTTGGGAATTCTCAACCCAAGCGAGCTCGGTCGGGTTAGTTGGGTGGATATATGCTAGTATTTTTGTTATTACATTAGTGTATTATATTTCAATACATACTTATTTTTTCTATCTATGATTTTATTAATTATATATGTAGTTATTTATCGTAAAGAACTTCATTTTTTCTAAACAAACAAGCTAAAATATAAGACAACTACTCCTTTAAAAGTCGCGTTGTGTGGTACGTAATCTATTTAGGATACAGAAATCTAGCATATCTTATTAGCTTCAGTCATTGGAAATGACGTGGACCGATGAAACTCAACCACACTAGAATTTCCAATGCCTTTAACACAGATGATCCACACTCAATTATAATTTATAAGTGACTTACATATTAATCGAGTTCGGGTTGGATCGGGCAACACGAGCCCGGCCCAAGTTTTATTGGGTTGGTGTTTGTATAGCCAGGCTTGAGACCGGACTCGATTCATCTTGCCCGAGCCCAACCCAATGTCGGGTCGATCATGGGTCAGTCGGGTTGAACCCGTCCAACTTTCAGCCCTATTATCCATACTGTTCATCCATTTTTATAGATTATTTTAGGGCATGAGCTCAAAATTAGAATATATCTAAAATTAAAGCATATTTATATTAAAACATTTCAAAATCATTTAGAATTTTATTAAATTATTTTTTCAATAAGTAAAAGATCATCCAAATCAGATATATAATGATTTAATTCAATGGATCTACATCCTTATTTTCAAAAGGCACTCTTAACTTCCATGAAAAAGCTATGGCAGTTTAAGAGAAGGATTGGTGCATTTTTATCTTTCCCAAATTAAAAAAATATTCAAATAACTAAATAAATAATGGCTTCAAATATTGAGGTCAACTCTTTTATTACGTCATATTTTAAAATTATTTTAATTAATTTTGCAAACAAAGTGGATTAGGTGCAGCCCTTCATAAGGGGCTAATTTGATATATATATCCACTCATTTTTGCATATTATTTTTTAGTATGATCCTAAAAATGAAACAAATCTAGTTCTCAAGTGTACCATAGCATAGGAAACAGTAGTAATTGTCCATTAGTAGGTCACAAATGTTTGGAATCAAGTTGATATTTATTTTTTCACATCTTATCAACTAGTCAAATAGCAAATAAAAATTAAGAAAACATCATCACTATTTTTTAATGTATTGCCTACCTTAGTTTT
Source organism: Magnolia sinica (assembly GCF_029962835.1). Classification (NCBI taxonomy): domain Eukaryota; kingdom Viridiplantae; phylum Streptophyta; class Magnoliopsida; order Magnoliales; family Magnoliaceae; genus Magnolia; species Magnolia sinica. The sequence goes on along the minus strand of NC_080576.1, from coordinate 18,978,878 downwards.
GATTTACTTGAGGCAAAGACTTGGATATATAATATGGTAGGCCCCAAGCAAGGCTGCACCTGATCCCTCTCGTCCATGACTCAGTCCATCAAGAAACTCTATTTATTATTTTTACTGGCTTTTTTTATGCCATTTGGAGGCACGTCGACTGTCAGCTCCTTTTTTTTTTAATTTATTGAAAGGTGATCCAATTTATAAAATGGGCAAACGCTCCTTTCCAAGGGGCACGGATTGGTTACTGACCCCGCTAAGATCTAGCTAGAGAGGACGGTCATATAATGGCTCTGTAGGGCCACTGTGATTTATATACTTTATCTATCTAATTTACCTATTTTTAGACATCATTTTAGAGCATGATAAAAAAAGAAGTAGACCAAAAGCTCAACTAGAGGACACCACATAGAACAATGGGGATTGAATTCTTAGGAATTGAATTATTATTGTTGAAAACTTAATAAAGCCCACCGTGATGTTTATTTTCCATCTAACCTATTCACAAATATACATAGATACGTACGAAGGGAAAAATAAATATAAGATTGATTCAAAACTTATGTAACCTTGCATCAGTTTTCCACAGTAGCTTTAAATTCCCACTACATCATCTGGTGTGGTGCACTTGACTGTTCAATCTGCCTACTTTTTCAGGCTCATCCAAATGATCTGTCAAAATATATAGACGCCGTGGATAAAACATATAAATGGAGGTGGGCCCACAGAGCCCCTGACATGACCTTCCGTCTCAGCTAGGTCCCATTCCGCTGGAACGGATTAAGTGAGACCCTGGACTAACCCAAGACGCGGTGGGGCCCACCTTGACGTATTTATTATTTATTCACTGTTCATCCATTTTTTCGGAACATTTTAAGACATTATACAAAAAATGAAGCATATCTAATTATAAGATGGAACGTAACATGGGAAATGGTGGTGATCGACCATTAATGGGCCATAAGTTTTGGATCAAAATAATATTTGGTTTTTCCCTTCACCAAGCCTTATGTGACCTTATCAACATATTGGATGGTAAATAAACAGTATGGAAACATTAATGCGCGCCCTGAGAAGTTTTTAATGGTAGGGTGCTCAATCACCACTGTTTCCTATGAATGGTTCACCTGATAATCGGATCTGCTTCATTTTTAGAACAATGACCTAAAATGATCTGAAAAAGCGGATGAACGGCGTGGATACATAATACATGTATCAAGGTGAGCCACGCACCGTCTTCTGTGAGCCCGGGTCTTACCTAATTCGCTCCACCAGTCTGCGCCCGCTTGCTTGCGAGGGAAGTTGGATTCTCCAGATGCGCTGGGACGCGAATCGCGCGGTGACCCGGCATTAGGTGCGCCGTAGTGTCAGGATGAGGCAGGATTTGAGTGAGCCACGTGCTTATCAGGGCATCTCCGCTTTTTGGAGGGGCGCGGCTTCGGTGGATGTCCGATTGCGTACTGAGTTACTCGGTAAGCTCTTATTATCACACCGAGTAAACTAAGTTAGGCCCACCTTTAATGTATGTGGTCAATCCACACCGTCCATCCTTTTTCCCGTCTAATTTAAGGGGTTGAGCCCAAAATTAAAGCATATCCAAAAATCAAGTGGATCATAACAGTGGAAACAGTGGAGATAATGATTTCCACCGTTGAAATCTTTCTAGGCCCCACAGTGATGTTTATTTGTCATCCAAACGTTTAATTCAACTGTTTCATGTGGTGTGGTCCATTTGAACATTTTATATGCCTCATTTTTGGTCTCTAGCCCTAAAATTATCTGGTAAAATAGATGGACAGAACGGATAGAATAAATAAATCATGGTGGTATGCTAAGCTTAGTGAAGTTACTCACTACGCAGTCTGCTTGGGGTCGGCCGAGGGGAAGCGGATTGCATATTGAGTAACTTTGTAGGCCTACGTGGTCCCCATTGTCATTCATGCATTGTATCCACTCTGTTAATCTCTTTTACTACCTAATTTTAGGGCTTTAACATAAAAATAGAGCATATCTAAACTTCAAGTGCTCCACACCAACGAAAATAATGTGAATTGAACATCTACAGTTGAAAAATTCTTAGGGGCAACTGAAGTTTTAAATCAAGCTGATATTTGTGTTTTCTCTTCATCCATGTCTGTCTGATCTTATAAACAGCTTGGATGACAAATAAACATCACTGGGGCTGTGGAAATCAATATTTCTACATTTTCCTATGGTATGGTCCCCTTGAACTTTGTATATGCATTAATTTTGAGTTGAACCCCTAAAATGATTTAAAAAAATGAATGGACCGCGTGGATAAACCACATGCATTCACGGTGGGTTGAATAGAGTTTACTCAGTACGATAAGAGCGTACTGAGTTACCGATTTCCGATGGAGGTGCATGGGTCCATTGACTATTGGGCCCACCTCATATGTACATGAAACAGCAGTGATTGACTATTAAAAACTTTTTATGGACGACAGAAGCTTTGGATAAGATAATATTTGTGTAGTCGCTTCATATAAGCCTTTGTGAACTTATCAACGAGTTGGATTGCAAATAAACATTCCGGTAGAATCCATTAAGTTTGTAATGGTGAGGATTCAATCACCACTATTTCATGTGGTGTCGTCTACTTAAGATCTGGGATGCTTCATTTTTTGGATCACGCTCTACCAGGAGATTTGAAAATGGTTGGACAGTGTGGATGTAAGGCATATATACATAACTGAGCCCCACAATTGGGGTCCAAAGATAAGGGGTCTCACCTAGGGTCCAAAGATACGGGGTCTCACCTAATCCCTTCCCTGCTTCTTTTTTTTTTTTAAATGTTATTTGGGGTGTGGCTTCGGTGGATCCGCTGATTATGGAACACACCCTGATTTATGTGCCTTAAATTCATATTATCCGTTCATTTTGACAACTCATTTTAGGCTATGGTCCAAAAATTAATCTTATGTGGATCATAGTACAGGAAAGTGATTGAATATCCACCATTAAAACTTCTTAGGGTAAGTAGAATGTTTATTTGCTATCCAACCGGTCAAAAAGGTTTTAAAAAAAGGCTTGGATGAAGGGACCACAAAAATATCAACTATACCCGATACTTTTTTCTACCCACGTGGAGCTTTTAATGATCAATAACCCCGTTTAGATTAGTGTGATCCACCTGAAATTTGGATCTTTTCATTTTAGGGATTATACCTTATCAAAATGGATGGATGACATGAATGTAAGGCATGTACATCATGGTGGGCCCTACAAGGATTCACCGTAGCTACATGGTGTAAGGACACTATGAGGCTCCGTGACATCTCAGATTTTCGTTATATGAATTTTAAAAATTCTTGAAAATTTTTTGTTATGATTAGATTATGTTGTCACTTACTGACATTTAACACTCGATGTTAGCTTATAAACGGGTGTTACCAATAAAGAATTACACAAATACAGTCAATTAATCGTACGAAAATAATAAATCTGTTTGATCACTTAAACCTCGAGTCTAGCTTTGTGATTTATTCATCTATAGTTTCAAATATAACCGACCTATCACTGACTAATCAAGACAATCATAACTAAATATGACTTACCTAAAGTCGAGACAACTTGGAATCGAATCTTAATTAACAAACCAAACTGAACCAGTTACTCTTTTAGCCTAAGAACCAACAATTTAAGATGATTAAGATCAGATCGTCATTTTCACTAATTACGTATGAGCAACACTATAAACTTAGTTAATCCAAACCATAATCATCATGCACGAGAAATCTCACTACCCAATTCATTTTTTTAAATGCCCTAATTATCTGAATAAGTTCTAAAGTGCTCGTTAGTGGGCCACTAAACTCGAGATTATAGAAAGATGTTTGTCTTAGCGGGCTTGACGTCCATCACAAGACATCGAGCTGAGATTGCGTCTCGAGTCATTCAACTTGGACTTGTAAGTCCAGTACACAAGATGTGTGAATATTTCTGAAATTATTCAAGAACTTAAATTAATTATCTATATTCATTCTTTGCCAAAGTTATGGCTTTCAGATCATTAGATTGTGGCCAAATTTAGGACACCAATATAGGTTAATACCATGCACATATCCCTATAGTCGCGGCTCCAATCGACGATCAATGACCATTGAAGTAACTTCTAATCATACTCATCGATTGATCCATCCAAAAGGCAGGCCAATCATATCCATGCATGTATCCTCACTAGAGCCAATTATCCTACATCATATATCGACTCATACACCCTTTAGTGGACCCCAATAGTAAGAAATAACCTCCCATATTGAATGTCTGGTCTTTAAGGCTATTTGCACCACTTTTGGCATTATATAAGGCCCTCATTTGGGCACCCCCTCTCCCCATATGAATTTACCTTAGCCAGAAGAGAGAATAAGAGAAATATAGAAAGAGAAAGAGGGAGAGAATAAGAAAGAGAGTAAGAGTGGAGAAGTTTTGGTGCTTCATTTCATCGATTTCCTCAAATCAAAACCCTAGCCTTAACCGTTTTTCTCCGCCAAATCTACCTCACTCACGATTAAGAGGTAAGAAACAAACTCTACTTTCCAACCTAAATTTTTATAGGATAAATTGTATGAATTTCATATATTTATTAACATTTGTATAGTAATTTATGATTTCCTCAAAAAACCCTAACCCTAAGCGTGATTAAGTTGTGTGAAATCCTCTAAGGTGCGGACCATTATTCATAGGTTGTCATTTATCGACCATTGAGGGTTTTAGTTAATGAATACTTATTGTAGATGGCTCAATACATACTAACATGTTTATATTTTGATTATGATTGTAACTTGTGCTATTACTTGCTCATTGATGCTCACATGTTCGATGAAATGCTTAAATGAATACGTTGCTAAATTTATGGTTTATGAGAAATCTCATCATGATTGTCCAGTGAATTGTTAGTCATTGATAATGTTTAGAATTACTTATGGTGTTGGGTCAGTCGAAAAATCACCCGAGCTAAGGTGTGGCCAAATTAGGTCAGCCATCATAGGCTCGTTCGATCGACCCATGTCGAACACGGATGACTGACATTAGCTGGATTATGCGGGATGCTTGCACCCAATACTAGTTGCTTCGGGGTTCTCCCAGGTCAATCAAATTAGTGTAACGGCCAATTAATCATGTGTGTTCACAATGTATAACAATAATTAATTGAATTTAGAATACCTTCGTTCTTATTGAATGAGTCTACCTATAGCCATTAGTGAAACAATCCTATAAAGACTCATGAGTCGAGTATGGTAGTATGAGAGACCGTGGCCAAGCTATCGGCTTATGCACAGGTGACGTGCCTGCCATATTAGTCAAAAATTGGGTGATGAGCCCACAATATTAATACAAAATTAGGTGACGAGACTCCCCGTAGTGACCATTAAGCACTTGTGAATGCTATGAGCCTACCGTATTATAAATTGAATTGATATCGCGACTTCACTACATTTGTGTTTGGGTGATGACCCTTATATTATTTGTGTTCGTCTTTGGGTGATGAACCCTAAAATGGATATGGGGACACAGGTGAGGAGGCCCTACGACCGCATCGAGCTGAGACTTGTGATATAATGGCAGTATATTAACTTTGCAAATTTGTTGTATAAATTGGGATTAATAATCCCTTAACTAATCATACAGATCAATCACATAGCAATATATTAAGTTGTTACGACTTGGTGTTAGAATCGCGTGATGAGAGTGTTGTCATTTGCAAAATAAGCATTAAAATCACTTGGGAGGGAGTGTTGGATTGTAAGGCGCATGCATCATTTCATAATTTCATTAGTGCATTTAACACGAGTATTTAAGAAGTGTTTGTTTACCTACTTTATCATTGTTTATGCTGATTAAATTGATAACATGTGTAACTTAAAGCAAATGGAACCACTAAGTTAGCTACTCACTCCCACCTGTAACGGTGTTTTAAAACACCAACTAGGAAATATTATTGATGCATACACTATCGAAATCTCAAATAAGTAGGCTTAGGTCAGCTTACACCACCGTCATTATCTTTTGAAGCGTTGGGTGAAAATAGAATACTTACACTTTATTCCTTTTGGGTATGTATATCGTGCCTTGTGCAGTTTCCATCTGGATAAATGTTACTTTTTACAATAAATTTTAGTCATATATTTCTGAGTTTAGTTATCTTTACTTAACTTTTGATGTCGCTGATCCAAAAATACTCTGATTATTAATGATGATTGATTATTAATCGAATTGTGTGGGCATGTATGAACTTGCTCACGTGCATTTTTACTAGCTTCATATCCGGAAACTCAGGACCAGAGTCTCGTGCTCAAGTGATGATTTTTGGAGTGTGACAAGTCTACTGTAATATATATGTTTTATCCACCCTGTCCATCCATTTTCCCAGCTTGATTTAAGGCATGAGCCTAAATTGAAGCATATTTAGAACTCATGTGAAGTACATTGGAAGAAATAATGGGGACAGGACACCCACTGTTGAAAACTTTTTGGAGTCATAAAAGTTTTAGAACAAGCTCATATTTGTGTTTTCCTTTTATTGAGGTTTATGTTATCTCATGAACAAGTTGGGTGAGAAATAACCATTGTGGGGCCCTTGGGAAGGTTTCGATAGTGGACGTCCTTATCCCCACTCTTTGCAATGGTATAGTTTACTTGAACTTTTTAGATATGTTTCAATTTTGGGCTCATGCTCTAAAATAGGTGAAAAAATGGATAGACGGATATACGTCATGGTAGGCCTCATAGAGTCCTAGTACCTTGACTACCTTGAACCACGTGATGCTAAGTTCACCGTACAATCAATATCCATAGGACAACTTCACATTGCCCAATCAAATCTGGCCTAATTCCAATACCGCCAAGCTACATGGTGTTGGGGTGGACCCTTGGAGGCATGCAAATGATGCTTCGGAACAACTCGCATTGGGTGTTAGGGTTGTAACTGGATTGGGTCATAGTGGTATTGTTGTTGATTGATGATTACACAAAAAAAGTACGGTGGATGATACCCGGCCTCACATACTTAACCAGTCAAACAATGAGCCCTAATTATAAATATTTAATAGAAAAAATATTTATACAAGAATGAAGCCTTGTCTTGTGAGCTCAAGTGGGTGAGACCCTGACCGTAGGGTTCAAACGGATCTTTGCATTGTATATCCATGCCATTCATATGTTTTTCCATCTTATTTTAGGTCGTGGCCCCAAAACTAAACCAAATACAAATTTCAAGTGGACTACCCAATAGGAAACAAAGGTTATTGACCATTAAAAACCTTTTGTGGGCCACAAAAAACTTTGAATCAAGCTGATATTTATTTTTTCGTTTCATCTATGTCTATGTGATCTTATCAACAGGTTGGATGATCCATAAACATTACCCCAATTTCCTGTGGTGTGGTCCACCTGAATTTTGTATCTGATTCCTTCATCCTAAAATAAATTGGAAAAACTGATGGATGGCGTGGATATACAATGAATACATCGAGGTGGGACCTACTATTAGAGTCTCACCCACATCACTAATCCCAGGGTTGCAGTCAAGTGGTGCTCTTTTCTAATCAATTAGTTGCTCTTATCTAATCAATTACTTGACATCTATAGATTGTATAAATGAAAATCAATCAATGGTTCAAATTCAATCGAAGATTTTCATAAATTACACGTTTAATCATTCACTTAACAATAAGAAATGCTCCAATTAATGCTATCAAACCACTCTAAGTTATAGTGCACTAAGTTGCATTTGTTCACTTAGACAGTACAATCAATTAATTTGAACTGTCGATTAAGTTTAAAACAAATTTCATAGGCTACCATGTAAGGTATGTAAAGTAGTATTATTCAAATGATCTAATCTATCCTTAATTTTGTTTTATCTTTACAACCATTATTTTTCCAAGCTATGTATTGGTTGGTTAAGATTGCTTAACAAACGTTGATTCTTTAGAATCATAAGTTGTCCATGATGGTTCCTAACAAATAGATGCATCAAATTGTTTATTGGACCTAGTTTTGTATGAGCTAATCATGATTGTGACTATTTAAGGCCATTGATCAAATGGTCAGCTTGGGCTTCTCTCTCCAGAAAGGCCTAAAGTGAAGCATATGAGTATCCCATAGGTGAATTAGAGCAGGCAATAACCCCTATCCTAGGGGGTAGTTCCATGCCCTAATAAATATATAGATGTAACTGTTGTAATTTTTTTGGTGTTTCAAAATAAATAAAAATGATTTGAAAATTTCCCTCTAAAATTTTTAAAAGCAACAAAGTCATTTTATCTTATAGTTCTTTTAGTCCCTCATCGGATGGGCAAGGAGAAAAACATAAATTTATAAGAATAAGATTTTGCATGGGGCTTAGAGCTGTACATGAATCAAGTTAGCTCAATTAACTCACTCGCCTTAACTTAGAAAAGCTTGACTAGACTCGGGACTCGACTTGGCTCGAAACTTGACTCGGTTTGAATCATTCGACTCAGATCGGGTTAACTTAGTATAAATATTTTGGATATATTTAAATAAATTATATATATATATATATATATATATATATATATATATATATATATATATATATATATAAAGCCTAAACTCGAACTCGAACTTGGCTCGAAAGATCGAGCTCAAGCTTGGCTCAAACTGACTCAAGTTGCTGACCGAGCCGAGCTGCCCAATCAGGCTTGAGGACCGAGCCAAGCTAAGTTCGAGCTAGGGTAGCTTGCTGGCCGAGCCGAGCGAGTTACGCCAAGCTCAACTCAGTTCAACTCGTGTACAACTCTAAATTAGGGCTTAGACCCTTTTCAAGGGGCATGTGAATTTGATTGTTTAATGGGCTATGCCATCAGCCTCAATTTATGTCATGGGCCACACGCATGCACCCGTCAGGCCAAGCCATGGACATGGTGCATTGTGGTTGGGTGTGTATGCATGTGCAAGTATACTTGCAAGCCTAAAAGTTTTGTTGCCTTTTAAATTTTCATTTTACAACAGCCGACCATAACGGTTATTTGTTTTGTATTTTCAAACATATCTGAATGAAAAGTTCTCTTCTTTAAAAAAAATAAATAAATAAATAAAAACCCAACAATCATGACTGTTAGTAGGGGCATATACACACCCATTCGATGCAACCTTTGAACTCTATATATAAAGGACTTCTCTAGTTTTGAATATATAAAAATTTCAATCTTTCGACTCTCTCTCACTTCAAATATCTACAATGATTTCTTTTTTATTCATCTAGTTCAGTCTTCGAGTTGGTTTGAATTTTCGTACATCAAGTGTGCTGATGTGATGCGACAATATACGAGGGTATCCTGGAGATTGATTGTCCAATATTCCCGTTGCACTACAAATATTGTCTAAAGAATGACAAATCAATTTCAAGCCGAGTGACTTTCATCCCACCTTGAATCAAATAAATTTTTTAAATTCCTCCTTATTCAAATTTTTAAGTTTATTTCAATTTTTTTTTACAATTAATTTTAATTCCAAATTTCCATAATTACCGATTTACAAATCCAAAACTCCTACAACAACTACAGGGAATCTTCAAATGAGGCATTTATGTAATATCATCTATCATTTAAATATTTAAAATCAAAGTTTTAGTAAAGAAAAAATATGTGAATTTAAATAGTTCATTTCCTAATTAAAATTGTATTTCGGGATGTTCATCTTAGATTAGATTGGGCCACTCAGGCATAATTATATCTTTCAAAAGAGAGAAAGTTAGTCAAGTTTGTTTGATGCTTTTTACGGTAGCTAATGAAATATGTGTTGGACTTAATTGTAGAAAATGTTAAAAAGTACATTAATTTTAAAATTGTGGTGTGACAAGCGATAACCTTTAATCAAAGAATGTTAGCCACACATTATCGTGATGCCAAATATCTATGTACATACATCACTATATAACAATCACATCCATATGTATAAATTTAATTATCGAAAAATCTAAATATAATACAATGAATAAATATATGCACGCATCATATATCAATAATAGTTTGATGGGCCACACAAAAAGTATAATATTAATAAACAATGTAGATCAATAAATCCAATCATCAAAGTCTGACAATGTAGTTAGGAACACTTCAACTTATAGCATCGACAAGTGCATTTCCCATTCATTTTGTGATTTGGATATTATAAACGCAATGCAAGTGCCTATACATCGGACAAGAAACACCAACAACACTTGCATGTAAAACACCCAAGCTTGTGAGCCCCACCAGGTTGAAAATGTAAAAATCCACTTCATCCATCCAGTTCCATATTCAATTATTGTGGCAAAAAATCAACTAGACCCGCTAGAAGGAATAATGAGTACCTTTCATCAAATTGTTTAATTAGGTGCAACTCTATGGGATAAAGTGAAAATACAAAATCACCTGGATCCAAATACTGGGCGAGGCACACCATATGAACTTTAAAATCAAGTGTAAATGAAATTCTTAGTTGTGTTCGATAGCCCATTAATGAAATGCATTAGAATCAAAATATTCAATTTGGATGAGAGTAAATGAAAGAACTTGAATGCATTGGAATTCTTGAATATATTCATTGGAACATATATGATATCTTAAATTAGCTTTAATTTTTTAGTTTCTATGTATATATAATATTTAATAGAAAGATTGTAATGAGCCTATTAAAATATATACTTTGGTTAACAATGAGAAATTCCAAGCCTTGACTGGGCCACAAACGAGCAACTCGTCACGTTTATTAATCATCCATGTAGACGTTGGACAGTTTGGATAATTATATTAAGTGTGATTTTAGTGATGCAATTGATAATTTGATTGTTTTGGAATATTATTGGCGTGTGCCACGTGTATGACAGACACATGCATAATGACGCTTTTGTTTACTCATGTAAATCTCTAAGGGAACCCATAAAGGCATTTCAGACAAACTATTCCCAAATTTGTCATCTTCCTCAAAAATTTAAATCAACCTCATTTGCTCCCAATTTCATTTACTCTCATTTGCTTCCATATAAATATACCTCTTGCCCAATTTACTCATAATTCCCTTGTATACTTCTATTGAAACAACCCCATAGGCCCAAAAACCATATAATCCAAATGCTCAAAGGAAACAAAGGAGATTAAACACTTGTTGTTGAAAACTTCTTGAAAGTTATAGACCAAGATGATACTTGTATTTTCCTTCATCTAGGCCTATGCAACCATATGAGCACATTTGGCAAATTAACATCGTGCTAGGTCCTGGAAAGGTTTTAACAATGATTATCATTATTAATGGAGAGTTAAAGTCATTGAGCCATTAAAGGATGGCGTATTAATATATACTCGGCAGGGGTGGAGGCACACTCATAACTTGCCATAAATGCCCCATGAGAAATTATATTACCATAAATGCCTCCATGAGAAATTATATTAGGGAGGCATATTTACTGCTCTCAAGATTCAAACACAGGGTTTCCTCTTCTACTACTATGTTAAATAACCACTTTCTTTAAAATTTCAAGCTAAATAATGTATCAACATATATTGAGGGACTTTAACACTCTACCAATCATTCACACTATTTTTGTGTCTAGGTTTAACTGAGCTTCTTATCCACATTATTTTTGAGTTTATGCCCTAAAATGATTCCACAATTGTTCAATCTAGCTTCGTATCTACCTTAGTTTTGAGTTCAAGCTCTAAAATGAGCCAACAAAACTAATGGACACAGATAACATGCATGCATCATGGTGAACATACCCAAAGTTAGGTGACTCGGCCCTCAGTTTTATTGGAGATGGTCCGATTTTACATTTTCTTCCCATAATATTGTTGAAAAATCTAAGTGAAACTGAAACATTTAAAAATATTTACAATAAATTAGCAAATAATTTAAATTTTTTAAAATATTGGTAGAAAAATAATTAATTATAATATTCAAATACCAATTATGATGGGATCTCCAAAAATAAAAAAAGCTGCCGAGATTCTAAAGTATCACGATAATATCGTTTTATTAATTTTGCGCGCGAATGTGGCGATATTTTCGAAAACGTCAACCATTTGTGTCAGCGTAGTCTTCATCCGCTCTCGTCTCTACAAAGGAGAGGTACAACGGAATTCCGAGCATCAGCAATGGAAGAACCAAAACTCTCCTTTGGCGGAGCCATACGCCTCATATTCTCTCTCCTCATTCTCTCTTCTGCTGCTGTCTCTGCAACATCTCCTTCTCGAATCTGCATCATCGGCAGCGGAATCGGCGGTTCTTCCATCGCCCATTTCCTCAAGACGTACTCTAATAAACATCTTAATGACATCCGAATCTTCGAGAGGAGCGGCCGAGTCGGAGGCCGTATGGCCACCGTCTCGATCTCTGGGGACGTGTTCGAGGCCGGCGCTTCCATCATCCACCCCAAGAACTTCCACGCCTTAAACTTCACCGCTTCCCTTAACCTGCGCACCAATTCCAATGACGGTGATGATTCCTCTTCCTGGTTCGGAATCTGGGATGGCGCTCGCTTCCTTTTCAAGACACTCCCTCCGCCCTCCGAGTCGAAGCCTTCCTTCTATAAGAAGATCGTCTCGCTCCTCAATTCCCTTCTGGTGTTCCGCCGATACGGGTTTTCGCTCCTCAGGATGCAGCGATTCGTCGATGTCTCTCTCTCTCTCTCTCTCTCTCTCTCTCTCTCTCTCTCTCTCTCTCTCTCTCTCTCTCTCTCTCTCTCTCCTGTCTATTTGAGTATTGAATTACATTTTTAATTTTTAATTTTATTTTATTTTATTTTTTACAGAAAACTGTGGACAGATTCTTGCTTTATTACTCGGATTTTGAATCTCGACCTGTTTTCACGACCGTGGAGGAGATGCTTAAATGGGCTGGTTTGTATGGGCTTACTCAAAATACTTTGCAGGAGGAATTGACCGATGCCAGGTTATCGCAAGAACTGATATCGGAGCTCATCACTGTAAGCTCTTTGATTTTTTAGGATATTCTATCAATCTCTCTGTTTCTTTGTATTAAATTTTCCCACTGTAGATTTTAGATGGGTTTTTAATCATTGTTAAGGTTGTTGTTTCAATTAATTTAAGCTGGAGTCGAATTCAGTGGTGGGCGTTTCTGGGTTTTATTAAGCAGAATCTTATTTTGTGATTTTATTGTTATTATTTTGGCTTCTTATGCTGCTTATGTAGAATTGAATGTTTTCTTGTAATTCAGAAGCTTATATCACTGTATATTTGTTGCTTGGGGTGCATTTGGATGCACAAGTGGATTGGATTACAAACCTTCCGTTTAATTGAGAGGAAATGGCAAGAGTTAATGATGTTTCCTAGCATTTATAGTGAGGAAGCTACTTTCAAATTGCAGCTAGGTTCCTTTCAAGTCGGAGTTGAAAGTAGCGTTATTGCAATTTCACTGCCAGACCCTTAATAAGCATGTCAAGGGGGTGGACTACAATCCCCTTATCTCTACTCTATTAATTTGATAATTGCAATCTAGTTTGATAAAGCTTCCAAATGCACATTGCATGAAGGCCATGGTTTCTCTTAGTTGGAAACAAGCAACAATGCCTCATGATGATGATCATCATCTAAGCCTTATGCCAGTTAATTGGGGTCGGCAGACAAGCAGCAATGCTTCTGATGCTGAATATGTTTTGTTGCAGGACTTTTGTCTTTGCACTGTAGAGAACACCAAATGCCCTGGGGTAGTATGATTCCTGAAATCCATCTCCTTTTTTGTCACCCAACTCCAATGCTAGCTCACTCCCATCCTGTTATGCTTTCATTTGACATTTGAAGTCAGGATCCCAGTGTTTATCCCCCATATCATCTACATTTCAACCTTTCATTTCATTCTTAGTATGGCCCTAGATGGAAGCCATGGTAATCAGACTTTGTAGTCATGCATCCAATTCCAGTTTTTTGCCCACACGAGCTTCCAGGATGCGTCGCATCCAATGTTTCAATGCAGTCTTTCCTACAAAGACAACCAAACTGCACGCACCTCTTGATTTGTTTTCTTATCTCCTTCAACAATTTCCCATCTCTTGTTTAATATAGTGCCACCATTTACTTGATTTGTGTCGCATTGAGACCATGGTTTCTTAGCTTTTGATAGCTTGTTCATTATGAGTGATCCCTTCATCATTATATGACAGAAGGATGGCGACTTTTTTGAAAGGCAAGAAAGAAATGGATGGCTACTTGCTCCAGAGCTGTTTTAGTTTTCTTATGTGGCCATTGAATCCATGTTGTGGTTGGGCCTTCAAGTTGCAATCATGAAGGATTTTTTTAGTTTTTCACTTTTCAGGGGGGTGGGCTGCTCTTTGAACCCTGATCAAGGAGTCCCGTTGTGGGTATAACTGTTTTAGGGTCTTGGTACAGTCACCCACTCTCCTGTATCTGTTTCACAACCATGGCAAAGGTGATGGCGTGTGAACTGGCCAACTTTCTGTCCTGTAAAGCATGGCTCGTCTTATAGCTATCTTATAAAATTTTCCCTTTAGTTTTGTTGGTATTCAGCAATCACATAAAATTCTAGAGGCACATCTCATCCACCCAGCTCTAAGCAGGGTGGGCTGCTCTTTGAACCCTGATCAAGGAGTCCCCTTGTGGGTATTAACTGTTTTAGGGTCTTGGTACAGTCACCCACTCTCCTGCATCTGTTTCACAACCATGACAAAGGGGATGGCATATGAACTGGCCAAACTTTCTGTCCTGTAAAGAATGGCTCATCTTATAGCTATCTTATAAAATTTTCCCTTTAGTTTCGTTGGTATTCAGCAATCACATAAAATTCTAGAGGCACATCTCATCCACCCAGCTCTAAGCCATGAGCAACCCCCACCCCCTCTCTCTCTCGCACGCGCACGCCCACGTGCTTGGGGCTGCGCCTCCAAGGTAATTAGTGAATCTGTCTTGAATCAATTAATAGAAGGTTATCGACTGTAGGTTTCTTCTCTATGAAGGACAAAATCCTTTTGTCTTCAATTGTTTTCCTTAATTTTCAAATTTGAACTGACGTTAGTAGGTGGGGAAAATGATTGGATTCATTTCTTTGGAGGGTTATAGAGGGAATTCCATCCTTTTGGAGATCTTGGATGTGAGTACTACCCTTTGTAGTAAGGAATGACTCTGTAGCAGTAAATATTGGCAGGTGAGCCAGTTTCTGGTTTCAAATTCCTTATTGTCACTTGAAGTGAAGTGCTGTTTTTCATCGACCTCGAGTGGGATAGTCAGGGGATTAATGTCTTAATCACGTCCTATCCTTGATAGGTTGTTCTTCAAGATGCCTTATGGACAAGGCCAACCATCTTTAGCTGATTGTTTCACCCTAACGTAGGATTGGTTCTAACAACCAGATTTGGTGAGATTTCTCACCAAAACTGTCCAGTTTGATTGGTATCGTAACTCGTAAGTCCGTCGTAAGCTTGATTTTGATGGAGACAGTTGGCATGCTTCATGATTGCAGTGACTACAGTCTTTCGTGGTATCTTCCATATTAGGAAAGATATGCAAGAACTTTTGCAAGACTATTTAGCTGATTCATGAAGGCCAGGCGGGCCATCATTTGCCTAATGTGCTATTGCTAGTCTGCCCTTTTGATGATTGATGGTGGTTCTCCAAATATCATCTGATAGACTGTGTGATACCATGATGGATTTCTAGGATGTCATATGATGTCAGAGTGTCGTTGGTGAGAGGTGAAGTTTCACTTGTTGTATGTGTGTACATACATAGGTATGTGTAGCCACCCAGGGAAGCTAACTCGGTCGCAGCTGAGATGGCTAATTGAATGTTGTGGTATCCAAGTGCTGTGTTTTAGGTTCAGGGTCCTACTTAACTGGCAGGTCTTATGTGTTTTTTTTTTTCTTTTTGCTTTTTGCTTTTTTGCCAAGGCCATGTTTGGATATATGATGAGGACATCGTGCACACGCACGCCCACACACCACCACCCCTACACACGTACGTACGCAAAAGGAGGACCCCACCATCGATCTGGCTCGATGACGACGTCCAGGGAGGGCCTCCAGCTAGAAGACAAGTTTTGGTTCAGAAAAGTGGGCCCTATAGTCAAGAAAAGCCCATCATGGGATCTCATGATTGTGGCCCACTCGTCGGATTGATTTCATATTTTAGGTTTTGCTTATTGTTATTATTTAGAGCATTGTGAACGCTTTAGATTTATCTGTTTGGTTTTTATTTTAGTTTACTTCATCGCCAAGTAATAGGTTGCGCACATAGTGCGAGTTTTTGGGTATAAGATTTTTTCTATAAATAGGCACCCCTTGTAGTTCTTTTGATTCATTGAAGTTAATAAAAAAATTTCTGCTTTATTTTTCTGCTCTCTTCGTGAGTTGTGGAAGAATTCAAAAGTGGGTGCGAAGCCCTTCCTTTTCGAAGGGCTAACTACCGTGGTGCGAAGTCACATCGATCTCAATTCACCATCATCTTCCATCATTTTTTTTTCCATCTTCCCCCACCATCCATACTTCGAATTTGTCCTTTTGTTGCATCAGATTTCTTCATTACAGCAGGATTCCAGATTTCGGCCCGCAGGCGAGCTGAAACTTAGGCGGAGCACCACGCACAAACCTTACATCGGATCGAGCTGAGATTTGGGGGTTTTAGAGTCCATCCCTGGCCGACCAAGGCCAAGGTGGCCTTTTTGTGAATAGTGGGCCCCACACACGTGCGGCCGGGATCACACGCACGTCCGTCTGGGCCATTATTGCTGTCCACACGCGGGATCATCTTTTGGCTCAGGTTTTTATCCTCTTTTATCCTCTCATAGCCGTTTTTCATGAATCCTAACCCTAGATTACATGATCCCTAATTGATTTGCCACTTTTTATCACCTTAGGGTTCCTTGAATTGAAATTAGGGAATCCCTTGGATTAGAGACTGATTTTTATGCATGAGTAGTTGATTTTATTTCCCTTTGACATCGTTTGGTTTATAATTTTTATTGGTCCAGTCCTAGCCTGTGTCGGCTTGGACCCGCGTAGATTCCCCTTTTTAATTGAATGTTTGGATTTTCATGTGGGACGTGGAATTTGTGTGATTGTTTCTGAATTGGTAGGATCTAAGCATGAAATCTTGCATATCATATTTAATTTTCCATGTCCTGCATCAATATATGTATTCTAAGAGAAAAGAAAAGAGAAGGTAATGATTGGGCGATGATTATTTCCATGAGTACTATAGAAGCATGTATTTCACTTTTTGGGGTCGTGTTTGAATAGCTAGTGGAAATCTCATATTTGTGAAGCAAGGGTCACTCGGTTTCTTGTGCCAAAGAGTCCTATATCTTTGCTATACAATCATCTCAAACTGTCACATCAATGAAAAACCTTCTTCATTTTCATTGATTGCTATGGATTGGTGATATCCAAACATGCCTTGATAGTAAATTTTTAATATACTGCTAAGCTATAGTTAAGAAAAACAAACTCAGATTGTGATTTTGGACATTTTGGACCAAGGTATTCTGTAACGGTAACAGTGGCCATAATGGCCACCACCATTACCTTTACGATACGAGGTAACGGCTGTTACGGCCCCCGTAATGGCCGTTATGATATCTTCTTTTATTGAAAGGAAAAACCCAAAAAACCTGCATCTGCCCCATAATGTTGAAAAACAATCCGAAAACCTGTATATGCCCTGTAAAGTTGAAAGAAAAATAAATAAATATGAAAACCTGTATTTGCCCCATTACAGGGCTGTTACGGCCTTTACATGGGGTGTAACGGGCCTTTAATGGTGGTTACGGGTCATTTTTTTCATAACAGCTGTTACGACCCCATAACATGTAATGGTTGCCACCGTTACCTTTACGGCCTTTACGGCACACCATGTTCTGGATAGCTCTAAACTGCAGTTCCGTGGAATTTTGCTAACTGTTTCTTGATTCTTTTTTTAAATTTTAATTTTTTATGTTCCATATGTAGTGAAAGTGCAATGGATTGCTACTTATGTATACCTTTCATATGGACTTCTTCAGGTGATCACCAGAATCAACTACGGTCAAAATGTTACCATCAGTGGACTGGCTGGGGCAGTTTCTATGGCAGGCTCTGATGCAGGACTATGGTCAGTTGAAGGAGGCAATTGGCAAATTGCCAATGGGTTGATCCGTCATTCAAATGCATCTTTGCATCTCCATGAAGAGATAACTTCAATCTCCTATGTTGAAGGGTATTATGAGCTCAACTCTACCAAAGGGAATTCTTACAGTTGTGAAGTTACAGTAGTTGCAACACCACTAGATGAGCTGAACATCAACTTCTCCCCATCAGTTTCAATTCCCAAGAGAGAGTTACAGCATACGCATGCAACATTTGTGAGGGGACTCTTAAACCCTGTGAGTACTGTATCTATTCTCTTGCACGTGGTTCCCTCCGACGAGTTTTGCAAAGTCCCACCTCCACATGTCACCACACACTACTGTTTGGCACATCTGTGAGACATTTGATCTGTGTCGGATGGCCCAGCCATGCAGATGACCTGGTCCAAACATCTGGCCAGTATGCTCATCATGTGAGCTGTTCCTGTACATTGAATGTGGACCAATGATAACTTTTAAACCATCCATTGTTTTCATACATTGGTGGGCCCAGATGATGCATGTTCAGATGCTCAACAAATTTGACAATTTGTAGAGCTGTGTGCTGCTTTGTCTCTTTTTACATGTCTTATGGGTTTCATGATTCGTATCTCGTAATGCAACATGCCGACAATAACTGTATGACGAACTTGTATTTGTTTCCGAAGGCATATTTTGGCCTGAACTTGGCATCAGAAATTCCCGACCTAGTAGGTACAATCGAATCTTCTGAAGTACAGTTTTCAAGCATCTCTGTTCTCAAGAAATTCAGTGAAGAGGATAAGACTTACAAGGTGTTCTCACGGGCCCCAATGGAAGACAGGTTACTAGATCTCATCTTCAGGTAAAATCTTGTGATTTGTGGTACCTGAAAGGATTTTGTAGGCATCACCGAATGCTAACATATGTTTCCATGCCCATTGACAGTGCTAGGAAGGAGACTGTCCGGATAAACTGGGCTGCATATCCCCATTACAAGGCTCCGGAAGATTTTGCACCATTCTTGTTGGATGGGTTGCATCTGTACTACATAAATGCCTTTGAGAATGCAGCAAGTACTATAGAGACAGGTGCCGTTGCAGCTGAAAATGTCGCACGCCTTATCCTTTCAAGGCTTCCTTCTGGTTCACCTTCAAACTTGCCAAATTTGATGAGATCTGCTCCCCATGAAGAAAGCATGCATGTAGATTTATGAGGAAGATGTGACCAAGCATCAGCATTTTCCAGATGGCCTGGTGCATTAGACCAAACTTGGAAAATGGACGAGCAAACCTGGAAGAAGCTCTATGGGCTCTTCTTCTAAATGTAACATTTTAGAGAGAGAGAGAGAGAGAGAGAGAGAGAGAGAGATGGGAGGACTGTTGTATCCGTTAGTGTGGTAAAAGAAAATGAGTTTTGTTCTAATCTATTGATGGATTCTCATGGATTCCATAGTACCATTGAAACATACATTCCTATGGATTTCATTTTTAAGCTCTTGTTTGGATAGCAAGTTGAGATCTCATATTCTTCTTACAATAGCCACCCGTGTATGTGTGTGTGAGAGAATTTGATTATAGTGCTTTGGTTGGTGGAATTTATTATTTTCATTTGCTATTCAAACATGGTGACTCCGTCCCATCATAGGAAGAGTGCTTCATAATCCATTCTTTCTTTCTTATTTTTCTTTTTCTTTTTTTAAAGGTAGCACTTTCAAGGATTGAAACATGGATTGATCACTCTCACAATCTCTACTAGCTCGTCTACCATCTTTTTTCTTTTCTTTTCTTTTTCCATTATCTAAATAGACCTGCAGTATATTTAATATGATTCAATGGATAATTGGTATGGGCATTTCTTTATCAGCAACATCATGAATTTTTTTTAGGGAAATAAATAGATATGGACTAGACTCTTATGTTAGTTTTGCACCATTTAAAACATGGTGGTGACTCTTCTAGGGTACGCATGCTATTGTTTTATTGCAACCCAGGTCTAAATCCCCAGCCTAATTGTGGATGGACCATGGTCCAAAATTTCTTTTGATGTGATAATATTTACTATCAGATTTTCCGCCTTGAATCTGGACTACTCACTATTGTACTTTTAACCGTCCATAGTAAGTGGATTGTTAGGATTGCTTGAAGTGCATCTTGGAGATATGCTCCATCCAAAATGGGACCAACACTTTGGATGGTCTGGATTACATGTGAGGGGGTTGAGTCGCCACCAATTTTAAATGGTGCAAAATTAACATAGGAGTCTAGGCCAAACAGACCAAACAGAAATGGAAGAGAATGTTGTAGTGAAATTTACGACTGTGGACCCCACCTTTTATCCAGTGGTTTTTTGGAAGCAATACAAACTTAGAATACGCAGTTGGACCTCCTCGTACGGAGTCGGAATTTCAGGACGAAAATACCCCCACCTTCCTTTCGAAGACAAGCGCTGACGCTCCACCAACCGAGAGTTGTACGAACGGCTCAAAAGAGATCAAAGTAACATCGCCCCACAGCCATGTATTTATTATATCCACAACGTTCATCCATATTTCGTGATCGTTTCAGAGCATTATCCCAAAAAAAAAAAAATCATATCCAAAGATCAACTGTTCCACACCACAGAGAGCAGCGGGGAAATTGATTTTCACCGTTTAAAATTTTGTAGGGCCCACCATGACATTTATTTTCCATCCAATCTATTCATAAGGCCACAAAGGTCTTTATGAAGAGAAAAACAAATTTCATAATCATCCAAAATTCTGTAACCCTGAAAAGGGTTTCTATGGTAGACGAATTCCCCACTGCTTTTTACAGTGTGGTCCACTTGATAGTTAGATCTATCTTATTTTTCATCTCAAGCTTTAATATGAGCTTGCCAAATAGATGGACGGTTTGGATATAACACAGACCTCATGATGGGACCTACAAAAGTAACATTGTAAAAAAAAAAAAAAAACATCACAGATGGCCGCGGCACTACCGCCGGTTTGGCGGCAGGATCGGCGGCAGTGCCGCCGGACCGGCGGTAGTGCCACGGCAGTTTGACTTTTTTTTTTTTTTTAATGGAGAACTTTTTCTCCCTTACATTTTTCTCTAATACATAATTAAGTAAATATTTTTCTGTCTTTCAATTCATTTCTTTGTCTATTTATTTAACAAGCATATCTCCTAAACTAGAATGATTTACTTAATGTACCACATATGATTTTGGGGTAGGAGAAGCTAATTAAGCCAACCAACTTAGTTACTTTCCAAGATTCCATCGGGTCGATGGTCGAAAATCCATTTCATTCAGTTCGAAAATCCATTTCATTCAGTTTGTAGTCAATTTCAATCACTTCGCGATCAAACTGGAAATTCAGCAGGGCAAACATAAAATTAAGTGAAGCAAACAAGAAATTGAGTGGGGAAAACTAAAAATTTAGCGGGTAAAACATGAAATTGAGTAAGGCAAATATGAAATTAGGGCTGAAAGTCGGGCCGGTTGGTTCGGGTTGGTGCTCAACCCTAACCCAACCCAAGGTTCCTATACCTAAACCTTGACCTAACCCAACCCAATCTTGGGTTGGGAATTCTCAACCCAAGCCCAACCCAAGAGAGCTCGACGGGTTGATTAGGTTGGTCGAGTGTATACATGTCTATTTGGGAGAGAGAAATCCGATATATCTTATTAGCTTAAGTCGTTGGAAATGACGTGGACAAATAAGACCCGACATCACTAGTGTACCTTCTACACATACAATCCACACTCAATTATAATTTATAAGTAACTAATATATTGATTGGGTTCGGGTTGGGTCAGGCAACCTGAGACCTCAACCCAAACCCAACCTAAGTTTTATCGGGTTGGTGTTTGTATAGCCCAAGCTTGAGATTGGACCTGATATATCCTGCCCGAGTATAACCCAATGTTGGGTCGGTCACAGGTCGTTCGAGTTGAACCCGCCCAACTTTTAGTCGTAGATGAAATTGAGGGGGGCAAACTAGAAATTCAGAGGGGCAAACATGAAATTGAGCGGAGGAAACTATAAAATCAGTGGGGCAAACTAGAAAATCAGCGGGGCAAACTAGAAAATCGGCGGGACAAACTAGAAAATCAGGGAGGCAAACATGAAAATCAGCGGGGCAAACTAGAAAATCAGCGGGACAAACTATGAAATCAGCGGGGCAAACTAGAAAATCAGCGAGGCAAACTAGAAAATCAGCGGGGCAAACTAGAAAATCAGCGGGGCAAACTATGAAATCAGCGGGGCAAACTAGAAAATCAGCGAGGCAAACATGAAAATCAGCGGGGCAAACTAGAAAATCAGCGGGGCAAACTATGAAATCAACGAGGTAAACTAGAAAATCAGCAGGGCAAACTACAAAATCAGCGGGGCAAAGTACAAAATCAGCGGGGTAAACTACAAAATCAGCGAGGCAAACTAGGAAATCAACGGGGCAAACATGAAATTGAGCAGGGCAAACATGAAATTCAACGGGGCAAACTAGACAATTAGCGGGGTGAACTTAATAGATATTTTCATTGCTTAAGCCGATAAATCTAAACTTATTCAATGTTCAAATGGACCACACCAAATGAAATTTTTAATTGAACTTCTATTGTTGATCATTTCTTAAGGGCTATAGAAGTTTTGGATCAAGCTTATAATTATTATTTTTTCTATTAATCCATGTCTGTATGATCTTATGAATAGGTTTGATAACAAACAAACATCACTATTGGGCCCATTATGGTTTCAACGGTGGAAATCATTATGCTCATTGTTTCCCGTGGTGTGATCCCTTGGAAATGACGTGGACAAATGAGACCCGACATCACTAGTGTACCTTCTACACAAACAATCCACACTCAATTATAATTTATAAGTAACTAATATATTGATCGAGTTCGGGTTAGGTCGGATAACCTGAGACCTCAACCCAAGCCCAACCTAAGTTTTATCGGGTTGGTGTTTGTATAGCCCAAGCTTAAGATCAAACCCGATATATCCTACCCAAGCCCAACCCAATGCAGTAGGGAATTGAACATCTACCATTGAAACCCTTTTAGGGGTTATAGAAGTTTTGTATCATTATGAAATTTATTTTTCCTCTTCGTCAAGTCTTTGCAACCCTATGAATGAACTCAAATGAGGAGGATTTCTCACAAACATCACAGTTGGCCCCACCTGAGTTTCTAATGGTTGACGCTCATTCAACACTGTTTCCTGTAATATGGTATAGTTGAGATTTGGATATACCTCATTTTTGGTATCATACCATAAAATGATCTGGAAAAATATATGGACGGCATGGATGAAAATCATACATCATGATGGGGCCCACAGACCAGCGACGATCCGCCATTGGCGGGTGGCAGGAGGAGTACCCAATCTGTTTCTGTGAAAAGGAGGGGTATTTTCATGAAAAACAACGGGGCAAACTAGAAAAATGGCGGGGCAAACTGAAATATGAGTGGGGCAAGCTAGAAAAACAGCAGGGCAAACTGAAGTATGAGCGGGGTAAACTAGAAAAACAGTGGGGCAAACTAGAAAAGTAGCGGGGGAAACATGAAAAACAGCGGGGCAAATATGAAAAACAGCAGGGAAAACAAACATGAAAAACAGCGGGGGAAACTAGAAAAACAACGGGGCAAACTAGAAAAACAACGGGAGAAACATGAAAAACAGCGGGGAAAACATGAAAAACAATGGGAAACCCAAAACAAGTGGGCCAAACTAACGTTTAAACATATAAAAACAATGAAAAAATAAGAAAAACAATGGGAAAAATATGAAAAAAATAGTGGAAAAAATATGAAAAACATGAAAAATAAGAAAAACAACGGGAAATATGAAAAACAATGGGAAAAACTAGAAAAACCAACGTTCCATGAAAACCTATTGAAAAACTCTATGGGCCCATCATGATAGATGTGTTTTATCCATGATAGGTGGCTGTCCATTTTACCTGCTCATTTTAGAGTATGAGCATGAAAGTGATGCAGGTCTAAACAAGTGCAGCTCAACATTTTTGGGGGCCTTAGGCAAGTCATAAAAATAAGGCTTAGAATTTAATTTTTTGAGAACTTAATTAGCAATAAAGTAGGTAGTTGTGATCCTAGGTTTTAAGAGAAGAATTTATTGAGAATGATGTTATTATTTTGAAAAGAGACGATAGAGTTGAACTATTATTATTGATAGTTCTAGTTTCTAGGATTTGTTTTTACTAGGAGTTGGAAACATGAGCTCCGCTATTTTTCATATTTTCCCCGTTGTTTTTCATGTTTTTCATATTTTTTCCACTGTTTTTCATGTTTCCCCCGCTGTTTTTCTAGTTTGCCCCGCTGTTTTTCATGTTTCTCCCGCTGTTTTTCATGTTTCCCCCGCTGTTTTTCTAGTTTGTCCCGCTGTTTTTCATGTTTTCCCCGCTGTTTTTCTAGTTTGCCCCACTGTTTTTCTAGTTTACCCCGCTCATACTTCAGTTTGCCCTGCTGTTTTTCTAACTTGCCCCACTCATATTTCATGCTTACCTTGCTCATTTTCATGTTTACCCCGCTCTTTTTCATGCTTGCCCCGCTCTTAGGATCGATACCAAGACCTCAAGCGTTGAAACGAGGTATTTCCACTCAGTCTGCCAGTTGAGCTATAGATCTAAGTGATAGCTAGATCTGTCTTATTTTTCGTCTCAAGCCTTAATACGAGCTCGTCAAATAGATGGACATTTTGGATATAACACGTACCTTATAATGGGACCCACAAAATGCCGTAGGAATTATAACGAAAAAAGAAAAAGAAAAAGAAGCTAGTGAATTAGGGTCAGTGGGACCCTATAGCTAATGGTGAAAATAAGTGTTTTAACCTGATAGAGGGAGGTGGTTTCACACATACTGCATAGTGGGCTATATAGAGCATGAGTGTAGGCCTATTTTAGTTTGCCCCGCTGTTTTTCTAGTTTGCCCCACTCATATTTCAGTTTACCCCGCTGTTTTTCTTGTTTGCCCCGCTCATATTTTAGTTTGCCCCGCTGTTTTTCTACTTTGCCCCGCTCATATTTCAGTTTGCCCCGCTGTTTTTCTTATTTGCCCCGCTGTTTTTCTAGTTTGCCCCGCTAGATTTTCAACCATCGACCCGAGGAAATCTTGGAAAATAACTAGGTTGGTTGGCTAAATTAGCTTCTCCTACCCCAAAATCATATGTGGTACGTTAAGTAAATCATTCTAGTTTGGATCCTTACTCTTGCTCGAGTGGTAGACTCTTACGAGTTTCAACACCCGGTCAAGCGTTTGAGTATCCATAGGTGGTGAAATTCCACTAGTGTGAGTGTGTGGGGGTGTGTGTGCATGTGTAAAAAAAAATCATTCTAATTTAGGAGATATGCTTGTTAAATACATAGATAAAGAAATGAATTAAAAGATAGAAAAATATTTTTATATACTTATATACATATTTACATAATTATGTATTAGAGAAAAATGTAAAGGAGAAAAAGTTCTCCCCAAAAAAAAAAAAAAAATTTGCCAGACTTCTGCGGCACTGCCGTGGCTGCCTATATGTTTTTTTTTTTGTGCTTTTATGGGTCCCATCATAAGGTCTGTGTTATATCCAAACCGTCCATCTATTTGGCGAGCTCATATTAAGGATTAAGACGAAAAATAAGATAGATCTAACTATCCAATGGACCACATTCTAAAAGGCAGTGGGGAATTGAACGTTTACCATTGAAACCCTTTTAGGGGTTACAAAAGTTTTGGATCATTATGAAATTTGTTTTTCTTCTTCTTCCAAGTCTTTGTGACCCTATGAATGAACTTAGACGAGGAGGATTTCTCACAAACATCACAGTGGGCCCCAACTTAGACGGGGGAGGATTTCTAATGTTTGACGCTCATTCAACACTGTTTCTAGTAATGTGGTACACTAAGATTTGGATATACTCATTTTTTGTCTCATACCATAAAATGATTCGTAAAAATATATGGATGGCATGGATGAAAAGCATACATCATGGTGGGGCCCACAGACCACCGACCGTCCGACATTGGCAGGTGGCAGGGGGAGTACTATTTCTGTGAAAAGGAGGGGTATTTTCATTCTGGAATTTTTTGTCCGTACGGGGGAAACATACAAATGAGCGAGGCAAACTAGAAAATCAGCGGGGGAAACATAAAAATGACGCTTGAGGCAGTGCGCAACATTGATAGGGAAGCTAGAGGCGGCAATCTCATTCTTAAGCTTGACCTTGAGAAAGCCTATGACAGGGTGGATTGGGTTTTTCTCAAGAAGGTGATGAGGTGATTTGGTTTTAGTGACAGATGGATTTCCTTGATGGAGGCATGCTGAGAAAATTACTGGTTCTCAGTCCTTTTCAATGGAGAGCCTATGTTGAAGTTAAACGTTGATGGCTAGGCTCTGTTAGATCCTCTCATGTGTAGTGTACAGGTTGTTTTCCTAAAAGGTGGGGTCCACAGTCGTAAATTTCTCACGATTCAATGCGTAGAGTTTGCCAGTCCAACAATTTTTTATTTATTTATTTATTTATTTATTAATACATGGAGAACTTTTTCTCCCTTACATTTTTCTCTAATACATAATTAAGTAAATATGTATATATAAGTATATAAAAATATTTTTCTATCTTTCAATTCATTTCTTTGTCTATTTATTTAACAAGCATATCTCCTAAACTAAAATGATTTACTTAACGTACCACATATGATTTTGGGGTAGGAGAAGCTAATTTAGCCAACCGACCTAGTTATTTTCCAAAATTCCATCTGGTCGATGGTTGAAAATCCATTTCATTCAGTTCGTGGTCAATTTCAATCACTTCGTGGTCAAACTGGAAATTCAACGGGGCAAACATGAAATTAAGTGAGGCAAACATGAAAACTAGAAATTTAGCGGGTAAAACATGAAATTGAGTAGGGCAAACATGAAATTAGGGCTGAAAGTCAGGCCGGTTGGTTCCAGTTGGTGCTCAACCCTAACCCAACCCAAGGTTCCTATACCTAAACCTTGACCTAACCCAACCCAATCTTAGGTTGGGAATTCTCAACCCAAGCCCAACACAAGAGGGCTCGACGGGTTGATTGGGTTGGTCGGGTGTATGCATGCTAATATTTTCATTATTATATTAGTTTATTATATTTCAATATAAGACTTATTTTTTGTATCTATGATTTTATTAATTATATACGTGATTATTCATCATAAAGAACTTCATTTTTTTCTTTAAAAAACCAAGCTAAAATATAGGACTACCCCTTTAAAAAGTCATGTAGCATAGCACGCATTCTATTTGGGAGAGAGAAATCCGACATATCTTGTTAGCTTGAGTCCTTGGAAATGACGTGGACAAATGAGACCCAACGTCACTAGTGTACGTTCTACACAAACAATCCAAACTCAATCTATTTGCCCCGCTACTTTTCATGTTTCCTCCGCTGATTTTCTAGTTTGCCCCGCTCATATTTCAGTTTGCCCCGCTGCATTTCATGTTTCCCCCACTGATTTTCTAATTGCCCCGCTTTTTATGTTTCCCCCGCTGATTTTCATGTTTCCCCCGCTTTTAGTTTGCCCCGCTACTTTTCTTGTTTCCACCGATTTTCATGTTTCCCCGTTGATTTTCTAGTTTGCCTGCTCATATTTCGGTTTGCCCCACTGTTTTTAGTTTGCCCCGCCGATTTTCTAGTTTGCCCTGCTTTTTTTCTAGTTTGCCCTAGTTTTTTCCGTTGATTTTCTAGTTTGCCGTTGCTTTTCATGTTTTCCCGCTTTTCCGATTATCAGTGTTTTCATGTTTCCTCCGCCGATTTTCTAGTTTGCCCCGCTTCTAGTTTTTTCCATTGATTTTCTAGTTTGCCCAGTTGTTTTTCTAGTTTGCCCTACTGCTTTTCATGTTTCCTGCTTTTCTAGTTTGCCCGCTTTTTATGTTTCTCTCAGATTTTCTAGTTTGCCGTTGCATTTCATGTTTCCCACTGATTTTCATGTTTTCCGTTGATTTTCTAGTTTGCCTACTGCTTTTCTAGTTTGCCCCGCTGCTTTCATGTTTCCCTCGCTGATTTTCTAGTTTACCCCGCTCTTTTTTATGTTTGCCCTGCTCTTTTTCATGCTTGCCTCGCTCATTTTCATGTTTGGCCCTCTCATTTTCATGTTTGCCCCGCTAATTTTCATGCTTGCCCTCTCATTTTCATGTTTGCCCCGTTAAATTTCATGTTTGCCTCGTTGAATTTCATGCTTGCCCAAGCAAATCATTCTACTTTGGATCCTTACTCTCCCTCGGGTGGTAGACTCTTAGGAGTTTCAACACTCGGTCAAGCGTTTGAGTATCCATAGGTAGTGAAATTCCACTAGTGTGAGTGTGTGTGCGTGTGTAAAAAAAAAAACAAATCATTTTAATTTAGGAGATATGCTTGTTGAATACATGAACAAAGAAATGAATTAAAAGATAAAAAATATTTTTATACATATTTATATAATTATGTATTAGAGAAAAATGCAAGGGAGAAAAAGTTCTCCCAATACAAAATTTAAAAAAAAAAAAAAAAAAGAACTGCCAGACTGCCGCTGTAGCTTTTTTTTTTTTTTTACTGTATTGCATGTGTGGGTCCAATCATAATGTTTGTGTTATATCCAAACCGTTCATCCATTTGGCGAGCTCATATTAAGGCTTGAGATGAAAAATAAGATAGATCTAGCTATCAAGTGGACCACACTGTAAAAGGCAGTGGGGAATTGAACATCTACCATTGAAACCCTTTCAGGGGTTACAAAAGTTTTTGATCATTATGAAATTGGTTTTTCCTCTTCATCCAGGTCTGTGACCCTATGAATTAACTTAGATGGGGAGGGATTTCTCGCAAACATCATAGTGGGATCCATCTGAGTTTCTAACGGTTGATGCTCATTCAATCTTGTTTCCTGTAATGTAGTACAGTTGAGACTTGGATATACCTCATTTTCGGTCTCATACCATAAAATGATCTGAAAAAATATATGGACGGCATGGATGAAAAGCAAACATCATGGTGAGGCCCATATACCACTGACTATCCGCCATGGGCGGGTGGCAGGAGGCGTACCCAATCCGTTTCCGTGAAAAGGAGGGGTATTTTCGTCCTGGAATTTGTCGTCCGTACGCAGAGGTCCAACTGCGTATGTTAAGTTTGTAGTGTTTCAAGAATATCCAATGGATAAAAGGTGGGGTCCATAGTCGTAAATTTCTCAATGTTGTATGGCTAGGTAGTGTTGCATGTGCAGGATCTCTTGCTTGTGATCTATTGTTCAGCACCATGCATTGCTTTTTCAAAACCCAATTGCAATTGAAATTGAGGCTCGCCAAACAAACATGAAAATCCAGATACTACTTTGTACTCAGGCTAGCCAAACAAGTCAAAATTCAAAAATTACAGTCGGACCTACCGCCACATTTTAGAAAGAGAAATGATAAGGTACTACCTCAGGACCATATGCTACCGGTACTGAACTTTTTTGCCCTCTCTATTCTCATCTGATCCGTTCAAAAGGTCAGCCCTGTAATGAAGATCACTAATGTGAAAATCAGGCTAATCCATCCATGGGGTAGGCCAAACCATTGTGTTGGATCAGATTGTCGATCTTACATTCGTTTTGGTGGTGTGGCCCACCTGATGAGATCAGTCTAATTTTCATGCCTGATTATATTCATGATGTGTCCAACACCTTTGGCATGGCTGGGCTATCCTGCACATGTGACCATAGTAAATGAAGATTTCCAACTGTTTATGCCATGTTGACCCATTCATGGGTTGTGCCAAAACCTGCCTGTTGGGTTAGATCGTTGGTCCTATGTTCATTTTGATGGTGAGACCCACCCAATAGTTGAATCGACCTGACTTCCACTCCTGGTAATACTCATGATGGGACCAACCTCTTGCATGGCTGAGATGTTCAAGGCACGTGACACTGGTGGAAAAATGAAATAAAATTAGTGCAGCACTTGTTTCATTGGGGAATTATTTGATACTCTGGCTGCATGTGGCGCTTGATGTGCAACGCAAGCCCCTGTAAATGGTACATGTGGTTTATATTAATTCACAAGTAACTGTCTTAAGTTGTGAAACCCACTGTGTCAAATATTATAAAAATCAGATTGGTTGAACAATCCTAACCTCTGATGACTAGACTCCTGTTTATTGGAAGGATACCAATGAATATTTTCATTTTTAACTGTGCAAGAAATGGCTACTAATCTAATAGTCAGATAAAGAATAATATAAGCATAGTTTTTCGGTTCATGGTTCATCTAAATGGTTACACATTTTTTGGACAGTTTAATTCGAATTTACTTATATACCACAGATGCAATTTCTAAGTGCCTGAATATCATCCATCAAATTCTGCCAGAGTATCAAATATCTCCTCGGCAAAAAAAAACAAAGAAAAAAAGTCACTACTTTTACTGGTCCACAGAATAACAGTACCAATTGATTAATAATTAATTAACCCATAAAAAGAAAAGAAAATAATAATAATAATAACCTGAGTAGATACCAAAAACACCACAACCTGCACTCGCCCATCCATCCATTATTTTATTTTTTTAATATATGTGTGTACCAACGAAGGCTCGTAGTCCGCGGGCTACTAAATGGAGGCTCCTAGAATCCACGGGCCCCATTTGCCCGTGCCACACTTTCTCGGCAGCGGATGGGGCACTGACCCACTAAAGCGTACTGAGTAAACTCTGTGGGCCCACTATGATGTATGTGCCTTATCTATACCGCCCATCTGTTTTACCAGCTGATTTTAGCGTGTGAGCAGAAATTTGAAGCATATTCAAAGTTCAAGTTGTCTACGCCACAAGAAAATAAAAAACTGTGAATTGATTTTCTACCATTGAAAATTTTCTGGAGTCCCCGAAGTTTTGGATCAAGCTATATTTCTGTTCTCCTTCGTTGAGTTCCATGTGACCTCGTGAACAGGTTGGATGACAAATAAACATCACTGCGTACCTTTTGAAGGTTTCAACTGTGGATGTCACTATCCCCACTGTTTCCTGTGGTGTGGTCCACTTGAGCTTTGGGTATACTTCAATTTTCAGCTCATGTTATAAAATGAGCCATAAAAGCATGTGGAGAGCATAGATTAGATAATATAATCGTGGAAGCTACGGATTTAGTTAGGCCCATCCATTTTTATTTTTATGTTTTTGTATCAGTTTAGTGTGTTGGCCTAAAACTAGGCAGACCCAGAGCTCGAGTGGATTAAACTGCTGCAATAGAGTAGATTAACCCTCGGTTGATAACCTATTGTGAGCTACGGAAGTTTGGGAGCATGGATATCGAGTCCCCCAGGATTTGAAATGCTCCTCTTGTGTTTGGCACCGTGGATTGGAATCAACTTTAATCCAAAAGTAGATATGCAGGTATATTTACAAGGGTTTGAATTTAATTACTAAATCAACTTTAATATCTCTAATTAGTAATGTATGTAATGTTTGGCACAATGGTTGTAATAAGCCCGCTGAAATATATGCATTGCTCAAAAATGATGAAATTCCAAGCCTTGGATGGGCTACAAGCACAAGATCATGACCGAGTGACTAACCAACGATTTTTAGTCATTGATTTACATTAACAATGTTTGGACGGTGTTGATCATCATATTAGAGTAATTATATTGATGCAATTGATAATCTAATTGTTTTTGGATATCATTAGTGTGCGATGTGGCTAATAAATTAATAGTATGATGACACGCATGTTATACATACAACCATTGAAAGGATTTTAGGTGTAATCTAAGCTCTCACCATGGATTTCAAACCCTTCTTAGAGGAGATTTGAAACTGCAAGTTACTTTATACTGCCAAACATTAAGGGGAATTGAAATCCCCTCAAATCCCTCCAAATTTATTGTGCCAAACAACCCTAAAAGATTTTAGGACTTTTATAAAAGGTTAGATGGAAAAAATATATCGTGTTTGGCCTTAAGAAGGTTTAAATGTGGGATTTATTATTCCAATTGCTTTCTATGGTGTGGTCTACTTAAGCATTGGATATGCTTCAATTTTGGGCTCAATCCTAAAATGAACTGAAAAAAAAGATTGACGATGAAGATGAACCACATACATTCAAGGTGGGCCCAACATAGTTTAGTCAGTACATTCATCATACTGAGTTACTCAATCCACGATTAGATTTCAACCAGTGGGTATTCTTCTGCTGGGAAGACTCCGTGTTGACCCCTTGTAAAAGCTCATCATGGCTCTACCATGATATATGTGTTTTATCAAAGCCCTCATTTCATTTTTAAATATCATTTTACAGCATGATCCAAAAAATAAGATAAACCTAAAGCTCAAGTGAATCATACTTTTTTTTGGCTTCTCAATTTGTTTTTTGTTACATGTGGTGTGTGTAAGCATATCGGAATTGATTCTGTGGCCTAATTCAAACCAAACACCTTTGACCCCAAGTGGCAAGATATGTAGATACGTTGAATTCGATTGTATATGATCAAGACCTGAGAAGATTGATTGTCTATTTAGCCACTCGTACAAAATTATTATGAGATGATTAAGTAATCGTCGGAAGATAGGGTTCTCAATTTGAAAATAGGTTGCACTTTGCTTTTCGTACAATATTTTTTTTGGTATAATAAATAATCAGAAATAATTACATTGAAAAATGAATACTCACAATCAACCACAATTCGACTCAGATTATGGTTAAACTTTATCACAACTAATAAAATAAAGTTAAAGCTATAATAAGAAAATATATATTGATTGATTTGTTTGAATGGTATAGGACAATCTGTTTTATTAATTTTCCTTACTAATTATAAGCTACTTTGGATCCAATTTCGTTTTTTTACTTTAGTTTTGGTGGCATGTAAGTCATTGTCGTATAAGTATTCCATATCTTTATGTTTCTTTGTATTTTTCTAATTATTATTCTTTCTGAACTAATTTTTGTCCCATGGACTTCTTGGCGTGCCCTGTACAATCCAACTCAATGCGAACTTTGCTTCCGCGAAAAAAAAAAAAAAAGTTACAAATATCTTCTAAATATTTTCTGCTTACTATATTGTTTTTGTGTAATAATTCGTGTCAATTTTTGATTAATTATTGGAGCAATGATTAAAAAATCGGGTACAACACTTTTTGAATTAAAAGTGGGCCATTGCTGTATTTTCTTTGATAGCCGTCTATTTGCAGGACACGGGCTTAAGGGACCTTACATTGTAAAAACTGTAAAGTTTGGCATCCGATAGACATTCGTGCCTCAACGGACATTTGGGGGGAGCGGATTGCCTTTATCTCTGTGCCAGAGGCTTTGTGGGGTCCACGGAGATGTCCGAGACGAATCCACTCCGTCCATCTGTTCTGAAAGACCACAGTAGAACGATTCTAAAAATTAGTTAGATCTAAAACTTAGGTGGGCAACACCAACAAAGCAGTGCAGCAACATCCACCGATGAAACCTCCCCAGAGCTGAACATGATTTTTATATGCCATCCAAACTATTCATAGAATTTTTACCAGTCAGATAAACTGTAGAAATAAATATCATCCTCATAAAAAAAAACTTCTGTCGCCGTCAGGCGTTCAATCCCCACCTTTTCGTGTGGTATGGCCCCATTAGTCTGTACTATTTCCGTCTTTAAAAACAGATGGAGGGAGTGGATTTGTCGCGGACATCACTACGGCCCCACACAGCCCGGGGCACCACGGGCCCGAATTAGGTGTTACCGGGTAACAGCGTAGTGGGCGTTACCCCTACCATGGGGCCCACATTGAAGATGTGTTTTATATCAACGCCGTCCATTCGTTTTCCCAGCCCATTTGAGCATGTGGTATAAAAAATTATGCAGGTACAAATATCAGGTGGGCCACACCACAAGAAACAGTGGTGATTGAGTTCCTCACCGTTAAAAAATCCAAGGGGGCCATCGTAAGGTTTTTGTTATGTTTACTTGCAATTCAACCTCTTGATATTGTCAAGAGGACTTGGATAAATGGAAAAAGGAATATCAGATTGATCTTTGTGGCCCATTAAAAAAAAAGTTTTTAATTGTTATTAATCAGTGTTTCTATTCTATTGGTATAGTGTTACTATTCTATTGGTATAGTCCACCTGAGATCTGGATTTTCTCGTAATTTAGGATCCCACACTAAAATGAGATGGAAAAACAGATGAACGGCGTGGATATACAAAAAAATACATCACGATGGGCCCCACACGGTTAGGTAACACCCTCTAAGCTGTTACCGGGTAACAGCTAGTCCGCTCTCGGGCACCGCACCGGCATTTGGAACCAGGTGGAGCCACCAATCCAATTTCCAGGGACACGGATCGCCCGCGACAGGGAAACGGATTGGCTACTCCCCCTGCCACGTGGTCGGTGCTCTGTGGGCCCCACCATGATGTATGTGTCTCATCCATGCTGTCCAACTATTTTTCTAGATCATTTTATAGTATGAGGCCAAAACTGATTTATATTCCAATCTCAAATGGACCACATTACAAGAAACAGTGTTGAATGAACGTTTAAAAACTTTTTGGAGGCCATAAAAGTTTTTGATCAGCATGATCTTTTTTTTCCCCTTCATCTGGGTCTGTTTGACCTAATCAACATATTGGATGTGAAATAAACACTACAGTGGGCCTTAGGAGGATTGCAATGGTGGATATCCAATCAATATTGTTTTCCTTTGGTGTGGTCCACCTGAGATTTACATTCCTCTCATTTTTGGGATCGAGCCCTAAAATGATCTTTAAAAATGGATGAACGAAATTGATGAAATACGTACATCATGGTGGGGCCCACAGAGCACTGACCACTAGCCATTGGGCTGGTGGCAGGGGGAGTAGCCAATCCGTTCTCCTGCGACAGTAAGCTAAGCTAGGTGGGGCCACGGGATGTTTGTGAGAAATCCGGCCCATCTATTCGTTCTGCGAGATCGTAGCAGGACATGGCCAACTCAAGTGAGCCGCACGAACAGGAAGAAGTTGAGGGCAAGGAAATCCCAACCGTTGAAACCTTAGTGTCCGTGATCTTCGCATGCCATCCATACCGTTCATGAGATCATTCCCACGGGGATGAACTGAAATCACAAAATATTAGCCTGATTTAAAACTTTTGTGGCCACACGATTGTGTAAACGGTGGACGTTCAATCTTCACCGTTTCGTGACGTACGGCCATCCAACAAATGACGTGACATTTGCTCATCTCGCGATGCGGGCCACCAGGAATGATGCGAGTGGCTCCGTATCGGTATGGGAGCCAGGCCGAAATGGCGGGACGCGGATTGCGTCCTACCCCGGTTATCCGTCCGGGCAGTGCCCTGTGGGGCCCACAGTGATTTAAGTATTTTATCCACTCCATTCATAGTTTTTATGATATTATTTTAAAATATTATAAAAAAAATTAGCTAAGTAAAGGGATTAAATGGACCACAAAGTGGGGATTGAACGTCCACCATTAAAAACTTCCTGGGAGATGGAGAAGTTTTGGATCAAGCTGATATTTGTGTTTTCACTTCATCCACGTGTACATGACCTTATGAATAGATTGGATGGTAAAAAAACATCACTTTGGACCTTAGAAAGGTTTCAACGGTGGTTGTCATTATAACTACAGCTTCCTTTAGTGTGATCCAATGGAGTTGTGTGCCTACTTTATCTTTAGGATCGTATACTAAAAGGATATGATAAAAGCGATGAACGGTGTGGATAAAACACTTAAATCACATTGGGCCCCACAGAGCCCTGCCCGGACAGATTGCCGTCCGGGCGGGGGTAGGACGCAATCCACGTCCGAAATGGCGGGACTTGCCTTCATTGCGCTCTGTACAAACGGCGGGCTTTGGGTTCCGTGGAGCGAGAGGGGCCCACTGATCCAGCCGTTGGGATCCCGCGACTGCTAACTTCAGTAGTCCGTGGACTACCAAACTAGGGCTGTCCGAGCTCTGTAAAGGGCCACCGTAATGCTAGGACTGCACGAGCAGCCTCCAGGATGACGGTGGTGAAAAGAGAAGTCGACGGTCAAAATTCAATGCAGTAAGACTGAAGCAGAAGTGATGAACGGTGGTGTGCAATTTGTGATTTTCAAAATACAGGTCATCCACTTTGAGTGTCAGTAAAACAACGGCTCCGATTGAAGCATCGCTCGATGAGATGGCTCTGATACATGATCTCCCATTGGATACTCTGGGGCTTAGAAAATCTTGGACCTAACATGAACCAGAAATTAGGAAGACTGGACATTCATTGGACGGTTAAAAATGAAAGATATCCAACAGTCCTGTTTCAATAAACCAGTGTCCACTAATCAGAGTACAGGATTATTCAGCCAATCTGATGCTGGGATTCTGACTCAGCGACACTGGGTTCCACGATTCAATCGGTTTAAAACGAGTCAATGTCTGCGTACAATTTTGAGTGCCTGTGTTACTGTGTATCAAACGTCCCACTCTGCCGGAGTATAATAAATAACTCCCGCCTCCCGGTTAGTAAATACAGCTGGGGATGATACGGTGGAGCATAATAACCACAGTATGGTAAAGCAATCTACCCTGAGGACACGTGACAGGGAATCTGAAAATCAGGTCCGCCCACACGCAGTTTCCTGGAATGGGTGATTTATATCTAAAGAATCGCTCTTATTGGACACTCCTGTCCGTCTGATCTGTGCTCATTAAAACGAACCGTTGAAAATAAAAACAGTTAACGGTCAAATATGCAGCATGTAAGGACTGTCTCGGAAACGGATTGGCCACTATCCCTGCCACCAGCCAATGGCCAGTGGTCGGTGCTCTGTGGGCCCCACCATGATGTATGTGTTTCATCCATGCCGTCCATCTATTATTTTTATAGATTATTTTATGATATGAGACCAAAAATGAGGTATATCTCAATCTTAAGTGGACCACATTATAGGAAAAAAGTGTTGAATGAATGTCGACCATTAAAAACTTTTTTGGGGGTCATAAAATTTTTGGATCAAGCTGATCTTTGTTTTTTCCCTTCATCTAGGTCTCTATGACCTAATCAACAGATTGGATGTCAAATAAACAGTACAATGGGCCGTAGGAGGATTTTAATGGTGGAAATCCAATCACTATTGTTTTCCTGTGGTGTGGTTTACCTGAGATTTCTATCTCCCTCAATTTTGGGATCAAGCCTAAAATGATCTTAAAAAATGGATGAACGGCATGGATGAAACACTTACATCATGGTCGGGCCCACTGAGCACCGACCACCAGGACCCGGGCTGGTGGCAGGGCGAGTAGCTTCCGATTGTCTCACGGGCTATTTTCAACACGTAAGCCATCCGTCCTGGCGCCTGTATATGGGTGGACCGGATCGATCCACGCATCACCCTCCCATGAGTCATTTGAATAGATCGCTGTACCATCTTACGGTTCTTCCCGATCTACGGTATCATCTCTCAATACACGCGCGCCCCTCTTTCTATGCATACCAAAAGAGTCGCGCGTGGGTCTCCATCCCCCCCAAGCGCGTGAGCGCGCTTGGCGCTTCTCGTCGCACTGATGGATTCGCGCTCGTATTCCGGAAGAAGCTCAAGTGACGGGAATCTCATTTGGATTCTCTCCATCCCGCCATGGAAGGCGAGGAACTCGGTTCGAGGACTTCTTCGTCCTTTGCCCCCGCGCCGAGACCCGAACCCGAACCCGCACGTCCTCCTCCGCCTCCCTCATCTTCAAAGCACAAGGGCGCGCCAAACCAGCGGCAGCGCTTCGCAGTCGAGCTGCGACCCGGCGAGACAACCATCGTCTCCTGGAAGAGGCTCGTCAAGGACTCGAGAAAGTCGACTCACCCTCCACCCGCCCCTGACCCGCCATGTGGGGCCCACCCCGCCCTTGAGTCCAGGATCGCTCCTGCAGCGGGCCCGGTACGCTGACGGTTCTTATTCTAGTGTTTTGGCTTTTGTTGTTTTTGAGGATTGCTATCTGTATCGATCTCCTTCTTGTTTGGCATTTCTACGCAAAATGCGTTGCGCGTAGTGATTGTGTTTTGCTTGTGTAGGGCCCGACCGTAGAAGACGAAGGGAGGGATGCATTGCCTCCTCCGAATCGTTTTAGTGCTGTTATTGAGAAGATCGAGCGCCTCTATATGGTATGAAGTAATTCATATTGTTTTGTCGCTGTTTTGAATCTTCTACAGCTTTCATTATTCGAAATCGATGTTTCGTGCAGGCATTCTTGATATTTCAAGACGACAAGTTTATAAAA
Organism: Magnolia sinica; assembly: GCF_029962835.1. NCBI lineage: Eukaryota > Viridiplantae > Streptophyta > Magnoliopsida > Magnoliales > Magnoliaceae > Magnolia > Magnolia sinica. The sequence continues at coordinate 18,940,582 of NC_080576.1, read as the reverse complement.
ATGGAACAATGGATGGTTTTGTAGCTTAATTTAGTATAATATTAATCTCAAGGAATTGGTGGTACTTGCTCATTCCCACTTGTGTGCCTGAGACGTGTACGAATGTGGGCCGCTCATCAGGAGGCCCCATGACCCAAACCTGGAATGCTAGTCCTAGTCATCCTCGCTTGTGTGAGATGGAACATGGGGCTTTGGGTGCGTCTGCCGTTGTCATGCACATGTGTGAGATCCTGGCCGTTCATCAGGTGCCGTGGCTTTGAAATTAGATCAGTCCACTCAGGTGGGCAACTCATGTATGTGAAAAATGGATGGCCGGTAGAAGAAGATTGCTTCTGCTTGGCATTCATTGAAAACATTTTGCCTGCCTGATGAGTGGACTAGATCATGCTGGCATTGCACCTACTTGATGAATGGCGTGGATCTTGCACGCATGCTGTGTAAGCACTGTTTCATGTAGCTCACTGGGTATCTCGCATTGGCAAATATACTTAGCATTCATTGTCCCGAAATGAGCTGGTTGGACAATCCTAATTGCCAATGGAGAAATGGATGGTTGAGTAAAGGTTTGATCGATTGTCTGAATTTGATGCTCAGATTCAGAGATTAGGGTTCCTCAACTGCCCTAACTTTTGGGTGAAGTCACAACCATCTTGGGGCCTTCTGGATGACAGCTTGCATCTTGTAAACATTTGTCTGGAGTAAGGTGGGAGTGTAGGAGGATTAGCGTGCCGTCTACTAATGCAATATCTTGTATAATTTGGGTTGAGCCCATAGCTCAATGGTAGACGACTACCTGCATTTCCACATTGAGGTCCTAGGTTTGAATCCTGCTTCTCAATAAATAAATAAAAATAATAGCTTGTTTGATTAGATAGATTTGTGCTGACTCTTGATGATTTTGGATTTCAGGGCACGCAAAGTAGTGATGAGGAAGAACTTGATGATGTCCCTGATGAGGATGATTATGACACAGAAGATTCTTTTATAGACGATGCTGAATTGGTTGGTTCATAGTTGCTGTGTTGATTGTGGTTTCATTTTTCATATTTTCAGTTGTAGAAATCTGGTGATGTAGTTGGATTGGAGAAAAAATATCAATCAAGTTCCCCTGACCAACCATCAAGGAATAAACAATCAAAGTACGAAACTCTGTTAGGGGAGTTAATCAAGAGTAAAAAGAAAAAGAAAAAGAAAATCATAAAACCCATTGTTGTTGATGCTCCTCCTAGTTTTTCTAGTTGCTGAGATCATGATCATTAATTGAGTACGAAAGTCTTTTCTTTGTGTTATTAGGCATAAGTCCTGAATTATCTACTGCTTAGCTTTCATTTTTATGTTGTATTGCATATTTTTGGTTGCTTGTTTTAGAAGGAAAAAAGAAGAAACTGTAATTTTTTTTGAAAGATAACACAATTTATTAGAAGCTCGCACAAGGCGAGAAAAAATACAAGGGAAAAGACAAGCACCGCCTAAGCGACTGAAGAGGAGCCAACCCAACTTGAAATAAACCATTTGATCTTAATAATGGTATCAAGCACCTCCACTCTTTCGTTTCGAAAACAGCACACATTCCTCGATCGGAAAATAGCCAAAAGCACTGCCATTAAAGTCATCCTTCACCGAGTTTTACTAGATCGGCCCACTCCACCCCCATGCCAAGCCCACAACGCATCATCCAAGGATTTCAGCATGATCCATCTAGTTTGGAACTCGAAAAGGAAATGATGCCAAATTTTCGTGGCGAACAAACAGTGAAGAAATAAGTGATTGATAGATTCTGCATCGCTCATACGCATTAGACGGATCTTGGGAAGGACCAACGATCTCCTCTGAAGGTGGTCAATAGTAAGAATCTTCTTGTCCTACAAGCCAAAGAAATGCCACCACCTGAGGCCAGCCTGATTGAAGGAGGGGGTGAGGTGATCAACCCAAAAAGCGATCAGATCGAAACTCTACCGGAACTATGTCCAGAGCAACTCATCGAATGTGCTTCAAAATCCAAGAATTTGGTATCTTTGAGAAGGCCCATTGCATTGATAAATTCGCCGATCTTCTCGTCTGTCATATTCCTGTGACTAGGCGGGCTCCAAATTGGCAAACTACCACAAACTGAAACACAATCCGCTACTAAAATGAACCAGTCCAGAGCAAGACATGTAAGTTTAGGAAAAAGATCCTGAAGCGCACAATTCCCACACCAAACGTCCACCAAAAAAATGGATACACCTCTTGTTGCGAAGCGAGAACCAATACCTTTTCGAACATGATGTTTTGTTTCTGCAATCGCCTTCCACGTGTTAGCGACTCCATAGATAGAGGACCTTTTCACAAACCAATCTCCTTCTTGCACACCATATTTTGTGGCAATGACCTCCATCCACAATCTACCAAATTCGTACCGAACCAGATCCACTTCCGAGAAGAGTCGTATTCATATCAGCCAATTTCCTGAGACTTGCACCCCCAGCTTCCAAAGGTTTGCAAGCCTCGTCTCACTTAAGAAGGTGGTATTTCCTATTTTCCATGACCCCTTAAGAAGGTGGAACTTCCTTATGAAGGTGCAAACCTCGTCATCCCGCTAAAATATCCAAAGGTATGTGCAAACAATGACTAATCACCTGGTGCTGTTAAAAAAAAAAACCTAATCACTTGGTGAAAGTCCGCATGCCATGAATGCATGATTAGTCCAACCTTTATTATTCCACTTTACAAACAACCCAATTACATAAAACCCCTACAAGTAGTGGCTTTTCCAAATATTGATCCATCAAAAAGTCCTTATCATCATAAGTTCATCCAAGAATACAACAAAAGGGTTCCTCCCACAAGCCACATTGGGCACCTAGTCCATTCAAGGACACAACACAAGGGTCCAACCCATAAGCCACGTGGGCACACTTGATCCACAAAGATGGTAAGTCTACAACAAATTCCAATTAATTCTCTCACAATTTGGGGCCATTAGTTTGAGTTAACATTCCAAGTTATATGCCCACAACCATACAACAATAGGTTCCCTTACAACTCTTCAATTCAACAATGTGGCAATCCACAACACCCAATTCAATTTCCCCATGTGGCAATCCAAACTGCATGTTAAGTTCCATCCTTCAACGTACATACCATCCTCACTTCCTCACACATACATTATCAATATAAATACGCATGTAATGTATTCTATTAACATCTAGATTTGAGCAACTAATTCCACAATTAAATAGACTAAACATGTTAGAATGTATAAACATTAGTGTTTATAATTCAAAGAAATATACTCATGTGAATTCTAAACATATAAGTGGGCAGTTTAGGCGTGAATACTCGATTAAGCAAAGTAACAAAATCAAAAGGAAAACTATGCTAAACTATCACAACAATGGAAAGCTTGAAGGGTAATCCTCGCCTTGGGGTGTGGATTCTCCCCTTGCCTGGCTAGAAAGCACCAATGAGCCCTAAGCACCCGCCCTAACCTAAAATACCACCCATGAATGGTTAGGATCGAATAGGTTCGGATGCACACAATTAGAGGTAGATCCAAATGTGAAAATTGGGGAAATCTAATTTCTCACATTTAAATCAGCAAGTCAAAGTCAATTAACCCATGCTAAGTTCAAATGAAGAGTCAACAGGTCAATTTACCTCACTTGATACGAGTTTCGCCCAAATTCGGGCACAACAAATGGATTCGAATGGGGTTTTTTGAAGAATCAAAACCCAACATCCAACAGAAAGATTTTAATGCACTAATCTTATGTTAAACTTTATTTAGCAATCCAATTATTGGTTTAGAGAATAACTCATCTCAAGTTTCAAGTCACTTGGTTATAATCTAAACCCAACTTGATTTTAATCCTCTTGAACCAAGAAGATCTACACCTAAAACATTCATAATTTCGCATCTAGGTATGAATTTAAGGATGAACTAAATTGAACTTATATTATTATTCTAAACAAAACTCAGTAGAACTCAATTTTCATTAGGTCCCGTGGGATAGATGACCCACCGACCCAACCTCTGCTACTATTGGATCAGTCACGACTTGAAACATTTACACAACATTGAGTCACTGACTAAGAGACTTGATTCAGTTGTAAGAGATGAGTCGATTCAGTTCTAAGAGATGGGTTTGGGATAACCTGGGGGGGCTCACCAAAGTCTTGGAGATTATCTTCGTAGGGCAGATTAAGGCGTCGACTCCAGCAATGTCTTGTTCCTCGCAGAAAGCTCTTTGGAGCAGTCATTTCTCTAGACAATGATCGAATGGTGTTAGAACTTGGGGATAAAGAACTGCACACAAGTGTGAGGAAAAGAAATGAGTGTTGTTAAGAAAGACCTCACATGTCGGAAGTTGAAGCATTAGTTTGCATGTGGGGATAAAGGAAAGATCTAGCATCGCGGTTTAACCTTATCGCAAACGCCATGTGAAATCACCTCAGCCAAGAGAGATTCTCCATCGCGATGCCACATGTCCTCATATGAGATGTTCTCTCTATCAACCTCTGGGTAATCTTCGCCATTGGAATCGTAATTTGACTCATCCTCGCCGTTCGTCACGTAGGTCTCGTCTCATTGATAATCTTCAAAAACATCTTTATCGTCCTCCATCTAGTCCACGAAAGTATCGGAGGGGATCAGAGCATGATCCTGGACAGATGCTGCACTTCAGGTAGCTCTGGATCTTAAGTGAGTGACGTGTCGGCTCCATCGTGAGTTTGGAGGTTCGGGTGAGGCAACGAAAAGGCCGAAGCTCCCGCAACGTACTGAACTTGAGACGAGGGGATATGATTGACCTGAAGTCCACTTGCCCCCTCTCTGTAGCTATGTGTGTGACACGTCTCCTTCGCCATGTTCGGTACTCTAAGAGCTTCGACTCTGAACACCATCTTCTCCCAATCGATGGATCCCCATGCCTTAAGCCACTGACTCCTCTCGAAGGTTCCAGATTTCACCCCATCTTATAATGTGGGCCCCTGACTCCTCTTTTTGAACCCATAGTGGCATCCAAACCTCCCCAATCGCCATTGAGATTGAAGCCGAGATCCCTTCAGCTCTCCTTCTTCTCACTCTAATCGTGGAGACGCCCCCAACTCCTGACCACGTTGTTTCCAGATCTATTACAATGACCTCCCCCAAACACAAACCAACCGTGATGAAAAGTCATGGAACTAGAACTTTAAAGGTATACCCCAAATTAGAAACCAAGCATCTTCTGTGCCAAAGCTTGAACACTCCTCCCACCCGCGAAAGAATTTGATTGGAGCATCATCGCATCTTGCACCAGCCCTTTATAATCTTATATATGTCGACCTTTCGGCCGTAAAGAAATTCGAATCTGGCATAACCCAATTGGGAAGGTTGAGAAATCTTCAAGCTGCAGGCTGCGAAACTTGTGAAGCCTCACCCTGACAAGACATGGAAACATTCTCTCTTGTCTCTGCAAATAGGGAAAACTCTAGATTATCCTTTGCTTGGATCAACACCTTCGGGATCACCGCAACCATAGGCGTCCTATTGATATTGGTAAGTTTGTCATTATTTATTTTGATGACAATGTTATCTATAGTAAGTCGAGGAAGAAGCACCTTAATCACTTAAGTCTTATCTTCAGAGTCCTTCACCATGAGCACTTTTACATCAACCTTAAAAACTGTACCTTCATGAGTACATCAGTGGTCTTCTTAGGTTATATTGTCTCGTTGCGAGGTGCAGAGGTGGACCTTGCCAAGTTGAAAGCCATCGTTGATTGGCTGAGACTGACCACTATCTCGAAGGCTTGAAGTTTCCATGTCTTCAGCACATTTTATAGGCGTTTTGTGTGGAACTTCAGCAACATTATGGCTCCAATTACCGATTGCGTGAAATAGAGAGTTTCGATGGACAAGTGCAACAACAAGAGCGTTTGATAGGATCAAACATAAGATGACCAAAGCTCGAGTTTTGAGCCTTCTAGACTTTGAGAAGGTATTTGAAGTGAACTATGATGCTTCTAACATCGACGTTGGTGGAGTTGTCAGTTAGAAGGCCATCCAATACTTAAGCGAAATGCTTGCGAAGCAGCAATACTCTACTTATGACTCTGAGTTTTATGCCATTGCTGAGACTCTACGGCTTTGGAATCATTATTTGTTTGATAAGGAGTTTGTCCTATATAATGATCATGAAGCATTCTAGTACCTAAACTCTCAGTAGAAGATGAGTGCTTGTTGTATTAAGTGGAGTGCCTACTTTCAGGATCTTTTTAAAAATAAAAAATAAAAAAATCATCCATCACAAGATTGACATGGACAATCAGGTTGTTTATGCATTAAGCCATTGTATGCATTTATTGTCATCGATGTTGGTTACTGTTTCGGGATTTGAAGAGATATGACATGAGTATGCTGATGACAAGGATTTCAGACATATTTATACATACGTTCTTAGTGGAGAGCATGCGAGACACCCACATTTCAGAATTTATGATGACTGTTTGTTCCGGAGGACTCACCTTTGCCTACCTAATACATCCATCAGTGAGTATGTTGTGAGGGAGGTACACACTAGTGGGTGCAGTGGTCCCTTGGGCTGCGATAAGTCCCTTGCCCTTGTTGGAGATAGATACTTCTAGGCTTTTCTAAAATCAGATGCTGCAAAGATTTTCCAGTTATGAGGGTTTTGCTAGCTTGCTAAGGGTCAAAAGAAAAATAGTGGATACTGATCCCACATGCTTCGTGGGAAGATCTCAAGACTTTGTCCTTGGTTTGCCAAAAACCACTCAAAAAGTTGATCAAGTATTTGTGGTGGTTGATCAATTGGTACCATTGAACACTACCAAACCCTGAAGAAGAGATTATTTATTTACAAAACATAAGAGGCATCTTCCCACCATGGTTGGTGGTGAAGCAGATGTCGAGGCAGAGATGCTGGCTTAAATATACTCTTTAGACCATCTTTACCTTTTATGAATGAAGTCCATTCTACTGCAAATTTTGGTCATTTTGCATAATAGTCAAGAAAAGCCCACCATGGGATCTTATGATCGTAGCCCACTCGTCGGATTGGTTTTATATTTTAGGTTTTGCTTATTGTTATTATTTAGAACATCGTGAACGCTTCAAATTTTCATATTTGATTTTTATTTTAGTTTACTTCATCGCCAAGTAATAGGTGTCGCACATGGTGCGAGTTTTTGAGTATAGGGTTCTCCCTATAAATAGGCACTCCTTGTAGTTTTTTTCATTCATTGAAGTTAATAAAAAAATTCCTGCTTTATTTTTCTGCTCTCTTTGTGAGTTGTGGAAGAATTCAAAAGTAGGTGCGAAGCCCTCCCTTTTCAAAGAGCTAACTACCGTGATGCGAAGCCATATCGATCCCAATTTACCCCCATCTTCCATCATCTTTTTTTCATCTTCCCCCACCATCCGTACTTCAAATTTGTCCTTTTGTTGCATCAGATTTCTTCATTACAACAAAGTTTCAGGATTTTGGCCCACACACGCGCGAGCCGAAACTTGGCGAAGCACCACGCACAAACCGTACATCGGATCGAGGAGATTTGAGGGTTTTGGAGTCTATCCCTGGCCGATCAGGGCCAAGGTGGCCTTTTTCTGAATAGTGGGCCCCACACACGTGTGGCCGGGATCACACGCACGTCCGTCTGGGCCATTGTTGCCGTCCACACGCGGGATCATCTTTTGGCTCAGGTTTTTATCCTCTTTTATCATCTCATAGCCGTTTTTCATGAATCCTAATCCTAAATTACATGATCCCTAATTGATTTGCCTCTTTTTATCACCTTAGGGTTCCTTGAATTGAAATTAGGGAATCCCTTGGATTAGAGACTGATTTTTATGCATGAGTAGTTGATTTTATTTCCCTTTGATATCGTTTGGTTTATAATTTTTATTGGTCAGTCTAGCTTATGTCGGCTTGGACCCGCATAGATTTTCCTTTTTGGATTTTCATGTGGGACGTGGAATTTGTGTGATTGTTTCTGAATTGGTAGGATCTAAGCCTGAAATCTTGCATATCATATTTAATTTTCCATATCCTGCATCAAATTTGGTATCAAGGACTAGGATTCTTGTAGGGGAATTCATTACATGTTTAGGGTTTGGTTGTTTATGTCCATTACGCATCAATTCTCATCATATATGGCTGTTTACATAAGCCCTGACATAAGCTGCTGAAATTTTCCGTTATCCCCTTATTTGAATTATTTTAGAAATTAACTTAGTTTTCTATTTCTAGTTTTATAAACTTTCCTTTTCTTTTTTTTTTTTTTTTTTATAAACTAATTTTTAGAAACTTTCTTAACTTCTGTTTTTAGAAACTAATTTCGTTTCCTTTTTCTTTTTAGAAACTAACTTACTTTCTATTTTTAAGAACTTTCCTTTTTCTTTTTCTTTAGAAACTAGGTTGTTTTTTTAGAAACTTTTAGAAGCTTTCCTAATTTGTTTCTTTAGAAACTTTCCTTTTTTTTTAGAAACAGGTCGATTCTTTAAAAATAAAAAAATAAAAAATAAAAAATAAAAATTTGACAACTATATTGATGAATTTTGGTTGGCACCTACACTAAACATGGAACAATTGCAAGAGTCACTAAACAAGTTGTTCCAAGTTGGAGTTTATGATTAAGCGCTTGGAAATGGACCAATACTTGGAACAACATGAACGCATTGCTCGACTAAAGACCATCGCCAGACAAACCCCACCATTGGGATAGATGTCCAATCTCAGGTGCAGGTGGCTTGAAGGATAGACCAATGAATGGAGTTGGCCAGGAATCAGTTATGGGCGTGCACCGGTGCACGCTTCCACCCATGAGGGACATCAAGATCACTATTTTGAGGGTACAACATGTGCGGCCTCTGGAGAGAGTGCACCGGATGTTAGTGTAGAGTTACCCACCGAGGTCATTCAGGTAGTGGATGAGTTTCATGATGTTTGTCCCGATGATCTACCGGATGAGTCCCCTAAGAGGGATATAAAGCATACTAAACATGGGACACCATAATACCTACAACCGAGTTTACGTTGAATAATTTTGTCGATAGTCCACAAGTTTAAGTCCTCGTGAAGTCGTTACCGATTATAAACCTGGGAAACTTATTGATCTTGTCCCTATGTCACTATCCCATAGGCCGTTAGAGTCTCAGAGTCTTTTGTGCATCACATTCATTCATGGCATCAAGAAATCAGGCAAAAGATCATGACTAATAATGAACATTGCACATTTTCTACAGACCAATATAAATGTTTCAAAGGATTCAATATTGGGGACTCTGTGATGGTCTGCATCAGGCCCGAGCGGTATCCTTCGAGGGCCGTTCGTAAGTTACACGCGTGTAGCGCTGGACCCGTCAAAATTATAAAACGAAACGGTCTCAATGTGTATGAGGTAGATCTTCCACCTTCCATGGGAATTAGTTTCACATCCGATGTGGAGGATTTAGTTACTTTTCGGGGGACCACTGATACTCTGTCCGGCCCTTCGCCCACCCATCCCGATTCCCCATATTTATCCCTTGAACCATGGCCCCTTCCCGACCCATTTTTCCAGCCTCTACGTCCCATACCTACCCGTCCCGACCCATTTTCCCAGCCTCTACCTCCCATATCTACCCTTCCCAACCCATTTTTCCAGCCTCTACGTCCCATACCTACCCGTCCCGACCCATGTTCCCAGCCTCTACCTCCCATACCTACCCGTCCCGACCCATCTTCCCAGCCTCTACCTCCCATACCTATCCTTCCCGACTCATTTTCCCAGCCTCTATCTCCCATACCTAACCTTCACACACCCAAAAAGGAAATAGAGGACATCCTGAACCATCAGATAGTTTCAACGTCGGATGGCGGGTTTCAAAAGTACGTGGTTAAATGAAAGTCACGCCCAGCTTCAGACAGTACGTGGCTCACTGAGGAGTTTCAGAGACTGGATCCTGATATCCTGAAGCGGTTCAGGAGTTTTATTTCACTAGTGGCGAAATCTTTGCAGCCGGGGAGAATTGATGGGGACATCACGCGCACACGCGCACTCACGCCGCCCCCCTACGCACATACGTACGTAGAAGGAGGACCCCACCATCGATCTGGCTCGATGACGACGTCCAGGGAGGGCCTCCTAGCTAGAAGTCAAGTTTTGGTTCAGAAAAGTGGCCCGATAGTCAAGAAAAGCCCACCATGGGATCTCATGATCGTGGCCCACTCGCCGAATTGGTTTTATATTTTAGGTTTTGCTTATTGTTATTATTTAGAACATTGTGAATGCTTTAGATTTTCTTGTTTGGTTTTTATTTTAGTTTACTTCATTGCCAAATAATAGGTGTCGCATATGGTGCAAGTTTTTGGGTATAGGGTTCTCCCTATAAATAGGCACCCCTTGTAGTTCTTTTCATTCATTGAAGTTAATAAAAAATTCCTACTTTATTTTTCTGCTCTCTTCGTGAGTTGTGGAAGAATTCAAAAGTGGGTGCGAAGCCCTCCCTTTTCGAAGGGCTAACTACCGTGGTGCGAAGCCACATCGATCCCAATTCACTCCTATCTTCCATTATCTTTTTTTCCATCTTCCCCCACCATCCTTACTTTGAATTTGTCCTTTTGTTACATCGTATTTCTTCATTACAACAGTTTTCCAGATTTCGGCCCGCAGGCGAGCTGAAACTTCGGCGGAGCACCATGCACAAACCGTACATTGGATCGAGCTGAGATTTGGGGGTTTTGGAGTCCATCCCTGGTCGACCAGGGCCAAGGTGGCCTTTTTCTGAATAGTGGGCCCCACACACGTGCGGCCGGGATCACACGCACGTCCGTCTGTGCCATTGTTGCTGTCCACACGCGGGATCATCTTTTGGCTCAAGTTTTTATCCTCTTTTATCCTCTCATAGCCATTTTTCATGAATCCTAACCGTAGATTACATGATTCTTAATTGATTTACCCCTTTTTATCACCGTAGGGTTCCTTGAATTGAAATTAGGGAATACCTTGGATTAGGGACTGATTTTTATGCATGAGTAGTTGATTTTATTTCCCTTTGACATCGTTTGATTTATAATTTTTATTAGTCCAGTCCTAGCCTGTGTCGGCTTGGACCCGCATAGATTCCCCTTTTTAATTGAATGTTTGGATTTTCATGTGGGACGTGGAATTTGTGTGATTGTTTCTGAATTGGTAGGATCTAAGCCTGAAATCTTGCATATCATATTTAATTTTCCATGTCCTGCATCCCACCATGGTTGGTGGAGAAGCAGATGTCGAGGTAGAGATGCTGGCTTAAATATACTCTTTAGACCATCTTTACCTTTTATGAATAAAGTCCATTCTACTGCAAATTTTGGTCATTTTGCATATTTTAGGCAAATTCGTCCTTTAATCAGCAAGTTATGTTTTGGGAAAAAAGGTCAACACATTACTGTTTAGAAGTCAACTTAATGTTTTCCTAGAATAAAATGCAGTTATTCAGATCAAAGTATTGTCTTTTTTCTCTTTTGGCACAGTGGTTGGTTTCAATTGCATTAACTACATTATATTGACAATAAAAAGTTGTAATAGCATTGTTGGTATATATTCAACCATTATGTTGCATCAGTTCGTCTGTTTAATCCTTTTGTTTAGACTCAGAATAAATTGATGTCATCAGTGTCAAGTCTTTTCCTATTTTGCAGGATGAGTATTTTCAGGTTGATAAGTTGTCAACAAAACACAATGGTTTCTTTGTTAATCGGGGAAAGTTAGAACGAATGTAAGTTTGGCTTTCATTAATAACACCTTCAATCCTCATTTGATGGTACTTATTAAAAAAAGTCTCATTTGATGGCCATGTTGTAGCTTTTATCTGCTTACTCTATTATAGCATGGCCAGTGAAGGAACTGTAAAGACATTTCCTTGTAGGAACTAAGAATGTAGGTGCTCCATTCCAATTGTTGCCTTTTTTTCCTTTTTCTTTTTGATGAATGGAATTTTATTAAAGAAACAAAAATACCAACTCCCAACGTTGACACACCAGAAACAACACTACCCACCCAACCTAGCAACAAAGCAAGAGAGCTAAGAAATGACAACAGAGCCCATACCACAGCCCCTGCCTTATGAACATCCTCTTTAGCCAATCTGTCAGCATCTGAGTTCTTAGATCCATGACCTAGGAGAAGAAAACTTGCATGGAACCACATAGATCTGCTGCTTCACCAATCAGATATGCAAGACTTCAAGGGGGGATGACCTTTTATCCAACTGATAACATTACTAGAATCCCCTTTGATTGGCAATGGGCTAAGGCCAGAATCAGCAGTGACTTTGATCCTGTGAAGAAGAGGAGCTGCTTCTGCATAGCTGGAGTCCTGAACTCCAGGCAGCCCTGAAAAATCCAGAACTGGCAGACGACTGTCGTTCCTAATCAGCCCTCAAAACCAGCGAGACCAGGATTGCCAAAAGAATGGTGATGAAAGTGACAGGATGATATGGAAAAAGGAAAGATCTGGTTGATTCTCAGTCCAGTCTTTCAATAAAATGTTGCCTTCTCCTTCTGTAGATGGGAGGCATGTTCAGAAGTCTTGGCTTTGGTCTTAAGGAGCTCCACCAAAAGTTGCGGCTTTCATGTTGCTAGCGGGGAGAAAAGAGTCCCTTCCATAGATAATATCCAAAGAATATCCCCAACACGTCTCATGTGTATGGATAATGCGGAAACGATCAACCATCTTTTTGTGCAATGCCCATTTGCCCACAAAATTTGTCAAAGCTTTCTTGTCCCTTTTGGGGTCTCTTGGGTTGTGTCGGGTTCAATTGAAGACTTGGTAATGGCATGGCATGGCGTCAGGCTTGGGAGAGAAAGGAAAGTCAATTTGATATTGACTTCGTTAGCTGGTTTATGGGCATCTTTTTCTTTTTTTTTGTTGGGGGTGGGGGTCGATAGGGTTGTGGCCAACAAAGCAAAGATGTTTGTGGTTGAATGGGGTTCCTCTTAATCCAAATTAGAGGTTTGTAATTCTCTTTTCTTTTGAGATTGTGAATTTTCTGGGTTTCTTTCTTGGTGCCAGCTCAGTGCCCCTTAGTAAAATTTTGTTGCTTCTCAAAAAAGACTGTACAGGATCCCTCTTATGAGAGCATCCAACTTTCCCCACTTCATAATCATTTCTAAATTTTTTTAACCACACTGACAGAGGACTTAACTCTGAATATTCTACCATTCCTCTCTAACCACAAACACCACAGCCGCCTTAGCTGCCATTCCCACTTTCCGCAAGCCTCCACCAACTGGGCCCCATGCAGAACACTACTCAAGAACAGTTCTCATACTGAATTTGGAAAGATCAATTCACTTCCTAACTTTGAAAGAATAACCAACCAAATACACCAAACAACCCGTGTTGCTCATTATATACCATAAAATTTTAAGGTCTTGGTGTACTTTTTCATTCATGATATGATTTCTTTTGTTTCTTTGCTAAAAATATGTGGATGTACCTTTTAAGCTTCTAGGAAAGGAATTTCTTATGCAAGACATGCAGTTTGTTTATTGGATTACTCAAAATCTTCACTATGTTTCTTAACCAGTAATGAGAACTTATTACAGAGAAAATGCTTTGATTGCAACAAAGGGAGAGACCCCGAAGTAGAGGGATGGTCTAAAGGCACCTTCCTAGCCAAAGAGCCTGACTCAGATTACCCTTCCCTATGAACATGAAGAAATGAAAACAGAATGACCCCTTCAAATCTTCCTTATTGCCTCTACACAATTCAACAAACTCTACAAGTATGCTTACATGGTACTACTTACTAGCCCAATGGATGATTGGAACTGTCACGTTCAATCTCTACTGCCTGCTTGTGGATTTTTAATCTCTTAACCCCAATCCAAAGTGCTCTGTCCTCAGTTCGGATGAATCAGTATCCCTGCCAGCCTGAATAACACATTCTAACCCGTTGCCTTTCATTCTTCACTAGACCCCCTACCCCAGCCTGCCCCGAGTTCCCTAGCGAGCTTCCTTCAAAGTTCCACTAAAGCACATCTCTCAGTATGCAATCCACCAGACCCGAATTGCAGGATTGTCTCTCGAGTTCTTCTAGATCTCCAACCAACAGTACAAGTGGTCACCTTCTTTTTTTTTTGTATAATGCCAATGATCTCTTCGCACATGATAGCCATGAAGCTACTCTAGCACAATGGGCAACCTTGCCCACCTTAGCTACAATGCATTCTAAACATGCTATTGTAGTTCTCCTTCTACAAAGAAGTCATTGTTCAAGCCCCCTTGAACCATCTGCACACCCTCATCCACACTGCCTGCGGAGAACTACATTGTACAAATGATTGGTCCATCAATCCAGTGTTTCTCAAGCACGTAACCATGGTATTGAAAAATGGTTACGTTACGGTAATGGTGGGAGCCGTTGCATGATATGGGGCTGTAACGGCATTGTTCACCCCACCTTGAACCATCTGTGCACCCTCATCCACACTGCCTGTGGAAAACTACATTGTATGAATGATTGGTCCACTGATTCAGTTTTTCTCAAACTCGTAACCATGGTATTAAAAAATGGTTTTGTAATGGTAATGGTGGGAGCCATTAGATGATGTGGGGCTGTAACGGCCATTTTGAAAAGAAAAACAAAAGCTGTTTCAGGCTTACAGCCTGTATTATAATGACAATAAGGCTGGCTGTTGTGGCGACTGTTACCGTTATTGAATACCTTGCACGTAATACATCCATTTATAACTATGCTCCTTTTGTTACGATGGTGGTCCATTGTTAGAATTTTGAAGGCCAGTCATAAGTACTGTTATGGACCAAATCCTAGAAGTGAGGGCCTTGCATGCATCTCCTTTGTAAATGTTTTGATTGAAAAATACCCACCTCGGCCCCGATGCCCAAACTCTCTCATCACTTCCATTTAGATGAATACCCCATGAAACATAACAAGAAGCACGGCGAACTCATCTGTTTCATCATGCCATAAACCACTTCTGAGACAGGGTTCCAATTGATTTGGGCCCCTTTAGCAGTGTTGTATGGTTATTCCTTTTTCCGAGACAGTCCTGAATGGGAATGCGGATTCCCTACTGAAAGGCATAGGTCCACGAATATTCTAACTATTGTAAATTGACTAATGTGTAATCAGAATTTGAGTCCAAGTCAACTTTAGAATCAACAAAATTTTCAGAGATTTTGGTTAAGTTTTAGGAAAATTACGTGATCTGATTCAGTACGAGAAGTACAATATCACAGGTTACTGTGCACAATGAAGAATGCGTAATGTTATATTCTATATCAGAGTTTTTTTTTTTTTTTGGTAAGCATTAACTAATATGCAGCAGATTTAAGAACACATTCTGTATATAGTGAGCTAGACCAAAATTCTCTAGATAATTAGCTCAACATTGAAACTTTACCCATGTCAAATACATGCCATAAAATCAAAGATCACAAGGATAACAGATTCCTAACAAGTCGTAATTTCTAGGTTTAAATTATCAGGGAGCTTTGATTTCCTTTTTGTGTTATCTTCGTTCTGTGCGAAATCAATGACGTCTTTTGTTCTCCTTCTTGACTTGATTTTGTGCTTAATCTAATCCAACCATGTAATTTATATTGAGCGTCATGTGGAGAGGTCCTGTTTAACCACCATTCTTTATGTGGATGTTTGAAAAAGATATAACCCAATTTAAAATTCAGTTGGAGCATGAACAACAGTAATAATTCTATCGGTGTTTATCTTTGAGCTCATATTTGTGAATATATGCTTACTTTCATTGAGGCTGATCTGTTCTTTTTTTTTTGAATGAGATAAGAGGGATTCTAGTTCCATACACAACCAGATGACAGGCACTTAATTACAGACCTGCAGGAATATTCAGCTCAAGATAAGAGCTGCTGAAATAGTCTCAAATTAGAAATTACAAATTATTGCTCAATAGTTACTGTTCAAAAAAATATAAATTAATAATGAATGCATACAAGGGCACGTTTGGGAGCTTTAATTGGAGGTAAATGGGAAATGGAATTGGAGGTAAATGAATTGGTAGTAAATGGCTTACATAGTTGTGTTTGGATGGGAGTAAATAAAATGCATTTGAAATCTAAATATTCTGTTTGGATGGGAGTAAATGTGAGGAATTGGATTGCATTTGAATTTTTCGATATATTCGCAGGAATATATGCGACATCCCAAATCAACTTTAATATCCCAACTTAATGTACATATGCGATATTTAGTAGAATGATTGTAATAAGCCCATTGATATGTACTTTAGCAAAAAATGAGGAAATTTCAAGCCTCGGGTAAAGCCACAAATGTAAGGATCACAAACAAGCAACTTGCCAACTTTTTTAACTGTCCATTTATATGGCCATCCTTTGGATGGTGTGGATCATTCTTTTGGTATGATTTTAGTGATGTAGCCAATCATTGGATTATTTCAAAGTATCATTAGCATGACACAGGTGGCGGACATGTGTGTATTGGCACCTTTGTTTGCACATGCAACTTTCCAAGGCAGCTCAAAAAGGCATTTGACCCCCATTTACTACCAAATCCTCATTTGCATGCACATTTCCTCCCATTTCATTTTATTTACATGCATTTACTCCCATCTAAACACACCTCAATTACCATTCACCTTCATTTACTCCCAATTACACCCATTTACGTCCATTTACTCCTATCCAAACAGCCCCTAAGGTACTGAACACATATTGCTATCTTTTTTCTTGAGGGATAAGTAGGATTTTATTACAAAGAAAAACATCAGCATGCACAAAGAGGCCAGAAAATATAACAAAAGAAGAAAAAAGTAACATCAGCATGCCAAAAGAGGCAGGAAAATATTAACAAAAAAGGAAAAAAAGAAAAAAATTACAGCAAGGAGATTTGTCTCCTGTCAACTATTGACATGACTGACTAATAGCCCCTCTCTACAAGAGAGCCAATCCTTTCATTAGCTTCTGTGTTTACTCTGGAAAATGACACCATAATGTTGTTAGCCAGATCATACAATTTGTTCGATGATATAGGCAATCCTACAAGGGCCCCTCTTGGAAATAGCCCAGCTGATTGCCGAATCCCCTTCAACAATAGGCAGAAGGAAGTTGAACTTTAGGGACACCTTTACTGCTTGGAGCACCTCTGCTACTTAAGCTAAATTCATGTCTGCAATGCCTATAGGACCCTAAAATTCAGCCAGGATTGATCCACTGTTATTACGAAGAGTCCCACCCACTCTGGCTGGACCCAGATTACCAAATTATCAGCCATTAAAATTGGTGTTGAACCACTCCAATGGGGGGGACTTCCCACCTGGATACTGGGACAGATTTGCGCCACTTAATCTGGAGAGTATCTTCTCAGTTATGCTGCATCATATTCATATGCCTAGATATCCCTTTGAATCTCCGGTCCCCTCTAGCCCAATCAATGTGCAATCTAAATATTCTCCGGATGATTGTCTCTATAGCTACCCCTTTCCCCTTAAAAGTTCTGTTATTTCTTTCGAGCAATATTCACCATATCCCAATAAACTTGCTTTCGGCACACAGCAGGTTATCGATGTTTACGTAACTGCCAAATTCTATGGTTGCATTCTTAAATGTAATAACAATTAAATGTCATTCATTGAACTGTGTAAAGTTATAACATCACATTGTATCTGCAATGCCCATATCCTATCTGCAGTGTGATGGTTTGAGCCATGGTACTCCAAGCACTTGTTTGATGGTTATTTTAAAATTTCTAGTTCCATGTTCCCCTTTTTCAAACTTCATCATTCAACTTAAAAATGATCTCTTTCCTTCGCCATTAGTTCTGCAGGCAAAAGATGAGAAATGACTTTTTATTAATTGTCTTAAGTTTGATCTTTTTGTGATTGCTAGAAATGAACATGTCTCCTCTCCTAAAGATCCACCAAAGAAACGAAGAAGGAAAGATTCGACCAAACATCAAAATGAAGTGGATGGTGAGCACTTGCCAAATAAGCATGTAAAATTAGGCAACATGCGAATGAAAGGTGCTCCAAGGAGTGAACCATTGATGGGGAGCAAGTTGTCAAGCCCCTCTAAAATTTCACTTTCCTTGGGCAAAAATTGTCAAGAAGTAAAATCTATATCGAATCAGTTGAATGTTCCTCCAAGATCTTCGAAGAAGAAGTCCATAGATTTGACCTCTAGGTCAGAGTATCCATCTGTAGAGGCTCCAAATAAGGATTCTTCTGCATTTCCCATGGAACCGAAGCATATAGAGAAACAGAAGAGTGATGTTGTCCAGTCTAGGGACTTGTCTGATAAAGTGACAGTTACAAGCGAATCATCTGATGCTTTGTATCAGGCTTGTCACAATAAAGGTGTTTCTATGCAAGATGAGCTCCATCCAAGAAAAATATTGAATGGTTCAAACGAAATAGAACTATCCACCAAAATCCAGCATAGAGAGAAAAGTGGAGGTAGTGTATTGCCTGACACAAATTCTTCAGGAAGCAAGCATCCCATCCAAAGAGCAGTAAGTAGCCCCTTCTGGAAAGAAATTCCTCTGGAGTCCCAATGTCATTGCAATTTTCTACAGCTTTTTTCTATCATTTTGCCCATCTCTATTGTTCTTTAAGTATTTATAAATTATCGTCCTTGTTGGGTTCTCATGTTAATGTTTTTCTTCCTCATAAGATGCTGCACATTTAGCTTGTTTGCTGAGATTGGTAGCTTGAACTCCTTTCAAATCAATGACTTCCATCCAATCGAGTTGCATGTATGGAATCTCCTATTTTCATGTCCATTCAGCTAAACATACTCCACACAACTGAATCATTGCCGAGTTTAAAGTGCTACACTAACATATCATACGGTTATGTCAATATGCTGCTTATGTGCCAATGAACTCTAGTGATTTGCTCTCTTCACTAGAAAGGAATTGATTAGACAAGGCCATCAGGCCTAATAAATTTGTAATCAAGTTGATAGAATCATATTTTGTATTTTAACAATGAAATGTGGGAGTTTGAATGTTCATTAAAAAATATGGGAATCTGATTATATTGAATCATGGAATTATACGATGAATCTAAAGATTCTTCTAGGTCCTTTTAGTATTATAACGAAATTATACAAAAATAAAAAATAAAAAATAAAATTTCGGACCAATAAAAAATAACTAAACAATTAAGAACTTTATGCTAACAAACAAACATGAATTATCCACTATCATTCTCCAATTTTTTGTTTGGTTCCCATGTGCTTCAAGTAAACTGGCAAACATAAGGTGAAAATATTGAAAGAAATCAGTCCTCTTAAGTCTTTGTATTTACTATCATTCTCCATTTCTCCTTGCCTCTTTGTAAGTCCTATTGTGAACCAATATTGAGCAGTTGCATACGGCATGCGTCTAACATGACAATATGACATAAAACAGTCTTTTTGAAATATTATATGGAAAATATTCAGTAGGAATACAAGGTACAACAGTCTTGAAATTAATATGCTCCATCAATTATCTGTGAATGTCAGATGTATTGCGTTCAAGTAGCATAAACTGTTTTACCATGCCTTCTTACTATAAACATTATCTATGGTTGATTGTAGAACTTCTTGGGCCTGTTTGGTTGCTGGGAAGTTTTATTCCCTGGTGTTTATTTTTCCCAGGAAAACACAGGAAATGGTAAATATTTTCCAGAAACAATTAAACAGTGTTTGGTTATCTTTCAAAAATGAAATTGAATTTAATAGTGTTTGGTTGATACTTGGGAAATCCTGGGAAAATTCTAAAATCTGTTTGGTTAGCCCTGGGGAAGTTCTGGGATAAGTTTGGAAATTCGTGGAAAATTCTCAGAGAGTGAGGCTTTTGGTTGTTGTATTCCCCAGCTAAAAGCTGGGTAATAAAATACCTAGGAATAGTTGGGAAAGTGGGGCTTTTGGGAAATGAAAAACAACATTTTTGGCAATTACTGGGATTTTATTTTATTTTTTCCCTGAAACCAAACAGGCCCCTTAAGTTTTTTGATTCTTCATTCATAATTATTATCATTTTGACCATCCCTAAAAGGTATATGTCAGCTGCATTGCACTCAAGTAACATGAATTGTTTTGTCATGCCTCCTTAGTCCTTAAAGCGTTATCTATGGTTCATTTTAGAACATTGGTTTTTCAGATTCTCCCATCATAATTGTCATCATTTTGACCATCCATAAAAGGCATGTGCTTCTTACCCATCATCATCATATATTCTACCTTCGGGGATGATCTCACACGGGCCACTGCAGCTGCATTGGCTTTTTGGTAGATGTTGTTATATTGGATTTCATGGAACTATCTTATTGTGATAGATTATTGTTTTCATCTGATGCTCTCCCATTTAACGGTGATTTGCAACTTGCAAAATGCTTTTCACTAGCATATGCATTTTTCATAAGCACAGTGTTCTTTGTTATTCATCAAACAGTCATCAATAGTAATAGCCTAATAGATTCCTCGGTTTATTCTAGTTTTATGTAAAAGGACATTTTAATTAAATCAAAAGCTATCTTTGTGTGAATCATTTCATTGTCCTTGAATATCCTTTGCCTTGTTTCATATTCACACCGTTCTATTCCTGGTAGCTGCCACTATATCAGTTTGTCATAGCTCAAGCTCATGGCAAGCGACTAGGTGGAAATAGATGCCTAACTGTTTTGAAGAGAAATCAACTATTTTAGAGATGGTGTCAGCATATCTATATCAACCAGTTTAAATTATAACCTCCAATGACTAGTACTGAGCTTTTGTTTTTCCATTGTGCCATGGATTAAAGTGTTTATTTCATACCCTTTCTATTCTCAACTATGTTTTGCTTACTAGTAAGTTGATCAAATTTTTTTCATCATGCAAGTGGTTTCATCACTGGTACAAAAGTTTGTTTCTGAAGAGTCAACTGTATTTCATGATATCAGGATAACTGCACCATCTTGTCATTCAAGTCAACTCATGCACAACTTGCCCACTAAAATTAAAGAACTCATTTTTTTTTACCCATGAATTTTTCATTTCTTGGGGTGTCCCTACCCCCAAGTTTCTAATCCCACTGTTCTCTTGTTTCTCATGGAATTCGTTTGGCAGTTTGGGTTCTTCTTGCCAAGAAAAGAATCTTCAAGATTACATCTTCAAGACATGATTGATCAAGCTTTGGATGTCAACCTTGGACTCCTTGAGGGAATAAATACCATTGCTTGAACACTGCTTCCTATTTTAGTTAAACGAGCTTTCCTAATGGTGCATATTTCATTATCCCTTTTGGATACTGACTTGGATGGAACTGTCTTCAACATATTTGTGCAGAAAATTGTAGTCTCATTTAGTATTTGTCATAATATTGTTACTACCCATATTCATATGGGTCTTCTGTCTCCACTGGAAAAGGAGATTTCATTTCTTTTATGCTTTGCTAGAAAATCACTACTTACCCTGCCCGGTTCCCCTGAAGTTAGTGCCTCTCCTTTTCAGGCCCTTGGGTTTCAAGTAGTGTATACTTGGATTCTCTGTTGCATTTCCATTCTACGTTGAACCTACTCCCACTTTCAACTATTTTTTGCCATGTCAATGCCTATGTACATGGGCTTGAGCATCATCTCATGTGTTCTTTATTTCCTTCTTTTAATCTTTTGTAACCTATTATTTTATGAAAAGAAAATATTAATCCATGGAAATGTATTCGATTCTGGAATGTTCCCACTGCCTTCTCTTGTCCCTTATTTGATTCGTAGGGTATTATTTATTATAAGAAACATAAATGTTGTCTAGCGAATTATCCTTTGCATATTATTTTTTTACCAATCTTTTGCAGAAATCAAAATCCACTCTGACCAAGGAAGGTTCTTCTGTGAGGCCGAAGGGCACATTGCTTGAACGGGCCATTCAGGATTTGGAAACAACAGTTGCAGAATGTAAGCTTGATGGTCACTTCAAACTTCTACCTTGGGTTTATGAGAATTGAATGTTTTCAAAGTTCCATGGATATTTATTTGTCTTTCATTCGTATTTAATGAACACCAGCAAGACCACCAACCATTGAAGTTCAAGAAGCTGATGGTTCATCCCAAGGAGTGAAAAGGAGATTGCCCCCAGAAGTAAAACAAAAGCTTGCTAAAGTTGCTAGATTAGCGGTAATGGATAAGAGCCATTCCAATGGGCCTAGTTCAATGGCAGTTTGCTTATCTTATTTGCTTCACTCGTTCAATTCTTTCGTACTTGTAATTGCTCTGGTTGACAGTGTTCATGGGAGAAATTGAAGCATTCTGTTTCCATGGTTGCAGCAGTCAAGCCAAGGAATAATATCAGAAGAGTTGATTAATCGCCTCATGAGTATTCTTGGTCATGTGGTGCAGCTCAAAACATTGAAGGTAGAGAAGCAAATGAACATGCAGCTCATTGTTGGATCATAGTAAGCAGGAACTATGATTGCAATAAAACCTAGTTAGTCATGCCAACGCTTGCATTCTAAGCTGTCTAATCGAAAAGTGCACTATTGATTTTAGGATTCTTATTACCTGCTGTGGAGCACAGGTCTCTTCATTTGATTTTACTGTTATCAGGCTCAAACTGTAATTACCTAGGAGTTAGTGGAGTTAAATGATATGATGATGCATCCACAAAGGGGAATGTAAATAGATCAAAGAAAGAAAAAGATAGTGGGAAAGAACCCAACAATCTTCTAGTCAAGACTAGAGAAACAAAAACCCCCTCTTCAAATCTTCTTCCTTCCTTTTTTTCTTTTCTTTTCCTTTTTTGCTTTCTTTCTTCTCCGTTTTGTTTTTTCTTCTCTTTTGTAGTCCGTTCATTTTTTAGATAATAGTATTCTCACTTTCATTAAAAAAAATAAAATCTGAGGGAGAACATAAGAACTTGTATTTCCAAGATGTCATCATGCTTTATGACTCCAAACATGACCTTTTACGAAAGAAAGAAGCCGTAACTGTCGAAAGGACTCATCTACCCTGTGAAATTCGTCCCCACCCCAGGGCCCTTCCATAACTTGGCCATAACCCTTTCAAACAGCATCAAAATTGTGTGATCTTGGGGTCGTTTGAAAGCTTACTCAGCAAGCTAGCGAGTGGGACAAATTTCACGTCATTCTCATATCATCCAGTGCCCCAAGAGTTAACCCACTAAAAAAGTGCCGAAATTAGAAAAGGAAACTTATTAAATACTTAATTTTAACCCTAGAAATTAAGGAAACAAATAAATCCTACTTAGCTGAGAGCCATCTGATTGACCTCATCAGCCGTACAGCATAATATGACCGTTGATATCATCAGGTTGTCATCAGACCAAGGATCTGGTCCAGATCATCAACCAAAGTCAATATGAGCGGTCTGATTCTTCAGATATTCGATCAATCGGCTAGTCTGGTGATTTGGTTGCATTATATAATATATATATATATTTTTTCAATGTAAATATCCATGCTATCAAGTGTTTATGAGAAGTACATTGGATGGGCTTTTGAACTTACGGTTTGTTCAGCCTGTTGATGCCAAGGGTCTTCTGCAGCATTTACTTGGTTATACTGACTGTGTTACTACAAAGCAGAGAGATGGACTGGGGATACAGCTTGGCACCCACATCGAGATAGCCTGTAGTCCGTGGATACCGCTTATGGTGGTGATACCCAGCTCTCAATCGTGATTCCTGTTTCATCACAAGAACTATGAAACTGTTCTGGAGTCTGTGTTAGTGTTGTGCATGTCACCGTAAATTTTGTTTGCCTTCTGGTTTTTTCTTAATTTACCTAACACAGTTGAGAGACTGAGATGGAGTAGCGAGTGAAGAATTTCAGTGAGAAGAGGTTAGAACAATCCCCATGACGTAAATAAACAATATAAACAAACACTGGCTGCCAGGGGAGTAAACAGCAATATTTATTTGCCTGGTAGCAACATATGCTAGAATGTCCCTGCCCCAGGTAAAGGATGAGGGTTGATATCAGGTAGGCAGCTGATTGTCGAACCTTTGCAACGCAAATCAAAGGAATTCTGTTTCAAATGATTGGTAAAACAGGATACAAAAAGCCAACTCTAAGCAGCTGGAGCGAGGCTATCATTTTACCTTTTGTGTAACACATTCTTACACATCAGTCAGTAAATCATTACCTTCGCATGTTTTAATGGCATATGGGATCACCTGTGCTTTTTAAAGTTGCAAGTCAAGATCTTTGTATGGAAGCTAACATTTTTTCCTGATGGAGGTTTTCTGCTTCTGTTAACAAGTTATGAAGTAGCTAATTTCCAAAATTCCGAAGTCTTATGGAATGTTTATGAGAGAAAAAAAAAATTCCCCTTGCATTTGTTCATTAGGATCTTGATTGCTTTGGTTTATATTTTGAAGTTACTGGAGTCAGCAAATTGTAAAACAATATCTCTGTGACAGAGAAACCTGAAGAAGATGGTTGAATTGGGACTATCAGCGGAGCAAGAGAAAGATGATAGGTTCCGGCAACTAAAGAAAGACGTCGTTGAAATGATTAGAATACAAACCTCCTTTTTGAGGTCAAAGGTAAGCTTTGGAAGTATGCAGGAATATTTACAATATGCTTTAAGTCCACAGCTAAGGATATGTTTATCCCAGATGAAGGTATTTGCTAATGGTTCACGAAATAGTGTCCATTCACTCTTTTTGAAAGGCATGTCACACTTGAGAATTGTTTACACCCCATTAAATTTGATCACTTCTTGAATTAATGTCACCTTATTGTAAGAAGAGTTTTTATGATGGAAACTATAGAGTCTGTTTCCCAATGATTCTTATGTGACCTCTCTTAATGAAGATGCCATGCAAGTTATTGCATCTCAATCTATATCTAAGTGCACTGTGTTTTATATTTCATCAGGCAGCTATACAACAAGATGGATCATCCGATGATTTTCAGGATGTGCATCATGGTTCAGATGAAAAAGGAAGATATGGTATGGATGATGCAATGGAAGACAAGATCTGTGATCTCTATGATCTGTATGTTGAGGTACAAGATTGTCCAAGTTCTGATACCTTCACGACTAGATTATAGCCCATCGATATTATGAATTATTATATCGGTCTCTTGATTTTTTTCTTGGATTCCAGGGGATGGATGAAGACAAAGGCCCACATATCAGGAAATTATACGTGGAGGTAGCCCCCGCCCCTCAACGATTTATTTATTTATTTATTTTTTCCTTCTAAATTTAAAACCGTGGAAACAATTGCTGTTCAGATGGTGCTAAGATTTCTATGGTTTTGTAAATTTGGGGTTTACATAATTTGTTTTATCATAGTTGATTGTTTTGAGTTTGGTGACTCCATTCTTATTTTTATTTCTGCATGGTGATCTATTTCAGGCTGCTTATTTCCATAACTCTAGCCTTAGTTTCACCTCCTTTCAGTCAGTTGAAAATTGAGAGTCTCAGTTTCTTTTTATCTTTGGCTATTTGAGGAGGTGCTTTGACTTGACGTGAACGCCTGTCACCTTTTCTATTCAGCTTGCAGAGTTGTGGCCAAGTGGAACAATGGACAAGTGTGGTATCAAATGTGCCATCAACAGAGCGAAAGTGCGGAAAAGATTGCTATATAGCCGTCTGAAGGTATTATAATCTTGTTCCTTTTTTATCCCCTTCATTTCAAAATCTTGTGAGGAAGTTGAATGTTTGCTTTTCATATTTAGAAGCTTACATCTGCTTGTGGATGTTGAACTCATCTTCAGGAGGAGAAGATGAAGAGGAAGAAAATATCAGCTGCAGCTAAGATGGAAGAAACCACTCGGGGAGAAGGTAATGTAAATGCTCAGCCACGACCTGCACAAGAGAGGCTGGCTACTGATTCTAGTAGAGCCTTTATGCCGAATGACAAGCCAACTTCCAGTCTACACCTTCCCACATCTGGCAAGACGTCCAACCCACCTTTAAACGCTTCAAGCCTGGATCGGCCGAGACAAGAGAAGGTTCGAGTGAGTATAAACATGGTTGATGAGGCCAGCAATGGCAAGACAACTGATGTTGCAGTTTTGAAGAAGAAAGTGAAGAGGAAGCCAGAATCGAATTTGGGGGAAAACAATTTTCGTCCTGTGAAGCTACCACCCCCTTTGCAACTTCATGGAGAGGAAAGACACAAGTCTCACAAGCTTGCCCCAAATCACCACCATAAATCAAGCCATCAGTCAGCCATTCTTCAACATTGCGAGCAACCTAGCTGACCTGATGATGCACTACATTTAAATTACATGCCTACAAATATTAGGTAAAATTGCACCTGGCTTCCATTGGGCTTAAATGAGTACAGGTTATGAAATATTCCAATGCAAATTTTGAAACAGGTAAAGCTGGTTTTCATTTCTAATTGGGTAGGATCTGATTTCCACAAGTGTCTCAGGGGCCTCCTCTTTTGAAGCGGATTGAATGTATTCCACCCAAATCCAAGCAGGATTAAAGCGTCCAATAGAGTGCATCCTGCTCAGGATTAGCGGTCGAATGAAATTGTCTTGAGGTACTATTCTACACCCAAAAAAAAGAAAAAGAGAAAGGAAATCATCCAAACGCCTGTAAAGTCAGGAAAATGTCTGTATATGAGATAATCAGATAACCTTTTATTAGTTAACCAGCTGATCACCAAATTACTTAGGTCCCCCGCCACCTATAAGAACCGAGGAATCAACGTTGCACTTGTTATGTTCTTGTCAGCATTCCATGTTTGGGGTGTGCATTGCGGAATTGTTTCCATTTGATACTTGACCTTGTGGGTTCCACCATAAATGGATGGTGCAGAAAGTAGCCCATTGAGGAATTGTATCCATTTAATACTTGGCCTGCAAAATCCGAAGTATGGCCAATGGTCATTATGCAGGAGTAAGTCAACTGATCAGATGGCTGTGACTTTTTGATGGAGGTGGTTTCCACACTTCCTTAGTGGGCCCTGCATATGAATGATTTGGAGAGCTGAAAGTTAGGCCATTCATTGTATTTGACCTTTAAATCCATACGGCACTTGATAACAATGTTACTGATATATGAGTCCCAGATTCAAGAATTGATATCTATAGATGGTTGGCTAGCCCAAATTTTCTTTGGGAGTGGGCTCCACCGGAAGAATGGAAACAAAAGTATCTTGCATGTTGCATGTGTATAAGATTACCCAGGTCCTGTTATGGGATCATCCTAGGGGACGAGGCTGGCGTAACACTCAAACTGTGAGGAGTTTCAACCCTTTATCGGAGGATTGGGTAAATTTTTTTAATAATAATAAAACTCACACTTCCATTTTTATTTCCATCACTAATCCCTTAGGCTCCCTTTGGATTCATTCAAAGGGGAGGAAAGGAAACATTTATGTCCCATCAAAGTTCCCTTGTTTGTCAAGCCTTTTATTCGTGGGAAATACCCTTTCTCACTTTTAATCTTTGTTTGAAAATAATGAAATTTATTTTCTCACCTCCAACCTAAATATTATTTTTTATTTTTTATTTTTTATTTTTTTATGGTGGAAGGAAAATGTGTTTCTTACATGGTTAAGATCATATATGCCACCATGGTCTCACATATGTCAAATAGGTTATTGGCCATCTTGAGTTATGCACCACATGTGCCACCACACCATATATGCTAATGTGCCACTATCCATCTCTTCCACCCTGTATCTACAAAGCACTCCATGTGCAAGTGTCCATCTGCAATCTTTCCAAATATGCCACATGTGCTGATGGGACCAATGTACACAAGTGTTGTCATCTTAATTCAACTGCCCATGCGACAATGTCTCTTGTACCAAGTGCCACCACATGGTTCAAGCACTGTCACGATTCAGCTTCAAGTGCCCAAATATGCCATGTATGTCACATGTGTCGCTATTAATCTTCAAGCATCCCATATATGGGCACATGTATTGATGCACCTGCTATGGATCAGGGTGTATTGATGCACCTGCTAGTAACTAAGAAAAAAAAATTCAATATATATAATTTAAAGATAGATTCTAAATTTTGGAGGAAATCTTGTTAGAAAAATAAACAAAGGACAATAATTCCTTTCTCACGATTTCCTGGAAAAAAAAAAATACTCATTTTTAAAGTAGAAGTAATGCTAATTAATTTTGCCATTTAATATTTATAATCCTAACCATCAATTTTGAAGAAAAGATTGAAAATGACTTAATAATCTCTCATTGAAAGTTAAGCTAAACAAGGCAGTGAGTCATAGAACTTCTTGTGGGACCGATCAAGTGGGCCCCCTATCCTAGCTAACAACCCACAGATGATCCCAAGTGAATCTGGGCCATTGAGCGCCTAGATCACAAATCACATGATGATGATCAAGTGAATAAAATTTCCACCCCAAGCATAAAAATACAATGTACTCCACTCCCTCAACTTGCAATCTTAAAACGGCAGACTGGGCACGAGCTAGCTGCCTTCAACCATCCAACAATGCAAGCGCGCAGGATGGAACATATGCGAACATGGCATGCTGGTCACCACCGTCCCGATCAAGAACACATCTAGACAAATCATGCACTCTTCACCCACATTCGTCCCACTACATTTTTCTGCTTTCAACACCTTCGTCGTAGAAATCTCGATATCCATCGAGATCGTTAGATAATCCTGTTCTGCTTGTACCGCCTCCGTCGCCTTCTCATGGCAGAAAGAAGTGATCAGCGGTACCAATTCCTGTATGACGTCGGGGCTAACATCCATACCACTAAGTATATGTGAGACGCAGATCTCTCTACCTTCTTCAGAAAGAGAGACGAAGCAATGATGGTTTGGAAAGGCATCTTCAACAATACTAGATTGGCGTCGAATGTAGCGAGTGGCAGCGCGGTGGGATTGCACCATCAAATTGTAATTCTGTTTTAGGTGAACTAATACAATGAGTTCAAGATCTTCATTGTGGTTGTTGCTGTGGACGTTGGGGGAGGGTATTTTTGTCATTGTTGCAGAGAGTTTCAGAGAATTATGATGGCTTGTAAAAGAGGAGGAAGAAGAAGGAGACATGGTTGCAGGAAAGGTTGAGGTGAAGATACTAACGTCTGTAAGATATCGTATTTTACAGAAACAGCAATTTGTGTTGGTTTCTTCTTCCATATTTAAATCCACTCCGTCCATCAGGTGATCGGATGGAAAGCTTTGATGGGCCATGACAATGCGTACGTGGGATCCACTTGAGCCTTGGATATCTGTTACAATGGATGGATGGCGTGGAGAAAACACATACATCACGGTGGGACCCACCGAGTGGTCCTGGCAAGGGTCGGACGCAGTCCGCGTTACTGCCGTATCGAGGAAATCTACTAAACGGATTTAGAAAGAGAAAAGCTTTCATGCTCTGGAAGATATGATGGATGATACACAGGCACTTCAAAATTGCTTGAATATTGTAAATTGCGTACTGTAATTCAAATTAAACCTTCCAAATTATGTGAGCCATTTAGATGTATTATGAACGAAAAAAATTCAAGACTATTCGAGCATCTGACTATCAGACAAGTGGGATACACTAGGGCTCAGCTGATAGACGGTTTTCATCCACAACTAATGGTGGGGCTCACCTTATGAGTGGGGCCACGGCCTGACCGATTTCATTTTGGAGGTTTACTCACTTTTAGAACGGAGAAGGGTGAGAGATTGAGCTGCTCATTATAATTTCTGCTGAGACGACGAGTGTCCCAAAAATCTGGCCATTGGACGTCTATTTCTCTTAACCGTTGATTTTATCCTGCAGATATGTCTGGCCCTTGTTTAGGGCCTGTTCGGCCGGACCGATCCCATGGTATTAGGAGGGATGGGATCGAGATATCCTGGAATATGCATGACAAGCCAAACAAACACGGTGAACTTGTCTCGGGATATAAGCAATCCCATGGATCTTAAAACAATCCACTGAATCACCATCATTACCTTAAAATTGATCTCATCACTTGGTTCGATGGATTGGAAGGTAAAATCCCAGGATATGCTAGGCGTGACAAACATGCTGGGGGCCGTTGTACAAAATATTAAGATTTAGCTGCCCAAAAAACACTAGAATTATGAGATAATAAAGTAATAAAATAAATCAAAGCATAAACCACATGACACCAAAGAATTTTACGTGAAAAATCCTCGGAGAGGTAAAAACTATGGGACTTTGTCCAGATCAACAATCCACTATAAAGCAGAACATTACAACTGATCACAAGCACACACCGCTTGGATCAAACCTTCTTCACTCACGCAGGAGTGAATAAACAACAAGAGAACAAAAGAAAAACAGAGAGATCTCACCGATCACGAAGACGTAGAAGCGCCGAGACGTGGACTGCGAAGTAGATCACCTCTATGAGCGGAACCTCCCTTCCACAAGCTTCCTCTCTCTCTCTTCCTCTCTCTCTCTCTCTCTCTCTCTCTCTCTCCTTTAATAGTCCTAAGTTATCCTAGAAAACCTTTAGGAAACCCTCTTGCATTAACTATAAAGCCCTTGGTACCTCCTTTTTAGAGTTTAGAAAACTTCCTTTCGCATGGATGAAACAAAAATCGTAAAATCTGCGTTTCCGCAAGTAAACCTTTGATGTCATCGAAGACCTTTGATGACAACCTTCGATTTCATCTAAGGTCCTTCGATGATATCAAAAATGGACCAAAAACTGTCTAGCAACCCGGGATGAAAAATCTTGAAAATACTCGATGATATCGAAGCTAATTCGATTTCATCGAACCCAGTAATGAGGAGAAAATCCCCATCAAATCTCTCCCTTTTCGACTCAGGAGGAATTCACCTTCTTCAAGCTAGTATGATTTCTACAAACCTCAAACTTGCCCTTGAGCAAAGCCTTTGTCATCATATCTGACCCATTATCTTCCGTGTGGACCTTCTCAAGCTGTAACACCTTTTGTTCCAAAGTATCTCTAATTCAATGATACCGAATCTTTATGTGTTTTGACTTGAAGTGCTGACTTGGATTCTTGCTCAAGTGTATGGCACTTTGACTATCGCAATAGACCACGTGTTGTTCCTGCTTCAGGCTAAGTTCTTTTAGAAACCTCTTCATCCAAAGCATCTATTTACATGCCTCTGTGGCTGCAATGTACTCGACCTTTGTCGTCGATAATGCTACGACCTTCTGTAGCTTGCTCTGCCAAGAAACCACTCTCTCTTCAAACGTGAACATGAACCCCGATGTAGACTTCCTGGAGTCTATGTCGCCTGCCATATTTGCATCTGTGTAGCCCTCTAACACAGGTTTTCCGTCACCATAGCATAGGCTCAACGTAGATGAGCCTCTTAGATACTACAGTATCCACTTTACCGCTGCCCAATGCTCTTTGTCAGGATTACCGACTGACAACACCAACCGCATATGCTATGTCTGGGCGCATACACATCATAGCATATATCAAACTTCCTACTGCTGACGCGTAGGGTATCTTCTGCATCTCATCCACCTCTGCCTTCGTCTTGGGACACTGCCTGTCGCTCAATCTGAAGTGACCATCCAGTGGAGTACTGAATGACTTCGTTGCATTCATATTGAACCGCTCTAGGACTTTCTCAATATACCGCTCTTGTGACAGCCAAAGCTTCCTTCTGCTTCTGTCACGGGTTATCTCCATTCCTAAGATCTGTTTAGTCAGGCCCAAGTCTTTCATCGTAAACGACTTGTCCAACTCCTGTTTCAGACTGTCGATCTTCTTGATGCCTTTTCCTATGATGAGCATGTCATTAACGTATAACAACAGAACTAAGAAATCACCATCTGAGAACTTACGTGTGAACACATAGTGGTCCGACTTCGTTCTGTCATACCCACGCTTCAACATAAACGAGTCGAACTTCTTGTACCAGTGTTATGGAGTTTGTTTCAGCCCGTACAAGCTCTTCCTCAGCCTACACACCATATGATCCTTTCCCTTGACTTCAAACCCCTCTGGTTGGTGCATATAGATCTCTTCTTCTAGGTCACTATTGAGAAAACAGTTTTAACATCTAATTGCTCTATCTTCAGATTCATGCTAGCCGCCAACCCAAGCAACACATGTAAGAATGTCATCTTCACCACTAGTGAGAATATGTCCTCGAAGTATATACCTTTCCTCTGACCGAACCCTTTCACCACAAGTCTGGCCTTGAACCTCGTCTGCTCAATCTTTTGTCTGAACACCCACTTGTTGATCAGAGTTTTCTTGTCCTTAGGCAGTTTCACTATGTCATAGGTGTGGTTCTTATGTAAGGATTCCATATCCTCTTGCATAGCTTTCAACCACTCCCCCTTATGCTCGTTGACTACGGCCTCTGCTCAATTTTCTATCTGAACACTCACTTGTTGTTGAGAGCTTTTTTGCCCTTAGACAATTTCACCTTGTCATAGGTGTGGTTCTTATGCAAGGATTTCATCTCCTCTTGTATAGCTTTCAACCACTCTTCCTTATAATTGTCGGCTAGGGCCTTAAAATAATCTTTTGTCTCTCCCCCATTAGTGAGCATAATGTACTCATGCGGCGAGTACCTCTTTAACGGTTGTCTATCCCTAGATGACCTCCTCACCTGTGGCTCAACAGGTGGATCAAGTGGGGGCTGCTCCCTTGGTCAATCTTCTGAAGAAACTTTTTCGTCCTCTGCACCTTGTTGTACTCTCCCGTCATCAGGCACCATGTGAAAAATAATCGGATCCATGTCCTCTAGCTCACCTAAACTAAGCTGGTTCTTCTCTGGCTTACCAATGTCTTCCATACACTGATCTTTAAAGAAAACTACATCTCTGCTCCTGACGAGCTTCTTCTCGGTTGGATCCCACAATCTATAACCGAACTTTTCATCACCATACCCCAAGAATACACACTGCCTAATCTTCATATCGAGCTTGGACCTCTCGTCCTTTGATACGTGAACGGATGCCCTGTATCCAAACACCTTAAGATGATTGTACGATGGATCCTATCCAGTCCACACCTTCTAAGACACTTCTCCATTCAACAGGGCTGATGAAGACCTGTTTATCAGATACACTGCTGTATGCATTGCTTTTTCCCAAAACGTCTTGGGCAATTTCGCATGAGATAACATGCATCTGATTTTCTCTACAATGACGCGATTCATTTGCTCAGCCACACCATTATGCTAGGGGGTCTTGGGAATCGTCTGTTCATGCCGTATACCCAGGGACTTACAATACTCATGAAAGTTATCGATATATTCACCACCATTGTCAATGTGAATGCACTTCAATGATTCACCTGTCTCTCTCTCGACTATAACATGAAACAATTTAAATACACCAAAGACCTCGTCTTTGGATTTCAAAGCATAAACCCAAACCCTCCTAGACGCATTATCTATAAAAGTCACAAAATACAATGCTCCACTCAAGGTTTTTGTCCTCATAGAACTACAAACATCAGAATAAACTAAATCTAATGCATGCACTTTATTAACATGAGAAACAGTTTTAATAAATGAAATTCTATGTTGTTTTCCTGATAATTAATTAATACAGGTTTTGAGAGGTATACCTGTCACGTATGAAAGAAGCCGCTTCTTTGCTAGTACTTGAAGCCATTTTTCACTCATGTGGCCTATACGCCTGTGCCACATGTCAATAGTTAAATCTTCCGCTGCGTTCAATCCACCCCTTGCACACACTGACACTTGCCTTGTAAAGGGTGTAACACTTCTTTCCTCTAGCTGTGATTAATGAACCCTTGATGAGCTTCCAGTGCCTACTAGTAAACCGGCTTTCACAGCCATCATCATCCAGCCTTCCCATTGACATCAAGTTGAGGCGAAGATCTGGGATATACCTCACATCCCTGAGAACAAATGTGCAGCCCACATCGGTCTTTACACAAATATCACCGACCCCTACCATCTTCGATATGCCAAATTTTTTTATCTTTACGGTCTCATAATCACCTGACTTGTAGCTTGTGAAGAAGTCTCTACGTGGAGTCGCATGAAAAGAGGCTCCCGAGTTAATCACCCAGTTGGTATCCTAACTCGTAGCAGTGAGACAAACATCATGATTTGCTGAAAGAATAACTGCAACGTCGTCATCTGAAGCAACCGCAGTGAAATCTGATTCATCTTCATTCTCCTTTCCTTTTCCTTTATTGTCGATCTTATTCTTACGACATTCATGCTTATAGTGGCCCTTTTTGCCACAATTCCAGTATTCAACATCCTTCTTAGTACTTGACTTGCCTCTTGATTTATCTCAAACCTTCCCGCCCTTCTTGTTTTTTCTTCTCTCCCGTTCCTGTGTCACAAGGGCCTCTTACTGAGTAGACCTCTAAGATTTCCTCCTTGTCTCCTCATTGAAGAGACAATTGGTTACCTGTTGCATAGACACATTTCCGTCTAGTACGGAGTTACTTAGACACTACCAATGTTTCCCAACTGTCAGGCAATGAATTAAGCAATAACAAAGCCTGCAATTCATGATCCAGGACTATCTTCATAGCGGAGAGCTGGTTCACTATATCGCTGACCTCATTCATGTACTCAGTCACAGAACCACTAAAACTTGAGATTCACAAGTAGTCTTATCAGAAAGATTTTATTACCGACTGTCTTCCTCTCATACAGTCCTTCCAATTTCAGCCATAGGCTAGCGGCTGAGGTCTTTGTAGACACATGGTGGAACACAGAATCATCCAGCCATTGTCTAATAAACCCCACTGCCTTCTGGTCCAACTTCTTCCAATCATCATCAGACATATCCTTTGATTTTGCTGATATGCCTAAAATTGGAGAATATGAGACCTTGCAATAAAGCAAGTCCTCTATCTTAGCCTTCCATATGGTCCAGTTAGAACCATTGAGGCTGATCATCCTTGATGAGCCACCTTACATAATTCGAAACCGATCCCACTCCGTTCAATGAACTTGGCTTTAATACCACTTTGTTGGGGGCCATTGCACAAAACTTTAGGATCTAGCCACCCAAAAAACACCAGAATGATGGGATAATAAAGCAATGAAATAAATCAAAGCATAAACCACACGACATCAGAAAATTTTACGTGGAAAACCCTCAAAAAGGTGAAAACCGTGGGACCTCGCCCAATTCAACAATCCACTGTAAAGCAGAATGTTACAACCAATCAAAAGCACACATCGCTTGGATCAAACCTTCTTCACTCATGCAGGAGTGGATAAACAACAAGAGAACAAAAGAAAAATGGAGAGATCTTATCGATCACGAGGATGTAGAAGCATTGAGACGTGGACTACGAAGTAGATCACCTCTATGAGCAGAACCTCCCTTCCACAAGCTTCCTCTCTCTCTCTCTCTCTCTCTCACCTTTAATAGCCCTAAGCCGACCTAGAAAGCCTTTGGAAAACCTTAGAATACCCAAGAATCCACCCCAATCCGCATACACCCCTTTATATAGATTTAGAAAGAGGTAGAATCGGAATAGGAAACAAAAATTGCAGAATCTGCGTTTCCACATACGAATCTGCGTAAACTTTCGATGTCATCGAAGGCCTTTGATGACAACCTTTGATTTCATCTGAGGTCCTTCGATGATATCGAAAACGGACTAAAATCTGTCCAGCGACCTGGAATGAAAAATTCCAAAAATACTCGATGATATCGAAGCTAGTTTGATTTCATCGAACCCAACAATGATGAGAAAATCCCCATCAAAACAGACCCAGTGAACTTGTCTCGGGATATAGCAATCTCATGGATCTTAAACCAATCCATCGACACCACCATCATTACCTTAAGATCCATCCCATCCCTCCTAATCCCATGGGATTCGCCTGGCCAAACAAGCTGTATTAGCTTGATTTTTTATACATGGTGTTGATGTAGAAATCCGGTCACCCCTTCTCCTAGCTCCTGAACTTGTACAAAGAGCGAACAAATAAGACCCTAGCTCATATGCCAGGGATCCTTCGATGGCGAAGTCAGGAAACTGGGTCTAGTTCGATACACATGGGTTAGGGCTAGAGATTGTGCATACATCTTCCTTTGAGGACTTTCCCTTATATAAGTAGGAAGAGGTGGTGGCGTGGAGGGGGTTCGTCTCTACTTTGGCGGGGATAGAATCCTAGTAGGATTCTGGAATTGTGTACGTGAATTCTTCTAGACTGTTGGTAGAGAGATCTGCGTTGGAGGTGATTTCCGTGTTCCTCGGCATGAATCACAGTCTGGCGACGCTTGGTCAAGCTCGGCCTAAAGTTGGTCGCGGGCCCTGGTTGGTCACGTTAGTCGAGGCCTTGCCATGTCGATGAAGGATATGGTTCACTTATTGAGGCCAGGTTTAGCCTCCTTGCCGAGGTCGGACACGTCCTATCTGCATAAGTTGAGCTCGGTTTCTTGCCTGAGGCCGAGTTTGACCTTAGGTTGAGGCTGGTTCTCCTTTGGCTTGTGCGTAGGCGGGGGCTTGACCATTAGGTCGTACTCATAGTTTATCAAGGTTCTTGACCTGGCTTGTCGACAATAGGTCGGCATATTTCCCCCATAACATATGACATGTACACAGCACAAATCACTTGCTTTAACACATGCGTCTTAAGTACTTATGTTTTTTTTAAAAAAATTATTATTATAATTTTTTTATGAATTAAAAAAAAACTACCTAATTAATATAAAAGTTACATTCCAATGCCTTCTTCAAAAGTACTTTCAATCGTATATCTCATTGATTTAAGTAATTATCAACTTCCTTTATATTATTGCTGGCATATGGGTTTCCTTGCCGACTCGGGTAGCTTCTGCCATTATGTGTATGTGAAATTCATTAAGTGCTTAATCTTGTGTTAGGCTTAAGATCTTTTTTTTTTTAATTTTATTTTATTTATTATTATTATTTTTGGGTTAGCTTGTTAGTACATGTTGCGGGGAAATCCAACTCTACGAGTTAAGCCAACTACTTACCTCAGAGCTCGGAGGGGAGACCTTGAAAGTGTATGATGGATAAGCGGGTTCGAGTCCTCTCTCGGCTCATCTCAGTTCATAACCGCTATCCTTGTTTAATAACTCGACAAATGGGTCAATCTGCGCACTAGTCTTGGTCCAAGGCCACCTTAGTTCGAGGTTTAGAGTCGAGGCAATGGGAATTCTACCAGTCCCGAATACTAGTACTTTGCCTTGGGCCTGGTGAGGCCGAGGCTGAGGCTAGATGCGGATATTCCGGGTGCCAAACTTAGAAATTGCCCTACGTAGATATAACCAAATATCTCGCTCGTGGATACGCTCCTCTAAGACAAGACGCGCTACACAATCCCTGGATTATGGACGAAATCTCCACGATTACAGTATCCCACTGATTGAGCGAATCGTGCCGAGATTAACGAACATAGATCATCCAACACGCAGGTATAAATACAAGGGAACCCCATTGCTACAGGTACACAAGATCTCGCACCCTCTCTCTACATTCAACTTAGACCTAGATTCCCTACCCTGACTTAGGCATCGGAGGGTCCCCCAGCTTAGCCAGGGTCTCCTTTGCTCACCTTTTGTGTAGGGTCAGGGTCCATCGAAGGTTCACCGCATTGAGCGGAGGGTGGTCCAAATTTTGACATCAACAGTACACACCTATGTCAGTACACACACTCCATGTTAGCCAGCTCCGCTGGGGATCGATACCAAGACCTCAAGTGTTGAAACACACAATTGAAGATCCAAAACTTAACTTAAGGTCAATTCATCATTGTTAGGCTCAAGATCCCAAACTCAGGCTCCATTTGTGATTCATATGGAACACACGATTGAAAATAATGTACAGGCAATGCTTAAACTTCAAATTATTTCTCTTGATGTGGCCCACGCTAAATCACGAATGGGCCTGATCTTTAAGCCCCAAAATAAAATTTTAGTGGGGCATATAATAATTAGAGAGGATTTCATATAATCATCACTTTGGGCCCTATAACCTTGGAAGGTTCAAATGTGGATGTCTCTTTCCAAACCACTTAACAGGTCAGCTTGAGTTTTTTTAATTTTGTAAGTAATGCAGGATTACATGTCTAACGGTGGGAGTGGATCTCATGGGCCTTGTGAAATTTTGTTTTTTAATATAAAAATGTTTTTTAACATCTAATTGCTCTTCATTTTTCTGGACCATCATGATATGTATGTAAAATCAACCATAAGATGTTAAATCCTATGTTAGGATTTGGGCTAAAAAATCATATTAACTTCTGATTTCGCATACCACACTAAAGAAAGCATTTGGGAGAGATGCGCAGCTTTGATTTTTATAGGTCCACAATGATTTGATGAAATCCACTCAAATCATTAAATGCCATACAAAAATTTAATTGTGGGGCCCTAAGATTAAGCTCATATATGATTCAAGTGAGTTATACGAAGAGAAACAATATAAGGGGCAAGCATTACCCTCAATTATTTGGTCCATCTAAATCATCGGATGGAGGTGATTTTTGGCCCTAAGCTTGATCATGAGATGAAGTGCATCATGTAGGGGTGAGTTTTACAAAAAAACATCACGGTGGGGCTTACGTGAGCTGCTAGCCCATCTGGTCAGGTGAAGGTAGTGCGATGATAATCGTGTAAATTAACGAGGGAGGTAGCTTATTGAAAAAGGAAAAGGTACCAGAGGTACATTCCATTCTAATTAGGCAGTTTTTCGTAAAGTTCACTTTTTATGTAACCATCTAATTTTCTCGAACCCACCGGACGAACGTTCCTGCGCACTCGTGCGCCTTGTGGTTTGGCACGTGCGGCGCGAAGTTAAAATCCTCACACCGACATCACTTCCCGCCTCTTGACTTGACAGAAGAGAACCTTTTGGGTTTTGGGCATTTGTGAGAGAGAGAGAGAGAGAGGGTGAGAGAGATGGAAGAGAAGAAGCCTCGACCTCCTCCACCTCTGATATCATCGGCCTCGTTCAAGGGCGCGAACGTATTCCTGTCGAGAAGCCTCGTCGCTCCCGAAACCTTCGACGCACTCCACGACGCACTCAAGATCAATGGGGCCCACGTCTTCCTCTGTTGCGATCCTTCCCGATCCGGTCCTTCCGATTTCCACGTCATCTCCTCTTCCAATCACGTATGTCTTTCTTCCCTCTCTCTCTCTCTCTCTACCTCATTTCCCTTCTATTCTCTCGAAACATCGATCGCTCATGACTGTACAATCCCTCAATTTCATTTTCAGGAGAAGTTCGAGGATCTCAGATCCAAGGGCTGTAATTTGCTCGGTACCCATTCCTTCCTTTTCTAATTACTGTTTTCAATGGTCTTATTCTCCCTATTCCTAGCTCTAATTACGTCTTTTGATTCTTCAAATGGCTGGAATTGATTGTATCGGCAAGTTCAATGAATCTTAAACTCAAGAGATAACGGGATACTTGTTGCTCTCGGTTCTAATTGCCTGATTTTCGTTCGGTAGGGCATTCTGTATGGCTAGGGACTTGCCTTTTGCCACTCAGACGATTCATTTGGTGGGCCACACCGTGGATGCGCAATGCTTTGGGACTTGTCTGCTGTCTGAAAATTGGAGTTTGCGAGCCCTATAGACAAATCTGTATGCAGATTCATGTGCCGACCTGGCACCTTGTCCTGGGCTTGCAATCTACACGCTGCATCCCACTTGATTCATCACTCAGATGTTCTTTGATCGCGCCAGGTTGGCACACGAACTAGAACCATTAACAAAATCACGGTCAAGTATAGGTTTCCCATACCTAGGCTTGATGATGTGTTAAACATGATGGCTAAATCCACTATTTTCTCTAAAATAGATCTCAAGAGTGGGTATCACCAAATCCGTATACGTCCCGGTGATGAATGGAAGACAACCTTCAAGATGAATGATCTGTTACATGAGTGGTTGGTCATGCCTTTTGGCTTAGCTAACGCACCCAACACTTTCATACGGGTGATGACCCAGGTCTTGAGACTATTCATGAGGAAATTCTTAGTGGTGTACTTCGACGATATCCTGATCTATTGCACCACTAGAGAATCATACTTTGAACATTTGAAGTTGGTCTGTATCGTCCTTAGGGCGGAGAAATTATACGCTAACCTTAAAAAGTGTTTGTTCATGTCTAGTCAGGTTGTGTTCTTAGGGTTTATAATGTCAAGAGAAGGGATGCGTGCAAACCCAGAGAAAGTCAAGGCCATAGTTGATTGGCTTGAACCGAGGAACATCCATGAAGTGCGAATCTTCCATGGCTTGGCCACATTCTATCATCGGTTCATTAGGAGTTTTAGTACGATTATGGCTCCAATTACAGAGTATAGGAAGAAGGGAGAATTCGTGTGGTTGAAAGCTGCAGTTAAGGCTTTTAAAGAAATTAAGGGCAAGATGGTAGAAACTTCCATCATGCACCTTCCCGACTTTTCTAAAGTCTTTGAAGTTGCGTGTGATGCATCTGATGTTGGTATGGGTGGAGTCTTGAGTCAAGAGGGTCATCATGTTGCCTATTTCAGTGAGAAACTGAATGAGGCAAAACAAAAATACTCTACCTATGATGAGAAATTCTATGCGGTAGTGCAATCTTTGAGACATTAGCACCACTACCTCCTACCGCAGGAATTTGTCTTATTATCTGATCATGAGGCCTTACATTATCTTCACTTCCAGAAGAAACTTAACCTAAGGCGTGCTGAGTGAGTTGTGCTCCTTCAAGAGTATTCGTTTGTCTTGAAACACAAGGTTAAAGTGGAGAATAAACCAGCCGATGCCCTTAGTCATAAAGTGGCGTTGCTCAATTCTTTGAGTGTAGGAGTTGTCGGCTTTAAACAATTGAGAGACGAGTACCTCACATGTCCATATTTTGGGATTACCTATACGTCACTCTCGAATGATCAACAAAGTATGGGGGATTTTGTGTTGAGAGATGGATTCCTTTTTAAAGGAAATCGTTTATGTATTCCCCGTACGTCCCTCCATGAATTCCTTGTGTGGGAGTTTCATTTGAGAGGGATAGCTGTCCACTTTGGCTGCGATAAGACTATTGCTCTCATTGAGGATTGTTTCTATTGGCCAAGTCTCAAGCGGGATGTTGCCAAAATTTTAGGGCAGTGTAGAACATGTCAGATGGCAAAGCAACAAAAGAAAAATTCTAGATTATATATGCCATTACCTGTGCCACATGCTTCGTGGCAAGGCATTAGCACGGATTTCGTGCTTGGGCTTCCCAAGACCATTAAAAAGCACGATTCCGCTTTTGTTGTTGTGGACCGCTTCTCTAAGATGACGCATTTTATCCTATGTTCTAAAACTTCGGATGCATCTAATATTTTTAAGGTCTTTTTCGATAGTGTGGTCCGTCTCCATGGTTTACTCAAGACTATAGTGTCTGACTGTGATGTCATATTTACTAGCTATTTTTGGAAGACATTATGACACGTGATGGGAACACGTTTACAGTTTTCTACTACATACCACCCCCAAATTGATAGCCAAACTGAGGTGGTTAATCGGAGCCTTGGAAACCTCTTACGATGCTTAGTGGGTGAACATGTGAAAACTTGGGATTTGATTCTACTTATAGCCGAGTTTGCCTACAACAGTTCAGTCAATAAATCTACAGGGTTGAGTCCATTTGAAATTGTTAGTGGGTACAAATCTCGGTTGCCCATAGACTTGTTACCCATGTCAGTTATCCAAAGATCTTCTGAGTCAGCCGATGCATTTGCACGACACATTCATGACTTGTATGCACATGTTAGACAACGAATAAATGTGAGTAATGATAATTATAA
This sequence comes from Magnolia sinica, assembly GCF_029962835.1. Lineage (NCBI taxonomy): Eukaryota > Viridiplantae > Streptophyta > Magnoliopsida > Magnoliales > Magnoliaceae > Magnolia > Magnolia sinica. The sequence goes on along the minus strand of NC_080576.1, from coordinate 18,898,959 downwards.
ATGTTCAGTTGACCAACGTCGTAGGTGGACCGAGTTTAATGTAGGGGATTATGTAATGGTTAAGATTAGACCAGAGCGGTTTCTTTTGGGTTTCGCTAAGAAATTACAAGCTCGCAGTACTGGACCATTCAAAGTGCTGCATAAAATTGGGTCTAATGCATACATGGTAGACCTTCCACTTGAAATGGGAATAAATCCGACGATTAATGTGGAAGATCTAGTCCTCTGTCCTAACCCTTCCATTGTTTCTTCTTCCCACCATTGGCCACTTTCTGACTTTACTTTTCAACCCACTCCACTCTTTCCACCATTAATTGATCGTAAGGAAGAGATTGAAGGGATAGTGGATAAGGAGATTGTTTCCACATGAGATGGGGGCTTCTAAAGGTACCTTGTCAAATGGAAGAACAAGCCAATCCGATTCCACGTGGCTTACAGAAGCGGACCTGCAACGGATTGATACGGACCTTCTCGAGACGCACAAAAGTTTTAACTTGTTGGAGCCGAGTTCTTCTCACCCGAAAGGAGTTGATGAGGACATCAAACCCTTGAAAGTTTATTAAAGACGAAGGCTGCCGATGAATACATCTTTATGACTCGATGATGGTTCGTGGCACAATCAAGGAAGATTTTGAAGACCTTACACGTGGCCGTGGATTAATTGAAGGCCCCACATTAGGACGACACACATGTAGGATGAGTTAGAAGACTGATCTGTTACGCATGATTTTTTCTAATTTTTTTTTTAGAAAGCTTTGTTTTGCACGGTTTTTTTTTTCTTTTGTTATAGGGGTAGTTTAGTCATTTTCTTTTAAATACGAATTTTATAAATAGGTTGCTTTCTACCCTAAACCTAATAATGTTTTTTAATGAAAGCTTGGTGCCTCCTTCCCCCCTCTCTCTGCGGTAAGTTCTTCTCTTCCCCTAATCTCTTCTCTTATTCTAACTTCTATTTCTAGCCCTCCAATTTTCTTCTTCTCTTTTTATGCCTTGTCTTATTATTATTATTATTATTATTATTATTATTATTAACTCTGAAAATCTAAGAATTGATCCCAATCCTCACTCATATTTTCCAGCCGTCCTTATTCTAGAAATCCTTTGATTTCCTGGACTAGGGAAGCTACGTTGATTGTTGGATTGAAACCATGCAAGATCGGGAGGTCCCATCCTTTGCTGGATCCAATCCACGCATGCTTTGAATACGGTATCGCAGGATTGTGATGATGGTCTGCAACCATTGCATGTTCCCTTTATTATTATCTTTACTATGATGTGGAATGTGAATATTCCAATTGATTTGCTTAGTTTATTTCGCTGGATAATTTTTGTGCTCACACATGCATTTTAGTTTAGACCGTCCCGCATCAACAACTATGGTTCTTCAACATTAATCATTCTTGGAAAGAGTTTCAGCTCAATCATATCCATCAGGACTTCTGTCCAAGATTGATTCGGGAGCTTGTGCATGTGGGGTGTCATAGTAAGAATTCACTATTCTTTTCTGGCCAATCACGATTTTGTTCTGGTTGGAAAATGATTTTCAATTTTCTTGTTTCAAGCACTTCATTTCTTTCATGGCTCTGACATTAGTACTTTCATGGTTAATATCTTCTCTCTTTGGGAACTTTTGGTGCTTTCCATTTTGTTACTTCATGTTTGCATAATGGAGGGTGCTGATTTAGGTTTTGCATTTATAATTTTACAGGTCCTCAATGTATTTTTTCTTGTGCAAAAGAGCGTAGACTTTTGCCAAAGCAAGGTTACACTTGTTGCCTTGCGATGGATGGTGTTAAAGTACTTGCATCTGGTTTCGAAAAGGATGAAAAGGTATTAAGCTGCTCATGATACAATTCTTTGACTACTTGTTTGAGTATCAAAGATTTTTTCAGATATTGTGATGTTCGAACCTTTTCATGTAGTGAAGTATACACACAAACACGATCAGTATCGAGGTTCAGGGATCTATATACTGACTAGGAAAATGGTTACTACACTCCCAATCCACCTGTGTGTAAAAAGATCTTAAAGATTTAAGATTAAAACATAATACAGTGGAGAGCAATCACGTGCGATATTGACCTTGCAAGCTTGTGTTATTGTTGTCGTATCTTACCTTTAATTGGCTTCTCTCTAATATCCAGCCACCTGATCACCCCTTCAATTTAATATATGAAGTATGAACACTAGAATATAGAATTGGAACTGAAGGAAAATTGCTAGGATAATAATAACATAGAGCAAAAGCATGGGATGCTCAGAGGTTTATTTAACTTGCTTCAACCCTTTCTCTTCTTGCTTGATTTTTTTTAAAAATTTATTGGCAATGATATTTTATTAGAAACTGAAAGAAACCAAACAAAGCTAGGCTTGATGCCCTGAGCCACCACATGCAGCTAAATACAGAAAAAACCAAGAAAACTCCAGTTGCAAAGTGGTGGTGCGCTGCAAAGAAACGGAAGCAGAAAACAAAAAAAAAGCAGTTGCAAACAAACTTATCTGTTCTCTCCTATCCAGTATCAACAAGAAGTAGATTTCCCTAGTCGATCCATCTTTGGCCAAAGCGTCCGCCTCACTATGTGTGTGTCTTTGGACGAGGGAGAAAGACATTTGCTTATGAGTGCACAATTCTAACACAGCATCCACCAAATCTGCCTGCCCTCCAGGGCCAAGAACTCTTTCTACCCCGATGGTTGTAAACTTGTAAATAAATTATGCCCCACAACCAATTTTATGGCCTGCAGTCTAGCTGCCTCAACAATGTTGGAGTCCTTGATGCTGATAGATCCACGAGAACTCAAATAGCACTGTGCCACTGTTATCAAGCATGCTACCGCCCATCTCTGCTTGCCCAGGATTCCCGAAAGAGCACCATTCAAAGTTCACTTCGAAAATACCAGCAGGGGGAGCGGTCCAAGCAGATCCCTCCTTCGGCTGCTTCCAACGGCACACCAGGAAATCGTCCCAACTAGGATCCATCATGGAATGCAAGAAGCCTCTGAGTCTAGTATATGCCTTTGTCCAAACCTCTACCAACCTGAATATTTTCTGAACTATTACTTGAATCAAAGCAGCCTTGCCAGACAATCAGCCTTCATCCAAACTCTTTTCTGACTTGATATATTTTGATTCTTAATGCGCATGTGAGGTTTTTTTTTTAATTTAAATCTTTTTATCTGTTTCACTTATTCACAGGTTAAGATTGAAAAACTAGTGACTGCAATGGGTGGAGTGTTGCACACAAGGACATCCCTGGATGTTAGCTTCATAATTGTAAAGAATGTTTTGGCTGCAAAGTATAAGGTAAAATTTCTTGCAAGCTTTTGAAAAGGAACAGATATTCTTGATGTGGCATACAGTGTTAATGAACATTGCATACATTTAGGAATTGTTTTTTTTTTTGTTTTTTTTGTTTTTTTTGTTTTTTTTTGTTTTTTTTTGTTTTGTTTTGTCACCCATTGTTGATTTGTTGATCTTATACTGCTGGATCACTAAGCTACTGACATGCTTTTATTTAATTTACAACGCAAAAACAGTGAATTTATTTGATTTGAGATTTTATGCATGGATATCTCGTTCAAAAAATTAACAAAGCACAGGGTTTTCTATGCATGCTTTTTGAAAAAAAAAAAACTGCTTGTTATAAGTTACAACTTTCCAAGTTTGAGGAACTGAATGGTGTTCACTCCTAGGATAGTCCTTTTCACAATATTAGACATGATAGCTAACTCTATTTATTTTTCCTGGATGACTAATAATCATCACTCGCAAGGCTTATATGTGAATTCTATTCAGTGGTATAATTAGCGTGTGGTTCTTCTGACTTCCTCTAATGCTCAAGTTGTGTTGATTACTGGTTGCTGATTTAATTAGCTGTAGTTGCCGTGCACTCAGGTCATGTTGTAACTTTATCTGTTTATAGTTTATAGTTTTTTTCCCTCCCCACTTAGGAGACTATTCTTGCTCGTTGCAGTGGGCTTTGAATGTTCTTAAGAAGCCAATTGTCACGAGTAGCTGGCTACATCAATGCTGGAATGAGCATCGGATTGTGCCTCATGAGCCGTATAGGATTCTTCCATTTACTGGCTTGACCATATGTGCTACCAGAATACCAGCAGGTTGGAAAAGTTAATAAGATAATTTATGTCTTTGAACTGAATGATGTTAGCTATATTCTGATAGTTTCTTCATTTGATGAACTATTTCTCTGTATAAGGGTGTGCTAAGGTGCTCATTTTACTCAGATGTGCGGAAGGAGATGGAAAAGTTGGTCGTACAGAATGGGGGCCAGTATTCTGCAGATCTTACCAAGAAGTGCACACATTTAATTTCTGATATATCCTTTAAGGTTTAAATAAGTTTTTCCTTTTTTTAATGTGATTGATCCCGTTCTCATACATTTTCCTAGGCAAAATTCTTAGAGTTTCAGTGGCCTACTCCAAATACATGTTATTTTCTGTCATATTGGTTGCTGCTGAAGGTATGATCGTGACTAAGTGCCTGTTTGGTAGCAGCCTAAAAAATGAGTTCATCTCATTTTAGTTAATTGTATTTATGTATTAGAAGTCATATTTATTTTTGTCTAGGATAAAAAATAATCATGATAACCAACAATCACATTCTCTAATACATAATTCCAATTAACTAAGATGAGATGAACTAGTTTTTAGGCATCTACCAAACAGACCCTAATTGTTCTTTTTTAAATTTCTTGAGCCCAAAGTAAATCTTTTTAGTTAGAGGTAAAACTACTATGAAGCTAACTTTTTCTCTAAAGAGGTTGAAATGTACTATTGTGATGCATCAATGAGATTATTCCATTAAGTTGTGGTGTGAAGCTAACATTTTCCCAGAAAGCTTTAACTGTCCGCATTGATGCACCTATGAAATACTTCACTAAATGGTGAGCTGCAGGGTAGTGATTGCGTCATATTTAATCCCATTACTAAGTTTTCTTGTCAAACTCTACTGAAAAGAAAAAGCATCTAAGAAGTTTGCTCTTCCAAAAAGTTGTCCTGCTGAGTAATTTATTCACTCTAGCTGATCCATCTGCTAAGTTATAACTGAGACATGCACTTCCTCATCATATGACCAAGTTGAGAAGGATCTAAGAAGATTGGCCTGCCAAAAATAGGCCTTTGTAAATATGATTATGCTATTGACATACTGGAAAGAGATTATTTTACCATCTTCCCTTTAAACATAACTAGAAATTCCTTAAACAAAACCCTCATCCATGCTCCATGAAAAAAACATACTGCCGGACCTTGACATGGAATATAGTGGAATGGAGATTTAACCCTTGGTGTGAAGCCTAAGAAGTAAGAACAACTAAATAAATTGGGACATGAGAGAATGTATTATATACATCATGGTTCTGAGGTTTCTCTTTATTATTGTGTTTTGTTGTGACCGAAGATCATTTAGGGCCTGTTTGATAAGTAGGAAAAGAAAGGAAGAAGGAAAAGAAATATTTTTTCCTTTGACAATAAGATTTCAGCTGTTTGATATGCAAAGAAAACTGTGGATTACACAATGTAATCATTAGCCTTTTCCATGCTTGCAAGTCTCTAGCACAAGAAATGAGGTGACTGTTGTCTAAGAAATATGAGTTTTCCACTTGTAAAATGAACAAACCCCTAAAAACGGAATCTGTTATTTAATACCACCAATGGAAATTATCATTAAATAATCATTTTGATTTCCTTTCTTTCACCAGGTTTTCCCACTTATCGAACATGTCCTTCATTTTCTTTTGAAAGGTAACACTACCAGGGCTTGAACCCTGGTTCACTCACACACACTACACTATGGCCCTTCATTATACTTTGTGTGTACATACTTTTGCATTTGTTGTCTTGTTGCTATTTCAACAAGATCCATTTTCATTTTTCCATATTCTATTTACAGACCTACTGCAGGTCCTCCACTTACATTTTAATTGTCACTCTCTTAATGATTACTTAAATGACAGTTAAAGGTGTTTCCTTGACATCCTTACGCTCCTGAAGGTGACAAATTTCTTGTTGCCCGAAGATGGGGTCACATCAATATTGTTACTAAGAAATGGTTTGATCAATCTATTGCAAGAAGAGGTAATTCCAAGAATTATTAGCATGCAGTTATTCCATCCCATCGAATTTAAACCATCTTATTTTATCTCTTGTTTTTCGAGGAAGTAGTAAATGGATCATTTGGTTAGCTGATTCTTCCTTGTACTTAATAGCTTGTCTAGATGAGGAGTTCTATCCTGTTCATGGAACTTCAATTTCTTCAAGTAATGCTGTAAAAGGCGGTCTGAAGGGACAATATGGCCAAGAGAAGGGTGACACAACTTCGCAATCTGTTCCGTCAGCTGTGATTGCAGACACAGAAACTACACTGTCCCAGAATACATATTCAGTGTTTTCTGATGCTGCCATGCCCACAAAAGAGGCAAGTGAGGCACCTAGCTTAGAGACCAGAGGTGAAAGAAATTTTGATGGCTGTGTTGCTGATGACTCCCAAAGTGAAGATAATGACCTGTACTTGTCAGATTGCAGAATTTTGTTAGTTGGTTTTCAGGCTAATGAAATGCGCAAGTTAGTCACTATGGTGCGTAAAGGCGGTGGCACTCGGCATATGTCATTCAGTGAAAAGCTGACGCACATAATTGTAGGGATACCTTCAGAGATGTAAGTTTCTCCAACCTACCACAACATCATATGTGCCCTGCTTGCATTATCAAAGGCTTCCTTATTTTCCTATCTCATCTGTTCACTAAGATAGGAACGACAGGAATTACTGTGCTTGTGTTACACTCTTTCTGCAGTGAAAGAAAAGAGGTCAGGCACTATGCATCTTGGGGTGTCATTAATGTGGTGAGGACCATCTGGCTAGAAGACTGTGACAGAGAAAAGAGAGAAATTCCTGTGTCCGAAAGGCATATTGTTTCTGATTTACTTCTTGCAAAAGGTGTGCAAGCCATCTCCATAACGACTATCATTTAGATATTTTCTGCTTGCATACTTTTAGAGTTGATGTTGACCTTAGAAGTTCAGTTATTTTGTGCTTTATTAAGTTTGACAAATGCTCTGGTGCTTTGAGAGCACTATGAGTTATAGTTCCCCTAGTTTCTTCAGTTCACTTGGACAGTCCATTATCAATCTAAACTGTTAAGTCCAGAATTAATAGGCTATTGTACAAAAATCTTGTGATCAGATGATCCAATCCATCTTTGATTTGGCCTTACTTCCAAATCCATCCATTTTTTGAAGCCATGGATGGAATGGTTACAATTAAGGTATTTTGTAGTGGTAATGACCGTTACCTTTACGATATGGGTTGGCTGTTATGGTCTCCTTTTCAAAAAAATAAAAATGAAAAAAGACCTGGAAAACCTATATTGACCCCGTAATGGACTGTTATGGCCTCTCAGGGGGTGTAACAGGCCGTTACCTTTACGTAAAGGCCTTTACATCCCCGTAATGGCCGTTACGGCACACCACTTACAATTGCCTAACAAAAGCAATTCTTTAGAATCATAAGCAATCCATGAGATGCCCTAACAAATAGATGGATCAAATTGTTGATTGGATCTATTTTTGTGTAAATTACCTTAACTGTCCATATTAAAGAGCATTGATCAAATGGTTCATATTTGTCAAGTCAGCGTATGCTTGTACGGTAGCCTATGAAATCTGCGTTGAACCTAACGAACAGTCTAGATCAATGGATTGGACTGTCCACGTGTCCCAATGCAACTAGGAGCACTATAACTTATAGTGCTATGAGAGCACTGGAGCATCTCTCTATAGGTTTTATGGGCTTGAGTTGGTAATTGTGATTGATATGCTTACGATAATTTATGTATGACACGATCGTGTGACTGACTTGTTGTCCTGATTACATGCACTACATGCTCTCATAAACCATTAGATACTGGAATTTCAGGAACAAGAGAAGGGAAAAACTTCGTTTCACCTTCCAGCATGCCAACTCGCCAGGTACTGACTGATAAAAACTCTGAAGCAGAATTGTTATTGGAGAAAAACAGAGATACTGCAAGACAGGAAACAAACTTCAAAACGAACAACGTTGTTGAAACTGTTTCTAAACCTGACCGGCGAAGTCAAATTTATGCTGCAAATGAGGAGTGTAGGAGTACACACAAATTACAACAAGATTCTGACATCATTGCTAGGGATGTAAGATCATCAAATATTTTCAAGGGACAGTTATTTCGCTTTTCAAGTTTATTTCCTGAGGATCGGGTAAGTTAGATTGTTATTGTTCCTTTTTGTTATTTCATTTCAAACTTCAATCACCTTATATGGTTTTCTGTTGTAAAATTACATTATTTATTTATTTATTTTTAATAATGAAGTTAATTAAGTAGATACTAAGTGCGGAATATACAGAGAATTCTATAGAGCTGTGATGGTGATTAGTGCAGGCTGATGAACCATTAGGCTTCAGGGTCTAAGGTTCTCTAAGGACTTCCAACCAGTTGCTTTGGTTCAGGTACACTGTAGTACTTAGAAACTAGAAAGTAGATGATTTTTGGCACCCAGGGTTTCTCTAGGAGAGCCTGAGATGCCAAGATAGGTTGCTCCTAACATAGACAAAGTATCCTCCAGGGACCCTCTTATTTTACAGTGTAGCGATCCCATCCTTTTGAAATGGATTTGTAGTATCAAGTCTTTGCTAGCTTTGTTCCATGAAGTCTTTTTTTTTTTTTCGGAGTATTTCTAATTATTGAAACTAGATGATGGGGTTTTTATGTCTTGAAATAAAACCAACGTTACCATTAAAAAAAAAAGCCGAAAAGAAACCTTAGCTGAGAAGGATTAGAAACATATGTTGGGATGGACTGTCATTTATCTTCTTTATGTTTTACTTTAAACAAACTCAGAAACTGATATGGTATCTTCGTAATTCATGTACAATTGCTGACCACATTCATGGGTGATTTGCCCACCAAATAGCATCTCAGGAAGCTTTGACCTAGCGTTCAAAGTATTTTCCCTTAATAATAGCATTCATTAAAATTTGTTGTTCGACCCAGCCATTCCATAAGTTGACCAAACCAACAAATCAGTTACCTCCTTGAAATCATTGGTTTCGCTTTCACAAAACAAGGCCAGAGTTTGCTAACCTTAGTTGCAAGTTGCAATAGGCGTAAGGAAGCTGGAGTTGTAGCAAGTGCCATTGCAGCCTCATATCTAAGTCAAAAATTACTTGGTTGCATATATTCCTGGGCCAAGTTGCAGCAAGTGCTGGATGATTCAGAATGCAATATAGAATTTGTCTTTGATATCTTGACTTTGAGTTATGTCTGTTTCTGCTTGAATCAGTTGTCCGAATGAGTTGCGAAATTTTGACTTTTTTCATTACTGATCCCATTACTGTTTCCTTTCCCAGTGCACCTTGAAAGTTTCAGCATATTATTAGTTTCATGTTGCTTACTTATGTGCCTGCTTCTATCTCCAATTTTGTGAAATCTAATTGGTTTACATTTCTGTGGTCAGAGAGCTGAAATTGTCGAATGGATTAACGAAGGAGGAGGGTTGGTAGTGAATGATCAAGGGAAGCAGAATGTGCACTTCACCATTGCATGTCATGGTCTGAAACAGAGGCCTGCTGATGCTTCTCAGTCTACATCTGTTTCTAGTCACTGGATTCGGTACTGTTTGGAGGTGCGGTTTGTGATTGCATATTCTTTCTTCTCAGTTAACCTGTATCGAAGACTCTAAAAGGGGCAAGGGGAAGGCCCAAAAGGACGTGGGTGGAGGTAGTAAGAAAATATATGATGACCTATGATCTAACTGAAGTTATGACCCTTGATAGAGTGGAGTGGCGGAAAAGGATTCACATAGCTGACCCCAATTAGTTGGGACAAGGCTTAGATCAGTGTTTCAAATAGCGGTCGTAGCGCTACGTAGTGTAGCTAAATAGTGTTAGTCCTCCGTAGCGTACTCTACAAGGGTCGTAGTGTATGCTACAATGTATTTTTTATTTTTGAAGAGTGATGAGAACATTTATTTTTATTTTATTACTTTATTTTTTTAAATTTTGTTTATTAAAAAGTGTAGAACTCATATTATAAAAATAAATAAAATAAATAAAATTAAAATTAAAACTAAACCTTTCTTTGTTTACTTTCACTTACAATGGTGGTGATGCTTTGTTAAAGTTGGTGGGAAACTCACATGCTAGAAAACCTTTAAAACTAAACTTGAAAGAAAAAGGGTTTCGAAAGAGGGTTTTCGAAAACCCCTCTGTATAGATGACATCTGTATTCTACTTAATACTCGTAACCTATGGGATTTTTATTTCTTTTCATACATGTGACTTGTGACTTGTGGTTTCAATTAGACATTATTAATTAAAGTGGTTTGATTAAAAAAATTAAACTGGTTTGCTTGGAAAGTTGTTGATGTGATAATTATTTGATTTGGTTTATGACTTTATATGTGGATTGGCTTTTGATAAATGATAATTAATAACTCGAATATGCTTATACTTGAAAAAATGAATCATCTTTTAGGCATTTTTATTTTTACATTTTTTCTTACTATTTATCATATTTTCCTATATTTAAATTAAAAAATAGAAGCATCATGTAGCTTACGCTACATGCTACGGAGGGTTGAACGCTATGCAACACACTACCGCTATTTAAAACACTGGCTTAGATGACGACGATAATGATGATTATCTTAAGCAATTTGTCTGTTCGTTCCATGATGCTCACATGCAGTCTATTGATTACTAAACCTCCCCTATGAAAGTGTTTTGTATGGAGAAACCACTACTCAATATTGGCCTGTCCACATCAATTAGCTGGTTCTGGGAAATTTATAAACTTGTTTATCAGTTATCGCTTCCTTGGAGACAACCATGTGTGGTTTTTGCTTCATTTGTTTCCCATGCCTAGTTTTGTGATATTTTCTTCTCTTTCATTTTTTCTTCTTGTGCGGACATATCGATATCAATTATTTCCTCTGTAGTTGATACCTTGTGTTTGTCATCTTCATTGACTGTTATGGTCTTGTAGCAATTTTTTTTTTTTTTTTTTTTGCAATATCACTTGTGTAATTGTTTGGAAGTGCAGGTATAATTTTTCGGATGAATGTAAGTACAGATGTCATTCGGTGAAGGTTACAAATGACGATGGAAGTCATCAGTAAACTGGGAAATGAAGCTCAAAATTCTTTAGTGTGGCTGCTTCAATAAAAGAATTGCGGTCTATGAAAGTTAATGTCCTTTTCTGGTTGCATAAGTCTCTATGTTCACAAATCATGAATTCCTTCGGTAGGATAAGCTGCCAAGCCTGCCAGTCCTCAATGTGTGTGTGATATTTTTATCTGTTGATAGGTGTCCACACCACTTGTGCACAGTTCTTTTTACATGCTGATGTGAGCAGGTGTTTGCTACTGCTGCCATCAATGCAATGAAAGTGGTATGCAGAGCGCTTACTGCATGTTAGCTAGATGGTGACGTTTGCTTATTGTTAGAACATGCTTAAATGTCGTCAATAATTCTTAAATACGTAAGATTCTCTTAAAATCAGTAAAGTGCATCGAGTTTCAGAAATGACTGGTGGCGGGGTAGGAAATATCATTAACCACTTGATACAAGTCTATCCTTGTATTTCTAAACAAAATTTACTTTTTGTTTTTTTCCAGCTTTTGGGGAATATTAGGATCCTGATATACAAAGGAGAAATAGCTGCACATGAAGTTGTTGGGTTTCTGAAATTGTGCTTGAGATTTATCGATTATAAGTAAACTTTTTGAGAATAAATTGTTTTCTTTACTCAATGTTGCAAGAAATGCCACAAGAAGAGAGATCCCTTTTGGATAAAGACAGAATACGCTTTTATGGTTGAAGTCGACCTAGTAATTCCTCGAGGACAAAAACACTTCCGAGAAGAATAAATTGTTTTCTTTTTCCTGTTCAAGAATTAAAGAAACACCATCAGAACAGAGATCCCTGCCACAAAAAAAAATTATGGTTGAAATTGATCTAATAATCCTTCTAATCCATGAAGTTAAAAAAAAGAAGAAGAGAGAGCTAGATATATGTTATGCTATTTTGTATCTTTATTCTCAGTCATGTCATTTGATTGGTCAACGTACCATCGACTTACAAATGTCTGCTTGTTCTGGACTTGGTTTTGAAGGAGGGCTGCATGCCAGACGTTGGAAGTCACGTTCTCTACACACCGTTACCCTGCCGAGTTCCTTTCCCTGGGTTTGAAGGTTTTCGGTTCTGTGTCTCCCAGTATGAAGAGAAAGATCGGCTGTTACTAAGAAACCTATGCTTTGTTATTGGGGCAAAGTTCACAGAGAAGCTGAGTAAAAAGGTGACCCATTTACTATGTAAGTTCACCAGTGGCCCGAAGTATGAGGCTGCTTGTAAATGGGGAATACAATCAGTAACTGCTGAGTGGATCAATGAATGTATCAAGCAGGTAGATATCCAATTTGGGGTTTCTTGAGTGTGTCCAGGCATGTGTGCATGTGCATGTGGGTGCATCAGTGGGTTGGTATACATGCAAGTGCATCTGGCCTTATTACATTCTCTATTCTTGAAATCAACTAGGACTTTATGTTACTTCCAGGACACAGTAGTTGCTTTGGATCCATTTCGACCAAAGCCAGTAACAGCTCAAGACAGAGAGGCAGGATTGTGCACCATGAGTCAGTATCCTACACAAGCAGCTCACATGGTATCTGGAGATGCTCCTTCTCTGTTGCTGAGTGAAACCCAAGGCTTAATGAAAATACCAACACAGACTAATGGTAATAGTCTACACTAGGGTTCATAACATTTGATTTATCTTGTGAATTTTCATAATCAACAACAGAATGGATGGCATGGACAGGGATTAAAAGTAATACTTTCAGAGAAGAGGAAAAACACTCACGTGTTTCAAGTAAAAGGGCAAGGCACTCAGAGGATGACAGTTACAGGCATTTACATACTGTGGAAGTATCAGTTGATGAAGGTGTTATAGCTGGCAAGACACTTTCCACCAATAACACCGTATCAGAAGATCGTGGGGAAGCTTCTCATGCTCTTCCTGATGTAGCTGCTGCTATTGAGGACCTGTTAGCACAATCAAATAAGGTACTGTACTTATTTTTTTGCTCTATTTGCTCGTTGTGCATTTTTATCGACTTGTTACTTTATGGTTTCTGATGACAGATTCAAGACATGATGTCACCAGAGAGGACTGGGTGTGATCGTAGTGTATCCTTATGTATTTAGCTGATCATGCATTTATGATGTCTACTGCAGGGCTTTTATAACAGTTTCATGGCCTTATAACAGCCACCCATTGGCCATCGCTACCTTTACAAACTGTTGTAATGGTTCTTAGAAGTTAGAACAGGTTTTCTCTCTTTTGCCTCTTCTATTTTAGTTTTTCTAGTGACAATTATGAAGTGGATGACCAGCCATACTCTCATAATTTACCTTTTAAGGAAACATAAAATGATTATTATATATAAAAATGTCCTCCTTTTAAAGGAAAATCTCCAATGCTGTTATAACAAGTTAAGCCTGTCATGACAACTGATATGACTGCTATCATATACGCAGTCTTTTTATGGTTATCCATCATATCTGGGTCACAAGCTAACAGTGGGAGGCTATTACAGTCAGAAAACATGAAGATGGGCTTCAATAAAACCAAGGTTTACTCCCATTGGTACATGTGTTGATAGATCCTTGACAGTAAAGGTACCGATTTTCTCCCCTGATCGCTCAATTCTTGGTCAAGATCATGCAGATTCTCGCTCCGACTTTGGTATTTCAAAGCATTGGTTAAACAGGTAGTCCTTCAATTAACTTTACAGAGTAGCATCTATACAATAACAGCTACACTGGGGATGAGTAGAAAAAATGTTCTTCTGTGGAAAGGAAATGATTAGAATGATCAGTTATTTCATGAACATTCATGCAAATAAAGTATTTTTCAAGCGTGTATCTCATGGTTTTCATTGAGGTTTGCAAAACCCACACACATGTACAAGGGATAACATCTAAACACCACTACATGCGCGTGGAAGCCAGGTGCAGTATCCATGATGTCAACCAGGTTAGTCTTACCTTGAAGATGTTTTTGCCCAAAGTTCAGGCTGTCCGCTCATCTGGTGGAACACGATGTTAGAAACAGGTGGATGGCTAAGAAAAACTTCAGCCTGTACAATTGCTTTATGAACTATGACGCACCTGATTCTTGGGCCAGTACATCTACAAAATGGGACACTTATGGATGAACTGGATCTTGTACTATTTTCCATGGCGGCACCTATATTGGCATGTACGTGCGCATGTGTGTAGCAAAGGTTGTTTCATTACTACAACTGTATGTACTAATTGTGCTTACAATTCTCTCCAGGACTGAGAAACAAGATAGCTGTAGCAAGCCTTCTGGTCATGACAGAAACCAAGGCACCTATGATGGTTTCAGTGAAACACAGTCGGACTCTCAGGTTTTCAATCGCAATCATCTGCAATTTCTCTATTGGTTGGTGATGGGCGTTCTGGTGCAGTGTTGATCACAGAGCTTTATTTTGTGAATGTAGGTTGTGGGTTATGAAGAGGATTTGTCAGGCAGGCAAATGATAATTGACAGAGTGCGAACGCGAAGCATGACGTAAATTGTTGGCAGAGAACTAAGATGGGTTTATAAATGATAAAATAGCTGCAGATGGTCCACAAGGTGAAACTTCGATATTTAGCTATGGCTTGCACCTAAGATAAACATCAAGGAGCACTGCAGAATGTTTATGTAAAAAACAGAAGGTTAGGAAAAATGACCAAGGGTCTATACTCACTGCTTATGTGTGTCTCACGATGATCCTGATCTGTGATCAGTTTTCATGGTGGGCCCACCTGATGAATGGCACAGATCTCATGCACGTTAGCATTTCTTCACCAACATGATTATGGTTGGTTGACATCGCATTGTCTTGACTCTCCTGTGTGAAGCTAACAAAAAGGAAAGCTAATCTTATTGTACTGTTGAGCATCTTCTGGTCCAGACAGGCTGCTAGCATTTCTTCACCAAAATGATATATATAAAGTTGGTTGACATTGCATTGCCTTGAGTCTCCTATGTGAAGCTAACATAAAGGAAAGCTTTCCTTATTTTACAGTTGAGCATCTTCTGGAGTTTGAAATCTATGAAGGAAGCAAACTGGGGTGCGAGCTTGGAGCAATTTACCATGTTCCTTCAACTGCTGTATTGGACTGTAAAACATTTATGGGAGCTTTTACCTGCTTCTGCACTGTAATCTTTTTGAAATAGTTGGAACATCAGTTTCTGGTGCACTCGATGCAGTCATTTTCATTTGAACTTCGAATTTTTGCACTTGTGCTCAGAAACTCTGGCCTCGAAGAATTGTGCCAACTGCCCCCAAGTGGGTAAAGGAGTAGGGTTGATGTTGGATGGGTGGTCAGCTGTAGATCTTTTGTGAAGCTAATGGGAATTCCTGTTGTGTATGATTGGTGTAACCTGTTTGAAGTATGATTGGTATGACATGATTTATAAAGCTGAATCAAATTGCCAGAACTATGTATTTATTTTAATTTAAGTCTATGGTGATGCTTACCATTTTTCTGCTTGTGCTATTGAAGTAGTAGAAAATTCTGTTATTCTACTACCAATAGTAGAGAAAGGGGTGCATGCATCAATCTGTTCACTTTCATAAAATTGTTCTTGGGTAGGACTAAAATTGGGGATTAATTGACAATCAGAATTGACCATTGCAGCAATCAATTGGAGGCCATCAAAGGACATTCCAAGTCTCATCTAGGTTCCTATTCAATACCAGTAGGCCAGTAGGAGGCCATGGAAGGTGACAGCTATAGTTCTTGTGGACCATGTTCTGAGTTTCTCTCAATCTTGTGTAATTTTGTTCAGAGCTTATCTTTTGAAACTTATTATTATTATTATTATTATTATTATTTGGAAGAGAAGGAACACCATATCTTGCCAAAAGTGAAAAAGCAGATATGAAAGGAACATGAGGAAGAGCGTATGCAAATTTCTGCATTAAGCCCAAACTCAACCTTTTTAAATAGTAATTAATAAAAATTCTGGAAAAACCACCCAAGCCTCCTGGGATTTTTAACCTTTCTACATGAGTTTTGTGCATGTGGCTAACTAGCTTTTTGGTCGGCTTGTCCCCAGGCCATGCTCATAGGTGCAGAGATGCCAGAAAAAAAAAAGTTTTCATACATGCATGTATGTTGGCTAAAGGATACTTTGGCATTTACATGAGAAGTTTGCTTGAATACATACTGACATTGCAATAAGATGCTTCAGGGCTCTGGCTGCTGGATTTGCGGATGTTCAATGACCCAAAAAACGTTTATGTGGTAGGGCTCCCCTTGGATAGGGGATTCCCGGAAAGACTCTCCAATTGAGTGTTTATTCAAAGGTTACAGTGACCGGCCATATTCACAGCAAAAGAATCCAAATAAGATTTCATTTGCTATTCATCCAGCATCAAAGTGAGAGACATCATATAATCAGTTCAGATAATTGGAGGATGAACCAGGTTCAAATGCTATGGTCTCCATGTATCTCACTGCAATAAGTCAGGGTTGTATTGCAGCAAACTTCACACACATGCACATAGAGACTTTGAAACTACAACAATTGCCTTTTTCATCATGGTTCACCAAATGGGTGGAGGGGCTAGATTTTTGGGCTTGGGCATATTCAAGGTGGCTTTGACCGTATGAGTGGCTCTCACACAAGTGGGTCGTGCTGGCACTCAGTACCAAAATTCACCTTTTCAATCTCTCAGGACAAAATGCCATGGCATCTGCTTTATAAAAAGAAGGCTGTGCTACCCAATAGACCTAAAAAACAACACTGCCACTAACCCCTTACAGAATCTCTCTCATCACAGCACACAGAAGCTCATAGCCAAGAATCATACAAAAATCAAATACTTTCATTTCAAATTTGGAACTAAACAATCACTCATTTGGACAGTTTTTTTTGAATCACAGAAATATCAATCTTCACAACTGACTGATTTCTTATGAACATTAATTTCCACAAACAAGGCAAAATCTAAAAGAGCGGATACTGAGCACAACTCACTACTAGTAGTGGCTTCCGTTGGAAGATAAAAGCATCCATCGGCAAACCATTCTCGCCTTTCCTGAGTTAGAAACATGATAAAAAAAGAAGAAGAAGAAGAAGCAAAAACACAATCAAACTGGAAACTTCTTGTTACCGACAAATCTCTACCCAACTTGCCTTATTTCATGCCACCAGCAATCCGCCCTCCCTTTACAAAACCTGCGCAATCCATCCCACATCCTATCTTTTGTTGGCCTGTATCATACATCAAAGAACATTTCTTTCTACATTTATTTACGTTCTTCATTCACCTCAACACTTGCTCCCCATTTCGGCTTAGTACCTTTTAAGCATACTTCTTATGCGAACAAAGCACCAGGTCTTCCACAGGGTCATGTATTTTCTCCAACCTGAGAAATACTTCCCAATCACTGCTCTATAGCTAGCCCTACTCTGCACCACCTTCCAGTACTCTGCAATTTTTGGCCTGCTACTGATGTATTCCTCTTCTAGATTCAAAAGGACTATCCGGGCCAGCACCGGAACAAGCATCGAGTCCGCCGCTGTGAACTCCTCACCAGCCAGATACGGTGTCTCATTCAGCTGCATCTCCACTTCATCGAGAAGCCGGGCTAGCTGTTGCTCACTCTGCTTCAAAACATCTAGGTCTTTAAGCTTGTCCTCTGTTTCATATGCGTCCCTAAGCTTTAGGTGGTATATGCTGGCTAGATCAGGCGCCTCGGCCATCCGAGCGATTACTACCCGCCTCACAAATTTGGAAACAAAGAGCCGGTACTTCTCTGGGACATGTGAGAGTGTGAATATCTTGGGGTTCCAACTTTGTATCTTTTGCATCCATTCCATAACTTCTCTCCTATCAACAGAAGCATTGTTTTCACCACTAGAAGCATCTGCGACTCTGTCAATATACCTGTAGGATTCTATTTCATTTGAGATCCTGTCCTCCATTAAATATTCTGGCAAAAAGACAAAAAGAACATCGATTGGATACATCATCAACTGGGTCCTATCATGGATGCCAATGGTTCAAAAACAACACATATCAGACAACCCTAGCCATCAGGCTCTTCATTCTTTTGCAGCTCCCTTGATGATGCCTACCAATGACCATTTATGTTTGTCCCTGCCTTTCAAAAAAACAATTGTTTGTCTGGTCACCCGATCAGTGTGGTTTTTGAACCATTTGCATCCACAGTAGGATCCACCGATGGATGGTCCCAATTATTACAACCCCCCTCCAAACAAACGTGCGGTGGCGAGAGGGTTCTACCATATTCTGGTTCTAAGTCAATATTGTATTATTTCCCTAAAGAAAAGGCTCGAGTTACGGATGAGACTCACTGGATTATCCCAATAGTCTCATAGATGATGTGAGCACCATTCTGAAAGACAGGCAGCTTTGCAGTGGGATTCTTACGGAAGAATGAGGTGTCCATGTTCTTCCCTGTGAGAGGATTCATATGATATGATGTATAATCAATGCCTCTCTCCTCCAATGCAATCCGCACCTTCTGGCTGTCAAGGGAATATGGGTGATGGTACAGCTGCATGGTTTTCTCAGCATCAGCTCCTTGGATTCTGTTGCTTACTTAAAAATAATCTGATAGCTTGCAAATATATTTTGCTACATGCAGCGAGATAAGCTTTCATCAACTGGAGAGGGGGACGAGCCTTGCACCTGTTTAATGCCAAATTAGTTAATTGCACATCATTTTCCATATGCTAAAACACCATTTGGATGAATAAAATATCAGATTCCAAACTCCAAAACTGAGAAACTACCACAAGACGGCCAATTTATCACTAACCTCACTATGCTAGGGCTGCAACTTGGCAACACGAGTTTGGGTCACGGTTTCACAGTCCTTGGGTTGGGTTATGGTTGGAAAAGTCCTATCAATTTGAAATTGTGTTGGGTTTGGGTTGAGAAAATCCAGGTCGGTTTGGGAATAATCACATGTATTTGGGACGGGTTGGGTTGGTTTAGCGACGTGTATAGAGGAGTTCAGGTTGGGTTTGGGTAGGGCACCACGGATTGAAATTTGGGCCGGGTCGGGTTGTGGGTTGGATTCTCTTGAGGTTGGGTTGGGCTCAGGTTGACCCTCGACCCTACCTAAACCACCTGAGTTGCACCTCTATACTATGCAGCAGTGTTCTATCCACAACCTAAGAGGGATCCAGCATTCCAAAATTCTTTTTTGGGTACTTGAGAATATCTTAGCATCCCCAGAAAAAAGTTGGTTCCAGGCTTAATACTCTCAGTGTAACATCTACAGCATTGTTATCTCAATTCTCCATGTCATTAAATCCCAAACAGTGGTCTAAGGCTACCTTGGTGAACTCAATGATATCTGGTAGAATTTCTCCTCTACCACTATTTCAAAGGTCTCCAAGATGCCTAAAAGGACTGGAGGCCACAACAGAAAGTAATTAGCATTGAGTTCTAACAGCATGGTATCATCATCATCTAATCCTCATCACAAAAAATTGGAGTTCGCTACGTAAATCCTATTCTGCCATTCCACTCTATCAAGGACCATATCCTCCATTAAACCATAGGTCATC
Organism: Magnolia sinica; assembly: GCF_029962835.1. Lineage (NCBI taxonomy): Eukaryota > Viridiplantae > Streptophyta > Magnoliopsida > Magnoliales > Magnoliaceae > Magnolia > Magnolia sinica. The sequence goes on along the minus strand of NC_080576.1, from coordinate 18,879,278 downwards.
AACCATTTTAGATCCTTCAACTTGAACAATTGAGTCTTTCTAACTGTTGCATGTGGCTGAACCTTCTAAGTCTACTTTCCCTCATCTTATTACCTATTGGTGCTACTCCTAAGTTCCCTCGAATGCTTTCGTTTCTGATTCTATCCTTCCTCACCTTTCCACTCATCCATCTTAACATTCTCATTTCAGCTATGCTCATCCTTGATTGGACCTAGGCTCTCATCTAAAATCGGGGGAAAGCTGTAAATATGAGAATTGTGACACACTCCAAGCTAGTTTCTTTTGCGTGAATACCATTGTTGTCAAAATCGTACAATTTGCGACATATGATGTGAGTTGAATCTTAAGCAAAACAATTTGAATGTCACCTTGAATCCCTTTTTCATATGAATCCTATGATTTACGATTCGCATTATACTTGTTCTATTCTATTTTAAGCTTCACTTGGCTTACATTTTTAATTTTTAAATTGGTGGGGTGGGGGCTTTATGAATCCTTTACAAAAGTTAAATTATTTTATTTTCCTTTTTTTAAGGTATTAAATGACATTACTCTCTTCAACATTAAATCATGGAGCTTTATATATATATATATATATATATTTGATAAGCAAGCTGGGCTTGAATTAACATCACGTTTCCTGAATATTTGTCATTAAAGACCCACATTTTTTGTCACCATATCAAAATTTATCTGCCCTTGCAATCCATTCCTTGAATCTTAGGACTAGACCCTTTGTGAGTATACTCTCTTATTGACCTGCTCATTGCCGTCATCTTAAGGCTGGTGAAAATGGAAGATCAAGGTGGAGGAACTACTTTCAGGCTGGCTGGTGCAACTCACCACCACTACCTCATCAAAACCTGGATCCAGTTATTTGGTGTCAACTTTACAAATCCCGTTTTACTAATCAATCCTACCTAAGGCCCTATGCTCGTAAGTGAACAAGCCTTCTCACCGCCTCAATTGTCTTCCTCAGATCCTCTTCTCAGGCACCTGAACCTTAATAAATGTTCCCTGCCTTACAAGACTTCTTTGCATATGCCCAGAGAATCCTAATCTACTCACCATCATTTTATCTCTTATTGAGGTTACCTCTACGGTTTTTTGGATGGCCACATTCTTAATTCTATCTTTCCTAGTCTTCCCAAACACCCATCTCAAAATCCTCATCTATTCAACAGTCAATATTTGTTCATGCCTGTTTTCCAATTGCCAATATCGAGCCCATAGATTAAAACTGGTCAAATAGCTATTTCATAAAAATTTCCCTGAAGTTCCGTGGGCATCTGTGGCTATCACACGATACAAGATGAACATCTCCACTTTTCCACCAAGCTCTAATTCTATTGGGAACATCCTCATCGATCTCCCATCCTTCTGAATAATAGAGCCAAGGTAACAAAACATGTCACTTTAAGCAATCTCTTGATCACCAATTTTAACAAAGCCTCGCCTCTATTAACTGTTCTTACTAAAGTTGCATGCCAAATGCTCTATCTTGGGTATGTTAATTTTTAAACTGTAAGACTCTAAAGCCTTCTTCTAGACCTTTAATTTAGCATTTACATCCTCTCTGGTCTTGCTGATCATCCACAAACAACATATGCCAAGGGACCACATCATAGGCATTAGCCCTTAGTTTATCTATTACAAGTTGAAAACATGGAATACATTAATCATCATCATCAAAGCCTTACCCCAATTAATTGGGTTCAGCTACATGAATCCTTTTCCACCATTCCGATCTATCAAGGGCCAATCTCATATTGTCTAGATTCATGATCAAAGTTATGGCAGAAGTTTGACACCTTCTGCCGACCTGATGCAACCCTCCTTTATTTGGGCTTGGGAACAGCAATGAGAGCACAAGAAATGGGATATACTATAAAGGAAAATTCTTTTTAAGGCCAAGAACACTGAGCATTAGAAGAGTTGCAAACATTGCTGGATACTAAAATAGCACAAGCAGAAACCAAGCACTTTAGAATGTATGACACAACAAAGGAAACCTGGAAGTGGTTCTCTACGAGGACACAATTGTGTTTGTCTTACACGTAAGACTACATTGAATGGAAAGGAGTCCCATGTTCCCAACAGAGGCCAGCAACAAAGGCATGTATTGTCGACTGCAATCACAAAGTGCCCAACAAATATGTAATTCATAAATAATTCCCTGAGTTGTGCACTGAACTGTACAAAACCAAGTATCAGACACAATTAAAGCCCTTTGTTGTGACTATCAATTTTATTCAAGAAGATAAAGTACAACAAAGATAATGGAAAATGTTCCCAATACAAAAATTCGGCCATCTCATTCCTTATACGGCTGATGTATTGGCTAAACCATCAGCTTCTCTATGCTCAAACTCCACAAGCAAAAAAAGGTTTATGCAAGATAGAAGATCTTAAATCTCATCAAGAAAAGAGAAAAATGAAAAGCCTCCCTGGTTCACAACATTGTTTGATGCCCATGTGATTATACTTGAATCCCCTTCAACTAAGTTTTTAGAGAGAGTGATTGGAGAAAATCCTCAATCTGTAACTAAGAGACAGCTTCTGTTTCATCAAAATCTTCTCAAAGGGAAAGCTGGAAAAAGACATTCTAACCATGCGTCAAGATCATGATTTCTAGTGAACCAAAAGTGTGCTCCTATGCTTGTAATGTTGTTTAAGTTGTAAATATAAAATCGATTCATGTTATACAGTTTTGCATACACTTTATATCAGAACAACCCGAATGAGCCTAACCCAACATACAGCATAACTAATTCCCATACCGTGTATTGGAGTGACACAAATTGCAAGCAACCCTATTCAGGAAAATTGATGCATTAAGGTTTTTTTTTTTTAAAAAAAAAAAAAACCTTAAAAGAGTTATGGGAAAAGCTCATGTGGCCCCAGAGCACACTGATGGTCTTAAAGCACCATGGTGCTTTTAGACATGTGGACAGTCTGATCATTGATTTCTGTCATCAATTAGGTTTGACCAACTTTTCACTCATATCGATTGGAGAAAGCTATCCCTCCGAACATCAGCCTCTATTTTTATGACCGAAAGTTCGCTAAACCACGGATTGATACTTATGATCATCTGATAGAAATGGTTCCTGGGAGACATGTTATCCAAAGTGGGCTCTATCAAATGGATTACTCATATTGATTCTTGGATCTGCTTTCATCCAAATCATCCATTTTTTGTACAGCTATGATTGGACGGAGAAGTTCCTCTGATCCGTATGAAAATTTGAACATGGCACATGAAAAGTAAGTCAAACCTAATGGATGGTCCAGATTGATGATTTGATCATAACACATCCAAAAGCACCGGGGTGATGGATTGCCCTAGGATCGTTACCACACCAGACCCTAGGACCACCGAAATTATCACTAATTCATTCTTTTGGCAACATGAAAACAGTAACAAATACGAACAGATACTTGAACATGACAAATGGTTCATTTTGGATTTCTGGCGATTGAGCTGACCTTTGGCCGCGCTATCATAGAAACGGCATTTTAGTTATTTTTTTTTTCTTAATTTCAGTTGTATGCCGTTTCACTTTAATTACTGTGTGGAGCCATAGAGTTAATGAGAGGTAATTGTTTAAATGTTCGTTTGATGAATTAGGTTTTCCAAGAAGGTGGAGGAATTGCAATGCCTTTCAAAGATAACAAACGACTACAACCACAACGGAAACCTAGATTTCGACCACAACGAAAACAACATTCGTTAATCTCGAAGATCGTAATTATAACTCGAATTACAGGGAATTCAGTGAAAAAGAAAGAGATGGAGAAACGGAAGTAAGGAGGAATGCGTTTCTCACTGGTTCTTGCAATCAAGATTTCTGTTGAAAGCGAAAAAAAGGATGTGAGAGAGAGAGAGATTACCAGAAAGATCGATCAAAGACGCGGATTGGATTCTCCTTACTAAGTCTTCTCCGTCTCTTCCTTTGCCTTTTACTTCTTTCTTTCTCTCTTTCGCGAGAGACCGATGACGTGTCTAATGACCGTTTTGAAAATTTACACTCTGACACAGATGGGAGAATGCGACAGAGGAGTTGTTTTTTAAATACTCTGGCAGGGTGTGATGGATGATGATTGTGCATGTGGAATTAAGTGACACCGTCCAAATAATGTAACTGAGTATAGATATATTACGTAATTTTATGGTAGTTGTATGATTTTAATCTATGATTTATAAGAATTCGTTTTTAAAATTTGAACCGTTGATATTTTGTTTCTTGACCGTCCGTTGGAAATGAAGTGATCAACAAGCTAACACATTCCATTATTTCAATATAAATACTGTCTTTTAAACCATCTCAACTGAGGTCCACTGTCTGGACGGTTTATTTGAGTAACAAGGGTATTACACGTAAACTTTCTGAGTGCATGTGTATCATCTACCATAGTATGCCAGAGTATCAAAGTTTTCTCTCCGTGCGAACTGGTGGTCACAAAGAACACATGAGCCCGATCTGGTTTGTCGCGATGGATCAGGAAGAGAAGTTCATGGTCCTATACCTTATACTTGGAAGGTTGAAATATAGATCTAATACGTTCATATAGTTCTAAGTTCTTTTAAACAATTACTATTGAATAATTAAATGAAATGGAACATCGTAACCATCACCTCTTATGTTGAAACCATTAGCATTTGAGATGCTTAATTAAAGAACTCCTGGACAGGAAATTTTACTCAATTTTATTGTCTATGTTGGTTCATTTATGGAATCTTTGGCTAGATGGACGGTCTGTATCTACTGCACTACTATATGAGAGCACATCCTCTGACAGGGTAGCTCTTTCTATCAAACGCGACGAATGCAAGAATCCTCAAAAGACACTTTGGGGAGACCGGAAAGGGCAAATTTCATAAGGATATAAAGCACAAGAGAAAAGTTCTGATACTCTGTCAGAGTGTCATGCTTGATACTCACGCACTTAGAAATCACGCAGGTGGAGCATCTTTAACTTGAATAATCTAACTGGTCGATCGTGATACGGTAGAAAAGAAATTCATGGGTCAGGGTTCGGTCAATTTGAATTTTGGACGGTCCATGTTTACTCAAATTTGGTTAGATGTACACGCTGTGTATATTTCGTAAGTGCTTGCATATCAAATCACGCCTTTCTTGGAATCGCATGAAAGTATAAAATTCAAGCTTTGTCCATCTACACGCAACGCAAGCAAGACGCTAGCATTGCATGTGAGTAAAGATCTGAGCTTTCCTCTTAAGTGGGCCACACTGTTTGGCTCGTTTCCTAAAAATGAGGCGCTTTTACTCCCACAGAAAATCGAAGCATCTAAGGTAATGCCGTTACTTATTTTCGATCCGATCAAAATGGACGTGTGATTGAAGTGAGCCCTAACGTGATGCGGTTGAATCGATCCTCTGCTTCTCACAAACAAAGGAATTTATTTGCTGCAATGTGATTGGACCACATGCAAAGTAATTGGGCCTCATTATCATATACTGTATTTAATGCAATGGTAGTGATGATAACAATTCAGGAAAACAGTTTTTTTTTTTCTATTTGCGGCTAGGCGATGATCCAGATTTAGCGTATTTATATAATCAACCCTGGCAATCCGATGCATTATTAATGGGTTCTGGAACTAGAGCTAAAAAAATAGAAACACGTAATTCTTAACTCACCCCGATGTTTATGTGAAATCTACCTCAACCATAAGATGGGTCGCCCATGATAGGAATAGGGCAAAAAAAATAAGCCCACGATGATTCAGGTGGGATGCACCAATGGAAGCAGTGTATAAGGCAATGGGGTTACTGGAGGTTTTTTTTTTTTTTTTTTAGCCCAACTGAATCATATATGTAATAAATTTTGAAACCTGTTACAGGAAAAGTGGTCCAACTCTGCTTAGGCAGCTCGGTAGGATGAGCATAACATCGGCCTCCAACCCTGGAGTGATATTCATGAAAGTTATTTTATTCGGAGCCGACACGTGGAGCTCGATACAAATTGAATGTATAACTGATTAGACCGAGCAAGGAGCTGCGTTAAGTTGTTATCTGCTCTGACTTCTGCCCAGACCAGGTCATCGTCAACAGGTCGCCAAGCTCGATTTATTTTAGGCCCGTTTTGGATGACCTAGGCTCAGTTTGGACATTCCTTGGTAGACCAGAAGGGCTCGACTCGAATAAATTACGACATGTTAACGGGGCTGAACCCATTCCAGTAACGCACGATGGGAACAACTACCTCGCCCACGATCACGAAGTAATTGACGACATCATCACTTTCGCACACCTTGCCTAGTGTCTAGGATCGTGTCGAAGATGACGGAACCACGACGCATTACTCACACTATAAATACAGGATCACTCAACTGAGGAAGGTATGCAAAATCTCTCACCCAAAACCCCATCCACACAACTTAAATCCAGATTCTAGGCTTGACTTTGGCATCAGAGAGTCCCTTGCTCTAACCAGGGTGTCCATTGTCGTTCATCTGTGCCGGTGCTCGGATCTAGGATCTCGGTGAGGGTGAACCAGATTTTTTCATCAACATTTTGGCGTCGTCTGTAGGAAAGAACATGAAAACCATTCCTCCTTTACCAGAGATGGAAAACGGTGAAAGGGAAAAAGAGAGCGCTCGCTCCGACAACTGCTGCCAATCCCGAGTCAGTAAGGCAGCGAGATTCATCTCCTCAGCAGCAAGCTGAGTCGATACCTATGGGACTAGCACAACGGTCTCAGAACCGAGGGGGTCGATACCATTCATTGCAAAATCAGGTCAAGATGTTAGGCAATGAGTTCTACCAAATAAGGTAACAAATGTCGAGGCAACACCCTCCCCCGGATGAGGAGGTGATCGCCCTAGTAGCTGCGGAAAATTCTGTCCCCGCTGGTTCTTGAGGAGGAACATCTCATGGCGTGTCAACCTGAGCACCGACTCATGCTCGGGGCATGTCAGCCCGAGCTCCAACTCATGTCTCTGGAACCTTAGTGTTAGCTACTATCGACCTCATGCATGAAATTGCAAAAAAGAAGACGCGGGAAAGAGCCAGAGGATGACCAAGGGCCTGAAATCATCACAGAGAATAGAGATCCGTGGGAAACCCAGCTTGACAAGCTGCAGGACCAGATCGGTGTCATGCACCAAGCTTATCAAACACAAGCTCCGGCCATGATCGATGCGATGATGGAGGAGATAGAGCCTCCATTTACCAGTGAAATCATGAGTTCGGCCTTGCCCTCAAGGTTCCTGTTGCCCCCCATCACTCCGTATTCAGGTTTTGGAGATCCGACTGAGCATATGGAATCCTACAGGTCTAGGATGGAACTCTAGTCAGCATTCAAATCTATCATGTGACGAGCCTTCTCCCTAACCCTCACGGGGGCTGTGCAGAGTTGGTATAGGCAACTGAAACCGAGATTAATCGGCTCATTCGCCGAACTCAGTAGAGCATTCTTGACACAGTTCATTGTTGGAAAGAATGGTGGAAGCCGTCCACCCATTTGCTCACTATCAAGCAGAGGGAAGGCGAGTCTCTAAAAGACTATATCATGCGGTTCAACAAGGAGGCCATATAGATCGACGACTACTCAAACAAGATTGCTCTAGCTGCCATGATAGCAGGCATCAGAGAAGGAAAATTCCTCTTCTCCATCGGGAAGAATCCACCCACTACCTTGGGAGAGCTCATGAGTCAGGCTCAGAAGTATTCCAATGCTGAAGACCCCTTCAGCTCTAGGAAGACTACGCGGAGCACCGAAAGCTTGACAAGGGATAGGAAACGAAAAGAAGAGGCGGTGCCCTGGACGACTCACAACAGGGAGAGTCATAGATGAGGAGGAAATTGGCACTTATAGCTTTGATTCGCCGCCTACAATCATAACATACAGTTATTGCTGAAGTCGGAACGCCGTCTTATCAAGCACCATTTCATACGTGGCGGCACCCCATTAGCCCAGTCGACACGTCCCTCCGAGTCGAGTATTAGCTCCAACGAATGACACTCAATGCAGCATGTGAAGAGTCGTCCCCTCGCCTACTGCTTTCCACGTGGTGACATTCCATTCACCCTGACGATACAAATTCTTGGGCTTTGCCACGTTCTTTCTATCCACAAGACTGCAGTCGAAAGGTTACAGCCGCAGTGTATTGCCTCGATGGTACCAAAACATAATTACAAAATCCATTTCGATCTTCCTATACACGCCATCATGAGAAGCTGACGCAGGGATGAACGTGATGAGGATAACTACTCCGAATCCACAGAACTTCTCTGGACTCCTCACAGAGACCTCTCGAATCCACAAGGAAAGAAGGCAGAAAATAGAAATAAATTCTAATAAATTCGAAATTGATTAATTGATGAATAAAAATGAGTTCACAACCCTTTAAATAGGGGTACCAAGCAATGAGAAAGAAATCAGAATCAAACTACAACTCAAACTCCTAGAATCCGTGACTTACTATAAATAATAAACTTACTAATTATAGATGGTCGTGATGTCTACTAGTGCACAAGGTTTTCGGCCAAAAATAGTAAGTGTCCTATTTGGCTTCACCAAACCGTTCTCCTAATTATTCTAAGCTCTTTTCAAGTTGGGCACAACTCCTAAAGCTCGACGGATGAAGAGTTATAATCAAACTAAAACTTACTATTTATAGTAAAAACGAAATTAAAACAGGGAAACGACCGTCGATCCAGGGGTTTTTCGTAATTTCGGGTTGCGCAGCTCGATGTAGCGGGTTGGTTGGCTAAAGTAGCTCGTTCTACCCCAAAATCATATATTTTATGTCAGATAACTCATTCCGGATTGCGAGATACGCTCGATCTAAGGTCTGACGGTCCGGATCACTTCTGTCATCGACCGGGCCTTTTCTGATCCATCTTGGCCATGAAACTGTCCGCGACCCGCTCTACATCAGAAGCACGACGGACGAACTACCTGAGCAGTTACTCCCTGAGTTCGCGCTGCAAACTCAAGGAGTAGGGGGCTTCTGTTATGGGAAAAGTGGTCTGACTCTACTTAGACAGCTCGGTAGGATGAGCATAACATCGGTCTCCAACCCTGGAGTGATATTCATGAAAGTTATTGTATTCGGAGCCGACACGTAGAGCTAGATACAAACTGAATGTATAACTGATCAGACCGAGCAAGGAGCTGCGCCAAGTTGTGATCTGCTCTGACTTTTACCCGGACCAGGTCATCGTCAACAGGTCACCAAGCTTGATTTATTTTAGGCCCGTTTCGGATGACTTAGGCTAGGTTCGGACATTCCTTAGTCGACCAGAAGGGCTTGACTCGAATAAATGACGACCTGTTAACAGGGCTAAACCCATTCCAATAACGCACGATGGGAACAACTACCTCGCCCACGATCACGAAGTTCCAGGCTTGACTTTGGCATCAGAGAGTCCCCTTCTCTAGCAAGGGTCTCCATTGTCGTTCATTTGTGCAAGTGCTCGGATCTAAGAGCTCGGTGAGGGTGAACCAGATTTTTGCATCAACAGAACCCAAGCCTATACTTTAGTGTATCATCTAATCATGTGAATGAGTTTCATATAATCATCACAATATACTATGTAAAAAAATATAAGGGTGGATGTTTATTCCAACCTTTTCCTTGGCTTGGCCACTTACATAATAGCTGAGCCTGAATTTTTTAATGTGAACTTAAATTAGGATCATACATTTAATGGTCAAGGTAAACATCTAGTGCATATTATAGTGGGTTACGTACAAATTAAAAAGATAGAGTCCCTTTCCTAACCGTTGTTTTTGTGTGGTCCACTACAGAATGAGTTGATTTTTGATCCCTGCACCTAACATGGGATGAGTCACCTAGTGGCTAGGTAGATTTCACGTAAATATTACGGTGGGGCCCACCAGCTAGCATCCTGCTCGTTGGCAGGATACCACCTCTCTCTATATATATCCAGATGCAGTCGTCCATTTCTTTTGTATGACATGGCCTGCACGAGGAGATAAACAATGGGAGAGGATTAGGTGCGGCGCTTACCATGGGACCCACCTTATTGTATGTATTTTATATCCACATCTTACATTCTAAGTGACATATATATATATATATATATATATATATATATATATAGAGATATATATATATATATATATATATATATATATATATATATAATGTCATTTTAAGGGCAAGAGTAAGTGCCCACCTTGTTGTATGTATTTTAAACCATGAGTTCGTATGAACCTGGATGAAGGGATAAATAAAATATTAGCTAGATACATAACTTTTATGGCTTATTAAAGGTCAATCACCAATGTTTCCTACGGTATGGTGTAGAATTGGATCTACTCCAATTTTGAGCTCATATGGATAGTGTGGATATAGAATACATACATTAAGTTGGCCCCCAAGGTAAGGGCCACACCTAATCTGCATCGCAACTGTTGATCTTGTGGGACAATGTTTGGCCAAAACTCACAGTGATTAAGATTTTATCTCGGATGGCCTATAGGATGGCCTGTGAGAGTATGTCATGCAGAACGCGACAAGAAGCTAGGTGAGCCCACCATAATGTTCATAAGAAATTCAAACCGTGTGTTCATCATGTTAGGACATGAAGCCAAAAATGAGGCAAGCCTAAAATTCAGGTGGGCCACATGGCAAAAAATAGTGAGGATTGAATGTCCATCGTTGATTACCCGAATTATGAACATGATACTGTTTTAATGGGCTATTTTAATCGTGTTTGTGATGCAAGGAGAATTGATGAGCCTAGATTGAAAAGGATGCTAAAGGTATGGATTTGACACTCTGGCATCACCAAGGCAGTGGACGGGACTCCATGGGACCAAGATTGAGGATTTACACACCAGAGATCAGAGAAATTCCAGCCACTCACTTCAAACGGGCCTGAAAAATGTCTAGAATGCAAGATCACAATGTTCCCACCATCTGATCGACTCGAAACTTCATACATGGACTGAGGACCATAGATCAACCATACACATAAAATTTCAGCCATTGGATACTTGTAGAAGTGGCCCAACGGACAGATTATCCCATAAAACTTTGATTTGGGGCCCACCTGATATTTGGATACACTTCAATTTTGGTTTCAACCCCTTAAATGAGGTAGCAAAACAGATGGACGGAGCGAATTTCTCTCGAACATCACTATGGGGCCCACGTGTATATTGCATGTACACAGGGTACATGTGCACGAGAGGTACACCGGACTGGGAGTCCGGTCAAAACTCGGTTTAACCGAGTCTCTTCTTCAAAATAGGAAACTGTGTTTCCTATGGCGTGAAATAGAGCCGCGGTTGGATTCTTGTGGGCCACCACCATGCATCGACGGTCTGATCCGGACCATCCATTGGAATCCCACCAATCCTTTTATCACCAACGAGGTGACACAATTCCAGGAAATAGCAATGATGGGTTTCTAACCTTTCAAACAGAGATCAGATGGACGTAAGATCAAGTAGGTGGGCCATATCAAAATCACTCCAAAACCATTTATTCCCACCCGAAATCTCGCCAAGAAGCTAATGGATGGAGTGGATTTTCTCACCGACGCTGAACAGGGGCCCACCAATCATCACAGCGTAACTTTTCTGCACAGGCCGTGCGTCCGTGAAAACCGGACGCAATTTGACGTTATGGCCCACCAGAATGGCCCATTTGACCAATCTGGACGGTCCAAAAGTGTAAAAAGGAGGTCCTGACCCCAACCAGCCAGTTTCGAAAGATTTAGACAGTCAGCAGATCAAATTCAGACCAAACGCAGATGCTTTTGTGTTTTTCTTTTTCGCTGCGCTGAACAGAGATATGTAAGTCCTTATTGCGAGAGGTCTTATGCACAGACGCACCGACTCCACTACATCATTCTCCACTGCCTCCGTCAGCCTTCAAAAGGGAGAGAGAAAGAGAGACAGAAAAATCTCAGCTTGGGGGCTTGAATGTGGATACAAGAGAAGAGATAGAGTTGGAGAAGATTTTTTAGTTGTATTTGCTATTTTTTTTTCTTTATGCTTTAATTTGAGGATAGCCTAATCATGGTAGGCTAAACCTCTTAGCTAGGGCTAAGAGGTGAAGCTTGTGGTGTGATGGGAACGATTCTATGGTTTTGATTCATGTTAGACTTAAATTGATGTTGATTTAGTTTGATTAATAGTAATGCTCCCAGTTTTTAATGGTTTGTTGTGACTGAAATTACAATAGATCTGCGATAGCTTTGAGCATGTTCTTAGTATTATAGGGTTTATGAATTTGGGAACCCTATTGTTCACCATCGTCTCCTAGGCATGGTTGGATGACGGAACTCTTCCCTACTTCATAACTCTCAGATTGGATGTGGATTGGTTAATTCTGTTGTTTGCTTTGTCTCATGGGCATGGTTTTGTGATGGAATCCATTCTAATTTACACCCATCTGATCTCTTTAAAACTAGATTAAATAAAGTTAAGAATTGATTTTCGTGTTATATCTTCCAATTTGGATGAAGATGGGACTCGAAGTCCATTGAGTTCATGAATCGATTGTAGATCTCCCCGATCTCTACAAGTAGATCCTCCGAATCCCTAGTTTCCTACCTCTGAATTCTTTAAGTTTTAAATAATTATTTCATTATTATTCCTCAAATTACGTTGATTTAGATTTCATCTTAGTCTAGTTTTAGTTCTACTTAGTTTCAGATTAATGCAGGTATCAGGTCCTTGGGATTCGACCTCGGTCTCACCGAGTTTATCACTACATCACAACCCTATACTTGGGGAGTGAACAGTTATGGCAAAAAATAGTGAGGATTGAATGTCCATCGTTGAAACATCGTAAGCCACAAGTTTTAGATCAGGCGATTATTTTAATCTTTTCAGTTCATCCCTTCTTAATGGTAGTAGTGAGATATAAATATCACAGTGGACCTAGGAAAGTTTCAACTCTAATCAGTATAGATTGTGTGTAAACATCAAGGTGGACCTAGGCAAGGTTAAATGGTAGGGCATTCCTCTTGCTACTTTTTCCTGTGATATGGCCCACTTCAATTTTGAATTTGACTTATTTTTAGCCTGATGTCCTAACATGAGGATGCAAAATGGATGAAAGAGGTGGATTTCTCACAAACATCAGAGCACACCTAACCTTGCAGGACGAAATTTGAAAGTTGCAGGAAGATGACAAGGATATTAAATCCAGAATTCGCCGTGTCTCAGGAATAACTCTTTCCACCCTTCCAATTTCCTTCTTCTTACTGATTTGCATTTTCTTTCTCGGGCCCTGGTCCTCTGTGGGAGGGATAATGTTATTAAACTCAACTTTGATTGTAGTAGCATGGGCAATCTAGGACCGGCTGGCTATAGAGCTTTCACATGTGAGTTGGGCCATGTCTCCTGATGTTTTGCAAAACCTCCTTTCCCAACGAGCTAAAGATCATGTTTCAGAGAGAAAATGAAGTGCGTAAAAGATTGAGTTATTTCAGTAAATACATTCAACCAACCCCAATACTTTTACCAATTAACATCCTAGAAGATTTCACAATACCTTTATCTGGCGCTGCTATCGACATAACAACCGGTACACTGCAATTGATCTAATTGTCCCTTGAGCACTGCTGCCTCTTTCTTTTGAGGTCGATTAGATTAGATTCTTCCCTTCCTTTTTTAGATTTGAGTCATCAGACTTATCCACCAAGGGATTTGTGAAATTTCAGTTTGTGAGTAACCATCGGGTAGTATAGGCATTTGTAACTGCTATCATAAGAGATAAGACTTTATGAATCTGCTGCTTGTTCATACCATCTAATGGCCAAGGAATAGGTGATCAAAAGACCTGATTTCGATAAAAGAGCACCATCGCTCTTGCTAATAGTGGCCCGACTAGGCATAGTTGTTATGAAGTCACTTTCACTTTAGTTAGGGCTATCGAGTCAGGGGCCTGGGCCCTAAAGGGGGCCTTTAAAAAGTGCAACGGCTTTGAAGCTAGCCATTGCTTCCAGCCATCCCTTCTATTAGTGGTATCCGAAAGATGGAAGGAGGGGATAGTGCTTCATAATTTTTGGTACCTATCTTTACCCCGGGTGATAGAGAATAGACCGAAGTCTTCACTTTTCAAATAATAATCAATAGGAACTAGGAAAGAATCTTTTCGAAGGATTCCACCAATCAATCTCTCTTCAAAACTTTATGCTCATGCTTCGCAGCGGAACTCCTCAACATCTGCAGAAATCTGTAGACATTTACTATGAGTCGCTTCCCCTTGAGCTAAACCCGGGCTATCCTGCAACGAACCAAGTGGGACGGTCTCCCTTCCTTCTATTCCGTGGGGTCTGTCCTGCTCCCCATCGTGAGGAGTGAGGGGCTACATTGATGTAGGGTTGGTGCCACTTGTCATTTCATTTTCCAATTGTGTCTGGGTCAGGTCTGGTTGTTATCAGCAGGTGTTGTTTTGATTGATTAATCATTTCATAAGGCGTGAAGGTAAGTAAATGTCATGTTCCTATTATGGATAGGGACCTGAAGCTATGCTATTTGCTTTCTATATTATCAACATACTTCCTACTTTGGTTCCATATAGGTTTCGAAAAGGGAAACGATATTCGATTCTGAATACTGCTCCTTTTTTACTAGGTCATAATTGAGTCATTCAAGATTAAATTTATACTTGTTTGCTTTCAAAGGTCAGGGGCAGAAGTGCCTGAAGTAGGGATTGAAGACGGGGACAGAAGTCTACTTGACCATAGGGAGAGTCGTAGATTGGATAACGAGATCGTACCACTTGTCTGGTGCAAATGGAGGTCTCTCTCACTCTTGTATCTCGCGGCTTGCTGGTAGACAGTAGCTTGTTTCTTACTTTTGTAAGAGATAAGACTGTAACCTAAGAAGACACAGAATCCTGATGTATACTTTCGATCATCTGAACATCCGGTTGCTATTCGCTTCTATCCTTTGGCAATCAAGGGAGTAAGCCCCCGTCCCGTCGATTAGGTTTGAGTGAATGAGCAACTGCCTTTATTTAATAGGGTAGGGGATAGGATATTTACTAATCTTGTCACGCCCCAAACTCGGAAACCGGGCTCACAAAATTTTCGATCACCGAATCCGGCGCCGACAGCCTCCGTAGAATAAAAAACAGTACAAAGAGATTGGACTCTCAGATGAGACTAAGCAGCTACCGTTCTGATGCACCCCTGACCTATCTTGATTAAGAGCTGCTCTTTGGTGGATACTGGCACAAGGTCTCTTAGAGTGATATGCTCTTCCTTCGGTCCCTCTTGTACCGTGGGCGGAAGTCAAAGTCAACCGAGCGAAACAAACCGTAATGACATAATCAAAAGATGGAAACTGAGTTTTGCAAATTATCCCCAAAACTGGAATCAGTCCATGTTACAGCCCATATCTTCGTTGCCGATGACTCAGTTACGTGTTATATGCCACTGTTGTGGTGCCGATAGATTAACTACTTCAGCGCCGTTATCGGACATTGCAGGATGAGCATCTATTTCTCATATATCGCTCCACACCGAGACTCTGACTTTTCATAAAAGTACCTCTTGAAGTGCTTTTTCTTGATCTTGACACTCATCTGTTTTATTTGAAGCAGTTCTGTGTTCATGTTGGCAATCAATTCTGCAAGTTCATCTTCTATCCCATCCAATTCTTGTATCCCCTTATTCCATTGTTGAAACAGGGCCTCGTCATGCGTCCCTTACATGGCCTTACTTTTATAAAGGCACAAAAGTTAGATAATGCATCTCTACTGATGAACCATTTCAATAGTATGGAAACAATAAGGCTGTTATGTTGATTACTAAACTTGTTGAAGAGATGAAATATAACGAAGGTATATCTTTTTTTATCAGAGGTTGAATCAATCATTAGAAGAAGAATTAGGCTAAAAATTAGGATACATTATGGGAAAATGAAACTTCCATGGAAGACATGAAAGACAGTAGTCTTTTGGAGCCGACTCTAATTAATGAACTAACTTTTGAGGTTGGAATAGGGAAAAAGTGAATCTAGATGTCATCTTCATCAAAACGGTCAATCGCATACTGGAAATTATGATAAAGGATTACTTTATTAATCCCCCAGAGATATCTTTTGAAATATTTTTCAAATACAAAAGTTCAGTATCTTCCCACGAATTAGTGAATTAGGCAATGTGTTTTTGTGCAAAATAACTAATAGTGGGTCAATCTTCATAAATTTCATTGTCTCGGCCTTTCACCAAAAGGTGGAAGGAGGGGATAGGCTATGCTCCATAATTTTTGGTACCTATCTTTACCCCAGATGATATAGAATAGATCAAAGTCTTCACTTTTCAAATATCTTCGTTCCCTTGTCTCTTATCCTTTATATGGACTTTGATATTGAAAATGCTTTTCCAGCGCCCTCTTCATTGAAGGCAAGCCTTCCGGGCCTAGGTCGAGTCAGGGTCAGCACAGGTCAAGCACGTTTGAGAGTTAGGGCCGTGGTTACTCGAGGCTTTAGCTGCGGGATGAGAAGCGAAGTGGGAGAAGGCAATGCAGGAGGAGATATCTACTAAAAGGTCGCCCGCTCACTTCCACAAGCAGGTAGCCGTTGCTTGCTGGCTTCAAAACCTATTAGGGTCTTCTGTGTCCAGGCAGGGAAAGGGGGGGCGAGTGGGCAACCGCTGAA
This sequence comes from Magnolia sinica, assembly GCF_029962835.1. NCBI lineage: Eukaryota > Viridiplantae > Streptophyta > Magnoliopsida > Magnoliales > Magnoliaceae > Magnolia > Magnolia sinica. Next base: position 18,862,652 of record NC_080576.1, on the reverse strand, counting down.
ATACAACATGGTCCAGCCAGTGCAGTGCCACATTTTTGTGCTCTTTAAGGAAACTAATCAACTTTCTTAATATTGTGACTCTTCCATGCTGTGTCTCAGGAACCTCTTCAATACGATTCGAATTGCTAGCTCCCGTTCATAGTTTTATTACAGATGATACACGGGGAATCTTTTTATGGCGATTCTTCCTTCTAATGATCGGCAAATCTATGATTGCGGAGCTCACGACTCTTTTAGAAAGAAGAATGACAAACTTTTACACGAATAATTTCTGGCCTTGCACTGACCATCCAATGGACCATGGACTAAACGGCCACTACCTGCTACAGCTGCTGGATCGACAGAATTTTTCTTAAACAACTGGCTAGAGAAAAAGGATGAATTTATGGAACGAAAAGACAATAGAAGAATTGAATCCTCCTTTAATACCAACCCTCTAAAGCCTTTGACTTTAATAGATGGTCATAATTGTTTTGAAGCAAGCAAGCAACAGTTTTGAAGCTTATTAGTAAGAGGGAGGGGCCCTTGAGGAGCCGCTACTAGCTCAAGAAATTGATGAAGTTCTCTCGAGCAGTACTAGGAAATTCCTGCCTGTGTTTGGTAACACTATACGAGGCGACGTTGTCATGCCCGAAGTAAGTCCTGCTCCCTCGATAGAATCCGTCCAGGCATCGTCTTTAAGGAGCCAGCTTAATGTTCATTTATTTTTTCAAAATCATTTTAAGATTTCTTTTTTTTTTTTTTTAAATTTTTTGTTTTTCCCATGCGCACACACACCCCCACACACTCACGCTGCAGTGGGATTTCACCACCTGTGGATACTTGAACCCTTGATTGGGTGTTGAAACTCCTGAGAGTCTACCACTGGAGCTGTCACGCCCCAAAATCCGAGTACGGAGTGTGCACCCTCAGACTCGAGTTTTGATTCATAACTTATACACAAAGCATACTAACTTAATTCTTTAATCAGCTTAATCGCATGTAATATTTACATTCAATATAAAGTCCACCATAATCTCAATTACACATACATAATACATAACACCAATCAACTAAGCATCTATAAATCTTGATAACCCTTAAAATAAAATAAACCTTAAAATATACCATTATACTATAATGATATTTATTCCATGCTAATATTGATCCAAAGAAGTAAAGCTAAATAATTCCTTAAAGTCTCAAAATAAATACCAGTATGCATTATTCGTTAATTAAGCTGTGCTAACAAAATAAAACATATAATAAAAAATTTTCTAATGCAGCCACTTCATCCTCAGATAAGTATAGCCATGTTTCAGTTGGGTTGTGTTCAGGTACAGCAGATCCTTCCGGTTCTTACGCCATGTCATTTGCTAATAGCTCCTCTCTATGGTTTTTCCGTCAATAAAAATGTAAGCTGGCCAGGCTTAGTAATATAACCCAGCATGGTTTATAATCATAGCAATTAAAATAATGCAAAAATACATGTACAAAGATATGAATGTAAAATAAGGTATGAATGCATTAGATGGGGTGATCGTTCATCTGCTTGGGTTAGAGGTCGTCAACCCGCATCCACCTGTTGGGTAGGCTTCCACCTTTCGGTAGGCTTGGGTATAGCCCGCATATGGTAACGCTCTACCAGGATCAACATTTCTTCCAATGAGGGCCCCTATGATCGACCATGCATTATACAATGCAATAAATGAAGGATGACATATAAATGCATATTTTTCATATTTGGCATAGTTGTCTCGATTAAAATATTCACATATAAATTTATCGTATAATTATCATATCAAAATATTCAAACTAGTAAATCAATCAAACAATCACAATAATTTATTTTAATTTTAATGAATTATGAGACAAGTTGGGTTACTCACCTGAGTCTGGTAGTATTGACTCTGCAATGTAATTAGGTTGATTTGAATATCGGGGTCCTATTAATTATATCAATGGTATTATTATTCATTTATTTATATTATATGGTGGGACCCACCTTTGATTAACATCCTAGGTGGCCAGATCCAAAATAATTAAATAATTCAAATTTCTATTCTATTTTTTTCTCATTTATAAGATTTTAAAATTGAATAATAATTACTTGATCGGGGTGGTCTATCGGATGGTCAAATCATTCAGATTCTTGAGATCTTGTCATGTTTTACCTCTATGCATTTGAGGAGTGGTGTGGATCTAACCACACATTTACCAATGGCCCCTCTTGATCTTCTACGCCAAGTGATAGCAACACTTGCGCAAAATATCTAAGATTCCTTTATCAAACACTTCTAGGTCTAACTAATGTGGCCCATCTGATAGTTAGATTGATCTGAATATTAGGGCCCTTGTATATTTTGGCCTTAGGGATCATATGATCCGTACAGACCAAATCTAATTTGATCAGATGCACACCAACTACAATTACATAATTTTAAGTTCACCTCACCTTTAAAGTGCCTCCACCCATAATCCAATACAATGAACGTATGACCAATCCACACCGTTCATTGCATTCACTAAATCAAATTATATAAGATATATAAAAATACTAGAATGAGGACGATATACATACCCGATGTAAGCACTCCAAAGTTTTCTTTCTCCCTTTCTCTGTTGTCACAGATAGCCTTTTTGTTAATATTTAAGTTCGACTAGAACTCTTTTTATCTTGAGAGATGCGGGGGGGTTTAGAGGTATATTTAAACTAAACGAGTTAAAGATTTAGATAGGATAGGAGATAAGATAGATTTAAAATAAATAAATAATAATAAAGATAAGATAAAATATATATATATTTATTAATATTATTAAATTATTCACGGCCCTTACAGGAGCAAGAGTAAAGATTCGAATCATTTTAAGATTAAAGCCTAAAACTTAGGCCCATTTGTTAAATCTAAAGTCTAAAGACCGAATCTGGAATCTGAAGCTTGAATGTGAAATCTAAAGCCTGGATCTGAAGTCTGAAGTCTGAAAATTAAAGTATTGAATTTGAAACAACCCATGTGTTAACAAACATCTTAAATGTCTTAAATATGTTAATTTGACACATTTGCCCTTAACTCCTATGTGAAAATGTTTTAAGTTATAAAGAAATTATTTTTTATTAAATGAAAATAAAATTATTCTATTTAATTCAAATAAACTAAAATACTTAATAGAAAACTAAAATATAGTGGGAAGATTGTCACGTTGTGACTATGTTTCGTGTAGGTAGCAACAAAACCTTCAAATAAGGCTCACCTTGATGTTTATATGCTATCCAAATCATTTATAAGGTCATTCCTGATTAGATGAAGTGAAAACACCTAAAATATAGCTTGAAACAAAACTTTCATGGCTATAAAAATGCTTCAACGGTGCTCAGTGAATGCCCGCTATTTCCTATTACATGACCCACTTAAGTATTTTATAAACTTCAATTTAAACCTTCCTAAGGCTCACTGTAATTTTTATTTGAAATCCAACCTGTTCACATGTTAAAACAGACATGAAAGAAGGGAAAAACCAAATATCAACTTGATCAAAAACTTTTGTGGCCTATTTAAGTTTTTAATGGTGGCTGTCACTCTCCCCACTGTTTTCTGTGGTGAGGTCCATCAGAGCTTTGAATTTGATTCCTTCTTTGGATTTTTACCTAAAATTATATTTCCAAATGGATGGACGGCATGGATACAAAACATACATCATGATGGGGACCACATAACTTGTTGACGTAACTTCAGTAGAGAGTCTCGCTACCAATGTGTCAGTATTCAATCCGCGTCCGTGGAAACGGATTGGCTACTCCCCAGCCACTGCCACCAGCCAATGGCCGGTGGTCAGTGCTATGTGGGCCCCACCATGATGCATGTGTTTCATCTATGCTGTCCATCTACGTTTCTAGATCATTTAATGGTATGAGATCAAAAATGAGGTATATCCCAATCTCAAGTGGACCACATTACAGGAAAAAAAAGTGTTGAATGAATGTCGACCATTAAAAACTTTTTGGGGCATAAAAGTTTTGGATCAAGTTGATTTTTGTTTTTTCCATTCATTTGGGTCTATATGACCTAATCAACATATTGTATGTCAAATAAGCAGTACATTGGGCCTTAGGAGAATTTTAATGGTGGATATCCAATCACTATTGTTTTCCTGTGGTGTGGTCCACCTGAGATTTATATTCCTCTCATTTTTGGTATCAAGCCTTAAAATGATCTTTAAAAATGGATGAATGGAATGGAATGGATGAAACACATTAATCATGGTGGGCTCAGGGAAGTGCCCTATGTTAAAAGTTGGGATGTATATAACGTAAGGGAGAAAATTTCTTTCACAAAGGATAATTTTGGATTAAAAAACACAATAATCACAGATCGCATTCTCCACCCAATTAAGCCAGAATCCCATCACATAAAATTTTTAACATAAAGGACTCTCATCCCGGAAAAATTTCAACATAAAATCGTGATGCGCTTTCCTCCTCATGGGTTAACAAACACCACTAAAAGTTTTGGATTAAGATCACCTTTGCTTTTACCCTTCATCGGAGATTGGATGTCAAATAAATAGTACAGTGGGCCTTAGGAGGATTTTTAATGTGGATATCCAATCACTGTTGTTTTCCTGTGGTGTGGTCCACCTTATATTTATATGTATCTCATTTTTGGGATCGTAAAATAATCTTAAAAAATGGATGAAACACATACATCATGGTGAGGCCCAGAGAGCACCGACCATCAGCCACGGGCTGGTGGCAGGGGAGTAGCCAATCCGTTTCCGTTTGCATCGGGGTACATGAATGACCTAGATACATACAACGCTTCTTCCGGCGAGGATGTCATGGTAGAACATCAAGCCGTGTAAAAGGTGGGCCACACCGTAAAAATCATCTAGGGGTGTGGATTGCGTACTACCCCACTACGGTACTGTCAGGGGTTCTGTGGGGCACAGCGTGATGTATATATTTTATCCACGCCATCTATCCATTTTGAAAGATCTTTATAAGGCTTAGTCCAAAAATAAGGCAGTTTGAAGGCTTAAGTGGATCACACCACATGAAGCAGTGGGGATTGAATTCCTACCGTTGAAAACTTCCTAGGCCCCACCATGATGTTTGTTTTCCATCCAACCTGTTTATAAGTTTGCATAGACCTGTATGAAGTGAAAACATAAACATCAGCTTGATCCAAAACTACTTTGCCCCCAAGAAGTTTTCAACGGTAGGAATTCAATCCCCACTGCTTCGTGTGGTGTGGTCCACTTGATCCTTCATTCTACCTCATTTTTGGGCCCATGACCTGTAATGATCTGTCAAAATGGATGGACAAGGTGGATAAAACATATACATCGTGGTGGGCCCCACAAAGGCCCTGACAGGACCGTCCCTCTCTACCTAGGTCCAATCTGCGCCCTTGGATAAGATTTGTAATTGTAAAATCTTTCTTAAAGTGCATGCAGAGGAATGTTATGGCCAGATTGGTTTGATCAAGAAATGATATCCTTTGATGGAGCGATGATAATTGTGGGGCGCGGATTCAGTCAGGTCAGGACCTAACCTAGTCCCTGAAGTCGCCATACTACGAACGGTGGTGATCCTAGCAGTGGAACATGTGGATTGTGGTTCTGATGAAGATCGTAGCAGCGGACCATGAGGCTGTGGCCCACTAATCCACGCGGATTCTGACTGTAGCGTGCTGGGTAAACTCTGTGGGCCCACTGTAACGTATATGTCTCATCCACACCATCCATCCGTTTTTCCAGCTCATTTTACTAACAAGACAAAAATTGAAGCATATCCAGAACTCAAGTGGACCACACCGCAGGAAATAGTGGGGATAGTGACATCCACCGTTGAAACTTCTTAGGGCCCACGGTGATGTTTGTTTGTCATCTAACCTATTCCTAACAGACATGAATGAAGGAAAACACCAATATCTACTTGATCCAAAGCTTCTGTGGCCCCAGGAGGTTTTCAACAGTAGGCTGTTCAATTCCAACCGTTTCTTATAGGGTGGTCCACTTGATCTTTGGATATGCTTAAATTATGGGAAAATGCCTAAAATGAGCTAGAAAAATGGATGGACGGTGTGGATAAGACACATACATCCTGGTGGGCCACACAAAGTTTACTCAGCAGGCTACTCACTACTCAGTACCCAATCCACGTTCCTATAAAAGGCCGGCAAGACAAGGCTCGGAGCGGTTTCGATCGAATGGACTGGGGCCGAGGGAAGCCTATTTTTTGAATAGGCCCATCTGACCCATATAAAATTGGACCTTGATCAACTAGGTCCGTCCCATGAAGAACCCTTTAATGGCAACGACGGGCTAGGTCCAAGCCCATCTAGGGTCAGTTCTAGGCGAGCCTTTGAACTAGCTGGGCAATGGGCCTGCGAGAATTGGCACCATCCCGACACTCCATGCACCATCTAATCTTATTAATGATTTTGATAATTGAATCTTGACCTTAGATTCAAATGTTGGTCACATGTCAAATATTAAATGGGCTGGATGGCCACTCCTAGCCCATGGAAGGACCTGTAGAAACCCAATACCAATCCCAACGGCAAATGGTTGGGTGCTTCCAAAATGCTAGTTGAAAACTTGCCAATACTAAAAGAGATTAAAAGAAGAGGAAGAAGATTAAGAGCAAGGGATAAGACAGTTTATGGTCACAGTCACTAGCATGATAGTTCTATACTTGCTTTTTTAATCTTCCTTTTTATTTCTTCCACTAATGGCAGTTCTCTAATCAACCCACAAAATCAACAGGTGGTATGGAGCCTGTCTTCAGTTTGTATTTTGCAAGGGGGGTGATACTGAACTAAGTGGCCATTCAATTGGGTAAAAGGATGTTGGGATTCAAGCCTGGTTTTTTGGCCTACTCAACAAATAAATGGATTGGTTTTTTCAGTTCCTATTTTGGCTATGGTAAAATGGGGGCCTGCAAAGTGCACACAAATGCAAATAAAAAGGCTTCAGTTTTGCTCACTGATGTAGAGTGGGTCACGGACAGTTTCATAGTCAAGATGGATAAAAAGGCCCGGTCGACAACAGAAGTCATCAAGACCGCCAGAACCTTAAAACAAACATATCTCGCAAACTGGAATGAGTTACTAGACGTACCATATATGATGTTGGGGTAGGACGAGCTACTTTATCCAACCAACCCGGCATATTGATGGTCAAATTTGCCAGATTCCATGATATTGACGGTCAAATTCCATGTTATTTCTGCTTTTACTATTTTTAGTAAGTTTTAGTTTGATTATAACTCTTTATCAGTTGGGCTTTAAGAGTTGTGTCCAACATGAAAAGTATTTAGAAAAATTAGGAGAATAATGTGGTTAAGCCACATATACACTTATCATAAATAGAAATTTACTATTTATAGTAAGCTACGAATTTTAGGGAATTTTAATTATAGTTTAATTCCTAAACTTATTCCAATTCTTGGTATCCTTAGACTTTTTAAAAAAAAAAAAAAAAAAAAAAACAATTGATTAATTTACAAATTTTCATGAATACTATTTTTATTTTCTTACTTTTTCCTCTAGATTCGAGAAGTCTCTGTGAGGAGTCTAGAGAAACTTTGTGGATTCGAAGTAGTTATTCTTGAGAAAGACAGTGATCGACCACATCACGTTCATCCCTGCGTCACTCAAGAGGAGGTTTATGCCTCAAATACCCATTTAAAGGGTGTATTTAATTCTTTGGCAAGCACAAATCTCAATGAACATAAGAGAAAAGAAAAAACTTAAAATAAAAATCTATGCCCTACTAACCCTTCTAATTTTAAATTACAATAGTAAATGGCTTTAAATGGATAATGATTATATACTATTGTAATTGTATGATAACATTACTTACATTTTATTGTTATGATGATGTTGCTACATTATTTATCTCACCTAAAAATGAAAATGGTAATTTTATAATGTGAAAATATAATAATTACAATTCACTTTGACTATTTCCTTTACCACTATATTTAATCTCAGTTTCCCAACCATAATCACTACTTAAACAAACACTTGGAATTGATCATGATATCTCATTTACTTGCATTTTATAGGAAATTGAAAAACCAAACAGGCCCTGATTTCAAGATCACGTACAAAATCAGATCAAAAATTTTCCACCCGTTACTGGTCTAAAAACCATACCTAGAGCAAGAGAATAGGTGGCTTAATCACCTAGGTTTGGTGAAAAACGCAACCTGAAAGAAAGCGAGAGCCGTCAATCGGCGCAACGGACTGTGCTATGTTGACATAGACTAGAGCGAGAGCGTCCCCACAGGTACGTCTTCATGGACGTCCACTGCAGAGCATGATGGGACATTGTAAACTCCACTGATTTAATGGCCTAACTTTGATGCATTCAGTTAGTCTTGAGCTTTTCGCCTATTGCTTTGGTTATCAACAACCATGATCAGTGCTTTTCGCGTATTGCTTTGGTTATCAACAACCAAGACCTGACTAAAGCTACCACAACGTTGAAAGGGCTACTTCAACACTAAAGAGTGGGCTACTGGAGAGCGATTATGTGTGGCTCGAGCCTCACCTGAGAAGATGCGGCCCATATTGTGGAGCCCACCTTGATGCATGTATTCTATATCCAGGTGGTCAGCCCATTTTGCTAGATCGTTCTACTGCATGAGCCGAAAAATAAAGTAAATACAAATCTCAGATGGACCATACTTAGAGGAAGCAGTGGTGATTGAATGTCCAACCACCATTAAAAACTTCCTAAGGCGTGGCATAATGTTTCTGTAATGGTTACTTGCCATCTAACCTATTGATAAGGTCACATAAACCTAAATGAAGCTAAAAATCAAATATCAGCTTGATCCGAAACCTTTGCAGCCTATTATAAATTGTTAATGGTCAATCATTATGGTTTTAGGGCTTCAAGGGATTTTGAGCCAACTTTGAGTTGGCTTGAGTTTGACTCGACTCGGCTTGAAGCTCGGCCTAATCTTGACTTGGCTTGGCTCACATCGAGCTATAACTTAATTCAACTCGAATCCCTTTTATATTATATATTAAATATTATATAAAAAAAAGTTGCCGTATAAAAACTAAAAAGAAAATGTTAGACCTGAAATCATAAACTTAAGTTTAGCTTGAACTCGGCTTGAGCTGACCCAAGCTGCTAACCGAACCGAGCTAAGACGGTAATACTTGCATATTGAAGCCGAGCGATTAGGCAGTTGGCCGGACCAAGCCAAGCTCAAGCACAACTCAATTATGCTCTAAACAGCTCTATGGTTGAGTTTCGAACAGAATCGGTCTCCTAACCTCAGCTTTCTAAATATTCATAATTAGAATAGTAGAATGCTATTTCCAAATGCCACATTTTCAGACAACAAATGCAAATCCACGGCACATGCGAACGTGCAAGGATGTATGCTGCTTGTCGTGTCTGTCCCATCCAAAAATCCAGCGTGGCCCACTATTCAAGTGGGAGGTGCATGTTGAATAGGGAGCCGATTAGGTGAGACCCGGATCCACCGAGGTGGGCGGGAACCTGAATGTGGGGCCCACTGTGATATGTGTGACTATATCCGCGCGGTCCATCTGTATTGAAAGCTCATTTTAGGGCATGATCCAAAAAATGAACCAGATCCAAATCTCAAGTGGACCATAATACAGAAAACCGTGGTAATTGACCATTAAAAACTTCTCATGGGCCACAAAAGTTTTGGATCAAGCTGATATTTGTGGGGTCTCTTCATCAAGATCTTTGTGATCTTATCAACAGGTTGGATGGCAAATAAACATTCCAGTGGCCCCCATGAAGTTTTTAATGGTGGGTATTCAATCACTACTGTTTCCTGTGGTATGGTCCACATAATATTTAGATTTACTTCATTTTTGGGATCATTCTCTAAAATGAGCTTTCAAAACGGATGAATGGTGTGGATTTAAGGCAGATACTTTACTGTGAGCCTCACAGTCAGGTGTCCCACCCACTTCGGTGGATCCAAGGTCTCACCTAATCCGCATCCGTTGAATGTATACTGTTACCGTTCCCTTCTCCATACATGTGCGGCCACAACTTAAGTGAACCAGCAGGTCTTTTGGGCTAAGGAACGATGAACCTTGGGTATGAGTCTATGAATGGTCGGGATCTCACACACGTCCCATGTTTGGAATGTTGTGCTTGAGGATGTGATGCATAGAAAAGATAATGATACAGTAGAGTATGGTGAACCCTAATTCTAATAGGACAGAGCAGTAAACAAACGGGGCAAGTGGTCCGTGTTAACAGCACTATAGTCTATAAAGAGGCTTTTTTCTTTTCCTTTTTCTTTTTCTTTTTCTTTTTCTTTCTTCTTCTGACTGAAAAAGGAGTGGATGTAAGATAGACAGCGCGGTGGGCCCACTGACATTCGGAATTTTACACATTGTAAAACAAACATGTGTTGCAGAGGATTTCACTGCCGTTGATACATAAGGGCAACCAATAGACGGTTGTAGATGGACATTCGGAATGAGATGCACTTTATATCATGAATGAGAGGTTGATATTGCGATGGCTGCTATTAACTGACTTTATCTTAAGTTGGTAAGTTTTGTTTAAATACTTTAGAATTTGTAACTTGATATTAACTATTATAGAAATTTTTATTCCTAGCTAGTTTGCCAGTCATTTATCTGTGTGTGTGTGTGTGTGTGTGTGTGTGTGTGTGTGGAAAAGGTGCCATGCGCTCGGCCTCACGATAAGCTCCCGTGAGGTCAAGTTGTGTGGGCCCCACCGTGATGCGTGTCGACCATCAACATTGTGCATTTGATGGGTCCCCTTTAAATTATGAGATATCCCAAAAATCAGCCGTATACGGAACTCAGGTGGGCCATACCATCTAAAATCATGTGAAGACATGCCAAAAACATATAAAAACACTTGGTGGGGCCCACCTGAGTTTTGAATGCTGCTGAAACTTGGTCTAAACCCTCATCCAAGTGGGACACACATAATGGATGGGTTGGATTTGCAAACCACATATTGGTGGGCCCAAAAAATGATTATTAATGTTTTAATGGTCCGTGGCCCCTCCCCACTTCTGTATGTGGTGTGGCCCACACAAGTCACGGATTGACTTGATTTTTGAGACCTAGGCCCATGATAGAATGGTGCATCTGATTGATGGGGTAGATGTTCGAAACGCATCACGGTGGGGCCCACACAACTCAACCTCATGGGACATTACCATGAGCTCGAGCGCATAGTACCTTCCCCCCCCCACACACACACACACATATATATATATATATATATATATATATATATATATATATATATTTGTTGATGAATAAATCTGGACAACTCTCCTCTCTGATCTTCGATCTTCGAGCCTCTCCAACATCTTGAACCTGCACACTTACAATGAGCAAATGAGATCCTGGGTATCGTGCAGAGATTAACGGACCCAGACCGCCCGATAGGCAGGTATAAACACAATGAGACTCCATTGCTACAGATACGCAACATCTCGCACTCTCTCACAACCTACGAACTTAGACCCAGATTCCTTTGACCTGACTTAGGCATCGGAGGGTCCCCTGCATAGCTCAGGGTCTCTTATGCTCATTGTAAGTGTGCAGGTTCAAGACGTTGGAGCGGCTCGGAGTTCGAAGATCGAAGGGAAGAGTTGTCCAGATTTATTCATCAACAATATATATATATATATATATATATATATATATATATATATATATATATAATTTTGAAGTATTATTGTTAATTTTATTAGATATTAATTTCAATTTTTAATTAGATATTAGTTAGATATCCATGTACTGGACTATTGATTAATATAAAAATTACTTTAGATAAAATCTATATCTAATTTATTTGGGAAATATCTTAATTGGTAGGCATATCCAATATCTTAGTCCTGTATCAAATATAGTGTTACGGGAAAATCTAGGCTAATCCCGATTGAGGTAAACTCGGCTTGGTCGATTGAGCGGCCTCGTTAAAAGCAAGTTGGATGACAGGGCTGAACAAGCCGACCCGTGGCACGGTATTACCTCATCTACTCTGACTAAGTTACAATGACCAGTGTTCAGCTACCAAGTTCTTTTGTACAGCTTTCACATCAGTCTGAAATCCAGAAGAACCTATTACACACTCCATCCGTTGCCTTCGACCAGACCCTTGTCGACGAGCGATCAGGCTTGGCCCACTTATGGGCTCGAACTATTACAGGCGAGACTTAGACTTCAGGGTCGGCTCGGATGAAGACGTGGTCTACAATCACAATGAGGAATCAACTCCAATAACATACGTGAGGAGTGGTTTCCGGCACACGATCGGTGATAACCGCCAATATCAGCATGCGCATCATTCACGCCTAATGGTAGTAGTCGTGTCGAGAATGACAGACACGATGACTCCAACCAGAAGGTATAAATAAGGGACGCGCCAACAGGAACAGGTACAAAAAATCTCTCACTCAAACCCCCATCCACACTACTTAGACCCACATTCCTAGCTTGACTTTGGCATCGGAGGGTCCCTTGCTCTGGCCAGGGTCTCCTTTATTTACATCCTGTGTAGGCTTACAGGACTTGGCACTGGTACTCAAAGCTCAACAAGGGTGAGCCAAATTTTTGCATCAACATATAGGTTCGCGGCTTATAGCCTCACTGGTGAGTTGCCAAGTTCAATAGAGTACAAAGCTGATTGGGCATAACTGGGTTTTCTTAAGTGGATCATATTTTTAAATCTAAGCTCAATCCACCACTCATTTATCTTGAGAGAAAACCACCTTAGAAATCGGTGGGACTAATTGACACGTGGACCCATCCAACCCATTGCAACCCCTACCTGGGTATACCAAAAAGGCACAGTAGTTACTCATCTAATACAAGATGATGCATGTGGTCTACATGTCAATCCAGACCATCCAAATCAAAGCCCCCCTTCTAGATGGACTAGTCCCTATAAAAATAAAAATTCAAACTGACCAAACAACCTTAACACTGTGACATTAGCTGTTGAATTTGGGCTCTTCCAATTTTATTTCAATGGCCCATTTGATGGAAATTCCATAACAATGCTTCTGGTATAGTTATCCGTCACTGTCTACTGAAGAAGAAACAAGGTGGTGGTGATTTGGACGGTTGCCTATCCAAACGGGAAATATGATAGGATGCCCAAATCATTAATAGCTAGCCAACTATTTCATCAATGAGTTAGGATCTTAGAAACATGATGCTCACGATGACTATGGTATATCATACTCATGCAGGCGTGCTGTACATGCAAATAAATCCAGACCATCCAAATTACACTCTAATCATACGATCCAGGCCATACATTCGGCTGAAGACAAATGCAGTTATTCAGTTGGAATTGGATGTACGATTATCTCTTAATTAAACAGTTACAATCATCTAATCAATTAAATTCTTGGGTTCCGCTCTGACCACAATGCGAGACATGATTTCAATGGTCTAGATTGATGCATGACCAACGTAGCACTCAAGATTACCATAGAGGGACCCAAGTAGGAGAAAAGGGTAGTCGTTTTCTGGTTAGTGGGATGATGAATTGGGTCCCACATCTGGCGCTTGTTGTTCTTTTAAGTAATTAACGCTTAAAAAGGCATGAAATGGCTATGATAAGGAGAAGGTGGTGGGACATTTTCCGGCTTGAGCTCTTGATGCTGTTAGTTAGGGAAGCAGATTGAAAATAACTGCCCATTTGATGCCGGTATTGCATGCAATCACAGCAATATGAGGTGACCGGTACAGTTCGAATATATAATTTAAAAAAGTTCAAAACCAAGATCTAAGTTAGATGGTTAAGAAAGGAACATAGTACCAGTTAAAAGATTACAAAATGCGGGTCCCATTTCAGCAAACTGATGGATCATGACGCTACAATTCCTTACGAGAAAAAACTAATTTGATACTCTGGTAGGGTGTAATTGATGATACGCGGACACTTAGAAATTACTACTATATTGCATTGATGGAATGGGTTAGTTGTGATAATGCATGATTTGACTATCTGACTCTCGGATTGGATGGTTGAAAAATGAATACCACCCAGTGTTCCTATTTCAATAAACAAGCGTCCACGTATCAGTGGCAGGGATTGTTGGACCAATCTGATGTTGTGAGTGTGGTTTACTCAGTTTAATTTGAGTTAATGTATGCCAATGTGTACGTCTCTGACTGGCAGCATATCAAGTGTCATGCTCTGCCAGAGTATCAAATAACATCCCATTCCTTATCGTGGGGTCTGGTTTAGGTCAAAATGTGACCGAATGAGAAAACACGTCACATCAGACGATGCCACATCAAGTTTACATTAATGTATGGGCATATCGCGTATACATACTGTATCTATGGTCTGATTCGTCTGACCATAAAATCAAAATCGGCACCTTACTGGCCAGGACAGCTGGGGGTGGGTGGGGCCCACCAATGAGTCTGGGAACATCTTCGAGGAGGCATTGTTTACTAGAGTATTTTATTCATTTACTTATTTATATCATACGCAGCATGAATCAAGGATCTGTTTTCCTGGGGTGCCGCCGGACTGTGGATCCCTGATTGTGGGGCCCACCTTTATGTATATTCCTTATAATCTACACTGTCTATCCGTTTTGACAGATCATTTTAGGAAATTGAGACAAAAATGAATCAGATGCAAATCTCAGGTGGACCACACCATAGGAAACTTTTTGTGGGCCATAAATTTTTTGGATCAATCTGATATTTGTGTGATGACTTCATCCAGGTTGAATGGCAAATAAACATGGCACCCAAGAACTTTTTAATGGTGGGTATTCAATCACCACTGTTTCTGCGGTGTAGTCCACTTAAAATTAGATCTGCTTCATTTTTAGTATCATGCCCTAAAATAAGTTATTAATATGGATGGACAGTATAGATTTAAGGTACATATAATATGGTGGGCCCCATAGTCAGGGATCCACCGATGCCACACCCATTTTCCTGACAGAAAACTTTTGATACTCCGAAAAAGCTCGATTGATGATACACAGCCAAGTATAAATTACTTACAAACAAGTAACCGAATTAAAACCAAATTAATCATATTTGATTATGTGACTATCATACTGGTGGGCATTTATTAGACAGAAAAAGAAAATGAAAAATATCCGGTGGTCCAATTTCCACAAACAGGTGTCCTTGAATCAGAGGTTTGGAATTTTCAACCAATCTGATATTAGGATTGTGACGTAGAGACAATGATATGTATAATCTAGTTGCTTTTTAGTTAATATTTTCCATGTGTACAGATTTTGATCTATATAGCTACTCTTCCTGGCAATGCCACAATCTATGCTTTTGGGAAGTTTTATATGTAGCATCGTTTGAAGAGAAATACCGTAATTTTTGGTACCGCGCCACCTCTCCCTCCAACATGCCAGGAAATCTGTAGCATGGAAATAATAATGGGGATTCGCTAGGTGGGCCACATAAATATGTTGAATCAGATCGTTCAACAGTGCGGTCCACTTGATAAGCGGACTAGCTTGATTTAACAGTTTATAAAATTCGTTTTCCTTCTTTTTCTTTTTCTTTTTTTCCTTATATATGCTAAAAGACAAATGTAAGATATTGTGATTACACGTTTGTAGGAATATTTAGTAATATATTTCATATCATATCACCAAACAAACCCTGATTAAGAGGAATTATGCGATGGAAGTGCGCTCTTATGTTACTCGTGCGAGCAGGTCCACCACAGCTTGTGGTGGCACTGAGCTGCTGTGGGCCCTCCACGTCGACTGCGCATCCAATCGGTCCCGTCCATTTTGTTCTCTCTGTCATTCTATAGAGACTATAAGTCAGGCAGATCCAAAACTTAGGTGGGTTGCAGGGCAGGTAACTGTGTAAAATCATACATAAGACTTTTAGTTTGAGTGGGTGTAGCCGACTTGGAAATTTTAAAGGTCTGATTTTGAGTTTTTTACTTAATCCTAGTGGTTTGCATCTAATGAATGGATTAGATGGCATATGCACAGCACAGTGAGCCCGGAAAACAGTGGGAAATGTTTTATTGGTTGGGGTTCGAACTGCTCCGTCTGGTGTGGCCCACCAGATTTTCTGTTCGGGATGATTTTTCGCCCCATGGACTAAAATTGAAGTGTGCATATAATGGATAGAGGGTCCATATGAGGGAACTTTATATAATGAGTGGGCAAAACGTGTTACTCTAAGCATGTGATCTTCAGGTTAGGTTTTTAAAGGACAGGAATTAACCACTGGAAACGCCACCTTTTACCCGGATCATCTCAAATCGCTCCCAAACTTTACTTCTCCGAAGTAAACCATTTTGCACGGACACAATATTTGCAAATACATATGGCTACGGTTATAATCCGTAGCCGTAGCTAGTGAATGCAGTGGTAATTCCAAGTACAAATAGTGTTTTCGTACCGACTAATTTACTTTAGCAAAGTAAAGTTTGAGAGCATTTTGAAAAGATGCAGGGTAAAAGGAGGCATTTAGAGTGGTCAATTTCTTTTTAAAGGAGTTGATAATATAGGCCATTATCATGGCCCTTGCACCAAAACCCGTCAATTAATTGGTGGTCAGTTGGTGGATTTTAGGACCTAAGATAAAAAATTAGTATGATGCAAGACTCAAGTACTAGGCTGAACTAAAAGAAAAGGTGGGTAGGGATTTTTCTACTGTTGAAACCTCCCTGGGGTCAACATCGATGTTTACATTCCATCCATACCGTTCGTAATGTCATTACCACTAAGATGAACTGAAAACACAAATATTAGCCTGATTTAATTCTTTTGAGGTTCATGAATATTTAAACTGTGTGTGTTCATTCCTTATGTTTTCAGCCCAAGTATTGTATCATGCTTATTTTTGGCCTCATTAAAATGATTTCATAAAATGGATGGATAGATTGGATTTCTCAAAAACATCATGTTGGGTCCCACTTAGGTTTCCAGCGCAGGAACTGCATGCGAAAGGCTTTCGCAGGAAATACACATCGTTGAGGATTTTCTGTAAAAGCATTTCGCTCGCTGGAAACCTAGGTGGGGGCCCACCATGATGTTTTTGAGAAATCTACCCCGTCCATCCGTTTTTTGAGCTCATTTTAGGACTCGAGACAAAAAATTAGTAGGATGCAAGACTCAAGTGGGCCGAACTAAAGGAAAAGGTGGGTAGGAAATTTTCTACCGTTGAAACCTCCCTGGGGTTGACAATGATGTTTACATGTCATCCATACTGTTCGTAATGTCATTACCACTGAGATGAACTGAAAACACAAATATTAGCCTGATTCAAAGCTTCAGAGCCCTATGAATATTTCAACTGTGTGTGTTCATTCCTTACATTTTCGGCCCACTTGAATATTGTATCCTCCTCATTTTTAGCCTAATGTCTAAAATGATCTCACAAAACGGATGGACGAATTAGTTTTTTTGAAAACAGAACAGTGAGTCCCACTTAGGTTTCCAACGGAAGAACTTCATGTGAAAGGCTTCCGTCGCATCCTTTGGAGAGTTAGAGAATAAGGTGAAGAGGCGTGCCGGAGAAGGAAACTCACTCTTTCAAACTCATGTTAAGAGCGCCTTCATCCAGACCGTCTGCCTTATGCGACGGTTGATAGCAAGGTTCGCACGTAATGACGTACAAACCGGTGCGTAGCTAAGTGTTTCTCTCTCCCTCTCTCTCTACACACACATAATGTCGTCGACCTCATGGGAACTCCCCATGGGGTCGAGTTGTGTGGGCCCCACCATGATGTATGTCTAACATCAACACCGTGCATTTGATGGGTCCCCTTTAAATTATGAGATATTTCAAAAATTAGCTATATACGGAACTTAGGTGGTCCATACCATCTAAGATCATGTGAAGAATGCTTAAAACATATAAAAGCACTTGGTGGGGCCCACCTGAAATTTGGATGCATCTGAAACGTTGTCTGAACACTCATCCAAGTGAGACACATAATGGATGGGCTAGATTTGTGAACCACATCTCGCTGGGCCCAACAAAGGATTATGAATGTTTTAATAGGAGGGTAAGCCCTCTCAACTTTTATATGTGGTGTGGCCCACACGAGTCATGGATTGACTTGATTTTTAAGCCCGAGGCCCACCTTGGAATGGTGCATCTCATTGATAGGGTAGATTTTGGACATGCATCACTGTGGGGCCCACACAACTCAACCTCATATAGTAACAACCCTAAATTTTAGTGCATTAAAAAACTAAAATAAATATTTAAATATTTTATTTTTCAATAAAAAATAAAAACAAATCAATAGTTGAGTTGGTAAAAATATTCTTAATTGAGAGAGAAATTTAGGGATTGATTCTTAGAGTAGTAATAATAAATTTTTTTTAATCAAATCTCATAAAAAAATTCAAATTCAAAGGAAGAAGAGATTCTAGGAGGGCTTGATCAAGTAAGTTCCAACCCTTAGATCTTTTTAATTTTTTATTATCTTGTTAATTTCTTCCTCATCTATACAATGGATGGTGTGGATCATCCACACGATCATTGTATAGGTGTGTAGAGAAAATTTTAACAAAGTAATGCTTTATGATTTCATATTTGGTCAGTAATATTTTAGAAATAAATTTAATGCATGTTATTTGATGGTGTTAAATAAATCTGAATAAGTCATTTGATCCTAAGCACCAAAAGATAACAGTGCGTTGAATTTCAGATTGATCGGATGGACCACACTAGTCAGATCTATAAATGTTTAATAATGAAAGCTTAGATTTTTGCGCAACTGATTGGTATCACTTAGCGTATAAAGTCGAGATGGGCCATCGGTGTATATGTGGTTAGATCCACACCAGTTATCCAATGTGTAGAGGCAAAATATGCGAAGCCCTCAAGAATCTGGATGATCCAATCATTCGGTGGGCCACCCCGTTTAATTATTTGACATTCAATTTTAGGATCTTAAAAAGAAAATCTAAATTTTGATAATTAAATTTAATAAACATATAAATTTAATTATTTGATCATTTAAGGTTTGGTTATCTAGGATGTATATCAAAGGTGGGCCCCACTGTGTAATATAACCAGATGAATAATAATGTTGTTGATATAACTGATAGGATCTCTGAATTCAAACCAACCTAATTATCTCCTGGATTCTACACTACTAGACTCAAGTGAGTAACCTAGCGTGTCTCATGATTCGTTGGAATTAAAATAAATTATTTGCAATGGTTTAATTGATTGATGTACTAATTTGAGTATTTTGTTGCAATATTGTATGCTACGGTAAATCACTTGTTAATTTGTACCAAATTACATGACTATGATAATCGTACATTAAATTTACATATAAATGTTCTTATTAAGACAAATATATATGACAGTTATGAAAATGATACATTCATACATTATCCATCATTCATTGCATTTGCATTATCGATCCTAAGGGCCCTCTTTGAAAAAAATGTCGATCATGGTAGAGTGTTACCAAATGCGGGCCATGCCCAAGCCTACCGAAAGGTGGAGGCTTTACCCAATGGGTGAATGCGGGTTGCTGATTTCTAACCTAAGCAGATGGACGATCATCCTAGTTGATGCACTCATACACCACTTGTATACATATCATTGTGCAGACATGGTTACATTCAATGCTTGTATTATTTTAATTACTATGATTATGAACCATGCCAAGTTATTTCACTAAGCCTGACCAGTTTATCTTTTTATAAATGGAAAAACCGTATAGATAAGTAATTAGCTAATGAGTTGGCGCAGGAACAAGAACAAGAAGTTGTGACTGAATTGGTGCGTGACACACGTGAGACGTGACCATATATGTCAGGAGAGAAATTGACAGCATTCAAACTATTCCTAATTAATTAATTAGAATTTACTTTGTTATGATGATCCGATTTATATATAATGAATGAATAATTATTTATAGGATTTTTAAATATTTGATTGGTTTTATTTAATTAAATTATTCTAAGTCGGTAGAAAGTATTCATTGATAAGTAGTATTGACTGGTGAATGATGCCTAATTTATGCTAATTAAATGTTTATGTATGATGAGAATGGATGGATGTTGGTGCTTAAATCATTTATGTGAATGATTGTGAATGAACCTAGTTGGAATGTAAAAAAATAAATATTACCTTTGCCTCTTAATAATCGTATAATGGAATGGAGTTAGTACATTTTGTGTACGAGTCACGACTCGAAACTCGGGTCTGAGGGTACACACTATACACTCGAATTCGTGACTGAATGGTATCAGAAAGAGGCATTTTCTAAAACCTAGAGTGACCTGTAAGTTATGTACCTCACTAAATTTCATAAATTGTAGACCCTTGAAATTAGAAACGTTTTATTAGGATTTCCACCTTGATTTATGTATGAATTGATAACATAAAAATTTAAAGCTAAGTTCCTATTAATTTTTATTAAATATAAAAATACAAATTTAGATTCCCTACACTCCTATTTGAATATAATTTATATTAAGATGGGTTAATATAACCAAAATGAATTTTAAAAATATTTAATCCACAAAATTCTGCTGGACAGCAATGGGCAACAAGAATTACCGAACTTGTAAAATTCATAACTATAAAATTATTATTCCGATCAAGATTATTCGAAAGCCTGATCGAAGATAGACAAGTCTAAATTAAGATAAAAATAATAATAAAATTTGAATATCATAATCACTATACTGATTTAGTGATTTAGTACAGGCTGGTCAGAATTCATCAAATTTTGGACAGGTCTGACTGCAGAAATTTAAAAAAAATTTGTAGTTGGAATATTTAGCTAAGATTTCATAGAGACATAGTAAACTTATAATAAGATCTCAAAAAATATTTTGAATATAATCTGAAATTTTAAAGTATAATAAAATGTGATAGAAACAACAATTATCAAACCGAAAATCAATCTGCCTATACTAGTTTTCTATCGATTTAACTAATAGATTTTTTTTTATAATTACTTTTGGTTAAATTAATATTTTTATTTGTACTACTTTATTTTATATATATATATATATATAATAAAAATCATAATCTCTACTAAAATTTAAAAATTCCTTCTTATAGAATCATAAGTTCATACTTGGTGAAAAAAAAATTTACTTTAAAAAAAGAAAAAGAAAAAAGTAAATATCAAACTTACTAGAACTTTTTTTTTTTCAGGTATAAGACAACGTCTTCCTGAAATTTCAAGGTATTTCTAATTTTCTAACAAATTTCAACATTCTAAAGTAAAAATCTGGAGCAATTTAGTGTCCCTGATCAGATAAAATTATTGTTTAAAATAATTCCTGAATATTTTTTTTGAGTCATGTACATACCCCTGGACAACTTCATAAAATTTTACGATAATTCGAGTTGTAGAGAAATTATAAATATTTAAATACTAAGCTGTAAATGATAGAAATAGCTATTGGACAAGAGGATTTTTTCCCCTTAGCAGAAATGAAAACCCTAGTAAATGTAATGATTTTAATCTGAAAATTTTTATAGTAATTCACTAGATAGTTAATGACCTAATTCCAAATTTCAAGTTATTCTGATTTTCGGTTCAAATATTAAAATTTTGTAAATAACATTGTGTCTGTCAATCCGAATTTAAAATTTCCGTTGGTCATTTCGAGATATGCAATACATAAGATCATTGATTTTTTTAATGTCTGAAACTTATAAACCCAACATAAGACCCCATAATATTAAAAAATTAATAATAATAAAAATTTACTCCTCATATTTTGATAAATAATGGAAATCTCTTAATTTGAGAAATTCATAACTAATTAAATACGAGTCCAATCAAGGTGATTCAGAGGCTTTATCGTAGATTAATAAATCGAGTTCAAAAGAAAATAATTTAAAAAACTAGAAATTTAAAATTTTTAAAATAAAATTTAGTTTTTTTTCTTTTTTTTTTAAACTGAAAAGAAAAAAAGAAATCATTTATTTCTAGACAACCTTTACTATCTGAATTTTTTAATCTTGTATAAACCTTAGTTTTTGACAAAATTTTACATACATATAAATTCACTACTAGAAAAAAAACTAAGAGACTAATTCAATGTCTAAAATCATCTATAACATAAGCGTGACCAACGCCATTAAAATCAAAAAATTTTGAGATATTCGTTTTTAAATCTCGAGGACGAGATTTTATTTTAAGGAGGGTTGGAATATAACAACCCTAAATTTTGGTGTATTAAAAAAGTAAAATAAATACTTAAATATTTTATTTTTAATTAAAAAATAAAAATAAGTCAATAGTTGAGTTCGTAAAGATATTCTTAGTTGAGAAAGAAGTTTAGGGATTGATTATTAGAGTAGTGATAATAATTTTTTATTTTTATTTTTATCAAATTTCATAAAAAAATTCAAATTCAGGATTACGGAGGATGTGCTCATCCTATTTTATGATATGGAGAGGTTTCCGGCGGAAAAAAAAAATAGGAAGCCTAAAGAAAAAGGGAGAGGAGATTCTAAGAAGGCTTGATCAAGTAAGTTTTAATACTTAAATCTTTTTAATTTTTTTATTATATTATTAATTTCTTCCTCATTCATCCATATGATCATTATATATGTGTGTAGAGAAAATTTAAGGTTTGGTTAACTAGGATGTATCAAAGGTGGGCCCCACTGTGTAATATAACCAGATAAATAATAATGTTGTTGATATAACTGATATGATCACTGAATTCAAACTAACATAATTACCTTGTAGATTCTACACTACTAGACTCAGGTAAGTAACCTAACGTGTCTTATGATTCATTGGAATTAAAATAAATTATTTGTGATGGTTTGATTGATTGATATACTAATTTAAGTATTTTGTTGCAATGCTACAGTAAATCACTTGTTAATTTGTGTTAAATTACGTGACTATGATAATTGTACATTAAATTCACATATGAATGTTCTTATTAAAACAAATATCTATAACAGTTATGAAAATAATACATTCATACATTATTCATCATTCATTACATTTGCATTGTCGATCTTAGAGGCACTCTCTAGAAGAAATGTCGATCATGGTAGAGCATTACTAGATGCGAGCCATGCCCAAGCCTACCGAAAGGTGGAAGCCTACCCAACGGGTGGATGCGGGTTTACGATCTTCAACCTAAACAAATGTATGATCATCCCATCTGATGAACTCATACACTATTTGCATCCATATCATTGTGCATACATGGTTACATTTAATGCTTATATTATTTTAATTGCTATGATTATGAACCATACCGGGTTATTTAACTAAGCCTGGCCAGCTTACTTTTTTATTGATGGAAAAATGGTACAGATATGTAATTAGCTGATGAGTTGGCGCAGAAACAAGAATAAGAAGTTGTGGCTGAATTGGTGCACAACACGCGCAAGACATGACCATATATATCAGGAGAGGAATTGACCGCATTTGGACCATTCTTAATTAATTAATTAGAAATTACTATGTTATGATGATCTGATTTATATATAATGAATGATGATATTATTTGTACGATTTTTAAATATTTAATTGATTTTATTTAATTAAATTGTTCTAAGTCTATAGCAAGTATTCATTGGTAAGCAGTATTGACTGGTGAATGATGCCTAATTTATGCTAATTAAATATTTATGTATGATGAGAATGAACGGATGTTGGTGCTTAAATCATTTGTGTGAATGATTGTGAATGAACATAGTTGGAATGTAAAAAAAAAAATAAACATTACTTTTGCCTATTAATAATTGTATAATGGAATGAAGTTAGTACATTTTGTGTGCGAGTCACGACTCGAAACTTAGGTCTGAGGGTGCAGACTCTTTACTCAAATTTCGGATTGTGACTCGAATTTTAGAGTTTGTCACACACACACACATATATATAAACACATTTATGAACACATTTATTGGGTAGTTGGTGCATGAACCAACTATTATATTCATGTGTGTGGCACGCATGTTGTGTGTACGTGTATATGTGTATGGGTGCATGAATCCAAGTTCAAGCAATAATATACGGGCTCTCCCCAAGTGTTATATAATACCTCTAATATAAATTGCTAATATAAAATGACCATCCACATTCAAAGTACACAAGTGGCCCACTTGGTGAAAGGACAGGCCAGTCATCAAAGATGGCAGAGGAGTACCATGCATTCTGTACGTTTATCTTTCTCATTTTTCACCATCTTACATTGACGGTAAAAACGGTAGTTGAAAAACCATGATCAAGTACCATTTAATCGAATCATGTCCAACTACAGAAACCACTAAGGTGTGGTCCACTGGACGATTACAGCCATACAAATAAGACACATGAAGAATGGTCAGAAATAATAAAAATGGTCGTACCATCCCTTTTGCAGGCCTCGTTAAAATGTGTATGATCGGTCCTATGAAAGGCAATATTAGAGCCATGTCCAGGGCGCGCTGAAGCCCTCCAATCTAGTGGTCCACCGCCTTTAAAGGTGGACTAACATGGGCCCCACATTTAAAATCGCACCATACTAAGGCAGGAAACTTCGTACCTGATCATAACACCCATTGAAATCATCGGAGATTATTCACGTGCGTTCGAACGCATGCAAGTTCCCATACGTTCAAGCTATGTGGGGCCCACCATAATGTTTATGTGCCATCTAAACCGTTCGTCTGAGCCACCCTCCCTGTCGTGTCAGTGTCCAAACATGAAAAAAAAAAGAAGAAAAACCTAAGATTGGCCTAAGCCCAAGCCAAAAGCAGCCTAATCCAGGCACTAATGGGGCTACCCACAGGGGACAAGGGAAGCAATGGGGAGGAGATCTAAGAAAGAAACTTCCAGAATATATTCAGGGCACAACCTGCTTTTTATATACCATCCAATCCATTCATTAGACTAGCAAATATGGGATGCAATGACGCTCCAAAGAATAAGAAAATTTATTACTCAGGTGGGCCCCACAACGTAAATTTAGAGGTTTGCAGCGTGGTTGTAATTCCCTGTCGTGTGGCCCACCTGGATTTTAGATCAGTCTGTTTGGTCTGTAGGGTTATCATAACGGCACTGACCTGATACATGGCTTAGATTCAACAAAAACATCATGGTTGGACCCACGAAAGCTCGAAAGCATGTGATCATTCCCAAAAAATAAAAACAAAGCATCAAAATCTATCTATAGTACGGCAATATATGGTGCTGCGACGGAAGTAATCGATCATGTGCACGACCGACACCGTGTTACCGTCAAAGCATAGCGGGACCGTCCAATGTGGTGGGCCCACGAAGTGTCGGTTGGATTCTCGTTTTTCCTGCGTTTTTTCACATGTTCTGTTGGGTGGATGAGTGGAACCCACCATCTCTTTCCTCACCTCACCACATGCTCCTCTCTCTTGCACGTGCCGTTTGTCGGGACGTATGGTTTAGGTTGTTGTCGTGGGCTCGAGGGAAAAGTACAAAGAGACGGGCTTTCCCCATCGCATGCCACGTGGCTACTTGAAAGGTGTCCCGTTCTGGACGCGGATTGCGTACTACCCCCGCCCGTCCCTAGCTCCGAACGGGCAGTTCTGCGGGCGGGCCCACCGTGATGTATCTGTACATCCAAACCGTCTATCTCTTTTCCCAGATTATTTTAAGGCATCAAAACAAAAAATGAGGCATATCCAACGCTCAAGTGGACCACACCAAATAATATGCTTGGTTGCATTAAAATGCACAAAACATTAAATCTCAGTTGCATTAAATGCAAGAGTCATCTTTGGTGTGGTCTATTTGATCGTTGGATGTGCCTCATTTTTGTTTTAAAACTAAAATAATCTGAGAAAAGGGATAGACGGTTTGGATGTACAGATACATCACGGTGGGCCCGCCCACAGAACTGCCCGTTCGGAGCTAGGAACGGGTGGGGGTAGTACGCAATCCGCTTCCGTTCTATTTATCACACGTCACGTGCTTCTGGCCATTCACTAACGTGGCGCGGCAGTGGGAGCGGTTGTGTTGTGGGCCATTAATTTGGGATGAATTATATGGTCCTGCACTTCAGGGCACCGAACTGTCCCTAATCTCCCGAGTCATACATGCAGGGTCGATGGTTCAATGATCCAGGCCGTTGATTTGATGTGATCTACCATGGATGAGTCTTTCCCTTTAATTTTTTTAAAGAAGGAAACAACTCAATCGTCTTGCATGGGTCTAAAACAGACGGTTTAGAAGAGATATATCAACCGTCTACCTTGACCGTTCAACATTAAATCTACCAAAGAGGCAACCATTTGAAGCAATGTTCCATCCACGGTGGATCCATCGTATCAACGGTCCCGATCAGTGAACAATAACCCACCTGTACGGAATGCGGTTGATCATTAAATAACACACGTGAGGCTTAGGACATATAACTTCAGTAGGTAAGTCACCGACACCCCCTAGGTCCGTACCCCTCGAAAAATCTGACGCTAGATTTACCAATTCCACAAGCGTGTAGAATTGTACATATTCATGCGCAGCACACATGCAAATACGAAAACGTATGTAATATCTTAACTTTCCATAATGTTAGAAATGATGGTTAAATCGTTTTCGTAAATGCCCGATGACTTCAGATGGATCAAAACGTAGAAATTAAATTGAATGTTAACGAATTTCTGGACGTTCATTTGTTTTTATGTTATTTGGCTCATGAATAAGTAAATATCTGATTTTTATGATAGAAAATAAAAAAAAAATGTGGCACACATGATGAAAAGCTCAGATCCCACACAAGTCTCACATTTTGATATATGCTCACGCGTGTGGATGTGTATGGATGCCGCACGCGTGTGGAATTAACAAAGTTATGGAGAGATTCCAGTTCGTCATTCAATGGGCATCCCAATCACCACCAGATACGCGTCCTTGGGTTATAACCTGTGACCGCACATTAGTGTGGGCCCACTGCAGATGGATCATGTCGAAAGAGACATCTATCGTATATGAACCGTCCATCGCATGGGAAAACCATTCATTAATGAGAAAGTCCTGATCACCCAGCTGATTTGATCTTGACCTTGGCCCATCGCCAGCACGGCCCACTAAGCGAAAAGGCATTGATCCTCGAACTTGCAGTGTCCCACATCGTAAAACCACCTCGATTGGATCATCTCAACCGTCCAACCAACGGAATTTCACTCTTTTAATATAATATCGAAAATTTCTACGGTGGGCCATCAACAAGAGGCCCATAAGATAGCGATTTTGATCCACTGTTTGGACAACCACATTAAACAGAGACAACCTCAGAGACTATAGCCATAGCTTAGGGTGGGAATGGGTCTTGAGACTCGAATTTCTTACAACCGTTGTTGTAGGGAGCCCGTGCAACAAAATGCTCTGTGCGGTCCACCTGATGTGTGTGTGACATCCATTCTGTCCATCATCTGCGCCAGCGGCCATGTAACCGTTTACTTTATTTCCGCGGAAGTAATCCATTAGAGTGGCTAGGATTGTCTGATCAGTGTGATTTTTGGTTCATAGCCCATCCAAGATAGAGCCCACCTGATGACTGGTTCTGATCTCATACGTGTTTGCCACTCATAAGAAAAACTTATTAAAATGATGAACCGAAAGAAGTGAAAACATCCTCCCTGAATACGGAAGAGGATTGCGTCCGACACTGGCAAAAATCCGTACATACAGGGCTCCTGTGGGCCCACCGTGATGTATCTGTTTATCCACCCAGATACATTTATTTTTTTAGATCGTTTTAAGGCGTGAGCTCAGATTCAACGCTCAAGTGGACCACACCAAATAATGAGCTTGGGTTGCATTAAATGCAAGAGTCATTTCTAATGTGGTAGTACACTTGACCGTTGGATCCGCCTCATTTCTTAGTTTATAGCTAAAGTGCAGGTGAATAGATACAGGAGCCCTGTACGGATTATTGTTGGGCGTTGAGTGGGAGACAATCCGCTTAAATGCAAGAACAAAGAGTTTGTCCAAAAATTATTGAAGGAGTAGAAAAAAGACTGTGATTTTTTGATAAAGCTAGTTTATTTTTTATTTTTTATTTTGATAAAATAATTTATTATTATTCTTCCAAATATTTTTATAGATTATTTTTTCCCCTCGCTTGTGTTAACATTTATTTATTTATAGTATATGCCAGGCATACCACACCCATACAGCAGAGTAGCCCCAATTTACACACCTTGCAAGTTGGATGTCCAAAATTCATATCAATCTGATCATCATGTGGGCCACAGTGTGAATTTGGAGGGTGCGAGTGGGTGCAAACCCACAAGGACCTAGCCAGAGATGAACTGTCTTATTAAGGGTTTTGTGGGGCCTATTACGTTTCATTCATGTTGTCCAACCATTTTGTTGGATTACCATACCGCGTGAGCAAAAATGAGAGATCAAATGCTTACGTAGAGTGCATTACATTGAAAAATTGGCTCATCATGGTTTTTATTTTCCATTCAAACTATTCATAAGGTAGTGTAAACCTACATGAAGGGGAAATAAATAAATATACACCGAGGTCTTGGCATCGATTCCTAGTGGGGGTGGCTAATAGGAAGCAGATTGGCTGGTGTGCCACACACTAGCTATGTAGCTGCGGTAGGTATGTGTCGTGCGAAGACAAGCGCCGACACTCCTTGAGCTCCGAGTTGGGCGAACCGTTCAGAGGATATCAAAGTTATATGGGCCCCACAATGATGTATTTATTATATCTATATCGTTCATTTATTTTTATAGATCATTTTAGAGCATTATCCAAAAAAAAATTATTTCTAAAGATCATCTGACCACACCACAAATAGCAGCGGAGACAATGATTTTCATGGTTAAACAATTCGTAGGGCACACCATAGTGTTTATTTTTCTTCCAATCTGTTCATAAGGTTACAAATACATGAATTAAAAGGACATACAAATTTCATATTGATCCAAAACTTCTATGACCCCAAAAAGGGTTTCAATGGTAGATGTGCAATCCCCTACTACTTTTTGTATCCACTTGATAGTTAGATCTGTCTTATTTTTTGTTTGAAGCCTTAAGACGAGCTCGTCAAATGGATGGACGGTTTGGATATAATACATATCTCATGATCAAACCCACAAAACTTACTGACATCAATACAACAGCTATATAGCTGGCATGAGGTACACTAGCCGATCCGCTTTCGGCTAATAGTGAAGTGTGAACTTACAGTGTGTACCAACAAGCTAATCAAAAAAATATATATATATTAGCTTGATCCAAAACTTTTGCAACATTGAGAAGTTTTCAACAACATGCTTTCAATCCCGACTGCTTCTCAAGGTGTGGTACACTTGAGCCTTCAATCTTCCTACCTTTTGGCCTCATGAGGTAAAGTAATCCACCGAAATAGATGAACCACGTGGATAAAAACATATACATCACCGTGGACCCCTAGATCACCTGACAGGACCGTTCCTTTCTAGCTAGGTCCTGGTGGGCTAGCACCCAATCCGTGCCCGAATTTGTAGGCTTTTGTAACATTCTCTACAAAACACTGTGGTGGGAATCACATAATCCATGGTTGGATGGCATATACAAAATACGGTGGCCCATCATAGAAAGCAAGGAACAAGCATTTAAAAAAAATAAAAAAAAATGTAGAAATTCATTTGGCTACTCAGGTAATGGTTTGATCGGCCCGATTTAGGTTGTATCCCTGGCGGCCCCCACCCTCAGCACGTGTAAAATAAGCATAGTCTTAGAAGGCTTGCAGAGGAAGAGACTTCCTGAGTTTTTGTTAGGCCGAGTGCAAATACACTCGTGAGTATTGTTATTTGTTTTATGGTTGTTTTACTGCATGAGACAGTCAGTATTAGACAAATAACATATCAAAAATCGCAGCTTGAATAAGTCATATCCCCAACAAACATGTGCTTAATCAGAGTTTAATTTATTATAAGTTACAGCAAGCGCCAAAGTCCAATCAGATGGTTTGGATTATCTGATTTATGTGATTCTTGGGATATGGCCCATCCACGGTGGGTTGAACCAAAGTGGTGGGCCATGCAGATATCTTTCTTGTTGAAGAGACCCATAACATGAAAATGAGAGGCATCACGATGAAGATTGACTTTCTTGAGAATGGGCTGATCCATTCACCGGGTCAAAGTATCGTGTTCACTACGGTGTGGGCCGACCTCTAAAGCATGTGACTCCAATCAAATCTCACCTTGTCACTACAACACTGCTGTGGGTGGTGAGGGTGTGCGCGATTTGGATGTGACACTGGAACCAACATTGTAGGTGAGACAGTGAGTGTAGGGGCCACCTTGATGTATGTATTGTTTATCACTAGCCTCTTTTTTTTTTTTTTTTTTTGTTAGCTTGTTAGTACACCCACTTTCAGTTCACAGTTTCACTGTTAGCCACCCCCACCGGTGAATTGATACCAAGACCTAAACCTTGAAACAAGGTATCTTTCACTCAGTCTACAACTTAGAGCTATTGATCACGGTGTTTTGTATATTACTAGCTTAATTTAAGCCATGATTTCAAAACTGAAGCATATACAAATTTGAGATGGACTACACAGAAAATGGTGGTTATTGATTATTAAAAACCTTTTGTGGGATACTAAAGTTTTCAATTAAGCTAATATTTGTTTTTTTTTTTTTTGTCATCTGGATACGTGTGACCTTATAAACCGGTTAGAAGATAAGTAAACATTACAGTGTATGCTAGGAAGTTTTTAATGGCGTGTGTGCAATGACCATGGTTTTCTGTGGTGTGATTCACCTGAAATTTATGTCTTATATCTGCTTCAATTTTTAGACTATTGTCTAAAATAAGCTAGTGAAATAGATGAACAACGAGGTAGGCCCCTATAATCAGGGTCTCACCCACATAGCTCGTTCCGTGTAGCCAAGTTGGATTGGTTGAGGGCGGAATGCGAATTGGATGGCGACCCTATAGCATCCAACAAGTGGGAGGAAAAGCTTTGTGGCCCCACAATGATGTATGTTTTTTTTTTTTTTAATCGATGATGTCCATCCATTTTGCCAGCTCATTTTACGCTATGAGCTCAAAAATGGGCAATTCCAAAGATCAAGTGGACTACACTTCAAGAAGTAACGTAGATTGATCGCCTACAATTAAAATCTTCTTGGGTCCAATGCAATATTTGCCATCCAACTTAACCTTAAATGAAGGAAAACATAAATATCAATTTGATCCAAAACTCTTATGATGCTTAAAAACTTTTCACCAGTTAGTGTTCAATCCCCGTTATTTGTGGTGTGGTCCACTTAAGCTTTAGACCTGTTTCATTTTTGGACTCATAACTTAAAATGAGCCGGCAAAATGGGCCAAGCATGAATAAAACACATACATCCAATTTGTGTCCATGATGGTCACTACTTGCCTTGCTGACTAATCCGCATCACCTCTCATTTTACCGGCATGGGATGCATTAAACAAGTTGCATGCCGGATCAAGTGATGAAAATGAGAGTTATCTTAGAAAAAAAAAAATGGCAGGCAGGAAGTAAAATGGTACGTCACCACAAGTGGCAAGTTGTCAAAGATGCCAAAGACTTTCCAACATGTACTCTGTGCTAGTATTTATGCAGTGCGGGTAGCTTTCCTGCAAGCTCCATGCTGGTTGACCAATATAATCTTCTGACACGTGTCACCATCTTTTGATGCGATGGGCCATCCTCCAACTTTCAACCATGCAAATTGGACCGTTGATAATAACAATATATTGTTATTAATGGGCCCCAAGTTATTTACAAAACAAGTGGTGGGCCCCACTATAACTGACCATAGCCTGCAGTTCTGTCTAATTTCTCCCAAAATTATCTTTTTAACCATCCATTTAGTGCGTCCCCGTCAGATGATTAGGATCATCTGATAAGTTGGATTTTTTGGGATTTACTCAATTCGAAGTGGGCCCTACAATTTGTACAGTCTTGATTGATGCACATGTATCATGGATGGGCCGCGGGCTGCGGCTGCTGCTAACCTATTAAATAGTCCCTGCCGACGACCTGGGCGTGGTAAATACGGTAAAGGTCGGTTGACTCGCGCAACTGAAACAAAAATCAACGAGTTTGAGTAAAAATGAATCGCAGTCCATGTAAGTATTCTAAATATTTAAGTGATGCTCCAGTGTTCTCAGAGTACTATATAAGATATAGGGCTCTCACTTTCATTGGAACACTTAGATAGTCCAACCCATTGATCTAGACTGTTCATCAGGTTCATCACACATTTCTTGGGCTACCGTGCAAACATCACACGAATTTGACAAATAATAACCATTTGATCAATTGTTCTGTATATGGACGGTTAAGATTACTTACACAAATAGGTCCAACCAAGAATTTGGTCCGTTTATTTGTTAGAGCCCATCATTGATTGCTTATGATTCTAAAGAATCAGTTTTATTGGGATATTGTAAGTCTCCCATCCATGGTTCCCAAAATGGATGGATGTAGAAAATAAAGCTAATTCAAAGATATATTGGATCATCCAATCAATATAAATTTTTTCTCTGATAGGCTATGATATGCATTATGGATTTAATGGACAGTTCAGATGGATCAATTTTACTGTAAAAATGAACAGATGCAACTAGTAGCACTATAACTTATAGTGTTATGAGATTAGAGTAGCATTTCTCTTTAATATATTCATCATCTGCATCCGAACATTAATTTATTCCCTAATATCTTCCTCTTTTGGTGGGCGGAAAAATGCAAATGAAAGCAACCAACGGCGGTTAATGACTTTAATATACGATTGCCGATGAGCTTTGCGAAGTCCACACACGTGTACGATAAAACTCATGTACACGCCACACATGTGCCAGAATGGCGCGATAGGTCCTAGATCCTAACTATCCATCAGAACAGCATCACCATATTGAGATCCTGTCCAATAATCAGATTATCCACTTTGCAAAGAAAATGTACGGCTCTGAAAAAATGTAGATGATCAGACCATCCAGATATTGTGCGTGTACAATATCAAATCTTTATTACACACGCGTGATGCTTAGCAAACCTCTCACATGATATGCGTCTAAAATAATACTCGAATCCGTTGATCTCACGTGCTACCTCGTTGGAACACATGCCAAGCTCGCACATGTGTTGAAAACCCAAATCTTCCATCAGGTGGGCCTGACGTTTATATTCCCTGGCCAAAAAAATAGGTGGGCCCCATCAACGAGTGTGTCGCCAGTGTACTAATTAAATGGACCGCTAAAGAACTTGTTTTAGCCGTCCATTCGTCTGATGCACTGAACCTGTCTGGTTTTTTGCCAGGGTATCTAGACAGTGCTGTTCACGGGATGGATGGGTCAGATCTCAAAGTTTTCTGCATGGTTGGCACGTGTGCTGATATGGAGAGGGGCTGGGCTGTACACGCGGCGGTGCTGGGGGTATTAGCAAACGTTGAAAGATACGTGTACTTGAAAGAAAACGATGATCGGATGACTCTACTACCTATGGTTGAAAGTGGGACCTCCACAAGGAATATCGAAAGGATAGCCATTCATCTTGTCGGTCCCGTAATATAGGGGTATAAATGTACCAACAGAACAATTCCGGTCATCTCAGATTATAATATGATAGAACAACCACTTTCGACCGTTCATGAGTAGACGGTTCAACAAGACTGTCCACACAATGGGATCTGGAATTGATGGACCATGGATAAAATAAAAACAAACCAACACGACAATCCAATCCACACAGTTCTCTCGAGATCTCTACCTAATGGTGGCCATTTAATATTCCTGCAGTCTTACCGTTCATTTAAAGGCCAGCAATTGAATGTTGCGAAACATCCATTTTGGTATATTTTCTAACCAAAGGCCTTCGATTCGGGAGGCTGATTGGATACTACCACAGCAGAAACGGACGGTCCTCTCAGGGGAAGTGGATTGCGTCCGAACTGGTCGGATAATAAGCCGTCCGACCAGTGGTCCTGTGGGGGCCACCATGATGTATCTGTTTATCCACGCCGTCCATCCATTTTTTCAGATTATTTTAAGGTATGAGCCTAAAAATGAAGCAGATCCAATGCTCAAGTGGACCACACCAAATAGTGAACAATGCAAGATTCATCTCTCGCGTGGTCCACTTGAGCATTGGATCTGCTTCATTTTTTGGTTCATACATTAAAATGATATGAGTAAATGGATGGATGGTTTGGATAAATAGATACATCATGGTGGGCCAAAAAAGCTCTAGTCGAACATCTTACTACCCGAAGATGCAATCCACTTCAGCTCTCGGGGGCTATGGGTCCATGATCATATATGTTTTCACGGATCATTTTAAGGCATGGGCTTATAAAAAGATAGATCAAATGATGCAGGATATGAAATTTAAATATGATATGAAAGAATTCAAGCTTAAATCAGACTAATGCAGAACGATCGCATAATAGTTTTACATCCCACACAAAAGTTCAAACATTTAAGTAAAGGAAAATCTGCACGGGTCTAGGCCTACACATGTTAGGGTTGGATCAATAAAAATTATGGACCAAACGATACTCAAAAGGAAATACAAATTAATCACACATGCATAGCAAACAATCTCTAATTCAAGGGATTCCTTAATCTCAATTCAAGGAACTCTAGGGTGAAAAAAATGGACAAATAAATTAAGGCTAATGCAAACTAATGCTAGAGTTTAAAAAATAGGAATGAAAAGAGAAAAATTAAAGGAAAACTTGAACTGGAGAAAGCTACTGCGTGCAGATGATGACTTGGGGCTGATGCACGTACGCGAGTGGGCTGGCGGCACGTGTGATGGGAATCCACCTCCTCAAAGTGACAACTAGGGCTTGGTTGGCCAGGGGAGACTTCTAATCCCTCCAAGTTTGACGACGATCCGACGTAAGATCGAGGCGTAGTGCTCCGCCGAAGTCTCAGCCCTCCTATAGGTCCAGATTCTGTAAACTGGCTGTATGGGGATGAATAACTGCAAAAAGCTGAGAAATTTAAAGTAATAATGATGGTAGAGGATGAGATATATGGATAGGAGATGGTGGAGACAGAATGGGATAGATGTGGCTTCACACCAGGTAGTTAGCCCTTCGAAAAGGGAGAGTTTCGCACCCACTTTTGAATTCTTCCACAACTCACTAAGAGAGTAGAAAAATAAAGCAGAAATTTTTATTAAGCTTCAATGAATCAAAAGAACTACAAGGGGTGCCTATTTATAGGGAAAACTCCAATACCCAAAAACTCACACCATGTGCACAACCTATTACTTGGCGATGAAGTAAACTAAAATAAAAACTAAATAAAGAAATCTAAAGCATTCACAATGTTTTAAATAATAATAATTAGAAAAACTAAAAATATGAAATCAATTCGATGAGTGGGCCACGATCATAAGATCCCATGATGGACTTTTCTTGACTATCGGGCATGCCTTTTGAACCAAAACTTCGTCTTCTAGCTAAAAAGGTCTTCCCTGGACGTCGTCATTGAGCCAGATCGACGGTTGGGCCCTCCTTCTTCGTACATACGTGCGTAGGGGGTGGTGTGCGTGCGCGTGTGGACGGCGTGCGGGCATGCGTGTGCACGATGTCCTCATCATCAAAGTTTCAAGTTGACCACACAAGAAAAAGCAGTGGGGATTGAACTCTTACTGTTGAAAACTTCTTGGGGCCATGGAAGTTTTGGATCAAGCTTATATTTATGTTTTCCTTTCATCCAGGTCTATGTGACCTTATGAATAGGTTGGATGTCAAATAAACATCACACTAGGCATTGAAAACTTCTAGAGGGCTATAGAAGTTTTTGATTAAACTGATATTATATGTTTTCCCTTCATCCAAGTATATGTGACTTTATGGACTGGTTAGCTAGCAAATACGCATCATGGTGGGCCCTAGGAAGTTTTTAATGGTGAGTTCAATCCTCACTACTTGCTTCCTATGTTGTAGTTCACTTGAGCCTTCCACCAGCGTTCTTTTTTTGCTCATGCCTTAATATGATTTGTCAATTAGATCATATGAATAAAATTTATATATCATGGTGGGCCTCATGGATCCCCTAACAATATTTTATTAGTGCACTTATTTGTGTATCTTATTTGTTCATCACGTGTGCCCGTGTGTTAGGGAGTCGGTTAAGTCATAGGAAGTTGAAGACCGAAGACACATGAACACTAGAGAATCAATGAGTAAATAACAAGTATATTAGGTGCCTTGGTGACTCTAATCTTTGACACAAAATAACTCTTAACCTTTAGATGATCTTAACCTTTATAGGTAAATCTTGTTTGATCGTCCATAATCTTAAGAGTTGAGAATAAAGCATGATAAGTAAAACTAAAAGAGGTTCAGACTGCTATAAAACAAACTGACTAAACAACAACCATTGCGCGATCTTCGATCTAGAGGTCGATCAATCTTGATCGATTATACTCGAGCGATTGAACATGACCAAAACTATCTAACAACATATCCGGTCAAATTTAAATTATGTTCAATCGATCGACATGAGTTGTTTGCCCTTAAAAAAAAATAAATAAAATCATTGGAGCTTAAATGTTTTATAAAGGGCATACGAACCTTAGGCTTTCATAGGGGTTTTTGGTACAATAGAAGGCTAGATGATTCTACATTGATATCTCATATCTTACACCTCTAATTCCGTGAGTTTTGAGTCATTTTTATAAGCTTTAATACTTTAATGATGATTTCAACTTTGAACGAAAAGATGAACTTGAACTCCACAATTTTCTAAAGATAAACCTAATTTTATTGGTATATCTTTTGTCTAAATCCTCTAGAAGGTCCTTTTAGGTAAATTCTTTAAGATTTCAATAATTCCATTAGTTGTAGGAGATTCTATCACCCTCCCATTACCTTTATCACATCAAATGGAACATCACATGTAATATATTTGATCTTGGGAGTTGAAGCACTAGCAAGCATCGATATTAACGATCGGGGGAGCAATCAATGAGTAGATTCAAACACAGGAGAGCTTTGAGTAAACGACTCAAGCACGTTGCATTAAAGGAGCTCAATTCGACAAGTATCAATTAATGAATCCATATACTTTCTTTTCATGTGTATGATTGAGGGTGAGTTTGTAACCCAAACTCGATAGGTTCTTGTGATTTAAACTCAACAATTTCGCACATATAATGTCTTAGAAAGTTATTGATGAACTTTACATGCTAAGCAATGACAAAGTCAATTGGCCTCGAACAAGTTTCCAAAGATAGGTTATTTTAAGGGATTAATTTTGAGTTTTTAGTTTAAATATATTATTTTTAGTATATTATGATTTTTACTATTTTAAGGTATTTTAGAATTTTGAGAGTCATGGAATATCTTAAAGTCTTTATTTGAGTTATGGAAAAAGTTTGAGTCATTTTATATTAAAAAAGTTGCTATTTTTAATGAATTTATTTTTTAAAAAAACTTCTACCATTTTAGAAAAGTTATAAATTTACAATTTATGATTTACATAAATTCAATGGAAGAGCTTCGTAAACAAACTTTCATTAATAATATAATTTTTCTTTTCTCTTTAGGGATTTATCTCACTATAGATTCAAGGGTTGTTTTCTAGGAATAAGATTGAACTATTATTATTATTATTTTTTTTTTTTAGTTAATGGATTTCAACAATATATTAAGTAGCAACTATCCTTTGGATGGTGCTCCGAGGAATTAAGTAGTGACTAACATGAAATTGAAACTTGTTATGAAGAAAATTTACAATCAGTGTGGAAGATAAAAGTGTTAATTAAATGATTGATTGATGTTTTGGATCGCAAATATATTCATAGCAACAAATGACCCAACCATCAAAGGAATTTACAGTCAAACAATTCAAGGTCAAGCAACTATGCTAAGCCTATGCTACATCCATACAAATGCAATAGTAACTTAGGGAATTTGATACTTTTAGATCAATCTAACATTGAAGAAGAGATGAAAATATTGAGGAAGAATAACAATGAAAAAATGCAAATGAAAGAGTGCCTCTTAAAGACAATAAAGAATAATAGACTTATTGGATGGAGGCGTGCCTTTAGATTCCCTAGTGGGGGGTGGCTAACAGTGAAGTGTGAACTGATAGTGGGTGTACTAACAAGCTAACAAAAAAAAAAAAGGCATGCCTTTGGATGAATTATACATCGGATTATTTCATGGATCTAAATATGGATTGACTGCTTTCGACGTCTATCAACATTTGCCGTCACACTAGGAGAAATCCATCATTTCGATTGTTGGATAGATTAATGGATGGATCAACCTAACTAAAGTTTTGATTGAACTTGATGACAAAGAAGATTAACAATTTTCTGGTCATTACAACACAATTTTCTGGTCATTACAACAAAGTTCAATACCTTTCTACATTCTCCACAATGATCAAAGCGTATAGATTGAAAGCCGATAGTAATGACAACAACAAAGTTTGTTAAACTAGAATGATCAATCACAAATATGTTATTACATTGAACGTGAAAATCAATGTATGAGGCATGAATGATTGTAAAAAAAATCTAATGTGACATTTTGTCTTAGAGAGTTCTATATTATTAATGAAATTTAATATGATGTGTAGGCCTTCACCAGCAATTACTACTTAAAATAAAAAAGATATGCTACAAAGGTGTGTCATCACAATAGACTACTGCCATATAAACTCAATAATGTGTTTAAAATATCTTATGAATGGCCAGAATGGAAAGAAATCAAGTTAGAAAGTTCATTTTAAGGATTAGAGGTGCACTATAGCTTCTGGTGATTATAACTTTATAATATGTTATTTTTATGTGTGCATATAGTATGTCATTGGAAAGCTAAACAATTTTTCAAAAATAAAGTATTTTAGGGTTTAATTTTGAATTTTAAGAAGTATACTATTTTTAATAATTACGATCTTTATATTTTAAGAGTATTTTAGAAAATGAAGAAATATAAATAGCTTAAAATATTTATTTAAGTGAAAGAGTTTTAGTTAATTTAGAAATTATTTACTACTTTTTGATATAAAAAATTATTTGAGGAAAATTTTATTATTTTAAAAAAGTTAAGAATTTTAAGGCTTACATATAGTAAGGCTTTGTAAGCGTACTTTCATCAACAATATCAGTTTTATTTTTATTTTTTATTTTTTTATATATATTAAAAGGCTATTTTATAAGAAGAAGACGGAGATATCTTCTCTATTATCAATGCAACTTT
Source organism: Magnolia sinica (assembly GCF_029962835.1). Lineage (NCBI taxonomy): Eukaryota > Viridiplantae > Streptophyta > Magnoliopsida > Magnoliales > Magnoliaceae > Magnolia > Magnolia sinica. Next base: position 18,823,508 of record NC_080576.1, on the reverse strand, counting down.
ATGATTTCATCTCTATTAAAAATTTTCACCTTTCCGTGTACCTTTACGAATGAGTGATGACCATTGATCTCTGTTTTCTAAAATTCTACCAAATTTCTTTTTGAATAAAATGTCTTTTATAAAGAAATTGAGTTTAATTCTTTTTTTTTTTTCCTTAGTTTTGCTGACAGAGATCCGCACCCATAAAAGTCCAATCAGGTTCGTCGGCTACCAGCGTGTCTGGGTACCCGTTAACATCCATCCACGGACTGAAAGTCACTATCGTGCTGTCATGGATCTTGATCCATCAGCCATTGGGCGCAGCAGAGAAGCGGTCCAGATTGGGAGCGGTTAGCCGTTTCCCGGCTAACAGCTTAGTGGGTGTTAGCCTTATCATATGGGTCTCACCTTGATGAATTTTTTTTCATATCCACACCGTGCATCCTTTTTTTTTTTTTTTTTTTTTAAAAGATCATTTAATGTAGTTGTACAAAGCAGATCAAAATCTCTAGTGGAACACACCACCGGAAAAAGTGGTGAGCAACTATTAAAAGCTTTTTATAGGTCACGAAAGTTTTGGATCAAGGTGATCTTTATATTTTCCCTTCATCCAGTTTTTATTAACCTTATCAAGGGGTTGGATGGGAAAAAAATCACGGATCTACTTACAGTGGGCCATGGGAAGTTTTTAATGGTGAGCATTCAATCATAACTCTTTCTTGTGGTGTGGTCCAGTTAAGATTTTTAGATGCGTAATGTTTGGGACCTCCTCCTAAAATTGGTTGGAAAAACGAATGGACGGAGTGGATATACAACATATCATCAAGGTGGGCCATACGGTAAGGGTAACACCCACTAAGCTGTTAACCGTACAACACCTAATCCACGCCCGTCTAGATTAACTCAACCCACCGGTTGATTGGGTGTTGCCCGTTTACCACGAGCGGGTCCACATAAACTAAAATAAAAACAGAAGCGTGACACAGCCCCTTCCCTGCCGTTTGTTTCCCGATCTCTTTCTCTCTATTTCCACACCCACGATCTGCCTTCGTTGCAACTCAAAATCATCACCATCTCTCTCTCTTTCTCTCTCTCTTCTAATAAAAAAAACTAAAAAGGAAATATAAAGACGTCTTTCTCTCTCTCTTCGTTGTGCATGCATTACTCATGTGACCATCATGACAATAGCAGAAACCAAACATCATTGAAACAACTACAGCAAAACCAGAAAGAAGAAGAAGAAGAAAAGGAGGAAGAAGATGAAGTTGAGAAGGTTAGGTTCTGAGAAGGAAGAAAGTGGGCCTTTTGATGGTAATCAGATGATCAGGACCGTCGTCGTTGGTGTGAAACTCGACCCTCCCAGCCGGGAATTGCTTACTTGGGCTCTTGTCAAAGTAGCCCAACCAGGAGACAGAGTCATTGCTCTCCATATCCTCCCCAACACAGGTTAGTCACACCCAAATTGCAATTTTTACTATAATACCCTTTCCTCATTCATTTTCCTTACTCACCCAATTCGTAAATTTGGCAGAGGTGTTGGACCAAAATGGTAAATCTTCGCTTCTCTCCCTCGTTAAAGCGTTTGAGTCTGTTCTCTCTGTCTATGAAGGGTTCTGCAACTTGAAACAGGTCTCTCTTTCTCTCTGTTTTTTTTTTTTTTTTTTTCCTTTCTTTCTTTTAAGATTGCAGTTTTGTTGGTGTTTTTTTAACTTGATTTTGTTTGTTTCCGCTTCTTAGCAGATCGATCTCAAGCTCAAGATCTGTCGGGGCACAGCCATCCGCAAGATTTTAGTACAAGAGGCAAAATCATTCACGGCCACTACGATCATCGTCGGGACGACGAGGAACCACCGAGCGCTTGGGTGAGTATTGTATTCTAATTGGAATTCAATAGGAAGAGTTTTCAGGAGTATGTTTTTCTCTCTCTCTCTCTCTCTCTCTCTCTCTCTCTCTCTCTCTCTCTCTCTCTCTCATTTGATTCTTACTAGTATTCATCAAAGACTCTCCATTGCCTAAATTGAAAATACAGGCTTTCTACTTCAACTGCCAAATACTGCGCGAAGAAACTTCCTCTTGATTGTTCAGTTTTGGCGGTGAATAATGGGAAGGTGGTGTTTCAAAGGAAATCGACGCCTGCTGTTGCCTTGAAGGGTTTGGATTCTTCCCCATATCTGAATTTTATTTTATTTTTATTTTAGTTGGATTCCTTCTTCTGCATTTGTTTGAAATTCTTTTATTTTCTGTTATTACATGAAGAGTCGAGAAATGACGCGAACAATCGGTACCGGCCGACTAGTTTATTGAGTGTATTCCATAGAACCTTGAGCAAGAATTGCACGGCCTCAAATAGCAGAGCTCTGGCACTTCCATGGACGGTGGAAGATAGTAGTGGGAAGAGTGGCAATCAGGAAGCTTGCCACGATCAGGGCTCGAAATCGAACTGCGGCGGAATCACCATTGATAAGAATTCATCACATGGGTTGAAATCAGCGAGTCGAAAGTGTTCGGTTTGTGCTACTGACTCTGTGTCCAGCTCAAAAGAAGGCGGCAATGATTCCTTGGCTCTGGTTCCTGCGAAGACTGTAGATGCTGGCTCGACCACCGTCTCACTCATGATGCGTCAATTGCCCGAGTTGAAGCCCGGTTGGCCCCTCCTCCGACAGACGATCTTGCCCGAAAGGCAAACTTTGGATAGATCCAAGGTTAGACAGATCTCCGTAGTCCAGTGGGCATTGCGGCTGCCCACCCGGCATTCCACAGCAGCAATTCATCCAGATCACAAGCCTATGAACGCCGGCGGCATGACTGCAACAACCATGGGTACTGTTGGGGACAGACCCAATTTGGATGGAGAGAGTGGGGCGATCGTTCTGGTAGGAAACACAGCCTCTCCTCCAGCAGATGATGGTGGGTCAGAAATCTTGCCGAAGGAATTGGAGTCACTTCAGGAGAAGTATTCATCTATGTGCAGATTGTTCAGCTATCGGGAACTCCTGTTGGCAACATCCAACTTCTCCTCAGGTTTGTTTTCTTTCCTGCTCATGTCTAGAACTCTCTTTGGATATCAGCTATTGCCAATACAGTTTGCAGACTGCTACTATGATCTTGTAGGCCACCATGTTGATGGGCAATCCCCTAAAAAGAAAAAAATAAATAAAATCAAATGCGATTGGACTATGGTAGCCATCTGATGATTAGTATCCCAAGAAAGGCACGATCGACTGAAAAATGGGCGAAACCCGAATGTCAGACGGCCGGAGTTGTCCAATTGCTATGATTTCTGATTTGTAGCTCATTCATATGGTGGCCCACCTGGCCTATGGTCCCAATGATTATACAGGCCACATTTATAGTGGGGTCGCACTTCGTATATCATCTATTCAACAGGCATCATGGAAGAAATTATCAATGCAATTAGTGCTAATGGTGGTTGTCTTCATTCCAGACATGTTGATTGGGAAGGGAGGCAGTAGCCAGGTTTACAAGGGGTGTCTTCCTGACGGTAAAGAACTGGCAGTGAAGATCTTGAAATCATCTGAAGACATGTTAAAAGAATTTGTTTTGGAAATTGAGATCATCACTACCTTACATCACAAGAACATAATCTCCTTGTTTGGATTCTGTTATGAGAAAAACAAACTCATCCTGGTTTACGATTTCCTACCGAAAGGGAGTTTGGAAGAAAACCTTCATGGTACATTGTTCAACTCTATTGAATAAATTGCAGGTAGATTGGATTTTATCTTCCAGTTGCTGATCTTTTCCATCATTTGTGTTGTTAGGGAAAAAAGATCATGTTGTCCTCAGTTGGGATGAGAGATATAAGATTGCTATCAATGTAGCTGAGGCACTTGATTATCTACATAGCCGCAGTGCTCAGTCCGTTATCCATAGGGATGTGAAATCATCGAACATCCTTCTGGCTGATGATTTTGAGCCACAGGTCTTGCATTTTTTTATTTTTTATTTTCCCTTTCATCTCTCTCCCTTGGTCAAGCTAGCATTTGTAGATCTATTCATGTCTGATCAGAATTCTCACAATTCCTTGTTTGGGTACTGCAGCTATCCGATTTCGGACTCGCTACCTGGGCATCGATGTCCTCATCACATATAACATGCAGAGATGTTGCAGGGACATTTGGGTTAGTATCTTATTTTGTAAATTTACGAAACAATCTCAATGTAGCATTCGGGAGTGACACCAAACCAACGTTTGATTGAAAATGTCGGTGAGATGATTTCATTTAGGTTGAATTTGGTTGCGTCAAATATCACAAAATTTTGATTAATCAGTCTAATTTGGTAAAAAATTTCACAATATTTCATGAAATTGGTGCAACCAAACACACCTCAAAAACTTAAAAGGAGTTTGGGGCAGAGCAAAAATGAAACCCGAATGAGCGGGTTGTCAATTTCCTACCTTTCTGCCCCTGAAATTAAACAAAATACTATTTTGGTTCTGCCCCATTTCACATTGTTATTAAAATATAACCTTAACAGTGTGAATTTCCATCACGATCGAGAAGAAAACAAGTGGAATAACCATGTATTCATCCTATTCTTGCAGATATTTGGCTCCTGAATATTTCATGTATGGGAAGGTAAATGAGAAAATCGATGTGTACAGTTTCGGCGTTGTACTCCTTGAACTTCTTTCAGGGAGAAAGCCCATCAACAATGAGTATCCAAAGGGCCAAGAGAGCTTGGTCATGTGGGTAAGTTCTCCTCCTATGTTTTATAGATGTACTTCTCATTTCTAATGAAATGTACATCTCAACGTTGACTGATTGCGGGACGTGGATTACCAGGCCAAGCCAATTCTACAAAGCGAGAAAGTCATGCAGTTGTTGGATCCGAGTTTGGGCGATACATATGATAATGATCAAATGGAGAAGATGGTCATGGCGGCTTCCCTCTGTATCAGACGTGAACCTCGGTTTCGGCCTCGGATGGGCCTTGTAAGTTGCCCCGCACAATGTTTCTATTAACATCTTATCACCACCTTCAGTTTCAGTTCATCGCATTCCTGTTTCTTGATTATGTATTGTGTGGTAGGACTAAAAGGCATGTTTAGTATCCTCAGATCCTTGGCTTCTATTGTGATCTAGACTGTTGATCTGATGGATCCCACAGTGGATGGATTATGCTTTAGAAACTCCCTGATGGGATGATCCCCTGACCCTTCCACTGATATCCTGTAAGTAGTCAGTTAAGAAAGGGAATATAGCTATTTCAACTGAAAATAGGGAAATGACTGGATGGCTGTGATTTTACAATGTGGGAGATTTCTGGGGTATGGTGATGTGGTGACGGATGTGATGAGGTTGATCACCGTCTTCCTCAGGGAATAATTACCAATCCACGGAGTTCTCTGGACTCCTCATAGAGCTTCCTCCAATACACAAGGGATAAAAATAGAAATAGTTTTTAATAAATTCGAAATAAATTGATTCATAATAAAAAAACAAAATTACAATCCTTTAAATAATGATTATTTCTAATAAATTCAAAATAAATTGATTGCAGATAAAAAAAACGAAATTACAATCTTTTAAATAATGAGCTCAAACACAGGATGGAGTTTTAGACTCAAACTCTAACTCAAATACCATAAAAACATAACTCATATAAATAGTAAACTTATTATTTATAGACGGTCACTATTCATACTAGACTTCATGGTTTTTGGCAAGTGTTCAATTTAGCCTAACCACATTGTTCTCCTAACTTTTTTAAGCCCTTTCCATGTTGGGCACGACTCCTACAAGTAAAACTTATTATTTATAGTAAAAACAAAAACATTACAAATCCAGTGTGGGCAATCTGGCGTAGCGGGATTGGTTGGCTAAAGTAGCTTCTCCTACCCAAAAATCATCTATGATATGTCGAAAAACTCATCTCAGTTTGGAAGATACGACTGTTTTAAGGTTCTGACAGTCCGGATCATTTCCGCCTCCGATCAGGCCTTCTCTGGTCCATCTTTGCCATGAAAGTGTATGTGACCCGCTCTACATCACATGGTCTATCCACAGTGCTGGGCATGAGATCAACCATGGGCTCCACTTGCACTTACCAAATACCTGAGGATGATATGTGTAGCCTCTTTTCAAAGATAGTTCTGTTTATCTAAGGTTAATTCATCTCTTGACTGCAGATCTTGAAGCTACTTCAAGGGGATGATGAAGTAACCAAGTGGGCCAGATCACAGGTTAACACTTCAGAGGTGTTTGATGAAATGGATGATGAAGCATATTCAGCACTGAACATCCAGTCCCACCTCAACCTTGCCTTGCTTGATGTAGACGAAGATGCGCTTTCCGTCAGCAGCATCGAGCAGGGCATAAATTACATAACTGCAAACAAGTCCTTGGAGGATTACTTGAGGGGGAGATGGAGCCGTTCATCAAGCTTGGACTGACCATTCTTGGTGGGACACACATAACTTTTGATTTTTGTATAGTATTTCTGATCTACTCGATTTTGTTCGGTTTGTCTATTGAAGATGTCTTGGAAGAGAGGTTGTTGTGAGTCAGTGCCCTCCTCCATGACTGGGTGTGATTCAAGAAACCTGGTTTGATGCTTCTTGATCAAAGGTTGAGATAGAAATCATCAGATTTGAATGGTGGATTTGTGTTGTTGTAGAAATGCTGTTGTTTTATAACATCTCATAAGGCGAGGCCTGATTTCTTGTAGGCCGTAACCATTGATTGGGTATTGTAATACAAAGACTGGTGAAAGAGCCTGTAATTTGTTTCTTCTTAATGTAGCTTTGAACTGGGACTATTAATCTGCTGGGCATAATCTCGATGGGCCATAGATCACAAGTTGTATAGATTGCTCAAATCTGACCATCCAATTTTTTTGGGTTTTTCCTGTTTATTGTCAACTTGCTCTCTTTTAAGCTGAATTGTCCTCCACTTTCAGGCAACTGATCAGATGGCTATCAGACTCTGATGATATTGATTATTAGAACACAGGCCATTGGCATGGTGGGCCGGAAAATCAAATCCTCTGATTGCCATACAAGAATGTCATGTGCACGGTAGAGATGTTTCACATTGATACATCTAACAATAACATGCTTACATATGGTGCATTTTTGCTATGGATACATATTTATGAGCATATCAGCTGGGCCATCAATGCCGATGGAACTGATCAGTACCTTCCAAGCTTATGTTTGTGGCCCACTATAACTTGGTTTTATCATGACAGTGCACTGGAACCTTTGATAATGTCTGATTCTTTATGCATGGATGGCCCACCTACATCTTGATCAGTGGATGTATTAGGAACATTCATGTGGTAACGCTCATGCCAGGTTCAGGTCTTGGGTCTTCTAGTGCTGGGCTCCGCCCATTTCCATCCCATGTCTTACAGATGGAAAGCTTTTCATATTGCATGGATGGTCATGATTTTATGCATTTAAGCTGGATGGCCTGTAGTACTTGTCATTTATTTGGTGGGACTTCCCCCCAATTATCACGTTGATTGGAAATCGTAGCCATCCAAAAGGGCCACTCAAGTGGAAGGGGGAGAATAAAAGAAAAAGGAAAAAGAAAAAGAAAGAAAGAACAATGATCACACGCAAATGAGCTTTGATTGAATGCATTGGATTTTCGCCTGTCTACTCCATGTTCGTCTCACCCGATGAACGGTCCATCACAGGTCAGCTGGCTGAATGTGCTAATTAGGACAATCCTAGCCATTAGATCATGGCTGTGGATGTAATCCAGACCGTCTACACGGTGCGCCCCACCGAGAATTGATGGCATGACAAAAGTTCCTGACGTCCGTGTGGACCCATCTGTGAACTTCGACGCATGTCACAGCTGGGGAGATCTCGGACGATTCAGATGACCATCAAAGTGACGTGGCAAAACATCAAACGTCAACATCATATACCTACTCACTTTCTTTCTTTTTCATTCTTTTTCTACCCATTTGATGGATGGCTTTGTTTCTAAAAGTCACGGAATTCCCTACAAGGAAGAACGTGCAATAGCAGTGCTCCTTGGGATGTGTTTATGGAATCCACTCCATCCATCACTTGATATGTCTCGTATTACGACATGAGCCCAAAATTCAGACCCATCCAAATCTTACGTAGGCCACACCATTGGAAACAGTAGAGATGGGGATGCCTAGTATAGATACCTTCCTGGGGCCACCGTATTGTTTATATTCCATCCAATCCGTTCATCCAGTGAGACCCACTAGGAAGAAGAGACATCCAAAGGTCACATCCAAAACTCGATTAATCGACACCATGTAAGCTTATTGGTTTTAGGCGGGCGTGGTTCAAATGAGTCTTGGATCGAGCTGCATTTCCTGATGTACGGTGAATATAAAGTACAACAAGAGATGGACAGAGTCGATGTCACACAGACATTACAATAAGCCCCACAGGTCACGTGATCTACAGGCTTCCTACAATAGGTGATACAGAAGAATCCGGCACTTTCTGGCGAGAAAATCGTTTCCTACACGACAACTCAACAAGTAAAGGCTTATAAATGGTCGGAATATGGAATTGCTAAAAATCCTTTAAACCATTTACTTCAATGAGCAAATACGGACCGGAATCCCCTGCAGCACCTGTTTTACACGTCGCTTAAAACGGGAGCGGATTAGGTGTTATCCATGTGGGGCCCACGGTATGGGTAACACCCAATCACATCCAAATCTCAGGTGGACCACATCACATGAAGCAGCAGTGATTGAGCGCCTCACCATTCAAAATTCTAATTTATTTCCAATTCAACCTGTTGATAATGTCAATAAGATTTAGATGAAGGTAAAAAAATACAAAGATCAAACTTATCCAAAACTTTTGTGTCCCACATAAAGTTTTTAATAGTCATTCAGCACTGTTTCCAGTGGTAGGGTTCACCTGAGATTTGGATCTTCTTTAAGGTTTAGGAAATAGATCACATCCTAAAAGAAAAATTGATGGACAGGTGTGGATAGATAAAAAATAAAAAAATTCAATGTGGGCCCCCACACGGTGTTACCCGCGTAACGGCTAATCCGTCTCCGTGGGGCCACCAGCGGTATATGTAAAATCGGAAGCTGACGCACAGAGATATACCTGTACCAGGGGCTGTGTGGGGCCTACAGAGATGTCCGTGACAAATCCACTCCATCCATTTGTTTTGAAAGACTACAATAGGACAGGAATTTAAAAATCAGGAAGATTCAAAACTCAAGTGGGTCACACTAAGCGATACAGTGGGAACAAAAACTTCCAGAGTTGAAACCTTCCTGAGTTGGCTGACCATGATTTTTATATGCCATCCAAACCGTTCATAGGATTATTACCACTCAGATAAACTGTAGACACAAGTATCATCCTGATACAAAACTTCCATTGCTTCTACGCATTTAATTCCTACAGTTTCGTGTGGTATGGCTCACATGAGTTTTGGATCAGTCTATTTTTAAACCCTCTTGCAAAACGGATGACCAGAGTCGATTTTTCACGGACATCTATGCTCAGCTCAGGGTGACAGGCAATCCGCTTCCTGTAAAATCCGTTCCGTCCATCTGGTTGCATCCTAGACTCTAGATGCTGAAAAAGAAAATCAGGCAGATCCACGACTCATCTTTGCCACATTATACAGAACAATGAGGATGGAATGCCGATCATAAGTTTGCATGTGGGGTTACCATGGTGTGTATCTTTCATCAAACCCATTAATTAGGTATAATTCAATCAAGATTAAGTGAAGATACAAAACTTAGCCTGATCCAAAACTCAGACACGCCTGTTCCCATTGGTGTGGCCCCATAGAAGTTTTACATCAGGATGATGTCTTGCATGTATAGTTAAAATAAGGGTTCTCACCTGATGGACGGAGTGGATTTACATATACAACATGGTGGGCCCATAAAGCTTGTGTTGTTGAAGATTCCGGTCCACCTCGTGCCCTTGTTTTATTGCTATATACAGCGCATCTCAACTTTAGGATAAGTAGGGGCTTGTTGGATCGGGTCCTTCTTAATCACTCAAAAAGTTTATATGATGGGCCACCTTTTTTATTCGTTCAAAGTAAAAGAGTCACCTGATCAAAGAATATAAATATTCCACCAAAGCCTTTTAATTTATAAATGTACTTGATGAGGCCCATCGTATAAATGGTTTAGGTCACTAATAAATGACCCAATGTCATTAACAACACGTGAGGATTCATCATGGCAAGGAAACATATTACGGCCACTGATTTTCCATGCCCTCATGTCATTATAAACAAGTGGCGTACATGTACGAGGTTGAAACCATCCATTTCATGATCCAATAGTGAATGGGTCATGGTCCAAAAATCATAATGTTTAGGTAATCTTAACCTTTACCTAGTTGTATTTAATTTAATGCTTGAAGATAGACCAGCAACAGTTCTCATTATACGAGGAGACCCATTTAATGGTTAAGATAGCTCAATTTGGTGAAGGGTAGATAGTGGAGCCCACAAGATGTCCGGTTCAAATCATCGCCATCCATGTGGCACAAGTGTGATACAAAAATGCGCCGCCTCAAAAGACTCTAACAAAATAACAGCAACAACAATAATACTAGTAGTAATAAGAATAATAACCCTATATTACTAGTTTTTAACCGGCGGTCATAGATAAGTCTCAACCAGAACCAGTTGTCTCTTTGGTTTGGGTGACTATAGTAGCTGCTGTTTGGAGTTAAGACAGCATGGGTCATATTGATTTTATAGTCCAATTGTTGAATCGACTGGGACCCAAATCATTAACCTTTTAATTTTCTGATTTTTGTAGTAATTTTACTTACTATGAATCTATGATTATGACACTAGATGATGCCGCCTGGTTATATCAGCGGTCCAACCCGTTTCAAAACTGCATATGCATCCATCTCGGTTTTCAAAAACATTGATTAAGCTAAAACCATCTTGTTGGTATTTAATGAGAAATCCACTGAAAGCCTTTCAGCTCTCTGGTAAATAATTTCCTATCATGATTTTTGCCTAATTAGAAAACATATTTGATGTTGGGTTTATCTTTATGGACCTCAAAGGTCAGTCACAAGCTATGATATTTCCCATCCCATAGCAAATGGGAACTAGTCTACCTATTTATCTCCTACAGGCAGCCATGTGGTGCATAAGGGGAGGGGCATAATGCATATTGTGGCTAGAAAAGCTCTGTTTAGCAATGCAGGCACCCTTATTTGCAGAATAGGGCTTTTTAAGCCATAAAATGCATTAAAATAATAATTATTTTTTATCTCCCTTTTTATGGCTAAAACAGCTCTGTACAACAAATAGCGATACTGGCTCATTTAGGAAATCAGCTCTCTATATTCATGTTTTGATTGATTGTTTACCACTGTTAAATAGTGTAAACTGTAATGATCATAAATTATAATACCTACGAGTGGAAATCATGAAATTTTACTGAGGATTCTTGTGTTTAGATGGGTGAAAAACTTATATGATGACTTATACATTATTGAAATGTCAAATCAACATAAAAGAATATCAACTCATTCTAATAAAATGCACTAAAGCGTGCATTTAAATAAAAAATTTCTGCGCGATACAATGTAAAATTATAATTATTACTCACCTTGTGTTCCACCTGCATTTGACTGGCCAATTAGGTTTTTGAAGTACATGAATAAATGAACATCATGAAATTCGACCTATCAAAATTTTACGTTACTTTACACGATGGCATGCAATCAATCAAAAAGGACCATCTGAAAATAAGGTAATGATTAGCCATCTATACATGTATAATACATAGATGAGAGAATCCCACTATAGTCCATATTACATACCATCACTAAGATCGGCCATCTAAAATTGCATGCTAATAACAGTATCTCCATCCCTTTTCCATTCGCATTAGCAAGCATCAAAATGCATGTCTCTATCGCATTCATTTTACAAAACATGCTACCATTCAACATAAAATCCTTCTCCTTTTTAATGAAATGAAGGTATTCATAAGAGTTATTTTGTTTTTTTTTTTTTTTTTACAATGTTACTATGATTTCTTTGAAGGATGATGAAAATAAGATAAAAGAGTCATATCTGATTGAAAATGTTCTCCTTCTATTCTCTCGTCACTTCAATATTCTTTCCCTATTGTAACACCTTGTGGGTCCTGGCTACTCATTTCACTGATAGCTTCAAGGGTGCATTTCCATCATCGGCATCAATGCATAATCGCTCGTCTAAAAAAAGAGATAGACATATTGCAATCGCAAAAGAGACAGTGAAAGACTAAGAACAAGAAAAAGAGAGAGAGAGAGAGATAGATGGAGAAAGAGACCTCATCAAGGTATGACTGTATCCGAAGATGATCGGAGAAATTTTCATTATGTGTGGAAAATTACATTGCAGAAAAAAGAATTTTCTCAAAAATACTAATTTTTACCTTCTCGCTGGTTTTAGAATCTTGAAGACAGTGGGAGAAAGGGAGGGAACAAATTCATGAATGAGCTTGTTCTACCTACATCGCGACTTAGGATCACCAGCATGTGTTGTCGCGTGGGACCCACATCTTTGGGGCGCAATTGGATCATAACATGTTCAATCAAACTATATAAACATCGATGATCTGAAATCTTGAACCATAGAGGGTTGGGATTGTCCTACAATCGCTGGGACACATGTGATGATAAATACACATGCTTGATGTTCCTAACTAGCGAATTGGGCAAAACGATAACTGCATGAGATATCCCTCTCCCTTTGAGTGTGGAACTGTGGTTGGACGTGGTGCAATTTCATACACCAGTCACAAGATTTTTTAGAAGAAAAATAAACCTAACGAGAAATGTTTTTGGTGGGGCTGATAATATACAATGAACCATTTTTGGACCATTTCAAGCTGACATGGTGACATTTAATGGCATTTCACTCTCACGTGAGGTACGAGAAGAATCATGTGAGTCCCTACCCTTCTCCATCCCCTCACCCCGGTCCGGACCCTCATTTCCTGGGGGCTCCACCCCAACTCGCCAAGCATCATCTAGAGAATCTTCAACCGTTGGATCAGCTCCGGATGCTGTCGCACCAGCGGCAGGGCCGGCTCCACCACCGTTCGTGGCCTGTAATGCTCCGACCCGTTTCTTGATCTCCTCTTTTATACAGCATCTGTACACAAATGTCATGAACCAGAAAAACCATGGGATGGCGACGAGAACCATGCCGGCGATTGGGTACCATCCATTGTCTGTTGTCTCGGGGTGGGTGATGTACATCCCCAAGAACGTCCCGCCGGACAGTATGAATAGGAAAAAGAGAGAGGAGACGATCCATATCCGCAGGTCGCTTGATCGTTTCTCCGGCGTCTGCTGCATTTGTGTTGGACGGCGAAGATCAAGGGAGTTGGACCAAGCGTCGGAGCATCCGTAGCCTTTCTCTCTCTTTCTTTATTTCTTTCTTTCTTTCTTTCTTCTTTTTTTTTTTTTTTTGGGATGTGTTATGTGTGGGAGGAGGGTGGTGGTGGGAGCATGGGATAGGAGGAGAAGCGTGTGGGGAATGGTGTGCGTGTGTGGGAAGGCGTTTGGCTCCTGTCTCTTGCCAGAGGCCAAGGCCGTGGTTGGGAGATGTTGGATTTTTTTACTTTGTGGAATTCTTCAAAACGCGATTTACGTAAAACAAGGTTGTTAGAAAGAGAGAGGGAGAGAGAACGCGCGGGTGGAATTCGTTTTGCCTCCGTCGCGACTCAGGAACAATGTCTGTCGCAAACTAACTTGGGGCCTACATGCTGAGATGATCGTATGATTTGAACCATCCATTTTCTCTTTACCTCCTAAAATAAGCTAAATTCCGATGCTAGTGCTTCGTAGATAATTTCATCTTTTGATTTTAAAGTTGAAATCGAGCCGTTGAAAATCTTCTCTGAATTGTTCTTAATTTACGAATAGTTAGTGATGACTGCAACCAACCGTATACAGTACATAACACAGATTATACACAACTTGGACAGTTCCGATCATGGGATCAATCAGCATGTGGGCCCCAGAGCGCAGGGACATACGATGGATACTGAGTCGCGACAGAGGCAAAACTAACTCGAGAAAGAGATGAGAGGTGGTGCGAAATTGGAGGAATAGGAAGTGTACGATGCTTCACCCGAGGATACGTACATTCCATGATCCAGAGTTCCAGACCATTGATCTAATGGGCCACAACGTCTATGGAGAAGGAGAATCGAGAGCCCACTATACCCGTCTTTGGATCAAGCCTCGGCAAGCATTATCTTGGTGAAGTGCTTATTTCCGTTCTTGTGGGGCCCACCGTTCGTTAATCCAACCGTTGAGCTGATGGGCCACAAAATAGATGCCGATTCCTCGAGAATCTTCTGGATTGGAATATCCTAACTGGCTTCTGTGAGATCATCCCAAGGGCCTAACATGTACGTGCGCTCTGAGGTCTTCCCTTAATCTGGTCCACTGATCAGGTGGGCCAGACATATATGTTGACTATGACCGTTCTTTGCATTTTTCTGATGGTGGCTCATTAGATGGGTGGTTCGGCCCACTGGTGAAAGAACGTTGGGCTAGCCTAACAGGTCTTTAGCCTCCAACCTAATTACTTCTTGAGGAGTTATTTAATACTCAGGTTGTGTATTGCACTTGATACGCAGTAACTCAGAAATTGCATATGTCACATACACTAAAATCAATTTAAACTGGCTAGATTGTGCAACCCGTTGTTGTCAAGTTACAGGCCCAAGATCAGACTGGTTGAAGAATCATAATCGCTGATTCATGGACATTATTTTGTGGAGACACGACCGTTGGATATTTTTCATTTATAACCGTTCAATAAGTGTTCACCAATCCGATAGATAAATAATCAAATTGGCTTAAGTTTTGGTTCGCTATACATGTGCAGAGAATACCATAATTTGGACGGTTGATTTTTACTACTGGTATGCCACTTATGCGATTTCTAAGTAATCATGGTGCCTGCATCGCACTCTGCCAGAGATATAGCTTTCGCTTACTTCTTGGGCCTGAAAGCTCGGCAGGATTCAGGGCCAACCGTTCACATGATCGGCTTAGAAATTATGACCGTTCACTCCTAAATTTGGCCACACCGGTCCATGGAATACAGCCTGATGGTCTTTTTATTTTCAAATGTCCATTTTTCTCGGGCGCAGCCCGGATCCATCGAGTTGGGTGGGATCCCTGACCATGGGGCCTACCGTGATGTATATGCCTCATATCCACGCCGTTCATCCGTTTTGAAAATTCAATTTCGGTCAAGATCCAAAAAATGAAGCAGATCCAAATCTCGGAGACCATAATACAGGAAATAGTGGTAATCGTCCATAAAAAACTTCTCATTGGTGACAAAAGTTTTGGATCAAGCTGATATTTGTGCGGTCTCTTAACCCGGGTCTTTGCGACCTTATAAACAGGTTAGATGGTAAATAAGCATTCCAGCGGCCCCATGAAGTTTTTAATGGGGGATTCAATCACTACTGTTTCCTGTGATATGGTCCACCTAAGATTTTTATCTACTTCATATTTTTTTGGGTCATGTCCTAAAATGAGCTTTCAAAATAGATGGACGGTGTGGATGTAAGGAAGATACATCACAGTTAGGGATCCACCCGAACCGCGCCCATTTTTCTCTATCAACGATTTGATGAATGGTCTGGATCCCTCACACGTGTGTTAAAAAGTATCACTTGTCTCTGCCCGAGCGAGCTGGGACCAGACCCATGCCAGTGAGATGAAGAAGGGGCCTCACCAGATTTGGATCCACCCCGTGACATTCATCGGGTGAGATCTAACGTAAATGAGGATGGCCCACTAATCTGGTGGGCCACAGTTGTCTATTGCACGTGGATCATTAGCCTTTCTTTTCTAACTGTTCGGCCTCTTGTACGGGCGCGAATTCCGTGGATCCCGGGATCCACCGAAGTGGGTGGATCCCCAGGTGTGAAGCCCATGGTGATTTATGTACCTTAAATCCACGCCGTCCATCCGTTTTGACAGCTCATCTTATGGCAAGATGCTAGAAATGAAGGAAATTCAAATCTTAGGTGGACTACACCATAAGAAACAGTGGTGATTGAATCCCTACCATTAAAAACTTATGAGGCCACCGAAATATTTATTTTCCATCCAACCTTTTGATAAGGTCACAAAGACCTGGATGAAGGGCCCACACAATTATCAGCTTGATCCAAAACTTTTGTGGCTCACAGGAAGTTTTCAATGGTCAATAACCACCGTTTCCTGTGGCATGGTCCAACTGAGATTTGGATCTGCTTCATTTTTTTGGAATCTCGCCCTAATTTGTGCTATCAAAACGGTTGGACGGCGTGGATGTAATAAACATGCATCATGGTGGGCCCCACAATCAGGGATCCCACCCCAACTAACCCGCTCCCCTCTTCTAAACCTCTGCCATCGCAGAAAGAGAGAGAGAGAGGGAGAGGGGAAATGGAGAAACGGTGCGTGCATTGCGGGAATCCGGTGAAGACGCTACTGCTGCAATATTCCCCTGGAAACATCCGATTGATGAAATGCGTATGTTACAAAACACTCCTTCCATTCTTTAAATTACATAAAACCCCTTCCATTTCCTCTTTATGATAATCATTGAAATTACTGTTAAAAAACAAATCTTTCTTCTTCTTATTCTTCTTTAGGATAAATGCAAGGCGGTCGCAGATGAATACATCGAATGCGATATCACTGTATGTTGAATCAGCCCTAAAAGAAAAAAAAAAACCCTAATTCCAGATCCTTGATATATTGTCTTTCTTCTTTTGTGTCTGTTTATTGCATTTTTTCTCTATATTTCTATCGATTTTGATCCGTCAAGGAATGACAGTTATTTCGGCTTACAGATTCTTTCAATCGATCTGATTTTGCATAAGCGGAAGGCGTACCGGCATTTGCTCTACAATGTTCTTCATCGTGATGCAGTTGGTGTCGAGGTACTGTTGAAATCTTAGTAGAATTTCAATCGATGTTTTCATTTTTAATATAGATTGGAACATAATTTTCATCCTTTCTATAAAGATTGCGTGCTCCCTAGCGGCATTTCTTGGATTGGGATATATCGATGAACTCGTCATGGTTTATTGCCTTTCTACTGTACATATGGTTTGTATGGTTAGTGAATGCGGAGAATCCATCTTGTGGGCCCTACTGTGGATCAGTACAAAACCCCACAGTATATGCAATCCTAGCTGTCCGTTCGTGGCCGGACAGTGGAAATGAAATGGGTCTGAGGATCCAGATTCCATAGGGAGCATTATCTTATTCGCAGGAGCTGATCTAGTGCTTCTAGAGGAATGGAAGACGGTGCCTCCATATCATTGCCACACAGTTGGCATACATGGATGAGACTGGAACAATTCATTCATTAGGTCCAGATGTACATAGATTAAAAAAATTACAGTATTTGGTCAGCGGCCAATCAGTTATGGAGCCTGTGGGATGCATGGTTCAAAAGGCAACCTCCCTACATTCTCCATTCCTGATGTGGTCTGGATTATGGGTAATTTGCTATCAGGATTGTTATTTTTACTAACCTGAAATGATGGTTCCATACCGATGCAATCAAGGCACGTGTGGGTCAGGAAAGCCCAAGTGAGCTCCATCTGATTGCATAAGATAGTAATCTTGTGCAAAGCGTGTTATGCATACGATTTATTCGGTAATTATACAGCCATACAGTTGTGTATGGCTGTGAATACCAATCCATTGTCCATAGTCTATTCATTAGTTGTTTACTATTTGATTGTGGGAGGTCCAGATCTACTTAACAGCTAGAAAGTAAACTCTCTACAAAATTATGGGTATGGCCAGTACGGAAGGTTGGGTTATCTCTACAAAATTTGAAGTGAATAAATTTATATTTTTCATCTCTTGAAAAAAATGTTTTTTTTTTTTTTTAATGGGAAGATGCTGAAATTTCTGGGAATTATTTGCACTTAGATTTTACTCCATTTCTGATTATGTAATGCCTGGATCTGGTATTTATTGTTCAAATTTCTGCAACTGTTTTCCACTAGACCCTAGGTTGCATTAATTTGGCATAAGAGCAAGTGCTGTTGGGCAATGGGTTTTTTTTTTTTTCACCTGACTCTCTAAATTGCAGTTTTTTTGCAGATTTTTCTTTTATGTGGTTCTACAGATATTTTCCAATTTTCAGCAATTGTACTGCTCTCTGTCATCTTTTGACAGCCATTAAGTCACAGTCCAAGCTGTCAAACAGTCCATACTGTCCTAAACTGCCATTAAGTCTCTCCCTCTCAGCCAGTCAACCTTCCTATTTTAAACTCAAATTGACCTATTACAGCCCCATACCAATCCCTATTTTAACCTAACCTTTGTTCACAAATCTGTCCCTGAACTGTCAGCCTACGCTCTGCACCAGGCAGCCAAAAAATTCCTCTATTTTCAACCCAAAATCAGTCCTAAATTTAGCCCCCCTCTTCCTGTCATCTACAATTCTTAATTCTGGCTTACAATCAGGCCGTTTACAGGCCACAACCTGCCTAGTTTTACAGCTCTTAGTTGTCCTTTGATTATTCTTTAGGCAGTCCTCTAGCCCCAGCCAATACCATTTGTAGTCCTAAGATGGCCAGTGAGAACCAGAGTGATGTTTTGAGAGCCATACGACAATCGACGGAACAATTTGGTAAGTAGATGAGTTAGATAAATTGCCTGTTGTCCATACTAGAAGAAGAAAGTAGGATTGTAGGAGGAACAATTCTGACACTGTAGTAGGGGAAATACTGAAGAATATATGGAGTCTGGGAATCCTTCCCTTAGGCAAACTGGGTTTCAGATGATGCCAATTATGTTTACAAGTACAAGACCCAGCAAGGATACCCTCGGCAATGACCAAGGTATCCATCTCCCCATGTCATGATTATCCTGATTATGCTCAACCTCCTCAAACAGAAGACCTGACAAGGCACATTAACATTGAAGTTGAAGATTATATTGGTAACCTCGATATGCATGCCTTCCATGAATGTCTTACGATCATTGGAAATTTATGTTGAAGTGGTGCCAAATGGCTGACAAAGTCAAGCTACGAGTTTTGCTGTTAAAGCTTAAGGGATCTGCATTGAATTGGTGGACTTTTATTGAAGCTGAATTGAGAGAGTAATGATTCCTACCCTCAGACTACGAAACTCACAGTTCAAGATTTCCTTTCATTGTGGTCAGACAGTATGACCATTGAAGAATATACACAAAAATACTCTGATTGGATGGTTCATTGTGAATTATTCGGAAAAGCATTGGAACAAGTTGCTCGATCGTGTAATGAGTAAAAACTGGAGATCCAGAGGGAGATGGTGTCAAAATTTTTTTTTTTGAAAGATAGGAGATAGTGGCAAGTTAAGCCGAATAGCATGGATGAGGCTTATCAGATCACACTACGAGCTTAGGAGTATCATTGAAAGTTGGCTGTTAGATACAACACTGGTGGTATCAGCTGTCTTTTACCATTGCATGAAGTAACCTGCATCTTCTGGCAGTACGGCATGTCAATGAAAAGCCGCTCGCACCTATGATAACTGATGGAGGGAGCCAAAAGACCACGCCAGCTCCTCGTCCTAATGTGCGAGAAGCGGGGGACTAGAAAAGAGCACGGAACGCTGTTACATGTTTTAAATGTGGGATGTAAAGGGCATGTTTCTGCCATATGTCCATCTAAATTCCTCAACTACTGTGATGAACCTCTTCAAGATTATTACTCAAGAGAATGAGTAGCAGAATGATGAGTCTACTGAGGAAGACATAAATAAAGCGGCATATACTATCAAAGATAAAAGCATTTATCTCTCACTCATGGTTCAATGCATATTCACTGCTCATGAGGAAGCAGGTAACAATTTTCTGTGTTCCAGTGCTCTCCGTGCGTAGGTGTCTTCTGAAGGAAAGAAAATGGTAATAATCATTGATAATGACAGCAATGTAAATATAGTATCTCAGAGAGTGGTTGATTAGTTGAAGCTTCTTACGGAAAAGGGACCCACAATCTTCACAGGTTACTTTGTTTGAATGGGGATCCATGCCAATCAGCCATCAATATCTGGTGACTTATTCATTGGGGCCACACTAGTCAAAATTTATTTGGTGTGAAGTTTCTCTAATATGGGTTTGCCATGTGTTGTTGAGGATAGCTGGGGTTGTACAATCACCATGTGCAATGTTGCAGGTTCGCCAGCACTTACTCGTTTATGCGTGAGGGGAGAGATATTGCCTTCAAGGCAATGAGGAAGGATCCACAATGGGAAGATGAAAGGATGCAGGAGGTGATAATGCCAGTTGTGCAACCCACAAAGCCAATATGAAGAAAAGGAAACTATTATAGGACATCATATGTACCTGAGCCTGTAAGAGCGCGAGAATGGTTGATTTGATCCGAGCGACACCTGGGCTAATTGAAGGCCTTCGTCATTACAGTCCCTCAATTGCAGCTGAAGACATGTTACGATGATGTTCCGGTCTTCCAGATTCAAAGAATAATGTTGGTTTCAAAGTCGCAGAAGAGTTTTTTTGAAGCCAGGGAAACTGCTGCAATCGAGTTACCTGTGTGGATGAGGAAAGCTCCAGTGGGCCCCATCTATCAAACGTGTGACTGATTTCAAAAGATCATAGTTTTGCGTAAAATGTGTTGTGTATGATTTATTTAGTGTTGTACACAGTCTCAGCTATCTCTTGTAATTAAGAGAGATCATAAATAAAGTCTCACTTGGTGGAAAGGTTATTGAAAAATCCTCTCCCCCCTTTTCCTTTCTAATCATTGCTTTCTTCTTCTTCTCCTTTTCTGTTCTCAAGTTACATTTAACAATTTATACAGCCATACAGTTGTTTATGACTGTGAATACAACTCCATCGTCCATACCCATGACAGATGTATGATCCTATTGATATTTGTTCCTTATCTTGAGTAGTTTAGCGTGGATGTGAGTGTCTCATTACTTGTTTACTATTTGATTTTGGAATGCCCAGATCTGCATAACAGTTGGAAAGTAAGCTCTCTACATAGCTTATAAATATGGGGAATTGCCCATACATAATGTTAGGTTATCTCGATGAAATTTGAAGTGAATAAAATTACCTTCAATCGTATGCAATTGTTAATGGGCCATCCTTAGATGGGCCCACCAGGTGTTTTTTTTTTTGGTACATTTCAAGGATGCTGCCATTTGTTGAAAGAATAAAAGAAGTGGTGCTGGATCAATTCTTTGCACATTGGCTTGTTTGAATTGGTGGAATGCAAAAGTAGATTTGAAATGGAAAATGTCACATCGAAATCTGTTTAAAAGAATCCAATTAAACTTGTTTGTTTAAGCATGCTTGATTTCCGCGAAAATGTGGAAAGGTCAATGGTAAAAAAAATAAGAGTCATCTAAAAAAAAGTGAGGAAATCAGCATTTCCTTTTTTTTTTTGGAGGAAATGGAAATTGCCCTTTTTTGAGGGAAACCATGGAAACGGAAATTGATTTCCTCAGCTTTGTCTTTGCAAATGGCTGAAAACCTCATAAATGAGGAAAACGATTTCATTTCTACAGTAGAAATGAGAATTCTACCAATTCAATCGGCCCTAGAAGATCGTATGTTTATGCATTCCCTGAAGTCTGGAGAAGTTAACCATGAAAACCTTGAAACTTTTTGGGGGTTTCATACAGCAATGTCCTAGTGTATATGAAACTTGATCAGAAGAATACTCCTAAAGATGAGAGGATTAATAGAAAAGAATCTTTGTATCAAGTATTGAAATCCCAATTTGTAGAGATGCTAGTCATGCTGTTTTATTGTATGTGATACATTCCTATAAAGATATTAATCTAGAGAATAACTCTTTGAATTTAAACAATAGAATGGAGAAAGATAAGTGAAGAATGGTTCACTAATAGGGGAACCAACCTCCTATGGACTGAATTTGTGTTTTTCTTATTACTTCCCAAAGAGTTACAATGCCCTTAATAAGTCTTGCCTTCCTCTATCTAAGAGAGATTTCCCTACCAATAATAGCCAATCAATACTAACATTAGACACCTTCTAACTTAAGACTCTAAGGACGCTGCAACTACGGGGATGTATCAGCATCTTTGCTTTGTTTTATGAATAATTGTACAATGCTCTGTCGCCCAAAATAGCAAATTTTTTCTTGGCCAACAACCATGGAATCCATCTTTTGGTTATCCAGAGTGCTCATCTTGTAGGTCCATCATGGATGTGTTGTGCCCATGAATTTCCCCGACCAGATGATCTTATCTGTTTGACTGGTGGGATGCCTTTCCTGTTCAATTAGGATTAGGTTAGCATATGCCTTTTTCAAACAGTACATGTGCTTAGCAAAGAGTAGACACTTGTGATGGTTCAAGGTGAGAGATTTTGTGTCTGTTGGTCATGATGGCCATCCAAGCCACACAGTCAGGGTTCCAGAATCAGGTAAATTCTGCCTGCCAGTGGGAGAGAAAGCAGCCTCTGGAAATAATATATTGGGAAATCGAGTTTACCGAAGGAAGATTAATAGCTTTTCCAGTTTGATTGTGATCTCTAGCTTTGGTCTCCTCATTATCTCTGCTACCTCACTTGAACAGCTAAAGAAACATATGGATTTTGAACTGCTTCCAGCCAGCTACTTTTGTCTGTGCCTATGTCCCCACAACTGGATCAGTCACTGGCAATGCATACGGCTTTACAACCAGTCAGGGATCCAAAACCGATGGTGTCTAGATCTTGATATGGAGAACGAATTGCATCAACCTGGGAGCATTAGCCAATCTGGTGCATCAATACATGTTCCTATGCCCATTCCAATCTTGTCCAATTTTGAAACTCCCACTTCTCAACCCATATCTTGTTCGTCCTGGAAACACGTCTTCCTATTCCATCTTTTCTCGAATCTCCCTTAATGGAAGAAGTAGAAGCTTGAGAAGGAATACCAAAAAGAAAAAAAGGGCGAAAGGCTATCCATCCTAGTTGTGGCTCGGAGAAGGGACAAGGAGGAGCAGCTTCAATTTGCTATCCATCCTAGTTGTGGTGGACAGATTATCGAGTATGCTACATTCATCCAAGCCCCTAACAATTGTAGAGAAGTGGCTCACTTATTCATTAAACGCATTGTGAAGGACTGGTCCATGAGACCCACCTTAACAAAAGGCAAAAGGCCCCCTGTTGCTTTTCGAATAGCTGTCAGGGACCTATGCTATTGAAAAGTGGGGTTGTTGTTGGGAGGTCCAATGCTGTCGCTTACCTTAGGTAAGCATCAGCAAACCTATAATGCGGCCCACGCAATGAACAGTCCGGATCACCGAAAGGCGTCTCGCCCTTACATTTGCTTGGCCAAGTAGAAAACACTGTTTGTTCTGTTGAGCATCATAAGCTGCCTCTTTTTTATTTATGCAGATCTCCTTGGTTTTGATATTGAAAAGAACATTGAATCATGTGAATTGTGTCTCTATTGAATAATGGAATGAGTTTAAAGGTTTGTTATTTATAGGCTTCTGAAGTTTACCTAGGAAGATTCTAGAAATCTTCCTGATATAGGACAATTAACCACTTGCTCTAAAAGTTTGAACTGATAGAGCATGGTGAATTAATCCCTTTATCTCATAGCCCAGGCCCCACATCCCAGAGGTTAGATCTCAGCCAAACCGTCTTCGTGGGCCCCACATCACATGGGTTCCGCCTCACACGAGCCACCTGCCTCACTCGGGCCTCCCACCCCGAGTGTGCCCCTGTATCCCACAGGCCACCCCACTCGAGCCTAGTATGAAAATGCCCCTGCATTACTTCCCAAGCTTATCTAGAATGATCCCAGAGATCTTCTCAAGCCCATCTAAAAGGCTTACATACTTGACGGAAGTAACCTCATATTACATAGAAATTACAAAATGCCCTCAATGGAATTACACCACCATTTAACAAATATGCCATAGAGCTCTTTGAAAATGCACCTGTCTTTTTGCTGGCTCATGCTTTTTCCTAGTAAATGGAAGTTTTCTAATTTGCTCTATTAAATTTCTTCCTCGTAAATGCTTTTTTCCTGTCTTTTTGCTGGCCTGGCCCTTTTTCATGATGGGCACTAGATGTGGCCAGTTTCTGTTTTCTATTGCAAAAGAGGGTAGGGGTTCATGGTCTTCTCTTTAATGTTACAGATGTTCCTATTTAATAAATTTGTTATTCATTAAAAAAAAAGAAAAAAGAATGTGCATGCAACTTCATGTTGCATAAACGTAAGAAAATGTGCAAAAGGGGTCCAAGTATTGCTTTTTGTGTAATACTTTAGGTGTCGGCCTTTATTCAATAAATCTTATCATCGTTCGAAAAAAAAGTATGTTTTGTAGTAGAAAAATGCAGTTGCTTTTTCAAGATTGATCTATTCTTAAAGATGTAATAAAACTGAAGCTGAAGTTCTGTCTCATATTGAAGTTTTCATGGTCACTTCCCTCAAAATATTGAATGGGAATTGCATTATTTTGGTCATAATGAATGAATCACACATTTCCAGCTCAAGTTGCTCAGTTTCTAACCTCCTTTTGTGATTTTTCAGGGTATATTGTGGAAGTCAATTTTCGGTTATCTATTTTTAGATGCATGTATCCTTTTTCTTAGCATTTGCAAAATTATTTGATGATTCTCATGTTCATTTAGTTGTATATAAACAACCTTAGCAATTCAAGGCAGGCATCTGATTTCAAACAATAGTAAAGAAGAATTTGCTTCATCCACAAGTTCTTTGTCATCAATTCCAGCATGTGGAAAGGTAAGCTTATTCATTGTGACGCAATAGCTTTGCATGATTATTTATTCATTTATTTATTTATTTTTTATTAATAGTCTTGGGTGTTCTGCTTTTTACTTTTTTTTTTTCTGCACCATATTTCATTGCAGATGTTGATGGAGATTTTATTAGGGAATTTTGCATTTTTTGGATTTTTAGTTTTTGCGACCAGATTTCTGATGAAGTCATCTCAAGTCATTTGGTAAAAGCTTTAATCTCTTCATATTAATTTGTACGATGTTCTTTTTACAATTGCTACCAGTTCTCTTTCTCAGTTCATTAAGTTTGCAAAAGGATTTTCGATCTGGAGAACTTTCACTGCTCTATGGCATTTGGTCCATGGGATATGCATTAGTAGAGCAAGAATGGAGCTGAAAATACATCAGTGGAATTAGATGAACAAATATGCGATTTCGCATCACTCTATTTGATTCCGTGGACAAATTTCTTGGGTTGGGATTGGTACTGTGTTTCTTAACTATGTATTTCAAATTTCTTCAGCAAAATATCTTTTTTTATTTTCTTGATACCAAGTTGTGGGCACTGAAATTGGGTTAATTCATAAATGATGTGCGTGCCCATAACCTTGTTCTAGGTTTACTTCATAGTTTCACTTGTCTTATATTATTGTTGATCGAGCAAGTGTACTCATTTCTTCTTTTCTGATAGGACCTTAATGGGCTTTAAAACCTAATAGTCTTTTTTCTATTGGGACATCTTTCAAAAGAAGAGATAACTCTGCCAAAAGCTAGAGCTATTAGGTGAGGCAATTTCAGATTCACAAGGGGCGTTTGTGAAAGGAAGACAGATAGTGGATAACGTTTTGGTGGCGAATGAGGGTATGGACTCTTATAATAGAAGAGAGTCGAAAGGTCTCGTTTGCAACCTAGACATCGAAAAAGCCTAGTCATGTGGATTGGGACTTGCTGGATTATATGTTAGCAAGGTTGGATTATATGTGAGCAAGGTTGGATTGGGACTTCGCCGAAGAAGTTTGATAATGCCGAATGTATGCCTTTTATGTCTTTGAGCCGAGGAAACGGTGGATCATTTATTTATCGATTGCTTGTTTGCAAGAGAAATGTGGGACAACTTCAAATTATTCAGAGTTGCTTGGGTGTCACCAAGGTCGATTGGTAACTTCTTCTTGATGTGGGATGGTGGGGGTATAGGAAAGATTGGGAGGAAAATTTGGCCTTTAAGTTTGCTAGCAGGTATCTGGGCTCTATGGTCAGAGAGGAATGACCAATGTTTTAGGAATTGTAAGGGGCAGGTTTTGGAGGTCTTCCAAAGGGCTAAATCTCATGTATTGGAGTGGGCGCAGGCATTAAAGATCATTTTATCATCTGCCAGAATGTTGGTGGGTTGTGTAAGTTTGTTTTGATTTTATACTTGTAAATCTGTGGCTTCGGCCTTTTAGGAATAAATTGTCAATGTTAAAAAAAGAAAAAAGAAAAGAGAAGACTATGCACCAAGTAGCACGAACTTAGACTCGTGTGAGAAGTTCAGCCTGCAAGCTCTATGCTGAACACCGGTAGAAGGGACGGGCTCCATCTTGAGTCCAACCCGGGTGACCTAAATGAAAGGGAACAGTCCTTGAGATATTTCTTTGGATGAGACTGGATATAAAGTGTTCACCTGGTGGGATTGCAAAAGCTCAAATCTCTAGCAAAAAATCCCTTGGTGATCAATTAGGCAGCATTGTGATGTATGGTGTGGGCAGTCAACGAGCACTTTGTCAGCCTTTGTACCTCTTTGTGCAGCACTTACGTCCTGTGGGCATAAACAGTTGCACAGGGTGTTAGGAAATCATTTCCTACCTCTACCAGAATTGGTGTTTATAGTTTTATTAGACTATTAGACTATAACAGGTCAACAAACAATTACTCAAATGGATGCATATACTAAAAAATGTGAAAAAACAATATATAAATTTATTGATGTCATTTTAAGAGAGAGAGAGAGAGAGATGGCATAACTATGGCTTACATATGACAACATTGATGTGGTCACCTAAGGGTAGTTTCATCAAACATTTCTTTAGATTCCGAGAGAAAGAAGATTGTGCTTTTCAGCAGATTCGAGGAGTTAATGAGTATGATGGTTAGGTCATCATATGGGACTTTTTCAGGAACAAATATTTTCCTGTGTTTGGTTTCAGATGATACAGAACAGGTGTTGCTGTTCTTTGTATTTCGAAATTGAAGCACAAATTTCAACTTTCTTTCTTTCTTGAACCATCCCTGCAAATACCAGTTTGATAAGATTCACTTTGAACTTTGGGAATTCTCAAATGATTAGATGTGAAAAGGAAAATTATGAAATGCTTTTATTTCTTCAGTCAAATGGTTCTCGTCTATAAGAACTTGATTATTATTATTTGTTCAATTGCTCAGGAACAAAGATGTTCTTCTGGCTATCCTTGTTTCAAGCTACTTCAAGATTTTTCTCATAGCCATGATGGTATATGGTTGCATAGTCTTTGATATCTATCAGTAACTTCATTTGAATGAAGTGCTGAATTACGTTGAACTTTCAGTTACTTTCTTTCATTTCTATTTGATTCATTTTCTATTTATCGAAGTTTACTCAAGTATTTGAATTGATATTTCACAGGTTTGGGAATTTCCATCTTCCGTGCTTTTCATAATTGATGTCTTTGTTCTTTCGTCCAATGCAGTGGCTTTGACAGGTCAAGATTTAGGCTTTTTGCTGCTTCCCCATGTGTCACCTTTTGTTCATACATTCATTAGTCATTTCTATGGCCATCAAGTTTGAGTTATTAAATGATGCTTGAGAAAATTACTTTTCTGTATTAATGGTAACAATGTGCCCCACCTTTGAGTAACCTAAGCTATTCATCTTGTGGACCTCATCATTTGATGGGCCAATGCAAGTATCTCTCCTTGTTATGTGGATTTAGCCATCCGATGGAAATGGGCGATTACGACCAATGGCCCACATTTAATGGGCCAGTCGGATGGTTAGGACCATCTGATGTGGGAGATTTCTGGGTATCTCTCACCCACCATGGCCAATGCAAATGATTTGGATCACCAGTAAGTTTAGTCCCATATGTATAGTTTTTTGGGTTGAGAAAATATGGTGTTGAACATTGTCCAATACCTCATGGAAGATCAGCATTCCGTTATTGATTGGTTAGCTGTCCATGGTGTTTATTGCATTGCAACTTCTGCATCATAATAGTGTCTTTGCTCAATGGTACCGGAGTAGCTGTTCTAATAATGTCTTGAACAAATTCGTTTTCTTGACCACTATTGCATTTAAACAATTCTACTAAGATTTCTAGTTACTCTACTATGGTTTTTATTTCATTCCCCATCTTTCCTCTACATGAGACGTGTTGCATCCTGTGTTTTAACCTTCAATATATATATGAGAGAGAGAGAGAGAGAGAGAGAGAGAGAGAGAGAGAGAGAGAGAGAGAGAGAGATGTTATGGAAACACTGTTGCAATGAATCCATGTGAAGCAGAATCCCATGAAACCTCAAAGGACAAATTTTCACCTTGATCTAAAATTCTGGTGGGCCATAGCAAAGATAAATGTAAATCAATGAAGGATAATGTTTTTATTTTTCATGGCCCACCAAAGTTTTGGATCAAAGTAAAAATTGGGCCGGGTGGGTTTCATGAGGTGCTGCTTCATGTGGACCGTTCAGATTTTGGAGTCAAATCGCGTATGATGAGTTCTCAAAAAAGTTCACATGAGTTCCGTGCGAACTGGTGCGCAGCTGAGCATTCGGCTATATATATATATATATATTTGTTTGGGATGGAATTGCCTCGGGACCAAACCTTTTCAAAACACCTTTTTTCTTCTTCTTTTTTTTTTTTTTTTTCCTTTTCCTTTTGTTTCTTTTCCTTTTTCAATGATAACTTGAATTTATTGTAAAAGGAACCAAGCTCCAACAGGGCAAAAACAACTT
This sequence comes from Magnolia sinica, assembly GCF_029962835.1. Taxonomy (NCBI): domain Eukaryota; kingdom Viridiplantae; phylum Streptophyta; class Magnoliopsida; order Magnoliales; family Magnoliaceae; genus Magnolia; species Magnolia sinica. The sequence continues at coordinate 18,794,812 of NC_080576.1, read as the reverse complement.
GAGGGGAAAGGAGCTGATCATGACCAACCCTCTTATTACTCGCTTCTTTAGCGAGGGAACCAGTCGCCTCATTCAGCTCCAAAAAAGAAAAAAGAAAAGAAAACACTGTAACGAGTGCTAACTTTCTGCACGCAATAAGGACAAGCATATTCCCAAGGACAACTCAGTACTCGCATGAGGTGAGCCACTTGATAATGGCTCTATGTGCTCCATCCATCACTAGGGCCCCAGGGAAGGAATTAGCTAAAATCCGTAAACCCTGGCAAAGAAACAGGAGTCCCAGCATATGTGGGTCCAATCACACCACATCGGCCAGAGAAAGAAAACACCTCTCCCTTGTAGCGATTGCACCTTCTGGTTCCCAGGTAATAAAGGAGGCTGGCTATTGGATGGGCCACCGGTCATGAAAACCATGAGGGAATCCTGTTTCAATAATCCTGTTTATATGATTAATCAGTGAAACAGGATTCATAAAGTCCACCCCAAATCGCTGGGAGACATGGCCATGATCATGAATATCAATTGAGTGACCATCTTTCAATAGGTAGCTTTGCAAAAATATCGCTTCTACTAGCTAACAGTAGTTTCTAGAAGCAGGCTATTTAGATTGTTGGAGAGCAATTTGGGTTAGTTTTGCAGACATTTTACATTTCTTTTGTGTCACCAGCAATCCCAGGGTTGTAAAATATCAACTCCTTCTCTGTTTTTGTGGTGAATAATGTCATTTATGTTTGTCTTCTAGAGATTTCAATTTTGTTTTTGTTTTTGTTTTTTTGTTTTTTGTTTTTTGTTTTTTGTTTTTTGTTGAATGTAGTGTAAATTTGCATAACCTTCCTGAGCATGTGCCTACCAACCGCTGCTGCCATAGATTGCCTGTCTTCTCTAAATCGAACATACCGGTTGACCTCTGCTAGTGAATCAGTGTCAGTCTTTCTCACGGGATGTATACTTTGAAATTTGTTATTCAAAAGAGCATTATGTTTTAATGTTTTCTACTCTTTCTTTTTTTTTTTTTCTTTTCTTTTCTTTTCTTTTCTTTTTTCATGAGAACCATGTTACTAGATCTCGCCCTCTAATATTTATACTGCATATTGGTGATATAACCAAGGTACTCAAAATCGGTTACCTAACAGCCGTTAGGTAATGATAATGGTCATAACCCTTACGTGTTATAGGGTCGAAACGGCCGTAAACCATCCGTAACGGCCCTATAATAGTTTTTTCAAAAACTATAAAAACGGCCGTAAGAGCCAATACGGGGGCCATAATAACCGTTGCCCCATGTTACTGGATCTTGCCCTCTAATATTTATACTGCATATTGGTGATATAACATTTTATTTTTCATGAATGGTTACCATATCATATCGTCTGAGGTCACTCTCTTCTGAACCAGTACTGACGCAAGTGAGAATGACCGGATGTATCGGAGCATGCATCGGTGCCCATGCTGCAAAGTTGGCGGCTAATCGCGTGCTGGAGGTTCTTCCATCAGGATATTTGAGATGTTTTAGCATCTTAGATTGGTGAACATTGTATTCTTATTACGGTTAAGCATGCAGCTAGATTTGCTTTGGTTTCCTGGGGTCTTGAATGACAGTTTTCTTGCAGAAATTTTGCAGTTGCACATTGGGTATGCTGGAAACAGAATTTGAGACCAGGAAGGTCTTTCTGTCCCATTTGAAAGAAATATAGTTATATTGCCAAGAAAAACAGATAAGGAGAAAGAAAGGAAAAGAAAAGAAGAGAGATGTAGTTTCACTCTTTCTTTTTCAATGGACTACATAATCATCATCATCTAAGCCTTATCTCGACTATGGCCATCATATCATCTGAGGTCACTCTCTTTCTGTCCCATTTGAAAGAAAAGAGAATCTTTTTTTTTTCCATTCCATTCTATCAGGGGCCACCATAACTCTAGTTAACGCCATTACTACCTCCACCCATGTCCTTTTGGGCCTTCCCGTTGCCCTTTAAGAGCCTGAAACTTGTATGAAATCATTTCTTCTAACTGGTGCAGTCCTCGGTATCCATTGCACATGACCAAACCATCAAAGTCTACTTTCCCTTTTCTTGTTACCCATTGGTGCTACTAAATTTCCTGGAATGCATTCATTTCTAATTCTATCCTTTCTTATCTTGCCACTTATCCATCTCAACATCCTCATCTCATTTGCACTCATCTTATGGACATGTTTTTCCTTACCTGCCCCATCCTATAAAATTTCCCTTCTAGTTTGAGTAACACAGGACGATCACATAAAACTCCAGAGGCGCATCTCCATTTCTTCCACCCCGCAAGATATCGAAAGTGGTCATTTTAGGAAACTTTTTGGTCAATAAACTTCGCTAATCCCTCTGCTCCTACTCTTGTTGTTACTAAAATTGCACTATATATACTCTATTTTAGTTGGACTAATTTTAAATCCTTTATATTCTAAAGCATCTCTCCATAAATCTAGCTTTGTGTTTACCCTCCGTCATCTTGTCAATCAAAACTATGTCATCTGCAAACAACAAACCATGGGATCTCCTCCTGCAAATGCCTCGTTAATTCATCCATAATGCAATGCAAGAAGGCAAGGGCTCATTGCCAACCCCTAGAGCAAGCCTACAGTAATTGAGAACTTGTCTCTTAATTCTTCAACAAAATAATAATAATAATAATAATAATAATAATAAAATAATAAAAGGAACTCATCTCTCCATTAGTATTCTTCTCATTTGTACTGTTTCCTTATACATATCCTTAATTATGTCAATTTATGCCCTTGAAACTTCTCCTTAACACACACCAGATTATTCTCTAGGGACCTTATCGTAAGCTTTCTCTAAAAAAAAAAAAAGACCATGCAGAGATCTTTCCTCTTCTCCATGTATTTCTCATTCAATTGTCTAAGTAAGAAGGTAGCTTCAGTGATAGATATTCTCTGGCATGAAACCAAAATGATTTTTTGATACATTTGTTTCGTGCATTAGTCTTTGCTGAATCATTCTTTCCCAAAATTTTATAGTATGGTTCATAAGTTAAATCCTATGATAGTGTAGCTCTGTATATCATCATTATTCTCAGAAATGGGCACCATGATACTCTTCCTCCGTTCTCCTAACATTTTCTTTGATCGTATAATTTTATTGAACAATTTTGTCAACCAAAATAACCTAGTATCTTTCATAAACTTTTAAACGTCTATTGGTAATATGATCTGGTCCAAAGGTCATCTTTCTCAAAACTTCTCTCTTCAAATATCCTAATCCTGCAAAGTGTCTATGGACATGGATGTTGTTTGAGCTTATAGTTCCTTTATCTCTAAGCTCTCAGACTGATTATCATGTAATATTATGAAAATAGTTTCCTCACCTTTCATGGATCTCATTGCCCTTGGCTGGTATCCTTTGGTTATTGCTCTTAATCTAACATCATTTTTGGTCTATTCTTCTTTTTCTCACCTTCTCTTGTACTAAAGTTAGCAGGTTACGGTTTTAGAAGTACATGGGAGACTGATTCAGTTAAGTCGCAGTTGTCTATTCCTGAGAGGAAAAGTGGACAAAAAGGAATAAAGATTAACCATAAAACAAAATGTAAAGAATTCGGGGATTTGAGTATCCAAACTACCTGATTTCCTTTCCATTGCCAACATCGATCGGTGGTCCATGCAGTGTCGTCGGTTAGAAAATGAAGATCACAAGATCTATGAGATTTTACTTCACAGCGGACCACACAAGTGAATGTCTTGGATTTGTGGGCCACTTCTCTGTGTCTCCAGTTTGCGTGCAGGGCAAAAGATTAGTTTTCCCCCTAATTTTCTTTAGGGCAGTAGGTTGGCCCATCGGGCTTTTGGCTCAGGCCTGTTTTGGGTTCGCATATCAAGCTGAGAGCTGGGCTCCGGTTTAAATTAAAGTGCATCTATTATTTGGGCCAGCTCGAGATCTCGAATAAATCCAAGCATCTAATTTTTCAAATCATTCACGGACGAGCCCCTATGTTCATGCCTTCACATGTGTTGACATAGCACCCATATACTCCATCAAAGCCATTTCAGGTGGGCCCCGCCATGTAGATGCTTTTACCCAGGAATCAGGATAGTCCATTCATGAGGTGGTGTGCCAAAGTTTTCACTAGCTTCGTACACTGTTGAAGAGTTGAGCAGCCTGATGTTTTGGATATCATGATATCTGGTGCAACCAAACGTACCCTAAAAAGTTTTTTTTTTTTTTTTGGGTAGTTCTTATTTTCCAAGAAAAAAGCAATTATTTCTAACATTCGTTTTCAAGACACTATGATCCATACCCAAAAAAAAAAAAAAAAGAAGATCACCTCAACCAATAAACAGAAATTAAATATAAGAAGATCAGTGTTCTATGATCCATACCCTCCAACAACGATTTTTCCTTTTTCTCAAGCTTTTATTACAATGATTCCTCTCTTCAAAATAATTTTCGACAAAAAAAAAAAAGAGTCGGGAAAATCTTCCTACTTTTATATCAGCTCAACTAAGCTGCCTGCAGTACCCATCAAAGAAAATCAGAGTGAAAATCTGCAACACCCATCAAAGAAAAATATCATCTAAGTATGGAAATCAGAGGAATTAGCATGATATGTGGTGGCCCCATCAAAACAATAAATGCATCACAACAATATGGTAGTCTACATCATTCTTCAACGGTTCACAGCATCGATGGACCATATACCAGAAGTTGCACCCCAAATGTTTCTAACCATCACAATGGCCAACATTCAACGAGCAAAAGTCCACCAATTACACCATAAACCATCCATAGCCGTACATCCAGATGGGCCAACTGGATCACCAGATCTAGTGTTCTTAGTCCATAATTCGTACGCACTGGATGGACAAATTGGACCACCAGACTCTAGTGATCCACATCTGAGGTTTGAAAGGGGCTAACATCGTATTATAATGCCGTTGGTAATGTATATGCTAATGACATGTATGCATACGGTAAATGATATAACACAATGATTGCTTAAGGTTAGGGATGGCAATGGATCAGGTTAGGTTCAGGCCATAACAATGATAGGTTTACCCTAAATCTAATAATTTATTAAACGGCTGAAAATCTCAATTTTAACACCAACCCAACCTATCTATAATTGGGTCAACCCAAGCCCTACTTATTTGACCCATTTAATTAGGGGTGTACATCGAGTCGAACCGAGCAGCTCAACTCGGCTTGGGCACTAGCTGACCTCAGCTCGAACTCGGCTCGGCTCAGTTTGGTTATCAGCTTGGGCTAGTTCGAGCCGAGTTCGAGCTAAGATTGAGCCAAGTTCGCCTGTGCAACATTTTCACAAACACTTGGATTGCACCTTGAAAATTCCACTGTATGTAAAACAACAGCAATGGTTTTACAAGTATATTATCAAACACCTTATAAGCAACATAAAAATCAAGAAAAAAAAGGGTATATGTTTCATATACATACCCTTCTTGCCACCAGCTACACTTTGTTGAGTCATTTCAACAAACACTTGGTGAGCAACATCAATATCAAAGTAACCGAGTCATTGAATTGGTTCGATCCAAGTTGGGTTCAATCTGAGTCAAGTCGAGCTAGTGCCCGCTCGAACTCATTTTCGAGCTCAAAAAACTAGCTCGACATGGCTTGAACTCAGCTTCGAACTAAGCTTTTTTGAGTCGAGTTGAGCGAGCTAACCGAGCTAGCTCGGTTCGTGTACACCCCTATATTTAATTAAAATATTAAAAGATGTTATTTTTTAAAATTATTATTATTATTTTGTAAAAAAATATAAAAAAATAATAATTTTTAACAGCAAATTTAGAACTCTTAATTAATATAAAATCAAACTCTTCCATAATTAATTGCAGCCATTGTAACTAAGTTTAGGATTTATTAAACTTATATTATATTATAATATAAATTGTAAATTGCAACCATCGTAACTAAAAATTGCCTACTTTAAAATTATTGTAAATAAACTCAACTTTTAGGATGTTAGTCAAGAAAGCCAATACCATCACAAATTCATACATATTATAATATATAGTATTTCGTAAATGGCCAAAAAGTCCATGCTTAAAAAGTTACCGAATGCATCTACCTAACCATTTAATATGGAGTTGTCCAACTGGTTGATTTGATTATTCACGCTAGGATGAAGGGAGGACACAAAGATAGTCATAATTCAAAATTATCTAGACCCTAAGAATGTTTCAATCATCTATCTCCAATCCACACCATCTTCTTGAATGGTCACTTGATTTTTGAACTTGCCTTATTTTGTCTCATGAACTAAAATGTGTGCTAAAATGAAAGGACATTTTGGATGTCATAGAAACATCAACTACAAAGTATTTTATAAGGTGAAAATAAATACATATAGGAGTTGAAATCTGAGGTCCAGTGGCTTCACACTTTTCGGAGACCTTCCTGGTTAGGAGATTATGGATTTGCTAAGGTGATTTTTCTTATCTAGAATTACGACGTGAGCATGAAGGATCCAAGATTAGTAAGGAAACCTCAAAAATGATTTCACCACTTCGACAATCTATAAAAAGAGCAATCGAAGAAGAGCAGGAAGCCCTATGCCAAATACATCAACTCATCTTTTAAACTATATTTCATTTATCTTTCTTAGCCTAACATGACCTATACTAGTTTTACATAACTACTGTCTAACAGTTCCTACTACAATAGCTTAGGATTAGAAGTAAATTTTTACAATCTTAAGTTGTAGGACTATAATCATCTTAGATCTGATCGTCTGTTTCGATAGACACATCACGTATTTATCAATTTTCTTTTGTTTATTCATTTAGTTGTCTTATAACTTGTTGATTGTAATGAGCATCATTTTTAAATATTAATAAAATTGACAATATTTTGCCTTCTTTAATTTATATATTTATCTTTGTTCTTTTGAGAAGTACGTTGAACTTAAAGTGTTGATGAAAGAATAAATATTTAAGTATATAGACTTACATCTATCGCCACAAGATAGAACGAACTCATTTAGAAGGTCAAATCCTATCCTTTTACAAATCGCTTGAACGAAAACGGAAATATTGGTGGTTGAGAAGAATCTAATCTTTGATTCAATATTCAATTCATTTAACTCAATATAGGACACCAATGGTTCAATCAAACTTTTGAGTTAAGTAGAATCTAATACTCTATTTTACTCACACACGAAAGCTAAACCTAAATCCTTAATCACACGGGTAGCTTAGTTTGATTGAAATGGAGACGGCACAATTAACACACAATGAAGGTTAGATATAACGGCCTGCATAGACTCATAGAGTAGCATCCAGAGAAAAGGCGTTTCGGGATCATCTGATCATCACTGCATGTGGAGCAGGTGGACCCTCGACGGTGATCCTGACCATATTAGCGTTCCCTCCTAACATTGCGTGGCTGTCCGCACCTAGATTCGACTCCTAATATTCGCGTCATAAAATCCTACAATTTTAATTACCGAAAAAACAGTCCCACCATTTTGACAGTTTGGATTGAGCGCACGTGTTCTGTATAAAGTAGGCGTGTAAGTTAAGGGTTTTGGCAGTTTTTACAAGGGGCGCCTAGGGCTTGACATCCACTGGTTGATCATTACGTGGGGCAAACATGCATCAGATCAACCCTGCCGATCAGGTGCAACGTCAAATCTTCACCGTGGATCATAAAACTTAGTCAAGTCCAACGATTAAGTGGGCCACACCATAGGAACTGTGTAAAATCATGCCTAAAACAATGACTTCACACAGTGTGGCCCACTTGAGTTTTGGAATATCTTGATTTTCCCCGGAATCTATTCATCCCAGCGTCGTGCAACAGATGAGTGGATTGGATGGCATATACGCATACCTTGATTGGATGGTATAGACAAACGATGTTTGGGCCCACATGTATTTTGGAGGATTGTAATGGTGGAAGGTCGCATCTCAACTTTTATACATGGTGTAGTGCCGTTGGCCGTTGGTGTATCATTTCAAAAGCGCATTTTATAAAAAATAAAAAAGAAAAAAAAAAAATACTCGTCGCCTGAGAGATTCGAACTCTCGCGGGGAAACCCCATGTACTTAGCAGGCACACGCCTTAACCACTCGGCCAAAGCGACGATTGATGATAACATGGTATTTCTTTAAATTTTAATGGTAAGAATTTTAAATCCTACCACCACGCCTCACGACCGGCTGACAGTCAGTGTTCTCCAGTTGCTTAAATCACTGGCCCATAGCCAATCCATACACCTTCCCACGACGCAGATTGCATGTGACTCCACACCACATACCTCATACCTCAGTATTGGGACATGGTGAGGTTTGATTAAGCTACTTGCCACTATAAAAAATGGGCCTAACTACTTGACCTTGCAACTTCCAAACATGTTTTTGGTCTGACAAACCAACTGCCTCTCTCGACCTCCCAACACCACCAATACCAGGAATCCCATCTACTGATTGCCATGAACAAAGATTTTATGTTTTCTTGCATTGTGATTAGTTCAGGTCATCAATGACATTAATGACTGTGATGATGTGGCTCAATCATATTGCAACAAACAGATATTCATGTTTGTAACAAGTAGAGGAGGATCCAGAGTCTACCACATGATACAAGTCTGTCCCACCACATAGCTGTCTCAATTACGGCACTAACTTCTACGTGGCAAAGGATGAAATAGTTTTTTGACCTTTAGATCAATGGATCTTAGTTGCTCTCTGTGTAGAGGTGACTTGGGTTGTCGTCTGGCTTGGACCTGTTAGCTAAACCTATGGGTCGGGCTGGGCTGAATCGTGTGCTGTAAGGCCCAGACATCCAAGCTGGCTGTCTCAGGTAACTTTAGCCTGGATCAATTGGCCCATTCCCCCCCCCCCTCCCTCTTGTGCACACAAACGGTTGGTGCTCAACCCTAGCCCAACCCAAGGTTCTTACACCTCAACCCTAATCCAACCCAACCCAACCTCGGTTTGGGAATTCTCAACCTAAGCCTAACCCAAGTGGGCTCGGTCAGGTTGATCGGGTTGGTCATGTATATGTGCTAATATTTTCGTTATTACATTAGTTTATTATATTTCAATACGTGTCTTATTTTTTATACCTATGATTTTATTAATTATATATGTAGTTATTTATAATAATGAACTTCATTTTTTCTAAACAAACAAGCTAAAATATAAGACTATTCCTTAAAAAGTCGTGTTGTGTAGCACACAATGGAGAGATATCCAGCGTATCTTGTTAGATGACTCAGCATATCTTGTTAGCTTGAGTCATCGGAAATGACGTGGGCCAATGAGACACGATGGCACTTAAATTTCCTATGCCTTCAACACAGATAATCTACACTCAATTATAATTTACAAGTAACATATATATTGATCAAGTTCGGGTTAGGTTGGGCAACTCGAGACCTCAACCCAGCCCAACCCAAGTTTTATCAGGTTGGGGTTTGTTGAGCCCAAGCCCAAGATCAAACATGATATATCCTGCCTAAGCCCAACCCAATGCTGGGTCGGTCACGGATTGATGGGGTTGAACCCGCCCGACTTTTAGCCCTACGGTTGGAGATGAATTGGAATGGGCCGAAAAAAAGCGAAAGCAAAAGCCCAGCCTGTCTCAACCCAGGTTCCCTCCCTCACACTGCTCATCTACCATGCATTTCCGGGGAGTGCAATTTTGGGCCTATTGTGGAGTCGATGTAGCAATCCGAACCATCTAATTGGTGAGTATCTCGGACACTTTAAAATGATATGGTCCACTCATCCAATTTGAAAAATCCAATTCAAATGGTTCAGATTATGGGATATGAGAGTGAAGAACCGAATTCAAAGGGTTAATATTATGGGATATGACACAGCATCACACTAATTGGCAAATCTCAACCATTCCATTGGTCACTGTCTCAGATGGTTTAAAATAAAATTATCCAACTTGAAGAATCGAAATCAAACGGTTGGGATCTTGCAACATAAAATAAAAAGAAATTACTGCGACCACAGTGGGAGTCGAACCCACGACCTTTTGATCCGAAGTCAAACGCGCTAATCCACTGCGCTATGCGGTCTTTGAGTGAGTAGAGATTGTTGAAATAAACTTAAATATAAGTATGACTAAATGATGTCCGCACTTCATATCCGCCGTGCGTCCCACTCAACAAATGGCTATGATGTCTCAACGTGTTTACCAGCATCTGATGGCTCGGGGAAAAAATAATCTCTGAACGAGCGTATACGTGGCACACATGGATCAGATTATATATATATATATATATAGCGAAAGCTGATTCCGTATCTCATGTCATTCTGAATACGTGGGGCAGATGAATCTGATCAAAACCGTCCATTTCGTTCTTCCAATAATAATTAGGCCATGGTCGAAAGAGAACAGTCTTTAGATAGCTTTAACCCTTACTGGCATACAAATGAACACTGAAGTCCAAAAACAAGCAACGGCTTTTATTAAGTGAGAAAACGCCCATTTATTAGATGGTCGAGAAGGTAAAATGAAAACTTATTTAAAAAAAAAAAAAAAAACTTTAGTTAACACTCCATCGATGGATGAGTCCACGTGATGTGCGGTTCAGATTATCAAACACATATGCCAAGGCTATCAGATAAGGATCCACCGGTCCAATTTTTACGGAACCGTGTGGTGATTAGAACAGCTGGTTCCGATCTACCATTTTGCAATTGATTTTAAATGGGTCCAGCCATGTTTGGGTCAGGCCCACCCACTAAAACATTCCTGATTGTTTAGGGCCCATTGAGATGAGGTTCAAATATCCAACCCGTCCATTGTGTGTGTACCACTTGGATAAGTGGCCACACTAAATTTCAGGGCATTCCAAAACTCAAATGGTCCACTAAGTGCTTTTAGATGTTTTAAGCACAATGGGACCCACATAGCTTTACCTCATGGGAGCTTCCCTAAGTGAGTGTGTAACAATAGAAAGAGGCATACGTGTGTGCAATCTAATCCATCCATCAGGTGGTCTAACCATGTAAATGCCCTTATTTGACCTCTACTAGGTAAGACCCGAACCATCCGGCAAAACCACCTTTAGACTGCAATTAGGGTAGAAAAAATTGAAAGAATTGTAAACTCATGCAAATTTGTTTGGCAAATAAAACCATCCGTACCGCAAGAACGGCAATTACTAATCTCAATTGGATTCTCATTCAAATCGGCTTCGCAAATAAAGACATTGTCATCGCAAGAACGGCAGTTACTAATTTCAATCAGATTCATACAGAGAACCGTCTCTCGTGTACTTTTCCGAGTTGCCTGTGTAGGTTCCCACCATCCCAATTTACCCTGAAATCTGTACCAGCTCCTCTGTTTTTCTCTTAATTGTAATCTAATCGAAGACCCTTTGATCACCTCTTATAATAATAGTGCTCTCAACTATTGTTTTATATATGCACCTCTATGACTATAATACCAACAACAAATATATTAAAATCATTGGGGAAAGTGGCACCTGCAACACATACCACGTAGTAAGAATATTTCAATTAAGATGATGAAATCTTTATGGCTATTGAAACATTAATGAAACTAGACAATAAAATGATGAAACCCACCTTTTTAAATGTTAAAATGCTGTCAATGGGCGATGGCTAATACAGTTGAAGGAAGAATGTGGGGAGCCAGGATAGTTAATGGGGCATGTATTACATGATTATATAAATAAAAGCAAGCAACCGGCGTATATACACACTGCAAAACATGAAATGCCATAGTTTACATAATGACACGAGAGAATGCACACAAATACATAACTTACTAGCAATACTATTTTTTAGTACACATGGGAAGATGCAATTGGTCATGCTTGTTTAATGGATAATTGATTGTGCAAAGATCGTGAAGAGAGATTATGAAGATTTTTCCATATAATCTTTCCATGTCTATAAATAAAGTTAAGAGTAAAGATCTTTAAACACACGCTGACACAATACAATTCTACTTTACAATACAATGCTACATATCCTTCATCCTTCATGGACGCTCTTAGTTTAGTTTTAGTCTAACTCCTCCACTGTTAAGTAAAAATGCTTTGAAAAGCATTGATTGATTAAATTACTTATCCATTCACTCTATGTACATGAACATACCGATGGACCACTAGGGAGTGTTGCGGAAAAACACCTACATGTGATCAATATAAGGCTAAAATACAAAAGATAAAGGGCAAACAAAAGACTAAACCAAAACAAGATATGAGAGGCATATGCGTTTACATGGTTCGACAATATGCCTACTTTACGGGACAATAACACAGAGCTTTCTTTACTAAAAACAAGAAACCATAAATTAAATACTAACTTCTCTCTCACTCATACAACAAAGCTCACACCAAGGAGTAGTTCGGAAAATAAATTGATGAAATATCTCTCTACAAAGTGCTCTCCTTATATAGGCCACACCTATAGGAGAGCATACGACAAAGACCTAGAAGAATTGGGCTTCACCATGTGCTTATGTATATGTTAACATATTAACGTACACATACAAGGGATGTAGAGAGGAGACATCTCCTTGTATGATACATTATTACCTCTCACACGAGGCACCGCCTTAATATTCTTCCACATGAAGACTTGTTTCTTAAAAAATACTCTGAATAATAGCTACCCAAATATCACCAAATACTAGGTAATAAAAAGCTTAAGAGAATTCATGCACCAAAGAAACTTCTCTCTTGTGATAAACTTCATCAGCATGTCTGCTACGTTGTTGTTGGTGTGAATTTTTTACAATGAGATCTAACCATTTTTCATAACATCATGAACAAAGAAATACTGAACATCGATATGCTTGGTCTAAGTATGAAATATCGAGTTATTTGCCAAGTGTAACAGGCTCTGACTATCACGATGAATTACATCACTTTCTGCTTGAATTTCAATTATTCTAGTAACCTTTTCAATTAATCACATTCTTTGCATGCTTGTGTAGCTAACATGTTCTATGCTTATATGGTAGACAAGGGCATCATTGACTACAATCTTAACATTCAACTAACCGCATCGATAGACAAAAAGAAAATATAACCTATAATAGATATTTTTTTAATCACGATCTCATGTATAATATACATTCACAAACCCAACTAATTTTAAATTTTGACCGCTATAATAAATAGTTACCCAACTAACTCAGCTCGGCTTGGCTCGAACTCAGTTTCAAACCGAATCAAATCAAACTTTTTTGAGTTTAGTCAAGTGAGTTAATTGAGCTAACTCAGTTCGTGTATACCCCCCCTCCCTCCTGCCCAAAAAAAAAAAAAAAAACAGAAAAAGAAAAGAAGATCCCTATCATGACATGCGAAGAGAGATGGTGATGTGGGGAGGGATATTGAATAATAGAGAGATCCGAGGGAGTAAGTGAGGCTAAGTAGATATGACACATCACTAAGGGTTTCACAAGCACTGATCACAAGATCTAAGACAATCAAACGATGGCCCGAGTTGATATTTCTATGCTAAAATTTGTCCCATGTCCAGATAACATACGGGGTAGAAGATGTGAGTCTTGACCGTTCATAATGTCGAATGTGTACCTAGCGTGTGTATTCCTCTTTTTCCTATGAGTGAGAGTGTACTTACAAGTGTGTATGTGCCACACATATATACACCACATGTGTATGATCTAATACGATCAAAAGATACCATTGTGATGCTCATAATGCAATGGGTTAGGGAAAAAAAAATAAAAATACTTTGAGTGGTAAAAAATGCATGGTGAGCGAGATACATTACTTTCATGATGATAGACCGTAGGTGCATGCATGTTAAATCATGATTTTATTTGTAGAGAGAATAATTTGATCACATGACTCATAAGATGTATGTACATCAAGTGTACTAGGACTATTTAACTGCATAATCATCTACTAAATAATATTATATATCAAATAATCACGGCCATCAACGTTCTAGGCCCTCGATCTAGATCATTTCTCATGATCAGACTATAAAATTCATATTATTTCAATGCTAATTCATCGGGGAATAAAGTGAATAGTGATCATTAGATAGATCATGCGATCCAATAGTTGAAACATGAGATCTTAACATTCTGCCCGTTAGATGGATATTTTAACATTGGATTTGGTTATCCCGGGGTAGATCTTACATCTAGATGATTTGGATAAATGATCTATGGTGTGGATTGGTGATTTTGTAAGTGGATTGTCATAGATCTTGCGTTTAAATGGTTTAGATGGCCCACTTGATAATCAATTATGATTAAATTAATCAAAAAAAATTAGACCCCTTAAAATTTTTTCACTCTATTACGTTCTATTCCCCTAAAAAGAATTTCGTTTTGAAATTTATCATCCCTTAATCGGTAAATAGGTCAGAATACTTTTCTTATATCTTTGCTTTTCGCTCCCACGAGGCTCCTTCTTTATTATGATGACTCCATTAGACCTTGATGAGTGGTATCACTATCGTTCGCAACACTTGTTCTTTTCTGTCTAGGAATCATACGATCTCTCAATATATGATACATGATTTTCTTAAATTTTTTTATGACTGCCAATCAATCATATTGGATGCGTCTCTTTTATACTTTCGAAGCATTGATATACGGAAGATATTATAAATGTTGGCGAGCTGCGAGTGTGTTTGGACTCACACCTGTATCTTGAAATTTCACTGTATTTGGTGCAACCAATCGCTACAATGTCTTATGTTTGGGAAACTATACGGAAATTACCATTTGCTTGATACAATACATTATATAGCACCAAGACAAGCATTTTCTTGTCTAAAAACTATCTGGTACCGTTTGGAACGTCCAACACCTTTTCTCGAAAGAGCATAAAATTCTTATAAACTTGGTGAAATACATAGGCATACACGCATTTCAATTCATTTGCATAAGGACACCAATATGGTACGTGGCTGCTTCCCGGGCTGCCTCGCATGCTGGTTCATAAGATTATCGACCAATAAGACATCGCCCTTTTGCCAGCTCAGATCCACGCTGTTCTCGACTGAGATTTTCTTGTAGGCTTCAGTGGCCTTTGGAGGGAATGGGCTTCCGTCGCCGAAGCTGATATGGACGTCTTTCTCATTGCCGGTGTAGCCCAACATTGGCTTGAACCAAACCCTCTTTCCTCCCAACTCCTTTATCGGGTCCAATGGCCCGAAAATGAAATCGGCACTTCCATCAGAGTGGAATTCCATTGCGTCGCATGCTATACTCTCTAGTGCCCTAGAAAACAATAGTCAACTCAGTTCTGGAGCACAATGTTCAGGTGGAGGTTCTTCAGTTAAAACTTATCACTTTCAATATCATTTCTCCTGCCAGCATGCTATTTGTGTATGAAATCAGTACCACGACAATGATAGGGCCCACCATGAGGATCACCACTCTCAAAATTCAGGCTGATCTGCTCACCAGGTGGCCACACATGTAGACTCAGATGGTTGTCCATTCAATCCAATGCTGTGGCGCACCTGATGATCAAACCGGTGTGATCTTTTTTCTTAAGATAATCTTCATGGTGGGTACTACTGTTTTCATGGTACTGATGTCCTACAAAGGGACGTGGATTGGCTAGTGAGCCTGCCACTAGCCATTGACTAGTGGTCGGTGCTCTGTGGGCCCTACCATGATTTATATGTTTCATCCATGACGTCCATCCATTTTTTAAGATTATTTTATTATACTTTCCCAAAAATTAGGTAGATCGAAATCTCAAGTGGACCACATCACAGGAAAAATGTTGATTGAACGCTCACCATTAAGAACTTATTTGGGCGAAAAATCAAGTCGATATTTGTTTTTTTCCCTTCATCCAGGTCTGTATGATGTAATCAACAGGTTAGATGTCAAATAAACATTACAGTGGGCCCTATGATAATTTTAATGGTGGACATTCAATCACTACTGTTTTCCAATAGTGTGGTTCTCCTGAGATATAGATTTGCATCTTTTTTTGAATCAAGTCCTAAAATGATATTGGAAAAATGGATGGATGGCGTGGATAAAAGACATACATCATGGTGAGGCGCACAGAGCACCGGTGGGTAGTGACAGCGTCACTAGCACGTTGGTGGGAAAGATGGTACGGTACCTCATGTTGTGGTACCAAGCTTGCCTCGCCCAAAAGAAAAAAAAAACCTTGCATGTAGGTGATCAGTTTTTACTCTCTAATGCCACTGGATGAAGTGATGGGTCCCACCCAATCTTAATTAGAAACCGATGTGTTGGAAATGATTGGCCCTATCATTTGAATATTGGTGGATCCGTTGGCTTCACCCAATGGCAAGATGTTGGATGCTCATCTGATCATTCCTCCTGGAAGAGCTACTTGATACTCAGGCAGAGTGGAACAGTTCATACACACGCACTCAGCAAGTGTCATGCATGCAAGTCAACCCAGTGGCCAGGCCATTTCTCGAAACTCAAATTGGTTAGCTTATCGTAAACTCTTTATTAATGGGCAGTCGTTGAAATTAGACCATCGGCTACTTTTTTTCATTTTAGCCGTCCATTAATTGTCCACCAATCAGCCAACAGTAGAACACCAGTTTATTATAATTTGATGTTGAGCAGGTGGCGGATAATTTCATGGCCAAGATGGATTAAAAAAAGGCCCGATCGAAGATAGAGGTGATCTGGACCGTCGGAACTTAAAATGGACGTATCTTGCAAACTGGAATGAGTTATCGGACGTATCATATATGATTTTGGGATAGGGCAAGCAACTTTATCCACCCAACCTGGCTATGCCGGGTTGCCCACGCCGAATTTGCGAGATTCCACCAAATTGACAGTCGAAATTCCTATTTATTTTCATTTTTACCATTTGTAGTAAGTTTTAGTTTGGTTATAACTCTTTATCTATTGAGCTTTAGTAGTTGTGCGTCTAACATTAAAAATGTGTAGAATAATTAGAGGACCATCATGATTTGGCCAAATAGGAAACTTACTATTTTTGGCCAAAAACCATGCGCAGTCTATAAATAGTTAGTTTATTATTTATAGTAAATCACGATTTCTAGAAGTTTTAGTTGTAGTTTAATTCTGAAACTTCTCTCATGGCTTAGTATCCCTAATTAAAGGGTTGTAAGCTCATTTATTCATAAATCAATCAATTTATGAATTTTATAGAATTTATTTTCCATTTTCCTTAGCATTTTTTTCTCGTGGATTTGAAAAGTCTATATGAGAATTCGATAGAAGCTCCATGTATTCGAAGTAATTATCCTATAGGAAGATGGTGCTAGACCTCTACAGGTCTTTCCCTGCGTCATAATTGTTGGCCTATGGCCCATCTAAAGTGGGACCCATGATTGGGAGATTTAACATGACACACATGCATTCAACATATATATGTTCGGATCTATAATTTCAAAAAGAAATTCCTTATACCTCTTTTCAGCTTCCACTTTGTCGTTGGTTTTTAGCAGCTCTTTCCATGTCTTGCCTTTGACAATGTCGCCAGAATCCGCATCATTTACAGTCCTAAGCCGGAAAGTCAACCCGACCTGGGCTAATTTCGCTACGAATTCCGCCATAAGCTCCTCCATCTTCTCCACTACAATGTAGCTTGGCAATATTGACGTCTGGCTGCCTTCCGGTGATGGTTCCAAACAAAAGAAAAAGATTTTCGAAGGGAACTCTTTAAACTGCATGAATGAAAATTTTAAAAAATAAAATATGTGAACGGATTTATATGAAAGGTGTGTGTTTAAAGATTTTCAAAGGGAACTCTTTAAACGGATTTATGGGTGGGGACCACTCAAGATGATGATCTGTTTATTAAGGATTTAAAACTTAGAAACTACACTCAGTCTGGTAGGGAACTACCTTAATTTGAGTTCTTTTGAGTCTTGAACACCAACATTAGGTTAAAGGTGTGTTTTTTTTTTTTGTTAGCTTGGTAGTATACCCCACTGTCAGTTCACACATCACTGTTAGTATACCCCACTGTCAGTTAAAAGTGTGTATGGTTGTGTGAAATATCATGATATTTTTCACCAGATTAGACTGAGTAATCACGAAATATCATGATAATTTGTGCAACCAAACACGCCCTAAATCTAATATTTAGAATTTATAAATATTATTAGTTCCGGATGTGTCAAGTCCAGCTTTATCAAGATATTCTTTTTTCAGTTGAATTAACCGAGTCAAGTGAGTCATGAACAAGTCCTGACCGAATCATGATCAACCTGAGTCCTGATGAAAATCTGACTGAGTCGAGCCGACTCGGCCAAGTCCAGTGTGAGCTTTTACAAAATTTCAAAGTTAGATATGTGTAGTTTCAAACATCCATCGTCCTGATGGCCGGCTACAAAAATGGATGGTTAGGATAAAATTGGGAGAGAAATGAGTAACGTTCCAGATTTAACCACAAAGTCATGATCATTGGATGATAACGATTATCACATCACTGCAATTATTGGGTTATGGAGAGAGAGAGAGAGAGAGAGAGAGAGAGAGAGAGAGAGAGAGAGAGAGAGAGAGAGAGAGAGAGAGAGAGGAACCAGGGACATCTCGTGATGAAAGTAGATGAGCTGATCCAGTGGACTATCATTGGCGGTGAAGATCCTGTTGACCACCTTCGCACGGATGGCGGCGCCCATGTAAGGCATATCATCCCACTCGAACGCTTCAACCACACGTGAGAATTCTTCGGCGGAGGATACCCCAAAGCCCCTGAAGAGGATTGCTCCGTGCCGTAGCAGTAGATCTGTGAGCTGCTCACGCTCACCTCGCACCATCTCTATTAGATCGCACCTGTTACAGGGAAGAAGCGTCTTTGGGAAGACCTTTCCTTTGAAAACCTTCTCCTCCACGATCTTCCCTTCTACAAACCCCATCTCTCTCTCTCTCTCTCATCAGTTAATAGTTTTTACGACATCAGAAATGGAAGCGGATTGCGTGGGAAGCCCGACACTACTACCCTTGACCACCCGTTGGCGAGTCAAACGGACACGACTCGGCACAATTGGCCCCAGAGCGTCCAAGTCAGTCCGAGATGCACGATTCAACATCAATTACGGCCGACTCAACCTCTAATATCTTGTACTGTCGGGAAGCGAATCGCGTCCTACCCTCGACCCTCTCTGGCCGGTAATGGGTAGATCTGTGTGGGGGCCACCGTGATGTCTATGTCTCTGTTTATCTACGCCGTCCATACCTTTTCTCGTATCATTTTAATGTATGAGCCTAAAAATGGAGAGCAGATTAGGTGAGACTCGGGCCGACCCACCTTGATGCATGTATTATGTATCCACCGTCCATCCGTTTTTCCAGATAATTTAGGGCATTATCCCAAAAATAAAGCAGACCCAATTATCAGGTGGACATATCATAAGAAACAGTGGTCATTGCCCGTCATACCATTAAAAACTTCTTAAGTCACACCTTAATACCATCCAACTGCTGATAACGTCCCGTAAGCGTCGATGAAGGGAAAAAACAAATATCATCTTGATCCAAAACTTTTGTTATCCATTAATTGTCAATCACCATTATTTTTATGGTATGGTCTACCTGATAATTGGATCTGCTTCAGTTTTTGAATAATACCCTAAAATAATTTGAAAAAAATTATATGCGCAACATGAATACATAATACATATACTAATTAAGTTGGCCCCGACAGTAAGAGCTGCACCCTCTTAGGCAAGTCCAGGGTTTTAATTAATCTGCTCATCCAAAAAATAGAGGCAGATCTAACGCTTAATTGAGCCACATATGCAATAGTAAGATCACTTGGATTTAATGCTTTGTGCATTTACTTTTAAAAAAAAAACAAAAAAAAAAAACACTTAATCATACCGTTGAAATGGAACCGTGTACAGAAACCACAAGTGCTTTCAGGCTACCCGAGGGGAAGCAGAGTGGCTGCTGTACTACACACCAGTTATATAGCTGCTGTAGGTACATGTCGTGCGAAGACGAGCACTATGCTCCTCAAGCTCCGAGCTGTACGAACAGTTCAAAGGAGATCAAAGTCACACGAGATCCACATTTATGTATTTATTATATCTATACTGTTCATCTATTTTTAGAGATCATTTTAGAACATTATCCAAAAAATGAATCATATCCAAAGATCAGCTGGACCACACCACAAATTGTGGCGGAGATAATGATTTTCACCATTAAAAAATTTGTAGGGCCCACCATAACGATTTATTTTCCATCCAATCTGTTCATAAGGTGACAAAGACCTGGATGAAGAGGAAAAACAAATTTCATATTGATCCAAAACTTCTGTGATCCCAAAAAGGGTTTCACTGGTAGACGTTTATCTCCCACTGCTTTTTGTAGTGTGGTCCATTTGATAGTTAGATCTGTCTTATTTTTTGTCTTAACTCTTAATATGAGCTCGCCAAATCAATGGACAGTTTGGATATAGCACATACCTCGTGATCAGACCCACGGAACTTGCTGACATCAATACAGCAGCCACCTGGCTGGTGTGAGTTACACCAGCCAATCCGCTTTCACCCAACGGGGAAAAAAGCGCAGGGGAAGCCTTGCATGTAGAACCTGAAAAGAGTAAAAACAATGACTCAGACTTAGGCCAGACTTAGTCTGACACGTACTTGACCTTGGATGTAACTCATTTTTGGATTTATAACTTCGAATGATCTAAAAAGGGATGGATAGCATGGAAAAAGCAAATACATCACAGTGAGCTCAATACCTGTCCGTTTCTGGCTATAGTATATATCATCTGGTTGCCACAGAAAATCTCATTTTCCTGCATGATGATTGGTTCACAGTATTACTGACATTGTTAACATTGCTGCATTAAATGTAGATTATGGAGCCTAATTAATTTGCAACAAGCATGATTTTCCTGTTGTGGCAAGAAGAGGATCCGGCCGGAATCTCCTGGTAAACAGGGGTAGTACAATCGTTTCTGTATAATTGGGGCATGCCAAAGGCTCAGGGAATTCCCATGCCATCGCTTCTTATTGGGGCGCATCATTGCTGATGAGGCCAGCTCATAAAACACGCAGAGCTCATAGACTGCCTAGTGCACAAAACTTTTCATGTGTAAAACTTCTCTAGGTTCACTATGATTTGTGTTAGATACACACCATCCATTAATATTTTTGGATCGTGAGACAAAAAATGAGGCACATCCAAAGAGAAACTATACCACACCAAAGAAAGCATTCAGGATTGAATGAATTATCATTGAAACCATCCCACAGCCAACCATGAGGTTTATTTGCCATCTAACCTATTCATAAGATCACATAGGCTTTAGATGAATTCATGAACTTGTCAAATTCATAATTTGCAGCGGACATGGATTTGGCAAATTCCAAAACCTGCTGTTTGGGAATCGAACTACAAATCCATGGATTTGAAGCCCATGCTCTTTAGGATAAATGATTCACTTGACCTGAAATGACATGGCCCATTACGTGTATTAATCAATATCAATACACCTGGCTGGTGTGTTGACATAACCAGGTTTTGTGGGTTCCATCATGAGGTATGTGTCATGTCTCAACCGTTCCATTTACCGCGCACATCCTAAGGGTTGAACAAAAAAATAAGACAGATCCAAAGATCAATCAGACCACACGGCAAAAACAGTGGGGGAATGTACGTCTACCATTTCCATCAGTATGATATTTATTTTTCCTCTTCATCCAGGTTTGTGTGACTTTATGAACAGATTGGATGGAAAATAAAAATTATGAACATCTACAATTGATATGCATGTCCTCATCAAGGTAATCACAAGTATCGTATCGTTGTGGTGGAACATGAAATGGACAAGCCATATCCGAAAACTACAAAAGGATTGAAAGATCAGTCATCTCATAAGCATGCAACATGCAAAAGGAATGGTTACATCATCAGTCCACATTCAAACTAAAAGCAGTTCTTTAGAGTGTAGGATAGGGAGGAGGTTGACAATGCTTCATTGAGAGTTTAAATGGGTGGATGATCAAAGTTGCTCATTAGGTGCATGAGGGCCACAATCTAACTTCCCTTGTTTGGGAGGGTATCTCATCCAATGGTATCGACGGCTCAAATAGATAAGTAACCTCAAGGCTATATGATATGTATGGGCTTAGAATTGAATATATGGTTACTTGGCAAATCTGACTAATTTTAGAAAATTGGGATTATATTTAGAGTTGGAAGCATATGTTGAGGTAGTGTGTGAATCAATTGCCAAATTGGACTGCCTCTAGTCTGTGTGTGTCATCAAGATCAATCGACCCCATGGAGAATTCCAACATACTAAGTGAAAGATAGACCGGATTTGGGATGAAAGTTGTCTCTAGCATGGACTGGGTGGTATGCTATTTGCTTGTGTTCAATGGAAAGGAATACTAAATTTCATGTTCATGATACATCAAAATGAGTTTCCTTTCACTACAGCTACTTGTATCATTTGGATGGGTAGGGTTTGCGTGTGGACTACATTGCTACTGTTCTTATTTGCTATTTGCCAAGTAAATGACTGATCGAATCCTGGGATTGCATTTATCACTTTATCAAATGTGTTTATATAAAACAAAGGTAATGTCTCTCAATGTTCAGAACTATCATGCTAACATTCATGATGCAACATCAATGGAAGCAACTTATAGGTCTATCATATTTACCATTTCTCTTGTTTCAATTGTGTTATGTTTCATTTGGATGTTTGTAGAAATATTGAGAATAAAGTATCTCCTGGATTTGTATTTTAATTGATAGGACATAATTATGATAATCATTTGTTTTGTTTTTAGGGCAAATGATATTCTTTACATTACCTTATTTCATTAGTAGTCGACCCAATGTTGGCTATTTACTATATATTTAGTTCAGTTTGCTATTTAGGCTAATTGAGCATCCAAACATGCCCAAAATGATATTTAGTCCAGTTTCATATTCAGCCCAATCTTTTGAATTTTGTGAATGGGATTCTTATTAAACAATCATTTGAAATTTTTTTAGATGACTATTAGGTGTAACATATTAAAAAAAATTATCTAAAATAAATCATTAAGTCAGTTTCGTATTTAGCCCAATCTTTTGAATTTTGTGAATGAGATTCTTATTAAACAATCATTTGAATTTATTTATTTTTGCAAGATTGTGCAACAGATTCAAAAAAAAAAGAAAAAAAAAGAAAGTATTTTTTGTAGAAATTTTAGCGACAGACCAAATCCATCGCTAATTTCTGAACAAGTCGAAAATCAACGACGGATTTAAGCTCCGTCGCAAAAGTTTATAATGACTGGGATTTTTAATTTTTTGTGACGAATAGGATCCATCGCAAATTTGCGACACACTAAATACGTCGCAGATCCGTCTCAAATTTGAGATGGATTCTATCCGTCGTTTAATTTTTACGACGCAGCAACCAACAATGGAGAATGATGCTTTTATTTTGCTATTTATTAATGATTGGACATTATATTTTAACCTGCATTTGGATTGTAAGTTGCTTAAGGCAAGCTACTTATGTTTCTAATTTTTCTTGCTTTCTGCATGTTGAGTAGATATGTTTGGCAAGCAACATACTTATCTGCCAAGGAAAAAGAAAGCATGTTTAGCTCCCAACATCACCTAAATAGTTATCCATAAGTTTGTTTGGTCTATTTAAATTTCCACCACCATTTTTCACATGGGACTAAACTTCAATATGGACCATTTACTATGTTGGACCCACCTTTGCCTATCTTCAATGTAAACTGTCTATCGTGTGAGGCCTACCTTTAATATGGACATTCACCTTGTGAGGCCCACCTTTGACGTGGGCTGTCCATTGCACGGCCCTACCTTGGATGTGAGCCGTCCATCATGCGGGGCCACCTTTGATGTGGTTCATTCATCTCCAGGTGCTTAACTTACCTTCATGTATGCACAATGTCGCTCGTGAGGACATCGCCGGACTCAATCCAACGTCTGGCGACAGCTGCTGACAAGGACATTAATGCATGTTGGTGCATCAAATGTGTATAGTATGCTGGGCGAATACTGTCACGTGGTCAACATATCACGCAACCTCAGATGCTGATGGACCCATCATAGCTAAACCAACGGCTGGATTAGCAGAAGTACAAGAAAGTATGGGGAAAATCCCAAAATCTGATTGCTTGAACAATCCTAACCGTTGGAGTATCACTGGATGTTTTTCAATTTTAACCGTCCAATAAAATGTCCACTGATCTGATATATTTTTTCGTTCATGATACATCTGTACTGAGATCCATAATTTGGACAGTTTAATATCAATTATTTGAATGTCACGTATGCAGTTCCTAAGTAATTTCTAACCTGCGTGTCTATCATCATGCTCAGCCGGAGTATTAAAGATTCTCTCGTTCAAGTCCGATTCATTTTAGATTCATGATCTGGTCCTTCTAAAATGTGGGCCCCAAATTTGAATTGTAGACACTCACACCATCTTCCACCGTTTGATCTGATGGGTCCACCAGAGATGAAGAATAGGCCTAGCATCTTCCATATACTGTAAGATTACCCCAGCAAAATCATCTAATTGGTATGGTTGAGAATTTGGTTCAGAAACGGCTCTAAGCCGTTCCTGATTTGAAACGGTAATCAGCCACTCTGAAGTTTGTGTTATACATTGTTCTTTCCACTGTTTTGTTGGTGTGTCTAAATTGAGTGTTAGATCTTCTTATTTCTTATTTTTTTGTTATATTGTTTTATTTTGAAACAGATGGACGGAATGAATTCAATTAAAAACCTCTAAGTGGACCCCACAAGGCCCAAGAGGCACATTGCTCCATATCTGCCGTAGACTACCGATGGGTTTTAACCCTTTCCTTACGCCAAAATCCCTCATTGCGCGTCTCCATCGCCGTCTCGGTCTCCGTCTCCCTCTCTCAATCTCCCTCTTTCGATCTTCCGATCTCAACCATCTCTCTCGATCTCCCTCTCACTCTCCCGATCCCCTCTCCCGATCTCCATCTCCCGATCTCAACCCACTCTCTGGATCTATCTCTCTCAATCTCAACCCTCTCTCTCAATCTCCCTCTCCCGATCTCAACCCTCTCTCTTGATCTCCTTCTCACTCTCCCTCCCTCTCGTTCTGTGTAACAGGTGTGGATCAGGGCCAACTGTTTACATCAGTTGATAGGGTGAAAACCCCTCTCTCCATTCTGCAATTCCCCCACCCATAGATCTCGATTATGAAATTGTAGATCTCTAATTTGATCGGATCATTCTTCTCAAGGCATTCATAGCGAATTCCTACAGAGGCACCTTATATGGCACTAGACTTTTAAGATCCAGGTATGTTCAATCCTGCCCTCAGAGAAGAAATTCACTAACCGGTTCCTCTGATTTTCTGGAAATCCTTACTTTTGTAATTACTTTGAACAGAGAAGGCATCAACGCGAGAGCGGCCACTGGTTCCAATGAAATACAGTTGCAGATCGATCCGGTGCATGCTGATTTGGACGAAGAGATTGATGGTCTTCATAGAAAGCTCTTCCAATTGAAAACCGTGAGTTTTCTTTTTCTTTTTTACCTCCTTTTCTTTCTTGTTGCTTTTGTTGATTGCAGCATATGTTGGAAATCCTTCTCTTATTCGATTTGATTTATCATGCTTCCGTCTCTGTTTTTTTTTTTTTTTTTTAAATATTTTATGTGGAATCTTGGTTATTTTGAATTGGGTATTTAGAAAGTAATTACTCTGTTATGATTTTACGTTTTTATTTGATACTGATTTTTGTGTTTGGATTTTATTCTTCTTCTTCTTCTTTTTAATAATTAGGTTAATTTGAATGAATTACGCTCTGAATTAGTACTAAATTAGTAGTGTTCTTTGTATGAAATGTATTGAAAACTGGAACTTGGCCTTTCGAGAAAGGTACAGATGTCAACTGAGCAGTATTTAAACAGGTGCCCAGTTCATGAATGGCGCTTTGTTTGAAAGTTGTAGAGACCCTGTTCTTTGTCGAGCTTTGTGGAGAGTCTGTCTATGATATGTTCTGGTATGCAACAATGGTGTGGATTTGGAGATTAGAGTCGAGAAAATAGAGGGAAAATAGGTTCACTTAAAGGGGAACGGACCTCCCTAGACCATGGGTTTTTGTTATTGGCTTCATCAAAAGTGTTTACATGTCACTTTAACAAGACTCGCACCACTTCTCTCTAAGAGAGAGACCCTTTACTAACAATAACCAGTCAAAAGAATCCAACTGTTCTTATTAGCTATGACCAATCAATGTAGAATTCTAGTTTAAAAAAGACTTGCTAAATTGGGACAGTTACTAACTTAGATTCCTACTACCCTAAACAACCCCCCACTTAAGAAATGGCAAATATAAGAAAAAAGCATTTTTGGTTCTTCTGCCTCTACGCAGTATTTTCTCCCACTTATTACAACTACTCTGCTCTCTCCAACGAGTTACAATCAATATCATCTCCTATGTATCCCCTGGCATGCATCATCATCTCAAATTTATTTTATTTTATTTTATTTTTTATTTTTTATTTTTTTTTGCTTTTTTGTGATTTGTTTATGTTATATAGATATGCTATATGTATACAAACATGCTACAAGGATTTAATTGTGTTTATTTCATTTGTATCCTGCAGAAGGCTTCCTTCTACAAATGTTCAGTCACCTGACATAAATTCACTGTAGTTTAAGAAATTAGAAGTTATTCCATTTATACGAGTTTTTGATATAAATTTCCATTTTCAATATTGTTATCCATATGGTTGTTAATGAGTTGGGCCTGGGTTGCTTTTGGCGTGGATTTTGAACTGATTGGATGTACCTATTTGGCTGGCCCTATTAAAAATTGTTAGTTCCAAGCTTCCAACAATGCTTTCTGTTTGCTTTAGGCAGATTGCTTTTTTCTCTCAAAGATAGTTTCTGATCAGCCAAAAATTGGATACCTTTGAATTTATCATGCTTCTTTTTCCCCACCTTGCTATCCCTCATAAACAGTTAAACACATTTGCAATGGATGGATCCAAACCAGCTAATTTATCTTTACATCAATTCAACTGGGGTATTTAGTCATTATTAATATTTTAGTAAAATAGATATTTACAATTAGAATTAATGAATCATTGGGATAATTAGATTTGGGTTTCTTTTGCTATTTGTCCACTTATTTTAAGTAAAACAGACATGTTTTCTGGCTTAGAGATGTAGAGCGTGTAGCCCACCTGATTGACTGCTATGATCTTTCCCATATGTCCAACATTGGCATGTGCAATTGGGCATAGATGGACAGGACTGTTCATGCATGTGGGCATAGCAAAAATATTGTCATTATATTATCTTTCACAATATATATATATATATATATATATATATATATATATATATATATATATATATATATATATATATATATATATATATGGGAAAAGGTATTATGCGCTCGACCTCACGATAAGCTCCCGTGAGGTCAAGCTGTCTGGGCCCCACCGTGATGCGTGTCAACCATCAACACCGTGCATTTGATGGGTCCCCTCTAAATTATGGGATATCCCAAAAATCAGCCGTATATGGAACTCAGGTGGGCCATACCATCTAAAATCATGTGAAGACACCGTTAAAACATATAAAAGCACTTGGTGGGGCCCACCTGAGTTTTGAATGCTACTGAAACTTGGTCTGAACCCTCATCCAAGTGGGACACACATAATGGATGGGCTGGATTTGCAAACAACATCTCGGTGGGCCCAAAAAATGATTATGAATGTTTTAATGGTGCACGGCCCCTCCCCACTTCTGTATGTGGTGTGGACCACACAAGTCACGGATTGACTTGATTTTTGACATCTAGGCCCATGATGGAATGGTGCATCTGACTGATGGGGTAGATGTTCGAAATGCATTACGGTGGGGCCCACACAGCTCGACCTCATGGGACAGACTCGTGAGGTTGAGCGCATAGTACCTTTTCCATATATATATATATATATATATATATATATATATATATATATATATATATATATATATATATATATATAAAGAATTTTGTTCCATATATATATATATATATAAAGAATTTTGTAGGAAACTAATGTGTCCTTGTTTTGGTTCTGTAAATTATGACTTCAACAATAAAAAAGTGACAAAATCTTGATTATCAACCACATTCCGGTGGTTTTCTAATGGTGACTTCTATACATGTTTGATAAACATACAGTCCATTTGTTGCATTTGATAAAATGTGCTTTAACCACATTTTTGCTCTGATTGAATTGTGAATCAAATTTTTTTGCTTTGATTGAATTGTGAATCAAAATTTGAAGATCTAAGTCTTAGTTTTCCCTGGAAAACATTCCCTGAATCATTCCCTTTGGACTCATTCAAAAGATCAACAACATTGGCTTAGATGGAAAGAGAAATAAAATCACGTAGAACTCTTCTATAACTTCTCATTTTTAAGCTCATATATTGTACTCTCTATGGTCTACTGGGGCAATCATTGGAGCCTGATGCTGTAAAAACTGTTTTCCTTTGGAAAATAGTGCCTACAACATGTGATCTTTAGAAGGTCATAGTTTAAAGGTTTTCACAAGTAATAATTATGTTAGAAATTGATGTTTGGACACACCGAAAATAAAAAAAATAAATCAAAAAATTATTTTACTAGGCCAAATCACGTATTAAGTATGCTGTCCTTAAAGCGTGATTCGCCCCCTTATCAACTGCTGATGGGTTACAAGCGAATTGCTTCCAGGATAAGACAAGCCTTATCTGGATCCAGCGTGCAGCAATCACGATAGGTCCACTATAGAACAGTTTTAACACAGCAAATCTCTTCTGGCAGACTCAGACGATAGATATTTTCAAAGTATTCTATAATGGAGATTTTGATTGTATCTGATTTGATGGGAGAGATTGTGTGTTGAGATGATGAAATCGGACTGGAATGGTCCAGTTTATATAGGCATCAGGTAGTGGACTGTTGCTAGACGGCTATCAATGGTTCAGAACATTTGGATTACGTTTCTGACTGTTGATCATTAACTCTAGCCGTTTCTGGTTGTCGGATCAAAGGATATGACTGTTAGATCATTATGGTCCGTCCATTTTCGGATCGTTTGGCTTTCAAGGCAGAGAGCCGTTTTTAAAAACTGCTAAACGTTTCGGATTTATGATCCGACCATTCTTAGTCTTCTATAAAACTCAGACTATTTCAGACCCCACTGCACATAGGCATTGATCAGACTTATCACACCGAGGTCGCACTGTCTCGCGCCGGTTTGCAAGGTCGCGAGGGAGCAACTGTTGAGACTCAAATATTGCATAATTTTTCCCATTTACATCTTGGTTTTATGAACATGAATCCGCTTAATGTTCTATTTTACTCATGTATGTGTTGCAAGGTGAATTTAAGAGCTTGAATTGAAAAAGGGTGCTAAAAAGCATGGATTTGATGCTCAAGAATCACTAAGGTAATGGATGGATCTTAGGAGACCAAGATTGAAGAATTCACATGCCAAAGATTCAAGAAAACCAAGTGAAGAATGAAGAAAATCGAAGATTTGAAGTGAAGAATCCTGAAATCATCCTGAAAAGTGTGTTCTAAAGCTCTGAAGTCTATTTTAGAAAACTGCGAAGCAGAAAATCTATTTTAAACAAACTGTGCAATGATAAATCTATTTTGAGAAACTACATATATTTGAGACGATTTTTCAACTTTGTACGAAAATTGGAGTTCCTTACTTATAAATAGGGCTTCTTAAGGCATTCCTAAGCATTATTAAAATCATTCAAGACATCTTAAAGTAAAATTTAGGGTTTTTAAAGAGTTTTTAATTTTATTAGAGTTTTATAAGTTTTTTTTTTTTTAGATCTTTTCTATTTGTATTTATTTATTCCTTTTTTTTCTTTCTTATTTTAATTATGTTTTTCTAAGTTCCTTCTAGCCCAAGGTAGAAGGGAAGCACATGAGTTTAATAATTCTTTAAGATTATGATGATTGATTGTTTTAATGATGAGAAGAATGGTGTATGCATGTTATCTATTATTTAGGTTTTGTTTTTTATCCTCTTGTGAGATCCATATGTTTCCATTATATGAGATCCACATTGATGTATACGCTTACCCTAGATCAATCAGATTTCCTAGATAGGAGAGGTTCTCAACCTGTTATATTTCTCTAATTTTCATTATCTCATTGATATTGAATTCTTAAAATCACTGACGCTTGAGAATATATATCAATGGTGCAAATTCATTATTTTCTAATATTTTATATCACTTATTAAAATATTTAATATTGTTTTATTTTCCGATTAGGCTGACCATAGTGCTAAGATCCTAGTTGTGTTGTCCAAGTCATCATGATTTTGGAACATTAACCTACGTGTGGAACTTTGAAGCTTGGGTGTTATTTTATTCAGTTAAATTACATCCATTCAAAAATCCCAAAATCAAGTTATCAGTTTAGTTTTTATTACTTAGTTCGTTTTGCATTTGATTTTTTCCTTCCCACAATTCATCTCCTTGTGGGATCGACCCTATATTCATGGGATGCTACTTACGAACCTCTACACTTGGAGCTAAGTAATCAAGTTTTTGGCGCCATTGCCGGCGAGACACTGAGATAAATCAGATCTGTGCAAGATAGCTAAGGTAAGTTCTCTTCTAAACCCTCTAAATTTTTTGTAGATTTTATTTATTTATTTTTCTTTGAAAGTAAATTCAGTTGGGTCTTTCAAGCACAAACTATGATATAAGGTTGCCCTACTTGGAATTTTATCACCCAAGTGCTATGGTTGTCCTACAGTTGCTGTTTGATCACAAAGATCATCTGCTGAATTTATTTTCCAGATTAGCATAGTTTGATTTCTGCATTAGTTTTACTTTTGTTGATTATTTTATTTTTATTTTTTTTATTTTTTGTGGATTGAAGGCTCATGGTTGGCCCTGCCGCCTGGGTTGTTGATTTATTTTGCTTTGTGAACTGAACCCTCATGGTCAACCCTGCCGCCTGGGTTATTGATTTATTTTGCTTTGTGGACTGAACCCTCATGGTTGGCCCTGCCACTTGGGTTGTTGATTTATTTTTCTTTGTGAATTGAACCCTCATGGTCGGCCTTACCGCCTGGCTTGTTGGTTAAGTTTTTATTTTTATTTTAAGTATCATACTTGCTATTTGAATTAGTGGTATTTGTTATATGGTGTGGATGGTTTATGTCCCGTTGAAGTAGGGATCAAAAGAATCGACTCTCCTCCGAAGGCGGATTAGTTCCAAGCCTTGATCATTCACTTAGAAAAGGCACTCAACATCACTTGTATTCCATGGCAGACCCAGTTGATAATTCAAATCCAAATCTGCCAGATCCAACTATAAATCAAAACAGAGAAAATCAACCTAATCCTCCTCTTGAGGATGAAAATGAAGTTCATAGGAATGTGTTAAACCAACCACGAACTTTACATGAACGTTTACACTCTGAGAGATCAACTTTACCATCTTGCATAGTGTTCCCTACTCACATAGGGAACATTGATTTTAAACCAGGTGTGATTCAATTAATTCCTGAATTTCATGGCTTGGATTCTGAAAGCCCCTATTGCACCTCAAGGACTTTGAGGAAGTAATTGCAATGTTACAAGTAAACAATGGCAATAGGGATGTACTTAAGCTTAGGTTATTCTAATTTTCTCTAAAGGATCGGGCCGAAGCATGACTCAACTCTCTAAGACTAGAAAGGTCTCTGTTAAATTAGACCAAACTAGATCAAACTAGACCCATTCTTAGAGAGAAAGCGGGGATGTATGTCCTAAGAGAGGAAGATGACTTTAATACAAAATTCACTGCATTGACTAGAAAGGTCGAAGCCTTGGAAATTAGGAAGGTTGATATAGTTAAAGCAAATACTTCCTTAGGTAATTTTTATAGCATTTGTGGTGGTACAAACCATGACAGAAAGGATTGTCCAATAATCTCAGCTGTACAAAATATCACGCATGAGTATAATCAAGCAAATGCTATAAATAACTACCAAAGGTCAGTTATGTAACCAATGGGAAACACGTATAATCCAAATTGGCGTAACCATCCTAATCTTAGTTGGAGGAATGGACCACAAATTAATGCGCCCAATGCACTTCAAATGCCTTCATAAAACAACTTCTTTGGGGCACCTAATAATGCACCATATGTGCCCCTGCCAAAGCGATCATCTGTAGAGGATGCTTTGACCGCATTCATGAACTCTCAAGCTCAAATGAATCAGTCTCTAATCCAATCAAATTAGGAATTAAAGACGGTCGTGGCTAGGATTGATACTCAAGTAAATGCTAGGGAAAAAGGCACACTTCCTTCTTAACCTATACCAAACCATAGAAATACACATTTCATTGGAGACTCAAATCCAAGTGATCTACATCATGAACAAGCTAAGGCCATCATTACCTCGAGAAGTGGAAAAGAGGTCGATAACAAGATAATGCAACCGGTAGAAATACCGGAGAATGAGCCACTATTTCAAGAGAATGATGACCGGTTATGGTTCAAGAGCCGTAACAATAAAAGGATAAAGAGACTAAGTCATATGAGCCTCCAGTTCCGTTCCCATCTAGACTTCGGAATTCAACTGTCCCCATAAAATATCAAGAGATGTTGGATGTGCTCCAAAAGGTTACTATCAATATTCCTCTGCTTGATGCCATTGAATAAATTCCATCATATGCTAAATATCTCAAGGACTTATGCACTGTAAAGAGGAAATTAAATGTGCATAAAAAGGCCTTCCATACTGAGAAAGTGAGCGCTATCATTCAACAAAGGGCTGTACCCAAATACAAAGACCCGGGAAATCTCACTATTCCTTGTATTATTGAAAATTTTTAAATCGAGCATGCTTTGCTAGATTTGAGTGCAAGTGTCAACTTAGTACCTTATTCAGTTTATAAACAAATGGGGTTAGGCGAGCTTAAACCAACCACGATTACACTCCAACTCGCTAACCGTTCTATTAAGGTACCAAGAGAAATTTTAGAGGACGTGCTAGTCCAAGTGGAGAAATTCTACTTCCCCGTGGATTTTATTATAGTAGATACTGAACCATGTGTAAATGTTAGCGCTCAAGTTCCCATCATTTTAGGCCGCCTATTCTTAGCAACTTCAAATGCAATAATAAATTGCAGAAATGGAATGATGAACTTGTCTTTTGGTAACATGACTCTAGAGCTAAATATTTTCAATCTATGTAAGCAGCTCATTGATAATAATGAAATCCATGAGCTGAATTTCATGGACTGCTTGATAGAAGAAGAGGAATTGGAACTTAGTCTGACTAAGGAATTGATTCAAGTCATTGGGGACTTGAAAAATTCTGATTTAGAAAAAGTGTTTACTAAAATTTGTGATGATAATGAGAGCATTACCACCCAGGACATTGGTATGTACCAATGGAGACCGTGCACTCAAATCCTATCTATCGAGGACTCGCGACCTCTGGCATCACCAACTAATGTTCCAAAGTTTGATTTAAAACTACTACTAAATGAACTTAAGTATGTATACTTAGGAAAATAAAACTTATCCTGTGGTGATATCTTCGTTTTTAGAGAAGGATCAAGAGATTAAATTATTGAAAGTTCTAAGGGACCATAAATGAGTCTTGGGCTAGACCATTTCTGACATCAAGGGTATAGGCCCTTCCATATGCACCCATTGGATCCACCTCAATGAGGACGCAAATCAATTAGACAACCTCAAAGGCGTCTCAATCCAAACATGATGGAAGTTGTAAAAAATGAGGTGATCAAATTATTGGATGTGGGAATCATCTACCCAACATCCGATAGTGTTTGGGTGAGTCTAACTCAAGTAGTCTCAAAGAAATCTGGAATAACTATTGTGCAAAATTCTAATAATAAACTCATACCAACACGTGTCACCATTGGTTGACGTGTTTGCATTGACTAGAGAAAATTGAACTAGGTCACAAAGAAGGACCATTTCCTTCTACCATTCATTGATCAAGTTTTTGAGAGGGTAGCAGGTCACTCCTTCTATAGTTTTCTTGATAGATATTCTGGATATAACCAAATAGGGATAGCCCTAGAAGATCAAGAGTATTTTTTCAAATATGGTTGGGAAGTTTCTTGAGGTTTTCATGGATGACTTCTCTATATTTGGGAGTAGTTTTGAGGAATGCCTCAACAATTTATATCTTGTCTTGTCTAGGTGTGAAGAGAAACACATTGTCTTAAATTGGAAGAAATGTCATTTCATGGTTCAAAAGGGAATTATTTTGAGCCATGTTATCTCCAAAAATGGAATCGATGGAGGTAGATCGCTCAAAACTCGACATTATAGCTAATCTACCTATCCCCCGAACTGTTAGAGATATTAGATCACTTATAGGGCATGATGGTTTTTATAGAAGATTCATCAAGGACTTTAGTGCCATTACTAGACCCTTGACTAATTTTCTTCAAAAGGATGTTCCATTTAAGTGGACAGATGGGTGTGCAAGTGCCTTTATTAAAATTAAATCATCTCTTACCACTGCACCTATCATGCATCTACCAGATTGGATACTTCCTTTTGAACTAATGTGTGATGCAAGTGATGATGCCATAGGGGCTGTTTTGGGCCAAAGGAAAGATAAACAGCCCTGGGTTATTTACTATGCAAGTAGAACTCTAAACTCGGCCCAAGTGAACTACTCAACAACTTAAAAAGAGTTACTTGCAGTAGTTTTTGCTTTGGATAAGTTTAGGTCCTACTTGCTAGGATATAAAGTAGTGGTCATTTTCACAAACCAATCGACTTTGAAATATTTGCAATCTAAGAAGAATGCAAAGCCGAGACTTTTGAGATGGATCCTCCTGCTCTAAGAATTTGACTTAGAGATAAAAGATAAGAAAGGATTAGAAAACATAGTGGCCGATCACTTTTATAGATTGGTGTTAGATGATTCCACTGAGGAGATGCATATCTAGGACACTTTCCCTGATGAATAATTATTTGTGATCTCCAAATTGCCTTGGTATGCGGATATAGTGAACTATCTTATAACGGGAAAAATATCATATCATTGGAAGTCACAAGATAGGAAGCGTTTTGAAACTGAGGTTATGAACTTCTTCTGGGATGACCCGTATTTATATAAATATGGGACTGATAAGATTTTTAGACGTTGTGTCCCAGGAGATGAAGTTTAAAGTGTTATTTTCTTTTGTCACATGGAAGCATATGATGACCATTTTTCTGTTAAGAAAACCACTGCAAAAATCCTACAATGTGGTTTTTACTGGCCCACCATGTTTAAAGATACTCATACTTTCTGTGTTGCTTGTGATAGATGTCAAAAGTTAGGAAGAGTGTCTCGACGTAACATGATGCCTTTATCCCCAATTTTATCATTGGAGATTTTTTATTATTGGGGTATTGATTTTATGGGCCCATTTCTATCTTCTTTTGGATTTCTTTATATATTGGTTGGTATGGACTATGTTTCAAAGTGGATTGAGGCAGTTCCAAGTAGGACCAATGACAATAAAGTGGTCATACGATTCCTCAAGGAAAATATTTTTTTTAGATTTGAAACTCCAAAGGCCATCATTAGTGATGGCGGGTCTCACTTTTGCAATAGGATATTTGAGGCTTTGATGAAGAAATATGACATCAATTATAAAGTGAGCACCCCATACCACCCACAAACGAGTGGGCAAGCTGAGATTTCTAATCGGAAAATCAAACATATTTTAGAGAAAACTATAAGGCCAGAAAAGAAGGATTGGTCCCTCAGACTATCCGACGCTTTATGGGTTTATAGGACTGCTTATAAGACCCCGATTGGAATGTCTGCGTACAGATTAATGTATGAGAAGACTTGTCACTTGCCTATGGAATTGGAACATAGTACTTACTGGGCAATAAAAAAATTAAACTTTGATATGGACCAAGCAAGTGAATAAAGAAAATTAAAGTTGAATGAATTAGAGGAGCCGAGGAGAGATTCCTATGAAAATTCTAAAATCTACAAAGAGAGGACCAAAGCTTTTCATGACAAAAATATCCTAAGGATAAATTTTGAACCTCAGCAAAAAGTCCTATTGTATAATTCCCGTCTCCAGCTCTTTCTGGGAAAGTTAAGATCAAGATGGACATGCCTCTTCATTATAAAGAATGTTTATACTCATGGGGCTATTGAAATTGAGAATCCACATAATGACAATGTGTACAAGGTTAATGGTCAGAGATTGAAGCCTTATGTGAAAAACTTTCATTTGGGAGAGGAGTCCATCCCTCTTCATGAGCTAGAATATTTAGAATGATGCTCCTAGTATGACAGAGCATTTTTGTAGGATTTGTATCATATTCAATTCTTTTTAGTATCATATAGTAGGTGAGTTTTTCATGGTAAGTACTATCCACCCTTTCTTTTATTTTTATTGTTCTCTGCATTACATTATCATTACATTGGGGACAATGTAGATTTTAGGTTGGGGGGTGTGGATAGTCATCCATGTGAAGGTTTTTTTTTTGGGGTTTCAGTTTATTTTATTCTTATTTTTATTATTTTTAGGTTTTAGTTAGGTTTACGTTTATTTTTTTAGGTTTATGGAAAAAAAATTTCAACATTTTCAAAATAATATTTTTATATACAAGAATGTGAACATGATATTTTGCGAATTCCAAAGGTAAAGTTAATACTTAGTCTAGGTTAATAGTAGTCAGAAATCTGATAACTGAAAATTATAGACTTGAGTTCAAT
The DNA here is from genome assembly GCF_029962835.1 of Magnolia sinica. Lineage (NCBI taxonomy): Eukaryota > Viridiplantae > Streptophyta > Magnoliopsida > Magnoliales > Magnoliaceae > Magnolia > Magnolia sinica. Next base: position 18,758,129 of record NC_080576.1, on the reverse strand, counting down.
TATCTAATCACTAGTTTAAGGTGAGTTGTAATTTGATGTACTGAATTCACAATACACCTTAGCTAACTAAGTGAGGAATATGATATGTGAATTAGAATAATAAATTTTAATTCAAATAAGGTTAAATGAAATAGTACCATTGATATATGCTTAAAAGAGAGAATATTGAAGGAAAAAAATGATGGAAAAAGAAAATTTTATTATAAAGCATGAATATAATTACCATAGCAATCGTGTCAGTAATCTGGAGTAAGGATACCTAAGTATACTATTACCATTACAAGTACGATACCTTATGTTATGAAGTAAACCCGATGAGAATCTTCATTTAAGGGTGGTCTATAATAATGAGGATATAATGATAAAAGAAGAAATGACATGAAGAAAATGAGATAACTAGAGATTTCATATTCTTAAAATGATTGAAAAGAGTTATGATAGAGAACATACATATTTCTCAAAGTTAAACTAGTGTCACGGAGCACCTAAAGATATTAGATCATAACTATTCTAAATTTTGATTAGGTCTCTGAACTCAAGGATATAATGGATTAAGAAATTGAAATTTAACTAACTTCAGGCTTAGGGTAAGTATTGTTTTGTTTTGAAATTCATATGATGAATGGAGGCATAATTGTATAAATTTCTAAGTGATTGAACTATTTTTCATGTTTTCAATATTTGTGGGTAACATTTCTGGAAACCCTCACGAGACTATAACTCGTCCACTAGGGGAAACCTAGGGGTTTAAAGGGTTATTGCATATGCTAAATGCAATCGAGATTACCTACGAAAGTGGTGTAGTTAGAATTTAATTTTAATTTTAATTTTGTTTCTATAATTAATTTTTATTTTTATTTTTATTTTTCTTCACTTATTTTGCTCGGGACTAACAAAATGCTAGTTGGGGTGTGTGTTGAGACTCAAATATTGTATAATTTTTCCCATTTGCATCTTGGTTTTATGAACATAAATCAGCTTAATGTTCTATTTTATGTTGCAAGGTGAATTTAAGATCTTGGATTGAAAAAGGGTGCTAAAAAGTGTGGATTTGATGCTCAAGAATCACTAAGGCAAAGGATGGATCTTAGGAGACCAAGATTGAAGAATTCACATGCCAAAGATCCAAGAAAACCAAGTGAAGAATGAAGAAAATCGAAGATTTGAAGTGAAGAATTCTGAAATCGTCCTAAAAAAGTGTATTTGCTCTGAAGTCTATTTTGAAAAACTGCACAGTAGAAAATCTGTTTTAAACAAACTGTGCATCGATAAGTCTATTTTGAAAAACTGCGTATATTTGAGGCGATTTTTAGGGTTTTTCAACTTTGTATGAAAATTGGAGTTCCTTACTTATAAATAGGGCTTCCCAGGGCATTCCTAAGCATTATTAAAATCATTCAAGGCATTCCAAAGCAAAATTTAGGATTTTTAAAGAGTTTTTAATTTTATTAGAGTTTTATAAGTTATTTTTTTAGATCTTTTCTATTTGCATTTATTTATTTCTTTTTTTTTCTTTCTTATTTTAATTATGTTTTTCTAAGTTCCTTCTAGCCTAAGCTAGAAGGGAAGCACACGGGTTTAATAATTCTTTAAGATTATGATGCTTGATTGTTTTAATGATGAGAAGAGTGGTGTATGCATGTTATCTATTATTTAGGTTTTGTTTTTATCCTCTTGTGAGATCCATATGTTTTCATCATATGAGTTCCACATTGATGGATATGCTTAACCTAGATCAATCAGATTTCCTAGATAGGAGAGGTTCTCAACCTATTATATTTCTTTGATTTTCATTATCTCATTGATATTAAATTCTTAAAATCACTGACGCTTGAGAATATATATCAGTGGTGTAAATCCATGATTTTCTAATATTTTATATCACTTATTAAAATATTTAAACTGTTTTATTTTCCGATTAGGCTGACCATAGTGCTCAGATCCTAGTTGTGTTATCCAAGTCATCATGATTTTGGAACATTAACCTATGTGTGGAACTTTGAAGCTTGGGTGTTATTTTATTCAGTTGAATTACATCCATTCAAAAATCCTAAAATCAAATCATCAATTTAGTTTTTCTTACTTAGTTTGTTTTGCATTTGATTTTTTTCTTCTCACAATTCATCTCCCTATGGGATCGACCCTGTATTTATGGGATACTACTTACGAACCTCTACACTTGGAGGCAAGCAATCAGCGACTACTCTGCGACATGATGCACATGTGCAAAGTGCGCCATCTAGCGCCACTACAGCCGCACTACCTCTTTGCCCACGCCTATGCCCGTGCTCGAGCCTGAGCCGGAGCGTGCGCGCGTGCCTGCATGTGCTACGCACTGGAACACGCAACTCGAGTATCATCTCCTCCAAGAACTCCCGATGTGGGACAAAGCACGCACACCGCACTTTTTAATTAAAAATTTTCAAAAAGTGTTTTGGCGGGAAATTTTTGAAATTTTGAAAAATTCGATTTTTCTTTTTATTATTTTTAAAAACCATTGATTTTCAACAGATTAGTGGCACAATTGACTAAAACATGCAGTGTCCTCTCTTCTCTCATATGCATTGCTTGTGTATTTTGTAGGGTGAAGTGGATTGTCCATTCTACCTCAAGAATGGCGGGTGAGATTCATGTCTGAAGGAATTATTTTGGTCACCTGCCTAGTCAGATTTTCATGCATTTGTACAACTTAACTCTCGGCACTTAAGTTTGTCTTTTGTCACTCATAAATTTTTTTAAAAATGTTTGAGGAAGATTGAGTTTTTTCTATCCTTATTTTTGGTAGATACCCTGCAGTAGCCGTTAAAGGGAAGGGAGTTGAAGGTTTCTTCAGGGGTTGTATTGGCCAAGCTAGGAGTGGACCAGAAAACTAGGAAATTTGATGAGGATCGGGTGAATGTTGCCATGTCAAGGTAGCTGGTGGTATTTGTGGTAGTTTGTAGCAGTGCCAAGCATCACTTCTGATTTAATATGTGAGTGGATGGCTTTATTTTGAACTTTTTGTGCATTTGGGTTGGCATGAAATATAAAAATGAAATGGACGGGTTAATGTTTTACCGCTTTTGTGCCCTAAAAACTGTATTTCGTTCATTTCACATACCGCTTGAAGTTAATAAAATATTATTCGGTGGAAAGCATTCTTCCTGCTCTATTCTGTTTTTTTCTTTCTTTTTTCTTCAAAACATTACATTTCTCTTAGTCTAAACCATTTTCTAACTTCTTCATTTCTTTTTATTTCTAGACAGGCTCCACTATATCTGTGAATTTCCATCATAGGCGTCAACCCTCAAACTCAGAAGTTTTGCAACCATGTGGTAAGTTGTTTTGGTTTTTTTTTTTCCAGATGGCTTTTTCATTTGTGCAATGCTTGTGCCCTTGTTGGAAAACAATTCTTTGCACAGAGGTCGAGGTCATGAAATTCCCCTTGGATGGGAAGCAGATTTTACTTGTTTATGATTCTTTTCCATGTGCTAGCTTCTTTACACGCCCAGCCAAGACTCAGTGAGTTTGGTATCCCTAATTTAGTGGTTTGTACAAGATTTCATATAGATATTTAGCAAATTTGAGTTGACTCGGCATGTTTTCAATTGTGCTTGGATCAGGAAGCTATTAGATTCTTTATGAATTTCTTGTGGTTTTCTAACTAGGGATTGGGTGCAGGACTGGCTATTGGCTTGTATTCCGGCATCACATATGGCCTACAAGAAGCTCGGGGAGCTCATGATTGGGTAACTTTCACATGCTTTTATTTGTCCGCTTTTTATCTTAAAGATTCAATTAGTTACATGTGTGGACCCATGCATGCATGTGGGAGGCATGATCTTCAGGTGGGGCCCATTTAGAAGTTAGGCAGGACCATCCATCAACTGAGTCAGAGTACAAAAACCAATGAACAGGCCCAAGTCTTGTTAGCAGACCACCCTTTGTTTATTACATTGGTGTTGGCTTCTTATAGTGGCCCACAAATCACAGCAATTTCAAGTTACATGCAATGACTAAAGGAGTGAATTTCCTGCAGAAAAACAGTGTGGTGGCAGGGGCATTGACAGGAGCGGCATTGGTGCTCACTTGCAAGGATGCCTCTCATGAGCAGGTTATTCATTGTGCCATCACTGGAGTAGCTCTCTCAACAGCTGTGAATCTTCTTACCGGGGTATTCTAGATCTTACTCATCTTTGTATAGTCTCCTTTGAAATCTCTCTCTCTCTCTCTCTCTCTCTCTATATATATATATATATATATATATATATATATGGGTTTTGGGGTCCTTGGAGAGAAAGGAAGTTCTTCCTTCATATGAGGCATGTGATGTTTGGAACTTTGAACAATCTATCTATCTTTTAAGAACTTGCATTTCCTTCATTTTGACCAGGTTTTGACTAACTAAGCATCTGAATTTCTTTGGGAGAGGAGATGATCTTCTAGCAAGATTTAGACAGCAGCATATTGTTTTAAATAAGCATTGTATATAGTACATATGATAAAATACTGTTTGCTTAGATTGCAGATGGAATTTGATGCATGTTCTATCTTTTCTTAAAAATTCGTAGTATACTTGCATTATCACTTTCCTTGCTGGTGAAACGTACCTTTTCTGTTCTTAATGAATAGCTACCAATTCGTAATTTGCGCAAGCTTGCTGATTTCCTTGTTTGGAAGTTCTTTGGTCAACTAGATATGAGTTCTAGGCCAGTTCTTCGCATTTTCACTGACGACCACAACAAAATTGGTGAATTATAGTTTTCCTAGTTGCATCATGTAATTTGTGCAGTTCAATAGAATGATCTAAACTGTTCATTGAGTTTAGAACACGTTTCAAGGGGTACCATGTAAAAATAAGACTGACTGGATGATACTAATCCACCTAGATTCAATTTTTTTCAGCTTATGAAGGCCTCTCTAAACCAGCCCTTTGCATTGCAGATATTGTCTATTTGTTTCAAAATATCTTTTTAAACAGTAGTTTCTCTTATTCTCTTCTCCATTTCCTTTTGCTCTTGATTTGCAGCCTTGTCTTTCCGAATGGTAAGATTCCTCCAATCCTTAATTTGCTAGATATTTCCTTGTTGAGAAATTGTGATTCTTTTATATCCGACTTATTTTAGTATCCGTATTAGTTTTTTTTTTCATGTTTCTGCAGTTGAAATATAATTCATGTTTATTTTTTTGATGTCCTTTATTTTTTTAACGTTCTTGTTTGACTTTTCCTTGTATACTTGTGTTGTCCAAGAAAGAAATAGATTTTGTATCATTTATGGTTTGCTCTAACCTGAACTGAATTTATTTTTTTTTCCACATGAAATTGAAAGTCCTGGATAGGGATCCTGCAGAATTTGGATTAAGCTCTAATCTCGATTTTGATGACCCAATCCGTTGGACCAAGCCCTACTCTTCTCTTTCTCTCGTGCACTTATACCTTATTTGTTTGGACAAGTCATGCGTCCTTTCACAGAAAAATCGTGCAACATTATAAGGATTTTCCTTTTCTCAGGGGCTATGGGTACATCTCACTTGAGAATGTATTATTTTTTGCCAGGACTTATCAGGTAAGCCAGACCAGATTTATTCCTTCGTCTTTGTAATTGATTTCTCACTAGTATGTTACTTTTGTCATCATGTTATTTTATTTTAAGCTGACTTTGCTGTCAGATTTTTGCATTGTTGATTTATTACTAATTTTATGCAAACTCAAAATAAGCTTCTTTTGAAAGGTTATTGTTCAAACTTGAAGGGAAGCGAGCCATGTGGGAATACCCATTTGCTGTTGCGGGCATCAATGTTTCATTTATGCTTATTCTAAGGAGAGTTGCATCAAGTAAGAGAGAATCACGATCTCCAACTAGCACAGGTGCAGACCTTAAAGGTGCATACCTTAAAGGCTGAAATAGATGCACCGAATATACTGGAAAATCCTCTATAGTTGGAAAAGTTTGACTGCAAAAACAAATTTACTTTGAGGTATGTTGCTATCTTTCCCTAAATTTTTGTCTTGTTCAAGATCCGACAAATATGGCATGTAATTTTGATCTTCTTTTACAAGATAAATGCTCCTCTCATAAAGAAGAAATAAGAATTTGCACTTACAAACCAGAAATTGCAGTTTCCTTTATTATGCTCTGTAGCTTTTTACTAGACTGTACAAATCCTTCATGACTTTAAAATTAGCTATGTTAAGTATCAATATATATATATATATATATATATATATATATATATATATATATATATATATATATATATATATATATATATATATATATATATATATATTTGAGATGTATGTTTGCACAAATCCTTGGATTGCCTCTTCACATGATTCAACTAGATATTGCTTTATTTTGTTTGTTTTTTGTATTATAGGCTAAACAATTGGGTTTGGTTTTCCCAATAAACATGAAAAACTATCTTAACCTTAGAATCTCTCTAAATTGAGCTGATTACATCTCCTTTACCATTCGTAGCCCCACTTGGTCTAGAACGAGCTCCCCTCGGGTCAGGAGTGCATCGAGCATATCCAAAAACCAGGTGAGTCAACTAACAACAGTCCCCCATATGTATGTTCAATTGTCACAATTTTTTTCACACTGGTTTGATAGTTGATTGTTGTTCTTTCAATCTATTCACAGGTTTTTGTTCTTATTTTTTACTTGTTGCTTGTTAGTTAGGTACATAAAAGGCCATCACATTGTGGAGGTCTTCATCTGCTTGACGGACTTTCATTGAATTGCCTTTTTATTTTGAAGTCTTCCATTGCAGATTTTAATTTTTATTGTCAGGTTTGTAAGTCAGATAAATAATGTTTCAAATTACATCATGGTTGTTTTTACTATCTTTTGATTCTTAAATGAATATGGCTTAAATATAATTTTTTCTTTATTTTATTTTATTTTTTACAATAGGTTTTTTGGTTTAAAATCATTCCGAAATAAGAAAAAATACTGTTCTCAAATATGACCGTTGGCACGAGAGTTGTTTAAAACCGTTCCAAAATTTCCGTCTCTAAAATTTGAAACGATTCTAAACCGTTCCTATTTTTTTGCGACGCTTCATTTGGTCACGGTTTTAAACCGTTCCTGAAGCATTTAGGAATGATTTAAAATTGTTCTTAAATGATAATTTTGGTGTAGTGTTAGCCGTCCAATATGCACAACCTGACCATCGATCAAAAGGTTTGCGTATCCCAACCTAGCAGATCATGGGCCCCCGTAACTAAGGATAATATGGTCAATGATTCAGATCACTAAACCATGGGCTAATAAGGTCAATGGTCCAGATCACTATGTGGGCCCTACACGCAAGATGAGAAGCACCTAGCACAGCACACGCGTCATGATGCATTACGACAATATAGGGTACTCTGCTGGATGCGGATTGCGTACTACCCCCGCCCGTCCCTAGCTCTGAACGGGCAGTTCTGTGAGTTGGTCCACCGTGATGTATCTGTACATCCAAACCGTCTATCCCTTTTCTCAGATTATTTTAAGGCATTAAAACAAAAATGAGGCAGATCCAACGATCAAATGGACCACACCACAGACGACTCTTGCATTTAATGCAACTGACATTTAATGCTTTGTGCATTTTAATGCAACCAAGCTTATTATTTGGTGTGGTCCACTTGATTGTTGGATCTGCCTCATTTTTTTTTGATGCCTTAAAATAATCTGATAAAAGGGATAGACGGTTTGGATGTACAGATACATCAAAGTGGACCCGCCCACAGAACTGCGTCCTACTCTGCCTATGCTCCGCCTAAGTAGGATCAGTTGCCTTACTCCTCGCATCAATAGCTTTTTTATTAGTAAAACAGTAAAAAAAAAAACAAAAAAAAAAAAAGAAACTAAGTGAAATAAGTTACTTTTGTAAAGTAAGTCACTTAAATAATGGTATTATCAAATTAACTTAATTAAAAAAGTAACTTATTTACTGATATAAGTTTAAAAGCTACTCATTTTTTTGGTAGCATCCTAACAGGCCCTAAGTGTGACCTAACTATAGGGCTGTACACGAACTGTGTTAGCTTAGTTAGCTCGCTCGACTCGATTCGAAAAAGCTCGATTCGACTCAGTTCGAAACTGAGTTTGAGTCGAGTTGAGCTAACTTTTTGAGCTCGAAAAAATTTTGAACTGACTTTGAGGTTGCCCGAGCTTGACTCGACTCGAATCAAACCCCAACTCAATTCGAACTCAGATCGAACTAGTTCAGTGACTTGGTTATTTTGATATTGATGATGCTCACCAAATGTTTGATGAAATGACTTGGCGATTCCTTGTGTCTTGATTTTGATGTTGCATACTGAGTGTTTGATGAAATACCTGTAAAACCGCTGGTGTTGTTTTACATACAGTGAGAAATTGAAGGTGCACTCCATGTATTTGTGAAAATGTTGTACACGCAAACTCGGCTTAATCTTGGCTCGAACTGGCCCGAGCTGTTGACCAAACAAAGCCAAGCCAAGTTCGAGTTGGGGTCAGCTAGTGGCCAAGCCAAGTCAAGCTGTGCCAAGCTCGACTCAATTCGACTTGTGTACACCTCTACCTAACCATGAGTAAACAAGGCTTATTGGAATAAGTGATCCTCATGGTGGGCTCAACCTATTGGAAGGATTGGATATCAAATTTACTTAATAGATTGTAAGTTATTCACCGGATGATCAGTCATGGATTAACTGGTCATGGACCATAAGCAAAGGGATGTGTGGATTGGGTGGGCCTCATCATGATGTGTTTCCAAAATTCACTCTATCCATCAAATGCGTCAACCATGTTAGGCCTGTGGCTCTAAAATCAGCTATATCCATGATTCAGGTGAGCTACGTGAGTAGAAAGAGTGTGCAGGTGTATGCTTGCGCTTCAATCTATTTCTTCTGATGTAGTCCACTTAATTCACGAATGGTCTTAATCACAGTAGCCTTGGGCATAATTTTTTGTGAGTCAGCTAATGGTTGAAGCCCTCATCAATAAACTTTTTTTTTATTGAAAAAAAAGGCTAATGATTGAAGTGGATTTCACATAATCATCACAATTGGACTGTAAAAAATCAAAGGTAGATATTTCCCTCACGACTTTTTCTTTGGCATGGCCCACTTGAATGACATGTTAACCTGATTTTGGGGAGATCCTTGCTCTTGCTCGGGTGGTAGACTCTCAGGAGTTTCAACACCCGGTCGAGGGTTCGAGTATCCATGGGTGGTGAAATTCCACTAGCGTGAGTGTGTGGGCTATGTAAAAAATAAAAAATAAAAAAATAAAAAAAAAACCTTGATTTTTGGGTACTAGGCCTAGTGGTGGATGAAAAAACTAATGGTCAGAGTAGATTTTACATAATCATTATGATGAGAACCAAAAAAATTAAGGGTGGGTGTCCCCTCCTAGCTATTTCCTTAGTGCAGCCCACCTGAATTGTCACGCTCCAAAATCCGGGTACAAAGTGTGTACCCTTGGACCCGAGTTTCGGTTCGTAACCCATACACAAAGTGTACTAACTTAATTCTTTAATCGATTTAATTGCATGTGGTAATTACATTCAATATAAGATCCACCATAATCTTAATCACACATACATAACATTTAACACCAATCAACCAAGCATATGTATATCTTGATGACCCTTAAAATAAAATAAACCTTGAAATCATTCATTTATTATACCATTATACTATAATGATGTTTATTTTATGTTAACATTGTTTCAAAGAAATAAATCTAAATAATTTTTTAAAGTCTCAAAATGCTAACGAATAAACTACATAATTAGAAATGATCTAATGCTGCCATTTCATCTTCAGATAAGTATAACTATATTTCACATGGGTCGTGTTCAGGTATGGTAGATCCTTCTGGTTCTTGCACTACATCAGCTGCTAATGGATCCTCTGAACGTTTTTTTCATCAATAAAAATGTAAGTTAGTCAGACTTAGTGATATAACCTAGCATGGTTCATAATCATATCAATTAAAATAATACAAAAATATATGTATAATGATATGGATGTAAAATGGTGTATAAATGCATCAGATGGGATGATCGTCCATCTGCTTGGGTTGGAGGTCGTCAACCCGCATCCACCCATTGGATAGGCTTCCACCTTTCAGTAGGCTTGGGCATAGCCTACATCTGGTAACGCTTTACCAGGATCGACATTTCTTCCAGGGAGGGCCCATAGGATCAACCATGCATTATGCAATGCAATGAATGATGGATGATATGTAAATACATATTTTTTATATTTGACATAGTAGTCTTGATCAGAATATTCACCTATGAATTTAGCATACAATTAACATATCAAAATACTTAAATCAGTAAATCAATCCAACAATCACAAAAAATTTATTTTAATTTTAATGAATTATGAGTTAAGTTGGGTTACTCACCTGAGTTTGGTAATATTGACTCTGCAATATTATTAGGTTGATTTAAATTTCGAAGTCCTATCAATTATATCAACGATATTATTATTCATTTATTTGTATTACATGGTGGGGCCCACCTTTGATTAACATCCTATGTGGCCAAATTCAAAATAATCAAATAATTAAAATTTCTATTCTATCTTTTATTTCCTTTTTAATATTATAAAATTGAATAGAAATTACTTGATTGGGGTGGCCCATTGGATGGTCAGATCATTCAGATTCTTGAGGTCTTGTCATGTTTTGCCTCTACGCATTGGATGAATGGTGTGGATCTACCCATATATACACCAATGACACATCTCGACCTTCTACGCCAAATGATACCAATACTTGCGCAAAATATCTAAGATTCCTTTATTAAACACTTCTAGATCTAACTAATGTGGCCCATCTGATGGTTAGATTGATTTAAATATTAGGGCCCTTGTATATTTTGGCCTCAGGGATTATATGATTCGTACAGATCTAATCTAATTTGATCAGATGCACACCAACTACAATGACATAATTTTAGATTCTCCTCACCTTTAAATGACATCTACCCATAATTCAATACAATGAACATGTGACCAATCCACACTGTTCATTGCATAAACCAAATCAAATTATATTAAATATATAAAAAATACTAAAAGGAAGACGATATACATACCTGATCTAAGCACTCCAAAATTCTCTTTCTCCCTTTCTCTGTTGTCGCAGGTAGCCTTTTTGTTATTATTTAAATTTGACTAGAACTCTTTTTACGATTGAGTGTTTGAATCTCAAGAGATGCGGGGAGGGTTAGAGGTATATTTAAAGTATACAGTTTAAAATAGGAGATAAGATTGATTTAAAATAAATACAAAATAAAAATAAGATAAAATATCATTTTTTTTATTATTAGTAAATTTTCACGGCCCTTGCATTAATCACGTCCCCTCCTAGCTATTTCCTTAGTGCAGTCCACCTTAATCACGAATCAGCTTAGATTGCCATAAGCCTAAAATGCAGTGATACACTTGGTTGCTAGGGATGGAATTATTCATCTGACACTTTTCTATTCGATTGTCTAGAATTATTTAGCTCAGCTTTGAGTTCATCTGCATATTGATTATCAGAATCATCAGTTCAGTGTACGTTTCCCATCGGTGGTCTATATAGGTACAGTCCAGAACATGGATGCTTCTGATCATCCACAACAAGATTGTTGTCACAATGGGACATGTGTCGCACGATCATATACATAAAAATAAGCAATCGACATATGCATACGTGGCAACAATATTTCAATTAAGACGATGATGAAAATCTTTATAGCCATTCAAACAACAAAACCAAACGTTAAAATAATTAAGTTTGTCATTAAAATATTAAAATGCCATCAACGACCAATGGCCAACATGGCCAGAGAAAGAAAGATTGTGGGAAGCCAAGATAGTTGTCATATTGGGACATGTGTTGCATGAGCATATAAAAATATAAGCAAGCAAGTAATATATGTACACGAGGTGGAACATGAAAAACCATAGTTTACCTAATGGCTTGAGATTGCATGCAATCACGTAATTCGCTAGCAATAATATGTTTTAACACACATGGTGAAATGTAATTGACTAGGCTTGTTTAATGGATGATTGATCTTACGAAGATCTGTTGAAAATCAGTGGTTTCTAAAAATAATAAAATGAAAATTTGAATTTTTCAAAATTTCGAGAATTTCCCGCCAAAACGTTTTTTGAATTTTTTGAATTAAAAAGTGCGGTGTGTGTGCTTTGTCCTACATTAGAAATGCAAAGAATGGTTTTGTGGTTTATATGAGATGTTGTGAAGAGTATTCTTACTTGGAGTTTTTGGAGGAGGTGATACTCGGGTTGCATGTTCCAGTGTGTAGGACTGGAACACACGCACGCACACGCGTGTGCGCTCGGGCTCGGGCACGGGTGAGGGCGTGGGTAGTGAGGCAGTGTGGCTGTAGTGGCGCTAGATGGCGCACTTTTCACTTCACACATGCGTTAAAACTGTTCCACAGTGGACCTATCGTGATTGCTGCACGCTGGATCCTGATAAGGCTTGTCTTATCCTGGAAGCAATTCTCCTGTAACCTATCAGTAGTTGTTAAGGGGGCAAATCACGCTTTAAGGACAACATATTTTATACGTGATTCAGCCTAGTGAAATATTTTTATTTTCAATTTATTTTTGATATTTTCGGTGTATCCAAACGTAAATTCTCAACAATCTTAAAGCGTGATTTATGGACACCGAAAGTGTTGCATCAGTCAAACTGATGAACCAAGATCTGATCCGATTAGACTGATTTGATGGTTTAAATTTCACTAGATGGCAGGACAAACTGAAATTCCTACTAACCGCTTTGAAGATCTTCTCTATCCTGGACCCGACTCTCTAGCCTCTGCCTGAAGCAAAGGACACTGACACTCCAGAACAGGTTGCTGCTGGAATCAAGCAACAAGAAGATGAACTGCTGTGTCGTGGCCACATCCTCAATGCTCTCTCTAATCGGTTGTACAATTTGTACACGGGGACCACATCAGCGAAAGAAATTTAAAGCGCGTTGGAATACAAATACAAGGCTGAAGAGGAAGGTACACAGAAATTTCTAATTGCCAGGTATTTCAAGTTCACGATGGTAGACAATCTATCGCTGCTTGCCCAATCCAAGAACTACAGCTTATTGTAAATAAAATAAAAACCATAAAAATTAATTTTCCTGAATCCTTTTAAGTCGGAGCTATAATCACAAAGTTGCCTCTAAGCTAGAAAGACTATAGGAAGAAACTACTGCATAAATATGAAAAATTCATCTTGGAACAAATCCAAAAGTATCTTCATATTAAAGAAGAATCCTGTAACCGAGACAAAAAAGATGACACTAATGGTGCATCCTCATCCAAGGTGAATGCAGTAAAAAGGCCATCCCAAAATAATACATATGAGAAAACTGATTCCCTTAAACCTAACAAAGATCAAGGGAAATTCAAGAAAATTCAAAAGAAGAAAAATAGTAAACCTAAGAGAGCTTGCCATGTCGGCGGTAAGACCGGGCATTTCGCCCGAGTCTATAGGGACTGAAAAAAGCCTAAGAAAGAAGCTAATGCAGTAGACGATGAAATCGTAACCATGATCATTGAAGTGAACGTAGTTTAAGAGAAAATTCCTGGTTGGTTGTATGATACAGGTGCCATAGTCCATGTATGCAATGATCGATCTGCCTTCAAAGCCTATGAAGATGAGACCAATGGTCAAGGGGTTAAAATGGGAAATGAAGGACAATCAAAAGTTGCAGGAAAAGGAACCGTGGAATTACTCTTTACCTCTAGAAAGAAGTTAATCCTGACCAATGTACTGCATGTCCTAGACATAAGGAGGAATCTTGTCTCAGGGGATCTCTTAAGCAAACCTGGGATTAGGGTTGTGTTTGAATCAGGCAAGCTGATCTTATTTAAGAATGGAAACTTTGTGGGTAAGGGTTATGCTTGTAATGGGATGATCAAACTTTCTTTAAATGAAAAGAATTCTTCCGCTTACATGATTGAGTATGTAACGCTATGGCATGAAAGACTAGCCCATATTGGCTACAGTACCATAAAACTCATGACTAAGAATGGTCTAATATCATACAATGATAGTGACAAAGATAAATGTGAAGTATGCATACGATCTAAAATAATCAAGAAACTATTCCCTAGCATTGAGAGATCATCTCAAATATTAGACCTAGTGTATACTAACAAATGTGAACTAAATGGTGTTCTTACCCGTGGAGGTAAAAGGTACTTTATAACATTTATAAATGATTGTTCAAGATATGTATATGTATATCTGTTAAAATCGAAAGATGAAGCATTTAATGCATTCAAGATCTATAAATCTGAAGTAGAAAATCAATTAGACAAAAATATTAAAATCCTTCGTAGTGACCGAGGAGGAGAATATTTCTCTAGTGACTTTTCTAACTATTATGAAGAATATGACATAATACATCAGTGCACAACACCTTATATACCACAACAAAATGGTGTAGCAGAGTGAAAAAATAGGACATTAGTAGAAATGGTCAACTCAATGCTAATACAAGCATAGTTGTCATTAAACTTATGGGGAGAAGCACTGTTAGCTGCATGTCATGTTTTAAACCGAATTTCATTTAAGAAAACTAAGACCTCTCCATACGAAATATGGAAAGGAAGAAAACCAAATATAGGATATCTTAGAGTGTGGGGGTGTCTTGCATACTGCAGAACTCCAAAACCTAAAAGAACTAAGTTATGACTAAGAGCTATCAAGTGCATCCTTGTAGGATATGCACAACATAGTAAGGCCTATAGACTTCTAGACTTAGACCCCAATGTAATTATATAGTCTAGAGATGTAGAGTTCTTTGAGAATTCTATATTCATGGAGAAAAAGAATGCTGAGATTCAATCTCCTAATGAAACTATAAAAGAAACACAAATAAAAGAGAAAACTCTTAATGAACCTCGTAGGAGTCAAAGAGTAAGAGTAGAAAAGAGTCTTGATCCTGAACAAATAGACTCTTAGTGATTCTCTTTTCATCTAGTTGAGGGTAATAGAGAGAAGGTGATTAAGAAAATACCTATGGTTTTAACTATAGAAGATAAACCTAAAACCTTCAGTGAAGATATGTCTTTAAGAGACTCCGCCTTTTGGAAAGAGGTTATTAATGATGAAATGAATTCTATAATATCTAACCAAACATGAGAATTAGTAAATCTACGTCCAGGTTCTAAACCAATAGGTTGTAAGTGGGTATTTAAGAAAAAATATCACACAGATGGTATAATTCAAACCTTTAAGGCAAGATTAGTTGCTAAGGGTTTCTAACAGAAAGAATGAATCGATTATTTTGACACTTATTCACCAGTAGCTTAATTAACATCGATTAGGATCTTATTCGCCCTAGCATCCATACATCATCTTCATATCCATCAAATGGACATGAAGATAGCATTCCTGAATGGTGATCTTAATGAGGAGGTTTACATAGAGTAACCAGAAGGATTTGGTCTCCCAGGAAATGAAAGAAAAGTATGTAGACTTGTTAAGTCTTTATATGGATTAAAGCAAGCACCAAAACAGTGGCATGATAAAATTGATTCTAAAGTTTTGACTTATAGTTTTGAACATAATATTGCTGATAAATGCATATATTGTAATCATATGCTTGTATGTAGATGATATGTTAATAATCAGTAATAAAACGGAAGGTGTAACTAAAACCAAAAAGTTTCTCTCTTCAGTTTTCAAAATGAAGGATCTTGGACAAGTGGATACCATATTAGGTATCAAAGTTAAAAAAACATAGTGGAAGTTTTGCATTATGCTAGTCTCATTATATTGAGAAAATAATAAAAAAATTTAATCACTTGAAAATTTAAGAGGCAAAGAACCCGTTTGGTCCAAGTATCAAGTTAAAAGAAAACAATGGAAGAGCAGTTGCACAACTAGAGAATGCTAGTGCTATAGGCAGTCTTATGTATGCAATACAATGCACAAGACCGGATATAGCATACGCTGTGAGTAAATTAAGCAGGTTTACGAGTAATCCAAGTGTTGAACACTGAAAAGCAGTAAGTAGAGTTCTAGGTTATCTTAAATAAACCAAAGAAGTAGGGCTATTTTACTCATAATTTTCAGCAGTATTGGAAGGATATACCGATGCAAGTTAGATATCAAGTGCAGGAGACAATAAGTCCACTACAGGATGGATATTTACCTTAGGAGGTGTAGCTGTATATTGGGGATCCAAGAAACAAACTTGCATAACGCACTCAACTATGGAATCTGAGTTCATAGCTTTGGCTGCTCAGGCAAAGAGGCTGAGTGGTTAAGGGATCTTCTATTAGAAATCTCATTTTATGCGATGCCTATACTAGCTGTTTCACTTCATTGTGATAGTGAAGCCACTCTAATGAGAGCCTATAGTGGTACTTATAATAGGAAGTCCAAATACATAAGTTTACGACATGACTATGTAAGACAATTGATTCAAAATGAAATTATTGCGATCTCATATGTAAAGTCAATTAATAACTTGGCTGATCATTTTACTAAACCTCTAACGAGAGAGGTAGTAAGGACAACATCTAGAGGGATAGGGTTGAAACTCTTTACTCAAAGTTTCACCAGTGAAAGAAACTCAACCCTAAATTAGAAAATCTCTAAATATTGGGTTTAATGGGTAACAACAATTCACTAATAAGTGAAAAGTTTCAGCTGTAAATAAATTAATAACCTCATCCAGGATGATAGTGCTGGCCGTTATAAAAGAGGGATGAGCATTAAACTCTTAATGAAGTCCAGTCAAACAGGACAAGTGTTTTAATGAAAATACTGGAAAGATTTCACCTATGTGAACGTAGAAGTGGTGCCACTTCTCATGAGAGTTAGAGTTATCTTGGGATCATTCATGAAAATAGGATAAGCACATGGCCATTAAAAGTGCTAAGCCAGATTATAAATGAATACGTAACGCATGAGCTATTATGTGTGTAGTATTTTCAGTTATATCATATAGAAATAACTGGTTCAATGCTGCGGCAACCAGAAATTTCGAGATAACTTTAAAATACTTACACTAACAAAAGATTCAAATCGCAAGATATCTTTCTTTATGTATAATAAATATTATTATTCTAGCAGAATTTTTATTATTTTAAAAAATCAGTGGGGGATTGTTAAAAATCAGTGGTTTTTAAAAATAATAAAATAAAATTTTAAATTTTTCAAAAATTTGAGAAATTTTCGCCAAAACGTTTTTTTAATTTTTTGAATTAAAAAGTGCGGTGTGTGTGCTTTGTCCCACATCGAAAATGCAAAGAATGGTTTTGTGGTTTATATGAGATGTTGTGAAGAGTATTCTTACTTAGAGTTTTTAGAGGAAGTTATACTCGTACGCACTGGAACACATGCATGCACTCACGCGCGCGCGCACTCGGGCTCGGGCACGAGTGTGGGTGAGGGTGTGGGTAGTAAGGCAGTGTAGCTGTAGTGGCGCTAGATGGAGCACTTTTCACTTCGCACGTGCACATCGTATCGCAGAGTAGTCGCTCCCTCGCGACCTTACGTGAACCGGCGCGAGACGGTGCGAGACGATGTGATAGGTTTATTCAGAGCCTTAGGGCGGTGGATCTGAAAATCCAAAATAAGCCTGGGTTTTTATAGGTGACTGAGAACGGTTGGATCTTAAATCCGAAATGCCTAGCCATTTTTAAAAATGGATAGCCACCTTCAAAGCCATAACCGTCCGAAAACGAACGGGCCAGGATGATCCAATGGTCAGATCTTTTGATCTGATTACCAGAAACGTCTGGGATTAATTGACAATGGCCAGAAACATTTTCAAACGTTCTGGACCATTGAATACCACACAACAACGGTGCTATACCTGATGCCTATATAAACTGGACCATTCCAGTCCGATATCATCATCTCAACACACCATCTCTCCCATCAAATCAAATACGATCCATATCTCTATCATAGAATACTTTGATCATCTCTACCGTCTAAGTCTGCCAAAAGAGATTTGCTGCATTAAAATTGTTCCACAGTGGACCTATCATGATTGCTGCACGCTGGATCCTAATAAGGTTTGTCTTATCCTGGAAGCAATTCGCCTGTAACCCATCAACAGTTTATAAGAAGGCAAATCATGCTTTAAGGACAGCGTATTTAATTTATACGTGATTCAACTTAGTGAAATATTTTATTTTCGATATTTTCGGTGTATCCAAACGTAAATTCCCAACAAGATCATAAAGAGAGATTACGAAGATAACTCTCCAGGCAATCTTCCCATGCATGCCTATAAATAAAGTTAAGAGCGAAGGTCTTCATGCCAATGCCAATACAATAAAACTCTACTCTATAGCACAATGCTATCTATGATTTGTTCCTCATGGATGCCTTTAGTTTAATTTTAGTCTAACTCCTCTGCTGTTAAGCAACAATGTTGTGGGAAATGGATCGATTAAATTACTTATCCCCTCCACTCTACATACATGAACACAATAATGGATCATTAGGAAGATTGCTCAATCTCAATTGAAAGGTTGCGGGTTTTCTTGTTAGGTGATTCCGTTTCTTGCCATAAAACCTCAATTCTCTCAACCGAAGTAATGAACGAGCAGTTGAAACACTAACTATCTCGCTATGTGCTTGATTCTCATCAAATCCATTTATAGGTAGTTGACCCTATCGACTTTTTCACTACGTGTCAGGTCTCACGGCCAAATCCTTGAATAGATTGTTGAAGATTCATCAGCCATCGGTCGTCTCACAATGAAGTTTGGTTGTTAACTAAGCGACGAACAGATGACCATCTCACACCTAATGGTCGTCTCGTCACAAAGTCCAATTTCTAGTCAAGCAATGGATAGATGATCATCCTGAATCATGACCATTTCACCACAAGGCTTGGTTTCTTATCGAACAATGATAGTCATGTTAGTCAAAGTTTTTTTTTTCTTTTCAAAAGGAGGGCCTTGCCCCTAAATCTTTGTTAATAAAAAAAAATGATGTACACTCTATACTTTCAGGCGGGCACCATAAAATCAGGCCTCACCTATCATATCAGTTAAATAGAAGAAACTGAAAATGAGAAAGAAACTGAGAATGAAACAAGGCATGTCTCGCAGCCATCTCACAAACCAACTACAAGGAGCCTATCCAGACTCCACCTTTACTCACTACCACCCCTCCTGCATTTACAGGACCCACCTATACAAACACCTGCAACCTCGACCTTGTCTGGCCAGCTAGCTCAACCCAACCGAATTCAATCTGCTGCTGCAAGTCCAAACAATTGAAGCAGAAAAGGAAAGAAGCTGAGGCTGATCAAGGGAAGCAGACGCAAAACAAAGAGATTTTGGGTGCCATGAGATCCCTGAAGCCCGCTCCTGGGGCTTTCACTCTTGCCTAAGACTCTCTAGCCCTACCTTTTGACAGATTTTGGTATATATCAAATTTTGTATATATTCAGAGTATCTCTTTACAAAGAAAAATAGAGTATTTAACAACATTGCAAGAGGCTATACATGGTTCTACAAAGATTACGCCTAAAAGGACTCAACCGAATGCTGACCCTATAATTAAGGGATTTCTATCCTACTATACCTCAATCAGAATCACTCACGCCAACACTCCCCCTCAAGTTGGTGTGTATAGGTTTCGGAGGCCCAACTTGTCAAGTGAGTTGTGGAAGTTCTTGCTGCACACTGCTTTTGTTAGTATATCTGCCAATTGGTCTTCGGACTTAATGAAAGGAAACCGGATTATCTTTGCTTCAAGGTTTTGTTTGATAAAATGTTGATCCACCTCCACATGCTTGGTTCAATCATGCTGGACAGGATTATGAGAGATCTCTATAGCTGCTTTGTTGTCACAAAAGAAATTCATCTCACAATCCTATCCAGCATGATCGAACCAAGCATGTGGAGGTGGATCGACATTTTATCAAACAAAACCTTGAAGCGAAGATAATCCGGTTTCCTTTCATTAAGTCTGAAGACCAATTGGCAGATATACTAACAAAAGTAGTGTGTAGCAAGAACTTCCACAACTCACTTGACAAGTTGGGCCTCCGAAACCTATACGCACCAACTTGAGGGGGAGTGTTGGCGTGAGTGATTCTGATTGAGGTATAGCAAGATAAAAATCCCTTAATTATAGGGTCAGCATTCCACTATTATTTATCCTTCAGTTAGAGGCACGAGAATCCATGTCTCATTCTTCAGTAATGCTTCCATCTCTTCCTTCATGGCTTGAATCGACCTAAGGTCTTACAGAGCTTCATCAACACTAGTGGGAATATGGCATGAGGAAAGTTCATTCACAAAGGTCTTGAGAGGTTCTAATAGTTTCTTTGTAGATACATAGTTGGCAATTGGATACCTCGACCTCCGTTCCTTGACTTCTGGAGAGTATCTGTTAGGTGGTTTTCCACGATTGTGCCTGAAAGGGAGCTCATAGCCAACTGAAGTATCCACATTGTTAGAAATCTGAGATATGGGTGGAGTGCTTACCTCAGCGATATTCTCAGGAGATGGGTCGTTGGATACAGGAGAGTGGGGGGTTATCATTTCGTCTTCAATATCCGAAGATGCTGTTGTCTCAATATTTACAGTAGAAGATGTCGTTGGCTCAGTATTTGCAGTATTTGATGCCATTGGCTCAGTATTTGCAGTATTTGATTCTTCGAGGGCTGGTTGAGAAGGAACTAAAGATCCTCAAGTAGTGTGATTGAGTAGCCAATTCATCTCTTCACCACTGGTCTCCCCCTGAAGGGAAGAATTGGAAGCGGTGGGAGAAAAGAACATGTCATATTCCAGAAACATGACATCCATCGTCATATAGGTATGACGGGTGGAGGGAGCATAGCAGCGATACCCTTTTTTATTTACAGCACATCTCAAGAACAGACAACGAATGGCACAGGGATCAAGTTTTGTGCGCTGGTTCTTAGGAAGATGAACAAAGGCAACGCAACCAAAGACTTTTGGTGGAAGCATCAACATCGTAGGTAAGTGAACGACTGTCGACAAGACCTATAAAGGGGTCTTGAAAGCGAGAATCTTGGTAGGCATTCGGTTGATGAGATGAATAGCTGTGGTAACCGCATCCGGCTAATGAGTGCTGGGCACATGAGCTCCTAGTAGAAGGGCATGAGCAGTTTCGAGAATATGTCGATTTTTCCGCTCAGCGACACCATTCTGCTAAGGGGTTTGAGGGCAAGATGTCTCATGAAGCAGACCATGGTGTTAAAAATAATCTTGAAATCGACTGTTCATGTATTCGCCACCATTATCAGACTGCAAAATCCGAATTTCAACAGAAATTTGAGTTCGAACCATGGAATGAAAAGCTTGGAAAATGCTAAAGACTTCATCTTTATTTTTTAGTAAGTAAAGCCAAGTCATTCTAGTGTAGTCATCAACAAATATCACAAACCACCATACACCAGACATAAAGGGTTTTAGGGAAAGACCCCACACATCAGAGTGAATTAGAGCGAAAAGAATACTCAATGGATATGTAACTCAATGACTCTTGGCTAAAATGCAAGTGTCATATGTAAAGTCTGAAATTGACAATTCTGAAAATAAATCAGGTAACAAATGCTTCAAATATCCAAATGACGGATGACCTAACCAATGGTGCCAAAGCAAAATCTGTTGTACTTTTTGGTCCCTCTGATGGTGTTCATGATATGCTCGGCCTACACTGAAGTCATCCCCGCCCCCCCCTTTAGTACCACGCCCAATGATCTCCTTGGTGAGAATATCCTAAAAAAGACAAAATGTAGGGTAAATTAGCACCAAACAATTCAGGTCTTTGGTAACTTGACTTACAGATAGTAATTTGTGAGAAAGGGAGGGCACAAGTAAAGTGTTAAACAAGGATAGAGCTGGTGACAACTTTACAGTGCCAGCCCCTGTAACCGAGGAAATAACCCCATTAGCATTGGCAATGCTAGTGCGCCGTGGTGGGGATTGTTGGGAAAAATCCTTGGCGTCAAACGTCATGTGATCTGTAGCTCCAGAATCAAGTATCCAGGTGCTCCCATCATCATAGCTACGGGAACTAAAAAGAACACTACCTGTGGTGGAGCCCGAAGAGTTAACAGGAATAAAAGAGAGCTCTGGTTCTATTGTAACTACTGCAGCCTTCCCTTGACGTCCATTGTTTCCATCACGACGCTTTCAAGTTTGGTTGGAGTTCATGCCACCAGTCAAGGTACCCGTGAAGTTTGAAACAAGTTTCACGCATATGCTTGCCATTTCCGTAATGAGAGCATTTAGCTCCGTCCCCCATGACCTTTGGATTAGAGTTTGTCACTTGCTTGCTGCCGTTTAAGGAAAGGAAACCAGTGGTAGGCATCCTGACTGGTGCATTATTTTTTTCAGCCTTTGATGCCAAAAAAACACCCGAGGACCCATTGGAATCTCTTGCCGTCATCATAGCTTTACGAATTGCTTCCCTGCGGATGTGAGCGTAAGACTGTTCCACCGTGGGGAACGGTTGCATATGCAGAACATCACTGCGGATGTTATCGAGGTAGTCATCGAGCCCATCTAGAAACACATAAACACCATCTTCCTGAAGCAAAGTGTTGTAGTGCTTGATATCCAAGGGGCACTCCATCGGATTAGGGCGGCGGAAGTCTATCTCACGCCAGAGGCCCTAAAGCTCATTATAAAAATTTTCCAGGGAGCCGCCGCCTTGCTTGAGCCTTGTTACACATCGCCGGAGGTCGTAGAGTTGAGAGGCATCACTGCCATTGAAATACGTGGTGGCAATGACATCCCAGACTAACTTGGCAGTAGGGAAACGAATGAAGTTACCTATAAGAGAGGAATCCATGGAGTTAATGAGCCATCCTTTTACAACAGTGTTGTCTGTGCGCCATTGTTGGAAGGTCTGGTCGATCGAAGAAGGTTGAGGGAGGTCGTCATTGATATATCCCAGTTTGTCTTTGCCGGAGATGTACATCTCAACGACCTAGGACCAGAGGGCATAGTTGGTGTTGTCCAACTTGATGCCGATCGGTGCAGCAGCGGCGTCTGTGGTTGTGGTCGGAATGGAGGCTTTGGTCAGAACCTTCGTCATCTTCGTAGTCAGCTCGGCTAGTATGGCAGGGATTGATGAATCTACATCGGCCATTGAAGTAGAAGCAGTCGGTGGGTTAGATTAGAATGAAAGGCTTTGATACCATGACAGATTTTGGTATATATCAAATTCTGTATATATTCAGAGTATCTCTTTACAAAGAAAAGCAAAGTATTTAACAACGTTATAAGAGGCTATACATGGTTCTACAGAGATTGCGCCTAAAAGGACTCAACGGAATGCTGACCCTATAGTTAAGGGATTTCTATCCTTCTATACCTCAATCAGAATCACTCATGCCAACACCTTGTCTAGGAAATATCCCCCCAGATTTGTTGCAGGATTTCCCAATTCTGCTAAGGAGTTATGTTAGTCAAAGTTGATTATAAGAATTTATTATTAACATTAATAAAGTACTTTCAACTTTAACCCTATTATTCTTTCTACTTATATTGTTATTGTTGAATTATGACTGATATACCACACTTGCTTGAAAGTCATTTTATCCAAAAGATATATAAAAAGAATTTATAAGAAGGATAAACCCTTCCATTCACAAATCATCTTATATCTTACGATTGACGACGATTGAATAAATGGTTGATCCATATGAAACTCAATCTCTTTGTTTATTTGGCTCCTGCATCAAGGGCATTCAGTTGATTTGAACCGCATTTGGCTCTAGGGTGCCCGTAACACACACAACACTCATGACCAAATTTCGGCCAAATAGTAGGAAATGTATAGGCCACTCATGCTTTCAATGGTAGGCAAGTTTCATGTTTTCCTGTAATATTATGTCCTAATTGAATCTTAGATCCTTTGTTTTCAGGCTTGTCATATGAACATGAGCTGGCGCAAAACATGTTTAGTATGTATTTCACACAGTTGTGACAGTGGGCGCCACAAAACCTATTTTACATGGAGTGCGGATCCTCTGCCTCCCGGAGGCAAGAACTCCCTACCTCCAGCGTTTTCATTGGTCAACGTCACTGCAAGTGCCACCTCATCAACTTTTTAAATATAATAGAAAAAGTAAATTTAATAAAAACTATAACGGAGACGTTAAACGGAAGCGGTTTGCGCGCTGAGTACCTCAGTACGGTAAGCGTAATGAGTAAAGTCTGTGAAGCCCACCGTTATTCTCATTCATGCAATGTATTAACTCCATCCATTTCTTTTATCATCTAATTTTAGTGTTTTACAACAAAAATTAATCATATCCAAGGATCAAGTGGACCACACCACCTGAAACAGTGTGAATTGAATTCTACCATTGAAAAGTTTTTGGGGCCCATGGAAGTTTTATATCAAGATGATATTTGTTTTTTCCATTCGTCCATGTCTTTGTGATCTTATGTACAGTTTGGATGAAAAATAAAAATCATTGGGGGCTTAGAAGCACTTCAATGGTGAAAATCAATATTTTCACTGTTTCCTTTGGTATGGTCTACTTGAGCTTTTGATATACTATAGTTTTGGGCTCAACTCCTAAAATGATCTAAAAATACCGACGGACTGCATGGATAAATCACATGAATTCACAATGGGCTCAATAGAGTTTACTCATTACGATAAGACTCGGTACGCAATCCGATTTCACATTTTAGACGCAGATTTCCTGCCAAAGCCTTTTGCAATAAGATGCTATGCAAGGATTACAGATGGGCCCACTGCGACGTTTGTGATAAATCCAACCCGTTCATCCATTTTTAGAAATCATTTTAGGACATCATACCAAAACTAATGAATATACAAAACTCAAATGAGCCACACGAGAGGAAACAGTGGTGATTTAGTGTCCACCGTTGAAATATTTATATGGCCACAAAAGTTTCGGTCTAATATTTTAGCGTTTTCACTTCATCCTGGTAAAAATGACCTTATATACAGTTTGGATGGCATATAAACATCAAGAGGCACAGGAAGGTTTCAACGGTAGGAATTTCTTTCTCCACTATTTCATCTTGTATGGCCCAGTTGAGTTTTTTATCATCCTAATTTTTTGTTATATGTCTTAAAATGAGCTCTAAAAATGGATGAATGGATTGGAATTCTTATAAACATCACGGTGGACCCCACCATACATCCAGTGCTGGAACTTCATGCAAAACGCTTTCCCCAGTGAATCCGCATCCACGGTTTCCATTGGAAACGTATTGGCTACTCCCCTGCCACTTGGTGCTATGTGGGCCCACCATGATATATGTGTTTCATCCATGCCGTCCATTTTTTTTTCTAAATCATTTTATGGTCTGAGACCAAAAATGAGGTATAACCCAATCTCAAGTGGATCACATTGCATGAAACAGTGTTGAATGAACGTTAACCATTAAAAACTTTTTGAGGACCATAAAAGTTTTGGATCAAGCTAGTCTTTGATTTTTCCCTTCACTTGGGTCTTTATGACCAAACCAACATATTGGATGTCAAATAAATAGTACGGTGGGCCTTATAAGGACTTTAATGATGGATATCCAATCACCATTGTTTTCCTGTGGTATGGTCCATATGAGATTTATATTCCTCTCATTTTTGGGATCAACTCCTAAAATTATATGTAAAAATAGATTAACGGAATGGATGAAACACATAAATCATGGTGGGGAAGTGATGTCACCCATTTATATGGGTCCCACTATGATGTATGTTTTGTATCCACACCATCCATCCATTTGGAGATATCATTTTAGGGCATGAGCCAAAGAATGAATCAAATCCAAAACTCGAGTGGACCCCACCATAGAAAACAGTGGAGAGAGTCACGCCCACCATTTATTACAACTGAATTCAATCCAAACCTCGTCACTTTGTCTACTAAACTCCGTCACTTTGAACCGCAACCCCATCACTTTGTCTATTGAATCCCGTCACTTTGTTCTACAACCTCGTCACTTTGTCTAGTGAACCCCGTCACTTTGTACTGCAACCCCGTTACTTTGTCTGCTGAACTCTATCACTTTATACTACAAAATCATCACTTTGTCTATTGTACCCCATCACTTTATGCTACAACCTTGTCACTTTGTCTACTGTACCCTGTCATTTTGTGTTGTAATCTCCTCACTTTGTCTAGTGACCCCGTCACTTTGTATTGCAACCTCGTCACTTTGTCTACTGAACCCCGTTACTTTGTACTGCAACCTCGTCACTTTGTTTACTGTACCCCGTCACTTTGTACTGTAACCCTGTCACTTTGTCTACTGAACTCCATCACTTTGTCTAGTGAACCCTGTCACTTTGTACTGCAACCCCGTCACTGTCTAGTGAACCCCGTCACTTTGTATTGCAACCCCGTCACTTTATCTACTGAACCCCATCACTTTGTACTGTAACATCGTCACTTTGTCTACTGAACCCCGTCACTTTGTGCTGCAATCTCGTTACTTTGTTTAGTGAACCCCGTCACTTTGTACTGCAACATCGTCACTTTGTCTACTGAACCCCATCACTTTGTACTACAACTTCGTCACTTTGTCTACTATACCCTGTCACTTTGTACTGCAACCCCATCACTTTGTCTACTGAACCCCATCACTTTATACTGCAACCTCATCACTTTGTCTAGTGAACCCCCGTCACTTTGTACTGTAATCCCGTCAATTTGTCTAGTGAACTTCGTCACTTTGTACTGCAACCCCGTCACTTTGTCTACTGAACTCCGTCACTTTGTACTGCAACCCCGTCACTTTATCTACTGAACTTCGTCACTTCGTACTACAACATCGTCACTTTGTCTAATGTAACCCGTCACTTTATGCTACAACCTCGTCACTTTGTCTACTGTACCCCGTCACTTTGTGCTGCAATCTCGTTACTTTGTCTAGTGAATCCTGTCACTTTGTACTGCAACCTCGTCACTTTGTCTACTGAACCCCGTCACTTTGTATTGCAACCTCGTCACTTTGTCTACTGTACTCCGTCACTTTGTACTGCAACCCCGTCACTTTGTCTATTGAACCCCGTCACTTTGTACTGCAACCTCGTCACTTTGTACTGCAATCTCATCACTTTATCTAGTGAACCTCGTCACTTTGTCTAGTGAACCCTGTCACTTTGTACTGCAACATCGTTACTTTATCTAATGTACCCCGTCACTTTATGCTACAACCTCGTCACTTTGTCTACTGTACCCAGTCACTTTGTGCTGCAATCTCGTTACTTTGTCTAGTGAACCCTGTCACCTTGTACTGTAACCTTGTTACTTTATCTACTGAACCCCATCACTTTGTCTAGTAAACCCTGTCACTTTGTACTGCAACCCCGTCACTGTCTAGTGAACCCCGTCACTTTGTACTGCAACCCCGTCACTTTGTCTACTGAACCCCATCACTTTGTACTGCAACATCGTCACTTTGTCTACTGTACCCAGTCACTTTGTGCTGCAACCTCGTCATTTTGTCTACTGTACCCAGTCACTTTATCTACTTTACCTCATCACTTTGTGAAGTACTCCGTCACTTTATGATGGGGTTTTACTAGACAAAGTGATGGGGTTAAGTAGGGTTACTGGACAAAGTGATGAGGTTAAGTATAGTTACTGGACAAAGTGACGGGGTATAGTAGACAAAGTGACGAGGTTGCAGAACAAAATGACTAGGTACAGTAGACAAAGTGACGATGTTGCAGTACAAAGTGATGGGGTTCAGTAGATAAAGTGATGGGGTTGCAGTACAAAGTGACGAGGTTTACTAGACAGTGACGAGGTTCACTAGACAGTGACCGGGTTGCAGTACAAAGTGACAGGGTTCACTAGACAAAGTGACGGGGTTGCAGTACAAAGTGACGGGGTATAGTAGACAAAGTAACGAAATTGCAGTACAAAGTAATGGGGTTCAGTAGACAAAGTGACGAGGTTGTAGTACAAAGTGACGGGGTCACTAGACAAAGTGACGAGATTTCAACACAAAATAACAGGGTACAGTAGACAAAGCAACGGGGTTATAGTATAAAGTGATGGGGTACAATAGACAAAGTGATGATGTTGTAGTATAAAGTGACGGTGTTCAGCAGACAAAGTGACGGGGTTGCAGTACAAAGTGACGGGGTTCACTAGACAAAGTGACGAGGTTGCAGTACAAAGTGACGGGATTCAGAAGACAAAGTGACGGGGTTCAGTAGACAAATTGACGGGGTTTGGATTGGATTCAGTCATAATAAATGGTGGGCGTGACTCTCTCCACTGTTTTCTATGGTGGGGTCCACTCGAGTTTTGGATTTGATTCATTCTTTGGCTCATGCCTTAAATGATCTCTCCAAATGGATGGACGGTGTGGATACAAAACATACATCATAGTGGGACCCATATAAATGGGTGACATCACTTCCCCACCATGATGTATGTGTTTCATCCATTCCGTTAATCTATTTTTACATATAATTTTAGGAGTTGATCCCAAAAATGAGAGGAATATAAATCTCATATGGACCATACCACAGGAAAGCAATGGTGATTGGATATCCATCATTAAAGTCCTCATAAGGCCCACCGTACTGTTTATTTGACATCCAATATGTTGGTTTGGTCACAAAGACCCAAGTGAAGGGAAAAATCAAAGATCAGCTTGATCCAAAACTTTTATGGTCCTCAAAAAGTTTTTAATGGTTAATGTTCATTCAACACTGTTTCATGCAATGTGATCCACTTGAGAATGGGTTACACCTCATTTTTGGTTTCAGACTATAAAATGATCTAGAAAAATAAATGGACGGCATGGATGAAACACATAAATCATGGTGAGCCCACATGGCACCAAGTGGCAGGGGAGTAGCCAATACGTTTCCAATGAAAACTGTGGATGCGGATTTACTGGGGAAAGCGTTTTGCATGAAGTTCCAGCACTGGATGTATGGTGGGTCTGCCATGTGTTTATAAGAATTCCAATCCATTCATCCATTTTTAGAGCTCATTTTAAGACATGTAACAAAAAATTAGGATAATAAAAAACTCAACTAGGCCATACAAGATGAAACAGTGGAGAAAGAAATTCCTACCGTTGAAACCTTCCTGTTCCTCTTGATGTTTATATGCCATCCAAACTGTATATAAGGTCATTTTTACCAGGATGAAGTGAAAACGCTAAAATATTAGACCGAAACTTTTGTGGCCATATAAATATTTCAACGGTGGACACTAAATCCCCATTGTTTCCTCTCGTGTGGCCCATTTGAGTTTTGTATATTCATTAGTTTTGGTATGATGTCCTAAAATGATTTCTAAAAATGGATGAACGGGTCGGATTTATCACAAACGTCACAGTGGGCCCATCTGTAATCCTTGCGTAGCATCTTATTGCAAAAAGCTTTGGCAGGAAATCCGCGTCTAAAATGTGAAATCGGATTGCGTACCGAGTCTTATCGTAATAAGTAAACTCTATTGAGCCCATTGTGAATTCATGTGGTTTATCCACGCCGTCCATCCGTATTTTCAGATCATTTTAGGAGTTGAGCCCAAAACTGAAGTATATCAAAAGCTCAAGTGGACCATACCAAAGGAAACAGAGGAAATATTGATTTTCACCATTGAAGTGTTTCTAAGCCCCCAATGATTTTTATTTTTCATCCAAACTGTACATAAGATCATAAAGACATGGATGAATGGCAAAAACAAATATCATCTTGATATAAAACTTCCATGGGCCCAAAAACTTTTCAATGGTAGAATTCAATTCACACTGTTTCAGGTGGTGTGGTCCACTTGATCCTGGGATATGATTAATTTTTGTTGTAAAATACTAAAATTAGATGATAAAAGAAATGGATGGAGTTGATACATTGCACGAATGAGAATAATGGTGGGCTCCACGGACTCTACTCATTACGCGCAAACCGCTTCCGTTTAACGTCTCCGTTATAGTTTTTATTAAATTTATTTTTTCTATTATATTTAAAATATTGATGAGGTGGCACTTGCAGTGACGTTGAACAATGAAAACGCTGGAGGCAGGGAGTTCCTGCCTCCGGGAGGCAGAGGATCCGCACTCATTTTACATGGTTTTTTTACTACTATTATATAGGCCACACACAAAAAGAGAGAGAAATTCAAGTGGGCTACTTGCATGCAAGAATTAAAAAGACAAGAATACTACATTGGCGGTAAAATTTAAATTTTTGGAATGGGCCGGCTGACGGGCTGGCTAGAGATGGTGCGGATAAGCAGGGCAGCGTTTTCTTCACTCAGGTGAAGGATTTACTATTTTGCATTAGGGGTTTATACATATTAGATAAGGTAGGTTTGGGTGCCATAAGAGAGTGTAAAGTAGACTCGGCCTGGTCTATATTCGGGGGAGGGATTTGTATATGAATATGATAGGTGGCCCAGGAGGTTTTAGTTGTCCAGGGGCCGCCCGAATTTTGTAACGGCTCATTCAGATGATATATATCCATATCCTATTTTTGAAAAAATAAAAATAAAAAATAAACTCTGCGTGGGCTTTAAGTGCATAAAATATTAGAATCATAAGTCAAGCAACACCAGCATTTTTCAGCTTCAAAATCCACCCCTACTTCTCATGTCCTTTGAATATCAAAGATTTCAGCCTTACAAAATTACTTGCCGGGGTAAAAACATTCAGAAGTTGCTCCAGTTATACATAGTATAGACGTTAGAAATCGTTAAGGCACATGGATATATTAAATTCGCTTCAAATTCTCGTGATTAATTATTGAATGTTTAAGGATGGCCTTACGCTTTTAAAGTCATCAAATCCAAGGACTAATTCAAAGAGATTAAAATTATTTACATGGAAACTCAATGAATCTAGAAATTTGGGAATGTTAGGATATTTGCACCAGTATCTTGAAATATCTTGTATTCGGTGCAACCAAGCGCACCCTGCGGGAATCTACACGATCCATTTGCTTTATCTAATACAATATATAGCAACAAGATAGCCATTTTCTTGTCTTTTAGTCGTTGACAACAACTATTAATTTTCTTAGAGGACGTCCAATACTGTTTCTCAAAAGAGAATAAACTTCTTATAAACTTATTGAAATACAAAAGCATACACCCATCTCAATTCATTTGCATACGGACACCAATATGACACGTGGTGGCTTCCCAGGACGCCTTGCATGCTGGCTGCTAAGATTATCAACCAATAAGACATCTCCCTTTTGCCAGCTCAGATCCACGCAGCTCTCGTCCAAGATTTTCTTGTAGGCTTCGATGGCCTCTGGAGGGCAAGGGCTTCCATCGCCGAAGCTGATTTGGATGTCTCTCTCATTGCTGGTATAGCCCAACATTGGCTTGAACCAAACTCTCCTTCCTCCCAACTCCCTTATAGGGTCCATCGGCCCGAATATGAACTCGGCACTTCCATCAGCGTGGAATTCCACTGAGTTGCACGTGATCTTCTCTAGTGCCCTAGAAATCAATAGTCAACTCAGTTCTGGAGCACAATGTTCAGGTGGAGGTTCTTTGGTTAGAACTTGTCACTTTTAATATCATTTCTCCTGCCAGCATGCCACTTGTGTATAAAATCAGTACCATGAAAACGATAGGCCCCACCATGAGGATATTCATCCTCAAAATTCAGTAGGTGGGCCACACCTGTATGTAGAATCAGATGTTTGTCCATTCACTCCAATTTTGTGGTCCACCTGATGATCAAACCAGTTTGATTTTTGTTTAAGATGATCTTCATCGTGGGTCCTACTCTTTTCATGGTACTGATGTCCCAAAAAGTGGCACTTTGGTGGGAAAGATGGTATGGTACCTCAAGTTGTAGTACCTTGCCTGTAGATGATCAGTTTTTACCGTGTAACCCCGCTGGATGAAGTGAGGGGTCCCACCCAATTTCGATTGGAAACCTATGTATTGAAAATGGTTGGTCCAATCATTAATTTGATTGGTGGATCCTTTGGTTTCACCCAAAGCAAACATGTGGGCCGCGCATCTGATGAGTCCTCCTTAAAAAGCTACATGATACTCTGGCAGAGTGGAACATTTCATACACATGCACTCAGCAAGTGTATATATGCATGTAAGTCAATCCACCCATCTCTCGAAACTCAAATTGATCAGCCTATTGTAACCTCTTATTAATGGGCATCTGTTTGTTGAAATCAAACCATCAGCTACTTTTTCATTTTTAGTCGTCCATTAGTTGTACCCACCAAGCGGCCACCGATAGAACACCAGTTCAATGTAATTGTTGGCCTATGGCCTATCTAAAGTGGGACCAAGATTCGGAGGTTTAACATTACTTACATGCATGCAACAGATGATCAGATCTATAATTTAAAAAATAAAAATTAAAAATCCTTATACCTCTTTTCAGCTTCCATTTGGTTGTCTGTTTTTAGCAGCTCTTTCCATGTCTTGCTAATGACCTTGTCGCCGGAATCCGCATCAGTTGCAGTACTAAGCCGGATAATGAACCCGACCTGGGATAATTTCGCTACGAAATCTGGCATAATCTCCTCCATCTTCTCTACTATAATGTGGCTTGGCAATATCGACGTCTCACCGCCTTCCGGCGATGGTTCCAAACAAAAGAAAAAGATTTTCGAAGGGAACTCTTTAAACTGCATGAATCAAAATTAGGAATAAATAAATAAATATGTGAACGGATTTATATGAAAGGTGTGTTTCCACAGAATGCATGGCACACGTGTGGTGTTGACGTGACAGTCTGATCATGTGAATGGTAGTTGTGGGTGGGGACCACTCAAGACGATTATCTGAACGTAGATTAAGCATATATACTGAAGTTTTAAGACTCATAAACTAGACTTGGTTTAGTAGGAAGCTCCCTTGAGTTATTTTGAGACTTGAACACCAACAATCGGTGAAAGGTATGTTTGGTTGCGTGTAGTATCATGATATTTTGCACCAGATTAGACTGATTAATGATGAAATATCATGATATTTTGTGCAACCAAGCGCACCCTAAATCTAATATTTAGGGTTGATAAATATTATTGGTACTTTTGGGTGTGTCGAATCTAGTTTAAGCAAGTTTTTCTTTCTCAGTTGAATTAACCGAGTCAACCGAGTACTGAACAAGTCCTGACCGAGTCAGGACCAATCGGAGTCCTTGTGAAAATCTGAATGAGTTGAGCTGATGATGTAGAGGGGGTCGCAGGCACTTTCATGTCCAAGATGGACCAAAGAAGGCCCAACCAGAGGCAGAAGTGATCTGAACCGTCGAAACCTTAAAAAAGGCGGATCTTGCAAATCGGAATGAGATATTCGACATACCATGTTTGAATTTGGGGTAGGAGAAGCAACTTTAGCCATCCAACCCGCTATGCTGGTTGCCCTCGCCGAATTTGTGAGATTCCGTCGAATCTCCGGTAGAAAGTCCTTTTTAGTTCCATTTTTACTATTTATAGTAAGTTTTAGTTCGATCATAACTTTTGATACATTGAGTTTTAAGAGTTGTCTGACATGAAAAGTTATTAGAAAAATTAGGAGAATAACATGGTTAAGTCAAATAGGACAATTATTATTTTTGGCTGAAAATCATGTAGTCTAGTGGCAATCATAACCATCTATAAATAATATGTTTACCATTGAGTCACAAATTTTAGGGAGTTTGAGTTGGAGTTTGATTCTAAAACTTCTCCCAACGTTTAGTATCACTATTTAAAGGGTTATAAATTCATTATTTCTATTTTCTTTTTCTCCCTCGTGAATTCAAGGTTTCTCTACGAGGAGTCCAGAGAAGCTCCGTGAATTTGGAGTAGTTATCCCCTCGATGAAGACGGTAAATGACCTCATCATGTTCATCCCTACCTCAGCTGACTCGGGCAAGTCGAGTGTGAGGTTTTACAATTTTCATATTTGACTGAGCTGTGCTGACTCGGGCAACTCGAGTGTGAGCTTTTACAAATTTTCAGAGTTAGATGTGTAGTTTCAAACATCCATCGTCCTGATGGCCGGCCACAAAAATGGATGGTTATGTAGGACAAAATTCAACAGCAAAGTCATGATGATCGGATGATCAAGATTATCCCATCACTGCAATTGTTGGGTTATGGTTGTCCATATGGTACATACTACGTACATCATCAGATCAACGGTCCTAATCACCAGCAACGTTTGCAGAGAGAGAGAGAGAGAGAGAGAGAGAGAGAGAGAGAGAGAGAGAGGAACCATGGACATCTCGTGATGAAAGTTGATGAGCTGATCAAGTGGTGCTTCATTGGCGGTGTAGATCCTATCAGTCACCTTCACACGGGTGGTGGCGCCCATGTAAGGCATATCATCCCACTCGAACGCTTCAACCACATGTGCGAAATCTTCGGCAGAGGATATCCCAAAGCCCCTGAAGAGGATTGCTCCGTGCTGTTGCAATAGATCCGAGAGCCACTGACGATCACCTCGCACCATCTCTATTAGATCGCACGTGTTCCCGGGGAGGAGAGTCTTTGGGAAGACCTTTCCTCCGAAAACCTTCTCCTCCACGATCTTCCCTTCTACAAACCCCATCTCTCTCTCTCTCTCTCTCTCTCTCTCTCAAGTTTTGTCCAAGAGAGGATTTATACCCAAAGTTCTGTAGGTGACATAGAGGATTTATATCAAAATTCTATAGACGACAGAGAACATTAGTTTATAGTTTTTACGACATCAGAAATGCTAAGAGGATTTGCACGAGGGTACATTGAAGAGGCAAATCATAGTACATTTTGCGTGAGATCTGAGCCATTCATCAGGTGGTCCCACCATGATCATGCCCCGCCAACAAAGTCAGGCTGGCTCGTTTAAAAGGTGAACAAGCATGCATCTTGGCTTCTTTTTTACACCTTTAAGGGTCCATTTTACTGTAGCATGTTTGGTAGTGGGGCAGCCTAATCTTTTGGCCAAGGCATATTCAATGTAAGGGTCCATTGGTGTATCACCTTTTTAACTTACAATAAGTTAATAAGTTATTTTTTTCTTAAATAAGTTAGTTTGGCTATTAAACTTAAATAAGTAACATTAAAAAAAAAAATCAACTTATTTTTTAAGTTATTTTTTTAATTACTTTTCCATTCTCAAAAGTAAGATATTTTCTTTATTTTCAGGAGTGACACAACAACTGACCAAATATGTTCCTGAACCCTTCTAAGTTAATGAGAGTGAAAAATCATCATATAAATGAGTAGATATCTAGTGCGCCCCATATGATGATGGCCTATATCAAGGTGGCCTCACATGATGGACAATCCACATCAAAGGTCTGCCCATAATAATGAATGGCCCAAATTCTAAGTGAGTCCCAAATGATCATGGTCAACCCACTTTGAAGGCGAGGCCCACATGATGGGTAACCCACATCAAATGTAGGCTCTACATGATGATCAATTAATAATGTTAGGCCCCACATGATCGATGATCCATATCAAGGTAGGCCCCACATGATGGACAATCCACATCAAAGGCCAGCCTAACGACGAGTGTCCCATATCCAAGGCGAGCCCCTCATGATGGACAGCCCACATCAGAAGTGAGCTGACATGATGAACATTACACATCAAAGGTGGACCCACATGATGGGCAATTACATTGATGTTGTGCCCCACATGATTGATGACTAACATCAAAGGTGGGCCTTACCTAATGAATTGTGCACATTAAAGGTCACCCCTTAATAATGAATGTCCCACAACCAAGGTGGGCCTGCATAATGGATAGTCAACATCAAAGATGAGGCCCACACAATGAATAACCCACATCAAAAGTTGGCCCCACATGATGGATTGTGGATGTGATGAGGGGACCAAACAGAATTTCAGTATAATTACTTAGGATGTTAGAAACCAAATATACTTTTCTATTTTTTAGATGATAAATATGTTATTTACCAAATATATTTATTTGTTAATTAAGTAGAAACCAAGATAAGATACTTATGGCATAAGTTGCTTATCTAAATATAACTTACCATCCAAACTCCCCCAAAGGACCCATCTGATGATTGGCCTCGTGCCAACCATGAATCGCCTTTTTCTTAATCTAATATCCACATAATCAATCTGATTTTGAGGTGCAGAGCTATCCAGGATGGGTCCTACAAAAGTTAGATGGTTTAATTTCGTTTCATCTATGCCACTGGTGCAATTTATGAGTAACCATGTATGTAACAACATTTGGAATGTGTTCCGGAATATTAAATCAATAAGTGGACCATCGGTATTGAAGGCATAGGAAATTCTAGTGCCATTGCTTCTCATTGGCCCGTATCATTTTCCCATTTCGGATGACTCCACCTCGCAAAATACACTGCATTTCTCTCTCCCCAATTGATTGGGTGCTACACAACACAAATTTTAATGTGTGGAGCTTATATGAGCCCACCATGACTTTTGTATTAGATCTAATATGTCCATCATTTTTTTTCAAATAATTCTAGAGCATGAGCCTAAAAATGAGTGGACCACACCACAAGTAGTTAGGATTAAATAAACTACCGTTGAAATCATTATCAACTATTTTGAAAGGTTTAAATTACTGTCCACATACTTTTATAAACGTTTCTTATAGCCGTCCATCTACTTTTGAATTATTCAAAGTTTCTAGTAACATGGTATTAAATTAATTTTGGGCGGTTGCGTCTAAGTCAAAAACGGGTTGCATTTCGTAAATATTCATTATTTTATTGGGTGTTATCGTCCCTTTTCGGCTTTTACTCTTGATTTTCCTACAAGGAGCAAAACAAGATCCTAACCGTTCATCAGGTCAGCTCTATTGGATAGACCATAAGACCAGAATGGCACCGATTGAAAAACCCTAAGCCATCTTGGAGAGCGGATTTGGTAGGACCCTGGCCTCACCGAAGACGGTGCAGCCGTTTTCGTGGGTTACCATGGGCCCACATTGATGTATGTATTATGTATCCATGTTATCCATCCGTTTTTCAGATCATTTTCGAGTACCATTAAAAAATGAAGCAGATCTAATTATCTACCATAAGAAACAGTCGTGATTGACCGTCCTGCCATTAAAATTTTCTTAGGGCGCAACTTAATGTTTCCGTTGTGTTGCTTTACCATCTAATCTGTTGATAAGGTCACGTAAGCCTGGACAAAAGGGAAACAACAAATATCAGCTTCATCCAAAACCTGTGTAGCCCATTAATGGTCAATCACCACTGTTTCTTATGATATGGTCCATCTGATAATTGGATCTGCTTCATTTCTGGAATAATACCTAAAATGATCTCTAAAAATGGATGGACGGTGTGGATACATAATACATACGTCAAGGTGGGCCCCATGTTAATGGACGCACCGGCTTGGGTGAGGCCGGGGTCTCTCCTAATCCGCTCTCCCCATCTGGTTTGATAGAAATGGACGTGGATTTCTTGCCAAAGCCTTTCCTAAACCTAGGCGGAGCCCACCGTTATGTTTACGAGAAATCCATCGGTGCATCCGTTTTTTGAGCTCATTTTAGCGTATGGGACCAAAATTGAGCAGTATCCAAGCTCAAGTGGGCCGTACTAAAGGAAAAAGGTGGTTAGGGAAATTCCTACCGTTGAAATTTCCCTGCGGTAGACAGTGATGTTTACATGCCATCCATGCCGTTCATAAGATCATTCTTACTGAGATGAACTGAAAACACAAATGTTAGCATGATTCAAAACTTGGGGCCCCACGAATATTTCAACCGTGGATTTTCAATTCTCACATTTTCGGCTTACTTAAGTATTAGATACAGCTCACTTTTTTTACTCATGTCGTAAAATGAACTCAGAGAACGGATGGACGGGGTGGATCCATCTAGAGTATTTTCAATATTTGGACGGCTTGGATTCATTGCAGAAGGTGTAAGATACTGATCCTCACCTGCGTCCTACCTATGCTGCAATTGACTAAACTGTACCAAACCATTACGTCAGTGATAAAATAAGATTAAAGTGACTCGCCGCGTTCCGCCGCCACCGAAACCAATGCAGTTCTATCCTCTGAAGCGTGTATACGCCAGCCTATGCGTAATGGTTTAGTACAAGACTTGAATACTCTGGCGAGGATGATGGATGATAGGCCGGCACTGAGGAATTACCTAAAAAGTTACTTAGAATTCTTGTTAGCATTAATAAATTACTTTCAATTTCAACCGTATTATTCTTTCTACTTATACCGTTATTGTTGAATTATAGTTGATATGATACGCATACTTGGAAATCCTTTTATCTGAGAGAAATTTACGACTGTGGACCCCACCTTTTATCCAGCGGTTTTTAAAAGCAATACAAACTTAGAATACGCACTCGGACCCCCTCGGTGTCGGAATTTCAGGACGAAAATACCCCTGCCTTCCTTTCGAAGACGAGCGCTGACGCTCCTCCAACCGAGAGTTGTACGAACGGCCCAAAAGAGATCAAAGTTACATGGCCCCACAGCTATGTATTTATTATATCCACAACGTTCATCCATATTTCGAGATCATTTCGGAGCATTATCCCAAAAAAAATAAATAAATAAAATCATATCCAAAGATCAACTGGACCACACCACAAAGAGCAGCGGGAAAATTGATTTTCACTGTTAAAAATTTTGTAGGGCCCACCATGACATTTATTTTCCATCCAATCTATTCATAAGGTTACAAAGGTCTATATGAAGAGAAAAACAAATTTCATAATATCCAAAACTTCTGTAACCCCTAAAAGGGTTTCAATGGTAGACATTCAATTCCCCACTGCCAATTACAGTATGATCCACTTGATAGTTAGATCTATCTTATTTTTCGTCGCAAGCTTTAATATGAGCTCGCCAAATAGATGGACAGTTTGGATATAACACAGACCTCATAATGGGACCCACAAAAGTAACATCGTAAATATATATATATATATATATATATATATATATATATATATATATATATATATATATATATATATATTTACTATAATGAATGTAATGCCAAAACATCTTTTATTTTTTATTTTTTACATGGAGAACTTTTTCTCCCTTACATTTTTCTTTAATACATAATTTAGTAAATATGTATATATAAGTATATAAAAATATTTTTCTATCTTTCAATTCATTTCTTTGTCTATTTATTTAACAAGCATATCTCCTAAACTAGAATGATTTACTTAAAATACTACATATGATTTTGGGGTAGGAGAAGCTAATTTAGCCAACCAACCTAGTTATTTTCCAAGATTCCATCAGGTCGATGGTCGAAAATCCATTTCATTCAGTTCGTGGTCAATTCAGCGGGGCAAACATGAAATTGAGTGAGGCTAACAT
The DNA here is from genome assembly GCF_029962835.1 of Magnolia sinica. Lineage (NCBI taxonomy): Eukaryota > Viridiplantae > Streptophyta > Magnoliopsida > Magnoliales > Magnoliaceae > Magnolia > Magnolia sinica. The sequence continues at coordinate 18,718,885 of NC_080576.1, read as the reverse complement.
GAAATTGAGTGGGGAAAACTAGAAATTTAGCGGGTAAAACATGAAATTGAGCAGGGCAAATATGAAATTAGGGCTGAAAGTCGGGCCGGTTGGTTCGGGTTGGTGCTCAACCCTAACCCAACCCAAGGTTCCTATACCTAAACCTTGACCCAACCCAACCCAATCTTGGGTTGGGAATTCTCAACCCAAGCCCAACCCAAGAGGGCTCAACGGGTTGATTGGGTTGGTCGGGTGTATACGTGCTAATATTTTCATTATTATATTAGTTTATTATATTTCAATATAGGACTTATTTTTTGTATCTATGATTTTATTAATTATATACGTGATTATTCATCATAAAGAACTTCATTTTTTTTCAATATAGGACTACTCCTTTAAAAAGTCATGTAGCATAGCACGCAATCTATTTGGGAGAGAGAAATCCGACATATCTTGTTAGCTTAAGTCCTTGGAAATGACATGGACAAATGAGACCCGGCATCACTAGCGTACCTTCTACACAAACAATTCACACTCAATTATAATTTATAAGTAACTAATATATTGATTGGGTTCGGGTTGGGTCAGGCAACCTGAGACCTCAACCCAAGCCCAACCTAAGTTTTATCGAGTTGATGTTTGTATAGCCCAAGCTTGAGATCGGACCTGATATATCCTACCCGAGCCTAACCCAATGTCGGGTCGGTCACGGGTCAGTTGGGTTGAACCCACCCAACTTTCAGCCCTAGGATGGAGGCAGATTAGATACTGACAGGTTGAGTAGCCAGACTCCAGAAACGGATTGGCTACTCCCCCTGCCACCGGCTAATGGCTGGTGGTCGGTGCTCTGTAGGCCCTACCATGATGTATGTGTTTCATCCATGTCGTCCATCTATTTTTCTATATCATTTTATGGTATGAGACCAAAATTGAGGGCAAACTATGAAATTAGCGAGGCAAACTAGAAAATCAGCGGAGCAAACTAGAAAATCAGCGGAGGAAACATGAAAATCAGCGGGGCAAACATGAAATTGAGCGGGGGAAACTAAAAAATCAGCAGGGCAAACTAGAAAATCAGTGGGGCAAACTAGAAAATCAACGGGGCAAACTAGAAAATCAACGAGACAAACTAGGAAATCAGTGGGGCAAACATGAAATTGAGCAGGCAAACATGAAATTTAATGGGGCAAACTAGATAATCAGTGGGGCAAACTTAACAGATAATTTCATGGCTTGAGCCAATAAATATAAACGAATCCAATGTTCAAATGGACTACACCAAATGAAATTTTGAATTGAACTTCTATTGTTGATCATTTCTTAGGGGCTACAGAAGTTTTGGATCAAGCTTATAATTGTTTTTTCTATTAATCCATGCCTGTATGATCTTATGAATAGGTTTGATAACAAACAAACATCACTGTTGGGCCCACTATGGTTTCAACGGTGGAAATCATTATGCCCAATGTTTCCCGTGGTGTGATCCACTTGATCTTTTGATATGCTTTAATTTGGGGCTAAACCGCTAAAATTAGATGGAAAAATGGATGGATGGCGTGGATATACTACATACATTCAATGTGATTTTCTTGTTTCCTCTGCTGATTTCCTAGTTTGCCACGCTGATTTTCTAGTTTGCCCCGCTGATTTTTCTAGTTTGCCCCGCTGATTTTCATTTTTGCCCCGCTCTTTTTCATACTTAGCCTGCTCTTTTTCATGCTTGCCCCACTGAATTTCATGTTTGCCCTGCTCAATTTCTCATTTACCCCGCTGAAATGGATTTTCAACCATCGACCCAATGAAATCTTGGAAAATAACTAGGTTGGTTGGCTAAATTAGCTTCTCCTACCCCAAAATCGTATGTGGTACGTTAAGTAAATCATTCTAGTTTAGATCCTTACTCTTGCTCGGGTGGTAGACTCTTAGGAGTTTCAACACCCGGTCAAGCATTCGAGTATCCATAGGTGGTGAAATTCCACTAGTGTGGAGTGTGTGGGGGTGTGTGCACGTGTGTAAAGAAAAAAATCATTCTAATTTAGGAGATATGCTTGTTAAATACTTAGACAAAGAAATGAATTAAAAGTTAGAAATATATTTTTATATACTTATATATACATATTTACATAATTATGTATTAGAGAAAAATGTAAGGGAGAAACTCCTAGTTTGCCCCGCTGATTTCCTAGTTTGCCCTGCTGATTTTCTAGTTTGCCCCGCTGATTTTCTAGTTTCCCCCGCACAACTGGGCCACCATAGGTGGGCCTTCCATACCCAAAATCCAGCTCATGGAAGGGCAGCTTCCACCAAGCTGACACATAAAAATTCTCATCTAAAGTGGAAGGGACCCCTCTATAAACCTCCAACCAATCCACTACTGATTTCACATACTCATCTGTCACCATCTCTATTGCTTCCTTCACCTTCTCAACACAAAATTCCAAAGACTCCTTATTCAAATCCACCACCTTTGCACTTGCACAAGCTGTTACAACAGCATTCCCAACAAACCCATGTGGCAAGGGTGGAGTTATCTTGCTCCTAATGTCCACAGCAAAGAGTACTGATGAAACCCCACATGGGTCTTCAAAGACAGCCCGTTGTTTCTCTAGTTTGCCCTGCTCATAATGTAGTTTTTCTAGCTGTTGCCTCCTTCGTCCTCTGTTTCAGTCTCTGCTTCAGTCTATCTTCTCTACTTCTTCTAGTGGATGCTTCTTATGTGTTGTTGTGGTGGGCCTTCCCTTGGAGGTGTTGTCGCTAAGGTTGGTTCAGGCTCTTGGATGTGAGATCATAGCAGCAAACTATAGTCTATGGTCAGAAGTTGGGAGGGCTAGATGGGAAGGTGTGGCCTGCTTGAGTCAGTGGTATAGGCAGCTGGTTGGTTTGTATAAGTGGAAATTGTAGGTAGGGAGAGTGGTCGCTTCGGCCCACGTGATTTTAAGAAGGTCGAAGAGTGGATGTGAGACCCGTATCCTACCCCATACCGTTCTGTATGCCCCTGCGGTCCTCCCGGTCGAATTCCGGCGACCCGCGACCTGTAGATTTCATTTGCGCTCGACCGTGAGTCACACCCTGTTCACCCGAGACGGTTCGACCCAAGACCTATGCCATCGCGACCATGTCGTCGCTACGATTCCGATGTCACGTCTCGTGCGTCAATCCGACGTCTAGATCCCAAGATATGACCTGTGTACGATCATAGTGGTGGACCGCACGTTGCGGGCCATGGCGTACACGCTTCCCCATAATCATAATGAGGATGATGTCATCCTAGGGATGACATCACCCTATTCTACAACCTAACCTACCTCCCTACCTAGCCTACCCCATAAATGCTTTCTTCTTTTTTTCAAAACTCATTATTACACCTCTTACAACCCATCCTTTCACTCTCTCTATCATCTCACCTTCTCTCTCTTCTTCCTCACTTCCATTGCTAGCCATGGACGTCCCAAGCAAGCTCATTTTCCAGCCCTTTTACCTTTAGATCTCTCTTAATCTAACCCTTAGAAGCCCATCTCCACCATTGGAAGGGGTCCTAGAAGGCTTATGAACCCATGGGAAGAAGAAGAAGGAGAAGATCATAGTGGGTGCCTCTCTCTCTCTCTATCTGCTCTAATGTAGTGGGTCCCACTAATTTGTATTTTATTGGCATTGTCCATCATAGATGGTGGGACTCCACCGTGCAGTGCACACCCAGGTCCATAACTCAACTGACAAACTGAGTGGAGATATCTCGTTTCAACACCTGAGCTCATGGCACCGATCCCTAGTGGGGGTGGCTAACATGGTGTGTGTACTGACGTCACCAAGCTGGTGAATGTGGACCCCACCACATGATGCATGTGTTGCATCAAACCGTCCCCGCACGTGAGGCCCACCAACAAGCATCAGCCGTCCGTCCAGCGTCAAGAGACGCTGGGCGTGAACTGGAAACAAAAAATAAAAAATAAAAATTTAGCTTGAATCCAAACTTTTTAGTGGGCCACTCATGCAGGCCTCGTCTTGATGTATGTATGTAATCCACGCCGTCTATCTTATTTTTCAACTCGTTTTAGGCGTTGCACCGAAGAATGGAGCCAATCTGAAAGTCTGGTAGGCCACACCATCTAAATATTACTTTTGATAGTGTGGAATTGATAGGGCCCACTGCAATGTTTCTATGTGTCAAAATCTACCAATATCGGGCTGGTTAGACCCATCTTGAGCTAAGGAACACAGCCCACGGACTGGATTCCCTTGATGTGGGCCCCACCTATAAAAATCTCAAAAAAAAAATATTTAAACAAAAAAAAAATAGCAGACGCTGCTGCTGCTGTCAACGTCCAGAGGACGCTGCAGCAGGCAGCGTCCACAGCTTGGATTGGCATAGGGTCAGTGGGCCCCACCTCAGGCCCCACCGTGGTGTGGACCCCACATCAGCACCGTGTATTTGTTAGTCCCTTAGGGGAGTGGGCTCCCCTCCAAATCTCATCCATATATCTGGCTCAGGTGGCCCACATCATAGGGAAACAGCGGGATTAAAAGGCAGCCATTGATATCCTTTTTTTTTTTGTCACAGAAGTTTTGGGGCACCATGAAATTTGTTTTTCCTATGCATCCGGGTCGGAGTGACCTTATGAACGGATTGGATGGAAAGTGAACATTATGGTGGGCCCCACGTGGGACCCACTGTTGCACGTATGGTAACCCACACCGTCCCTGGGTGGGACGGCTGGTGTACCTCACTCCAGCATCCTGCTGGAGTTGGCGTCACTAAGCTATGTGGGCCCCCCTCCTTGTACCATCCATGCCGTCCAGCTATGGACCCCACCTATGATGCATGTACCTTGCATCTATACTGTCCATCCCACACAGCAGCAAGCTGTTGCACTGACGCAGCGAGCTCTGTGAGCCCCATCACGAGGTATCTTGTATACCCATGCCGGCCAGCCATTTCACACGTGTGGCCTACCCACACGTGGTGCACTTGTGGGATGGGACCCACTTAGATGTATTTGTTATATATCCAAACCGTCTGTCCATTTGGAGACATCGGGACCCACTGCTGCCACTGACGTCAACAAGTCCCGTGGGGTCCCAGCATGAGGCATGTGTATATATATCCCAACTGTCCCACCGACGTACTTGATGTATGGGTCTGATCCAGACCATCCAACATTTTGAACAGGTGGGACCCACCTTGATGCATTTATTTTGATCCACAACGTCCATATAACAGTATTTGGACTCTACTGCAGTGCATGTCTTATACCCACACCGTTAATCTGTTCATCAACCGTCCAGCAGCAAGGTTGCTGCAGTAGGGCCAGATGTGTATGTTTCTCCATGCCGTCCATCTATTCTGGCAGCTACCACGTCGGGTCCACACGATAGTATGTGTGAGATCTGGACCATTCTGATGGTGCGGGCCCAACTTGACGTGTACGTGTGGCACACCTCACCATCCAACAGTAAGAACAGTGGGTCTCACCTGGAATATGCATTTCATCCCTGGACGGCACTGGCATGTATTATAGGTAATATATATTATATACAGTATGTGTAGTATTATATTATATGTATTAAATATTGTATATAATATAATATAGCTTATATCATACATGGTATCTGGTGGTCTACAGGAGTTTTAACCCTTCTACCCAGTAGCATGGGTTCCACACATACTTGTGGACTCCACCGTGTTGTGAGACGTGGACTCACCTTGATGCATGTTTGGCCATCCACCTGGCAGTAGGAGGGGTCTATCATGATGTGTATGTTTCTCCATACCGTCCATCACCTGAACGGTGGACCAGCGACCCTCACTCCTGTAGGGGTCTGATGATCGAGACAGTCCATTCATGTGGAGCCCACCTTGCGTTTATGTGTACTACGTCCAGGCCGTCCATCCATCTTCGGACGATGGACGCTAGATGCATTTCTATATAATATTATATATTATAATATTATATTTTGTGGGTCACACCCATGTGGGACCCACCTGTTGTGAATAGGTTGGTTCGTGTACCGCACTCAGCCGTATAGCTGATGATTTTACGATGACGAGTGTGGAGTTGGGGCCCACCTTCATGCGTGTTTTGTATATCCACCGCCCATCCATTTTGACGTGACTACACCATAATGTATAGTTTAATCCACATCGTCTAGATATTGCTGGACAGTGCTGGATCATGTCTGGACGGTGTTGTGGACCCCACTTTGTTGTACATTCCATATCCATACTGTCCATAATGTTTGGACAGTGCTGATCATCGTGCGTGGGGCATGTGTGCAGTGATACACATGTTACACCTACAACTCTTGAATGATTTTTGGTGCGGCCCATATGATGAGGCCCACTTTGGTATGTTTATGGCCGTCCATGAGGCCCACCTTGATATATTTATGGCCGTCTATATGGCGTATTTTGGCCCATGTGTGGGGCCCACCTGCTATATATCTTTGGCCTTTGTCGAGGCCCAATATGATGTTTTTATGGCCCACCTTGATGTATTTGTGGCTCATCCCTGAGGCCACTTTGATATATTAATGTTGCCCATTGATGCAGCTCACATGAGGTGTACGAGGCCCATTAGTGCGGCCTATTGTTGTAGCCCACTTGAAGCCCATTGGTGCGGCCTAGCTGTGAGGCCCATCATGATGCATTTTTGGCCCATGTGCGGGGCCCACCTGTTTGTATTTTGGCCCATGTGACAGGGCCCACTTGCCTTGTATTCTGAGGCCCATGTGACAGGGCCCACCTTGTAATGTGTTGTTCGCATTGTCCATTCACGTGGCCCCCACGTGATGTACATGTTTTATCTAAGTTGTCCATTGATGGGCTCATTTGGAATGAGCAGGGCCCAACCCATTGAGATGTATTTAAGGCCAAGGTACGTGGCCCATTAGATGTATATGAGACTCATGTATAGGACCCGCATACTGTATATTCGAGGCCCATGTGTAGGGCCCACCTGTCGTGTATATGAGACCCATTAATACGGTCCACTTGATGTATATTGAGGTCATGGGCCGTAGTCCATTATGATGTATCTGAGGACCATGGGTCGTGGCCTATGGTGATGTATATGCAACCCGTAGTTGGGGCCCATTGTGATGATTCATGGCCTATGGGCAAGGCCCATTGTGATGTGTATTAGGCCCATGATGCATGACCCATTTGATGTATTCGAGGCCCAGGTGTAGGGCCCACTTGTCATGTATTTAAGGCCGAAGAGTAGGGCCCACTTGTTGTGTATACGTGGTCCTTGGGCAAGGCCCACTGTGTTGTATATTAGGCCTTTGTGTGATGCCGTGGGCCCATTATGTATTTAGCTCAATGTGAGCCATTCCTTAGAGCAATGTTGGTTAGATGTCCACATTGTCCAGGCTGATTGTTGATGCCAGGTATTAATACCGAGTATGAGTAGGTGACAGCATAGCATCATGATACCTGCCCATACGCATCATCTGCATGTTTGTTATGAGACATGATTGACCATTTCATATGCCATAGTGTCGGTTGTTATGAGACTCCTTGATAGGCGGAGGTTATCTCACATGAGCATGCGGCATGCGCAGGATTGATGCATGACTGGTTTGTATGACTCATGCATCTCGCATTATGATTACTACGCCCTAGCGACATCAGGGCCGTAGCCTCCACAGGCATATCGTGGATGGCTAAACGGGACACCGAAAATGTTTGGTTCTAGCATACGGGCGCCATAGATGTCCCTGGGTGAAAATCCCTAAACCTCCGTAGCCAGGAGACGCCCCAACGTCGAGACCGAGTGGATACATGAGCACCCGAGTGCCGAATACCAGGAGGCCGCGTCTCCCACTGTGTCGTGGTCGGTTGGGAGGGGGTGTGGCCTTACCCACCCGAGGGTAAAGGGCAATACTAGGCTGAGTTTGACCAGCTCGTGAATGGGTTCGCTATCGACGTGCCGGATAGGTATTGGCAGACTATTGGCCAGGCGGATAGTGAGGTTTCTTACGCTCACTTGGACTGTGCGGCTAGGAGAGCGACAGTGCCATTTAGAGTGTACTAAACCCCGGTGATGATCCCAGAGAGGAACTGTACTGATATGTGGACTTATTGAGTAGGAATTGCATGCTCATGCATTCATTTCATCCACCATCCACTCGGGCTGGTGGTGCATAACTAATTGCTGTGTTCCTTCGCATGGCCAGGATTTCGGTTGGGCGCGCGACTAACTTGAGATCAGGAGTTCACCACATTGAGTCTGACTATCCAAATTTAGGTATGGGACTGGTTTGGATAGAAGTCCCTTGTGATGGACCCCATAGCCTGCGATACTACGTACTACCATCCCGACTTCACTCCAGCTTGGTCATTTCATTCGCACCACATATTACATTGCATTTGTAGTACTTAGCATTTTGGATTACCGTGTTTCTGCATTTATGTGGTCTCGGAACAGCTGACGCTATTCGTGAACTCATCAGGAATTACATATTGCATCGCATCCTCGACATCTGACATTTAACTCTTTATGACTCCTTATTTGCATAGCTGTCTGATATTACGTATTCTGATATTAATTGACTCTTGGACTTGTCTGTATTTTCGCTTACTCTGTTATCATATGATTTATGATCTTGTCAGTATTTCTGCTTACTCTGATGATTCATGATCTTGTCCGTATAGCTGCTTATTCCGATATTGTACGATTTATGGATTACAAGTATTTTCAGTACCGTATGATGATGGCATTGCATTGAATACTTGGCACTTATCTTGTGCACACACTTACACCACCCTCTAAGCTTTCTATAAGCTTATGCACGATAGATGCGTGCAGGAGATGTTAGGCTGCAGCATTGTTGAGCTTGGAGCGTGCAGCGGTCTTCTGGAGCTTGATTTTTGATATATGTATTTCCCTTTCCGCATTGTATTCAAATGATTATATTAGTGGATATGTGATGATGATGTTGCCTTTATGATTCGGGTATACTTGTGGTTATGCTTATTACGAGATAAATGTACATTGGCAAAAAAAAAAATCCTCCTTGTAGGATCCCAGGATCGGAATCTGGCGTATGAACGCTAGGATCCGAGAATGGGGTACTACGGAGGCTGTCGGCACCAGATTCGGCAATCGGGATTCCTGTGAATCCGATTTCCGGATTTGGGGTGTGACAGTGGAGGAGTCAGATTTGCCTCCTTGTTGTTGGTGAGTGAGGTGGTGTCTTCCTGGTAGTGTTTATGCCCATTGAGTGGTAGCTTGGCACGTTTTTTCTCGTTTCTCTTTCTCTTAATAGAAAATATGATACGTGAGGCTCGATGTTTTTTGTGGAGCCCACCCGAAAATGTTCCTTATACATCGTCTGTTCATTTATCAAAAGTTTTAGGGGCATCGCTCTCCTTTTAGAAAAAAAAAGCGGGAGAAACATGAAAATTAGCGGGGGAAACTAGAAAATCAGCGGGGGAAACATAAAAATGAACTAGGAAAACTGGAAAACCAGTGGGGGAAACATGAAAATGAGCGGGGAAAGCATGAAAAATGAGCGGGGCAAGCATAAAAATTAGCGGGGCAGGCATGAAAATGAGGGGGGCAAACTAGAAAATCAGCTGGGCAAACTGAAATATGAGCGGGGCAAACTGAAATATGAGCGAGACAAACTAGAAAATCAACGAGGAAAACTTGAAAATGAGAGAAATTCATTAGAGAGAGAGAGAAGAGAGTTTCATCAGCTGAAAATTGAAGATAGCGAAGAAAAATTCCTCAATTTCGAGAGAAAATGAAAACAAATCAAAGCTCATGTAAAGAAAATACCTGAAAATGCCAATAGAGAGAGAGAAGAGGGTTTGGGGCTTCGAGGCTTTGAGGCGCAGCAAGAGGGAGAACAAGAGTTGAGGATTTGGGGTGAGAGAACGGTTTAAGATTTGAGGTCGAGCACGGATTATGAGAAACCTTTGGAAGAAGTTCGAATGCTAGGTGGGGACCACTGTGATGTTTGTGAGGAATCCACATCGTCCATCCATGATTTGGACTGGTTTGTTCAGTCTCATTCCGGAAAGAGTAGTATAAAAAATTTCAATAGGATAATCTTAATGTTCTAATTAGTGGCATAAAACTATGTAATGGTCAATGTTCAACTAAAGAAGTGTCTAAGGTTTGAGGGTAGCAACTTTAAAATCTATGTCAGTTTAGGGTGTTGTCACAGTTAGATCCATCAAACTTGCATAGTTGGGCATGGACCTTATGATTCCTTTTGGAAAAATCAGTAAATCCTCAAGTGGGCTCAGTTAAAAGAGTCCATATTTGTAGCTTGGATTGATATTCTACAACGGGCTTTCCATGCTAGCATTCCAAGATATAGGGATCATGGTTTTGTGAACTTGTCGGTGGGTAGCTTGTTGTAATTGAGTTTGTGTATCATGGATTTGTTATATTGACGAGGGAAGAAAAAGACTAAAGAGAGCATGTCATGAAAAATGAGGTTTCTTTCCAACAGTTGCATATAGGTGTTTGTAAAATCTTAAAAGAGAGATAAGGGCCTCCAGTATGACTCTTGGTATACAGATAATTTTGTCACTACACCAAAATTGTGAATTTAGAACGGTTCTATCTTTGATTTAGGAATGGTTTTAAGCTGTTCCAAATTTAGAATTGTTATTAACCATTTTAAATATAGAAAAAGGGACGGTGTAGATTTCTCATCTCTTGTGTAGCCTACTTTGAGTTTCGGATCCACCTCATGTTTGGTCTCATGTCCTAAAATGATCTCTCAAAATGGATGGACGATGTGGAATCCTTACAAACATCACAGTGGGCCCCACCTAGCATCCCAACTTCCTCCAAAGGTCTCTCATAATCTGTGTTCGACCTCCAATCCCAAACCGTTCTCTCGCCCCAAACCCTCAACTCTTGTTCTCCCTCTCGCTGCGCCTCAAAGCCCCAAATCCTCTTCTCTCTCTCTCTCTGTTGGCATTTTTCAAGTATTTTCTTTACATGAGCTTTGATTTGTTTTCATTTTCTCTTGAAATTGAGGGATTTTTCTTCGCTATCTTCAATTTTCAGCTGATGAATTTTCTCTCATTTTCAGCTAGGTGTAGGAGATCATTACTCTCATAGAAAAAATGTTCAAAGTTCCAGATTCATCAGGAAAATTAGCGAGTTTGCCCCGCTCATATTTCAGTTTGCCCCGCTGTTTTTCTTGTTTACCTAGTTCATATTTCAGTTTGCCCCATTGTTTTTGTAGTTTGCTCCACTCATATTTCAGTTTGCCCCGTTATTTTTCTAGTTTGCCTCGCTCATACTTCAGTTTGCCCCGCTAATTTTCTAGTTTGCCCCGCTCATATTTCAGTTTGTCCTGCTGTTTTTCTAGTTTGCCCCGCTGCTTTTCATGTTTCCCCCACTGATTTTCTAGTTTGCCCCACTACTTTTCATGTTTCCCCTGCTGATTTTCTAGTTTGCCCCGCTATTTTTCTAGTTTGCCCTGCTCATATTTTAGTTTACCCCGCTGCTTTTCATGTTTCCCCCGCTGCTTTTCTAGTTTGCCCCGCTGCTTTTCATGTTTTCCCCGTTGATTTTCTAGTTTGCCCCGCTGCTTTTCATGTTTCCCCCATTGATTTTCATGTTTCCCTCGCTGATTTTCTAGTTTGCCCCGCTCATATTTCAGTTTACTCCGTTGTTTTTCTAGTTTGCCCCGCTGCCTTTCATGTTTCCCCCGCTGATTTTCTAGTTTCCCCCGCTGATTTTCATGTTTCCCTCATTGATTTTCTAGTTTGCCCCGCTTATATTTCAGTTTGCCCCGCTGATTTTCTAGTTTGCCCCACTATTTTTCTAGTTTGCCCCGCTGTTTTTCATGTTTCCCCCGCTGATTTTCTAGTTTACCCCGCTCTTTTTCATGTTTGTCTCGCTCATTTTCATGCTTGTCTCGCTCATTTTCATGCTTAGCCTGCTCATTTTCATGTTTGCCTTCTCATTTTCATGTTTACCCCATTGAATTTCGTGTTTGCCCCGCTCATTTTCATGTTCGCCCCGCTGAATTTCATGCTTGCCCCGCTCAATTAGCTTCTCCTACCCCAAAATCATATATGGTACGTTAAGCAAATCATTCTAGTTTGGATCCTTACTCTTGCTCGGGTGGTAGACTCTTAGGAGTTTCAACACCCAGTCAAGCATTCGAGTATCCATAGGTGGTGAAATTCCACTAGTGTGAGTGTGTCGGGGGGTGTGTGCGTGTGTACAAAAAAAAACAAATCATTCTAGTTTAGGAGATATGCATGTTGAATGCATGGACAAAGAAATAAATTAAAAGATAAAAAATATTTTTATATACTTATATATACATATTTATATAATTATGTATTAGAGAAAAATGTAAGGGAGAAAAAGTTCTCCCAGTAAAAAAAATAAAAAATAAAAATCTGCCAGACCGACAGTAGTGTTGCGGCAGTCTGTGTTTTTTTTTTCTTTTTTTTTTTTATGTGTTGCTTTTGTGGGTCCCATCATGAGGCCTGTGCTATATCCAAACCGTCCATCTATTTGGCGAGCTCATATTAAGGCTTGAGATGAAAAATAAGATAGATCCAACTATCAAGTGGGCCACACTATAAAAGGCAGTGGGGAATTGAACGTCTACCATTGAAACCCTTTCAGGGGTTACAGAAGTTTTGGATCATTATGAAATTTGTTTTTCCTCTTCATCCAGGTCTTTGTGACCCTATGAATGAACTTAGACGGGGAGGATTTCTTGCAAACATCACAGTGGGCTACACCTGAGTTTCTAATGGTTGACGCTCATTCAACACTGTTTCCTGTAATGTGGTACACTTGAGACTTGGATATACCTCATTTTTGGTCTCATACCATAAAATGATATGGAAAAATATAAGGACGGCATGGATGAAAAGCAAACATCATGGTGGGGCCCACATACCACTAACGATCCGCCATTGGGGGGTGGCAGGAGGCGTACCCAATCCATTTCCATGAAAAGGAGGGGTATTTTCATCCTGGAATTTGTCGTCTGTACAAAGAGGTCTAAGTGCATATGTTAAGTTTGTATTGTTTCAAGAATATCCAATGGATAAAAGGTGGGGACCATAGTCGTAAATTTCTCTTTATCTGATAATGTTGTTGGGAAAGATGGTACGGTACCACAAGTTGTGGTACCTTGCCTGTAGGTGATCAGTTTTTAAATTCTGTAACCAGACGTCTCCATCTGGGAATGGGCAGGAGCTTTGACTGGCCACCGTGATGTACGGGTCTTATCCACACCGTCCATCCATTTTTTCATATCATTTTAGGGTATAAGCCCAAAACTAAGGCAGATCCAAGGCTCAAGTGGACCACAGCACATGAAGCAGTGGTGATAATGATTGTAATGGTTGAAACTTTTCTGGGGCTCACCGTGATGTTTATATGCCATCCAACCTATTCATAAAGTTACATAGACATGGATGAAGAGAAAATATAAATATCCGTTCCATCCAAAACTTCTGTGGCCCCGAGAAGTTTTCAAGAGCATAAGAGTTTAATCCTTCTTGTGTAGTCCACATCTGTCTTGGATCTACCTCAATTTTGGGATTATATCCTAAAACAATACGAAAAAGTGGATGGATGGTGTGGATAAGACCCATACATCATGGTGGCCATCAAAGTTCCTGCCCATTCACAATTGGGGTAGGACGCAATCCGCATTCATCTTTTGATTGGTGGATCCTTTGTCTTCACCTAGAGGTGTACACGAGTCGAGTCGAGACGAGCTTTTCCTAGCTCATGCTCGACTCGGACTACTCAAGTCTCAGCTCGTGCTCGGCTCGGCTCAGCCTTCAAGCTCAGAACAACAGCTCGTGCTCGGCTCATTCGAGTTCGAGCAGATTTCAAGCCGAGTTCGAGCAGAGTATTCAAGTCAAGTTCGAGTTCGAGGGAGAGAGTAGAGAGAGAGGGGGTAAGGAAGGCTGAGGGAGAGTAGAGAGAGAGAGAGAGAGGCTCACCGGCCGAACTGACAGAGAGGGTGTGTGTCGGTGCGGCCATGCGGGTAGGTAAGGGAGGATGAGGGAGAGAGTAGAGAGAGAGAGAGAGAGAGGGAGGAGCTTCGCTGGCCGCCGGACTGACAGAGGGTGGAAGAAAGGGTTAGGGTCGGGTGCCGAACTGACAAAGGGCGGAAGAGAGGGAGGAAATAGGAAGAAAGGGTTAGGGTCGGGCGCCGGGCGGGATCATTTTGAAAAGGTGGGGTAGGGTTTTTTTTTTTTTTTGGAAGGGTATATATACCATGTACCGAGTCGAGCCAAGTTCGAGTAGTATTCGAGTTGAGCTGGGTCAAGATCGAACTCGGCTCGAACTCATTTCGAGCTCCAAAAATCAGCTCGACTCAGTTCGAACTTAGCTTCGATCCAAGTCAAGTCAAGCTTTTTTGAGTCGAGTCAAGCGAGTTACCAAGCTAACTCTGCTCGTGTACAGCTCTAGCTTCACCCAATGCAAAGATGTCGGCCGCGCATCTGATAATTTCTCCTTAAAGAGCTACTTGATACTCTGCAGAGTGTAACAGTTCATACAAATGCACTCAGCAAGTGGCTGTGGTATGCATGTAAGTCAATCCAATATAGATAGGCCATCTCTCGAAGCTCAAATCGATGAGTCCATCGTAACCTCTTATTAATGGCCATCTGCTAGCTCGTTGAAATCAGACCATCAGTTGGACGTCCACCAATCAGTCACCAGTAGAACACCATTACAATGTAATTGTTGGCCTATGGCCCGTCAGAAGTGGGACCCATGATTCAGAAGTTTAACTTGACTCACATGCAACGGATGATCTACACACACACACACACACACATATATATACACACGCGCGCGCGCGTTTACCTCTTTTCGGCTTCAACTTCATCATCAGTTTTTAGCAGCTCTTTCCATGTCTTGCTAATGACCCTGTCGTTGGAATCTGCATCAGTTACAGTCCTAAACCGAAAAATGAGCCTGACCTGTGACAATTTCACTACGAAGTCCGGCATAAGCTCCTCCATCTTCTCTACTATGATATGACTTGGCAATATCGACGTCTCACCACCTTCCGGCGATGGTTCCAAACAAAAGAAGAAGATTTTTGAAGGATACTCTTTGCACTGCATGAATGAAAATTTGGAAAATATGTGAACAAATTTATATGAAATTATTGTTGGAAATTGGATTTTTGGAAAACTATTTAAATTATATAAAATTAAAATAAGAAAATTAAAAAACTTATCAATTTGTATAAGTCGAGGCATGACGTGAGTCACTCGGCTTGAAATCGAATTTGCTCCCCTTGGACAGCGTCCCAAGTGCAACAGGTTTCCAGAGCAATCGACCTCCAGGATACAACGACTATGACCCGGTCCCAGCGATGCACTCACTGTACACGGGCTCGAACCACTTGTAGTCTTAACCCGAACTAGAAAATACTTGAACACATTTTTTTAAGAGGAAACCTGATTTTCTAATCCATTTAAAAACTTAAAATTAGAAGTCTATTTATAGACTTTGTGAAGACACCCTTTCACAAAGGGTTGTGACTATTGGGTTTAAACCCAAGTGATGCGACCCTTAGGCTTCAAAAGACACAACTTTTCAAAACAAAATTTGAAAGGATATAACCTTTCAGTGAAAAGACACATCCATGGGATATTTTGAAACACTAAATTATTTTAAAATAATTTAAAATACAACAATCCCCCACATGTTTCAAAATTTTTGACATTTCAGGTTAAGATAGAAGAGTTGTGCAATGGTGCTGGTGTCACTATAGACTTGAACCGACATTAGAGTAAACATGACAGGTCTACAGGAATCAGGTGACACCATAGTCTTGAACCTGATTCCTTTTGATATAGATCGCAAGTACATGCCACTCACACAACTTTTCTGCTACAAGTGATTCTGCGGTTCGGTGCGTTTCGGCCATGCACCATTACCTGGATTTCATGAGTGCTCTAGAGAATTTGCCTAGATTCTCATAGGAAGCGGCATCCACCTCCGCACCCATATAGGTGAATTCCATCAAGTGTATGCAGCAACTGTATACACCACCAAATATATGGCTATGGATTCATTAAGAGTTCTAAAAACTCATCCTTTTGGCTGCTGCTCGCACTGTACACCATATAAGGGGCTCATTTATATCAGTGCAATCGTCTACCTCGTGTCTTATTGTTTACCCATTGAACCTATCTAAAAGGATCTCTACTCGTATAGGTTGGGTTGCGAACACTGGTAGCTCATATATTAGGCTCAGCCCCATTCCCTTCGATGTATCATTGACTAATCTTTTAGATAGTCACTTGGTCAGAGGATTTGTGACCCGTAGGCCTTTTACCTTCACCCGTCATTATTCCATTAGACTTTCTTCTCGTACGAGTTTGGCCATGTCTTAGTCCCATTGTAGCTAATCATCCTTTCAGATCAGCTAGGGATCATCGTATTGGCAAGCTATTGCCTCACTAACTAGCTACTCATAAATGAGCCTCTGCCTAGGCTGATTCCTCCTTTTGCTCCTCAATCAAGTCTTTGACAGTCAGTTGCAGCCTCTTTGATTATTCATATCTTAAGCCAAAGCATACCGAAGTCATTTCCAACCTCACAGAGTCAATAATTACGACTCCATCAAGCAACAGATACTAAGCATCACTTTTATTATGATAGTCCTCGCATCACCGGTTCTGAATACAACCAACTTTCTTAGCCTTGAATGTACTCTTATAATTCAAGCAACTTCACTAGCCCACCATTCAACTAACTGGTGGTAAAGTCAATCGACCTTATTGTATCTGCAATACAAAGAGGCTGGAGTAATCTGTCATGCATAGACATATGACAACTAAAATAGAGTATAACCTTCATGTAATCATATTACAATATTATCATATTATCATATGTTCCCTAACACATGAAAGGTTGGCTAATTTATTACTTGGTGATTAGAATTCATTATAATCAATAGATATTTGGCAACTGAATATGCAGGAGAAATGTCCAAGTTCATTATCAAGTATCTTGATCGATGGATTAAACAATGAGCTCCATATGTGAATAAGTTTGGTTATTAGATACATTTGTTGATGGTAAAACAACACAGTTCATTACATAAACTTATAGTCTCATATGAATACCAATCTCAAATGTCTAAATCTAGCCTTCAATGAGAATAAAATATAACATAAAAATCTCATTGATCCAACAATCATCTTATGAATTCAGACTGCTTCCAATATTCTTTCTACCATTCATTTGATGGCTACCAATTTAATCATTAAAACATGCAATATGTTTAATTCTAGACACCTTGTCTTAAAGACATACACACCAACATAAAATATGTGCATATTGATCCATAACATTCAACATATAGTTTCCTTAATGCAAATCTTCAATTTTATGTCAACCCATTTATCAAATATATATGGACTAAACTTGGATTCCATGTGTTAAATGGTTTATGCATCCGAGTGCACCCCCACAATTTCAGATTTAGCCTTGATAGAAATATCTATGGCCCACCTGATAAATCTATTAAGAAAAATCTTTTGTAGGAACCATCATATGAATTGACTAACACATGTCTTAAATTGGCATATGATTGGATGGAATTAACATTGAATTAATGCACATTTACTACTAGTTCACTTGAGAAACTCAAGTCACCATTCGCTTCATGGTAAGTGAAACTCCAGAAAGACAATCATTCATTTAATATGAGTTTCAAGTACTTAATATTTATAAAAGTAATACACATGCAAGATCTAGACCTTTTATCTATTGGGCATACAAAAGATAATATTTTAAAAATACACCAGCCCAATCATCCCACATGGGCCAATATAATATTTGTATGGATCTATAACTTTGGAATATTGTAGTGCATATAAGTACATAACCCCCATAATTTTAAATCTTTATAAATGAGATGTTTTCCACATATATATAATTTCTAAGTGTCTATGTATCAAGTATCATATATTGTTTAATGTTTCATGTTATAATAGGAAGACTATATTTTGTACATGTGACACATGGATACAAGATTCAAACATATCAATCATAAATTCACATATGATGGATTAAAAATTATAAGATATATGCAATGATACAAAAGGAATAATGTGCGTTATCTATAGATACACAGTGATAAGTGAGCTCATGACTTGATATTTTGAATCATGGATTCTATGCATGTAGTAGGCACCATAGATGATATAAAGATGATCTAAAGTTATAATTCCAAATAAGCGTGAAATTATGTGACAAATAACTATTCAGCAATGAGAAGTGTTATGCCTACTTCACATGACTTGCAACACATGTGTGAGGGATCCGATCTAAGCAATATATGCATTTTATTATAGACAATGCTCTGTCCCATTTGGCCAATCCACTTATCATATATACTTGTAAGAGAATGCCTTTCTTATCAACGTTTATGTTTGGCTTTTAGACAGAGCCTGTTTATCTATAGCCCTACTTGGTAGATGGTTGGGATCTCTCACACGTGCACTGTACTAACATGAGAACTTTTAGAATTTTTTCCTATTTGAGAGTGTTGCATTTCTCAATTAATCAATAAAGAAAATTGTTGAGTTATGAGTAACATCACCCAACTGCATGTTAACATCAACATAACTTAAATTATGCTAAATTAAACAGGATGTGCACTACTCACGTAACAGTTTATAACAACAATACTAGAGATATTGCTTTTAAAGGATTAGCTCCTTCTGCCTACCAAGAGATGATCGTGACCGCTTATTTGAAAAATCTTAGCATAAAAGTTTAATAAACTTTGTGCCTAAATACAGTCTCGGTGAGAATCAACACCGTTTCCTGATCAAGACAGCATTACATTATAAAAATGGAGCATCACCTCAGTGATCCAGATGGTTCATCTAGTGGACTCTTATGGGTTGACAGTAGAGAATAATTTTAGCCATCGATTGATAAACCTTTATTATTATTATTATTTTATTACATGAACCGTTTCTTATCATATAGTAACCAGAGATCCAAACATGATATTTTGACCCCATAACATGACATCAAAGGACACACTTGATGTATGTAACGAATATTAAGCATCAAGAATTTTGGTGCATGCAAAAGTTCAACAATAGACACAACTAGAGGATAGACATTAGAATAATCCTAACCATACAGAGCCTTGGAGATGAAAACAGAAATGAGAAAATCTTTTATTTTTTCTTTAAAATCTTAGGGCCTTGAAGCCATTAGATCCCCCCCACATTCACAACTGTCATCCATTCTCACAACGTTACAAATCCAGAATCCGGGTCAGGATTTATACATACTAACAACAACAACAACAACGAGCCCAAGATGAACAGTTTGGATCATCATGTGTGTTTGGCATAAGCAAGCAACGACTTGAGGAAGGATGACTAGAAAGGTTTATAACATGAAATAATCATGATGTTCTTTACTTTTGGTTTACACATGTATAATAATGCTTATGTGTATAGTACCATCATTGATTCACATGGTTTCCATCATTTATATTTTAAAGATTCTATGTGAAAGTAGCTCTCCTTTGTTTATGCATGCATGGTGGTTGAAAAAGTTCCTAATACTTGTCTCACTCTGATACCTAGTTTTATATACATCGCAGATCAATCCTCATTGCACACAAATGGTGAATATTAGTGGATACCTACTTGGTGTGGCACCACATATGACTTGATCTTGTTGTGTGTGATAGACTGGCATTGTCAATGACATAAACATAAAAACAATCAATAGGCTATATCATCAGTGCATAACTTTAAGCTTTTCAGATGATTTGCACAGGTGGTCCAAAAAATATGTATACCAAATATATATAAGATCCTAACTATTAGATGGTATATGATGGTTCCAGATTATATGGGTTGATCTTTATTGTACAGGGATGTTAAGATCAGTGTATATCTTACTTAGTCGGTGCATATGTTCACTTTTGTACATGTGGTCCAAAGAACTTACATAATAAGTATCTATAAGATCTTAACCATTATGTGGGATATGACAACTCTAGATTATATGAGTCATGGCCCACAAATCGGGTTGGTGTGGTTTCATTTTGAGCTATTCCAACCAAATAGACCGTAATTCTTAAATAGTTTTCCAAACCAAAATTTCGATTTCAAGATTGTTGAAAATTGGATTTTTTGAAAACTATTTAAATTATATAAAATTAAAATAAGAAAGTTAAAAAACTTATCAATTTGTATAAGTCGAGGCGTGACGTGAGTCACTCGGCTTGAAATCGAATTTGCTCCCCTTGAACAGCGTCCCAAGTGCAACAGGTTTCCAGAGCAATCGACCTCCAGGATACAACGACTATGACCCGGTCCCAGCGGTGCACTCACTGTACACGGGCTCGAACCACTTGTAGTCTTAACCCGAACTAGAAAATACTTGAACACATTTTTTTAAGAGGAAACCTGATTTTCTAATCCATTTAAAAACTTAAAATTAGAAGTCTATTTATAGACTTTGTGAAGACACCCTTTCACAAAGGGTTGTGACTATTGGGTTTAAACCCAAGTGATGCGACCCTTAGGCTTCAAAAGACACAACTTTTCAAAACAAAATTTGAAAGGATATAACCTTTCAGTGAAAAGACACATCCATGGGATATTTTGAAACACTAAATTATTTTAAAATAATTTAAAATACAACAATTATAATAACTTTGTTGGTGTGTGTCCACAGAATGCGTGCCCTGTTGGGTCCCCCTTCATGTGGAGGTGGGGCCCACATGCATGGGCTTCAGTAGTATCTTGTTACCACGTGTGTGGCGATATTTTGGTCTTTTGGCTAAGCAAAATAAAAGAAAAGATGATTTATTTTTTTTTGGCTTAGGGAGTCTTTTAACAACATTTAGGAGTTTTTCTTTCTTTGAGAAAAAGAGAAGAAAGAACTTTCTCGGAAGAGAGAGAGAGAGAGAGAGAGAGAGAGAGAGAGAGAGAGAGAGATTTTATAGAAGAGGAAAAACAAGAGACTTCTACCACCAAAATCTTCACAAGATTCGTGAGGGTCAGTCTACAATACCAGTTTCTTTAATTATCATCTCCAAGGATTGTGTTAGAGATTTGTACAATCCCTTATTAGTGAGAGAACTATTTTCTTAATTACATTGTTGCTTGTAATCCATTTTTGAGTAATATCTTTAGATATCCAAGAGAGATTACTCTCTCAATGAATGCACTTTCATTATTTATATTATAGACTTATAGTGGATTTGTGCCAGATTAGATCTCCTAGTTTTCCCTTCACGTTGAAAGTGTTAAAAAAAAAAATCTCGATATCCCTTTTATCTTTCATGTTTGATAGTTTGTTTACAGGTGTTGGAAGTGATCATCATCCATTAAATTCCATATATTGTTAATCCCATTGATTTACATATAGAAGAGAAAGGTGTGTAGTTTCCTAACATGGCCCACACAAAGTGCCGTATCGGATTAGGATGAGATAGTAGTTTTGAGTGGGGTCCACCCAAGATGATGGTCTGCCCTTAAATCATGTATGCCAAGTTTTTAAAACTCAGAAACTACGCTTAGGGCATGTTTGATTTTCTCATATAAATGTAAATGCAGTGGAAATGATCAACAATTATTTCCTTGGGTAATTACCACCAGTGTTACCTATGTTGATTTGACTCCTGCTTTTTCCAATGTAGAAATGGAGAAGGCTGTCAAATATACGGCGGCCCACCATGATGTTTGTGGATTATCCACACCATCCATCCATCATGCCAACTGAATTTAGGGCATGAGCGAAAAAATGAGGCAGATTCAAAGTTCAAGTGGACCACACCACAGAAAAAATGTAAATGCAACCGAACACTTACCATTAAAAACTTCTTAGTGCCACTATTTACTTTGGTGTGGGCCACTTGAATGTTGGATTTTTCTCATTTTTCAGTTCATGCCTCAAAATGTTACAGTAAAACGGATGGACAATGCGGATATGTCATATATATGACGGTGAGATTCATAAATTTATGTCAGTCATTTTGGACCCTTTTTCAAGGAAGGAATACCCTAGTATTTTCAAACAGGCAAAACTGTAATAATTGACTATTTACAGGGTATTTACCCTGAATTTGGAAAATCAAACAGGCCCTTAATCTACTAAGGGGTCGTTAGGATGCCTGTAAAATAATAATAATAATAATAATAATAATAATAATAATAATAATAATAAATAATAAATAATAAAAATTGTAAACACATTGTACTTGAAAAGAGTTTCAGGTATAATCAGTTTACATGCTATTATGTTTGACTTTTAAGTAGTAGTCTATTTAAGGTAAAAAGATTGTGTGTTTGGCTATTCCGTTTGCCTTTTTTTGCTAGCTGTTGAGAGGCTATGGGGACAGGCGTAGTCAATGCCGTTAGGAACCTTTTCAAGGGAGGAAAAATACCCCATGCTTTCTCTACTTCCCTTCTTTGTCTCATTCCGAAAAAAAAAAACTCTTCTTAAAAAATCAGATTTCACCCCATTAGCTTATGTGATTATGTGTATAAGGTGTTTTCCAAGGTTTTTGTTAGACTGGAAGTGTTTTCCAAGGTTATTGCAGATAAACTGAGCTCCTTGTTGCCTAAGTTAATTTTGAAGGAGCAAGCGCTCATCTAAGGCAGGACAATTGCGGAGAGTATCGCTTTAGCTCAAGAAGACCTCCTAGTGCCTTGGATACCGAGCATTATTTTTGAAGTTAAAAAAAAAAAAAAAAAATTCCCACATGAGGGGCTAGAGGTGGGCATCAAGATGAGTTGGACCGGATTGGGTCCAACTTGACTCGATCCGATTTTTCAAGACCCTGATTCGTACTCGATCCGATTTGGGACCGAGTCTAGCAGGGCTGACTCAATCCGATCTGAATCCTTGCCGGCCTGACCCGAACTGAGTCTGACTTGGTTTAGGAAACCGAATCGAGTCGGATCGAGTTAAGTCTTGGGGGAGAGAGGGAGAGAAAGGAAGAGAGAAAGAAGGAGATGTGCGAAACCGAGAGAGAAAGAAGTAGAGGAGGGAAATTGGGAGAGAAAGAAGGAGGGATAGGTGGGTGCGGCGCCTCCTTCGGGTAAAGAAAGAGGGGTTAGGGTTCATTCGGTTCGTGATGGGTAGAGAGATGGGTAGTAAAAAGTAAAAAAATATATATGTTAAAAACTTATATATAGGACCCGACCGGATTGGATCGGTTCGGATAGGATTTCGAATCAGATTGGTCCGAATTGACCATGATCCGAACTCGATCTGATGTATGATCGGATCTGAGTGGTCCTACTCGATCTACACCAATCCAGGCCTTCAATTTAGTTCGGATCGGGTCAGATTCTGACCAGCTCTATGAGGGGCTACACTCCCTGGAAATTTTATTATAATAATTTTTTTTTTTGAAAAATTTTCTTAACTGTTGAAGAGATCCGTCTGATTTCGTAGGAGGGCGTCGTCATTTGGTTTTTATTTTGACCTTCTTTTTTTTTTTTTTTTTGAAATTTTGAATAAGTTTGTTACTTCTCCATTAGGGATAGTGGGGATAATCAATGCCAATTTTTATTAGGAATAGTTTTTTTTAGGATTTTCTTAAAAGATACCTATCTAAAGATCAATGATCTTGAGTGTTTTTATTACAAAGATTTTTTTAGAATAAGTCTAAATAGTTTTGTTGCATCCACTAAGGGTTTCGTGGGTCTTCCGACTGGTCTGCTGTATAAAAGATCATTTTTTATTAAAATATTTTATGATTTTTTGAAAAGAATTCGATCCGTTATTTCATACTCTAACGATTGTGATCGAGATTGGCTCTTCTGGGGATACATATTTTTACTTTTCTAAGATGATCCGATTTGTCATTTTGTGATCCAATGGTTACGATCAAGATCAGTTTTTATTAACATATTTTTGTAATTTTTTTCTATTTTTATTGAATTTTCTCTTCTTTTTTTTTCTTTTTTCTCCCTTTTTTTTTCTTGAATTTCCTCTCATTTCCTCCTCCTTTATTGTCTTTTTCTCATTTCCTCATCAATTCTCTCTAATTTATCATAGATTTTCAATTTCTTGCGAGATGCTTACACTTGAAGTGGGTTGGAGGTAGGGGTGTACATCGAGTTGAACCGAGTCGAGCTAGCCTCAGCTTAAGTCGGCTTGGCCACTAGCTGACCTCAACTCAAACTCCGCTCGGCTTGGCTCGGTCCTCGAGCCTAACTGGCTAGCTCAGCTCGGTTTGGTCAGCAGCTCGGGCCAACCCAGGCCGAGTTCGAGCCGAGTTCGCCATTGAGGCATTTTCACAAACACCTGGACTGCACCTTCAAAATCTCACTGTGTTTGAGATAATAGCAATGGGTTTACAGGTATTTTATCAAACACCTTCTAAGCAACATAAAAATCAAGAAAAAAAGTGTTGGTTTCATATACATACCTTCCTTGCCACCAGCCACACTTCTTTAAGTCATTTCAACAAACACTTGGTGAGCAACATCAATATCAAAGTAATCGAGTCACCAAACTGGTTCGATCTGAGTTCGATTCGAGCTGGGTTCGATCCCAGTCGAGTCGAGCTGGGGTCAGCTCGAACTCAGCTTCGAACCAAGTCCAATCAAGCTTTTTCGAGTCGAGTCGTGCTAGCTCGATTCGTGGACACCCCTAGTTGGAGGTTTAGGTGCACGATGGTTTAGATCAGGACTTACGTAAGTGGGACTAAGAGATTAAGAGAGGGGTAGAGGAGGCTAAAGGAAGATGAAGAAGATGGAATCTTGAGAACTCAAGCACACGTTCTCTCTCTCTCTCTCTCTCTCTCTCTCTCTCGTGAGAGTTGGTTGATTGGTGTGAAGTGTAGGGTAAATAATGATGTGACAGCTTAGGATTGGTGAAGTGAATGGAGATGCCAAATGGAACTTTCTTATGGGTTAAAGGGCTTGGTGTTCACACCCCAAGTATAGGGTTGCGATGTAGTAATAAACTCGGTAAGACCGAGGTCAAATCCATAGGGACTGAACCTTGTAAGTATTCTGAAAGTAACTAGAACTACAGCTAGAAAAAGATGTAATCTAAATTAGGAAAATTTAAGAGAATAATAGTGAAATCTTAAACTAAAAATTATAAATTTAAAGGTGGTAATTAGGGTGCCAAGGATCCACTTGTAGCAATTGGAAAGTTACCTTGCATGATTCAAGGACACAACTGGAATCAGAGTCCTATCTTATCCAGCTGGTAAGAAGAGATTTATCATATCTCTGAACTTCTCATGGATCTAATCATCAATGAGTGGGAGTAGTGAAGATTTGGAAGTGATTCCGTCACCAAACCATGCCCAAGAGACTATGGCAAACAACAGCAATTTACCAATCCACAACCAGTCTAAGAGAATTATGAACGTTAGGAAGGATTCCATCATCCAACCATTCTCAAGGGACGATGATGAACAACAAGATTCCTAAGTTCATAATCTCTATAATGAAAAGAACATACTCAAAGCTATCGCAGATCTATTGTAATTTAAGTCACAACAAACCATTAAAAACTAAAAGTATTTCTTATAATCAAACTAAAATCCAAGAGAGTTCAATAAAACATGAATCAAAACAAAGCAAACATCTCAATCACACTACAATCTTCACTTCTTAGCCCTATCTAAAAGGTTTAGCCGATCATAGACATGATTAGGCTAGAAAAATCAAAAGAGGAAACAACTAAGGAGAAAGGAAAAAGAAAAACTCTCGTTGCCAGCCCACTCCATGCCTCTACGGCTGCTCACGTCCAAAGATAGTTGTTCTCCACGTCCTCCCTCTCCTTTTATAGAGCAGCAAGGCCAAGGTCGGTGGCTGAAGTCGATTTGCTGGAGTACGAAAGTAGAAGCTATGGAGAAGGTGTGCGTAGCAACCTCCTTTCGCGAAAACGCGAAGTTTCTTGCATTTGGTGGATTTTTAGAACAGCTGTACAACCTGTCCTTGGTATCTGCCACCTTGGTAATGGTCAGCCCCACCTTGGTGAGCTTTTGGACGGTTTAGATCAGCCATCTGATCACGTCCATTCTCGTACAATGCCCAGCAAGTTCCAGTTTTCCCAGACATGCGATGGTGCAAAATTTATTGCGTTGAGATGCTCGGTGGGCCCCATAATGATGTTTTTGAAGAAATCCACCCCGTTCATTGGATTTCTAGCGCAATTTCAGTTGAAAAGGAGTGGCTTTTGTCAAGTTTTGGTGCGGTCCACTATATCAACTTACTTCGTCGTTCATCCTACGTTTTTCGTCGATTTACGTGTGTACACATGCATGGGGCCAAAATCTCACCATGGATAGGATCTTGGCCACCCCTTAGACGCAATTTACGGTCCAGATCATCCGTTTGGAAGATGGGTGTGGCCCACTACTCAACTCAGCGCCAGATAGCGTTGTACGCTGTTTGAATTTGAGCTGGATTTGAAGAAGGGTTGGGTCAGTGACCTTTGATGGGATTTCCGGATCCGATGCTCATGCACGTCCCCAGGTGGGGCTCACTGTAATGTTTACACAAAATTCGCTCCGTCCATCCGTTTTATCACCAGATAACAGGTGGGTTGCAGATTAGTGTTTTATGGGATGATCTGTCCGTTGGACTGCTTCCACAAGGATCCAATGGCTGAAATTCAACGTGTACGGTTAATTTACGGTCCTCATGCTAGACATAAAGTTTCGAACCAAACGGATGGTGGGAACCCTGTGATCTTGCATTTTGGATAACTTTCAGACCTCTTTATCGTCAATCTTTTGATTTTCTCAGATCTCTGGCATGTAAATTATTCGATCTCAGTCCCCTGGGATCCTTCCCTTACCTTGGTGATTTCTGAGCGTTAAATTCATGCTTTTAGTACCCTTTTTCAGTCCAGGCTCCTAAATTCACCTTGCAATACAAGCGTAATTAAAATAGGGCATTAAACAGTATCATGTTTATAAAATCAGGTAATAACTGGGGTCTAATATGCAATATTTGACCCTCAGCACTTGGTAAAATAATAAATAATAAGAACTCTGGGTTTAGCAGGTCTTGGCATAGTTGACTGTCTAGGGGAGCAACAGTTGTAACTCAGGGTAGATATTCTGAGAGGAGGCGGTAATTGGAGTACCACCGGTGGTAGTCGGATTACCTCTGTTCACTATTCATCTCTAAATTTTAGCCAGTTGACTCATTCATGTCTAGAGAGTGGCTTGAGGCTTGGGTTTGAAAACGGCTTGGGTATGGCTCGGCTTAAATAGTACCTTAGGTATGGCTTAGCTTAGGTAGTGGCTTAGGTATGGCTTGGGTATGACTCGGCTTAAGTAATGGCTTGGTTTAGATAATGGATTGGGTTTAGCTAGGGTTTGGCTTAGGCTTAGAAATTGCTGAGGTTTTACATAGGGTGTAGGATTTCGGTTTAGTTCCTAACGATTATCTATATTTCATTAGGTTGCTAGCCTGGGTAGCTAGGGTGTCTACAACTACTGGGGGAGGGTTCCTTTAGGGCTTGTTTGGTTCTCTGGCACGAGTGTAATTACTTGTAGATGAGTAATCATTATTTACCAAGGTAATTACCCGCATCTTTCCCCATGCTAACTTGACTAGTTACTTTTTAAGCATTTAAATTGAGGAATTTGTAAAATAAATATGGGGCCCACCATAATGTGTATGGCTTATCCACACCGCCCATTCATTATGCCAAATGAATTTAAGGCAGCCCAAAAATTAGGCAAATCCAAAGGTCAAGTGGACCACACCACACGAAATTATGAAAATTGATTGCCTACCATAAAAAACTTGTTGAGGCCCTTAGAAATTTTAGATCAGGCTTATATTTATATTTTTCACTTATCCATGTCCATGTGACCCTATGAACAGGTTAGATGGTGAATAAACCTCAATGTGGGCCCAGTAAAAGAATCAATTTTCAACAGTGGACAAATTAAGTCCATTGTTTCCTTTCATGTGAGCCAATTGAACATTAGATCTTCCTAATTTTTTTGGATCAAGCCTCAAAATATTCTAATAAAACAAATGGACGACACGGATATATTATATACATTATGATGGGGCCCATGAATTTAAGTCAACATTTTTGGACCGTTTTTCTAGTTGAAATTACTCACTCATTTCCAAACAAGTGAAAAAATGTAATGATTACTTTTTTTTTACAGCAATTTACCAGGATTACGGAAAACCAAACAGGCCCTTAACTTCTGGAGCTCTGACTGGTCGGGTCTTGATCCCCTACTAGGCTAAAGCACGGGACATATTCCAGCATCTTTCCACGAGCTGAGTGTCAAGGACGTGTTAGGGCCAAACGGTTTTCTCCCAGGTGCCCCAGTGCTCTCACTTCTTCCTGATTGTGTTCAAGAGCATGTCCACTCGGAGGGGTTGTGCCCTCAGTAAGGAGAGGATCTTTTCATCTAGACATGAGAGCCGTCAAAGAGATTATCCGTTAAGTCAGCTTGGAGGTTGGTGCGTCTAGCTCGCTCCAGAAGTTCGTGGGCCAAGCAGGTTTAGCACATCAAGATGCCTCCCAATGTTGTTGTTTTCGTATGGAAACTCCTCTTCAGCGTAGTCCCAATTTAGATTAGCGTAAAGCAAAGAGGGGCTTCCCTAACCTCGTGTTGTGTTTACTTTGGTGTAGATAAGAGTCGAGATGAGGAGTCACTAGACCACCTTTATACGAGGGGAGAGCTGGCAACAAAGCCATGAAATCATTTCTCCACCTTTCTTGTGGTATCCTTCCTGAAAGGTCAGTTTGCAGTAAGTCGCGCTTCACAATTGTGGAATTCGGCCAACGATATGACCAATTATTATCTGGATTCTTCGAGAGCTGGCCCTTGCTCTAATTTATTGGGAGTTTTGGATCTCTAGCAACGTCAAGCGCTTCGAAGAGATCTAAGATAGAGTGGAACAGACAATTGATAGGATTCGAAGATGGTTTACCCTCATTGCTTCCTGTTTTCCGTTCACGCCCTGCAGTGATCACAATAGCTTGGAGGCTATCCTAAATTTGGAGCTCTCTCCAAGGCTAGCCAATAGGATATCCCTGCCCATAGTCAAATGGAGTATGCTAATGGAGGGTTTGGGTGAAATTGAACATGGACAAGTCCTCATGTGGGAACCCGGACCCTTCAGGTAGTGGGGGAGTTTGAAAAGACGAAAGAGGCAGATTTGTCTTTGCCTTCATTAAAAGTTATGTGTGGGGTCCAATTTTCAGGCTGAAGCTAAAGCAGTGGTGGACGGGTTGTTTCTATGTTTGGAGCAAGGGTTCCATAGAGTGAAAGTGGAAAGTGACTCTTTAGCGATGGTGGCTTTGTTATCCAATGAAGGTCGAGCCCCATGGTGTTTCTACTACTGGAAGAAACGATTTGATTTAATTCGATTCGAGGCATTGCCCAATTATCGATTGAGCATATTCTGAGGGAGGCCAATAATGTGGCCTGGCTCGCATTGGTAGTATCTCTCATTAGCTAGGGAGTTCCCTGAGGTTTCAGTCTTTCCTCATCTCATGTGAGGGGTGCTCATCATATACACTGGTCGGGTGTTGAGGTGGTTAGGGAGAGATGATTAGTTGTAAGGGTTTGAGGTTATGATAGGCTGGCCCGGACTCCTTTTTGTTACTATGTGATGTAGAGGGGGTCGCGGACAGTTACATGGCCAAGATGGATCAGAAAAGGCCCGGTCGACGACAGAAGTGATCCAGACTATCGAACCATAAAATAGGCATATCTCGCAAACCGGAATGAGTTAATCGACGTACCATATATGATTTTGGGGTAGAACGAGCTAATTTAGCCAACCAACCTGGCTATGCCAGGTTGCCTATGCCGAATTTTGCGAGATTCCATCCTATTGACGGTGAAATTCCATGTTTAGTTCCATTTTTACTATAAATAGTAAGTTTTAGTTTGATTATAACTCTTCATTCGTTGGGTTTTAGGAGTTGTGTCCAACATGAAAAGTGCTTAGAAAAATTAGGAGAATAACGTGGTTAAGCCACATACGAAACTTACTATAAAAAGTAAATTTACTATTTATAGTAAGTTGCGAATTTATAGGAGTTTTAATTTTAGTTTGCTTCTGATTTCTTTCTTATTGCTTGGTACCCCTATTTAAAGGGTGGTGAACTCGTTTTTATTCATCAATTAATCAATTTCGAATTTATTAAAATTTATTTCTATTTCCTGCTTTCTTTCCTCGTGGATTCGAGAAGTCTCTGTGAGGAGTCCAAAGAAGCTCCGTGGATTCGGAGTAGTTATCCTCATCACGTTCATCCCTGCGTCAATTGATATAAGAGCGAGGATTTTTCTTGGGCCGATGGCAAACAGCGAAGGTATGAATCGAAATCCTGTGGACGGTGATGCAGGGATTCGTTATCTTTCAGAAAGAATGGAAGCTTTCCACCGGGAGAGTCAGTTGACCATGCAAGGGCTGCAGGCAACTCTCGACCGTCTTGCGGATGCGCTACTTCTGCCCCGAGCCCTAGGCGGTGCTCCACCACCCTTGGTTGCTGTACGACACAACCTAGATTTTCGTAGAGCACTATCAGGGGCAAACCGTAGGGCTACACCAGATGATTCAAGTTCTAGCGACGAGGACCTTAATGAGGGTTTTGCTCGACGACCAATCCATGGAGGTGATCATCTAGATCATGCTGAAAGAGACTATCGAGGTAAGGCTGAACTTCTTAGTTTTAACAGTTTATTACGTATAGAAGATTTTCTCGATTAGCTAGCCGAAGTAAAGAGATATTTTGATTACATGGACGTGCCAGATCATAAAAGGATAAAATTGGTAGTGTTTAAATTAAAATCTGGTGCTTCTGCATGGTGGGAACAATTACAACTCTCACGAGCCCGCCAAAACAAGGCGCCCATCTCATCATGGCCACGGATGAGACGTCTTCTTCGATCACGATTTCTCCCCAGTGATTATGAGCAGATATTATTCCAGCAATATCAAAATTATGGCTAAGGAGCCATACACAGATTACACTGAAGAATTTCAACGGTTGGCTACACGAAACGATCTGTCAGAATCTGAGTCACAGAAGGTGGCACGATTTATAGGTGGGTTGCGACCGATAATTCAGGATCGAGTTCAGATGTACCCAGTCGGGACCGTGGATGAAGCAGTTCAATTGGCGGGTAGGGCAGAAACACAACTTGCTAGAGCTCCTTCTCGTCCATATCCTTCAAATCGACCCCCCATGACGGGTCCCACGCAGGATCCAGTGCTGCCACGAGGAAAAGATCCAGTACCTCAACTTCCTACAACCGCAAACTGTGATACGGAGAGCGCCTCATCCAGACCTCAACGTGCAGCACCCACAACAGCAGGTCCGAGTAGGATTCCAAATCCTTATACTCGGTCAAGGTCGAACAATTATTACCGCTGTGGCCAACCAGGCCACTTATCAAACACTTGTCCTCAACGTCCCGCAGCGCACTTGACTATAAACGAAGGGGGCACTGAAGATGAGGCCGCAGAAGAAGACCACCGCTTTGATGAACATGAACAAACCACTGAAGAAATAGCAGGTGGCGATGAAGTGACGGATGAGGATCGTGGCGAATTTCTAGTTGTGAGGCGATTACTGTATGCCCCACAAAAGGAATTACATCCACAGCGACACAATATATTTCGTACTCGATGCACCATCAACGGAAAGGTCTGTGATGTGATCATAGACAGTGGTAGTAGCGAAAACATCGTCTCGAGAGTAATGGTGGACAAGTTTCGGCTACCAACGATGAAACATCATTCCCCATACTCAATTGGCTGGATAAAAAAGGTGAATGAGACCAAGGTAACTCAACAATGCACTATCTCATTTTCAATTGGCAAAAATTATAAGGATCAAATACTTTGTGACGTGGTCGATATGGAAGCTTGTCATATGTTACTCGGTCAACCCTGGCAGTCAGACCGTGATGCGACCCATCGGGAACGAGATAATGTTTACATATTCGTCAAGGATAGTCGAAAAATAATCCTTGCCCCTATGGCACCAGAGAACCACCCTGAAGCTTCTAAAGTATAGGGGAGTTCTCTCTTAACCATTCGAGATTTTATGGAGGAATCCAAGGAAACCGGTGAGGTATACGCTGTAGTGGTGAAGGGGGAGGAAGAGGAACCCTCAAACATCCCTCCAAGTTTAAAACTGTTGCTAAACGAATTCAAAGAAGTCTGGCCTAAGGATTTACCTGATGGATTGCCCCCCATGAGGGACATCCAACATCATATAGACCTCGTCCCTGGGGCTAGCCTGCCCAATCGCCCTCATTATCGGATGAGTCCGAAGGAGTGTGAGATACTTCAGCGGCAAGTGGAGGAATTGATCCGTAAGGGTCTCTTGAGAGAGAGAGCATGAGCCCATGTGCCGTACCAGCATTATTAACGCCAAAAAAATATGGAAGCTAGCGCATGTGTGTCGACAACCGATCAATCAACAAAATTACCATCAAATATCGGTTTCCAATACCACGGTTGGACGACATACTCGATATGTTAGAAGAGGCCAAGGCGTTCTCTAAACTAGATCTAAGGAGTGGGTACCATCAGATTCGTATTCGATTCGGTGATGAGTGAAAAACGGCATTCAAGACCAAGGAAGGGTTGTATGAGTGGCTGGTCATGCCCTTCGGCCTATCGAACGCACCAAGTACTTTTATGCGTTTAATGAATCAAGTTCTAAAACCGTTCACTGGCCGATTTGTGGTAGTATATTTTGATGACATATTGATATATAGCCAGGATGAGGCGGAGCACAGGAAACATCTCAGGCAGATGCTACAGGTCCTACAACTTAACAAGTTGTACCTCAACTTGAAGAAGTGTAGTTTTTTAACTGACAGCCTATTATTTCTAGGATTTGTTGTAACGTCTACAGGCATTCGTGTGGACGATGAAAAGGTGCGAGCTATTAGGGAATGGCCGATCCCGACAAACATTCATGAGGTGAGGAGTTTTCACGGGTTGGCTACTTTCTATCGTCGATTTGTGCGAGATTTTAGCACCATAGTCGCGCCTATAATAGATTGTATGAAAAAAGGACCGTTCCAGTGGACCGATAAAGCTGATAAGAGCTTTCATGAGATCAAGCATCGTTTGTCTACAACACCGGTCTTGGTGCTTCCTAATTTTGACAAATTGTTTGAGGTTGAGTGTGACGCTTCATACGTCGGAATTGGAGGAGTATTATCACAAAAAGGCAGGCCGGTAGCCTTCTACGAGAAGCTCAACGAAGCCCTAAAGAAGTGGTCGACTTATGAACTTGAGTTGTACGCAGTTGTTCCAGGCACCGCGACATTGGCGGCATTATCTGGATTCAAAGAGAATTTGTTTTGTACACGACCATCAAGCATTAAAGTTTATTAATAGTCGACTAACGTGAATCGTGTGCATGCTAGATGGGTCGCGTTTTTACAGAATTCACGTTCGTTCAAGCACAAGTCGAGCGCAGAACAAGGTGGCTGATGCACTTAGCCATCCTGCATCACTACTAGTTACAATGAGCAACGAGGTAGTCGGCTTCGACTGTCTCAAGGAGCTGTATGCCGAGGATGAGGACTTCAAAGATTCTTGGATGAAGTGTCAAGAGGGTCACCCAAGTGACCTTCATATATAGGACGATTTTCTCTTCAAAGGGAATCGATTGTGCATTCCCCAAAGTTCTCTGAGGGAGTAGATTATTCAGGAGCTACATGGAGGTGGCCTTGGTGGACACCTGGGGCGAGACAAGATGCGAGCTCTTGTGGAAGAGCGGTATTACTGACCGCAGTTAGTACGCGATGTGGGAAAAGTCGTACAATGTTGTCATGTTTGTCAGACCTCCAAGGGGCAATCTCAGAATACGGGCCTCTACACCCCGCTACCTGTGCCTGACGGTCCTTGGGAAGATTTATCAATAGACTTCGTGCTTGATCTCCCACAAACACAACGCGGTATAGATTCGGTGTTCGTGGTGGTAGATCGTTTCTCAAAGATGGCGCACTTTATCCCATGCAAGAAAACCCTCGATGCAACACACGTGGTGAATTTATTTTTCAGAGAGGTCATTCGGCTACACGGGGTCCCCAAGACCATTACTTCTAATCGTGACACGAAGTTCATTAGCCACTTTTGGCGGACTTAATGGAATCGATTCGATACACGACTTCAATTTAGCAGTGCTTACCACCCACAGACTGATAGGTAGACCGAAGTTGTGAATCGCACATTAGGAAACCTCCTTCACTGTATTTCAGGAGAAAAATCGAAGCAGTGGGACTTGTCCTTGTCCCAAGCAGAGTTTGCATTCAACAACATGGTGAATCGCTCGACAGGGAGATCACCGTTCCAGATTATCTATGGACGAGTGCCTCGCCACACACTTGACTTGGTCCCTCTACCCAAGCACCCAGGCACGAGCATTGCAGCAGAACATATGGCAGACAAGATCATGGGCATCCATGCAGAAGTGCAGACCAAGCTACATGCCTCGAACGAGAAGTACAAGGAACAAGCGGACAAGCATCGGCGACAAAAAGTGTTCGAGGTGGGCGACCGCATTAAGGTCCATCTGCGTAAAGAGAGATTTCCGACCGGGACGTACAACAAGTTAAAAAATAAGAAGATTTGACCCGTCCCAATCATCCAAAAGATCAATGACAACACTTATATTGTTGATCTTCCAGATGACATGACAATCTCACAGACTTTCAATGTCGCGAACCTGACCGAGTATCATGAACCAGAGCATAACGAGAACTCGAGGACGAGTTCTTTTGAAGTGGAGGAGACTGATGTAGAGCGGGTCGCGGACAGTTACATGGCCAAGATGGATCAGAAAAGGCCCGGTCGACGACAGAAGTGATCCAAACCATCAAACCATAAAATAGGCATATCTCGCAAACCGGAATGAGTTAATCGACGTACCATATATGATTTTGGGGTAGAACGAGGTAATTTAGCCAACCAACCTGGCTATGCCAGGTTGCCTATGCCGAATTTTGCGAGATTCCATCCTATTGACGGTGAAATTCTATGTTTAGTTCCGTTTTTATTATAAATAGTAAGTTTTAGTTTGATTATAACTCTTCATTCGTTAGGTTTTAGGAGTTGTGTCCAACATGAAAAGTGCTTAGAATAATTAGGAGAATAACGTGGTTGAGCCACATACGAAACTTACTATAAAATGTAAATTTACTATTTATAGTAAGTTGCGAATTTATAGGAGTTTTAATTTTAGTTTGCTTCTGATTTCTTTCTTATTGCTTGGTACCCCTATTTAAAGGGTTGTGAACTCGTTTTTATTCATCAATTAATCAATTTTGAATTTATTAAAATTTATTTCTATTTCCTGCTTTCTTTCCTCGTGGATTCGAGAAGTCTCTGTGAGGAGTCCAGAGAAGCTCCGTGGATTCGGAGTAGTTATCCTCATCACGTTCATCCCTGCGTCACTATGGGTCTCCCGAATGTATTGCATCGGTGTAGTTGCCCTCAAAGATTAAATAAAATTCCCTGGTTTAAAAAAATAAAAATAAAATTACAATGAATAAAGTAGGTATTCATACCAAAGAGGTTAGACAGTAACCTTTCAAAATCTACAAAATTAAATCACGTAAGAAAAACTTGATTTTTTTAGGGCCCTAAGAGGGCATTAAAGTATATACACACTAAATGGATTGGACATCTTCCACCCATCACAGTGGGCCCCAAATGCAATCTAGAAGTTTTTAATAGTGGACGCCACATCCTTCCCTCATGTGATCCATTTAATAAGGGACGATCTATTTTTTTAAGGCCACAGGAAAGCATGAAGGGAAGTATGTGATGGATAGATTGGATGTACCGTACATATTATGGTGGGCCTCACATATCATGAGTGTATATTAACAATTGTATTCTAACATTTATAATTCTTTTTTAGCCATAAATATGAGACATGAGTATTTACCATTTTTCATATTACAACTAAAAGCTATAATAGGTTTATATAACTGTTATCCCTTTACAACCTCCTGAAGACTTTACAGGTATCCAAACGACCCCTAATTAACTCCGTTGAGTTCTTTTGAGTCTTGGACTCGAATATTAGAGTAAAGGTGTGTAGGGTTGCACGGAATAACATGAAACATCGTGATTTTTTGCAGCTGATTAGACTGAATAATATTTAAAATCTAAAGATATTATTTATCTGGGGGTTGTTGAATCCAGTTTTATCAAGTAATCTTTTTCAGTTGAATTAACCGAGTTAACTGAATCCTGAACAATAACTGACCGAGTCATGACCAACTGGAGTCCTGATGAAAATCTGAGTCGAGCCTGAGCTTTTACAAATTTTCAAACGTCAGAGAGAATGGATGGTTGGGACAAAATTGAGAGAGAAATGAGCAACGTTCCAAATTCAACCGCAAATTCTCAATGATCGGATGATCAGGATTATCCCATCACTGCACTTGTTGGGTTATGGCTGTTCATATGGTACATATTACATACATCATTAGACCAATGGTCCCGATCACCAGCAAGGTTTGCAGAGAGAGAGAGAGAGAGAGAGAGAGAGAGAGAGAGGCACCAGGGACATCTCGTGATGAAAGTTGATGAGGTGATCCAGTGGAGCTTCGTTAGCGGTGTAGATCCTATCGTCCACCTTCACACGGGTGGCGCCGCCCATGTAAGGCATATCATCCCACTCGAACGCTTTAACCACACTTGAGAAATCTTGGGCCGAGAATACCCCAAAGCCCCTGAAGAGGATTGCTCCGTGCTGCTGCAGTATATCTGAGAGCAACTCACGGTCACTTCGCACCATCTCAACTAGATCGCACGTGTTACTGGGAAGGAGCGTCTTTGGGAAGACCTTTCCTTTGAAAACCTTCTCCTCCACTATCTTCCCTTCCACAAACCCCATATCTCTCTCTCTCTCTCTCTCTCTCTCTCTCTCTCTCTCTCTCTCTCTCTCTCTCTCTCTCTCTCTCTCAGGATTTATATCCAAAGTTCTGCAGGCGACATACAACATTAATTAGTAGTTTATAGTTTTTACGACATTCAGGTGGTCCCACCATGCCCCGCCAACAAAGTCAAGCTGGCTCGTTTAAAAGATGAACAAGCACGCATCTGGCCTTCTTTTTTTTCCCCTTTAAGGGTCCATTTTACTGTAGCATGTTTGGTGGTGGGGCAGCCTAATCTTTTGGCCAAGGAATGCATGTTCAATGTTGGGGACCCACCTGATCAATGCCAGGTGCCAACAGTGAATTGACTCTTTGTTTGTTTAATTCTAGCATGAATCAATCTGATTTTTGAAATTTTATTAAGGTGATGAGACCAAAAGTGAGGCAGGTCGGATGTTCAAGTGGACCACACCACATGAAACAGTGAGGATTTAATCCCTGCTGAAAATCCCTTGGGCCCACAAAAGTTTTGGATCAAGCTAATATTTATGTTTTCCTTTCCATTTTATGTGACGTGATGAACAGGTTAGCAAACAAACATCACAGTGGGCCCTAGGGAGGTTACTTTCAACAGTGAAGTCATTGTCGCCGCTACTTCCGGTGTAGTCCACTTGAGCCTTTGATCTGCATCTTTTTTGGATCATGCCCTGAAATTATTTTTCAAAATGGTTGGACAGCTTGGATAACACACATATTTTAGCTAGGTCCTAGGGGTGGTCGTACCCAATCCGCACCTGTAGTTGAGCTATCCTGGATAGGCCCCACAATTTTAAGATGGTTTGATTAGAAATCGGATTGAGTAACTCAGTATACTTTTCACGTACTTACTAAACTCTGTTTGGCCACCATGCATGTATGTAGTTTATCCACGCTATCCATCTTTTTTACCAGCTCATTTTAATAGATGAGCTCAAAATTAATTAAGCATATCCAAAGCTCAAGTAGAAATGATTTCCAAAGTTGAAAACTCCATGGGAATAATGATTTCCACAGTTGAAAACTTCCCAAGGTTTGCAGTAATGTTTGTTTGTCAAAAAAATTTGTTAATAAGATTCTATTGACATAGATGAAAGGTGAAAACACAAATATCAGCATAATCCAAAACTTCTATAACCATAAGAGTCATTTGGCACCGTGGATTGGAGGGAATTGGAGGGGATTTTAGGGGTTTTAAATCCCCTAGCTAGTTGTTTGGTACGTAGCATAAAGTAACATCCAGGGAGTTTGCAATCCACCCAGAGAGCTTGGATTACACCTAAAATCATTTCAATAGTTGTAGGTGTAACATATGTGTCACTATACTGTCATTATATTTGACACATGGCCCACTAATGATGATCAGCACCGTCAAAACATTATTCATGTTAATCAACGATTAAAAATCATTGATTACTCACTCAGACATGATCTTGTGCTTGCGGCCCATTCGAGACTTGGAATTTCATCATTTTCAGGCAAAGCATATATTTCAGCGGGCTTATCACAACTATTTTGTCAAAAATTACATATCTCACTAATTAGAGATATTAAAGTTGATTTGTTAATTAAATTCAAACTCCTATAAATATACCATGCATAGGTACTTTTAGATTAAAGTTGATTCACACTTTACGTGCCAAACACATTAGGAGGATTGCAAATCCCGGGGGTTTGAAATCCTGGGGTAACCAAATCCGGGGGTACCAAACAGGCCCCTGGAATTTTCCAATGATAGGCATTCAATTTACAATGTTTTCTTTGGTATGCTGCAATTGAGCTTTGGATATACTTCATTTATTTGTTCAAGACATAGCATTGTTTGGTAAAATACACAAATTAAGGTGCGCACTCATTACGATTAAGAGTTACTCAGTACGCCGTTTGATTCGCTCCTTATATAGACAGCATCAGCAGCGAGGTGGCTAAACACAGTGCTATGTGGGACACTGGTTTCATCAAAACCGTTTATCTATTTTTCTAGATTATTATAGATCAAGAACCCAAAAATGAAGGAGATCCACATCTCGTGTGGACCACACCACAAGAAAACAGTGGTGACCATTAAAAAACTTTTAGGGTTCATT
Organism: Magnolia sinica; assembly: GCF_029962835.1. NCBI lineage: Eukaryota > Viridiplantae > Streptophyta > Magnoliopsida > Magnoliales > Magnoliaceae > Magnolia > Magnolia sinica. Next base: position 18,679,931 of record NC_080576.1, on the reverse strand, counting down.
GTAATGTTTATTTGTCATCCAACCTGTACAGACACGTGGATGAAGAGAAAACACAAAATTTTGTGGCCCTTAACAAGTTTTTAATGGTTAGTGTTCAGTCACCACTCTTTCCTGTGCTGTGGTCCATATGAGATTTGGATATATAGAGAAAATGACCACTGTAGACAAAACCTTTTACCCAGCGGTTTTTATGAAAGAATACAAACTTAAGTGACCAACTTAGACTAGCACGTGCGGACAGCGACTTTGAGGACGAAACTACCCCTCCTTTTCACTGCGAAGACGAGCGCTGACGCTCCTCCAACTGACAGTTGTACGAACGGCTTAAAAGAGATCAAAGTTACATGGCCCCACGGCTATGTATTTATTATATCCACAACGTTCATCCATATTTCGAGATCATTTCGGAGCATTATCCAAAAAAAGAAAATCATATCCAATGATCAACTGGGCCACACCACATAGAGCAGCGGAAAATTGATTTTCATCGTTAAAACTTTTGTAGGGCCCACCATAACAATTATTTTCCATCCAATCTATTCATAAGGCCACAAAGACCTGGATGAAGAGGACAAACGATTTTCGTAATGAGTGGGAACTTGTGTGGCCCCTAAAAGGGTTTCAACGGTAGACGTTCAAGTAGAATGGTAATGGCGTGTGGATAGGGATACGGATATAGCTACGGTTATAATCCGTAGCTATAGCAGTAAATCGGCGATCAATCCTCAATTCCAGGATTCCACCGCAAGTTGCTGTCCCTATCGGCGATTAATCGTGAACCTCGCGATTCCACCCCCAGATCTATGGCTATGGATTATAACCGTAGCTATAGCCGTATCCTAACATGGGGATTAATCGTGAACCTTGCGATTCCACCCCCGATCTATGGCTACGGATTATAACCGTAGCTATAACCGTAGCTATAGCCATATCCCCACACACTTTCTTTCTTTCTTGTTTTTTTTTTTTTTTTTTTTTTCATGGAGAATTTTATTATAACTAAATTTTTTTTCTAAAAAAAATTTATATAAATATGTAAATATAAGCATATAAAAAAATCTCTTTTTTTTCATTTCTTTCTTTATTCATGTAATAAGAATATTTTCTAAGCCAAAATTAGTTATTGACGTACCATATATAATTTTAGGGCTGAAAGTTGGGCAGGCTCAACCCGACCAACCTGTGACCGACCCGACATTGGGTTGGGCTTGGTCAAGATGTATCGAGTTTGGTTTGGGGTTGGGCCATACAAACAACAACTCAATAAAACTTGGGTTAAGCTTGGGTTGAAGTCTTGGGAATTGCCAGGAAATGCATAAAAATGACCGTGAAATAAAGGAAGATGACCTTGAAATGCATGTAAATGACCATGAAATGTATGGAAATGACCGTGAAATGAAATGGAATCGCTAGGATTGACCGTGAAATGCATGGAAATGACCATGAAGTGAAAGGAAATGACCGTGAAATGCATGAAAATGACCGTAAAATGAAACGGAATCGCCGGGATTGATCGTGAAATGCATGAAAATGATTGTGAAATGAAACGAAATCGCGGGATTGACCGTGAAATGCATGTAAATGACCGTGAAGTGAAGGGAATCGACCATGAAATGCGTGAAAATGACCGTGAATCATCACGGAATTGTTTGGAATGACTGTGAAATGCATGAAAATGACCATGAATTATGCCAAAATGACCATGAAATGCATGGAAATGACCGTGAAGTGAAGGGAATTGACCATGAAATGCGTGGAAATGACTGTGAATCAACACGGAATTGTTTAGAATGACCGTGAAATGAAATGGAATCGTCGGGATTGATCATGAAATGCATGGAAATGATCGTGAAGTGAAGGGAAATGACCATGAAATGCATGGAAATGACCGTGAAATGAAACGGAATCACCGGGATTGACCATGAAATGTATGGAAATGACCGTGAAATGAAACGGAATCGCCGGGATTGACCATGAAATGCATGGAAATGACCATGAAATGAAACGGAATCGCCGGGATTGCCCGTGAAATGCATGAAAATGACCATGAAGTAACAAACTGGAAATTGAGCGGCCAAACATGGAAATGAGCAGGACAAATTAGAAATTGATGGCCAAACTGGAAATTGAGCGGCAAACATGGAAATAAGCAGGATAACCGAAAATTAAGCGGGACAAACTAGAAATTGAGCGGGCCAAACGAAATTGAGCGGGCCAAACAAATTTGAGCGAACAAATCGAAATTCGAGCGAGGCAAACTAAAAATTAATCGCAGCAAACTGAAAATTGAGCGGGACAAACTGGAAAATGAGGGGGCCAAACTGGAAAATGAGCGGGACAAACTAGAATTTCAGCGGGCCAAACTGGAAATCGAGCGAGCAGACATGGAAATGAGCGGGACAAACTGAAAATTGAGCGGGACAAACTGAAATTTGAGCGGGCCAACCTGCAATGTGAGCGGGACAAACTGAAAATTGAGCAGGACAAACTAAAAATTGAGCGGGCCAAACTGAAAATTAAGTGGGATAAACTGAAAATTAAGCGAGACAAACTGGAAACTAAGCAGGCAAACATGGAAATGAGCGGGACAAACTAAAAATTGAGCGAGACAAACTAGAAATTGAGCGGGCCAAATTGGAAATTGAACGAGACAAACTGAAAAATGAGTGGGCCATCCACCTCCAGAGCCATGAACAGACCTGAACAATGAGAGAAGACTTCGTGCCACGAGCGGGACCACAAACAGGTGAGATCCAACCCTCGACCCAAAAACCTAGACTATTGAAACCCTTTTTTCACAATTGCTAATAGAATACGTCTATTGTAGAGATCCTTACGCCCTGCGTCGAATTCCTACTTCGAAACCGCCGACAAGTTTGAACCCTATGTTACCGTTTTATCGGCCCCTGAGGGCCCAGATAATGATCACGGGTTGCGATCTACGCTTAAGAACTTGTTGTGCTGTTTATTTGAAATGATTTTCAAATGATATGTTTTATGAAATGCATTGTAGTCCATGTGTTCGATGAAATGCCTGATTCATTCTTGCTCATTTCTGCTCACTAATGCCTATAGTTCCTATTTTACATGCTATGTGTTCACTCAATCATTTATGCAATCCAAGTTGCTCAATCTAGAAGCTGGTATTTGAAATTGGAAAACTATTGTCATAGATTTGTAAACGATGAAATTTTCCATGAATATAGATTTGTAAATGATGAAACATGCCAATCCATTCTATCAGCTTCTTTCCTGAAAAATGCCCCCTTTAAGTTTCCTTACCTAGACTGGCAACAAATTTTCCATGAATATAGATTTGTAAACGATGAAATTTTTTCAAGAAAATCATGCTGAAAGATAATCATGGGAAACAATTTTTATTTCTTATTGTTTTCAAGATATGGAGTTTCTCAAAAAACTCCATTTTCTTCAAAAATAAAAAATAAAAAATCCACAAATCCAAACAGTCCTTAAAGTAGGCTTGAGGAGATTGCTCAATTCATTGATAGCCAGTCAAATCAGATAAAAGAGTTTGAAGCAGAGAGAGAGAGAGAGAGAGAGAGAGAGAGAGAGAGAGAAGCTGATATGATTGCATGAAGATGAGAAGACTGAGCTGAAGTGGAGGTATTTGGAAGAAGAGGTGGAACTGAAGATGGAATTTGATGCTAAGCTGACCCAACTGATGGGCAAGTGACTATTGTAAATAGGTCCAATCTTTATCTTTTTTTTATCAAATTTTGATTTTTATTTCAGCTTTTTCTTAATCGTCTGTTTGCAAACCATCAGTTAAGAAAATAGTTGGTCAGTAAAAAGATGCAAAAGCAGTCCATGGTTTGGTGAGCTAGGCTATTGATCTGAGCCAGCTACGGATGTGCTAGCTGCATATAGATCATTAAGAAAATGCAGCAACAATATTAAATCTCTCATTTTTTTTTGTTCCTATTAGTTTTGTCCAGAAATTGATCAATTTCACTTTTAGCACAATATTGAATTTGATATGTACTTCTGGGCCTTGGTTCTTGGATGCTCTCTAGGTTAAATGAGTTCAAGTCATGAGACAAATTCATTCATGTTTGTGGGCTTGTTTTCTTTGTTCAGGCTAGTATATATGAGGAGGAGAAGAATCTCATAGACTGAATCAGTTTGATAATGCACTAACCTTTGCTCTATCATTTGGTAGTGCTTATTTCCTTTGCTTCTATTATAAATTTTGTTTATTCTTTTTATCATTACACTGATTGTTTCAAAGATTTTATTTGGAATGGAGCTTCGATATGAGGAACATTGTGTGATGTAGGTTGTAGGAATGAAACTATAATAGTTATCAGTTGCATCTGGTTTATCTAAACTACTGGTTGCATCATGGTCATATAATCTTGGTGAGGTTTGGTAGTTTTCAAAGGCAGTTCTTAGTTTTGAAGGAATGGTCATGCAAATCAGCGGGCAATCCGAGAGTTGGTTGTACATGTATCTATCTCCTGGTAGAACTAGCAAGCCATTTTAAAATGCAAACTTTCAGAAATGACTGATCATAAATCTCTCTCTACAATGACTAATTTACCATTTCACTCTCATTTGGGCTTTGAAATCATCTTTAATAATGTTGTGGGATCCCGTTCAATCTGACTGGATTACAGAAAGTTAAATAAACTGAATCTTGTATGTTTTAAGTATTGTAACAATGAGTTCCACTTTTATTGAAGTGTTTATATATAAATGAGACTCACCTGCCTTGTTGGAGTCTCACCAGTCTGAAACACCATATTGTTTCTCCCTAGTCACTTCTCATAACATCAACTAAATTTTTTTGTCCATGTTGTCGCTGTTCAAGCTCTTTCCATACAGATACCAAAGTGACACAAAATCCATTTTCACTAAATTCAACCAACTGATAAAAAATTCTTGATCATGTCTCTCATTCACTTCTAATGATACTCTGTTTTCAAAGAATTTCTTATTCCTTTCCTTCCAGATCTACCAGATTATGTCAAATGAAAGCATCCTCAAAATTCTCCCTACTTGATTAAACAACAATTTCATCCTCCCACCTACGACCAAGGCCACTTTTTTGGAGAACCCAACAAATTAAAAAGCGTTTGAAGAAGTTCCATATCCCTAGGCATTCCACAAACAAGATATAGGTGATTGAATGATTATTCTATTTCTCTACACAAGTGGCACATTTCTTGCTTGCTGAAGTCATATCATCTTTGCTGAAATCTCATACTCTAGAAGATCCTAGCCTTTTTTTTGCTGTTGTGGCCTGAAAATATCTTTGGAGGCTTCCTATCTCTTCATGGCACCCTACAATGTAATAATGACATTAAGTAAACATGAATTAGAAAACATTGGTTTAATGAGAGTAATTCAGCCTCCAGACAAATTGAATATTTTTTTTAAAGACAAATTCATTACCAAAAGGTCTTTGCATTCAAATACGCACATTCATTTGTTGCTTGCTGGTCACATGTAGGACTGTCAATGAGTCAGGCCCAGGCCAAGCGAAAACAAATTTTTAGTCTGAAAATTTATTTCATAGCATGTTTGGATAAATGTCCTTTCGGAAAATTTGTTTGTGGGAACACTGTTTGGAGCATTAATTCATTTACATAAGAGGAATTTAATGTTTTCCTTGCATTTAGTTTTCATCCTTTTTCATTTTATTCCACCTACACATAGTTATAATCAATATGTATATATAAGCATATAAACAAAATTTTATCTCTTTTTTCTCCATTTCTTTCTTTAACCATATAACAAGAATATCTTCTAAACCAAAATTAGTTACTTGACGTATCATATAGGATTTTATGGCCGAAAGTTGGGTGGGATAAACTAGAAATTAAATCAAATTTGAGCGGGACAAACCGAAATTGAGCGAGGCAAACATATTAAGGCAAACCGAAAATTGAGCGGGATAAACTAGAAATCAGGACAAATCGAAAATTGAGCGCGGCAAACATGGAAATGAGCGGGACAAATAGAAAATTGAGCGGGCTGCCTCAAACATTTCCATCGAAATTGAGTGGGACAAATTGAGCGGGCTAAATCAAATTGAGCCAATGAAGCGGAAAATGAGTGGGACAAATCTGGAAAATGAGTGGGATAAACTGGAAATTAGCGGGACAAATCGAAAATTGAGCGAGACAAATCGAAATTGAGCGGGCAAACATGGAAATGAGCGGACAAACTGAAAAATGAGCGTGAACCAGAATTTTAGCCAGCCAAATTGGAAATTGAGCGGGCCTAACTAGAATTTGAGTAGGACAAACTGAAAATTGAGTGGGCCAAACAGGAAATTGAGCGGGACAAACTGAAAAATAAGCGGGCTATCCACCTCCAGAGCCATGAACAGACCTGAACAATGCATAGAAATTACCGTGAAATGAAACGAAATCGCTAGAATTAACCGTGAAATGCATGGTAATGACCGTGAAGTAAAGACATCATTCATAACAATATACAGCTCCTACAAAATTTACATCAAACCTAAGACAGCTCGGATTGAAAGGCCAACTCGAGGCAAGTAAAGTGGAGTTCAAACCGAGTTCGACCATGGTGTATTGCAACTCGACTCGACTTGAACACGACTTGACTCAGCATGGACGAGTCAAGCCGAGCTTGGCCCACCTCGACTCGAGTCGAACTCGACTTAATCCATCATCATGAAGGAAAGAAAATTTAATAAGAGGTCCCAACTTAATGACTCCAAAAACCCACTCAGCTACTTCTTCTAAGGACAACCTCATGGGCTTGGATATGTGTACGGCTGTATGAAACCCTCCCATACTCTATGGTTTTTTGCATAAACCCAACAATAAGGCTACCAGTTCTGGATATGTGGTACCAAGTCCAATCAATGGAATTTGACTGGATATGTGGGCCTCAAATTGGACCTTAAATCATGTCCTGAGTCTACCACTAGCCAACCATGGGACCAAGTCCTTCATTAGATAGACAACATTCCAATGGCTATGTTGCTGAAACTGTAATATTTTCTCAAAGAATTTAGGGCTTCATCCTAAAAATAAGAGGGCATAATGATTTTTTAGTTTCCGCTGATTTCATGTTTCCCTGCTCAATTTCATGTTACTTTCAGTCGCTCATTTTCATGTCCCAACATCCAAGGTCAGGATCATAACATGTCCTCGCTTAATTTCTAGTTTGGCCGCTCAAATTTCCTAGTTTGGCCCACTCAATTTCGATAGAAATGTGCGGTCTTGATTCAGGCCTATTGCAGATTCAATTTCAGATCCTCTGCATATCATATGGTCGTTTTGTTTCGCTCAAAATTCACTTCACGGTCATTTCCATGCATTTTCATTTTCCATGTTGATTCACGATCTTGCATCATATCGAGTTGGATAGCTCAAATTCATGAATCAGGGGCAAACTAGAAATTCCATGGCATAGGAGAGTAGCTAATCTGTTTCATGTAGTATATCCACGCCATCCATCCATTTTTCTATCTAATTTAAGGGGTTGAGCCTCAAATTGAAGAATATCAAAATATCAAGTGGATCATACCACAGGAAAAAGTGGGCATAATGATTTTCTGGTTTGCCCCGCTGATTTCATGTTTCCCCTGCTCAATTTCCAGTTTGTCCTGCTCAATTTCCAATTTAGCTCACTCATTTTCCTATTTGGCCCGCTCATTTTCTAGTTTGTCCCGCTCATTTTCCAGTTTGTCCCGCTCATTTTTCAATTTATCCCGCTCATTTTCCAGTTAGGCTAGTTTGCCCCGCTTAATTTGCAGTTTGGCTCGCTGAATTTCCAGTTTGGCCCGCTCAATTTCTAGATTGGCCCGCTCATTTCCTAGTTTGGCCGGCTCGATTTTCCAGTTTGTCCCGCTCAATTTTCAGTTTGGCCCACTCATTTTGAATGGCGTTGGTCTAGAAAATTTGTATATTAACCATTCTTCTTGAGTTACTGTCCAATGCTGTTATGCTATTTTTGCAAATGTACTGATTGATGATCTTCTAATCGCAGAAAATTCACCTCTTCAGTCTGAAGTTAATTCTCCCATCTTCAGTTTCGATAGAACTCCAACTATGGCAAGTTCCAAGCTTAACCAGTCAAAGCTTAACCATGTGAGTGTTGTGTATCTTGAAAAGCAAATTAATCGAACTATGCTAGCCATACAATCAGTGGCCTAAAAAGGGGATTGCTAGCTCAAACAAGCAACATTCAATGAGCAAAACCTACAACAATTGTCCAGAGTTGCCAATCACTATGATTTCTGTCTTATTGCCTGTCCATATAATGGTCACTAGATCAACACTCCCAACCACAACCATGTGTGGTGTGGATGGCATTTCACACAATGTCTGTGAAGCATGGATCATACACTATTTTGCTTGTTTCTTAGTTACTTCCATCCTTTTCATGTTAACAAAGCTACAATCACGATGCTACATGTGGTGGTTGCTAAAGAGGCTGCTGGTAGCTTGGGTTGGCTGGTGAGGCAACTTTCATTGGATCAATTCGAGAATGAAAGCAGATGAATGGTTCCATCTAGGTTTTTAATCAGGCATACCCTAACAAAATGCTATTCACTAGACATAAGTCTCCTCAGGACCGGCACAAGAAGGCAAGCATGATCAGGAATATATCTAATTTTAAGGCTCTCTTAAGCAAGGGGCAGTCTGTTTATTACGATTCACTTTTTTGCAGATTATATCTATGTTGCTTAGGCCTCCCAACTGGAAAGCTCCAACGAATGGAAACTTCTTTATGGACTCATACGAAATGGGTGAACTTTGTTATGCCGCAGAGCAGATATTTATGCAGGAACCCATGATATTGCAATTGAAGGCTCCAATTAAAGTATTCGGTGATCTGCATGGTCAGATTGGTGACTGATGCGCCTATTTGATGAATATGGATTTCCTTCAGCTGCTAGAGACATAACGTAAGTCTTGAGTTTGGATGTCATTAAACTTTTTCCGGTCATTTGAGGGAAATAATTAAGTTAAAATGGTGAAATGGGGTTTTACTTGCTTTCAAAATCTTTATACATTATTGGATTTGGAAGGTAGGGTATTGGCAGTTACTCTGGTAGGCAGGATGTAAACTAGCCGTCTACATAGTAATTTACATTGATATTCTTCAATATCAAAATTTTGTGCAATCCAGTTATTGAGTTAATGAGATCTTGACACTACAATCCAGTTATCAAGTTAATAAGATCGTGACACCCGAATCACTGATTTGGAAAAGTGTACACCTGCAACTATAGTCAAATTGAATGCAGAACATTGAGAGTGTATGTGATCATCATTTCATCAAACACTCCTAAATACTTCAAAATTAGTCTCAATTGACAGCTAGTTGAAGAGAAATCTTGGGAAAAAAATAATTTTTAATAATTTTTAATTAAAAATTATTTTTTATTTCTTGAAAATTAACAAGGACTTAACAAATTAGTAGATCAACCCTCATACATGCTTGATTTTTCAATTGAGAGCTGGTTGAAGGAGAACATTGATAAAAAATTGGAGAACATGAAGAACCAATGGATAACGAAATCAAAGCTCCAACTCCATGATTTTTCATGCAAAACATGAAGACCAAACTCGATACATCTTGCCCAAGCCCAACCCAATGTTGGGTCGGCCACAGGTTGGTCGGGTTGAGCCCGCCCAACTTCTAGCCCTAAAATCATATCCCATACGTCAAGTAACTAATTTTGGTTTAGAAGATATTCTTGTTATATGAATACAGAAAGAAATGAAAAAAAAAAGTGATAAATTTTTTTTTTTCATATGCTTATATATACATATTTATATAAATATGTGTTAGAGAAAAATGTAGGTAAAATAAAATTTCTCCATGTAAAAAAAAAGGAAGGGATACGGATATAGTTATAGCTACGGTTATAGCTACGGTTATAATCCGTAGCCATAGATCGAGGGTGGAATCGCCGCATCCACGATTGATCCTCGAATGGGACGGCGACTTGCGGTGGAATCGCGGGAGCTGCGATGGATTGCCGGTCTATGGCTACGGTTATAATCTGTAGCTATAGAAAACCGTAGCCATAGGTTCTTTCCTCTTTCATTTTTTTTTCCATTCTTTTTTTTTTTGTGGTAATCCCCACATCCTTTTGTGGGTCCAATCATGAGGTCTGTGTTATATCCAAATCGTCCATCTATTTGACGAGCTCATATTAAGGCTTGAGACGAAAAATAAGATAGATCTAACTATCGAGTAGACCACACTGTAAAAGGCAATGGGGAATTGAACGTCTACCATTGAAACCCTTTTTGGGGTTATAGAAGATTTGGATCATTCAACACATTCGTATTTCTTCCTCATCCAGGTCTTTGTGACCCTATGAATGAACTTAGCCGGGGAGGATTTCTCACAAACATCACAGTGGACCCCCAAAAAGTTTTTAATGGTCGACGCTCATTCAACACTGTTTCCAGTTTGTCCCACTCAATTTCCAGTTTCATTTGACATAAATCACTATGCATGCTTCAAAAAATCAGTACAGTGCAAGGCTTGTCGATGGGATTAAAGGGCAAAAAATGTACTTTTGTTAGATTTGTTAGTCCCTGTAGGAAAAACAGTTGCTCATAGTTTTTCTCTGAGTTATTGAATGAATGATTGTAATAAAATTAGTAGTGATGTTAAAGTCTTATTTAGGTACATTTTTCATGCATTTCTCGGTCAAGGGCGTTCCCTTCATGGTCAATAATGAAGATTCCAGGCATTTCTAGTGACCTTTCTGACCAAAAATGCCCATATAGGGTTAGTATGGGAGTATAAGTGCCACTAGGGCCATTTACATCAAAACTAGAGTTATATATAACCCCATTTTCTCACATCTCTCTACCTTGCACGAATTTTCTATGTTTTCCTAGGACATTTCAAAAGAGGAGATAAGGAGAAGAGAAGAGGAAGCTCGGAGAAGTGGGATCCAACCAAGGAACATTGATCTCCTTTTCCTTGGGAAGACTTCGTGCCGCGAGCGGGACCACAAACAGGTGAGATTCGACCCTCGACCCAAAAACCTAGACTATCGAAGCCCTTTTTTCATATTTGCTAATAGAATACGTCTATTGTAGAGATCCTTACAACCTACGTCGAACTCCTACTTCGAAACCGCCGACAAATTTGAACCCTATGTTACCGTTTTATTGGCCCCTAAGGGCCCAGATAATGATCACGGGTTGTGATCTATGCTTGAGAACTTGTTGTGTTGTTTATTTGAAATGATTTGCAAATGATATGTTTTATGAAATGTATTGCAGTCCATGTGTTCGATGAAATGCCTGATTCATTCTTGCTCATTTCAGCTCATTTCTGCTCACTAATGCCTACAGTTCCTATTTTACATGCTATGTGTTCACTCAATCATTTATGCAATCTAAGTTGCTCAATCTAGAAGCTGGTGTTTGAAATTGCAAATCTTTTGTCATAGTGTACTTGAAAACAAATTTGCAGATATTTGTTCCTCCTAGTGATGTTATTCCACTCTATAAACCACACTACCTCTTCCAGAGGTTTCTGGGTCCCTACTCATGGCTTAGTGGTAGACTCACAGGAGTTTTAACACTAAGTCATGGGTTCGAGTACCCATTGTGGTGTGTGCGAGTGTGAGGGTGTGTGCATAATATATATATATATATATATATATATATATATATATATATATATATATATATATATATATATATAACCTCCAGTGGTTTATCCTTCTTCCATCAAATATATGCTTATAAACAATTTGAAGATGTCAACTGTGCAGTTGTCCATCAGCACTGACTTTCTATACTGGCCCTTAACAATTGATCCCACATAATGGACAGTACAGATTATCTGACATTGCAGCCATGTGGGCCCCATCCTTGGTGGCCAAGCAACATACTCCCAATTGCAGCTGAAATACATGTTTCTTTCTTTTCTTTTCTTTTATTTTTTCATTTTTTCATTGACTCACTGTGAAGATGAAGTTATAACCACGTCTAAGAACATCAGCAAGGAAGATAGTTCTCCTCCACATCATTTTAATAAAATCACCCAACATGTATAACTTCTCTCCAGTGAAATCTACCATGTCCGTAACAAGTTTGTAGCAATGCAGGCGTAGGGGATTGCACCGATCAAAGGATGTCTGGTCGACAGCGACGAGGAGGAGGTGACCAAGCAAGAACTCGGTATTTTCGCCTAAGCGAAAGCTCTCAATGAGAATATTGGCTCCGTGGCCTTCTCCTCGCCGTATGCTCTTTTTATGACAGCAATTATTAGAGTCCTGTTGCTCATAGAAGCCCCCTCTATAGCCGCTGTTTCATCCTTTTTAACAGATAATTGTATGGCTTGATGCCAAAAATGAGATATATCCAATTCTCAAGTGGACCTCACCACGGGAAATAGTGTGAATTGAAATTATACTGTTGAAAATTTCTTGGGGGCCACAGATGTTTTGGATCAAGCTGATAATTGTTTTTTACCTTCATCCATCTCTGTGTAATCTTATGAATAGGTTGGATGACAAATAAAAATCACTGTCGGCCCTAGCAAGGTTTCAACAGTGGAAGTCATTAGTCCCATTGTTTCTTATAGTGTGGTCCGCTTGAGCTTTGGGAATACTTTTATTTTAGACTCAAGCACTGAAATTATCTTGAAAAACGGATGGACGGCGTGGATAACCCACATGCATTCATACTTAGGCCCAACTGAGTTTACTCAGTACGATAAAAGCGTACGGAGTAACTCAGTACACAATCCTATTTCCCCCCATGGTCACCAAAGTGGGGCCCACCGCGATTGATCGCTGATCGAGGCAGCGATTTGGGGCGGAATCGTCGGATCCGGGATTGATCCCCGAATGGGACAGGGAGTGGGGGCGGAATCGCGGGATCCGGGATTCATCCCCGAATGGGACAGGGAGTGGGGGCGGAATCGCGGGATCCGGGATTGATCCCCGAATGGGACAGGGAGTGGGGGCGGAATCGCGGGATCCGGGATTGATCGCCGATCAGGCCACCCCCCATTTAAGTCGGTACGTGAGTGGGGCGTCTCACTACTTCACTCACTTACTCAAATCTCTCCTTTTCCTCACTACTCTCACCCTCTTTGCTTCCCTCAACCCTCTCAAATCGGAATCCCCAGGCCTTCATCCATTTCACCTTTCATCTCATTATCCCTTACATCATTCCCACTTCAACATCCATCGTATCTTCTTCTTTCACCCTCTTTTCATTTCGAATCCCTAAACCCTACAAATTTTGAAATCCTCACATCCCCAACTCCTACAAAAATTGTGAAATCTTTAAATCCCCAAATCCTACTACTTTCGAAATCTTCCAATCCCCAGATCCTACCGACTTCGAAATCCTCAAGTTCCCAAATCGTCAAATCGCGGTGGAATCCCTCTATCCAAGCTTCAACCCTTGCATCATTCACCTTTGAGTTTGTAAGAAAATGACCCTTCTTGGAGCTATCGCCTCATTCTTCTCCTCTTCGTTGATCATTTCCCTCATGGGAAAGAGGAGGGCAGCACCCGAGGAGGCGGGGCCGAGCCGGGTTAGGCGTGCGCGAATGCAGAGTGAGCTGAAGCTAACAATTGCTCCTACTGCCACGGAGCCAAGCCGTGAGAGGCGCTCGAAGAGGGATCACGACCGTGTTGAAAAGATGGCTCCTACCGCGCACCCCAAGGTGAACCTAGGGAACTTTCAAAATCGAAAAGTCGTGTTTGAGGTCTCCGTCGATGGCAAGTTCTTTAGCGAGTTCGAGTTGCTCGACCGTCTCTTGCACAACGATGGGGCACACATGTTTGAGGGTAATTATCGCTCTGATGCGGGCTTGGTAAGGTCCTTCTACTCTGTAATTCGTAGGGCAAGTTTGAACCCGTTAGGGTTCGACATCCCTTTTGGCGGGCAGACGGTCCGCGTTGACATACAAGTCATCTCCAAGCTCATCGGCGCCCCTGTAGGGAAAGTGCATATTAATGTGAAAAATATGAAGAAGAAACAGGATAGGGATGAGCGAGTTATGCACCTGTGTGGGAAGCTGGTCGATTGGAAGCATGGCAGCAGCGTGGCTGCTTCCAAGCTGCTCTTCCCGTATCGACTGCTCCACCACATTTGTACGTACAACTTGTATCCAAGGACTAGCAACCGGAATGAGTGCACCCGTTTCATGATCGAGCTCCTCTACCAAGTGGGCCAGGGAGCACAAGTTTGTCTCCCCACCATTGTGCTTACCAATATCGTAAAGGCAGCGACATCGACTCGGGGAAATGCAGCACTTCCATTTGGTCGCTTAATCTGTAAGCTCACCCGCAAGTACGGGATCAAGGGATCCAATGGGGACCCCGAGCCCGTGAAATTCATCGATGAAACTACGATCAACCATATGAACATTAGCCCGAAACTCAAGATGTCGAGGCTTGGAAAAAATGTGGATGAGATCGAAGAGGAAGAAGAAGAGGAGAGCGATGAAGAAGAAGAAGAAAGTGATGGGGAAGAGGAATCCGAAAAGGAAAGGGCAAATGAGACACCTCTGGCCTTACAGGAAATACGAGAGCTCTGCCAATCGCTTGATGCAAGGATTGAGAGACAAGAGAAGCTGGACAAGAAGCTTTACCGCGTGCTAAAAGCGGTCCTATGCTGTGTACAGAAAGAGGGAGCACCCCCTCTTTCGCCTGACTCTGAGGAGCAGTAGGCCCTCATGCCGCCCCTTTTTGTGGCCCCATCCCTAGCATGGTGTCATCTTCTCCCTATGGGGAGTTCACGATATGTATTGTCTAAGTTTAGTTTCCCATTATGCAATGAAAATGAAATCTCCTTTTCTTCATGTTAGTAATGTTGTGGGATGATAGTACTCCTAGATAAATTTTGCTTTCCATTGAACACTGCATTATTTCAACCACATGCAAACCGCTCATCTAGTGGGCCATTGCTTGAAAAGCGGCTGCAACACTTCCATTCACCTGTTAAGTTTGTAAATTCTTTCATTGAAGAGGAGAAATGTTTTGGCTATATATCGCAGAAATTTGGTCCATTCATCATGTCAATCCAATCGTATGGGCTTGTTTTCTTTGTTCAGGCTGATATATATGAGGAGGAGAAGAATCTCATAGACTGAATCAGTTTGATTCAGCACTAACCTTTGCTCTTTTTTTTTTTTTTTTGGGGGGGGGGGGGGGGGGGGGGGTAATTAGTTATTGTAGTACATATATGATTTCAGTGTGTTTGGATGCACAACGGAATTGAATTGAAAATATTCAGTTCTATCCAAAAATATATATATGATTTTAGTGTGTTAGTGAATATTTGCTGTAGCATTCATGATGAAAGTATCCCTCAAATTGCAGGTACACAGCATCGCTGTAGTTTAGAGACTGGTCCTTGGTATCAACGCCAGGAAGGTAATTGCAATTTGACCATTAGCACCTTATTAGACTACTATTGCAGTTCGATTCAATCATGCACCCACACACGCTCTCAAAGTACTGGTATGAACTTATAATTAGAATAAAATCACTCATAAATATCAACCATCATACTGACATGTCGGCATGTAGGATTGCATGTGATTGTTGTGTCTGAAGTCACAGTCGATCTGTTTGTGCAAACCAAATGTATGGATCATGAGGGAGCATTTGGATGCTCAGTTACGAACTGAATCGAAATAAATTCACTTCATTATTGGCGGAAAGACACCTAGGGGTTAACATCATCTTAATTCATAATGACAAACAAAACCTGAACTGTAATTCCTCACATTAAGTCTATTGCAGTTTGGGTGCCCAAATGCAGGCTAACAGAAGCATAGTATACGAGAAGAAATAACATAGAATTTCCATGTAACAGGGAAAATCTCAAAGAGAGGAATGGCTGGCAACATAACCTCATATTTCATTTAGCAAAGCTAGGTTTAGAGCACATACTCTTTTTGCCGCTTGAAGTCAATTGTACATCTCATTCTAGCCAAAGAACATTAGAGATACAAGTAAAGCAACAGATTATAACATGGAAGGAGGATTTTACAGGTACCAATATGGATGTGGTGATCTGAGCCATATCTTCCAACTCCATCGTATACTGAGATCTGGTGGGTCGTTTGGGTTCTAGCAATAGATAGGTTCCCCTGCAAATTTAGTGAGCATGAAAATAAGATCTAGAAAAGAAATGATAGGTCACTGCCACAGTCAATGATCAGAGATTACTATGTAAAACAGCTTTAGACATATGTACGTTCTCTTTAGTTTTCTTGCTACATTGTGAGTTTATTTTTTATATTTTTATTTTTTATTTTTTTGAAATTATCCATTGCAGCCATTTAACTCTTTTTTTTCCTCCTGTTGTTGTTGTTGTTACTATTATTATTATGGAGTGGGGCCGGCTAGGCCTGCAAGTTGTGCCAGTGACAATCTTGTTCCTGGATATTTCATTCACTAGGTATGCTGAGATCTTTCCAACTATCATTCGATAAGATGCTCATAATCTCACTGCCACAAAATTCCCCTGAATCTGCACATACATGAATATCTTCTTGCATCAATAGCATGAATCTCTTCATCTCCTAAATCTATTTTAACCTTTGCCACAGGTATGATGCCAGACTGAAAGAAAGAGTTCAAGTTTTCAACAGTGTCACTGGCTATGCCAAACCTGGAACCATGCTAGCCTTATTAGGTGGCTCCAAAGCAAGTAAGACCACTCTCCTCAAATGCCTCTCTGGCAGAGTCCCTCTAGATGGCAGCCTTAATGGCGAGGTCCAAGCCAATGGCTACAACCTGTCTTATGCCTTTTCTAGAGTTGTTGGCTATGTTGAGAAGCTAGACGCCCACCAGCCTTACCTTTCTGTGAGCGAGTCCCTCCTTTTCAGTACTGGCCTCCGGCTTGACCGAACAATCAGCTTCATGAGCCGGCACATCCATGTCGAGCTAGTCCTCAACCCACTCGGCTTGAAGGTTTATGCTAACCAGCTTGTTGGGTCCGTCCGTGATGCCACTGGAAAACCTTCGAGATAGCGAAGAAGATCACCATTGCCGTTGAGCTTGCTGCAAATCCAAGTGTCCTCTTTCTTGAAGAACCAATCTCTGTCATTTCAGGGCATGGGTGGATGTGCATTTGTTACTGAATGGTGATGTTTTTGGCCTGCTTTATCAACATTTTTGCTATACCTTTTTCTCATTTCAATGTACATTGCATCATGACTAGTATGCCTACTAGTATGTACTCTTCCAAATAAAAGAAGTATTCATTCATAACTCTCAACGAGAGGAGGTAGACATGCATGTGTAGGTCATGAACTCAACCTCACATTCATTAATGGAAAATGTCCACATGAACTCAGATTGTTTATCTCTAACCTAAATGTTGAAAGTCTAGTATAAATTACTCTATGTTTGAATTTTATAACCTCAAGAGAAGGGTGCTCTGTGAGGTCTCTCTGCATGGAAACCAAGAAATTCACGGATGCAGATCTCAGGTTTAATAATGCTAGCATTGAAGCATAAAGATAAATATGTACTTAGAAAAATGCATCAAAATAGTGAGGGAAAGGTTAAGGCAAAGATGATTGATTCCATGTTTTCTTTTCTTTTTTTTTTAAAAAAAAAAAGAAATACAGATATAGCTACGGTTATAATCCGTAGCCATAGATCGGCGGTGGAATCGCTGGATCCGGGATTGATCCCCGAATGGGACAGTGAGTTGGGGCGGAATCGCAGGATTCGCGATTGATCGCCGAATCTATGGCTACAGATTATAACCGTAGCTATAGTCGTATTCTTGTTTTGACATGTAAAATTTTATTCTACCTACAATTTTTCTCTAACACATATTTTATATAAATATGTGTATATATATAAGCATATAAAAAAAAATTCACGGTTATACTTTGTCTCATTGCTTTCTTTATTCATATAGCAAGAATACATTCTAAACCAAAATTAGTGAAGGGAAATGACCGTGAAATGAGGGTGAAGTGAAGGAAATAGATTGGCATGTTGGAGAAAGTAGTTTTGATAAGAGTTAACCACCCTCCTAAGGAAGATAACCATGCTTCCAACTTGATAAGTTTCTTTCAATTCTCTCGATAACCTTGTCCCATAGATGCTTCACTAGCTTACCTATGCAAAGAGGCAAGCCAAGATATGATAACGGGAAGGATCCTGTTTTGCACATGAAGACATTTGCCATTTGGATTAGGACATCATGAGGCACATGAATCCCCAATAATTCACTTTTGGAGGCATTAACATTTAGATTCGAAACCGCTTCGATGGATAATGTGATTTTTTGGAGATTATCAATCGAAGTAAGGTTTGCATCACAAAAGAGGATTGTGTCGTTCGCATGCTAAAGATGGCTAACTTGCACATTGCACCCCTGCCTCTGCAACGTTAAAACCTCGGATTAAATCATTTCCCTTTGCTTTATGAAGCATCCTATCAAAAGCCTATCCGGTAACAATGTATTGGGTCACCTTGTCCAATACTACGAGAGGCCTCGAAAAAAACAAAAGGTGAGCCATTAATCAGAATTGAGAAATATGGGGATTGAATACAAGATTGAATCCAACCTCTCCACTTGAGACCAAAACCAAGTCTTTCTAGCGTATAGTCTAAAAAGTTCCAGTCAACATGATCGTAAGTCTTTTTAATATCTAGCTTGTAGACTAATCCATTCTTCCCTTCTCTATGTCTAGAGTTGATACATTCATGGGCCATTAGGGCAGTGTTGAGGATCCATCTACTTGCTATGAAAGAACCTTGATTTTCTGATATCACCGTTTATAAGACACCTCTAATTCTTAGGGAAAGAACTCTGGTGAGGATTTTAGAAGGGCTCCCAATTAGAATTATAGGCTCAATTTTGGGGACAAGGGCAATGAAGGTGGCTCCAAGTTCCTTAGAGAGGTGACCTCTATCATAGAATTCTGATATAAAATCCATAACGTCGCTTGAGGGCTTCTGATATTGTGGTCATTTGTAAGAGGAAAGAAAGATGCACAAAAGATGGAAATGCCCTCTCCGTCTAAAATGCATCTACTAAAAGTCTAAAAGTTTGTCCCTTTTCGAATTCTCTCTCTCTCTCTCTCTCTCTCTCTCTCTCTCTCTCTCTAATAGTCTAATGTGAGTTTATTTGCATGAGGAGAAATTGCACATAGCAGCCTGCTGCTTGAGTTGGAAGTGCATCTTTTCAATCTAAGATGCAACAAGAGAATTCAGATACACAGCTTCCCTGGAGGTGTTATCTCGTGTTGTGGCATACAAGAGGTTGGTGGGTAGCATTTCCAAATTCCAAAATTTATATATGATGTGACATGCATTGGCTGATGGTGATGATCATTCCTCTTCCCAGTTGTTTGTTTTTGGGCCGTCGGAGTTGAATCAACCAACTGAGAAAAATTAACAAATAAATTAAAATAGAAGAGCAGCTGCAAGTAAAGCTTCTCATTTCTGAACTGGTTCTTTGTTTCAGCATAAGTCAGAAGGCAACTGGTTTGATTATATTTCTTGGAGATCTTCCATCTTTTCTGTGAAACTGATTTATCTGTGGTTATGTTTCATTTCTTGGATGCAACCGAAATGCAATGAAGCTTTGCTGGAGATGTTTCAGATTGAGTACATTGGGACTGCTCCATACCTCATCTGTATTCCTTCTGTTCTCCATCACCGTCCATGCTCGAATGACCGCTTTTTAGTCCTTTATTCTGATGGGCTTTACCAGTACTTCAGCAATGAAGAAGTATGGGACCATGTCGCATGGTTTATTGAAAACGTCCCTGAAGGTGACCCTGCACAGTACCTTATCGCGGAGCTTCTCTTTCGTGCTGCCAGAAAAAATGGTCAGTTGATCCATCTTGTTTTTGTTTCATTGATCTTCATAATATTATTGCATTTTAAAAAAAAAAAAAAAACAGAGGAAGAAAAAAGGAATCCTGCCCATGTTCATCTGGGATCCACCTGGTACATGGAATGGATCCTCACACGTGCGCTGTAATTTACCCCTTCAGTCAAGTCTGTCAATTGGTTGAGATTCTTAGGGGATTGATCTTGTTACTGTTGTAACTGGACCTGGTTCTTTTGGTGCAACTCGAGAGCATCGTTGCATGTCATCATCAAGCCTAACCACCATAAAAAATGCTGAGATTTTCAGCTGCAAAACCATAGTAATAAATGGCAGTAGTTTGGGAAAACAAGCTCTCTCTCTTTTTTTCTTTTGGCAAAAAAAAAGTTCATCTCATTTTAGTTAGGGTGTGTTTGGTTGCAAAAAATTTCTTGAACTATAATGATTATTTCCGCCAAATCAGACTGATTAATCATTAGATATCATGAAACCAAACTGGCCTAATTGGAAAATGAGCGGGACAAACTGGAAAATGAGTGGGACAAACTGGAAAATGAGCGGGCCAATTTGGTATTGAATTTGTCTTTTAAAAAAAACATTCAATTTGTCTAGAGGCTGAATTACTCTCATCAAACCAGTGTTTTCTAATTGTCATGTTTACTTAATGTCATTATTACATTGTTGGGTGCCATGAAGAGACAGGAAGCCTCCAAAGATATTTTCAGGCCACAACAGCAAAAAAAGGCTAGGATCTTCCAGAGTCTGAATGATTTCAGCAAAGATGATATGACCTCAGCAAGCAAGAAATGTGCCACTTGTGTAGAGAAATAGAAAAATCATTCTATCACCTATATCTTGTTTGTAGAATGCCTAGGGATATGGAACTTCTTCAAACGCTTTTTAATTTGGTGGGTTCTCCAGAAAAGTGGCCTTGGTCGTAGGTGGGTGAATGAAATTGTTGTTTAATCAAGTAGGGCGAATTTTGAAGATGCTTTCATTTGACATAATCTGGTGGATCTAGAAGGAAAGGAATAAGAAATTCTTTGAAAATAGAGTATCATTAGAAGTGAGTGAGAGACATAATCAAGAATTTTTTATCAGTTGGTTAAAATTAGTGAAAATGAGTTTTGTGTCACTTTGGCATCTGTATGGAAAGAGCTTGAACAGCGACAACACGGAACAAAAAAATTTAGTTGGTGTTATGAGAAGTGACTAGGGAGAAACAATATGGTGTTTCAGACCGGTGAGACTCCAACAAGGCAGGTGAGTCTCATTTATTTTCTAGGCTGGTTAAAGTGGAAAGAGATGTAGAAAATGCAGATCAAATTTCATTGTCAGCAAAACTAAAAAAGTTGGTATAAGGTCCGTGCTAATATTTTTATCACGTTTCGAGGGAAGCGAGTGTGGTCACTGATCATTTCCATGCACTTCACAGTCATTTCCACAAAATTTCACGGTCATTTCCATGTATTTCACGGTCAATTCCAGTGATTCCATTTCATTTCACGGTCAATTCCCTTCACTTCACCATCATTTCCATGCATTTTTTTCTAAAAAAACAAACTAAAGTATAGGACTACTCCATTACAAGTCGTCGAGTGGGACCCACCTGAGGTATGTATTCTATCCAGGCTGTCCGACAATGGGGCCTGACATGCTAAGGGCCTCAGCTTCCACCTCCAAGATCCTATCGAACATTTGCTTGTCTGGGCTCGGCTGCATCCACTTCTCTTCTGAGAGGAGACTCGAGTAGTAGGTGATGACGTCATCATAGATGCAGGCTTTATCTATCCATCTTATTAATGGAGAATTGGTAATACATTAAAGCAGAGATAGCAAAGCTAGAAAACCAAGAAAAAACAATGAAATTATTTGGGAACAAAAAAGAAAAAGAAAATCATAGATGCTGAGTCTATTGACATGGTTAACTTGCTTATTTCAAGTCCTTGTTACACGGTGCCATGATTTTGTGCTTTGAAATTTTTGTTCAGATTGAGACTCGATACTCCTAGCGGAGTTGGTAGAGAATGAGATGAACAAGAGATTGGTAAACTTCAATGCTGTAGGTTCATTATCTTTATCCCTAATATTCTGGTAGACTGACATATTAGTGGATCTGTTCAGAAAGAAGGTACTTACAAAGGAAAGAAATTCAATGCTATCTGCCACTTCTTTGGCTATCAGGCCCGGGGTTCTTTACCATTGAAGTTTGACTGTGAATATGCCTATGTATGTTCTAAAAAACAACAGCTTTCTTTCCTTTTCGAGTTATGTTGATGATCTGTGCATGATTAAGAATCAAATCTGTGCAGGTTCTTGGGCACATCTGCTATCACATTCTAGCTGCTGGTTTGAATGGATACATGGCAACTGTGACCAACCTGAAAAATCCCGTGAACAAGTGGCGATGTGGTGCTGCTCCAATTATAGTATGTTCTCTGTTCTATTTAATTAGATCAAAATGCTCGTTAGTTCGGATTCCTACAAGGAAATGTCAGAGATTGTTCCCAGCAGCAAAAATGGAGAAATTGGAAGTTTCATACGAAAATGAAATCAGCTTACCTTTTACCTCAACAGGAAAAAAGGGATCTTCAGTGCTGCCTTCTAATTCTTCGTGGTGTTTTCTCATAAAAAGAAAATTTCTTTCTTTAATTTACAAGTATTGTTTTCTCATAAAGACAAACTCTCTCTCTCTCTCTCTCTCTCTCTCTCTCTCTCTCTCTCTAATTTATTCATTTTTTCGCTGGCCCGATACACCAACTGATACTGACATTCAGAACCATGGGTGTGCATAATGCCATCACCATTTACCCATCGATATATTTGGCATACGTGTAAGCCAATTTAGACCAGTCCAAATCATGACCTCCATTCTGAATGGACTAAAGCTGAAAATCACACTAAATGGATGTCAGACCACTGTGATGTCAGAAAGGCTTCTCATTAGTCAAGGTAGGACTCTTAAGTCCTAACTGCAGTCTATGAGTATTGATGCCTAAGGGAAATGAATGATCATAAAAGATACTGTAGCTTAAGAGCTCTTTCCTCAAATGTTATATGCAGCAAAGCAACATGTTGTCTTCTTAATGATATTCTAATAGTAAAATACATTGTTTTTGCTCGATTAGTCTTCATTCCTTTCTGACCAATAGAAAGATGTGCAGATCTTAGCTATTGTACATAATCCTTGCTGCCTTGAGCTGATTGGGGTTTTGGTAGAGGATGCTGAGATAACATTTATATAAATATGTATATATAAGCATATGACTCCAAAAAAAAATTATCACTTTTTTTTTAAATTTCTTTCTTTATTCATATAACAAGAATATCTTTTAAACCAAAATTAGTTACTTAACATACCGTATATGATTATAGGGCTAGAAGTTGGGCGGGCTCAACCCGACCAACCTGTGGCCGACCCAACATTGGGTTGGGCTTGGGCAGGATGTATCGAGTTTGGTCTTGGGGTTGGGCCATACAAACACCAACCTGATAAAACTTGGGTTGAGCTCGGATTGAGGTCTTGGGTTGCCTGACCCAACACAAACTCAATTAATATATAAGTTTCTTATAAATTAATTATAATTGAGTGCAGATCATCTGTGTTGAAGGCAAAGGAAATTCCAATGCCTCCCCTCAAGCTAACAAGATATGCTGGATTTCCCTCTCCCAAATAAATTGCTTGATAGAAAATACGACTTGTAATGGAGTAGTCCTATACTTCAGTTTGTTTGTTTAGAAAAAAATGCATGGAAATGATGGTGAAGTGAAGGGAGTTGACCGTGAAATGCATGGAAATGACCGTGAAGTGAAGGGAAATGACCGTGAAGTGCATTGAAATGACCGTGAATCAACACGGAATCGACAGGATTGACCGTGAAATGCATGGAAATGACTATGAAGTGGAGCGAATTGACCGTGAAATGCATGGAAATGACTGTGAAGTGGAGCGAATTGACCGTGAAATGCGTGGAAATGACCATGAAGTGAAGGGAATTCACCATGAAATGCATGGAAATGATCGTGAATCAACACGGAATCGCCGGGAATGACCGTGAAATGCATGGAAATGACCGTGAAGTGAAGCGAATTGACCGGGAATTGAGCGGGCCAAACTGGAATTTGAGCTGGCCAAATTGGAAATTAAGCAGGATAAACTCAAAAATGAGCGGGCCAAACTGAAAATTGAGCGGGACAAACTGAAAAATGAGCGGGCCAAACAAGAAAATGAGCGGGCCAAATTGGAAATTGAGCGGGACAAACTGGATATTGAGCGGGCCAAACTAGGAAACGAGCGGTTCAAACTGGATATTGAGTGGGGCAAACGAGGAAATGAGTGGGCCAAACTGGAAATTGAGTGGGATTGGATGTTCATTAAAAGCTCCTATTTTCTGTGTAAGTAGAAAAGCTTTGAAGGAAAGGAAAGACTAGTGGGGTTAGATGTCCAACCCTACTGTGTTTATCAAACAAGATATGTAATTTACATAAAATACACCTAAGTAAAGTTGGTTTTATTTCCTCATGATATCTGAAAAGTGGGGTGCTCAATCTCTTTATCATGGATTCCTATGAAAAGTTAGTTTTATTTCCTCAAGATATCTGAAAATTGCAAAAAGCACTAATCAAAAGAGTCTAGAGCTAGATATCTTGTGGCAATTGCCATGAAACTTGATTGACTTTCTGGAAACCTTTATCTATTTCTGGTAAGCTTATCTTATGTTTTTTGTTGTTGGAAAATCATGAAAGTATATAATTCCTAAAATTCCTCAATCGTTACTGCTGGTCCATATCACTATCAGATGAGCATTCCAAGCATGTAAATGCGAAGCCTATTCATTATTGCAGATAGTGGTTGAGACAGGTCTTATTGGAAGACAAGCCAGTGGGTCTGTTACCATAACTAATCGGGAAACTTGAAGTTGCTATGTTTTCTTTATGTATGCATGGTTTATTTTCCCTTGTAAGAAATAGATTCTTTCATATGCATATTACTCCTTTTAGTTGGGGATTTATTTTAGTGCTCAACTAGTAGTCCTTGGAATATTCATTTGAGCGGGACAAACTGGAAATTTAGCGGGCCAAACTGGAAATTGAGCGGGCTAAATTGGAAAATGAGCGGGACAAACTGGAAAATGATTGGAAATTGAGCGGGCAAACATGGAAATGAGCGGGACAAACTGGAAATTGAGCGAGACAAACAGGAAATTGAGTTGGCCAAATTGGAAATTGAGTGGGCCAAACTGAAAATTGAGCAAGCCAAACTGGAAATTGAGGGGGCCAAAATTGAGCGGGCCAAATTGGAAATTAAGCGGGCAAACATGGAAATGAGCGGGACAAACTAGAATTTCAGCGGGCCAAATTGGAAATTTAGCGGACCAAACTTGAAATTAAGCTGGCCAAACTGGAAATTGAGTGGGATAAACTGGAAATTGAGCGGGACATTGAATGAATCTCAGTGGGCCAATTTGGAAATTGAGTGGAACAAACTGGTAATTGAGCGGGCCAAACTGGAAATTGTGGAAGTTGCAACTTGCTCACTGTCAAATTGCCCTGGGTATACTTCTAAATTCAAATCAGCCATTTGAAACCAGTGAGGTACTAACAGCAACTAGGTTGCGGTGCTGAGTTGTAGTCAATGGGTAACAGGCAGTGCAGTAATGTGATTGTCCTGGTATGCTTCCCATATCCACCAATTCATCCTTTTTCTTGTTACACTTTTATTTTTTCTTATATAGGTGTAGATTCTACCAAAGAAAGCAGCTGCTTTACGGGTCATTTATATCTCAAATTATCATGCCTTAATCTTTTGTAACTTTTCCTCGGTACTGTCATGTGGTTGATTGAAATGTTCTTTTGCCATTTTCCCACATATGTTGGCTTCACTTGACTTTCTTAACCAAATGTACCTTTTCTTTTGTGTTTCTTTTCTTTTCCGCTCAATTTTTTTATTTTCTGACATTCCTCTTAATTTCCTTTGTTCCATTGTCATCTTTGTATCATCGTGTAATTGTCCAGCCTTAGTTTAATGCTCCGGTGCTCCTGGCAACTTCGTTTTACACAATAGATTTGAACAGGGCTCCTTATGCTTGTGTCAAATACTCAGCCTATCATATCAGTGCCAATATATTACAACATAAGAAATTAAGTGAGGCAGCATAAGAAATTTAGTACGATAAACTGAAAATGAGCGAGGTTACTTAGAAATTGAGCAAGACAACCAAAACATTATTGCATGAGAGAAAATATATTACAACATATATCATACAAAACACTAAATAAATTACAAAGTATGCTACATATCAGGTATGAGAAACTTGCACGTCCGACGATTATGTCCGGATTGTTTGCATCGACCGCACTTTAATGTTTTTGATTCTTCTCCACGTGAGGGAATTCTTAACTTTTTTGGTCTTCCAGATGGCCTCTTCTGTCCCGGGGGTTTAATTTTCGCACAGTACTCCTTGAAGCCATCGGTAATCTCCCATTCGCTCATATCACGTACTGGGTACACCGATTCGTTATATGTGCTCAAGTAATTTTGCACTGTGTAGAATGGGGAGCAGTACGAGTAATGAGGAAGATTGTAATTTATACATGAGGACAGGGCATGCAAACAAGGGTACCCCTTCATGTCAAACTCACGACATGTACATGAAAGCGAGCTGAGCTTGACTGTATCATTATAATTTCCCACGACGTGGTACTCATCTCGAGAAATCGAATGACAACGAACATCTCGCGCCTTCTGTATAAGATCCTTTAACTGTTGCTCCGCCCATGGTGTCAACGGACCGACAAATGAGGCTGCAGATTCTCTTCTCTTGTAAAATAATTCTTGTATCTTACATCTTACAGCCTCTATCAATTTGGTAACAGGGTATTCCCGCGCTTCTTTGAAGAGGGCGTTAACACACTCAGATATATTTGTGGTGACCAAGTTGAATCTTTTACCTGTAAAGTGAGACGATGCCCATCTTTCGTAGCCGATTTCTATCAGCCATGCATGTACTGGGGGGTTGGCCATTTCAATATCATGCATTAATTTTTCAAATTCAGCCCTCCTGCAAGTCTTAACTGCCCGCCAGTAGTATATCTCCAACGACTTGTCTTTAAAGGTGTCCACCAAGTTTCTATAAATATGGTACGCACAATACCCATGAATTACATGTGGGAATACTTGGGGAACCTCTTTCATTAAACCTTTATGTCGATCGGAAATAATCACAAGACCCTCCAGATACCCTAACGCATCGTTGAGGTAGGTAAGGAACCAATTCCAACTCATGCTGTTCTCCGATTCCCCGATGCCAAACGCAATTCAAAATATATGATTGTCCCCATCTAAGGCCGTGGCGATGAATAGAACACCCTTGTATTTACCCTTTAAGTGTGTCCCATCAATGGCTAATACCCTCCGCATAGAATTCTGAAAACTTCGAACGCATTGTCCGAGCGCTACAAAACACCTCTCAAACCTCCAAGTCTCTTGGTTAACGAGCACGGCAGTCACCATCCCTGGGTTGACCATCCTCAACTCATGCAAATACAGGGGGAGTTGATTGTGTAAGAGTCTTCGTAAGACCCCATCACCTGTTTAATTGCAAGCTCCTTAGCTTTCCATGCCTTCCTATAACTGATAAGAATATTATATTTCTCTTGCATAGCGAAGATAATATCACGTGGCCTCAAACCTAACCATTGCTCAATGCGGCTAACAACCAGATCACATGCTAACTTACTGCTTGCTTGCCGGTGATCACTCTTCATCCACAACATGCCGCACGTGTGTTCTGACATATAATTTCGTATCTTGAATATTCCGGTATCATTCAACTGACTTGCGTCAACCCTCCAGTTGCATTTATCTTCAAAGCACACCACGCTAAATCTGCTGGAATTTGAGTACAGTACCTTATACTGGAATTTATTACGAATTGCAAATTGGCTTAGAACATACTGGCATCGACTCTTGTCCTTAAATGTTTGTCCAACAGCTATATCGATCGGTTCACCCAACGAATCTGTATATTCTAGCAGTGCTGCATTGGTGAATGCAGCATCATCAAATGGCACGGGAACTTGACGAGTGATGAAGTTTTCGCTTTTAGCAAGGTCTGAAAGCGGAGTGTCGCTTACACGTACAGCTCGGGTGGTGGATGATGATGGCAGATCTGCTGTTGTTGCTAAAGGCGGTGCCATATACTCATAAGTGAGGTTAAGGTCACGTGCCCAGCTGACTTGGCTACTCACAAAGTTTGATGTTTGAGGCGGCTCGGGCAGTTGATCATTGCTCACTACCACTTGTAATGGAGATGCCCTGTATTCAAATTCCACACCATGCTCCTCAGGCAAGCTATCTATGTGTGTTTTCCAATTAATGTGTTGCGTTGTCTCGATGACTAAGGGAATGAATTTATCCGAATGCTCCATCTGTGTTGCCAGGAACTCTCGCACGTCATTGTCGTCTGCGATTACAGTTGGAGGGATTGATTCATTTGTGCAAGGATACATTACTTTCATCCTAATATCACAATCTGTTGGTTGACTCTTAATAATCCTGTAAATTCTATATAGAAGCTCCTCGTACGTAGTCTCGACACGTAGTGAAAAAGTTTTCGAATCCCCACCAGTGTACGAGTATCGCTTGTTCTCATATTCAATCTTCCCGCCATAACAGCAGATGATTCTCGTAGTAGACATTATCTGAAAACCGATACAATGACATTATATTAGTGAATCATTAAGCAATGGAAGCTTGCCATAAGACAAAACTCGATTAAATAATAGAGGAGCGAGTACTCACGTTCCATAATAGATGACGATGATACATAACTTAAGGAAATAAAATGTAAACAATGCGTTAATTTTTTTTAAATAAACAAGAAGAGCTTATATGGATTACAAATTCAAAGATAAGAATGATTTCATGTGGTGCTTTTTAAATTCAGTGATGCTATCTATCATGGGATATCCATATAGTCTTCTATTTTAATAAGGGACAATTCTATGATGACCTAGTACACTTTCAACAAAAATATACAAACTTAACATTTCTACATGAGGATTTGGGTTCAAAATATGTTAAACTTACATATATTTTCAAAGATAGTCTCAACAACCAGAGTCTAGGGTTGAAATTTCACCTAAAATTTCACTATTAATTATTTCTAATTGTTAAAGCACACGAGAGATGTTGTTTCTGATCAACGAGATGTATTTGAGGATTCGAAATACAAAATCCTAATCTCAATATGCTCCATTTAGTGCTGGAATTTTTTCCTCAAACCTTTATACATTTGCTTCTAGTTAGTGCTAATTGCTAAAAGTTATGAGAAATATCATCTCTAACTTATGAGATTTCTTATTAAATTTTCATTGTTAACTCCTAGTGCGGGTTTTAAGTGTAGGGAGTGCTTAAATTGGATCTAATGTACAATGTAATGGGTAAGGAACTGCTTACAATGCCTAAACTCATTTCACCTACTGTCTACTGAGTGCCTTCGCAATGTCATTTCAACTAAGGAAAATTATGGTAAAATTCAAATCCTAAGTTACTAAAAAGTTCAATGAAGGTCAAGTTCAAGGAACATTCTTGTTTAGTCTAATATACATCATAACAGATTGTTTGTTCTCCCATAATTCCTAAGTTTAGTTCTAAGTTCAAACAATCATTCTAAAAGTTTTTAATGGGGACCTACGTTTTGTTCCTAGGTTTCATGGTTATGCAATCAATATCCTAGAGAACTTAAAATATTGAGTCTCTATCTTCTCAAATGTCATAATTCCAAAGTGATTCCAACCAAGTTTGAATGGCTATTCTAATGATTTTAAGGGAACCTAAGTTTCATTTCTACGTTCAAACAACTAAATCTGAAATTTCCTAAGGTCCTAAACTTTTACGTCCCTAGGTTCGCAATTTTACTTCTTCTGAGGGAATTCTATATAGGTTCAATTAGCTATTCTAGTAACTGGAGCAGCATGTGGCTTACATTGAGCACCCGGTAAAGCTCATATGTCATGGGTGGATGTTATACATCATGGCATCATGGTACCCACGTACATCTCTTAAATTTTGTCCAGATTGCTCTTTAAATTGTACATATTATCAAATCATTATATTAAACATCAACACATGAATTAAGCTCAAATGACAGCCCACAAATGTGTCATATCAATCTCAAGTATGGTTAAGCAATTTGGAATATTTAAAAGTTCATTCAATATTCAACAAATATTCCACATTGTACAGTGTATAAGACAAAATAAAATGTAATTTGATGGTTCATGTCATATCTACTAGAAATATACCTATATTTAAGCAATTACAAATGTACCATAAGGGGATAGAAGGCTAAATTCTCTACACATGGTTAATTAGAATTAGAGTAATAAGAATTTAAGCATTACATCATATACATTAATACTAAATATCAAGCACTTGATAAATTTGAGCGAGGTTCGGATAAAATGGAATAAACCTCAACTAGAATTAAGCGCGGCAAACATGGAAATGATTAAGGCAAACATGAAAATTCAGCGCCGCAACATATAAATTGAACGAGGCAAACTAGAAATTCAACGAGGCAGCCTATAAATTAAACGAGGCAAACTAGATATTCAATGAAGGAAAAGCGAAAGTTCAGCGAGACAGGCTAGAAATTGGGCAAGGCAAACTACAAATTGAACGAGGGAAAAATGA
This sequence comes from Magnolia sinica, assembly GCF_029962835.1. NCBI lineage: Eukaryota > Viridiplantae > Streptophyta > Magnoliopsida > Magnoliales > Magnoliaceae > Magnolia > Magnolia sinica. Next base: position 18,649,418 of record NC_080576.1, on the reverse strand, counting down.
AATCGATCGAGGGAAGTTCGAATTTGAGCGACACAAAATAAATAATTGAGCAAGGGAAGCCTGGAAATTTAGCTACGCAACCTAGATTTTGAACAAGGCAAACAAGAAATTCAGCAAGGGAAGAGGGAAAATTGAGCAAGGTAAAGTATATATTGAGCGAGGCAAACTAACATTTGATCGAGGAAAGCTGAAATTGAGCATGGCAAACTGAAAATTGAGCGTGGCAAACTAGAAATTGAGCAACACAAACATGAAATTCAGTGAGACAAGAATGAAATTCATTGAGGCAAACATGAAATTTATCAATACAAACATTAAATTGACTGAGCCTAGCATGAGATCGAGTTGGCAAACATTAACTTGAGCAATTCTACCATGAAATTGAGTTAGGCGAACATTGAATTGAGCGAGCCTAGCATGAAATTGAGTTGGGCAAACATTGAATTGAGCGAGCCTACCATGAAATTGAGTTGGGCAAACATTGAATTGAGCTAGCATAGCATTAAATTGAGCTGGGCAAACATGAAATTGAGCGACTCTAAAATGAAATTGAGTGAGCCCTAAAATGGAATTAAACAAGTTTCACATGAATTTGAACGATCAACGCATAAAATTGACTAAGCCTAACAAATGAAATTATAAGAGCCTGACATGAAATTCACCGAACTTCACATAAAATTCGATGAGTAGTCGATCAATTGTCGTTGACTTCCACTCGTCTCAATTTCTATGAGTTCTTTCTTCAAATTAAAGTGTGCAATGGCTAAGTTTGACCAAGCACCTTTGCTGAATTACAAGCTGAATTTCCACAGGTACCTAGTTAATCGTTGTTCAATAATACAAAGGAAAGAATCTATAAACCACACTAGGGTATTTTTTTTTTTTTAAATATCTGTACCTCCCGCAACCGTAGCCTCGCTCAATGCAAGTTGAGGACGAATGCTTTCAAATGAGGGATTAATTTGTACCTTTCTGAAGATCGGAGGTGCAACCACTTTGAAGGATTCTACGTAACCCTCACCAAGATAGAAAATGCCAAATGTAGAATGATAATATGGAGATGATAAAGTTCGAATTTTAGCAAGGGAAATGATAAGTAAAACGGCCGTGCGTCGGTTTTTCGTTGCAATGGAACGTAGGGATGTGTACCGAGAAAAAGCGCATGTGTTTTCTGTTGAAGGGAGAGGAAAAGCAATGGCAGTAAAAAGGAGGGGTAGTTTCGTCCTCAAAGTCGCTGTCCGCACGTGCTTGTCTAACTTGGTAACTTAAGTTTGTCTTCCTTCATAAAAACCGCTGGGTAAAAGGTTTTGTCTACAGTGGTCATTTTCTCGGATATATATCATTTATGCATGCTATAAAATAGTCTGAAAAAATGGATGGAAGGTATGGATAGGATATATATACATCATGGTGGGTCCACATATCACTATCAGTAGCCACCTCCCCACTGACGCTGTGAGTACGCAATTCGCGTCCGATTTCATGCATGCCCCACCTGCAATTTATTAGTCACTGCGGGACGCTGATTAGCTACTGAATTCGACAGTAACGAGTCTCCCAACTGAAGTGACGTCATCACGTTCTGTGGGCCCATGATGTATGTGTTGTATCTGCACGGTCCATCCATTTGAAGAGATTTATATTAGGGCATAAGTGAAAGAATGATGCAGATCTAAATCTCACGGGATCCCACCACAGAAAACAGTGGAGGTTAGACACCTACCATTAAAAACTACTTTGAGCAGTGGAAGTTTTCGATTAAGCTGATATTTGTGTTTTCCCTTATTCCATGTTTTTGTTAACTTATAACCAGGTTCGATCTCAAATAAACATCATGGTGGGCCCTAAGAAGATTTCAACGGTAGGCATCACTTGTCCCACTGTTTTCTGTGGTAGTTCCACTTGAATTTTGAATTTGTCTCGTTCTTTGCCTCCTGTAATAAAATGATCTCTCCAAATGGATGGATGGTGTGGATACAATACACAAATCATGGTGGGCCCAAAGAACGTGGGGACGTGACTTCAGTGGCCAGACTCGCTACTGTCGGCAGTTCAGTAGCCAATCCGCGTCGGAAACGGATTGGCGACTCCCCCCGCCACCAGCCAATGGCTGATGTTGGGTGCTCTGTGGGCCCTACCATGATGTTTGTGTTTCATCCATTCCGTCCATCGAGTTTTATAGATCATTTTATGGCACTAGAACAAAAATTAGTTATATCTCAATGTCAGTTGGACCACATTGCAGGAAACAGTGTTGAATGAATATCGACCATTAAATTTTTTTTGGGGTCCATAAAAGTTTTGGTTCAAGCTGATATTTTTTTTACCCTTCATCTGGATCTGTATGACCTAATCAACAGATTGGATGTCAAATAAACAGTACAGTGAGCCTTAAGAGGATTTTAATGGTGGATATCCAATCAATATTGTTTTCCTGTGGTGTGGTCCAACTGAAATTTATATTCTTATCATTTTTGTGATAAAGCCCTAAAATGATCTTTAAAAATGGATGAACGGAGTGGAGAAAACATATACATCATGGTGGGCCCACAGAGCACCGACCATCAGCCACGGGCTGGTGGCAGGGGGAGTTGCCGATCCGTTCCCATCCGCGTCCGTTACTGCGTATCAAGGAACCTGTACCAGAATATTAAATAAAAAGCCCAAGGACGCGGATTGCGTCCTGCACGATCCTGGACCCGTCCAGGCATGTACTCTGTGGTTCCCACCGTGATCTATGTGTTTGATCCATGCCGTCCATCTATTTTTCATATCATTTTAAGTATATGAGCTAAAAAAATTAGGCATATCCAAGTTAAAGTGCACCACACAATGGGGATTGAAGGCCTACCATTAAAAACTAAAACTTCTTGAGAGCCGTAAGGTGGTATTTGAGTTTTCCCTCCAAAAACTTATATGTTAAAATGAATGGACTGTGAAAACACATACATCACAGTAGGCCCCACATAGCCATGGTTTGTGTCGAGCTAGGTAGGGACAGGACGCAGTTCGCCTCCATTGTCACTCTAATGAGAAATGTCACGAAAAAAAAAAAAAAAATCAATTAAAGAAAACTGTGAAAATTTATTTTAAAAAGTTCTGTTTTAGTTTCCATTATTTTCAAGGAAAAACGAAATGATACATGATAAAAAGTGAAATTTATATCTCAACAACAACAAAGCTTAAGCAGGAAAATAAAAACACCCTTATAAGGTAAACCATTGAAAGAAAAATAATTTTATACGGATTAGTTCATCGTCACAACTATGGAAAAGTCACATATGTGAAAAACATTTTCATTTTCATGATTAAAAATAAAAAATAAAAAATCCATGAAAGTACAAAGGATTAACAGATTATTTTAAGTGATTTTTGTATAATGGCACCCATCTTTTGGCTTAATTATACAAAACCACTCAAAATTTTTCTTAAGATGTCTCCACCCACATTTTGAGGAGTTTGTTTGTTTTTACCATTTTTTATTAAATTCAAATAATGACCATTAGCTTATTTCTAAAAATGACAAAAATATCCTTAACACATGGTTATATATTTACACATGAGGCCGGATCCACTTTTAACCCTACTCGCTACATCCGTGGTTTGTGAGCTACAATGAGACTCTAAATTGCCTATGCCGCCCCTGCTCTGTTTGTTTATTAGAGCTTTACCCCTGAGTGTGGCCTTTTAAAAATGTTGAAATAGGGCCTACCTACATTAACTTCGTTGATCGGTACCATCCATCATTATTTTCATCCCCTTTTATACCATTGGACAAAAAATGATGCGGATCTGAGTAGTAGTTGGGCTGTAGTAAGTGTCAATGAATGTCTATTGCTAAAATTAATATTCCGATTGGTTCCTCTGATGTGTTCCACTTGAGCTTTGGACATGCTTCAATTTTGGTCAACACCGATAAAACAAGCATGATGTGTTCCACTTGAGCTTTGGACATGCTTCAATTTTGATCTACACTCATAAAACAAGCTGAAAAACTAGATGGATGGCATGGATAAATCACGTGCATTCACGGCGGGCCGTTGAAGGAGTTTAAAGGGGAAACAGTGTAGGTCAGTATATAGGGCTAAAAGTCGAGTGGGTTCAACCTGACTGATGCATGACTGACCCAACATTGGGTTGGGCTTGGGTAGGATGTATCGGGTTCGGTCTCGAGCTTGGGCGGCTTAGGGTTGAAGTCTCGGGTTGCCCGACCCAACCTGAACCTGATTAATATATAAGTTCTAAATTCTAATTGAGTGTGAATCGTCTGTGTTGAAGGCACGAAAAATTCTAGTGCCAATAGGTCTAGTCCATGTCATTTCCAATTACTCACGCTAACAAGATACGCCAGATTTCTCTCTCGCAAATAGATTGCATGCTATACAACATGACTTTTAAAGGAACAATTGTCCTATATTTTATCTTATTTATTTAGAAAAAATGAAGTTCTTTACAATAAATTATTACATATATAATTAATAAAATCATAGGTACGAAAAATAAGATCTGTATATATTGAAATATGATAGACTAATGTAATAACGAAAATATTAGCATGTATCAACCCGACCAACAACCGAGCCCACTTAGGTTGGGCTTGGGTTGAGAATTGCTAACCCGAGGTTGGGTTGGGTTGGGTTGGGTTGGGTTAGGGTTGAGGTATAGGAACCTTGGGTCGGGCTAGGATTGAGCACCAACCTACTCGACTTTCAGCCCCAATGGTATGAATTGGAGTTGTTTGGTGTGGATCGATGTGGGGTCTAAGTGGGTCTAAAGTCTTGATAATCTAATGTAACATATTTTTAAGTGGATATGCGCCCATTCGTAGTTCAATGATAGAATTCGACATACGTTTGAAGGGACAAAGTTCAAGTCAAAATTGATCAGCGTTAGTCGGAGGGATCGGTGTGGATTGGTGTATGTTAGTGTGGGGTTTGAGTATGTCCGAAATCTCCATACCCGAACTTAACATCTTTTCAAGTGGATACACACCCATCTGTAGTTCGGCGAAAGAGTTCAACATGCGCTTTGAAGGAGTTGTAGTACCATTTGAAGTCGATCGGTATTGTCAGATGGGTTTGATCTGCGTCGGTGTATGTCAGTGTGGGGTTCAAGTGTTTTTAGAGTCTCTATACTTTTATGTAACACCTCCACAAGAAAAAATGCGCTCATTCTTAGTTCAATGAAGGATTTTGACGTGGGTTCGAAGAGGCTGCAGTGCGAGTTGGAGTCGATCGGTGTTGTTAGAAGGGTTCGGTGTCCGTTAGTTTGTGTCAATGTGGGATTTGATTATGTCTGGAGAAAATAAAAGCTTATTTTTTAGAATAAGTAAATAAACTCTTATTAGCGGAAATGTCAAACGGTATCTTAGACTTGAAGGAAATGGTAAGATAACTAGAGCTCTCAAAATGTAGTTGATGACATTGAAGATTTCTTCTTGGGTGGTTGGGTCCGACTAAGTACATTTTATAAAATTCTATTATTTTACTGGGTGGTGTGTAGTGCTTGTCATCTCTTAATTTCTGGTATAAATAGCAACACAAGATCCTAACCGATCATGACATTTAAGAATTCTTTTTGGGTATTTGGGTCCGACTAAGTCGAAAATGGGTTGCATTGCATAAAAAACCATTATTTTAGAGGGTAGTGTGCAATGCTTGTCATCTCTTGATCATTTTCGCACAAGTAGCAAAATGACCAAGTATGACATTTAAGTATTCTTTTTGGGTGGTTCGGTCCGACTATAAGTCGAAAACATGTTGCGTTTCATAAAAATCTATTATTTCACTGGGTGGTGTGCAGTACTCGTTAGCTCTTGATTTTCATATAAGTAGCAAAACAAGATCCTAAGGGCCTGTTTGGCCAGGCAGATCCCACAGTATTAGGAGGGATGGGATCGGCAATATCCTGGGATAGGCATGACGAGCCAAACAGATCTGGTGAACTTGTCCCGAGATATGAGCAATCCCATGGATCTTAAGACAATCCATCATTACCTTAAAATTGATCCCAGCCCTCCTAATACCATGGGATCTGCCCGGCCAAACAGGCCCTAAAAGATTAGGATATTTAAGTATTCTTTTTAGGTGATTGAGTTCGACTAAGTCGAAATCGAGTTGCACTTCATAAAAATCCATTATTTTACTGGGTGGTGCGCAGTGCTTGTCATCTCTTGCTCTTTGTACAAGTATCAAAATGAGATACTAACTGATTATGACATTTAAGAATTATTTTTGGAGGGTTGAGTCCGACTAAAGTCTAAAACGGGTTGCATTTCATAAAAAATCATTATTTTAGTGGGTGGTGTGTAAGTACTTCATCTCTTGATTTGATTACAAGTAGCAAACCAAGATCCTAACTTATCATTAGGTCAGCGCTATCTTAGATGGACCATACGACCAGGATGGCACCATTGAGAAACCCTAATCATTCTATTAGAGAAGACTGAAAATTGATGGCTAAAAGTATCAGAGTTGAATAATTCCTCCGACCAGTTTAGTTATGATTTTCAGTTCAGTATGATTTTCCCAAGTATTTCCTACCTGATGATCGGTTCAGATATGGGACATGTACTCTACGTGTGAAAATAATTAGCCGTTGGTAAGTTAAGAAAAATTAAGGGACGAATAATTGAGGTTTTCACCATATTTTAAGAGAGATGCTCCTGTGCTCTCAGAGCAAAATAAGTTATAGTACTCCTATTTGCATCAAAACACTTGGACAATCTATTCAATCGATCTAAACTGTCCATTAAGTCCGGAACACATTTAATAGGGTATCACAAAAAAATATTTCTGATTGAATGATCTAATCCGTCTTTGATTAATTTGGCTTTATTATCCACATCCATCGATCAATTTCTGAAGCCTTGGAGGGATGGTTACAATTGCCAAACAAAAGTGATTCTTTAGAATGGTAAGCAATTCATGACATCGCCTAACAAATAGATGGTTCGACTTGTCAAATGGACTTATTTTTGTGTAAATTATCTTGACCGTCCCCGTCCATCAAGTACGATGCCCCATGTAAGCCTTGTAACCTAAAAATCATCCAGAGATCAGGTAGGACATACCCTTGCAAAAAATTGGGACGGGACTCCCTGCACCATTGGTTTTGTACAGGGCCCACCGTGATTTTTATATGCCATCCAATCCTTTTACCCGATATGCCTCATCAGACTAAAAAATAGCCCAAAAATAACAGTATTTCAAAATCCAGGTAGGCTATGGATTTAAAGGCTTTTTAGTGCATTTTATGGGGTGGCTCATTTGAGTTTTGAATCAGCCTAATTTTTTAGATCAAGACCAACAAGCGGTGATGTGCCCGTTTAATTAATGGCGTGGATTTTATGCCCATTAAATCGTTTACCTAAGCTACCAACGTCAGTGGATCACTACTAATGGCTTATTGGTGGCCTCACAGGAGTTTCAACTCTAAGTTCTTCAGTTCGAATACCCATTGTGGTGCGTGTGTGTGTGCGGGTCTGATTGTGTAAGCGTAAGATTTTAAAAAATGTCCGCAATGGATCAGGTCCAGTGCGAAAAGGTTTATTTAGGGCGCGGCTTCAGTGACCATGGGACCCTGTGATATATGTTCCTTATATCCATGCTGTCCATCCCTCTTAAAAACTCATTTTAGTTAATTCCAAAAACGAAGCATATCCAAATCTCAAGTGGACCACAATACAGGAAACTATGGTAATCAATCATTAAAAAACTTATCATGGGCCATAAAAGTTTTGAATCGAACTGATATTCGTGTGGGCTGTTAATATAGATCTTTTTGACCTTATCAACATGTTGGATGGAAAATAAACATTCCAATAGCCCTCATGAAGTTTTCAATGGTGGGGATTCCATCACAATTGTTTCTTGTGGTATGGTCCACCTGAGATTTGGGTCCGCTTCATTTCTTATGATAATAACTTAAAATGAACTGTCAAAATAAACTAAAGTTGGGGATGTAAGTCAAGTACATCACAATGACCCATAGTTAGAGATGAGGATACCGACTACTGTTGGTCGCACATGCCTTGCATGCAGACGGAATTTTCTATTAGCGTGATGTAATGCCAGATGAGATATAGCACCTGCTGCAAGCAATCCTCACCCATTAGAATAAGTCCAATCAATGTGTATCCCCATCTGGTTGGACCTACGGTTATGATCCACCTAGTCGAATACTTACAACCTTTTAAGCCAATGCCATATCCAACCCTTTTAATAGGTTGGCCCCACAAGAAAGAACACCTAGTACAAAAATTATCTCCATCTACTCATAAGGAGGGTAATACCATATAAAACAATGTCTAGACATTGATAATTAACAAGATACAAACGTGGTCCACTCAATGAGTGGATGTGGCTGATTTTTGCAGAGGGCAACCTTATGGGGGGACCAACCTACTGGACGGATTGGATGTTGCAGGCACATGAAATTCTAGCAGATAACTTCCAATTTTTCTTGTGCTTGTAATATCCATTCTATATAATAAGTTGGTCCTATCGTAATAATTTCCTTATACAAAAATCACTGAGCATGTGACCGTTCTATATATTAATTTTGCTATTTTTTGGTGGTTACACATTATATTAAATTTACGTGTGACCCAAGGAAGAATAGACCGGGATTATTTTTGCATTGGGTAATTCTCATGGCGGGCTCCACCTATTTGAAGGATTGGGTTTCAGATTTACTTATATATATATATATATATATATATATATATATATATATATATATATATATATATATATATATATATATATATATAGGTTGTTAATTATTCACTGGACGGACAATAAGTTGTGGGTCAACTTGTTGTGGACCATAAGCAAAGTGATTCATGGGTTAGGTGGGCCCACTGTGATATATTTCCAAAATTTATGCCGACAATCAGATGTCAGCTTTTGGCCCAAAAATGAGCCATATCCATGATTGAGGTGGATGACACAAGTAGAAATAGTGTGCAGGGGTATATTTACACTCCAAATTTTCTCTTTGTGTGGCCACTTAAATCATGAATGGGCTTAATCACAATGGCCCTTGAGTCAGATAATGGTTGAAGTGGATTGAACATAATCATCATGATGGGCTTATAAAAAATTAAGGGTGGACGTCTCTCCCAACTATTTCCTTGGATGCGGCCCACTTGAATCACATGTCAACCTGATTCTTGGGTACTAGGCCTAATGACGGATGGAAAAACTTCCGGTCAAAGTGGATTTTATGTAATCATCATCACCGTGGGCCCCATAAAAATCCAGGTTGGGCATCCCCTCCCAACTGTTTCCTCAGTGCTGTCGAACTGAATTACCAATCTGGCTGGATTTTGTTCCGTAGGCCTAAAATGCAATAACTTACTACAATTATTTTTAAATATTTTATTTTCCGCTAGATATTCACAATAAAAATGTCAAAATTTGAAAATCTCCTAAAAATTTTCCATAAACCAGTTCTGAAACCATGCCTCTAGATAGAGCTGGGTAGAATTATCCAACTCGATTCGATCCGATCCGAACCGAAGGCCAGGATCGGTTCGAATCGAGTAGGCCCACTCAGATCCGACCGTACATCAAGTCGAGTTCTGATCAATGGCCAATTCGGATGAATCTGATCCAGGATTCGATCCGATCCGATCCGTACAATGTTCATTCAACACTGTTTTCTGTAATGTTGTCTGCTTGAGATTGGGATATACCTCATTTTTTGGTTTAATACCATAAAATGATCTAGAAAAATAGATGAATAGTATGGATGAAATAAATACATCATAGTGGGGTCCACAGAGCACCGACCACCAGCCATTAGTTAGTGGTAGGGGGGGTAGCCAATCCATCCTCTCAAGTCTCAACTCATAGCTCAAGGGGCATTGAGCAAGCATCTTTGCACAAGAAAAGGGACGTGGATTTCTAAGTTCTTGTATGGCATGCTAGGTGGGTCCCACATTGATGTTTGTGATAAATCCACACCGTCCATCTGTTTTGGGAGCTCATTTTAGGACATGCGGCCAAAAATGAAGTGTATCCAAAAATCAAGTAGCCCTTACAAGAGGAAATAGTGTAGATTCAATGACCACTGTTAGAAACATTCGCATGGCCACAGAGTTTAATATCAGAATAAGTTTTTGGTGTTTTCACTTTATTGGAGTGAGAATAACCTTATAAATAGTTTGGATGGCATATAAATATCAAGGTAGATAACAGGAAGGTTTCAATGGTAGGAAACTCTTTTCTCGGTTTTCCCTCTCATCCGGCACACTTGAGCTTTGGATCCACCTATTTTTTGGTATCATGTCCTAAAATGAGCTCCCACAACTGATGGACGGTATAGATTTCTTACAAATATCACTGTGGGCCCCACATAATAAAATAAGAATTAAAATTATAAAGAACAATTAAAAGATATTCGAAAGCAAATCAAGGTGTGGTTGAAAGGTGTCTAAAAGCAAACCAACTAGATAAGAGGTGTTTATAAGTAGACAAAACTTGGTCAAGAAAAGAGGAATAGCCGATAAGAAGAAATGCAATAAAAAGAATAACCTAGAAAAAAAAATCAATGGCTATAATTGTTGAACTAATGGAATAAGCATTTAGGAGAATAAGCTACGAGAGAAATCTACTAATAGCAAAAGAGAGTGTCAAAACAAGAATCCAATCCAACACAATCAAGTCACAACAAATCTATCTTTTATCTTTATTTATCTTATGAGCAACGATAATTCTAAGCTGATTGTCTTAGTTGCAATCCACATCTAAGCTCATTCGTTGGATTTATCTCATATTCAATATCACACAATTCTTTCAAGAAATGTGTTCTTGCAGTCGCTCTTAATGATTGATTGTGAGTTTTTCCTTTTGTTTAATTACACTGGTATTTTGAAAAATTCTTTCTTATGAAAGGACATACACAACTAACTTTTAGAGGAAGAACCTAACCCTTTAATTATTGCCTGATGATTACAAAATTCTACAAGCAATTGTTGAGTAAGCAACTAATCTACCCAAAATCTAGTCATATACGCTACATCAGTTGTATTTGCCTTCATCTAGGTGATCCTTGGGTGCTATAAAAGTTTTTAACCAAGCTAATCTTTGTTTTTCCCTTCATCTAGGTCTGTATGACCTAATAAACAGATTGGATGTCAAATAAACAGTACATTGGGCCTCAGGAGGATTTTAATGGTGGATGTCCAATCCCTCTAATTTTTGGTATAAAGCCCTAAAGTGATCTGTAAAAATGGATGAACATCGCGGATGAAACACATATATCATGGTGGGGCCCATGGAGCACCGACCACCAGCCACCGGGCTAGTGGCAGGGGTCGTAAAAACTATATCGCCTGCAGAACTTGGATATCAATCATCAGAGAGAGAGAGAGAGAGAGAGAGAGAGAGAGAGAGAGAGAGAGAGAGAGAGAGAGAGAGATGGGGTTCGTAGATGGGAAGATCGTGGAGGAGTTTTTCGAGGGAAAGGTCTTCCCAAAGACGCTCCTCCCCCGTAACACGTGCGATCTAGTTGAGATGGTGCGAAGTGACCGTGAGTGGCTCTCAGATCTACTGCAGCAGCACGGAGCAATCCTCTTCAGGGGCTTTAAGGTATCATCCGCCCAAGATTTCGCACGTGTGGTTGAAGCGTTCAAGTGGGACGACATGCCTTACATGGGCATCGCCTCCCGTGTAAAGGTGGACGACAGGATCTACACCGCCAATGAAGCCCCACTCCATCATTTCCTCAACTTTCATCACGAGATGTCCCTGGTCTCTCTCTCTCTCTCTCTCTCTCTCTCTCTCTCTCTCTCTCTCAAATCACCTTTAATCCCATGTTCGAGTTCAAGACTCGAAAGAACTCAAGGGAATTCCTTACTAGACTGAGTCTAGTTTCCGAGTTTTAAAACCTTGGTATACATGATCTAATTGCAGACCATCATCTTAGGTGGACCCCACTCGCAACTACTATCTCATCCTTATCCGACTCTGATATCGGCACCACCACACTGTGCCACGAATTCTATTACCAAAATCTGTTCACATGTTTTCCAAATTTTCATTCATGCAGTTAAAAGAGTTCCCTTCGAAAATCTTCTTCTGTTGTTTGGAACCATCGCCGGAAGGTGGTGAGACGTCGATATTGCCAAGCCACATTATAGTAGAGAAGATGGAGGAGCTTATGCCAGATTTCGTAGCGAAATTATCCCAGGTCGGGTTCATTTTCCGTATTAGAACTGCAACTGATGCGGATTCCGGCGACAAGGTCATTAGCAAGACATGGAAAGAGGTGCTAAAAACTAACGACCAAGTGGAAGCTGAAAAGAGGTACAAGGAATTTTTCATAAATATTATAGATCTGATCATGGGTCCCACTTTAGATGGGCCATAGGCCAATAATTACAATGAACTGGTGTTCTTCTAGTCGCTGATTGGTGGATAACTAATGGACAGCTAAAAATGAAAAAGTAGCCGTCTGCCAGAGTATCAAGTAATTCTTTAAGGAGGATTTATAAGATGCGTGGACAGCATCTTTGCATTGGATGAAGCCAAAGGATCCACCAATCAAATGATAGGGCCAACCATTTTCAACACATAGGTTCCCAATCGAAATTGGGTGGGACCCATCACTTCATCCAGTGGGGTTACAGAGTTTAAAAACTGATCACCTACAGGCAAGGTACCACAACTTGAGGTACCGTACCATTTTTCCCGCCAACGTGCCACTTTTGTAGGACATCAATACCATGAAAACAGTAGGATCCATCATGAAGATCATCTTAAACAAAAATCACACTGGTTTGATCATCAGATGGACCACAGCACTGGAGTGAATGGACAAAAATCTGATTCTACATATAGGCGTGGCCCAGATAGTGTTCAGATCAGCCTGAATTTTGAGAATGAATATCCTCATGGTGGGGACTATCGTTTTCATGGTACTGATTTCATACAAAAGTTGCATGCTGGCAGGAAAAATGATATTGAAGGTGTTAAGTTCAGAACCTCCCCTTGAACATTGTGCTGGAAAGCTGAGTTATATCGTATACTGTTTTGTAGGGCACTAGAGAAGCTGGCATGCGACTCCGTGGAATTCCACGCTGATGGAAGTGCCGAGTTCATATTCGGGCCGATGGACCCTATAAGGGAGTTGGGAGGAAGGAGAGTTTGGTTCAAGCCAATGTTGGGCTACACCAGCAATGATAAAGATGTTAAAATCAGCTTCGGCGATGGAAGTCCTTTCCCTCGGGAGGCTATCGAAGCCTACAAGAAAATCTTGGACAAGAACTACGTGGATCTGAGCTGGCAAAAGGGTGATGTCTTATTGGTCGATAATCTTAGCATCCAACATGCGAGGCGGCCTGGGAAGCCGCCGCGTGTAGTGTTGGTGTCAATATGTAAATGAATTGAGATGTGCGTATGGTCTTGTATTTCATCAAGTTTATAAGAAGTTTATGCTCTTTTTAGAAATGGTGTTGTACGTTCCAATCGATATCAGTCCGTTTTGAACTGCATACAACCGTGACAGCCAATTGATACTTCCGCTCTAAGAAAATTATAGTTGTTGTCAACGACGGGAAGATAAGATATACTAATTGTCTTGATGTTATAAAATGTAGAAGATAAAGAGAATCGACCGTATAGGTTCCTGCCCATGAGACAACGCCACGAGTTCGATTGTGGTTTGCGCATGGTTGCACCGAATATAATACGTCCGTCCCTCTCTCCACCGTTTGCCGTTCGATCTCTCACTTGAATAACGGTCCACACTGACTTTTGGTTCCTACGGTTAAAATTAGGTTATGCATCCGGTGATTTGGAGGGTTTCATTTAAAAATTACGATAGGGCCCACTATTTCTTGAAGTCAAATTTTAGATAATTTTCTTGCAAAAGTTACTACTTCAACACAATCATGCATGAATAGTTCTCACACATGCCAATTACAACGTTTATGTAAAATCCATCCCAACCACAGGTACACCGCTCCATTTCAATTGTATGGCCCAAAAATTAGCTCAGCTCGTGATTCAAGCATGTCATACAATTGGAAATAATACAGGGGCAGTTCTCTCCCAACTATTTCCCTTTGCATGGCTCATTGAATCATGGATTAATTGAACTGAATTTTTTGGTCCTTGGGGTGGATTTCACTTAAATATTATAGTGGGGTCCACTAATTCTTGAAGTCAAATTCAGGCCATTTTAATACAGAAATCCATTATCATAAACACACGTACATAAGCACACTTAAAAAAATTCTCACATATGGCCCACCATGATAGCTATGTAAAACTCACCCTGATTACTAGGTCCATCACACCATTTTAGCCATAGGGCCAAAAATTAACCCAACCCATGATTCAGATGAGCCATATTAAAAAATAAATAAATAAATAATTTTAAAAAAAAAATAGTAACACTTGCCCTCCAAACTGTCTGCTTTTGTGTGGCCTACCTGAATCAAGGATCGGCCTGAATTTTTGTTCTAAGATCTAAATTTCAGTATTGCATCTAATGGTTGAAGTGAATTTCAAATGATCATCAGTGAGCCCTGAAAATTCAAGATTGGGCATCCGTCTCTCGAGTCATTTTCCTTCATATGGCCCATTTAATGATATTCATTTTCCTTCATATGGCCCATTTAATTATATACCGGGCTGTTTGGTTTTTTTTTTTTTTTGTAGCCCTACAATTAAAATGGCCAACGTGCTGGTGATCGCGGTGGATTTCACTTAAACATTACAGTAAGGTCCACCAATATTTTAAGTCAAACATACTTGATTTTCATGCGACATGCATGGTGGTAATTGGGTGGCAGCGTGTCAAGTCTTGAAATCACCCCTTTAACTCAAGGATTTTAAAACAGGTGAATCAGTGACACCATTCAAGATGCCCCTGCTTTTTAGCTTAGCACTGGTCACCACCATTTCCATGCTGCCAAATGACTTAGGATGATCCAAAGATGGCAGTGTCCAGTTTATAACCATCCATGGTGGGTCCACTAAATGAACATTTTAGATTCCAGATCAATGAACATGGGCTTATTTGAACAAAAGTAGTGATGTAGAGTGGGTCGCGGACTGTTTCATGGCAAGATGGATCAGAGAAGGCCCAATCGGAGGCGGAAGTGATCCGGACCATCAAGGCCATCTCACAAACCGGAATGAGTTATCCGACGTGCCATATATGATTTTGGGGTAGGACGATCTACTTTAGGCACCCAACCCAGCACACGCTGAATCTGCGAAATACCATCAGATTGATGGTTGAATTATTGTTTAATTTCTGTTTCTACTATTTATAGTAAGTTTTAGTTAGGTAATTATAACTCTTCATCGGTTGGGCTTTAGGAGTTGCGCCCAACATGAAAAGTGCTTAGAATGATTAGGAGAACATCGTGGTAAAGACAAATAGGACACTTACTAGTTTTGGCTAAAGACCATGCACATTAATAGGAATCACCACCTTCTATAAATAGTAAGTTTACTATTTATAGTAAGTCTTCTATTTTCTTACTTTTTTCTCGTGGTTTTGAGAAGTCTATGTGAAGAGTTTAGAAAAGCTTTGTGGATTCGAAGCAGTTATCCTTGAGGAAGACAGAGATCGACCTCATCACGTCCATCCCTGCATCAAGTAGGAGTCAAGATACTATTTGCCTCGTGATGTTGAAGTTGACCTTATCATTTTTTTCAAGGAGTTTTTTAATACCATGGTAGAGTAAGACGATGGTTAATTTCTCAGGCGCTAAGAAATTGTGCAAGTGGATATATAAACTCAAATAAAAATGACTAAACTATGGATCCCACTATTACTAAGCCAAAGTTCCCCCAAATCAAATAGGTTGAACGACCATATCCTAAGATTCGTTAGCACTATTACCCATGCGAATACCAATATGATATGAGCCCAACCGGCCCATGGCCCAACCTGAGTCCATGGCCAAACGCACACGAAGCATAGGATTCAATCATTGGTTTGATTGCAGCTTATTTAACTAATGAACAAACAAACAAGCTACATAGAACGTTTACTGCCTTTTCTTAGCCATGGCCCATCCACGGTGTTGGCCCACTTGATCAGAAAGCCTCTTAAAACAGCACCAATGATCAGGTGCACAAAAACGTGAAATTTTTTTGCCTTGAAAAGAAAAGAAGATAATCACTTGATAAAACATGACCACATTTCAATGCGAATCAAAATCAATAGCTTCTCCTCCAGAGTAAGATTAGCCGAAATACCAACAATTCCATTTTTTTTATTCTTTCGGTTCTGTTTTATATTCTCAGATTTGAAAATCTTCTCCTCTGACAAGCACTTCTAAGGCAAGTATCACAAGCTAGGGCAACAGGAGTGTGTGCACGTGTAAAATGAAATGACCAGACTGCAATCTTCTTCCATGCACCAGTGATCCAGTGTATATTCTTTTCCATCACTTAAAAATTGTGGGCCCGGCTATAGATTAACCACAATCCAAAATGACAGCCGATCTGTAGATATTTAATTTATCATCATTATCTAAGCCTTATCTTAGTTAATTGAGGTAAGCTACATGAATCCTTTTTTGCGACTCCACTTTATTTGTGGCCATGACTTTAGTTAGACCATAAGTCATCAAGTCTCTTCTTACATCCACTCATGTTCATTTGAGCCTTTTCTTTACACTTTTAAAACCTTCAACCCATACTAACTCATAATGGTCTTCATTACACATGACCAACCATCTATCAATGGATAGATGATCAACAGTTAAAATAAAACACAATCAATAGTCCATATTTAACGGACCAATACCCATCTGATTGCACAATTCAATCAAACACAAGGCCGCAGTGTGATTAAGGGCATGTATTCGCTTTACATGACTGATTAGGAAGTAAGGGCGTGCCAAAGTTGTATTTGACTTAATATTTGATTGAACACAGGTGAACCTCGTGTTGAAATGGTTGAGTAAGACTGGATTCGGAAATCCAACTATCGAGCCAATCACAGGTTGTAATTAGCGATCAGGCAATTTACGAAAGAGTATGGGTGAGTCTTTCCTAATGGATTTTTTTTACCTTGTGTTTAAGGACTTGTTCTTTCACTAGTAATCATAGTCAATATATTACTTAAAAGAATAAAGAAAAATAAATAAATAAAAGAAAGCTAAAACAATAACAAGTTTATTAATATTTCAGTAAAGCTTATTACAATTGATAGAATGTCAAAATAAACTTAAGAAATAAACAAAACGATAGATAAATACATGATCCGTCTGTAAGAATATATGATCGAGGTAAGTGGTCAATAGAATATGACCAGAAAGATGATAATCCAAGTAAGAACTCAATTAATCAAGATCCAGCAACTTAGGGCTGTAGATATTTAATCTGATTCTATAATAATATAGCGATGGGGCTGGATAGTAGCGATCTATGCTAAGACTAAGTATAAGAAGATAAATGTAAAATAAATAAATAAATTTAAATTTAAAAAAAAAAAAAAAGATTGTAAGTCTGTGTGTAAGTCTCACCTCTGTCATCATCTTGTTGCAAACGTGTAAGGGTCATACATGTTGAGAATGCGTGTGCCCAGTGATCACACGACATTGGCGATGCTGATGGGCGTTGATCATGCGGTCAGGATCATTCAGGTGTGGGAGAGTGGTCCCTAGACACTTGTATCACTACTCCGTAAATGAATCTGCCTCATGCTCGAGTTTAGAGATATGAAAGAGAATGTATTGTTTCTCTTCTTATAAATATAATGGAATGTTAGCTTGATATTATCTTTTTTTCTTATTTGATCTAAATGAAGATTCATTAGCACTTTATAGCACCTTTTCATGCACTTGCTGAAGGACTCCGATCTAATGGTTAGGATTGATGGCTCATCATACGTTTTTTGCTATGCTCCATCTACAGTGGGTCCCAGAATTTGGATGTTAAAGGTTGTGTAAATGCATGCCAAAAACTGTAGTTGTGCGCATGAATGCAATCAGACGGTCAGGATTTTCCTTAAGAGGGTTTTGCGCGCTGATAACGTTGTTCTGGCAAATGATTACCACTGACCAGAGGCATGCCGCAAATGTGGTGGAGATTGGAGCATCAAACATTTGGAGTGCGTTCATTTTAACTGTTGGAGTGTGACCCCTCGGCCCAAAGAGCCTGACCCGGCTATCGACCTGTCAGCTTGGCCCATGGGCCGGTATGGGCCTAACTTGTATGGCCCGATCAATTCTCAAGCTGAGATTGGGCTCAAGACTTCATACGTACACATGTCGATATTATCTTTAATACAGACCATTTGTTTCATCCATCTTAAGTGTACTTGTTTGTGCATGTGTGGCCCACTTGATCAATAGATATGTCAGGAGCATTTAAGTGGGAAATAAGGATTTCATCAATAGAAGCATAAAAGAGATAACCGTGATTTTAACAATGTGAAGCCGGCAACGTATCTGATTGGCAAGACCGGCCACATACGGTGGGAATTAACGATTGGAAATACCAGTAACATATCAGATAGGCGAAGCTGGCTACGTACGGTGGGAATTATCAGAGAAGGTGGATCAGTGGATGGGATTGATGGTACGTGCAGCCAACACGGTGGCCAATGCTCCAATGCTTTGAGAGAGAAAGTTATGGTGCTCTTACTTGCATCGGGTCACTTGAACAGTCTAATTCATACGATGTGAACTGTCCATTAGAACACATTTCATAAGTAATCATACTTAAAAATAAATAAATAATGCATTTGGAATTATTTTTGGAGCCATGCCTTTTCTAAGACATGGATGTGATGGTTAGGAATGCCTTACAAAATTGACTCTTTTGGAATCATAACCAACCATGGTGGGCCCTTTCAACTAGATGGATCAAATTGCTGATTGTACCATTTTTGTGTAAATGATCTTCACCGTCCATATTAAAGTTTGTTGATCATATGGAAACAAAAATTTGAAGAAATGATATCCGTTTCCTGCCATGTAAGCCTCAATGCCTGTGTGCCTGTGTAAGCCTTACAGCGGCTTGCAAGGACCAAAGAAGACCATCTGTTGATCACATGACAAATTCTTTATATAAAGGTCAATTTCTACTATAAAGAAAGAAATTCACCAGGAGAAAACATATGAAAGATATATATATGAATTGAGCAGATAAAAGAGAGAAAAGAGAGGGTCAAAACAATGGGTCGTCCATGGGCTCCAAAAACATAATCAAAATCACTAATCATATTTAGTGGGCCATCCCAATTGTGGATCAAAGAGGTGGATTAGTTTCAACTCACTCACATAGTGTCTGGGCGGACTGCTAAACGACATCCATCTTCGGCTTTAAAAAGTCTATACAAATCATGTACATGCTCTTATTTCTTGTGGGCCCACCCATCCGGCCTTCGAGTAAATACTTATGGAAAACTAACAAAATACTTAAGAAATCGCAAATGCGGATTTGAAACATAGTTCTAGCACTTAGCTTGGACTTTAGAATTTGATTTTTCATAGAAATATTAAAAAGTTCATTTAAGCAGACACATGCCCTCCACATAGACCCCAGGTGGTATTTGCTGCACTTTTTTTTTATACATGCACTCATGAACCTGATTCCCTAAACCTAAACCTATGACCTAAACCTATAACGTAAACCTAAACCTATGACCTAAACCTAAACCTATAACTTATAACCTAAAACTAAAACTAAACCTAAACCCTAAACCTATAACCTAAACCTATAGCCTAAACCTAAACCTATGACCTAAACCTATAACCTAAACCTAAAACCTAAACCTACACCTTAACGTAAACCCGATTGTAAACCCGAACCCAATTTCCTAAACCTAAACCTTAACGTATTCTCAAATCCCTAAACCTAAACCTACACCTAATTCTAATCTCAAATCCCTAAACCTAAACTTACACCTAATCCTAATCTCAACCCCCTAACCTAAACCTAAACCTAAACTTGAAAACCCAAACCTTAACCCGATCTCGAACCCGAACCCTATTTCCTAAACTTAAACCTTAACCTATTCTCAATTCCTTAAAGCTATAACCTATAACCTAAACCTAAACTTATAACATTAACCTAAACCTATAACCTATAACCTATAACCTAACCTATAACTTAAACCTAACATAAACCTTAACCTATAACCTAACCTTATAACCTTAACCTAAACCTATTCTCAAATCCCAAAACCTATACTTATAACCTAAACATAAACCTAAACTTATAACCTAACCTAAACTTATAACCTTAACCTAAACCTATTCTCAAATCTCAAAACCTATACTTATAACATAAACCTAAACATATGCTTATAACCTAAACTTAAACTTATAACCTTAACCTAAACCTATTTTCAAATCCCAAAACCTATACTTATAACCTAAACCTATACTTATAACCTTAACCTAAACCTATTTTCAAATCCCAAAACCTATACTTATAACCTAAACCTGAACCTTAACTTATATAACCTAAACCTATACTTATAACCCAAACCTAAACTCGAACCCGATTTCCTAAACATAAACCTACACCTATTCTCAATGCCCTAAACCTTAACCTATAACCTAACCTTATAACCTTAACTTAAACCTATTCTCAAATTCCAAAACCTATACTTATAACTTAAACCTATTCTCAAATCCTAAAACCTATACTTATAACCTAAACCTAAACATTTACTTATAACCTAAACCTAAACTTATAATCTTAACCTAAACATATTCTCAAATCCCAAAACCTATACTTATAACCTAATCCTAATCTCAACTCCTTAACCTAAACCTAAACTTGAAAATCCAAACCTAAACCCGATCCCGAACCCGAAACCGATTTCCTAAACCTAAACCTTAACCTATTCTCAATTCCCTAAAGCTATAACCAAACCTATAACCTAAACCTAAACCTATAACCTAAATGTATTCTCAAATCCCTAAACCTATAACCTATAACCTAAATGTATTCTCAAATCCCTAAACCTAAACCTATAACCTAAACCTTAACCTATAACCTAAATCTATAACCTACAACATTAACTTAAACTTATAACCTACAACATTAACCTCATACTTATAACCTAAACTTATACTCAAATCCCAAAACCTATAACCTAAACCTATAACCTAAACTTAAACCTATAACCTAAACCTAAACCTATAACCATAACCTAAACCTAAAACCTAAATGTATTCTCAAATCCCTAAACCTAAACCTACACCTAATCCTAATCTCAACTCCCAAACCTAAACTTAAACCTAAACTTGAAAATCCAAACCTAAACCCGATCCCAAACCCGATTTCCTAAACCTAAACCTTAACCTATTCTCAATTCTCTAAAGCTATAACCTATAACTTAAACCTAAACCTATAACCTAAACCTATAACCTTAACCTAAACCTAAACCTAAAACGTAAATGTATTCTCAAATCCTTAAACCTAAACATACACCTAATCCTAATCTCAACTCCTTAACCTAAACCTAAATCTAAACCTAAATTTGAAAACACAAACCTAAACCTGATCCCGAACCCAAATTCGATTTCCTAAACTTAAACCTTAACCTATTATTAATTCTGTAAATCTATAACCTATAACCTATTCTCAATTCCCTAAAGCTATAACCTATAACCTAAACCTAAACCTATAACTTTAACCTAAACCTAAAACCTAAACCTAAACCTAAAACCTAAATGTATTCTCAGATCCCTAAACCTACACCTAATCACTATCTCAACTCCTTAATATAAACCTAAACTTGAAAACCCAACCCTAAACCCGAACCCGAACCCGATTTCCTAAACCTAAACTTATAACCTTAACCTAAACATATTCTCAATTCCCTAAACCTTAACCTACACCTAATCATAATCTCAACTCCCTAACCTAAACTTAAACCTAAACTTGAAAACTCAAACCTAAACCCGATCCTGAACCCGAACTCGATTTCCTAAACCTAAACTTATAACCTTCACCTAAACCTATTCTCAATTCCCAAAACCTATAACCTAAACTAAAACCTAAACCTAAACCTTAACTTATAACCTAAACTTAAAACCTAAACTCAATTCCCTAAACCTTAACTTATAACCTAAACATATCACCTACACTTATAACCTAAACCTAAACATATAAGTTAAACCTATAACCTTAACCTAAACATAAAACCTAAACTTAAACCTATACTTATAACCTAAACCTATTCCTATAACCTAAATCTATTCTCAAATCCCAAAACCTATAACCTAAACCTAAACCTTTAACCGAATGCCTATAACCTAAACATAAACCTACACTTATAACCTATAACCTAAACCTAAACTTAAAACCCAAACGTAAACTCGATCTCGAACCCGAACCCGATTTTCTAAACCTAAACCTTAACCTATTCTCAATTCCCTAAACCTTAACCTACACCTAATCCTAATCTCAATTCCCTAACCTAAACCTAAACCTAAACTTGAAAACCCAAACATAAACCCGATCCCGAACCCGAACCTGATTTTCTAAACATAAACTTATAACCTTCACCTAAACCTATTCTCAAATCCCAAAACCAACCTAAACTTAAGCCTAAACCTTAACCTAAACCTAAACCTTAACCTATAATGTACACCTATAACCTAAACTCAATTCCCTAAACCTTAACATATAATCTAACCTAAACCTAAACCTATAACCTACACTTATAACCTAAACCTAAACATATAACTTAAACCTATAACCTTAACCTAAACCTAAACCTAAACCTATACTTATAACCTAAACCTATTCTTATAACCAAAACCTATATTTATAACCTAAACATATTCTCAAATCCCAAAACCTATAACCTAAACCTAAACCTAAAACCTAAACCTAAGCCTACACTTATAACCTATAACCTAAACCTAAACCTAAAACCCAAACATAAACCCGATCTCAAATCCCATTCTCAATTCCCTAAACATAAACCTAAATCTTAACCTATAACCTAAACCTTAACCTATAACCTATAACCTAAATTTAATTCCCTAAACCTTAACCTATAACTTAACCTAAACCTAAACCTATAACCTATACTTATAACCTAAAACCTAAACCTAAACCTAAACCTGTAACCTTCACCTAAATGTAAAACCTAAACCTAAACCTAAACCTAAAACGTAAATGTATTCTAAAATCCCTAAACCTAAACCTATAACCTACAACATTAACATAAACTTATAACCTATAACATAAACATAAACCTATGCTTATAACCTAAACCTATTCTCAAATCCCAAAACTTATAACCTAACCCTAAACCTTTAACCTAAACCTAAACCTATAACCTAAACATAAACATTCACCTATAACGTATAACCTATAACCTAAAACCTAAACTCAATTCCCTAAACCTTAACCTATAACCTAACTTAAACCTAAAGTCAATTCCCTAAACCTTGACCTATAACATAACCTAAACCTAAACCTATAACTTATACTCATTTCATTGGATGCTTTTTCTTTTCTTTTTCCTCTTTCCTTTTCTTTCTATTAATAAACTCAAATTCATAACTGAAAATCAATGTGCATCATGCTTTCCTTATGATAACTCTTTTTAGTTTTACCTTTTTATTCCGCTTATTTTGGGTCTTCCAAGAGGCTCAACAGTTCATCCCAGCTCAACTACACATGCTTTTGACTGAGATTTGACAAGTAGGGATATCCTAACAGTTTTTTCACATATTATGCACATGTTTCACTTGGAGAAGATTTTCCATGTTAGTATTTTTAGAGTCTTTTACAGGAACTATGCAAGTTTAGAACTGCTCTAAATTAATCCTAATAAAGGATAGTTAGCTTCTATAGTCTTTGTACTAAGATTAGAGATAGATGGATTTTGGCTCAATGGATTGAGGTGATTTGTTAGAAAAGATCTACATTAGCTCACCAAAGTCAATCTACAACACGTGATTTGGATGAAGTATGATCATGAGCTATGCAGGTTCATTAAAATTGTGGCTTTGAGTGTGGCGGATCATTTTCAGATACAACGTATGTGCAGGGTCAAAGATTTAGCCAATACCTTCAAACCATAGCTTTTGGATCAAGGGATTGAGGGTGCTTCACTATACATTATCTACACTGGGCTCTAAACATGATTCATCTGTCATTTGGAGCATTTTTTTTCAAGAAAATAAAAAATAGAGCCAACAAAATATCAAGTTATGTTGGACAAAATGGACAGTCCAATCAACTTTTGAATAATTTTTTATATTTTATTTATGATGTTAAACTTATATGTATTTATGTGTGGATGAATGTGATGTGGATAAGATTGTTTGTGTTTGGATGGATGTAGTTTATGTTTGGATGGATTTACATAGTTTGGGTTTAGATGGATGTAAATGTGAATATGATGAAATATATTATATAACAGGTGTATATCAGGAAGAATATCTGTGAAATTTATTGTAACAGGTGTATATCAGGAATTTGTGCAGAATTTTGTGCTAGAATATATTTTTTTTTTTTTTTAAAAAGAGACTTTTACCTACGAAAATATTCGTCGCTAAAAGTTTTACGTGCTAAAAGTTTTGTAATTATTTTTAGCGAGCTTTCTAATTATTTTTAGCTACGAAAAAAATTCATCGCTAAAAGTTTAACACTTATTTTTTAGCGGCGAAAATATTCGTCGCTAAAAGTTTTCTAATTATTTTTAGAACAAAAAAATTCGTTGCTAAAAGTTTAACACTTATTTTTTAGCTACGAAAATATTCGTCGCTAAAAGTTTTCTAATTATTTTTAGCGACAAATATATTCCTCGCTAAAGTTTTTTAGCGATGAAAATTTTTATCGCTAAAAAGCTTACCTTTGGCAACAATTCAAATTTTTCGTTGTTAAAAAGTTTTTGCGTCGGTCTTTTAGCGGCGAAAATTTTCGTCGCTAAAAGTAGGATTTCTTGTAGTATTAATCAAGGATGAGTACGAAATTCTTACCATAAGCTTATAATTTTAAGTGAAAATTAATGCTTGGAGTGAATTATTGTAGCCAATAAAAATCAAATGGTGGAAGTCTCTCTCTCAACTTTTTATTTCAATGAAAATAGATTAGAAGCATTCTTCTTCTACCTAATATATATGCCACGAAAGATCTAATGATATGAGTGGATCTTACACAAGTATTATGGTGGGCCCCGTTAAAAATAAGAGGGCCCATCATAATTTGTATGCAAAATTCACTCTAACAATTAAATGTGTAATCTCAATTTAGGGACCATGTCAAAATAATAATTATTATTATTATGATAGGGCAGACTTATTGTAACGCTCATGAAATTTCAAATTTAATAATAATAAAGATTTTTATCTTATCTAATTTTTATCTATCTTATTTATTTATTTTTATCTTATCTTATCTAATTTTTATTTTTATCTTATCCATATCTTATAGTCTTATCTCTATCTTATCTTACCATTATCTTACCCATATCTCTAACTATTATCCCTTATATATACCCTTAACCATTTCATGTATCTCTCAAGTTTCAATCACTAAGTTAGTTTTCCTTTTCCTGAGTGTGTAAGAGTAATTTCACTTCAACAGAGAAATGAAGAAATGAAATTTTGGATAACTTAGAGCAGGTATGTATATTGTCATTCTTTTAGTATTTTTATACATTTAATGTAATTTGGTTCGATGTATGCAATGAAAGATGTGGATCGGCCATACGTTCATTACATTGAATTATGGACAAATACGATGTAAATGTGAGGGAAGTCTAAAATTTTGTGATTGTAATTGGTGTGCATCTGTTCAAATTAGATTAGATCTGTATGGATAATATGATCCCTATGACCAAAATATACACGGGCCCTAATTTTCAGATCAATCTGACCATCGGATGAGCCGCATTAGTTAGATATAAAAGTGTTTAATAAGAAAATCTTAGATTTTTACGCAAGTATTAGTATCACTTGGCGTAGAAGGTCGAGATGAGTCATTGGTGTATGTGTGGTTATGTAACACCTTGAAAATTGGGAGTCGTGCATACGCTCGACTCCCAAGTTCTCGGGTATCACTTATAACCAATTTTTACTAATTTGTGTTTAATCAGGTTTAAATGCGTAGCATGAAATTACTTGAAATATGAAGCACAATCACAACTAGTCTACTACAAATATATACAAGTCTAAAAGAATATAAATGGGTCGCACAAGGCGTTGCCCAATAAAACCACAAAAAGAATGATATGTCCAAAAAGAATAGAGCTGAATCCACCACTCAGCGATCCAAATCCTGCCTATCAAGCCGATAAAGAGTCACCCATCAATTGAAAGTAGAACAGCCCATCCTCCTCGCCAAGGCTCGTGCCGTCAGGTTCCTCCTACTCTTCGTCACCTGCAACTATAAAAGAGTCTGGTTGGTGTTCTAAAATACCATCCTAGATTGGGAGTGAGTGATCAACTCAGTGGGTGTTATTAGTCTTAAGTTGTAACAAGCATTAGTTTTATTATGAACTTAATGAAAAGCAATCATTCATAAATACCTAACTAATCTTGTTAATATATATGCATGATAGATGATATGATGCATGCCCTCGCCACAACACTCCATCGAGTGACTCCATATAACGATTGTGTATGACCAACACTGTAAGACCCGTATCCTAGCCTGTACTGTTCCGTAGGCTTCCACAGTCATCCCGGTCGAATTTCGGCGACCTCCGATCAGTTATCAGCATTTGCGCGTGACCCTATAATGTGTCCCGTATATCTGAGTTAGCTCAACCCGAGACTTGTACCAGTGGACCGCGTCGTCGCTGCGATTCTAATACCGCGTCTTGCATACCGATCCGGTACCCTGGCAGGGGATGTGGACCTGCATTCAGTTCAAGGAAAAATGCCGCGCGTTGCAATCCCAAGAGAATGTCCCATCAATCATATCAAAAGTTAAGTACTCCATCCCATCAAGTACAAGCAACATCCCTCTCTTACATCACCCTTACCTAAAGTCAACTTTCCCATCACCTCACCATCTCTCTCCCATCACTTCTCTTACATCACTTCCTCTCTCATCTCTTTTCCTCTAAGCAATCCCTCCATGGAGCAACCCACGTCCATGGCTCCCATGAGAGAGCTAGTGTGGCCCACCTCCCTATCTCCCATCTCCACCATCCAATGATCATCTCCACCATTGAAATTGCTTCTTTGGGACTCTATCACACATTGGCGGAAGAAGGAAGAAGAGATCTCGAGGTGGGTGAATTTATTTTGAGTAGATCTTGACCTTTGGATCATAGTTGGTGTTTTTCTAAGGTTTGATTTGTGTGATTTTGATGGTTTGAGGGGCCACTTGTGGTGGGACCCATCTTGATGTATGTTTTGTATCTATGAGGGGCCCTTAGTGGCGGGGTCCCTCCATCATCCGATCTCCCTATCTCTCTCTCTCTCTCTCTTTTTTATGGCCCACTTGATCCATGCCGTCCACGAGATGGACCCCACCTTGAAATGTGTGACTGGTGGGCCACATGTACGTGGACCCCACCTTGATAAAAATATAGCACTCAGACCGTCCAAGCTATGGAGCATCCAGTAGCAAAGGCTGCTGGACTACACCAAAGAAAGCAGAAATATCAGCTTGATTCAATTCCTGGTGGCTCACCCACGTGTGCCACCTTGATGCATGTATTCATCCCCACCGTTCAAGACAGCGTAGGACGTGTGGGTTCTGCTGTAATTTTGAGGTGATCCACACCACCCAAATCATGGGACCACCATGATACCAGTTATATCCAGGATGTCAGCAGGCCCCTGGGCGTGAGGGAACACAAACGGCAGGTTCATCCAACTATTGTGTTGGCACTGCAACATATGGGTTTTTAACCCATGCTGCCCGTCTGTTGTGGGGCCCACTCCACACGTGTTACACGTGTGGAGATGGGGTCCACCAGATGTATTCGCTGAACATTCAATGGACGGTGATTGGTGAGAGCCACCCTCCTGTACATGAACATCCAAGCCGTCCGTCCATTTTTACTATATTTGTGGGCCACGTGGGCTGGACCCCACCTGATGGTGGTTCTAATCTCACCGTCCATCTGAGGACAGTGGGAAATCAACTTGATGTTGTTTATCCCCACCGTACAATCTCTGGACGGTGGGAGTGGATCGGCTGATGTACCTTACTACCGCACGTCAGCAGGTCCTGTGGACCCCACTCATGATATATGTGATTTATCCATGCTGCAGAGCAGCTGTGGGACCCACGCACGTGTGGACTCCACATACATGAATGTGAATATCAAGTCGTCGATTTGTCCAGCGTCCAGGTCTGGACGCTGGAACCTATTTTCAAAAAAAAAAAAAGGGAAAAAGAAGATGGAAGAAAGGAAGATAAAGTAATATTATATAATATTATATATGTATATATATACACAACATATATATATGTCTGGTGGGCCCATGTGGGACCCACCTTGATGTACGAATTTTATATTCAAGACGTCCATCTGTTTGAGGACGTGGCCCACCATTTGATGTATTGTATCCAGCCGTCCATTCGAGGACGTGGATCAGCCATGATGTGTGTTTTATTCCACACCGTCCAGATAGGCTGGACGGTGGAGTGTGCATGATGTACGTGTATCCACACGTGGGATCCACCTTGATTTCATCCAGACCGTCCAAACCGGGGACGGTGGGTCCCACGCAGCTAGTGCAGCTGTTTGACATCAGCCAGTCATGTGGGTCTGATCAGATTTATGTGATTTATACCAGCCGTCCATTTGAGGACGTGGACCAGCCATGATGTATGTACTATATCTATACCGTGCACTTGGATGAGGTACATGCAACATCGTGGGTCCATAGGGCACCATTTTGAAGTGATATGGGCCCATGCCTTTTGTGGGTTACAGATTGCATGTATGCATGTCACGTTGAATGACTTGAATACATGACATGTGTGTATGTACACGTGAGATGCATGACTAGTTAGTACCTGTAATAGTAGTATGCATGCATACATGTATGATGGGTGTGCGATAAGGTTCATGACACTACATTATCTGTTATACATGCATGGATGCAAGTAATACATGCATGAGTGATAGGTTACGTTGAATGTATGTTGAATGTATACGTGACGTATATGGATGGACACCTGATCTGCACATGACCTAAACTATGGTAGAAAGGCACGTGTGAGGCTTGAGGTCGAGTAAGCACTCACTGGTAATATTATTTGAATGCATGCCTGCACAGGAGTTTAGCCGTACATGTGAGTGCATTGCATGCACCTTCACGGCCTTGTCAATGAGATGTATTTGAGGCCCACCTTGATATATTTGTGGCTGCCTATGAGGCCCGCCTTGATGTATTTATGGCCTATCCATGAGGCCCTCCTCGATGAATTTGAAGCCCGTCCATGAGGCCGGACGTGTTGCATAGGAGGCCCATGTAATGCGGCCCACTTGATACTTATATGGCCCATGTGATATGGCCCTTTGTGATGTATATTAGGCCCGTGTCTGAGGCCTGTTGCGATGTATATTGGGCCCATGAGTGAGGCCCGATGTGAAGCATATAAAGCTAGTGTGGGCGGCCCCTTATGATATATGTTGGCCCTTGCGTGTGTGGCTATGGGCTCACTTTATGTTTGGCTCTATGTGGGCCATTCCTTGGGAGCAATGTTGGTTAGATGTCCACATTGATGGGCAATGACGGTTAGATGTCCTTATTGTGACCTTCCCTTAGGCCTTGCTAGGCCATTCTCATCGATGTCGATTGCCAATTTCAATCATTGAGGCCGATTGCTGATCTCGATTGACGTGACCGATTTGCCGACTCTGACTATTGATCGACCCCGATTGTCGTGGCCGATTGCCGATTATCGATTAAGGCCGATTATCATGGCCGATTACCGAGTCTGATTTGTCGATTACTGATTCTGATTTGTCATGGCCAATTGTCGATTATCGATCAAGGCCTATTATCGTGATCGATTGCCGATTCTGATTGTCGTGACTAATTTACCGATGCTGATTATCGATCGATTCGATTGTCGTGACCGATTGTCGATGCCGATTATCGATCGATTCGATTGTCATGACCGATTTGCCGAATCTGATTATCGATCGATCCCGATTGTCATGACCGATTTGCCGATTCTGATTACCGATCGATTCGATTGCTGTGACCGATTTGCCGATTTTGATTAGCAATCGAGGCTGAGTATCATGACCGATTTACCGATTTTGATTATCGATCGATCCCGATTGTCGAGGCCGAGTATCGAAGCCGATCCCGATTGTCGAGGTCGATTGTATAGACCGCTTCCGATTGTTGAGGCCGATTTCGAGTGTCGATTCCGATTATCGAGACCTATATGATGTATATGCGAACCGTAGTCAAGGCCCATAGTGGTGTATTCATGGCCCATGGGTAAGGCCATTGTGGTATGTATTAGGCCCATGATGTATGACGCATTTGATGTATTCGTGACCCATGTGTAAGGCCCACATGTTATGTATTTGAAGCCCATGAGCAGGGCCCACCTGTTGTGTATATGTGTCCCTTGAGTAAGGCCCATGGTGTTATATAGTAGGTCCTTGTATGAGGCCATGAGTCTACTATATATTAGGCTTTATGTGGGTCATTCCTTGAGGGCAACGCTGGTTAAATGTCCACATTGTCGAGATCGATTGTCGATGCCGGTTATTGATACCGATTATGAGTATGTGACAGCATAGCATCATGATACATGCCCATACGCATCATCTGCATGTTTGTTATGAAATGTGGTTGATCATTGCATATGTCATTAAGCATGTTGTTATGAGACTCCCTGATAGGTGGAGGTTATCTCATATGAGTGCACGGTATGTGCAGGATTGATGCATGACTGGATTGTATGACTCATGCATCTTGCATTGTGTGTCCTAGCGACATCGAAGTTGTAGCCTCCACAGGCATATCGTGGATGGTCAGATGGGACACCGAAAATGTTTAATTCTAGCATACGGGCACCATAGATGTCCTTGGGTGAAAATCCCTAAACCTCCGAGGGCAGGAGACGCCCCAACGTCGAGACCGAGTGGATACATGAGCGCCCGAGTGTCGAATACCAGGAGGCCGCGTCTCCCACTATGTCGTGGTCGGTTAGGAGGGGGTGTGGCCTTACCCGCCCGAGGATAGGGGGCATTACTAGGCTGAGTTTGACCAGCTCGTGAATGGGTCCGCTATCGACTTGCCGGATAGGTATTGGCAGACTATTGGTCAGGCAGATAGTGAGGTTTCTTACGCTCACTTGGACTGTGCTGCTAGGAGAGAGACAGTGTCATTTGGAGTGTACTAAACCCCGGTGATGATCCCAGAGAAGAACTGTACTGATATATGGATTTAGTGAGCAGGAGTTGCATACTCATTCATGCATTGATTCATTCACTATCCACTCGGGTTGGTGGTGGGCAACTATTTGTTACGTGTGCTCTCGCAATGGCCAGTATTTCGGTTGGGGCGCGCGACTAACCTAAGATCAGGAGTTTACCACATTGAGTCTGACTATCCAAATTTAGGTATGAGACTGGTTTGGATAGAAGTCCCTTGTGATGGACCCCATAGCCCGCGATACTATGTACTATCATCCCGACTTCATATTCCAATATGGTCATTCCATTCACACCGCATATTGCATGACATTAGCGGCATACGACATTTTGGGTTATTGTATCCTTGCATTTATATGGTCTAGGTACGGCTGACGCTATTTGTGTTACTCATCAGGAATGTATATTGTATTGCATCCTCTGCATTTGATATTTGGCTATCTATGATTCCTCATTGCATAGTTGTTCTATATTGCGTATTTTGACATTGATTGACTCATGGACTTGTCCGTATTTTCGCTTACTCTGTTATCATATGATTTATGATCTTATCAATATTTTTGCTTACTTTGATAATTCATGATCTTATCAATATTTCTGCTTATTCCGATATTGTATGATTTATGGATTACCGGTGTTTCTGGTATTGTATGATGATGTCATTATGTTGAATACTTGACACTTACCTTATACACACTTACACCACCCTCTAAGCTTTCTATAAGCTTATGCACGATAGATGCGTGCAGATGATGATAAGTTGCAACAGTGTTGAGTTTGGAGCGTGCAGCGGTCTTCTTGGGCTTACCTTTCGATTTATGTATTTCCTTTTCAGTATTGTATTCAAATGTTTATATTAGTGGATATGTGATGATGATGTTGTCTTTGTAATTTGGGTATACTTGTGATTATGCTTATTACGAGTTAAACGTATGTTTAAAAAAAATCCTCCTTGTAGGATCCCAGGATCGGAATCTGGCGTATGAATGCTATGAGCCGAGAATGGGGTACTACGAAGGCTGTCGGCACCAAATTCGACGATCGGGATTCCTGTGAATCTGATTTTCGTGTTTGGGGCGTGACAAACACTCCCTCAGAGCGACCTTGACTGCCGAGTCGCCAACCTAACTAGTGCAATGCGATGATAATGTTAGTCAAGTTCTTAGTTAATTATATTCATCCAGTAGCTTAGGAAAACTGATACACCCCACGTATCAATGCCCTCAACTAGTTGCAATGCCAAGACCCATCAACGCGCGAGGCCAGGGCACTACGATCCTTGATCCCGTCGGGTTCCACATCCCCGACTTCAAGCACATGGAGAGTGCTGAGAACTGGGATCGCTCGCGGTCACTACGGGGAGGTTCATCACCCCAGCGTAGGTCGACATCTCGAACACAGTGTCTCATTCCACCATGCCCGGCTCACGAGTCAGTGAATCGGCTTCAATTTGGTTATCGATGAGCTACAATGGTTGTAGGGTATTTCAGGTTCCATACATAAGTGAGCAAACAGGGTTAACAAACAAGGTTGGTCAGTAAATGGGCTAGATCGCATGAGTTCAAGCAAGCACGTTACAGACGACATCAGGTATGAGCGACCCATGTAGTCTAACTACCGTCGCCCACACACACCCGCCCAAATTCATGGGTTTAACCTCAGGATAGCCCTACCAACGGGACCACCTTCACTCTCCTCATTTTCCCGACCAACCCAAGGGTTGAGGGTAACTTCATAATATGCCACAATCAGGGTTATCGTCTAATACAAGTACAAGCATACGTTAATATCTTCCAACATGAAATCTTAAATTTCTCTACCAAGCAAAGCTAATCATGATGTGAACTAAGGGTACAAGTGTGTTGTGAGGGTTACTGAGGAAGCTAAGCACTTCCTACACTTCATAGAACCAAATAGCACAAGAATTAAGGAACTATACATGTTATAAAGTAATACCTTATGAGAAAATCAAGCACTTCCTACACTTCATAGAACCAAATAGCACAAGAATTAAGGAACTATACATGTTATAAAACAATACCTTATGAGAAAATCAAACAAGACATGAACATATAATCAACCATTGTAGCAAATCATGTGAAAGGTAAGAACAACATCATGTGAGAACTAAACAAAACATACCATTCCGTGCAATTCCAAATAAAACATACAATTCCTAGGTTTTCTCTAGAGTTTTCAAATACATCATTCAAGCAATCAAAATCATTAGGCTTATAGTATAGTTGGTACTAGGCCACCTAAGGATAATATTCTGCACCTATGGATCGTTGAAGACTTGAAAAATGACTTAAGAGCGCCGAACTCGGTGTCAATCGGTCGGAATCCTAAGACAATGTACTTGCATGTTAGAATCTCATGTCAATCCACCCTCAACATGAGGAGTTTCTAAGAGATGAGGGATTTACCTTCCCAAACGGCGGAGAGGGGTTCTACCGGTGGTGGGTGAAGGATTTGTTGAGGAAGAAGTGATGAGTTGCAAGAATCGGACTCCCTTTGGGCCCCACCTCGATCTATGATCCACTTTCCCCCCTCTTCTTCACTCTCCCTTCCTCTCTTCTTCCTTTCTTCTTTCTCCCATTTCTCTCTTCTCTCTTTCCTTTCTCTAGGGCAAATTCGTATGGGGAGAGGGGTGCCCAAAAGAAGTCCCTTTTATAATGCCAGATTTGGTGCAAATGGACCCAAGTGTTGAGTTTTTACTATACTAACCCTATGGGAGGGTTTTTCTAACCTCTAGGGCCCACTATGGCATGTACATATTGATGTACACCGTACGATAGTTAACCCTAATGATAATCTATGTATGGATATGATCAGCCCGCCAATTGGATGCGCCGATTGACAGATATGATTAGAAGTCTATTCAACCATCACTAATAGTCGATCGGGGCCACGGCTATACGGATATGAGCGGAAAAATATTTTTACTCCACGTGTGAAGTTTAGTTGTAAACCGACGGTCCGAAATCCTTAACTTTACATAAGAGTTGATAACCCAATTCACTTAAGTTTCAGCTTCTTCTTTTGTGGCATTTGCACTCGTCCTTTAGCTCAAGTTAACTGGTTCTAGACAGTACTTAGGTCCGACTCCCGCGATGGACATCAAGCCCAATAAGACGGACATTATCCTATAGTTTTAGAACTAGTGACCCACCAACGAGGGGTATAAATCTTGTTTGGAAAATCGGGGCATTTCTAGAATAAATTAGGCATTGAGATTTCTCGTGGGCAATGATTAGGGTTTGGATTAATTATGTTTATAGTGTGGCCTATTTATAACCAGTGGAAGTGGAGATTTAGTCATGATTACCCTAAACTGTCGGTTTTAGGCAAAAAGGGTAAAGGGGTTGATTTGGTCTATTAGCCAAGATCCGGGCTTTATCTGACTCGGCTTCAGTTAGATCTTCAATTTAGTTATGATTATCTTGATTAGTTAGCGATGGATCGGTTAGATTTGGACCCTACGTGAGTAAATCATGGGGTTAAACTTGATGTTCAAGTGATCAGGCGGATTCGCGGGCTTCCTACGGTTGATTAATCGAACTTATGTGGTTTTATATATATATATATATACTGGTATCACCTGTATATAAACTAGCATTGAGTACCAATGGTCAATAAGTGATAATATAAGTCAATTACACAAAAAAAAAATTTAAGGATTTTTTGGAAATCCAAAACAGTAAAAATTCAGGATGTTACAATAGATCAACACCATCCATCTAATGTGTAAAGGCAAAACATGATAATACCTCAAGAATTTGAATGATCTAATCATCCAATGGGTCACCTCGATCAAACAAATTTCATTCAATTTTATCTTTAAAATGAAATAAAAGATAAAAATCTAAATAGAAATTTTAATTATTTGATCATTTATGATTTGGCCACCTTGGATGTTAATCAAAGGTAGGCCTCACCATGTAATAAAACTAGATGAATAATAATATCATTGATATAATTAATAAGACCTCGGAATTCAAACCAACCTAATTACCTTGCAGAGTCTATACTACCAGACTCAGGTGAGTAACCCAACATGCCTCATGATTCATTGAAATTAAAATAAATCGTTTGTGATAGTTTGATTAATTGATATACCGACTTGAGTATTTTGTTACGATAATTGTACGTTAAATTCGTATGTGAATATTCTGATCAAGACAATTATGTCAAATATGAAAATGATATATTCATATATCATCCATCTTTCATTACATTTACATAATGCATGGTCAATCCTATGGGCTCTACTTGGAAGAAATGTCAATCCTGATAGAGCATTACCAGATGCGGGGTATGCCCAATCCTACCGAAAGGTGGAAGCCTACCCAACCGGTGGATGTGGGTTTATGACCTCCAACACAAGCAGATGGACGATCATCCCATCTGATGTATTCATACACTATTTGCATCCATATCATTATACATACATTTTTTGTATTATTTTAATTATTATGATTATGAAACATGCTGGGTTATTTCACTAAGAGTATGGCATTATTATTTCACTAAGCGTACGCCAACTTACCTTTTTATTGATAGAAAAACCGTACAGAGAAGCCATTGGCAAATGATGTGGCCTAAGAACCGGAAGGATCTACTGCACCTGAACACGACCCATGTGAAATGTAGCCATACTTATCCGAAGATGAAGTGGCAGCATTAGATCATTTCTAATTATGTAATTTATTTGCTTGAATAGTTTGATTAGCGTATAATGCATATTAGTATTGATTTTAAGATTTTAAGAAATTGTTTAGATTTATCTCATTAAAACAATGTTAGTCTGTAATAAACATATTTATAGTATGATGATATAATAAATAAATGATTTTTAAGATTTATATTATTTTAAGGGTCGTCAAGATTTATATATGCTTGGTTGATTGGTACTAAGTGTTATGTATATGTGATTGGAGTTGGGATGGAACTTAGATTGAATGTAATTATCACCTCTGATTAAACTGATTAAGGAATTGAGTTAATACACTTTGTGTACAAGTTATGACTCAAAACTCAGGTCTGAGGGTGCACACTCTATACTCGAATTTCGGGGCGTGATACTTATTACTCAGGTGGAACACACCAAAGAAAACACTTGCGAGAGAAATATCCACCATTGGATTTTTAACGGGCCAACTTTGATGATCATGTGAAATCCATACGAAATACTAGATGTCACACTAAAATTTATAGGGCTGGGGATTAGAAATCAGAGCCATTTGTGATGCTGGGGTTGCACAAAGGAAAAGAGTCCAGATGATAAAAGTTGCCCCGTATATTATTTCCAATCATATAGTCCACCTTAATCCAAACCTGGGTGCTCTTGGGACCTTAGCATAACATGTGGAGACACACCTGATCGCCGGGATGGATTTTTACATAAACGGATTGCATCTGGCACCACCTAGATGATAATTCATCTAGGCAGGGCTCTGTGAGTCCGACCATAATATATGGGTTTTATCTATGTTGTCCATCCATTTTTCCGGATCATTTTAGTATATAAACCCAAAAATGGCTCAAGTGGACCACACAACGGTGATTGAACTCTCACCATTAGAAACTTATTGTGACCAGCAGAAGTTTTGGATCAATCTGATATTTATGTTTTCCCTTAATCCATGTCTACATGACCTCATGAACAGGTTGGATGGAAAACAAACATCACGGTTGCCCCATGGAAGGTCTCCGCTGCTTCCTGTGGTAAGGTCCGCTTCAGCATTGAACCTCTTTAACTTGTACTCATACATTAAAATGATCTTTTAGAAAAAAAAAAAAAGAAGATGGATGACGTGGATAAAACTCATACATTACGGTGGGTCCCACAGAGCCCCTACCTAATGCGTCAAGGAGGCGGACGCAATCATTTCCTTGCAAGCCCGCAAACCGCCGATAAAGCATTGCAACGAAAGACAGTGGAATGAGGTAAATTTTTTAAAAACCTCTTTTGTGAAGAAGATAAGAGAATGTAAATCCCATCTTTTATAGAATCCCCATCTTTTATTACTTTCACCCCTCGAGTTTGTGGCAATACAAATAAAATAAATGAATCGCTAAAGATTCAACACTTCCGCTCGCAACTATCACCTCCGTTAATTGAACTTACACGGGTTGAGTATCTTGAAGTGACGAGGAACCTCAAGGCTCTTATAGTATATTGCTTGAGGAAAGAAAGCCCATATGCACCCTTTACCCACGCAATCGTTGTAATCACGGTGGACGGCCCAGATGGTGATTTCACACGCCTGCTTCTTCTCATAAAACCGTAGTTGGCATTTTAGATCGAAATAGGTTACTCGGTTGCTAAACCAATCATACCCCAGATCCCGCTGCATTCCAGGCATTATTATATCTTTTATATCGTAATTTCTATTAAGCGGATTCGAGCAAAGGATAAGCAATGGCTGGGGTAAATGGTTCTTTAAGATTATCTTACTTGAGGAGAAGACTTTTGCGGATTCGGATATGTTGATGTTGAAGAGTAGCAAGAGCGCCATCAGAGTGGGAATCCATGAGTTTCGCAGCATCTTCTTCTTCTTCTTCCTTGAAAGAAAAAGAAGAGGCAAGCTACTTAAATATATGTGCGCAGCATCTTCTTCTTCTTCTTCCTTGAAAGAAAAAGAAGAGGCGAGCTACTTAGATATATGTGTGTATGTGCACGAGGGAATAGGCAATCTTCATCGAGCATTCTCGCAAGCTCCGCGAGAGGGCCTCAGCCTATTTATAGGCAACATTCCTTTCGATTGCTCCTCTGTATATCTGTGGACGAAAATGCCCACCAATGCGGAGCCTTCAACAGGAGGCGCGCGGATGCATATGGTGCACTGTAGGCCCCCCATGATATATTTGTTTAATCCACTCTGTCCATCTAATTGGAAAAATCATTTTACTATATAAGCCCAAAAATATGGCAAATCCAAATCTCAGGTGGACCACACTAAAGGAAATATATAGTAGTAACGCACACCATTAAAACTTTCTTGTGGGAGACAAAAGTTTTGAATCAAGTTGAGATTTTCTTTTTCCCTTCACCCAGGTCCGTGTGTCCTTATCTACAGTTTGTTTTTATTTTTTTTATTTTTTTATTTTTTATTTTTTTTTTAAATCTACAGGTTGGATGGAAAGCAAATATTACAGTGGGCATTACCGTCAATAACCACTGTTTCTTGTGGCATGGTCCAGTTGAGTTTTGGATCCGCTTAATTTTTGTGATCATGACAAATACATAGCATAAATCATACATACATCAAGGTGGCCCCACGGTGTTAGGCTGCACTTAGTCCGGAAACCAGGACTTCACGTAGTCGGAAGTGTGGAGCGATAGAGATTTTCGTAACAAATCCACTTCGTTTATCAGTCTTGTAAGACAACAAAAGTCCATGAGGTAGTCATGCCAGGCTCTCGCATGAAAAATAAATAAATTTGTAGAAGACAAAATCACCCCCAGTTGAAGATTGGAATACATTTGATATCGCTTTGGAACATAAAGTTTATAAATTCTCCTATGATTAATCGTGTGGGTAAAATAGTCCAAAATCTACTGATGTTACCCACAACAGAGATTAATCGCAGCCTCATGAATGACAGCACAAGTTACAGTTTACCACCATTGTCAACTTGTGGTGTCTGACCACTTGCAAGCATTCATGGTAACCTGATAGGTCGAATTCCGACTGATTGAGTAATCCTGACCGTCTATTTTTGTTTGTTCATTTTGTGGGACGTGGGGTCAATGGATCATTGTGATCAACGGTCCATTTCCACCCAATATGGGCCCTATGATTTGGACATACTAGATCGATGTGCTTCTATGCTTGGATGCGACACCACAGCTTAAGAAATATTGACCAATTAACTATCACCTGTCTCTGTCCGGTGTGAAGGTTGAAACAGTAGGGAAGTAAATGAGAAGAAAGACAACATTCATGGGATTAAAGAAACCTAAACATGTTAATCTGATCCCTCGCCTGTAAAACATGGTTAAGAGATTCGATGAATCGGACGGACTCAATCGGTCCTGAGTTGAGTTGGGTGCTACCGAGTCTGAGTCAACTCACCCATGCTATCAAGGCACTGCTTGTTCATGTCTACCGATCCCTTATCATGAATATATAGGGGTGTTAATGGGCCAGGATCAGGCCAGACAAATTTAAAATTTCAATAGGCCTGGACTGAGAAGTTCAAAATCAAAACCAAAGCCAACACCCAGCCCAGCCCGCTGACAATTAGGGGCGTCAATGGGCTGGGCTCAGGCCTGAAAAATCAGAATTTTGAATAGGGCCAGCCTGACCTGAAACACTTCAAAATCCGAGCCAAGACCTACTCTAGGCCCAGCCCATTAACAGCCCTACTAACCATGTACCCATCCTTTTACATGCATGATGATCTCAAGGCATTCTTGGGGCGTCATTGATTGGTCACTGATAAAAAAATTATTTATGATTTATGTCCTTTAATATCATTTATATACTGATGATTAAAGAGAGATCCACTGGGTGGTCCACCTAATGAACCATCCAGATCTCACACATGACAATCGGCATGTACGGTCATAAATGAATGGTTAAAGAGGGGTCAAACATCTATATACTTATGTATGACCACCTGATGACTCAATCAGCCTTTTTTTTTCATGAAAGATTTTTGAAGTGGCTTACCGTTGGATATATATAGGCCTGTGGGCTCGCTTGTAGGCAACCACTTGTGGATGGGTCCCACAGAAGTTTCCCTCGTTTGTCCTTTCTGAGCTCTCCTCAGTTTAAAAGGTTTAATTTCAAACTTCAATGTTTCCCAATGGGTTCTCTTGATAATCACAGCAAAAAGCCATCAATAATCAAAGAGAAGAAAAATGAGAGATGATGAATGCCATTGGTTGTAATCCAAGGCTATTTTAAACATAGAATCAGAGGAGTAATCACACACACAACCAACACATGCAAATTAGTTGGACATGTAACATCACCAGGATAAGTAGGTTTTAACGTTTTTTTAGAATCACTTCAACTCTTCAAGGTTAATAAAATTTAGATAATTTATTCCTATTTTTGTTTTATCTTTATGAAATAAGTAGTAGACAAGCCTTGCACCATGTTTAAAAAGGCATCAAATAATTAGGACAAAGCTACAATGACGCAATGACTCACCAAAGTGATTTTTGAGCCATGGGAGATGCATGCAATGACCCACCTGATCAGTAACTTGGATCTCAAGCACATGTTCTTTTTTGGGTGGAGAGTAGGATTGCTAGTGATCCCTATTGATGTAGAGCAAGCTGCATATGCATTCGGCTGATGGCATGGCGAGGGAGGGTAGCAAGGGGCAGAAGACTATGATCTTTGATCAAATTAAGGATCTTCCACTTTGTGTTCGAGGTCTATTGTTTCTAGACAAAGAGGGGTTAGGTGCTGTTAGAACGCACCATGTAAAGTTGCAAAGCTTTTGAGTTTTGTTCTTGGTGGTCACCTGTGACCGCCTATATGATAGGTGTCCCTGTTTTGTGTCCCAAGGGCACCCGAAATCCCTGTGCTGTATAGGTCGTTCTTAATGAAAGTTCCTCTTTAAAAAAATTTTAAAATTTTTTTTACAAAAAAAAGAAAGCTGCATATGCATTCTTGGTACAGCTATACAAAAGGAAGCCCAAATGTATGCGGAAGTATTTAGTTTGTCAGATCCAGGCTTAGTCCTACTTAGGGCATGATATAACTAGGCCCATGTGTGTTTAAATCGGAAAATTTTATTTCAAATGTGGGAGAAATTGACATTCAAAGTTTGGACAGTGAATTAGTTGTAACTTTTTATCCGAGCATCGTCACAAAATGTACCATTTATCGATCTTTATATAGCGGGCCATCTAGGGTCAACTGATCTCCATAGCAAGTAGCATCCTTCTGTTTCACAAGAAAGCGCACCATTCCATTATTTAAAATTGTGATTTTTAAAAAAAATGGTTTTAGTCATTTTTATTTTTGTCATATCATCTTAGAGTTTTAGAATTTGCGTCTTGTATAATATATTTATAATTATGCTAAGAATTCCTTGATAAGGTTAATCTAAACTTTTTATTTTTGGCAAATTAGACTTAAGAGTTTTGCTATTTCAGTTAATTAAGAGTTTTGCTATATTTTGCTATATTGGATAATTTTGAATTAGAAATTGAGTTATTATTATTATTATTATTATTATTATTAGCTGTGTAATTGAATATTTTGGATAATTTCGAAATAGAGTATGGATTTTTTTTTTATTTTATTTTATTTTTTTTTAAATAATGGCGGATTCAAGGAAGAGGGTGATCTTCTTCGATGCCCTTCCAGCGTCACGCGTGGATTGATCAACCACGATATTATTTACGGTGGTAGTATGCCCGCGCATGACAAAAGCGAGCCTGTGGACATCTTTTTGACTTCCAAACGTATATAGATGGACCTGCCAGAAACCATCGCTCCTAAATCTGCCACGTATCATATCCACGTCCAAAACCAGAAGATGAGGCCCCTCATCCACGAACCCAAGAAAACGTAAGAACTTTCTCTCTTGGACCTTGCATAAACGAGAAAAAAAAAAAAAGCAAAAAAACAAAAACAAAAAGCTCCCTCAGGATAAGCCACTTGGGGAGAACTCGTGCTTCAAACGTTCCCACGCTTATAGGTGGGGCCCACCTACATATGGACCATCCGATGAACCCCATACCTCAATCTCATCCTCCATCCAACGGCTCTCATTCGGTTGCATGAATGTGAGTTATATATCACCACACCCGTGCACATTGCTCTCTGAGTTACAACCACTAAAAAAAAAAAAAAAAAAGGACAGAAGAGAGAAGTAGAGATTGAAATGGCTTCTTTCACTGTAGCTTTCGGGCCGGCAGCTGCTACCGGGAGAGTGTTTGCTGCCACAGCTGCAAAGGGCGGCAGCAGCGAAGGGAAGAGTCTTCTTGATTTTATTCTCGGAGGATTGCAGAAGGAAGATCAGTTGCTGGAGACGGACCCAATCCTCAAGAAGGTCGAGGAGAAGAACGGTGGAGGTGGGACAGGTAAGAACTCCGTCACCGTGCCACCCAAGAATAAGTCAGGCGGCTTTGGGGGACTCTTCGCCAAGAAATGACCAGCATGTGGGTCAGTTTCCGGCGAGTCATTGTGGTCGTCTTTCTCTCTTTCTACGTTGTCTGATTAAAGCTATGTTTTCTGTCTTTGCCATCTTCTCATCTGAATTCTTAGCTCATGTGGAACTTTAAAATGAAATTTAATTAAAGAGATCTACCATTGTTTTAGCAAATTCGCTGAAACCACGCTCAAAGATCTGAAATTACAAAGAGAACCTCCTTGACAACATTCCAAGGGCATTATATATGGTCATTTTGTTGGGGTCAATATCCTTGTATCAGGGACTCCTGATGTCGTCTCCAATCCACAAGTGAGGCCCACCAGACCATCGGACTGGATCACCGAACCATGGCCCACCTGAAGAGATGCAATAGGAAACTTTATACCGCACTGCATCAGGACCATGGTCGGTCTATCAGGTATCGTATCGCCCATGTGTCGCCCGCTATCGGGCCGGACCGTGCATGGACGATACGGTTACGTATCTGACGATATCTAACGGTCTCGGACGATACGTTAAACCTTGAACAGGACACAATACTTCCTTTCCTTCAGTATAAGGCCATCAGACCGTTAATTTGCTGAACGCTAACATGCATGTGAAATATCCCAAAGATGGGACGGTAGAGATTATTCTAGCCGGCCAATGAGAGGAGTGTTTACTTCTAGTTAGGCTGCTTTACTGAACCATCTATACGTAATAATTCTCCAACTGTCATCAACCAATGGCTAGGATGATACGATTGCAATTTCCAGTGCAGTCTGAATGGACCAGTCTGATCTTTCACATGCATAAAACGTGTACAGAAGTGAATACATGCGTGGATTAAAAATTTCAGCGACTTGGACAGACTCCTCTGGTGTTGAGTCGCGTAGGAACTCAGCCGACTCGGCCGAGTTGGGCCACGTTGGGTATATTTATATTTATGGCTTTGAGTCGATGTTTAGCTGGGTCAAGTTGATTTGAAGACTTGACTCGAATTGACTCAATATTAAAAATTATAATACTGAAATAAATTGGTTTGTAATTTTTATAAGTATTTAAAAAAGAAAAAAAGAAAAAAAGAAAAACTAAAATAAGAAACAATTCAATGTAAGCTAATTTCATGCACTTGCTTCTCTACCTATAGGTTCTGGGTTCAAAACCT
The DNA here is from genome assembly GCF_029962835.1 of Magnolia sinica. NCBI lineage: Eukaryota > Viridiplantae > Streptophyta > Magnoliopsida > Magnoliales > Magnoliaceae > Magnolia > Magnolia sinica. The sequence goes on along the minus strand of NC_080576.1, from coordinate 18,605,818 downwards.
GTTAATCCCTCCCACAAAACAAGTGACTCGGATCGAGCTGTGTTGAGTCGACTGAGTCAGAACCAAGTCCATTGCAGGACTGACTTTTCTGATGACTTGGCTTGAAATCTTGTCAAATCGAGTTGACTCGGCCAAGTTTCAAGTAGAGAAACCAAGTCTTAGAACTATGGTTGTAAGCTTTTCATGATCCACAGACTCATCAAATAATAATAATAATAATAATTTGTGAATCAGTAGAGATCCTATTTCAGACAAATGGTGACAATTTGCAATTGGGGGTGTTAAATCTAAAAGGCCTTAATATCATTATTTCGATTGCTTTTTTTTTTTGTGCATTTGCATTTGAGGGCGTCATAGACATATGATGATACATTTTGTTTACCTGGGAACCATTTGGGCAGTCTGCTGAATCATCAGGACTTCTCTGTTTTTTGTTCTGCCTTTTCCATTGGTAATTGACAAATTCTCGTGTTTGGATAGCAGGCCTTTTCTCGTTTGGAAACCAAAAAGGACATTTCTTGTCATCAGGCAATAGATATCGTTGCTATGGTGATTTGGGCGGCACATGTCGCTCCACCCACTCTGCCCAAACGGGCCCTCAAATCCTAGTAAGGAAAAAGAAAGATAACCCATGATTTCTTTACCACCACCAAAAAAAAGGATAAATTATATTAAATTAAAGAAGACCATCATTGAGTTTACTACATTTTCCTTCATCAAGATAAATTTCAATTCTGGACTTCACGGAATGATTGTCCCGTGGATCTGCATTTCCTGGGTCCTGCAAATGAAAGCTGTAATCCCTACTCCACCAGATACATGTCATCCTTAATGCCAGCATGGAAATCCAAAACTCGTGGTGGTGCACATCAGAAACTGAAACAACACCAAGAAAACCTTGCCACTGCAAGAAAAGTTATTTATTTATTTATTTTTATTTATTTTTTAAAGCAGAAAAGAAGAAGAAGAATGATCACCTACAACCAGTTGCATGTGAACTTCATATGAAATCCAGATCATGTGCTAACATGTCACCTCTGTAGGACATTAGAGACATGCGAGTCAACCCATTGGGGGTGCCACCTTGTATGAAACAATAGGCAGTTTAAATGAGATTTGTTAACAGTCAGATTCAATTCACACACGTGGCTTGCTGATGAGTGGACTGGCCAGATTTTTCTGCTAGCAGATTTTCATGGTGGGGTCCATGCATCTTGTGCACAGCTCAGATGTCCTACACATGTGACACCATGAACACGAGATGGGTAGCATGTCCGATTTAGGTGATCATTCCTCATCAAAGAATAGCTTCCGGCACTAATAATAGGATGATCGTAACATTCTTTTTTCCACATGGGCCATGCACTTTGAATTAATAGTTCACCAGCGCATCACATTAAATTTGAATTAGTTGGTAACTACATAACAACCACCTGAGGTTAATTTGAGGAAAGAAATGACCTCACAGATGGCCAAGATCAATCTATTCACAAGCATCAGTCATTGTATCTGAATTCGACCAAGGCATGCTAATCCCTACCAAGAAGTCTAACAAGATTTCAACTACGTGTCAATCTCTACCAACCATGGAGCCATGAGTAGCCAGAAGCAAACAAGCTAAAACCAAGCTCGAAGGTGACCATTTCACAAGAAAGCTGCATCTCCATCATATTTCTCCTTCAGCTTCAGCTCAAACAAATAGTCTGGAAATGGCCACACATCATTCCCTTCTTGAAAGAATGGATCTTGAATATCTTCATTACCTGAACTTGAGAGTGAAGTGTTCATGAGAGGAAGGACTTCTGGTTCTGGCTCCAGCTTTGTAAATTCCTCAGATTCTTTTCCAACATCCTGAAACAGAAGAATCAGGATACAGTTGAATATGAAAGTTCATTTCTATACCAAACAAGAAACAATATGATGATGACAAGCATCAGCCGGAAAAAACAAAAAAAAAATCATTTTTTCTACTGATTCTTCTTCTTTCTTTTGATGTGTTACAAATTTAATACCTTTGATGATGGAGAATGGGATTTATGGGTGCAGATACATAAGCAAATGAACAAACTTAGGATATGACGTGTCAAATATGGCAACATGAAAAGCTCGATGTGTTGAGACATCATTATGTATAAATAGCATATCTCGATATCTAGAAATGATAAATTTCATGAATAATTCTTTTTCAAGAACCATGTGGGTGAAAGTCTAACATCACACATTTCCAACATTTATGCCAAACGATATCAATCTGTCAAAAATGTGGTGTCTTTTTTGGATAGAATAAGACATATAAAGTAGAAAGCACAACTTAAAATGTGAGCATAGACTTGTATAGAGAGAGGAGCCTTGGATATAAGGGCAATAATGTGGCAGAGCCAGTAGAATCAGAATATTATAGATCCCTATCCTTAGTGAAAATGACAATGGAACATATCAATCAGCACCACCCATCTAGTAGCATGTATCATGGAAGTGTCATCATTCAAAAATACACCTATCAGGTAGTCCGAGTCATCTCTGCCCAGCACTTCTCTCTCCTCTGGTGATTCCCAGCCATTAAACATTTTTGAAGGATACTAATTGTATGGCTAGGATCATCCAGTCGTTATGCTTATTTTAAACATCTACCATCCACAGTAGGTGCCACCAAATGGATGGTGCCAACTGATCATGCCACATGTATGGTGGATTGGGGCTCTAGTTCTCTACCATATTCCAGTTCTACTGGCTCGACTGTGTCATTTCTCCTAAAAACATATTGATGCAACTAAAAGCACAGATAGAAAAACTGAAGTAACTCAATAACTCAGATGCATTGAAGAACAATAACCTCCAACAGTTGGGAGTAAAGAAGCCCAGAACCCAAGGTTGGGAAATGGAGCAGTGCCATGGTCTAACCACCAAACCTGAGTAAGTCAATGGCAACATGAGGTACTAAGTGATAATTTGCAGGTCATATTACAATTTTTAAATAAGCATATTTCATGGCAAAGTTTGAAAGCTCGACACCGGAACAAGTCATATGTCTAGGTAAATTCATTTTGGTGACGGATTGACCACCAACTCCTAGATGGTATTGACCTCTAAAGAAAAATTGACTTTGTCTGGAATAGAAAAACTGAATGGCTTCCGGCTTCTCTCGTTTTGCTATCAGAAGATCCCAACAAAATAAGTTTATTGATTATTAGTTTTCTCCTTCCTTTCTTCCTAAACCTAAAATAGATCGGCCCACATGTACTCTTCTATTCTCCTCTTTCCTTATCCTTTGTGTTAGTTCTCTTCCATCATCTAAAAATGGAACCTCAATACCCTCATCCTTAGGACCTCAACAAACCTGAGACCAAACCCTAACTTACCAACCTATTCAATAAATTCAAGTTATCATATTAAGTAAATCCACCTATTGAATAAATTGAAGCTACAGAGTTCTCAACATTTCCCCAATCTTTCTATTATTTCTACACATTCATACTTCTTTTCATTGTTCCCATTTATTACTCCAAGTTCAAGCTTTCTAAAAATTGGCTTGCAAAATGCATAAACCTTTCATTCTTCCGAAAAAGAAAATTAATAATAGTAATAATAATAATAATAAAATAAACCTTTCCACAAAAGGAGATAGGATACAGATCACATACTGCTGCCTATAGCATTGCTTTTCTAACAAATCAAAGAGGCGACAATACCACAATTTAGATATACACCTTCGTTGGCCTTTCAAAACCATAGGAAATTTGAGTCCATTCCCTCAATGCAGACATTACTTTATCAACTTTCTTCTTCACACCTGATGAAAAAAAAGAAAGAAAGAAAGAAAGAAAGAAAGAAAGAAGAAGAAGAAGAAGAAATAAAGCATTAGGACATGACGATAAGAAATTATAAAAGAAAACACATGAAAATTCAAAGTTTACAAACCATGATTGAAAGTTCACTAGGGTGGCATGAAAATACATGACTTGACCAGGTTAAATCAACTACTCATGCAAGTCATAATTGTTTTTACTTGGAAAAATTAAAAATATAGAAACGCAAATGAAAAATTAAGCAAAAATAAAATAAAAATAAAATTGTACAAAAACTAGAGAAAACAAAAAAGAAAGACTAAAGATCATAATACACTTTCCTGTAGAATGAGTATATACAAGGAACCTGCTCAAAAGATTTACATATTAAAGAATAATAGAGAACAAAAAAAATTTCATGCTGTATTTTATTGTGTAGCTCTTTTCCCCAAGGAATTATCATATTTTATTTTTGATTAAGTTAATTCATGAAGAGAGGTTTCTAGTATTATAAATTTCGAATATGTAGATGAGAAAAATATTTAACTGGATAATGGAAGTATTATCTTCGAAATGAATTGATAGCAAATTCCACCATGTGGGTACCACACATTGAGAAATTGTAACAATGTTAGCAGGTCTAGAGGGTGTTAATGTATGTTGATGACAATGCTGATGATGATGATCAAAGAAAAAGAAGATGATGATGATAATGATGAAAGAAGTTCACAATTTGGTTTTGGAGAGTGCCGGTGTTTGTTTTCCTTTCTCTCTTTCCGTTTTTTTTTTCTTGAAGAAAAGAAAAATAAATTTAATGGGCCAAGTAACCTTCCAATCAAATGATAAATCTAAATAATTGCATGGATTGAACCATTCAAGGAAAAATTATTGTTAACATCCAATTTAAGGCCAAGTTATGGCTATTTATAACTATTGTTTTGGGCATTGAAGTTAACTCAAGTGGTTCCCAAGATAACAAAGTGATTCCAAAACATTTTTTTAGAAATGAAGTTGAAACGTAAGAAAGGAAACAAGTGAACAGAATTCAGGATAGACTAGCAACTTACGTTCCTCTGCAATATCTTTCTCAATGGCATGGGCATCGTTTCCTGAAAAATGCACATGCTCTCTCCCTTCCTTCGCCCATTCATTGCATCTCTTTATTTCCTCTTCAGTCAATCCGTAGCTTTGTGGGATGCTCTCGGGTTTCCCATTGCCGCATACTGCAGATTTCCCCTTTACAGAACATACCTTTGCTGCACTGGGTAGTGAAGCATTTCCAACCTTTGAAATGTCTGCTAATGCCTTTCGGACCTTCTGACCTTTCTGCTCAGATTTGGGCACATCTGCCTTTGCCCCAACGGCACCTTTTCCTGAACTTAACAATTAAGGCTTGTCAAGATATCATAAAGCTTCTGACCTGTTCAAACACTCATTATCGACTCAGAAATTAGTCTTTCAGATTCTTGGTATGACTTGACCAAGTCAAAGAAAGATCACTAATTAATTATACAACCATTATCTGGACTCAACACTCAAAGATCAGCCAAATAGAGTCAACCTTGTTGAGTTCTGAGTTGAACTGCCAATTTTTAATCTCACAATCAATTTCAGTGGTCCAACAATTATATCCAAAGTACAAAAGTGAAACAAAACTACCTGTATGGATGCGTGAATTTTCATTCTGAACTGCAGCAGTTGTCAAAGAGGTCATTTAAAGTTTCTCAGACAATCCAATGTCCCAAACTGTAGAAACATTGCCATATGACACAGATCAGACAGGGCATAAATGTAAAATCAGTATAGAAGAAGGTCATGCCACATAACCGATTACCTAAACACAGGTTATCCATGCCTAAAACATAACAAAGAATGCATAATAATTTAACCAAGAAGCAGAAATATAGTTGAGAATTTCACATTTTCATTTCTACAGGAAGCACTTACATTTACAGTTATATTCCTGAACTAGTTCATTCAAATGTTTTTGGAGTTACATAAGCTAACAGAATAGCAAGGGAGGTATAGGGAGAAAGATCGAAAAATACACCCAGCAATGTGTAATGGTCGGCATTTCATATCATGGTTTTAAACATTGTCTGATTCGACTCAGTAAAACCAATTCGTATTGGTTTGGGTGGGAACTGAGATGTGTTGGGCTTTTGATACATGCATTAGACCCATCTCAGCCTAACTCAGTCCAACAAGGGGAAAGTTGTAATGAGTCTGGGTCATTTGTGTCATTTTGGAAAGGTTTAAAAATAGTGTAGTCCTTTGATACTCTGGAATAGTGTGATGTATGATAGGCATGCACTAAAAATTCCACACATAGCACATATTTACTCAAATTAGACCATTCAAATCATGGGATCCACTGGCCACTGTGGAGTGTGGATTGGTCATCACACTAAAATCAGATCAAATTGAGTGATGTTAAACTCTGATTAATTGACATCATTTTAGTAAATGTGAACCATTTGCTATACTCATTTCAGCTATCTTGTTAATGTCCACCAATTGGGCAGTTAGAATTTGGATCAATGACCTTTGGTCTATCATCAATTTAATTTAAATCTCACAATTTATCCAGTTTATTGAATTGGATATACACCACATGTACAATTTCTTCGAGTCTGTGCATCAACAATCACACTTTGCCGGTGACTGGCATTATCAAAGCTTTTCTCTTTGGGTAGGTAAAGGAATAAGGTTTGATAATCCCACACTTTGCAATAAGCAGCACCAGGTACCTTTCTTTCTATTGTCATATCCACATGCGTTTGAGCACAAATTGAGTTACTATGCATTCAAGCTGTGGGGCCCACCTGAGATGTGTATGTGGTATGATTTCAATGGCCTGATTTTTGGTGAGTCCCTTCATCCTAGTGGTTTGCTCCTGCCAAATGGTTTGGTTGGTATATCCAAAACATGGCAGACACAATATTCCATCTTGAAGTTTTTACAGTAGGGGTTGCCCTCCTCAATGTCCTCCCTAGTTGCCTTTGGTGTGACTGTGACTTAAGTTCTGGGTTAGGCTGGATTTTGGAACCAGGCTTCATTATGGAGGACATTGAGGAGGGCGACCCCTACGGTAAAAACTTGCAAGATGGAATATGGTGTCCATGTTTTGTATATGCCAGCCAACACATTCGGTACGCGCGAACCACTAGGATGGAGGGACACACCAAAAATCAAACCACTGGTACATGGAAGCTATGGCCTTATAGTCATGCTTCATTGATCAGCCTGACATTTGAATCTTGAATTTGAATACCAACCATTAAATATTCTTCTTCATATACAATCACTCGTTCTTACTGCGGCTCGGGTAACATCGAAACCAGACCATGAACGGTTCAGATCTTCATACAAGATGCACCCTGGGTTGGAAACTAGCCCCTTACCCGATCAAAACCCCTTGCCATAAGATTAGTCGTGATCTCAGCCTGGCTCACACCGAGTGAATTAGGTAGCAGTCGTGATTTTATATTGTTCTCGTTGTGTGGCCCAGCTGATTTACGGAGTGAATGTCAGACATTCATCACGGTAGGCCTCGTATAGCTCAGGGTTTTGCAGGCGCTTTCTGTCAGTTATCCAAACAGCTTGAAAGAGGAACCCTCTTTCTTTTCCTACAATTTCCCTTAACCCAAACAGCCACTACGACCACAAACCAGAGAAGATCTTGATTTTTTTCCTTCAGATCAGAGAGAGAAAGGGGGGCGAACCTGTTTAAGGCCTCTGCTGCAATGGCCACAGCTCCGTGTCTGTTGGTCCAGTTGGAGAGAGAGAGAGAGAGAGAGAGAGAGAGGTGAGGAGGAATGAAGCAGTAGCAGGAAGGAAATGAGGATTTTTCCTCGGGCGCTGTCCCGACGGGCCAGCCCGGCCCATTAACTGCCCTGCGGATACTCCGGGTCTACATTAGTTTTGGAACTGCCTCACTTTTAGGCCCATGCCATAAAATGAGCTTACAAAACAAATGAACGGTTTAGATATAACACATGTGTGTTATTTTAAATAGTTTCAAATGATGTTAGGAAATACTTAGAAATTGCATAATTAGAATCCAATCAATTAAAATTAAACAGTCCAGATTGTGGATCCCACTTTAGATGTATCATGACCCAAACGTTAAGCTTATTTGATTATGATCGATGGACGATTATAAGACGGTTCAAATTTGAAAAAAGAAAATCCAATGGTGCTCTTTAAACAGAAAGTGTCCACCAATCAGGGTTTAAGATAATCAAAACAATCTGATTTTGGGAACGTGACTTATCCACAGTGAGTTTTGCAAATTGGTCGGTTTAATTTTAGTTAAAATACGCCAGGTATACCATTTATTAGTTCATGCGTATCAACCTTCATAATGTGCCCGAGTATGAAAAAACTCTCCAGTGAAGTAAATCGCTAGGATCCCTCGCGATAGGTTACTTTTGTTAACAGACCCACCTGAATGGAACTTCCGTAAGATCCGTCCCGTCCATTGGATACGCTGACTCATGTTCACCATGTCATATAAAAATCCTTGTGATCCCAAACTCAGGTGGGCCATAACACAGGAAAGCGTTGAGATGAGACTACCACCATTGGTTCTGAACTGGCCCGTTTGTACGCCATCCAATCCATTCGTCCAGCAGCATAAAAGAATTACCCAAAAACAAAATCACAGTATACCAAAACTCAGCAGGCGATATGATGTGATTTTATAGGTTTAATTTTATGGTGTGGCCCACTTTAGTGTTGAATCATCCTGATTTTTGGAATAAAGACCATATAAATTGTGATTTGCTTGATGGACGGAATGGATTTCACGTATATGAAGTCTCTTACACACGTTAGAGGGGTGCGGTCTTGGATCTAAGAAAAGTTTTGGATCAAGCTTATATTCATGTGGTCATACGTCAGGTCAACATGTTGCATGCTGGATGACAAATAGACATTCATGGGCCCCAAGAAGCTTTTAATAGTGGGTATTCAATCGTCACTTTTTTCCTGCGGTGTGGTCCACCTGATATTTTTTATCACTTAATTTTTGGGATAGCGCACTAAAATGAGTTTTCAAAACAGATAGACGGCGTGGATGAAAGAAAAATACATTAAGGTGGGCCCCGCAGTCAGCGATCCACCCACCTCGGTGGGTCCGTGGATCGTACCTTGCCTCTATAAAATGGGAACGGATTGGCTACTCCCCATGACACCAGCCATTGGCTGGTGGTCGGTGCTCTGTGGGGCCCACCATGATGTATGTATGTCATCCATGCCGTCCATCTATTTCTATATATCATTTTATGATATGTTAAAAAAAATAAAATATATCTAAATCTCAAGTGGACTACATTACAGGAAACAATGTTGAATGAATTTTGACCATTAAAAACGTTCTGGGGGCCATAAAAGTTTTGGATCAAGCTAATATTTATTTTTTTCCCTTCGTCTTTATGCCCAAATCAACAGATTGGATGTCAAATAAACAGTAGGCATTAGGAGGATTTTAATTGTGAATATCCATTCATTATTTTTATTATGTGGTGTGGCCCAACTAAATTTATATCCCTATAATGTTTTGTATCAAGCACTAAAATGATCTGTAAAAATGGATGAACGGAATGGATGAAATACTTACATCATGGTGGGGCCCACAGAGCACCGACCATCAGCCACGGGGCTGGTGTCAGGGGGGGTAGCTAATCCGTTCCCAAAATGCGGACGCGGATGCGCAAGGATGCTGGGTGGGGCCCAACAACATGTTTGTGAGAAATCTACTCCGTTAATCCGTTTGTAGAGCTTATTTTATGGAAATGGACAAAATTAGATGGATCCAAAACTCAAGTGGGCCACACAAGAGGAAACAGTGGGGATTCAGTGAGAACCGTTGAAACATTCTTATGGCCATAAAAGCTTTGTTTCAGGCTAAATTTTTTATATTTTCACTTCATCCCAGTGCTAGTGACCTTATAAACTGTTTGGATGGCATATAAACATCAAGGTGGAGCCCAGGAAGGTTTCAACGGTAGTTATTTCTTTTCCCACTGTTTCCTCTCGTGTGGCCTACTTGAGCTTTGGATCCACTACAGTTCTTTTCTCTTGTCCTAAAATGATCTCGAAAAACGGATTAACAGAGTAGATTTTTCACAAACATGTTTTTGGGCCCCACCCAGCATCTCTGCGCAGGAACTTCCTGCCAAAGGCTTTCGCAGGAAATCCACGTCCCGCCTGGTTTCGTGTCGAGGCGTTTTTCTTTTGGCCTCTCCAAAACCCCTCATCGAGAGAGAGAGAGAGAGAGAGAGAGAGAGAGAGCCGTTGATCTCACCTCGGAATGGACGTCATCAAGACGCAGCAGATCTCATCGAGGCCCATCGAGAAGGTTATCGTGCACCCCCTGGTGCTGCTTAGCATCGTCGACAACTACAACCGAGTTGCGAGGGATACTCGGAAGCGAGTCATCGGCGTCCTCCTCGGCAGCTCCTTCAAAGGGACCGTCGACGTCACCAACAGCTACGCCGGTTAGAACCTTCTAAAACTCTCTTCAAAACAGCTCACAGAAGATTTCGAGCTGCTTCTTTCAATTTCTCTCTCTTCCTATTCAGTTTTAATCCCGACCATTAGATCTGAATTCTTCGCTGCAGCATCACCGATTAGGGTTTTGAATCTTGAATTTTCTTGTATTTTTATATAATTGGGATTGTTCCGAATGATTGCCGTGTTTCGAAACATATGTATGTCAATTAGGGCTAGGGTTTTTACATTATGGTTTGGGGCTTATATTGCTGGTTAAGTAGTGATAGTTGGATGAATGCTGCTTACAGAAACGCGTCTGCAAGTGCCAAACATGGGCATGGCACACATGTGAAAGATCCGGACCATTAATCTGGTACTCAGTTTTTGTAAATTTTCCCTAGCCCAAAAATAGGACGGTCCACTCTCTAGGTGCGCCACATGGTGGAATGTGATCAGTTCTGCATATTTGACTGCCCAATCGCTTCTTTCGTGTGTGGTACTCTTGAATTTTGGGCTGGTGCTAATCTGCTGTGGGGGCACACCTGATAAACTGCTCTTGTATCTGTTGCCCATGCAATGCTTGTATTTTGGTTTGCAGAGAGGTGTTTGGTATCAAGCTTCGTCTATTCTAAATCACAGATATGCTAACTTGTTTGCCAGTCATGCAATGGACTGCTTCTTGAGCTGAAATTTCTATACTAATGCCATCACCTTTTGAAGCCTCCTCTCCAACAAAACACTTAGGGATTGTCTGGATGCCTAATAACATTTTAAGTTGTAATTTGTAAACAAGTTACACCTGAAAGTGAGTTTCAGGTGTAAGTTGTTTACAGGTAAGTGAAGTCACTTCTCTTTCTCAGGATTTCAAATGCTTTTGAGAATTGTAAGTGAGTTACAAGCAAGTGACTTACAGCTTGTAACTCACTTACAGGTGAAATTTCCACCTGTAAGTGAGTTACATGCAAACCCTTTACAACTAATAAAACTTACAGGCATCCAGATGACTCCTTACTTGCAGTGTTTAGAGTATCAATATCTTTACATGTATGACCTGGGATAAAATATCATTGTTTGAGGGAACACTAGGAAAATGCTGAAATTTTTCATTGAATCTTTAGAAGATGCTAAAAGGCATGATTACATACTTGGAACTTAAATATTACCAAAAAAAAAAAAACAATTATACATAATAGGTTTCCACTGTATAAGGTCCCAACTTATATGTTAATGAACTACTTTAAAAAAAAAATGCGATTATTCAGCACATATAATGCACTAATTTAAAACCCATGGGAAAGATCCGTAAAAGAACTTTTAAAAATAAAATTGAGTGTTTCTTATTTTTTGTATTTTTTATTATCTAGAATTTTGCAGGTTTTAATGCCAGTATTGTTGATAATATCAATGATCTCCATGATATCAATGATACGGTATATTTTTTCAAGGGGATGTTGCCGATATCTCTCTTTGGCACATGTGATAATACCAATGATGTTATCGACATTATCAAAGATATCTTGCAAATTTTGTTTTACCCTTTGCATGTATCTCTGGCTTTGTGATACCAAAAATATTGCGATATTAGGAACACCACTTGATAATTTGTATGTGATTTGCACCCCATTATTGCCATAGTAAAAGTTGGAGACAATTCATCTTCAAGGGGGAAAAACCTTGATGTAGATACCACAGGCCCCATTTGATCCTCTTCTCACTTTATATACACCGCCATTAACATCTATTCCGTATCCCAACTAATTGGGGTTAGCTAGTCAGGAGAAAAGCTGTGGCCAAAATCTGACACTAGTTGCCAATCTAATGCAACCCTCCCTTGTACAAGTTTGGGACCAGCAATAAGAACACAAAACACCCATTGGTAGAGTTGTTTCACATACAACAAAGCATGGAAGTTATTGGTGTGGATGGTGTTTTTGACATTACTAGCATGCAATAACTTCACTTTCTTCCACTGTATTGGCTACAATGTCATGTTGAACTGTTTTAGGAGTATCTTAGAATTTAATAACAGATTCTTAAGGAATTTTAACATATGTTGCTTTCTGTCATTTGGTATTTTTGTTTTTTGTTTTTCGAAAGATTATTCCATTGGGATTTCATTCATAAGCTAACCAAAGTCCAAACATACATACATACAAGATTGAAACCCACACAGACTGATTTAACAGTTTTTAAGCTTTAACCCCTACCATGCTACTCGTTTGTAACATGATTTGCTTCTTGTGTGTGTGTGTACTCACGCATGCACATACATGTGTGAAATTTCTTGGCATTCAAGTGATGAGAGCTCTCTCTTCATGCAATGAATTATTATTAAGGACTCATCCTCATTTGTCAGTCCAAATGGAGTAACAATGAGCTCGAGAAAAGCAATTAACCCATTCAAGTGTGATCCATAGGCCTAATTATGCATTCAAGAATTTGCACAGCTGTTCAGAACACTTACCATAGTCCACTCCCCTTAAATCCTTCTGTTGCTTTCATCAAACTTTACTTCAAATAAAATATTAGATTTTCCTTATTGATTTTTTTTTTAAAAAAAACATTAATTTTTATTTATTTTTTTTATTTAAAAGCAAAGGGATTGCTTCAATATTTTGGAAAGGGGTTGCTTCTATGAAATCATGCTTTTAGTAAAGGGGTTGGATTTGCACTAGGGGATGGGGAGAAGATAAGGTTTTGGAAAGATGTGTGGATTGGTGAAGAGCTTGCATATTTTATGTCCTAGAATTGCTCGTGTATCTATGGCTGAAAATGTTCGATTGGCTCAATGCTTCTCTCAATGGTGATTCTATGGTGGTCCTCCCCCCCCCAAAAAAAACATCATGTCATCTATTCCTTTTGGATGATGAGGTGCTAGAATTGGCATCTCTCCTTAATCTCATCCATGTATGCTGCTTGGTTATCGGAGAGAAGGACAAGATTGTTTGGCGTACGGATAAATCTGGTTGTTTCTTGGTGCGTTCTTATTATAAGATGATGCATCAACAAAGTCTAAGAGGGGAATCTATATATACCGAGCATGTTTGGCACTATGGTGTTCCTCTTAAGGTAGTTGCCTTTGCCTGGCTTGTTGGTAGAGGAAGGGTGTTGACTCTGGACAATCTCTAGAAACAAGGTATGATATTGCCAAATGTCTATCTAGTTTGCATGGCTAGCTCAGAATCAATCAACCACTTGTTCATCTATTGCTCGTTTGCTTCTTCTGTTTGGAACGGTATATTCTCCAAGTTCTGTATCTCTTGGGTTTCATCGAACTCTGTTGGGCAGTTCCTTATGAGGTGGCATGGTGTGGTGGTTTGAAAGAACTTCTCGGTACTTGGTGTCTCTGCTTGCTGGCTGGTGTATGGGCATCATGGGAACATAGAAATGGAAGATGCTTTCAAAATTGGAGCCGCAATCTGAGCTAGGTTGTGTTCACAGTTGTGGGTCTTGTTAGCGAATGGCTATCAAGCTTGGGGGGATGTAGATTGTAATTTTCTGCTGTAAATTTTGTGATGTTTGTTTTTTCCTTTCCTTTGTATAGTTTTTGTGCTGCCTATCTTTCAAAAAAAAAACAAAAAAAGATCAAATGATTAGATTTTGCCATTTTGGAAAACATTCCAAAAGACAAGGACAAATATGCATGACCATGTCAACCCAACACTCGCAAAGCAAGGCCAAAAGTGCTCTCTCTAACAACTCCTTTTCATGTATTTGTCTCCAAGTAAATCAGCCAGTTACTTGCCAAGTCACTAAAAGAAGCCCTATCCATCCTTTATTAGGAAAAAAAATGGTGAGAACCATAACTATTTGGCAAGTAAGGAGGTTGTTTCAAGACGCCAAGAGAGGGCAGGCGAGGGCTAGTGTGATTCTTCCGGAGTAGAGATTAGGTCCTTTGGATGGGGGCCAGAGAGATTCTAAGAGTTGACAAGCAGGTCATGGAGATCAAGGTATTTAATAATGGTTACTGTGGCCGTAATTAACATTACAATATGGACCGTAACGGCCTTTACAGCCAATTAAAAAAGAAAGCAAAAGAAAGTAAAAAATGAATCCCTGTACAGGCCCTTTTTTTCAGTGGCTGTTCTGACCCCATAACACGTATCAGTCCCAACAATGATGGCCGTAACAGCCACTGTAATTACCATTACGATTGTTACGGCCAATTAAAAAAATGCATCAGCCCTGTTATGGTCCATTTTTTTATGACAACACCGATTGCTCATAACGCGTAACGGTTCCTACTGTTACCGTTGCATAACCATTTCTAAATACCTTGGTGGAGATTGAAGGAGAATCCATTAATATAATTCATTATGCTAGGCCTATGGAACCGTATCATTGGCAGGTGGAAAATTGGATGGAGGAAATCAGGGAGCTCTGTTGGGTTCAGTCTGTTCCTCACACCCTGAGGTGGATTCCTCAGCCAGGGATATATATATATATTATCTCCAATGTGTGAAGTATCACTTTTGTTGAGCTTGTTTCATAGTAAACTCTTTTTATCGATAAAAAAATTCACCCCCCAATACTCCTTTCTAATTCACATTGTCTACAAAAACATTCCAATAAGGACCAAATGAAGTCCAGACCTATCTTCTAGCAAGTTTTCCCTTGTGCCTGTGTTCCTACATTCTGCCAATGAACCCTATTCTTCTCTTCAATCCTGTTCTATAAGAAGTCTTGATGAATCTTCTTAGTTCTGTCAGGGCGTGTTTGGGCGGTGGGATTAGAAGGGATTAGGTGGAATGGGATTCAAAAAACATAATTATTACCCATGGCAGGGATTGTCCCCTGTTGCCATGGGATAAGATTAATGCCATGCTTTGTTGATAATACGGTGGTACATTGAATGGATATACCCACCATCATTTGAAATTACTGAGAATAACACACGTGTTATATCTAAACCATTCATTTGTTTTGTAACCTCATTTTATGGCATGGGCCTAAAAATGAGGTAGATCCAAAACTTATGTGGCCCCAAAGAAGTTTTCAACGGTAAGTATTCAATCCCCGTTGCTTTCTATGGTGGGATCCACTTGAGCTTTAGATTTACCTGATTTTTTGGCCCATGCTCTAAAATAATCTCAAAAAATGGGTGGACGGTGTGGATATAGCCCGCACATCATGGTGGGGCCTACACAACTCGCTAACATTGAGTGAAATTGACACAGGACCCAATGCAATTCCATCTTATCTAATTTCAAGCTTTTCCATTCTTCCCAAACATGGAGTGGAATTGGCACAGGACCAGATGAATCCCATCCCACCTAATCCCTTCTAATCCCACTGCCCAAACACGCCCTCAACTTGACAGAATTCCTGCTGAAATTGTAATTCGAAGATTAGAATTGCAGTTTTTTTTTTTTTTTTTTTTTTTTCTGGTTGCATTTCTAGCGTTGCAGATTATTCATGCATATTCCTCCATGCTGGCAGTATTGCATATTGAGTTCAAGTTATAAATTGCATTTTCTTCTTTCCAATTTCATTTGTGAGCTATCTTCTTCTTCTTCTTCTTCTTCTTTTTCCATTTGTAGTCTATCTTAAACTTTAGATCATTAAGCAGTTGATGTGAATTCATCATTAAGGTTTGTCAATGTGCTGCATGCTAAGTTACCTTGTCTTGTGCTTCCCTAAGTTATTTCTCTGCCTTGTCCCTGCAATTGCATAATGCCTTTGTTTAAGTTAGAGTGCATTTGTGACATATGATGTAACGTACATTCTCATATGAGGATTAGGTGTGTGTACTTAAAAAGAGCTGGAAACATGAAACTCCAAGAGTGTAAATAATGAAATATATTCAGTTACAGAGCAGTTCTATTTGTTTTTTTGTTTTTATGTTTTTTTTTTTTGGCCAACTATGGTAGCTTGTTCTCAAAAAATAAATAAAACTAAACTATGGTAGCTTGTTTGAAGAAGAGAATAATAGTACGTTATTTAATATTTTCACCTATTAATTGCTGATCTGCTTGTGTTGTTGAGTATTGCCATCTGATTTGTGTTTACTTACTGGCGTATTCTCTTTACTAAACCATGATCTGGGTCCTGGAAGTAGCTAATGTACAAGATGAGGTCAATCAATCAGCATTGCTGATATATTTCTGAATGTCAAAATTTACAGTTCCTTTTGAAGAAGATGACAAAGATCCTAGTATCTGGTTTCTTGACCACAACTACCATGAATCAATGTTTGCCATGTTCAAGAGAATAAATGGTATTATTTGTTTTGTTCTATGTTTTCTATTGCTCTCGATACCTCCAGCGTTGACATCTGCCATCTCTCCTTTTTTCCATGACATTTGATATTTGTGTTTCAGCCAAGGAACATGTCGTGGGTTGGTACAGCACAGGCCCAAAGCTGCGGGAGAATGACCTAGATGTTCATGGGTTATTTCATGAGTAAGATTGCAACTTAATGTTACTTTACAAAAAGAAAACCAGGGCACTGTTAAAAACCTTCATCATGCGTTGCCTCATGCCTTTTACTGTTTTGTGCAGCTTTCTCACATTCTTAGTCCATTTATACTAGTCGTCTCCATTTACATCTGCTTTGTGCATCCTTCTTGGTGGTCTGCATCTGTTGAACATAAATGTGAAACTTGTTTGCATGGTACAACTGCACACATTCTAAAGTGCAGGCTGTGCAGCTGATTCGTTGGCTATGTTTGATCACATTGGAGTCTGCAGAAAATGGGATTTAATGACTATTCTTCTGTTTGAGGCCTGCATACTCTTTAATTTTGTGTTAAGGGAGGTTGGCATCTTATAGCCGGTGCCATTGTTGGTGCTGGTCTTCAGTTGTTTTCTTCACTGGATCCTGTCTTTTATTGTGCTTCTACTAACAACCATTTTCTTGTCTTTACGAAAAATAAATAAAATTAACTTCTTCAATTTCTTCAAATCACATATCATTCTACAAACCCGATGCATGTCTGATTTCAAGTTTCCTGCCTATTTTCTAAGTGATTTTTTGCATTAGTGCTTACTGTTATTCTGTGAATGAGTGCTTTATTGTATTATTACCATGTATTAATAAATGAAACAAACCTACTCTGGTATTTGGTTTTGATGCCCCCATGTTGAGGGCTTCTGTTTTTAATTGGCAATTATTGTCTTTACTTTATTCACCAAAAAAACTATGGACTTAACTTTCAATAGTAATTTGACTTAAATGTGGGGATTGCAGTTATGTTCCTAATCCTGTCCTTGTCATTATTGATGTCCAACCTAAAGAGCTGGGAATACCTACCAAAGCCTACTATGCTGTTGAGGAGGTCAAAGAGGTACGAAAATCTTGTCATCTCCATTGCTGTGTTGCGCAGTGTACGTAGCTTTTCCAAGGAAAATATGTTACATGGAGACTTGAATATAAATATCACGATGTCATGTCTCCTATAGTTCTAGTAATGTCAAGAAAAAAAAAATTGTAATTGGTTAACTGTATACTCACCTTGGACTGGGCAAGCCGGCAAGGACCCCAATCTCAGTCAACTTGAAGCTTGGTTGAATAATTGGTCATGTTTTCAAATTCCGAGAGCTTTTGTAATATTCTGATTTATTTATTTATTTATTTTCTGACACCCAATGAGCTTTTTGAGTCTTTTGATTACTCTGCCAAGTTCTTTCTGTAGATTGATGTGATGCCCAATATACTTAGCTTTTCTAAGGAATATGTGTTACATGGAGACTTGAATAACGTGTCATGATGCTGTAATGTCTACAATACTTACTAGTAATGTGAGGAAAAGAAAAAGTTTGTAAAGTCGATACTCAACCTGGTCTGGATGAGGGCCCAAATCAGAGTCGACTTGAAGCTTGGTTGAAGGCTTGGCATGTTTTGAATTTCATAATGCTTTTGCAATAAGATATTTATTTTTTTATTTTTTGAATTTCCAACACCCAATGGTCCTTTTTGCCTTTTGATTACATAACCAAGTCCCTGTACTGGGTTGAGTTTTTACTATTATTAGTATTAAATAAATGCCGAGGTTGCTCCATTAAATCAGCTTGCACCTTGATCTAGTTGATTCAATATGGTGATCTTTTCTTTCTTAGGCATTTAACGATATGTCCATAGACTCTGGCCCTAAAGCATGTTACCTAGTCCAATCCTAGTCTAAAAGTGGAAATATTCTCCTCATTTGAACTATATCTATGTTCTTCTTTGTTTAGGTCATATGTATACTAGACCTACTTTAGCTAACATTGGCTTATTGTGGCAGAATGCTACTCAGAAAAGCCAGAAGGTGTTCGTGCATGTACCTTCAGAAATCGCTGCTCATGAAGTCGAGGAAATTGGTATGCCTGTTCTTTGCATGGAAACTGGAATTTCTGGACAGGCCTGCTTTGCAATTTTCATTGAGTCTAGGTTCTGAACAAAAATCTGATTTGGCATGTATGATTCATTTGATTTTGTTATGAACCCTCCATTCCCAATCTGTATAGATGCACAGTTATGCAACCCAGTATATGAATGACATATTGGCACGTATTGCTTTGTTTTCCCGTAGGAGTGGAACACTTGCTGAGAGATGTGAAGGACACAACAATTAGCACACTCGCCACAGAGGTTGTTTATCCACAGATCCGGTCATCAAATTGCAGTCTATTTGATCTTTTGATTCCATTTCGTTTCCAAGGAAGTAAAGCATATAATTAACTTGACCTTTTGGGAAAAAAGAAAACTAACATATAGTTAAATTGGCATTTTGTACAGGTCACTGGGAAGTTGGCAGCCTTGAAGGGGCTTGATGCACGTCTAAGAGAGATACGTGGTTATCTAGATCTTGTAGTTGATGGGAAGCTCCCATTAAATCATGAGATTCTTTACCATTTGCAGGTAACATATGATGTAGAATACAACTTTAAATCATTCTTCATTATCATCATTTTCTAAGCCAACTTTAAATCATTCTTCATTATCATCATCATCTAAGCCTTATCCCAACTAATTGGGGTCAACTACAGCCTACATGAATCAATTTCTGCCATTCTACTCTATCTGGAATGTCATGTTGTTTGGATTGATGTTGGATGTTATGGGATGAGTTTGATGCCAGCTGCCAACCTAACGCAACCCGCCTCCTTTTTCCAGGCTGGGGACCAGAAATGAGAGCATAAAACTCCCACTGGCGTAATTTAGTAGACTGTTACATAGGTTAATTACAATTGAGCGGTATCTAATAATCTATTACATAGGTTTATTACAATCAACAAGTTTATAACTCTACATTATACTTGTGTTAAGTCACTTGTGTTATGTTCAGTAAAAGAAGAGCCCCTTGTTATTCATCAAGCCTTCTGTATTTTTTCAACCGAATTTTGCTGCTATGGGTGTTATATTGAATTATTAATCAACTCACTTTTCCTGTGATTTGGGGGAAGGAGGATGCTTTCCCGGAGTTCCTTCTGTAAAGTTGGCTCAAATGCATGAAAAGCAATTAGTCTCATTTGTTGAAAATCCCTCTGTGATGGTTGGACAATCCCAAGTTAAGTGAGCAGCCTCTTTTTTGACAGTACCCAGTTTGTTGTTGGTCAGTGGAAACGTGGTCCAGTTTTGGAAGGATGTGCAGCTAGTCAGGATTCCTTTTGCTAGCTCTTTCCCCTCTATTCTCCTTAGCGATTAGACAAGATTCTACGGTAGAAGAGTGTTAGGAGATCATTAGAGCTCCATTGTGTGGAACATGGTTCTTCAACGGAATATAAATAATGAAGAAATGAAGGCATTTGCTTTGTTGATGGACAAACTCCATGAGATTAACATTGATACCTTGGTTGAAGACATTTTTGGAAGTGGACAGCAAGTCGACGTTTCTGTGCTAAGTTTGTGCCACACCAAATTAATTCTCACAGCCAACAATCTTAAGAGGATTTTATTTTTTTTGCAAGATAAGAATATTATTAAAAGCCCAAAGAAGGCAAAACTCCTATGGATATTTGTCATCAACATTCTAGGTGTGTTTGGGATCCATCCTGTGGCTCAGTGGCAGACAAAGTGCGTTTCGACACTGAAGTCATGGGTTTGAGCAAATGGGTCGCCTAATGGTTATTTTTGGGATTCAAGAGGACTAAAGGGGATCCACTTTCACCCCTCTTATTTGTAGTAGTGGCCAAGGCACTGTTTTTTGGTTGTCGGTGTGTAGGCTTGTTTCAGTTTTTCTTTCTTTGCTGTTGGTTCGTGGTTGGGTCCTTGTGGAGTTACCATATGGTCACCTTCTCAAAAAGTCTCTTTTCTTTAACAAGGTCTTACAACTAAAACAACTTTATCTAGGACATTTAACGAGGTCCTTATTCTGAGGCTACCTGATGCTACATAAAAATAATAATAATAAATAAAATCACTTTTTATCTAAAAGTAAAGGACATTATGAGATACTTTTTGTAGCCCCCAAAATATAATATCTTTTTCTGTTTTTTAATGGAGAACCAAACTTGCTAAAGAAAAGGGGGGAAAACAGACGAAAAAGCCTATTGAGTTCCTCGTTTAATCGATTCAGATTTGGGGTGCCAGATTGCTTTTTTAACCCCTTTCTTGGTTTTGAAAATCTTATAAAACCTTTTTTGGACTGACACCTTTAATGGTCCGTGTCTCGATCAATCCAAGTGGCATTATTCAAGTTTTTGAATGTTGTTCCTCAAGACAATCACTTGCTTTTATGGCAGGACATCAATGTTGTCAAATCGCATAAAATTGCATAAGCCATCAGCCTAGGCTGATTGCTTATGCCACCACATAATTGCATAAGCAATCACTCAAGCTGATGGCTTTATTTATTTATTTACAAGTTAAAAGAAAAAATCGTTAAAAATAGAAAAAAAATCGTAAAAAATTCTAAAATATTAATAGAAGCTATGTCTAATTACAACAGGTCATTAGATTGGGTTTATTTACCTATTTCATTGTAGTTTGACTATTAGGCCATCTATATGTTGAGTTATATTATATTACATTATATATAACAATACAAATTTAAATAATTAACAGGTTACACTAAGAAAGAATTAATTATTGAAAACTACAAACATGAAAATTGTATTCATAACTTGAATCTTGATGAGTTGATGCATACAATACAAGTTACAACTTATTACAATCTACAAGAAACTGATCGTTGGCCATTATGCCATGGCATGCTAGAGTATGTCATGATTATGCGATTATGCTATCCCATAACCATGGCATACTTCCTGCATGGCATATGCGATCTGAGCCAGTATATGTGATTATGCAGGGCATCTCCTTTGAAATAGATGCACCCACAAATGCTTCTCAGTCACTTCCGTATTTTCTCCATTTCAAATTTCTAGTGTCACTATCATTGGATCCTTACAAAACCATTCCCTGCAGGATGTATTCAATCTACTTCCGAATCTCAATGTGGCTGAACTTATCAAGGCTTTTGCTGGTAACACTATTAATGTCACACGACTTATTTTAGCTGGCATGCTTTTAATTGTTAGAACTAACCTTCTACCCCTTTGCAGTGAAAACAAACGATATGATGCTGGTCATCTACCTTTCTTCCCTTATTCGGAGTGTAATTGCACTACACAACCTTATAAACAACAAGGTAAGGTGTATTTTCTCTAGAATTGTTGCCTTGTTTAAGGACACGTATAGCTCAAAATATCGTCCTTTAAATGGTATATCATTGGACATGTAGTGAACTTTGGAGCTTATTTATGCAATAAGAATATCCAAGTTTGAATTGTGTAATTTTGACTTCAGATGCTGAACAAAGAACATGAGAAGGCTGAAGATGCAAAGCCGACGACTATTCCATCTGCAGCTGGAAGTTAGGAGGATGCCTTCACCCACCGTGTCAGCATTTCAGCCGTAAGGGGTAAGAGCTCGAGGCACTGACCTAGCTAGTGTTCCATGGGCTCCCATCTGAGAATTCTCATGGTGTTGATTAGAGTTTGCAGGGTTTGACATGAGAAACCCCTGTGCTTTTCTAAAGTATTTTCTTTTGATATTTATAATTGTTGTTTTTCATCTTGTTTTGCAAGATATTCTCCCATGCTAATTGAGACATCTAGACTAGGTTTGGATACACTAATTAATTGAATTGAATTGAGATTTTATTAGTTTGATAAAGTTGAAATGACTAAATAGTAGTTACCTCCCTCTGTTTGATATTGAGGATCATGTTCCAATTGGCAGTCAGTTTTCATTCATGTTACAAGTCAGGCTCAGAAGGAACAGAACTGCCATTTGAAGGCCAGTTCCACACCAAGTAATAGGAAATTCCCTTATAATTTGGTCATTTCCCTTTAGTGAACTGAATGTTTACAATTCAATTCAGCTTTGCATCCAAATGCACTATTCATTCAGTTTGTAGTTAATATTTAGCTGAAAATCATTGCAGGGACTAGGGAGAGAGTAGAGGGGAGGAATTGCTTGATAAGAGATACAACACAACTACACGCAAGTTGTGTTGACATGAAACCCTAAAATGTTGTAACAGTCACTAGTTTCATCGGCTAACTTGCATTACTACAAAGTACCATTACCGAAAGTTATGTAAGAGTATGTGAGAATGAAGAAACCGAAGAAACATGAACTTCAAATCATTTGTTGGCTTGGCCCCGAATGGGTGATTAGATTTCATCCATGTATGCCACATGTGCAGCAATGACATGGAGGTAAGAGGCACTGGATGGACTACCATGTTCCGGAATTTAAATCGACTAAGGTACTACCTTGTTCCTCTTGGCAAGATAAGTATCTGAGAGGGTGGATCCTTACTATTGCTTCGGTGGTAGACTCTTAGGAGTTTCAACACCCGGTCAAGGGTTCGAGCATCCATAGGTGGTGAAATCCCACTATAATGTGAGTGTGTGGGTGCGGTGGATCCTTACTCTTGCTTTGGTGGTAGACTCTTAGGAGTTTCAACACCCGGTCAAGGGTTCGAGCATCCACAGGTGGGAAATCCCACTATGGCGTGAGTGTGTGGGTGTGTACAGGCGTGTTTTATATATATATATATATATATATAATTAAAATTAAAAAGTATCTGAGAGGGTCTGGTGCAACCTTGTTATCTAAGGTAAGTGCATGAAGCATCCAACATCTGTAGACACATTACATGTACAACTTCAGGACCTTTATCTTTTGGGCCCTATGATGGACTCAAGTATACTTCAAAACTTTCACCATTTGAATGATCCTGACCACTGATTGGAGGAACTCTTAAGTTTCCATGGATCAGGACCACCTAACTATGAGCTCTCCTTGGATGGCCCATGAAAATGTTGGCCATCCCTTACCTCCCTGAATTGCAACCACCAACTCCTTTTTTAATTAGTTTCTTAATCATTTTCATCCATTTCATGGCCACAAATCTTAGTAGGAACATCTTTTTTATGATTTTCAGATAATGGGTCATCCACGGTTTAAAAACACAAGCTCAACTAGACTCGGAACTCAAGCAGTGCCCAGCTGAGTTGAGTTGAGCTGGGTTCTGCTCGGTTTTCTCAAGTCGAATCAAGGTTTTTTATTTGACCCATGTTATAACAGCTCGAGTTTTTCTTGGTGTGATCAGGTTGTGTCGAGTCAGCTTGGTAGGATTCAGTTTTGAGTGTTTTTTTTTTTTTGAACTCTGTGACTATCTGGGAAGATTCTGTGAGGTATATAGTTCCTATCCACCGTTTTTACCCAGCCATTTCAGTATTTAAGCCTGGTCCACATAGCATAACCTCAATAAAATGTATATAAAATATAAACAATTCATCTAATGGGACCCATCACAGGTGGCAGTTTGGCAAAATCACCTCCATCGGATTACCAAAGCCTAAAGTTAGCATATGTTTCTTGTTGTAATTTTTATTCGTGTTGGTTCCGTCTCATTTTCATTAATAAGAGTATAGGTGGGTAGCGCAGTTGATGGAAACACATGCTATTTCCAGGGAGGAATTAAATTATACATGACCCTCATGTTTGAACGATGCATACGCTTTTTCAGTCATCATAACTGGGGGCCACGGTTCCCGTGATCCAGACCATTGGTCTGTTTGAGTCCTACCATGGATTGAGAATTCCCCTCAAGCCTACCGTCATTAGGACCTTCTCTAATTAAATATTGAGCGCTGTTGTGTTTCTTCACTGTCTATCTGTACGTCACATGTCGAAAGGTTAAGATTGTCCTACACACCTTCTGTGGGACAGCACACCAAAGGTACTTGATTTTCTTTTCACAAACCCAGACCCTCACTGGAAGCTGCAAATGGGTTTGGGTGGGTTTAGTCATACCTAAATTTTAAACTCGAATGATGTTTGCATGTAGAGTCAATGCATGCATATCTCCCACCGTTGAATTTACAACTTATTCCAAAATTGAATTTTGAAAATCCCATTCTGAAACACTCGGGATTCCCATGAATCAGATGGTTGGGATCATCTGATTGTATGATGTGGAATGCATCCATCCACGAAAGGGTGCAGTATATGAACCATGGTTCACCAAGCCCGCATGTTGATTCAGTACTGGGTGGGGTGACTGGGTGCAGTTGCATCCAGTTTGCATTAACTTGGAATTGACTCACCCCATTCTCATTCTAGCCTCTCTATCCATTACGAGTTGTTGGGACTTAGGGACTCATCTAAGGGGAGAAAAGTAAGCTGTGAACTGTCCAACCAGAGCCAGACATTAGGAGTTGTTGGGACTTAGGGACTCATCTAAGGGGAGAAAAGTAAGCTGTGAACTGTCCAACCAAAGCCAGACATCCTTTCCTCGTCTTAGGATATGCCTCAGGTTTTTCGGTTTATAAATCCACAAACCCCAAGGAGCGGATGATCCTGGCCATTAACCTAACCATTGGATGGGAGGAATTGGAAGTAAATGGAGGTAAATGACATTTGAAGTATGTTTGGATGGGAGTAAATGCATGGAAATGAAATGAAATCGGAGTAAATGGGCTTGCAAATGAATTCATCCCTAAAGGATTTGGAAGTAAATGTGGGGAATGCATTTTTTGGGCTCCTTAAGAGTTGCACAAGGAAACAAAAGTGCCACTAAGTGCATGCCCACCATAAATGTGGCATGCTAATGATACTCCAAAACAATTTAATTATTGGCTACATCACTAAAATCACACCAACAAAATTATCCAAACCATTCAAAAGTTGACCATTTAATAGATGGTTAAAAAATGTTGGCAAGTTGCTTGTTTGTAATCCCTAAAGTTGTGGCCCACCCAATGCTCAAATTTTATTCTGTTTTGGCTAAAGTATATATTTCAATGGGCTTATTATAATCATTCTATTGCATATTACATATGTACATTGATTTGATATGTTAATGCTGATTGAGGATATCATATACGTTCTTGTGAATGTATTGAAAAATTCCAATGTATTCCAATTTGGAACACAATTGGTAAACCATTCACTACCTATTCATTTACCTCTAATTCCATTTCCCATATTTACCTCCATCTACAAGTATGTTTTCTCAGCCGAATGTGGAACATTTGCTATATTTGCACCAGCATCTCAATTTGCTGGCCCCAAATGAAATTTGGGGATTGTCTTTTGTGTTACTGATCCTATCCATCTGATTTATGGACAGTTAAAAACTATAGAATGCCTTACGATTTACAGTCCAATCCATTTCATCACAATAGTTTGGGTTATATTTAGAATAAAAAGTGGATAGTCCGTGGTCTATCCACGGTGTGCCCCAAATCCTGAAGTGAAGAAATAAATACCCAATTTTAACTATGTTTGTAGCCTGTTTGGATGCACTTGCACAAAAGAGAGTTTCCAGAGAAGGGATTTTCAAGCCTGCTTTTTTTTTTTTTGTTTCCTTTTTTCCATCGAGTCAGCATTTTTGCAGCTACTTTTGTCGATGGGGATGGAGAAAAGGGGTTTGCAAAGTGCATCTAAATACACCACAAAAACGGTGGTTTGGTTTAAAAGGGGGTTTACACCTCGAACGCCCTTTTGGAGGCTGCGTGCAAACGGGCCCTTAGGAATGTTAACAAATGTGTCAGACCTGAACCAAGCCCAAGCCCCAACCGGTAATGCAATGCTCGAACGTGAATCCTTCAATTTCTACTTACTAATCAGAGCGAACTTTTAGACCCGACTCGACGGGCAAGGGCAGATCTTCTCTAGTGGGCCCTGCCTGAATAATTCGAAATCTAGACTGAAGCTGACCCCAGGCACGTGTTGTTGGCAGCCATAAATATAGTGAGATTTCTTCTATGGGCTCAAGTTGACCCATCTCTAATCAATACATGTTATTGGATAAGTGTAATCACAGAGATTTCACAGGACCCAACATTAGTTTGATTAGATAATCACAGCTAGATGACTAAGGACATTGCAAATGGACAGTACAAGAGTAAAAAATGATCCCAGTTAATGGAAGTGATTGTCCATTCAAGGTGCAGTTGAACCCCCTCCTATGCAATGGTTTGCCATGATCATAAGCAGCCCCACATGTGGGTCCCAACATACAAATTTGCACGTAACAAGCTAGGAAGATCTGGCAGTGACGATCATAGCACTTGCATTTTATTCATGCGTGTAGGAATGCTATTCCAGGCTATATAGCTTTGTAGGTTAAGCTTAACCTGTAACGTGTTATGGGGGTCCACTGTGATGTGTGCATGACATCCAATCCGTTCATCGTGTGTACCCCGTCATGTTCTCCTCATATTCCAAAAATCAGGCCCATCCAAAACAAAGGTGGGCCACACCATGTGAAACCCACCTCAGTTTTTTATTTTTGGGGTCTCCATTAATCCCGGTGGGTTACATCTGAGTAGATTGGACGACATAAGAAAAACTCTCTGGCTCATACATAATCTGGAAGATTTTTAGTGGTGTGTCCCCATCCCAACTCTTCATGTGCGGTGACCCTCTTGAATGGCTTGAACCTTGCACGTGTGCACCACGTTCGCACGTCGGTAGCTAAGCGCCTCTTATGAATGGAGCCTAGGTGAATGCATCCTTGCTTAAAAGATAGGCCATCCCACTCTTCCTAAGAGCTTCACATGCATGTTGAATGTGGATCATTGGTTATCCATTTTCAGTGTGACCCACCTGATGAGTGGTCCGACCCAAATGTTGGGCCAGGCTACACTCAGCACATGCAAACCTGATGGCAAGGATGCTTCACATGTGATAAATTGGCACGTGTGATACGCTTGATTTCTGTGTGTGCATTTTGTTGTAACACTCCAACTTACTCTCAATTAAAATAAAAATAGAATGATCATTCACATAACGTACATCACTAAATTAAATAAATAAATAAAAGCTACACCACTAAATACATCTTTTTGGAGTAGACCATATTTCTTTCTCCTGCTCTTTACACCGTACGCGTGGCATATCTTCCTGACGATTTGAACAGTTCATTTATCGAGACAACCACCAATAGATCATATGGTGGATAAAATTTCATTGGAATCCAGTTTGCTATTTTGTACGACATTTTTCACGTGACCTGACCACTGTATTTTTTCTCTATGGTCCATCATGGATCCTTGTGACAATTGAACGGACAAGATCATCGTACGCCTACACCACGTGGAAAGCGCAAACATTCGCGGACATAATCTATGTCCACCGCGGCGGACCGGATTCCTGCAGTATGTTTCTGTTTTATGCTTTTCCATCGAATCTAATACCATGAAGTGTTCGTTTCGCCTCCGTCGCGACCTAGGGTCCAGCGTATATCAATGAACAGTGGTGCCCCCATGCTGACTAAAAATATCATCAGAACCGTCCATTTTGTGTTATCTATGCCAGAAGGGCTACTATAAGAAATTTACACTGATTGGATGATTTCGATCGTTACTATCTGCAGATGAATTTATAACCATGAAAATAAAAAATTTCAATGGATCCCATTCAACTTCAGAAATCAAAGGTGAGTATTATCAATGAAGTGTGGTCATGGATTAATAGCATATATATGGTAGCGTAGAGAATATGGACGGTCCAAATCATCAGAGAATCTTAGCATGTGGGCCCGGGTGGGTGGCGACAGAGGCAAAGCACTACCTACCATGAACTCGCCGAAACTGAATTCGACCGCTCTAGCGAACACGAGGAGTTAATGAACTCGATGCAGTCTTCAATGTCCTCCGACCGATGCGAATCATGCGGAGAAACGGACGGCCGAGATCTCGAGCTGGGGCAAGCCTTGGGCGACACCCTCCGCACCGAGAAGAAACGAACGGTTCTTACAACACTCGTGCCGAGTCGCCGGAGAAACTTCGCAGGCGAGGATCCTGTGCTCCTGGGCAGCCGGAAACTGAATTTCGCAGCGACCCTTTTCCGGTTTCCGGCAGCTCTCGTACCGGTGTCGGGTTTGAGCGAGAGTTTCGGCTTTTCGGTGATATCGGGGCTGAAGCTGACTCGTTTGCTTGTTTTCCGGGACATGTTTGGGAAATGTATCGGGTCGAGAGAGAGAGAGAGAGAGAGAGAGAGAGAGAGAGAGAGAGGAATCTGAAATGGAGTGAATGTGAAGTTGGGTGCGTGTGTGTGTGTTTGAGAGAGAGGAATTTGAAATGGGGTGAAAGTGAAGTTGTGTGTGTGTTAGAGAGAGAGAGAGAGAGAGAGAGAGAGAGAGAGGTGAAATGGGTGAGAGTGAAGTGAGGTGAGTGTATATTTATTCGGAAAAAGAGGCCGGATCCAATACAAACATATGCAGGATAAGTTAAAGGAAAAAGTGGAAGTGTGGGGTCCACCGTTTCGTTTTAATGAGATCCAATCCGTCCAGCATAAGCCCCCTCTTATTCTCCTTAGATCACAGAAACTCAGGTTGATCCAAAACTCAGGTGGACCGCACCATGTAAAATCATTCATGAAACCTCTAAAATCACGTCTTACAGCCCACCTGAGTATTCGAATCGAAAAGATATTCCGGGGGTCATTTAATCCTGGCTCGATGCATTTACGAATGGATTAGATGGAATATAAAAAACGCTCCGGGCCCCACATACAATACGAAACGTTTTTAATAATAAGTGTCTCCATTGTAACTGTTCTCTGTAATGTGGCCCACCTGAGATTTCAATCAGTCGGATTTTTGTTTAACAACGAGAACATTAGGGAGAGCACATGATGGACGGATGGATTTCACTAAGACTTCACCGTGGGTCCCACACATCGATTTATAAATTAAGCTTATCCTAGAAACTTCTCTGCGGATCCGGGCACGGAAAGACAACGTGAGAAAAATGACAAAAAAATAAAGCGAATGAAAAAGAAAAAGATATACAGACAAAAGAACGTAGGAGAATATAGGCTATGATCGTCTCTGTAAGTGAGGGAAAAAGAATGGCTAGGATCATTCCTTTTTTTGTGTGTTATTTTCTATTCATAGCTACCACTGATGAGGACCGTTAGATGAACTGTCTCGATCGACATATCACCCTCCCACGCGTGCTGTACAAATAGATGTCTCTACCATATTCCACTTCTTCCGATTCCACTGTATCACTTTAAGAGATACAATACTACAACTAGTACCATAAGCTACGGTACTTCACCTTTTTACTGTAAATTCTTATTACTTCTTTATGATATCCAAGCCGTTCAAAACATTGATCTTATCATTGGACTTGAAAATAAGTTAATTCAATTATCAATGAATTATACCTAATGAAATCAATTACCAGACGTTGATCTCACAAATGAGACATTTGGCCTAATTAATAAATTCATTAGCTGATTTTCTTACCAGATAATAAAAAGGATGGGGCCAACATTTTGAACGGATGGGATTTCTTATACATGCGATAAATTAGCATAAAAGAAAATTTTGCAGTACGCTTTTCTCATGATACAGGCGATCTCGAGAACCCAAGGGAATCACGTCATCTCATACTGATATTCGGCGATGTCGTGTGCCAGCTGGCATAAGAATTGCATACGTGGCATTAATTTAACTCTCGTTGAATTGTTCCAATGGCCCCTCATTTTAGGGTAGTAGTAGCTAGAGATTATACATATATCGAACATGTGGACATCTAGTGGACGGTTATATGAAAGTTATCAACGGTGTAAATCTCACACATGGGAGTCCATCCAGAGTATATATATCAAATAACTCCACGTAGTTGAACTCTAACGTACGGATACAGGACATTTTGGGATACTCCAAACCGTTTATATCCTAGGCCTCACCTCGGATGAGGATAGACAGGAAGGCAAAACTGCTGCGTTGGTGTATTTCAACCCTTTATCGATGCTTCCACTCTCTTTTTCTTATCAATATTGACTGTCCCTTAAGCCTTTGTATGATCAAGGGCTTTTAGATTCCAGCCTTAAAGAGTTCTTTTGGATATTTCATTACAAGGTTATACCTATTATATAACGGTTTAGGTATTTGACAGTGACCCTTATCCTTCGGATGCTGACTTATCCTATTGCAATAAGTAGGCATGTATTCCACATCCTTGGACAATAACCCACCTACAACCCTGTATTTATTGATGGTTGTCCATCTTTTCTGCTCATGATTATACTGTAGACACCCCACTCCAACTGTGCATCTTATCTTGGATTATGAGATGAACTATCAGCTTTGAGAATTTTTTAAAATAGCATAGTTAACTCTCATAACCTTAAAAAACTACAATAAGGCCTGGTGGCCAAAACAAGCTAGTGAATTTCATGTGTAATTTGCAATACAAATCACGATGGAGATGACCTATGTCACCCCACACCCTTCAAGATGGACAACGACCCATCAAAGGCTCATTAATGACAGGCAAGTCCTTTTCTGAGTCCATTCCAACAAGTTCACATGAGGAGGCCCCAAGGCTCTAAGGTTCGTTATAATCAAAAGTGCAAAGGACGAGGTGAACGGAAAATCATGAGATGACTGCCTGAGTCTTTGCAAATTTTAACAAATCCGAGGGAACTCTCCTGAGATCTTCCTAAATAGTAGTTTAAGAAAACCAACGGCTATGCGGCCATATGATCTCCGCCCTTGGGTAAAATGAGCATTTCAGCCTCATAAGAGCTGAAATTAATTATTTTACCACTTATCTAAATGAATCTATGGTGTTAATTATCCTCCAGCCGTTCAAATTATGCAATGCGACGATGTTTTCCTTCCAAATTATTAGAATTTACTAAAATATTGAGCCAATTATCTATAAATAGAGGTGTTGGGGATAAAAAATACAAGTCCGCAGACTCGGACTTAATGCCTCGGATCACAAAAGGATGTGTCAAGTCCGAGGCATGGTGCGCTAAACCGAGACAAAGGTTGAGTCGGTTCGGACGACTCATCAGCGTCCCGGGCATGCGTCGGGCGGACCACCCTGCCAGACCGACCATCGCTAGGACGAGCCTCATCCCGGATATCTTGGGATAAGATCTCCGACCCCGAAGCTCACGGGATCGGATGAAGGCTCAAGATGGGCACGATCTTATCCCCGTGATCCCAGGAGAAGATCCCGCGCTCAATATCGGGAAGAGAATCCTCGTGCGACACACGCCCCAGTAGCTATAAAAGAAGGACCCCTGTCACCTTGAGAGGTACGGAACAAATCCTCTCTAAAAAGCTCCTCAATACTCTTAGACCTAGAATCCAGGCCTGACTTTGGCATCGGAGGGTCCCCTGCTCAAGCCAGGGTCTCCTTTGTCCCTTTTTCTTTTGTGCAGGTACACGAAGGTCCAAGAGGAGGAATCGGACATTTGCATCAACAGCTTGGCGCCGTCTGTGGGAAACGTACAAAAAGCCATCTCGTATCTCTATACCGATTTCAATGGTGATGACTAGAAGGACGGTCCCAGAAGAAGATTTGAATGAGAATGCGATTACAGGGCCAGCGGGTCCAATCGCGGTTCCCGCAGCCCAGAACCCACCTAACAACCGCCGACGAGGGGCGACCGGAACAAGCAACAATCAGCGGGGTCGCGACGATGGGCGGTTGGACAAGGAGGTTTAAGAAATCCGCTCCGATATGAATATGATGAAGCAGATGCTGGAACGAATGTATCAGCAGCAAATGCAGCCACTCCCGCATCCTCAATGGGAGACAGCGCACGTACCGGCGGCGGCGGTTGATCCTCAACCTTCCGCTCCGCAGTCTTTCCGGCCGAGCCAACCCCAAGGCGGATCAGAACCATCTCCAGCGCAGTCAGCCAACGCTTCCCTCCCCCCGACTGATCTTCGGCACGAGATAGAACGAAGAAGGCGCAATCGCCCATCCATGGAAGGCACGGCAGAGAGCAGTGAACCTTGGAAAGCCGACATTCAAAATTTTAAAAGAGAAGTGCGGGAAGAAATGGCGAAAGAGATGGCGGACATAAAGCACGACCGGAATGTATATCCAACCGGATCCGAAGCGAAGGCGTCCCCCTTTGTGGACTCGGTACTGAAGGCCCGGTTGCCCGAGAGATTTCGATTACCTCAAATCACTCCTTTCGCCGGCAAGACCGACCCAACGGAGCACATCGAATGCTTAAGAACCTATATGGAGCTTCACGATGCCTCGGACGCAGTAATGTGTCGGGCCTTTTCTCTTACATTGACCGATGTAGCTCGACTGTGGTTCAAACAGTTGAAACCAAAGTCCGTCAGTTCATTCGCTGAGCTGAGTGACGCCTTCCTCACCAATTTCATCGGCGGGAAGAAGAAATTGAAGCCCCCTGCACATCTGAACAACGTAGTTCAAAAGCAGGGAGAGCTACTGAAAGATTACATCAAGCGTTTTAATTTCGAATCCCTTCAGGTTCGAAAACATTCGGAAGAAACGGCTCTCAATGCGCTCATGTAAGGAGTTAGAGATAAGTCATTCCTGGCATCTCTAGACAAAACTCCGCCCGATACTCTGGCAGAATTTATGGCACGGTCGGATAAGTACGCGAATGCCGAGGAAGCGCGAATCCTGCGTGAAACTAAAACCTTAGCCAAAGAGTCAACCAAAAAGGAAGCCGACTCGGCCGGAGGAAGGAAACGCAAGGATGATCAAGCGCGCGATGAGCGAAGGTCGGGAAAGCGGCCGCACCGAAGATTTTCCGCGTATACTTCCTTGAACAAGACTCAGGAAGAGGTATTGATGGAAATAAAAAACGAAGGCTTTGTTAACTGGCCCAGTAAGCTCAGGAGTAATCCTATTCGGCGGGACAAGGATAAATACTGTCATTATCACCGTGATCACGGACATAACACAAGTAATTGCCGTCACCTAAAAGAAGAGATCGAACGACTCATAAAAGACGGCCGACTCAGGGAACATATGGTTAAAGCTAGGCCGGCTGAGGCACGCCCGACCGAGAGCCAGCCTATGGAAGAAATCCGGACGATTATCGGCGGTCCACAAGGTGGGGGTGACTCAAACAATGCACGAAGGAATCATGCAAGAAAACTTACTCAGCCTCAGTCCGAGCTCATGATCATAGATCGGCCACCAAAGGAGAAGAAAAGAGAAAGATATTGCATCTCTTTCACGGACGAAGATGCCCGAGGCATCTATCACCCCCACGATGACGCATTGATTGTCACCCTGGCTATCGCTAACCGAAAGGTGTTTCAGATACTCGTCGATACGGGGTCATCTGCAGACGTGTTATTTACCCAGGCGTTCGACAAAATGGGGATCGAACGGTCCACACTACGCCCAGTTCGGACCCCATTGACCGGTTTTTCCGGAGGACAGGTACTGCCTGAAGGGATTGTCTCGTTGCCGCTCACCGCTGGTAGTGCCCCATGTCAGACGACGATGATGGTTGACTTCTTGGTCGTCGATCAACCCTCAGTATACAACGCAATACTCGGCCGACCTTCATTGAGTCTCCTCCAGGCCGTGATATCCACATACCACCTTTCAATGAAGTTCCCGACCGAGTCGGGAGTCGGAATTGTCAAAGGAGACCAGCAGGATGCAAGGCGATGTTACATGATAGCCGTAAAAGGAGCCGCCGATAAAAGTCCGACCAACATATTAACGATTGAATCATTGGACCCTCGGGGCAAGAATTATGAACGAGGACAGCCGGTCGAGGATCTTGTCTCGGTCCCCTTGGCCGAGACAGATGGATCCAAGACGGTACGAATTGGCTCGTCTCTGCAGTCCCCTTTGAAAGAAAAGCTGACAGCCCTGCTCCGTAGGTACGCCGACGTCTTTGCCTGGAGTCATGAAGATATGCCCGGGATCGACCCCTCTGTGGTAACTCACCGACTCAACATCGATCCGTCGTATCGACCGATCCGACAGAAGCGGCGACCGCTCGGCCCTGAACGATACGCTATCATTGAGGAAGAAGTCGACAAACTCCTCCAGGCTAATTTCATAGAAGAAGTATACTATCCAGAGTGGGTCGCGAATGTCGTGCTCGTAAAGAAATCCAACGGGAAGTGGCGGGTCTGTATTGACTATACTGACTTAAATAAAGCCTGCCCAAAGGATAGCTTTCCGCTTCCAAGGATAGACCAACTAGTAGATAGCACCGCCGGACATGAGCTCCTTAGCTTCATGGATGCTTATTCAGGATATAATCAGATTGCAATGCATAAGACAGATAAATCAAAAACTACCTTTGTCACCGACAAAGGCCTTTATTGTTACCGAGTGATGCCATTTGGTCTGAAAAATGCTGGCGCAACCTATCAAAGATTCGTTAATAAAATCTTTGCTCGGCTGATAGGCCGAACCATGGAAGTATATATTGATGACATGCTCGTCAAAATTATACACGCGGCAGATCATGTGAATGATTTAGAAGAAATGTTTCTCACCCTACGAAAGTTTCGGATGAAGCTGAATCCGAATAAATGCGCTTTTGGGGTGCGCTCTGGAAAGTTCCTCGGTTTCTTGGTTAGTCAGCGAGGAATAGAGGCAAACCCTGAGAAGATAAAGGCTTTGATTGATATGGAATCCCCTAAAACCATAAAGGATATACAAAGGTTGATTTGGACGAGTCGCAAAGACTTAATCGGTTCCTTTCCGAGCCACGATAAATGTCTCCCTTTCTTCGCAGTTGAAAGGAAGACAAACAATGGACTGGACGGAAGAATGTGAAGCGGCATTTCAACAATTAAAATCATGTCTCGGTTCCGCACCTCTCTTATCAAAGCCCGAATCGGGGGAGTCTCTGCTCCTTTACCTAGCGGTGTCCGAGGCAGCGGTTAGCTCGGCCTTGATACGAGAATCCGAAGGAAAGCAACTGCCGGTTTACTACGTCAGCAAAGCATTATTGCCGGCGGAAACAAGATACCCAAGCCTGAAAAAAATGGCCTTGGCTTTAATCACTTCCTCTCGCCGACTCAGGCCGTACTTCCATGCCCATACCATCATCGTAATGACCGATCTTCCGCTTCGCCAGGTATTGCAGAAACCAGAAGCTTCC
Source organism: Magnolia sinica (assembly GCF_029962835.1). NCBI lineage: Eukaryota > Viridiplantae > Streptophyta > Magnoliopsida > Magnoliales > Magnoliaceae > Magnolia > Magnolia sinica. The sequence goes on along the minus strand of NC_080576.1, from coordinate 18,570,208 downwards.
GGCCGACTCACGAAATGGGCCATCGAATTGAGTGAATTTGACATTCAATATAAACTGAAGGCAGCAATCAAAGGGCAAGCAGTAGCTGATTTTATCGCCGAAGGAACTCCACCATTCGAGCTCCCGATCAACGATATGCCAAAGGATGTTGCAGTTCCAACAACCGCTCCCCCGACCCTTACCTACCCTATTCCCTGGAAACTATTTGTCGACGGTTCTTCCACCTCGAAGGCAAGTGGGGCTGGGGTTGTGCTGGAAACCCCCGATCATACCTATATACAGTATGCCTTACGACTTGGATTCCAAGCGTCGAACAATACGGCGGAATATGAAGCATTGTTACTCGGCCTCCGTCTCGCCGCTAGCTTGGAGGTCACGCACCTCAGTGTTTTCAGCGACTCTCAGTTGGTTGTTAATCAAGTTACCGGTGTATACCAGACACGGAAAGACCAGTTAAGGGCGTACATGCATAAAGCGAAAGAACTTATCAACGGATTTCAACTCTGTCGTGTCACTCGGATCCCTCGTACGGAAAACAGCAAAGCCGATCTGTTAGCAAAGCTCGCCTCAGCCGATGAAGATGAAATACCCAGGTCCGTCCCTGTCGAATACGTCGATAAGCCGAGTATAGATGAACCAATTAGCGAGGCCGTCAATACAATCAACTCGGAACCATCCTGGATCGATCCAATCCGCCAATACCTTGACGAAGGGAAGTTGCCCGAGGATCGCGCCGAGGCTCGACGAATTAAGATCCGAGCCTCCCGTTACACCATACTCAACGGAACCCTCTATAAGAAAGGTTACTACGCCCCGTTGCTGCGGTGCCTCAAACCCAGCGAGGCAGACTATGTATTACGGGAAATCCATGAAGGAATCTGCGGAAACCACTCTGGAGGGCGATCTCTCGCCCATAAGGTCCTACGACAGGGATATTACTGGCCCACTATCCAACACGACGCTCGCCAGCTCGTCCAAAAATGCGACAAATGTCAACGATTCGCAGCAATTCCGAGGCAAGCCCCCGAGGCACTGACGCCGATGACTGGTCCCTGGCCCTTCGCACAATGGGGTGTCGACATCATAGGCCCGCTCCCTATGGGAAAAGGTCAGACCAAGTTTGCCGTGGTAGCAGTGGACTATTTCACGAAGTGGGCCGAGGCGGAGCCATTAGCTAAAATAACCGAGCAGAAGATCACCGAGTTTGTGTGGAAAAATATTATCTGCCGATTCGGAGTGCCCCGTACCATTGTCACAGACAATGGAAGGCAATTTGATAATAGGAGCTTTCGCGAGATGTGCGACAACCTCGGAATCAGAAACGTTTATTCTTCACCTCATCACCCTCAAACCAACGGACAGGTTGAGGCGGTTAACAAGATTATCAAGCAACATCTTCGGACCAAGCTTGGCCGGGCCAAAGGAGCATGGGCCGAAGAGCTCCCGAAGATTCTTTGGGCTTACCGAACTACAGCTCGAACAGCCACAGGAGAGACTCCGTTTTCACTAGCTTATGGCTCGGAAGCCGTCACTCCCGTTGAAGTCGGATTACCTTCGGCTCGAATCACCTCATTCAATGCAGAAGAGAATGAAGAACTCCTTGCACTCGGACTCGACCTTTTGGACGAACAAAGGGAAGTGGCGCGGCTGCGCACGGAGGCGCGGCAACGACAAGTGGCTCGGTTCTACAATACCCGAGTTAAGGTTAGAAGGTTTCGAATGGGAGATATGGTTCTCCGGAAAGTTTTCTCCAACACCAAGGAATTTGGATCGGGTACGCTGGGACCCAATTGGGAAGGACCCTATATCGTCTCGGGCACCATACGACCAGGAACGTATCGGCTAGAAGACCTAAACGGACAACTATTGCCTCACCCTTGGAACGCTGAACACCTCAAGGTCTACTATCCCTAGCTCGGTACTCAATGTTTAAAGACTCTCAACTAAGAAAGGTTAAAGCCAAATCAAATGAATAAAGCTAAGTATTTTTCTTTCATTCATCAAAGCACGTACAAATACAATGTGTGACTACATCAAAGTGAATAAAAAAAAAAAAAAAATCAAAGGGCCCTGGTAACTGTCCTCATGCACCAGCCTCGCCCCCAGCAGCAGTGTCTTCGGCAGCGGCGTCCGGGTTCTCGGGTTCCGGGGCTGCTCCACCCTCGATTTTCGAAAGGTCAAGGTCAGGAAAAGATTCCTTTATATCCTTGACGCATTCCAGATATCCGCTTTGGAACAAGCGGTCCCTCTCGTCCTCGAACTCTGCCGACTCAAGGAAAGCTTGGACGGCTTGGTCCCTGGCCTTCTCAGCCTCCCGAGCCTTCTCGTCGACCTGTCGAATACGCTCCGCCGCCTCAAGCTTAGCCCGAGCTAAGTCATCTGCGCACGAAGCATGAACTGCGAGAATTCGCCGGTTCTCTTCTTCAGCCTCAGAGAGCAGAGCCAGTACCCGAGCGACCTCCGCTCTCGCTTCATCCAAGGCTCTTCTGGAGGAAGCCGCCTCTGCTCCAGCATCTTCGGCAGCCTTCCGAGCAAGAGCCGCCTCGCCTGTCAGGATGCCGACCCGGATTTCGGCCTCCTCGCGTCGCCCTTCAGCTTCTGACAGAAGGGTCTGCAGCCGATGAGTTGAGGATAGCTCCTTGCTGGCCTTAATCAAGCAGGGAGCGAGTTCGAAAAGCATCCTCGCTGCATGGCTGACGGTTTGCGATGACGGGGCGTTATAGAGCCTCACGAACTCTCTTTCGCCACCGTGGGCTAAGGCCCAGGGAACCATCCCCGATACCACTTGCTGCAGGATAGACGGCCCTTCCTGGTTCGTCTCCTCCCCTCTGGAGGATGCGGTCCTCGTCTCACCTTCCCCTCTGGAAGACGCGGCCCTGGTCTCTTCCTCCCGTCTCGGAACGTCCGTTTCAACGTTCGCCGAGTCGGGTGCCGCCTGAGGTTCCGAGGCAGCAACCGCCGTCTCTTCAGCCCTTTCTTCTGGGTCGGGAATTACGACGACGGGAGGGGCAGAAGAACTCGCTGGTTCTTTCTCCTTCCGCACCACCTTTTGCCTCTTAGGCGGCCGAGGCTCCGACAAAAGAACTGACCGCGGAGGAGCCTTCAACTTCGTGACTGCCCTAAGGGGAGGACGAGCTCCAGTCATTTCTGAGGGAGCCGGCTCGTGAATAACCCTGAGATTGGGACGGGCTTCAGGCAGATCTGTAAAAAAAATAAAAAAAAAAGAAAAAAAAAAATAAAGTAAGTCAGGGGAAATTCGGAAAACTCAGAAGACACATTTTCAATTACCTGTGACTTCCGAGTCTAGACCTGCAAGATGAAGGCGTTCCGGCTGTAGAAGCACCTTCCAAGACCTGTCAGCCGGATCCAACGTCCTCAACTCTTTGATCCGAGCCGAGGCACTAGAGCCGAGCTTCGCCCGCTTCTTCGGGATATCTGCCAGGCACAAGTCCTTCAGACTCAGAATATTACAAAAAATGAAAAAGGACGAGAGAGAGAGAACCCAAGTCACCTGCCCTCTGGAATGTCCGAGGAACACGAGCCTCGTAAGACCCGGAGTCATCAGTCTCCCACCGACCACATGCCCAAAACCAACGCTCTCTCCAATGTTTGTTGGAAGTGGGAGGGTCAGTTATCAAGGAACCGCCTCCGCCTCGCCAAGCAGCGAAGACGTAGAAGCCAGGGTAGTTCGGATTCACCCGCACTTGGTACAGGTGGAGAAATTCGTATGTGAGCGGTGGTTGTTCCATCTCGGCCCACAACACCGCACACCGAATAAATTCCTCCACCCATTCGGGACTATCTCGCCCGGGCAATCGAATGCGAGACAAAACTCCCGGACGATGGCCTGAAGGGGCCGACGCAAGCCGCATTGCATTGACACTTGGTAAATGGCGACCGCCCCAGGAGGGTGATCCGGCAAATCATTTGGACGGGGAGATAGGTGATGACCGATTCGGGGATGTGATACCGATTCGGATCTGTCCAGATCCGCCTCGATTAAAACCGAGGAACTGGACCGCTTAAATCTTCCCCCGATCCTTCTCCTTCAGACTCGGCATGCGCCGGTTCGTCAACGGGAACTGGGTCGGAGGTTCCCTCGGCAATCAACATTTCATCTTCTTCCTCCTCATCTTCCTCCATGCCCCTTGGGAAGTTAGGCCTTCCCGGGCGGGTTAATAAAGACGACCCACCACGAGAAGGAACAACAGAAGCAGGGCGCTCCGCCGGAGCTTCAGCGACTCTCTCAGATAGAAAAGCAGCGTTGGCATCCACTGCTATCTCCGTCAGTAAGGAAGGCGATTCCGCAACATTCCAAAAACGTTGCGCTTCGCCTTCGTCTCCGGAAGCTCCCCCCTGGGGACTTCGAGAACCCCTATCCGCCATTATTATCTAATAGAGAGGGAGGAGAAACTCACCGGAGGGAGAAACGAAAACAGAAATGGCGGAAGGAAGCGCTGACGGTTAAGAGAGAGGAAAGGAAGAAGATGAAAGACTGAGAAGGCTCCAAAGGGAATGAAAAGTAGGAATGGCAATAGAAGTTCAAAATGTGGACCCCCACCAATTTATAAGATCGCCATACGGCGGGAGTAATTAATGAGGAAATGATTCGACGCCTGCATCGATTCCCCCACTCGACACGTGGCGCTCGTCGACTGACGACAATAATGCCCTTGCTACGTGTCCAACCCTCATTGGCGGGATGAGCGACTTGACGGCTGACGGCGCATGCGATGTCAGGAACCGAACCGCCTCCCGTCAAAGGCGACATGGAACGCATTAAATGATCACCTACTGTCTCGGACTGGATTATGAACCGACTCAAAACTCGCTACTCCTAAGTGTCATATGAAACACACGGAGTAGGGGGGGCTTACTGTTGGGGATAAAAAATACAAGTCCGCAGACTCGGACTTAATGCCTCGGATCACAAAAGGATGTGTCAAGTCCGAGGCATGGTGCGCTAAACCGAGACAAAGGTTGAGTCGGTTCGGACGACTCATCAGCGTCCCGGGCATGCGTCGGGCGGACCACCCTGCCAGACCGACCATCCAAGATCAAGCCTCATCCCGGATATCTTGGGATAAGATCTCCGACCCCGAAGCTCACGGGATCGGATGAAGGCTCAAGATGGGCACGATCCTATCCCCGTGATCCCAGGAGAAGATCCCGCGCTCAATATCGGGAAGAGAATCCTCGTGCGACACACGCCCCAGTAGCTATAAAAGAAGGATCCCTGTCACCTTGAGAGGTACGAAAAAAATCCTCTCTAAAAAGCTCCTCAATACTCTTAGACCTAGAATCCAGGCCTGACTTTGGCATCGGAGGGTCCCCTGCTCAAGCCAGGGTCTCCTTTGTCCCTTTTTCTTTTGTGCAGGTACACGAAGGTCCAAGAGGAGGAATCGGACATTTGCATCAACAAGAGGCTCACCCTCTTTTAAAAGAGTTCCAACAAGTGGGTTCTGAGAGAGAGAACTTAGTGCTTAAAACAACAAGTAATTTTTCCTACTCAAGGATAGAGAGAGAGTAAGTGTAGCAAGAGTGTAGAGAGAGAGAACTCTAAGAGTCCATCTAGCCACCAATCCAAACCTACTTCATCCAAACCATCCAACCTAGTCCATATATACAATCATTCAAGCAATCTCAAACGTCCAACATTAGTGTAGTAAAGTCGGGATATGAGATCTACGGCTATCTCATTTAGTATTAGTGTCTTATCTCTCCTTTCCTCTTCCCACATCTCTAAGAGCATCAATGGCAATGCGGCCATTCATCTCATAGTTGTGCATATTCTCCCTCTTACACCCCCTTACTTGCAATCAAGTGAATCTTGGTCATATATATGCTCTACACCTTATTTGTGACGCCCCGTCGCTGTGGTCACATGTGGGCGGGCACACATGTGGGCTGGTTCTAAAGTGGCTGGCAAGCTACTGTGTGGCTAGCAGGCTATTGTGCATACAGTGAAGGTGAAGCTTTATCCCACATCGGAAGTGTCATCTAAAGTTGTGGTGGTTATATGTTGAGTTGTCACCCTATACTATATGAGGCCTTTTGGGGGCGACCCCAAGAACAAAATCGTGCGGGCTGTGCCCAGAGCGGACAATATCATACAGTGTGGGCGTGGGCTGTTACAAATGGTATCAGAGCCGATGACGGTTCTACCCTCGGTGGGGGATATTGTAACATCCCGTCGCTGTGGTCACATGTGGGCGGGCCCCGAGGTGGCTAGCAGGCTACTGTGTGGCTGGCAGGCTATTGTGCACACAGTGAAGGTAAAGTTTTGTCCCACATCGAAAGTTCCGTCTAAAGTTGTGGTGGTTATATGTAGAGTTGTCACCCTATACTGTATGAGGCCTTTTGGGGGCGACCCCGAGAACAAAACCGTGCGGGTTGTGCTCAGAGCGGACAATATCATACAGTGTGGGCATGGGCTGTTACATTATTAGTCTCTTCTAATCTTTTTTGCATTAGAAGCCAAGTTCACTTAAACTACTTTATTTTTTACCATTTGAATGTTAAAATTATCTACCTTACTATGTAGTTACCAACTCCTTGAGTTCATCCTAAGTCAAGACATCTCAATCTCCCTAATTAATAACTTGAGTGCAGTACAAGTATATAGTTAGTTCTTTCTATTGTTGCATTTTCATACATTACATTTTACATTATCATCTCTTTCTTTATTGCTACTATCTTTTCCAAATATAACTCTGGTTGACATAATGTGATCTCATTGGTAGTATTTTGAGATAGTGGCCCACTAGCTGGTTTTTGACATTTCAATAACCAAGTTAGCAGCCCTTCAACATGTAAGGCCTTCTCATAGCTTCAAAATTTTCTATTATATATATAAGCCTATACCTTATAAAGCAGAGACTGCACACACAAGTGTGAGCAGTTGAGAGAGCCTAAATGCAATTTTATGAGTCTAGCCGACTATAGACTCCATGCCTTTTTCAACTAATAGTAATCCAAGCTCCTTTCAACTATATCCATTGAGAAAGTGATCCACATAAATTTCTCTTTCTTGCTTTTGTTTCTTTCTTTATATAGACCACACAAGTAGTAAGAGAATTGTAAAGAAAGTGAAAAATTAGAGTGCAGATTGCTTGTCTTGAAGTTAGGAAATTCTAGGGCAAATGCTTCTCATTGATACCTGTCATGATGTATGTGTTAGATCCACACTGTCTATCCATTTTTCCGCATCCTTTTAGGGTATGAGACCAAAAATGAGAAAGATCCCGGTCTTAAGTGGGCCACATTATAAGAAACAAAGTGAATTAAATGCCTACCATTGAAAAAAAAATTGAACCCATAGAAGGCTATGATTAAGCTAATATTTATGTTTTCCCTTTATCTAGGTCCTTTTCTTTTCTTTTTTGTTAGTACACTTCACTGTTAGCCACCCCCACTAGGGATCGATACCAAGACCTCAGTGTTGAAACGAGGTATCTTTCACTCAGTCTACCACTTGAGCTATGGATCTGGGTGTCCTTTATCTAGGTCCTTGTCACTAAGGGTGTATACTGAGTCAAACCGAGTTAAGCTGGCCTCAGTTCGACTCGACTCGACTTGGCCACTAGCTAACCCCAGCTCGAACTCGGCTCAGCTCGGTCCACGGCTTGACTAGCCTGCTCAACTCAGCTCAGTCAGCAACTCGGGTGAGTTCAAGCCAAGTTCGAGCAGGGTTCGCCTGTGCAGCATTTTCAAAAACACATGGGCTGCGCCTTCAAAATTTCATTGTATCTTGCCACTAGCCACACTTCGTTGAGTCATTTTATCAAACACTTGGTAAGCAACATCAATATCAAAGTAGCCAAGTCATCGAATTGGTTCCAGCCGAGTTCGATTCAAGTTGGGTTCGATCCGAGTCGAGTCGAGTTGGGGCCAGCTCGAACTCATTTTCAAGCTAAAAAAATCAACTCGGCTCAGCTTGAACTCAACCTTGAACCGAGAGCGAGCTAACCGAGCTAGCTCGGTTCGTGTACACCCCTACTTGTCACCCTACGAATTAGATGGCAATTAAACCTTACTGTGGACCCTGATAAGGTTTCAACATTAGTCATTCAATCCTAGCTGCTCTCTATGGTGTAGTCCATTCAAGCTTTCAACGTGCCTCATTTTTTAGGCTAATTCTCTCAAAGGAATTGAAAAAATTAATGGACGGTGTGGATCTAACACATAAATCATCTGGGGCCTAGAGAAGCTCCAGGCGTTAGAAATTGTGTTGTACTATGCATAATGCAATCCAGTGGGGAGAGAGAAAATCGGCGCATTTTGCATAGCTGAAAATGCAATGCATGGCTTTTACCGTACTTCCTTCTACAATTTTCATGGCTGAAATGCATTGTATGGCTTTTACCGTACTCCCATCGTGCAGGTGATCTGGTTTCATTCCACAATGCTACAGTTAAAACAGACCCAAAAAACATTTTTTGGATATGCTATGGTAACCGTTTAATTGGATCTTTCAAAATATTGCTACTCTCATGCAAGTGGCACTTTAATGCTCGAGCCAAACCACAACGTGCCAATGTATTACATGTGCACAAGGTCTGAGCCATCAATCCTTGTCTCTCATATTCATGTAGGACAGGTGATATTCATCGGGGGCATGATCGTTGCTGGGGACGCCTGATGAACGGTCTGGATCAAACCACCTCTTAATATTAATCCATGTTGCCCAGACCAGATTACTTTACCGTATCGAATTTCAACGGTAATTGGACCTTTTTTCTGATCATTCATATGCAATCATCAAAAGTCCTCCAAATGGATAGCTCTGATTAGTCGTGATTTTTGTAATAGGGGCCATCTGCAGTACCACTCAGCAAATGAACGATCTGGATCTTGCAGATGTGTGCTACAAGTAGGGAGATATGAGATTGATAACTAAGCTAAAAGGAAAATGATGCGGTGCAACTCGTTTTATCAACTTATGGTGCAGCTCTGTGGATTGACCATTCACGTGAGGACACTCCTCATGGGCCACCGTTCCAGAATCATGCCGATCGGATGATCCTAATGGTCCAAATAATGGCACTAAAGACACATGGTCCAGATCAGTTGTAAAAAAGATCCAATCATCATTCTAACATGTCCGGCTGGCGGAACACCCTTGATCGTCGTAGATTGATTAACGGATAATATGGTCGTCTTATCATTCTCATTTTGGTAAAGGAATCCGAAACATTGAGCAAGACCAGATGTATGGCTCAGATTGACGATGGGCTGTCAAAAACATCCAGTTTATGGGAGTCGCACCATAATATAGAGCAAATGAGATCTACCAGAGAACAATTATAGGATCTCAAGGATATGCACGGTATACTCGGGTTTTCAGTGTCGGTAAGTGGGGCCATGTTTAGTGATCTGAACCATTAATCTGTTGGGCCCCACACTGTACATGGACCACGCTCTGAGGATCTCCCAAATTTGATGTTTTGGATCACCCATCTTGGGGCTTCTTTCAGATGAATATGGACCGTTGCTACATTTCTCATCTGAAACGTCTATTTTTAGGCCTAAAACTGAAAGTTTACGTTTGCCCTATCACGAAGGTTTTTGGGGCACAATCCATTGCGATGCACCCAACAAACAAGTTCTGGAATGAATCACTGAAAAGATGGCCCCACTTACCCAACTGTAGACTCTGGTTTCATGTGGGGTCCATAATTCAATCCAAACCATTAGTTTGTTGCAGTTGGATCTAATCCGCCAATCCAACGTATCTAAATAAAGGATGGTCCAGGCGATGATGCCTTCACATGACTGTCCATCCACAGTGGGACGCAATACACCATCGGTCTGGATTACGAGCCATGGGACAGCGTATCGTATCCGAAAACCCGAGTATTCCATGCTGTCCTAGGATCTGATCAGGGAGGCAAAAAAAAAAAAAACAGAAAGAACAGTTACAGTTGCTACTTACGTTGACTGTCTCTCTAGAGGGGAATGATCACTCTGTGGGGCCCACCTAATGTGTGAGTGACAATCAATCCTTGCATTATACGTTAACATCTATGTCAGCCCTAGAACCGAAAATTTATCCTTATCCATAAATCAGGTGGGCCACACCAAAGGGAACAATGGGGGGGACTAACACCGTTGAAACGTCCAGATGGAATGTGGGTATCCATGGCTTTGCATGTATACCATCCGACCCATTCATCAGGTGACCCCACATCATAAAGGGAAGACCCAAAACTCAAAAGATTTCAAAACTCTGTTGGGCCACACAACGTGGATATATATAAGGCCTCAGGAGCGATTCTAAATTTCTCCCTGTGGTGTTTCCTACGCGAGTCTTGGATTAGGATTATCCATGGTCTATACGGTGAGAATCATGAGCCGCACCGGATCCACGGTTTGGATTCTACATATACATCACGGGAGGGCTCCACACAGCATGAATGTATGTGATCATCATGCGTTCGTATCCAATGCGACCGTTCCCCCTAAGAGGGGAATATGAGAAGAATCTCGTGCGTTAAAGCATGTAGGGCCCAGTATCACTAAAAGGGGGAGAACTGAGAAGAGACAACATAGCAAGCATCCATCAGCGTTGCTTTTGAGGCGCACTGAAACCTCCCGCTCTTACTTTGCAGTTGGCCTTCATCATCCCAACAGAATTCAACAAGGATTCCATCAGTGGGGTTCACAAAAGCCAACGGGCTGGATCGATTGGGCCTGGCCATAATCTATCCGTACATCTACTAGGTTCTAAAAGTCAGATCCAGGCCAAGGCCCATTTGATAATTGTTCTTGAAATACCGTAAATGGGCCTGGACCAAATGATGGGCTCAAAAGGTAGAAAATTCAACCAACCTGGGCTTAGGCAAAGATTGGGCCCATTTATTAAATGGGCCCAGCCCATGGTGTAACTCAGAAGGTTGGTGGGCCAACCATGCCTGGGAGAGGTGGAAGACAGGAGAATCTGAGCTGATGGGCCTGAATATAGTTGCTTTTGTAGGCAGGCATCTTTCTCTTTTTCCTTTTTCTTCCTTTGGATAAAGAGAATAGGTACTGCATATTTTGAGTAGACTACAAAGCGTTGTAGATTTAGGTCAACTTTTTTATTTCTTCTTAAAGAAGAGATGTGTGCCTATAATGTGATGTGTGGGGTCACTGTGATGTCTGCATGAGATCCAATCCGTCCATCGTGTGACCTGGCCTAGAATGAATCAAGTGTAAGGTGGGAAGACCTTTGACCCAGCCTCCCTTGAGTGGTCAAGTATTAGGTAAAAATATTTGGGTCCTATCATGATTTCAACCATTTTTTTCTTCTTTTTTAGTTGAACCCATCCAACCAATGACATGACTCAAAACCCAAAACAAAATAATAAAAGATAAGTATCCATGCATGGATATGATGTATGCACATCTCCTCCTAATAGTAGACTTGAAAGATAAAACGAATATAATAGAATTTATAGTAGAAGGTTTGAATCAAATCTCTAATTGGAAGACTAAAAAGAAAAATAATCAAAATATAATGAATAAAAAAGGAAATAAGCAAAGAAGGCAGTGGATTGTAATGAATTGCCTAATAAAACTCTTAAACTTGAGTTGGGTTGTACCAGGTTAGGCAGCGCTCAAGCTTGAAGAATTTTAAATGGGTTGGTGATGTAGAGCGGGTCACGGACAGTTTCATGGCCAAGATGGATCAGAAAAGGCCCGGTCAATGACAGAAGTGATCCGGACCGTCGGACCTTAGATCGGGCGTATCTCGCAATCCGGAATGAGTTACTTGACGTAAAATATATGATTTTGGGGTAGAACGAGCTACTTTAGCCAACCAACCCTGCTATGATAGGTTACGGAGCCCGAAATTGCAAAAAACCCCTGGATCGACGGTCGTTTCCTTGTTTTAATTTCGTTTTTACTATAAATAGTAAGTTTTAGTTTGATTATAACTCTTCATCCGTCGGGCTTTAGGAGTTGCGCCCAACGTGAAAAGAGCTTAGAATAATTAGGAGAATGGTTTGGTGAAGCCAAATAGGACACTTACTATTTTTGGCCAAAAACCTTGCGCACTAGTAGACATCACGACCGTCTATAAATAGTAAGTTTACTATTTATAGTAAGTCGCGAATTCTAGGAGTTTTAGTTGTAGTTTGATTCTGATTTCTTTCCAATTGGTTGGTACCCCTATTTAAAGGGTTGTGAACTCGTTTTTATTCATTCATTAATCAATTTCGAATTTATTAGAATTTATTTCTATTTTCTGCTTTCTTTCCTCGTGGATTCGAGAAGTCTCTGTGAGGAGTCCAGAGAAGTTCCGTGGATTCGGAATAGTTATCCTCTTGAGGAAGACGGTGCTCGACCTCATGTCCCCCCTGCATCAGTTTGGTATCAAAGCGAGGTTTCTCCTCGGGTCGATGGCTTCTAACGACGGGTCGGGCAACAATCCCATGGGCGGTGCTCCAGGAAATTTACCTTTAACGGTGGCAACTTTCGAAGTAGCGCAACGAGAGAATCAGCAAGCCATGCAAGGGCTGCAGGCTTCCATCGACCGCATAGCGGATCTCTTGGCGGAAAACCTAAGGCAACTCCGTGTTCCTAGTGGCAATCCTCCACCCCCAATTAATCGCCCTGATCGTAGGATAGTACCGTCAGTACATCCAAGGGTCATTCCTGAGGAAGGGGGGTCCAGTGAGGAGGAAATCGACGACATACTCTTCCAACACCCCAGACATGACGGCGATCGAGTAAATCGAACGGATCGAGAATTCAAGATGAGGGTTGATATTCCTAGCTTCAATGGCCAACTACATATTGAGGATTTCCTCGATTGACTTTCTAAAGTTGAGCGATTTTTTGACTATATGGACATCCCTGAAGCAAAGGTCAAGCTTGTGGCCTACAAGTTGAAAGGAGGAGCTTCAGCTTGGTGGGAACAACTGCAACTCGCGCGAACCAGGCAGACGAAAGCACCAATCCGCACCTGGCAGCGGTGAAGCAGCTATTACGTGCCTGATTCCTCCCTAGCGATTACGATCAAGTATTATTCCAACAATACCAAAATTGTCGACAGGGTAGTCGGTCGATGAGAGAATACGCAGAAGAATTTTATCGCCTGGCGGTGCGTAACGATTTGGTCGAGGAGTCGCAGCAAGTCGCCCGATTCAACGGTGGATTGCATATGGCTATCCAGGATCGAGTCCAGATGCAGGCTGGACGATGAATGATGCGATCAAGTTAGCTACTTGGGCCGAAGCGCAACTTGAACGTCCTAACATACGGACCTATTCTATCGCAAGGATCCCCGTGGCAGATCCGCCCAGGAACCGCATGCCTAAGGGGAAGGAGCTCGTAGAAGCACGCACTCAACCTCCTACGTCTGAGAACCGAGATCAGGGAAGGGGGAAAGCTAGACCCTAAAGGGGCATATCAACTGCCGCTGGTCCAAGTAGAATCCCGAACCCCTATGCTTGGCCAAGGCCCGACAACTGCTATCATTGTAACCAACCAAGCCACCTATCAAATACTTGTCCCCAGCGAAAAGTAGCGAACCTCACCATCAATGATGGTAGTGCTAATAACGCCTATGAAGATCCAAATGTTGAAGAACAGGAGCATACCACCGAGGACGAAGCAGATGATTCAGGTTGTGTTCAGCAAGATCACGACGAGTCGCTTGTCGTGAGGCGACTCTTATATGCGCCAAGAAAAGAAGTGCATCCACAGTGGCATAACATCTTCTGCACTAGGTGTACGATGATTCGAAAGGTTTGTTACGTGATCATTGATAGTGGGAGAAGCGAAACATCGTCTCCAAGGTCATGGTAGAAAAATTACAATTGAAAATGGAGCATCATCCCTCTCCTTATACAATTGGTTGGATCAAGAAGGTCAGTGAAATAAAGGTAACTGAATGGTATACCATATCCTTTTCAATTAGCAAACATTATAACGATGAAGTAGTATGCGATATAGTTGACATGGAAGCATGTCACATACTACTCGGTCGACCTTGACAATCTGACTGTGATGTAAACGGACGGGCGAGATATATATATATATATATATATATATATATATATATATATATATATATATATATATATATATATATATATCTTCGTCCAGGACGACAGAAGACCATATTGGCCCCTATAGATCCAAAGAGACCACCTGAAACTTCTAAAGTGGAGGGTCATTTTCTCTTAACCATGCGGGACTTCATGGAAGAATCCAAGGAAACAGGACAGACTTATGCATTAATTATAAAAGGGGAAGAATTCTAGCCTACCAACATCCCTAAAAGACTAAGGCCCCTGCTACATGAATTCAAAGAAATCTGGCCCGATGACTTTCCCGATGGGTTACCTCCCATGCGGGATATCTAACACTATATCGACTTTATCCCTGGGTCCAGTTTACCTAATCATCCCCATTATCGAATGAGTCCGAATGAGTGCGAGATTCTGAAGGGACAAGTAAAGAAGTTGATCCGTAAGGGTCTTATTCGAGAAAGCATGAGTCCATGCGCTGTACCAGCTCTATTAACTCCAAAGAAAGATGGGAGTTGGCGCATGCGTGTCGATAGCCAAGCCATTAAAAAATCACCATAAAATATAGGTTTCCTATCCCACGGTTGGACGATATGCTGGACATACTAGAGGGTGCAAAAATATTCTCTAAATTGGACCTAAGGAGCGGCTACCATTAGATTCGAATACGGCCGGGTGATGAGTAAAAAACGGCCTTTAAGACCAATGAAGGATTATACGAATGGATGGTCACGCCCTTCGGTCTTTCGAATGCGCCTAATACATCTATGAGATTGATGAACCAAGTTCTGAAACCTTTCATTAGGTGGTTCGTTGTGGTTTATTTTGATGATATTTTGATATACAGTCAAGACGAAACCACCCATATGGAACACCTCAAGAAGGTCCTTCAAGTGCTCAAAAAATAAACTGTATCTCAATTTAAAAAAGTGCAGCATCATAACTGATAGCCTATTGTTTCTGAATTTTGTCGTAACATCCACGGGCATTCGGGTGGATGAGGAAAAGGTAAAGGCAATCAGAGAATGACCAGTTCCCACAAATATTCACGAAGTGTGAAGCTTTCATGGACTAGCAACATTCTATCCGCAGTTCATGAAAATTTTCAGTACCATTGTGTCACCAATCACAAATTGCATGAAGAATGGGCAGTTTCAGTGCACTGACGAAGGCGATAGGAGTTTTGCTGAAATTAAGGACAGGTTGTCCACGACCCCGGTTCTTATACTTCCCAACTTCAATAAACTGTTTGAAGTCAAATGTGATACCTCATATGTCGAGATTAGGGGAGTTTTGTCTAAAGAAGGTAGGCTGGTAGCCTTCTATAGTGAGAAACTTAGCGATGCACGCAAGAAGTGATCTACATATGAGATCGAATTGTAAGTAGTGGTCTAGACACTACGACACTAGTGACATTATTTGATTCAAAGGGAATTAATACTTTACACGGACCATCAAGTTCTCAAATTCATTAATAGCTAAGCTAACATTAACCGTGTGCATGCTAGATGGATCTCATTTTTGCAAGAATTCACGTTTGTGTTAAAACATAAGTCTGGGCAATAGAACAAAGTAGCTGATGCGTTGAGTCGTCTTGCAACTTTATTAATCAATATGAGCAATGAGGTTGTCGGGTTCGAGCGCCTTAAGGACATATATGCCGACGATGATAACTTCAAGGACGTATGGGTTAGATGTCAAGAAGGTCACCCCGACGACTTATATATGCAAGACGAGTTCCTTTTTAAGGAGAATCAACTGTGCATCCTCAAAAGTTCGTTAAGAAAATAGATAATCCAAGAGTTGCATGGAGGTGGCCTTAATGGACACCTTTGGTGAGACAAGACGTGAGCTCTTATGGAAGAGTAGTATTACTGGCCGCAATTGGTACATGATGTGAGAAAGACTATCCAACGTTGTTATATTTGTCAGACTTCCATGAGGCAATCTCATAATATGGGCCTCTGCACTCCGTTACTCGTGCTTGGTGGCCCTTGAGAGGATTTATCTATGGACTTCGTGCTTGGTCTTCCACAAACACAACGCGACATGGATTCGGTATTCGTGGTAGTAAATCGTTTTTCCAAGATGATGCACTTTATTCCATGCAAGAAGACTCGATGCAACACACGTGGCGAATCTATTCTTCAGAGAAATTGTACGGCTACACGGGGTTCCCAAGACTATTACTTCTGATCGTGACACGAAGTTTATAAGCCACTTTTGGTGGACTTTATGGACTTGATTCGATACACGACTTCAATTCGATATCATCCACAAACAGATGGCCAAACCGAGGTGGTGAATCGCACATTAGGAAACTTCCTTCGATGTATTTCAGAAGAAAAACCAAAGCAGTGGGATTTGACTTTGTCTCAAGTGGAGTTTGCATTCAACAACATGGTGAACCGCTCGACAGGGAAATCCCCGTTCCAGGTTATTTACGGACGAGTACCTCGCCACACACTAGACTTGGTCCTTCTACCTAAGCTCCCAAGCATGAGCATTGCAGCAGAACATATGGCTGACAATATCATGGGCATTCATCCAGAGGTACAAACCAAGCTACATGCCTCGAACGAAAAGTACAAGGAGCAAGCGGACAAGCATTGACGACAAAAAGTATTAGAGGTAGGCGACCAAGTAATAGTCCATCTGCGCAAAGAACGATTTCCGACCGAAACGTACAACAAGTTGAAGAATAAAAAGATTGGACCAGTACCAATCATCCGAAAGATCAATGATAACGCTTATGTTGTTGATATTCCAGATGACATGGTGATCTCACTGACTTTCAATGTCGCGGACCTAACCGAGTATCATGAACCAACGTAGGATGAGAACTCAAGGACGAGTTCTTTTGAAGTGGAGGGGACTAATATAGAGCGGGTCGCGGACAGTTTCATAGCCAAGATGGATCAGAAAAGGCCCAGTCGACGATAGAAGTGATCCGGACCGTCGAACCTTAGATCGGGCATATCACGTAATCCAAAATGAGTTACCTAACATAAAATATATGATTTTGGGGTAGAACGAGCTACTTTAGCCAAACAACCCCACTATGCCGGGTTATGTAGCACGGAATTGCGAAAAACCCCTGGATCGACGGTCATTTCCTTGTTTTAATTTCGTTTTTACTATAAATAGTAAGTTTTAGTTTGATTATAACTCTTCATTCGTCGGGCTTTAGGAGTTGCGCCCAACGTGAAAAGAGCTTAGAATAATTAGGAGAACGGTTTGGTGATGCCAAATAGGACACTTACTATTTTTGGCCAAATACCTTACGCACTAGTAGACATCACGACCGTCTATAAATAGTAAGTTTACTATTTATAGTAAGTCGCGAATTCTACGAGTTTTAGTTGTAGTTTGATTCTGATTTCTTTTCAATTGGTTGGTACCCCTATTTAAAGGGTTGTGAACTCGTTTTTATTCATTCATTAATCAATTTCGAATTTATTAGAATTTATTTCTATTTTCTGATTTCTTTCCTCGTGGATTCGAGAAGTCTCTGTGAGGAGTCCAGAGAAGTTCCGTGAATTCGGAATAGTTATCCTCTTGAGGAAGACGGTGCTCGACCTCACGTCCCCCCCTACGTCAATGGCCAAACGCACACCAAGCATATAGCATTCAATCATTGGTTTGATTGCAGCTTATTTAACTAATGCACAAACAAACAAACTACATAGAACGTTTACTGCCTTTTCTTAGCCATGGCCCATCCACGGTGTTGGCCCACTTGATCAAAAAGCTTCTTAAAACAGAGCCAATGATCAGATGCACAAAAACGTGAATTTTTTTTGCCTTGAAAAGAAAAGAAGATAATCACCTGATAAAACACGACCACCTTTCAATGCGAATCAAAATCAATAGCTTCTCCTTCAGAGTAAGATTAGCCGAAATACCAACAATTCCATTTTTTTTATTCTTTCGGTTCTGTTTTATATTCTCAGATTTGAAAATCTTCTCCTCTGACAAGCACTTCTAAGGCAAGTATCACGAGTTAGGTCAACAGGAGTGTGTGCACGTGTAAAATGAAATGACCAGACTGCAATCTTCTTCCATGCACCGGTGATCCAGTGTATATTCTTTTCCATCACTTTAAAATTGTGGGCCCGGCTATAGATTAACCACAATCCAAAATGGCAGCCGATCTGTAGATATTTAATTTATCATCATTATCTAAGCCTTATCTTAGTTAAATGAGGTAAGCTACATGAATCCTTTTTTGTGACTCCACTTTATCTGTGGCCATGACTTTAATTAAACCATAAGTCATCAAGTCTCTTCTTACATCCACTCATGTTCATTTGAGCCTTTTCTTTACACTTTTAAAACCTTCAACCCATACTAACTCATAATGGTCTTCATTACACATGACCAACCATCTATCAATGGATAGATGATCAACCGTTAAAATGAAAAACAATCAATAGTCCATATTTAATGGACCAATACCCATCTGATTGCACAATTCAATCAAACACAAGGCCGCAGTGTGATTAAGGGCATGTATTCGCTTTACGTGACTAATTAGGAAGTGAGGGCATGCCAAAGTTGTACTTGACTTAACATTTGATTGAATACTAGTGAACCTCGTGCTGAAATGGTTGAGTAAGACTGGATTCGGAAATCTAACTATCGAGCTAGTCACCGGTTGTAATTCGCAATCAAGCAATTTACGAAAGAATATGGATAAGTCTTTCCTCATAGATTTTTTTTACCTTGTGTTTAAGGACTGGTTCTTTCACTAGTAATCATAGTCAATATATTACTCAAAAGAATAAAGAAAAATAAATTAATTAATAAAAGAAAGCTAAAACAATATCAAGTTTATTAATATTTGAGTAAAGCTCATTACAATCGATAGAATGTCAAAATAAACTAAACAAATAAATAAAACGATAGATAAATACATGATCCGTCTGTAAGAATATATGATCGAGGTAAGTAGTCAACAGGATATGACCAGAAAGATGATAATCCAAGTAAGAACTCGATTAATCAAGATCTGGCAACTTAGGTTTGTAGATATTTAATCTGATTCTATAATAATATAGCGATGGGGCTGGACAGTAACGATCTATGCTAAGACTAAGTATGATAAGATAAATGTAAAATAAATTAATTAATTTTTTTAAAAAAATTGTAAGTCTGTGTGTAAGTCTCACCTCCGTCATCATCTTGTTGCAAACGTGTAAGGGTCATACATGTTGAGAATGCGTGTGCCCAGTGGTCACGCGGCATTGGCGATGCTGATGGGCGTTGATCATGCGGTCAGGATCATTCAGGTGTGGGAGAGTGGTCCCTAGACACTTGTATCACTACTCCGTAAATGAATCTGCCTCATGCTCGAGTTTAGAGATATCAATCTCAGCATCTCAATAGCAAGTTGGAAAATCCACTTACCTGTCCGACTCCAAGACCAAGGCCCCACTCGCTAAGAGAGTCAGGTCGGCATGACTCCAAGTTGGCATAACTCAAGGTCAGCACAATCCACCTTCTGTCAGTTCTGATCTGATCTCAATCCCCCATATTCAAAATCATAAACAGAGATCCATGAATTTGATCGGGATACGGATCTGCATGAGATCCCAATTGTGAGTTTGGGAAGATCTTCACAACGGATACAAAACCCGAATCCTACTATAACTCATCCCTGCTAAATAGGGAGATCTCATCTACGTCACCGCATCTCCTCAACTATAAATAAGAGCATCACTAATGATGAAAGGTACACAGAATCTCTTATTTAAAACCCCTTAATACTACTAGACTCATACTTTTAGCCTGACTTTGGCATCGGAAGGTCCCCTGCTCTAGTCAGGGTCTACTTGATCTGTACAGGTACTCAAAGGCATAAAAAGGGTGGACCAGATTTTTGGTTTTCCCATAAGGAAGAATTTGACTCCAAACGTTGGATTGGAATGTCAAAATACCATGGTATTTCCACACATCTGATCAGTGTACATTATATGTTAATTCTACCCGATGCAAGCCCATATCATTTAATCCTGCTTTCCAAACAGGCCTCAAAATAAACAGGACAATCTAATCCATTTGATTGGTGGCCTTCAACGAGGCAGTAAAAAATGAAAATGGTCAACGGTCGGTATTTAGTGTGGAAAAGTGAGGAAATTTGCTGGATAGGATTGCCTGATGCGTTGGTATTATAACCATCCGCAGTAGGTCCACTAGATGAACAACGGATCAATGAACATAGGCCTATTTGAACGAACGAAATGGGTGTATAAGAAGTCAAGATGCTATTCACCTCGTGATGGGCAACGTGGCCATTTTTTAAGGGGGGGTTCTTTAATACTCTGGCAGAGTAAAGCACTGGATACACAGGCACTAAGAAATTGTAAGCGTGACGTATATTAACGCAAATAAAGCTGACTAAACTATGGATCATGCTGTTACTAATTAAGTCAAAGTCCCAAAAACAGATAGGTTGAACAACCCTATCTTCAGATTCATCGGCACTTGCTTGTTGAAATAGAACCATTGGATATTTTCACCCGTCCAAATAAACACCCACCAATCCGGTAGTCTAATGACCAAAAAAAAACATAATTTTTTATTCATGATACATCCCTTGAGAACTATAAAGAGTTTAATTTGAATTACTTGCATTTTCTCTTTAAAATTTACCAGCAAACGAATAATTCATCTTTCCTTTCGGTGCATTTCCATTATGTGATTGGGTGGACAGTGTCATCTGAATATGATTTTTTATGATGATAATTGTTGCAATGACAATGAATATTTGGTGTTTGGTAGTGACATTCACTGTCCAGTATAAGCCAATCTGAAAAGCGCCTTCTATTGTTTAGAGGACACAAGATTCACGTGGAAAATGTTAATAATAAATATGTAATTATTTTTTAAATTATTATTTTAGAATAATTAAATAATTCACATGAAAGTAATGAAGGATTGAAAAAACAATCAATGTTTCACAATAGATGTGCTCATTCAGTCAGCCTGATGACTTTCTCGGCTTGAATTTTAGTCTTGGCATGCATGAACCATGGGCCCTTTACCATATAAATAAATAAATAAAAGAGTGGAAACATGAGTTTTTATGTCCACTACGCCTGACATCCAAACCGTTCATCAGGTTGGCCTGATGTTTATTACAAAAATAGAATAGTTGCACTTGAAACCTAGGTGGGTCAAATCATGGAGATCAATGTGAATTGTTGCACTTAAAAACACTAGATTAATGTATTATGCCCGCTTGAGTTCTGGACAGGCTGATTTTTAGAGCATCCATTCATGCTCGTAAGCAGGCAGGTTAGATGGAATACAAAAAACAGGGTGGACCCACATAAAAATCAATGGTGGGTGACCCCTCTCAATCATTCCCCATTGTGTGGCCCACTTAGGAGGGATTCAAATAGGATAATCATCTTTAAAAATATATTTAATATTTATTAAGGGATACATCTGTTGAAGTCTCTCCAAATTTTTACTAATCTTTCATCTCTTCTATATATTCACGTTATTCTCGTATAAAAAAATAAATAATAGAATCTACTGTATAACCTATTGTATTTTAGCATGGTACCAGGAATAAAACCCTAGTCGCCGTCTCCTTTTATCCTTTGCTTCACATCACCAATGTCATTACTGATCTCTGCTATCACCATCCTCGGCATCCACTAGAAGCCATCCACAACGATGTCGCCACTCGCCCCTGCCACTCCCTCTAGTAGCACTAACTAGCTCTTTTTTTTCCATTGAAACGCTAGCTACACCATTAGCAGACCTAACTCTAACAAGCCCCATTGCCTTATTTCAATAACATTCTTATTTGCATAATCCACTAGCACGCCAAACCTAAAATAAACTAGGCTGATTGCACTATTCCTATGCCAATACTAATATAACATAAGCCCAACGGGCCCATGACCCAACCTGAGTCCATAGCCAAATGGACACCCAACACAACATTCAATCATGGGTTTGATTGTAGATTAATTAACTAATGAACAAACAAATCCACTTGATCATAAAGCTTCTTAAAACAGCATCACTAATCAGATGTTCAAACCAGTGAAATATTTTGACTATGGGCCATCCACAGTGAGGCCCACTTGATCGATGAACTGTGGAGGCACACACCCAATTACTTGAAAAAATCAATAATCCCCTAATAAAACATGACCACCTTTCAAATGGGAATCAAAATCACTAGCTTTTCCTGTTAATTTTGAGAGGAACCTCATGCAAAGCAAGATTCACCAAAATACCAACAACTCTATTTCTTTTATTCTTTCAGTTTAGTTTTATATTCTCAGTTTTGAAAATCTTCTCTTATAAGCATTTCTAAGTCAAGTATCATAAGTTAGGGTAACAGGAGAAGCGCGCGTGTGCGCGTGTAATAATGACCAGACTGTGATCTTCTTCCATGCACCAATGATCCGGTGTGTATTCTTTTCTAGTCCCTTTAAAATTATTGTCCCCACAGTGAATTAACCACAACCCAAAATTGATGTGGAGTGGGTCGCGGACACTTTCATAACAAAGATGGACCAGAGAAGGCCCGATGAGGCGGAAATGATCGAGACCATCGTAACCTTAAAACAGTTTTATCTCACAAACTGGAATAAGTCTTCCGACATGTCATATATAATTTTGAGGTAGGAGAAGCTACTTTATCCAACTAACCCATTGTGTTGGGTTGCCCACGCCGGATTTGCAAAATTCCATCATATAGACGATCAAAAGTCCATTTTATTTTCGCTCTTTACTATAGATAGTAAGTTTTAATTCGATTATAACTTACGATCATTTGAGTAGTAGAATTTGTGCCCAACCTAAAAATGGCTTAGAAAAATTAGGAGAATAATGATGGTTAGGCCAAATTGGACACTTATTATTTTTGGGCAAAAACCATGAAGCCTAATAGGAATGGTGACCGTCTATAAATAGTAAGTTTACTATTTATAGTAAGTCACGTTTTTGGAGAGTTTAAGCCTAAAACTTCACCTTAGGTTTGAGCTCCTTATTTAAGAGAGTTTGATTTTGAGTTTGAGTTATCCTCGACGAAAATGGTGATCAACCTCATCACATCCTTCCGCGTGTCAAAATCAAGTTCCATAACTTACTTAGACAGAGGCACTCATGTCTTTTTAGAGCCCTCGACTTGTAATAACTAACATTATCTAGTACATATAGTTCTTAATATTTATTGTACATGACCAATTATAATAGATATCTAATTAACAGTTAAAATGGAAAATAGTAAATGGTCCACATTCAACAGACCACTATCCGACAAATATCAAAGGGTAAGATCATTATATCTAGAGGTGGGCATCGGACCGAGTCGGATTGGATTGTGCCTAACCCGATTCTATCCGAGATCTAAATACGCTGACCCGAACTCGTACCGATCCGGGCTGGATCTGGGACATGCCATCCAATCAGATCCGACACCTTGTTGGCGTGACCCGAACCGAGTCCGACTCGGCCAGGGAAACCGAGTCGGATCGGATTAGGTACGATACTTATGGCTTGAGACAAAAAATAAGATAGATCTAACTTTTAAGTGGGCCACACTGAATGAAGCAGTGAATATTAAACGTCTATCATTAAAACCCTTTTTGGGTCGCCTTTTTTTGTATAATGCTCTAAATTAATCTGTAAATATGCGTGAACGGTGTAGATATAATAAAAACATCACTATGGGGCCATATAACGTTGATCTCCTTTGAATAGAGTAGCATCGTCTTGGCACGACACGTACCTACACCTAGGTTAAAAAGCTACCTATGTAATAGTTGTGCACAGTGTGCGGTACACAGCAAATCATTTTGCTATTGTACACAGCAATCTCGGTTGGCGATCAGCATCGATCTAGACCGTCGGATCGGTTCTGATCGGGTCTGATCGGGTCGGATCCACCAGATCGGGTCTATTTTGCCCAGCTCTAATTATATCAATCATATTTCATAGTAATGCAACATTAGCAGTGGGGCCCACGGTTTGGGTAGTTTTGATTTAGTAACATGGGTTTGCGCCTCTAGTACCCTGCCAGCCTGTCGAGTACGTAACTCCCTGTAAACGAGCATCATATATTATAGTATGCATATACAGGATTTTCGTTGTTACGTGCACTAGGCTTGCGTAAGTAACTTACCCATCGAAAAATGGGCCCTCATTCATACCTAGAAGTACTAAAAAGAATTTATTATTTGTATGCGAAGTTATTTATGGACCCTGACTAGTACATTTGTGCCGCATTTTTACCCAACGTCGTCCGAGGGGAATGATCCCATAGGTTAAGCTGCATGCTGCATGGGACCCGCCATGATGTATGACTGCCATCCAACACGTCTATTAGATGTGACACCCAGGTTGGCCGTAGCTCCCAAAATCCAACGGGATTTGTAACTTAGGTGGACCACACCAAAGGCAACAATGGGGCCACCATAGAAATTTCTAGATGGAATGTGGGGTCCACCGTTTTTTTGTGTATTAGCCATCCAACCTGACATCAGGCAAACCCCACTAGGATGAAGGGACACAATAAGTGAATATATATAGATTTTGGGAGCGCTTGTACATTTCTGCCTGTGGTGTGTCCCACCTGAGTTTTGGATGGAATGATTCTTGGGGTGCACAGTGAAGATGTAGGCACACCAGAATTGGAAGCGGGTTGGCTGGTGTACCATACACCACTGATCTGGCTGGTGTGTGTACGTGTCGTGCGAAGACGAGCACGGACCCTCCTCGAGCTCCCAGCTGTACGAACGGTTCATAGGAGATCAAAGTTATATGGGCCCCAAAATAATGTATTTATTATATCCACACGGTTCATACATTTGGCAAGATCATCTTAGATCATGATATCAAAAATGAATCATATCCAAATCTCAAGTGGACCACACCACAAATAGCAGTGAGGAGAATGATTCTCACCATTAAAACATTCATGGGGCCCACCATAACGTTTATTTTCCATCCAATCTGTTAATAAGGTGACACAGACCTGGAGAGTAAAAACAAATATCATATTGATCCAGAACTCCTGGGACTCCAAAAGGATTTCAATAGTAGACGTTCAATCCCCAACTGCTTTTTGCAGTGTGGTCCACTTTATATTTGGATATGTATTATTTTTTAGTCTCGAGCCTTACAACGACCTCAACAAATGGATGAACTGTTGGGATATAATACATACCTCATGGTGGGACGCACAAAACTTGGTGACGTAAACACACCAGCCAGTGTGTGGTACAGCAGCCAATCCGCTTCCACCGGAATCACAGTTTGGATGGGCGCGGATTGGATACTGACAAGGTCAGTAGCCAAATGGCTACTGAAGTGACGTCACCAAGCTCTTTGGACCCCACCCATGATGCATGTTTTGTAACAATACCGTCCAACCATTTTTAGAGATCGTTTTATGGCATTACAAAAGAATGAGATAGATCTAAATTTCAAGTGAACCCACCACAGAAAACCGTGGGAGCCGTCACACCTACCGTTGAAACATTTATATGGCCCACAGTGAGGTATTTTTGAGATCCATTCGCATTCATAAGTTAACATAGAGATGGATGAAGTGAAAACAAAAATATCAGCTTCATCGGAAACTACTGTGGCCCCTAAGAAGTTTTGAACGGTGGATGTCACTGTCCCCACTATTTTCCATGGTGGGGTCCACTTAAACTTCAGATCTATCAATGCCATAAAAGGATCTCTAAAAATGGTTGGACGGTATGGATACAACACATGCATCATGGTGGGTCCACAGAGCTTGGTGACGTCACTTCAGTAGGGATTTGGCTACTGACCTTGTCAGTATCCAATCCGCGCCCAGTTTGGGTTCCATATGCATTGAAGGGGGTCTTGAAGTCCTTCCTTGTCATGCATATCACGGGTGAGCCCCACACAGCTCAAACGTATGGTATTTAATATACGTACGTCGAAACGTTCCCCGAGAAGCTAACGTTTTGAGCGTGAGATGTCTGATAGATAAAATAAAGATGAAGTAAGGATAAAGCAAAAGCGATCCAACGTTTGAAAGGAGTAAGGAAATATTGTTCGTACAAGAATTTAAAACGACTGGCAATTTGGTGAGCATTCTTTAAGGCCTATCATCTATATATGTGTGTTGTACGTATCAATGTAAGTCATGATATGTGAGGATAAAGGGATGGCTAAGATGATGAGTTCATGGCCTTTGGTTGTTCTCTTGGTACTTATGATAGTGGGGACGTGGGAAGTAAGGATGGCACGTGCACAGGCTGAGAACACGACCGAGTGCAGGGAGGAGAGGACGCTTTTGGTGAACGAGTGCTCGGCTGTGTTGTCGGGTTCAACTCCGTCGTCATCTTGTTGCGAACGTGTAAGGGTCACACGTTTTGAGTGCGTGTGCCCCCTGGTCACACCGGTAGTGGCGACGCTGGTCGGGGTCGATCGGGCGGTCAGGATCATTCAGGGGTGTGGGAGAGTGATCCCTAGAAACTTCCAGTGTGGGAGTATCACTATTCCGTGAATGAATCTACTTGATACTCGTGCTTAGAGGTATGAAAGAGAATTTACTGTTTCTCTGGCTTCTTATAAATGTATGAATAAATGGAATATTAGCTTGATATTTATCCTTTTTTATTATTTGAACTGAAATGAAGGTTCATTAGCACTTCTTTTTATGCACTTGCTGAAGGACTCCGATCTAATGGTCAGGATTGGTGGCTCATTGTACTTTTTTGGCTATGCTCCATCTACAGTGGGTCCCAGCAAAACTGTAGCTGTGTGCATGAGTGCAATCAGACGGTTAGGATTTTCCTTGGAGGGGTTTTGCTGATAGCATTGTTCTGGCAAATGGTTACCAGCGGCATGCTGCAAATGCGGTAGAGATTGGAGTATAAAGAATTTGGAATGGGATCCGAATGGACGCGGTTTGGCTGGTGACCCGAACACCAACCGGCTAGCTGGTATCAAAGCTCTGTGGTCCCCACCGCGTTGTATGTATTTTATGCAGGCATCCATCCATTTGGCCAGCTTATTTTAGGACATGAGCCCAAAAATGAGAATACAAAGCCCAGGTGAACCACAGTAGGGAGAATGATGTCCACCGGTGATGTTTATTTGTCATCCCACCTGTTCGTAACATCACACAGACCTGCATGAAGGGAAAACGTAAATATCAGCTTGATCCAAAACTTTTATGGCCCCCCGGTAAGTTTTCAAAAGAACCCCAGTGTTTCCTGTGGTTTGGTTTGGATCTGCCTCTTTTTTTCATCTGATGCCCTATAATAAACTGGTAAAATGGATGGACGGCGTGGATAAAACACATACATCCTGATGGGAGACACGTAGCTTTGACACCAGCTACCTGGTTGGTGTTCGGGTCACCAGCCAAACCGCGTCCGAATAAGGGTGGCAAGGGCCAGGCGACCACTCAGCCAATGAGACTGACCTGGCTTTGGACCGAGGTTGGACCTGTCAGTTCGGCTCATAGCCCGGGCTTGGGCCTAACATGCATGGCCAGATCAATTCTCAGGCAGGGCTCAGGCTAAAGACTTCATATGCACGAGTATTATATCATACAAATATCCCAATCACCCACCAGGCAACTCATGTATCTTGAATGTAGACAATTAGCTTCATCCATCTTAAGTCTAGTTCTTTGTGTGTGTGGCCCACTTGATCAACAGATATATTAGGAACATTTAAGTGGGAAATAGGGATTTCATCAGTTGTTGTGCCAGACCAGGTTGGGACCAGGCCCAAACAATTTTCCCTGGGTTCGGACTGGCCCAACAATGCTACGCCCATGCAAGAATGTTGCCAGGTCGGGCCATGGACCTTTTGCCACCCCGTAGTTCAGAAACACAAGGCATTGACCGTAGGAAAATTATTCAGTGCAATCTCGCTTTACTGAAAACACTCGTACAAACTTTCATGGTGTATCCAGGCAATAGATTCGTTTGGCACCAAGAGATGAGCAGTTCAGGACCGTCCATCTTAGTGGAAACTAACCAACATTTCAAAAAGCACAACACCCAACAATCCGCAGCATCACCAATCCCAAGGTTGACTTTTAACCATTAAAACTTATCTACCATCGATTTGATCAATGGTAGACAGAGTGCATTTCAACAATGAATTCATAGGTTTGATTGCCCATGAGGTGGGTGTGTTTAAAAATTTTAAAATTTAAAAAAATAAATAAAAATAAAAATAAATAATAAATAATAAATAATAAATAAAAGAAGAACAAGAAAGGTGTCAACCTTTAACCATAGACACTTATCTACCATGCCTAGGATCAACTAATGGGACTTAAAAACTCCTACAATAGTAATAGAGCCCATGTGACGGGTGTGACATCCAACGTGAATTTCATAAAACGTTATAGATCCCCATAATATGTCTGAATTGCTTGCAATGTTATCTTAGTCCATATGATATGTGACATCCAACGCAAATTTCTTACAAAATTATAGAGCCCGTATGATGTGTGCGACATTCAACCTATCCAAACGGGCCAGCTCATGTTAGATTTATGCGCAAGAATTTAGTCTTACCCAGAAAAATTAGGGTTATCTGTAAAAACCAGGCGTTTGGCGTTTCATCCCCATTTTTCCCCGTGGAGTGGTATATACTTAGTTTTCGATTGGCCTTATTTATGGGCCCACCTTCTAACATGAGTTGGCAGTAATGAGGGACCAACTGATTGTAACGCACACATCACGCAGGGCCCCGCGGCTATT
Organism: Magnolia sinica; assembly: GCF_029962835.1. NCBI lineage: Eukaryota > Viridiplantae > Streptophyta > Magnoliopsida > Magnoliales > Magnoliaceae > Magnolia > Magnolia sinica. Next base: position 18,541,455 of record NC_080576.1, on the reverse strand, counting down.
TGTTGCCTGGGCTCTTTATGCGACTATCATAGGAAATGAATTGGCAGCTCCATGCGTTTCCTTGTTACCGATTCCTCCATGGCTTGGATCAGTTGTGAGCCAGGCTTGGCATGCAAGATTCTATCATACTTAAAACTATAAAAGATGTGTTAAATGATATTGGAACAGCATCCTTAACTGACCGAGTCTATTGATTTGGCGGCCGCCAATCATGGATGGTCCATGCCACAAACGTATCCTTTGTTGGGTGGTCTTGACTGTCCAACTGGTGGCATGCAAACCTACTCTTTCTCTGAACAAGATAAGTCTCAATTGGCAAGCTGCAATTCATAAATACATATGGATACACAAATACGATGAAAGGTACAAAACAAATGCCTTGCTTCATCTTAAAAATTCTGCACAATAGGTCAGGCCGGATCTGTTCATGGGTGTTGCTCTCCAATCTACCTCGCACCAAATAATATTCCAGCAGGACCTATGATATCCTACTCCAACTATGGGTGTGTTCCATCAGGGAGGACCAGACTCCGCTTGCACCATGACCCCAAAACAGGCCGATGTGGCCATCAGGTGGAACCCACCTGATGAGAATCCCGGGTCATGCATACATGGCTTCAGATAACCAGAGCAGGGTGTGTAATACATCATACCAGCACACGGCAATTTCGAGGGACCCCATATCTGCATAATTCTCCCATGGCTACATATCCCCATATCTGCATAATTCTCCCACGGCTACATTATATATGCACATGGACCAAAAGAATGGATACTTGAAGGAATAAATTTAGGAATAGAATTGCTGGTTAGAAAAAGTATAATAGACAAAGAAACAACCCACGGCACCGACTATCACCTGCTATGATGAGTCACACCACCAGAAGAGCGTCGAATGGAGATAATGAAGCAAGTGGATATCCAAATGCATTCTCGCCTCCATTGGTCAGCTTTTTTCTCTCTTTCTTTTTCTTTTTCTTTTTCCTTTTACGGGCCCCACTAGAGTGGCATGGGCACAAGCATTGCTCCAGTGTCTCAGACTTCAGATGCGGAGAGAACCACTGACTGGGTCCCTGCCAGAATTGGCTTCCTTGTGTCTCAAAGAGAGATTAGCCAGTTGGGAATCAAGGCCGCCAGACTCCCTACTACCATTGCGTCTGTGACGGGTAGAGGGTGGTAGCTGTGGCAGCTGCTGCTGATACACCAGTGCCCGAAGCCTTGCAATCTCTCCCTCCAAGAGCTCCTGCTCAACTGCATCAGTAAACTCGTAGGCAGTTAGTCTCTTGGTGTAGGACGTGAACCTCTTTTTCTTTTTCTTTTTGGCTAAAAAGAATCTTGTAGGTATTTATCATAGAATTAACATGCACATACAATAAAATGAGAATGGAGAAACACAATGCTGAAGATGCATGTGCCACTGTCACATTCCCCATATCTGTAAATATATATAAATGCCATTTGAGAAACGTCTGATGGGCTTTAGGAAAAAGAAGACTTGTGTCACGAAGCTAGCAATATATTTCCAGGGGCACGCTCCAGTGGAACCAGGCAGATGTGGGGACCAGTGATTTATTCAAGAAATCAAAACCATCCATAAGATGCATTACCTCTGAAAACCCCCAAAAAATCATCCCAAACGGTCCCAATCCTGATCAACGCCCACTGTTGATTAGCATGGGGGGCCGACAGTATTGAGTATATATAATCAAGGCCATTGAAACCCTTAAGCCAGTCCAGATGAATAGTCAGGATAAAATTCAGACTGTTTGCAACTCACATGGGCCCTATAAACCCTCCCAGGTTGTTCCCTTTGCTGTGATCATCTTAGTTTGGATTGAGCTGAGTTGTGGGTCCTGGGTGTTTTCTGAGGTGACTAGTCTGACAGATGGGTTGGATGCTCTGAATGCATCACATGAGCCCTGCATCTGCCTAGTACCACTGTAAGCTTACAGTTGTACCGGCACCACTGGAGCACACCTGATATTTCAAATGCATTTCTATTGATCTAGAAACATTTATATATATATATATATATATATATATATATATATATATATATATATATGCTTTTACATACTTAGAAATGATCCGGCAGGATGTGTTATCCTGAGTGCCTGACTAGCAGCTGACAGTCTGATCATTAGCCGTGGGCATGGCCAGACCTTGAATGGGCTGCGGCCAAAAAATTACCTATGTTGGACAATTCCAATTGTTTCAACCATGCATGTCCTCATAGTGCAAAGGTCCTCCAGCCCGAGAGTTGGGATCATCTCTAGACGATGAGACAGCTACAGTGGTGTCCCAACACAAGGGCAGTCTACTGTTAATTGAACAGTCCATGTGCAAGGTGACCAGACTGTCACCCTTAGCTGTATTCTCATGAATTAGAATATGCCATTTCATTATTCTTTCAAATTTCAAATATGAAAATTTTAGTAGCAGGCAACATCAACATGAGATGATGTTGATACTATGAGCCTATTTGTTTCACCAACTACCACGGTAAAGGAAATGTGCAATGATTACAAATTACTTTACCTGCCTCCCAACAACATTTGCATTTGACCGCCGATTCATATCTTTAGTTTATCAGCTGTAAAATCGTAATGACGGTATTTTTGCATTACTTTTATGTCAAATCATCTACAAAATAAACTGATGTCGCTGTTTGGAATTAACATTTTCATGGTAAATTCCATGAAAATGTGCAATGATTACAAATTCTTTTACCCATCTCCTAAATACATTTGAATTTGATCGACGATTCCCATGTTTGGTTTGGTGGTGGTAAAATCATAATGATGATACATTTCCTTTACATTACTAGAGGAATTGGTGAAAGAAACAGGCCCTAATAATAAAGAGGTAGATGGGACAGCATGTAGATGTAAGAAGTGTTAATTGCACTTGCCACAGATGTAGAAACGAGGAACAGTGTAATAGATAAGAGCTGCTCATCAGCTTATCCCTGTTGGGTACATGCTATCTAAAAAACACATGCTGATATGTTCATCAAGTGGGTCACAGTTGTCAATGGAATTCGGTCTACTGATCAATTCTCTTAAAGGTTCATTCATTCTCTACATGTGTGGACCACTTGATGATCATATTGATCTGATTCTTGAGACATGGCATCTACCCAGTGGGAATCCCACTAAGTGGCTCTTATCTCACACACTTGTTCCTCATTTTCATGTGTGAGGTGAGCACACTTCCACCCCAGTAAATGCGCTTTAAGGCACTCCTCAGTTATGAGTGGTTAGGAAAGAATACTTACAATACTTTATGAGTTGTTCCTGGGCCAAGCTATCTAACCGTTGCTTTAGGGCTTTATTCTCCATGCTCAATATGATATGCTGCTGGCCAAGAAATTCCAGCTCAGCTGAAATTTCGCACCCTTCCACCTACAAATATGTATAGAATAAGATCATAAAGTATCATCAGTGCTAGGAAGAATCTGCAGGATTTTCTTTTTCATCAAGGAAGGTTCCCATACAACCACTTGCACTGAATGCTCGGTGTAATCAATCTGAACAACCATGTGATCACATGTGGAGACAATGCCTGCATGGTTGGTAGACCACACAACTGATTAGTTTCAGTTAGTGGTCACTGCATGTGGCCACATCCATTTCCATTGTGGAAATTATATGCAAGTGACTACACTGGATTATTCATTTTCCCATGCAACTGACCCTTAGCCCTTGCTGAGACTTGCCTGCATAGTTTGGACGCTTCTTTCCAGCTCTGCTATATACTGAAGTTTCCGCACACGGGATCGCTGTGCAAATTGTCTGCATCAAGGATGACCTTATATTACATGCAAGAATTTAGAAGCTCAGAATGATTTAACTTTCCTCCAAAATGCAGTTCTAAAAATTATTACTATGGTTTTTGGACAGTGCAGTCTCTTGATTATATTAAAATGACAAAACTTTCAGCAGTTTCCGAGCAACACTGAAACTAAATCCAGAGTTGAAATAATTGCCCCAGAGATGACAAAAAATATGACAAAGTAGATTTCCTTTGTTCACTGCAAAAACTATACACCATATTAAATATTTAATATTTTTTCCAATTGGTGGCCAATGAGAATACCTTTCAATACTATCAATGGGAAGACCTAAGCTCTAGGGGAAGGATCTGGATTCCAAATTAATGGGCTCAGGCCTGGTTGTAGAAAGACTTCACAAAGAGACTGTTGGCTGCTTTGGCCAATCCAAAGGCCCCAGGCAACCGTATTGATCCTACAATTAAAGAGTTAACTGCCATAGCAACCATTAATGTGGGAAGAAAACTCACTCCAACCAGTGTTCAAGCAGTATAGTTAGAAGTGATAGGTATGCTCAAGGCATGAGGGGCCCAGAACACCCGAGATGCTAGGCAATGCCAATGGTATGACTGGAGCATCTGAAAGCAAATTTTGTAGCATATATCATGCATGATGCACATATACATTGAATTTGTTTATGGTTTTAGCACCAAATCCGATTTTAACAAAAGGAAATATAAGAACTTTAAAGTTATTATGTATATTAGACACTTAGACACCACTCCCTGAAACTCACACCCTCTCAAACATTCCAATGAATCGAGTGAACATTCCAATTAAATTACTGAAAGGAATCAAAATATTATTTCCAAATCATCCAAATGAATCAAATCATGACCACTTTCAAGTCGATAATTCATGACAGTGGAGAGATTGAGAAGGATGATGCCCATAAAGCTGGGTGGAAGAAATAGAGATGAGCCTCTAAAGTTTTATTTGATCATCATGCACCAATCAAACTAAAGGGGAAATTTTATAGGATAGCTATAAGACCATCATGCTTTATGGGACAAAATCTTGGCCAATTAAGGAATAACATGTCCATATAATGAGTGTAGCTGAAATGAGGATGTTAAGATAGATGAGTGGCAAGACAAGGATAGAATTAGAAATGAATGCATTTAAGAGTAGCACCAATAGGTAAGAAGATGTGGGAAAGTAGATTTAGATGGTTTGGTCATGTGCAGTTTTGTCAAAATCCTACGATTTACCATATACAATTTGCATCAAATCTTAAGCAAAACAATTTAAATCCTACCTTGAATCCCCCCTTATTAATTGAATCATATGATTATATGATTTGAATCCTACGATTTATTCAAATTATACTTGTTCGCTTCTATTTCAAGCTTCACTTTCCTTTCATTTTATGTTTTCAAATTGGTGGAGGCTTTAAGAATTGTTTAGAAAAGGTAAATTATTTTATTTGTTATTTATAAGAGAGTAAATGCTATCTCTTCAACATTAAATCATGGAGATTTTTTCTTACTTCTTAACTAGTCGGTGTATGACTTACCTGGAATGTTTTTATGAATGGTTATGATCATGTTGACTTATATGCATTGTGGGATGATGTTTAGAAATCAAAATATCTGCTTTCGTCAGTCTACAATATCAAATACCGCTTTTTCCAACGTGACTCTATATTTAAGAAGGTAACTTTTTTTTGTTGAAGATTATATTTGAGAAAGGTAACAAGAACATAAATTATTGAAGGATCCTTGTGTGTTTTTTAAGGGAAATCCCCCCTTATTAATTGAATCATATGATTATATGATTTGAATCCTACGATTTACAATTCAAATTATACTTGTTCGCTTCTATTTCAAGCTTCACTTGGCTTTCATTTTATGTTTTCAAATTGGTGGAGGCTTTAAGAATTGTTTAGAAAAGGTAAATTATTTTATTTGTTATTTATAAGAGAGTAAATGCTATCTCTTCAACATTAAATCATGGAGATTTTTTCTTACTTCTTAACTAGTCGGTGTATGACTTACCTGGAATGTTTTTATGAATGGTTATGATCATGTTGACTTATATGCATTGTGGGATGATGTTTAGAAATCAAAATATCTGCTTTCGTCAGTCTACAATATCAAATACCGCTTTTTCCAACGTGACTCTATATTTAAGAAGGTAACTTTCTTTTGTTGAAGATTATATGGATCCTTGTGTGTTTTTTAAGGGAAATTTCTTGAAAGACAAAAATAAAGGAAAGATAAGAATCCTTTAACACTATCAATACATTGCTTGGTGCATATTGATGGCAACAAGATAAATGATAAGTTATAAAAAAAAAAAAAAAAAAAAAATCTGATTTATTTATATCTTTTGGTTTTTTTAAGAAAACTATAAAAAAATTCTTACAATTTATGACATGATTTGCAATTCAATACGATTCAAGCCCTATTACGATTTGCAGTACAATAACGATTTTGACAGCATTAGTCATGTACAACAAAAACCAAGAACTGCGCCAATTAGAATGAGTGAATTGGTACAAGTGCTCTAAAAGGACAAGGGGAAGGCACAAAAGGACAAGGATGGAGGTAGTAAGAAAATACATGAAGACATGTGGTCTAACTGAAGTTACGGTCCTTGATAGAGTGGAATGGCAGGACAAGATTCGTGTAGCTAATCCCAATTAGTTGGGATCAGGCTTAGGGGCCGTGTGATAGAACTTATTTTTAGCGCTTATGAAATTTGATATTTTTGGTGATTTTCACTTATTCAGATCATGTGCCAAATCCAAGTTAACAAGTGCTTAAATTAATCTTCACTGAAAATATGGGTCTTTTTTTTAGCTCCCCTCCCTTCACTTAATGCTGAAGGTTGAATGCTGAAACAAGTGGTGCATTAAAATTTCTTTTCACTTTTGACTAAAACATTCCTAAAATTATTTCAAAATTACAATTCAGCACTTAAATTAATTTTCAGAGCTTATTTTTGAGTTTATCAAACGACACCTTAGATGACAATGATGAGGGTTAAATGAATCAAAACATATTACATTAACCATTCAAATATTGTAGAGAACCAAAAGTAAAAGCTACAGCAATTGAACGAGTCACACATCATGCCATTTTCAGTTTATCAAATGGCACTTTAGATGATAATGATGATGATTCAAATGAATCAAAACATATCACATAACCATTCAAATATTGTAGAGAACCAAGAGTGAAAGCTACGGCAATTGAACGAGTCGCACAGCATGCCATATATTCATATTTTAACAAGCTATTAATCAAACCATCCAATGTAATGGTCTTACAAACACGAATGGAAGAAAGCAATCAAGAAAAGAAAGATTTCATTAGTTCATTAAAATCGAACCCTAGCTTCGATCCAAAAAAAGGGTGAAAGAGTGTTTAATGAGGGTTTATATGATCCCCCTTAAAAAGTTTTCGCCCTTTATGGGTATTAAAATTCCAAGATACCCTTATTTGAGAGATGCCATGGTGAGTACTTCCTTTCTTTCTCAGAGCACACCCAAGTATGACAATTGGGAGATTTGCACCTGGTAGCTAGGCGCATGGCCCAGGCAAGTTGCACATGATCTAAACATTTGAGGCATGAGCTTAGCTTGTCATTAACTACACCAAACTTGACAACTTAATGTGTGAAAACAAGTAGGATATTTGTCCCACTCAGCTAAGAGCTAGAAGTTCAGCAATAATCCAATAATTAATCCCATGCGCTTTGTGACAAATATTTGAAGATCTCACGATATTTTCATGATAAATATACTAATCAATATTAGCAGGTTAATATCGCAAGAACTTCAAGATCACATCAGTTTTCAATTTCCTGTGATTTTACCACGATATTAATGCTGAATTTAATTAAAATTTCAAATTATTCACTATACATACATATATAATTTTAAAATTATTTACGGATTAATACTAAATAACTTGAAATATTTTATTTCCAAAGACATTTCCCAATTATATCCTGAGAAAAACAACAAGATTTTGAAAATCTCCAAAGAAACTGCCAAGAATGAGATTTGCCACCATGCTCATGCCCCCTCCATGATTATTTTTTCCTTTCTTTTTTGGGAAACCCTCCTCCAAGACTTGATGACCTATGGTCTAACTAAAGTTATGGCCATGGAGAAAAAGGATTCATGTAGACGACCCCAATTAGTTAGGATAAGGCTTAGATGATGATGATGATGATGATAAAATCCTCCTCCAAGAATGGTGAATCTACTATCACTAATATTTTAAGCAATCACAACATTAGGAATAAAAGAGAACCAAACAAGTTAGACATACATAGGCAACCATTGGTTATAAAGAAAGCAAAAAATCAAAGCCAATATTTTTTTTTTATGACAACAAGGTGTCCCCGCCCCTTTAAGGCAAGACTATTCCTTGTGGATGCATGCAAACCACGTACATCGGGTAATCCACGGCGTGGGGAATCGAACTTGTGTCTATGGGGAGCAAACCCACGACCAAAGTTGTTCGCCCAAACCCATAACAGGGAAATCGAAACTAATATATCAACCAGAAGCATTAAAGTCCCTAGGGGACAGCTATGCAAAAAATACATCCCATAGCTTTCCTCTACAAGTTAAATCATGCTCATGATCCCTCTCTTAGACAACCATGAAAAAGTCATGGGAATAAGGATTACGTCTCTATCAAACTCGACTGGAGACTGAGAGTCGAAAGGCTGCGGTTATTGCTCCATTCAGAAGCAAACAGTGGCTAGAAATGCCTAATGAGTCCTCTCTCCATTCCCTTTTCACCTCCAACGATTCCTCCCCAACAACCTTTTTGGTACAAACAGATCTGTTGAACACCTAGCCTCATTGAATGAACTCGTAACAGCATTAATGCAATGGAGAACAGTAGCACCTACAGTCCCTTTTGATCTTTGCTTCCATCTCTTTGTGGCTCACCATCACAAGCAAGTCGTTCCTTTACTGAGTGAATTCTAGGAATCTTATGCAGCTAACAAATTAGCATCTGGCAGAATTGCAATATTCTCAATATTCACATTCCGTTGCATATTTGCACAAAATATCATGAAATTTCATGATTAATCAGAAGAACTTGGTGCAAATTTTCAAGATATTTCATGAAATTTGTTGTAACCAAATACACCCTTATCTATGGGGTATTCATATGTCACCATAAACCAATTTCCTTCAAATTCCTTAAAAATACCCCCAAGCATGGTATCCCGTAAAGGCCGTTACGTAGCTGTAAAGGCTGTTACGTAAAGGTAACGGTGGCAACTGTTACACGTTACGGGGTCGTAAAGGCCGTAACAGCCGTTATGGAAAAAATGACTTGTAATTGCCATTAACGGCACGTTACGTCCCTTATAAAGTACATAACAGCCCCGTAATTGTCTGTTATGGGGCAGATACAGGTTTTCCATACTTTTTAATCAACATTACGGGGCAAATACAGGTTTCTCAGTATTTTTTTTTTCCAATAACAAAAGAGACCGTGACAGCCGTTACGGGGGCCGTAACAGCCGTTATGACCCATATCGTAAGGGTAACGGTGGTGGCCATTACGGCCACCGTTACCGTTAGAGAACACCTTGCCCTCAAGTCCCCTCAAAAAATACTTAGCACCTTCAGCATTCACCCACCAGTTATGCATGAATCACTTGACTTGAGGGAGGAAGGTTAGGTGAGCTCCAAAAAAACTTTTTGGACATTTATAACGTCCCTAAACATCATGTGGGCTTTCCCATCTGACTAAATAACCCACATTTAATCACCTAGGATATGAGGATATCAAGTTCTCTACACTTCTCATAGAAATTATTATTTAATATCAAGAACACGAACACCACTACTGGCAACCAAGAATCGAATTGTAGCGTTCAAAACTCAACCTCTAGTAGAACTCACCCAACAATAATCTGACTCGGAGCTCAGTGAATTGAATAGTCGTTTCTTCTTTTTTCTTTGAACAGTGCTCAGTGAATACAATAGTCTCTTCTTTTTTTTTGGAACAGTGCTCAGTGAATAGAATAGTCTCTTGGAGAGAAGAAGAAGAAGAAGAAGAAATATGAAACAGACAGAAAGAAATAAAAATGGGGGAAAAAGTAGATAAAACAATAACCGTAACTTGGAAAAGATCTTTAGAAGCGGAATAATTTAAGGCTGTTGTAACTTGTAAGTTGTAACATCCTATTTTGTTTTAACAACTTATGCCAAGGCTAACATCAATAACTAGTCATGGAAGTTTCAAGGAAAGGCATATAAAACCAACATTGTACTTCCATTCCTACATTTAAAACTTTATTCATTGGGACTGTATGTCATTTGAATTTAACAAAGGATAAGAGTGTAAAGAAGATGCCATAAAAAAGATATGTTCATGGGTGGCAGGTAACATAATGTGTGGAACATGCTCAATCAACTACTAAGCAGCAACAAATAGTCAATCAAAGGGCCTTGGCTAAGTATGAATGGAGCAGAGTGTACTTTAGAAGTCCTTTTTGTTCACGAGAAGAAACAAAATCATTGCCAGAGATAATAACAGATCAGCAGGCAGCTTACTGTTTGGCACGTTTCGGATCAACCTCAGATGCAGAAGGCCTAGCAGAAAAGTGATCCCCTCTTTCAGAAGAACCTTGCAAATCATGCAGATGAGATTCATCTTGGTCTTGCTTCTCGGTAACAACAGATGCAACCCCATCCGGTTCCGAAGGAGCACATGATGACCCTGAGCCTTGACCTATAATGTTATCTCTCACAGGTGACAGGCTGCCTGGGTAGGCCACAGAGTTCAAAGGTGACTCCCATGCCATATTCCGTTGTCCTTTGAAACAGCTTTCTGTATAGGAAGAAGCATGTAGTGCATCGCGAAAGTGATCGAAGTCCAGAGAACCCCAAGAAGGTACAGAAGCTATATTGCCATGCTTATATTCCTCCCAAGATGTGCTATCTCTGTTATAAGAATTATTAGATGCCTCCAAGTATGCAAAAGAGTCGCTTGATGAACGCCGATGAGCTCCTCTCCTCGCAGGTGTCTCTGGCTCATTAAGAAGTTCGTCGAGCCAAGGAGGTTGCTCCTCAAAGAGAAAGCTCTCAGAGGAAGTACGCTGTCGGGGCCTATGACCCTCTCTGGGTTTCAGGATACCTTTTGATCCTGTTGAAGAGGAGCCATAATCTGAATTTGACAGGGATGTGCTTTGAAAGGGACTTTTAGGAGGAAGAAGCAACTGTTTCCCGGCACACATCGAATTTTTAAAGTCTGCAGTCCCTTTAGAATTTGCCATGGTTAAATACAATCAAAACCTGTTCAAAAGGAAATGTAATCCATTAAGCAATGATTAAATGACTCCTCTGAAATTAAAAGCCTCAGAAAACTCAGCTCTTGCCCCAGAAAAGGAGATAAAAATTACAGGGAATTATTCTCATCCCTACAGCAGTACAAAACAGAGCATCTTGAAATCTTATGAATGCTCAACTGAAATATGAGCTACTCATGAAAAAAAAGATGATCCTGTGAGAGACAGAAAGTGGAATACAAATGTTATTAACAATGAAAGTTTTGCTGAAGCAAGGGGTTATGTTGGCCCCACATTGCTTTACTAGGTACAAACACAGTGCAGAAAGTAGCCTTGCATAGAATGCACAAAAGAAGTCTTCGCTGATCGTTGAAGGTAGTCAAACTATAGGCTCCTCTTTTAATCTCTATTGAAACTCAAGTCAAGTTGCATGTCTAGACCAAAAAGTAGGTTTTAATAGACCACCAAGAAAAACTTCATCGAGTACTTACAAAAAGAGATGATTCTTCTGTGGCTGGATCAAGTGCCATGACTCCACCAAGTCTTACGGTTCTTTGCAGGGGGGGGGAATAAACGGGTGTTAAAATGCACTTGATTTCTCAAGTGTCTGTATGTTGGGGAACACCTCTTCAAATCAAACCTTTCATTTCCCTTTTTCCTCCTATTGAAACTATAGGCCTACAGATTGTAAGCTTGTGTCCTTATTGTTTCAAGAATATGTGCCCACAATAAACCATGAAAAGAATCCCACCTTTTCTATAACTGCTTTGAGGGCATCTCACATAAAATGACACTTTGAGGAGGCTTACACAATGCACTTCCAGGAAATGGACCTCCTTGCCACTTCAAGAGGGGCACCCACCTTAAATAACCCACACTTCTTTTCTTTTTTTCATTTTTTTTTTTTTGAGAGAGAGAGAGAGAGATAATAATAACCCACACGTTTTCCTCTTGATCTTCCACTAACATGCAAAAATGTACTTATAGACTGTCAATGTCTAGAATAGATACTCCTAACACCTCTTACCTAAAACATTGGGTTATTGCCTAAACCTACCCAGGCAATAGACCTTTGCTAGCACACCTAGACAAATTGTCTCAAGTACACACTCTTCACAACTAACCTTCTACCAAAGGATTTTTCTCCTCTAACTTACAATAGAAAAGAATGAGGAAGAGATTAAAAAAAAGTTCCCATGGGTAAACATGAGATTGTGTACCAATGGCTCTCACCCATCAAATGTTGGGGGGCAGAAATCTCCATGAATATTCAAAAAGGGATTCTTGCAAGGAGTCCCACTTCGAATTTGCATATAGAATCACCCCAGCATGAAGAGGGCAGGTGGAAGTCATTAGTACACAACGTCCTGTGTACCAATTGGAACACAGGCAGCGCTCATAATGGTTCTTAATGCAAATAATTCTAGTTTTCATTCTCTGCAAAACCAACAAACTGCTAGTGAAGTAATTGCAAATACATAACGAATGCAATCCCGACAACACTTTCGAAGCTTCATGTCATGGTTCAAGTTCAACAAGTAATTCAGCAGGCCTGAACAATTGAAAATGAAACTGTTGGTACCGCTCATGCGGGCTCCACCGAAATGCACCAATCACAATACATCTGATATTTGTGCATATGACCATATCATTCCCAATCGTAATCTGATGTGTAAGGCTGCACTTGGCTGCACCAACTATCCTGAAATTCATGGCTAATCAGTCTAATTTAGTGCAAATTTTCATGATATTTCATTAAATTTGATGCAACCAAACACGCCCTAATCAAATAACAAATAAACAAATGCAATGCAGTTACGGACTTACACCAAGCCATTTAAATTTAAAGGGGGCAAAGTCGGAATAAAAATGTGGGCAGAAATTTGGAAAAGAGAAAGAAAGGAAAAGAAAAGAAAAGAAAAACCGAAAAAAAAATAAAGCAATGCCATGAGAATGCATTAAACAAAATACACATAAGAAATAGCAGAAACGGGAAAATTACAATAAGAAAGAACGTGTGGAAATCGATGATCGAAGGGAGAAATCTGTTTTTAAAAAAACAGATAATCAAAAAAAAAAAAAAAAAAAAAACGGAGAGAGAGAAGAAAAGAAGTAGAGAATAGATTCTTTAATTAAACAGAGATAATCAAAAAATAAAACAGATTTATATACAGAAGCTCAAATAATTAGAGGATTTCTGTAGAAAATAATAAATAAGCAGTTTTTTTTTTTTTTTTTTTTTTTTTAAAGTTCAAATTTTGTGATGATGAAAAAGAAAAGGAGGAAATGCTTTACCAGATCGAAAAATCAGAATCCGCTTCGGTATTTTTGGGTCCAACGGACCTGAGAAAAGAAAAATTTTATGGTTTTCTGCAAGAGAGAAGAACAGGTGAGAGACAGAGAGAGACAGAGAGAGGTGGAAGGCGATGGCTTTTAACGCGAAATCGTCAAAAAAACGACAATATATCGCGACATATTTGTCAACGAATGTATCTCGCCGCACGAGATTTGCAGTATGGGAATTTTTGTTTGGGAAGTCATTAGATAAGACAAGGTACCACTACTTTTGGTACCTTCCCATGTTTTCCGCCAATATTCCACTTTTGTAAGAAATCAGTACCGTTAAAATGGTAGGTCCATGGTTATTAATATCAATTCGACAAATTTTAGGCTTCCTTCTTATTAAGTAGGCCACACCATCCAAATCAATGGATAACCAATGGTCTGACTCAATATACAAGTAGGACCCACCTATTTAGCGGATCATACTGATTTTTGAAATGAGTATCAACATGGTGGGCCCAACCCTTTTCATGTTACTGATTTATATAACAATGGGATGTGCAGTGCCCGAGGTGGTACAGTATCACAAGTTACGGTACCGTCGCATGTATGTGATCAGTTCTCTGTTTGTTTCGGGCACCAATCGAGCGTGCGCTGGACACCGTTTATTAACTGGGGACAACTCATCCGGCGCGGCATGCACTTGCATCCATGCAGACCGTCCAAAGATATGGACATGGTGCTGTAGCTGCTTGAGAAAGCGGGTTTGGTGAGACCCCGGCCTCCCCCAAGACGGTACGGCCCTTACCGGGGGGTTCACCTTGATTTATGTATTATGTATCAAGGGCGTGCATTCGTGAATTCTTTTTCCCTTTTTTTTATACTTATCATTCTAGGATATTATCTAAAAAACTGAGGTGATCAAATTAATAGTGCTGATTGATCATCCTACCGTTGAAAACTTATTAGGGTACCCCTTATTAATATTCATCGGATGAGATGAAGAGAAAGGAAATAAATATCAACTTGATCCAAAACTTTTGTGGCTGATTAATGGTTAATTAAGACTATTTTTTAAGGTATGGTCCATCTGATAACTGGACCTACTTCATTTTAGAGATAACTTGAATGGGCACTGTTTGGTGTAGTAGACCAGAGATTTGTATCTATTCACTTTCTAGGACCATGCCCTAAAATAGCTGAAAAAAATGAGCGTATGTTGTAAATATATAATGCACACGTCAAGGTGAGCCCCAAGGTTGGAATCCACCCACCTGACTAGATCCATGGTAGCTCATACGTCCAATTGGTGTCTGTAAACTGTCTGGTCAATGGCGGATGGCCATACGTCCAAGCTCTGGATGGAAATCAGATGGTAGAGATAGTCTAATCGGCAACCACTGCAGGAAATATGTTTTGGAGAAATTGTGAAGTTGGTTTTCTTATGAAAAAGGAAATTAAAAATAATAATAATAATAATAATGTTCATACAGAGATAATTTTCCAAGAAAGCATTCACGAAATGCAGGAGAATCCAACAGCCGTGAGTGTGTAATGATTATATTTTGAAATTCAATTGTCCCTTTGATATTGAAAGATGGTGAAATGTCCCATCAGGTTCTGCGATCAATTGTAACCTAGATATCCTCCCGTTGGATTGTCCCATCCATCTAACAACGACTAGGATTGCATGGTATATTGCGATGAAAAAGCTATTTGGACCCACCAAGATATACATGTCTTATCCAAGCCTTCCTTCGTGCGGCCAAATCATTTTAAGTCACGCCCCCAACTCACCGTTAAAAACTTCCTTAGCCCACTGCAATGCTTATTTGCCATCTAACTGGTTGGCTAGGTTATACACACCTAGACTAAGGGAAAATATATATTTTAGCTTTATCCAAAACATTTAAAGCTTTTAAAAAGTTTTTAATGATAGGTATTGAATGGCCATTGTTTTGTATGGAGTGGTCCATCTCCATCTCAGATCTTGATCTACCTCATTGTTTGGTTGATACCCTAAGATGAGTTGGTAAAATAGATAGACGTAAGTGTAAACAAATACATCATGGGGGGCCACATAGCTTTTCCTGCCTTACATGGTAAGTGAATGGGACGTAGTTTAGCTAGTCACGGTGCTCTATAAGTCCCACTGCGATATATGCCTTTTATCCGCATCCAATTTTAAAGATCATTTTAAGACTTAACCCAAAATTGATGTAGA
This sequence comes from Magnolia sinica, assembly GCF_029962835.1. Classification (NCBI taxonomy): domain Eukaryota; kingdom Viridiplantae; phylum Streptophyta; class Magnoliopsida; order Magnoliales; family Magnoliaceae; genus Magnolia; species Magnolia sinica. The sequence continues at coordinate 18,525,844 of NC_080576.1, read as the reverse complement.
TATAAATCTCATTTGGACCACACTAAGGGAGACAGTAGCGATTGAATGTCCACCATTTAAAACCTCCTAAGGCCGATTATAGTGTTTATTTGACATCCAACCTGTTTGTTAGGTCATACGGACCTGGATGAAGGTAAAAAAATAAAAAAATAAACATCAACTTAATCCAAAACTTTTGTAAAGAAGTTTTTAACTGTGGGAGTTCAATTAACACTGTGTGGTCCACTTGAGATTTTGATCTACCTTATCTTTAGGTTGTACTATAAAATTATATGGAAAAATGGGTGAATGGCATAGATAAACCATGTACATCATGGTGGGGCCCATGGAGCACCGACCACTAGCCATTGTCTAGTGGCAGGGTCATTAGCCGATCCGTTTTGGATGCTGTGTACTACAATGCACAATTTGAGTCCCTAATAAATGGGCTTTTCATACTTCAATACCAGTCCAAGTATATTTTACCTTTCAAGGGAATTTTATTTTTCTTGCTGAAAAATAATTTTTTTTTTTTTTAAAAAAATCCGTAATTCTGCAAACCAACTTTTGAATGGTTGAAGGAAATCTTTGGGAGGACCGCCCAATTACAGGGGCCAAACACAGGATTTTGGCCTGCATTTGGATTCAAGGGTCAAAATCCAAACTATGGAAGGAAGAATCTATAGTGTCCAACCGTCTACTAGCATTTAAAGGCATAAGAACAACCAAACAGTGTGATTTTTGGGTTTGTGGCCCACACGCTAGTGGACCTACTAAATGAACGGTTTTTACTTCATTTAGAAATTATCCGAGACAGGTGCTGTGTCAGAAGTTACCATCAGCCACGTTTCCCCGCTACTATGTCTCGTGCCTAGAATACCTAATCCAACCACGAGGTGGATCGCACCAACATACAATGAAAAATCAAGCCGTTCCACGATGTTGTGTCCCAACGATGAGTAGATCAGCATGATTTTTTTCAAGTGATTATCATGGTGTGGCCCACCTTTCTTGCAGATTGGATGTTTTACAGGTGACATGTCAGCAGGACAGAAATGCTTGTATCATAACTTATGATACATTCCCGCTGAATCGGATCATTTATCATATTCTAATGCAACTCGAGTCATTGTCACGTGGACAGTTCAATTACCGACGACGTGGACTGTCCATTTATTGGGCCCCATCATCTAATCAAACGACCCACATTGTGTAACTGACGACATGCAATCGTGTCAGGGTTTTTGTTTCAACCATTAGTCTTTTTAGAGTTTAGACCATCGGCATTCAGCAGGATAATTAGGATCATTTGATCCGCAAGAATTCTTGTACAATGGGGCACAAAAAAAGGGACCCACCAGACGGACAGTCCAGATCAACGATCAAACTGTTCATGAGTCCAACTCATGCAAGTTGGCAGGTTACAGTGCAAATGAATCGCATGAGAGGGTTAGTTTTAGGTCCACTGATGTATCATTTATTTGATGCCAGAACAGACCATCTTTTAACTCATCAGATTGCGTCCTGCCGGGCCAAACGGAAATGGTCCAATCAGGGGCTCCGTAGGACCCACCATGATGTGTTGATTTTATACACGCTGTTCATCCAATTTTCAGATCATTTTAGGACAGGAGCTCAAAAATGAGACAGGTCCAATGTTCAGGTGGACAAAACCACACAAAGTAGCATTGATAATAAGGCCTACGTTAAAATCTTCATAGGTAATGTTTATTTGCCATCACATTTGTTTATAAAGTCACACAAACATGGATGGAATGAGAACACAAATGTTAGCTTGATCTAAAACTTATGTGGTCTTAAAATAGTTTTCAACCATAAGTGTTCAATCCTTAATGGGTGGTCCACTTAAGCTTTAGATCTATCTCATTTTCTACCTCAAACCTTAAATCATCTAAAAGAATGGATGAACTGTGTGGATAAAACCCAAATACATCACAGTGGGCCCCACAAACTCTTACTTGGACTGATTACAGGCCAGGGGAGGACATAATCGGTTCCCCTTTTAACTGACCCCGAGACATGATTGGCCTTACTCTTGCACCGGTGATAGACTCTATCACCACAAGAGTTTCAACACCAGGTCAAAGATTCAAGTACCCATAGGTGGTGAAATCACACTACGGTGTCCATCTGATGGCCTGGCTGCCAGCCAAGGCTTTTCATGTTCATCGTAACCTGGCTTAGTAGTAACTCATGCTAATTAATTTCCAACGTGTGTGTGACTTAACTATCGTTTGAACTTCCCCGCATGCCTTGTTGTCACATGTGGCCCTGGATAACTTGTGGGCCCACAGGTACTAAACATTCCCGACCACAGGATCTAAAAATGAAAAAGAAATAAAAAGCACAGTTCAAGTCAATCATTCATCATTAAGAAAGGGATTAGGTATGTTCTCTCAACAGGTGGCATGATTTGAGAGGCATGTATTGTCGCACTGTAGTGTAGCCCACTTTCATGGGCATGCAATTGATCTTTTTAATTTCATGAAATGCCACAAATGGCCAGCTCAGTGATGACCCACCTGACGAGTACAGTGGGCATCCAGCGATTTAGCCATCTCTTCGATTCATGGACGGAATCGTCTGCAATACCTGTTTTAGGGGATGCGTAAAACGCCCAAGTCTACTGGGCCAACCATGTCATGTACGCAAGATACAGTCTATCTGGTTCTGTCCTCGATGTTTGGATTTAAGATGGAAAAAAATTGGGTTTAATCCACCGTCCATCCATTTCACCATGTCATTTTTATGGTGTAAGCCAGAAAATGAGACAGATCCAGAAACTAAGTGAACCGCGCTACAAGAAGTAGTGGGGACAATGTCATCACCATTGAAACCTTCATAGGGCCCACCTTGATGTTTATTTGCCATTCAACTTGTTCATATGTTGTTATAGACATGGATGAAAGGAAAACACAAATATCATCTTAATCCAAAACTAGTGTGGCCCTAAAAAGTTTTGAATAGTAAGCGTTTAATCCCTAATGTGTGGTCCACTTGATCATGAGTCTGCCTCATTTTTGGGCTTATACAGGGAATAAAAGGATGGTGTGAATAAAACCTATACAGCACAGTGGCCCCTTAGATCCCTAGCCTGTGCCCAGCTCGAGACAGGTGGGGGCCAGCTCAAAACAAGGGGGTATTAATCAACTTCCTAAAAAATTCGGGCTAAACCACATGGAAGAACGAGGATTGGATGTGGACCATCGGTCTGTGTACGCCCACCATGGTGTGTATCTTTCATCGAACTTAGTGGTTTTGGAGCAACTTTACATTATTCCTTAGAGGATTCCGGCCCACTTTCGAATCTGAAATGTTCGATACTGAAATCATAGTATCGGCAATCTATTTCCTTTGACGACTGATCATATTCATTCGAATGCATTTTAATCACTGCACCTTGGAGCTTTTTTGTGCCCATCCGTGATGCATTTGTAGAATCCAAACAATGCACCTGGTGTAATTTCTCATGTTCACTGCACATCAAGGTGGGTGAGACTCCTTGGCGCCCACTACGATGTATGTGACTACATTCATGCTATCCATCCATATTAAAAAGCTCATTTTAGGGCATGATTCGAAAATCGAAGTAGTTTCAAATCCCATATGGACCATAGTAGGAAATAGCGGTGACTGACCATTAAAAATTTATTGTGGGCCACAAAAGCTTTGGATCAAGATGATACTTGTGTAGTCTCTTCATCTAGTTGTCCATGACCTTATCAACAGGTAGGATGGCATATAAACATTTTGATGGAATCAATGAAGTTTTTAATGGTGGGGATTCAATTACGACTATTTCTTGTGCTGTGTCCACCTAATATTTGAATCAGCTTCGTTTTGGGAGTAATGACTTAAAATGAGCTTTCAAAATGGTTGGACAACGTGGATTTAAGAAATATACATCACTGTGAACCACACAATCAGGGGTCCCACCCACCTCATTGGATTCGGGGTCTCACTTAATCCGTTCCCAAAACTCAGGTGGAACAAACCAAAGGGATCGTGTGCGGTCATACATAAAACCTATGTATTAATGGCCTAGGCTGGGTTTCGGCGTATTCCTTCGTGTTGCAGAGGTTTGCCTAATGAGTGGGTCGGATGATATATACACAACATTGTAGATCCGACATTTCATCCAGAGTTTTTACTGTGGTTGTCACCTTGCCTGGCATCACCCATTTCAATGTCACTCATATTGGGCCCATGCAGCTCTAACTTACATAATTGTAATTGGGACATATGTGATCATTTATCATTTCACTTCCACAAAGTCAATGAATCATGTCATCTCCAACAAAATTAGGAATATGATACCAATATTTCGAAATCCACATGAGTTGTCTATACCTTCTAGAACAAACATTTCAAAGGCTAGGTTGGAAAAAACTACCTAACCAAGCGATCCTGATGTAAAATTAGGCTAATAATGAACTAGCTCAGAAAGGCAACCAGCTCATGTACAAATTATTTCCATTATAATTTTAAGATGCTCATGCACATTAAAAAATGTTCTATTTATCGAGAACCAATCACCTATAGAGCCTACAACACTACTTACGATATGCCAATGGATGCATCAAAGAATCTCCATTGCATCCAAGGGTAAAAAACCTTGCATGATAACATGTGGTGCAGGTTGTTGGAGTTATGCTATATGAAATGAATGTGAGCCTAATGTTGGAATTATGAGCCATAAATTGCATAGTTTCATTTGGCAATGCAATGCTGAGTATGGATTAAGTACATGACCATCAGGGTGGGACCCACGCAGTTGATTGGCATACACAATTTATTATGGGCATTAAGTACAACAGACAATTCTCTATGGAGTTACGTTGGGAGAAGGCTTCTCTCCTAGTGATCCAGGAGTTGTGAGCTTGGAAGAGTCCTATAATGGGTTGGATATTCAAATAGTCATTACACTTATAAAGTGCAATCGGCCTCAAATTCTACACACTGTTGCAAGCACATTCTATTCCCATTGGAGTGTGCATCTAAATGCATGTGATGTAGAGACGTAAGGCTGACATGCAATATGATACGGTGCAACTCTCTACAGTAAGCACGAATGGTGATCAAGGTATGCAATCTAGTCACTTGAATACCCTAGATTGATGCTAGTATAGATCATGAAGTCCATTGCGATAATTTACAACATGTAGTATCAGAGCTGATACAATGCATCGATCTTGGGTAGAGGTGTACACGAGTCGAGCTGAGCCGTGCTTTGCCCAGCTCGTGCTCGACTCGAACTGCTTAAGTCCCAGCTTGTGCTTGGCCTTCGAGCTTGGAACAGCAGGTCGTGCTCGGCTCGGTCGAGTTCGAGCAAAGTTCGAGCCAAGTTTTTGAACTGACAGAGGAGGAAGACGGGTCGTCAATCATGTGTCGGTGCGGCCATGCGAGTAAGGGAGGATGAGGGAGAGAGTAGAGAGAGAGAGAGAGATGGAGGAGCTTCGCCAGCCATACTGATGGAAAGGAAGATGGTCGTGTGTCGATGCGGCCGTGCGGGTAAGGGAGGATGAGGGAGATTCAGAGAATAGAGTGTAAGACCCGTGTCCTAGTCCGTACCGTTCCGTTGGCCTCCGCGGTCCTTCCGATCGAATTCCGGTAACCTTCGCATCATATCCGACGATTGCACGCAATCCTAATCCGACTCCTGCATACCCAAGACGGCTCGACCCTAAACTTGTATTTTAGCGATCGCGCCGTCGCCGTGGTTCCAACGCCGCGACTCGCACACCGAACCGATACCCAGGCCAGGAGATGTGGGTCTGCGTTCATTTCGAAAAAACGCCGCGCATTGCGAATATCGAAGGAATCTCTACGATATGTCTCATCCATCAATGTCAAGTACAAGCATTACCCTAAGTACAACAACCCATCCCTACTTTTTTTAAAAGTCCACTCTCTCTCCACCTCACTATCCCTCTTTTACATTTTTTAAACAAACCCATCCCCTTTTTCCAAAAAAATCAAACTCACCCATACCTCCCATCCCCTTCCTTACATCATCCCATCTCTTTTATTAGTTTCCATCTCTCATTCCGTCTCTTCACTTCCAAGCAACTAAGAACCCCAAACGTCCAAGCCTCCCCAACTCTCCCCAAAGCCAAGTGTGGCCTACCCTCTCATCTCTCATCTACACCATCAAAATCCCATCAACCACCATTAAAAGTAAAGGCAAAGAGCATAGAAGGCTAAGGGAGCAAGGAGGAGGCCTAGAGGTGGGTGATCCATCATTTATTTCAACCTTAAGGGCCCACTTGTTGTGGGACCCACTTGATGTATGTGTTGTATTAATAGAGGGCCCATAGTGGCGGGGTCCCTCCTCTCTATCATCGTATCTCTCTCTCTCTCTCTCTCTCTCTCTCTCTCTCTCTCTCTCTCTCTCTCTCCTTTCCCTAGAATGAAGTGGGCCCCACCAAATCATGTTAAATCCACTCCATTCATCAATGGTGTGGCCCACCACATTTTAGGCAAAATCCACCATCCCGTGGGAAGTCCCACCTACAAAATATATATAGAGAGAGAGAGAGAGATGGTGGGCCACGTCCATGTGGGACCCCCCACAATGCATGTGCTTATCCATGCCATCCAGCGTCCCTGGACGCTGGACTGGCATGGCTAATGTGGAGTGTGTATACTGACATGGATCTGTACTATTGGCTAAAGAAAAAAAAAAGAGAAGGAAGTGGTGGGCCACTTATGCAAGCCCCACCTTGATGTATGTAATCAATCCAAGCCGTCCATCCTTTTCTTCAGGCCATTTTTGGCGTTGAGCCAAAATTTGAGGTCAATCCGACTTCCTGATGGGTCATAGTATGGACAAAAGAACTCTCACCATTAAAATACCTCCCTAATGTTCCTGTATATCAAAAACCATCCAATATTGGTCTTGATAGGTTTGTATCGAGCCACAGGGACCATTGGCTGGGTTGCATTTGTCTGAGGCGGGCCCCACCTACCAAAAACCACAGGAATTATGATTTCAAAAAAAATAATAATAATAATAACAAAGGCAGCAGCACCTGCTGCTACCACTGTCAGTGGGCGGGCGGACGGCCTGGCAGGGCCCTCACGGCCCCAGTTGTGGGCCCCACCGTGATGCGTTTAGAACATCAACACCATGCATTTGATGGGTTCCCTCGGACCAGGAGGCCACCCCAAAAATCAACCGTATACGGAACTCAGGTGGACCACACCATCTAAAATCATGTGAAGACATGCTTAAAACATGTAAAATCACTTGGTGGGGCCTGCCTGAAATTTGGATGCGGCTGAAACTTGGTCTGAACCCTCAGCCAAGTGGGACACACATAATGGGTGGGCTGGATTTGTGAACCACATCAGGGTGGACTCCCTGCCCACATGATAAATATATATATAATTTAAAAAATATATCACGGTGGGCTCCCTGACCGTGTGACCCTATCAACAAGTTGTATAGCAAATAAACGTTACGGTGGGCCCCAGTCCCACCCAAGTCCACGTGACCTTATGAACTGTTGGATGGCAGATAAATATCACAGTGGGCCCCCAGGTCCACGTGACCTTATGAACAAATTGGATGCAAATAAACAATACAGTGGGCCTTCTCTGGTCCACATGACCTTATGAATAGATTGGATGATAAATAAATATTACAGTGGGCCCTACCCTGGTCCACGTGACCTTATGAACAGTTGGATTGCAAAATAAACATTATGTTGGGCCCTAGGTTAGTTGGAAAATAAACATTATGTTGGGCCCTAGGTTGGTTGGAAAATAAACATTATGTTGGGCCCTAGGTTGGGTGAAAAATAAACATTTCGGTGGGCCCCAGGTTAGGTGGGAAATAAACATTATAGTGGGTCCTACTTGGGACTCACTTGTGTATGAATTGTGTCCACACCTTTCATCAGTGTGGACCTCCACCATGAAGTATGTGATTTATCTATGCCTTTCATCCTTATGGGACCTACCATGATGCATATGTTTCATCCTAACCGTCCAACCATTTTGGAGGATATTTTAAGGTCATGTGATAAGGCCCATCTTGATGCATTTGTGGCCCGTTGTCGAGGCCCACCTTGATACATACAAGGCCTACTTTGATTTGTATAAGGCCCATATTATGAGGCCCATTGTGATGTATGCAAGCCCCATGTGACTAAACCCATCTTGATGCATTTGTGGCCTGTCGTTGAGGCCCACCTTGATATATATATATGAGACCCATGTATAAGACCCATTTAATGTATTGGAGGCCCATGGGCCAAGGCCCAATAAGATGTACATAAGGCCCATTGTAGTGTGATTCCACCATGGTATATGTGTTGATTTTATAGCGGGCTATACCTTGGGAGCAATGATGGTTTGATGTTCACATTGTAAGGATGATGTTGGTTAAATGTCCGCATTGTCACTCTCTTCCTAGGGCCCATTAATAGGCTCATACCTATAGCATATAGGTCATCTAGGCCCATCTTCGTTTTAATCAGAGCTCATCACCACGTAACATGTATAATATAGATCCATGATTTATGATCATACGCATCATATGTATACCTGATATGAGAAGTGACTGATCATAGCATATGCCTTCGGGCAGATCATTTATAGGCTCCCTGACAGGTGGAGCTGCCCCACATGAGCTCTCGGTACACGCAAGATTGTTGCATATCTGGTAGTATGATTCATGCACTTGTGATTAGGCATGATGATGAGGGTCATATATGGTTGATGATGAGGGCCGGAAGGCCCGCCGTTTCGAGAACGGCTTACGTTACAATCTTCGAGGCCTTGTGATTAGGCACGAGCTCCCGACTTTTCAGGCGGTTGTGCGGAGGGCTCAGATTTACGAGACTGAGTGGGCCGGCTCGCAGAGCGACCGAGATCAGAGGAGGGGTCAGAATCGGAAGAGGCAGGCCCCCTCCAGTAGTTCTTAGCAGCATCAACGGCCACAGAGGTATAGGAGTCACCCACCTGCTAGAGCACCAACAGCACTTCCAGCGCCACCCCAGCAGCCATTTGTAGGAAATTTTTTTGGATGCGGTGGGACAGGGCACCGCCTGTCTGAGTGCCCTCGCCCTCATCTACAGCTGCCGAGAGCACCACAGCAGCCTTCACAGCAGCAGCCGAGAGCACCGCAGTAGCCTCCAGCACAGCAGTGACCCCATCAGCAGCAACCGCAGTCACCTTAGCCGCCGAGGCCCCAGCAGCAGCAGAGACAACAGTACAAACCGCCGCAGAGGCAACAGCACCACCAGGGACTTCAGAGGGGATAGACACCTCCCTAGCCAACTCAGGCTAGGTTCTACGCGGCTCAATAGGATCCGTAGTCATCGGGGGAGTCATTGAGGATATTCTTTTAATCTCCACATGTATCGCATGTGTACTGTTTGATTTCGGTGTATCGCATTCATTCATGTCTGAGGATATTTGTCATTCGACTGGATTGCCGACAGAGTCTGCTCGCGAGGGGTTGACCGTGTCGACGCCCTTGGGGAAGACCACAGTATTGGGCCATTTTTGTTCATCTTGCCCGGTTCTGGTCGGTGATATCTTTTTGCCCGCCGATTTATTTGTGCTGCCGATGTTAGATTTCGACATCATCCTGGGCATGGATTGGCTTGCCGAGTACCACGCCGTGTTGGATTATTCCGCAAAGACTGCCACATTCTCTATACCCGGCTTGCCACAGTTCCAGTTCATTGCCGAGCCCAGAGGAGAGTCGCTATCTTGCCTCATGTCCTGCGTAGTTGAGGAGCCCATTGGCATTTGTATTGATCAGTGGCCGGTTGTTTGCGATTTCCCTGACATGTTCCAGGAGATTCTGGAATTGCTGTCGCGCCGTCATATTGAGTTTCAGATAGACCTTATGCCCGGTACCGCGCCTATCTCGAAGGCTTCGTACCGTATGGCACCGATGGAGTTGCGTGAGTTGCAGCGGCAGTTGGACGAGTTATGTGAGTTGAGATTCATTCGTCCAAGCAGTTCTCCTTGGGGGGTGTCGGTACTCTTTGTTAGGAAGAAGGATGGCTCGTTAAGGCTCTTTGTGGATTACCGCGAGCTCAACCGGGTCACAATCAAGAACAAGTACCCGCTCCCGAGAATAGATGACTTGTTTGATCAGTTGTAGGGTGCACGGTTCTTTTCAAAGATTGACCTGCGTTTTGGTTATCATCAGATTCGGGTTCGAGAGGAGGACATCTCGAAGACAGCTTTCAGGACACGTTACGGTCATTTTGAGTTTCAGGTCATGTCCTTTAGACTGACCAATGCGCCCGCGATCTTCATGCAGTTGATAAATGCGGTCTTTCGTCCATATCTCGATCAGTTTGTTATGGTATTCATCGATGATATTCTGATCTATTCGAGGATCCGTGAGGAGCATGAGCAGCATCTGGAGATTGCTTTGCAGACCCTCCGTGCCCACCAGTTGTATGTGAAGCTGGAGAAGTGCGAGTTCTAGCAGGATGAGGTGAGATTCCTCAATCACGTGGTGACGAGGGAGGGTGTCGCAGTGGACCCCTCGAAGGTTGAGGCAGTGCTTTAGGGGGGTCAGCCCACAACTGCGTTCGTGATCCGCAGTGTCCTTAGTTTAGCGAGATACTATCGACGTTTCATTGAGGGCTTCTCTCATTTTGCAGCCCCATTGACTAGGTTGACTCGGAAGGGTACAAAGTTTATTTGGAGTGACGCCTGTGAGCGAGCATTTGTGGAGCTGAAGGACCGTCTGACATCGGCTCCTGTCCTCACTTTTCCCTCTGGGAGTGATGGATTTGTTGTATTTACCGATGCCCCACGTATTGGTTTAAGTGCTGTCCTGATGCAGTACGGGAGGCCCGTGGCTTATGCGTCTCGTCAGCTCAAGATCCATGAGCTGAACTACCCCACGCATGATTTGGAGCTGGCAGCAATTGTCTTCGCACTGAAGGTGTGGAGGCATTATCTCTATGAGGTCAGGTTCGAGCTCTTCTCTGACAACAAGAGCTTAAAGTATTTATTCTCTCAGTCCGAGCTGAACATGAGACAGACGGTGGATGGAGCTTCTGAAAGACTATGATTTTGACCTCCAGTACCACCCAGGCAAGGTGAATGTGGTGGCAGATGCCCTCAGCCATCAGCCACGAGGCCTGGTGGCACATATGATGATTCAGGAGTGGAGGATGCTCGAGGATATTGTAGAGTAGGACTTCGATTTTGGTCTGCAGTCTTCTATTGTTCAGTTATCGAGCCTGTCGATTCAACCCTCTCTTGTCGTAAGGGTAATTGAGGCTCAGCAGACAGATGAGTCGTTACAGGATTATCGAGCAGAGGCAGCATCTAAGAGTCAAACAGATTGGCAGATTGGTGCTGATGGTGGACTTCGCTTCAAAGGTCGATTATGTGTCCTGGATATTCCTAAGTTGCGCAGAGATCTTATGACCGAGGCATATCGATCGCGGTTTTCTATCCACCCTGGCTCCACGAAGATGTATCGTAATATGAGGCGACATTATTTTTGGACAGGGATGAAGCGCCAGATTGCCAGTTTTGTGGCCGAGTGTGACACATGCTAGCCTGTTAAGGCCAATCATTAGAGACCCCCTGGCCTATTGCAGCCGTTGAGCGTCCCGACGTGGAGGTGGGAGTACATATCTACAGATTTTATTATGGGTTTGTTGAGGACTTAGCGCGGTCATGACGCCATCTGGGTCGTCGTCGATCATCTGACGAAGTCGGCACATTTTTTTACGATTCGTGTAACTTAGCCTTTGGACCGGCTTGCGAGGTTATTCATTGAGGAGATTATGAGACTGCACGGAGTTCCAGTCTCGATCGTTTCTAACCGAGACCCGAGGTTCATGTCTCAGTTCTGGAGAAGTTTTTAGAGAGCTATGAGCACTGATTTGCAGCTCAGCACCGCGTATCATCCGCAGACCGAGAGGGTCAACCAGATCCTTGAGGATATGCTTCGGGCCTACGTGATTGACTTGGATGAGCATCTGCGATTGGCTAAGTTCGCATACAACAACAGCTATCAGGCGACCATTGGCATGACTCCTTTTGAGGCACTGTATGGCAGACCATGCAGATCTCTGAGTTGTTGGACCGAGGTTGGAGAGCGGCGTCTCCTAGGTCCCGAGCTTGTGCAAGAGACGTCAGAGGTTATCAATATCATCAGGCAGAGGATGCGCACAGCTCAGAGCCAGCAAAAGAATTTTGTTGATCGACGACGTCGTCCCTTAGAGTTTGGTGTTGGAGACCACGTGTATCTCAAGGTCTCGCCCATGAAGGGCGTTGTTCGATTTGAAGCGAAGAGCAAGCTTGCCCCGAGATTCATAGGACCTTTTGAGATCACTGAGCGCATTGGTGCCGTGGCCTATCGGCTTGCCTTACCATCTCAGTTGTCTAGCGTCCACAATGTTTTCCACGTCTTTATGTTGAAGAAATGTGAGTCATACGTAGTTCCTATTATTGATTGGCAGCCGTTGAAGGTTCGTGAGGACGCTTCTTATATTGAGCAGTCAGTTCGTATCCTTGATCGGAAGGAGCATGTCCTCCGGACCAAGGTCATTCCCTTGGTAAAGGTTCAGTGTGGTCACCATTCTATTGATGAGGTGTCTTGGAAGTGCGAGGCCGAGATTCGAGAGCGTTATCCCCATCTCTTTGATGATTGATTGTATGTTGTATCTTGTATGTTGTCTCTGATATTTATATGACGATGCCTTACTTCCTCTTCTATTATGAGTTATGTTTACTTGCAATGATCGTGTAAATTTTGAGAACGAAATTTTTATTTGGAGGGGAGAGCTGTAAGACCCGTGTCCTAGTCCGTACCGTTCCGTTGACCTCTGCGGTCCTTCCGGTCGAATTCCGACAACCTTCACACCGTATCCGACGATTATGCGCAATCCTAAGCCGAGTCCTGCATACCGAAGACGACTCGACCCGAAACTTATATTTTAGCGATCGCGTCGTCGCCGCAGTTCCAACGCCGCGACTCGCCCACCGAACTGATACCCAGGCCAAGAGATGTGGGCCTACATTCATTCTGAAGAAACGCCGCACGTTGCGAATATCGAAGGAATCTCTACGATATGTCCCATCAATCAATATCAAGTACAAGCCTTACCCTAAGTACAACAACCCATCCCTACTTTTCTCAAAAGTCCACTCTCTCTCCACCTCACCATCCCTCTTTTACAATTTTCAAACAAACTCATTCCCTTTTTCCAAAAAAATTAAACTCACCCATACCTCTCATCCCCTTCCTTACATCATCCTATCTCTTTTATTATTTTCTCTCTCTCATTCCATCTCTTCACTTCCAAGTAACTAAGAACCCCAAACGTTTAAGCCTCCCCAACTCTCCCCAAAGCCAAGTGTGGCCCACTCTCTCATCTCTCATCCACACCATCAAAATCCCATCAACCACCATTAAAAGTAAAGGCAAGGAGCATAGAAGGCTAAGGGAGCAAGGAGGAAGCCTAAAGGTGGGTGATCCATCATTTATTTCAACCTTAAGGGCCCACTTGTTGTGGGACCCACTTGATATATGTGTTGTATCAATGGAGGGCCCATAGTGGCGGGGTCCCTCCTCTCTCTCTCTCATTCCTTTCCCTAGAATGAAGTGGGCCTCACCAAATCGTATTAAATCCACTCCATTCATCAATGGTGTGGCCCACCACATTTTAGGGAAAATCCACCGTCCGGTGCGAAGTCCCACCTGCAATATATATATATATATATATATATATATATATATATATATATATATATATATAGTGGGCCACGTCCATATGGGACCCCCCACAATGCATGTGCTTATCCATGCCGTCCAGGGTCCCTGGACGCTGGACGGGCGTGGCTAATATGGAGTGTGTATACTTACATGGATGTGTACTATCGGCTAAAGAAAAAAAAAGAGAAGGAAGTGGTGGGCCACTTATGTAGGCCCCACCTTGATGTATGTAATCAATCCAAGCCGTCCATCCTTTTCTTCAGGCCATTTTTGGCGTTGAGCCAAAATTTGAGGTCAATCTGACTTCCTGATGGGCAATCGTATGGACAAAAGAACTCTCACCATTAAAATACCTCCCTGATGTTCCTGTATATCAAAAATCATTCAATATTGGTCTTGATAGGTTTGTATCGAGCCACAGGGACCATTGGCTGGGTTACATTTGTCTGAGGCGGGCCCCACCTACCAAAAACCACAGCAATTATGATTTCCAAAAAAAATAAAAAATAAAGGCAGCAGCACCTGCTGCTGCCGCTGTCAGTGGGCGGGCGGACGGCCTGGCAGGGCCCTCACGGCCCCAGTTGTGGGCCCCACTGTAATGCGTTTCGAACATCAACACCATACATTTGACGGGTTCCCTCGGACCAGGAGACCACCCCAAAAATCAACCGTATACGGAACTCAGGTGGACCACACCATCTAAAATCATGTGAAGACATGCCTAAAATATGTAAAATCACTTGGTGGGGCCTACCTGAAATTTAGATGCAGCTGAAACTTGGTCTAAACCCTCAGCCAAGTGGGACACACATAATGGGTGGGCTGGATTTGTGAACCACATCAGGGTGGACTCCCTGCCCACGTGATATATATATATATATAATTAAAAAATATCACGGTGGGCTCCCTGACCGTGTGACCCTATCAACAGGTTGTATGGCAAATAAACGTTACGGTGGGCCCCAGTCCCACCCAAGTCCACGTGACCTTATGAACAAATTATATGCAAATAAACAATACAGTGGGCCCTACCCTGGTCCACATGACCTTATGAATAGATTGGATGATAAGTAAATATTACAGTGGGCCCTACCCTAGTCCACGTGACCTTATGAACAGTTGGATTGCAAAATAAACATTATGTTGGGCCCTAGGTTGGTTGGAAAATAAACATTATGTTGGGCCCTAGGTTGGGTGGAAAATAAACATTTCGGTGGGCCCCAGGTTAGGTGGGAAATAAACATTATGGTGGGTCCTACTTGGGACCCTCTTATGTATGAATTGTGTCCACACCTTTCATCAGTGTGGACCTCCACCATGAAGTATGTGATTTATCTATGCCTTCCATCCCTATGGGACCTACCATGATGCATATGTTTCATCCTAACCGTCCAACCATTTTGGAGGATATTTTAAGGCCAAGTGATAAGGCCCACTTGATGCATTTGTGGCCCGTCGTCAAGGCCCACCTTGATACATACAAGGCCCACTTTGATTTGTATAAGGCCCATATTATGAGGCCCATTGTGATGTATGCAAGGCCCATGTGACTAGGCCCATCTTAATGCATTTGTGGCCCGTCGTTGAAGACCCATGTATGAGGCCCATTTGATGTACTGGAGGCCCATGGGTCAAGGCCCAATAGGACATACATAAGGCCCATTATAGTGTGATTCCACCATGGTATGTGTTGATTTTATAGCAGGCTATACCTTGGGAGTAATGATGGTTTGATGTCCACATTGTAAGGATGATGTTGGTTAAATGTCCGCATTGTCACTCTCTCCCTAGGGCCCATTAATAGGCCCATACCTATAGCATATAGGCCATCTAGGCCCATCTTCGTTTTGATTAGAGCACATCACCACGTAACATGTATAGTATAGATTCACGATTCATGATCATACACATCATATGTATGCCTGATATGAGAAGTGACTGATCATAGCATATGCCTTCGGGAAGATCGCTTATGGGCTCCCTGACAGGCGCAGTTGCCCCACATGAGCGCTCAGTACATGCAGGATTGTTGCATGTCTGATAGTATGATTCATGCACTTGCATTAGTGTGATTGTGATTACTGTATGCCCTAGTGACATCAGGGTCATAGCCTCCACAGACACATCGTGGGTGGCTAGATTGGATACCGAAAATATTGTTACTAAGTATCGAAGCGCCATAGATGTCTCTAGGTGAAAATTTCTAAACCTGATGGTACCAAAGGATGACTCTAACGTCTAGACCGAGTGGATATATGAGCGCACGAGGGCCAAATACCAGGAGGCCGTGTCTCCCACTATGTCGTGGTTGGTTGGAAAGGGGTGTGGCCTTACTCACCCGAGGGTAGGGGGCAATACTAGGCTGAGTTTGACCAGATCGTGAATAGGTCCGCTATCGACGTGCCGGATAGGTATTGGCAGACTATTTACCAGGCAGATAGTGAGGTTTCTTACGCTCACTTAGACTGTGCGGCTAGGAGAGCAGCAGCGCCATTTGGAGTGTACTGAACCCCGATGATTATCCAGAATGAGAACTGTACTGATACATGATGAGAATTTACATGCTTGAGTTGCATCTCGCATCGCATGGCCGTGTTATGGCCTATAGCATTCATATCTTGCACCGTATAGCCTTGGTACAGCTGATTGCATTCATATACTCATCACCATGATTCCGCATTATTCTGACCTTGCATTTTGAGCTAAAAAAACAGATACCTTTAGAAAAGGTTGGCGAATAATCTTCACCATAGGTTTGCTCCCTATAAGTGTAGATTTAATTTCCCATGGTTGATATATGAAATTGGTTGAGTGTACAGTCTTCACCATAGGTTTGCTCCCTATAAGTGAGGATTTGATTTCCCTTCTTGGCATTACTTTTAATGAAAAAATCAAAAGCTAGAAGAATGAAAAGAAGAACTGTAAGGCAAGTTCTATTTTAGGTTTTGGTTGTCCTAAATGTTCCTTGAATCATCAATGTTATCATGTAAATTAACGATTGAATCTCTTAATGATGATAAGTCAAGACTACATGATACACCCATGGAATTCAATGTTTAGAATTTTTTCTAATTAATAGATTAATACTTTGAACTTGATTATAAAGCTTCTCATGCGCTTGAGTTCAGGAGAAAGTAATACCTAACATTCATGAATCTCAAAATTCTCATATCTGGATTATTTTTCAAAAATCACTCAAGTTTATATAAATTGTCATGTAATTCTCAACTTATTTTTCGCATACTTTGCTCGAGACTAGCAAAATGCTGGTTGGAGGCTGTGTTGAGGGTCAATTATTGCATATCTGACCCTAGTTATTGCGTGGATTTACGAACATAATACTATTTAATGGCCTGATTTAATCATGTTTGTGATGTAGGGTGAAGTTGCGAACTTGGACCGAAACAGGGTGCTAAAAGTTAGTATTTAACGCTTAGAATTCACTAAGGGAAGGGACGGACCCCAGGATACCAAGATATACGAATTTACACGCCAAAAATTTGAGGGAACTGATAAACTGAAGCTCAAGTGGCCCGAAAGACGTCTAGAATGCAAGATCATAAGGTTCCCACCATCCGTTCAGGCCTGAAGACCACAAATGAACCTTACACGTCGAATTTCAGCTCCTGGATCACTGTGAAAGTGGCCCAACTAACAGATCAGCCACTAAAATAGTGATATGGGGCCCACCTGCAATCTGGATATGCTTCAAATTTGGTCTCAGCTGTTAAAAATATATAAGAAAAGAGATGGACGAAACGGATTGTACATATACATCACGATGGACCCCACATGGCCAGTGTGTGTACACCATGTACACGGCACTGGCCGTGCACCAAAAATAAAAAACGAGTCAGCGTGCGCTGACCCGTCTTCTTTTCACACCAACAACAGTGGACGCACCAGCGTCCGCCGTTCTCTCTGTGGGGCCCACTACTCATTCAAATGACCAATTTGAACCGTCCAATCATCTTAGAGGATAGCCACGACCACAACCATGTTGAATTTTTGGCCCCATTCAAGTTATCGGAAGATCTTGGCCGTTGAACGTGATATGGATGGCTGAAGAACGATCTCATGGGCCACCACATTTTGGATCCAAAATTGTCCCTTCCCGAATGGTTTTTTGAGGAGACTCTAACATACGGCGTGGATCTTGTGCCTGGCACCAAGAAGTGGGCCCCACTAACCTCAGCGTGAGATCTGCGATGGCTCTGTTCCGCAACATAGGTCGCGGTTGATCTCTATGGGCCACCATCAGGGCCCATCGGGCTAATTAGGACCGTCAATCAGGAGCCCACGGGTCCTATCTCCCTCGTTAGGTGGTGGAATTGCAGAAGATAGCGTTAATCGGATTTTGACCGTCTAAACGGAAGACTGACGGTGAATTGAAATAATTCGCGGTCCACCACGAATCTGCTCCAAAACCAATCAGGTTCCACTGGTTTTTCAGGGGGAAACTAATGGACGACATGGATTTCTTTAACAAGTCTGACTACAGACCCCACCAGACATCAACGTAAAAGTTATACACACGCTGTTGCGTAAGAAGCTCGCCAACCTATACTACGGAAATTTCCCACCAACCGTGCGCTGATGCCTCTGCCTATAAGAAGGGGAGATTGAAGAGGAGGCATCCTATCTGGAGCTGGGGGGCTGGATGTGAAGCAAAGGAGCAGAGAGAGAGTTTGTTGAATGTTTATTTGTTTTTTTTTTTAATGATTATTTTTGAGAGATTTAACCCAATCATGTTGGGCTAAACCTCTTAGCTAGGGTTAAGAGGTGAAGCTTGTAACGTGATGGGGAGACCTTTTGCTTGTGTTTTTATTTAGGTTGAATTGAATTTGATACTAGTTTGATTATGGGAATGCTTTCAGTTTTTAATGGTCTGTTGTGACTGAAATTACAATGGGTCTGCGATAGCTTTGAGCCTATTCCTTTCATTTTTATGTTTTTGACATCAGGAAGCCCTGTTGTTCACCATCGTCTCCTGGGCATGGTCGGATGACGGTACCCTTCCTAACCTTCATGCATTGTTGATTGGTTGGTAGTTAGTTTAATTCTGTTGTTTGCTTTGTCTCCTGGGCATTGTTTGGTGACGAAATCCATTCTAATTCATATACCTTTCATCTCTTAAAAATTATATCAAATAAGTTCAGTTTAATTTCCATGATTTTTGAAGCAGGCGTAAGATCTCCCTGATCTTTATAAGTGGATCCTCTGAATCTCTAGTTTCTTATCTCTGATTTCTCTTAAGTTTTACATTAATCTCTCACCATTATTCATCAATTTATATTTGATTTAGATTTCATCTTAGGCTAATTCTATTTCTACCTAGTTTCAGATTACGTACAGGTTTCAGTCCCTTGGGATTCGACCTCGGTCTTACCGAGTTTATTACTACATCACAACCCTGCACTTGGGGTGTGAACAAGTTTTTGGCGCCGTTGCCGAGGACGGTTCAGATCTGCCATATGATCAAAGATGGTGGGCCACAACCGCCTGGAAAACCGGATTTCATAGACGTGCGTAGCCTTTCGCACGTTCAGCGCTGTCGTGATCGGTGGGCCCCACAGAGGTGCTTTCATGGAAATTCACCTCATCCATTAGATTGCCCTCAAAATTTCGGTCAGAAACGGATGATTTTGAATGTCCATTGACTCGGACCAGAGAAAAAATCATGCTAAAATCGATTTGAACGTTGCAGGGCAGTCCACTTATGGCATCTGTATCGTGCACGTGTGCTTGCATGGGTACAAACAGTCAGCATAGATTTGATGTATTCGTGGCCCTCTACACGATGGACGGCTTGGATCATCCGTACGGTCACTCTGTGGGGCCCACTAGCATCCACAAAATGGACACCGTCCGTCCGTTACGCAGTGCCAAAACGGCAGTTGCCGTTTTGAGAAGAAGACGCGGGTCAGCGCCTGCTGACCCGCCTTACTCGGTTTGGCGCGCGGCGGCACGTGTGTACATTATGTACACACACTGTACATACGGGGCCCATTGTGATGTTTTTACAAAATCCAATCCATTCGTTCAATGAATCTCCCTATTTAAGGCGTTAAGACTAGATTTGAGGCAGCTCCATATATCAGGTGGGCCCAGAATCAACGGTTTATGGGCTGATCTGTCAGTTGGGACACTTTCATAGTGATCCGAGGGCTGAAATTTGATATATACGGTTAATTTATGGCCCTCAGCCCATGTATGAAGTTTTGAGCCAATCAGATGGCGGAAACTATGTGATCTTGTATTCTTCACCAATTTCGGGCCTCTTTAACGTGAATGGCTTGATTTTCTTGGATCCCTGGCATGTAAATTCTTCAGTCTTGGTTCTCTAAAGTGCGTCCCTTGCTCTGGTGACTTCGGAGTGTCAAATCCATGCTTTTAGTGCTATTTTTCAGTCCACGCTCCTGATTACATCCTGCAATAAAAGCACAATTAAAATATGACATTAAGCATTATCATGTACGTAAAATCAGGCAATAACTGGGGTATGATCTGTAATATTTGACCTTCAACACACGCTTATATTGCGCACACACTTACACCACCCTCTAAGCTTTCTATAAGCTTATGCACGATTGATGCATGCAGGTGACGCTAAGACGCAGCCGTAGCCTTGTCGCAGCAGGAGCGTGCAATTGAGCTTTTGGAGTTTTCGTTATTTTCATTATATTGTATTTCCCTTTCATACGCCTTGTACTTAAAAGTTTTTTTATCATAGTAGATTTTGTGATGGTGTTCTTATGGTTATTGTTCGTGGGTTATGCTTTTTGTTATGCTCATTATGAATTAAATTGATATCAAAAATCCTCCTTATAGGATCCCAGGATTGGAACCTGGTAAATGGGTGCCAGGGCCGATAATGGGGTTCTACGGAGGCTGTCGGAGCCGGATTCGGCGATCGAAAGTTTTGTAAGCCCGGTTTTCGAGTTCGGGGCGTAACATAGAGAGAGAGGGAGGAGGAGCTTCGTTGGTCGGACTAATAGAGAGGGAGGAAGAGGTGGGGTAGGGTTAGGGTCGTGCGGGCGGGATGTATTTTGAAAAGGGGGTTGGGTTTTTTTTTTAAGGGTATATATACCCTGTACCAAGTCAAGCCAAGTCGAGCCGAGTTTGAGCAGTATTCGAGTCGCGCCGAGTCGAGCTAGGTCCAGCTCGGAGTCGACTCGAAATGTTCCGAGCTTCCAAAAAATGGCTCGACTCGGTTTGAACAGAGTTTTGATCTGAGTCGAGTCAAGCTTTTTCAGGCCAAGTCGAGCTAGTTGCTGAGCTTTTGCTGCTCATATACAGCTTTATTTTTTGTATTATTTTGGATTCTTAGAGATTGAATATGAACTCGAATTGAGATTGTCAGATCCCGACGGCAAACAGGCAATTCGAATTGTAATCTCATGTCATCATCGGAATCGGACAAATGCCATGCCTAGATGGCGTTTAAAATCGGATGGTATAATCTTAACCTTGCTATTGTATGTGATTGGGTGATTCACGCACAACTAATTTATGGTTGTTGCCATGTTTGTAAACTGTAGTTAATAAAAAAATCATATGCACCATCTACGACTTTCTTATTCCTTTGTCTATTGCAACCCTTTATTGATGATGGTGGCTGTCATTAACAACAACCCCTTCAGCCACCCTAGCTATTGATTCGGCAGTCGTTATCGTCATTTCTGGCCTTAAAATTAGCTTGTACAGAAATACTTCCATTTGCATCTCCAGATGATCGGAATCAACTACTTCGACAATCGATTCCAGTCTACAAAGGTCGGTCATCTTTATGATGTGCTACATAATCTCATCACTACTATATTTCAGATATACAAGTTTGGAGGAAATCCTCGTAGCCTCTGCCTTATTGGATTTAGTAAACTTCTTTCCGATTTCTTCAGTAAATTATTTCACGATCTCTTTCTTAGGAACACCCCACGAAAGGACTTATAAATGGAACATCTAATGATTTTTATGCTTATCTTATTGATCCGTTCTCATTTATCATATTTGGCAATATCATAGGCATTGACTGAATTCAATGATGTTTGAAGGTTGATCATCATTTAAGGTTAAGTCCAACTCCATACAATCAATAGTTATTTTTAATATATCATTTCATTATGAAAAGTTAGAATCATTAAGGATATGGAGGCTTTTAATTTATGAAAGAATAAATCCAATGTTTATAACTATAATACATAAAAGGTGCAACAACTCACATAAAATAAAATATTCCATTAAACGTTAAGCATTAGAAAATTGACACTTATTATAATAAACTTTATTTAATTAACGGGACAGTTGACTAGATTATCTAAGATCACGGGCCTAATCATCAAATCATGATAATTAGGCTCTTATAATATTGAACCTTATCACAATATTGCAGGCATGTTCTCTTCTTATTGAAGTGTGCATCTAAGTGCAGGTGTGGTCGAGACGAAAGGCCGACATGCAACATGATATGGTGCAACTCTCTACAGTTAGCACGATAGCTGACCAGGGTATGCAATCCAGTCATTTGAATACTCTAGATTGATCATGCTAGTATAGATCCTAGAGTCCACTGTGGTAATTTACAATACGCAGTCCATTGACCATGTGGCATGACAATGATCATCTAAATCATAGATCAAGATGACCAAGTGTTATTGGACATAATGCTATGCCTTAATTTATACGCAGTGTGCAATATCATCTTAAACATACATGAATATAGGTTAAGTTGAGGAGTGATTTCTTTAGATGCCCTTGAGAGCTTGAGATTAGACACAATGGTCTTAATCAGGAGAAAATTGTGATATATAGATCTCATAACCTTGTTATACCATGATCATCACGAGTATTATGACAGGCTTATAGTCATCACACAATGAAAGGAATAGTCATTCCAATGTAAGAGGAACAGTCAGAGGCCAATTTGACATAGGTATTACATTCGCCCTAACACATGTAGAAAGATAATATTATTGATTTATTCATACTAAACACATGTGGATTGCTCGTGTTCACATAACGTTTCTTGAGAATGTATACTTTTTCTATTGAACTATGGTGAAAAAAGCTAGATTGATGAGCCAAGTAGTTTCTTCATGATACCCACCATTGAGAACGGTGTTTTTAACATTGAGTTAATAAACATACCAATAATAATTAAAGTTTTTTTTTTCAAATGACACTCTCATAATTAAGTACAACAATCGAAGAAAATGTTTTATGATGGTCGATGCAAAACTTTTCAGTGAAGCCATTTTTAATAAAGTTAGTCTTATAACTAACAACAAATCTATTAGAGTTGTACTTTACCATGTACACTCATTTATAACCAATGAAATGATGATCACCGAGGAGATTGATCAATTTTCAAATACATTGCTTCTTTAGGGAACCCATCTCATCAATCACTATAACTTTTCACTAAAGGTTTTTTTAGGACACTAAACACTTTGGAATAAAATAAAATAAAAACAATGCAACATACAAAAAACCATGAAATAAATGAGAAAGATGGCCATATAAAATTAAGTGACTAATGTGGTAAGACAAATAATAATGATGCTATGTAAGAGAACAATATTATATTTTACATTGCCGACAACCATGTAAAGATTAGCAAAAGAATCACATGAAGATGAATTTGCAGTCGTATATAGAGATTGGCATGTTCATTTACAAGCGAATTGTCCTTTATACCGTGTTTGATTTGTCCACTACGGGCCTACACAGTGATGGATAAATAGATGATGATGATGCAAAATAAGATACATTCTAAAAAAATGTAACATTATGAGAAACACATTGGTGTTTAGTTGTCAGAATAGTAACAACAGTATCATTTTTTAGAAAAAAGAGTATCCAAGGAAAATATACTTAACAAATTATGTGAGTGTTTATCTTCAACAATGTCAACAAAATGAACATAATAAACGCACTTGAATGCATTGTGACGTAACGTAAATAAACTTAATTAAAACATTTTAATAGGGTAACTCTATTTAAGAGTATACAATATCACCTAATTGATAAGATAAGCAGCAGTAAAAAATGTTTCATCTTCGTAATTTGAACAAACAACTATTTTTATCAACATAAACAAATCACTTCCAATAAGTAGTAATTTTTGTCTTAAAAACTTCATTATATTCTATAGTATAGATATACATTATTTAAATCTAAATATTGATGGGGTGTTTTCCCCGTGCTCGATCGGTTGTGAGCCTTACACGACCGGTCGAAGGCTAGTACACAACCAGTCGTGGAGTCGAGCCCTGACTCGACTTAAAGTTAAGCGACTTTGGGTTATTTTTCTCCGGGGTGCTCGACTGGTCGTGGGTGGTGCTCGACTGGTTGTGGGTGGCGCTCAACCGGTCGAGGACTCGGCTCGACCAGTCGAGGTTACGCAAATTCATTCCGTGATTTTGTGCAGATTGCGAAAATCCGAGTCCTTTCGCAACGGGGATGCGGAAAAAGAGTTTCTTAAAACTATAAATAGGGGTCCCTTGGGTTTTTCTAGGGTATAAAAAAGATACAAGAGGGTTTCCTAAAAGTTTTACAAGGTTTTGCTAAAGGGTTTAAGGCTATCAAAGGTGTGAGAGAGAGAGAGAGAAAGAGGAAGCTTGTGAAAGGGAGACTATGCTCGTAGAGATGATCTATCATATTTTAGCGCTTCCACGTCCTCGTAATCAGTAAGATCTCTCCGTTTTCTTTGTTTCTCTTATTGTTTATCCACTCCTGCGTGAGTGAAGAAGGTTGTAACGTTGTACTTCATAGTGAACTGTTGATCTGGACGAGGTCCCATGGTTTTTACCTCTTTGAGAATTTTCCACGTAAAAATCTCTTATGTGGTGTATGGTTTATGTTTTGATTTATTTCATTGCTTTAATATCCCATAATTCTGGTTTGTTCTGGGAGGCTAGATCCTAAGGTTTTGTGCAAGGCCCTCAACAAAGTGGTATCAGAGCTAAGTTCATTGAACTGGTAGGATTGGTTTGGAATTATAAAAGTTGGTTCATCAAGGATGATCAGCCTCTATGGTTCTAACTGGACCACATGGAAGGCTAAGATGAAGAACTTGCTTTATTGAAAGGACCTATATTCTCCAATTTTAGGCATATCAGCAAAATCCAATGATATGTCTGATGATGATTGGAAGAAGATGGACCGGAAGGCGGTGGGGTTTCTTAGACAACGGTTGGACGATTTCGTATTTCACCATGTGTCTACGGAGACCTCAGCTGCTAGCCTATGACTGAAATTGAAAGGGCTGTATGAGAGGAAGACAGCCGGTAATAAGATTTTTCTGATAAGGCCACTTGTGAATCTCAAGTTCAAAGATGGTGGTTTTGTGGCCGAGCACATGAATGAGGTTAACAATATAGTGAACCAACTCTTCTCTATGAATATGGTCATGAATGATGAATTGAAGGCTTTACTATTAGTTAGTTCATTGCTTGACAATTGGGAGACATTGGTGGTGTCCCCAAGTAACTCCACGCCAGACAGAAAGGTATCCATGGAACAGGTAACTAGTTATCTCTTCAATGAGGAGACAAGGAGGAAGTCTCATAGGTTTACTCAGCAAGAGGCCCTTGTGACAGAGGAACGAGAGAGATGAAAGAACAGGAAGGGTAGGAAGGCCAGAGATAAATCAAGAGGTAAGTTGAGTAACAGAAAGGATGTTGAATGCTGGAACTGTGGTAAGAAGGGCCACTACAAGCATGAGCGTTGTGGTAAGAAGAACGACAAGAAAGGAAAAAGAAAGGAGTTTGAAGATGAATCAGATTTCACTGCGGTCACTTTAGATGGCGACGTTGTAGTTATTCTTTCAGCAGATCACGATATATGTTTCACGGCTACGAGTCAGGACACCGATTGGGTGATTAACTCGGGAACTTCTTTTCATGCGACTCCACGCAGAGATTTCTTCACAAGCTACAAGTCAGGTGACTATGAGACCATGAAGATGAGAAATTCTGGCGTATCGAAGATCATAGGGGTCGGTGATATTTGTGTGAAGACCGATGTGGGCTACACATTGGTTCTCAGGAATGTGAGGCATATCCCAGACCTTCGCCTCAACTTGATGTCGACGGGAAGGTTGGATGATGATGGCTATGAAAGCCGGTTTGCTGGTGGGCATTAGAAGCTCATTAAGGGTTCGTTGATCATAGCTAGATGAAAGAAGTGTTATACCCTTTACAAGGCAAGTGTTAGTATATGCAAGGGTGGGTTGAACGCAGCGGAAGATTTAGTTATTGACATGTGGCACAGGCATCTAGACCACATGAGTAAAAAAGGACTTCAGGTACTAGCAAAGAAGCGGCTCCTTCCAAACGTGACAGGTACACCTCTCAAAACCTGTCTTGATTGCTTATTAGGGAAACAACTAGAGTTTCATCTATTAAATTTGCTTCTCATGTTAATAAAGTGCATGCATTAGATTTGGTTTATTCTGATATTTGTGGTCCTATAAGGATAAAAATCTTAGGCGAGGCATTGTATTTTATCACTTTTATAGATGATGCATCTAGGAGGGTTTGGGTTTATACTTTGAAATCTAAGGACGATGTCTTTGGTGTGTTTAAATTGTTCCATGCTATGGTCGAGAGAGAGACAGGTAGATCATTGAAGTGCATCCGTACTGACAATGGTGGTGAATACATTGGCAACTTTCATGAGTATTGCAAGTCCCTGGGTATACGACATGAACAGACAGTTCCTAAGACCCCCAGCATAATGGTGTGGCTGAACGAATGTATTGCACCATTGTAGAGAGAATTAGATGCATGTTATCCCATGCGAAGTTGCCCAAGACGTTTTGAGGAGAAGTAATGCACACGGCGGTGTATTTGATAAACAGGTCTCCATCAGCCCCGTTGAATGGAGAAGTGCCTGAGAAGGTGTGGACTGGACATGATCTATCGTACAGTCATCTCATGGTGTTTGGATGCAAGGCATCCGTTCACGTACCAAATGACGAGAGGTCCAAGCTCGATATGAAGATCAGGCAGTTTGTGTTATTAGGGTACGGTGATGAAAAATTCGGTTATAGATTGTGAGATCTGACCTAGAAGAAGCTCGTCAGGAGTAGAGATGTGGTATTCTTTGAAGATTAGGGTATCGAAGACATTGGTAAGCCAGAAAAGAACCAGCCTAGTTCAGGTGAGATAAAGGACATGGATCCGATTATTCCTCCCGTGGTGCCTGATGACAGGGGAGTATAACAAGGTGCAGAGGATGAGGGAGTTCCTACAGAAGATGGACCAGGGGAGCAGCCCCTACTTGATCCACCTGTTGAGCCACAGGTGAGGAGGTCATGTAGGGACAGACAACAGTTTAAGAGGTACTCACCGCATGAGTACATCATGCTGGCTGATGGGGGAGAGCTAGAAGACTACTCTGAGGCCCTAGCCGATGAGCATAAGGGGGAGTGGTTGAAAGCTATGCAAGAGGAGATGAAATCCTTGCATAAGAACCACACCTATGGCGTGGTGAAACTACTTAAGGGCAAGAAAGCTTTGAGCAACAAGTGTGTGTTCAGAAAGAAGGTTGAGCAGAAGAATTCATAGACGAGATTCAAGGCCAGACTTATGGTGAAAGGGTTTGGTCAGAGGAAAGGCATAAACTTCGAGGAGATATTCTCACCCATGGTGAAGATGACATTTATACGGGTGTTACTTGGGTTGGTGGCTAGCATGGATCTGGAGATAGAGCAGTTAGATGTTAAAACTGTCTTTCTACATGGTGACCTGGAAGAAGAGATCTACATGCACCAACCATAGGGGTTCGAAGTCAAGGGCAAGGAGCATATGGTGTGTAGACTGAGGAAGAAATTGTATGGGCTGAAAAAAGTTCGACGACAATGGTACAAGAAGTTCGACTCATTCATGTTACAACATGGGTATGACAGAATGAAGTCGGACCACTGTATGTTCATGCGCAAGTTATCAGATGGTGATTTCTTAGTTCTGCTGTTATATATTGATGATATGCTCATCATGGGAAAAGACATCAAGAAGATCGATGGGCTGAAACAGGAGTTGGGCAAATCATTTGCAATGAAAGAATTGGGCCCGGCTAGACAGATCCTAAGAATGAAGATAACATGAGACAGAAGCAACAGGAAGCTTTGGCTATCATAAGAGCGGTATATTGAGAAAATCCTAAAGCAGTTCAATATGAATGCAGCGATGCCGGTCAGTACTCCACTGGATGGTCACTTCAGATTGAGCGACAGACAGTGTCCCAAGACGAAGGAAGAGGTGGAAAATATACAGAAGATACCCTATGTGTCAACTGTACGAAGTTTGATGTATGTTATAGTGTGCACACTCCCAGACATAGCATATGCGATTGGTGTTGTCAGCCGGTATCTTGTCAATCCTAGCAAAGAGCATTGGGCAGCGGTGAAATGGATACTGCGGTATTTAAGAGGCTCATCTAGGTTGAGTCTATGCTATAGTGACGGTAAACTTGTGTTAGAGGGGTACACAAATGCAGATATGGCAGGCGACATAGACTCCAGAAAGTCTACATCAGGGTTCATTTTCACGTTTATAGGGGGAGCAGTTTCTTGGCAGAGCAAGCTACAGAAGGTCGTAACATTGTCGACGACAGAGGCCGAGTACATTGCAGTTACAGAGACATGTAAAGAGATGTTTTGGATGAAAATGTTCTTACAAGAACTTAGCCTAAAGAAGGAGGAGCACGTGGTCTATTGCGATAGTTAGAGTGCTATACACTTGAGCAAGAATCCAAGTCAATATTCCAAGTCAAAGCACATAGAGATTCGGTATCACTGGATCAGGGATATTTGGAACAAAAGGTGTTACAACTTGAGAAGGTCCATACGGACGATAATGGGTCAGACATGATGACCAAGGCTTTGCTCAAGGGCAAGTTTGAGGTTTGTAGAAACCAGGCTGGATTGAAGAAGGTAAATCCCTCCTGGGTCAAAAAGGGAGAGATTTAATGGAGTTTTTTCTCCGTGCTTGACTGGTCATGAGCCTTACACGACCGGTCGAGGGCTGGTACACGACCAGTCGTGGAGTCGAGCCTTGACTCGACTCAAAGTCAAGCGACTTTGGGTTATTTTTCTCCGGGGTGCCGGTCGAGGGTGGTGCTTGACCGGTCGTGGGTAGCGCTCGACCGGTCGAGGACTTAGCTCGACCAGTCGAGGTTACACAGATTCGTTCCGTGATTTTGTGCAGATTGCAGAAATTCGAGTCCTTTCGCAATTGGGATGCGGAAAGGAGTTTCCTAAAACTATAAATAGGGGTCCCTAGGGTTTTTCTAAGGTATGAAAACGATACAAGAGGGTTTCCTAAAAGCTTTGCAAGGTTTTGCTAAAGGGTTTAGGGCTATTAAAGGCGTGAGAGATAGAGAGAAAGAGAGAGAGGAAGCTTGTGCAAGGGAGGCTATGCTCGTAGATGTGATCTACCATATCTTAACGCTTCCACGTCCTCGTAATCGGTGAGATCTCTCCGTTTTCTTTGTTTCTCTTATTATTTACCCACTCCTGCGTGAGTGAAGAAGGTTGTAACGTTCTACTTCATAGTGAGTTGTTGATCTAGACGAGGTCCCATGGTTTTTACCTCTTTGAGAGTTTTCCACGTAAAAATCTCTTATGTGGTGTATCGTTTATGGTTTGATTTATTTCATTGCTTTAATATCCCATAATTCTGGTTTGTTCTGGGAGGCTAGATCCTAAGGTTTTGTGCAAGGCCCCCAACAAATATCAATATTGTAGAAGAAACTGTGTAATTTTTGGCAAGCACATCACCCAGCATAAGCTAACAACTTGGACATGATGTTTCACACCATTATGCCTGACTCATGAGTATTTGTAGGATCGTAATGGTGTGGAGCACCATGATATGTAAAAATACCAAACGAGTCATTCGACCAAGCAAAATTGAAGGGGTACTGGAAAGGTTAGTCATCCCTTCACGAAGTTTAGCAATTTGTTGTGGTTCTAACATCACTCCACCTCAATTATTGCACCGTTGGCCCCTTATCGACGCCTGACCTAAAGATGAAGATGAAGATCATAGTAGAAATATTTAGTATGTCAACTTTTATTGTTGTGTGTGCACATTGAGCTATTATGATCCACATTACGAGAAATACCGCGATTAATAAGATTGATTGTTCATTTAATTGTTGGAAACCCTCTATTGTTTAATTTAGACCCAATAAAGGCAAGCCTTTTTTAAACCAATGAAGAATCGCTTTAAATATGTCCAATGGCATATCCGTGAATGTAGTTGTAAACTTATTAAAAAGATGATACATACTCCATCCAAAAAAATTGGACCTTTTGAGACTAAACTCATTAAATATGTTTAGAAAATCAAATATATGCAATTTTTCATAACATTTATACAATTCTTCATGGAATTTTGAGGCATATAGTAGTTAAGTTCATTCCACATTAGTACAAAAATATATAACATGACTTGATATATTGTAACATCCTGGATTTTCACTGTTTTGGATTTCCAAAAATCCTTAAAAAAATTTTTATTAGTTAACTTATAATATCACTTAATGACCATTAGCACTCAATGTTAGTTTATACAGGGGTGGTACCAGTAAAGAACCGCACAAGTCCAATTAATCAGCCGTAGGAAGCCAATGAATCCGCCCGATCACTTGAACATCAAGTGTAGCCCCATGATTTACTCACATAGGACTAAATCTAACTGACTCATTGCTAACTAATCAAGACAAACATAACTAAATTAAAGATCTAACCGAAGCCGAGTCAGATAAGGCTCGGATCTTAACTAATAGACTAAATCAACCCCATTACTCTTTTAACCTAAAACCGACGGTTTAAAGTAATCATGATCAATTCTCCACTTTCATTAATTATAAATGGGTCACATTATGAACATAGCTAATCCAAAACCTAATCATTGTCCACGAGAAATCTCACTACCAAATTCATTCCAGAAATACCCCAATTTTTCGAACAAGTTCTAGACCGCTCGTTGGCGGGCCACTAGTTTCAAAACTATAGAGAAAAATCCGTTTTACTGGGCTCGACGTCCATTGCGAGTGTCGGACCTGGGAACGGTCCAGAACCGCTTAACTTGAGCCAAATGACGAGTGCATGAGAAGTGCAAATACCCCAAAGTAGGAAGCTGAAACTTAAGTGAATAGGGTCGTCCACTCCTATGCAAAGTTGAGGATTTCGAACCGTTGGTTAAGACCAAACCTCACACGTGGAGTAAGGATATTTCCCTGCTCCTATCCGTATAGCCGCGGCCCTGATCGACCATTGGCGACCGTTGAATAGACTTCTCATCATATCTGTTGATCAGCGCATCCAAATGGCGGGCCGAACATGTCCATACGTAGATCATCATTAGGGTTAACTATCCTATGATGTATATTAATAGTACACCCCATAGTAAGCCCTAGAGCTTAGAAAGACCCTCCCATAAGTCTAGTATAGTAAAAACCTAGCCCTTGGGGCCATTTACACCAAATCTGGCATTATAAAAGGGTCTCATTTAGGCACCCCCTCTCCCTATACGATTTTGCCCTAGAAAAAGGAAAGAGAGAAGAGAGAAAAGGAGAAAGAAGAAAGGAAGAAGAGGGGAAGGGAGAGTGAAGAAAGGAGAGAAAGTGGGTCATAGCTTAAGTGGGGCCCATAGGAGTTCGATTCTTGCAACTCATCATCTCTTCCTTAATGAATCCCTCACCCACAACTGGAAGAACCTCTCTCCTCCGATTGGGTAGGTAATCCCTCATATTTTCTTGAAACCCTTTGTGTTGAAAAGGGATTTGTATGAAGTTCTAACATGCAAATGCTTTGCCTTAGGGATTCCGGTCAATCGAACCCCAAATCCGAGCACTCCTAGGTCGTTTCTCAAGAACTCAACGATCCATAGGTGTGGACTATTGCTCTTAGGTGGCCTAGCACCAATTATAATATGAGTCTAATGATTTTGTATGCTTCGATGATATATTTGGAGAATCTAAAGAAAACCTAGGAATTGTCGGTTTGTTTGGAATTGTATGGAATTGAATGTCTTATTGATTTTCTCATATGATGTTGCTTCTCACATGATTTGGTACAAATTAATGATCTCATGTTTATGTCTTATATGATTTCTTATATGATGTTGCCCTATAGCATTATGCCGTATTAATTCTTGTGTAAATTGGTTCCATGTATGTAGGAAGTGCTTAGCTTCCTCACTAACCCACACAACACACTTGCACCCTTAGTTCACATCATGATTAGCTTTGTTTAGTAGAGAAATTTTGGAATCTATGTTGGAAGATATGCACGCATGCTTCTACTTGTATTATGCGATAACCCTGATTGTGGCATGTTATGGAATTACCCTCAACCCTTGGGTTGATCAGGAAAATAAGGAAAGCGAAGGCGATCCCGTTGGTAAGATTATCCTGAGACTAAACCCATGAATTTGGGCGAGTGCGTATGGGTAATAGTAGTTAGACTACATGGGTCGCTTGTACCCGATGTCGTCTGTCACATGGTTGCCTAGACTCATGTGGTCTAGCCTATTTACTGTCTAACCCCGTTTGTTAACCCTGTTTGTTAATATATGTATGGAACCTGGAACACCCTACAACCGTTGTAGCCTATCGTAAACTAATTGAAACTGATCCACCGCCTCATGAGCCGGGCATGGTGGAATGGGATACTATGTCCGAGCTATCGGCCTACGCTTGGGTGACGCGCCTCCCCGTAGTGACCGCGAGCGATCCCTTTTTCTCGACACTCCTCATGCGCTTGAAGTTGGGGATGGGGAACTCGACGGGATCAAGGATCGCGGGGTCTCGGCCTCACACGTTGGGGGGCCTTGGCCTCGCAACTAGTTCAGGGCATTAATACGTGGGATGTATCAGATTTCCCAACCTGCTGGATGAATGGACTTAATTAAGAACTCAGCTAATACTATTACATTGCATCGCACTAGTTAGGGTGGCGACTCGGCAGTTGAGGTCGCTTTGAGGGAGTGTTGGTCATACGCGATCGTTAGATGAAGTCGCTTGAGGGAGTGTTGTGGCGAGGGCATGCATCATGTCATTTATCATGCATATGCATGAATAAGACTAATTAGGTATTTATGAATGATTGCTTTTCATTAAATTCATAATGTAATTGATGACTGTTGCAACTTAAGACTAATAGCACCCACTGAGTTGATCACTCACTCCCACTATGGGACGGTATTTTAAAACACCAACCAGACTCTTCAGTAGTTGCAGGTGCCGCCGAGTACGAGGAGCCTTGCGGCGTGAGCTTGGATAAGGAGGACGAGTTTCCTATTTTCAGTTGATGGGCTGTTTGCCGTGGAATTCATGAGTGGACTTGGATCGCTGAGTGTTGGATTCAGCTCATCATTCCTTTTGGACATATTTTTGTGATTTTGCTGGGCAACACCTTATGCGACCCATTTATATTAATTTGGACTTACATATATTTAGACTCATTTATCTTAGTAGACTAGTTGTGAATTGTGATTCATGTTTCCAGTAATTCTCAGTTGCGCATTTAAACCTAATTTATCATAAAACTATAAAAATTGGGTATAAGTTACACCCGGGAACTTGGGAGTCGAGCGTATGCACGACCCCCAATTTTTTAGGGTGTTACATATATAGTCCACCTCGTTATAAGCTTGCAATCTCTTAAGTAAGTTGACATGTGCATATCAAATATTTTTATGGGAATACATCTAGACAATTGTATTTCATATATTTATTGACTATGGTATACATTATAAATAAATTGTATATCTCATGTTTAATTGAATGGATAACGTAACTCATTGTTATAAATAATAGCATCGGCAATATTCAAACAACAATAAATTAAAGAAATATGAAATACTTCATATGTTCAGATGATTGTAAATACAATGCTACAACTAATAACAAATTTAGTTTCTTATTGGATGAAGCAAAAATTAGTCACTTCATTTGAGATAGTTTACACCCCTTAATTGAATTTACTAGTACAATAGGCTCCTGATGTGCTATTTTTAGGATAAATCACCCAACATACAATCTTGATAGCATGCACATGCTAGTTAAAACCCAACACCATAACCATCACTATAAACCTCCTCAGCATGTCGAGAAAGATAAAGATAAATTGAAATTTTAGAGAGAGGGATGTGAACAATTTTTTTCTATATATAAAATACTAAGAAGTCATGCTCTCATTTATATATAAAAATAGAGAGGGAGTTTTGATATCATTGTGACCACACGAAGTTAGGAAGTGCTCAAATTTGATTAGACATGTTTCACCCAAGAAAACAGTCTTAAATTGTGAGTCATATTATACGATTTTATAAAAACTCAATTAAAAGAAGGTGAATTAAAAACATTGTAATATTAGTAAAACTAAACTCATCAAGATTCAAAGTTTGATTTGCACTCCTTATGGACGAGTATCATGCACACACACCTGGTTAACTAGTTTTCTGGCCCTCCATTCCTAATCGCACATACGTGCAAAAACATAATGTAGCATTTTTTACAAAGGTTGAGAAGATGAATACTTTATAAGCACTTCACAATCTTTCTCTTTATTCGATGTTAGATCAACTCTTGCACTTGATAAATCGAAAAAACTACTTTTTCTAATTTTTATTTTCTTTTGTCATCTTTAAAATATATAAATAAAAATACTATAAGACTTATCGCTATACAACAAGGACGACGATTGGTGGTAGGGGTGGTTTGCGCCATTAGTGGTTCCAAGTAGCGCTGCTTCTGTTGGTGTCTAATGTTGTTGAGATAAATAAAAAACTAAAAAAGCTAAATTATTTATTGCTCTTGAAAGAGAATTAAATGTCAAACAAATGTGAATATTAAGGATTAATGTAAATGTCTAGCTAATTAAATGAAAATTTCTCCCTTAATAAAATAATAATTATATCAGTTTGTACTATTTCAATCTTCGTAGATATTTTAATTATAAAAACTAAATTTAATTGTAAATTTATAATGATTTTTTTTTATTTCTAAATAATTTTTTTTGTAATTAAATGTTATTTATACAGTATTTACAAATGATTCAAAATCACGGTATGTCTTAACATATATTTATTTACCATGCAAATTTTAAATATTTAAAACAACACATAATATTTTAAACTTGCTAAAATTTTAAAGATAGCATAATATTTTTAAATATTTAATTACAAATTCAATTCTTTAAGTAAAATGATAACTTTACTATTTTGTATTATTGAGATTTTAAATTACATATTTTAGTTGTAAAAAAATAAATAATTTTGATTGTGAAAATGTCAACAAAGATTTATTTATTTTTATAATTAAATTTATAAAGAATTATATTTCACGTGCATCTGTGTATTTTGGTTGAATAGTCTAAATTAATTATAAGATGCTTACTTTTTAATGGGATTTTTATATAAAAAAAATCTTTCGAATATACAATATTACCAGAAGATGTATTGACATTAGATATTTACGAAAGCGTTACCTAGACCATAGGGAGTGAAAATTTACTTTGCTCATGTCTCCTTGCACATAAAAAGCTTAGATCAATGTAAGCTAGACTATGATATGGTTTTTAATTTCACAATGACTATCATTTGTGTGACTTGATTCTAGGCATATGGTTCAACAACCATCCCCGTCCATGATTCAAGTGGGCCACACGATTGGAAAAGGTGTACGAGGCGATGTCCACCCTCCAAACTATTTCCCTCAAAGTGGCCCCCCCTAAATCATCAATTGTCCTCATTTTTGGGCTATAAGACTTTTTTTTTTTTTTTTTTTTTTGTGTTTTATCTAATAATCCTGGTGGATTT
Source organism: Magnolia sinica (assembly GCF_029962835.1). Classification (NCBI taxonomy): domain Eukaryota; kingdom Viridiplantae; phylum Streptophyta; class Magnoliopsida; order Magnoliales; family Magnoliaceae; genus Magnolia; species Magnolia sinica. The sequence continues at coordinate 18,490,297 of NC_080576.1, read as the reverse complement.
TATATAATCAACATGATGAGCCCTGTAAAAAAATCAACGGTGGATGTATTTTTTAGTTGTTTTCTTTTGTTTGACATATCTAAATCACAAGCCAACCTAAATTTTTTAGCTGTAAATGTGGGATTACACATAATGGTCAGAGTAGATTTCATATACATATCAATGTGGGCCCCACCAATATCTAGGGGGCATCGCTCTCGAACTCACAATGCTTAGCGTAGCACATGTCATCCATAATGTGTGGTGCTCAAAAGATTTGTGGGCCCCGTTATAATGTATATGTTTTATCTACATCATCCATCCATTTTTTCAGGTCATTATAGTTATGGTCCAAAAAATGAGGCAGATCCAAATCTCAAATAAACCACACCATAGGGAACAATACGCCCATCATTGAAAACTTCACAGGGCTCATTATAATATTTATTTGCCGTCCAACATGTTAATTAGGTCACATAAACCTAGGCGAAGGGAGAACACATAGATCAACTTTATCCAAAACTTTTATATTCTCCAGAGGATTTTTAATGTAAGGTGTTTAATCACTAGTGTTTCTTATGGATATCTAACAAATTGGATAAATTACGTGGATCAGAAATTCATCACGGTGGGGACCATATATAGATCTTTTCCAGCATCATGTGGTGTTGACGTAGGTGCCATATGATATGCTACAAAATCCAATCATGAGAGCAACACTCCTCCCATTTTTTTGGTAAGGCCCACCCTGATGTGTATGTGGAATCCTCTCTGATCATTAGATGTGGTCCCACGCTAGGCCTAAAAAAATAATGTTGACTTGTCATTTAGATGGTCCACACTAAAGAAAATATTTATGAGAGATGCGTCCACCATTAGTTTTTACAGGGCCCACCATGATGATTATGTGAAATCCACTATGACCATTAGATGCAATGTAAAAATTTGGACAGTTCATGATTCATTCAAATGGGCCACATTAAAGAAAATAGTTTGGACGGTGGGGTCACCTTACACACCTTTTCCAATCATGTGGTTCACTTGAATCACATATGGGGATGGTTTTTGAGCCCTGCACCTAAAATTAAATCATGCAACTGGTGACGGGAGTAAATTTTAGAAACACATATTATGGAGGGGTCCACATAGCTTCATATATTTTTTTCCGGATGAGATGAAGAGACGTTGTCCATAGGGCTGAGGGATTGTTTTGGTATCCAACATCAAAGCATCTTCCCATGTTATTATGCATTTGGATGAATTTTGGGTTATATATATATATATATATATATATATATATATATATATATATATATATATATATATATATATATATATATATATATATATATATATATATAAAACTTGCCATTATGAACCATCTGCATTTGTTACCGTGTAACTTCCATCGGGCCTGATTGATCAGTGAGGTAAGAAAAAAAGAAATGAAAAAAAAAAAAAAACACTATTAAAGGATAAGTTTCATAACACAGTTCAAATAGAGTCATATTTGAATAACGAAATAAAACCTCCCAGCATGAGAATTTGTTTACAGAACGGATGACAGGAAAGTGGAATACTTCATTTTCTTTAAAAATTAAATACAGTTAAATGTCACATCTCATTTTGATTTCCTTTCATTTCTTTTCTTTTTCTTTATAAAACAATCCTTTAATGTTATTTCCATGATGATACGATGATAATGATGATAATGACCCGGAGGACATACCAGTAGGGTGACATGGATGGCAACTGATTTGGCAGGATTTAATTAGGCCACATGTTGCTTTGTAAGAGAGGGGCCACCCAAAGCATACATAAAAGATATTCCAATTCTGCAGTGACACCTCTAATACAAGGTGAGTGCTGAAAACTCTCAGTGGGCCTACAAAGATGTATGTATTTTATCCATGTTATCCATTCATTTTCTCAACTCATTTTACGGCACACGCCAAAAATGAATTAGATCCAAATCTTAGGTGGACCACACCCCATAAAAATATTGGTGACTGAACGCCGACTATTAAAAACTTCTCAAGGCCCTTAAAAGTTTTGGATCAAACAAATTTGTGTTTTATCCTCATCCAGGTCTGTGTGACCTAATCAACAGGTTTGATGACAAGTAAGCATTATAGTGGGCCTACAAAGTTTTTAGTGACAAGTGTTCAATCACTATTGTTTCTTATTGTGTGGTCCACTCGAGATTTAGATCAGCCTCAGTCTTGCGCTTAAGCTCTAAATTGAGCTGGTAAAATGGATGGATGGAGTGGATAAAACACATATACCATGTTGGTGCCCACAATGCCTACCTTGATCTCGATATGGAAGGGCTCACTATTGTTTAAAAGTTTTTTGGTGGCACTAAACATTTCCAAATAATGAATAGGGGCAAATGTGTCAAATTAACATATTTCAGACATTTAAAATATTTGTTAACAAACATATTATTTTTAATTCAGTACTTAATTGTCAGACTTCAGTCATAATTATCGAACAAGTTTTTTGACTTCAGATTTCAGATTCAGTCTTTGGACTTCAGATTTAACAAACGAGGCCTCAAGCTAAAATCCCATCCAATCATCGTTCCAAACATCTAACGACTCATATTCAAACTTGTAGTGACCCCTTGAGTACTAGTCCAATTGACACATGAAAAGCTCCACAAGCCTCATTATATGATATACATGTTTTATCAATGTTGTTCATCCATTTTTTCAGCTCATTTTAGGCCATGAGCTAGAAAACGAGGAAGATCCAAATCTCAATTGAACAACATCACATGAAATAGTGGTGATTGAATGCCCAACATTAGAAATTTCAACCTGTTGATTAGGTCGCACACCTAAATGAAGAGAAAACACAATTATAAACTACAAAGAAAACACAAATATCAGCTTAATCTAAAACCATCATGCCCTTTAGAAATTTTTGGTGTGGGCACTCTATCACCATTATTTCTTATGAGATTTGGACCTGGCTCAATTTTTGAATAATGCTCTTAAATGAACCGGAAAGATGAATGGATAACATTGATTTAACAAGCGCATCATTGTGGGTGGGTGGCCACAGCACCAACCTCAGTGCTATAAGGGTCACTACCGAATTGTATCCGCAACTGAGCTTGTGAGCCCAGCGGCAGTAACACTAGCTCGATCGCGAGTAGTAGAAGTGGTAAGATTCTCTCTCCTGATAAAAAGAAGAGCTACTTGATACCTTGAAGCATGGACATGGAACTGTTGAATATATTTCATTTTTAACGGTTCAAAAAATGTCCAGATGGTCAGTTGGCCAAATAACCTTAATTTTAGTTACTGGTGCATCTCAACTGAGACCGTAATTTCGGCGGACTAAGTTAACTATCTACAAACGTGGATTTCCTGCGAAAGCCTTTTGCAGGGGGTTCCTGTGCTGGGAACGCCCGTGGGGCTCAATGGAATGTTTGCTAAAAATTCTCATCGTCTATCCATCTTGTGAGTTCATTTTAAGACATGAGGCTAAAGATGAATAGTATCCATTGCTCAAGTGCGTCAAAAAAGTAATAATTAAACATCCATAGTTGAAATATTCGTGGGGCCACGAAAGTTTTGAATAATGATAATATTTGTGTTTTCAGTTCATCCATGTAGGAATGACGTTATTAACGGTGTGGATGGCATGTAAACGTCACTGTCGAGCTCAAGGAGGTTTCAATGGTCAGAATTTCCCTAAATACTTTTTCTTTTAGTACGGCCCACTTGAGTCTTGGATCCTATTCAATTTTGGTATGATCTCCTAAAGTTAGCTCACAAAACGGATGGACGGAGTGGATTCCCGACAAACATTACGGTGGGCCCCACCTGCGTTCCCAGCGCTGTAACTTCCTGCTAAAGGCTTTCGCAGGAAATCCGCGTACACTGTCTACATGCCGCGACTGTACTTTTAAGTGCCAGCTCATCACCTATTGCTGTACTACCTCAGTATGCTTTTATGTACTGAGTAAACTCTGCTAGGCCCACCGTGTATGTATGTTGTTTATCCACACCGTCCATCCGTTTTTTCAGCTCATTTTCGGTGTTGCTTTCAAAATTGAAACATATTCAAAAATCAAGTGGAACACATTACATGAAAGAGTGGGAATATGATTTCTACTGTTGAAACCTTCCAAGAGCCTATAGCTATGTTTATTTGTCATCCAAACTGTTCATGAGACCAAAAAGACATGGACGCAGGAAAAAATATCATCTTATACAAAAATTCCGTAGCACACAGGAAATTTTCAGTGTTAGATATTCCAATCACACTGGTATGTATGGTGTGGTCCACTTGAGATTTTTATATCCTTGAAATAATTTGGTAAAACGGATGGACCGAGTTGGTAAAATTCATAAATTACCGTGGACCTGTAGAGTGCTTACACAATACGCTTGGCTAAATGAGTTACTAAATATCAAAATCAAATCGGATTGTGTAGCGAGTGTCGGCGCGCTCTTATCTCACTGAGAAAACCCTTTTTGGCCCACGAATGGTTCCTTGAAGGGGTTGAAATCAAAATCGAAGCATGATAAAAACTCAACTGGACCTTACCACGGAGAAGTGTGGGAATAATGATTTCCACCTTTGAAACCTTTTGAGGCCTTACATGATTAAAAAAAACATGTATGAAAGGAAAATGTAAATATAATCTTGATCTAAAACTTCAGAGGCCCTCCAGAAAACTTTCAATAGTATAATTTATACTGTTTCCTTGGTGTGGTCTATCCACGCTTCATGTATGCTCCATTTATGGATCAATCCCTAAAATTATCCGGTAAAATGTAAAGAAGGAGCGGATAAAATATATAAATCATGGTGGACCCCACAGAGCTTGCTCAGTACGCTCAATCGGCTTCCTAAGAAAATACAAAATACCAATCGTATCTTTGCTGAGCCCACGCGCGTGTACAAGTCAGATAATGCACACGCTAGCGTAGCAGACAGGTGCACCATCCAAGCCATCTATCACGTGGAACTCACCGTGTGGATGCTACTGCCCAATTATAACGATGGTCCACTTAGTGAATGTGCCATGATATCAGAAATAAATGGCCAGTCAGAGAACTTCTTGCGATTTTTCACATCCTTAGATTATTTAGTGAAGTGTGGCCCACCTGGCTACTGTACCAACTTGATTATTGAGTTGGGAAATGAACGTAAATCTTCAGATGGATGGCTTCGATACTGCACGTGGCTGCCACGTTCGCATATGAGGCGGCGTGTGCATTATCTGACTTGTACACGCGTGTAGGCTCAGAGCTTTCTCGAGTCCCGAACTTATTGTCTCCCATCTACGAGCCTTACGGGACTGTCGCTGCTTGAACGATAGAATCGCATATTTTTCCAAATTTTTTTTTTTTCAATCCTTTTCGTGCATTGGAAGGAAACTGGTGCCGAATCTAGGGTTTTCGCTCTTCTCGAATTTCCGGAAATTAGGGTTTTTAGATTGGCGGATATGAACCCTAGCTTTTCGAAAATTCCCGGCAAATTCCAGCAGCAAGAGAGGTAGGGTTTTGATCGATATTGGAGAGAGAATACTCAATCCTGGCACGAATGGTAAATGATCAAGAACCGATGGGCAATCTTCTCGATCTTTCTGAGCTTGGCGTTGGGCGGAGCACGGACGACGTTGATATGGACGACGAAGAAGAGGTACCGACGCACCTGAACACGATCAACAGCTCGGGCGGGTTCCACGTGGTGTCGCCGGATAAGCTATCTGTCCAATACACCAGCAGTAATTTGCACGGGCATGACGTTGGAGTCGTGCAGGCGAATTGCCCAGCTCCTTCGAAGAAGTTGATGTACTACTTCGAGATATTCGTGAAGAATGCAGGGCAAAAGGGTCAGATTGCGATCGGTTTCACCAATGAACATTTCAAGATGAGGAGACAGCCCGGGTGAGAATTCATTGTCTCTTTTTTCTCCATTTCGTCAATTTCATTTTCTGTCCTTTACCTTTTACTTGGCTTATTTATCTACCCTAAGTTTTTGATTGAAGAAAATGTGAATTATGTAATGGATGTGGTACAATTATCCAGTTATCTAGAACATTTATTGGGTGGGGCCAACAGTAGATGGGCTACATCCTGAGATTCTACTGGATCAGGTGTGAGCCATGTCAGGGATTGACATTTACCTGTCAAATGTTGATCACTGTCAGTAAACTTCTTTATCCGTCCATTTGCAGGACACTGATCGGACAGTGCAATTTGTGGGCAGAAGGCCCATCTATGCTGGGGTCGGCCAGGTCTATTGACTGGATTGCCGGACCATTTATGTTTTTTTTCCCCCCCGGTTGAAGGGGGTTCATTGTTGTTCTTCTTCTTTTTCTTTTTTCTCGTTTGCTGTTTTAGTTAGTAAATGGGATTTAGTTTAGTAAAGGGATAGCCACAGATGCTACATGTAACCATGAATCTAAATACCGGAGTAGTTGGGGCTGCGGATATTCCTTGAGACAGCAACTATTTAGCTGACACTGGGAAATCGTTGCAAAACCTTTCTGGAGCTGATGCAATCAGGCCACACCCTACAAAAAGGCCCAGTTTTCTTTTTTAGCTTGTTCTTAAATTCCTTTCTTTCATATTCTCATGTTAGGAAAATATCTGTATGCTAGGAAAAAAGTATTATTAGATTTTCATGTTTAAGGGTTTTCTTATTTTAGAGATCTTGGCTAGCAAGGAATTCTATTTTTTAGATTCCTTAAGAGTATGCTAGAGATTTTCTCAAGGAGGAAACCTTGTAAACACTCATTTTAAATAAGGCATGGGGCCTATGGGATACGATAGTTGATGATATTTTCTTTAAGCAAGTTCTCTTGTTTCTCTACGGTAGTGTGTTGTGGGGGGAGTGGTGATCTGTGGCATAAGACTAGAGGACTGCTAAGCTTGCTCAGTCATTGCATATATTCTCTCTCTCTCTCTCTCTCTCTCTCTCTGAAGACACAGGGTGTCCCCACTTCTTTTTGAAGTGAGACTAATCCCTGCGGATACACGAAATCACCCACAACCACGTGTATCGGGTAAAGCCAAGGAGGGGAATCGAACCCTCACTTGTAGGGAATTGCATATATTCTCTTGTGTGATTTGAACTTTTAATTTGGTAAGCCGAACTTCATTGCATTAGAAGCAGAGTAAAGAATGTGTGCGTGTGCTGAAAGCATTTGTTTTTCTTTCCATTTGGATTCTTTGGCCGTCTCTTAATTCATTTGTATATATTTCGGCTATTAATCAGTTGAGATGTTTACTTGCCTACGAGACTACTTTCATAATTGTAATTTGGAAAGGGCTGTTGGTTGGTCTGTTTCTCCTCTGACATCTTTTGCCGTCCCTAGAGTAAGGCTATCAATTAAGGAAATCAGCAGGCTTATTATCCCCTCATCATTCATCACCAACAAATTGTTTTCTGGCCCTAAAAAAAGTGAAAAAAGAAAAGAAAGAAGAGGTCTACCTGAATGGAGAAATTTATGTGGTTGTTTGGGATTTTGCTTCATCTTACTCTAGGATTGTCTCTATAAGATGTGCCTTCTCAAATGAGGAAGTGATGAGTGATGTGTTTAGCATGTTGATACTTGGCCAAAGTACCCGATGGCTTTCTATTAATTTTTATTATTATTACTATTATTATTTTCTTTTAGGAGGTTTGGTAGATGTTTGAAGGTGATGTTTTGTAGTTAGTGCATGATATTTTCTTTCGCAATAGATTGGTCATGCCTCACATCTAGTTTGGAAATGCCTTCAATCCTCAATAGTTACGTCCCACACCCACCAACCTCTCCCCTTTAAAAAAAGCAAAAAAAAAAAAAAAAAAAAAAACCTCACATCTATGCCATTGTTGTCACTATCTTCCCAATCCGATCTTTAATCCCTCCTGTTCCTGGGCTGTCAGCGAGAGTAGGGTTCGGTTAGGATATCATTGTTAATATACTCAAACTAGAATTGGATTTGGGCCCCATCAGTTTAAGATTTGGATTATGTGGTATTGGATATGAATTTGCATTTGATCAGATTTGGGTATTCCATTGTGTCCTATTGAATGAATTAAGATTCAGAGGATTTGCATTTAGTTGATGTGTTTTAGAAGCTGCTTATCTCCTGAATATACCCTTTTCTATAGGTATCCTTTTGAGAGTATGGATAATAATGCTTATGGGAGTTTTGCGCTCTGATTGCTAGTCCCAGACCTAGATAAAGGAGGATGGTTGTGTTAATTTGGCAGCCAGCTCCAAACTTTGGCTAAAACTTTTAAGTTGACCTTAATTAGGATATGGCTTAGACGATGATGGTGATGATTTGGACTCAAAACCAGTTTCCGCACCTAGGTTGGGGATGTAGATTGAAATCATATGAGAAATATGTGTAGATTGAAATCATATAAGAAATATGCTCTCCGAATCTTTCTCGATTAAATCGTTGGCTTCAATCATGCTCTTAGAGAATTCTAATGTGGCTCCAATGGCATGGTGTGGAAGACAAAAGCCCCCCCAAGAACAATCGTATTCATGTCTTGTTGGAAGGGACTGCATCCTCACTGTGGACTGGTTATGTCAATGAAACATGATTTTGGTTAATGGATGCTGGTTGTGTTTGAAAGATACTGAAAACGTCGATTATCTATTCATCCATTTTGGGTTATAATACTTGATTTGGGTTCTGGTCCAACGTTCAACTTATGCCATAACTTGAATGTTGGGTAGTTAGAGAATGACATGTTCATAGGATGAGTGTAGCTGAAATGAGGATTTGAGATGGATGAGTGGCAAGATGAGGAAGGACAAAATTAGAAATGAATGCTTGTGAGGGAACATAGGAGTAATACTAGTAGATAATAGGATGAGGGAAAGTAGACTTAGATGGTTTCTTAATGTGCAACAGAGACCAAGAACTGCGCTAGTTAGGAGTGAGTTGGTTCAAATTGAAGGCTCTAAAGGGCAGGAAGGTTTAGAAGGACGTGGATGGAGGTAGTATGAATTATGAAAAGACTTGATGACCTATTGTCTAATTGAAGGTCTGACCGTTGACATAGTGGAATGGTGTAATAGGATTCATGTAACTGACCTCAATTAACTGGGATAAGGCTTAGACAATGATGGCGATTACCTTTCAAAAAAATAATAATTGCTCTTTTGTTATTTCTCATATCCTTCTTGACATATATGAAACATTCCACATTCTGACTTGTTGGAAATAGGTGAACAAAAAGCACACTTACTAATATTTAATCTTTCTGCGTCTGAATTTGGTTACAGCTTGCAATTTTGAATGGTTTTGTGCGATGAAGTATGTGAGAATATGCTCGTTTGGTCAACTGGTGGATGATTTTTCATTCCTCTTCTCATCTAGGTTCTATATTATTTTAAATTCACAATAATGAATGCTCTTTTTGCAGTTGGGAAGCAAATAGCTGTGGATATCATGGGGATGATGGGCTGCTTTACCTCGGGCACGGAAAGGGAGAAACCTTTGGCCCGACATTTACATCTGGTGATACTATTGGTGGTGGCATTAACTATGCTTCACAAGAGTTCTTTTTCACGTACGGCAATTTCCCTTTTGTTCCAGTGCATTGGCTGCTAATATGATGTTTTCATAATCTATAGTCCATGCATCTTTTGCATGTGAACATTTTGTTGAATTTGCAAAACCTCAACTAAGCTGTTGTCTTTGTTTATGTGCTCTTCAAATTTGGTTCTTAGACTTGTATTAGTTTTCAGTTCCTTCTGTATTAGATGTAACCATTACTTGATAAATACTACTTACATGTCTATTTACCTTTCATATTAATGTGCAGTAAAAATGGAAAGCTTGTTGGAACAGTACCGCGCAAGGAGGTTAAGGGCTCCTTGTTTCCTACCATTGCCGTTCACAGCCAAAATGAGGAGTATGCCTTGCCTCCCCCTTTGCATATCATCTCTGTGTGTCAGTTAAACTTTCCATTCATCTGTACTTGGGAAGAATGCTATATCTATACTACAAAATATATGAAAGTTAAAAATGGTGCGAACATTTTTTCATATGCAATTCATGATGATTATATTCAATATTAAACTGTACCACTTTGAAGGACTTCAACATATTCTGTTTGCTTGTTTAAGCTCTTCTGACAGGGGATTTCGAGTTCTGATGTTTGTCCTATTTGTAGGCTAGTCTTGAAGCTTTTTGATCCCGAGTGTTGATGTTTGGGGCATTCTAGCACCATTTTTTATTTTTTATTTTTTTATTTTTTTGAATCAGTTTGTATTGATCTTGTTGCAGAACAGACCATCGACCACCTCTTCCTCCATTCTCATTGGTGAGTGATTGGAGCATCTTTGTTGATTCCTAATGGATTGTTGAGGCCACTGGTTGTTATTGATCCTTTTGTGGTTGATCTACCAGAACATTTCCTGAAAGGGTTAAGTGGAAGATATCTTTGACCACTCATCTATTGCTGTAGAGATGACCGTCCTCCACTTTGTTCAATAGAAGTTTTTCACAATGGTTGTCATTGGGTCACTTGAAGGGTACTGGATACTAGAATCTTTGGAGACAAATTCAAGGATATCTATATTCTATAGCTTGAGATGGCAGATCATCGGTGTTATGATCTTGTGGTCGTTGGTTTGCAGAGTTTTACTGTGCAGAAGATGATGATCTTCCATAGGAGATATTTGGGACGTGGTCCATCCGTGGTGCAACCAACAGTCCAGTGGTCTGAATTACTGAACATGTCCTCCCCTTCTCAAAATTAAAGAAACTGAGTATGAAGTGCAAAGCCTCAGGTCGAGGATCCTATAATTCCTCCAGATGAATTCGGGGTGAATGGGGACAAACTGATTGATACCTTTTCCATTCTTTATTCTAAACTCAGTAGCAACAAAGGTGGTCCAGTTTGGAACCTGTCTTTACTGCAACATGATTGATTGGTGTGTGACCCACATGTGCAGGCCCTTCTCCCCTCAATAGATTTAGATAGAAATTCTAAAGTATGAAGAGACACTAAGTGACTCTTCGGAGGCTGTAAACAGCCCAAACTGATATTGTGTGCAACAGTAAATAAAAGAATAAGGTGAAACAACCTGCTGATGAGTCTCAACAAAAACTTCCTCTAGGTGGAATCTCTCCACCGATTTGAAGAATATCTCTTCACGTCTAATCTCAGGACAAAATAACAGCAAAAAGAACTTTATTTCATCACGAACCTGCCCGATAGGCTTAGATTTCTGGTATATATGTTGAATGGTATCTGGTATATTATATTGTTATGGATTTGTACTAGCAAAATTCCATTTAAAAAGATAATCACTAAGTAACTATTTCCCACTGACAAAACAAACTTAAACACAACTTAAAAAAAAAAAAAAAAACAAAAAAAAACAAAAACTTAAACACCCAAATAATTGACTGCAGCTAAACTTGTAAGTTTCCTGGGCAAATGCTACCCAAAGGGCTACAGATAGCTAAAGGAGTAATGCTTGGCAAATTGCATGATGCCAAACAGGCAGTCCTTGTGGCAGCTAATTAGGGAGGGAGAAAGGATGCACTGGCACTAGAGATTGTCTCCAACATGAAGGATGAGAACATGTCACAATCCGGTAAGTTGAGGCTGATGAGGGGTAGAGATCATCCTGGTGCTCAGTTAGGAGAATCTGGAAAGCAGCGTGGCAGCACAGATGACATTTGGATGATAGCTCCATTTTGATAGCCATGGATGCATGATCCTGATTTGGCATCTCAAAACTCAGATGCTGAATTTTTCTGCAGAGTGCTTTTAGAAGTGCCTGCAGGGTAACGGCCATGATGATATCAGAATTGGTGCCTTGCTCAGCTTTATGGCTGGATCTCCAGCATAGATTACCATTGGGATTTCAACAAATACAGCTGCACTATTGGTGGTCATTGAGAGCTTAAATGATAGTTCAACCACTGTGGGCTCCAGCATAGCTGTTTGTGTTTAGAGGGTGGTGGGCACACTGTGAGGAGAGATTTGGAAGGTCCTGGATGGTTAAAAGTCCTGGTGGAGCAGAGTGCACATCACTATTATGCAGAACTAAAAGGCCCAACTATGGAAATCAGCTAGGACGTTTCGAAGAATGGCTTTTGATTTCAACTTAAATTGAAACATGTGGTGATTTCTTTTGTATATGCACCATGCAAAAGCCAGGAAGCAGAGTTTGGACATCAGATCAACTAATTCATGCCCAGCGGAATTGGCTATGAAGGCTGCAACCTCATGTGCCACACAATCAGTCTTATCAAGACATAGGGTTGTTAGTTTTTACATGATATGGTGTCATAATTTAAGAAAAAAGAGAGGTTTTGCACAATCCTTGCGAGCTTTATCTTCAAGTGGCAAAATATAATTTGCATTTGTTCGAGGAATTATTGTTCATGTTTTTTTTTTTTTTCCCAGTGTCTCATGAGACTCCATCAGCATTTCTTTTATGGTTATGATTTGGTGGGTGACATTGACTTCTATGGATAAACAGGATATTGTAATTTTATGAACAAGGACTTTATTTCGTGGTGCACCTGAGTGACTGTAGCTGCTTCATCTAGCAGTGAAGCTTAATATCGTGCTGCTACAAGTGCTGCTTCTACAATAAGTTTACATCTTTACAATGGGTCTCTGTTTTTCTACCACTCATCACCGAGTACTTCCATTCAAAGCCTTTGTTACTCCCATGGAGTCTTTGTTCTACCACTAATTTTGAAAGGCAGTCTAGAGGAGAATAGATTTTGTCCCTCATTATATACTTAGGGTAAATGTTTTCTCATTTGTGCTGTTCTTCTATATATGGGATGCCCATTTTTTTTGAGAAGTTAATAATGCAACTTCATTGGATAAGGGATGGGAGAAATTACAAAGCTGGTAGAAAATATCCTAGAAAAACCTTTGATCTATCCATGCTACTTAGGGCCTGTTTGGCGCAAGGGATTAAAAAGTATTAGGGTGGATTGTATTGCTTATTTGCATTTATTGCACATGTCAGAGGATTGTCTGCTGATTCCAAGGGATAGACTGGATACATCACCGTGTGATCCCATCCTGTGTTTGGGACCGAAAGTGAACACGCTGACTCCTGCACATGCCAGGTTTGGTGATAAATCACCTCCAGATGGATCACAACGGTCAGGCTTGCTGGGACACGGATTTCCTGTGACTCAAGGTTTCGCAGGAAGTACATGCGCTGGGATGCTAGGTGGGGCCCACCATGATCTCTGTGAAAAATCCCCGCCGTCTGTCTATTTTTCTAAATCAAGCTCTCTCTCTCTCTCTCTCTGTGGAAATCAACAGAAATCAAACAATCGGGCAACAGAAATTAACGTAAAGGGGCTATCAAGCAAAGGAGATCAACGAAAATCAGACATCCCGTCAATGGAAGTCCTTAGAAAACAGTTTTTCCTGCAACGAAAATCATCGGAAATCGTACAATCCGGCAATGAAAATCAACCGAAAACAGGCAATCCGGCAAACGGAAGTCAACGGGCATGAGACAATGTCAAGGCAATGGAAATCAGACACTACGACATCATAAATCAACGGTTAGGGGCAATGCGGCAGCGTAAATCTACAGAAATATGGCTCTCTGTTAGGCTGTAGCTGATCAGAAAATTGCCTCTTGGGAGGTTGGAATGTTCTACCCCCAAGAACATCCACTCTCTAGCCGAAAAACCCCTTTGAAGATGAGCATCGGTGTCCGTTGCTTACCATTCTCAGGCCGACAATGATCTACCATTCCCGGTAGCAAATCTCCCTCATTTATATAGACACCAACCTTTCTTCCGATCATGGCGTACAGAAATGGAGAAGACGGGTGAATGTCTCACTCCTGTTCCATTGTCCTACACGCAATTGGATTTGGGAATGACATTGGATTGAGTTCGCAGCTAGAGAAGGTGGTAGGCTGTTGGATTGGAAAGGATATGGTTTCTTGACCGAAGCTTCTAGCTTATCCTGAGCTGGATTTTTCCGAATCCAGGTGAGATTGGAAGATATCCATTGTTCTACTCAACTGTCCATTCACATGACAGTCGAGGCATTAACCCAACTGGCGGTTGTCGTAAACATACGCAGAGCTGTACACGATTCAATGCAAATACATCCTAACTTGGTTGAATCCGTTGCGCCGAACAGGCCCTTATTGCTGATTGGTCCATCTACGTAGTTATTTTCTGTATGTGCAATGTCTATGAAGATCTGCTCTGGTTAGGAGTGAGTGGGTACAAGTTGATGGCTCTAAAAGGGTGATGGGAAGGTCCAAAAGGACATAGGTGGAGGAGGTAGTAAGAAAAGACTTGATGATTATGGCTCCTGATAGAGTGGAATGGTAGAAAAGAATTCATGTAGCTGCTGACCCCAAGTAGTTGGGATAAGGCTTAGATGACGACGACGACAACACTGTTAGGACCTGTTTGAGAGCGTGGATTTGGAATCCACCCGTTGTGTTTGGCACCCTGGATTCAAAATCCCCTGTAATCCAAAAGTAGCTATTCATAGTATATTCACAGGGGTTTGAATTTATTTACCAAATCAACTTTAATACCTCTAATTAGTGTAGGTATGTAATGTTTGACACAATGATTGTGATAGGCCTGTTGAAATATATACTTTGCCTGAAAATGATGAAATTTCAAGTCTTGGATGGGCCACAAGCACAAGATCACATCCGAGTGGCTAACCAACGATTTTTAACCGTTGATTTACATGGACAATGTTTGGATGGTGCAGATTATCCTATTGAAGTAATTATAGTGATGTAGTTGATAATTTGATTGTTTTGGGATATCATCAGTGGGCCATGTGCCCAATAGATTAGTAGCCTAGTGACACACATGTTACACATGCAACTCTTGGAAGGATTTTAGATGTAATCCAACCTTCCACCTTGGATTTCAACTCCCCTCTTTGAGGGGATTTGAAACCCCCAGTTACCTTATGGTGCCAAACATATCAGGGGATTTGAAATCTCCCCAAATCCATGGTGCCAGTTGGCCCCTTTTTTTCTGCAGCATAATTATAACGTTAAGTAAATACCCAACTGTGTAGTTCATCATAAAGACTGGAAAATTAAAGTGGAACTATCAAATGAATCCACAATGGAGCATGTTGCTGCATGACGTTTACTCTCGCAGCAGCCTTGCTCAAATATGAATTTCCCTCGTTGCTTTCAAAAAAAAAAAGAAAAAAGAAATTTACTTTCATTTTTTCTTTATCACCATATTGCTAGCAGTTAACTTTGTATTAATTTTTGAAACTACATAATGTTGATACTGGACATAGTATTTGTTTGCTATGGCTGCCAATGGGTAATAACAAGTGCAGACAATGTAGAAAAGCCAGCTGTGTGCCACTTAAAAGATATGCTACGTTAAAAAATGGTTTGAAGAAAGCAATTTGAACTGCCAATGTAAAGCATGTAAAGGCAGCTAAATTACATGAGGGGTTATTGGACTGCTTGGTTACAGGATTTATGAGTGCATCAATTTGGAAACAGTATCGGTTCTTCTCTTAATATGTGCCTGGCACTTGTTAAACTTGCAAATGCTTACTGCTTAGTCTCTGTTTTCTAGTATGTAAGAGCCAAAATCTTGGTATTATCAAAGTGTTAGAGAATCTGATATTTGCAGATGGATGGTTGATGTCAATTCTTCAGGGTGAATGTTAACTTCGGGCAGCAACCATTTGCTTTCGACATTGAGGTATGCCGCATTTCTCCTTTTGGTGCTTATATTCAAATTAAGGCTTCTTTATGGATTGATTACTTAAGGTGTTGGCTACTGTCTATTCTCTGAATTCACCACACGAATCTATTAGGGCCTGTTTAGTTTTCCATAATCCAGGTAAATCGCTGTAAAGAAGTAATTATTACATTTTTTCACTTGTTTGGAAATGAGTGAGTAAGTTCACCTAGAAAACCGGTCCAAAAATGTTGACTTAAATCCGTGGGCCCCACCATAATGTATATAATATATCTGTGTCGTCCATTTGTTTTATTAGAATATTTTGAGGCTTGATCCGAAAAAATTAGGAAGATCTAATGTTCAATTGGCCCACATGAAAGGAAACAATGGACTTAATTTGTCCACCGTTGAAAGTTGATTCTTTTACTGGGCCCACATTGAGGTTTATTCACCATCTAACCTGTTCATATGTTCACATGGACATGGATAAGTGAAAAATATAAATATAAGCCTTATCTAAAATTTCTAAGGGCCTCAACAAGTTTTTAATGGTAGGCATTCAATTCTCATAATTTCGTGTGGTGTGGTCCACTCAACCTTTGGATTTGCCTAATTTTTGGGCTCATACCTTAAATTCATTTGTCATAATGAATGGGCGGTGTGGATAAGCCACACACATTATGGTGGGCCCCATATTTATTTTACAAATTTCTCGATTTAAGTGCTTAAAAAGTAACTGGTCAAGTCAGCATTGGGAAAGATGCAGGTAATTACCTTGGTAAATAATGATTACTCATTTACAAGGTAATTACACTTGAGCCAGAAAACCAAACAGGCCCTTAAGACTTGAAGGTTTAAAATGCATTCTTAATATTAATATATATTTTTTAAATGCATTCTCTAGTGAAATTTGGCATACATGGCTTTCTTCTTGTCGGCGGTTGTTACTTTGTTAGTCTGGACTAACTTTTCAAAAATAAAAAAAATAAAAAAATTGCTAGTCTGGACTGATTTCGGAGGTGTTTCTCTAACTTCTATTAACAAGTACAATTTTATTTTTGTGCAAATTCACATGGTCCGATAACTGGTCACCTCTGATCCTTGACGCGATTTCAATTGACTGGGAATAAATGTATCCTAGTGTTTTGTACAATGGTCTCTCTCTCACCATGTCTGATTATTGCCCAGTCATTTAGGAATCAATATGGGTTCTTAGTGTTCAATTCCATCAAATTCGAGTTGATGTGGCTTGAAGAACAGGACCTGCTGTTGAATTGCAAGAACGGTGGTGTTCGTTCCAACTAGATGGTTGGGCTGGTTATTGCCTAATGACTAAATTAAGATTGCCAAAAAGGAAGATAAAAGAATGGAAAAATGAACCAATTCGAAGACCTGTCAGAGGCCAAGTCCTGAATTTCTGAATTCTTCACGAGATCCAATCTCTCGATAGGAAAGAGGAGGAGGGGCTTCTAGAAGAGGAAGAAAGAAACCAGTGGGCGTTATTAGAAATATAGTTCTAGAAGAAAGCGAGGGAAGAGGAATCAAGTGGAGACAAAGGTCTAGGGCGATATGGCTAAAAGAGGGAGATAAACATGAAGTAGTTCCAAAAACATATCTAATGCAAGAAGGAGAAGCAACAAAATCAACAGTTTAGTGGTGGATTGGGTGAGTGTCTCGGAATGTCAATAAATTTGTGACGGCATTGTTGCTTTCTAACAGAATTTGCTGTCTGCTGAAGAGCATACTGTGCCAAAGCTGGATAACTTCTATTTCAATCAAATAAATGATGAGGAAGCAGATTGGCTAGAATGCCCCATAGAGGAGGAGAAAATAAAAGAGGTGATGTTGGACCTGGGTAGACAAAAAGCTCTTGGGCTGGATGGATATCTGCTAGCATTTCTTTATTTTTTTATTTTTTATTTTTTATTATGAGAGAGGGCATTATGTTAATCACTTCAGCACTGGCTACCATGCCCATCTACTTCATGTCCTTATTTAAATGCTCCGGCTTTTGCAATCCATAAATTGGAGAGGATTCAAAGAGAATTCCTTGGGCAAGGAGTTGTGGAAAAACAAGTTTTTCTTGGAATGGGGGGATGTGTGCAACCTAAAGATCAAGAAAGGGCATGAATCAGATCACTCAGAAAGATGAAAGTTGCTTTTATTGGCAAATGGCTTCAGAGGTTTGGCATGCAAGAGGAGAGCTCATGGAGACAAATCATTTGTTGTAATACAGGGTTTATCTAGGGGGTTGTTACCCCAAATAATCATCAAACTACAAGGTTTCAGGTCTATCGAAAGCAATCTCGAAGTTTGTCATGGGGAAAGCTGTTATCGGAGATCATATGGGAGAACTTGTTGTGTGATAATATTGCCTTGGGTGAATTATACCCAAGCTTGTACCAGATAGCTAGTCACAGAGAGGAAGTGATCTCCCAATCTTACAATATATTGGGCGACCAAGTTGTTTGGGCCTCAGGGCTTAGAAGGGCTTTCAACAATGCAGAACTTATGATTTTCTTAGTCTCATGGAGGAGTGAAAAAATAGGATCCTAATCCAATGAAAAGGACAAATGGTGGTGAAGACACAAAAGGAGTAATTTTATGGTCAGTCCTTTTACAACTTTTTGGACTGTACCTCGAATTGCCATGTTTTTGCTCCAACTACTGTTTGTCAGTTCTCCGACCCTCTGAGAGTAATTGCTTTTTATTGGTTGGTGGGGCTGGACAATGCTTACCATTGACAACTTGAGGCACAAGGGGTTGATCATTATTAACAGTTGCTACCTCTACATCAACAATAAGGAGACAGTTGATCAATTGTTCTTATATTGTGAATTTTCAAGAGCTATCTGGCAGAAGCTATTTTCTCCTTTTGGTGTGGCCTGGGTGGTGCCGTGATGAATTAAAGAATTGCTGTTTGTCTGGCGTGCTATTTGGATGGGAAAAAAGTAGGAATACCCTCTGGCAGCTTTCATGGTAGCCATTTTTTGGTCAATCCGGAAGGAGTGCAACTCTAGAGCTCTTTGTAATGTGTCAGGCTCAAGTGATGTTGTTTTTCAGATGGCTAGGGGAAGGATCCTATGTTGGCCATTGCGTTGGGAATTGGGTCAGCTCTCTGTCTTTTGTTTAGTAGGCCTGGGGCCTTTGTAGCTTAAATGTTTCCTCATCATCATTGCTTTGTTCCCATAAAATTTTTTTTTTTTTCTCTTCTCAATAAAATCATCATTACCATTCCAAAGGAAAATAAAAGCTGGATCTGAACCTCAGAGCTTTAAGAAGAGCAAAAAGGAGAATCCTGGAACTTACATGTGATTTATGCTTTTAGTTTACGAGGATTTCTTCATCCCTGGCCTGAAAATGTGTTCAACATCCTTGGGTCTTGAGTTTGTGCAATTGGGGTCCATTCCTCGGCGATCTGCTGTATACCTGATGGACCATGCGCCAACATTCTCCCCAATTGGACAATTGTGGCACTTGAACATTTGCAACAATCTTCCCAGTGGGACAACCAAAAACTTCTTTGATGACCCTCATATTGGCAATTAAGAATAATTGCAACAATTGTCCATATTCAACAGAAAGAAGGCCAAAGAGTGGAAGTCATGGATCTTACAATCTTGGATATTTTAAGCCATCTTCCATCTATGGTGGGCCCATTTAGATAATTGGTCTGGATAACCAAACTTAGCCTCACTTAGACAAACTCTACTCCTTAGGACATTATGCATCATATCCTTTGGTCAAGGATCATATAGATTCTCTTAGGGCTTCTTTTGATGCTTGGAGTTGTAAGTCCTGGGGGTGTTGTGAATCCTAGGAGTTGTAAATCCTGGTTTTCTAAGTCTTGGAATGGATAAATATGTTATTTAGTTGATGTCCAAGATCAGGAGTCATAAATCTTGGAAATTGTAAATTTGTTGTTTGAGAAGTGGAAATAATAAAATTACGAAGAATATAAAATATATAAGTTGTGCTGCCCTGCTATCAATCCTTAAGGGCCAACATGGATATATAAAGGTCTATGACATCCAAGTCGTGCATGTGGGCCCCACCATGGATATATAAAGGTGACCCAACCATGAAAGTTTCACGTGTGTAATACATAGAAGCCCTGCAAACAGTGGGCCCCACCATCAAGAGTTCCTGGTGCATAACAATTGCTAGTTTTGACCATTTATCATTCATTATTGCTAGATCCAGCCATTAATCACTTATTATTGCTAAATCTAGCTGTTGGTTGCTAGATCTCACTGTCGATTGTCCTTTGTCATGAGATCTGAACGTTGGTCATCCAATACCCCTACATCTGACCACTGATTATCAATTATCATTAGATCTGACACTTGATATGCAATTATCCTTAGATCTTCCATCATTTCTAGATGTCACTATTGAAACATCCCTGGATCTCACCATTTTCTTCCATCACTGCAAGATCTGGTATTAGATTGTTGTTCATTATCAGTTGATCTGACCATTAAACTTCCACCCTTTCCCGACCTGACTGTTTGTCTTCATTCATTGCTGGACCAACAGTTAACTGTCCACTGCTGCTAGATGCAACTGCTGATCATACATTATCACTGGATCTGACCACTGGTTGTCCACTCTTTTTGTCAATCATCCTTTTCTCTCCATCGATATTAATCTGTGCCTCTTGCTGAACTATTGATCGCAGATTCCTGCAGTCCAATCTTCATCTTGGCCCCCTTGATCACCTTTGCACCATTAGATGTCATCTTGAGGAAGTTGGGCGATTCGATCTTACTTTGGTAGGTTGGGTGTTGGTTTGGGCAATGTGGACTGTTGGATTATCATCAACATGAACTCATCAGTGGGGCTGCCTTTCTTGTGTAACCATATTTGTCAATATACTAAAGTCTTGGTCAATGGTAAAAATCAAGAAGGGAGTCACAATTTCAAGAAAGTGGAAAACCTTCTTTTTTTTGGAAGTTGCAGTTCCAAACTTTTGGGGTTTTGAGGTCCCTTGGGAAAATTCGGAATTCAGTGAGTTGTCAATCCTGAAACCAGACATGGGAAAGGCAGGGATTCGGGCTATTATGGTTTCCTGGACAAACAATTCTATGGATCCAAATGGCTGTTAGTGTACGTGGCTTTTGCCTTCTATATGACTCGCAAGGACTAATCATCAAGCAGGGGCAAATTTCAAGATCTCAATTGGTTTTGAGGCTTGTTAACTTTCATCTAGCTAATTACTCTAGGCTGTCAGTAGGAGCAGAAACCAATTATTTAGAGCAATCAAGACAAATGTGAGCATGCCGTCATTAATGTTTGCACTTCTCTTGATAGAAGATTTTGTTCTTATTTTGTTGTCTTAGTCCCCATCCAGGATATTTACATCCATGTTTTGCTTATCATCTCCTTGTTTCGAAGCATTGACATACATTTCAATTGATAAATGCGTAATCTCTCCAATGCTCATTTGTATTATAATTGTTAATCTTTTGATTAGGCTTTTGCATTGGAGGAAAGACTAAAACAACAAATGCTGATTGAAAAGATATCTTTGCCACTTAGCGTTAGTCATGGGTAAGCATAAACAAGCTCGGAACTACTTTCTAACATGTCTTCCTAACGTGGTAGTTGGTTTTGTAAATGCTGATGAAATAACCTGTCATTTTATTTCTTTTTTTATGAATATTTTCCCATTTTGTTTCTTACCTCCTTCAAATGTACAAGACCTTTTACATTTAGTTGAAATCCTGCAATATGATTTTTCATATAAATATTTTATTTTATGTACATAATACTGATTCTTGAATCTTGATAAATGTACAACTCTATTTATTCTCGTGACCGTGACTTTATGAAGAATTGGATTTTTTGTTTGTTCTCAACTAACTATGAACATATGTTGTTAGAATTTTGGAAATGGAGCGGAAAATAAAAAATTTCAAAGGCACAAGTTATAGATTATGCCCTAACAATCACCATTTAGATATTATATAATTTCTTAAATTAGCCAAAATCAGAGATTTTTAGATCTGGCCATACCTTTTGATCGCCGTTGTCAAATATTTGTTTGATTGCTGATGTTGTACCTTCAAAATAAAAAGTTCTCTCCCAGATCTATTCCATATCAAGGTATTCAAAATCGGTTACATATCGGCTGTAACGGCCGATACGTAACGGTAACGAGTGATACTTTTACGCGATACGACTCCGAAAGGGGGCACCTCTTTTTGTGGCTGTAACGGCTGTTACAGTACCGTAACAACTGTTACGAGACATAACCCTAAAGAAAATAGGAAAAAGAAAAAAAAAGAAAAAAAAAACATTACTTTTTTTTTCCTTGTTGTTGTTGTTGTTGGGTTGCTTGCCCTTCTTCTTTGTTCCTCTCTCTCTCTCTCCCCCTCTTTTCAGTTCCCTCTCTCTTCTTTCCCTCTTTTCTTTTCGGTTTCCCTCTCTTCTTTTCATTTTCAGTTTTTGAAATAGCCACGCATTTCAATATATATATATTTTTTATAAATGCTTTGCAGTGCACGCAGCACAATGCATGTGCACTGTTTTGTTACGTGGGGCCCACCTTGATTTATGTGTAGTATATCCATGCCGTCCAATCAATATTTCAGGTTCATTTTAGGGCACAATCCTTGAAATGAAGGGATCCAAATCTCAATTGGACCACACAGTTGGGATTGAATGCCCACTGTTAAAATCTTCCCAGGGCCCACTATAATGTTTATTTTCCATTGAACCTATTGATAAGGTCACATAGACTTTGACCTTGATGAAGGGAGAACACAAATAACACCTTGATCCAAAAAAAAGTTGTCTTAAGAAAATTTGTAATGGTGGGAATTAAGTCCTTATTTTGTGGTCCACATAAGATTTGGATCAACCTCATTTTTTGGACCATGCCCTAAAATAAGTTGGCAAAAAGGATGGACCACATGGATATATAACAAATGCATTGAGGTGGGCCCCACTTTTAAAGGGATACTCACTGGTGGTCCACCGAAGATTTAGATCTACCTGAATTTTTGGACCATGCCTTAAAATGAGTTGGCAAAACAGATTGATGGCATGGATATACAAATACATCGAGGTGGCCCTCTTGGCCCACTAGTGGTCCACTTGATATCTAGATTTACCTTATTTTTTTCAATGCCCTTAAATGAGTTGCCAAAACGGATGGATGACATGGAGATATAATACATAATCGAGGGGACCCCAATACATGGCTCGAAATATTTATACATGAGGTATATATCAACTCAAAATTAACCAATTAAATTTTGGGACCATTGTTGCTAAGTCACTATCCCAAAATTAAATAACTCCTACAATTTTCACCATTAGTTTGCAGACACTTGTTTTTTGAAATAGGACCATTTGATATTTTTCATTTTTTCATTGTCCAATAAATGTCCAATCCATTAGTGGGATAAGTGCCAATAGATTGCATTAATTTGAGGCTAGTTTGGGGCATCAAATGGTCCCCAAAGCAGCCCTAAATTGATAACACTATTTACCTCAATTTAATTTTAATTTTTTTAAAGATCTATAGGGGAAAATGATATCAAAATTGTTAGGTATATGAATTACGTAATAGGATACAAAAGTCCCTAAACTCTCTATATTGAAATGAAATGTATGTGAGTTACGAAGTATGCAATGCACTAGCACTATAAATAAAAGGAAAACTTGAAAATGTAAGATGTTTTGGTATTACATTCATTATAGTAAATTTATATAGATATTGTATAGTTAGAAAACTAAATATAAAAGGTTTGTAGTTAATTCCAGGTTGTCAGGTTCATAAATCCATCAGACAACCCGATATAGCATTCTCGCCAAAGATTGGACCGTTACACCACCATAAATATGTTCAAAATTATAAATGAATCCATATATGGAATATTTAGAATATTCCGGATTTAATGAATATTTTTTCAGATTTTTCTGACAAAAAAGATTTTCAACTGTTACACACCCCGTATTCGCCGTTACGGCCTCGTATTGACTGATATGGGACGTATCCGTATTGGTAACGGTGGGGACCATTATGCCCACCGTTACTGCAACGGAACGCCTTGTTCCATATGAGGTGAGGATGAAAGCCTACACACAAAAGCCCTAAAGCGGGGCTAAGGCTCTACACATAAAAGCAGAGCTAAGGCCCTACACACAAAGCCCTAAAGAGGGGCTAAGGCTCTACACAGAGATTCATGCACAGTGGGCCTCACATGTGGGGATGGAGGGAAGGGAAAGAGAGATGACTCTCTCTCTCTCTCTCTAAGTGATGACACCCTAGGTGGCCTGGGCGTCCAAGGCTCTATTTTGTGTGTCCTCTCCCTTTAGGATGAGATCTTATTTATAAGTAATAAATACGATATTAATAATATCGGCCAATATTTTCGGTATCTCACCTCGGCGATATGAAACCCTTGGACGTATTTAGATTTCTTGGTGTTGATATATCGTCAATATGTTGGGATGTATCAACGATATCATCAATATGTGAGAGGGTTTCATTTTTCTCACCCAAAAAAAAAAAAAAAAAAAAAAGAAGAGGAGAATGAAGAAAATCCTCAATCACCTCTTTGCTATGTCTCCTGCTCCATCCTCTACTGCTTCTCTCTCTCTCTCTCCTGCTATGCCTCATTTGCAGCCGGGACGTAGATGCATCTTTTCGAAATTAAAGGGGGTGGGGTTACCCAGTTTGGTTAGGTCGTGTCCGTGGGGCCCACCTCAATGTATGCGTTGTATATCCATGTCGTCCAATTGTTTTGCTACCTCATTTTAGGGCATGGGCCAAAAAATGAAGTAGATCCAAATCTTAGGTGGACCACACGACAGGAAACAATCATCATTGAACGCCCACCATTAAAAGCTTCCTGTGGTCCACTGTAATGTTTGTTTGCCATCCAACTTATTGATAAGGTCACATAGACCTAGATGAAGGGAAAACACAAATACTAGCTTGATCCAAAACTTTTGTGGCCCCTAAGAAGTTTTCAATGGTAGGCGCTCAATCCCCACTTCTTTCTGTGTTGCGGTCCACTTGCTTTGGATATGCCTTGTTTTGGGGCTCATGCTGTAAAATTGTCTGGAAAAAATGGATGGACAATATGGATATAACACATACATCATGGTGGGATCCAAAAAACTTTGCCACGTCAACACAATACTGACCTTGGTGCTGTGTTCTACACTATGCAATCTGAGTTCGATGGATGGATGATACGGTGGTGGTTAAAAATTACTTAGAAATTGCTTGCTTGAATAAAAAATAATTCGAATTAGATCATCCATATTATGGGCTCTAGATTGGATTTGTCATGAACCAAACGTTGCATTTAAACGGTGGGCCAATCGTGATGTTTATTGGAAATCCACGCTGACGACTAGGTGGGTCACCTAACGTTAGGTCCATGCCCAAAAATCAGTCCCATTCG
The DNA here is from genome assembly GCF_029962835.1 of Magnolia sinica. NCBI lineage: Eukaryota > Viridiplantae > Streptophyta > Magnoliopsida > Magnoliales > Magnoliaceae > Magnolia > Magnolia sinica. The sequence goes on along the minus strand of NC_080576.1, from coordinate 18,465,219 downwards.
TGACTCAGGTAGACCACACGATTGAAAATAATGTACAGGGCAACGCTCGCCCACCAAGTTGTTTCCCTTGGTGTGGCCCACATGAATCACGTTTGGGCTTGATTTTTGTGCCTCATGCCTAAATTTTGTTGTGGCATCTAATGGTTGGAATGGATTCATATAATCATCACGGTGGGCCCTGTAAAAATCAAAGATGGACATTTCTCCAAATTCTTTTCTTTGGTGTGGCCCACTTGAATCATAGGTTAGCCTGTTTTTTGGTCTGGGCCTAACGTGAGATTACACAACTAATGGTCAGAGTCGATTTCACATGCACATCAAGGTGGGCCCCATAAAAATCAAGGGTGTCCCACAATTTTTTTTTCCATTCAATCACCACTATTTCTGTGGTGTGGTCCACTTGAGATTTACATCTACTTCACTTTTGGGCCCATGCCCTAAAATGAGTTGGCAAATGGGATTTGTTGAAGCAGGCCTATCCTGTATTGATGTCCCTTGATTTTTTCATATTGGTTGAACGATCCTGATCGTTGAATTGTGGATAGTTGTTTGTTGAAACAGGACCATTGGATGTTTTTCTTTCTTAACTATCCAATAAATCTCGAGTTTTTTAGTGCAGTTTTGGACTGTTTGGTGACTCTATTTTTGCCAAAATTGAAGCTATTATGGCGAGCTTGATGGAGATTTCCTCACCACACCATTGACCATTTCTCATTTCCATTGAAATCATAATGATATTAGGGACAATGAGGAAATGCATGAGTAGAGAGAAAAAAAAAGGAGAAAGGGAAATCGATTAGGGGGGAGTAGGAAAGACAAGATGCGGATTGAGTAGGTTGCGGGGATGTGGCGACAATGGTAGAGCAGGGAAACAGAAAAGGGGAAGATGAGGGGGGCTGGCAAGAGGTTTACCGAAATTGACATCCCTTAGGAAGATAAGATCTTAGCCTCCGCTATATTGGAATACCCTACGCCGTATGTGGTCAGCTACCTGGGTGGATGGCTCTTGATCAATTTTCCAGAGTTTTCAGGTAAGCGGGTGTTGTCATGGATGTTTACATCCCCTTGGGATCGCGTGAACTCTTGCTACAGAAGTTTTGCCTTTGTTTGGATGAGCTCAGAAGGAGAGGTCAAATGTGCGATCAACTTGCTGGAAGATGAGAGTTTTAGGGGCAAGAAGCTTCGTGTTCAACGTTCGGGAAGAAAGGAGGAGGTGGGCAACTTGCAAAATTTCAATATGCATAACCAACAAAACTCAACCAAAGTAGGAAACCACTCGTCATTTAAGGATGCAATGCTGGGCGGACAACATTTACAAACCTTCCAAGCTTCGCCAATAGAAGACGCTGGACACGATTTTACCTTCGGGGTGGGGTGGGGAACCAAGTATCAATGTGAGACCGGAACTTATCGACAATGCTTTCGTCACACTACGATGGTCCCTTTTTGTAAAAACCGTCTCAAGAGCGACTCTTTTCAAAGTCTAATGCTAGATTTAAGAATGAGACATTTCAGACTTGACTTTTTTGGACAAGCCTATCGGTGAAAACGAAGTCTGGATTCATTTCAACATGAAAGAGTCTCTTCTTCAAGCTATTCTTACGTGCTCTTCGTCTCTCAATGGACCTAACAAAAACCTCACGAGATGTTTAGGAAAAACCCATTTTGGGAGAGAGGCCTAATTTTTAGTATGGGGAGTCCCGATGGAGCTTTGGTTCAGAGACATGTTTTTGGCAATTGGTGTGTTTGGGTGAGCTTCTCGCTATCGATCTTGTGATCGAAGAGGGAGGAGAGCTCGATGTAGTTTGATTGTGTCAAGAAGAAGCAAAGCATCCTTGACCTAGAAGCAAGGTGTTTTATATCTGCTACGATATGGCCGTAAAGGCCGGTATGTATAGGTAACGGCCGTGACCGTTACACGATATGGGGGTGAAATGGGATAGTTGGGTTTTTGGGACCGTATCGACCGTTGACCGCTGTGGGGCATAACGACCGTTACCTCTTAACGGTAAAAAAAAAAAAAAAAAAAACCATTTTTTTGTTCTATTTAAATCCATACTCTCTCTCTCTCTCTCTCTCTCTCTCTCTCTCTCTTTTTCATTCCAAAAACTTTCCTAGATTATTCTATAGCAGATTTAGACCACTCTTACTATAGTTTTTAAGATTAAAATTGTAGAATAAAGCAATTTGGGTGAATAGAAGCTCTAAGGGTCATTTTTGTTCAAAAATAAAAAAAGTGGATTTATGCTTCCTTTTTTTTTTCCTGATTTCTAGTTCTAATGCTTGATTGTGATGTGTAAATATTAGAGACACAACCATGCTCATGAATTCACTAAACAACCAAATACAACACTCGCACCAAAGAGTGGACTGCTACACTACCATAAACATGTTCAAAACAAAAAAATGAATACATATTTGCAATATTTATATTATTCTAGATTTTCTAAATATATATTTTTAATTTTTTGGCCATATTTTTTCAACCGTTTTGGGCTATGGGCATAGTGTGCCGTAACGGCCGTTACATAAAGTTAACAGTGGCAACCGTTACACATTACGAGGTTGCAAAGGCTGTGATGACTGTTACAGGCCCCATAAAGGTCCATTATGGGATCGATATGGGCTTTTCAGGTTTTTTTTTCCCCATAAAAAAGAGAGACCATAATAGTTGACGTAACGGGCGTTGCAACCCATATCACAAAGATAACGGTGGTGGCCATTACGGCCACCGTTACTTTTATGGAATACCTCGGTTATGGGGGTCGTAATGGTTGTTACGCCCTTGTATCGAACGTTATGGCCAATACCTATATCGGTAACGGTGGTGACCCGATATGGAATTCCTTGCCCACAAGCCATTTAAGTGATTGTCGGAGATGAGAGTCTGAGGTTGACAATTCAATGAGAATCATTTTGGGGGGTTTCGCAGTGATGGGGGGAAAGTTTGGATGAGACGGGAAAATCGAACACTCTCCGATGGTGGCGCATCTCTAGCAGGATGTGGATGAAATGCTCTCTCAATGCTCCTCCCCTCCACCTGTTCATCTGCAAGCTCCTTGTCAAGTTCTTATTGGTGGGATGGTGGTTGGTGGAAATTGAATGGATGAGATTTCAGGAGAAAATGGTTCAGTGCATTGCTAGAGAAATGCGCTTGTGCTTTGGCTCGATGCAACAACCAAAGGAAGGCTCGTTCAGATAGTTGGTTTGGAAGTGGTTGTTGAGCCCGAACAACTTTAGCAAAGAGGTTCGGGAGTTGTGGTAGGATTTACCAACTTCGAACATGGTTCGGAGCTCATCCAAACTTGAACTTCTGGTTGTTGAGCCCGAACAACTTTAGCAAAGAGGTTCGGGAGTTGTGGTAGGATTTACCAACTTCGAACATGGTTCGGAGCTCATCCAAACTTGAACTTCGGGCCAAGGCAACTATGGACACCGCTCCTTCCGACATGTGTTCTAAACCTCACCATTATAACTTGAATTATGATCTCTTGCTCGTTTGTGCCTCCCCATGTGCAAATGACTCCTTTGCAATACGTGCGACTAATTTTCACAGAGGAACCCTCTCGAAATACTTAAGGGCCTATTTGGGCAGGTGTATTAAGTCGTATTAAAGTGGATGGAATTGGAAAAGATACATTAAATACATGTGTAAGGTATTGTCGTTGAATTGGGACTATCCCATATTTTCCAGCGTCGTGTTTGGAAAAAGAGTATTTGCAAATGTATAAACCATTTCTCCCCTTCATGTTTTATATTATATATTTTTTGTGTCGCCATCGAGGTGGGCCCCGTTTGGACAATCTGACCTGTTCATCGCGTAGGTCAGCTCGAGTGGGTCTTACAGGCCCTGACTTGGACTGGTTTGGATGATTAGGGACCCCACAATGGGCTTTGGAAGGTTTCAACAACAGGAGTTCATTTCCCTCCGTGCGGCCCACTTGAAACTCAGATTTGCCTCATTTTTTGGCCTATGGCCTAAAATGATATGGAGAAACGGGTGTATGGCGTGGATTTATCATATACATCAAAGTGGGGTCACGAGTGGGACACCCCACCCCACCTAGGTGAGCAGTGACGTGAGTGGGTCTTCCCAACCCACATCACTTGTAGTGTGGTCCGCCTGATTGTTGAATCAGCCTGATTTTTAGGCTTAGCGGTCAAAATAACTTGGTTAAAGAGGTGGATGGTGTGGATCTAACAACTAGCTCATTATGGATCCCACAAGTAGAAACCTACTCTAAAATTCTATGCATGCGACCATCATTTACGTTGGAGTTTTCCAGTCCCCTTGCACCTAACGGTGTGGCCAACCTTGGATGAGAATCAACTTCATTTTTGGATTTAAAGGCTAAAATGGAATGGAGAATCGGATGGACAGCTTGGATGAAACATGCGCATCAAGTTGGGACCATGAGCGGAGGCCCCGCCCTTCCTATATAAGGGATGGCGAAATCCCGCCCACAGCATGGTGTTTGGGCACCAAACCCAAGATGGCTTTCATCATCCTATTCAACTATCATTCCAAACATGCCAACAAGATGTATTAGATGAGATTATGAATACCACCACATCTAATACCATCTAATACACCTAGCCAAATAGGCCCTAAAGATCCTCCTTTACCACTCGACTCCTCGAATGCCCAGGAGGTCGACAACGCTAAGTCCGCGACGAGAACTTCATATTCTCCCTCTCGACTAACGCAATCTCATATCTAAGACAGACACAAGTCAGATTGATGAAGTAGAAACCAACCGGTATGATGACTCCGATAATGAAGAGAAATGCTGCTCTGAGCAAACAAATACCGCCATCGAATCGATTCTTGACGATGTGTTACAAAATCCGAATGAGGAGCCTCTAGCAATGGAAGCATTGTAACCTAAGTGGAATGTGCTGAAGGATGCTATAGTCGTAACTCCACTCTGTGTCACGACGGGCTCGACGGATTCCATCGTGGCATCTTTGGTGATGGTTGTTGATGCATAATCTTCTCATTTCGACATTCCCAGTAACATTAGTCTCTCCGAGGCTCAACTTAGTTGGTCCAAGGATATTCTTGAGAGATTTGGAATGGTGGGTATGTGTTTTGGTGTTAGGGAGGAAGATGTGTATGATTTCCTTCAATTCATAAAGAGTAAAGGAGCACAAAGGATTAATGAAGAAAAACTTTTAAAAGCTAAAAAATCTTCCTGGGGTTGAAGAGATTTACTGAGTTTGGAATGTTCGATCAATTATGATTCAGCAAACAACCCAAGTAGTAACAAAAGGGTGAGAATAGGAAGAGCAGGTGTCAAATGATAATTCTGTTGTGGAATGTTAGAGGGTTGGGCTATAACCTTAAGAGGGCCTGGGTTAAGAAGATATGCAGGAAATCGAAGGCTGATGTTTTTGCTTTGCAAGAGATGAAGCTTTAGTCTTTTGATAGGAGCATGTTAAATTCAATTTGGGGGTACTTAGAATTCTGAGTGGGCAGCTCGGGACGTTACTGGGTCTGTCGGGGGAATTCTTGTTGCTTGGAACACGGATGTTTGGAGAATGTTGGGCAACTTTTGTGGTTCTTTTTCTGTTTTAGTCGTTTTTCAGGGTTGTGATTCATATATATATTTTTTGGGTTTTCACAATGGTCTATGGTCCTTGTTCCCCCTCTATGCATGATCACTTGTGGGATGAGCTCTTGTCAGTAAGGTAGTGATGGGACATTTCGTGGTGCATTGGAGGTGATTTCAACGTCGTATGCTTCTCTTTCAAAAAATCCAATGGGGCAGGGTAACCACCGGCATGCGGAAATTTTCAGATTGGGTTGCTACTCACAATTTAGCTGACCTTCCTCTTGGTGGCGCTAAATTTACCTGGTCTGATAATCAGTCAGATGCCATCCCTTCTAGGCTCGATATATTCCTCGTATCCCAAGACTAGGTAAAAAAAATTCTCCCTTGCTAACCAACGGGGATTGCTGAGAGTGATTTCTGACCATAGGCCAATTGTGTTTGAGGTTATTCATGACAATTGGGTCCTAAAACCCTTCAAATTCGAGCTAGCTTGGTTGGAAATCGAAGGCGTCAACAACATACTTTCGGACCAGTGGTCTTCCTTCATGGTTACAGGTTATGTTGGCTTCAAATTGGGTCAGGAACTCAAGCTATTGAAAGGAAAAAAATTAAGATATGGAAGAAAGAAGTTCCGGGCTCTAGGAAGGCTGAATTCGAATCAATTTCGGCTAGAATTCATGACCTTGATCTTAAAGAAGAAGCTGGTTACTTGTTGGGAGAGGATATGGCTGAAAGGCTTGATTGGTCAGCTAAGTACAACTCCTCCAAAGAAGAAGAAATTAAATGGCGTCAGCACTCCAAGGCTTTGTGGTTGAAACAGGGGGGGGGGGGGGGGGGGTAAGACACTCAATTTTTGTCCATAATATGGCGAGCGCACGAGCCTGGGCTAATAGAATCAACAACTTGGTGGTGAATGGTGTGAAAACTTCATATAAAGAGAAGATTTTTGATGCTATTGTTCGATATTATAAAGAGTTGCTTACTTGTGATGCTTGGATAAGGCCGACTCTTGATAATCTTCAGTTCCCGTTGCTTTCATTAGAAGAGGTCGAGTCTCTTGAGAGGCCTCTTATGGAAGAAGAAATCAAGCTTGCCGTCGATTCGATGTGCGGTGGTAAGGCTCCTAGTCTCAATTGCTTCCTCATAATGTTCTTTTAGAAATGTTGGTTGATGGTGGGAAAAGATGTGATGGACTTCCTTTCAGAGTTATTTATTTATTTATATTAGAAGTTGCCTTACTAGTGATCTTGGCGCTACTTTCATTGCCCTAATACCCATGATAGAAGGGGCAGAGTTTTTGAAAGACTTTAAACCAATAAGTCTTATTGGGAGCCCTTAAAATATTCTAGCGAAAGCTCTCTTGCTAAGGTTTAGGGTTGTCTTGTCCAAGATCATCTCCAAAAATCAAGGCACATTCATAACAAGCAAACAAATTCTGGATGCAACCCTAATAGCTCACAAATTTATTGATTCAAGGCACATGGAAGGGAAGAGGGGATTAGTTTGTAAGCTTGATATAGAGAAAGCTTACGATCATGTTGATTGAAATTTTTTGGACTATATGCTTCAGAGGCTTGGTTGTGGCCCAAGGTCGAGAAGCTGGATTCAGGCCTACATCCAATCTCCTTCGTTTTTAATCCTTATCAATGGATCTATGTTCAGCTACTTCAAGGCCTCCTGTGGTATTAGACATGGCGATCCGTTGTGGTTGTATCTATTCATTGTAATTGTTGAAGCTTTTTGCATGATGCTTTATAAAGCTAAAGATAATGATCTAATTCGTGGCTTCGAAGTGGTGGATGTAGGAGTGCAAATCAGTCATTTACAATATGCGGACAATACGATTCTCTTTTGCAATGCAGATACGACGTCCGTTGAAAATCTCAATAAAATTGTGTTTTTTTTTTTTTTTTTTTTGAAGCGGTTTCGGGCCTAAAAGTGAATGTTGCTAAAAGTGAAATGCTGGTTATCTATGTTCAGAGAGACTTATGCAGTTGGTAAACAAGTTTGGGTGCAAGCAAGGATCCTTCCCCTCTTATCTCGGGTTGCCTCTCTGCATTGGAAAACTGACAAATTACTTGTGGGATAAAGTCATCGAAAGAAAATTGTGAACTTAGAAGCGCTGCTATCTTTTTATGGGAGCTAGGTTGGCTCTTCTAAAAGAGGCCTTCTCAAACATGCCTTTTTATTTTATGTCATTATTCAAGTGCCTGAAATCGGTGTTGGATTGTCTCGAGAAAATGAGAAGGGACGTTTTGTTGAAAGGGGCAGAGAGGAAAAGAGAAAATTCAATTTGAAGTGGGAGGATGTTTGTAAGCCTCTCAAGGAAGGAGGAGCTAATTTGAAAGATTTGGGCCTCATGAATGCCACACTTCTTGGGAAATGGTATTGGTGATTTAGCTTCGAAGCGGGTAAATTGTGGAGAGAACTCCTTGTCTTTAAATATGGTATTGAATCGGGGGATCGGAACATAAAATCTTCCTCTCCTTATTGCGCTTCAACTGTCTAGAAAGCAGCTGTGGCAACATAACATCTATTTCGTGAAGGAATTTCTTTCTCTATCGGTAGGGGGAATTGAAGTCGTTTCTAGATTGATATTTAGTGTGGGGTTAGGCCGTTGCGTGAGATTTTCCCGAGATTGGCTAGTCTTGCTCCGGATAGTTTTGCTATGGTGGATCTTTGCTATTCCATTGCTAGCAGCTCCATAGCTTAGTCTCTCACATGTTGGTGGAATCTTCAGATGAGGAATTTAAGGAGTTCCTTAGCTTACTCGATTATGCTCTCCATGCCTTCACCTCAAGATGAAGATTCGATGATTTGGAAAGCTCATACCTCTGGTATTTTTTTTGGTGAGATTGTTTTATAGCCTCTTCTTTGAGCTGCCGTTGCCCTCTTCCTTTTCATCATTGGTCGTATGGAGCACCCTTGTGGATCTCTGCTTTTGTGTGGCTCGTTGGTAGGAAGAGAGTTCTAACGATCAACAATTTTCAGAGAAGATCTTTGGTTCTTCCCAACATTTGCTTGATATGCATGAGGGATACAAAGTCGGTTGATGATATGTTTGTCCATTGTCCCTTCGCTCGCTTGACTTGGGAGCACTTCCTCGATTTATTCCATATGTTATGGGTGATGCTGAAATCTGTTGATCAACTTCTATGGGTTTGGCACGGGAGTGCGGTGGGTTAATGTTGAAAGGCTATTTGGAGACTTGTTGTGATGGGAATCATTTGGTTCATTTGGAAGGTTCGAAATGGTCGTTGTTTCAGAACAAGACCTCTTCCATTGAGGAGGCCATTTGTCTTGTCAAAATTGCCATTTTGTAATGGGCTATTTTTGTTAAATCAGCGGTTGAAGCTTATTTATTTTCTTGGTTCTTTTTGTAGCTATGCTATATTCTTTCCATGTTTGTGTGGCTTTTCAATAAATTTCAGCTATCTCAAAAAAAAAAAAAAGAAAAAAAGTTCACCAATCTCATTTGGACGAGGAAATAAATCTAATTTCAGTTTTGAGATATAATTTGGATAATTTAATTTCAATTACTTGTTTGCCACATGCAAGTTTTAAAGATAATTAATTGGTCATGTTTTCCTACATATCTTCTATGATTTATAAATTATATGAATTGATTATGAATATAATTGCATCACTTCAGTCAGATAGTGCATAGATTAGTACACCCTACACAAAGGAAACCTATTATGTGAACTTTTTTTAAAATTTTTTTAAAATTTTTTGTGCCTTTTTGATTTCTAATTGTGCATTTATGTCTTTTTTAACACCTACTGAAGTTTCATAGTAAAAGGTGACCAATTTCCCAATGTTTCCCAAAAATAGTGATGCATTACGTGATACATCTGATATTTCCCATGCGATAATCGATTTGTTTCCGTATCCCCCGAGTGCGATAAATTCACCGATAATGATACGGAAAACATTGTTTATAAGGAGGAATTAAGGTTTTAGGGAGAGACACCAATATGGTGCTCCATCATACGAACTTAGTATGCCCACTACATCTAATGTTTGTAATCCTGCCTAACCATATATATCCAAATTGACTCCATCCTTCCATTGATCATAGTCATCCATCCTCAATCTAATTCTCATACATATCAAGTGGACCATAAGATCTTAATTGTCAGAATTACCATGAATTGTGATGAAAGCATTTTAACGCTTGAAACAAAAGATCAACGGTTGAAAACAATCGTAAAAATCATTTGAAACCTTGGGGTATCGGTACTAGTGAAAAAACCACTTGGTTTATGGTTTGATCTACCAAATCTTAGCCATAAGAGTGTCCCTAGAAGACCAATGGATCCCTTAATGGGTCATATGGACCCCAACCTATTCTAATGTGTGAACCTAACAATACCCACATATGAGCCACTGCAATTGACTTCGTGAGGCGGGCGAAAGCACATTACGTCAAGAACTTGTACTCCCCATTTGTCCTCAGGTCTAAGGATTAGTCAAAGCTATATTCCGTACACAAATTGATCATAGTCCAGACACGATGGGTTTCTTGGCCTAAAGACTTGAATTGATCCTCCATTTCAAGCGTTTAACAGGTCCAATACCAGGAACCTATTCCTATGGCACACTTACAATCCTATGTAGGGTAAGGCATAGGCACACTGACTTGTCAAACCTAATGGTGAAGACTTTCCATTTCTATTCGTCATCGGTTCCCTATCACTCAGACGATTACATAAGAACATTAGCAACCATAGGATCCTACAACTTGCTAGGTGGTCATGGAATTATAGGGTACTGATATTCATGAAACACAACTCTCTCTTGGCTAGTGGCCATTATGTCCATACTTTAGTTCCCAAGGACAACCAGAGTAATCCCTCTCCTTCAACTCGAATACATGTATGATTTAAGATATACCCATGTACTAATTATGGCATTAATGACATGTCCAGATAGGACTTAATGTAATAATGTGTTGTGGATGCATGTGTACTGGTGGGTGGGTGTTTGTGTGCTTGCGTGTGGTGGATGGGTGCGTGTTTATGTTTGTACAATGGTTGAAAATTTTCCCCGCACCACGAGAGTGTCACTGCAAAAATTCTGGAGAAGTCTATTGGAGCATTCAGTCACACGGGCTTCTGCATTATTGATTCACAATTACTCATAGGACTGCTAAGTACTGGTTGGCATTAAATGATATCATTATCAAGATTGTTAACCTTTCATTTCCAAATACTTTTCATGAACATAAACTTCAGTTGTATCTTAAAAGAAGAAGAAAAAAAAACATGAACTTTAGTTGCCTTTTATACTTCTAATTCTTTTGTATGTGGAAATCAGGATCGTTCGCTCCTATTTGCTACACTATGGGTATCAAGATACACTTAATTCATTTGACACAGCAAGTAAAAGTACGCTTCCTCCTATTCCCGTAGCACAAGAAAATGGTGTTGCTGAACAAGGAGACATGTATGCACTTAGCCATCGAAAGATTCTTCGTCAGGTGAGAAGATATATTTGCTGTGAAGGTGTTAATGTATTGGCTTTAAGAGAAATTTAGTAGGTAATTGACAATCACATGAGCTTGAACTAACATTTCAGAAACAATGTCATTGTTGGCATTCTAAACTAGCGTCACCTATTCATGGAACTTTCTTCTGGATTTTGTTCAGTGTTTATAGTTGTTGCATGTCGTCTTCTGTTGTTTTCCAGATCAGCTACCACAAAAAAAACAGCCTTGTGATGTTGATTTTATTGTGTTAAAGATTTTGATTCATATGTCTGATCTATTGTATCCTCTAATGAAGCTCATCAGGAATGGAGACATTGATTCTGCATTGGACAAGCTTCGGGGATGGTATCCACATCTTGTGCAGGTAAACTGTTTACGGCACTAAATTCTTGTTGCCTCTGTTGGTCATGATATTGCTTTCATTTATTTATTTAAAAACCCTTCTGTAGTCTTACATGATAAATTTGAATTGCAGCTGGTTTAGGATGTATTGTTTTTCCTTTCTTATGCCATCGGGTGTGAATTAATGCCACAGTATGACTTGTTTAACTTGGAACATTAGGTTCCCTCGTAGATTATTTGGGATGATTACATGGTCTGAAAGCCGGTGCAATTTGTATTGCTGCATGCTACCCTGTCTTTGCTTTCAAGGTGTTAGGGGAAGTTGGACTGGGGTTTGAATGCTGGAGACTTTTAGTGTCTGTTCAAATGTTTGTATAAGTGTAAAAGCCTAAGAAGCAACAGAAATGCAAGTTGGTAGCAGGTGCAGCATCTCGTCAGAAGACCTGGGCTGCTAGTGTAAATGGCCTAGGATTAATTTCTAATGATGGAGACCTTTATCAGTTCTGATGCTCAGTTTCAATGGACACATGCTGATCTGCTTGTAGTTTTTCTAGGTTGATTGTATTTTGAGTAAATCAAGTGTAGAATAGCCAGTAGTACTTTTTTGTAAAGAGGCCGACAATTAGAAAAGAAGAAGAAGAGAAAACACAAACTTGGGTGGCAATACAGCAAGTGGCCCTAATAAAAAAAGAAAAGGGGAAAACAACTTCTGACTTTGACTATCCCTCTTCCAAGATCAGTCCCTCAAAAATATCCGCTGATGAACACTCCTGGAACTCTCTCTCCAGCGCCCAGTTAATGATCATGAGTAAAAATTTTCTTTTTAAGGACTCTCGAAATGGTTTTTGTCCTAAAAAGATCCTTCCATTCCTCTCTTCCACACACCCTGTAAGACGCCAAAGACTACCATCTTCCAGAGGATCTCCAATCGTCCCTGGAACAGACCACAGTGCCAATCCAACATCACTTCACCAATGGACTTATTAAATTATAAGTCTAGCAGACCCCAAATCGTTCAAGGAACAAGGACCAAATCTCTCTTACCAAAGAGCAATGAATGAAGAGATGATCGATAGACTCCTATATTGGGGAAAGCCATGTTATAATTCTTTAGGTTATTCCAACTCTAGGAGCTTTAACTCTTGGGTGCACTGGGGCCTTCCAAACTCTAGCACAAGAGGAGAAGAAGTGCCTGCCCTCGTCAGCAACAACAAGAATGATATCACTGAGAAATTGGCACTTGGAGACCATCTCCGAACTTCCTTGTCATTTATCCAGCTGTCAATATGAACTCTATGTAACCTCCATAATGGATATGCAAACAAAATCGTCACCTTATCTGACCTTTTTTTTTTCCCATTCAAATACTCCAAACCAAATAATTCCCTACCAATTCATAGCACTCCTGGACTTTTTCATCAGGTTCACAAGAGAGAACGAGCCCTTATAGGAAATTACAAGAGGAAAATCATCCAACTAAGCATCCTTCCATTTGAGAAAGGCCATTAATGCTGTTGATCATGTGCCTTCCATTTGATAGGACAACAAAAACCCGAATTGAAGGAGCATGGTGTAGATTGTGCTCTTCAATTCATTGGATACTCCTGCTTTTCAATTCATTGGATATTCCTGCTTTTCAAATGGTTGCACACTGTATGTTTTCTAGTTTTAACCTGTTGTTTAGAAAGCCTTGGAGATCAATGCCTTGACTTATTTTTTAAGGATTCCAAAATTTTATTATAAAGCGAAAGGAGAAACAGAAGGATGACAAGAAATCTGAAAATCACAATTACAAAAACCTGGACCTTACATCAAATCCCCAGAAAAACCCCTTTGATATGAGCTGCGTTGGCCCATTCTGCTAACATCCACTTGACTTTTAAGGAGAACCACTCCTGGGGAGCATGACTTGCCCTTGAAAGAACGAGCATTGTGCTCCAGCCAAACTTCCCACATCATGGCCATGGCCGAAAGCCTCCATACAGCTTCCTTGCTTTATCTCCTCTTCCCTCTGTGCTATGCTTGCAGGAATGACGGAAAAGACTGTGGCATCACCCATTCCTTCTTGAACATACAAAGAATCAACCCTCATATTTCTAGAACAAATGGGCACCGCAGGAAACTATGTTTGACTGACTCCGCATCTCCAAGACACGTGGGACTCCTATTCGTAATGATCATATTTCTTGTCTGCAGGTTGTCTAGAGTAAGAAATTTGCTTTTCCTCACCAGCCAAACAGAGGCAAGAACTCGGAGAGGCCCTTTGTATTTCCAAATGAAGAATAGAGGATCCCCATAATAAATGGGATGTAAAGCCACATAACAAGATTTGCTGGAGAAATGACCAACCTTGACCTGCTGCACATTGCTTAAAATGCCTTGAGGTTGTCCCTTGAAATGCCATCTTGATTTTTTGGTTTTGAAAGTTGAAACCACGGGCTTGAAATTGAAATTTTGGTGTGAATTTATTCTTCCTTCTGGAATGAAGTTCTTTCACTATCATAAATTGACATTTGGTGCAAATATATCAATCTATTTGCAATTAAGTTCTTCTACGACAATAGATTCATTTTGTTACTCAATAGCATTCTTACAATTTGCTATTACCGCAGATACTACCTTCATTATAGACTGATTTGAATTACTATTATCCATTGTTGTTATTGTTGTTCTTATAAGATCTTGTTTCTTCCTAATCCTTGTATCTAAAATTTACCCACAATATAGTATGCTTAATTTATCAATCTCTTTTAGCTAAATGTTCTTTGGGATGCATGTCGTTTGACTAAAAAACTGTGCATTTGCTTCTTGTAGGATGACACATCAAGTATTTGCTTTCGTCTTCATTGCCAAAAATTTATTGAACTTGTTCGGGTAATTATCTTTACTTATTTGAATGATAACTTACTGCAAATGTTTCTTGTTTGATACAAGTGATGCAGCATTAATACATTGTATTATTTTGCCGACATTTATTAACATACTGTATGTGATGCTAAATTAGATGTTTGGAGGAAAGCTTCAGAGCATGGTATTCTGTAACGGTAATGGTGGCCATAACGGCCACCATCGTTACTGTTATGATATGGGCCATTATCCCCCCTCCTCTCTCCTAAAAACCCCTGTATCGGCCTTGTAATCGTTAAAACCTCATAATGCTTAATGGTGACCACCATTACCGTTACATAATGGCCATAACGTTACATAACCGTTTTTGCATGCGTAGCTTAAGAGTCTAGAGGCTTAAAAATTAGCAAAACCAAGATGGAGTCTTAGGAGCACAACTTCAATACAAATATTAGAGAGGCAAGCCCATGGTTTTTACTGATGGTCAAGGGATTCGTCATAGTCTTTTTTTTTTTTTTTGGGGGAGGGGTGGTTTGATTAATGAAGAGCAATAAGCATCCACGCTCATACTAGATTCTTTGGTTCAAGAAAGGAAAGTGGTTTTTGTTAACTGTTGGAGCTTATTTTTCTTCTCTACAGATTTAAGTACAAGGACAAGGTGGAGTGTGACACGGTCCCCATGGATGCATGCTACATTTTGTTAGGAAGACTTCGGTTGTGGGGCCGAGATATTGTGTGCATTTGACTTGGACTAACACCTATTTCTTTGTCAAGGACAGTGTTGATATCACATTGCGCCCAATGAGATATCTTCCAACACTCAAATCTAATAAAGAGGAAGGTCAGAAATCAATCAGTATATAGAAGTCTAAAGAAGAAAGGAAAAAGACTGACATCATCCATGTCTTAGTTGCTAAGGGCCTGTTTAGATACACCTTTATGAGTTACTTTTTTAACTTATGGCAACAAATAAGCTATGTTTTAAATAAAATTTAGTTTGGTAACAACCTTTGTTAAAGTAACTTATTAGCTTAAACTTAGCCATAAGTTAAACATTTTTACTTTTCGACTACTTTTTTTTCTTCTCTCGCTTTCTCTCTCCCTTGTCTTTTTCTCTCTCCCTCTTTCTCATCTCTCCACGTGATGGACAATCCATATCAAAGGTGGCCCCAAATGATGCAAGGTCCACATTGAAGGTGGGTCCCACATGATGGATGGTCCACATCGAAGGTGTGCCCACATAATGGACAATTCATATCAAAGGTGGGCCCTTAATGATGAATGGCCCACATCCAAAGCGGGCCTCGTATGATAGATCACCCACTTTGAAGGTAGGGTCCACATGATGGATGGTCCACATTAAAGGTGGGCCCAACATGATGGATGACCCACATCAAGGTGGGCCCCACATAATGGATGGTCCACATCAAATTTCATCCCCTAATGATGAATGACCCACATCCAAGGTGGGCCTTGTAGGATGGATGGCCCACTTCGAAGGTGGGGCCCGCACGATGGATGGTCCACATCAAAAGTGGGCTCTGCATGATGGCTGTGAACATTGAAGGTGGGCTTTGCATGATTGACGATCTACATCTAATGTCAGACATGATGAACGGCCCACATCCAAGGCGGCCTTGGATGATGGATAGCCCACATTGAAGGTGGGCCTTACAAGGTGGATGGTCCATATTGAAGGTAAGCCCCACAAGATGGACGGTTCACATTGAAGATATGGCTTAGGTGGTCCAACCCCAACATAATGAACGGTTCACATCAAAGGTTGGCCCCCCATGATGGATGGTGGATAGTAAAGGTGGACCCACATGAATAAATACAACTTGGAAGAGATTTTAATAGAAGTTAATAAAAAAAACTTGGAAGAAAAGAGTGAGGAGAAAGAGATTGATGGAAGAGATTTAAAAACTACTTATGTGATGTGGGAAACCATACAAACTTTTCTAGTTTTTGGTTGATACGTATGTTGTTTACCAAACTTCCTATTTGTTGGATAAGTTGAAACCAAGACAAGCTGCTTGAGGCATGACTGCATAAGTAGCTTGAGCAAAATGACTTACGATCCAAACTATTCCTAGAGAAGGAGCAAAACAGTTGGATGTCCCACCTCTCATGTAGACTTATTATTATTATTATTATTATTTTTTAATTTTTTAATTTTAATTTAATTTAATTTAATTAATTAATTAATTATTTTATTTTATTTATATATATATATATATATATATATATATATATATATATATATATATTTTGTTGTGAATATCAAGACTTGTTGCTTGAAGAACGCCTAGCTGAACTTCCTCCTATGAGGAGCATTCATATTGACTTGGCATTAAGTTCGAACATATACCAAATCTTGTACGGTACCGAACAATGCCCAACCAAACAAGCTTAACTTCTGCTGGTTGAATGGTCTGGCATAGAGGAGTTCTAAATAAGAAAGAGAGAAGAAAAAGAGGCAAAAGAAAGATATCAAAGAGAGTGGAACCAAGTACTGAGAAGCTGTAAATGAATATCGCTGCTAGAAGATGTTTAAAGAAGGTGATTTGGTTATGATTTATCTCCATAAAGAAAAGTTCTTGATAGGAACTTACAACAAGCTCAAGTATGAGAAGATTGGACTACGGCGAGTCAAGAGAAAGTTGGGTGGCAACACCTATGAGATTGAGTTGCTAGATAACTTGGATATCTCACCAACTTTTGATGACGGATTTGTTCGAGTACCATGGCGAGGTGCTTGATATGTAAAATGAAGTTAATTACCGATATGGACAAACAACTCAAGAAATGAAAAGAAAAAAATTGAACAAATGTTGCAGATGAAGACCTTTAGCACTCGACGAGGCTAGTCCAACTTATACTTGATGAATTACTACAACATGTTTAATTTTGAATGTATATGGATCATGGGCGACTAATTGAAAAGATTGGATCCAGACGTCAACTACTTTTATGAAGCGTCCAACTCGTTTAAGTCGAGTTCTTTCCAACCCGAGGGGATGATGTAGGCCATGGCCCACCATAGGGCCCAACGTGTTCTAATTTTGGATTGTTTGTTGCTAGGTTTACGGCTTAAAATGTCAAGAATTGCAACTTATTACTTGTGGAAGATATGGAGGCTAATTTGAAGATTTGATTAAAGATTTTGAGTATTATTTCATACATTTGCTTGTATTATTATTAGGCTTGTTGCCATCTTAGGTAGATTAGATTAGTTTGATATTAATTAATATTGATTTGATATCAATTTAATAGTTGGGGTATTTTCATAAAAGATTCATAGGGTTTGTCTTTAGGGTCTATAAAAGGCATATATTTGAATATTGGTATCGTATTGGCCGATATGGCTGTATCATATCTTTATCGGCACGAGACAATACATGATATGGGGTCGTATTGGCTCGATACAAAAAAATGACCCATGTTGGCCTGTATCAGCCAATACAACCCGTATCGGCGCCAATGCAGTGCACCTATATTGGCATAGATTTGAATATTGGTATAGTATTGGCTGATACAGTTGTATCGTATCTGTATTGGCACGAGACAATACATGATATGGGGTTGTATTGGCCTGATACAAAAAAATGACCCATGTCGGCCTGTATAAGCCAATACAACCCGCATAGGCGCCAATGCAGTGCACCTATATCGGTCAGACTGATATGGGCTTAAAATGCACGAACTGGTCCACCATGTTTGATTTTACCGTTTCCTCTCTACTTCTTTCGAACTTTTTCACCTCAGGGTTTGTTTGAGATCCATTTTTGACCGGATCTACACAAGTTTTGAATATCAAAACTTGGTTTTTTAAAATCAAATCTATAGATTGAAGTGGAGGTACCTGGGTTGGGGAAAATCCAGGAAAAAGTAAAATACCTAATTTTTTGTCTATTATTGCTGAAATCGATGCAAAATTATAGTATAAACCCAAATCGAAGGAATTATGTTTTATTTGTTCTTGATTTGAGGATTTTTTGATTTAATTTTTCCCTATCTACGCTGATAGAGACAATGTAGTGTGTGTGAGTGATCCAAGGTTCAAGCCTTGGTACTTGGATTGATGCATGAATACCCTTCTAATGCTATAGATATATAGATTTCTTCTTGATTTGGAGATTTTTTTTTTTTCCCATTTATTGTCGAATTTTCTGAAAGTTTTTGATCTATTTTTTCTTTTTTCTTTTTAAAATCAAATTGTGTAATGATGATGCATGAATACCCTTCTAATATTATGGATATGTTGATTTCTTCTCAATTTGGGGATTTTTTTTTTTTTTTTTAAATTTTTCAATCAAATGGTGTAATGATGCATGAATACCCTTCTAATACTATAGATCTATAGATTTCTTATAGATTTGGGGATTTATTTTTATTTTATTTTTCAACTTTTTCCTATTTATGCTCTTCTTTTTTTTTTTTTGAAAATTTCAGATTTATTTTTCCATTTTCAATCAAATGGTGTAGTGATGCATCAATTCCCTTCTAGTACCATTGATCTACAGATTTATCTCGATTTGGAGATTTTTTATTTTTTAATTTTCCTGATTTATGCTCAAAATTTCTAAAATTTCATATTTATTTATTCTTTTCTTTTTTCAACCGGACATACAACATTCTTACCAATGAATGGTCTGATATGCTATTGAATACATGGTCAAAATACACGCACACACAAAAAAGAAGAAGATTCTTGCGTATCTGATTTTTTCTTCTTCTATTTATCTAATATTTTCCGCAAAAATTTTGCTAAAATTTCTATCTATCCGATACAAGTTGATACGCTGATACACGATGCCATATCGTACCATTTTTTGGTTGGGCTGATACACTCGCCGATACCGATATTCAGAACCATGATAAAAGGGGAGTGGTGTCAGTGGCAGGCGTTCCACATTTCTTTGAGTTGTGAATTTCAAGTATTGTAAGGGGAGAAATTTGAAAATCAATAAAGTTTTTTCTCTCTCTACTCTAATATTCCTTGTGACTGTATGCACATTTATTTCTTTGCCATTTTGGGGTCGAGATCTTATTGACTTGAAAACTGGGTTGCACCAAAAGGGATCAATAAAGACATGTACGAGGGCGGCGTTACAAGTGTGGGAATGCCTTGGTGAGACTAATGTGTTCCTAATGTTGCTAGATTTTCAATACAGACTCGAATTAAGCTCCTATATTTTTGCACTTGCTATGGATGAATTAATTGCATTATGCTCCTATCTGTTTGCACTTGCTATGGATGAATTTAGTTAATCACTTATGTTTTAAAACATTACTCTGGTGATTCTATCAGACAATTGTAGACACGCTTTCCATGGCTTAGAAAATGAAGGCTGAAACCTATAAAAGAAGGATCAGATTATCTGGTCGTGTGATTTTTGCATGGTAGCTGAATAAATGTATGCTGGACCTGATGGACAGTGCAAACTGGCCAATTGTACTGTCCAAATGTCCTAATTAAGCAACAGTGCAAATGGCATCAATTGATAATTTGCATACATATGGACATATATATGAGGTCTCTTTTGCAACTAGTTGGACAATAAAGTTATTGTCCAATTAGTGCCTAATTAGCAATGTGCCATGTGCAAAGGAGGTCCGATCTGTGTCTAACAGGTTGGCCCCAAATCAGGCTAGTATGTCATATTCTTGCCCACATGTGTTTTGGATGAGGTTGCTGGCTGTCCTTTGTTTTCTAGAGTGTGGACCACATGATGAGTGAATTGGCCCAACTTTTGCATTGTATGTTCTTCATGGGGGGCCAACTTTTTGTACAGGTTGGATGTGGTACGCACCTGACACATTGAGACTTATGAACTAGTTGGATGATAGCTTCATCATCCAACTAGTTGCTCATGAAACCACACACACAGACACGTGTGTGTGTGTGTGTATATATATATAAAATCAGTGTATGTATAATTGGTTCCTTTTGAATAATATAATTTTAACATTCATGGAAATCCTTAACACAGACCGTGAATATGATAAATGGTATCTACTTGTGAGAGGTTGCTCCTTATGGTGATATTTAGAATCCGGACAGCATTATAGTTGAACCAAAGAGAACCCGAAACTATGAGGGCTGGTTTTAAGTTGTTTTCGAAACTTCCTATAAATGTCTAATATGCCCTTCTGTTGTTTTAGAATCCATTAGATTTGGAAAGGTGGAGTCAGATGGCTAATCTGTGTTAAGGGGAGCACAACAATTGATGTGTATCCTCTATATTTGATTTTGTGTTTAATTGTCTTTGATCAGATTTCTTCACTTATATTACATATGAAAATATTGTAAGATTGTGGTAGTTTGACATTCATTTCACCGGATGCATAGGTTGGGCACCTGGAGGATGCTGTGAAATATGGACGGGCTGAACTGGCGAAATTTTTTGGGGTAGCATCATTCCAGGGTCTACTTCAGGTACGTTTTGAATTTCCTGTCCGAAAACTCAAATATTGATACCCGTATATCTCTGACCTATATATTTCTGTTTCTTTATTGGTTGCCAAATTAGCCTACTGTAGTTCTTTTTTCCTTTGATTATTTTCAATGCCAGTATCTCCACGCCATACACTTTAGTTTGTTTTGTAGATAAACATGCCAAGCTGTACATCTTTCTCCTGTGTGTGCTCTTTTTCACCATTGAAACCTGTTTTTTTTTCAATAGGACTGCATTGCATTGCTGGCGTATGAAGAACCTCTGAAGTCATCTGTCGCATATCTCCTCGGCATGTCCCAGCGAGATGCCGTAGCTGATGCTGTAAATGCCGTGGTGTTATCAACAAACCCCGACCTGAAAGATTCACAGAGTTGCTTGCAATCTTGCCTTGAGAATCTGTTGCAGCAGCTGACGGCTTGCTGCTTGGAAAGGCGGGCATTGAATGGGGATCAAGGGGAGGCATTCAATCTGCACAGAGTCCTAAAAACTGGGAAGCGGGGTAAGCGGTAGTTTGCATATTCCACTGGTTCATCTTCTGATATTCTTCCCTTTGCTCTCGTGGCCAGCTGACCTTTATTTGCAGACTACACTTTATCTGATAGAATTAGATTTGGCTGTAGCATCTACTATAGAGAGGCCCTTGTAGTTTAGCTGTCTCCTACAGTAATTCCTGATTCTGTTCTAGATATATTGAGAAGGGGTTCCAATATCCATCTGTAAGTGCTCTGTAATTGAGATTGATGAATAAAATCTCTTAAAATGAAATCATGCATGATGATTGTTCCTGCTATTGTCTGTGGGAGCCGAAATGGACAATCTGTTGAATCAGCCGAATGACAAGTGAGCTCAATGTGTGGAAGAGTAGAATTGAAGACACATGGTCATTTTGTTCAATTTCGAAGCATGGTAACATCCAAATGGCAGCCTGAATATATAGTTGGAGATGTTTGTGTTGCTTGTTTTGTATTTGGGGGGATTGGCATGGATACTGTCACAGCATTTCAAATATTGGCAGGGAGCTGGGTTCTCGCATTTATGTGGTTGTTTGGATGCATCCAAAGTCTTGTTCTGCACATGCTAATCCAGCATTGATGGCATGTACACAGGTTTAGTCAAGCAGCTTTCTGCAGACTACATGTGTTTGTCAAGTAACTCATGTAGACAAGAAGAGGAAAGTGAGGACAACTGGTACAATCCAATATTGCCGTTGCTCAAGGATACTGCCCTTGAAAGGCTAGATGGTTTTGATATGCTAGAAGTCTTGTATGGTGTATGCTGGAAAATTAGGTTCCATGCACATGCATAACATGTGCCACATGTTCTCCACGTGTGTAATCGTTCATATTTAAGCACCCACATGTGCCGTGTGCCAACCATTGTGCATGTGCACCATAATGTCACGTGTGCTACTAACTATCTTTAGCTCTCCACATCTCCTCAAGTGCTTAACAATAGCACATGGTACAGGTAGTTCTGCAGTGCGGGACTTGCAGTGCATGTGTAGGACAACAAGTGCTTAGTGACAAAACTAGGTACATGTAGTTTTTGCATTGTGCAGGGTAGCAAGTGCTTGAAGACAGGCCCTGAGTATGGTAAGCAAGTAAATGAGATGTCCCTAATGGATCCATGACTAGTGCGTCTGATGACCTTACATGATATTTTGCAGTGGCACACGTGCATTGATGTGCGGCTATCAGAAAATTGAGCACCAATGACTATTTGGTGTGAGCGCATGACCTACCATAACTTGCCCAAGTACAGTATTACTCAATGAGCACTGGTGCAACTGATGTGGGGACTGCCTGATTGTGTGCTCGGGAATGTCTGAGGCGAGCCTCACATGATGATTGACCTCGATTACACGAAAGTGTGTTAAGGGACTTTCCCAATCTCCTCAAATTGCCTTAGCATTACTCTGGATGGTACAGGTGGATGACATCTGTACCTTTCTTCTACTGGGCCAAGTTGTGGATGGAGTGTGCCCACTGATTGGACTCTTTGAGTGTTGCGATTTACAATTGGGAAGTTCAGCAAAAGTCCAATAAGCGGACCACGTTCAATGAACAGAAATCTCCAGTGGATGTCTGGATCATAAGACTGGCGTGATCTTTGGCAGACTCGTGTAAGTTGTGGATTGTAATCAAGACTATTAGACATGCTTGATTGTAATAAACTAATGAAATAATCTATTACATTGTACTTAACGGGAGTTTTATACTGTCATTGTCAATCCTTGGTCTAGATAGATAATCTATTACATTGTGCTTACGGGAGTTTTATACTGTAAATGTCAATCCTTAGTCCTGATGGAAGAGAGTTGCATCAGATGCCAAAACCTCCAACATAAATTTGAACAATAAGACTTGATGACCCATGGCGTAACTTCACCTTCGATGGAATGCAACGGTGGAAAAAGATTATGTAGATCCCTGGAAAATAGAGATTTTGGTTGGGCATTCGTTAAAATTATTTACACGCTGTATGATTCGACCAGATAGAAAGGCCTTTCTCACTGTGCAGATTCCATGCATCTTGAATCAGGTGAATATAATAATCAGGTGGGCCACACATTTCTGGAGATAGAATCTAAACCATGGATGCGGATTTCCTGCAAAAGCTTCTGCAGGAAGTTCCTGCACCAGGATGCAAGGTGGGATCCACCGTGATGTTTATGAGAAATCCAACAAATATCCAAAACTCAACTGTACCATACAAGATGAAACAATGGGGAAAGGAATTCCTACCGTTGAAACATTCCTAGGCTTCACCTTAATGTTTATATGCCATCCAAACTGTTTATAAGATGATTTTCATTGGATGATGTGAAAAAACAAAAAACTTATACCAATATAAAACTTTTGTGGCTATATAAATATTTCAATGGTGGTTGCTAAGTCCCCATTGTTTCCTTTGGTGCGGCTCATTTGACTTTTGGATCCACCTTTTTTGTTGCATTTACTAAAATGAGTTTGATAAGACAGATTCTGGACATTAAATTTATCACAAACATTGCGGTGGATCCCACCTAGAATCGTTGCGCAGGAACTTGGTATGAAAGGCTTTTGCAGGAGATCCACGTCCCTAAACCATTGGTCCATTTACTTTTCTTAGCTTTTCATTTAATTTATACAGTGGTGGTTCAAGTGCATCTAATGGCATGACATGAGCCCAAAAATAAGGTAAGTCTAAATCTCATGTGCACCACACTACATGAAAAGTTTTGATTCACCACCCCATAAAAAAAAACCTCTTGAGGGCTACCAAAGTTCTCGACGATGAAGCTGATATTTGTATCTTTCATTTATCCAGTAATTAATAAGTTGGATGGCAAATAAACATTACGGCGGGGTCTTGGAAGTTTTTAATGGTGGGTGTTTAATCACCTCCGTTTTTCCTGTAGTGTAGTCCACTTGCGATTTAGATATGTCTCGTTTCTGGGTTCATGGCCCCAAATGATCTAGAAAAATGGATTGGCGGAACACATACATCATGGTGGGGCCCACGGAGCAGTGTCCAGTTGCCACCTCGCTGCGTTCAGCGTCAGTGGGCAATCCACGTTCTCTTACCCGCGCATGCATAGTTTTCACGTGTGAGGCGAGTGCAGTAGCATTCTCCACTTAAAACCCTATAATAAAATCTCCTTTCCTCCTTTCCCTTCCTCCATCTGTGTTTCTCTCGACGGTTCTTCGCGAGATCAAATTCAAAACTCCAAACCTTATTTTTCATCCTCGATCGATCACATAAAATGGCGGTTCCAACCGCCATTGTAATTGGCGGGAAAGGTTCTTCTCTCTCTTCAACAACCATCTACACCATCTCCACTTCTATCTCTTCCAAGGTTGAAATCGATTCTTCCCTCCTTGAGAAGCTCTCTCGCTCTCCCCCCAAAAAACCCAACAGCAGCTCCTCCTACTCTTCTATCCCTCCTCCTTCCTCTCCCAAAACCCTAACCCTAGAAGAATCCCGCGCTTCCCTCCTCGTTCTCTTAAACAAGCTCCTCGCTGCGGGCCCCGCCGTCCGCCCTGCCCTCGCTCTCTTAATCCAGGAAACCCTCAATCACGGCTTCCCGCCCGAAGCCCTAGATTTCAGCTCCCCATTCCAGCTCTTAGACTCGATCCTGAAGCTGAACAGGAAGAATTTTGAAGATATTGGTGGCGCAACGGCTGAGGAAATCGGCGTGGTTGAGTATTCTTTCGCAGCTGTTAATGGGATCTCCGCGATTTTGGATTGTAATTTTTCAGTGTTGGGGACAGTGGTCGATGCTGTTGCTGCATTGTCATGCGAGGCCGCAAAGGCCGACGTGGCGGCATTTGATTTGCCTGTCTCTGGAGAGGGTTTCTCTATCAAGGATGAGATGGACGTGGCCAGCGATATGAAGGATTTGCTGTTTGGGTCGAAGTTTGTGGGCCGTGCCATTTCAGATGCATTCACGGAGATTCCGATGGTTCATGGGAGTTTGAGAGGGGCGGCGAGGTCAGTGCATGCTCGGACACGGGTTGAGTTGAATTCTGCGGTTAGGATTGGCAAAACAGCCTGTGGGAGTAGTGGGAAAGGGAAGGCATGGGTGGCAACAGTTCTGCCTCTGGCTATGTCGATTCGGTCAGTAGGTGAGTGTAGTTTGGGGCGGGCGAAACTGACCATTGGATCGATAGATGATGCTGACCTGCGGTCTCAGGTGGTTGAGGTGTTTGAGAAGAGTTGTCCCGGGTTGGAAGTTTTAAGAAAGGGTTTCGAGTTGGTTTTGGCAAAAGCTGCTTCGGAATCAGATTACATTGGGATTTTGCATGAAATTTATGATTTGATGGTCGGGTTGAGAGCAATTCTTGCTTGGGAGGCGGCGCTAGCGCTGTTTGTACTTGAGCTGCATGAGTCAAGTGACAAAACCCAAGTGGGTTTGTTGTCAAATGTGGAAGCAAATGGAGGGAATGCGAATGTTGAAAGGAAGAATGAGAAGAAGAAGAAGAAGGTTTTGGGAAAGGGAACTGCTGTTATACGGCAGCTTGTCAAAGACAGGCTGGAGAGTGGGACTGTGGCTTCGGCTGACAGTTTGAGCATCCTGACCAAGTGGGCACGAGAGCTTTCTTCATTTTTTGACCCTAAGGTTGCAGAACTCGATACCCTCTTGAAGAAGGTGAAGGCAATTGTGGAAAGCAATGAAGTTAGAAGGCTTCCCAAAATTCCCAAGGTGCAAACTGCTTATTTTATTAAAAGCTTAAGTTTGGTTGAATGCTTTAATTATTATTATTATTATTTTTAAATTTTTAATTACATATTTTTGATATGTTAGTATTTGACTGCGCATTCGGATGACCGCCTTGATAATGCAACAAAACTGGCAAGGTAATCCTGCCTTACCGCGTGTCTGGCTTTGACCAGTGTTTCACAACTTTGGCATTTCAGTGGAGCCCGTGGATTTCACCACTTTCTACAATAGAAAATGTTTTTGTTCTGACTGGTATTATTTTCATCTGATTTACATCCAAATGCAGTCTAAACAATTGCAGGTTGCCAAGTGAGTTAACTATGCTAAATTGGCTAAAATCTTGCATCTTGGGCCCTTTCTATTGGGAATTTTGCACGATGCTGCCCGTCTGGAACTGATTCAAGGATCCACTTTTATCTGTAGTAACTTGATTAGGAAAAATGCACTTCGTTCCCTTTGATTAGCCAATACTGAAAGTTTAACAAATAGATTTGCTAGCATTTTTTGCCATCTTCGCAAAGCTATAATTTGAAGTGCTAGCCTTTACTGTAGCTTATTTTGTAAATTTGATTTTGCAATGAAACATCTTCAAGCACATTATTCTCTTGATGTTTTTCCTTGGATTATTCTCTATTTTGATGGAATGCAATAAACTTCTGTTAATTTGTTTCCCTTGACCCTAAATTTTGTATGTTTATCAGGGTACTAGGGATTTTGGGAAAGAGGAAATGGCCATTAGAGAGAGGGCATTTTCAATTATTGTAGGAGTATTCAAGAGGCATGGGGCTGTGGCGCTAGATACTCCTGTTTTTGAATTGAGAGAGACTCTAATGGGAAAGTACGGGGAAGATTCAAAGTTAATATATGACCTTGCTGATCAGGTATGATGTGAATTGGCATTGTTGCTTATCTGATCCTTCTGTCATTGGGACTTTTTTTTTTACTACTTTTTTTCTTATAGTTAAAGATTGTTCAATAGAATTCCTTCGGACTATGTTTAACTCATACATTTCAAGCTCCCAATATATCTACTGGAGATCCATCAGCAAGCTCTTTTTTTTGGTTAATATTTTGTTTGAAATTCTAGTCGTCATCTTGAAAATTTTAAAAGGCTGGGGATAGTTTTCTAAATGCTGCTTACTCAGGTATTATTTTCGAAAGCTAGTGGCTACATTGTTCTATTTTTTGGAGGAATATTGACTTCTATTAAAAGAGAGAAATAACAGCAAATAAAAAAAAAGAGTCCCCAATACAGAGGAGTCCTATAGACAACTCCTTTGCCCAATGAGTCAGTCAAACCATTCTGTTCTCTTCCACATGGGTAAACGTGCTGCTTACTCAGGTATTATTTTCGAAAGCCAGGGGCTACATTGTTCTATTTTTGGAGAAATATTGACTTCTATTAAAAGAGAGAAATAACAGCAAAGAAAAAAAAAAGAGTCCCCAATACGGAGGAGTCCTATCGACAACTCCTTTGCCCAATGAGTCAGTCAAACAATTTTGTTCTCTTCCACATGGGTAAACGAAATGCCTGACCTAGAAGCAATGTCCCAGTTTCATTGAACACGGATGCTAAGCTCCACTAGTCAGAATACTCTCTATGCACTCAAATTTTTGGTTGTCCATGATCTACACTACTTTTTTTTGGTAGGTAATGAATTTATTGATATGATAAAGGAGCAAATTCACATGGAGTCAATATCAGTGATGCATTTTCTTTCTTCATTGTGTGGTTGACGATTGTTCCTTTATTTGTAATGTCACCATTGCAATGTTGGTTTTTGGTCTGGACATGTTCTTTTGCATTTTTTTTTTTGTTTTGTTTTATATTCTGATGATGATAAACATGTATTTAGTTATGTTTCTTGCAAGAGTTGTTTAAGGTTCTTCTTACCTTGTTTGCAGGGTGGGGAGATTTGTTCTTTGCGATATGACCTAACTGTTCCATTTGCCCGGTACTTAGCCATGTATAATATCAATACATTCAAAAGGTACCAAATAGCTAAGGTATACAGAAGGGATAACCCATCTAAGGGGAGGTATCGGGAATTCTATCAGTGTGATTTTGATATTGCTGGACAATATGAAGTGATGGAACCTGATTTTGAGGTGATTAAAGTTTTGACGGAACTGCTGGATGAATTAAGTATCGGTGATTATGAGGTATGCTCTTACTGGATCACACCATCAACCATATCTCTTTATTCATATTGTTGTAGTTTTAGCAAACAATTTGATATACAGAATCCATACAAACATTAATGCATTAGATTTCATTTACGTATCTTGTTTGATTCTTTCCTTTTTATTTTATTATTCTGTCCTTCAAATGTTCTACTAAGCATTCGATCGTATTGTTTTTAGTATATGCATTATAATCACAATTAGTGCTACTTTCCTATTACAGATAAAGTTGAATCATCGGAAGTTGCTTGATGGAATGTTGGAGATCTGTGGAGTTTCTCCTGAAAAATTCAGAACAGTGTGTTCTAGTATTGACAAGTTGGATAAACAATCATTTGAACAGGTCAAGAAAGAATTGGTAAGATAATTCACTTTCTATTCTATATGACTAGGACAAGTATTTGTCAAAAGAATGTCCAGTCAAGAGTTAGATATCAGTACATTTACATTCTGCAGCATTGGTATCTGTCTATCCATCATGCTTTTGTAGTCACGAGAGTTATTATTTTTTAAAATATGGAAACAATCGAGAAATTTTTTAAATAATAAATAAATTTTTTGGAGGGTGTGCCAGGCCCATGCAGTAGTGGAATGAAAGGGCGATGCCCGACTGCCCCAGTAGCAAGCTGCTGTGGTGGACCATCCCCCACAAGAAATTAATCTCATGTGAGCCGACGGTTCACATATCAGATTAAACTGATTAGAACATATACTACACTTGATCCTAGCCAAAAGGCGAAGAAAGGGTTCGAGTATCCATAGGTGGTGAAATTCCACTAGCGTGAGTGTGTGGGGTGTGTGCGCGTGTGTAAAAAAAAAAAGTTTTTTAAAAAAAAGGCCGAGAAAGGTATATGAAGTAATAAATATTAAAAGGCTACCTCATCCATGTGCACTAGTCTTTTGACTCGGTCTAGGTTTCTTTTCTCCCAAGGTAAGCTGGGATGAAGCATCTGATCCTATAGTTGTGATATTGAGAACTCTCCCATCTTTTGAATTTTTATTTATTGGCTGTCGCATTTATTTCTTTACAATGGCCCTTCTCGTATCGCAATTTTCTTCTCTCTCTCTCTCTCTCTCTTGAAAGGTAGCGATTTTATTAATAAAAGGCCAAAACAGCCAAAAGACTTACAAAATACAAAGTGACCCATGACCCGGAAGAAAGAGAACAATCTTCTAGAGAGAGAGAACGATGCCTAATCCATAACTTCCAACTTAGCCCGCCTAAAGACCTCCACCACTAGGTCCACTACCCTACTACAGTTATGGAAGCACAATTATTCCTCTGCCCTTGTAAGGTCCATAGATCTAGAGCTGTACACGAGTCGAACCGAGTCAAGCTTGCCCAACTCAGCTCGACTCGGCCAACAAGCTATCCCAGCTCGAACTCGGCTTGGCTTGGTCAGTAGCTCGGGCCAGTTTGAGCTCGATTTTCCGAGCCGAGTTTGAGTTTTTGTCACTTCGATTTGAGTTCGTGTTTTTCAGCAGAGTTCGAGTTCAATATATTGAGTTTGAATTCGATTTCAAATTCGAGTTTGAAGTTGAATATAACACTAAAATATATAAAATGCATAAAATACAATTATAATCCATTATAATTACATTGTTCACAAATTACAACTAGTAACCTCCATAGGAGGAGTGTCTTCCAATTTTTTTGAAAGATAACGATTTCATTAAAGAGAAAAAAGAAGACAAAAACAAAAGATCCGCTGAGATAGCAAATCAAAAACTAAAAACGAAGGAAAAGAAAATCGCTATCTATGAAGGAAGAACCATAAGCAGCCCACTCCATGATAGCACTTTTAGCCTTCTGTACAAAATTAGCAGAGTTTGCCAAGTCCCGAAAGTAACGATTATTACGCTCTTCCCATACAAACCACCAAACCGCAAGAAGCGCCATTCTCTAAAGCTTGGTCTTAGATTTGCCAAAGCGCATAACGTGCCATGCAGAAAGAAAATCGTCGATCTTCTCAGGCAGACACTAGGAGATGCAAAAGGAACGAAAGATCCCGATCCAAACAGCTTGAATAAACGAACAATTGAGCAGAAGATGGTCGACCGATTCTGCTTCTCGCATGCAGCACAGACAGATGTTCAGGATAATCATTCCTCTGCGTCTGAGATTGTCTATGGTGAGGATCTTCTTCCTACCTGCAAGCCAACCGAAGGCCACAATCCTGGGAGGAGTGGCATACTTCCACGGAAGAGGGACGTGACTAGGCTGGATGGAGGAGGTGGAGGCTGACAGGAAACAGTATAGGGATCTAATAGAAAAAAGCTCCATTCTTGTCAAGATTCCAACTCAGACTATCGTCCTCAGAAGAAGGCCGAGAAACATAAAGATAATTCAGCAAATCAGCATAATCAGGGATTTCCTAGTCGTGAAGATTCCTTCTGCAAACAATATTCCAAACTGGCAGGCCGTTAGCCATCTCGAAACACTCTGAAACAGAGGTTGCTTTGTGAGAGGCAAGTGCGAAAATAGAACGAAAACGGACTTTAAGAGGAGTGTCTTCCTATTCCTGGCATATAATTATAAGATCCTGCATCGTCGTTCGATCCATCCGAACTATTATCTAATTTTTCATATACATATTGGTTCAACTCTTCTGAATCAGAAGGTGACGAGAGGTTTCCTTCGTGCTCTTTTATAGTTTAAAATAGATTTTTCAAACTTTCTTTATGTGAAGATTTCTACGTAGTACCCAACGCCTTATAAAATTCACCGAGACGGGCGAGAAACTTAAATTTGTTACTCTTCTTCTTTTTGTTGCTCATGCTCGATCCTGCTTCAGCATCATGTTCTCTTGGAGGACATCGTTGATGTCTAGAAGCCTCTTCCATATTACGTTTTAGGGCAAGTTGGAGTTGATATTCTTCAAAAGCTTTTTAATATGGCTTCCTCCTCTTCCTCTTCCGTAGAACTTCTCGTGTACCAGAAGGTTTGTATAGAGTGGAAGGCTTCCTATTTGAATCTAGAAGGGCCTGAAAAAGAATTTGGACATCCTTTGGGGTATTAGGGCACGATTTTGCATCACCTCGGTATGTCAAGTGTAACTGAAGCAAATTAGTTTTGTCAATAAACTTTGGCCCACACAAACCATACACAATCTTTGTTTTTCCAGACCTTAGTGATTCGACTGAGGAATCATAGTCTCAAATGTTGGTCGATGGGTCGGATGATGACATATTTACACTCATTTAAAAAAAAAATTAGTATATTGAGGATTTATAAAAATAAATAGAAATTAAAAACAAATAATTTAATATAAGATAAAAACAAAAGCAATATGATAAACAAAAGCAA
Organism: Magnolia sinica; assembly: GCF_029962835.1. NCBI lineage: Eukaryota > Viridiplantae > Streptophyta > Magnoliopsida > Magnoliales > Magnoliaceae > Magnolia > Magnolia sinica. The sequence continues at coordinate 18,433,829 of NC_080576.1, read as the reverse complement.
ATAAGCAATAATGAGTAAAGTCACATTGCACTACTTTCAACTTAAGTAACATTACATCGCATTCAAGTTTCAACAAAATAAAAATAATTTATAACTGCCTTCATGTAGTTGTTGTTGCAAGTATAGTCTCATCTTGACTCTTGATCTCTTCCTCTTCCTCATCATGAATATTATCTCCTTCCCATATCGGACGCAACTAATCTTGTGTACAAATTAATGCTTAGACTGTTTTTGGTGAAAGTGAGCTTCGATGCTTGCTCACAACCCTATTCCCTGTGCTAAGAGCGGATTCTGATGCTATTGTTGAAATTGGTATTGATAATATATCACGTGCCATCACAGATAATGTAGGGTAATTTGATTCACCGACTTTCGTCTTCCACCATTCTAAAACATCAAAGTCCGATCGCTTTATGATTGACTTTTTCAGATACAATTCTAGCTCTGATTCCTGAACTTCTATTTTTTCTTGTGCTAAGTAAGACATGTATTCATTGAGCACTTCGTCATCGCTTATTGAAATATCCGCATTAACTTCTTTAACACCCAATGTGGGTAAAATAGTAGCATACGAATTGTACAAATCTTCGAGTGCTTGACGAAGGTCTTCGTTATTGCTCTTTCAACAGAATAAATCTTCATAAAAATAAACTTGATTAAGCCCATATTACAATGAGGATCAAGAACAACTGTTAAGGTCATCAACAAATGACATTCGTCCTATTACTTTTCAAACTTCATTTGCATACCAATTGTCATCCGTTGTATAAAATCTGGATCCACACTGGCATTTTTTTTTTTTTGTAGGGCATCCTTAATCTTTCAAAGAGACGGAAGAAACAGATTCGCAGTTGGATATACTTATTTTTAGAAAAAATCTTCGTGTTATCATAAAAAAGTTTGAGAAAGTTGTGAACTTGTTTTGCTTTGCTCCAATCATCTGCACTCGACAACCAAGAATACGTTCTGTAAAACGTCACATATTCAGAAAATGCAAGCTCTAATTCCATTGCTGTATGTATCTAACATTTTATAAGTCGAGTTCCAATGTGTACATACATCTAACTTCAATGTTTTTTGAGATGACACATTCAAACATTGGATGATGTCAGTTCATATACTCAATCTCGAGATTGAGTATATGGATTGACATCATTTAACGTTTGAATATGCCATTTATACATAAGAATCCACTTTTAGCACAAGGGAGTAGGGTTGTGAGCAAACATTGAAGCTTACTTTCACAAAAAACAGTTGAAGCATTAATTTATACACAAGATTGGTTGCGTCCAATATGGGGAGGAGATAATATTCATGATGAGGAAGAGGAAGAGATTGAGAGTCAATGCGAGATTGTACCTGTAACAACCACTACATAATGCGGTTATAATTTATTTTTATTTTGCTGAAACTTGAATATGATGTAATGTTACTTAAGTTGCAAGTGGTGCAATGTGACTTTTATTTGTTATTGCTTATTTGCTTTTGTTTATCATATTAGTTTGTTTTGCTCTTATATCAAGTTATTCGTTTCTAATTTCTATTTATCTTTATAAATCCTCAACATACTAATTTTTTTATATTAAAAAAATTGAGTGTAGATATGTCGTCATCCGACCTATCAAGCAACATTTGAGACTATGATTCCCCAGTCGAATTGCCAAGGTCTAGAAGACCAAAGATTGTGTGGGTCAAAGTTTGTTGATAAAATTAATCGGCTTCGGTTACACTTGGCGTGTCGAGGTGGTGATGCAAAACCGTGCCCTAATGCTTCAAAGGATATGCAAATTCTTTTTCAGGCTTTTCTAGATTCAAATAGGAAACCTTCCACTCTATATAAACTTTCAGGTTTACGGAGAAGTTCTATGGAAGAGGCAGAGGATGAAGCTATATTAAAAGCTTTGGAAGAAAATTAACTCTAACTCGCCTTAAAACGGAGTATGGAAGATGCTTCTAGACATCAACGATGTCTTCCAAGACAACATGATGCTGAAGCAGGATTGAGCATGAGCAACAAAAAGAAGAAGAGTAACAAATTTAAGTTTCTCGCCCGTCTCGATGAATTTTATAAGGCGTTGGGTACTACGTAGAAATCTTCATATAAAGAAAGTTTGAAAAATCTAGTTCAAACTATAAAAGAGCATGAAGGAAACCTCTCGCCACCTTATGATTTAGAAGAGGTGAACCAATATGTATATGAAAAATTAGATAGTAGTTCAGATGGATTGACCGACGATGCTAGAGCTTAATATGCCTGGAATGGGAAGACACTCCTCCTATGGAGGTTATTAGTTGTAATTTGTGAACAATGTAATTATAATGGATTACAATTATATTTTATGCATTTTATATATTTTAGTGTTATGTTCAACTTTGAACTTGAATTTGAAATCGAATTCAAACTGGACTCAAACTCAATATATCGAACTCGAACTTCGTTGGAAAGCACGAACTTGAATCGAAGTGATAAACTCAAACTTGACTTGAATTGGCCCGAGTTGTTGCTCGAGTCTAGTCGAGCTGCCTAGCCAGGCTCGAGGACCGAGCCAAGCTGAGTTCGAGCTGGGGTAGCTTGCTGGCCAAGTTGAGCCGAGCTAGGCCAAGGTCGACTCGGTTCGACTTGTGTACAACTCTAGGGAGTTCTAAGATTGGCTGGTGTTTTGTGGGTTATGCTCACTTCAATTGGCCTCCTTTTTCAGCATATGACATGAAGACTTTGCTGGGCTATTTGAGCGGAAAGAAACAACAAATGTTTCAGGAATAAAAGCATCTCATCAGTGGTTTTTTTTTCTTTTTCCTAGAGTTCTTGCTCTCTTTAGGGATTGGGCTCCCTAATGGGTCCTGTGGGTTGTTATATCTAGGCGTGGGCCTGCCTTTGTGTTTTTTCCTTTCCTAGTTTGTCTTAGCTTTCTTCTTATTATTTTTTTTTCCTATTTTTGTTTTCTCCTCCTCCTTGCTGCCTTTCTCTTAATATGGAGAGGACCTCCCTCTCCCTCTTTGTTTCTTTTGTTTTTTAATAAAATTTCTCATATTTCAAAAAAAAGAAGAAAAGAAGCTGCCCATCTATTAGAACATGCAAGTACTGTCACGAGGAGTTCCCTCTCGAAGAAGTGTAGTAGTTTATCTTTGATGATTGGATTGTTAAGTTCATCTTTAAATTCTGTTTAATCGTGTGGGCAGGGTAGCTAATGAGATTGCTAGATCTATAAGGGAAGAGGCCTTCTTTCATATAATTCTTTGCATATGAGAACCTCTTCCCTTCTTGTGGCTTCATTTTAATCACTTTTGATCACTCATTTTTTAATAATGAGAGAAGTTCTGTTAAGAAAGTAGAAATAATTTGGTACAAGTTCCCATACAAAGTGTAGACCATTGAACATGTCCTATCTCATTTCCCTTTCTTTTACATTTGCTTAGTCTCTCAAATTCATTGGAATGATCTCACTATGATCAAAGTATCTAATTAAGCTGCATTGCTTCCACTTCCAACCAAATGATATTACTTCTTATGGGAGGCACCCCATCACCAATTATGTATGCAAAAAGTAGAAGTTTTGATCTTGTTAAGAAGCCATCCTTCTTTTATTAGCTGATGCTATTATTTTTACTCTATCCTATTTCATTATTCATGTTAGTTATCTTTATCCTCATGCAATGGTAGTTAGATCACTTTCTATCTAAGTTCAAAGTTATGGCATTGTGCGCTAGGTGGAGGACAAAGGCTTACCTGTTGAAACAGCAGAAAAGATTGGTTCATTTGTGAAGAAGAGAGGACCCCCTCTAGAAATATTATCTGACTTGAAGCAGGAGGGCAGCCAGTTTTTGAAGAACGAGGGATCCCTTCTTGCATTGAATGAGTTGGAGATATTATTTAGAGCTCTTGAAAAATCAAAATGTATAAATAAAGTGTCTTTTGACTTGAGTCTTGCAAGAGGTCTTGATTATTATACTGGAGTTATATTTGAAGCCGTTTTCAAAGGTGGTGCCACACAGGTAATGCAATTGATCTCCTTCCTTGACATGACTCTTGGACACTGCCCTTGCATGAGTAATGCATCAAAAGCATTAGATATAATGTTGAACATAGTTGCATGTTTTGTAATTCTTTTCCCTGTGAATCTCAAACCCTAGTGTTGTAACTGCTGGTGCAAACTTAGAGTTTCCTTTGACTTGTATTTATTGCAAACTGCTGAATTATTCTATGCTGTAGCTTTTCCTTATGTCTTGTGCATGACCATCATCAAACCCTATCTACTGTAAACTGGTTGAAGGTTAGTGAAAGAAGGTTTTAAGATTTAAAGATTTACTATAAAGTTACATTCTACTCTTATTTAGGGCCTGTTTGAATTTTCAAATTCATTGTAAATGCCTTGTAAATACCATCTTATTACAATTTCACCCTGTTTGGAAATAGGTAGGTACTTCTACTTGAGAAAACGGTCCAAAAGGATTAACTTAAATTTGTGGGCCCCACCATGATGTATATGACATATCCGCGTCGTCCATCTGCTTTACCATGACATTTTGAGGCATGAGCCGAAAAATGAGGCAGTTCCAACATTGAAGTGGCCCACACCAAAGTAAAGAGTGGCCCCAAGAAGTTTTTAACGGTGGGTGTTCGATTCCCTTGTTCCTGTGGTGTGCTCTACTTGAAATTTAAATCTGGCTCATTTTTTGGGTCATGCCCTAAATTTAGTTGGCATAACGGATGGACGGTGTGGAGAATCCACATACATCACGGTGGGCCCCATAAATATTTGGTAGCATCCTCCATTTTAGCGTTGAAAAAAGTAAGAGTCAAATCAATCCTCGAAAACAATGCGGTAATTACCTATGAAAATAATTATTACCTATTTACAATGCAATTACGTTTACCTTAGAAAATCAAACAGGCCCTTATAGATTTAGTGCTCAGAAATAGCAAGAAATATGCCATTAGGTTTTTCCTAATTTTCCAATCATAAGCTCTTAAGTAGGTTTGGATGCTCCAAGCCTCCAACAACTTGAAAGAATTGAAATAGGACTACTTAACAAATAGAGATCAAAACTTCCAAGATCAGGTGGCAAAATTGATGATGTCTCTTCTTGCAGCAAGTAGTAAGTAAAATAAAGGGACAAATTATGGCAGAGCACAACAAAGGGAACTGTAGGGAGTCACACCAAAGGGATCTAGAGGCATTGCACCACTTGATTCTTGAAGAGTTGGTTTCCTAAGCTAGAGGCCTGTTATAGGAAACTAAGGGCCTGTTTGGATTTACATGTAGTATTGTTCTGCGTTGTATTTTTGTACGGCAGAGGCATATGACATAGAAGAGTATGTATTCTTCCATTTTCCAGAAGAAAGCAGACTGTTTGGATTAGAGTGGATTCGGATGAGTATACAAAGGCGATGGATTAGTCGATGTTTCGATAAGACGTATAATGGCGCGATGCATAAAGTCCAAAACGATTTCATAATATTTTTCACATGTACATAATTGTCACTAGTGCCCCCAGTTGAAATAGTCTATGAAGATGAGAAGGAAATGGCAATGAAGGTGTAAATCTGTATATGAACCACCGAACTATTCGAAACTGAAAGTATATTTTCCAGTGCAGTGCGATGAAGGCGTTGAACTGCTCAATGGACTGCTCCCTGACACTACTGACATCTCTAATAAGTACACTGGCTCATCGATGTATTCGAAGGCGGCGTAGACGCCGGATTTGAATTTGGAATCAAACGCTTTGAAAGTATTATTTTATTCATTAATACAATACAAAACGATTTGAGCCGTAAATCCAAACAGGCCCTAAAAGACGGCAACATCATTCAACCTAGCAAGAATTCATTCATTGTCTTATATGTATGACTTGTTGCCTTTATATATGCCACACAACCATCCAATTCCAAGAAGCTTCTAGAAAGAATCTTCAAGAGAAACTCCAACTCTGTAACCTCAACAGTCCACATATACCGTCTTAATACCACCCAAACCTGCTTAAAAGATTTAAACAAGGAAAAGAATCCTAATATTCTACATTTCTATACAGATGGACCTTACAATCACTGTAAAATCTGTACAAAATCCAAAAAAAGGGCCTTAGCCTTAGGGTTTGCATTAGGCCTTAAAAAGCTGTGCAGTTGGACAAGTGGACCCCACAATCGATTGTTAGTGATCCCAGCCATGCAATTGGATATACTCAAGTCCTACCACAATCCAACGGTTAGTGATCCCAGCCATGCAATTGAACTGGTACAGATCAGTCATCCGGGCCCTTGATTTGGTCCAGACTAACCATCCAGGCTCTTGATATGATCCAGATAGATGATCGGATCAATCTTCACGCTTGATGCCATCCATATATGCAATCTAGATGGTTTTATGGTTCTTATGTTCAATCTGGATGGTTGAGTAGAACTGATATACAGTTGAGACCGTTGGATGGGCTTGTTCTGGCCCCTATCTGCAATCCTGTGGTGTGATCTTTGATCAACCAGCATAGGAATACTTGTGGTCTCTGATTGGAGGTTGGATGGTCCTGCATCAGCCACCATTAGAGTATTTCTGTGTTCTCAGAATTCTATGAGACCTCCACGTTATGTTTGGATGGTATCATTTGGGTGCTCCCACCATTGGAGTAACTCTTATGTTTTCAGTTCAGTGAGAATTCCACGTGACCGTTTAGATGGCATCATTAACATGGAAACACGCTGGCATTTTGGTGGATCCCCATTACTGACTCGAGTTATATGCATGGAGATTGACTCCATATTATTTACTTTGCATTGAACCATGAACAAGTAGATACAGTGTTACCTGGACATGTGGCATAGGTGCCAAGTGTCAAAGTGTCCTAATGTGTCTGGCAGGGCAAACTCCAAAAATCTAGACACAGGGACACTTGCGGACATAGAAAAATAACATATTTATATAAAATAAGATAAAATGATGAAAACACTGAGCAAAGGAAATGAGAAAAAAACAAAAAATATTAGAAAAGGATATTCGTACAGTCCCAACACAAACCAATTACTAGTAATCTATATAACACGTAATCAATAAACAAAATATTGAAAATAAATTTATAATCACCTTAAATTTATAATCTCTTTGGGTGGTAGAATTACTTTGATCAAGTTGGCTCTTTCGAACTTTCCTTTTTATTCACGCCTTTATTTTCCTGTCCTAAGTTGGTTCTTCTTAGAACTTACGAGTTGCAGGGGGATTTGCTCTGGCAAGGTGGAGCTCAAAAAGGAAAGTTCCATCTCTTAAATTAGGGGGAGGTTTGTAGGCCTTTGAAGGAGGGTGGGGTGGGAATTAGGAGGTTATGGGATGTTAACTCTGCTTTGCTGGGAAAATAGGTTGGAGATTTGGGGTGGAGGAGGGGTGTTTGTGGAGATCCGTGATTGCTGTGAAGTATGGGGTGGTGGATTAGTGAGTCTTTGCTCTATAGAGCCTCTGTTGGAAATTGATTGCAAGGATAGCACCCAAATTTTTTTTCAGAGCTTGTATTCTCAGTTGGAGAGGCGAAAATGTCAGATTCTGGGATGATATTTGGGTAGGGGAGTCCATTCTTAGATCTGAGTTCCCAAGTATTGTAACACTGTGTTTGATTGAGAACATCTCATTTACCAAGTGTTATTCTGGTTAGGATCAAGGTGGTGTGTGGCTTCCTCCTTGTCACCGCAATCTCTTGGATGTTGAAGTTGAGTAGATGGTGAGGCTTCTCTCTTGCTTGGGTGGTCTTTGCCCCAATCTGGGTGAAAAAGATGTGTAGATCTGGTTGAAAGATTGATTGGGAGGTTTCTCAGTTCACTCCTTCCTCGAGGTGGTTTCCGATCTTACGTTTGAAGCTAGAAGTACTCACATGGGCTATGCTTGGCAATATGAAGCCCCTCCAAAGGTAGCTGTGTTTGTGGCTTGCTAGCAGGAACTGGGTTCTAACTATTGAAAACCTATGTACATGGGCAATGGTGTTACTGAACGTTTGTCTTCTCTGCTTGAAGGATGGGGAGTTGGTGGAGGATATCTTCATCCATTGTCCTTTTGTGAAGGGGGTGTCGGCCAGCATTCTCTCAGTTTTTAGCGTTCCGTAGGTGATGCCGAAGTATGTGGAGGAGCTGTTTCTGTTGTGGCATGAAGGGTGTCCTTGATCTAGAGACAGGTTGACATGGTGTCTAGCCTTGCTTGTGGTTCTGTGGTCTATTTGGATGGAAAGGAATAGCAGATGCTTCAAGAACAGTATTTTGGGTTTTGGTTCTGTGCTCGTCTTGTTTCTTTTCTTTTTTCTCATTGTTATTGCTAGGAAGGTTTTATTGTTGATTAGGGATTGTGATCCCTAACTATTTTGGGTTTTGGTTCCGTGCTCGTCTTGTTTCATTTCTTTTTTCTCATTGTCCTTTGCCTTTTGTCTTTTTTCAATATAATTATTACTCATAAAAAAAAAGGTAGTTTGTATGACGTTATTCGCTCTCTTAAAGATTAGATAGCCACGAAAAAAAGAACAAAAGCAAAAAGACCACCAAAGCTTGTGCTTTTTTTTTTTTTTTTTTCTTTTTGTTATAAGGCTTATGGTACCTCTGTTGAAAAATGAGCTTATATCTAGAGAGTGAGAGGAAGTCCTTATGAGTAGTTTGTTCAACAACAAGAAAATGGAGGCAAGCGTTAGGGCTAGGATTGAGACATCTTCTGGCTTGACAAAAGAAATTCACATTAAAAAAATTGAGAAAAATGAAATATGTTTGGACGCCTCACTTAAAAGTGTCCAACACATTGCTTTTTCAGTGACATCACTAAGACACTTCATCCATACAGATTTTGAAGTGTCATGTCGTGTCCTGGAGTGCCCAAGTGTCCGAAGTGTCGGTGCAGTGGAAACCCAAAAAGTAAAAGTGTCCAGTAACAGTGAGTAGATCATAAGAAGTCATCTTGCATAATGATTTGCCTAACATCCTTCTTGTATTCTTTTCTAATCCATAACTATTGCTTGCATTATAGTTATTTTTCTTTCTCACGTATTCTTTGGCTTTGGCCCTTTCTAATAAATTGATTATCGGCTCAAAAATAAAAATAAATAAAAAATAAAATAATACACTATGCCTGGACATGACATGCCAGGCGGTCTCAAGCCCAACTAAAGAAGCATTTGCATATTTAAAAACTGTAATATGCACTCCACGTGAATGTGACATGCCAGCTGATCCCAAGCCCGAGTAAAGGTGGGTTGATGTCAGATTGGCAGCCAGTTGTCAAACTTCTGCTAAGCAAGCATGAGAGTTGAGTATTTTGGTGAAACGAGCCTGAAGCTGACCCAAATGGCTGAAATAAGGATCTGATGATGACGACAACTATGACGATGATGACGAACAATGATTGGCATCCATTGAAGTTTCTGTAGCTGTTGAGATTCAGGGTCCCAAACTCTAGCTATTTTAGCACTAATCTACTGCTAGATGTAATTGTTTTCTAGATACATTTGAACATTCACTCATGTAGCTTATGCCTGTATAGACATACCTTTATACATGCGTGTATGGCTTTCGTTCACATTGTCTGGTGCTGTGGTAGGAATGATGCATTCTTGTTCTCTCTCTCTCTCTCTCTCTCTCTCTCTATTTCCCGCATTTGTCAAGGTATTTTACTTGCAATGTGTATGGGTCCCATTTCATAGATTGGGCAGTATTCTTTCTTCCTTGCTTTCTTTGTTTTTGAGTAAGCTTAATTATCCACCAAAATTAAGATAGCTTGCACGGTGTGGTAAGCTCCTGCCAACGTTTTTATATATGAACCATGTTGCTTACTTCCTTTTAAATTATGAACTCTGCCTGGTAGTGATGTGCCAGGTGGTCCCCAGCCTGGGTGTAGGGTTGATGTGAGGTATCAACCAATCTGTTGAACTTTTCCCAAGCAATCATTTAGATTTCCTATTCATTAACAGGATTCTTGTAACCAACTCCAGATAGTTGGAACATGGCCATGATGATGATAATTGCTCTTTTTATATCTGTTTTAATTGGAACCTCTAACTGGTCAGTATGTCATTGTAGAATTTACTCTATTGATAGAGACCTGTGGTTACCTTGCATCCTTATAAGATGCATTTGATTTCTTCTATATTTCTGGTCCTGGTTATCAAATGCTGTAATAACCATGAGTGTTTTCCATTTTCACCTTTTGTTTTGTAACGAAGGTTAGAGTTGCTCGTATGTGTATGACTTTTAGCCTATCATGTGGCCACAGGTTGGTTCCATTGCGGCAGGAGGGCGTTATGACAATCTTGTAGGGATGTTCAGTGGAAAGCAGGTCCCTGCGGTTGGTGTTAGCCTTGGAATTGAACGTGTATTTGCGATAATGGAACAGATTGAAAAGGACCGCAACCAGGTGATTTCATATAATATGCTATTTGACATCTTAGTAAGTGCACCTAGCTTAATTTGCTACACTATACTTTGTTGTAAGAATGGTATTATCAATGCTACTGTGTGCATGAGGGGGAAAACCGATTATAGGGTTTTACCGGCATGTCTCAGTATTTTTGAAAATCTATCACAGAAGTACAATGAGTTGTCTCTAAAATTTCCTTGACATCGTTGAAGGTCCATTGATTGACAATGGCATTCATGTTAATGGTTCTTTCCCTTTTGGGTTTTGTAGGCAATTCGTCCTACCGAAACACAAGTTTTGGTAGTTCTTGTGGGTAAGGATCTGGCCCTGGCAGCTGAACTGGTGAGTGAGCTGTGGAACGCCAAAATCAAAGCTGAGTTCGCAATGACCAAAAGAGTGATGAAGCAGATTGACCGTGCCAAGCAGTCTGGAATCCCTTGGATGGTGATTGTGGGTGATTCCGAACTAGAGAAGGGTGTTGCCAATATAAAAGATGTGGCAATCAACAATGAGGTAACGGTCCCAAGAGATCAAGTTGTGGAGGAGCTTCGAAGAAGGTTGAACCCCACATCTCAACAACTATCTAATAGCTACGTTGTTGTCTGATGGAACCATCAACTCCGTATACACCGCATTCCAACTGTGAGTAGCAAAGTTTATTTTGCGGTTACAAGTCTTTTCCAATGTACATTACATGTGCATCAATTTTCACTTTCTACAAAGGGAGATCTCCCTTTTTCTGTTGCAGGCTAGTTTTCGAATTAGAATCATGATATGGTTGGAACATTTTAAAGTTTCATGGCATTCGCTCAGTCCCCACTCACGTATAAGGCAGTCCTACAAGGCTGCAAATCCAAGCCGTCCATCAGGTGTCCCTTGGTAGCCTATTAGTGAGGCTGCTCCACTCATCAGTGGGCCACAACATTAGAAGAAGTTGATGGTTTAGAAATACTTGGTCAGGTTTGTTTCTTTTGTCTGATAGTTCCTTAAACTGTGAACTACCAGATAAGTGGACTTGGGCTGGGCATCTGCAGTGGCATGCTCACAATGTAAGGTTTGGATCTCGTACCTGTATGCCAAGCTGGTACATGTGGTAGCCTTTAGATGGCCTTCTCCACACATGTGGGCCTAGAAAGCTCGTCTTAGAACTCTCTTTTTATTTATGGTAGCCTTTAGATGGCCTTCTCCACACATGTGGGCCTAGAAAGCTCGTCTTAGAACTCTCTTTTTATTTATCTACATCTATATCAGCAAAGAGAGCTTCAAGGCATTTTCAATTCCAATTTTGGCCCTTAATTCAGTTTCAAATTCCAGTGTATCTGTAAATTCCTTTCCGGCTAAAGAATGGCCCTATTGATTCCTAGGGCTGAGAGTGTTTGTACTTTGTTCTTTGTGGTGCTTGACTCTCACACACCAATATGGCATACATACATCTATGAGCTCATCAGGTGAATCCGTTAGGCATGTGCCGCCTCTAGAAAATCAGGCTGATATGATCACCAGATGGCACACACCATTGAATTTGGACCTTTGTATAATTCTCTTAAATGTTGTCACCCATTTGATGAGAGGACTGGCCTGTGGTTTGGGAAGGGCATTACACGGTGAGGGACACCTGATGGATGGGCATGGATTTCATAAATGTGCAATGAAATTGGTTGCTAGTGCACTTGGCCTTTCTATGAAAAAAGAAAGGAATTTATGATAGAGCGTGAATGATGGTGTGGTTGTCTTAAGATTCCTTGATTTGGGAAGATAGGTAAATTCTTTAGATGCCAACATATAATCAGAATTATGTTTACGAAATTCCATAAATTTTATATGCACACAAAATCATAGGTTATATCGTTTCAACACCGAGGTCTTGGTATCAATTCCCAAGTGGGGTGTGTACTTACAAGCTAACCAAAAAATAAAAATAAAATCATAAGCTATGTAAATAGAAAGCATATTGTATATACTCTTATTAACAGAACATGTGTGGTCAATGGAAGATACAGGTACACATGCATGGTCATCACGTGCATTGGACATCTAAGCCATGCACATTGTAGGTCACTAACGGTAGATAATCTTACCAGTGTCAGGCACTTTGCCGATTAAAAAATCACTTTGCTTTGATGATTTTAACTATTGATCAATGGCTGGGAAAATGGATGGTCCTTGTTACAATAGAAAGGTCCCATCATTGATTTGGACCATATATATATGGGGCTAGATGATCAGATAAGGCTTAGATGATGATGATTGGTGCTAGATTTGTCTTTTCGTTGTTCTTCCTTCTCAGAAAGGGAGTATAAGGTTTTGATTGACTAGTTTTGATAGATGACATAGTTTTGATTGACTAGGTGAGGGAAGGTGTGTGTATAAAGCTGGAACTATAAAAGAATGTTTTAGAATCTGAACTTTTCAAAATTAGATGAACTAAAGCAAGGCATATGAAATGCAATTTTAGTAAAACTAAGAGTAGAAACAAGGAATTAGTTAGGATTGCTAGACAAGTACCCTGGAAAGACTATTTCCAAATCTTAGGTCGATAATCCATGAGAGCAATGAGATTGAAAAGGATGCTGCTATAATTCAAGCTAAGTGGAAGAAGTGGAGATGCACGGTTGGAGTTTAATGTATTCTCCACATCCCTATCAAACTGAAGAGGAAATTTATAGGGTCAGCTGTAAGACTAACGGTGATTTATAGGATAGAATGTTTGGCAATCAAGGAACAAAATGTTCTTTGGATAACCATAGCTGAAATTAGGATGTTGAGATGGATGAATGGTAGGGCGAGGAACTTAGGTAGAAATGAATGCGTTTCCTAATTACTTAGGAGTAGCAAGTAGGCTTTGATATTTTTTTCCGGTGAAACGGAGACGAAGAACTGTACTGGTTAGAGCACACTGGTTGAGTTGAAGGTTCTAAAAGGGCAATGGGAAGGCTCCAAAGGACATGGGTGAAAATAGTTAAAAAAGACTTGATGACCAATGGTTTAATTATGGATATGGTCCTTTGATACAATGAAATTTCGGAACAACCTGTGGTGGTTGATACATAGGCACTTAGAAATTGTACACGTGGCATATATTTACTGAAATTAATAGTCCAAATTGCGAGGTCTAGCAGGACAGGGCAGCACCTCCGATTCTAATTAATTATCCTTTGTTCTTTTAATCCTGACCGTTAATTATATTTCATTTGAACCGTTCATTAAATGTTTGCTGTTCAGTCAGTAGAAAATTAAGTGTAACCTTTGCTTTGCTTTGCTTTGTTTTGTTTTTTTTTGTTTTTTTTTTGTTTTTTTTTTTGTTTTTTTGTTAATCTATCAAATCTGGGGCTCAGAATTTGGACGGCCAAGTTTGTGTCCATTGGATGCCACGTGTACAATGTCTTAGTGCCTGCGTTTCTATCAGAGAATCAAATGCAGCGCCATACTCGTAACTGTGGGCCCCGCCAAATTCACTGTAAAGTGCCAAATGTGACGAGCGTTCCGACCACCAAATTCGGTGCATACGTTGTACGTTGGGCAAATGCCACTCCGTTTCAGTCTGTCGGATCCTTTTGACCCAGGTTTTCCGCTTGTACCGTGTGGGGGTCCATGGTAGGGTGATCCAGACCGTTGATATGTTGCGCCCTATAAGTGGATTGGCTCATGGGCTTTGCTCTGAAAATTTTCTAAATCGGTAAAGGACGTCCTTTGACTGTGAGGGCCTGTTTGTTAAGGCTGAATTTCTGCATTGAACGCGGAATTGGAAAAATGTCATGTGTTTAGTAGTGTTTCTTAACGCGTCAACACGGAAGAAGGAAAATGCTGAGTGTTTTATCAATGAATTCTTTCCGTGATAGGAGTCTGACTTAATGGTGAATGCGGAATGCGCTCAGGTGATTTTTTTGGTTAAACAAAAATTTTTGCTTTCAAAATTACCCCTTTTCAAGTAACAAGTAACTACGGTAATTTTTTATCATTAAATTGTTTGCGCAATACAAAATCAACTTTTAACCTTTGATACTTCTTTATGCCCCACCATAATGTATGTGTTTCATCCATTTCATTCATCCATTTTTAAAGATCATTTTAGGGCTTGATACAAAAAATGAGAGGAATATAAATCTCAGGTGGACCGTACCACAGGCAAACAATAGTGATTGAATATCCACCATTAAAATTCTCCCAAGGCCCATTGTACTGTTTATTTGACATCCAATTTGTTGATTAGGTCATATAGACCTAAATGAATGGAAAAAACAAAGATCAGCTTGATCCAAAACTTTTATGGCCACCAAAAAGTTTTTAATGGGCGACGTTCATTCAACACTGTTTTCCTGTAATGTGGTCCACTTGAGATTGGGATATACCTCATTCTTTATCTCATACCATAAAATGATTTAGAAATATAGATGGACGGCATGGATGAAACACATACATCATGGTGGGGCCCACATAGCACCGACCATCAGTCATTGGCTGGTGGCAGGGGAGTTGCCATCTGTTTCCGCGGACGCGGACTCGCTACTGAAGTTACGTCACCAAGTTATTTGGGCCCCATCATGATATATGTTTTGTATCCATGCCGTCCATCCATTTGGAAATATAATTTTAGGTAAAGATCCAAAGAATGAGTCAAATCCAAAGCTCCAGTGGACCTCACCACAGAAAACAGTGGGGAGAGTGATGCCTACCATTCAAAACTTTAATAGGACATAAAAGTTTTTGATCAAGCTGATATTTGCTTTTTTCATATTTGCTTTTTTCCCTTCTTTCGTGTATGTGGTAACTTGTGAATAGGTTGGATTTCAAATAAAGCATTGGGAAGGTTTCAACGGTGGGCATTAATCTCGCTATTGTTTTTTGTGGTGGGGTCAGTTACATATTTGGATCTGCCTCATTCTCTAACTCAGGCTCTAAAATTAAATCTCCACATAGATGGACGGTGTAGATAAAGCACATACATCGTTGTTGGGCCCACATACATTATAGTGGGTGCATTGGTTGGTGTACCTCACACCAACTATATAGGATATAGGTGCTGGATTGACGTCCACAAGTTCTGTGGGTTCCATCATGAGGTATGTGTTATATTCAAACCATCCATCCATTTGGTGGGCTCATATTAAAGCTTGAGACGAAAAAATAAGCTGCAAATGGCAGTGGGGGATTGGAAGTCTACCATTGAAACCCTTTTTAGGGTTATATAAGTTTTAGATCAATATGATTTTATTTTATTTTTCCCCTCATCTTACAGGTTTTAGTGACCTTATGAACATATTGGATGGAAAATTAATTTCAATAGGCCATGGAAGTATTGGATCAATATGTTTTCAATTCATCCAATTGGAAATGACCTTATAAACGGTTTGGATAGCAAATAAATATAAGGTGAGTCTTATTTGAAGGTTTTGTTGTCACTGGTGTTCAATCCTATACAACATATAGTGACAATCTTTCCATTAAGAGGAATTGAGGGCCTTATGATGATATTTTAGTTTTTATTAAGTATTTTAATTTATTTGAATTAAATATAATAATTTTATTTTTATTTAATAAATAATAATTTCTTTATAACGTAAAACATTCCAAACGAGAAATAGGGGCAAATGTGTCAAATTAACATATTTCATACACTTAAAATGTTTGTTAACAAACAATTTATTTCAGATTCAGTACTTAATTTTTTGGACTTGGTGATAATTATCAAACAAGTTTTTTGACTTCAGATTCCAGATTCTTTAGATCTCAGATCCAGATTTCAGATTCGGTCTTTAAACTTCGGATTTAACAAACGGGGCCTGAGACTGCAAATATACGGCTACGGGATGCAGCGATGGTCCGCAATCCGCATTCAACGGCCAATACTGCCAGTGATTGGTGGCTTGGCTGTTCCAGTTTGGGAAAATCCTGTCATGTTTAGCTAACAGATCAATGATCCGAATAGCTGAACAATAGGATCCAGTTGTACAGACTGAAACCGAGTCTGCTGCTCAGCTCTGCTTCTAGGCACCTTCGTGGATGGGACCCACAACTGTACGGTTGAGATGATCCGCACAATCCATCCCATAGGTTATCCAAGAATCCACGTCAAACGTAAAAATAAAAAAATCATTATAATATTTAACAGAATATTCTTCGTCATCAACGAATTTTACTAGTTTTGTTTTCATCTGAAACACCGACTTCCAATTGGACGATCCTAATTGTCTGAGGGCCCACACCTTAAAGTACTCTCAAATTGGACGATCCTAATTGTCTGACCAGATAATTCTTGGCTGCTAAATGCTGCTTATTACTTAATATTTTTCTAATGTTAAGATTGAATGGTTAGGATCTTCAATGATGATGATTACTTGACCTATAAACCCTCCATGGTAGGTCGGTCCACTCGAATAACTAATAACTGTCTCCATCTAGACTGCATGTAACTCCGTAGATTTTCCAGTGTCCTTGACTAGGATTTTTCCATGTAGATTTATCTACCGCGAAATTGCTCACCAACCTGCAGCGCGCGGCTTGACTTGGGTGCCCCCATATTTCCCACCGTCCAAATGCCGTACACGGAAATTTAAAATGTAACTTGTAAAATTCCATTTTGAAATTAACGTTGGGATTCGTGGTCAATCAGTTTGATTTTCAGGCAAAAATACATCTATTAGATTTTGATGGTATGGATAGATTACATGTTTGCTAAGGTCTATAATGTATGGTGAGTCGGTACAACTGAGATATAGTAAAGCCATCCCTCCACAAATAACGTAGCAGGATGTACAAATACGGACCGTCCATCTTGTAGTCCCTTCTTTAGATGCAAAATGGTTCAGATACACAAAAAATGGATGATCCTATCCATCTGATGGGTGGCCTTCAGAACGACGGTAGGAAAAAAAATGTTAGTTAGTGAAGAGAAGTGATGGATTGGACCTAAGCAAGAAATTGTTAATCTGATATGAGTTGGGGTTTGGTTTGGGTTGAGGCGTCAGGGCAACCTGGCCCAATGAAAACCAGACCTTATGTGTATAATATATTAGCTCTAGACCTGTGGGATTATTGTGTCTGTCAATCCACTCCATTGATCAGGTTTCTGCCTCTCGATTTTGTTACCTAAAACCAATACATCCGCTCGATCCACAACTTGGGTGGTCCACACCACTAGTAAACAGGAATAGTGGGAACTAGGACGCTATGATGTGGTGCACCTTGATGCAGCCCGGATCCAAGGAACGTCATTAGGTAGGCCACTCCACGTGAATTTGTATTTGAGCTGTGATTTCAGTGAGAGACGCCGACCTTAGAAACTTCCATATGGAAATGTGGGTTCGGCCTGGTTGGTTGACCCCGATCCTATTACAATTGAATGGGACCAGTCAGGCTTAGGTTGTGCTGTTGGCCCCTTTATTAAATAGGTCGGGCTTGGGCTAATCCTAGCCCGGACCAAACCTGGCCCATCACTAGACCTACTTGATGGGACAAACTCGATGGGTGGTTCTTATAGATTGACCAAACTATTTTAAGTCATGCTGCTTTATGAGTAGCCTTTCATTTGTACCAACTCGATATAACTATGGTTCTTGGTCTTAATTGCAGATTGACCAAACTATTTAAGTCTACCTTTTCCTTTTTTACTCCCCATTGGAGTTTTAAGTTCTTGGAATGCATTCATTTATACATTTCTACCTGTTTTGTCACCTGTTCATCTCAACATCTTCATTACAAATACGCCCATCTGTCTACCTAGAGGTAAGGTTAGAACAGAATTCATTACTACAATCTAATTAATTGGGACAGGCTTAGATGATGATGATGATGACTGTCCTTAGTATAATACAGTAGCTCCTAGATCTTTCAGCCGGCCAGCATGCAGCCAGATCTTTCATCCCATTTGGCGGGAAAGCTGAGTCTGCGTGCTTGGCTACACTCAAGTGGGATGTAGGAACAAGTCGCGGATTTGAGGGCTGACTCGGGCTGATTTGGGCAATGCGGTCGTGACTGGTCGACCATACTCGGTCCGTCTCTCGCAGGGAAGTTATGACATGATTGATTGGCTCTCTAATCTAACCCAACGATTTAGTAATGGATGGAGAGTTGATTGATGTGCCCGTTTAATAATTATAAATGGATTGATATACGAATAAACACCGCCCATTTCATGGTCCAAGTTATCTGTGGTTGGGGCCCACTGATGTCTGTTGTTGCATCCACTCAGTCCATCCGTTTTGCAAGCTCATTTAGATAATAAGCCTTAAAAATAAGGCAGTTGCAAGCTCATTTAGATAATAAGCCTTAAAAATAAGGCATATGCAAGACTTAAGTGAGCTACACCAAAGGCAATTTGTAGGGATGGAAAGACCCACCACCGGAATCTTTCTAGGGATACCATGATGTTCATGTTTCATCTAATCCCTTCGTAAGTTCGTTCCCACAAAGATGAAAGATGAAAGATGAAGGAACAACATAAATATTAGCTTGAATTAATACTTTTGTGGGCGCCAAGAATATTTCAATTTTGGGCAATCAATCTCACTGTTTTAATCACCATTATTTTCCATGATGATGTGGTCCATCTAAGATTTGGATCTGCTTCATTTTGGAATCATGCCCTAAAATGAGTTGTTGAAACGGATGGAGAGAATGGATGTAGGGCGGGGAGTGAATTAAGTGTTACCCGGGTAACACGTTAATGGGTGTTACCCTATTGTGGGGCCACAGTTAAAAACTTCACGAAACAGTGGTGATTGAAACGCATGGATCATGAAGGGGTTCACATAACACCGGCGTGCAATGACCAGTACAACTAACAGCGACCTTGGCACTCGAGGGGTCGCTACCGAATCCGAGTACTGCTCACCCTGCCACCACTGACCTCCGTGATGGCAGGACTCTGAGGGCCCACCGTAGTGTATGTGTTTTGTCTACACCGTCCATTCGTTTTGCCAGCTTATTTTGGGCCATGAGCCCACAATTAAAGCACATCCAAAGCTCAAGTGGATAGCATTCCAAGAAAAGAACAGTACAGGGTGTGCACGAAACCGATATAGCTTGGTCAACTTGCTTGACTCAGCTCGAAAAAGCTCCATTTGGCTCGGTTGGAAGCTGAGTTCGATCCGAGTCGAGTTGGTTTTAAGAGCTCGAAAATAAGTTCGAGCTGGCCTGAGCTCGACTCGACTCGGTTCAATATATAGCTTGAACTCGGCTCGACCCGGATTGACTCAATTAGATGATATAAAAAGAAAAGAAAAACCTAAATAACTTTTAACCTTTTCCATTTGTTTGAAAAAAAAAAAAAAAACTGCTCACCTGACCAGCGACCTTAGCTTTCTACCTCTCACTCTGTGCTCATCCCGCCCAACCAACAACCCTGGCTCTCTAGCTCTCCCCCTCTCTCTCACTCTCTCTCCTCATCCCGCCTGACTAGCGACCCTAGCCTCTCTCTCTCTCTCTCTCTTTGTTCGACCGGTGACCAACCCTCCGCCGTCGCCCTGCTCGGCTGCTTGCTCGTCCATCGCCCTGCTCTGTTCGGTCTTTGGTGGTCCTTGTCTGGCCGTCTGCAGCCTGCTGCTTGCCCTCTTTCGATCGCCACTCGACAGTCTCGCCATCGTCTGCCCTGCTCGCCAGTAAGCACTCAAACTTGAACTTGGCTCGAAAGCTCGAGCTTGAACTCGACTTGAAAGCTCGAGCTTGGTTTTGACTCGAAAGCTCAAGCTCGAACTTAGCTCGAACTAGTCCAATCTACTAACCAAGCCGAGTCAAGCTAGACATAATGACTCGGTCACCGAGCCGAGCCAAACATGAGCTGGGTGTGCCTGCTGACCGAGCCGAGTCGAGCTGAGGCCAGCTCGACTCGGTTTGACTTGGTGTACACCCCTACGAGATAATGATGTCCACTATTGAAATCCTTCTTAGGGCCGACAATGATGCTTATTTGTCATCTAACCTGTAATAAGTTCACATAGACTTGGATGAATGGAAAACAAAAATATCAACTTGATCGACTTCTGTGGCCTTCAACCGTAGGTGTTTAATCCTGACAATTTCTATGATGTGATCCACTTGAGATTTAGATATACTTTAATTTTGGGATTATGTCTTAAAATGAACTGGAAAATGTATGGATGTGGATAAAACACATACATAATGGTTGAACCCATAGGGTATCCTTGCAACCCACATTGGTTACATGTCTCTGAATTAATTAGTTGTAAAATCGTATATTAGTAATTATATCCTCAAGATTTCATTTTACAAGTGGAGCCCATGGTTCTGCAATTCAAACCATTGGTATGCTACAAAATACCACTAGTGGACCTGATTGAAATATATCATCAAGTAACTATTGCTATTCAATTTGAACACCCAACTACATATATAGTGAATGGTCTTATTTTAATTATGCGTATGCAAATTATATGTGTTGGGTGTGCCGGAGTCATATTTGAATCGAATTGATCCGAAGACCTCGTGACCCTAAGCATTGAAATAGCTAAATTAAGATTAGATCTATGAAGATTGACCTAACTATTTAACTATTGATTGATGAAGAGATTAGTTGATTTTTTATTTTATTTTACATAGATCCGCATCTCACACACCCACATACCCACTCACACCACATGGGCACTCAATCCCTGATATTAGGTGATTTATGTAGGAAAGAGTTAGCCATTTGGATGCATTCTTTTTTACCTTGAGGGCAAGGATAGACAATGACTTTTATCATACGGTATAATTTGATCATCGCATTCATCAACAAAAATAACATAAGGAAAAAAAAAGGGAAATAAAGGTCAATGCCAATTT
This sequence comes from Magnolia sinica, assembly GCF_029962835.1. NCBI lineage: Eukaryota > Viridiplantae > Streptophyta > Magnoliopsida > Magnoliales > Magnoliaceae > Magnolia > Magnolia sinica. The sequence continues at coordinate 18,412,683 of NC_080576.1, read as the reverse complement.
TATTAATCTGAATGTAAATACAGTAATCGACAAACCAAAGTAAAATAAGTAATTAGAATAAATTACCGATTGTTGTTCAAGTAGGACTGTCTTTTACACTTGGATGGTTGTGAGACAATTATAGAAACCTAGACGGTCGTTATTTGCTCAGCGGGATGTGATTGAAGAATCATTAAGGACTTGGGATTTAGGGATCCGACAATGGGGTCGTGAATATTTAACTACATGAAATAATTTGACTTCCCGCGGAATGCATTGGACAAAAGTAGTGAACTAAACTAAGTGATGCTAATCGATTTGAACTTACTACTATAGTATAATATTGGATCGAAGTAGAGAGGTTAAAACTAGGCTAAGATAAGTGTTCATGAGGAATGAAAGATTGATAGACAATGCTGAGATGAAAAAAGTTGTCCATAAAGGATGAAAGATTGACAGACAATTCTAAGCTGAAAACAAGTTGTATTTGATTGGATTGGCGAGGGCCTGGAGCTCTTTAATATTATATGTTACTTTTATAGACTTTGGTAAAGCATTGGCCTTGCCTATTTTCGAGATCGGCATGCCAATCAATTAACAACCTTATTTAATATGCTTATATATATATATATATATATATATATATATATATATATATATATATATATATATATATAAGCAAATTAAGTAAGGCTGTTAATTGATTGGCCTGCCGATCTCGAAAATAGGCAAGGCTGATGCTTTTTAAACGAGACCAATTAGCCATTACTATACCGTATGGTCGTATTTTTATTCTTAGATAACTTTCTCCTCTTAATGACTAATTAACTGTCATCACATGTTATCAGCTTAGCTTTATTGAAGGTTATGCATGCTCTCTAAGTGTTTTGCTTATAGATAACCTTTGCTTTCGTGCTGTGTGTTGATGAGAAGATAACCAATTCTAGTATTTTAGTCATGCCTTCTTGTCGATTTGTCATGAAGATAATTGGTTTGTTTTGCACACAATTCCCTTTTTTTTTTTCATGGTCTGTAAGTTATTTTCTTTGTCTTCGTACAAACGTGCTGGCACATGACAGTATCTTATTTATTGAATTTGACTGAGAGAGATTGAGTGTAAACAATAACAATTTAAAAATTCAAATTTTTCCTTGCATACACATAATTAAGAAGAGGATCAACAACGGATATGCATTTAGAAAAGGAACGAGATTGAGAAATGCTTAGTTGCGACATGGTTCGACCATAAGAATTGTCTGATTTCCTCCATCCCACCCCCACACCCCGGAATGATCTAGGCCGTTCATCTATGATATCCCACTTTTGATGGAGCATATGGGGAAAAAATTACTCATCAAGGTTCTAATAATCCATACAAATTAAAGTAGAAGTGATGGTCCATAAATGCAAGTTCTAACTCACTTTTCTATGAACCGTGGGGATCTCTTATCCTTGAAAATCATTCTAAGTGTGTTATATGAATTGGATCCTTCTAGATGAATGGCCTCACCTGGGTGAGGCAAAAAGGGAGTGTAGGTGTAACATGGAACTTGAGTCCAGAATATGCATTGTATCATTGAGCATTGAAATATAACAAGTGGTGCTTTAGATCAACTATTCATATCGTTGATTGATAGGCCCCAATGTAGATGACGAATTTCTTTAAAAAAAAACTCCATCGTAGTCTTACAAGATCAATCTGCAACCTTAAAATAATTGTAGGGTAATCGTCCATATTCAGCGTAAAAAGGCCAAAAGACTGGATAACAATTGTTGTACCATATTTCTGGCTATTCTTAGAATGACCAATCAGGGAATGACACGTCTCATTGCAAGGAAGCTATAACATACAAAAAATGAAATATTTGGGGTGCTTTTCACAAAAGCATAGCTGGCACTGAGTTGGATAGTACACGCTATCTAATGACAGGGTACAACCAAGAAGTTCAAGGGACAAAAAGTGGTCAAGAAAAAAATAATTAAAAGAATACAAAGATGTAAAAGGATTTGGAAGACTGACGTGGAAATGATTCAGCTACCACAACGGCTGAAGTAAAGAATAGAAACATATGCAGAGTAGCTGCGTAGCAGAAAGGCTTATAAATAGAAGGAAAAATTAACAGAACAAATTATCACATACCAACCAAATAAACCAATTACTTTATCTTTACTTATCATAACTTTAACTCTATCTTAAGAATAATGATAATCTTTAGCTGTAATCAAATTCTACGCTCTTACGCTGGATTATTTTCATTTCAATATAAATAATTCTTCATTTAGAAAGGCTCCTTATAGTCTTGCCCTGTGGTCGATTGTAAGTATTCCATTTCTGTGTAATTGTTTCTGATTGTATGGTATACTAAAAGTTCATTCGTACGTAAGGTAAAGGGCAACCCATCTTTGGAGGAAAAACCCCACCCTCCGACAATTGTGTGATCATCTTGTAACAATCTTGTGTATAGGTGAATAGGCGACCGATCTTCTCAGGTCTCGATCATATACAATTGTATTCGACATATCTGCCTACCTTATTGCTTGTGGTTAAATTTGTTCATTTTGAATCGAACCGCACAATAAGTTCTATCACGCCTGCACACACCACACATGACAAAAAACAAATAGAGAGCCAATAATTTTTGGCACACTCGGTGGGACTTCAAACTACTAGGTTGTCATAAATATTTATTGTGTACCGTCCGTGCAAAAAGCTAACAAATTTTAGCATACCCTATGGGACGAGTTATTACTTGGTGACTATAAGTTTACTTGTGCAATATGAGCCGAAGAGGTCGTAACACTTCTAGCAATATCGAACCTCCTTCACAAGAAGAGGAAATGCAAGTGTAGCCGATACCTGAGTTGTTGCCAAACCCGACACATAATCTTCTAAATCAGGATAAGACATCTTCGTTGGACTAATCCTCTTGAGATAATGTCGGCTGGGCTACACGATATGCAAATGAGGATTCAACATATTCCAGAACAGTCACAAGATCAGGTCAAGCAATCTCGAATTCCGGCTGAAACTTTCAACAGGTGGATGGCCAGTCAGACGAGAGCTTGAATCATATGATAACTATTTTTACTGCAAGAGCACATGTTATGCCTCAACAAATTATGTCTCAACCAACTTTTAATACTAGTTCTATCGAAAATCTGACACCAACACTACCAGCACTGACAATACCACCGACACCTCTTTTACAACAGAACATGCATCCTGCTCTAATGTAGGAAGTGCGAAATGATCCTACTCTTGTCGAGATCAGACAGTTTAGATGGGAGAACAAGAATTTTGTTCTTGAGATCAAGAATATGGGAATACCTAGGGGGCAACATTTTCTTAAAAATATTCCCTACAATGGGGGATAATATCCTATAGGTCCTAAGCCACATCTGATAACTGAACCTCAGAATTTGGACAACGACCAAGCTTTACAACTAGTCCAAGAGGTGGTATGTCAAGTTCTCGGTCAAACTACCACCCCCGTCTACCATAAGCTTTATCCGAAATGGATTGACCGACAAACTCCATTATCGTGAAAAAATTTAATGGTTTTTGATCAAGATGGTTGAGTTTGACTAAGATGGTTGACGGTGATCGACCAATATGGCCAAGTTCGGTTAAGATAGATTTTAAAGTTTTTCGATCAAGATAGCCGAGTTCGACCAAGATGGATGGAATGACCTTGATGTTTTTAAACTAAGATGGCTGAGTTTAATTAAGACAATCAAATTTAATGTTTTTTGACCAAGGTCTGATTTTGACTAAGACGGATAAATTTGATGTTTTTTGACCGAGGTGGCTGAGTTTGACCAAGATAATCGAATTAGATATTTTTCGACTGAAATGACCGAGTTCAACTAAAATGGCTAAATTTGATGTTTTTACTTGGTCGAGCAGTCACATTTATTATGCCGAAGGACGAGCTGATGTTGCTTTCATCTTTTTACAGTCGCATTTATTGGAAGACTGGTGTGACAACAATTCCATTGCCATAATGGATGAAATAAAGAACATAAACAAATGCAGAGCATCTACATAACAGAGAATCTTGTACATAGAAGGAGAAATCAACAAAACAAATCATCTCATACTACCCAAACAAACCAATCACTTTATTTTTATTTATCATAGCTTTAGATTTATTTTAAGAGTAACAATAATCCTTATCTATAATTTAAGTTTATGCTCTTATGCTGAACTATTTCCGTTTCAATACAAATAATTCTTTATTGATAAATATTCATTACAGTCTTACTTATAGTCAATGGTAAATATTTTATTTATGTGTGATTGTCTCTAATGGTATGGTATATCAAAAATTCCTTTGTATAAAAGTCAAAGTGCAATTATTCTTCGAAGGAAAAACCACACCGCTTGCTAGTCTTGATAATTTCCTAAGAATCTCATGTATGTGATTGAATAAGCTATCAAGCTTCTCAACCCTTGGTCACATAACATCGCATTCCATGTATTTGTCATTCTTGACATCTATCTTTGTACTTGAGTTCCAAGTTCCGTTTGCATCAGCCACACCGTCGGTTCTAACGTGCCCGCACACACCACATGAGAAACAAACCGTAAGCCTCATATATGTTTTCTTTTGAATCCCACCCCACGTTGGGGCCCACCATATTAACCGTCTAGTTAATCATGCCATGGGCACCACAATCACAAACGCTGCCTTGGAAGATAGTGTGGTCGATAACGACCGTACGATCTCTATGGCCAAAAAAATGCCCAAGCCGCGATCTACGTGTAGCCAATAAATGCTCAAGCCAGCCGTTGAAGACTATTCTTTCGAGGCGTTTTGCTAAGAAGCTGCATAGGCAACTTCCTTGATTATAACCGTCAACGACGGATCATTTTCTCTCTTTTCTACGTAAGAAAAATTTTGGTACTCTGACAGAGCGTGATAGATGATACACAGGAACTAAAAATTGTAGCTTACGAGAAAAATTAAGCCAAACAAATGCTGAGCCGTGGGCCTCTTTATAGATTCCATGAACCAGAATTTACACTGATTTAATTAGTTTCCTCGTACACTGGTGGGCATTTATTGGACGGTTGTGATAAAAAGAAGTTAGCCTCTGGGCCGAGTCAGCCAAAAATTGTCCAAAAATCAACGGTTAAGATTATTTAATCAATCCAGATGTTGGGATGTTATCTTATCTAACGAGGATCCCAGAATTTAGAGAGTTTAATTTGAGTTAATGTATGCCATGTGTATCAACCATCATACTCTGCCTGAGTATCGAATAACTCCGCCTCCCCTTTTAGTTGTACTTTTGAAGAGAGAATCTTCAACGGTTCTGATCTACATTTACATTGAATGATCGCACGAAACATACTTTGGAATTTTCAGTTTCGTGAGGCCGGGTTCCTCTACAACGTTTGCAGAATGACCTTATCCTACCGCTACGTGCCTGGGCCCAACGTGATGTGTGCATCACATCCACTCCAACATCATGTGAGCCCCATATGTTCTCCTTGGAGGACGAAAATCAGGCCTGTCCGAAACTCCCCTGGGCGACACAATGTAAAATCATGCCTAAAATCAGTAAAATCACATGGTGTGGCTTCCTGATTTTTGGAATGGCCTGATTTTTTGGCATCCATTCATCATCTTGGGGTGCATCTTATGAATGGATTGGATAGCTTATACATAATACAATGGGTTCCACAAACAATCTGGAAGGTTTTAGTGGTGGTAATCTCATCTCAAGTTTTACCTGTGGTGTGACCCACTTGTGTATTGAATCCATCTTATTTTTTCGATGCAAGGTGAAATCAAAGGGGCGCCCCTCATGGACTGAGCGGATGTGGGACCTAAAGCACGGTGGGCCCCAAAGACGTAGCTCATTCTACAATGGTAATCGAGGAACCGGGACGCTTATTGCCTGCATCCCTCGACGGCAGGATGTTCCTGCGGTCGGAAGCTAGGTAGGGCCAACCGTTACGTTTGTGAGAAATCCACCACGTCCATCCGTTTTTCCAGCTCAGGCTAGGATAAGATCCAAAACATGAGGCAGATCCAAAACTCGAGTGGGCCACACAGTAGGAAAAAGTGGGAAGGGAAATACCTACCGTGGAAACATTCTTAAGGTCAACTGTGATGTTTATATGCAATCCAAACCGTTCATAAGGTCATTCACACTGGGATGAACTGAAACCAAAAAATAGTAGCTTGATAGTAAACTTTTGTAGCCACACGAATGTTTCAACGGTGGGGGTTCAATCTCCACTTTTCCCTGTCGTGTGACCCACTCGAGTTTTGGGTCTGGCTCATTTTTTGGCTCATGTCCTATCATGATCTGGAAAAACGGATGAACAGGGTAGATTTCTCAAAAACGTCTAAGGTGGACCTCACCTAGCTTCTGACTTCAGGAACTTTGTGCGATCGGGGTCGCAGGGAATCCGGGTCCGAGGAACCAATCTCATGTATCTATATATACACGAGCATGTTCTGCACCCATACCCATTGCTCGAAACAATGTCCGCTCTTCATTCATCTGATCTACATAGGATCTTCCTGACCCTTGATCACGATGGTGATGGCCATGTGGACGTCTGGGAGCTGAGCTGGTTACTCCACAAGGTCGGAGTCTCGACCGGCTTAGATGAACTTGAATCGACCATCGGCCGCACCAGCTTGAACTTGCAACAGTTCATCTTCTTCTACGAGTCCATATCAACACGAGAGAGTTGCAGCAACGACAACAATGACGATGAGACCGATCTCATCGAGGCGTTCAAGGTGTTCGACCAGAACAATGATGGATTCATCACGAGCAGTGAGTTGCAGAACGTTCTCGCCAGCCTCGGGCTGTTGGAGGAGACGAGTAGCGATTGCACGAGGATGATCAGCGAGTTCGATATGAACTCAGATGGGCAGCTCGACTTCAATGAATTCAAGAACATGATGTTACTCACAATAAGTTGAGATTCTGAGAAATGGGTGATAGATTTGAATGTTTATAAGTGAATTTGATTCTTCTTTAATGGCCTAATTAACAATTGAACTCTTGTTAATGAGTTGTAGAGTTTCTCTTTCCTAGTTGAAGTAGGATTGAGGCCATTACATGACTTTCAAATCCTCAAGAAGCATCTAAATCATGTGCCAACTTTAAGAAAGTACCTTGAATTAGCCGGTCTCCGATGCATTATGGGATTCTGTGGAGAAGCCATTATCTATCTGAAATGTATTATGGAGTTGATTAACTTCAATTAGGTGTTTCTCCATAATAGAATATAATTCTGTTGTTACCCCATCACGTTAATTTTATTATTTTTTTTTTTCCTCATATTTTGTGTTATTTGTATGGTAGTTCTAAAACTTGGTGGATTGACTACAACCAAGTCGACTTGATGAGATTTCGAGCTGATTTGCTTGTGCTATAATTTTATTTTCTTTTTTAAGATTTAAAAGTAGGCATAAATTTTGTACTCATCATCATGGCTAAGGAACAAAGATTAATAAAATTAATTTGATTATTTCAAACAGGTTTGAGCCTTTGAGTTGATAGACCCATCTGATTGGCAAGTCGAGTTTTTTAATTTCGAACTATGTTTATTATTCAAGAACTATTTTTATAGTGCAAAGGATTTTCCACTTTCTTTCTTCTTTTTCTTAGTTTTTTTTAAAGGTTTTATAATGTTCTCTCTTGTTTGGATGTCCCCCCATTAATGGATTTTGGAATCTAAAATGTTGGTAGGATGGCACATACGGTTAATTATTATTTCACCCAAGTTTTCTGCCTCAATTTGTAAATGAGATATAATGGCACTCACATACTGTTATCTCGTCTACCTTTTCTGCAGCCACAGATGGAAACATGTGTAAATTGCACATGCCAAACGCGGGGAGTTTATGATTTTTTTTTTTAAAAATGAATTCTTTTGAATAGTTTTTTCTTAGGTCTGGTTTTACGCTTAATGCTTATATGGTTTTTTTTTTTTTTTTTCCCTTTTTTATTTATTTATCTATTTATGGAAAATTACTGATTTATAGAGTGAACATCACTGGCATACCCACCACCTGACCTATTTGAGTGCTTTGTCTAGTCCAAGCCTGGCTAAAGGATGGCTGATATCAGGTTCCAAAGTCAATCATATATGTTTTGCAAAGCAATCATGAGACTTCATGTTGAAAATTTCCATTGGTGTAATGGGATTCTTAGATCCCTGATCCCAAAAGGATCAAGGGTTAATATTGTCGGGTATATTGTCATCCATGACTGATGCCTGACGCAAATCAGACAATACAGTTTTGCACAAGATACAGTCCATAACACCCAGAAAAAACAACCAGACATGTTAAATACTTCTCCCTCAAATATCCCATATTTGTGCAACTCATCAATATTGTTAGGCACCAAAATCAATACATATCGATTCATATGTATCGGTTTTTGGTTTCAGATGATACTTCAAACCTCGAAAAGTGTGGGGCAAGAGCTACAATGATGATGAATCTCTGCCATACATCAGATGCTGCATAGCTCGTGATTCAGATGGTCCACCTACAGGTTAGCCTAAAATCACAACAATTTGACAATATTAGTTACCCAGTGAACCAGCGAGTGTGGACAATCACCTTTCTTTAACTGTCCATTCACTCACCATTAGACAGGATCTTAATGTGATTTTTGGGCTGCATCTGATCCATAATGGCACCCATGGCATGGACTGGCAGAATTACAGTGTCACATTTCAGAATCAAAGATTGATTAGTTGCCAGGCAGTGGATCCTACCATCAACAGATTGGATGGCTATGGAAAAATGAATCACACCATATTTCAGTGTGGAGTGTTCTGCACCTGATTCTCTCTTTAAATTAATTTGACAACAGAAGAAAAAACCCACCAAAACTCAAGAAAATCAGTAAACAGAGCTATTGAATTTTTCTTTTCTTTTCTTCCGACAGTCACCAAATCAAGCCATTGGGTTGATAATGGTCAACTTCCTTCCGCTATTTATGCATTTGTGATCTCATGATTTCTATTCCAGTCCAAATATCGGGAGGATTCTCTAAAATTTCCCATGATGGATTTCAAAGATCTAGGAGTAGTGGGACAAAAACAGCATTTCAATCTCAGATGTTACTTTGGAAGAAGAGAGCAGCAAAGACCCTGAAATGCCTGCTTGCAGTTGTTTGCTCCATCGACTTCAAATTACTATCTATCAGTAACTCTGCTTTAAGCATTTCAAAGAGCCTTCAAAGAATGAAGGGAAAAAATATTAATCTTGAGCTTCGAAGAGAAGGAAGATTGCAGAGGATGGCCGCTATTCCTCTGCCGACCGCTTCTTTTATTAGAACTGAGATAGGTGAAGGCCATCTGCTTCTTTCTTGTGAGACAATTAACTGCTATGCTCTGAGCTGTAATCTTCACAGGGACTTTAAATGAAAATCACATAAGGCAATAACTGAAGGGCTATGTGCCTGTGAGATTTCAGGCTGAGACAAGATTCTTGTGAGTGAGCATTCATCTCGTGGAGGACAAGCCCAGTTCCGGAGAATTCTTGAGTGGCTTCCTTAAAGGCCTGCTTTTATGGTTTCTCCGCAACTGTAGGCAAAAGTTCTATGTGGAATCCATCTAAAACTGGAGCACACTGTGTTGAAGATGGCTGTTTTTATCTGTTCTTCTGGTAGGCCTTTCCAAAGGTCAGATTATTTTTTTGAAAGAGAAAACAATCACCCACACCCAGTCTTACGACTAGAAGTGGCAATAGGTTGGGATCAGCCATAGCCCAGTGGCCCGACTGGGGGCTGCAAGGACTCTTTTATATGCTCAGGGGTTCCAGGTTTTTTTTGGAACATTGGAATATTGGGGTTCAGTTTCCAACCTTCAACCTGCTGCCTTGGTATTAGTCAGCTTTATTAATGGAAACGGGTAGTTAAGGGATATAATTCAGCAATAGAATGCCACCTTGATGTGGTGTGGGTCATCAATTTAACCTGATTATCCTTGGAACTAACCCAATGTGAGTGTTTCTATTTTGAGTAGCTCCATCATTGTGATGGAATGTGAATGGATAAGAGGCTTGTGGGATTTGACATGGGGAGGTAGAGATGGCTTTATTCCCAGAGTATTAGGGTTCCTTTATTATTCAAGTAGTGCTATTGTTATTTGCTAGTTTGCCTTATGGGTCGCAACAGTCTCACAATTCAATCACAAAGAAAGCAGCGATAGGTGGTGCCTGATTCAAAAGATCCAGGTCTAAAGCCTGTTCAGCAGCAGCATTATGAAGATCCACATTCAAGGGCTCAGCACAATCCATCATATCGACCATTCTAATGTGATTGGTTACGTGGCTTTTGCTTTCAGAAGAACCAATGACATCCTTCAGGTCGAGATGAAAATATTTCCTTCTTTATTCTTCTTTGGTCCTTTTGGTACATTATAGGTTTTGTGGCAATGGCCTTATTTAAAGCAGGATCCAACCCCAGTTATAGATCATATATTCGGAGTAAGAGAAAGTTCTTCATTACTTTGAACCCGCATCATCGTAGGCAATTTAACTGCCAGAATCAGCCAGACACCATAAATTCCAATAAACAGACACTGTCCTTCATGCATAGCGAGGTCCTTGAGTTGCTACGAAGCCAAGATGAAGGGTTGGAAACTTCCAAGGCATCCCTACTTTGAATGCTATGGGTGACAACTTCCAAGAAGCAGTTCATGGTTAAATGAACATTTTGTCATCTAACAACAGCAACAACAACAAAACACACTGTATGGAATAGAAGCAAGCAACCGTTGTATCTAGAGAGAAAACTATTGATGAAGGCATGATTTGAGTGTTTACACGAGAAGTTTTTGGAATTCTTTTCTTTTGTTCAGAGAGAATTTGAAAACCAAAGAAAGAAGGAGAAATTCAAAAAGAGAAAAACAAAAAAGCAAATCTACATTATTCTTTCCTTTTGCACTGAAGGATGGTGCTGTTGGGCCACCGGTACTGCAATGACCACCAACTAATCTTTGGCAGCTGTGTTGACCTGCTTGGCAAGATAGGCTTCATATATCTCGACCACCAGGCGTGGGTCCGTTTCCACAAGCTCCTTATACTCATCTCTTTCCGTTAGTGTGTCCATGTTGTCTGTGATCAATGATAGAGCAGCTTCAAGAAGGTTCTTCGCATTGTGACGATGTGCAAAGGCAAAACTCATGACCGCATTGTCGTTGTTCACCTTGGATGTTATGAACTTCTCGCAGAAGGCTTTGAGATGCTTCACCTGGTACTTCTCTGCCAATACCAGGAGTTCACAGGCCATCTGCTCATCGAGGAACACTTCTGCTGTATACAAGTAGTGTACAAAGGAGCGAAGAACATCGTATGATACATCACTTATCTTAATGGTGCCACTCCTGCTCTCCTCCATCTCATTCTCCAGCATTGCTTTAAAAACTGGAGATTTGCTTATCTGGCAAGAAATAGAAAAAAGGTGAATAACAGAAATTGCAAATGACCCAATTCAATTAAATTCCAATTGACGATACTTTCAGTGGGAAAAGAAAAGGAGCAGGGTGAATATCAACAAGCAGGAATGCTAGTATTCAAGTATGCCAGAGTAGAATCTGTTCCATCTCAAGTAAAACAAGGGATGCAAACATCCAAAGTTCATAAATGCAACAATAGGAATGCATTAATGCAGGGCGCTGCATCAAATTTCCACACAGCTCCCTCCTCATGGTACATGTGGCAAACACATCAGGGAATTGGTACTCTTGTTCTGAGGGCCATCATGTGTATAGAAATGTCCAAAAAACAAGGGTTGTTTTGAGCCATCTTATATCAGGTTTATCCTTTAGCTTTTGGTTTTAAAAATATTGTCATCTTTCAAAAAAAAATAAAAATAAATAAATAAATAATCCCAAAAATCAAGGGTCATGTGGCAGCCATCTGATCAGTGGAATGGTTGGAGCAGAAGTACACATTCAACCAGCAAAATTCACAGCAATAGGATGGGCAGAGCCATCCAATTGCTGCAATTTTGTCCTACATTCCATCCACCTGGTGTATCAACAGTCCCCACCACTAGAAATGTTTGCCACGTGTACTGTGCGAATGGAACTGCATAAAACTTTCATGCAGAGACCTACATATTTAGCCTTCTTCATGCAAAAATTGATGAAATGTAGCCTCTGATGGTTTCATACTAGACAAAGATTTAGCAGGTTGGAATGATGATCATGATTCTTCTGAGTTCAAGGTTTTCTGGAATTTCAATTGGCTCTTAATAGTATAATAGCGAACCAAATATTGTGGTAGAAAAACGTCTCATGCTACAAAGGCATAACAGATTTTACAGAGATGTTTTTTTAGAGTTATTTTGCAGAAATGTTTATGCTACAAAAACGAAATGCCATGCTATCTGAAAGCTTACACCATCCAAGATTGCCATTTGAAGTAGCATGATCCAGCTGCAATTCAAAAAATAGAAAGAGATGCTTGAGTGAAAACTGAGATAACTGCACGCATCTTTCTTACGAATAATAGATTTCTTGAGAAGGAAAAGACTACATCAAAGGAGGGGCAAAGATTGTCCAATGCAAATGAACCACTAGAAACCCCTTCCTTCACTGGATCATCCTCCACCACACTACATCTATCTATAGAGAACCCAAATCACGTCAATGATGTCAGAGAAGTGGCACAAAACAGAAAGGGGAGGGTCTGTGCATAATTACTCTGGCATTGAGGTGCCATGGGTTCAGGTGAAGCAGGAACCCTGCCGCTTTGGGGAGGGTTTGCACATCATTTCAGCACAATTTAATGATCTGCCGGTGATTGAAGGGAACTCTTGTATCACTGTCAAGCAGGTGTTCTCCAAAGTTGCCAGGCCCATGGGAATTGTTGTCTTCTATTTCTGAGATAAGAAGCGATGTAGCAACACTTGCATTACATTCTCATTTACCAGGATGCCAATGTCATAGCCATTTCTCTAGCCAACGAGGGATTGGCAATAGAGTCACTCAGCATCGTTCATTGTTATCCCTATAATGATTGTAATTTTAGTTTTTTCCTCTTTCTTTAATAATTTCATTTACCATTTCCTGAAAAAGAAAAAGAAAAAAAGATGTTGGCTAATCTCCAATCACAACCCACAAGATTCCCTGAAGCCCATGAAATTACATGGAAAGAGTCCCCCTCAACCCTAAGCTCTTTGTAAAAAAAAATGATGAAAGATAACGAGACCTTGAAGGAGAGCTCTTTTTTTTTTTGTATCAATGACCTCAAAGGAGAGTTTTTGCACCTTTCTGCAAAAAGAAGAAGAAAGGAAAAAAGGGAAAAAAAAGAAAAAGTAAAAAAGAAAAAAGAAAAAGAAGGAGAGTTTTTGCCTCACCTTCATTTAATTCCTTCTCTCCAATTGCTGCAAGAAACAACAATTTGATAACCCCATAGTTTTTTGCACATCTCTAGTTCAGGTAAACCTGATTACATGAAGAGCTCCCATCAAAGTTTAAAAGTAGTGCATCACAATTTTTACCACAAAACCGCCGGCTTGGAGATCCTTATTCTTCATTCCACTAACCTCCAACTGTGAGTCACTGCACACATAGACATACTCCGAAACACCTATGCCATCATAAATTCATAGTCCAACTATTGGTGGAAACCTTAGTCCTTTCCAATACCTTCAAAAGGGAGGACCCTTCCCAATAAAATCCTTCCTCTTCTCTCTTCCAAACGTAAGACAAATTTGGATAATTCTTCAACAAATACACCAGCCATCTTCAAAAGGGATCACTCACCCAGCTTTCTATCTCTTCTTTGAATCTTCACACAAACACCCAACCCCAAAGACATCGAGAAAAAACAAATACATTGACCCGCTTTGCAATGGATGTAAAGATGGTTCGCCAGTTCCTCTTTCCTACAAAATGAAAAACATAATTGCTCACTAGATCTTCCTATTATTTAGGCAATTGTAATTTGAAAGTTCTTTGGCGATGCATCCCATAAAAGACCTCGGCTCTTTGAGGAATAGCTGTGCATGTTACTGAGTGAATGGGGAGAAGGTTTCACTACCATGTAAAGAAGTGGCCAAAAAATGATTGACAAGAAAGCACGCCACGACCAAACCACGCTCACTGTTTTATTCACTTCTATCCTAGGAATTTAAAACACATCTAAGCCTACTCAAAAAAGCTTTACAAGAAAACCTATTTCCTCTACGTTCGTCCTCAATGCAGGGTTCCAAACCATTCTCCCCTCTCACACCACTATCCCATGCCCTACCACTACATGAACCATGCTCGCGACAATTGTAATCCTAATATACGGTAAGAAACTTGAGTAGTGCAAAAAAGGATAGAAATATATGGAAGCAGATTGCACCGCAACAATCGCTTTAGAACTGCACAGATCACCGACCTTGTAAATCCAATTTGCTTCTCTCATTACATGCATTTCCTTTTTCTTTTTATAACCACACTAAATTGAACTAGAAGGCAAAAATTCGCACGTTGATCAAAAGAGTTGAATCCCAAATACACAGCACTAATCTTAATACTAACTATTTTGCGATCCCACAACACATCTTCAAGAAACAAAAAAATTCCAATGATACTCACCAAGTTATAGATATTAGAGATTTTCGTTTTGCATTCTTCCGAAATGGACAGTAATACCAAGAAAACCCCAATTCCTCTTTTCACAAGAACCTTTAATACCCAACATAAAGATAGCAAAATGACTCCAATGCGATCAAAGATCAAACACATCCAACGTATCATAACAAGAAAGCTTAATTACACAACAAATTCACTGGGACAAAAGATCAAACACCTTAAGGGCATCTTAATTACTCACCAGGATGGCTTTGTGGGCCCGGACAGCAGGTGCACCGGTACCGCAATCATCATCGGAGGCCTCGAGAACGATATCGGTGAAAGAAGAAGACGGGGAGGAGCGGTTGTGAGGATCGAGAGGAGAACAGATCCTGAGGAAGGCAACCTTGGATTTGAGGTCTTCGATCTCGCGTTTCAGCTCCTCCTCCGTCTCGCTGGCTTCCTCGTAGCACTCCTTGCAAGTGCCGGCGTCGCACGCCTCGTACACCTCTCGACAAGATATACAACGCATGCTGGCCGAGTAACGGGGCGTGCCGGCTCTATCCCTCCTCGCGGACATCATCACAGACCATTCCAGATGGAGATGAGAGAAAGAGGGAGAACAGGAATGATCGGCGCTGCGCGGAGAAGCGACACGACACGAGATCCCCTTTCAGAAAATGTAAATCACTTGTGGTTTGGTAAATGACATTTATGCCCCTGATTTTTCATACATGCAATTTCTCAACCGGAAACGCGAGTGTGGGAAAGGGTGTCTAAATATCAGATTCCCAGTTTAACGGAATTCGGCCGAGCGAGATAGTTAATGGGGCTCGAACTCACAGGTGCGAGGATGGCACTCGTGTGAGAGATCCGGAACTTTCACTAAGTGGGGACCACTTGTGGAATGTTGTTGCACAATTATTGGGAGAGTCCAATCATCAAGAGGCCTCAATTGGTCGAGGAGAATGGACGGCTGGAAATGAATGATCAAAGATCCACAATGAACATACGATTGTCTCCAACCTGATGAGTGGGCCGGGTTGGTAACAGAGTCACGGATCTTTCACACGTGCGAATTGAGGCCCCATCTCCATCTCACTCGCCCAGGCCCGATAACGTGCACTCTCGGGTTTTCAGTTTGTACAAGAGGGGCCCATAATTCGGTGCCCGAGGCACGAGACCGTTGGATGTATGGGCGTATGGTGGATGTACCAGCCTATGAAATGTCCTCAACAGAGCAATCATAACCTTTTCATTTGTTGTTTGCAAACGGTTAGGATAATCTAGCCGGGGAGATTTTTGAGGGTATGCGGCCTGGATCACCGGAGCATGGTGCAAACTGAAAATTTCTGTGTATGCTTTGCAGGAAACGGATTGGCTACTCCCCCTGACACCAGCCAATGGCTCGTGGTCGGTGCTCTGTGGGCCCCATCATGATGTATTTGTTTAATCCAAGCCGTCCATATATTTTTAAAGATCATTTTAAGGTACGAGACCAAAGATGAGGTATATCTCAATCTCAAGTGGACCACATTACAGGAAACAATGTTAAATGAGCATCGACTATTAAAAACATTTTGGGGGCCATAAAAGTTTTGGATCAAGCTGATTTTTGTTTTTTTCCCTTAATCTGGGCCTGTATGATCTAATCAACAGATTGGATGTCAAATAACAGTACAATAGGCCTTAGGAGGATTTTAATGGTGGATATCCAATAAATTTGTTTTCATGTTGTGTGGTCTAGCTAAGACTTATATCTTTCTCATTTTTGGCATCAAGAATCAAAATGATCTTTAAAAATGGATGAACAGAATGGATTAAACACATACATCATGTTGGGCCCACAAAGCACCGACCATCAGCCACGGGGCTGGTGGCAGGGGGAGTAGCCAATCCGTTTCCATGTACCAGGGGGGAGCGGATTAGGTGAGACCCGGATCCACGAGGTGGTTGGGACCCTGATTGTGGAGCCTTCTGTTATGTATGTGACTTCATCCACGCCGTCCATCCGCATTGAAAGCTCACTTTAGGTATGATCCTAAAAAGAAGTAGATAAAAATCTCAGGTGGACCATAATACAGAAACAGTGGTAATCAACCATTAAAAATTTCTCGTGGGCCACAAATGTTTTGCATTAATCTGATGTTTGCATGGTCTTTTCGTCCAAATCTTTTTAACCTTATCAACAGGTTGGATGGAAAATAAACATTCCGGTGGCCGCTATAAAGTTTTTAATAGTGGGATTCAATCACTACTGTTTATGTCGTATGGTCCACGTAGGGTTTGGATCTGTTTTATTTTTGTGATCATACCCTAAAGTAAGCTTTTAAAACCGTTGGACGGTGTGGATTTAAAGCACATACATCACTGTGAGTCCCACGGTCAGGCGTCTGACGCACATGGTGTATCCGGAGTCTCACATAATCCGCTCCCGACCCAGGACCAAAGGTTGGTGTAAGTTGCGTGAGCGACATTTGTTGAGCTGCTTGGGCATCATGACACCGGGGGACGCGAATTACGGACGCGGTTTGCATATGACAGCTGTCAGTAGCGAGTTGGATAGTGACAGTGCTATGTGGGACCATTATGATGTATGTGTCCTATCTACGTAATCCGTCTACTTCATGCGTTGAGCCAAAAAAAATGAGACGGATCCAAATCTCATAAGGACAACACGCCGTAGGAAAGAGCGGTGTTTGAACAATCACCGTTAAAAACTTCTCAGGGTCGACAATAGTTTTGGATTAATTAGATATTTGAGTTTTCTCTTCATCTGTGCTTGACCTAATCAACATGCATTGCATTGAGTCTTAGGAAGTTTTTATCGGTGGGCATCCAATCTTTAATATTTTCTTATGGTGTAGTCCACTTGGGATTTAGATCTTTGTTATTTTTAAACTTATGCTCCGTATTAACCTGCAAAAATAAATAAACAACTTGGACAAAACAAATATATATCACATAGCACTGTCCATAGCCGCCTCGCTACTTAACATTGTTCCCGCGCAATTCACGTCCGTGAATTACCTAGGGACACGTCCAGTAGCGAGGTGGCTACCATTCGGTGCCCCATGGAACCTACCATCATAAATGTGTTTTATACATATCCTCCACATTTTTTCAGATTATTCCATGCTGCTGTAATATTTATTTTCCATCTAACCTATTAGCTAGATGGCATAAACCTAGATGAATGAAAGGAAAAACAAAAATGAGCTTGATTTTTAACTTTTGTGGCCACCAAGAAGTTTTTAATGGTGAGCGCGTTCAATCACCATTATTTCCTATGGTACAGTCCACCTGACATAAAATGATTAAAATGATATAGGAAAATTGATGTAGAGCGGGTCGCGGACAGTTACATGGCCAAGATGGATCGGAAAAGGCCCGGTCAACTACAAAAGTGATCTAGACCATCGAACCTTAAATCGAGCGTATCTTGCAATCCGGAATGAGTTATCTGACGTAAAATATATGATTTTGGGGTAGAACGAGCTATTGAAGCCAACCAACCCTGCTATGCCGGGTTGCGCAGCCCGGAATTGCGAAAAACCCCTGAATCGATAGTCGTTTCCCTGTTTTAATTTCGTTTTTACTATAAATAGTAAGTTTTAGTTTGATTATAACTCTTCATCCGTTGGGTTTTAGGAGTTGCGCCCAACGTGAAAAGAGCTTAGAATAATTAGGAGAACAGTTTGGTAAAGCCAAATAGGACACTTACTATTTTTGGCCGAAAACCTTGCGCACTAGTAGACATCACGACCGTCTATAAATAGTAAGTTTACTATTTATAGTAAGTCGCGGATTCTAGGAGTTTGAGTTATAGTTTGATTCTAATTTCTTTCCCATTGCTTGGTACCCCTATTTAAAGGGTTGTGAACTCGTTTTTATTTATGAATTAATCAATTTCGAATTTTTTAGAATTTATTTCTATTTTCTGCTTTCTTTCCTCGTGGATTCGAGAAGTCTCTGTGAGGAGTCCAGAGAAGCTCCGTGGATTCGGAGTAGTTATCCTCATCACGTTCATCCCTGTGTCAATTGGTATCAGAGTGAGGATTCCCCTCGGGCTGATAGCAAACAATGAAGGTATGAATCAAAATCCTGTGGACGGTGATACAGGGATTCGTTATCTTTCGGAAAGAATGAAAGCTTTCCACCGGGAGAGTCAGTTGACCATACAAGGGCTGCAGGCAACTCTCGACCGTCTTGCGGATGCGCTACTCCCGCCCCGAGCCCTAGGTGGTGCTCCACCACCCATGGTTGCTGTATGACGCAACCCCGATTTTCGTAGAGCACTACCAGTGGCAAACCGTAGGGCTACACCAGATGATTCAAGTTCTAGCAACGAGGACCTTAATGAGGGTTTTGCCCGACGACCAATCCATGGAGGTGATCATCTAGATCGTACTGAAATACACTATCGAGGTAAGGCTGAATTCTTAGTTTTAACGGTTTATTACGTATAGAAGATTTTCTCGATTGGCTAGCCGAAGTAGAGAGATATTTTGATTACATGGACGTGCCAGATCATAAAAGGGTAAAATTGGTAGCGTTTAAATTAAAATCTGGTGCTTCTGCATGGTGGGAACAATTACAACTCTCATGAGCCCGCCAGAACAAGGCGCTCATCTCAACATGGCCACGGATGAGATATCTTCTTCGATCTCGATTTCTCCCCAGTGATTATGAGCAGATATTATTCCAGCAATATCAAAATTGCAGGCAAGAAAATCGAACAGTCACAGATTACACTGAAAAATTTCAACGGCTGGCTACATGAAACGATCTGTCAGAATCTGAGTCACAGAAGGTGACACGATTTATAGGTGGGTTGCGACCGACAATTCAGGACCGAGTTCAGATGTACCCAGTCGGGACTGTGGATGAAGCAGTTCAATTGGCGGGTAGGGCAGAAACACAACTTGCAAGAGCTCCTGATCATTCATATCCTTCAACTCGACCCCCCATGATGGGTCCCACGCAGGATCCAGTGCTGCCACGAGGAAAAGACCCAGTACCTCAACTTCTTACAACCGCAAACCGTGATACGGGGAGCGACTCATCCAGGCCTCAACGTGCAACACCTACAACAGCGAGTTCGAGTAGGATTCCAAATCCTTATGCTCGGCCAAGGTCGAACAATTATTACCGTTGTGGCCAACCAAGCCACTTATCAAACACTTGTCCTCAACGTCCCGCAGCACACTTGACTATAAACGAAGGGGGCACTGAAGATGAGGCTACAGAAGAAGACCATCGCTATGATGAACATGAACAAATCACTGAAGAAATATCAGGTGGCGATGAAATGGCGGCGAAGATCGTGGCGAATTCTAGTTGTGAGGCGATTGTTGTATGCCACACGAAAGGAATTACATCCACAACGACACAATATATTTCGTACTCGGTACACTGTTAATGGAAAGGTCTGTGATGTAATCATAGACAGTGGTACTAGCGAAAATATCGTCTTAAGAGTGATGGTGGACAAGTTGCGGCTACCAACGATGAAACATCCTTCCCCGTACTCAATTGGCTGGATAAAAAATGTGAATGAGACCAAGGTAACTGAACAATGCACTATCTCGTTTTCAATTGACAAAAATTATAAAGATCAAATACTTTGTGACATGGTTGATATGGAAGCTTGTCATATGTTACTTGGTCGACCCTGGCAGTCGGACCGTGATGCGACCCATCGGGGACGAGATAATGTTTACGTATTTGTCAAGGATAGTTGAAAAATAATCCTTACCCCTATGGCACCAGAGAACCACCCTGAAGCCTCTAAAGTGGAGGAGAGTTCCTTCTTGACCATTCGAGATTTTATGGAAGAATCCAAGGAAACCGGCGAGGTATACGCTGTAGTGGTGAAGGACGAGGAAGAGGAACCCTTAAACATCCCTCCAAGTTTAAGACTATTGCTAAACGAATTCAAAGAAGTCTGGCCTAAGGATTTACCTGATGGATTGTCCCCCATGAGAGACATCCAACATCACATAGACCTCGTCCCTAGGGCTAGCCTGCCCAACCGCCCTCATTATCGGATGAGTCCAAAGGAGTGTGAGATACTTCAGGGGCAAGTGAAAGAATTGATCTGTAAGGGTCTCGTGAGAGAGAGTATGAGCCCATGTGCCGTACCAGCATTATTAACGCAAAAAAAAAGATGGAAGCTGACACATGTGTGTCGACAGCCGGGCAATCAACAAAATTACCATCAAATATCGGTTCCCAATACCACGGTTGGACGGCATGCTCGATATGTTAGAAGGGGCCAAGGTGTTCTTTAAACTAGATCTAAGGAGCGGGTACCATCAGATTCGTATTCTACCCGGTGATGAGTGAAAAACGGCATTCAAGACCAAGGAAGGGTTGTATGAGTAGCTGGTCATGCCCTTCGACCTATCGAACGCACCAAATACTTTTATGCGTTTGATGAATCAAGTTCTAAAACCGTTCACTGGCCGATTTATGGTAGTATATTTTGATGACATATTGATATATAGCCAGGATAAGGCAGAGCACAGGAAACATCTCAGGCAGGTGCTGCAGGTCCTACAAATTAACAAGTTGTACCTCAACTTGAAGAAGTGTAGTTTTTTAACTGACAGCCTGTTGTTTCTAGAATTTGTTATAACATTTACAGGCATTCGTGTGGACGATGAAAAAGTGCGAGCTATTAGGGAATGGCCGATCCCGACAAACATTTATAAGGTGAGGAGTTTTCACAGGTTGGAGACTTTTTGTCGTCGATTTGTGCGAGATTTTAGTACCATAGTCGCGCCTATAACAGATTGCATGAAAAAAGGACCGTTCCAGTGGACCGATAAAGCTAACAAGAGCTTTCATGAGATCAAGCATCGTTTGTCTACAACACCAGTTTTGGTGCTTCCTAATTTAGACAAATTGTTTGAGGTTGAGTGTGACGCTTCATACGTCGAAATTGGAGGAGTATTATCACAGGAAGGCAGGCCGATAGCCTTCTACAGCGAGAAGCTCAGTGAAGCCCGAAAGAAGTGGTCGACTTTTGAGCTTGAGTTGTACGCAGTTGTTCAGGCGCTGCGACATTGGCGGCATTATCTGATTCAAAAAGAGTTTATTTTGTACACTGACCATCAAGCATTAAAGTTTATTAATAGTCAGACTAACGTGAATCGTGTGCATGCTAATGGGTTGCATTTTTACAGGAATTCACGTTCGTTTTGAAGCACAAGTCAGTGCAGCAGAACAAGGTAGCTGACACACTTAGCCGTCGTGCATGACTACTTGTTACGATGAGCAACGAGGTGGTCGGCTTCAACTGTCTCAAGAAGCTGTATACCGAAGATGAGGACTTCAAAGATTCTTGGATGAAGTACCAAGAAGGTCACCCTAGTGACCTTCATATATAGGACGATTTTCTCTTCAAAGGGAATCAATTGTGCATCCCCCAAAGTTCTCTGAGGAAGAAGATTATCTAGGAGCTACATGGATGTGGCCTCGGTAGACACCTGGGGTGAGACAAGACGCGAGCTCTTGTGGAAGAGCGGTATTACTGGCCGCAATTAGTACGCGATGTGGGAAAAGCCGTACAACGTTACCATGTTTGTTAGACCTCCAAGGGATAATCTCAGAATACGGGCCTCTACACCCCGTTACCTGTGCCTAACGGTCCTTGAGAGGATTTATTAATGGACTTCGTGCTTGGTCTCCCACAAACACAACGCGGCATGAATTCGGTGTTCGTGGTGGTAGATCGTTTCTCTAAGATGACGCACTTTATCCCATGCAAGAAGACTCTCGATGCAACACATGTGGTGAATCTATTTTTCAGGGAGGTCGTACGGCTACATGGGGTCCCCAAGACCATTATTTCCGATCGTGACACGAAGTTCATTAGACACTTTTGGCGAACTTTATGGAATCGATTCGATACACGACTTCAATTTAGTAGTGCTTACCACCCACAGACTGATGGGCAAACCGAAGTTGTGAATCGCACGTTGGGAAACCTCCTTCGCTGTATTTCAGGAGAAAAATCGAAGCGGTAGGATTTGGCCTTGTCTCAAGCAGAGTTTGCATTCAACAATATGGTGAACCGCTCGATAGGGAGATCACCGTTCCAAATTATCTACGGACGAGTGCCTCGCCACACACTTAACTTGGTCCCTCTGCCCAAGCACCCAGGCACGAGCATTGTAGCAGAACATATGGCAGACAAGATCATGGGCATCCATGCAGAAGTGCAGACCAAGCTACATGCCTCGAACGAGAAGTACAAGGAACAAGCGGACAAGCATCGGCGACAAAAAGTGTTTGAGGTGGGCGACCGCATTATGGTCCATCTGCGCAAAGGGAGATTTCCGACCGGGACGTACAACAAGTTGAAAAATAAGAAGATTGGACTGGTACCAATTATCCGAAAGATCAATGACAACGCTTATGTTGTTGATCTCCTAGATGACATGACAATCTCAGGGACTTTCAATGTCACGGACCTAACCGAGTATCATGAACCGGAGCATGACGAGAACTCGAGGACGAGTTCTTTTGAAGTGGAGGAGACTAATGTAGAGCAGGTCGCGGACAGTTACATGGCCAAGATGGATCAGAAAAGGCCCGGTCGACGACAAAAGTGATCTAAACCATCGAACCTTAAATCGGGCGTATCTTGCAATCCGGAATGAGTTATCTGACGTAAAATATATGATTTTGGGGTAGAATGAGCTACTGAAGCCAACCAACCTTGCTACGCCAAGTTGCGCAGCCCAAAATTGTGAAAAACCCCTGGATCGACGGTCGTTTCCCTGTTTTAATTTCATTTTTACTATAAATAGTAAGTTTTAGTTTGATTATAACTCTTCATCCATCGGGCTTTAGGAGTTGCGCCCAAAGTGAAAAGAGCTTGGAATAATTAGGAGAACAGTTTGGTGAAGCCAAATAGGACACTTACTATTTTTGGTCGAAAACCTTGCGCACTAGTAGACATTACGACCGTCTATAAATAGTAAGTTTACTATTTATAGTAAGTCGCGGATTCTAGGAGTTTGAGTTGTAGTTTGATTCTAATTTCTTTCCCATTGCTTGGTACTCCTATTTAAAGGGTTGTAAACTCGTTTTTATTCATGAATTAATCAATTTCGAATTTCTTATAATTTATTTCTATTTTCTGCTTTCTTTCCTCGTCGATTCGACAAGTCTCTGTGAGGAGTCTAGAGAAGTTCCGTGGATTCGGAGTAGTTATCCTCATTACGTTTATCCCTGCATCAAAAATAGATGGACAACATGGATAAAATATTTACATTATGGGCCCACAAAGCACCAGCCACTAGCGACTCAGCCCTGGCTATTTCTTTATATGATTGTGTAGTTGTTTTTTAATTAAATCAATTACATCTTGCACTTCCTTAATTCAGTTTCAATTCTTGTATTACATTTTCTTTCTATTCTTATTTATTTTTTATTCTTCTTTTTTCATTGTCATATTTTCTTTGTTCTTATTCCTTTCTTATATTATTAGTTTCATCCCAATCAAAAACTTAATAGATCAAACTATCTTTTATTGAAGAGTTAGTTTGATTCCATCATGATTATTGTAGATCTTACTATTTTTATTCACCTCTCTTTACTTATTCACTGTTATAATATTAGTGCTATGAATATGGCTGTCAACTTAGTTTTCATGTGCGGACAAATCGCATTGAGGTGGACTATCATTTTTTTGTGGTTTGGTTACTAATGAATCTTTATACATCGAATACTATCATTCATCAATTACACCATCAGCATCTTCATGAAGAGTCTTCTAACTGTAACTTTTAATTTTCTTTTTTCCGAACTGATGTCAATCCCTGTCATTTTGTAGAGAAGTAATAAGAAAAATAACTTGTAATCATATGTGAACATGAGCATATGTGAACATGAGCACTACTGTAACTATTGTAACCATATGAGATCATGGGAACTGTCGTAACTATATAGCAATTTTGGGCACTGTTGTAACCTAATTGGAACATAGTCTAACTGTATAGGAACATGGCATTATTGTAATTGTATTTATATTGCATTATTGTAACTGTTTTTATACTACTTAAAACATTCAAAATTCAGATTTTTGGTTGATGCCTATTCTCATCAAAATTAAAAATTGCACAAGAATCCATTCATGGAGATGTGAAAGTAAACGTAGATACAAGAAAGTTGATTTTATAAAAACGAAGAGAATTAAGGACATACTTATCATATGAAGTTGGTGGTCAAAATGAAGAATTTAAGGTTTGAGTTTTGAAATAATGTAAGTTTAACAAAAAATCAATGGATATAATTCACTCATCAATTCAAACAATGATGATGGTTGTCGCAATTGAACAACACATGTAGCATTGATGTTTTTCAAGTTTAAAGATGAACTAGCTGACAAGTTTACAGGATCACTAATAGTTGAAGATTTCATGAACATGAAGAATTCACTATTCTATAGAAACAAACAAATACATTGACTCTAAGTATCATTATATATGGAGTCTCATGAAAGAAAAGGAGATGAGTTTGAGTAATTTGTAGATCTGATCAAATGGTGGCTATTTTTATAAAGGCATTGAAGATAAAAGATCTTCGCAGGTTTAAGACTATGAGGGGGATGAAAGAAAGTCTAGTTTAAGAGAGCCTCTTAAAAGTAAAGTAAACTTGATTTCGAAGTCTTGATACAACTAAAATAAGTTAGATGTTATTTACTTTCTTGGCAAGTTTTTATTTTGCGTACAAGTTGATTTTCTATTTTTAAGTGTTATAAATAGAGAAAGTGTAGATATAAGAGAAACAAAGAATTTAAGAAGATATTGTTGAGAAACCAATAAATTACTTTTATTTTATTCTCTCAATCTCTTATAAAGCAATAAATTATTTTTATTTTATTCTCTAAATATCTTATATTTGTGGCCTGAAGGCTACTTCTCTTAGAATTACACACATGACTTGTTGATTCAAGCTGTTCTTCGGGGCTTTTATAACCTATGACTCAGTCCCAAATCATTTACTACTCAGCATTGGAATTTAGAACCTAACCCACGGGCCTAAAGTCCAGGCCTAAGTACTGTTCAGTCCCCACCCTCTTATGTGATAGATGAACCACGGAAGAGTTCCTTTCAAATTCTTGTATGGGGCTTAGATAAGATCACCTATGATCACAAAGGATGGTAGTGGTCCACTAGGGTTGTACATGTAATCACCTTGAATGGATGATGCAAAACTTAAATCATTTTGAGTTGGAATGATCAAATCCATCCTATTAAAGATTTTCAAGATTCAGAAATCAATTTTGTAAACCCTTAATAGGATGACTATTATCATGTAATCTACAAAGGGTTTCTCCCAACAGTCCTTCATGACTGCGGATCATCTCGCTTGAGCCCACATAGGAAACTAATTTAAGGCTTTTCTTAGCTGGGGAGAGTTGATATTTGTTCACGAGAGAGGCCCAAGCTCATCCCAAGCCCATGATGGCTCTTCTGACTTTTGAGCAATCAAGCCCACCAACACTTGTTAAAGCCCAAATAGACCCATTTATTATTATTTTTTTTAACAATATATAATAGTTTTGAGTTGAAGCAATATGCTTTTAAAAAAAAAGTTTTTGACATATGCCATCCTCTCTTATATATATATATAAAAGAGAGGGTGGCATATATATAAACCATTGGCTTTTTCGTACGCCAGTAAAAAAAAAAAAGAAAAGAAAACACGATGTAAGAGGACGACTATTAAATTTGACCACATGAAATTACAAAATTTTTCTTTCGCTTCAAAGAGATGAGTTGAATTCTCATTTTAGCCGAGTTCCAAATAACTTGTAATGTGGGCCCCAACAGGGTCAAGTTATCTAAACCATACACTGGTGGACCATTCATGGCATTCAATATAAACTGTCCAAATGGTAGATCAAAGCCATCCAAATTTCATGAATAACCTTTGTTGGGTTGATATGGAGGTAAAATGAGATTCTCACATCTCTACGAAGTCAAAGGCAAAAGTCGCATTTTATGTGGTCAATATATAGTTAAACTCAACGGTAAAAAATTTCTTATGGTCAAATCTAATGGAAGTTAAGCATATATATTTTTTATAACTATAATGGAAAAAGAAAGGGATTATTCGGTAACAATGAAAAGGGAGGAAATCTTTTGGTATATAAGAAAAAAGGAAGGTGGTAAACAAACCTTTCTTCTTCTTTTTTTGTTTTTGGGTATTTTATTTTTAATCTAGCTATGAAAGAATTGGGCTTGAAAGCCCATTGCATGATGGCCAAAATAACCTTTCAAGTGATTTGAAGGTGCAATCCATTCATTTTTATTGTGATGGTGGGGTGGTGTAACCCTGTATAGCCAGGGCCTTGGCCCATAAACTCAGCACAAGAACTGGGCCCTGGCTTGAAATCCAGGCCTAGTTCTGCACAGGCTAATCCCACTCAAGCAGCAACATGTAGGGCTGTCAATAGGCTGGGCTCAGGCCTAGCAAAAACAAAATTTTCAATAGCCTAAGCCTGCTGGCCTGGCCCAAAACAGTTCAAAATCCAATTCAAAATCCAAGTCAAAGGCAACCCTAGGCTCAGCCCGTTGAGAGTCCTAGCCAGCATGTGCCGTATGCTATGTTTGTCAAACAAACACTTCCTCTAAAAGCTTGAAAGCTCGAACCAAATGGAATAAGAGAATATATAAATGAAGGCATATTTGTTACTCCCCGGATTTGAACACTTGAACATCCACTCTAATATCATGTCAATCAAATAGTTGTTCTAAAAGCTCGAGCCTTTACAAGATAATACTATATTTCCTTCAATATGCACACCATTTTTTAATGGGTTGAGCTTTTAGATCAAGTGGTTGTTTGACATGGTATCAGAACAAATAGTAAAGTGATATGCCTCTATTGTTATATTATCCCATGAAATTGTTTATGGTGTGAGTTGTGAATGTTCCTCTATTATTGCCTGAGTAATATACATTGTTACTCCATCCTTTGACTGGTCAGACAATGCTTACCGAAAAGTGGGCCGACTGATTAGAAACAAATGGACAGTCCAACCTAATATATGAATCCGCGGTAAGATATCTACAAAGTGAGACCCCACCCGAAGGCCAGGCAAGATTGTGCATCAATGTGGGACCCACCTTTTCATTCTCTTGTGTTTATAGGGCTGATCGTAGCCTCAGGATCATTTCAGTCCAATTAAGGTCAGGGCTTAGGCATGCCAATCTTGCATTAGTGGGTGTACAGTCCATTTTGGTAAGCATGTATGTACTATGTAGGTTTTTTTTTATTTTGTTTTGTTTTTGAGTAGTTATAGGGTGCTATGCATTGCATCTCCAGAACATGGAATGTTGGTGTTTAATTCAGGAAATGTTCGTCTTTTATGCTGTCTCAATCATGAAAAGGATAAGAGTAAAATGTTCAGGTTTAATACGGCTCTAACTCAATAAAATCATCATGGGATACTTACTCTTGCTGGGGTGGTGGACTCTCGGGAGATTCAACTCCCGGTCAAGGGTTCGAGTACCCACAGGTGGTGAAATTCCCACTAGCGTGAGTTGTGTGAAAAAAAAAAAAAAAAACGGTTCTAACTCTACAGGAAAAAGGTACGTATGCAAATATGTATGAATCTCTCTCTACAGGAAAAAGGTACTATCAGGTTGAGCTCTGTGGGCCCATGATGATCTATGTTGACATCCACCCTATCAGTTAGATGCACCCTTCCATGATGGTTTGTGGGCCTAAAAATTAGGCTAATATATTACTTAGATGAGCCACACCATAAACAACAGTTGAGAGTGGATATCTATCCATTGAAACTTTCATGATCATTTATAGGGCCCACTGAGATGTGATTCCGACATACAGCCCATTTATTATGTGTTTCCCTCTTGGATGAGGGGTCAAACTAAGTTTCAGCCGTATCCAAAACTCAGGTGGGGCCCAACAAATGCCTTTAGTGGTTTTAGGCATGACTTCACGCCGTTTTAGATGGTTTGGTTGACTTGAGTTCCTGATACTGCTGATTTGTAGCATATTCAGTAACCTAGAGGTGATCCACCAAATGCATGGTGTGGATGTCCAATAAACATCACGGTGGAGCCCACATAGCTCGACCTCATGTGAAGCTCCCATGAGGGTGGTAACTTTTCACAACACGTATATGTACGCGCGCGCGCATACACACATACATGGTAAATGGTACAAGGTGGATCTCATGGAGCTTTCCATGAGGTTGAGCTCTGTGGGTGCCTCAATGATGTGTAATGTAAATCCATGCCATGCATTTGGTAGGTCTCCTCCAGATAATAGGATCTGCCAAAAATCATTTATATTCAGAACTTAGCTGGTACACACCATTTGAAATAATGAAATCATTCATAAAACATCTAAAATCACTTGGTGGAGCCCACATAAGTTTTGGAATACCCTAAAATTGGGTGTGGCAGCTCATGCAAGTGGGACACACACAATTGATGGGCTGGATGTCTAAAGAGCATCTCACATGGTCTTATATACAATTAGAAAGGTTCCTATGGTGGGCATCAACTCTCAACTGTTATCCGTGGTGTAGATCACCTAAGTCATGGATTTGCCTGATTTTTAGGCCCATGGCTCAACATTGAAGGATACATTTGATTAGCAGGATAGATTTCCATCTCACTTTAAGATGAGCCATGGAGGTTAACCTAATAGGAAGCTTCCCATGAGTTTTACCTCAAAGTACTTTTTCCCTGCATATATGTGCACAACCTTTTCCATATATATGGCACTCTTGTTAAGAATAAGAGTTCATGCACGCGTGCAGTGTTATGGTACATGTTCTGAGCCATCCAGACTAGATCTCATAATATCAACGGTTTGGATCACTAAATTACATACTCCAATTGCACAAATAGAATGAGGGATGTTCAACCAAACCATTGCATGTAACTTTTCATAAAATTAGCTACAGTAAGAGTAGAAAAACAGAGATTTTGGAAATACATAGGTTGATAGTAAGTCAAAATGAAATGGGTCGCAGGTGAACATTGGGCATGCATGAGAGAGGAAATAGTCAGCGAATGATGCGAATGTAGAATGATTCAATGCACCGGGACGCAAGTTTCATAGTTCCACGTACATTACATAAGCAGGTAAGATCTGAGCAATTCAAATCTATGGGTGCTCTAATTTCAATTAAGACGTTAAAAGTACACATATACATACTTGGATATGAAGGCACATGAATGATGTCATGGGTGATGGGATCCTGTCACACGTGGATACTTGTTGCCTACGGTTGAAACCAATCCAAATTATTTGATGGTCATTTATATAGATTTTCTGCTTGTTGCAATGTGATTGGTCAATGTTATTATTTACATTATCAGTAATATTGCATTAAATGTAATTAGTGGTGATGTCGCCCAATCATATTGCAACAAGTAAAAAATCTCTGCTTATGGAAAACAGAACATCCAGGATATCATTTTCTCTGTTCCTCTAAATATCCTGTTTTCCAAATTCTCCTGCTCGCTGGGTGTACGTGCAGTGCACATATCGCTTCCCAACTATATATATTTATTAACTATTAAAATTGACTTTATTCAACCTAATCAGACTAAATCAGGTGTAGACCCAGGTTTTTCAGCCAGCTCCAAAATGATCCGACCCAGCCCAATTTCTAAACGGTTGAAGAAATTGGACCCGGACCATTAAAAATCGGATACACGGTTCCAAGGTGTTATTCACAGCCCTAATATTCATGAACCACTTGTTAGAGATTCTGCCCATTCATATGGCGGCACCTGTCATAAACATTGCTTGTACCGAGAATCTGATCGGTTCACTCGTTGGCGGACCACACATACATGCCAAATGTCATTACAAAAGATTTGACCATCTATACTCAAAACATTTTTTAGTGGCCTACTTTGTTGAGCTGACTTGCCTGACATTTTGAGCCACGCCATGTTTTTAGATGGCCGTTTCCAGAGTCCCACACACAACAAAGGGACGCGATCTCAAGTCCATGCAACAAGTTGCCATATATCTCCTTTATATCTCATCAGATCAGGAGAGCATGAAGAACATCGCTTCTCCATTAAAGAAATATCATTTAGTAAGATCGTTGTCCTTTTGGCCCATCCTAGTAATCAGTCATCTCCACTCTTAATTAGTAATTGCTAAATATGGCTCGTAGACCTTACTTGTGGAAAGTTACTAGCGAGTGGGCTCTATTCATTTTTTTGAATTTGATCTAGTACTGTTTGGCATTGGAAACTCAAAATAAATTTGAATTTGAATTCCAATAAGGTAGAGACTTGTAAAAAAGTTAGATCAGATAGGAATATAAGTTTTATTCTATCCAAAGCATCCCTCATCATTTCCCATATAAATACGCCAAGATGTTCTTCACTGAGGCATCCCATGCAAGTGAATAGTACACAAAAGGAAGAAAAGAATTATCTCTCTCTATATATATATGGGCTTAAAAATCAAATCAATCCATGATTTGGGTGGGCCACACCACATACAGTAGTTGGGAGGGGTTACCCTCCCATTAGAATGTTCATAATTATTTATTGGGCCAACTGAGTGTGGTTCACAAATCCAGACCATCCATTGTGTGTGTCCCACTTGGATGAGAGTCCATACCAAGTTTCGGCCGCATCCAAAACTCAGGTGGGCCCTATCAAGTACTTTTACATGTTTTAGACATGTCTTCACATGGTTTTAGATGGTATGTCCCACATGAGTTTTGTATACGACTGATTTTTGGGATATCCCATAACCTAAAGGGGACCCATCAAATGCAAGGTATTGATATTCGACACACATCATGGTGGGGCCCACACAGCTCAACGTCATGGAAAGTCACTTTATAATACCATTGGGCTATATATATATATATATATATATATATATATATGATTCAAGTCATTGATAATAATCCATTTAGCTACAGAATTAAAGGAATGATCAGAATTCTCTTCGATTAGGTGGACTTCTAATCAACTCACCATTTATTTTCATCTTTTGCAAACATCACATGATTATATAAACGGTGGAATCTGGCAGGCCCATGCATCTAACCCTTCTTTTAGTAATCATAGTGTAAGATGGGCATCATTGCATCTAGTCGGTTGCTTTTTAGATGATGAAGAATGGAAGATAATAAATATCAATCTAAAATATTGAGATCCACTTCACATATTTTGATTTAGAATTTTGAATTTTCATATGGAGAGTAGGAAGCTTTGATTAATATTGGAAAAAAAAAACCAAAACAAAACCAAAAAGCCATTTTCAGTGGGTTATCTCATGTAGAGCTGGGCACGAATTGACTCAACTCCCCTAACTCGACTCGTTCGATTTGACCCGATCCGAATAGGTGAGTCGGTTCGAACTGAGTAGGCTTCACCTAATCCAAACTCAAAATGAGTCGAGTTCGAGTTACCCAGTAACTCATCCGGAAACTCGATCAGTCAAACTCAACCCAATCAAAAACTAACTTGAATTTGGTTGTCGGGTAGGATAGGGTGGGTGTGTGTGTGTGTGTGTGTGTGTGTGTGTGTGTGTGTGTGTTTGTGTGTGTAAACCTAATTCTTAATCCTCTCTACCCTACCCTCCACATGCCCTGATCCAAAAAGACCGAACCCATTCCTGTTCGGCACCCATCGGCCATCTCGTCTCGTCAGGCAGGTGGCGACAGCAACCCTTCAGCCTCTCTCTCTCTCTCTCTCTCTCTCTCTCTCTCTCTCTCTCGTCCGATAGGCAGAAGTCAGTGACCCATCAGGTGCATATGTTTGATTTTTTTTTAAAAGTTTTTTTATTTATTTTTTATTTTTTAATGTTAAGAGGATGGACAACACACAGGAATTGGTGGAGATGGAAGTGGGTTGCGTACGAGTAACTCAGTATGCTTAGCGTACTAAGTAAACTCTGTGAGATCCACATGATTTATGTATTTTATTCCCTCCATCCATTTATTTTATCCCCAAAATTGAAGCATATCCAATGCGACCACACAGGAAATGGTGGAGATAATAACATCTGCCATTGAAACTTGAGTCGTAGACCTGGCTGATTTTTATAACCCAGCTCGATAACCCAATTTGAATCGGTGCCAACCCAATCTGACATAGTATTTTTGACCAGGTCGTATTGGATCAGCCCAGCCCATACTTGGACTCCGATCGGGTCAGGCATGTTAGACTCGATATCGAGACAGATCGAGCTCTAGAATCGAGTTCTGGTCCGGCCTTTTTCAAAACCGAATCAAGTTGGGTTGGACCTATGTTGGTCGGACTGGACTCGATGCGCCCGCCTCTAATCTCATACCGTCACATGGTAAAACAATTAATATGCACACGCACTGATCAATCAAAACCGTTCAAATTATTGACCACTTTACAGGTGGCATGGACCGGACACTTTAAAACTCTTACTAATAGATACTTGTTTCTCGAAACTTATCTGGGTGAGTACTTTCCATTTAAACCATCCAATGTTGGCCTCCAGTCGGATGATTAAAATTGTCACTTAATGGTATCTTTTTTGTTTAATTACCCATCTGTGGTCAGCCCACTATTTGAATGGTTTGGATTGGGTACATGTGTCCCACGTTTCAGCATTGTTGCCCCCCAAGTATGGATAGTTGTACTCTGCCAGAGCACAGAAGTTTTACTGGTCCGACAACTGCATATTTTTAAACCGTAGCGTGGAATTTTATTTCATGTGGGACGTGACATTCTTACTTAGAACTAGACGTCTACTAGAAATTGTACCACAAGTTACGTGCCGCACAACAATCCCCGCTAAAATCCCGTTTGTGTAAAACATCCGTCACATGAAATTCGTACACCCCACCATGAATATCATCCTTCTCAAAATTCAAGCTGATTCACAAAACAAGTGGGTAACAGCACCTTATGTTAAGTCAGACTGTTGGTTGTCCATTGATTCAACGGTGTGGCCCATCTGATGAGCGGACCTGATTTTTTTATTTTTTTTTATGCCAAGCGATATTCATGATGAGGCTACCATTTTCATAGGATGGATGTGGTATGAAAGTGCAAGTCGTGCCGATAGATGAGACAGTACCACAATTTGTAGGTGCTCAGTAATCCATCTTATTATGCTCACCTAATCACATTTTAAGCCCTTGGCTGTCAAGCAAGCACTAGGTGTAAAGTTACGTTTTCAATTTACATTTTGTGCATGAGACTCCACCATTCTTCATTCTTAAACCCCAATCAAAAGTCACTACACGCACTTCAAATCACATAAAAGATCAACCGTTGAATCGACCAATCAAATTCATAAACTGCCTTGTCGCGTGACGTGGAGGGAAGGAGCAGCGTCGGCATGGTAGACCCCACCACAATCCGAGCAGACATGGGGTAGTGTTTCCACCTGCGAGAAAGCTTTTAGACTAATTACGATAATAATTACATGTGGCCTACATGATGTTGTCAAGAGACCTGCTGATGTAGGGTAGGTCGCGGATAGTTCGTGGCCAAGATGGATAAGAAAAGGTCCGGTCTATGATAGAAGTGATCCAGACCATCAGACCTTATATCGGGTGTATCTCGCAATTTAGAATGAGTTATCGAACATAAAATATATGATTTTGAGTAAAACGAGCTACTCTTGCCACCTAATCCTACTATGCCGGGCTGTGCAAGTTGAATTTGTGAAATACCACCAGATCGACGGTCGTTTTCCTATTTTAATTCCATTTTTTCTATAAATAGTAAGTTTTAGTTTGATTATAACTCTTCATCCGTTTGGGCTTTAGGAGTTGCGCCTAGGGGTGTACACGAACCGAGCTAGCTCGGTTAGCTCGCTCGATTCGAAACTGAGTTCGAGCCGAGTCGAGCTGATTTTTTGAGCTCAAAAATGAGTTCGAGCCGAATTCGAGCAGGCCCCAACTCGACTCAACTCGGATCGAATCTAGCTCGAATCGAACTCGGTTCGGTGACTCGGTTACTTTGTCATTGATGTTGCTCACCAACTGTTTGATAAAATGACTCAACGAAATGTGGCTGGTGGTAAGGAAGGTATGTATATGAAATAAATATCCTTTTTCTCTTTGTTTTTCTTGGTTCTTATGTTGCTTAGAAAGTGTTTGATAAAATACCTGTAAAACCATTGCTTCTGTTTGTAAAACAGTGGGATTTTGAAGTTGCAGTTCAGGTGTTTGTGGGAATGTCTCAATGGCGAACTCGGCTCGATCTTGGCTTGAACTTGGCCCAAGCTGGCCCGAGCTGCTAACCGAATCGAGCCGAGCTGGGCAGTCAGGCTTGAGAACCGAGCTAAGCCGAGTTCGAGCTAAGGTTAGCCAATGGCTGAGCCGAGTCGAGCTCGACTCGGTTTAACTCGATGTACACCCCTAGTTGCACCCAACGTGAAAAGAGCTTAAAATAATTAGGAGAACAACTTGGTGAACCCAAATAGGACACTAGCTATTTTGGGCCGAAAACCTTGGGCACTAGTAGACATCACAACCGTCTAGTTTACTATTTATAGTAAGTTGTGAATTCTATGAGTTTTAGTTATAGTTTTCTTCTGATTTCACTCTCATTGCTTCGTATCCCTTGTTGCGAAATAGTTTATTTAATTCATTAATCAATTTTGAATTTTATAGAATTTATTTTCTATTTTCTTGTTCTTTTCCTCGTGAGGAGTCCACAGAAGTTCCGTGGATTCGAAACAGTTATCCCCCTGAGGAAGATGGTGCTCGACCTCACGTCCTCCCTTGCATAACCTGCTAAGAAGGCCCACCAGAGCTTCCTGGAGATCAATAGCTTCTCCACTAACACGTGGCTCATTTCTACAAAGAACTGTTGATCTGGACCACCATGTGAATGGGGCTATGGACTTTATGTATTAGTCATTGAATTTGTTGTCAGAAAATGGATGGCCAAATAAATGAGAGAGAGAGAGAGAGAGAGAGAGAGAGAGAGAGAGCATTATTGATATACATGTGCACCATATCAAGAGCATTGATCTATATCCGGCCCATAAAATTACAAGGATCAGATGGTTAGGATCATAACATAGTTGTAACTTTAGTTTCTAGTCATGTGGATATGCTGCATGTGTAATGAACTGAAGTTGGAGAATGTCAAGCTACATCTCCAATGGGCACACATGGGCCTCCATGAAAACCCAAACATTCAACCCAATTTATTAACCAACACTAAACCACACAAGGTAACCATAATGGATACTCCAACTTATGACCTCGTGTTGAAATTTTTGTGAGTCCGTCACTGAGGCATGAGTAATGACCCAGCATCCCTTTTTAACTGATGTAGAGCAAGTCGTGAACACTTTCATGTCCAAGATGAAGTAGAAAAGGCCTGATAGAAGGCAAAAGTTATTAAGACCGTCAGAATATCAAAACATGCATACTTGCAAATCGAAATGAGTTATTCGACACACCATTTAAGATTTTGGGGTAGAACAAGCTAGTTTAGCCAACCAACTTGGCTATGCCAGGTAGCCCATGCAGAATATGCGATATTTCATCATATCGATGGTCGAATTTCATGTTTATTTCTATTTTTACTATTTTTAGTAAGTTTTGGTTTAATTATAACTCTTGATCTTTTGGACTTTAAGAGTTGTGTCCAACATGAAAAGTGTTTAGAAAAATTAAGAGAATAACATGGTTAAGCTACATAGGACACTTAGTAAGTTATGAATTTTAGGGAGTTTTAGTTATAGTTTAATTCTGAAATTTCTTCCAAAGCTAGGTATTCCTAATTAAAGGGTTGTAAATTCGTTTTTAATCATCAATCAATCAAATTATGAATTTTAGAGAACTTATTTTCTATTTTCCTTGATTTTTTCCTCTTGGATTCGGGAAGTCTCTGTGAGGAGTCTAGAGCTCCATGGATTCAAAGTAATTATCCTCGAGGAAGATGGTGATCGACCTTATCATGTTCATCCCTACATCATTAACTTTAATTAACAAGTATGTATAAGAAAATATAAAATGCACAAATACAATGGTAGACATCATCTATGCTCACATATGATCAATGAATGCAATGCAAAATTTTAAAAAAGAAGAACAAAAAGAAGAAGAAGGAGAAAAAAAAAAAAAAAGAAGAAGAAAAGTAAAGCCAAAGCCAAACAAAACAAGAGATAAGATGTGCATCAATTTACACATGTAGATGTGTTAGCTGAATAGCAACACAAATTTTTCTTCTTCATTAAAATAAGAAAAATAAAAAAGTGCAAAGTTTACTCCTTCCCTCACTCATCCTCTATACCAAAACTCCATAATAAAAAAATAACCAAAGAGTACCCCACAAAAATAATATATTTCCCCCTATTTATGTAGAGCATGGGAGTGATATTAAGTGTTGCGGCCTCACTCAGGATGGTGAGGCCCTTACCATGGGGTCTACCTTGTGTGTATTTTATATTCACGCTATCCATTCATTTGCTAAATAATTTCAAGCAACAATCTAAAAAATGAAGTAGATAATGAACCATATCATAGGAAACAGTGTTGATTAACCATTAATGGGTCACAGCTGATATTTGGTTTTTTACGTTCATCTAGGTTTATATGACCTTTTTAAAAAAAAAAAAAAAAAAAATTTATATATAAAGGTTTGTATGACCTTGTCATCAGGTTGGACAGCAAATAAAAATCATGAAAACATTATGGTGGGCTCGCAAAAAATTTTAACAGAAGGCATTCAATCACCACTCGTATAGTATGGTCCGCTTGTGATTTAGATCTTCTTCATTTTTAGGCCCATGCCTTAGCATGAACCAGCGAAATAGAAGGACAGTGTGGGTATAGTATAGAAACATCAAGGTGGCCCCATGCCAAGGGCCGCACCTAATGGGCTCCCAGGCTTCATACATCAATACGTACTTGAGTAGAAAAGACGAAAGAGATGTCTCTCCAACTACCCCCTCAACAATATGGTGGATGCCAACACATGTGAAGATGACATTGGGGTTCTCCATTCAACTAAATCAGCCTATGACTTGCACCTCCCAATATTTGAATTTCAGATACTACTGTCAACTAAAGGAAAACATCCTAACTTCGTAATTAAAGATAGATGATTGATGGGTACCATCACCCATGTAAGGTAGGATGTAGAAACTGATGATTGATGGGTACCATCACCCATGTAAGCTAGGATGTAGAAACTGGAAGCTTATTGGTTGAAGGGGCCCATACATTTCCAATTATGACCTATGGAATACGTGGATCCACATCAGTCAATTGAAGCTAGTGGGACTCAGTCGCTTTATACGATCACATGAAAGGGACTACGCGTTCGCAGTAAACCTATCTGTTTTTCTAATTTTTGGCCGTGTAAAGCAGGAAAAAATTTTGCAATTTTGTAAAGCAATGGAAACCAGTACTGCCCAGGGCCATCGGTGTTGACTCTCGGAGCATCGTTAGATAGGTGGACCACAGAGATATAGGTGTACTGGACTGATATGGAGGGCTAAAAAGGTTCACATGAAAGCCGCATTTACTGGACGCAGATTAGCTACTGACAGGTTGAGTAGCCAGACTCGCTACTGAAGTGACTTCACCGTGTTCTGTGGGCCTCACCATGATGTATATGTTGTATCTACACCGTCCATCCATTTGAAGAGATCATTTTAGGTGATAAGACTAAGAATGAGTCAGATTCAAAGCTCGAGTGTACCCCCACCACAGAAAACTGTGGATATTGAACGCCTGCCATTAAAAACATCTAGGGGCCACGGAAGTTTTCGATCAAGCTGGTATTTGTTTTTTCACTTATTTCATGCCTTTGTTAACTTATGAACAGGTTGAATCTCAAATAAATATTATGGTGGACCCTCGGAATGTTTCAACGGTGGGCGTCACTCTCCCCACTGTTTGTTTGTGGTGGGCTCCACTCGAGCTTTCAATCTACCTCATTCTCTGTCTCATGATCTAAGATGATTTCTCTATTAAGATGGACGGTATGGATGTATGTGAGGCATGAGACGGAGTCTCGGGACGCGGATGTTTGTGTTGTATCCATACCGTCCATCTTATTAGAGAAATCATTGGAAAGCCTTTGCAGGGAGTTCCTGCCAGGGATGCTAGTTGGGGCCTACCGTGATTTTTGTGAGAAATCCACTCCATCCATCCGTTTTTCCGGCTCATTTTATGACGAGACACTAAAAATCAGATGGATACAAAAATCATGGAGGCCATAAAAGTTTGTATGGACGGTATTCAGTGGGTATTCAGTGGCCACCGTTGAAACGTTTGCATGGCCATAAAAGCTTCGCATCAGGCTAATTCCTTTTTGTGTTTTCACTTCATCTCAGTGTTAATGATCTTATAAACGGTTTGAATGACATATAAACATTAAGGTGGAGCCCAAGAAGGTTTCAACGTTAAGAAATTCTTTACCGAGTTTTACCTCTTTTAAGGCCGCTTGAGTTTTGGATAGACATGATTTTTGGTTTCACGTCCTAAAACGATATGTAAAAATGGATGGACAGAGTGGATTTCTCCCAACTGACGGGGCCCCCAACCTAGCAACCCACAGTAACTTCCTGCCAAAGGCTTTCACAGGGAATCGTCCGCTATTCAAATCTGGCGGTAGCTAATCCGCGTCCCCATTCAACCTTACACGTGTGGTCAAATTTAATAAGAAGCCATCCTGGTTCTTGGATCATGGCATCTGAATGAAGCGCGTTGTATTTTAAAATAATTTAGTGTTTCAATAAATTCTATTGTGACAGATAGGGGTGTACATGAGTCGATCCGAGTTGAACTGTGCTCAACTCGGCCCGGCCTGGTCACCGGGCCAACATATCCAGCCCGAACTTGGCCCAATTAGCAATCGGGCGAGTTCGGACCAGTTTCAAACTTTACAACAAGTTCATGGGAAGGGCTTTGGCAGGTAATCCGCGTCCCATTATAAGGCCCTCAATCAACAGTTTAGATAGTTGAATTATAGACTTCACAAAAAATTTAACTAGTCAGGATATTATAATTCTTTTTTGTATTTGAATGAATCTAGACCGCTCAACTTATACGTCTGTGAGGTGGATGAGTTATTGTCACTTCAAAGATGAGCGGTAAACTATCCCAGAAGGATAAAGGGGAAAGGGATGGGTAGGGTATATATATATATACCACTTGACCGAGTCAGGCCGAGTTGGGTTTCGGGCCGAAGAATATGGCCCGTCCTGACCCGAACTCAGTTCTAGGTCGGGCCAAGTCGAGCTTTTTCGGGCCGAGTCAAGCAAGTTAATCAGACTAGCCCGGTTCGTGTACAGCCCTAGTGATAGACCATGACTGTAGTCATAGGTGAGTGCGTGTCATACGAACATGTCTTTTCACACAAGTCCAAAACGTATATTTTATTTTGAAAAATGGTGTCCTTTTAAGCTTAAGGGTTGCACCAATTAAATTTAAACCCAACCTTTTTGAAAAGGGTCTCTGCACCCTTAAGGGTGTCTTCTCAAAGTCTATAAATAGACTTCTCTATTTTTATTTTTTTATTTTTTGTTTTAAGATGTATTAGAAAATTAAAATTTCTCTTAAAAAATGTGTTTAAGTATTCATAATTCAGGTTAAGACTGCAAGTTGCTTGAACCCGTGTACAGTGAGTACACCGCTGGGACCGAGTGATAGTCGTTGTATCCTGGAGGTCGATTGCCCAGATGATCCTGTTGCACTTAGGATATGGTCTAAGAAGGGCAAATTTAATTTCAAGTTGAGTGACACACATCATGTCTCGACTTCTACAAATCAATAAGTTTTTGTTTTCTCATTTTAATTTTATTTTATCTAAATAGTTTTCCAAACTCCAAATACCAACAAAATGTTTAGTTCCACTGTCTAAGATTCTTGTTTGTCAGTAATGGATCAATGCTCTAGATCTTTTTGGGCTCATATTATTAAATCAGGTATGTAGGTCGACTCCTAGGGATGGGTCAACACACACATAGAAACAAATAATAA
The DNA here is from genome assembly GCF_029962835.1 of Magnolia sinica. Taxonomy (NCBI): domain Eukaryota; kingdom Viridiplantae; phylum Streptophyta; class Magnoliopsida; order Magnoliales; family Magnoliaceae; genus Magnolia; species Magnolia sinica. Next base: position 18,372,166 of record NC_080576.1, on the reverse strand, counting down.
TAATAATAATAATAATAAAGCAAGAAAAAGAAAAAGAAGTGTAGCACCTCAGTTATAAGATCTATCTTCTTTTGTTCTATGGAGTTATGCCTTAAACTTTTCTAGACCATCCATGAATAGGTGATCTGTATGTTAATTTTCTCTTTCATGATTGATGCCATTAATTAATAGTTCAATGCACTTTCAAAGTTCTAGAATTAATGTTTTGTTGTAGGTTAATTGACTTATAGTAAACATGTATTTCAATCAAGACCATCCATTGTGGTGCATCAAACATGAATAATGCATTGAAATGGTTATGCTAATGGGGGTCAATGATCGTTCTATTAGGACCATATGTCTGATCATTCCACCTTTAATATCACAAATAGGAAGATCATACTAAAATTTGCTTTTTGTTAACCACCTTTTTTGGGCCCTAACTTTTGGACAATTTAAGTTTAATTAGTGATGTGTATGCCAAGTGTTGATCCATATGAGTTGCCTCATAAGCAATCCAAACTTGGTTGTATCTATTAGCTCTTTGTAGCTCTTGGGAATGGTGGTGACTCATCATCTTCACATGCAAAATGCTTGTGTGCTAATCTGACGGTCTAAGGTGTTTTCCTGTAAATGGGGCGTATCTTGGAGGTCCGATCCATGGATGGCTAATGATGGAAAGTAGCCATCATATGAATAGTAAAATGTGTAAAGGTGAACATTAAAAAAAAAAAAAAAAAAACTAACGGTTTGGATCACTACTATTGTGATGGTTTTTAACTAGGGCAATTAACCGGTCAGACCCACTAAATAGGTGGTCTAAATTCACTGTTAGATCAGAACTAGATTGTGGTTACGGTTCATCCAAGATGTGGCCTACCATTGATAGTTTTACAGAATGATGGTACTAGCATATATTGATTGGGATAGCTTGAGATGTTTGATGTCTAGCTTGATTGTTTGGTCCAACATTTGACGGATGTTAGGGCCACCTTTGGAGATGCACATCGCTCTTCAAGTTAACCACTTTGGTGAGCGACAGTGAAATGTTTCCAAATTAGAGGAATTCTTAGCCATTTGATGGAAAAAAAAATCGCTTAAATGATGAATTTATTGATTAAAGAGTAATAAGGCAGGATCCACTTATGTAAAATATTAGGCCTACATTGGACCTCTGATGAGATCAATGGCCGATTCAATTAGACCATGGGCCCACTTATCATTATGTATCTATAGACAATTCATATTATTTCTTTTGTACCATTATATATATCTTGTGGCCTTTGATCTATCTTAGGTGGGTTGACGATTGATATGTTTGAGTCTTGTATTCATGTGTCACATGTACAAAATATATTCTTCCCATTATAACATAAAACATTAGACAATGCATGATTCTTGATACATAAACACTAAAAAATTGTACACATGTGGAAAAGATCACATTCCTATTTATAAAAATTTAAAATTGTGGGGGTTATGTACTTAAATGCATTGATAAAAACCAAATTAGCTCATAAATGCACTTAGAGATAAATGTACAAGGGTCCAAAGTTACAGATCCATGCAGATGTTATATTGGCCCATGTGGGATGATTGGGCTAGTGTATTTTTTAAAATATTACCTTTTGCAAACCCAATAGATGAAAGGTCTAGTTCTTGCATGTGTGCTACTTTTCTGAAGTATTTGATAACTACATTATATGAATGCTTATCTCTCTCAAGTTTCACTTACTATGAAGCAAAGAGTGGCTTGAGTTTCTTAAGTGGACTAGTAGTAAATGTGTCTTAATTCAATGTTAATTATGACTTACATTTTATAATGTAGAAAATGATATTATAAAATATTGGGTCCAATGACAAACGGACCGTCGACACATATTACTTAACTGTTTGACACACTTATCGCTGCTTTTCTATAAACGGTTCATATTATTGCTCTTATACATAAAATTGTGGATATGGTGACGAGTGCACATGCTAATTTATGAGACAAGTTACATTCACCTTTAACATCATTCACCATACTTTCTAAACAATATTACCTGCTTAGAAGGGTGGAGGAAATGTTATTTCTATATATATCCGATCATGTGCCGACCTAGGACGCGTGTTAGATCCAGTCAATATATATGATAGTTCCTACGAAAGATTTTTCTTAATTCAAAGCTTGGTTAATAGGCTTATTAGGTGGGTTGTAGATATAGCTATCAAGGCTAAATCTGAAATTGTGGGGTGCACTTGGATGCACTTAGGGTTGACATAAAAATTGAATGTTTGTACTAAGAAAACTATATGATGAATGTTCTGGATCAATATGCGCATACTTTACATTGATCTGTAGGTCTTGGAGACAGTGTTTGGAATTAAACTAATTGCATATTTTAATGATCTAATTAGTAGCCATCGAATGAATGGTTAGAAAGAAAATGGTCAATGGTCTAAATTCAGCGGATGATTATTCGGTCAATAGAATTTTCAGGCTGAACTCTATTCTCATTGGAGGCCAGGTTTGGTGTTTATGTGAGTAATGATAAGTATACTTAATGAATCGTAATATTTTGCTTATCAATAAATGCAGTTTTATGATTAGTAGACTTCCGCACTTGTGGGGGGGCCATGTTTGATGAACAAACCATCGGTCAATATGCATGTTCATGGATTGAGAAGTCCTAACTCTTTAAGATTTTGGACATCTTTCACTAATCGATAAACTGGCCAACCTTTCATATGTCAAGGAACATGTAATAACATGATAACGTTACCATACTCTATTTTAGTTATCATATATGTATGCATGACAGATTACTTTAGCCTCTCTGTACTACAGATACAATAAACTCGATTGACTTTATCACCGATTAATTGAATGGTGGACTAGTGAACTTGGTTGAACGGTAAGAGTACATTCAAGGCTAGGAAAGTTGGTTGTATTCAGAGTTAATGATACGATAACTATCATAATAAAAGTACATTCAAGGCTAGGAAATTAAAGGCTAGTGATTAAAAATAGTTCTTACTACAACTATAATTCAATTTCCAGTAAAAATGGTTAAATGCCACCAATCAAGTTCAAATAATCCATATGCAATTCAAGAAAAATGCCCAAAGGAGATATGTTCTTTAGCTTGCATAAAATTTACAGCTGACACCCAAAATAACACAATGTCCCTATGTAAGGTCCTGAATTTCGGGGGCCGAGTGATGCTCGACTCTCGAATTCCTGGGTGCCACCTATGCCCTGCGGATTATCAAACTCCAGGTATAATCTAATTGATACATGAGCAATTGAGAAATTAAATGAATCATGTGTCATAAACCATGACTAAATTACCGAAATAAAGTGCGACTAATATAATGTACGATCATCAAAAGGAGATAGCATGCATGAGGTATGGAACAACGTCCCAACAAAATATATGGTCCAAAAGAATGCGCAAATGTCTCATCGCCCTAAGGCCTCATCACTAGTCCTAGGGCACCCTATGGTGATCTGCCCAAAAGCTGAATGTAGAAGAGCTCCTCATCCTCGTCTACGCTTGCCCCATCTAGTGCGTCAAGCTCTATGATACCTGCATCTAAGATAGAGTCTGTTTAGTGTTTTAAAATACCGTCTCAAAGTAGGAGTGAGTGATCAACTCACTAGTTCCATTAGCAATAAGTTACACAAGTTATCGATTCCATAGGTGCAATTAATGAAAAGCATATAAGCATATCATTCCTAGTTACTCTTATTAATGTTCATGCATGGTGTTGTGATATGATGCATACCATCGCCATCTAACACTCCCTCAATGCGACCTCGACTGTGAGTCGCCAACCTAACTAATGCAATGCGATCATGAATATGTTAGCCAAGTGTTTAGTTACGTCCATTCATCGAGCAAGTTTGAGAAAACTGGGGCACCCTAACGAAGTGAATACTCTATCCCGATCGCGAGGTCCAGGCGGTTGTGACGGCCTTGCACCTACCATCCTTAATCCGTTTGGGTTCGTCACTCCAAGAAAACTCATGTGAAAGGTGGCATCGAAAATTTGGTTTGCTCACGGATACTACAGGGAGGCTCGTCATCCCATTATAGGCCGACAGCTCGATCATAGTGTTTCATTCCACCATGCCCGGCTTTTAAGACTTATGGATTGATCATAGTTATTAACAATGGGCACTGCATGAGTGTAGGGTGTCTCAAGTTCAAACAGGCGTGATCATACATGGTTAACGGATATGGTTAGACAATTAGTGGGCCAATTTAGCCGATTTAGGCAAACTGCAAAGTATCCGGCATTGGATGCGAACATCTCGCGTAGTCCAACTACCGTCGGCTACCCGTGTTCGACCTAAATTGGTCAGATTGGTCGCTGGGTGGCCCAACCGGTGGGGTTGCCCGTACACATCTTAAAACTTTGCTGGCCAACCCAAAAAAAAGGGAACTAATTTCTTAGCATTATATAAGAGATCATAAATTATTCTTAGTTGCAGACATTTCAGGTATGCATATCATTAAACATAATTGTTCAACCCAACAGAAGTATATTGATGACATGCAAGCACATTATCCCTAAATCGTCACAGGTTTGGGGATAAACCATATTCAATTTCATATAATAGGAAGGGAAACAAGTAATTATTTTAAACATGCTTAGACAGATTTATAGATAAGTAACTACCAACGGAGTTCTTACAATTCAACATGCAAGGCAAATTTCACACACACAATCATTAATTTCGGCCTACGTTCGATAATTGGCCATGTAAGGATAATGGTCTGCACCTAGGAATAGTCCGACGATTCGTGGAGCCGCTCCTAAGGTTTTGGTTATGTGGTTTGGCGTATCAGAGCCTTGCGCCGATAGAATTTGCATGTTAAAGTGCATGCAAGGGGCCTAAAATGCTAAAATCTGGAAAGAGGTTGGATTGATTACCTCTCTATTACTGATGGGCCACTTCTACGGTGATGGAGTCATGGGCTCCGATGCGGGTTGTGGTAGGAGGAAAAATTTTCCCAAATCTAGCTCCTCGGGGGCTCCCTTCCTCTACTCTCTCTCCCCTCCCTCTCTCCCTTACAACAGAAAAAATCGTATGGGAGCGAGGGAGTGTGATTTTCAAGCTTATATAGTCTGAAATTTGTGTTTTAATGGCCCTATAGGTTCTTTTTCTACCATGCATGCCCCTAGTGGGTTGAATCCTAGTCCATAGGGCCATTCTAAAGACCACTGACCTATCTGTGTCATGGGGCAGGTGCCCCATTGCCGAATGAGTGACCGGTCCGAATTTGGTGGCAATCAGATGTCTTGAGTGACAGTGGGGGCTGTATTTGTGATCGATGGTCACTGATGCTCGATCATAGTCCTGGTTATACGGATATGAGCAGGGAAATGTCACTGGCTTCTAACCCGAGTTTGATTTTAATCCAATGGCTGGAAAGTCACAACTTCGCAGTTTAATTGGCGGGGCCAACTCATTTAAGTTTTAGGTTTCAAGTCCCTGATATTCGCGTTCTTCAAGCTCTACCTTCATGGTCCAAGTTGTGCGGTTCAGGCAACCATTTGGGTCCACCATCCTCAATGGACTTCAAGCCCAGTGATGCCTATGATTCCCTATAGTTTCGGACTTAATGGATTTTCTACTGTTGACATGCGGTTATTTTAGTCTATTGTAGTGAATTGTTGGAAGAGCGAGGTCTGACCAAGTCCGTGACCTTATTCTATCGTAATTTGGTGATAGTAATCCTTGGAGTCACTTTTTTCCTAGCTTTTTAGGGCTTCGCAGGTATGTTTTATGCAGTTGCTTAGTGCTGGCGATTTCGCTAGTGGGCGCCCTAGGATGCTCCGACATTTGGCCCAGGTGTTACACCCTATGTTTGTTATCTGAAGAGAAAATGCAGCAACTGTTCCCAAATATGCTTGATTACTTTTTGAAATAAAAAAGAAAACACCAGAGAAAATTAATAGTTACAACAAACCATAGGTTTGAGAAATATTATACTTTTAGAGACTTACATGGGACAGTTTTCCAAAAGTTCAACTGTATTGTTGCATGTGTGTGTAGTTAGGTGGTGCGTGTTGTTCTGAGGTTAACCAGATGAATGGTTTTCAAAGACTGAAAATGTGGTCCTCTCTCCAATCACTTCACAGATCCTCTTAGTTCGTCACCTGTACACCAATCTCCACACATGCAATTCACATACTAGTCCCCCCAGAAACAATGGAAAACTGTGTACGTCCTATCTGGTTCAGCTCGATCAGAGCATTTATTTTCTAACATGGTGGATTGATATTGATGTTGTAGTTTCAGCAAGATATATTACTTATTTTTCTTGGTCTAAAAGAGCTTCTATCAGGTAGGTTTTAAATGCTGGTTTATGTTTGTGTTTTTGCTTTGTTTGAATTTGAATGCAAAATTTTCTGCAGATGCTGAAGAAAAGCTAATGCATTTTGTGTTTTTTTCATTTTTTTTTAAAATTCTTCCACAGCCATTCTTATATTATTTCTTTATTGCAGGCTGGTCTTCCTGCTGGAGTTGGTTTCTGGACATGGTCCAACCGTTGGTGCATCTCTTGCCGCTCACATGGATGTGGATAAGGTATTTTAGAAGAGTAACTTGTTTTGAGTTTTTGAACTTGTGGGGAATGAGCATTGGAATATGTTTGAATATTGCTCGGGTTGTCTGAGTTAAAATGTTTTTAGGAAGGACCAAAAGATCAGCGTTTTGTAAGGAGTTGTTTGAGGTTTGCTCGGGCCAAAATAGCACACATCCGAGCCGTCTATATATCAGGTGAGCCTAACCATTTTCGGATAGGCCACGTTATTTTCTTATATATGTGAACTACTTGATAGCTGGACAAGTTTATCTATATGGTGATTTACACCTGATACACGGCTTGGATGTCTCACAAATATGCTAAGTTGGCACGTGTGGAGCTAGCAAACCTCAGATTCTTCATTTTAAAATAAGAGGAATACTGTATGCAGTCGCCTACATACACCCACCAAACGCAAGAAATCCATTCACGTGGGCTCTTCGGTGAGCGTACTTTTCAAAAAATTACGCTGATCCACAACATGTGGGCCACACGTGTACGTCCAGTTTGACCTCGGCCTATCTTTCCTTTTCCATTTTCAACTTTTAACTGTGGCCCACCTGATTAGTGAATTGGCCTGATATTTAGCCTACATAGCGTTCACGGTGAGGCCCACCAGATGAAAGTACCGGATCTGGCATACACGTGCCACACAGGTAGCGTGGAGGCTGTTTTTGTAGCGCATGCAGATGTGCGGCTGATATAGCACTCTCTTTAGAAATAGTACTATATATATTGTATGGAGACTGTAGGATAATGCACAGTATCGTCGCATCTTCGGATTATACAGGTGGGGCATTCAGTGATCCACACCGTTGGTGACCACCGTTGTTGGATGTATATAACGGACACTAGAAGATCTTAGCCGTCGCGCTAGGGCCTTTAGACTTCTGAACCATATACGCCATTACATTTCTTTTCCTACCGTCTAAACGCCGGCCATAAATTGAAAGGGTTTGATTGCTCTATCTACGATGGATTTCTGGCATGGTTCATCCAGTCTGGATCATTGAAATATGCGCCCCACTCATCGAAACAGAAACTCTAAGTAAATGGTACATGTCCTCGGGTGGAGAATGCCATATATAAGATCATTGAGAGAGAGAGAGAGAGAGAGAGAGAGAGAGAGATGGCAAGTTTGTTCGACAAGCAAGCGGACGTGTATTTAGATGCAAGGCCCAGGTATCCAAGCGAATGGTATTCGATGCTTGCATCTCGCACTCTCCGCCATTCATTGGCTTGGGATGTGGGCACTGGAAATGGCCAAGCCGCTATCGGGGTAACTCTCTCTCTCTCTCTCTCTCTCTCTCTCTCTCTCTCCCTATCCCTATCCCTATCTCTATCTCTCACAGAGTTATTCTCCCAAGTCCTGTTTCATTAGTGCAGCCGTTTGAAGAAGAGAGCAGACTAGGTGTTACCCCTACCGTGGGGCCCACCTTGATTATTTATTGATTATCTACTCCGTCCATCCATTTTAGCAGCCCATTTTGACGAGGTACCTAAAATTATGCAGAACGGAATATCAGGTCGACTACACCACAGGAAACAGTGGTGATTAAGTGCATCTCCATTAAAAATTCCAAAGGGCCCATGTAAGGTTTTTGTAATGTTTATTTGCAATCCAACCTGTTGATAATGTCAAGAAGATCTAGATGAAGGGAAATTAGAAAGATCAGATTGATCCAACACTTTTGCTGCACTCAAAAAGTTTTTAGTGGTTATTCATCACTGTTTCTATTGGTATGGTCCACCTGAGATATGGATATTCTTATTATTTCGGATCACGTCATAAAATGAGATGAAAGAACGACTGGACGGAGTGGATGTAAAAAAAATACATCAAGGTGGGTCCCACATGCTTCGTTGATCTCTTGTGACCCGTTGAAGAAGGGGATGATCCAAAACTCCTTCGAATTGGAAGATTATAGCCCTCGAATCTTTGTATTTTTCGGTGCTTATGTATATGTATATGCGGTGGTCCTAATCCAATGTAATTTTTGTGAAATTGGACTCGGATTGGGTGCAGTGACCCCTCCACAACCCAAGTCGGTAGTGGAAAAGCTCTGTGGCGGGCCCACCATGATGTATGTGTTTTATCTATGCCGTCTCTCCATTTTGTCAGCTTATTTGAAGGCATAAGCCCAAAAATGATGCTGATCCAAAGCTAAGTGGACCATAATGTTAATGCCTTAGTAATTAAGTAGTTTTTGGTAAAATTTCCTTTTTATTGAAAAAGTGGGCCATTATACAACTTATAGCTGGTGGACCTCGATGCGCGTACGGGTACCACTAGCATGTTGCAGCACAAATCGGATTGCCTACTGAGTTACTCAATATGCTATAATCGTACTGAGTAAACTCAGTTGGGCCCACTTTGAATGTATGTAGTTTATCCATGCCGTCCATTCATTTTTCCATATAATTTAAGTGGTTAGAGCCCAAAATTGAAGCATATCCAAAGATCAAGTAGATCATGCCACAGGAAACGGTGTGGATAGTGATTTTCACCGTTGAAATCTTTCTAGGCCCCACAGTGATGTTTATTTGCCATCCAAACTTTCCATAAGATCATACAGACATGGATGAAAGGAAAAAACAAATATAAGCTTGTCCAAAACTTCGTAGCCCCCAAGAATTTTTCAACTGTAGACGTTCAATTCAACTGTTTCCTGTGGTGTGGTCCAGTTGAACATTGTATGCGCTTTATTTTTTTCGTCTCCAGATTTAAAATTATCTGTTAAAATGGATGGATGGAGTGGATAAAATACATAAATTATGGTGGACCTCGCAGAGTTTGCTCAGTACGCTAAGCGTAGTGAGTTACTACACAATCCGCTTCCGTTGCAGCAAGACCACGGCACACATGGCATACATGCACTCTCATGTGGACCATCCACAGCATGACCACGGAACACATGGCATACATGCACTCTCATGTGGACCATCCGCAGCACGACCAGGGCACACGGCATACATGCACTCTCATGTGGACCATCCACAGCACGACCAGGGCACACATGGCATACATGCACTCTCATGTGGACCATCCACGGCACGACCATGGCACACATGGCATACATGCACTCTCATGTGGACCATCCACAACACAACCACCGCACACATGGCATACATGCACTCTCATGTGGACCATCCACAACACAACCACCGCACACATGGCGTACATACACTCTCACGTGGACCATCCAAACCGTGCACCCCATTGAGCACCGAGCATGGCCAAAAACTCACATTGATTGAACGGTTCCAAATGTCTATTTGGCCCTTCGAATCTTGACAGCAACAGTTTCTTTCCTCCCCTGTCATTCGCTGGTCACCGATTGGACGGTTAGGATTTGGAATTGTCTGATTTCTTCTCATCCACAGGGGGTTACCCTAATTTGGCTGTACCGATTTGTATGTATGTGGCCCCGTGTAAAATAGATTGGTTGTATCTCCTGGAAACGGATTGGCTACTCCCCTGCCACTAGCCCGGTGGCTGGTGGTCGGTGCTCTGTGGGCCCCACCATGATGTATGTGTTTCATCCATGCTATTCATACATTTTTACAGATCATTTTATGGCTTAATCTCAAAAATGGCAAGGATATAAATCTCAGGTGGACCACACCTGTAATGACCCAGAATTTTGGTACACGTGCGTACACATACATGTATGTACAATTGCCTTCATTGGAGTATACATACATAGACCCATGCATACATCCACGCACCCATGTACACATGCATCTATCGGCTCATGTAAATTGTGACCGTTGATGTGTGATCGTTTTGCTTAGTGTGAACTATTAATTAATGTCATTAATGATTACATGATTTTAGTAGAATATATATAAGTTTATTTATAATGCACTCTCTCAACTCATATACCTAAGACCACGTGTTTAATTATTAACTAATCCAAATCTAGCCAACATCAACTATTGACTGTGCACTGAGATTAATCTGATCTTAACCACTAGATTGTTGTTAAAAAATAAAATAAAAATCAAGAACAACCCAATTTTTTTGGGAACTAACCCCATCGTCCGTTTGCGTGTGGCCCACCTGAGTTTCAGATCAGCCTCATTTTTTTTGCCTTATATCTTCTCTTGGCCAGGCCGAGATGATGAACGGAGTAGATTTAAATTATTGTTAGTGGGACCCACTATATCTTAAAAAATAAAAATAAAATAAAAAATAAAAGTTACATCTTCCGCACGACTAAACCACCTTCTCCACTTTCCTTCCATTTTGTACGGTAATGACCGTCGAACCTCCCACTAAATGAAACCGTCCCATAATTCTCACTCATCCATTCCATTACGCATCCATTTATAAAAAAAAAAAAAAAGAATTGAAGGAATCAATTATATTAAAAAAATTCAGAGTGGGAGAGAGAGAGAGAGCGTTGTAAATCAAGAGAGAGAGATTAAAGCGGGGCCGGATCGTCAGACTTTAAGGTAGGTGATCTTAACCTGAAATTTACCATTTTCAGTTATTATTATGTTTATTTAATCCAAATTTTCGTAGAAATATTATTGTCAATTGAATTTTTTTTTTTATGTAGGGAATCTACTCATTTAGGAATTTCTATTTTACTCTTTTTTTAAAATATTTAATAATGAAATAAAATAAATTTATAGAATAAAATAAATAGTTTATTTAAGATTATTTTATTAATTCTTAAATTTTTTTGTTAAAAAAAATTTATTAAACTAAATCTCAGATAAATTATAATATCGTACAATATTTTACGGTACAAACAGAATATATAATTAATTATTTAAAGTACTGATAATTCCTTATGCAGAATTGTAAATATAAGTGATGTAAGATTGATGAGTATATATAAGCAAATATAATTATAAAAATAAAATAAAAATATATAATAATAATAACAAATTATAAATTATATAATTGTAATATGTAATCAGTATTAATATGATATATAATAAAATAAAATAAAATAAAATAAAAAGATTTATAAGATCATTAAGGTATAGTAAAATATAAATATTATGTTTCATAATAATATACTAGTAATACAATATAATTGTAAGTTACAAAAAAAAAATGACAAAATATATAACATAATTAAAGTAAACATGTGTAAGATAATATTATATTTCATAATTAATACATAAGTATTTAATATTATTTATATGATTATTTTATAAGTAAAAAAGTTTTATCTGATAATATATAAAAGTTATAATAAATATAATTTATTATTTCTAAAAAAATTATGTAAATGATGATATTAACAATTTAACATAAAAGTAATATAATAATTATATTAAATGTATCAAATAAAAGTAAATTTATTAATTTAGATTGTCAATTATAAAACAAGGTTAATCATACTGACATAATGTTGTAACAAATAATTTATATAATAATAATAGTATTCAAAGTTCAAATTAATATCTTTCTTAACCTTATTTAATTTAGATTTAAAAATAAATAATAATAAAATTTTGAATTTAGATTTAAAATAGTTAGATAAAATAATAATAATAATAATAATAATAATAAATTTTAAATTATCAAATAATAATTTAATTACATTATTAATGTTATATTATAGAAATTAGTGTGATAATTTTTATTCTGTAAAGATTAAAATTCAAATTTTAATTCTAAAATTTGAAGAGTTAATTAAATTAAATTTAAATGAACTTAAGTTTAAATTATTTTTTTTAATTTTGAAATTAAAACTAAATTGATTAGATTTTTATACTTTGGAATTCTAGTGATTAATGTATATTTAAAACTTTATTAAATTAAAATTTTTATAAAGTATAATATTAGATTTTTAATTAGATATATATATATATATCTTTTTCTTGTAGTTCAAAATTTTTGTATAATTTAAATTAAATTTAAATAATTTATCGATTAAACCTAAATATACATTCTCAATGAATTATCAAAGAGAAATTAAAATTTGTTATAAAATAATCAAGTTATTTCAATATATATGTGTGTGTGTGTGTGTGTGTGTGTTTGTTTGTTAAGTTTATGTGCTAAATAAAATAATAAAATTTGATTTTAGAATTTAGTGAATAAAAATAATAAATATTTTTATGCTAATATTTAACATTATTTAAGTAAAAAAAATAATTTAATTAAAGTCAGAATTTAAATAAAATTTCTTGTACATTATTTCACTGTAATTCCTAAATTAATAATAGTAAAAATAATATTTTATTTAAGTATTTGAATTATTAAAGTTTTAACAAAATGATATCTAAAGTTATTAATTAGAAATAAAAATTATATTGTTGATATTTTCGATTGTAAAACAGTGATTCATTTTACATATCATATCAGCCCAACAACACGAACAGTAGAAAACTTTTATTGGAAACAGCCATGGTTAAATAGACTAACTTGAAATTCAAACCATTCATTAAATAGACCACTTAGGTGTTATTTTCTTTTGGTAGATGGTGTCCTGAAACTCAACTTCTCACGCATCCAGCGAGTATAGACAACAAGTTAATGCTATGTGTTGCGTCAGTGGGAGAAACTCGTTGAGAGCGTAAGCATGGGTCAGGTCTAGCATGCGACGCTAAGTAGGTCGTGGGCGTATGGTTTAGTCCAGAAATCGACGGTCCAAATATCAGGTGGGTGATTCTCCTCCATTTATGAACTTTCTGATTTTATTTATTTTAGAAAATTTATTTATTTGACATAATGACTTCAAATTAATATTGTCAAATTCCTTTATATGTAATATCTACTTTTCTAAATTTTAGCATTTACTGAATCTGATTAACTTGTAGAGTTAGATTTTAATCTAACTTTTATTTCTGATATTTGGTGTTAAGATTTAGACCTTAAATCTATGTTAAAGTAATTGATTTAAATTAATTGGTTTAAAATAATATTAATTAATTTGATTCTAAATTTTGATTTTCTTTTTTTAAAAAAAAAAAAAGGGGACAAAGAAAATGGTTTTCTTTTTTACGGCATCGAATTTCTACACATTTTTATAGAATTTGCATTGTTGTATAGGGATTTAAATAATTAAATTATTTCGCTACTGATTTTGGAATAATTCATGACATGCATTCATCTATACTGATTACGGAATTATGGAAAAAGAAAGAAAATTGAGAAAATGATTGTGGTATAGCAAGTAGGGCAATCGTGTCCATTGGGTGAAAGACCCTAAAGCCAGGAAGTAGGGCAATCATGTCCCTTCGGTGAAAGACCTTAGAACCTGTTGGATCCTTCGGAGTCTCCTTTGTGTACGGCGTATGAGTACAATTGTGTGCGCGGACATACGTCAGAGGTACAACTGGAGCAGTAGTCTGACTAGCTAACGTATAAATGAGTCTCTCACCATGAGGTACCGGTGTGTGGGCGTTAATGCAACGTTGCCATACACCTAGGTACGGTGTTGTAAGAAGTGATGGTTATTTAATTTTATTATTAAATTCATGATAGTGTGGCATTCAATACGTCTTTATGATTCCAGCATCGCATTCATGTCATATGTAATATTTAATATTTTGATTCATGTTTTGAAATTCAAGAAAGTACTTTTATTATTTATTCGTTTGATATAAATCTAGAATTTTCATATTTGGTTGTATAAGATCCCACGAGCGGTTGTGCTCATACCCAAAATAACAGTGTTCAGGGCATCAGAGTTTAGTCAAGGGCAAAGTGGAGTGAAGATCCAATCATCAATTTACTTATCTTTTATTTATACCGATGGAAAAAAAAAATGTATAATAAGAATTTAAAAGTGAGTTTAAGCTGTAATAGTTAAAGGTTATATTTGATGAGCGTTGTTATTGTAATGAGATTGATTAAGTGTAGTTGTGAATGTTTAATATTAAATCATGACCTGGGATTCGGACCTGGGTCTGGCCAACTCGAGTACCGAATTTCAGGGCGTGACAGAAGGTACTATTATTAGAGGAGATGACTATGAATCTTGAATCCTGACTCTATTCTATTGACTTTGGATGGTTGAAATTGCTTGGATGCAATAGATGAAGGTAAAAAACAAAGATCAGCTTGATCCAAAACTTTTAAGGCCCCCAAAAAGTTTTGAGTGGTCAACATTCATTCAACATTGTTTCCTGTAATGTGGTCCACTTAAGATTGGGATATAACTAATTAATTTTTTGTCTCATACCCTAAAATGATCTAAAAAAATATATGGACGGCATGGATGAAACGCCTACATCATGGTGGGGTCCACTGAGCACCGAGGGGGAGTAGCAAATCCGGCTCCGTAGCTCCTTGTCTGGTTCTTCGGTGGACCCGATTCAGCTTTTGGGAAGTAGGTTATTCCCAATTGCCTATATCCTGACTCAAGATCATCAGCACGAGTCAACCTATGGAGCCCACATGCACAGACGGTCAGATGATCAGATGATCTAAACCCTGATGAATTTGGACTGCCAAACATTTCTTTCTGACCATAGATTTGTTGTCCATCGACAAGACTACTAGGATCTTTCAATTTCAATCACTTGGGTGAATGATCACTGTTCCATCCAAGTCCATGATTTGGATTTTCCGAATTGCCATGATTTTGCTACTGGAAATCACACATCATGATCTGCCCTAGTTTTGATTTTGAGGTCGAATCTTTTGCAAAGCTTTGTAGATGAAGCTTAAATGTAAAGCAGATGTATGGGGCTAATTGGGATGTGTGAATGACATCCAATCTGTACATCATGTTCACCCCTTGTGTTCTCCTTGGTGCCTAGTAATCATACGGATCCAAGACTCAGGTGGGCCACACCACATGGAACAGTTGGAAATGGGACGCCCACCATTAAAACCTACTAGATTATATGTAAGACCGCTTTTGTATGTGCCATCCAATCTGTTGTAGATGCCCCAGCAGGATGGATGGATTAGTTGTCATGCACACATCATGGTAGGCCCCACAGGTAGGCAATGTAGGTTAAGTGTCACCCACAAATCTTTATAATGAATGTGGCTTTTTTTATTAAAAAAAAAAAATTTCTGGCATCGTTCTCTTTAACATGATATAGAGCAGATTGCAGATCACTACGAGCAAGTAATTGGAACTGACATAAGTGAAGCTCAATTGAAGCGGGCTGTCCCACACGCCAAAGTTCGGTATATCCACACACCATCCTCGATCATGGATCAAGAACTCGTATCACTTTTAGGAGGTGAAAACTCAGTCGATCTAGTGACAGTAGCTCAAGCAGTTCATTGGTTCAACCTCCCGGACTTCTACTCGTTAGTCACCCGACTCTTAAGAAAACCTGGGGGTGTAATTGCAGTCTGGGGCTACAATGATTACGTCATCAGCCCCTCCATCGACACAGCACTGAAGCGGTTCCATAATACAACACTTCCTTACTGGGATGGTAACATACGCTACATTTTCGATGGGTACCAGACACTTCCATTTCCCTTTGAGAGCATAGGCCTGGGGTCAGAAGGTGAGCCATTGTCATTAGACATGCCCAAAGACTTGTCTTTTGAAGGACTTGTGGGCATGTTGAGGTCATGGTCTTCTGTGACTACTGCCAAGGACCGTGGCGTCGATTTGTTGTCTGAAAGCGTTGTTAAAGAGCTGGAGACTGTATGGGGTGGCTGTGACGTGATCCGAACCGTTACATACAAAGCATTCATGCTTGCTGGCACACCCAAATTGGAAAATTAGCTCCCTCTAATCTTATAACCAGTTGTACTTTAATCCTCTAATTATGTTGTTGTGGCACTAATGTCTGGTTCCGAACTCGTCCTATAATAAAGGATCAAACAAAGATCCGTCTCTCTTGTCTCCCTCTAGGGAGGGAAGGAATGAATAGATTGTTTTGCTTATACCTTCTTTTTTTAAAATAATAATAATAATCAAAAAAAAAAAACTTATAAATGTGGATTCATGAGAAAAGGTGTGGCTAAAGATTTACACTAACACAACCCTCCTTTATGGGACCTGCAATGCAATGAGGGCACAAATCTCCAGACCATTGTTCTCTAGTGTCCCACCCAATTAAAGAGGAAAATCTCATTCTCAGCAATTTCTAGGGAGATGTTTTGAATTTTGAGGTTTTTTTTTATAGATATTATTGGGAAAATCTAGCTGAAAATAAAATTATTTATTTTAAATTAATAAATAAAATTTAAATTTAAATATATGTTTATACAACAAATTGTTTAACATTTTACTACTTTCCAAGTTATTATGAAAATCTAATGATGTTGTTGCGATAATATCATTTGGTGTATTTTTTGCTATATTACCACAAGATTTTCAAATTCCGGCAATATTTGTCATACGGGTCCCACCATGATGGATGGTTCCCCAAACATCTCCCAGATTGGAATGTCCTAGTCTCCAATCTTTCCACCAAACTGTTGCTCGATTCTCTTCTTAACTTACCGGTAGGCTGCAAACTAAGAGGTCGTGATTTCCATATTTGGGAGAGCCTTTGAGCATGGTTCATCATAGCGGGGCCGAACAGACTACTTACATGGATGATTGAAGCATGGGCCCATTTATATATAGTAATTAAAAGCTGGTGTATTATGTCGATGGCCCCAATCAATTGGGATAAGGCTTAAATGATGATGATGATGATGTGTTATGTTGAATGCCCTCTTCTTGGTGTCCTATAATTCATCATGTTAAAATGGGCTGTGGTTGTGATTCATCCATGTATGCTTGTCATATATGTAGGAAAATATAAACTAATAGAGAAAAGCCCAAGATCCTCGTTGATCAAACAGCTTAACTTTGCTTATTGATTTGGACCACTCACTATTGGATATAAACCAATTTGATAGTTAGGTCTTTAAATCAGTTAGATTTGAGTCATACACCATTCAAAATGGTCCCTACCATTTGGAGTTTTGAATGACCATGCCTATATGCCTTGTGTATGGTCAATGAGACACCACAACTTAAAATGGGAGTGAACCATAGATGAGTTTTGTCCAAAATCAAAATACTTAAATGAACTTGCAAGCTTGGTCTCCTTGTCCATGAACCCTCCTCTTAGGGAGTAATCGGATTAATCCCTGACCCTTTGGAAGCCTGTAAAATCCTCTAGTAATAAAGGGTTTACAGATAAATACATTATTATATTTATTGGCTTTGTTTGGATGTCACCAATTGCCTATGAACTCTCTACGACTTGCATAGCCCTTACTAGTTATAGGTACTATGAGATCCTTGGAAAAATACCATGTTTTAAATTATAGAAATCATAGGTAATTTCTTCACATCCTAATAATTGAATATTTGAAAGAGAATTATAAATAGATCATTGCAGCAGCATATCTGCACCTTGCCCAACACATGCAATTCCTCTAGGGCCTGTTTGGCAGAACCGATCCCACGGTATTAGGAGGGATGGGATCGCGATATCCCGGGATATGCATGACGAGCCAAACAGACCAAAGTGACCTTGTCCCGGGATATAAGCAATCCCATGGATCTTAAAACAATTCACTGACATTACCATCATTACCTTAAAATTGATCCCATCCCTTGGTTGGACGGATTGGAAGGTAAAATCCCGGGATATGCTGGGCGTGCCAAACAGACCCAGTGAACTTGTCCCAGGATATAGCAATCCCATGGATCTTAAACCAATCCACTGACACTACCATCATTACCTTAAAATCCATCCCATCCCTCCTAATCCTATGGGATTCGCCCGGCCAAACAGCCCCTTAGTACAGTTAACAAGGGACTTTGTTTGACGCATGGTCGATCTGTTGAATTTCTGTTGTAAAACGTAAACGATGGATAGTGTTCGTCGAAAAAAAAAAAAACAACGGATCATAACTCCGTAAGCCTGTCCATCACGAAAACTCTCATTGAATGACAGACTTTGTTCGTCATTCTAAACTTTTACGACAGATCACAGCCATCGCTAATCTTTGGATAGGCATCTCAATGGTTTCAAAGCAATGATGGATTTAGTCTGTCGTTAAAATTTCTGCAAAAAAAAAGAAGAAGAAGAAGAAGAAGAAGAAGAAGAGTTGTTGCATTCGTTGTTTTTTTAATAATATGAAGATGTGACCATTCAAATTCATGAATTGTAAAAAACCAAAGAATATACATATGATGTAGAGCGGGTCGCAGACAGTTTCATGGCCAAGATGGATCAGAAAAGGCCCGAAATTGCGAAAAACCCTTGGATTGACGGTCGTTTCCCTGTTTGAATTTCGTTTTTACTATAAATAGTAAGTTTTAGTTTGATTATAACTCTTCATCCGTCGGCTTTAGGAGTTGCGCCCAACGTGAAAAGAGCTTAGGACACTTACTATTTTTGTCGCGGATTCTAGGAGTTTGAGTTGTAGTTTGATTATGATTTCTTTCCCATTGCTTAATACCCTTATTTAAAGGGTTGTGAACTCATTTTTAATTATTCATTAATCAGTTTCGAATTTATTAGAATTTATTTGCATGAATTGTAAAAAGCCATAGAATATACATACAAATGAAAATCAAAAGATAATGCCAAGAAAATATATCTGAATCAATTTGTGTTGTTCTCTTGGGTAGTTTGTGATTAAAATTTCTATATATAAAAAAAAAATTTTAAAAAAAAACTGCTTTACATTTATTGTTTTTCTAATATGTCGCACCTGATAGTATATTTATACATATCAAAATCATAATATGAAGGCATACATGACCATTCAAATGCGTAGATTGTAAAAACTCATAGAATATTTATACACATCAAAATTATAATATAAAGGTAAGAAGAAAATGCCCCTTCATCAAAGGTTATGATCGTGCAATTGATTTGCAACTTCTAAACCATGCTCACATATTACTTGCGGAAGCAAGATTGAGATTCCTACATCAATTCATTCATTCTATTTGGCTTCAAGAAGGAATACATCGATTTTGGGGTGAACTGAAATGAGAGAGAGTTACTCATCCTGTAAGCCAAAAAAATATGACTGTACTAATACTAACAAACAGTTACTTCAATGGTTGATAGATATTCATATCAGCAATATATGATATTACTTTCTGACATATATCGACAATATAAACCTAAAAAAATCAACACCATACCTTATAGTTACTAAGTCAACCCATTGGGATAGCATTACCAAAGAATGGTCCAATAAATTATTTTGAATACATAGTTTAAAAATATATATATAAATAAATTAAATAAAAATAAAAAGGGACAAGTTCTTGAATATCTCTTCTTTTTTTTTTCTATTTTTCTAATATTTCTTTTCTATTTTTTTTACTTTAACAAAATTATGATCAATACAGGCTGATATAGCCCCGATATCGATACGCGATGCCATATTGTATCTTCTTTTTTTTTTGCCGGGTTAATATCTTGCTGATACCAATATTTAAAACCGTCGATAGCATACTGGTCTTCACCAATTTAATCCCATCTTCGTGTTGTAGTTTTCTAAAAAAAAATTGGGTCTAGTTGAAGCAAGTACCAGGATATATAGACCCCAAGATAAATATGAGTGATGAGAAGGTTACACCATTTGTTCTTCCTTTTTTTTACTTCTTTTTTTCTTTTCTTTTTTTTAATTAACGGATTACTTAGTAGTGTTAATTGGCAAGTAACAGTCCTAGTTCTACCCAATTTAGTTATGTGGAGTTTAAATTAGTTATTTTCTACAACTTACTATGTGGGCCACTTTCAAGCCCCAAACTAGCTACATTTTACTCTCTCTCTCTCTCTCTCTCTCTCTCTCTCTCTCTCTCTCTCTCTCTCTCTCTCTCTCTCTCTCTCTCTCTCTCTCTCTCTCTCTCTATATATATATATATATATATATATATATATAATTGCCAAACTCCATGTAATTTAGAAGATAGGGAAAAATGACTTGTTTTTCTAGGAAAACCCGACAAATACATTTTCTCAAGGAAAAAAGAAAATAAAAGGCTGATTCAGACAAACAAAGATTGGGGTTGTCCTCTGTTGATGGAACTAAAGTGAAAATTGCAAGTAAAGGTGGATCGATTCATGTAGGGATTACTTGAAATTGAAAATTTTAAGAGACAAAAAATGATATTAACTTACTATTTAATTATTGATTTAAATTATTGCTGATGAATACAAAATTAATAATAAATTAATTGAAGTTTTCTATTTTCATTTTATTTGTCCATGATATATGTGCATATATAACCTTTTTTCAATTTTTGAGTCGAACCCATATTAAACCTGAACTTTTCACCTATGAATTTGGACATTGCTATTTTTTTCTACTAAAATTTTAAGCATCTTTTCAATTGTTGAAACTGAATTAAACATGAAAATTTCTATTACTTGGTGTTTTAGCCTTATAGAATTTTGATAACTACCGGATAGGTCGGCGGTGGCCCTAGTCCTGGTCCCTAATTAACTGGACTTAAAAGGTCCTGTCCCTAGCTCGGCCCCACATGGTGAGGCTGGGCTGGGACCAGCCTTATAAGAAAAATATATGGATGATTATAGTTTTGAAATAGTTTAATATAAGTTTCTTTTAATTAGTATCCTCCATCAGCCAAGAGTATCATGCACCCGATTTGCATCATTGAAACATGACCAGATCCAATGAGTGTCTTTAAATCATAATGGTGACTGGAAGCTGCCCGCAAGTGTCTTAAACCGTCCATTCTTTTATATGATGGTGGCCCACTTGATGATTGGACCCAACCAACATGCTAGGCTGGGCCATTCATCATTGGCCTGGCTGGCCTAAGCCCAAGTTTAGAACCCAGGCCCTGGCCTTACAAGATAGCGCCTTGGCCCTGCCCATTGGCGCCCTTAATCCCGCATAGGCTGTTGTGGTTTTTCTTTCCTCTTTTCTTGAATGATAGTTAGTATTACTCATCAACCATATACGTATGGGATTTGCATAAGTCAATTCAACAGCCCAAATCCAAAAAACCTTCACTGATCAGATGATCTTAACCATCCATCGGGTGGCCATAAAATGGATGTTAAAGAAATGGTCAGCATCAAAACTCAACAACCAATATCTGATGACAAGATCGAGGACATGAATACGATTTCAGTCAATCTCGATTGACACATGTCAATCTTGAAATGGGTGGTGGGGACGACTGTCGATTTCCCACCTTCTTTCCAAAAGCAAACCACAAAAGCAACCAACCATCATGTACATGTCTGCCCACAACCCTTCCCTGTAGCCGTTGGGCAACGGTTTCAAACGCGCCCATAAAATTCAAACACATGAAAATTATAAAAAGTCATACCACTTTCTTTTTTTTCTTCTTTTTTCCTTTATTTCTTTTCTTTCCTAGAGCTGGTAAATAAAAGCTACACTAATGTTCTGTTCGTGGTGTCTTCCTCGGACCCCTCGTTTCAAACTTCATGGGAACTTGCATTAGCAAATGCAAACCTGCCACTGAAGAATTCAAACATCCCATCCAAGTCAAGCTTGTGATATCCCATTCTCCTTCTCTTTCTACCGTTTCCATCCCTAGGAATCCCTCTAAAAACCAACTTTCTCCTCTTTCGTATTCACCTACTAGCTCTACTACTAGTAGTAATAGTAGTGTTGGTACTTCTACTACTATTACTACTACCACCACTACTTCCTCTACTTCACCGTCTATATCTAAAGATAGGTCATTTTCCAATGAGTTTTTGTGGTCATGCATCAAAGAAAATCCCCACATAATTCAAGTCGATCCAATCCCTCTGGATCTAGGACCCACTAAAGCTTCTATCCGGAACACCCAAGAACGGCAATCTAAAACCGACATTGCAGTAGGAAAACAACCCATTCCTAGACGCACCCAATCACAACCGACCCAGATAGCTCGGCAGAAAAGCTTTAGAGAGGAAAAGGAAAAGGAAAGGAGGTCCCGAGCCTCTCTCCCCAGGCGAAATGTAGGCACACAATCTCCTAGTCGAAGATTCAATGGAGTTACTTATCGAGATCCTTTGAAGAATCCAGTAGAGGAGAGTCGCAACCATGGGGCTAATTATCGTGGTCTTTCTCCGTCTCCTAGTCGAAGATTCAATGGAGCTAATCGGGGTCTCTCTCCATCTCCTAGTCGAAGATTCAACGGTCAAGATCTTCCCAGGAATCCACAAGATGAGACTTGCAAGAATACCATTTCTCGTCGGGGTCTCTCTAAGTCTCCTAGTAGAAAATTAAATGGAGATGCTTGTAAGAGCATCACAAAGGATCAGCTAAAGGAGAACATTCGGCCCACGAGTTGTACGCACCAGATCAAATCTCAAATTGATCAGAGTGTTGTGGAAGATGTGGTATCTGACCAGGAATCCAATTCTCTTCCAATGGAAGACATTGATAACCCACTCATTTCTTTAGATTGCTTCATCTTTCTTTGAAGGGGCGTGTTTGGACATTGGTGTGTTGTGTGTATTGTATTACAGAAGGTTTTGTGATTGTTTGATTGATTAATCAAAATAACAAAAAGATTTGTGATTGCTTATCTAAGAATGGTGTGGTTTTCTTTTGTGGGTCTCGAATGATCTACGGTTCAAATGAAAAATAAGGCATTTCTCTGAATTGCCAATGGCGCATGTGTAGTGGGACCCGTGACAATTGGAAATGTAGGTAGACTGCTGTGGCCGACTTACAATAAAATATGTAGAGAGTTCGTCTGTTTTTGTGTTTAGTTCAGTTCTCTATTTTAAGAACACTGATCCAACCATCAAGACCGTCCATTATATGTACTTTGATCCGTTTGATGAAGAGAGACAGAGAGGATAAGGGGGGGATTTCACATGATGTTCATGGTGGGGCCACCCTAGCCGCCGGCCCATTTCCTCGCATGACCCACCCAAGCCACCTTAAAAAATCTAACGGAAAATACTGCTCTTGAGAATTTAACGGAAAGTGCTCTAATGATGATTACTCAAATGAGGTAGCTTATTGAAAATTTTTTTGAAAAAGCACTAGAATGCCTGGTCTCTAGACCTCGGGCAGATCAGGCTCACACTAACGACAATGAATTAGAAGTGTTTGTGGTTAAAAATGTTATATTTGACTAAAGTCGCCACTAACTAATTAATTTGATTCCACAATTAGGTATACCTTATAGAAACGTTGGGATGGAGAATCCAATGATTCCATGCCCTAAGATGATTCTTTGATCTACGACTGGAATTTTGAGAAGGAATTACAATTACAGAGAGGTAAGGTGTCGGGCACCCACTCTACCCGTACGAACGTATGTTCTCTACTTCATATGATCACTCGAACTTTTGATAATTGGATTAGTTCTTGCGCACTAATGATATAAGGGTGTGTAATATTGTGTCGAATGTAATGCTTATAACAAGCTGTAATTTTGGCTAGTTAAGTCAGTCCAGATTGTTCACTTGCTAAAGCAATGAACCTACTAGTCGAAGTTTTTGATAGACAATATCCAATTAACTTGATGAGTCATGGAGCATATGTTTAAACTGGTCGAGTGTTTAGTGTTATGTACGTGATGTGGTGTATAGGATATAGTGTATGATGTTGTGTTAGATGCAACACATATGACATCCTTTGGTTTGGGCTAGATAAATATACCCTGACTCCTCCACTTGCAAAAGGGATTAATTAATCGATACAAGTTTTTAATGGCCAGAATCTAATTATGTCAACAAGCCACAGAGCATACGTTTAAACTAGGGGTGTACATGAACCGAGCTAGCTCGATTAGCTCACTCGACTCGACTCAAAAAAGCTCGGTTCGAAGCTAAGTTCGAGCCGAGTCGAGCTGATTTTTTGAGCTCGAAAGTGAGTTTGAGCCGAGTTCGAGCAGGCCCCAGCTCGACTCAACTCGGAGTAAACTAGTTTGGTGAATCGGTTACTTTGCCATTGATGTTACTCACCAACTGTTTAATAAAATGCCTCAACAAAATGTGGTTGGTGGCAAGGAAGGTTTGGCTGGTGGTAAGGAAGGTTTGGTTGGTGGCAAGGTGGCAAGGAAGGTTTGGCTGGTGGCAAGGAAGGTATGTACATGAAACAAATACCTTTTTTCTTTTTGGTTTTTTTGGTTTTTATGTTACTTAGAAGGTGTTTGAGAAAATACCTGTAAAACCATTGCCCCTGTTTGTAAAACAGTGGGATTTTGAAGTTGTAGTTCAGGTGTTTGTGGAAATGCCTCAATGGCGAACTCGGCTCAATCTTGGCTCAAACTCAGCCCAAGCTGGCCCGAGCTGCTGACTGAACCGAGCCGAGCTAGCCAGTCAGGGTCGAGGACCGAGTTGAGCCGAGTTCGAGCTGAGGTCAGCCACTATTTGAGCCGAGTCAAGCTAAGGCCAGCTTGACTCGGTTCGACTCGATGTACACCCCTAGTTTAAACTGACTAGGTGAAAGATTTAATTCAATGCAGAAGTGATGAGTAAGGGGGTTGAGAAGTGAATAAGTATTGCACAACGCTAATGCTGTAATTGATGGAAGATTGGATGATTGGATGGACGGTAGTATCACAAGGATTGGGTTAAGCGGCCTTGATCGAGGTCTTGATGGCTTGAGGGTAGGGACCGGGCTGGACTAGGCTTGACTTGGGCTAAACTCTTTCCTATGGCCTCTCCTTGTTGGAGGGATAGAATGGCTAGGCTAATGGTTTAAGGGGTTTCTTAGACTCTTGGGTGATTTTCCAATGCTTGGTTCAGGATGTTTGAAACAGGAAGGGGATGTGGCTATTTATAGCCTCCTAGCCCTATTTTCTGGTAATTCTTGCAAAGTTTGGGGTTAAGAATGGCCTGAATGGTTTAGATTTGATATTGCTATGTGGCAAGATCTCAATGGTTGAATTAAATGGCATGGGTCGTAATTTTGGGTGTAAGAGATGGGCATGGGATTCCATTTACCGAGTTACATGGATGGGGGGGGATCTCCCTCAAGTGTGTGGAGGGTTGGAATGGGACTGTTGATTTGGTTTGCACCTTGGGTTAGTTTTGGGTTTGTTCGGACAAGGTAAGTTAGCTTGATATATAGGCTAAGTAGGTGAGTTGATTGAGTGAGTCGACTCAGTGGGTTGACTCAGTTTTTGGATTTAGACTGGGTTTAGGTCTTGGATTAGGTTTAGGCTTTCCATCCAACTTGATTAGCTTGTCGGCATAGGGTTTGGTGTGTACAGGATATAAATTCTATATTAATTAGGTAGTTTGTTTTGGTAAAATTCTTTATTTTTTATTTACAAAGATGAGACTTACTCAAATTTATTCAAAAGTATTATAAAGATGGACTATATGTTGACCTGGGTCTTGTATAATATTAGTAATAAAATTAAATAGACTTGAGCCTATGCCCGACTTGAACATTAATCCAATTAAGCCCAGGCAAGAAACCCACCTAGATCCGATTTTAAACTGGGTCCAAAATAGAAGAGCTAAACCTCACTTGATTTCTTAATGATACCGAGTCTAACCCACATGTTGACAGCAGGGAGCAGAGTAGGTGCGGCTTTTATCATGGAGCCCACCTCAACATATGTATTCTATATCCATGCCGTCCATCTGTTTTGCCATATCATTTAAGGGCATAATTCCAAAAACGAAGAAGATCCAAATATCAGGTGGACTATAATATAGGAAATTGAGGTGATTGAATGTCCTACCATTAAAAACTTCCTAGGCCCACGTTAATGTTTTTATAGTGTTTATTTGCCATCCAACCTGTTGATAAGGTCATGTAAAACTGGATGAAAAGAAAAAGAAAAAAAAAAAAACAAAAAACAAATATCAGCTTGATCCAAAACTTATGAGGCCCATTAATGGTCAGTCACCATTGTTTCCTATTGTATGGACCACCTGAGAACTGGATCTTCGTATTTTGGGATCACACTAAACGATTTGACAAAATGGATGGATGGTGTAGATATAGAATACATACACCAAGGTGGGTCCTACGGTAATGGCTGCACTGTCTTAGGTGAGGCCAGGGCACCACCAAATCTGCTCCCCTCTCCTTTACTCCCCCAACAGACCTGATAATCGCATATATTATACATTGGCAGGACAAGCACTTGTACTAATCTACCACAGGTTTAGATTTTTTTTAGATTTTACGAGGAGACTGACTATTGACAAAGTGAACTTACATTTACACACGGCAATACGAAGAACTCGTCCTTGTCCACCACTGGTTTAGATTTCAAGAGGAGATGTCCTTGTCTACCACTGGTTTAGATTTCCAGAGTAGATTGGCTATTGACGATGTGAACTTATATATTATACACAAAGCACTCGTCCCCATCTGCCACACAGGTTTTGATTTTAAAAGGATATGACCATTGACGAAGTGAACTTACATATCATACGGTAGCAATATGAATCACTCGTCCTCGTCTGCCACAGGTTAAGATTTTAATAACAGGCTGACCATTGACGAAGTGAACTTATATACCGTACACTGGCAATACAAAGGCACTCGGGTCCACCATAAGTTTAGATCTTAAGAGGAAACTGATCATTGCCGAAGTGAACTTATACATCATACACTAGCGGTACAAAACACTGGAGCTGGGCATCGAGTCGAGTCGGACTGAGTTAGGGCTGACCCGACTAGATCCGGTTTTGAAATAGGCCTGACCCGAACTCGACTCGACTCGATACCGAGTCTAGTATGCCTGAACCGATCCGAATCTGGGTCTAGCCTAGACTAATCCAAACCGAGTCCGACCCGGTAAAAAGTACCAAGTCGGTTTGAGTTGGCACCAATTCAAATTGAGAGATAAGGGAGGGAGGGAGTGGAGAGGAGAGAGAAGAGGAAGAGGAGGGTGGTGATGGTGGTGGGTGGTTGTCGGGCTTAGAAGAGGAAGGTAGGAGGGAGGAGAGAGAGAGAGTGTGTGGTAATGGTGGTAGGTGGTTGTCGGGCTTAGAAGAGGAGGGTGAGAGAGGAAGAGAGAGTTTGGGATCGGGTCGGGGTGCGGTTGGGTGGGCATATAGGGTTAGAGATACTTAAAAAATTAAGATATTTTTATTTTATATATACCTAAATTCAAGTCGAGTCGATTTCAGATCGCGTTGAGTTACTAGGTAGCTCGAACTCAACTCGGTTTAAGTTTGAATTGGGCGAAGCCTACTCGGTTCAGATCGACTCACACATTCAGTTCAGATTGAGTCGAGTCCGAACGAGTCGAGTTAGTCGAGTCGAGTCGTCCCCTACCCAACTCTATAAAACACTCGCCCATGTATACATACCAAGCACTTGTCCTCACCCACTACAAGTTTAGATTTTAAGTGGAGACTGACCATTGAAGAACTGAACTGATATATTATACACCAGCAATATGAAGCACTCGTCCTCACTCACCAAAGTAGGGCTATCAATGGGCCAGGAAGTCCCGACGGGCCTTCGTGCTTGGCCGTACTCGGCCAAGTTTGGGTGGTGTATCAAGCCCGACTGTCGAGCTCGGGATTAAATCAAGAGTCCGATTGTAAATCGGGCCGGACTCGGGCTTAGCTCCCCAAAAGCCTATAAACCTAGCTAGACGCGATGGATCTTTTCTTAACCTAATTTTCTATATTTTCTTTCATTCTCTCCCTCTCTCACACATGAGTCACGCCAAAATATCATTTATCTACAACGATATTCAAGGCTAGGCTCTGGTGGACTCGGGTCAGGCTTTGTGTAAATATCTCGAGCCGGACTATTTTAGCCTATCATGGCCCAGGCTGGATTTGGGATTAGGTTAATAATTGCAGGCTGGCCTTGGACAGAGCTCGACCCGACCCTAACCCAGCCCACTGACAACCTTATACTAAAAGTTTAAAGGGAATTTGACCGTACTAGCCTCAATGTATGGTCAATTTCCCTAAAGAGATTCAACCTTTCAAATATTCCGAGGGTGGCCTTTCGACAAGCTTCTAAAAATTACTTGAACCAAAATGCCCTTGTCCTTAGTTCAGTAGTTGTAGGATTTTTCAGTGAATAAGAAGTTATGTCATATTTGATGTCAAGAAAGTGGTGTATATACCATTTTTGGGGCATGGCAAGGCCCAACTTGTGTGGCCTACATTGATGTATGTGTATAATCCATGCCGCCTATCCTTCTTGCCATGTCATTTTAGGCCTAGGACCCAAATATAAGCCTGATCCAAAGATAGTGTGGGCCACTTAATAGAAAATAATGTTGATAGTGTCACCCATTGTTGATACTTTCCGGGCTCACCGTGATGTTTGTTAGAAGTTGACACTGAACAAGGTAAGACTTTTTGGGCCCATGGTGAGCTGGCCAACAAGGTGAATGGAACGAATCACCCCATTGTGGGCCTTAGGTTATTATACCAATGGTTATCCTTTCATTTGATAGTAAAGGAAGTGAACATGTAACAACTACGACCCATATAATATGAAAACCATGACCCATATAACATGAAAACTACAACCTATGAAAATCACGACCTATATAACATGACAACCACGACCCATGACAACTACAATCCATGACAATCGCGACCCATATAACATGACAACCACGACCTTTGCAGCATTACAACCACGACCCATATAACACGATAACCTCGACCCTTGCCACATTATAATGACCCATATAACATGACAACAACGACCTTGACCATTACTCAATTACAACCACAACCTTAATTTGTAGCTTTTGATCTATTTTTTAGTAGTGTATGCAGTGAAGAAGTAGCAATCCATCCCTTAACACATTACAACCACGACAACCCCGACCCATATAAATTGAAAACCTACCATTGAAAACCTTTTAGGGGCCATAAAATTTTTGGATATAACTCTTTTTTGGCCCATGAAGTTAAATTAAATTCTAACTCCAATGGACGGATTGTTACTTGTTCACTCCGTACACTACTAAAAATGGATCAAAGGCTACATATTAAGGTTGTGGTTGTAATGGAGTAAGCGTCAAGGTGGTGGTTGTTATGTTATAAAGGTCGTGGTTGTCATGTTATATGGGTCATGGTTGTCATAGGTCGTAGTTGTTATGGGTCATGGTTGTCATGCTATATGGGTCGTAATTGTCATGGGTCGTAGTTGTCATGTTATATGGGTCGTGGTTGTAATGTGGCAAGGGTCGTAGTTGTCATGTTATATGGGTCATAGTTGTCATGGGTTGTGGTTGTAATGTGACAAGGGTCATGATTGTCATAGGTCGTAGTTGTCATGTTATATGGGTCGTGATTGTCATGTTATATGGGGTCGCAGTTGTTATATGTTCATTTCATTTACTATCAAATGAAATGATAGTCATTGGTCCAGTAGCCTAAGGCCCACAATGGAGTGATCCGTTCCGTCCACTTTGTCAGCTAACTCACCGTGGGACCAAAAAGCCCCACCTTGTGCAGTGTCCGCTTCTAAGAAAAATCACAGTGAGCCTGTAACAACCCATTTTTTTGTGGGAACCAACCCCACCGTCCGCTTATGTGTGGCCCACCTGAGTTTTGGATCAGCCTCATTTTTGACCTTATATCCTCTCATGGCCAGGCCGAGATGATGGACGAAGTAGATTTATATCATCGTTAGTGGGACCCACCATATCTAAAAATAATAATAAAATAAAAATAAAAATTTTATCTTCCACACGTCTCCACCGCCTAACCCACCTTCTCCATTCTTCCTTCCTTTTCGTACGGTAATGGGCACCGAACCCTCCCACGAAACGAAACTACCCACATTCCTCATTCTTCCGCCTCATTCTTCACATCCATTAAAAAGGAAAGAAAAATATAAATAAAGATTCAATCATATCGAAAAGGGAGAGAGAGAAAACCCGGTACATCAAGAGAGAGAAAGAAAGAGAGAGAGCTCTGCAGATCAAGAGAGAGAGAGAGAGTAAAGCGAGGCCGAATCATCAGACTTTTAATGTAGGTGATATTATCTTGAAGTTTATTATTTTCAGTTAATTATTATGCTTATTTATTCTAAAATTTTGATAGGAATATTATTGTCAGTTGATTATTATGTAAGAAATCTTACTCATTTATGAATTTCTATTTTATATATTTCTGATATTTAATGTTGAAATAATTTATATATATATATAAAATAAAATAAATTTAAAGAATAAAATAAACAATTTATCTGAGTTTATATTTTAATTTAGAAATTTTATATATAAAAATTATTTGTTATATTAAAATTAAAATGAGTTATTTCTAAATTTTAAAATTCATTTATATAAAGGTAAATTATTAAAAATAGAACATGTTTAATTAAGTTATGAATTTTTTTAGTCAGATATAATATAGTTGTAACGCCCTGAAAATCGAGAGTCGAGCAAATGCTCAACCCCGAGTTCTAACGCATCACTTATGCAACATAGATAATGATGATTAAATGTTGTGTATTAAACATGAGTGAGATTATACCAAATCAACATATCATACTCCAGAGGCGATTAAATTAAGCAAGCGGAAGACTGCGATAGATAATAAAGTGTAGAAGTGGATATAAACCCCAGAGTATGATCATGTCACCAGGCTGAATAATTACATGTATAGTTCCAAAATATACAAAATGATAAAATGTAATGTCATCTAATCCATATCCCTGTAGTCCCGGTGATGCAACTTCAGGTCTACATAGACCCGCCAAAGAGTTGCAAGTAGGAGAACTCCTCCTCGTCGTCGCAGAAGGCCGACTCCAACTCGTAAGCCTTGCCATCATCTGAAACTACAACAGAGTCTGGTTGATGTTTTAAAACACCATCCCAGAGTGGGAGTGAGTGATTAACTCAGTGGAGCTATAAGGCAAAGGTTAACATGTTATCAATTCAGTCAAGCAGTAATGATAAAGTAGTACAACAAGCATTCCTAAGTACTCTAGTTAATACAAGGATGATATGTATTAATGATGCATACCCTCGCTTGTACTCCCTCTACGACATCATCTCACGGTCGCGCATGCTAAACTTCCACTGTGCTCAACACCCACACCAAAGGCACATGCAATGCGGTGCATGGTTGTGTTAGCCAAGTTCTTAATTAGACCTATTCATACAGCAGATTTGAAAATTTAAGGTACCTCCTTTTATATCATTTACCCAAACAATGATCCATCTAGGGTCGTCAATCCTAGTTAATCACATACGATAGGCAAGTTCGCGATTTTACACTATAAGTTATTATAAAAGGCTCGTCACCTCAGCGTAGGCTTAATTCACACTTAAAGTCACTACGAGGGGCTCGTCACCCGATCGTAGGCCTATTTTATACTCGAGGTCACTACGGGAAAGGCTCGTCACCTTAATGTAGGCCAACATCTCGAATACAGTGTCTCATACCACCGTATTCGGCTCACGAGTTCGGTTTGCTCACTGGATACTACAAGGAGGCTTGTCACCCCAGCATAGGCCGACAGCTCGATCACAGTGTCTCATACCATCATGCCTGGCTCATGAGTCTTAGCGGATCGTAGTACCAAGGTTAAACGAATTTTTCAATGGTAAGTGGTACCTTAAATTCAAACAGTAACGTCCATACATGTTGAACATATATTAGGTTAATCGGGTTACTTAACAAGCTCGACCGGTACGAGCGTAAGTTGAATTAATCGACATGGAGCGACACACACTCCTTATGGCTTAACCACTGTCGATAATCACCCTACAACTCGGATTCATCGAACATATCCATCGTGGCGAAACTAGTTCGGCCACTGATCGTAAACCATTACCGATTGCCTGGACAAAGTATTAGTCCCAATGTACTCAAACATAATAGGCATTCATATGTGATAGTCCAAGCAGCATGTGACAACCAATTTAAACATAAATCTCATTTAAGCCTTTCAACAAACACATAGTGCACATGTTATTATACATAAATATTTCATCCATAAATCACATAATAGTAAGAGAGGTTACATAAAGGAAACTGTAGCTATAGATAAGGTAATTAAGAATCCTATCTCAACACCCTCATTAAATACATTTCAACAAACATTTTCTCATTTAGGCATTTTATCAAACACTTATATTACACATATCAACATACATGTAATAAATTAGTTATAACGTATATTATAGCAAATCCTTTCAAAGAGAGTTGCCACACGTACAACAATCATGTATTCCCAAACAACAATCATGGAAAGCACAAATCATAATTTCATATTCATACAAACATTTCAACAAACACATGGAATGCATTAATTTCAACATAGTTTACATATATATATGTAATACGTGGAAAACATCGCATCTAGGCATATGTGATAGCAATCAAGTCATTCATAAATCATTAACTGACATTGAAAGCCTTGAAAACCATAACCTATTGTTTATAGTCTGCACCTTCCGTCGATAAACTCGTATCGAACTTAGTTCGAACACTACGCTTTTGTCTATGGCACAACGACTACCTAAATCGTGAAATAGGTTAGCTATTTCACTGATTTACCTATCTGGATACATAAAGTAGATTAGGGTTAGGATTCCTTACCCAAAAGTGGAGTCGAAATAGCCAGTATAGTGACACGAAAGAGGTGATTCAGCACGTGGAGTGGCGGGAACGAATCCCAACAACTATCTCTCACTCTCTCTCTCTTCTCCTCACTCTTTCCTTCTCTTTTCTCTCTTCTCTCTTCTAGGGTTAGAAAATTCATATGGAATGAGAGAGGGGTAGGTTAAGGCCCTTATATAGGCCCAAAACTGATGTCAATGGCCTTAGGGCCATGGTATACTTAGGTTATAGCCAAAAGTTGTCTGTTTCGGGATAACGGAGCTCATCTGGAGGTCCATTTCCTACATATGGTCCCGAGAAAGTTCCTTGGCAATGGATCTATGCCAGGTTAAAGTTTCGATCCGATCAGGTTTGTAGATTGACTGCGGAGGACCAGTTTCAGTTTCACGGTCATCGTCACTCGATCAGGATCACGAGTACACTGACATGTGTAGGGAATTTTCCCTGATCTAAGGGTGTAGTTGGGTCAGAATCTGACGGTCTAAAACCTTAAATTGGCTTGCAAGCGAACGGCCCAATTCACTTAAGCTTGAGTCTATTTCTTGAAGATATTCGCGTTTCTCACATACTTCGCTCCGGGCTCAAGTTGTGCGTTTCTGGATACTATTTGGACTTGATTTTCAAGATGGTTGTCAAGCCCAGTAAGGAGGTCATAATCGTATAGTTTCGCGTTAATCGGGCTTTCGACGCGCGATTCAGGTCCGATACGAAATTTCAAGACGCTTCTGAAAGTAACTGAGTTTTGAGATTGATCCTACGTTTTTAAAAGATGTAAAGTTAGCGATTCTGCTGGTTTTGGGTCTTGCAGTTCGTATAGAAAGTGATTCGAGCTAATTCGCTGATTAATTCAGTTTAGTACTTAATTAATTTTCATCTAATTTCTACATGATTCGATCCTTAGCGATTTCGGCCTGAGGTGGTACTCGGGTCTTTGTACGGATTTTTCTGAAACTTTACAATAGTATATGCAGATAGATTTTATTATTTTATATTAGAATTGTTGAATTTAACTCCAAATTATTTTTAGTAAAAAAATAGAATTAATAACTTAAATTAATTTGTAAATTTTAAGCTTTGTTTAATATATGTATTTAATTTTATAAGTAATAATTAATTAAATTAAATTAATCTAGATCGAGTGAAATTTCAAATTTTAAAGTGATTTGTTAATTTAATTTAAAAGAAAGTGGTTACAATTAAATTGTTAACAAGCAGTTAAATGAAAATTTTAATTTTTAAAGTTTGAGAATTAATATTAATTATACTAATTGGGAATTAAAATTTATTAATATTATTATTATTATTGTTGTTGTTGTTGTAAGAATTAAATTAATGTAAATCTAAATTTAAAATGACTTTGAAGGCTTTAAAAATAATTAATTATAATTTAAAATTTTAGTTATTTGGTAAGTATTATGAACTCTGACTTGTATGATTTCTTAAATTAATTAAGTCGAAATTTAATATGATATTAATTCAAACTTCTAATTATTATTCTAATTTAAACTCTAGTTTAAGTTATAAAAATAAAATAATAATAGTAATAATAATAATTTAAATATAAGGTACAACTAAACTTTTATAAATTAATAAATAGGAATTTAAATTTCGAATAAAATAAATTATTTACATTGCAAATAAGTAAATAAATTCAAATTTCAAATTTTGAGACAAAATTGGTATTTCAGCATTTTCAGAGTTCTTGTAAATTTTCCAGCACTATTATAAAAATCAACTTGATATTTTAACAAATTTCATAAACTAAATTTTAATAACATCGAATTTATGCACCTCGTATTGCATTATAGTGTAGAAATTTGATTTATTAAATTATTATTTATTTATTTTTGTTGATTTTAGAATTGTTCGTGTTATTCATGCTTTTCTATTGATTATTTAATTGTGAGAAAAATATATATGTAGTTGTATCAGCAAGTAGGGTGATTGTGTCCTTTGAGTGAGAGACCATAAAGCCAGCAAGTAGGGCATTCGTGTCCCTTAGGTAAAAGACCCTAGAACCCACTGAACCCTTTGAAGACTCCTTTGTGTACGGCGTATGAGTATAATTGTGTGTGTAGATATACGTCAGAGGTATAACTGGAGCAGTAGTCTGATTAGCTAATATATAAATGGGTCCATACCATGAGGTACCAGTGCGTGGGCGTTAATGCAACGTGACCATCTACTTGGATACACTGTTGTAAGAAATGATATAAATGTTATGAGTATTCATGGAAAATATCACATGCATCGCATTTTTACAATTCTGTTGCTTAAATTCATTATCTGTATTCTATTTTTCCTTATTATTTTAAAAAATTGATTTTATCTGAATATGTTAAATTTTGAGGAAGAAATGACCCTACTGGGCTGTTATGCTCACCCAACTATAAAAAAATGCACAGGCGCAGAGCTGGAATACTACGAGCAGGCGAGCCTCTATCATTAGTTTTATTTTCTAGAAAATTAAGTTTAGTTTTAATTCAATTCAGTTTTTTGTTATTTAGGTTTAGTTTATGTTCAAATTTCGATGTAGAAAGGGAAAATTATCAAGAGAGTTGAATTTAATAAACATTTCAGCAGTATGTTCTTTTAGATGACGTTGAATATTTATTGAATTTGATTGAAGCATGTGGATTGTAATAAATATCATTATATTATAACTCACAAACCTTGGGATTCGGGTCCCGAAGACCTTATTTGGGTACTCGAATTTCGGGACGTGACAATTTTTATATTATAAAAATAAATTATCTTTTTATTCTGTAAATTTATTTTATAATATTAAATTTTTATATTAAAAATAAATTTATAAAAATAATAAATTCTGAAAAGTATCAACAGTGAGTGACACTATCAACATTTTTTTCTATCATGTGACCCACACTAGATCTAAATTAGGCTAATATTTGGGCCCTAGCCCTGAAATGACATGGCAAGAAGGATGAGTAGCATGGATTATACACATACATCAGTGTGGGCCCCATAAGTTAGGCCTTGTCCAAGCCCAAAAAAGGGTTCCGTACACCTCACTTTCTTGACATTAAATACGAAGTAACTTCTTATTCACTGAAGAACCGTACAACTACTGAACCAAGGACAATGACATTTTGGTCCAAGTTATTTTCGAAAGCTTGTCAGAAGGCTACCCTCAGAATATTTGAAAGATTGAATCTCTTTAGAAAATTTAACCATACATTGAGGCTAGTACAGTAAAATTCCCAAGTTTAAATTTTAAGAGAAGACTGACCATTGACTAATTGAACTTTGAAGGCTTTCCTAATTCACTCACTGGAGGAAAGAATGACGAGGTGATTCGGTGAACGCGTGATTACAGGCCACACTTGGGACAGATCCATGCAATCCATTAGAGGGGCCCACAATTAACTCGCGCCCTCCAGAAGAAACAGACTACTCCGTCATTAGGTGGGCCACATCCGTAAATTGAATATAGAACGTTGATCCATAGGACCAGGATTGAACGATCCTCATAACTTTTTCTGACGCTCGCTATCTTTGGTGGGCCAATCTGATCAGCCCAAGGCATGACCCAAAATTCACTAAACTGTAGGGTCGAGGATACTGCAAATATCCTACCTCGTTCATAATTATAGCTTCGCCTGCTAACTTGGAAATCCTGTGGGAGAATATAGCAGTGCTTAAGAAGTCTTGATCATGAAGATCAACGGCTCGTGTTACATTTATCAAGCGGTCAGTACATATTGAATGTGAATTGGCGAGTTCTTTCCAACTATCAAACCATTTGGCACAGGCATGGCCCAGGGTGCATAGCCCAATTTTTATCTTTATATTATATATATAGAGTAATATGCATACGCAATTAGGTGGACGTACAGCCAGATTTTCGGGGGCATCTCATTTTCGAAAGCGGATTGGCTGATGTACCCCACACCACCGGCCTCGCTGGTGTACGTGTCGTCCGAAGACGAGGGCTGACACTCAACCGTTAAAAGGAGATCAAAGTTATATAGGCCCAAAAATGATGTATTTATTATATCCACAACATTCATTTATATGGAGAGATCATTTTAGAGTATTATCCAAAAAATTATCATATACAAAGCTCAAGTGAACACACCACAAATAGCAGTGGTTAGAATGATTCTCACCGTTAAAACCTATGTATGGCCCACGTAACGTTTATTTTCCATAAAAATCTGTTCATGAGGTCACACAGACCTAGATGAGGACCCTCAAATGCTTTCAATGATAGATGTTCGAGTCTCCACTGGTTTTTGCAGTGGTCCACTTTATATCTTGATCTGTCTTAATTTTTTGGATCAAGCCTTAAAACGAGCTCACCAAATGGACCGATGGTTTGGATATAACACATGCCTCCCATTGAGACCCACATAACTTGGTGACGTAAATACACCAGCAAATTCGGTAGTGTACGGTACACCAGCCAATCCGCTTCCCTCATTTTCATAGACGCGGATTAGATACTGACACGTTGAGGAGAGACTCGTTACTACTCGTTACTAAAAAGATGTCACCAACTTCTCTGAGCCACCATGATGCATGTTTTGTATCCATTTGGAGAGATCATAGCAGGACATAATCAAGAGAATGCGTAAGATCCAAAGCTAAAGTGGAACCCACCACCCAAAACAGTTGGGAGAGTGACCATCACAATTGAAAAGTGTTGAGGGTCATGAAAGTTTTCAATCAATCCGATATTTGTGTTTTCCCCTCTTCCAGGTCCGTTTTAACACATGAACCGGCTGGATCTTAAAATAAACATCATGTTGGACCTTAGGAAGGTTTCAACGGTGGGCATCACTCTCTACACTGTTTTTTGTGGTGGGTCCACTTCCACCTTTGATCTGCCTCATTCTTCGTATCATGCCCTAATATGATCTCTCCATATGGATAGACAGTGTGGATACAAAACATACATCATGGTGGGACAACATAAGTTGGTGACGTCACTTCGGTAGCCAGTCTCACTACGCAACCTGTCATTACCTAATCCGCGTCCCATTTTCGTGATATTGTGCAAAGATTAATGTGGCCCCACACGCCAACTCAGTTGAACATACAAGTAATTGCGTGTCGCTCACACACAAATATATATTCAGTGGTCCATCTGATACACGGATCAGATGTTCCATAGACTTCTAAGTTTGGCATGTACGGTGCGTGTTGATTTAACTAACACACGAGGACAGAGGAAGCGTGCGCGAATGGAGTAATATATTGAGACGTGTAAAATGCGCCACTTCCACGTTAAGTTTCTGCGCCGCCCGTTGACTGGAAAAGCAAACAACTCATAAAAAGAAATTATACGGTACGAGCCCTGTATCTTTAAGAAATTGTACACGTATTTCTAATCCTGACATGTGGAACTCATGAGTAGTGGGACCCATCACGATTGGACATGTTGGTAGATGGCTGTGGACGACTTACAACAAAAGAAATTACATGGTCAGCCTAGACGTGGACGGAAACGGATTGACTACTCCCCTGCCACCAGCCAATGGCTGGTGGTCGGTACTGTGTGGGCCCCACCATGATATATGTGTTTCATCAATGCCGTTCATCTATTTTTCTAGATCATTTTATAGTATTATAACAAAATTGAGGTATATTCCAATCTCAAATGGACTACATTATAGAAAACAGTGTTGAATGAACGTCAACCATTAAAAACTTTTTGGGGCCTATAAAAGTATTGGATCAAGCTGATATTTGTTTTTTCCCTTAATATGGGTCTTTATGATCTAATCAACAGATTGGATGTAAAATAAACAGTACAATGGGCCTTAGTAGGATTTAAATGATGGATATCCAATCACTATTGTTTTCCTGTGGTGGGGTCCACTTTAGACTTATATCCCTCTCATTTTTGGAATAAAGAACTAAAATCATCGTAACAAATGGATGAACGGAATGGATGAAATTACATACGTCATGGTGGGGCCCGCAGATCACCGACCACCAGCCATGGGGCTGGTGTCAGGGGAAGTAGCCAATCCGTTCCCGACGTGGACTGGTGGACTTCTAGGCTTATTAAATGTAGAGAGTTCGACCGTTTGTGTTTAATTCTCTATTTTAGGAACGCTGATCAAATAATCAAGACCGTCCACTTTATTTTGGAAAAGTGACTCATCCAAGATATGAACCGCTTATGAGCCATGTGAAAATTAAAATGAGGTAATCAACGCCTAACCAACCTTATGTGCCGTTTGGTGATATGAAAGATAAGGTTTGAAAATTAATTTAATTGTTAAAAGCTTAATGTGCTGAATTTTAGAACTTAAAAAGGGCTAAAAAAACCAGATTGACCATTTGTCAAAAAATAATAATAATAATTTAAAAATAAGTATTATTTTTTTAGAAAAACTTGTTTGGTAAACACAAATTATAAATACCTAAAAATGAACAATTTATCATATTTGCATGTATCATCCCAATTTCTAGTACCTTAGCAAATGATTTGAATCTTTTATATCTGCGACATGCAATAACATGAGTTGATTGTGTAGGTAGGTAAGTAGATGATACTTTAAAATGAGTTGGCAAAAGGAATGGACAACATAAATAAAATACATACATCATGGCGGGCTGCCCCATAGCACCTAACATGGTTACCCACCTAATATGCTTCCACACCGGCTTGATGGCTATGGAAGGTTTGGTCATTTAACCATCCATTTTACATGTGACTCATCTATCAACTTGATTATACTTCATTTGATGAGTCTCCCACAATTGTGTGGGGACATTGACTCAGGTGAGCACACTTTATGTCCCATGGTACATTAGCATCTTGATAGGAGGGCTTGCCTATATACATTCTAGCTTATTTCATGAGAAACTTTCAAGTCTAAGTGTTTAATTTGAACCTTTTGCCATGACACCAACTGGTTATGTAATAAGGCTCCCTTAAATGGAGAATGCCTAAAATAATTCTCAAGTTTAATTTTAACTTCAAGATTGTGGTCATGGTGACCATTCATGATCAAAACAAAAAAGCCAAAATACTAATAGGTTGAAATAATTTAATTAAAAGCTTTTATTTATTTTCTTTTCTCCGTGTAAAACCAGACTAATCACAATGGACAAGAAGATGAATTGGTTTGAAAGTAAGGCTTGTTTTAGAGCTTGTATGTGGAATGTGTTGAAATTCAAATCATAATTACATTGAAATCAAGGTAATTTAAAGTTGATGTGTTTCACAATTTGTAATTGAAATGCACTAGAATTTAAACTTTTTTTTTTCTTGAGCTTTTTATATGGAATGCATTGAAATTCTTTAGCATATTCACTGGGCATGATTTTATTTAGATAAATTAACTTTAATCTCCCAAATTAGTATGTATATGATATTGATCAGAATGATATAAATAAGTTCATTTAAATATATACTGGGCTATAAACATATGTATCACAAACAAACAACTCATCAATGTTTTTTAATTGTTCATTTAGATGGCTAGTGCTTAGATAATTGAATCATTCCATTGATATGATTGTAGTGTTACAACTGATAATTGAATTATTTTAGAGTATCATAGCGTGACACATGTATAACATGTTAATAGTTTAGCAACACCTTTGATACATGTGCAAATTCTATTACCATTAAAAAGAGAATTAAAAAGACATTTTACTTTGATTATACTTTAAAATAATAATAATAAAAAACTTGAAATTTTAAAACATTTCAAATATATTTAATTCCATTTACCCTAAATACACGGCGTCAAAAGATGGATTTGGGGTAAAATCCCCCAAATCCTCCACAGTTCTATCATATTTTTTATTTATAAAAGGAAGTTCCATGGAATGCATTCTCAAATATTACATTATGATGTATGGGAAATTATATCTATTGGATGTGGACTTTTGCATAATGTTAGTAACAAAATTAAATGGACTTGTGCTTTGACCTAACTTGAACACAATTTCAATTAAGCCCAAGATGGTAAACTTGCCCATACTCGATTTTAAATTGGGTACAAATTAACATACTTAAAATTCTTCTAAACTTTTTAGGGTTTGTTAGGCACCATAGATTTGAGGGGGTTTCAAATCCCTTGATTGTTTGGAAGCATAAGGTAACCGGTGGTTTCAAATCCCCTCAAAGAAGAGTTTGAAATCTAGGGGTTTCAAATTCTCTCACAGGGGAGTTTGAAATCCACAATTAGAGCTTAGATTACACCTAAAATCATTTTAATATTTGCAGGTATAATATATATGTCACTACACTATTATTATGTTGGGCACATGACCCACTAATGATGATTAACACCGTCCAAATATTATTAATGTAAATCAGCATCGTCCAAAAATTGTCCATGTAAATCAACGATTAAAAATCGTTAGTTAGTCACACAAATATGACCTTCTGCTTGTGGCCCATTTGAGACTTGAAATTTCAACATTTTCGGGACAAAGCATATATTTCAGCAGGCTTATCACAACCATTGTATCAAAAATTACATACACCACTGATTAGAAATGTTTAAGTTGATTTAGTAATTAAATTCAAACTCTTATAAATATAACATGCATGCTATTCTTTTATTAAAGTTGATTCACAGTCCACGGTACCAGGCACTGGGAGGATTTCAAATGCGGGGGTTTCAAAGCCAAGGGTTCCAAATCCACGCTCCTATACCGGCCCTTATGCGCTTCCTATACCATTTTGCCCGTTCTTTTGGGGGACCTGTCTCCATCACTCCTTGAACGTGTGATGCACGTGCCATGTTCAATAGTCGCGTACACTGGCCTCGCAAAGCATTCGTGGCCGTTTACCACAGGTTTAGATTTTAAAAGGAGACTGACCGTTGACGAAGTGATGTTAAGGGATCTGTCGTTTCACGGGAGAAAAGAGTGGAAGAGGCGATTCGGTGTGGACGCGTGCCAACGGGCCACGCATGGGAGAGATCCATGCAATCCATTAGATGGGCCCACGATGAGCACGCCCCGAGACTGGTCCGTAGATAAGTGGGCCACATGCGTGCATTGAATATAGATCGCTGATCCATAGGTCTAGAATTTCTTGATCCAGTAACTTTTTCTTAAGTTCGATATCTTTGGTGTGCCAATCTGATGAGCCCAACGCATGACCCAAAGGGATGAACGGCGTAGATAAATCCAATACATTACGGCGGGCCCTACTAAGCCCTTCCTGGACCAAGTCCGTGTACGAGTCCTGGCGGGCATTCAGACGGAGATTTGGATCCTAGGAATTTTTTAATGGTAGCACATTCAATCTCCACTCTTTCCTATAGCGTGGTTCATTTGAGATTTGGATCTTCTTTTTTTTTTTTTTGATAATGTGCTAAAATGATCTGAAAAAGAGATTGACGGCGTGGATGTAAAATAAATACATCCAGTTGGGCCCCACGGTAAGAGCCGCGCACCGTCTTGGTTGAGGCTGCGGCCACACCTATTTCGCTCCCGAGAGAGATTATGACTTCAGTGCGACTGGGATGGCCAAAAAGCCAAGCAACACGTAAAGAGACTCGACGTGGCCTGCATCTTAGCAAATTGTATACGTATTTCCAAACCTGACAAGTGGAGCACATGGTTCAGTAATCCAGACCGAGGTTTGATGTGGCCCACCGTAGATTGATAGGAACGAAACATATCATAATTACTACAACAATAACCTGGTCTACCAATCGACGGTTAAGAACAGAAATACACAACGGTATACATTCAACTGAAAATTGTAAATATTATTGGTAATTTTTCTTCGGTTCATGCCCATCGAGAATAGAAATCAACAGAGCAACGGTCCAGATTACGATCCATTGGCCCCACTCGTGAGAATCGAAACCCCTTGTATGCTGGCCAAATATGCGCGCTACGTATTAGTGGTTGTTACCCTAACCGTGTGGGGCACATTGATATGTCTTTATGTCTATCAACGCCTTCATCTAGTTTTCCATGACATTTTAGTACGAAATCCTAAATATTAAGAAGATCCAGATCTCAAGTGGACCGTACAACTGGAAACAGTGATGAACAACCATTAAAAAAGTTGTGGGCCACCAAAGTTTTTGATCAATATGATATTTATATTTTCCATTCATATAGATCATATTTAAATTATCAATCGAGTTAGATGTCAAATAAACATTGCTATAACCTTACCATTGGTTCTTTGGAATTTTAACTAGTAAGACACTCAATGACTACTGTTTCCTGTGGTATGGTCCACCTCAAATTTTGATCTTCTTGTTTTTTGCAGTCACCATCTGAAATGCAATAAGAGATGGATAGACGCCGTGGATATACAACACATCATCAAGGTAGGCCCCACGGTAGGGGTAACACCTACCCACCGAGGTGTTGCATAGAGGTGTACATAAGCTGTGGGACTTGACTTGGCTGCTGACTCCAACTTGTACTAGTCTTTGCTCGGTCCTCCTCGAGCATGGCCCACTGCCTCGGCTCATTGCAATTAGCAGCTTGGGCCAGCTCAAGCCAAGTTAAGTTCACCCGTACAACATTTTTATAAATACATGAATTGCACTTTCAAAACTTTACGACACGTAAAACAACAATGGTAGTTTTGTAGATATCCCATCAAAAACATTGTAAACAATATAAAATTAATGAAAAATATTTCTTTTATATACATACTTTTTTTGCCATGTGAGCAACATCAATACCTAAATAACCAAGCCACTGAAGTGTTTCAATCCAAGTTCGGTTCCTGCAACTTAAGCTTGGGCAAGTTCGAATTCAATTTGAAATTAAGCTTAAAAAATCTACTCGTCTAGGCTTGAACACAGTTTTAAACTGAGTGGAATCTAGCTTTTTCGAGTCGAGTCAAGCCAGCTAACCGAGCTCTGTCGGTTCATGCAC
This sequence comes from Magnolia sinica, assembly GCF_029962835.1. Classification (NCBI taxonomy): domain Eukaryota; kingdom Viridiplantae; phylum Streptophyta; class Magnoliopsida; order Magnoliales; family Magnoliaceae; genus Magnolia; species Magnolia sinica. The sequence goes on along the minus strand of NC_080576.1, from coordinate 18,328,376 downwards.
AGCCCTAATGTTACACGTGTAACACGAATCCGCGCCCAGCAAACCTTACACCGCCTGCGCACCGTCCTATGGCCAGTTGCGTGCGTCAGGGACAATTTAATGATTGCAACTCATCCAATCCCAAGTCATTCTAGACCGTCCAAATCACTAGGTTCACTGTGGATAAACCATGTCAGACAATTCCAGCTAGTCGTCCAATCTGTCCCATTAACAGATGAGCCTCTTTATGAAATTATCCATTTGATAGCTGCTGATTGTGTGGACAAGATCATCTGATTGCTGTTATCTTCATCCCACACCTCAACCCAAAGCGGGGCCCAATAGATTCCTGTGTGATAAACTCACAAAGTCGCAAATCATTTCCAGTCCAACACGTGACAGCTGGAAAAATAAAAACAGCACCTGTCGAATGAACTTGAATCACAGGCTTTCAGCATATCGGATCCGATACACGAGGTGAGGTGAGAAAGCCTCTGGAACCCCTCTTTTTTTTTTTCGTTTTCTCCGTTTTTCATCACCATCCTTTCACTCCTTTCAATCCTCTCTGATACCTGTAAATGAATGCATAGATTTTCTCTTGCTTTCAATCGAATGGCTCTGAATCTTCTACGGAAGTTACAGATTTCTTACTGATACGCTCTGTCCATACTCAACTCAACGATCCCCATGGTTTGTCAATCCGGACGGTTCATCTGATGGGCCTCAATGGTGGATGGGAGTCGCCCAAGATATCTTCTAGGGCAGAAGATTGCAACCCCTCCCAAGTGTCATGGAAATCGATAGTTAGGATATTCCAATCTGGGCGGCTTTTTGGGCATCCCCCGTACATGGTGGGTACCACTGCCATCAGGTTGACAGCGTAGATCACCAAACCGGGGGTATATTGAAGCTCGCATGGGCTGGGCGTGGACCCGACTGGTGAAGCCCACGATAATTGTGGGTTGGATCCTGGCTTTCTGAGGAAGGCCTAACTAAGGTTCAATGCATTGGCGGCGTCCCATGGTACGAATGCGGAACATGGGGGATTTTGCGTGGCAAGCCCTTCCGGTCAACTGGCCCGACCCGCATAAATGGGTAGCCGGGTCGGGCTTGGGTTGGAAATGCGACCCGTTTAAGTAAATGGGTTGGGGCAGAGAACCTGACCAAACCCAAAACCTGAAACAAACAAAGAAGAAAACTGTGGATGATTTTTATTTTATTTTATTCAATGTACACATATTTGCCATCTGGGCTACGTTGTGCATATGATTTGTTGGGGTTTGATAAACTAAAAAAGAAGCTCTGAAAATTAATTTAAGTGCTGAACTGTAATTTTGAAATAATTTTAGGGATATTTTAGTTAAAAGTGAATTTTTTTTTTTTTTTTTAATGTATCACCACTTTGAAGGGATGGAAGATGGAAAAAAGACCCGTATTTTCAGTGAAAATTAATTTAAGTACTTAATAAGTTGGATTTTTCAAACAATCTGAATCATTGAAAATCACTGAAAATATTATATTTCATCGAATAAGTGCTGAAAATAAGTTCTACGGCCTATAAGTGTGATATTCTATTCTTAAAACTGAGTTGGGTCATGGTCGGTTGGGTTGGGTCTAGATCAATAAATTTTCAGTGGGTTGGGTCAAATCAGATGGTGATGGGTCATGGGTCAGGTTTGGGCAAGAATTCTTTGCCCATTTAATAAATGGGTTGGGCTTGGGCTGACCCTGTCTAGTCTGAACCCGATACAATGTGACCCCTATCGGGGTGTATAATGAAAAAGCCCATGTATTTTCTTGTAAAAGGTAATGAATTTTTATTAAAGAAGAAAAGAATTCCCAAAATGCTATAAGAACATGTCCCAGGGTAAGAGCCCCACCAAGAAGGAAAAATACACTCAACGAAAGCCTTTAAACAAGAAGCCCACTCCATGACATCTAAATTCGCCCTTCTAAAGACTATGAAGTTGACCCACTATGGTTCTGAAAACACCGATGGTACCTTTCTCCCCATAGAGTAAAAATACCAGCCAACAAGGCAAGCTTCACACCACCCTACATTTCTTTTATACCATGCCCCCATGCCATCCAAGAAGTAGGTCCTTGATGGTCCTCGACATCATTCCAACTATCTTTGATATTATTGATAATATCATCGATATTATTTGTATCTCCAGCTCAACGATACTAATAACACTATTAGTATAAAAAATTCTAGGTATTAGCGATGTATTAGTAAGTATCGCCAATGTTTTCAACTGTGTAAATTCTATGTGTCACTTGTATCACCAATGTATCGGCGATATTGCTAATATCACCAATATATCGATCGCTAGAAATTTGTTTATTAAAAGAATCCATCACAATTTTTTAATGAGTACACATTTGTATGTGCATACATGGACGATGGATGATTGGATGGTTGGTTGGATGGATGTGTGTGTGTGTGTGTGTGTGTGTGTGTGTGTGGATGGTTGGATGGATAGATGATGGATGGATCATGTGTGTGTTTGTATCCATGCACATACATGGAGGTTCAAGCCTCCTATTTAGGTAGTTAGCTTATTTAGGTAATTCGCTAACAAAATCAATCAACTAGCTATGAATAGTCTAATAGTCAAATATTTTTAATGCATCATTATCTCATTTATCTCTTTTCCATATTTGTAATAAGTCATTGGTTGTGAATGCCATTATGTGTTTTCCTTATACGTACGTTTTAAAAGCTTATACAAGGGCATGTGACGAGTAGTATGAAGGAACCTTTGAATTGAATTAAAATTTTGGAATTATTCTCTTCTATTTGTTTTGAGTACTCGTGCTTAGATTGAAAATGTGTACACTTGGGCGAATCTTTCCCATTAGTCGGCTACACCAGTTTGGTATCGGAGCCAGGTTCCAACCTTTGGGTTGAAGTCCTAGATTAACAATAATCTCGATATTATTGTTTTCAGGTTCTTTAGTCATAAAATTCTGACTCATTTCATTTATTTTCTTCATTGCATCCATTTCTCTTACACCATTCACCTTTTTTATTTTCTTTTACAAAGCCCAAAGTCCAATTGACGAGGGGAGACTCTGCTGAAAAATTTTCAACCATCTACCTCCATAATCCAGCCCATTAAAACCCTAAAAAATGAGTCACGTTCCAGCCTACTAAAACTGCCAAAATCAGCCCTATTCCAACCCATTAACACTCCCAAATCAGCACCATTTCAGAATCAGCCATCTTCCAACCCATTAAAACCTCCAAAATCAGCCTGATTCCAACCCATTAGAAGCAAAATAAAAATCAGCCATATTCTGGTCCAAATCCAGCTTATTTCATTCCATTGAAGTCTATAATCTCAACCCATTAGCAATCTTCTGTTCTAAATAAAAAACCACCACATATTTTGTCCATTACTTTCCGACGTCACAATGTCTACCCGTGATGGTAACATCTATCAAGGGAGGCTTACCAATCAACAATGAGATAATTGCATCACCTAGCTATTCACAAGGGTAGCTAGCCTGGAAACCGTTGTTGACCAACTACGTGGAGAACAACATGGTGAGCAATCTGATCCTATCGGAGATCCTGATGGTGATCCAAATCCACAGCAAGGGTTCCACCCAGAACCTTCTATGAATCAAAATGGTACAGATCCCCAGGAGTAAATAGACTTCACAAAATTGTCACAACTCATTGTCATTTGTGGATCACAAACATGTCAATTCAAAATGTCTAAATTGTGGGTTTTGTTGTGAATGGAGTATACACCAAAGATCGTAATAACAAGATGAAATTGCGATTTATTTATTATAAGGAAAAAAGTTATCACTTCCCATAGTTAATGTTGCAAAAATATGGACTGGCCTGGGATTGTACTTGTTTTAATAATTTTTACTGGGTTGGGCTTGAGCCTTGCAATTAATGCCCATCATGGGCTTGGGCTGGGTCGAGCTTGCCTGAATTAGGTGGACTGGGTATATGTTGGCCTTCCTAGGCCTAGCCCCATGGACACATGCAGATGCCCCAAAATATCTTCTTCATTGGAAATCCTAACAATCCAGTATTTTACCTTTTTTTTTTTTTTTTTTCCCGGCCATTTCTCTACTTTCTTTTTTTAACCATTTGTTGATATCCAAGTGTTAGGATCTTCCATTTTGGGAGAATGATTTTTGGACATTTGCCCATCCACAGAGTGCTCATCAGATCAAAGGTTTGGATCTCTAAACTAGTGGGTTCACTTTTAGACACTATATCCTGATGCGTCGGGAATCTCTACCACCTCTCAAGACAAAGGCAGTGGATTATTACCCCACGCTTAAGACCCTTTGTAAGGACCCTTCAGTTCCTGGTAACAGAAACATCAAGCTATAGGCAACCATCCCCTTCCGCAATTCCCCATTTGATGAGGAATTGAGTAAGGGTGGACTTTATTACCCCAGCCCACAGAAGAATTGAGTAAGGGCTAACTGAATTCCTCTTCATAGAAAGCTAGGCGGAGTGAAGGGCTTGCCGGTGAAGAGATTTAAGTAAAAAGGAAATTTATATTATAATAATTCATGAGGTGCCCTCCCGGAATCAGTCGAGGACCATCAAACGATCCTCCAAACGTGCTTGATCGGATCATGGATCATCTTACAATCTATTTGAACCTGTTCACATTATGAAAATCAAAACGCTCATCTTGCATTGGATTGGGAGTTCATAACATTATCTTTCATTATCTATTTTCACCAACAAAAGTTCACCTCCCAATTATGTCTATCATTTTGTGACCATCTCCGTTTTGTTCCTTCCAAAAAGTGTCTGATGACTGAAAGAACATCATCATTTTTTTGATGAATTTTTGTTGATCGTGCAAACTTTATTATCCTGCAGCAATTTCTTCATCATTTGTTCCGTCCTAGATGGGGATTTGAGGCATGGGATCTCCAGGATTGAACACTCTCTACAAAGAGAGCCGTGATGAATATCTATCAAACCATCACAAATTGTTCCATCTCAACTAGATTACCCTAGACCTGCATGACTTTCACCTGAGTGGAATCTCAAATCGCATGCAAGCTAAGCGCCCGGTGACTCCTGCCTAACATATTTACTAATAATGGATAAAATAACCTTGCAAGAGTCCTAAGTAGACCATAGTTACCTGAACAAGAAATGGATGCAGGAAATGATGCAACAAAGGATGTGCCAGTCCTTTCATTTTACTATAGTTGTTATGGTATTTAGACAGAAGCATGAAACGGATTCGTGAAATGGAGAGCAAGATACATTGTAATTGTGAGGGGAAATGAGTTTCCCAGCAACTACTGAAGTTAGCAACACGCCCATTCACTCATGATTACCTAGCCTGACCAAAAAGTAGATCTACCCTGATTGCTTATTTGAAGCTTTGGTTGATGCATGGGAATTTCTTCCCATGAAAATGTTGATATATTAGGGCGGTGTGTTGTCTCTAAGGCAACCCTATGAAATTTGAAAATACATGGCTGTTATGATATCACTGTTTCTTTTTTCTTTACTAAAGGGTTATAGCATATATCTCAGTGGAATTTATTTATTTTTTTGGGTAATATTTGATGCCTTCGGTAATTGTGGTGCATTTAGAAATTAGAAATGGCACGTAAAGTGATCTACCATTATGACTGTGGTAGGCTCCCTCACGGAATTTACTCTTCTTCTTGCTGTGTTTTCAACAGGGTCTTTATATAATCTTGGAATATTTTACTTCTAGATATGGGAAACAAAAAATTTGGAATACATTCCTCACCCATCAAGTATGTGCAGCAGCCCCCTTTCCAAGTTGGGAGTTCCATGGACCCTAGCTATCAGTATCAGAGTATGCGGCATTCACGATACATTGCTGATAATTTCAGCTCCCTTGATGAGGTGCTTTAAAATGACTGCATTTGTTTAGATGTTTTTAGTCATTTTAGTGGAAGCTCTTGAATTCCTGGAAGAAGCTTGTTGATATTGCTACTTGATTTTTTGGAGGCTTAAAATTTCTCTTTACATAACGATTATTAAATTCAGATTAACCTATCATCTTTTAGTCAATAATTGAAGCAGAACAGGAACAACAACAAAGCAGTGAGGAAAAATGGGGCAGTCATGTATTACAGAATGTATTGTGAATACAAGAAAAAATGGATCAGGAACTCGTTGAAGTCGCCTTATTATGCAGGGAGGTCCATCTGCACAAGCCACCTGACAATATTACTTGAATCACCTTCACACAAGATACAGAAAGAAAGAGGACAAACCATCATCATCCTCTACACCTTATCCTAACTAATTGGGGTTGGCTACTCGAACCCTGTAATATCATTCTACTATATCTCGCTATCAAAGTTATGGCAAAAGTTTCACACTGGCTGCCAACTTGAAACATCCCTCCTTTATCTGGGCTTGGGATAGGCAATGAGAGTACAAAACTCCTGCAAGTGCTAAGGTTGATTAAAGAGAACAAATAACAAACCCCCCGATTGTTTTCTCCAATTCCATGTGATTGTTCATTGCATTTGTTCTCTTATTGAATTATTGTGAGCATGATGATTTTGATTTAAAAAAAAAAAAAACTAGGTAAAAAAACAAAAGAAAAGAAACAAAAAAAACAAAGGCGAGTATGAGAGGGTGGTGGCATCTCTAACTTTCTAGACGACATAGCGGAGAGATTTACAAGAAAGGTTAAAAAGTAAAAAGACTTTACACCATCTTAAAACAAAGGAAGAGCGGTCATTCATAAATCTCTTTGTATAGAGAATCTGTCTCAAATAAATCCCCCTGTACAATTTTTCATTCCTGCCTCTCTTCTTTTTTTTTTCTTTTTTTTCATTCCTGCCTGTTGAAATGTTCTTGCTGGTAACTAAATATCCATGTTTGCTGCTGCCATGTTCTTGTCACCCTCTTTTATGTCTCATACCATTATGTTTATAACAATACGCTTTTCATACTTCTTTTTCCAGGTTATTTCTGCATTAAGAGAATCTGGACTTGAGTCATCAAACCTAATTCTTGCTATAGACTTCACAAAAAGCAATGAATGGACAGGTGATATGACTGCTTTCTAAGTACCTTCAATACCATTGCCTTTATGACTAAACTTTTGAACCTTAGGCAGATGCTTTCTTGTTAGTTGAGGAAGAAAACATCACCCTTTAATGATTGTAGGTAGGCATTCATTTAACAGGAAAAGTCTGCATGCGATTGGTGGCACACCCAATCCATACGAGCAAGCGATTTCTATAATTGGGCGTACGCTCTCTGCTTTTGATGAGGACAACATGATACCTTGTTTTGGATTTGGTGATGGTAAGCTGCCTTCTTTAACTTTACTAATCTCAGTGATTATGGGATGGCATTTTGAGCTGGTTGCATGTCTCTTCTTTTGTAGCGTCTACACATGATCAGTATGTGTTCAGTTTTTATCCCGATCACCGATATTGCCGTGGTTTCGAGGAGGCACTTGCACGATACAGAGAGATCATTCCACATCTGAAGTTGTCAGGTTTGTAAAATTTCTCTTTCCCATTTAATTGTTTATGCAATTTCACTACATCAGTTTGGAGGCGCTTCAAAAGGTGTGACAAGATAACTTTGTTTCATTAATTTACAATTCTCATTTAAATGGCTGCAGTATTGTCATTATATCTCTTTTTTCCAGTTTACTCCCCCCCCCCCCTGACACCCTATGTGAAGACATTAGCGAACTGCTCCTTCGACAAGAGATGAGAGGTACTAATGATGCTAGCAGCATGTGTTTGGTGCGCTCATGGAATATTGGATTAGAGGCAATGTGAATCATTGCCTGGTTGTCACAAAAGCAGGGTACAGTAGACATAATAGGAATGCCCAGATCAACAAGAAAGCAGGGAACCAAACTACTACACCTCTGCTAAAGGACAAGCTACTACTGAGTATTTCTTACTCTTCAAGGAGACAAGATTGCCCCTAACAAATGTACAAAATCCAGTCGTGGAATGACAATCAGTAGAATAACCCTAATAAACATCACGATACACCTGAATATTGAGATGTCCATGATCAACATATAGAAGACCTTTTCCTAGGGCAGCCTTGATGTAGCAAAGGATGCAATGAATGACATCAATATGATGTTCACATGGAGCCTACATAAACTAACTAACAACGGTCATAGTGTAGGCAATGTCCGGTTGAGTAATGGAGAGAAAATGAGTTTACGTGCTAAATGTTGTGATGGGGACATCAGAGGACCTACTTGGGTGTACCAGAGACGGAGGCAATGACCTACATCAGCGCAACTCTCTGTGGATGGGAGACGAGTTCCAGATGGAGCTCACCGGGCCATTTTGAAGATCCCACATGCATTGGACGTGCATTAAGAAGACCCCACTCTGGAATGATGCATGTGGGTTGCTTAAGAGATTATTTTAGTCATATAATTTTTATTTCGTGTCGATCCGATTGTTGGATCTTGTCGATTAGGCCATCGGGCCACCAAATCTTCCAGATCTGGGCCCCTTGGACTCTGATCTTGCTTCCTTTATGTTATATATATATATATATATTATTTTTAGGATTTATTTGATGATTGAGATTGATAACAAGTGTTTTAATTTCCTTATTTTGGATGATGTGCCATTTCACTTAAGTGAGCGGCATAATTGTAATTATGTTGATATTTTATTATAAAAGCTTGGGGGGAGTGGACGCCCAACCATGGTGGAGAAATTGAAAAGAAAAAAAAAAAAGTGAGAGAAACTCTCTTGTGTGAATGAATTCTCCTCGTTTTTTTTTTTTTTTAAAATAATTGTGAGAAACTCTCTTTTCCAATTGAATTGTGGAAGGGTAGAGGCTTGTTCGGTAGTAGATTCCCCAAGATGCATTCTTCCTCTTTCTCTTCTCCAACAAGGTATTATTCTTCTTCTCTTTTTTTTTTTTTCTTTTTTTTTTTTCCTCATTTCCCTTCCCTTACAACCTTCATAAATCTACCAAAACCCGAACCCCATCCGTCCTTTTTTCTTCTTTTCATACCCATCCGCACATGGACACGCCCGCATGCACGCACACGCCCCTCCGTCCGTACGGCCTTCACGTATGGGCCCCATTTAGCTTCTTTTCCCCCCTTGATTTCCTTTCAAACCCACCAATCCCTAGATCCTATAAATCCCTATATACCCAATTCCTAAATCTCCATCCATGAATCCAAACTAGAATTTTGAGAACTTGAATTTTTTTGTGAAACTTTCTCCAAACTAGAATTTTGCTTGCATCAATGTCTATTCATGTGGTTGTTGCACTACCCACGCTGGATTAGAAGTCCCTATTGATAAGTGACTCGCACTTGAGTTATTTTATATTTTCGTACATCTCGTTGTGATAACCCAGGACCTTTGTGTTACAAATCTGAAATTTTCGAATCTATTTTGTGGATATGTTTGATTTTACATATTCATTGCTGAAATTAACGCGTAATTGATCTCTCATCTTGCATCCTAGGTTAGTTTCCATCGTCCTACATCAAATTTGGTATGAGAGCCTAGGTTTAGCGTAGGGTAGGTGTTCGACGAAATTCCTATACCCATAGTAGAGCATATAAATCTCATATAGCTTACTAAATTTTCTGATTTGGCTTGCTGAATTTTCTGCTTAGGTATTTTTAAAATCCTATATTGCTAGAAATTTCAAATTTAGTGACTTTAAAACACCTCGTTGCTGAATTTTCAGTTTTAGCCTTATTATAATCATTCTAGGGTTGTCCATAGGGTTTAAGGTACTTAGGATCATTATACATAAAATACATGTGCATCATATAGTATCACATTGAGCGTCATCAAGTTTTATTTTTGCATCGCATTCATCATATAGTATAGATACAACTAGGTTGTGTTGTATTTGATGTCTTAAATCTAATCAGAATCTATGCAGATTTTTCGCGCAACTGCGAAAGTGCAAGATTTGTTTCCGATTTCGTTTATGATTATTTTCGATTTTGTTTGGGATTCTTCCTAAATATATGGGTGTAAACGGGATTGGGAGGTATTATTCTAAGGGATTCTAAGGCTTTCTAAAAGGGTTCTAGGGTTTGCAAAGGGTGTAGCAAGGGTGAGATTCAAGCTTGTTTGAATCAGGTAAGTCTTTTCTCTTCGTAATTTCTGCCTTCATAGTGAATATCTGTCGCTTTGTGCTGTGGTTTTTTCCTAAAAGGGTTTTCCACGTTAAATCTTTGCGTTCTCTTATGTTTGCTTGGTGCTCTTGGATTGCTATCCTAGATCCATCTTTGTGTGATTCCGCAGTCCAAAACCCAACAAGTGGTATCAAAGAAATCGTTGGGGCACAGATCTGAATCTGTAGGATTAACAATAATGTGAAACACCAAGTTTGATATTGAGAAATACTCATACAAAAAATATTTTTGAGATATGGAAGATTAAGATGATAAGTCTATTAACTAAGCAAGGCGAAGTTAAGGCTCTTGAGGAGCGGAAATCGATTATGAAAGATGAAGAATGGGAGACTCTTGATAGTAATGCTTTAGCCTCCATTCGTTTATGTCTCATGGATGAGGTTCTCTATAATGTTTTGAGGGAGAAAACTGCGGTTAAGTTCTGGGCGAAGTTAGAGGACATCTATGCAAAAAAAAAAAAAAATCCTCTGAAAATCGCATACACTTGAAGCTATAATGGTATAACTTCAAGATGGCAGAGGGTGGAGATTTGGAGGCCCACATCAGCAACTTTAATAAATTGGTTTGCAAATTGCTGGATATGGAGGAAGTGATCAAAGATGAGGAACAAGCATCTATATTGTTGAATTCTCTTCCGGCATCGTATGAGTCATTCAAAGATGATATGTGCACCACAAATAAAACCTTGAGTGTCGATCCCGTTATCTTAGCCCTTTAAGGGAAGGCCATGAGAAAGCTAAACAACAACATGGGGACATCTTTTGATGCACTGTTTACGAGAGGCAAGAATTATGAGCGAGGTACAGGATTTTCAAGACCTAGATTCAAATCAAATGGCAAGGGCAAAGGAAAACTAAAGTACTGGAACTGTGGGATGATTGGACACATGAAGAAGGATTGTACCAATCTTAAAGTGAAGAAAGAAAATTCTACAGCTTCTTCCGAGGAGGCCAATGTTGTCACATCTGATGAAGAGACAAGTGGTGGTGATGTGCTATTTCTGTCCATGATCAAACACTTGCACAACAATCATGGAGATGAGTGGATCCTCGACACAGGAATGTCACATCACATGACTCCTCATCGGAGTTGGTTTGCCAGTTATAAGGAATGCGATGGTGGACAGGTCTTTATGGGCAATGTCAATGCCTGTAATGTTATGGCTATTGGTACTGTGAGCATCAAAATGTTTGATGGGATAGAGCGTACCTTGACTGATGTCAGGCACATTCCTGATATGAAGAAAAGTCTGATTTCTCTCAGTGCACTCGAGGCTATAGGGTACAAGTTCACTAGAATTGATAGTGTCCTTAAAGTTTCAAAAGGGGCACTCATGGTTATGAGAGCGCAAAGGTACGGAAACCTTTATAAGTTGATTAGGAGCACTTCAGCAGGTGGAGCGGCAATGGCTTTTGCAGATTCCACGTCCCTACGTATGTGGCATGCTCATCTAGGCTACATGAGCAAGCGGGGCATGAAGGTACTATCTGATCATTGTTTGATTCCAGTTTTTAAAAATTCTGATTTAGATATATGCGAGCATTGTATATATGGTAAACAATCTACATTATCTTTTAAAACTGAAAAACATGTAAGGAAGTACTTGATTATGTATACTCTGACGTATATGGGCCATCGCTAGAGGTTTCCATTAGGGGTTCATCATGGTTTGTTTCATTTATTGACGATTACTCCAGGAAAGTTGGAGTTTACTTCATGAAACGTAAATCCGAAGTTTTAACCGTATTCAAACAATGGAAGGCAATGGTGGAAAAACAGTCAGGGCCAAAAATAAAGGTTATAAGGACTGACAATAGTGGAGAATTCACTTGCAATGAGTTTAATAAATATTGCAAGGATGAAGGGATCATTAGGCATAACACAGTGCGCCACATGCCCGAACAAAACGATGTGACTTAGCGAATGAATCGGACTCTCTTAGAGAGGGCCCGATGCATGTTATGTTGCGTTGGGCAAGGACCCATGGACAGAGGCCATCAACATAGCCTGCTATTTGGTGAACCAGTCTCCTTCTACAGCAATTGAATGTAAAATACCAGAGGAAGTATGGAGTGGTCATAAGCTGGACTACTCAAATTTGTGCATATTTTGTTGTAAGGCTTACTCTCATGTATCGTCAGTTGAGAGAGAAGCTAAACCATAGAGCCAAAAAGTATATTTTTATTGGCTATGGTGTTGGTGTGAAACGTTACAGTTTATTCGACAAGGTCATCACTAGCCGTGACGTCAAATTCGATGAAAGCTCTCTATTCCCCAAAAATGATCAGGATGAGCAAAATGAACTAGAAAGGTTGATTGTAGACGTCTAGATTGACACAGATAATACTCAGGCAAAGACAGATGCGCAGACAAAGGTACGGGAGCAGGTGGAGCAGCCACTTGTGAGAAGAAACCCACCACATGATCGCAAGTTACCGGTAAAATACAGGGACGACTCTAATATTGCATATACCCTTGTTACAGATGAAGGGAACTCATCTACTATTCAGGAGGCTCTCAGTAAGCCTGATGCAGAAAAGTGGAAGGCAGCTATGTACGATGAGATAGACTCGTTGCACACAAACAACACATGGGAGCTGGTGGAGCTTCTAGTGGGCAGAAAAGCGATCGGATGCAAGTGGTTATTCAAAAGGGAATATGATAGATACAAAGCGAGGTTGATAGCGAAGAGATATGTTTAAAGAGAAGGAATCGACTTCACAAAGATGTTCGCGCCGGTGGTTAAGCAAGTATCCATCAGATTCTTGTTAGCGCTGGTTGTCTAATACGATCTCGAGCTGGAACAGATGGATGTCAAGAATGCATTCCTGCATGAAGAGTTGGAAGAGCAGATGTATATGAAGCAACCAGAGAGCTACGAAATTAAAGGGGCAGAGAAAAAAAGTTTGCAGATTAATGAGGTCGTTGTATGACCTGAAACGGTCGCTTAGGCAATGGTATAAGAAATTTGATTCTTTCATGTTGAGTTAGAAATTTACTCGGAGTGAATACGATCATTGTGTCTATTAGAAGACATTGAATGATGACAAATTCATCATCCTAGTATCGTATGTTGATGATATTTTGATCGCTAGTCATGTTATGTCTGAAATTAACATACTGAAGACTCGGTTATCAGGGACATTCGCGATGAAAGATCTGGGGGCTACAAAGAGGGTTCTCGGCATAAATATTCATAGAGACAGGAAGAGGAGTAGGCTTTGGTTATCACAGACAGAATATCTTGAAAAGGTGCTGATCAAGTATAAGATGGACTAGGCAAAGCCAGTGAGCGTTCCTCGCGCGGCTCATTTCAAGCTTTCCTCAGAACAATGTCTTAAATTAAATGAGGAAAAGTAAGTTATGTCTCATGTGCCTTATTCGAATACGGCTGGCAGTTTAATGTATGCCATGGTCTGTACAAGATCAAATATTTCACAGGCAGTCGATGTTGTGAGCATATACATGTCAAACCTTGGCAAGCAACATTGGGAAGCAGTGAAATGGCTACTTTGATACATTCGAGGTACAAAAGACTATGTCTTAACTTTTGAGAAGATGGGCAAAGTTAGTAGGGTATGTGGATTCAGACTATGCAGGCAGTGTGGATTCCAGAAAGTCAACTTCAGGATACCCGGTTGTACTAGCGGGTAGAGCAATTAGTTGGATGTCAAAACTTCAGTCCGTGATGGCACTTTCCGCGACCGAAACAAAGTATATGGCAGTAACGGAAGCGTTTAAGGAAGGTGTTTGGTTAAGGGGCATGATAAATCAGTTGGGACTTCAGCAGGAGGCTGTGCCAGTTCATTGTGATAGTGAGAGCGGCATCAATTTAGATAAAAATTCTGTTTATCACTCTTGTACTAAACACATTGATGTTCGTCACCATTTTATCTGACAGGTGCTTGAGGAAGGAGGCGTAACTCTGGAGAAGATTCACACCAAGGTTGTTCCTACTGAGAAGTTCAAGTTCTATGCAACTTCTCTAGGCTTGGCGATGGTGTAAAAGGAAGACGGAGTGTGCACGAGAAGCATTGATGAAGCTATGATGTGAGGCAGAGATAAGAGAATAGGACAAGAAGCTACATGTTTGAAGATTGAAGACATGGTGGAGATTGTTGCATTTGATGTCTTAAATCTAATCAGATTCTGCGCAGATTTTTCGCGCAACCGCGAAAGCGCGGGATTTGCTTCCGATTTCGTTTATGATTCTTTTCAATTTTGTTTGGGATTCTTCCTAAAACTATTTATATGAGTGTAAACGGGATTGTGAGGTATTATTCTAAGGGATTCTAAGGCTTTCTAAAAGGGTTCTAGGGTTTGCAAAGGGTGTAACAAAGGTGAGATTCAAGCTTGTTTGAATCGGGTAAGTTTTTTCTCTTTGTAATTTCTGCTTTCATAGTGAAGATCTATCGCTTTGTGCCGTGGTTTTTTCCTGAAAGGGTTTTCCACGTTAAATCTTTGTGTTCTCTCGTGTTTGCTTGGTGCTCTTGGATTGCTATCCTAGATCCATCTCTGTGTGATTCCGTAGTCCAAATCCTAACAGGTTGTATTTCATTAGGGTCGTTTAGTGTATGCAAACATGTAATTGATCTCTCATCTTGCATCCTAGGTTAGTTTCCATCGTCCTACATTGCCCAACATCAATCAAAGGAGAAAACTCTTTGTTGAACTGTGGTTGACTTGCCCCGATTAGTGTCTCAACCAGGTGAGACCATAATGTGCTGGTAGTTGTCAAAATATCAAGGGCACACTTTCATTGAGAGATAAAAATGTCACTTGTTGATCAAGCAAGTTTGATCCCTGAAAAGTAGCATAATGGTCCCAGGTCTTTAATCTCAAATTGATCAGTAAGATTTTTTGGTAACCAATACTAGATTAGTAGCATTATTGCTGGTCAACACACCATCATCAACATAGGCGACCAGGACTATGATGTTGGGGCCTTGTTTGTTGACGAAGACAGAATGATCAAATGCACACCTTTGAAATCCAATTTGAAGGAGAGCGGAACTAAATCTCTCAAACCAAGCCCTCGGGGATTGTTTGAGACCGCAAAGAGCTTTCTTTAGACGTCACACTTTCCCTTTAGAGCCGATAGGATGGAACCCGGGATGTAGGCACTTGTAAATCTCTTCACGCATATCACCATCAAGGAATGCATTTAAAAAGTCTAACTAATGAAGTGGCCAATATTTGTGCGCAACAATGGAGAGGATTTACACGAGCTGAGTTGAGTTTGGCAATAGGAGAAAACATATCATGAATCATGATAGTCCACTCCTAACTTTTAAGTGAGCTCTTTTGCAATGTGACGGGCCTTATACCAAGCTATAGATCCATCAGGATTGTGCTTTAGGTATAAACTCGTTTGCACCCAACCATGTGCCTTCCTTTGGGAAGATTAACCAACTCCCATGTACTTTGCTTCTCAAGAGCTTACATCTCATCAAGCACAACAACCTTCCACTAGGAATCCTCTTTGATTACTTTGATACCATGTAGTTTGGGAAAATTAGGATTAGGTCCTAATACTGTGTAGTTGGGAAAATTAGGGTTGGGTAGCACCCCCCCCCCCACCCCCCCCCCCCCAAAAAAAATAAAAAAAGAAAAAAAGAAGAAGAAGAACTCTGTTTATTAGATTTTCAGTTTATCTTTTCTTTCAATGTCTAATAAACATTATTTCCGAAATGGTTTCAACATATTTTGCCAAAAGAGTAGCACATTCGCTATAAACATTGATCCAAGTAATGATAGGTCATTATTTACAACTAGCCATCTGGCTATGATTGGGCTTAAGTTGATGGCTGGGTCCATCAAGTTGGTTGAATGAGACATCACGAGCTCGTTATTTTGACATCACTCTAGAATAGTGTTTGTCTACAACCGATGGCTGCTGAGTCGAGCCAACCAGCAACCACCATCTTGCCTCATAATTGGAGGCAATTTGATTTTGCCCAATAGATATGGTTTGTCCCAATTAGGTGGGTCGGTAATCTTTATTATATTAATTGAGAATCCTGGAAAAGTACATGGTCCCAAGCGAGCTTCTGCAGTGCTTTTAGTTGCAGAAGTATGTGAATCATTTGACTAATTACCTGCATATAATCATGCAAACAGAGTTTTCACTCTAATTTCTTACTTACAGCCAGTGTTTCAAATAGCGCTCGTAGCGTACGCTACATAGCGTAGCATAGCCATAGCACTACGTAGCGTAGCTAAATAGCATAAATCCCTGTGGAATTGCAAAGAAATAACAAAGAAAAAAAGAGAAAGGAGAGAGAGGCAACGTTTTTAGAAGAGAAGGTGCACTACCACCACGTGCACTGCTGCCCATATTAGTAAGGAGCGCAGCATTGTCAGACAACCATTAAGTAGTAGGGTAGTGACAGGGAGGGTGGGTGTGGAAACACGAAGATCCCGAGCAAATACATCGGAGAGGAATGGAACATGTTCATGCCCCGGAATCTGGGCTTTGACGGGCTCCAAATAGGGGCTAACACTAGCAAGAAATAATGCTACTAAAATCTCCTTGCGTTGACGTTGTTGTTGTGCCAGGTCTTGAGTGAACGGATTATGAAGATTCCACTCATCAGCCAATCCACGAAAGCGTGCACAATGCTCATGCAAATTATCTCCTTGCTTAATCATTTGAAATTCTCTGAAGATATCATAGAGTCTCTGGATGTTTTTTTTTTTCCTGTAGAATAGAGTAGTCTGAGACTATCCCATATTTCTTTTGCACTATCCCTATACCTGACATCATGATGGACCGGCTCTTCCATGCTGTGAAAGAGCCAACTCATCACTTGAAAGTCGTCTCCTTTCCATTTGGAAAAGGCATCAGATTGTTTACTGAGACCACCCTCAGTAAGATGAGTATATTTCCGTTTTGACTGTAGAAAAAACTGTAACTGAGCGGGCCCGAGGTAAATAATTATCTACCCCATGCAGTTTGACAGATGCAATCTGCAGGCTTTTGTATTTTTCTTCAACCTTAGAAACCATCAGCAATCTAACAAAGACAATCTAAGATATTAAGAATGGAGGAACAAATATTACCAATCAGCATATCAGTAATCATCCAGCAAGAGTTCTAGCGACCAAAGGTGCTGGCCCACCAATGATCAAGGGCACGAGCAAATCAGATTCGATTAGTCCGAGAAATTTATCGAACAAGGTAAGGAGTGCAGCATATGAACGTGAGATCTGACCATCAGCAAACAAGTGGACCTCAAACTACAGCAGTTGCAATACAGATGTCCAATCAAATCTGACTGCGTGTTGTCCTTGGCCATGTAATACACATCCAAACTAATGTATGAATAGATGCACCAGATCCAAAGATGGGCCAATAATATTGTCCTTATAATACATGTCTCTATTAACTCCCAGATCTATTTTTGGTATTAACGTTGTTCTTCAGCCACACCATCTACCAAGAAAAAAAGGCCATAATGCTGACCAAAGCATCATAATCAAAGCAATTACAATGCTGATCTAAGAAGTGATGAGAGCGACGACGCTTGTAAAAATATGACAGCAATGATTCCAGCAAACTGATGGGCCACTTACCATACACAGATCTTCAAAGGAAAGATGATGAACAAACCCTGCATCACTAGTTGTGCAACAAACGGTGGGGCCATATAGCGGGGCACTGATGATCCGCACCAAAAATGGATGATGTAGCAGACGTCGCCAATACCATATATAGCGGCGCTTCCCAGCGATGATGAAGACAACAGTGTAGCAGCCAGTTTTTTTCTCTCTCATTTTTTTTTCTCTCATTAAAAAAAAAAAAAACTACTAGATTTGTTTCTAACAATGATCATATCCTGTGACTATGGTAGCAACACTGCAATCTCCTGAAAATTTTCGGATCAAACTGATCCCTGAGAAGAAGAAGATGCGACAACTTCTTGTGCCATTAACAGCCACCAGCGGTGCAGAACCCAACTGGTTTGGCCAAAAAAATGGAGGAGATGAAGGCCTTTATTCAATCAAACTAGCAATCAAGAAATGCTCCAAGGGATAGGGATGCTGGAGAGGGAATCCAAGCTACTATTGGTGATGAAAAATAAAAAATCAGAGATGATGTCACTTGAAACCGTGGAATTGCAAAGAAAGAAAAAGAGGAAAGTGAGGGAGAGGCAGCATTTTTAGAAGAGAGGGTATGGGAGAAGATTGTTTTCTGCCCCAACCCTAATTCTCTTCAATACATGATATTAACGTGTCTAAATTGTGTGGTACATGTTGGGCCTAATGGGCTTCCAACATGGGCCAGCCTTATACAATAATGCTACCTATTCTACTACTGTCTACAATCCCCTGTAGCATACGCTACAGGGGTCATAGTATACGCTACAGCTACGTAGCATGTAGCGTTCGTAGCATGTGCTAGTGTTTTTTGAAAAGTGATGAGAACATTTATTTTTATTTTATTTTTTATTTTTTTAGTTTTGTTTGTTAAAAATAGTTTAGAACTCATATTATAAAAAATAATAATTAATAAATAAATAACCTTAAAAGGTAAAGTTAAAACCAAACATTTCTTTGTTTACTTTCACTTAAAATGGTGGTGATCCTTTGTTAAAGTTGGTGTGAAACTCACGCTAAAGAACCTTTAAAACTAAACTAAAAAGAAAAAGGGTTTCAAAAGAGGGTTTTCGAAAACGCCTCTTTGTATAGATGACATCTGTATTGTACTTAATACTCTCGACTTGTGGATTTTTTATTTCTTTTCATTCTTGTGAGTTGTTACTTGTGGTTTCAATTAGACATTATTAATTAAAGTGATTTGCCTAGAAAGTTGTTGATGTGCTAATTGTTTGATTTGGTTTATGACTTTATATGTGGATTAGCTTTTGATAAATAATCATTAATAAGTTACTAGAATATTCTTATACTTGAAAAAATGAATAATCTTTTAGGCATTTTTATATTTTTTGCTTTTTTCTTACTATTTATCATATTTTTCCAATATTTAAATTAAAAAACAGAGATATCGTGTAGCTTATGCTACACGCTACAGAGGGTTGAACGCTACAAAACATGCTACCACTATTTAAAACACTGCTTACAGAAGTGAATTGCCTGCTTGAGAAACAACCCATATTGATGACATAAACATCTCGTCTCTAGGAACCTGTCTTCTAACATCAACAAAATATACATCTTCCATGCCAAGGTATTCAATAACGGTAACGGTGGCTGTAACAGCCATTGGCGTAATGGCGTCACCCTTATGATACATGCCGTAACAGCCATTACAGCCTTTTTTTCTTTTTTGGAAAAAAAAAAAAAAACCTATATCAGCCCCGTAATGGCCGCTACATGCAAATTTTTTGTAATGGTTGCCACTGTTACCATTATGCAACGGCGGTTATGCCACTGTTTTTTAATACCTTTCTCAATGCCTATAATCACAACAGTCTATCATCTCTGTTATCTCCCATCATTATCTATTTTTCATGGGCCAAATGTCCAGGTCCAACATCATTTGCTCCAGTTATCACAGCATCGATTGACATTGTGGAGAGAAGCAATTGGCAATATCATGTCCTTGTAATCATTGCTGATGGGCAGGTTTGGAAAGTCCGTTTTATATCATGGCTTTCTTTTAACTTCCACATATTGCCTTTGATATTTTTCTATTTCAATGATTACACATAGGTTACCAGGAACCTTGATGTACGGCCTGGAAATTTTAGTCCGCAAGAACAAGCGACCATAAATTCTATAGTTGCAGCTAGGTAAAGCATTCATATTGGTTTGACTTCTGTAAGACTGTAGTCTCCTTGATGACTTCTTAAATCATCTATTTCACACAGTCAATTTCCTCTCTCGATCATTTTGGTCGGCGTGGGTGATGGCCCATGGGATGCAATGCAGCATTTTGATGATAACCTTCCCCAAAGAGCATTTGATAACTTCCAGGTAATATACGTTCAGTAGTGCATCCTCTTTTAATTATTATGTGAGCGCTGTAACAAGTTTGAGCTCCTATTTTAAGTTCTTTCATCACTAATACCTTGTGATTTATTCCTACAACATGTTGTTAATTTATTATTATTATTTTTTTTTTTATACCATGGGTGTTAGTTTCTAAGGGCTCTCTGGTGCGGTATTTTCTGGTTATTTTACATATGTTTCAATCTATGATTCTCTATCAAGTCCAACCTTGAAACTTTTCAGATATTGATTTTGGGTCAGAAGAGTATCTCGCCTACTCCAAACTTCTTGGGTCACCCAATGTAACCTTTTAAGTGTCAGGAACTGTGGTATTTTAGAAAAAAGTATTCTTCTTCTTCTTCTTCTTCCTCTCTCTCTCTCACTCTCTCTTCTTCTTGTTCTTCTTCTTCTTCCTCTCTCTCTCTCTCAATCTCTTCTTTCCCCCTTTCCCTCGTTTTTTCTTTTCTTTCTTTCCCTCTGTTTTTCTTTTCGTTTCCCTCTCTCCTTTTTTCTTTTTATTTCCAGCAGTTGTAGGTACGTGTCACGCAAAGACGAGCACTGACACTCCTCAAGCTCCGAGTTGTACGAACAGTTCAAAGGAGATCAAAGTTATATGGGCTCCACGGTGATGTATTTATCACATCTACACCGTTCATCTATTTTCAGAGATCATTTTAGAGCACCAGCCAAAAAATAAATTATATCCAGCGATCATGTGGACCACGCCAAAAATAGCAGCAGAGATAATGATTTTCACAATTAATTCGTAGGGCGCACGGTAATGTTTATTGGCCCCCCGTAATGTATATATTTTACCCATATCGTCCATCCATTTTGCCACGTCATTTTAAGTCAGGATTCAAAAAATTAATAATATCCAAATCTCATCATAGAAAATAATGATGATAGAATGCTCACCATTAAAAATTCTTAAACCCTTAAGTTTATTTTCAATCCAATTGGTTCATAAGTCAGTATAATCTAAAACTTTTCTAGCCCCCAATCAAGGTCACAATATAGCAAAAAAATATTGCTTTAGCCCAAGAGCTCGTTAGAGATATATACAATAAAATCCTTGACAAGAATGTTGTGTTGAAATTTGACATGGAATATGCCTACCACCAGGTCGATTGGAATTTTTTCAAAGTTCTCACCAGGTAGATAGATCCACTGGAGAAGTTTTGGGCAAACTCTTGTTTCTCAGTTCTCATCAACGGAGTGGCAGTACCAGCTCAACTCGGCAATTTATAAATGAATCATATTTGGAATGCTTAGAATATTTCGGATTTAATCCAATTTTTCATATTCTGGCAAAAAAAAATTTGCATACGGGCCGACATGTATCACGTTATGGTATCCGATCGGTTTCCATCAACCATAAGTGTGGTAATGCTGTTGATTCTCGAACCAAGAGGACCCACCCATCTTGATGTAATTCATAGAAACCTTTGCACATCAGCACATCACAGCCCTTAGAAATGCTGGGCTGGTGTGGTCATCCTCATTTATATGTGTCAAAGGGGCAATATTTTGTATTGATGGGAAGACATTGCAGTATCACATGACAAGCATTTTATTAGGATTTTTTTCCTTGGAAACAACCTTATTCATTTAGTTCCATTATTATATACCATTTTTCCTCATGCTGCATATCGATACATTGATAACCCGCAAATGCAACTTTCTTGCTT
The DNA here is from genome assembly GCF_029962835.1 of Magnolia sinica. Lineage (NCBI taxonomy): Eukaryota > Viridiplantae > Streptophyta > Magnoliopsida > Magnoliales > Magnoliaceae > Magnolia > Magnolia sinica. The sequence continues at coordinate 18,306,589 of NC_080576.1, read as the reverse complement.
TGTGAACAATTGCGCTGGTGCAGTTTGTAAATTTCACAAAAATCATGTCCGAGAATAAGGATATGTCGAAGAAGGAAACGGCATTTGCACTTTCTGCACTCATGGAAATCCCATTCCAGTACAGGGCCACCCAAACTCTCCAGTTTCAGGGGTATGCCCTATGAGCCCTTTGAACATATTTATGGGTTGTTACTTGTCTACTTCATGATTTGAAGAATACTTGAACCCCAATTCCTCTAATCCCACAGAAAACGAAGAGGAATGTTGCCGGGCCCAGGGCCCCGTCCTCCTCCACATGAAGTGATCGATCATGATAATGCAGGCAGCACAATTCCACACATGACAAACTTTGAGTCAACCTCACATAATACTTCCACAGAGCAGGTATTTGTCTGTTCTCCATAATATAATTTCTGTCCTTTGTTTGGTACATGGCATTGACAAACTTCCATTCCCTTCAAGGTTTGCCCCATTTGCTTGACGAATCCAAAGGACATGGCGTTCGGATGTGGCCACTTGGTAAGAATCTCTTTGAGCCTATGCCAACTCAAATGCAACTTATAAGCATAGCGCTCCTATAAATATTGATGTAGGCACACAAATAAATATGTATGATTCAAGGAAATGATATGGAATCACTCGTGTGTGCCAAAATCATGTGTTGGACATCTGACTGGTCTGGTCATTGCTGTGGATTGTCCCTGACGGGTGACCATGTCGAAACCCCATCAATGAGCTAGCCTTAGTCGTCATATTGATGGCCTACAAAATAGACAGTCTGCATTGCTTATGACAAAGAAGAGTCCAGTCATCATCTCAGATTGCGTAGCTGATGACCCACTTTTGATTGCCTAGGCTATCCACAATCACTTTTGTTTGACAATCCCAACCATCGGTCTGGTTAGTGTCCTGCAAAGCAAGTAGTTATTAGAGAAGGGGGTAATATCAGATGGCTAGGATTGTTTGTGGCGCATGCAGAGTTGGCTGGACCAGATGGACTATTCAAATTGAAGTTTTGGATCTCAAGTCCAATGCATGTTACATTTGTCTGCTATAATATGGTGCACACAAGTTATTCAATGTACACATTCCACCTTTTGAACAAAGGTGGGTCATTTCCCATTATTCACACATGGCCTTAATCGCTACATCCTATACATCACTATTTTGATGAACTCATCACTTGGGAGTGCTCAACAACAGAACAGAAACTGACAACAATAACCATTTTCTGTCTTAAGACTTGCAAGGACTGTGCTGCCTCATTATCAACATGCCCCATCTGCCGGAAGCCCATAACGACGCGCTTAAGACTCTATTCCTAGAAATTAAAGTTTCTCAGTCAGTCACTCAAGGTAAGGCAGGTGTTGAGCCTGTGCTAGAAAGAACTTTGTTCGTGCATGTGTACATTTCTCATATTGTTGTATAACAAATATGAGTTTGCTAATCCCATATTGCCCATCCATGCCCACATGGCACAAGGATGCGGCTGTGATGGGACCCAATCTGGACCATGTTTGGTGTGTAGATAGGCTGCCTTGTACAATCCTGTACCATTAGCAAGGCCTCTATAAATCTGACTGCTGCTATTTCACAAAAAAAATGTCGCAGTCTGTATCAATTAATAAAAGTGGGTAGTTGACTATCTGCCATCTGGAATCAGCTGTATGCGAAGGGGAATTTCTGGCTTCTGTATTGAATTCATATGCATGCAATGGGATTGTTGGGTTGTGTTGTGTTAGTCACCAGATTTTCAATGCGATTGCTGGGTTTTGTGTTGTATTGGTCACTGGATTTTCAATGCAATGTACTGTTGATCTCCTACCTCGTTTTTTCAATGAGATAGTATATTTCTGTTTAGGCTAATCCTGTGATGTTTTACCTTCACTTTGAAAATAGTGACTTCCCACATGCAGCATTCATGTACATCTATCCAGACCACCCAAACTGTAAGAAATATCCTGGATGGATCACATCCCTAAAGGGGCTGAGGCCCCTGATGGGATAGCCCTGATGATGGGGTGAAGCTGGTTTGGATAGTCACAATTCAGTCTAGTTTTGGAAAACTTGCAGGTTGCTCTCATCAAGAAATCTTAACCATTCATTCATACTTGAAAGACAATGTTGAGTGTAAGAACTCTTGTAAGGACAGACAGATGGTTGCTATCATCTTACATTTTGTTTCACGTTTTGAAACTGGTTTGGATGGTCACAATTCAGTATGGTTTTGTAAAACTTGCGGGTCCTCTCATCAAGAAATCTTAACCATTCAATTAATGCTTTAAAGACAACGTTGAGTGTACGAACTCTTTGAGGACAGAGATGATAGCATTGGGTTGCTATCATCTTACGGTTTATTCATAGATTTGGATAGGCGCAGATTGTCTGCAACGGCAGGATGCAAAAGTGTCATTTGTGCCTATCAAATGCAGGTCCTGCAATGAAAATCAAAGATTCCTCTAGGTTGATGGTTTTGGCCTTTTAGCTACTGGACCACTTCTGACAGGGTGCATCTGATGCTTTTTCAGTGGAGGCTATGTCAGCGTTTGGACTACCTGAGATTTATGTCACGTGGAGGGTGGAAGAGTTACCATCATTTATTTGAATTGTGATGAACTATAAGTAGGTCTCCAACCATAAAGGCTTCACCTCTTTAATGAACAATCTTGTCCATCAATCTTTACAAGCCATTGACTGGACGCTTTGGATCGTCTGATGCTAATAAAGAGCAGATTGGATCTAATGGACGGTCAGATAGGTGATGTGGATGCAAACAGATCAATCGACTATGTGCATGGTGAGGTTCCGATGCATAGCCCACTGGAACATTAATCAAGTGCATTTTACTCTTTGGTTTAAACTCCTTCCCATATCCTTTAATAATATTAGTTTAGGGTACGCGTTTGGTTGCAACGAATAGCGTGAAAGCCCATGATATGAACTAAGCGCGTGGAACTTCTGCCGTAGCTCTTGGGTGCGGTTTCGGTGCATCCCCGGGTATATTGTGGTGTTTAAGACCCTTGACTGTGGATCCCACCGTGATGTATGTGACTATATCCTTGCCGTCTATATTAATTGAAAACTCATTTTAGGGCACAATCTAAAAAATGAAGCAGATCCAAATCTCAAATGAACTATAGTATAAGAAAAAGTTGTTTTATCCTATTTCTTTTCCGTCGAAGGCCAATTAGAAAGGGATACATGTAATTTTACAAGAGTTGCATGGTGTTTTGGAGACCTGTAGAGATATTCGAATGAAATTTTACGATAATATAGTTGGTGTCTATTGAGCGATGCAACGTCATCCACAAAGCAATAGTGGCCAAGTAAAACATGGTCGAATTGATGAGAAAGCCTGAGACGATTATTGAGACAGATGGCAAGCTTAAAAATATCTGGAAAGTTAGTGGTACTGAAATGGTTATGATAATCGTCAGAACATCGGAAGCATCTAGATGGTCGATTCAAAGGCTATATATAGTAAAAGAATTCAGCTGAAAGAGGCGTCTCATACTTAGGGTTGTATACGAACCGAGTTAGCTCGGTTAACTCGTTCGACTCGACTCGACTCGAAAAAGCTTGATTCAACTCGGTTCGAAATTGAGTTCAAGCTGATTTTTTGAGCTTGAAAAAATTTCGAACCAAGTTCGAGCTTGCCCGAGCTCGACTCGACTCGGATCGAACCCCAGCTCGAATCGAACTCGGATTGAACCCAGTTCGGTGACTCGGTTACTTTGATATTGATGTTGCTCACTAAGTGTTCGTTGAAATGACTCGACAAAGTGTCGACCAGTGGCAAGGAAGGTATGTATATAAAACAAATACATTTTTTCCTGATTTTGAGTTGAGCTGTGCCAAGCTCTACTTGGTTCAACTCGTGTACACCTCTACTCATACTAACCGAATCAAATCAAAATTATCTTTTATTTTGTCCTCCTTAGCATTATCCGCTTTGTGCTCCTTAGCATTATCCATTGTTTACATTCCTTAGTGTAATTGGTACCAATAATCAAGTAGCTATAATTCGAGTCTACACATACATGTTAGACTCAATTCAAGTATCAAGTAAGCTCTTTGTTCAAAAAGGCGCTCTGCAACTGTTCTTCATGGCAGACGGTAGGGATTTTTTATTTTTATTTTTATTTTTTTTATCGGTAGTGAAAAAGTCATTTGGTATGAAAGGCACAAGTGCAACCCATTTTTGGATGACGAACCCACCCTTTGATGATCACCTAATTATCTTAAACAATGGTGCAAGTGGCTACCAATTTTATTCAATCCCGATTACATGCGGTTGATTCTAATGTATCTGCTTATTTTGGCACTTATAGTTTTGGTTGTTCGGTTTGAATTGAGTTACACATTTAAGTCTGGCATGCCCAAGCAAATCACATTACCTAAATTGAAAGTAAGAGCTAACAACAGTGGTAATTGACCATTAAAAACTTTCCATGGGCTACAAAACCTTTCATCAAGATGATATTTCTGTGGTCTCTTCATCTGGGTCTTTGTGACCTTCTCAACAGGTTGGTTGGCAAATAAATATTCCAGTGTACTCCATGAAATAGTTAATGGTGGGGATTCAATCATAACTGTTTTTGGTGGTGTGGTCCATGTAAGATTTGGGTCTGCTTCATTTTTTATGTCATGCCCTAAAATGAGCTATCAAAATGGCTGGACGGTGTGGATTTAAGGAAAATACATCACCGTTAGCCCCACAGTCAGGGGTCACACCGATCCGCATTGGTAGCTACTGTGGTTATATGTGCTGAAGAAATGCAGGCAAGACTCCTCTGATAGCCTAGCACCATTCAGAAATGTTGGTGACCCTTCATAGTGGACATGATATGATTGAATGACTGGCCCACACGGTCCAAATCTCTAGACCAGTTGTAGATAGAGCATAGATTAATCTGATTTTCCCTTTTGAATTTGGCCCACACTATTTTAGTTTTAACCATTCATTTGATAGCCATCGATTGGATGGGTGTGATTTTAGAGATATTCCCTATCCACAATGAGCTGATAATTTGGATGGTTTGGACAGTTGTACATGAGTATCGCATATGAAAGAAGGCCAATCACCACCATTTTAAAAAAGTGGTTGGTGGGGAATTATAACAGGAGTGTAGGCCATCATATGCACCACACTTAAAAGAGGACGCGAATTGCCTTTTATCACCTCGCCAACAGGAAGTTCCCGTAGGCAGAAGCTATGTGGGGCTCACCTCGATGTCTGTGGGACATCCACTCCGTCCATCAGTTCTGCAAGCTCATCTTAGAAGTTCCCCCCTGATGCCTATATGGAGCCTACAGAAGTTTTGGATCAAGCTGATATTTGTCTACGTGACCTTATGAACAAGTTGGATGGTGATTAACCATCACGGTGAGCCTTAGGAAGGTTTCAACGGTGGTTGTCATCGTCACCGTTGCTTCCTGTGATGTGGTCCACTTGAGCCTTGGATCCGACTCATTTTTTTGGCCTGTACTATCAAATGATGTGCCAAAATGGATGGACGGTGTGAAACATGTACATTACGGTGGGCCCCACGGAGTCCTGACATCAGCTATTGGGGTCAGCATGCAATCCTCATCCCAACACTGAGGTGGGCCAAACCAAGGGGAACGGGGTAAGTAAAATCATGACTAAAACCTCTAAAGTAACGCAATGTGGCTCACATGAGTTTTGAAATGTCGTATTTTTTGGGCAGTCTCTTCAGCCTGGTGGGGCACTTCAGATGGGTGGATTGGATGGCATATAAACATCATAGTGGACCCATACATATTTAAGAAGATTTCAACGGTGGATGTTCCCATCCCAACTTTGCCTTGGGTAGGCCCGCATTTTTTGGAGTGGAATGACATCCAATCCGTCTATCTCATTTGCGCCCCTCATGTTGCCCTTGGCTGCTCACATGGGAACAGGTACGTTTGCTAATCACGATCCAGACAATCCATTCCTCCGCACAACTACTGACAATAATGAAAGAGAAAAAAAAAAAAGAATAGGTCCAATCATAACCTTCAAAAATCTATTCAACAGGCCCCACTCTGGATTCCCTATTAACCTAAGGAAGCACTTTGGGTATGGCTGTACATCAACCGAGTTAGCTCGGTTAGCTCGCTAGACTTGACTGGAAAAAGCTTGATTCAACTCGGTTCAAAATTGAGTTTGAGCTGAGTTGAGCTGATTTTTTGAGCTCGAAAAAGTTTCGAACCAAGTTCAAGCTTGCCTGAGCTCGACTTGACTCGGATTGAACCCAACTCAAATTGAACTCAGTTCGAACCAATTCGGTGACTCGGTTACTTCGATATTGATGTTGCTCACCAAGTATGAAATAACTCAACGAAGTGTCGGCTAGTGGCAACAAAGGTATGTTTCATCAAACAAATACTCTTTTTTTCTTAATTTTGATGTTGCTTACAAGGTACTTGATGAAATACCTGTAGAACTGCTGCTGGTGTTTTATATAAAGTGAGATTTTGAAAATGCAGTCCATGTGTTTGTGAAAATGCTGCACAGACGAACGTGAACTTGCTCGAACTAACCCGAGCTACTGACCGAACCGAGCTGAGCTGCCCAGTCACGCTCGAGGACCAACTCGAGCCGAGTTCAAGCTGAGGTCAGCTAGTAACCGAGCCGAGCCGAGCCGAGCCGAGCCGAGCTATGCTTAGATCAACTCGTGTATACCTCTAACTTTGGGTGATGCTAACCATCCCATTTATAGCTAGTAAAAAATCCATGGTTATTACAAATGACCAATATTCAAAGGGTTAAGGTGGTCCCATCGGTGTGATTTTTTACACCATGGCCTGCCAATGGTGGCATGGAATGGATGCTAGGTCCAGGTTGTTGATTGGCTATGGAAAATGACAATTAAAGCACTTTGAAGAAAAGGTGACCACATTGTTGCAACTGGTTTTGATTTTCGACCATTAGAATGACATCGTGCCAAAATTGAAATTGCAGCTCAATTCAAGCCAAACAACTATGACCACAAGCACTAAGACAGGCAAACACATAGTGTATGACTAACACTTGATGAGATTAGCTATCCATTCAGCCACTAGCTCAATGTATAAAATAGGATAAAGTGATATTCAGAAGGTAGAGTTCATCTTCTGACGATATGTTACACATTTGTCTTTCGTATGAAAGGACTTTTCTATGCAGATAAAAGAAAAGTGAGAAATGGATTTTACAGTCAATCATGAAGAACAATTGCAAAACACCTCTTCTAATACAGAACTGAATCCAGCATCCAGCGTATGAGTGTAGACTAAAACTACAGCTAAAGTTAGCAATTACTTGATTAACACTACGGATTATACTATGGAATGTAAACAATAAGCTGAAAGTGAAGAATTACACTAAGAAATATAATATACTTTGAAGGAAAAGTAAAATGATTACACTAGGAATTGTAATTGACTGGTAATTGAAAGGATAATCGAAAGATTGATTTGATTTGATTGAGTTGGCATGAGATGAAATTTTCTTGCTGAATCCCTCTATTATTTATAGCATCAATCCAACCATCTAAATTCTTTCCATGTTCTGATGGTTGCCATAACTACTCAATACTAGGTTTTTTGGATACTTCTCAAGTTATAATAATTGTTACAATCATTCATCACTATACAATCTTCCGGAGACTTCCTTGCAACCTATCTGAGTAACTAATTCAAGCTTCCTTGCTAACTGAACCATATTTTACTTGGCCACTCGATCGAGCTCATATATGACCATCGGCCACTTAGTTTGCATTCTATATAATTATTGGTCGCTTGATCGACCTCCTGAATAGTTATCAGCCACTTGATCAACCTCTTCGATGACTATCAGTAGCCTGATCAAGTTCATGGATGAATACCGGTTGCTTGATCAACTGCATGATTTGCTTTTAAATTCGTACCAACTACTCTAGGTCTCATCATCTTGTTAACTATGATTTTGTAAAAAGCACGTGTCCTTTCCAACATACGCTAACATTTCCTCAGCATTTCTAGCCATTGGATTGTGAACATATCCCCGGACCTTTCTCCAAAACATTTTTTTACCATTGAATATAGCAGTGCAGTGCACTGCTATGATGATGGGTCAGTAGATATAAACTTCAATGGTTACTTTGGCTCTTCCGATAGGTGGCCCACTATAGGGAATTTGACGTGAACGTCTGAGTTTTGATCTAAAGTTTTGATACAAGGAATCATGTCAAGAACCCATCAACGCCGTTCATTTAGTTGTAATGGCAGGATGAGTGACACTTTTTTTGTTTGGTGTACCCCACTATTAATGAGCTACAGCCCGAATATCGCACGGATCAGAGCCAGACTGTTAATTACCAAAATGGTTAAAGGGTACTGATTAAAGTCTCTTGATCCAGTATTCATAGTTTCATCTGATTGATATGATTTTTGGGAAGTAACCCATCCCCAATGCGGCCCATATACCAGGAGGTGTAGATATTCAACGATCCAATCACATGTACACCAATGGTTGGAACTGACCCATTGTTGTAAACCTGGCTCACATCCAAGAGACCATCAGAACTTAATCCTAATTAATGAAAAATAAACAAATAAACAACTGCAATAGTTATTCATGTTTTTTTTTTTTTCCTCTTCTCAAGCCCAACTCAAATGCCCTAAAAGAATACATTTGTATACATTTCAATTATCCGTGATTAGATTACAAAAAAAGCCAATAATTTCCAAACTCTCCGCCCGGGTTTCATTACAACCATAATCATAATAACAAGAAGACTACAAAGAAATAGCCCATCATCAGAGAGAACTGATAGTTAGACATTATCTACAGTAAGTGGCACATGAACCATCCATGGAATTCAACCTCGCCACGAAGGGAACCGCCGCTCAACTTTCAAGCTCTTTGAAGACGATGTGGACACCGAATTCGTGCCTTTGGATGGAGCGGAAGGAGGCGAAGGAAGAAGCTTAGGCAGCATTTGGCCCCAGTATTCGTATGGTGACCGCGACGTGGCCTCCGAAAGAACAAAAAATGTGATGAGGACTAAGAGAACACCCCTTTGCCAGCATAACCACACCATTCTCCTTCTCTAGTGTTTGAAGATTGATACAACACAAAGTCTCTCTCTCTCTCTCTCTCTCTCTCTCTCTTTAATTTCTGACAATGCCTTACATAGGCATTTGAGAATGTGGTGGTATGGGCAGATAGATTGGGCATATGAAAGCTGCCAACTTGTTTTTCAAAGGGAAAGAGTCTGTCACTGTTCAAAGTGGCAGACAAGAGGCTTATATTGTATTAGGATTAGATTATTTTGATTAAGGGGAATTTGGTTATTCAACTGCCAGCGCCGTTCGCTGGTCTAATCAGTGCTCTCGGACTTGATTGTTTGGATTTTAAATTTTTTTATATTTGGATTATGAAAATTGTTGATTTTGTTTTGGAAAATGTGAGAAAATTCACTGTGAAAACAGTAAGTAGAGATTAACAAAGATTAAAAGAGATTGATTTGTAGTTGAAAATTGCAATAGTACATTAAATGAAATGCATTGGGTTCAGTTTGAAGATGTGGGTCGATCGATTTGGACTGTCCGTTTGGTGTGGCATGGTCCTTGTGGACCACCATGAAGAAATTGCACTGATTGGATGATAATATACATGCTCTAAGTTTCAGTGGAATGAATTTTATTTGGACTGTCACAAAGCAACTCAATGGTTTGTTATTTTACAATGCAATCAGAGCGATGGGGGCATGGGGCATTTCTTTTATTAATTAAAGAGGAATTTTTATGATGCATTGCCCACGTCTTCACCCAATGTACATGGGTTTTTTAATCTGTCAAGTGGGGCCCATGGTTTTGTAATCCAGACTGTTCCATTGAGTCACACCGCGGATATAAAATGCCCCAAAAAATCTCCCAGATTGTACATTTCCAGAGATCATCTTAACCGTCTATTAATCTATATGCCACAAATGAAATTAATAATATCATCCTATCAAGGAGGATTTTTAGGTATAGTCCATCAACAGTGGAACACAGCAATATTAATGGTTCCGATTATCGAACGGTGGACCCCACTCTTTACAAATAAAGGCCTGTGTATAATGTGCAAGGATGCGGGCATTAATCATATAGTTCCTCCTTCCCAATTAAAAATGGATATAAGGGAGCTATTTGATACTCTGGTAGACTACGACCCTTGACGTGCCGGAACTCCAAACTTGTACACGTGGCATGTACTGCATCAAAGTAAACTGACTAAATTGTGGAAGCCACAGTCAGTAAGTCATATTCCTACACTCAGATTATGTGAACTATCCTATCCTCTGATTCATGGACACAGAAAAGTTTAAACATTACCGTTGGATATTTTCATCTCTCACCGTCCAATAAGATTTCCAACAATCGGATGGTCAGGTAATCAAACAGGAGTAATTATTGGTTCCCGATACATCTAAACTGGGACCCATAAGTTGGACAGTTTAACTTGGGATGATTTGCATGCCACGTATGCAACTTCTAAGTAATTTCTAAGAGACTGTGTATCATCCGTCACACTGCCCGAGTATGAAAGTTCTTTTCCATGTATGCAGTGAGAATCTCTAGAAATTCTTGAGATTTGATGTCAGACTTGTGTAAGAAGAGAAGATGATTCAATGCAGTGAAGTGGGGGATTATGATGCCTTTTAAATCGGTAGATATTGAAGAATGTCGGGTAAAGATGTGCATCTCTGTCCACTTGTTTTGGACACGATGAGTTGTTTTGGCCACTTTTTGTGCCCCTCTTAAAGTGGTGGACCACCACATTGATTAATAAATGGTTAAGGAAATATATAATATTAAGCCAATCATAGCCTCACTTTTTCGATCAGATGTCAAATTGGTGTACCCCATCTTCCCTTGATCCAGATTGTTCATTGGTGGACCCCATTAATGTTTCAAATAAATCTCATACGTTAGAAAATATTATAAGACCTATTGATTTGTGTATGTGTGTGTATGTGCTAAACTATTTGTGTTGGTTAAACAGGCCATTTGAAATGGATTTACATTGGATTTGGACTTGACGAATTCCGAAGTATGCCGTTTGGAAGTGAAATTCTCAAATTCATGAATTTGAGGAGCACTTGTTACGAATGGTTGTACATGAGTTTTTTTTTTTTTTTTTCTCTTTAATGAGTCTCATTTTGAGAATTGGTGAAGTCTTTAATTTTTTCAAAAAATTGAATTTATCTTGAATCTGTGAATTTATGAAAGTGTGAATTTGAAAAATCCACCAATGTGTGGGCAGAACATATGCACATTGGCATATTTGGAGCAATTGAATATGGACAAATCACGTGTGGCACATTAGTGTGAGTGGGGCATTTCGCACATGTATAGCAAAACAAAAGAAAGGTGGTACATATGGCATATTAGTACATGTGGGTGCAAGAGAAGATGAATTGTAACACATGTGACATATTAATATACATAACATGCTTTGCACAAAGGGTCTAAGAGAAGATGGATGGTGACATATGTGGCATAGTGGCACGTGTGGGTGCATAAGGAGAGATGAACAATGGTTGATATGGCACATGTGAAGCAATTGAAAATAGATAGCGACACATTTTAGTTCAGGGGTTAAGAAACTAATTTTCATTAAATAATAGGAAAATACTTTTCTTAGGAGCAACAATAATGTTTGTTTTTCGATAAAGATAGAAAGTATTAGGGCTGACGAGCAATGAAAAGTTAATTTCATAGGAAATAATGTATCATTTTCTTTCTACGAATCTAAATAAAATCCCAAGGGGAAAAAAAAAAAATCCAGATGGGGAGATTTAAATCCATAAATTTCTCAAACCCTTGCTCGAAACAGCCCCTAAAACTAAAAGGACACGAGAAGGATTCCAAATGAAAGTCAAGGGTAATTAGTTGAGTAGGGTGAAGTTCCCTCATCTGTCCCGCCGAGGTCTGTCCAAGCTCGAGCTTGTAGTAAATCCTAGATCTGAGCCCAGCCGAGGCCCGTGACAGGCTGAAACGAACAACCTCGTGCCCAGTCTGTGGTGATTAGAGATGGCCTGAACCTGAGCTTCGACACTGGCATTTCGTGCAAGTCGTCACGCGAGCCCATTCATGCATGATTAAATAGGTTTAAGTTATAGGCCTGGGACTAGCCGTTGCGGGTAGTATTCAGTCAAAGCCCAGCCCAAAGTGGGCAAGGCCTGAAGCCTGATAGACTAGCATGCCATATTGACATCCCAGAGGGTTTCCATTAGATATTGTTACAAAATAAGTGGGGGACTACAGTCATTTGATCTGGTTCATGCTAGTTGATCCAAACTATTCACCTGAAGTGGATGCCCGTTTCTTCAAAAATCTAAATATCAAATAGTTAACGTAAAACTAACCAAATTATCAAAGAGTTAAACTAACCAAATCAGAGAGTTTCTTTTGGGTCACATCCATCTGTGCCGAGGCCCATCATATGAACAATTTGGATCGTGACCCAGATCCAATGGCTATTCTCAACGTCCCACAAGAATGCAGGATAGTAGCAAACCTCTAAAAGGGTTCTAGTCCCCTCTCCAACTGACGTAGAGTGGATCACGGACACTTTCATGGCAAAGATGGACTAGAGAAGGCCTGATCGGAGGCAGAAATGATCAGGACCGTCAGAACCTTAAAACTGTCTCACAAGCCGGAAGGAGTTTTTGGACATATCATATATGATTTTGGGCAGGAGAAACTACTTTAGCCAACCAACCCCACTACGCGGGGTTGCCCAAGCCAGATTTGCAAGATTCCATAAGATTGACGGTCAAAAGTCCATTTTATTTTTGCTTTTACTGTAAATAGTAAGTCTTAATTTGATTATAACTTACTATCTTCGATTTGTTGCTTAATATGAAAAGTGCTTAGAAAAATGACGAGAATAAGCTAAATTGAACACTAACTATTTTAGGCCAAATATCATGAAGTCTAGTAGGAATGGTGGCTGTCTATAAATAGTAAGTCACGTTTTTAGGGTGTTTGAGTCTAAAACTCCATCCTACATTTGAGTTCACTATTTAAATGATTGTAATATTGTTTTTTTTTTTTTTGTTTTTTATCATCAATTAATTTATTTTAAATTTATTAAAAATTATTTCTATTTTCATCTCCCGTATGTTTAGGGAATCTTTGCAAGGAGCCCAAAGATAACCGTGGATTCAGAGTACTTATCCCCTGATCAACGTCATCACGTCCCTCCTATGTCACCAGCCCACGTATGACAAACACTTCACTCCGTCCACACGTGGGGCCTGTAGTTCGGTAATCAGAACCGATGATTTAATGGGTCCATCGGGGATGGGAGACACCCTGCAAATCTGGCAGGATGAATGATTCTAAAACCTTTCAATGTTTATCCTTTATCCGTTGAATAACAGACGGTGTATTTTCTCTTCATGATATATCTGTAGCCACCATATGGAGGGGTTTACATTAGGGGGTGCACATCGAACCCGTAGAACCAAATCGGAACTGACCAAACGGTCCGATTTGGTCCAGTTCTGAGTGCACTGGTTTCGATTCTAGTTTCAAAAATCAAAGAACCGATTACATCGGTTCGGTTCTCGGTTTGAGGGTATATAGAACCGAACCGAACTGTGAACCAATCCGTAGAACCAAACCGTGGATCCAAACTACTAAACCGAACAATGGAACCAAACTTAGAACCGAACTTAGAACCGAACCAGGAACCCTTTGATTGTTTCTATATTTGACTCATGATTTATGGTTTACAATGCATTATTTGATTGTTTTCATAAATGTATTTTTGCACACCTAATACAATATTTAAACAATTTATCAAATGGATCACAACACAAATGAACATGAGCTAGATTATAAAATAAAACATGCAATTGAGCTGGATTATAAAAAGTTCAGAACAGTGGAACCGATCCAGAACCGAACCAGTTTTAACGGTCCGATTCTGGTTCAGTTCTAGGGTACTAACGGTCCAGTTCCGGTTCCAAATATCCTAGAACCGTTGGGAATGGTTCAGTTCTAGTTTTACCCCAGAATCGGACCGAACCGACCTGTGTGCACCCCTAGTTTACATCTTCCAATCTGAGAGGATTCAGATCTCGATATCTCATGGCTACTCTTACCCCACTCAGAATGGTTACCGGACAAGGACGAGGTTAGCTACACCTCCCGTAGAACTGATTATGTCGTAATCAGCCTTCAGCCGTCGTGGCGATGCAGTACCAATGCATGCTAGCCGTAGCTACGTGGAGTTTGAGATTTTCTTTGGAGTTCGAAGCGGTCCAGCTACGCCTCTCACAGCAAATGAGACAAATCCTCTTTCATGTAACTTGGTCAATTTTAGTTAAATGAGCAAGGATTGGGGTCCTTCACATCCCAAGGATGTGCTCTTCCCACTGTAGTCAGCTAGTTCATTTTTTTTTCCGTGTTGTTGCTACAATGGGCCTCATATTTAGGGCAATACTGCAAGGTTGTTGCTGAGCATACACATCTAATGCTTGGGTTAGACTCCTATGTTAGTTTTGAACAATTTAAAAAATTGAGGTGATTCATTTTCCACCTGTAGGATGATGCTAGAGCTTTAGTCTCTTCGCAGGGGAAGACATGAGATGTCGATACATCGAATCAAACAGGTTTGCCATAACTTGGATGGGATTACTGTTGGCAGAAACGCTTTTTTTTTTTCCTCCATCCTACACAGATGTTATTTGGTAAGACAAGAACTTTAATACCCTGCCAGGGTGCGATGGATGACAGGCATTCACTTTAAGAAGTTACTCAAAAATTCCATGGTCTGCATACAAGTAATTCAAATCTAACTGTCCAACTTATAGCTTAGATGTATGATGAACCAAAAATTACATTCATTTGATAGATGTCCGATTGGTGGTTGGCATTTAATGGACAGTTGAAAAAATAAAAAATATCTGAGGTCCTGTTCTCACAATCAAGTTCATGAATCTGAGGTTAGGATTATTCAAACAATATAATATTGGGCTCTGAATTAGGGGTAGTCATCATCATCATCTAAACCTCATCCCACCTAACAAGTGACAGTGGGTTCGACAATTTAACCAGTTCAACTTGAGGTAATTTATGAGTGACCGAGCATCAAGCATCATACACAGCCTGAGTATCATATAACTCAACTGGTAACACGTACAAAATTCAAACCATGCACATGCCATTCCTTGCTGTGGAAGTATTATGCTCCAAATATCAACCCACCCAAAAAGCAGGTGGGCTGCGCTAGCATTGCGCGTGTTCACTACCTGGCCAACAAACAATGACCTGTGGACACAACAGAATGAGTTTTAAATCGATTTGTGAGGCCCCTAGGATCCTCTAATTGATACAGATTTTTCAGATATGACCCACTGATGATCAGTTCAGATATGGTACATGTTCGCAATTTGTACCCACATCCAGTCATGGACAAGAAAGACCCACTGATGATCAGTTCAGATATGGTACATATTCGCAGTTTGTACCCACATCTAGTCATGGACAAGTAAGACCAAAAAGAAAAGAAAAAAAGTGATGGACATTCTAATTTAATGGGATGATGACAGAAGGAACTAATGTGTATACTTGAAGAGCAAACATGTCCAATACGTTACCCTGCTGAGCGCAACAGCTCCTGAATGGTGGTTCACAGCAGGACGACCCACACCCAAACAAATAGCTGATATCATGTTGGTGGCCCACCATGGAGCAGCATTCACATAAGACATAACACTTAACAGATGCATGTAGCAAGGAACCTCCCTAAATATGACAGAGTTTCGCAAGGGAAACAAAGGCCATGATATGGATTCTACACTTGCAAGAATTGATGGATTTCCCATTAGTCTAAGAATGCATCTATATATGATTTTACAAACAAAATTCAGGCCCCCCATCCCCTCTCAAGAAATACATTTTTGATAAAGGAAATGAAGATTAAGAAAGAGGTAAAGCAGTGAAATGAACAACATAACAGAAATAATACATGGACAGGCAGGAGAGCACTCACAGTATTACCTGAAACTAAACTCGCCAACAGAACAACAGAGTAGCCTAAGCTTTTGCATAGGCATCGGAATGTGCGGAAACTAGGCCTAGGACGACATGCTTGTCTCTACCTCTTGCGGCCGCCACATGGTCTTCTGCACACACAGCAACCCTTCCTTGTCCTTGGAGTAAGTCAGGCGGATCTCCCACTGCATTGATCTCGCCATGTTTTCTACCTCGCTGATGACATCAACACTGTCGCGTACAATCAGCTTTCCTTCCGGTCTCAGTATCCGATCGACTTCAGCAATCACAGCCACTAAGTTACACCTGTAGCAGGGAGAGAAAACATTGCCAAAACTATCATGTATTTGCCCAAAAATACAATTGAGTACTTGAAAAGCTTAGCTTCGACTAGATGCAATTTATGCCAAGGATCCCAATGACAAACACAAACCTCTGCTTGACTTTGGAGAAGAGATGATCTGCATGGAGAAGGTCATATGTTCTAGGATATGTGCTGAATGACTCACACCAGTCATGGTACATCCCAAACAGACCCCGTTCAAAAATTATGGGAAGCGTGTCTGCTGAATCAATTGAGACTATGTTCATGACCCACACCTTCATGTCTCTCAAGGCTGCAGCAAAACTGTGAAGTAGCCATGGAAAAGCACAGTTAGGATAAAGACGAAAGAAACATTAGAAATCCTAGATTGTCTTTATAGATATAATCAGAACAAGACACAGTAAATAGAACATTTCACAGATGTCACGTACTCCACATCATTATAGAATTACATTTCATTCTTATTGAATTGAACTAGGTGAGGCATCATCAAGTCCAGGGATCCCGAACATTTAGCTCAATAACAACAGTCCATGGATATCATGCAATTGCAGTGGGTGAAAGAGCATTTGCAGTGGGACCCACCTGTGAAGCAGAAACATCTACAATCAATGCCATGCCATTGTTGTGGATGATGAGAGAGTCCAAGCAATGTGTTCCTTCTCAAAGGAAAATGTGTATGTCAAGACTCAAGTCAAGAGTAACTACCCCACTCAAAGGGAGGGGACGTGCTTCCAGATTCTACATTGATATGAAATGCATACTCAAACAAACATGTGTGTAAACAGTGCATACCATGTTCAAAACACGAGGAAATGTGTCATTTCCACATCAACGCAGGAGAAGAAACAGGTAACTAATCTAAATCCATGTGCTCCTCAAAGAAAGACAGGGGCCCTTCCCATAATCCCATGTGTACTCTTCGAAAGGAGAAGAGAGATCCATACATGGTACACACTTCAAGCCTACTCAACTCTAAGAAATTCAGGTAAACCCAAAAGGAGGTCGTTTATGCATTATCCCCTCGAAAAGAATCATCATTCATCACCATAGGGAATAAGTTCCTATAAAGCTACTATCCCACGAATGTTCAAGATATGGTAGTCTTAAGGAGGAAACAGAGATCCTCTCAGTTTTTTTTAAAAAAAAATGTAACAGACTGAAGAGCCAGTGGTGTCTCAAGTTGTAATTTGTGTACCTCCTATATATCCTGTTAGCATTGCACAAATACAAAAGGGCTTGAATTATTGATGGTTTCTGGCAGTGGGGCCATGGTTCCGTGTCAACAGTTTATACAGTCTTGTTGCAAGAAGGGTCCTGCCTATCGTTTTGTCCTGGCACCGTGCTGTAATGAAAACCATTGCAAAAAGCAGACACTTTTCTCCAAAAAAAGACAATATGCTGATGTGTAGCCATGGTCCTCACTGTCAAAAACTGCCAAAAATTCCAATCCTTTCAGATTTGCACAACACAGAAAGCCTAAGGCCCTGTTTGGTTGCCACTTAAAAATGAATTCATCTCATTTTGGTTAACAGTGATTGTGTATTAGAGATTTTGGTAAGGGTTAATAATCTTGAACCTTGATAACCCATAATTCATACAAACTATGATCTCTAATGCATAAACTACCGTTGACTAAAATGGGATGAAATTATTTTTTAAGTGGCAGCCAAATGGCCTAAATAACATTGGGAAGCCATTTATGTATCACAAAACATGCAAGAACATGAATTTCAGATTCATGTTTACAATAACATGAAAATTAATTAAGGACTCAGAGAATAATAAAAAATGTTACAAAGATCAGTGATGAACACCAATATGGTCATTTATTATGGATGTATCATTTTGCAACAGAAAATAATAATGATGAAAGAGTTTCAGTTGACTGAGAGAACTCAGAGAAATGTGAAGCTAAACTAACAGAACAGCAGCTTCAGCCCCCCAATTTATCCAAATTCCAAAATAATAACCAAATCTCATGCCCCATGTCTAAATGTTCGCATACGACATAAATATTAAACCACCTAATGCATGCTTAATTTCCAAATATCATATATCAAGAAAATAAGAGCTAACACAGCCCAATATCACTATACTAGGATAGAAAGATTTCTCTGCTTACCCTCCATAGACAGATCTCATGTCCATGACATTCCTCACTGTAGACCAGTTGATTCCCATCCCATTCATATATGACTTGCTAACAACACGCTTCCAATGCTGGTAGTCTGATAGGAAGTCCTCAGGGGCTGCTTTGCCATAAACTCCAACCTGAGAATTGCCTAACCAATAAGGTGGTTTCTCCAACCTTAGTGGCCATTGCTCTGGCCATTGTGACCCACGCTCTCCTGCACCTACAGGAACCCGGTGCATGCATGCCTCCAAGGGAACATTCCTACAAAGCCACACCATGTGCGCCAACTTTTACTCTCCAAGAGAAATAACCGATGAAAAAGAATCTAATCTACCCTATAAAGCACGAACATACCAGGCAGCGTTCGGATCATCATTTTCTTTGCAAAGGGGAGGGTTATTCTCCGTTCTTTTCTCGTAGCATTCATTAGAAGAAGGCTTCTTAAAAATCGCTACACCCACTTCGTTCAACTCGTCATTTTTAATTGTCACCAGATCCCAGCACATTGATTTTGTCAGTGCAGTCATGGCTGCCAATTGCCATAAAAAACAAAGTATAAGGAACCATCCATGGCATGAACTAGCATGAACTTTCTCATGCCCACATACACACAGGCAAAGATAAGCAAGGAAGTAACCCTACCATTCCATATCCCTGCATCTTCTGGCCCTTTTCGGTAAACTGGAGTAGCAGACCACACAAAGTAACCCCCAGGTCGCAATACACGATTTAACTCCAAGAGAAGTTTACCACCTGCAAGTTCAACACAAATTTTGGGTTAAAAAGAGGAGAGAGAATGCTCTACTAAAACAAAATTGAAAGAAAAGGATTTACCTTCAATGTGCCAGGGGACCCGACAGCGTGCACAATGAACAATATCAAAGACCTTGCCAGGAAAGGGAAGTCTCTTGGTGCCCATCACAGCAGATATAGCCGGGATCCCCCTTTCAAGTGCAAACTGGACTTGAGCTTCATGCTCATCCTTGGGAGCAAAGGACATGGTAAGAACGTCTCTATCGAAGAGATATCCTCCAAAACTTGCCACCCCACAACCAACATCCAATACCACACGGCTTCGTCTCCCCCAAGCTATATCAGGCAAAGCCTGCAGGAACAATTACACATATACATGTTACACATACTAGGCTAGAATTCATCCAATCAAAAATGCCTTGCAAGGATTAAAGAATAATAATAATAAACCTAAAGCAGTCAGTAAGTGCAGTTGAAAGTGGATAAGAAACTATGCAACACAGAAAAATCATCACTGTGTACATGTTTCTGCTGGTGAATAAAAATTAGGAAGCCTGCTATTTTTGTTTGACCAAAGGTGAGGTATGAGCAAGCACAAGCAATGATACTTTTCCAACAGAAAAAAATAAAAATGCATGCATGCACTGTGGAGCAATACATGCACAATCAGGATTAAATTGAATGGAACTACACTAAATTGTATTATGAGCATATCCATAGGCATTTTACCACTTGAGCATATGAAGATCAGTTTCTTCTCTTTTAAGTTTGACATATGTATCTTTGAAGTGCAAAACAATTGTTGATGACATGACAATAAGACATGATAAATTTACAGACAACAACAGTCATAAAAAGCATTAAAAAAATGATCTCACATGATGCAAAACAGCTGCTGATGACATCACAATAAGACATGATAAATTTACAGACAGCAACAGTCATACAAAGCATTAACAAAAAATAAATTTAAAAATAAAAAAAAGATCTCACATGATTCATATGCCGTGGAAAATCAGCAAATAAAATGACTAACAAGATGGAAGTAAGAAAACTTAGGGATAGCAAGGTTAGACAAGAAAACCTCCTGAATGAAGTCAATATAATGCAGAGCACCATTCTTAAATTGGGTGCCACCACCGGGAAAAGTGAGGTACTCGCCAGTAACTTTCACCCAATTCTGGTGCCCCTTCACAACTGCAAGCTTGGTGTGAGGAACATTAAAGTACCATATCTGCAGGCACAACAGAGTTATCAAAATAACAATAATAAAAAGGTCAAAACTGAGAAAACTGAGGATACAGATGGAAGAGATTTTTCATATATGCATGGAAATAAGTACATGAATAGCATACCTTATCCCTGCTGTTGGGCCACTCAATTGACCGTCTGTATCCTTCAGGAACAGGAACAAGGCATGTAGGGCCCTCTTCGGGACAATGCCTCTCTCGATGTTCATAGTGTTTAGTACTATGAAGCTTCTTAATAGCTGCCAAATTGTCAAGGCAAGGGATGTAATCTGCTCCAGCAGTGACATTGCAAAGTTTCCATTTGTACCCACTCTGGCCATTAGACGATGACTGTTGTACTTCCTTCTCATTCTTCGACTCTACAGCTTGAGTCGACCACACCCCATTTTGAGTGCTGGTCTCATTCAGAAGCTCAGATTGCGCCACGTCAGGAAACACCTCATTAGAACTCTGGCCTTTCACTTGTTCCTTGATCTTGTTCTCACCAGAATTTTGTTCTGACCCGTTGCCTTGATTTTGCTCCACCTTCTCCTCTATCTGACCTTGCACTTTTTCACCTGAGCTCTCCTCTGATTCTTTCTTCTCCCCATCAGATTCCTTGTCTTGACCATCTGCATGCCCATTCTCATTTGTTTCACCACCTTCTGTATTTGTTTCTTTGCTTTCCGAATTCACCTCTCCGCCTTCCGTATTATTTTCTCCACTGTCAGCCTTGCCATCCCCATCATTGCCGCTTTCATTCTTAGATGTATCATCTGAACCATTCTTTGTGTCCTCACTCTCCCTTACAGAGTTCTCTTCCTGGTTCTCTTCAACAGTATTTTCAGTCGTCTTCTCAGATAGATTTTGGCTTTGATTTTCTTCAGAACTGGTTCCATCCTGAGCATCGGTGTTAGCATCTCCTTTCGTAGCATCTTCAGGTACATCTCCTGAGCTATCCTCAAATTGGCGAGCCTCAGTCTCAACCACTTGTTCTTTCACCTCTGTTTTGGTCTCCTTTGGAGACATTTCTACACTTTCAGCAGGAACGACGGATGATGATGTCATCATCCATACCCCAACCAAGCAAAGGGCAACGAACACTCCAATAGTCACCGTTGAACAGTATGATGATGATGATGATCTCCTAGGATCACTTCGTTGGTTTTTCCCAAATGCCATTTTTTACATATAATTAAGCCTTAATATTACCTCTGAAAATAAAAGGGAAGAAGAAAATCAATACCAAAAAAATCCAGATCTATATCATTCTCAAGTTAACCAACAGTTTCAACAGATCTAACAAAAACAAAAAAAAAAAAACATGTGTGTGTGTGTGTGTGTGTGTGTGTGTGTGTGTGTGTGTGTATAGATCCATGAACAATGTTAACACATATCCAGGCTACAAGTGGCCGATCTACTGCAGGAGCAAAAACAACCGCCAAAATAAAATAGAAAAAGAAAGAATCATATTAATAACAGAATAGCCTTAGATCTAAGCAGATCAAAATTAATGAAAATATAATAACAGTAATAACACAGAAGCATTGGATCCATCATTAACGACAACCAGCCAAGATCTGCGAAGTAAAATTACAAACTACTCAAATAAAATAGTAATAAAGAATAGCAAAAATTACTATAAAAAAATTCACGTCAAATTCAAACAAGAGAGTAATAAGCAGAGTAAAATAAAGCAGAGAATGAGGAGAAAACCAAAGAAGAATCAGGTTATCTTATTTGTTTATTTTCTAAACAAAACAAAATTATAAATAAAATAAAATAAAATAAATAAATAAATAAAAGATAAGACTTCTCAACACATCTGCATTGAATTCATACCACGACCTAAAAATACCGAAAAATCTAAAACATTTCGGGAAACTTTTAAGAATTTCACACAAAATCCAAATCCACCAGTTTGAACCTTTCCAGATCTGGAATGCATTCACACCATAACGAGTAAAATAACACAAGATTAAAAAGGAGATGGCACATCACGTATAAAACCATAAATTTTCAGGTGAAAATTAAAAATTTCCACATAAGAAGCAAATCATTTACTCCATATTAGAGTACCTCTGGATCGAATACATATAAATCCAGAAATCTCAGCTGGAAAATGAATAAAAACACAAATAAACCAATCAGGTGCGGCGAAATTTACAGAATCAGCACCAAATTCAAATAAAAACTAAGGATTCATAGAAAGGAAAGATTAAAACGATGCCAATACCTTTCTTCAGCTGGAGATCGCCCAGATCTGAGAAAAACTAGGGTTTTTTTCCCCGCCCTTTAACTTTCCGAGGAGAAGTTCTTGAGAATTTATAAGGTGAGGTAGAGATATGAAAGTGGATCTGGGGTTTAGAGAGAGAGAGAGAGAGAGAGAGAGAGAGAGAGCTGGACACAGCCAGCGCGTCGTATCAACAAAGGAGAGAAAGAGACACCCCACCCAGTCAGTAAAAACGTCGATCGCCCGCAAATCCACCAGAAGCAAAGCACAAGAAAGATAATGGTAAGTAAGTACCAAAATGACGAAATTACCCTTACATTTTTTCTTTTTATCAAAAAAGTCCAGGATGCTGTCGGCTTCCGACGCGGATTGCGGACTGGGCAACTCAATACGCTAGAGAGTACTGCATAAACTCTGTGGGGCCCACCATGATGTATGTTCCTTATCCACGCCGTCCATCAGTTTTATCAACTCATTTTATGGCATAATCCAAAATTGAAGCATATCTAAAGGTCAAGTGGATCATACCATAGGAAACGGTAGAAACAGTGGGGATAATGACGTCCACCATTAACTAGGGCCCACAGTAATGTTTATTTGTCATCTAACCCCTTCGTAAGGTCATAAAGATATGGATGAAGAGAAAAAATAAATATCATCTTATTCAAAACTTGTGTGGTCCCCAGGAATTTTTCAACGTTAAGGTTTCAATTCCCACTGTTTCCTGTGATGTGTGTCGGATGAGCTTTTGATATGCTTCGATTCTAATGTCTTGCACTAAAATGAGGTGGTAAAACGGATGGACGGATTGGATAAGACATATACATCAAGATGGCCCCACAGAGTTTACTCAATACGCTAGTACGCAATACGCGTCGGTTGTCGGCTTCGCACTCCGTGACATAAGGTAGCAGCCACGTACAAGATCCCAGCCGATCAAAATATAACATGGCTTGATGAGCGGGCTTACGCCAATTTGACGCGGATTGGACAATTCTAGCCTGTCGAGCGTATAAAATTCCTATAATAGAGGTTGGGATTTCAGTGTCATGCTTGGAGTTCGGCCCATCCAGAGCATAAGCAGTGATTGGCGGAGGAGAGTGACGGACATGGCAGTGGATGAGGTGTTACCCTTACTGTGCAGGGCTATCTTGATTAATGTGTCGTACATCCACGCCGTCCATCCGTTTTCCAAACTCATTTGAGTAAGTGATCCCAAAATTTAAATAGATCCAAGTCCAAAGTGGACCATATCACTGGAAAAAGTTGTGAATGACCATCAAAAACTTTCTGTGACCCACAAAAGTTTGGATCAAACCGATCATTGTATTTTCCCTCCGTCCAGGTCTTGTTGACCTTATCAATAGGTTGGATGGCAAATAAACATTACGGTGGGTCCCAGGAAATTTTTAAAGGTGGATATTCAATAACCATTATTTCCTGTGGTGTGGTCCTCCTGAGATTTGGATATGCTTAATTTTTTGGACCAAGTTCTAAAATGTAACGGAAAAATAGATGGATGGCATGGATATAAGACAGATCATCAAGGTAGACCCCACACTAAGGGTAACATCTTCTAAGGTGTTACCCGACAGACGAGAACGGATTGGCTACTCGGTACTCCCCCTGCTACCGGCCTCGTGCCTGATGGTCGGTGCTCCGTGGACCCAACCATGATGTATGTGTTTCATCCATTCCGTTCATCCATTTTTACAGATAATTTTAAGGCTTTAGAGAAGGAAAACAATAGTGATTGGATATCCACCGTTAAAATCCTCCTAATGCCTATTGTACTGTTTATTTGACATCCAATCTATTTATTAGGTCATACAGACCCAGATGAAGGGAAAAAAAACAAAAACAAAGATCATCTTTATCCAAAACTTGTATGGCCCCCAAAAAGTTTTTAATGGTCTACATTCATTCAACACTGTTTCCTGTAATGTGGTCCAATTGAGATTGGGATATACCTCAATTTTGGTCTAATATCATAAAATGATCTAGAAAAATAGATGGACAGCATGGATGAAACACATACATCATGGTGGGGCCCACAGAGCACCGACCATCAGCCATTGGCTGGTGGCAGGGGAGTAGCCAATCCATTTCCGAGATTTTAGGGGCATTGTCTATCACAGTGGGACTCAACGTACCAACGGTCAGGATTTCCTACCAAAGGGTCTCACCTGTGAGAATTGAAAACCCGGTATACTTAAATGTGGGCTGATGGACCGCATATCGTCATAAGTGCCGAGCAACTGCCATCCGGCAATCCGCCTTTGATAACACCACGAAAGCTAATTCCTGCAACTTCTCTTTCAAAATAGTTGTTGTTAGGGACATTTCACCGCGATAGTCACTTTTCTTATGAAGCCAAAATACATCAGAAGTGCTTTCTTGACAGTAGGAGACCTATTTCTCATGAGAAATTACTCTCTCTCAATAGTCGAGCCTGCATGATGGATAGTCCAAGTCCATACGAGTTATACGTGTGATTTGTAATCATAGGTGGACCCTTAAGTCTGTTAGTTTATTTATTTTCTTTGATAAGTATGATTAAGTCGATTTTGAAAATCAATAATCTGATTAAACTGAGGTATAGCTCATGTGAACTACTTAAGATTCCAAGATGTACAATTGTCAAACCAACATAAAAAAGAAATAAGCAAGTCTTAGAGACTACTAGTTGTTCTTAAGTGAAATTAGAAGTTATTTTTAAAAGTTAACCAATCAGTGTTTTATACGTAACCATGTTCTATGTGGAAGTTTACGGGATAGAATGATTTCTTAATGGAACTCCTTAATTGATGTTGCAACAAAATATACCCTAACCATTCTAAGCTAAGGGTGAGGATTGTCCAATCAGAATGGATTAAGATGGGACGGTTATCATGCATCAGTCGCAGCCGAAAATAAAGGTCATTTTCACGCTCATCAGCCTAACAAGAGAAATTATCTAATGTAAATCAGCTACACTGGATCTCCCGGTGTAAAGCTAGGTTGGTGGGCCCACACTTTTGTCAGGTGCTCAGTGCCCCAACATGTGACGACCATGTTACCAGTTGCTCAAGTTGCTTGCCCAGAGTGTCCAGTACACGTGCTTACGTTTCACCCTTTCGATCATATCCAAATAGTCTATAACACTTGTTTTGCTTTGAAAACCCTAGCTCTGTGTCCATTAGGTGCTATGCTTGATTATAGGCCCATGTAATAAAAATCATATCAACAGCCTATCAAAGGCAAAATAATAGGAATAGAATGCCAATCATAGATACGTGTGGGGGGTCTCCATCGTGTGCATTTTTCTTCTAACCCGTTAATCATTAGATGAAGTGAAGAATCAAAAATCGGTTTGATCAAAGGTGTAGCCTTTTTTATTTTTTATTTTTATCAGAAAAAAATTAACCTTTTGTATGCACGGCTGGTAACAAGGGTTTCCACATGATGGAAGGTGTGGAGTTCATAGCTTGGGTGTCTTATGCACTGTTTAAAATTGATGCGGACCATACTCATCCACATCCCTGTTGTGACTTGTCAATTTATACGGCTATAGTAGCTTGAGAAATTATATCAAGATGTGACAGATCCCTCCCTTCCCAACATGCGATAGGGTAGACTTTGGATTGGGACCCTTCAGTAAGTTTATTGTACCATAGATGACCATTGGTTTAGACACCACCCAAGTGGATTAGGCCATTCAATAAATAGAAAGGAAAGAAACTAACGGTTGTTTGGTTATTGAAAAAGTTCCACTAGGATGATTATGCCCATCTTGTAATATATTCATAATTTGTTTACAACAATATTTGAATTTGACTCTAATAAAACCAATGATAAGAAAAAGGGTGTTAAAAATACTAGCTGTCACATGGAAGGATGTTAGTTGTAGCACATTTTTCATCATTTTTCATTATTAAAAAAAAAATGTGAATAAGTGGTAATCTTTTGTATACATACATGACACGTGCCATATTACATTTGTCATGGATGGTACTAATGTAAATGTCCTACGAATGAGATTATTCATCTTCAACCATCTCATATGTACCATATTCTACTCTCTCTCCATGTATATACACACACGCGTGCGCACTACCATGCATCTTTAATTAATCCATACATGTCACAAATGAGCTCATTGCAAACGTACTTAATATGCATATATAACAATCATTTACGCCCGTTGAAGCAAGGTGTTTGATAAATAATAGATAATATATAATGAATTCCTACTTAGAATATTTAAATACCCTTAGTTCTTTGGGTGGATGTGTTTTAATTTTTTTAATCCGAATGTGGCTTTAATGATAATCAAACAAGCCTTAAACTGATAACCAGTTCGCATTAAGGTAGGGTAATGGGATTGCTAGAATTGTCTCATTGAAGTAGTTTTAAAAGATCAGCCATCCATTGTAGGGTCCATTATTGGGTTGATCAAGATGGAACCACTGATGATGCAGCGTGGAGACCAACTTGAAAATGGATAGGAAACTGGAACCACAAGACATCCGAGTGGGCCCCACAGAGAAATCTACTATTGGCATCCTTGGCCCCATTGTTCCTTGTAGTGGGGCCCAACTAGTTTATATGCCATCCAACCCATTGATAAGGTAAGTCCCATCCGAACAATGGAAAACACAAATGTGAGGCTGAACCAAAACTTCCGTAACTCCAGGAAACTTTTAATGGTGACCGTTCAATCCTACTGCTTCTTGTGACCTGGCCCACTTGGTGTTTGGATCTCAAATAAACACCATCTCGGACCTTAGGAAGGTTTCAACGGTGGTCCTCACTCTCCCCACTGTTTTCTATGGTGGGGTCCACTACTGCTTTCGATCTGCATCATTCTTTAGGTCATGTTCTAAAATGATATCTCCAAATGTATGGACGGTGTGGATACATAACATACATTATAGTGGGGCCCACAGAACTCAGTGACGTCACTTCAGTAGCGAGTCTCCATACTCAACCTGTCAGTAGCTAATCCGCTTCCTTATCACATACATCAAGGTGGGCCCACAGCTTTTAGTTACGCGGGCTCCCTGTAACACAGGTTGTAGGAAAATCAATTCGCGTTCGATCGGTGCACGCGCGTGTATCTGATCAGTTCTTTTTCAAATAGTCGGCATGGCATGTAATAAAATAGTAGCTAGACTGTCGGTCACCACCATATCATTTTCTTTCCCAGCTTCCCACACCCAACGAAGGGTATTTCGGGCATAGAACTTAATTGGTTTAAGAAGTCCAAAGAGCTTCAGACCTTTGGTAAGTTGTCAGCGGCCTTTGCATACTGAAAACGGGACACCGATTGCGTCGGCGCGGCTTCGGTGGATCTCTTACTGTGATCCCACCGTCATGCATGTGCCTTACATCCACGCCGTCCATCTGTTTTTGCAGATCATTTTAGGTCATGTTTCCAAAAATGAA
The DNA here is from genome assembly GCF_029962835.1 of Magnolia sinica. Lineage (NCBI taxonomy): Eukaryota > Viridiplantae > Streptophyta > Magnoliopsida > Magnoliales > Magnoliaceae > Magnolia > Magnolia sinica. Next base: position 18,278,459 of record NC_080576.1, on the reverse strand, counting down.
GTAAACTCAAATCTTAGATGGACCACACCACAGGAAACAGTGTCATTGAATATTCACCATTAAAAACTTCTTGGGGCCCACCGAAATGTTTATTTACCACCCAACCAGTTTCTAGGATCACAAGGCCTTGGATGAAAGTACCACATAAGTATCAGCTTGATCCAAAACTTATGTGGCCCAGAAGGAGTTTTTAGTAATTAATCACCATCGTTTCCTGTGGTTGTGGTCCACCTGAGATTTGGATCTGCTTCGTTTTTTGCATCACGATTTTAAATGAGTTGTAAAAACGGATGGACGGCGTGGATGTAAGGCACATACATCAATCAAGCTAGCCCCACACTCAGGAATCCACCCACATCTGTGAAGACAAGGTTTGCCAGCTTGTACAAGCGAGACCCGTGGTTCACCGATCCATCTATTAGTCCATTTGGCCCCACCATGGATGGACATTTCCTCAAAGAATATCCTCCAAGGAAAATCATTACCTTTTAGCCCAAAAGAAACTCACGGGATCTATTTCCAGGATTTCATGATCGGAGTATTGTCGGTGTGTTGGGACCCAGCTGAACGGTCTAGATCATCTAAGCCATGGGCCTTTCGGAGCAGCTGTTTAAATATAGAACGTAACAGACCGCGTGGACAAGTGGAGAGAGAAGACAAAGAGAGTCGGTGGAGTGAAGCCTTTGATCTCGCGCTCAGAATCTACGCTGCGTGCAAGAGTCCAGACAAACACCGACACTTTCCAACTTGCGCTTTGTTCCCTCTTCGTCAATCCCACCTTTCAACGGAATCAAATCGTAGCCGTATAAATATAGATAGATGTTGAGACCCGTCTCCTCTGCCATCGATCAAGATCGGACAACGGTATCAACGTGCGTCCCTCCACCCACTCCTCTTTAAGCCCATTTCATTCGGTCGAGCAATTGGAAGATCCTCCACGCGCGAGCCTTTGTGCTGAACTGGGCCTCACTTTAGAAGACGAACGCAGATTAGGTGCAACCCCGGATCCAGCCAGGAGGGTGCCGCCCTGACCGTGGGGCTCTCTTCGATGTACGTCTTGTGTATCGACGCTGTCCATCTGTCTTCCCAGCTCATTTTACGCATGATCCAAAAATGCAGCAGAAACAAATATGAGGTGGACCACAAAGTAGGGATTGAATTCCCACAATTAAAAACTTCTTGGGGTCCACAAAAGTTTTTGATCAAGCTGTCATTTGTGTTTATCTTTTATCCAGGTTACATGGTTTGTGTAACCTTACCAACAGATTGGATTGCAAATAAACATTACACACGCGGGCACAAAGTATCTCATCTACCGGCCACCATATCTCCCAGTGTGGCACAGGGGAGTAAGATCTTATCCATCCATCAGATGGTCTGACCACGTTTGTGATCTGGCCCAAAAATTGGGTTGTTCCATTGCCAAATGGGACGCGGATGGGTACTAGCGCCACCGGGCCCTACTTAGAGATGAGCAGTCCTGGCAGGGTTTATGGGGGCTCACCATGATGTATATGTTTTATCTCTTGCCTATCCATTTTGACTTATCATTTTAAGGAATTAGCGCGAAAAGAAGGTAGATTGAAGGATTGAGTGGGCCACACCACATGAAATAGCGGTGACAATAATGCCCACGGCTGAAATCTTTTGGGGGGCCATCATGATGATTACTTGCCATCTAATATGTTCGTAATGTTTCCCAAAAACTTTTATGGCCCTGAAGAGGTTTTCACCTACAGGTGTTCATTTTCCATTGCTCCAATGGTGTGGTCCACTTCAGTCTTCCATCCTAATTATTTCCAGTGGTGTGGTCTACATGAGCCTTCAATCTGCCTTCTTATTTGAATAATGCCTTAGAACAATACGTCCAAATTAGTGGGCTTAGCCAGGTCATGGTTGGATAGTATCTAATCCAATCTGCACCCTGTCAAATGGGCCACTACGTCAAAAAGAAAGCGAGGGGATTAGGTGAGATACTCAATCCAGAAAAGTGGGTGGGACACCTGACTATGGGCCTACTATGATGTGTGTGAGTACATACATGCTTTCCATTCATAATGAAAGCTCATTTTAGGACATGATCCAAAAACAATGTAGTTCTAAATCCCAAATGAACCATAGCACAGGAAAAGAGTGACTAACCATTGGGGCGTTTGGCGCATAGTATTAGATGTACCATTCAAAAAGCTCATTATTACATTTTCCCAGGTTTGAAATTTCAAATGCATTTTCATCTCGAAAATTGATCTGAAAAAGCTGACTTACATTTGTGGACCCCATTGTAATGTGCATGACATATCCATACCGTCCATCTATTTTATCAGAAAATTTTAGGGCTTAAGTCTAAAATTGAGACAAATGAAATGCTCAAGTGGCCCATATCACAGGAAACAATAGTCTTTAACGTTCGCCATTAAAATTTATTTTGTTTATTGGGTTTACATTAATGTTTATTTGTCATCTAACCTGTTCATGAGGTCTGAAAAACAATACATCACGTACATAACAGTGGGCCCTTTATTCATTTGGCAGCCATCCTCGATTTTAACATAAAAAGAGATACGCCATCAACATAGGCACAAAAAACAATCCATAATTCCCTGGTAAGTAATTATTATTTATTTACCAGATAATTACCATTTACAGTAAATAAGGTGTGAATAAGTAATTATTATTTATACCGGTATTTACCTTCCGCAGCAGTCTCTTGATGCTGACTTGATGTTGACAGAAAGCTTTTTGGAAAGCTTTTGTGCTCAAATTAAGGAAATGAGACATTTTCCACTAAAATATGTGGAGTTAACTGATATGTATGTATTTGATCTATGCCACTCTAAATCTCGAATGAACCACAGCATAGGAAGCAAAAGTGATTGGCCATTAAAAACTTCTTGTAGGCCACAAAAGCTTTAGATCAAGATGATATTCGTATGGTCTCTTTATCCAGGTGTCCTGTAACCTTATCAACAGGTTGGATGGGCCACACACTTTGCATGACACATTTGATTTGACCGTGACCCGGACCTTTTCTAATCACACAATTGTAATCGACAGCGTTCTCCAATAAATGGCTGAAAATAGGATCACCAAGCCAGTGTTAATTTTGGGGCATGCCATCCAAATGGCAACACAGATGAATGGTCCAGATCTCCCACGATTCGTACCACATGTTTGGAGACTGAGTGCTTGATCACTTAGTCATGGCAATCAATAATAATATCTATTGTAATCGATGGATTGCATGTGCAATGCACAAGGTGAGAGACAAAAAGAAAAAAAGAAAAAGGAACAAGAACAAGAAGAATAAGAAGGAAAGAAAGACGTGTGGGACCCACCAGTTGATCATAAAGGCCTTATTTTCGTGGGGTCCTCCCGAAACTACAAATGGCAGGAAGTACATTGCACATCTACTTTATTATTTGCCGACTTGCCGGCCCGTGTGATTGGGAAAACCTTTGCCTATCTGGCCTGGATGTTACCGGGGTTACTTTCTTGAAATCCACGCGTCCATCACTTACACAGTTACACTCAGATACATCACACCTTGTTTGGCCTGATCTCAAGAACCATGCTGATTCAACACCCGGGTGGGCCACCCATGATATTATGCCTAAAACCGTTAAATTCATGTGATATGGCCCACCTGACCGGAATACTTTTATTTTTTGGATAATTTTTCAATCTGGCAAGCAGGCACATCAGATAAATGGATCAGACCGCGCGTATATAAACCCCACGATGGACAACACTAGTGGTGTGCATCCCATCCTAACGTTTTGCTATGGTTTAGCCCACCTGAATATTGGATCATCGTGATTTCTCGGTTACATCGAGAACACGAGGCAGCGTGCGTGATGGACGGAGTGGATATTGTGGAAGTTCCACCCACGTGGCTCTCGGCTAGCGAAACTAACCTAGCGAGTAAGCCCAGCGCGAGGTACGGAAGTGCAGTTCATGTGAAGCGCGTGCATGGAAGTGGCGTGCCGTGAAGGCTTCTCGATACTTTTATAGCTTTTACCCTGTCGCGATTCAGGATCCACCGTGTCTCGCTACTAGCTCTACACGCACGCTGAGATGGTCTGATGATTTGAGCCGTCCATGTTCTGATTGCTACCATAAATAAGTTGTGATGATGAAATCACACTTTAGTGATGATCCTAACCATTGATTTTTCAGAGTTTAACTCAAGCCATTGAAAATTGTTCTTCCATTGTTCTGAAATTCGTCTAGAGATAGTGATGACTAAAATCATCACTTCAACTTATTTTTTCTATGGTCGCCAGTATTGCATAGAATTCAGAACGTGGATGGTTCTGATCATTTGACCACTCAGCATGTGGGCTCTAATGAGCAGCAACACAAGCTTGAACCCGAAGTGTTGAAACGCTCCGGCAGATTAGAATATGATACATCAGGATCACTTGAGCCATTGGACATGGGTCCGTTCCAATGTCCCAAACCGTTCGAGGGAAGTCTTAAAGAAAAACTAATAGACTTTAAATATTTGAACCCTTGACTATTAAAAGGTCAGAGAGATTATCCAGGTTTAAATAAAAGAGTCAGATAATTAAAAGGATTGAAACATTCCAACAGGAGGGTAATTATTTATTTATTTTTATCCATTCTCGTCCACCATATATGGATGTTCATAAATGTACTAGCTATCCGAATACATCTTTCTTGAAGACCGTGTCATGCTAAGAAGATTGAGATGCTCAAGGGCTTATGTACAACATGAAAATTGTACAGATTGTATTTAGGAGACATGCTTGATGTAGTAATTGTTGTTGATGTCTTTATAATATATATATATATATATATATATATATATATATATATATATATGTACAACATGAAAATTGTACAGATTGTATTTAGGAGACATGCTTGATGTAGTAATTGTTGTTGATGTCTTTATATATATATATATATATATATGAAGGTGTCTATCCATACCATCAAAGTGTTGAAATTCCATAAAAAATATTCAGAAAATTCATGTTTTATTACTGGAATGTGTTAATATTTCTACTCAAAGCTATTTTCGATTTCGATTGCGATTGCGATTCTTATAGATGTTATATATATGAGTGTAATTAGGATTTGGGTAAAAGAGAGGGGTTATAGGTTTTTAAAGTTTGTTCATGTGGGTTTTAAGGGCATAACTTGGCTTGTGAGGAAGATTCGAGACTTGTTTGAATTAGGTAATCTCTCTCTTATAATTTCTATTTTCATAGTGCATAATGTCACTTTGTACTATGGTTTTTTTCTCGCAAGGGTTTTTCTATGTAAAAATTTGGCTTGTTTGTATTTGTACGATTGAAGTACTTTGTTTGTTTCATCTCTTTGTGCTTCTATAGTTTCCCAACAACAATGACATCTATGACGAAACATGATCTGGTTATGCACATTTGAAGATCACGAAGTGGAGTGTTAAGAGAAGAAAATTGTTTCGAATAGAAGATAGCTCTGTCTTAGAAAAAAATAACGTATCAAGCCAAGGTCACTAACTTGTCGAACGTTGATTCCGAAAGCTCATATATAAATCATACGTAAGGCCACTGCCTCTCTAAGCCTACAAAAGCATCATAAAACCAAGAGTTTTGGTCCCTAACTAATTAAAATTCAACAACTCTTTTTAGTTCAACAATGCTTATCTTTTATCTCTTATGGACACTTATATCATTAGTATAATTTAGCTTAGTCGCTCCACTTTCGTCCAGCACCATGCTGCAATAAGTTTAAATTAATTAGCAGAGTTTAATTTATTTTTCACTTTCGTCCAATAAGTTTAGATTAATTAGCGGAGCATGTCATTTTTATTATTATGATTATGAAATTAGGAGGCCCTGTTGTTCACCATCGTCTCTTGGGCATGGTTGGATGATGGAACCCTTTCTAATGTTCATAACCCTCTTAAATAGATGTGAATTGGTTAGATTCTGTTGTCTGCTTTGTCTCATAGGCATGGCCATGTGATGGAATCAAGTATAATTCTAATATCTCTTATCTATTGATGACTAGATCAAATGAAGTTCAGATTTGATTCTTAAGGTTATATCAAGCATAGATCTCTCTAATCTCTACAAGTGGATCCTTGACACTCTAGTTTCCTACCTTTGAATTTCACAAGTTTTAGTTAAATAAATTCATAATTATTCTCTTAATCTTTTTTGATTTAGATTACATCTTCGCCTAGTTCTAATTTAAGTTATTCTCATATTACATACAATGTTCAGTTCCCTGTGGATTCGACCTCGGTTTTACTGATATTATTATTACACCACAACCCTATACTTGGGGTGTGAACACTTACAGGCAACGACTTTAAAAATCATCATCTCATATGCACACATGCACACTCACAAAGGAGTGTACTTTTTAGGAACAAATTGCTCCCATCCTCTCAAGTATAAGATATATATATACAAAAATACATGTAATTTGCATACTATAGAGAGATATATAAGTTAATATAGATGGATACATGTTATTATAGTTCTCCAATCATCAAACATGCCTTGTCGCATCGATGTCGCAGGCCAAAATTGTAATGCCTGCAATTTTTATTAATAAATTTTTAAATTTTAATTTTGAGCGGGAAAGAGATCCACCGATCTCATCATTTTTTCTCTTATCTCTCTTTATTCAAAATTTTCCTTGTATCTCGTAGTATCCCAACGAATTCTCTTTCTTAAAAAGGGAATGTAAGAAAGCAAAAGTCTTATCAAAACTAAAAGACCCAAAGAAAAACTAATAGAAAAAAAACACGAAAGGAAAAGTGGGAATTAGGATTTTCGAAATTCACTTATTTAAGTTAGTATTTTATTTTTTTCTTTATTTTATTTATGCAATACTTAATTTGGTATGATCTACACATTAGATGGATTAGATCAATCAAACATCTATTGTGTAGGTTTAATTCATTAATGTAAAAAGGTATGCGCATGACTTTAAGGCTAGTGTATAGAATATGAGATTTTAAGGTATGCGTATAGCTTTAAGGCTAATGTATAGAAGGTGAGATTTTTTTCATGATATACATCGTTCAGTATGATCTGTACTGTTCATGGGTGTCATAAGAATTAATCATGTAATATTTTTAAGAATCAGACCAATTCGACACCTTAATAAACCGTACTGATCATATATCTAACAATTTTCTTTTTTAATCCGACAAAATTAAATAAATACCCGAAAAGTAATTCTCTGCGCAAGATACAACTTAACATAGAGAATTATATGACATAATTTGAAATTAATCTGAAATGTATGATTAAATCATCACCATTCATTAATTTCTTAAGATTAAAATAAATTAAAATCTTAAATTCTAGACCGATCGGACCATTGGATGAGCAACATCGATATAAAGAAATGATAAACAATGAATCATACGTTTTATTCATTATGTGTAATTGTAAGATTAAAGAAATTTTTTATTTATATGATTTTAGGAAGTCCTAATTCAATTCAAACCGTTGGTTCACGGAAGCATCTTCACCGCATCAAGGTGGGTGATCTCCATATGTTTTCTTATCCATCAAGTTAAAATAGATGGATTGTTTGATATGTTGTATGCTCACCCTGATATAATTGTCATGTACTCTTAATTGAATTAGATGAATGTTTGATTTTTGTATTAATAATGATATGACTTAATTAATGTGTTAAACTTTGTTGATTCAAATCTGATAATTGAAATAATCTATGCAATACATGATTCATGATTACTTGGTGCATTTATCAATTGCATGCACAATACGTGCTGAATTTCTGGGGGGCCTCCTTGAATGGTATCCTGGTAGAATCGTTACCAGAAGCCCACTATACTAGTGGAAGCCTACTCAATTAGTAGATGCGGGCCTTATCTATGCCTACCAAATGATAAAAGCTTGTGAAGGGGCAGATACGGGTTGACGGGTTTCCAACTCAAGCAAGTGGACAAATTTCCACTTGATGCATTGATGCATTGCATTTGCATTTTTAAAAAAAATTATATTATGTATGATTATTGGCATTATATTATAATTTGATGTAAGGAAGCATGTCGGGATTTCTAACTAGCCCTGACCAACTTGCCCTTTATTGATATAAAATCGTACAGATGAGCAATTAACTGATAGTCCAGGAACAAGAAGTTGTGGTTGAATTGGTGCACGATACACGTAGACGTAGCCGTACCCATCAGAAGAGGAACTAGCCGCATTTGAACCATTCATAATTATTTTATTAGAATTTTATATGTCAGGATAATCTGATTAGTCGTAAGATTTTAAGCATTTGACTGATTTTATTTAATTAAAGTTTTTTAAGTCTATAGCAAGTATTCATTGGTAAGCTATATTGACTGATGAATGATGAAAAATTTATGCTGATTGAATGTTTATAGATGTTAAAAATGGACAAATGTTGATGATTAAATCATTGTGTGAATGATTGTGAATGGACTTAGTTGGAATCTATAAATGAATATTAAATTTATTTATGAATAATTGTATAATGGAATGAAATCAGTACACTTTGTATACGAGTTATGACTCGAAACTCGAGTCTGAAGGTGCATATTCTGTATTCGAATTTAGAGCGTGACAAAAAGCCAGGCCAGTCTGTTGTCTGAAAAGTGATCGATCGACTAGTAAGTAAATGGATTGGTTCAAAGAATGTTTTTTCTTTTTCCATTTATTTTTATGGTTACCTTAGCTCTTCTAGTTAAGAGTACCTTTTACAATCAAGATCAGTCAATATAAATTGACTAGTGGCCTCACTTTTATTGGCCATTGATGTTTTTAATTTTTTTTTTTTATATATATATATATATATACACACGTGTGTGTGTGTGTGTGTGTGTGAACTATTAGGTTAGTGTATTGTTACAGAAGAGACTACATTGTGAATTAAATTATATTGAATTTTTTTAAAGATAGAAAAAAAAAATCTTTTTTATTACTCCAAAAGGAGCACACAACTTAAAAATTACCAAAGAAGCCCACACATTGGGGCAAGAGAAGAAAACAAGGAGATAAAAGATAACTCACACCCTAGGTTATAGAGAAACCTATACCCTATATTAAAAAAGGACTATCCACCCTTCGATGAAAAAGGAAAAATGAAAGAAAAAAAAGGAGAAGAATCAAGCTAACAGGAGTGAAGCTAACTCAATATGTGATATGATGCTAATAGAAAGACTTGATGGAACATTAGTAAGCTTAGAGATAAATGCCTTTCATATTGAATTTATTTCATTGAAAAATAAATAAATACATAGAATAAATGAGAAATCTACAAAGATCTAGAAAGAATTTTAACAAAAATAAATAAATCTACCTATATGACTATTTACAATATGTGTTTACACCCAACCTAACTTAGCCAAACAATCAACAATATGTATAACCATTCCTAAATAGCTTAACATTACATGTATGATCCTCTAAATTTAGATAAATGAGGAATCATGTGATCGCTACCTGGGGATATGCATGGTAACAACGTGTACTTAATTTATACGAGTGGGGGACATGGTCCACCAATTTATAAATTGCCAGAGTCCACTCCAAACTCGCTCTAGTAGAGTTTCTCGTGTTCTGTGGAGTTGAGTCAAGTCCGGCTTTTAATATATTTTATATTATGCATTTTACATTTGAAAACAGTAATCGACATGTTAGATTTGAGAAATATACCAATGCTCTCAGCTTCTAGCTTTGCATTCGGACCCTTAAACAGCCCAATCAATTAATCTATACTGTTCACCAGGTTCAGTGGACATTTCATGGGCTACCATGCCAACACCACACTAATTTGACAACATTAACCATTTCATCAAGGGTCTTTAATATGGATGGTCAAGATCAATTACACAAAAATAGGTTCGATCAACATTTTGATCCATCTATTTGTTAGGGCCCATCGTTGATTGCTTGTGATTCTAAATAATTGCTTTCGTTAGGCAATCGTAAGCATCTAATCCATGGATTGGAAAAAGGATGGCCGTAGAAAATAAGGCCAAAGGAATGATCCATGGATAATCCAATCAATTCTATTTTTGCACTGTCGCCTATAGAGTGGTTTTGGGATTTATTGGACAGTTTAGATTTATCAATTGGAGTGCCCAAAGTGAACTGAAGAAACTAGAAGCACTATAACTTATTGTCCTAGAGCACAGAAGCTTTTAACACACTATGTTTATCCGAAGAAATGCTCGGGCATTATGAGAGTATTATATAAGTTATAGTGATGTAGAGAGGGTCGCAGACAGTTACATGGCCAAGATGGATTAGAAAAGGCCCGGTCGATGACAGAAGTGATTTGGACCGTCGAACCTTAAATTAGGCGTATCTCGCAATTCGGAATGAGTTATTGGACGTAAAATATATGATTTTGGGGTAGAACGAGCTACTTTAACCAACTAACCCCGTTATGCCAGGTTACCCAAGCCAGATTTGCGAAATATCGTCAGATCAACGGTCGTTTCCTATTTTAATTCTGTTTTTACTATAAATAATAAGTTTTAGTTTGATTATAACTATTCATCCGTTGGGCTTTCAGGAGTTGTGTCCAACGTGAAAAGAAGTTAGAAAAATTAGGAAAACAACTTGGTGAAGCCAAATAGAACACTTACTATTTTTAGCCAAAAACCTTGCGAATTCTAAGAGTTTTAGTTGTAGTTTGATCCTGATTTCTTTCCGTATCCCTATTTAAAGGGTTATGAACTCGTTTTTAATTCATTCATGAATTAATTTCAAATTTATTAGAATTTATTTCTATTTTTTTGCTTTATTTTCTCGTGGATTCGAGAAGTTTCTGCGAGGAGTCCAGAGAAGTTCTGTGGATTCAGAATAGTTATCTTCTCGAGGAAGACGGTGCCCGACCTCACGTCCTCCCCATAGTCATATAGTACTCCTAATTCCAATGATACACTTGACAGTTCAATCAATCAATTGAACTGTATTCAGGGTGGGACCATCATGGATGGGCTGTAATTCTTTTCTTAGTTGTCCACCAGTTAAAGGGTTGGGATAATCCTTTTTCACAAAGGTTTTACAGTATGGTTCATCTACTGTGGGCCCTGTCAGGATGACGGTCATTGGACCATGGATGCCCTTTGGTCATTGATCACAAGGTCTAGGACTGTCTGGTGGTCGGGCCAGGCCAGTTGAGTTTTGCCCTGCCCGCATTATAAATCACAAGTCTGTCTAGCATTGTAAATCCTTGGGCCGAGCTTGGCCAGCCCACGATGGGCCGAAACAAACAAGCCCAAGCCTGCCAGTAATGATTATTAGAACTGTACATGAATCAAGTTAGCTTGGTTAACTTGCTCTACTTGACTCAAAATGCTCAACTCGGCTCAACTAAAAACTGAGTTTGAGCTGAACTTTTGAACATAATAAAATTTCAAGCCAAGCCCAACCTACACCGAACTCAACTTGACTCTGCTCAAACTCGACTTGAACTTGACTTAGGTCAAATCGATTCCATTAGGATCAGGTTCACTTGGTATAAATATTTTGTATATATTTAAATAAATTATAAATTATTTTATCATAATATATATTATATATTATATATACTAAAAACTATAAATCCTAAACTTCAACTCAGCTGGTAGGCTCAAATTCAAAATTAGCTTGAAAGATTGAGCTCAAGCTCAGCTCGAATTTGGCTTGAAAGATTGAGCTCAAGCTCAAACTCAAGTTAGCTCAAACTGCTAATGGAGTTGAGCTGAGCTGTCTCGTCAGGCTCAAGGACTGGGCTGAGCTGAGTTCAAGATAGGGTAATCAACTGGCCCAGCCGAGTTGGGCCAAGGTCGATGTAGTTCAACTCATGTACATCTCTAATGATAATGCATGGTGCCAGCCCTGGCAACTGATGGAGGCAATGAGCTGCGTTTGGGCCATGCCAGGTTAGGCTCAGGTCCGGGCCGGCACTTAAGACCAGAGGCCCGAGGCTGGCCCAACCTCGCATGGACCTAGCACAGCAGCCCAAATTGAGACTGAATCATATGCTGCGCCCAAACCTATCCCCACCTAAGAAGGCCTTACAAAGAAATTGACAAAAATTCATATATTCCCTTTGAATGCTGTTTATCAAGTGGGCCACACATGGAAAAAAGAAGAAGAAGAAGACATTTTAAGGGTTAAAATCATATCAATGGTTTGAAGTACGGGCCAAAACTGTTAAGTATAAACTGTAAATATCGCCGGATGCCGGTGCAGGCCATACACAGCAATGGAGTTACTATAAGTATAAATTGAGCATGTCATGTGTGGAACTTATGACTGCCTGCGTATAAAGGGTCATGCTCTGCCAGAGTAAAAAAAAAACACTACCCATTTTGATGGTCTCCCATTCGGCAGTTATCCTCCAGTGCCGAACGTGGTGCTGGAAAAGCTCCATGGCCTCACCATGATTTATGCGTGTTATCCATTCTGTCTATCCATTTTGCCAGCTCATTTTGGTGCAAATCTAAGTCCTAAGTGGGCCACACCATAGGAAATAGTGGTGATTTAATACTCACCGTTAAAAACTTCTTAAAGCCGTAAAAGTTTTAAATCCTGATATTTTTTTATTTCCCTTCATCTTCATTCGTGTGACCTAATCAGCAAGTTGGATGGTAAATAAACAGTACAGAGGCCTTTAGAAAATTTTTAATGGTGGAGGTTCAATCACCACTGTTTCATCCAGTGTGGTCCACTTGAGATTTGGATCCGCCGCATTTTTTGGCTCGTGAACGGCGTGGATAAAACACCTACATCAGAGTAGGGCCCACAACTTTTCCACTAGTCACTACCGAAACCAAGTCCTCCTTTGATACTCTACCTGCTAATGACGCTTGATACGCATGCACTTACAAGTGGTTCACTTGGAATGTACTCGCTCAAATTTAACCGACTAAAATGTGGATTGACCTATTTCTAATTTATAATGAAAAAAATCCAGATTGTCTGAACGATACTAACCTCTGATTGGTGGACGATTGTTTTTGAAATAAAACCAATGAAAAATTTTCATTTTAACCGTCCAATAAATTCCCAGAAATTTAATAGTCAATTATACCGATAAAATTAATTTTGAGTTAGTAATACATCTAAGATGTGAAATATAATTTGGACAGTTTATTTTGAATGAATTGTATGAGACACATGCATTTTCTCAGTGATTTATAGCTGGCTGCGTATCATCCATCACACTCTGCCAGAGTATTTCTCTGGATAAATAAAAATGAATCAGAGAAGATGTCGGGGTTTTTCCAAACGACGGCGAGAAACCGAAATGCTCATAGCGAACTCTCTCTCTCCTTCATCCCTACTCAGATACTCAACCCTCATCTCCTTCTTCTCCAAATCCCCATCATCCCATCATCATGCCCCTATCTCTCTACCCATCATCTTCCATCTCAAAACCCTCTCCATGACCAATACCATCCCATCCCATCATCATCATCATCGTCATCATCATGACCATCATCATCATCAACAACAGCAACGACATCATCTCTCCTCATCTGTTGCAGCTACCACACCAATACACCAAACACCTACAACAACGCCCACAACGAAGTCGAAGAAGAAAGCCCGCCGAGAATCCCCCGAAGGCATCCTCCGCCACAGCCTCGACATGTGCTCCAAGCGCGGAGACCTTCTAGAAGCTCTCCGCCTCTACGACGACGCTCGTTCCAGAGGAATCCTTCTCTCCCAACACCACTATAACGTCCTCCTCTATCTCTGCTCTTCTTCTTCTTCGAAAGAATCCGACGGCTGTGATGGCACTGATTTGGGCCTCAAGCGGGGTTTTGAGATCTTCCGCCAGATGGGCGCCGACGATATACCCCCGAACGAGGCTACATTTACCAGTGTGGCCCGGCTGGCCGCGGCTATGGAAGATCCGGAATTGGCTTTTGATTTGGTGAAGAAGATGGCTGGGCACGACATCCCGCCGCGGCTGCGGTCGTATGGGCCTGCGCTTTTTGGGTTCTGTAGTAAGGGGATGGCGGATGAGGCTTATGAGGTTGATGCCCATATGGCGGCTTCTGGGGTGTCAGCGGAGGAGCCGGAGCTTGCTGCACTGCTGCAGTTGAGTGGGAATGCAGCGAGGGGGGATAGGGTGTACCAGCTGCTGCATCGGTTGCGGGCCACAGTGAGGCGGGTGTCGGAGTCGACGGCTGAGATTGCTGAAGGGTGGTTTGGGTCGGATGCGGCAGCGGAGGTTGGGGTGGAAGGATGGGATGTGGAGAAGGTGAAGGAAGGGGTGGTGAAGGGCGGGGGTGGATGGCATGGGCAGGGGTGGTTGGGGAAAGGGAAATGGAAGGTTGCGAGGAGCCGGATGGATGAGAGCGGTGTATGTGGGTGTTGTGGCGAGAAGCTTGTTTGCATCGATATTGATCCGTTGGAGACGGAGAATTTCGCGAGCTCGTTGTCGAGCTTGGCTTGCCAGAGAGAGGTCAAGGCCGATTTCACCAGCTTTCAGGTGTGTGTGTGTGTGTGTGTGTGTGTGTGTGTGTGTGTGTGTGTGTGTTTCTAGTTCTGTTTGTGTGTGTGTTTCTAGTTCTGTTTTCCGTTTTAGCTGTATTTTTATTTTTTTTTGGCTTTTCAGGATTTAAAGGAATTGTTTTTTTTTTTTTTTTTTGAAATATGTGTCATTTTAGTCTTTAGTATGGGTTTTTAACCCCCTTTAATTCTTGAAATTTGGATTACATACAATGTAAGATAGCATGGTTATGTTTTTATGATTCCTAATTCATTTGGTTTCATATCATAATAGCAATTGATTCAACCTGTGCACTTATACACGTACTAAGTAGCATGAGCGGTCAAGCTTCTTCAAAATACTTTAGGAAATAATGCAGTGTCATAGCAGGTTATTGTTTATATTATCAGATGTGATTAACTAAAAAAACTGTTTTAGATTTGTATCATCGTAATGTCCAAATAGCAACAATGATTAAACAAGGGGTCATTTGGGTGTCTGGAAAATAGCCTGTATGGAAATGGAATCTGTAAGTAGATGCAAGCAAATTCAGATGTTTCAAAATTCTTTGGAAGGAGCTAGCTTGCAAATTGGAGGGTGTTGAATTCCCTGCCAATGGTCATATTTTCAAATTCCCGCTTATGAAATGGCACAGTATAATTCCTCACAATTTTTTCTCGGTTACCAAACACAATTTCTGGATTCCATAAAATTACATTTCCAGTACCCTAAGATGACAAAAAGAATCTCTATCAGGGATTTTGTTTGCTGGAAACAAATTCTTTTTGTCCTTTTAAATTACTCACATCCAAACAACCCCCAAGCTGTTCACGTCTCCAAACAAAAGACCATCCCGTTTTCTTATGTGCTTTCTCCATCTATTCTATAACTAAGGAGTATGTCCTGCTACTTTTATTATTATTTTTATTTTTTATGGCTTATAATGCTTCTTATTTATTGGTATACCTAGAAACACCACTCCACAATTGTCCATTCGTGGTCGTGGTTAAGAAAGATGGTATCTAGTTGTCACTTGTCCTAGGTCTAGAATAGTAATGGAACCAAGAACCACGTTTCAAGTTCGAACAAGCATGATAAATGTTTTCTTCTGATCTATATATAAAAAAATCACCATATCTCTTCCTTTCTCTCTGATTCATTTTCTTGCGTGAGGAAGCTAGATGAAACTTGGGTAAGAGATCCATTTTATCATTCCTTCTGTTTAGTGTTTTAGAGATATCTTGAAAATGCTTAAAGCATGGAAGAGTTTTTTTTTTTTGAAGGCAATAGAAGATGGTTCTTACTGTGTCATACATGTTTCCCAGACACTTGGTAAAATCACAGTTGACAGAGATAATGAAATGTCATTTTCTTTGTAATCTGAACCAACTTTTACTAGAATGATCTCTGCCAAGATTATCATGCACCATGCTGCCCTGACAAACAAGCTTTCAAACATCCCTGGAAAGAAGAGCACAACTTCAATGTGCACACTAACAATACCAGGAGTCAGTCAAGCATTATCTCCAGCCCTTAAAATATGGTTGGTGGAAATCTGGCAAGCATTTCAAAATGCAAATTTTCAAGTGTGTATTTTTAAATGCATGTTAAGACTACTGCCCACCGTCATTGGATGGTGTCTGTCGTCGTACAAACTGTCCACACAATCTTTTCCCTGGAAAGAAACTTGAAATTGATTGGCATCTGACTAGCAACATGATTACATTCTATTTGACACTTCATAGGAAAGTTTGATGTTTAATCAACTAGATATGATTCCTTGCTCCCGCCGATATATTTCTTTAGCATCATAATGCCATTTTATTTTACAAACACTTCATTCTTGTTACAGTGGAAGCCTTTGGTCCTTTTTTAATTGCTGTTGTTGAACATATTAATTTTCTCTTGGCAAATGAATGATATTTGCTCCTTGTTTAAACTCAAACAAGTACTGCATGAGAGGATTCATATATCATCTGGCTAATTTAGACTGTCATCTTAATTCAGGAGTGGCTTTCCCGCCATGGACCATTTGAAGCTGTTATAGATGGTGCGAATGTTGGTCTGTACAATCAACACAATTTCAGCTTTTTCCAGGTACATAGGTTTCTCAAGAACTCAATCATATCAATGTTAACTCAAATTAAACCGATTAAATGGTGGTCATGGGCACAAACTGTCATATGGGCTGGGCATGGGCAAAGAATTGGATTTATTTTTTTTGGTTGTGCTTGAGCTGGCCTAGGGTATTTTGGGCTGGAACTAGGCAACTTGAAGCCCAGCCTGTTGACAGCCCTACTCATGACAAGCAATATTGTCTGCTCCAAATTCTTAAAGGTTAATAGAAGGAACGCTGGATTTCGAAACCGTGTTCAGTTCAAGATATGGTCTATTCACTTCTATGGCAGCTAAATTCTGTTGTAAATGGGATACGTCAAATGAGTCCGTCAAAGAAATTGCCTCTTATTGTTTTGCATAGTCGGCGCGTGAAGGGTGGTCCTGCTGAGAATCCAAGTAATAAGAAACTGTTAGAAAGCTGGCGAAGGTCTGGTGTGCTCTACACTACCCCTTCCGGATCAAATGATGACTGGTAAGTATTCGTTTGCTGGATTGCAAAGGCATCACTTCTATCAGATTGTTTCTTTGTCTTGCACTGATAATTCTACATCTTAGTTGCAGATGTTCACATGGACATCATTTTCTACTGCTCTTATAGTTGTCTTGTAAGATACTTTGATGGTGTTATGTTCGTTGTGCATCCTCCTTGGGGGTCACAAGGTTTCTATGAATCTATATTGATAGAGTTTTGAAGAATTGATGGCTAATACTCTCATTCTAAGCTTCCATCCATCTTTAGTATATTTTCATGTTTCATTTTGTTAGAGAAAGAAATGTGGAGAGAGATGTTTTAGGTATTTTTTCTTATTAGGGGTGATGGGGACATCTTGCACACATGCACGCCCTCCCTACGCACGTACGCAAGGAGGAGGAGGGCCCCACCATCGATCTGGATCGATGACGATGTCTAGGGAGGGCCTCCCAATTAGAGGACCGTGTTTTGGTTCCTTGGAGTGGACCCAATCGTCATGTGGATTCCACCATGGGATCTCATGATCGTGGCCTACTATTGATGATCTAGTACTTTGAGTTTTGCTTATTATTGTTATTAGGAATATTATGGACGGTTTAAATTGCTTTGATTAGTTGTTATTTTTGTTACTTTGTCTCTAAATAATAGGGTGCGTACATGGCGCGACTTTTAGGGTGTAGGTTTTTCTTATAAATAGGCAACCCCTTGTAGGTTTTTTTCATTGAATATTATGAATAAAATTCTGTGTTTTCCTGTTTCTCTAATTCTTTGAGTTGTGAAAATCCAATTGGGTGAGAAACCCTCAATTCTTCGAATAGTTAACTACCGTGGTGTGAAGCCACACCTATCTCAAATCGCCCTCATTTTCTACTATCAATATTCCTCATCTCCCACAGCTATCCACGTTTCAAATCCACCCCCTTTTGCAGTCGATCCTTCTTTTACAGCAGATTTGCAGAATCAGGCCCTGCAGGAGGGCTAAAACTTTGGCGAAGCACCGCACACAGACTAGATGTCGGATCATCCTGAAATTTGGTGTGTGTGGCCCACCCTTGGCCGACCAGACTTAAGTTTGCCCCCCACCTTTTTTTTGGGTTCGTGGGCCCCCCCACACCTGCGGGCAGGATCCCATGCACGTGCGTCTGGACCCTGTTGCTATCCACACGTGTGAGACACCTTGGGTTCGTCTCTCTCCTCTATTTTATTCCTCTTTCGTCTTATTTCCCTAACCCTAACCTTATATAATCCTAAATCCCAAGTTCTATTCCACTTTTGCAAACCCTAGGCTTTCACAATTTGGAACATGTGAATCCCTAGGATTGGGAATTAATCCTTTGCATGTGTGGATGAATTTACTCTCATTTGATCATTGCTTGGTCTATAATTTTCAATTGATCCGGCCCTAACATGTGTAGGCTTGGACTCTCGTAGATTCCCCTTGTTGAATGCTTAACTTTATGTGGGATGTGGAATTTTTGTGATTGTTTTAAAATTAGTATGATCTAAAGTCTGAATTCTTGCATATCATATTGAATTTTCATGTCCTGTATCAAATTTGCTATCAGAGCTTAGGTTTTTCATAGGGGATTGCATTGCATGTTTAGGGTTTTGTCTACTCACGTTTAATTTGCATTCACTCTCATCATATAGGGCTGTTTAGGACCCATCATTCGCATTAGGGGCTGCTGAATTTTCTGCTGTCAAAAAATCTCCAAATTTCTTGGCTGAATTTTCTGTTGATAGACTCTTTGGGCAGTTAGGTTGCTGGAAATTTAGTAGCATTGTGTAGTTTCCCTCATATAGAGTCTAGTATGATCATTTAATCCCATTTAGGTACATATAGTTGTGTTAGAAGGTCTTTGAGTTGAGTGAGTAGTTGTATGCCCACACGTACTGGTCGTGTTTTTGGCTTGCACCCTACACTAAACATGGAGCAATTGCAAGAATCAATGAACAATATAACTCGACAGTTTGAATGTTTGGGTAGGCGCTTTGAACAACGTATAGACCAACGCTTTGAACAACTTAATGTGCGCGTTATCCAGTTAGAGACCTTCGCCCGGGCAAACCTCACCATTGGGGAAGATGCCCAATCTTAGGCAGATGGTCAGGGGGATAGACCAAGGAATGGAGGTAGTCAAGGAATTGGTCATGGGCACGTACCCGTGCACCCACATTGCGAGGGGCATCATGATCATTATAACCTAGTTGCGCAACTCTTCAAGGGAGTTAGAGTAGAGGCCCCTACGTTTGATGACCACTTGGACCCTAAGGCTTTTCTAGATTGGTTGGCAGATATGGACCACTATTTTGAGTGGTATGACATGTCGGATGCTCGTCGAGTCCGAGTCGCCAAGATGAAGCTTGTGGGCCAAGTAAAGAGGTTTTGAGCTACTGTAGAGCGAAAGAAAGAAAGGTCGAGGGAGCCCCCAATAGTCCACTGGGGATAAATGAAAGAAACTCTTAAGGAAAAGTACCTTCCTTTCTCTTATCATTTGAGGTTGGTTGAGGAATGACAGTCTCTTCGACAAGGTTCCATGGGTGTTGCTGAATACATTGAGAAGTTTGAAGAGTACTTGGCCCAATGTGAAGTTGATGAGGATCCCGTACTTACTCTTGCTCGATTTAAGACGGGCCTTTGTTCTGACATTAGGAGAGAGTTGCTCGCCAAGGATATAGACACTCTTAAACAGATGTATCAAGTAGTGTTGAAGGTCAAACAATACCTCAAAACACCTGTGGAAAAGCGGTTTGAGCCTCGCGATTTTGACGCTAAGGCCAACCCTTTTGGGCCTAAGCCTAGCTAGCACTGAATATCAATACAAGCCTTCCAGTAGTGTTCAATCTGGGCCCAAGGATGATAAAGGTAAATGAGTTGTCGGGTCTAGCTCGCGTAAAAGTGAGGCGACTTGGTGTTTTAGATGTTAGGGGTTTGGTCACTTTGCCCATCAATGTGGCATGAGAGATGGTACCAAGGTATTCCTTATTGATGGGCAAGTGGAAGTAGTGCACGCAGAAAGTGACGGTGAGGAGGAAGAATATGAGCCAACAAAAACCCCTAGTGATGAGGAAGAGGGAGCACAAGAGTCTGCAACCCTTGCATTTTGCGTCGCGCCTTTGCACATGCAAATAATACCGATGATTGGCGCCATAACACGACCCTCTATACTCACGCAAAATGTGGTGATAAGAGCTGCAAGATGATCGCGGATAATAATAGTTGTACTAATGTGGCATCAACTGACACTGTGAGCCGTTTGAGATTGAAGCTCGAAGCCCATCCTCAACCCTATAGAGTGTCTTGGGTTGAGGAAACTTCCAGTCCAGTCTCGCACCATTGTCTTGTTCCTATTTGGTTTGGATCATATAAAGTCACATTTTGGTGTGATGTTGTTCCTAAGAAGCTTATTGATCTTGTCCCTATGTCCCTATCCCATAGGTTATCAGAATCTGCAGAGTCCTTTGCACATCACATTCATTCATTGCATCAAGAAATCAGGCGAAAGATCAATACTAGTAATGAACATTACAAAATTTCTGCAGACCAACATAAAAGATTCAATGAATTCAATGTAGGGGACTCTGTGATGGTCCGCATCAGGCCAGAGCGGTACTCTTAGGGAGCAGTTCGTAAATTACACGCGCGTAGCGCTGGACCATTCAAAATTATAAAACGAAACGGTCTTAATGCGTATGTGGTAGATCTTCCACCTTCCATGGGAATTAGTTTCGCATTCAATGTGGAGGATTTAGTTGCATTTTAGGTGACCATTGATATATTGTCCAGCGTTGCACCGAACCATCCTGATTCCCCAGACCTTTTCTTTGATTCATGGCCTCTCTTTAACCTTTCTTCCCAGCCCCTACCTCTCATATCTATCCTTCCTATACCCATAGAAGAGATAGAAGATATTCTGGACCATCAGATAGTATCAACGTCAGATGGCCGATTTCAAAAGTACCTGGTTAAGTGGAGGTCATGCCTAGCTTCAGATAGTACATGGCTTACTAAAGAGGAGCTTCAACGAGTTGATCCTGATATCTTGGGCGGTTCAGGAGTTTTGTTTTGTCAGTGGCGAAATCTTGACAGCCGGGGATAGTTGATGGGGACATCTCTTGCACACGCACGCCCTCTACTCACGTACGCAAGGAGGAGGAGGGCCCCACCATTGATCTGGATCGATAACGATGTCCAGGGAGGGCTTCTTAGTTAGAGGACTCTGTTTTGGTTCCTTGGAGTGGATCCGATCGTCATATGGATCCCATCATGGGATCTCATGATTATGGCCCACTACTCTAGATGATCTAGTACTTTGGTTTTGCTTATTATTGTTATTAAGAATATCATGAATGATTTAGGTTGCTTTGATTAGTTGTTATTTTTGGTACTTCGTCTCTAAGTAATAGGGTGCGCACATGGCGCAGCTTTTAGGGTATAGGTTTTTCTTATAAATAAGCAACCCCTTGTAGGTTTTTTTTTTTTTTTTTCTCATTAAATATTATGAATAAAATTCCGCGTTTTCCTGCTTCTCTAATTCTCTGAGTTATGAACATCCAATTGGGCGCGAAACCTTCCATTCTTCGAAGGGCTAACTACTGTGGTGTGAAGCCACACCCATCTCAAATCCCTCCCATCTCCTACTATCCATATTCCTCATCTCCCACAGCCATCCACGCTTCAAATCCACCCCCTTTTGCAGTCGATCCTTTCCCTACAATAGATTTGTAGAATTAGGCCCTGCAGGAGGGCTGAAACTTCGGCGGAGCACCGCGCACAGACCGGAAGTCGGATCATCCTGAAATTTGGTGTGTGTGTGGCCCACCCTTGGCTAACCAGACCCAAGCTTGCCTTTTTTGGGTTCATGGGCCTCACATACGTGCGTGGGATCTTGCCCGCATGTCTGTCTAGACCCTGCTGCTGTCTACATGTGTGGGACACCTCGGGTTCGTCTCTCTCATTTATTTCATTCCTCTTTTGTCTTATTTCCCTAACCTTAACCCTATATAATCCTAAATCCCAAGTTCTATTCCACTTTTGTAAAACTCTAGGCTTTCCTGATTTGGAACATGTGAATCCCTTGGATTGGGAATTAATCCTTTGCATGTGTGGATAAATTTACTCTCCTTTGATCATTGTTTGGTCTATAATTTTCAATTGATCTAGCCCTAACATGTGTAGGCTTGGGCCCTCGTAGATTCCCCTTGTTGAATGCTTAACTTTATGTGGGATGTGGAATTTTTGTGATTGTTTTAAAATTACTATGATCTAAAGTCTGAATTCTTGCATATCATATTAAATTTTCATGTCCTGCATCAAGGGGCTAATGATACCTTTGACCTAATTTATTAAGAATAATGAAATA
This sequence comes from Magnolia sinica, assembly GCF_029962835.1. Taxonomy (NCBI): domain Eukaryota; kingdom Viridiplantae; phylum Streptophyta; class Magnoliopsida; order Magnoliales; family Magnoliaceae; genus Magnolia; species Magnolia sinica. Next base: position 18,256,040 of record NC_080576.1, on the reverse strand, counting down.
CAATGATGATGGTGTTCCGAGGGAGCACTGAAAATAAACTAAATTTATTTTTCTAACCCATTTCACTTGATTTCCTTACCTGATATATAATTTTATTCTTTTTATATATGATGGGTCTGTCTCCATAACAAAATTATCATCGGAGTGTAGTTGAATCCAGAGAATTCTATGGTATATCTTGTCATCACAATTGTGGCTTTTGCCTCAATTGAAGTTTTCTTATTAACAAAGCATCAATATGGAGTTTTTTTTTTTTTTCTTTCCAAAAGGCAATATCGATATGAAGTTAAAGATGCTATTCTAAGAATTTTAGCTGTATTTAGTCAGTGGACCATTGCCTCTTCTAATGGCACCATTTTAGCACAACCAAGTTCTCTGAATAGCCAAAAGCATAAGGGTTGCTTACTTGAGCATAGATCTGCCTTGTTTTTTGGGTTGATGTCCTAACATGAGACGATGCAACAAATGTATGATATGGATTTCACACAGTCATCATAATGGGCCCAATACAGCTTCTGTCACATGGCCTACCTACTACAATGTTCTGTACAGGCTACATGCAAAGAGAAGAAGTTAGAGCAGGCTACTCACATTAAAGAATTGAATAGACAAAATACTTGGTTATTGTTAAAATTTAAGCCATTTGAAGGATTTTTGTGGGTGAAATCTGAATGTAAGTGGGACAACAACCACATTTTCTAGTTCCCAAAATACCTCAACTTCATTTAAAATGTCTTCCATGTCCTTTGAATGTTTAAAGTTTTCCACCTAGTATCTAATTGAGGGGGCACAAATGTCTAGAAGGCTAGAAGCTGCTCGCATTATATGTAGTATAAGGGGAGTGCTTCCTTGTCAAATTTATCATTTAGTGTTGTTTCTTCTGAGAAGCATTCGCTTATAACAAGTAGGTGCTTCCTTGTCAGATTTATTGTTCTTGATGAGTGCTTCCTCGTCTGATTTATCATTCAGTGTTGTTTCTTCTGAGAAGTATTTGCTTATATAACAAGTAGTGCTTCCTTGTCAGATATATTATTCTTGAAGAGCTGGGCAGACATTTCTTTTCTTTATTTTCATCTTCTTCTTTTCTGAAAGGTGCTGGCAGAATGTTTCTTGGATTTCAAACATACATGGTTGGTTGCATTGTGGAATAAATATCCAAATCAAATGAAAACCTTTTTAGAAAGATATTTATGATCGGGAAAATTCATAGTTAGATCATATAACAAATTGATTAAAAAATTGGTTGGTGCTTTTGTTTGGCTAGTTGGTAGGGAAAGGGAACCTGACTGTTGATAATCTTCAGAAGCAGGGTATGATTTTACCTAACGTTTGTTTGATGTGCGGCATCAATCTCGAATTGTTTAACCATTTGTTCCATCATTGCCTCTTTGCCCTCGAGATGTGGAATGGCTTTCTCACGGATTTTGAGGTGTTTTGGGTAATGTCGAGTTCGGTGGGTAGCTTCTTGATGGCTTGTCATGCTGTGGAGGTTGGGAAGAAAACGAAGCCCATGCGGTGGCTGTGCTTGATGGCAGGCCTTTGGTCTATTTGGGCGGAGAGAAATGGGAGATACTTTTGGAACATTAGTCACAGTCTCGACTGGTTGTTAGTGCAGGCTAAGTGTCTTGTTTTGGAATGGGGAATGTGTGTTTTGTAATTAGGGAGAGTGAGTGATTTCATTTTGTAATTATGGAAGTGGGATGGGGAGGGGGGAGTAGGTGTGTGTGTGTTTTTTTTCTCGGTTGGAGCTTTTTGGTTGTGCTTTTGTTGTATATTCTTTGCTGTTGGTACTTGCTTAATAAAATTTTTATTTGTCTTTCAAAAAAAGAAAAAATAAATTATAATCAATATCACATGGCCATTAAAATTTAGAACCATAAAACCGAGATCCATTAACAATTTAGCAGTCTCCGTCATTTCTTGATTGTACTAGGACCTACCTTAGCCTGTGGGAGTGACATCAATGCATGATAATGTTTCTTTGTCATCTCATATAAGCCACTTTCAATGTCAGTGTCCTTCTGTTTCTGTTTTTATGATTGCATGATCTTAGCATTGATGTGTTAATCTATATCCTTTGGTTGTAATGGGCTTCTTTATTTATATTTACAGGTACTGGCTATATGCTGCTGTCAGTTGTAAATGTTTGCTGGTTACGAATGATGAGATGAGGGATCATTTGTTTGAACTGCTAGGAACTAGCTTTTTTCCGCGATGGAAAGAAAAGCATCAGGTTTGTTTATTTCTCTTGCTTCATGCATATGGCCATTTTACATATGAGTGTTGAAGTGATGCAGCCCTCGGAAGGAAAAAAAAATTGTTTAAGTGATGTTCCGGTGTTTTAAATAGGAGTAGCGTGTTGCATAGCGTTCTGCCCTCTGTAGTGTGTAGCTTTAGCTACACTGTACTTCTATTTTTTAATTTAAAAATAGGAAACATATGATAAATAGTAAGAAAAAAGCAAAATAATATAAAAAAATGCCTAATGGATGATTCATTTTTTCAAGTATAAGCATGTTCAAACAAGTCATTAATTATCATTTATCAAAAGCTAATCCACAAATATAAAGTTATAAAAAAATCAATATATAAAGTTATAAAACAAATCAAATAATTATTACATCAACAACTTTCTAAGGAAACCACTTTGATTAATAATGTCTAACCAAAACCTCAAGTCACAACTTACAAGTATGAAAAGAAATAAAAATCCCACAAGTTAAGAGGGGTTTTCAAAAACCCTCTTTCCAAACCCTTTTTCTTTTTAATTTTAAAGGTTTTTTAGTGTGCGAGTTTCACACCAACTTCAACAAAGGACCACCACCATTTTAAGTGAAAGTAAGCACAGAAAGGTTTGGTTTTAACTTTACATTTTAAGTTTTTTTTTTTGGACGTGAGTTTTATACCATTTTAAAAAACTAAACTTAAAAATAAAAATAAAAAATACATTGTGGTGTACGCTACAAACGCTACATGCTATGTAGCTGTAGTATACAATACGAACCTGTAGCGCACACTACAGGGGTTAGCGCTACGGCTACACTACTGCTACACTATGAGTGCTATTTGAAACACTGGTTCTTTCATCTTGGAATGAAACTAATTCAAGTACCTTGCCTTCGTTTGGTTTGGGGAAAAAAAATCAATCTATTCCAAAAAATAAATATATGAAATAACTCAATGGTATCGGCTCATATGTTGAACCATAACTTCAATAGGCTTACATTGTGAGCCTCTACCATGGTGGCTCCAGAGCCCAATTAAGAGAGGAAGCTTGATGTATTGTGGGCAGCGATTGTAAAACTTTTGCCAAGCTCCCATTTAAAAGCTGATTCCAAATTGCTGGGAGAAGGGGGGTCTCAGATGATGATGAAATTACTCAGCAGTGCTTAATGTTGCAATTGCCAGAGTTGGAGAGCGGAAATTGCCTGCAATATTTCTTCTGTACTTGTTGGAAGTCACAAAATGTTACCTTAGCCATTTATGCACGTGACCTTCTATCTGGCTTGCCAACAGGACAGGTGCCACAATTTTGGAAGTTAACTGCCACAAACATTTTAGGAGGGATGATATTCAGTTTATATTCCTTTTTTGCTGAGTTGCAAGTTTCAACAATACAGTTACAAGTCTAGTTTCTATACGGAGGTCCTGTTTGTGCAAGCATATTCGAAAATCCATTCTGATTCCAACCAACGCTGACAAGTTGTGCCAACATGTCCTCATATTTTTCTTTTGTTGTCTTGTGAAGAAGTGCACAAAATGAATGAGTTTCCTTTCATCTCCAAGAAGAAACAAGACTGGAATATAAATATGCAATGGAGGTGTGGGTCCTGCTTGTTAGAACTGGTCAGAAACCGAATACCTTTCCTGCTATGTTTACTAAATCGGGCCCTTAATGTATCTCGAAGCAGAGGAGCTGTTATTCACTCAGTGAAATTACCCTTGGCATATGATGCCCTGTTTGTGACCAATTAGATACTTGAAAATTGTTTCAAACTCCACAGGGTTTTGACCTAGTCTTCAGTTGGGTAAGGGTTATTTAACCTTGCACATAAACCACCGTGTTGAATTGAGGGCTTAATATCAATATCTTTAATTCTTCCTGACCTTTGGATAATGTGTTCAACATTCCATGGATATCAAAGGCAATTTCTTACCTTGCGCAAATAGGAGTATGCATGAAACTTGTAGTACCCTTTTGCCCAGAATATCTGATATTCCTTCACTTTCATTTTGAGTATGATGCTTTTCTTATGTAACTTGGATTATTTATTTATTTATTTGATAGGAAATTTTATTCTTGTACATGGGGTTGTTCAAATCCTTGCAGCTTTTCATGTTGTTCAAATGATTGCAGCTTTTCATGTTTAACTGTTTCTGTTTTTCTTGATTCAAAAGCATTCCCAAACCCTTTCATTTTAGTTCCAACTAAATGGAAAACCTCTTTATATTTCTTTTCTGAATTTCATGAGAATCAATCTTGATTCATTTTACATATGGTCCACATGATTGGATAAAGTTACCCTTCAGCGGCATCAAAATATTTTGAAAGAAAAAGCAGTTTTTAAATCCAAATGATAATAGTCTCTTGAGATTTTACATGCCATTGCTTGGGACATGCACATCCTTATATAGTAGGAGACTTCAAGAAGAAAAAGGAGTGAACCTGAGGCTTTATTTAGCTAATCTGCCATTCATTTTTTAAAAAATGCAACAGACATTATGAGCATCAACATAACATGCGTCCATGGCATGGCACTAGTGGCGTCTCATGTCTTGGCTTGTAGACTAATCTGTGGATGATATTGGCAGGTGCGTCTATTGATATCCAGATGCAACCCCATTTTTCATTTGCCCCCACCATATTCAGTTGTTATACAGGTAACAATTTCATGTCTGACTTCTCCCTCACAGGATTAATCTGTGATATTTTTCAGCCAGAGGGATGGGGTCTTCATCTTTCTCCACTTTTTGGGTGCAGGAGTCTGAACAGGGTAGTTGGCATATACCAATCGCAACTGGCGACGACGTTGAAGAAACAAATAGGCAGTGGGTATGTGTGGCCAGGGTGCCTATTCCTCCCCCCATGCAATCTCAAGTTCATGTGGGACAAAAAAAGATGTCTGGCTCACTGGGTTAGCTCCTAGGTGAGTGGAATTTTGTTTCTTAAGGTCTTACCAATGTCATCTTTAATGCTCCATGAGTAATGGGGTTTTTCCGGGGCCACCATGTACTCCACTGTACGGCAGAAAGCTGCATTGAGGTTATGTATCATTTGGGGTTGAGACCTTGGCTGCCCAATTGGACGACTCTTCTTCCTCTTCTTCTTTTTTATTTTTATTTTAAATTATTTTTTTAATTTTTTATTTTTAAGTCGTGATTATGCATTGGAATTTAGTGGCAGAAATGACCAATTTGTGGAGAGATTTGGGTTTCCATGTTGGGCAGATTGTCGATGATTGTATTCTTTTTAATTTCTTGGTGTCATTAGCACATTCAATGGATGAAGCATGATATGTTTCATGTTGTAGGCTTAAGCAAAATGACACGAGTTGTATTTTTAGACAATTGGCGTGTAAAATGTTACTTATTTACCGGTCAGTGAGCACATGTATTAATCCAGACCATTCAATCTTCTGGTCAATGGCCTTTATTTATTTACTATTTTATTTTTTGGATGGCTTGCTTATAGCTTATGCACGTGTTGCAAACCCCCAAGTGGCATATATGGATGTCAATCAAGACTGCTCTAACCAAGGTGTGCCGCACCGGCCGTTACATGGACATAGTAGCCGTTACGCGATGGTTATGGTGCCAACTGTTATGCTTGATGGGGTCATAACAGCCTTTGTGGGAATAATTATCCGTAATGGTCCATTACTGATGGTAATTGTGCTAATTGTTACGTTGTAACGGTTGTTACTGAAAAAATTACCTGTGACAGCCCTGTAATGGTCTGTCATGGCCGATAAAGATTAACAGCCAATATGGGGGCCAAATACATATTATTTGTGGATGGTGGATACTCCAAATATTGTTTGAAAATTATAAGATCCTAGAGCAGAGGAATGAGGCCCACCAAATGAAAGGACCTGATCACTGAGCACGGTCCCACTACCAAACAGGAACATTGGATGCTAGGCTGATGCATCATAACCCTGTATTTTTGTGCAATCCTCCTCATTCTACCTCACCTAGGGTAACCAGAGGGTCCTGAGTCCTGATGCCAGGTATGTAGTGTGCCCGGTGGTGCTTTTTTTATTTTTATTTTTTTAAATTTTTTTTTAAACACATGCACTCGCACCACTGTTTTTCACCACAATGGTTACTGGAACCCATGACCTGGTGTTGAAACTCTTGTGAGTACTACCGCTGGGGCATTAGTAAGGATCCGGTGGTGCCTACACAAGTGATCCAGACCATTGCTCTGATAAGACACACGAGGGAGGGAGTATCTCTGAAAAACCTCCTCCATATTCGAAGGTGTATCTTGATAGAATCTGGAGCCTCCTATAACAATTACTGTGCATGACCTTGTCGTGGTACCCACCATCATCTGTTATCTGTTGCCATTCGTCAGCTAATGTAGACTCTGAGCATGTATGCTCTGTACCAAAATCAGGCAAGTGGTCATTAAATGAGCCACTTTTCTCAAACGGTGTGATCTGCCTTATCAGTGGACCCATATAATCTTTTGGTCCGTGTTATTTTCACAGTTTAAGATACCTGACGAATGGCAACAGTAGCTCATACTTGAGTGCCCGCATGCTAGCTGTGATGCGTGGTGCCACATTCTATCAAACCCAACCATTTTTGTACAGACTTTCAATGTTCTATCTGTGGGTCACTCACTGGTTGAAAGGCTAGGATCTCCAATCTGAGAAATTAATGGAGAATCCAGGCGAAATACAGCAATGGCTGGGATCAAATGACTATGGTCTCCTCTTGTGTCGAGTGGTCACATCACAGCATAAAAGGGTGACAATGGGCCAAGCCAGGGCCAACCCTAGCCTGGCACTAATCCCTTAAGATCTGGCCCTAATCGCATTTGGAAAGGCCTCAGCCTAGCCCTCTCCTTGTGGGGCTGGCCTTGCATGTAAAAGATGAGGTGATCAAAGGTTTGAATTCTAATTTAAGATCTCTCTCTGCCCTTTTTTTTTTACGGGGATATCCTCCACCCAATAAATCCTACCAATGAATGAACGGTTTGGATTGTTGAAACATGGATTCAATGATTGTCTTTAATGAGAACCAATGGGGAGTGCCTTTAAACCATTTTTATTGTGGTCCACTTAAAACATTTAATCAGTCAGGCCATCGAGCACAGTCCCTAGTTTGGCCTGGTCCGATTAGTGGACGTAGATTTCAGCCATCTCTCGGGTCATGTTTTAGGTGTTGACCACAAGCGGCATCTATTGAAGGGAACGTCGATTTGGATGTCAAGTCCCCACCACCGCGGAGCGGATACTTACACGGCAACATGTGATTGGTGGGGCTGTATCTAAGAGATGGGTATGAGCCTGTCTCTGACAGCTTTCTTGGACCTTATGCTGTCAGAGATAGGGATGGGCCTTCTTTTAAGGTTTTTAGCCAAGTAGGTACTGGGCCACCTCTCACATCATACAGTCCCATAAATCACATCTCACCAAGTCACCGCACCACATATGTGGTCCTATGAGCTTTGCTACTTGAAGCGTGTGATGGATCTCCCATCATGCCTATACATTGTATTGCATGTATCAGGAGCATGTGTACAATGACATAAGCCACTGAACGACATTTGCTCTGATTAGATTATCATAACAATCTAATGAATTAAACTTCTTACCCAATATGATCCATCTCTAATTATTTTATTTTTATGTACATTGCTAATTGTACAAGCATCAGCAATTTGTTGACACATCAAAGGTGAGCTCTACATGATGGGCAGTGAACATTGAAAGTGCGCCTACGTGGTGGACAATTAACTTTGATGGTATACCCTACATGATTCGTGACCCATGTCAAGGTGGGCCCCTCATAATGGAGGGTGTACATTAAATCTTAGTTTCTAATGATGAATGATTCCTATCCAAGATGGGGTGGCGCGATGGATGGTCTATTTCAAAGTTGGGCCCCACATGATAGTCAGTCCACATTAAAGGTGTGCTTGCATGATGGATGATTCATATTTAATGTCCAACCTGATGGACAACCCACATCCAAGGTGGGCCCGTATGATAGATGATTTACATCAAGGCACATAATGGATTATTCTAATCAAAAGTTGACTCTTAATGATGAATGATCCACATCCAAGGGGGGCCTCGCATGATAGATTACCTGCTTCAAATTTGGCCTTTACATGATGGACGGTCCATATGGACTACCCTTAAAAAAGTACTAATGTGAATGTTTTAAAAAACATGTTTATTTTAAATAAGATTTGTTTTTTTCTCTTAAAAATAATTTTATCAAACAAACTTATTGTAAAAAATAATTTTATCAAACAAACTAATTGTAAAAAAAGAGCTAGAAAAAAAAAAATAATCCTGATTCTTTGGCTCTTATTGAATTATATAAGAGTTTCCAAACAAGCCCTTAGAGAGAGAGAGAGAGAGAGAGAGAGAGAGAGAGAGATTTGATACTGTTTGAACCATGACCTTCTTTTCAATTACTGTAAATTACTTGAGCTTTAGCTTTAGATTTGCCTCATTTTTTTTTAGCTTTCATCTTGAGTTGGCACAACAAACTTACAGTGTGGATGTTGTAGATTTATCCTAGTGGGTGATGTAGGATGGACAAAGGACAAGGTAATAAAGGGCTGGGATTGCACTAATTTGGGAAGGAGGGTCCCGACAGTGAAAAAAGGCCCAAATGTACTGCACAAACGGAAAATCGTAGGCCTTCTGTCCATCACCGTGAATAATTGCATGGAGAAAACTAGTCTAGAAGCTACTTACTTATCCATAGTAGATATAAATATAGATAGATACAGATGACATGGAGGCACAAAAATGTCATTTTTCCCATGGTACGGGATCCAGATGGCCATATTTTCACACCCAAAAGCACTCTTAAGCGGTTCAAAAATCAAATTCAAAGACTGCCAAATTTGACCCAGAAGAAATCTGACCAAAGTTCCTGTCGGAATTTCTCTCACCTTATTAAATGATTTTTGGACCATTGAACAGGAGTGAGACCTATGATATGAGTGGACCATTGAACAAGGGGGCCCCACTCTAGATTGCACATGGCTCAGAATCACCTGATGAAATGATCATAGCCATTCCAACAAGGGCCTTCAAAATGCACAGTAAAACAATTCCTCCTTGTCTCTATGTTCGACCCTTCAATGCATGACTATGACCTTCCAATGCTAGCTGGAACTTGAATCATGTGTTCTTTATAGTGGAAAACCATACAATAGTATTTTTGATATCCGTAGAATCTAACTATCTTGTGGTGAGAAGAACTGGAACTTTATTATAATATCTGAGCTGACCCAATTAATTAGGATAAGGGTTAGATGATGATAAGATGATCTCTATATGTCTGAGATGAGTCCACCGCACCCATTTAATAGTGTGATGCGCTGTAATCAAGTTAGACATATGGTCCACATATCACGACAGTTCATTAGGTGGGTCGCTCTAGATCGGTTCGGATTGAGATAATACTGGCTTGGATTTTAATGAGAACCAAGGTTGCTGCCGTTTCCATTAAAATAAAATAAAATGTAGTAGTGGAGTTTAATTTCTATTTCTTAAGTTTCACAAAAAAATATGAATTTCTATGAGAAATATGTTTAATTTTCAAGGTTACGAAAGATAATTTTTACTTTTTCAAACTTTGAATAATTGACAAATTTACGAAAAAGATGGATTCTTGTTGTTAATGACGGATCTCTGGCTGTTCCTGACGTTGATGTTTTTTGTTTTTTTTGTTAGAATGTTAGTCACCCCACTAGGAATCGATACCAAGAACTCAGTGTTGAAAACGAGGTTTCTTTCACTCAGTCTACCACTGACAGACGTTGATGTGTTTTCCCTTTCTGCTCAGAAATTTAATGGTTAGGATTATTACATCAAGGATGTTTCTATCAAGGGTTTCTTCGTGGCATGTACATCTCTATGGGCCTGCCCAACAGCTTAGGACTTAGCTTCCTTTCACTGTGGGGCCCACCCTGATGGATGTGCTTTACGTTTACGTTGTCCATCTATCTTGACAGCTCATTTTAGGGCATGATCCCAAAATGAATCAGATTCAAATCTTTGGTGGACCATGCCACCGTGGCAATTAAATACTCACCGTTAAAATCTTATTAGGGGCCATCAGAATGTTTATTTTCCATCCAACCTGTTGATAAGGTCACAAAGAACACTATGAAAGGACCAGACAAATATCATCTTGATCCAAAAATTTTGTGGCGCACAAGAAGTTTTTAATGGTCAATCACCACCGTTTCCTGTGTGTATGGTCCACCTGAGATTTGGATCTGCTTCAATTTTGGGATCATGCCCTAAAATGATCTGTCAAAACAGATGAACGGCGTGGATGTAAGTGATTTGGGTCACTTAAAAATGGACACCACTGGGATAAACATACCGTGCATACCTGGCCTCATGAAGGAGTAAACCCAATCAGAGTAACAAAGGCTTTCTTTCCATCGCCAAACGCGCAGTCTCACTGATGGGCCCACCCATTGATAGGGCCCACTGAGGGCGGGCTATTGATCGTTCTGTGGACTATCCCATTTGAGGACTTACCAATCAGACGATTAGGATAATGCAAGAATTAAAGAAGTTTTGTATTGTGGCCTATCTTAGGGCCTCTCTCAGATGGACCGTCCAGATCATTTGACAATGAGGTCATGTGAACCCACGAATCCATCTAAAAGAGACAAAACAAATGACCGGAGATGACGTTGAAGAAGACGTAAGTACGTCATTTCTGATTTCTAGAAGAAGTGGGCCACATGCATTTAAACATCAAAACTCCTCATTGGACATCCCACTTAGACCTTCAATACTTTCTAACTAAGAGCCAAGTATATATTCTTTTAATAACAAAAACTTTGATACTCTGGCAGAGTGTGGCAGATGATATACAGGCACTTATAAATTACACGGGAAACAAGTAATTCACTTTAAGTTTCCCAAATGGGCCCCAATTTAGACTATTATTTGATTATCTGACTATCGGATTGGTGGATATTTATTTGCTGGCTAAAAAAAATAAAATCCAATGGTCATGTTTCAAGAAACAAGTTTTCACGAACCTACGGGTTCCACAATTTAGCTGGCTTAATTTGAGTTGATGAATGCCACGTTTACAATTTTCTGAGCGCCTAAGTATAAAGGCGTATGCATTGCCAGAGTATCAAATAACTCCCTCTTTAATTACTCTGATATTGATCCAATGACGTTGGACGTTCCATAGAATGGAACAGCCCAAAGTGTCACACGCTTTGAGGCTAATCTCATCCTCAAACGCGTTCTCCTCCGCGTGGGGCCCACCTACCCGTCCTTGATCTATTCTAGGCTACCTAGATCATACTCATACGGCTGTTTTCCCTATTTTTTTGTGGAGGAATTATGATGTGCTAGTTCTTGTGGACGCGTATGGTGGTGGAAGTCAGACACATGGATTGGTGATCCATACAATTCTTTTTGGGCCCACATTGGATTGGGATGATCTAGATTTCTTTTAGACTGTAAGATCCTAGCCATCCAACCTCTGGACTATTTTTTTTTCAGACGTTGATGTGTATGCCACAGGTGAGAGGAATCGGATAGGATAATTCCAAAGTCATCCCCAAGTCCGCTCAATCACGTCAACGGTGACGAACACCCAACGGTGGGCCCTGCTTGTATGGATCAGAAAAATATGCATTCTGAATTCTGATGGAGACGTCGTAATTTCTCATCTTAGTACTGATGCATCACCACGTGGATAGCGTCCTAAGATGTGGTCTGATGGATCCTACTGTTGGGATAAGATCCAATATTAATAATATCTATGATTGAAATTCATAACACTACAATCAGTGGCCTGCAGTAAGCAGATGGTTAAGAAAAATAAAAAAATAAAAATTTACAACAACTAAGAGAAAAGGTCGGAATACAATGGCTAAGGTAATTCTGATTAGGGTGTCCCATTCATCATAAGGTAAAAAAAAAAGTAAAAAAAGTTTGGATCTCATATACATGCGATGTATGAAGATATTGAGTCTTGATCAGCGGTTTTGTCTTCTACGCATAGAAGATTTACGTGAGCCATTGATGTAAGATGTGTAACAAAAACATTTTTCGTACGGTTGGACCAAAAAGAGTTTAAATGGAAGTGAAAGTAGTCCATTAGATTTGGGCCTAGTCCTACGTAGGGCAGGTGTCAATGGCTATGCATGTTCAGTTCAAAGAAGTTTATCTCGGATATGGAAAAATTATCATTCAAAGCGTTGATCATAAATCAAACATAACTTTTAATCCGAGTATTGTCACCAAATGTATGATTTACCGATCTTTATGTAATAATGGTTTTGGTGTCTATTGACTTAAACAACAAGTCGGGTATGTCTATTTTAAAAAAAATGAACACTTTCATTCAAAATTATAAATTTGGAAAAACTTACTACTTTAATAATTTTATTTTTGTTGTATTTCTTTACTTTAGACCTTTAGGATATATATATATATAGAAATTGCATGCAATAATGCTGAGAATGCTTTGGTAAGGTTTATTAGAACTTTCTATTTTTAACAAATTAAATTTTAAAAGAGTTTTACTATTTCAAACAATTACGAGTCTTGATATTTTGGATAATTTTAAATTAGGCTTTGGGTTTTCCTTATTAGTTGTGCAATCGAGAAATCATACACATTGTTTAAAAAACAAATTGGATTTTCGTATGGACTCGAAAACTCTTCATGCCAATTCAAGGTTTTAATAACTTAAGGAAGGCCGTGTGTCTTTGTCTTATTGTTCCATGCTCTTTCCTACATCAACCATGCCCTGAGTATGTATAATAACATCAATAGTCTTTCAACTTGTAAATGTGGGACCTTGCTTCATGATCAATGTTTGTACCACCCGGCCCGCTATGAATTGACCATTGCCCTAAAACCACTTTTAAATTGGACAATCCTAAACCAACTATGAGTGGCCTGCAACTAGACGGTTGAGACGAGTTGTAACGTCCTATAAAATTCTGTACTGAATCCGAGTATGTCCACGAGTGGTACCGTCAGGAGATTGTATAATCCAGGCGGAATGCCCTAATTACCCTAGGATTAGTGGAATAAGGGAGATTAATACCCAAATACCCGTTTCTACTAATCACAAATGGGGGTCATCGTGAACACTCTTAATCATCTTAATCCACCATCTTAATCGCACACTTTTAACCAAATACATACCTTCATCAACATGTGTAACCTCGTACACCCAGATCCATAGCCCAACTGGCAGACTGAGTGGAGATACCTCGTTTCAACACTTGAGGTCCTGGTATTGATCCCTAGTGGGGGTGGCTAACATGGAGCGTGTGTACTAACGAGCTAATTTTTAAAAAAAATTAAAAAAATAATGTGTAACCTCGTGTTTAATTGAATTAAGCAAACACCTTTCTCTTCCTCTGGACATAGCCACAATACCCTTTTACATTCTCCATGTCTATCTGTCTATTCTGTCCGTGTATCACGCCCTCAAGTTTATTACAAGGAAACGGTGTTAAGCTATAACATTTATAAGTTTTTAGTAACACATTTTCGCCCCCACACAGCAAATATATTCAAGATCGAGGCCGTTCATACATTGGACCCTGCTGTGGATGGACCATGCCTTAAGAATCACATCAGTCAGATGATCATTGCAGGCAAGTGGTGTCCTTTTCCAATTGAATGAAGACCATCAGTTTCACCTTTTCCAAACTCCTGACTTGTATATTCAGAACTCCCAACTCAGTAGCTTGAATCACCCAATCCACGTGACTTTTGGGGCAAGCTCCGTTCACATTAAGGTCCAGCTAAGGAGCGGATACGTACCACGTGTATGTTGAATTGTGGATGCTTCACACCTAAATCAGACACATCAGCTTTTAGAAGTTGGTACATTCCCCTTCTATATATAGACACTGAATAAATCCACTTCATTCCAATCTCTTATTCTTATTCCTCCCTCTGACTTGCACACATCTTGTAGCTCGTCTTCACTCAAACCCATCTACACCGTCGAGAAGATGGAGTGTCCAGGATTCATCCCACCGGCGACCAAATCAACGCGAGGGCAGCAACGGAACAGACGAGGACACATCAAGCACCAGATTTTCGCCTGTTTATTTAAGAAGCTGAAGCTTATGGCCGCATCTTTCGTTCATTTCATTCTCTGTGGTTGCAAAGACATTGAAGGCTAGCCTGATCCTAATGATAGTTGTTAGCTTTGTTTTGATTGACTTAAGTCTTCTTATTTTTCAGATGCATGTAACCATCTTTTACCAATTTCTTACTGTTGTTTCTAGTTTGATTTTCTAGAATCACAACTTCTGAGCTTTTAAGCTTTTATTTTTACGCAATCTTGAATCTACAGTGGAATTTCAGCGGGACGGGTACTGGAACCCATGACCTCATGTTGAAACTCTTGTGAGCCCACCACCGAGGCATGAGTAAGGATCCTTTTGAGCTTTAAAGCTGCTGCTGCTTCTTCTTCTTTTTCTTCTTAGATGCACCGGTAGTTTGGATTAGCCCATCGACTAACCTAACCAGCCTTTTGAGTTGGTTCAGTTCAAGCTATAAATGGGTAATGGGTCAAGCTCTGGCTTAAAAAAAAACAGAAAAAAAAAGAAAAAAAAAGGAGTTGGACTTGGATTGAACCCTACCTGACTTGACCTGCCCATACATGTTATCAATAAGATATGATTAATGAGTTGACCTGATCTAGCCAAAACTCAAAACACATTAGTAGAATATATAAGTATAGAGACATGGCTTGGGTGAGCCTTTTGCCCATTTTTCCCTTTGGGTAACTAAATGGGTCAGGTGAGTTGAGTCGAACCGCCAGGTAAGATTCTGTTTAGTCAATGGGTAGACCTTGGGCTGATCCCAACCGAACCCGATCGAAACCAACTCATTGCCAGGCCTACCATCTGCTCTAACTTGCTGCCTCTACGTTGTGATATTTGAAACCATCAAGGGGTGATGATGATAGATGAATGGGCCATGATAGTCTAGCCGATCAATGGACAACAATGACTGGCTTGTGATGGTCACCTTCACGGTCATATAAACACCTGTTAATTCTACCGAGTGCATCTCTCTATCTTTCATGTCAACGTCAGAAAGTGACGAGTATCACCTCAGCAACTAACCGTGTGGGACTCCACTCTGATAATAAACACTGGATAAACTGATTATATGGTTGAAGTCGAATCTCTCTAGAAAGTAGGAACCCGTAATTAGAAAATATTCTTCTTTCATTAAAAGGCATAGAATAAGTGATGCGGATTGGGTCCTACCCGTCCCCACAGCGAGGAACGGACAGGGGCTCTGAGGGGCCACCCTGATGTTTGGTTTGATTCAGATTGCCCATCTATTTGGCCACGTGATTTTAGGGTATAAGTCAAAAAATGAGGTAGATTTGAGGCTCAAGTGGACCACACCACGATAAGTGATAATTAGAGCTGGACATGAACTGACTCGACTCACTTAACTCGACTTGTCTGACTCGTTTGGAACCGACTCGACCCGAACCGAATGGATGAGTCGGTCCGAACCAAGTAGCTTTTGACAAATCCGAACTCAAATTGAGTCAAGTTCGAGTTACCCGGTAACTTGACTGACTCGACTCAAAACTTGATCCAGTTAGACTTGACTTGATCTGAAACCAACTCGACTCGGATTCGTGTACATATATATATATATATATATATATATATCTTCAAATTTTAAAAATCTTTAATCGTATACGCCAGACTTGACCCACCGTGACCCGATTCCAAACTCTCTCTTCCTCCCTCATCCTCTTCCAAGTCCGCCCCCCTCCCCCCCCCCTCTTCCAAGCTTGGCAGCTACACGACAGCCACCCACCACCATCACTGGATTCACCACCGTTGTCCTCTCTCTCCCCTCCAATCCCTCCGTCCCTCATCTCTCAATTTGAATCGGTGCTAACTTGAACTGACTCGGTACTTTTTACTGGGTCGGACTTGGTTCGGATTAGTCCAGGCCAGACCTAGATTCGGATCAGTTCAGGCACGGTGGACTCGGTATCAAGTCGAGTCGAATTCGGATCAGGCCTATTTCAAAAACTGATCGAGTCAGATTAGCCCTAGCTCGGTTCAACTTGACTCAATGCCCAGCTCTAATGATAATAACACCCACAATAGAAACCTTCCAAGGGCCACTATGGTGGTTAATTTCCATCCATCCAGTTACCAGGGTCACATAGATATACCTGGATAACGAAAAAACACTAATATCCACTTGGTCCAAAACTTCAATGGCCGCTAAAAAGTTTTCAATGGTAGATATTTAATCCCCACTGTGTGGTCCGCTTGAGCCTTGAAACTACCTCAATTTATTATTATTATTATTTTTTTTGCTCTAACACTAAAATAATATGATAAAATGAATAAACAGTATGGATAAAACCCATACATCACGATGGCCCCTCAGAGATCCTGTCTGTTCCCATTTAGGGACGGGTGGGGTGGTATCCAGTCCACGTCCTAGAATAAGGGACGAATTGCCTGGACCCACTACTTGACTAAGTTCCTGCAATAGTCTAGGTAGGGCCACTGTGATGTTTGTGAGAAATCCGCTCCGTCCATTCATTTTATCAGTTCATATTAGGACTTGAGCCTAAAATTGAGGCAGATCCAAAACCCAAGTAGACCACAGCAGAAAACAGTGGGGATGGAACGCCCACCCTTGAATCATTCATGGGCCACCAATGGGACTCCATGATCCACGGTCAGAGTATGCACAAATTGACCTGGGGCCCTGAGTCTGTACTGCTTTAGGGCTACAATCCACTGATCATGATCATTGATTCGATGGACACCAAAGTAGAAGAACCCATGTCTGGAAAATCTCCTATCTTAGAACATCCGAGCTGCGAAAGAACCCTTGGTACTTTTTTTTTTTTGGGTTTTCTTTTCTCTTTTTCATATTTAATGTGGAGAGTTGTTGAACAGGCCACTAATCAGCGGGTAAGGACGGTCTGATGAGAGAGATTTCATGGGGATTGTCCGTTCATAGTTGGTTCCATCATATCAACGGTCAGTATCAACGATTTCCATGGCCCACACTTCTATCAGGACTGTCCAGAGCCCGTCTGACGAACAACCTAGATCTTGCGTCAAAGAGGTCATCCAGGCTCGAGCTTGAGCCGAACTCAGATCTGGAACATTATCATCATGGGCCGGGCTCAAGCCTGTCCGTTTTGCCAGTCACGGGCCCAGATTTGAGGTCCTTGGACTGGCCTTGGGCAGACCTTGGCCCTGCCCATCTGGTAGGAAACCCCTATAGGTCGAATATGGACGGTTTGGTGGACTTAGAAATCCACTTCTACACGGTAGAATGGTCTAGCCCGTATTTCTCGTACGTGCTAACTAACACGTGTGAGAGGAGAGCAACAAAAACATGTACGTTAGAACTAATCATGCACATCGACTGATCATAACCTTCCAATCGGAGGATTCAAATGTACGGATAAGAAAAAGTCTACGTGTATAAGTTAGACAGGCAAAGCTCTCTTGACATGTGTGCTAGAATTCTCGTGTGAGTTTGGAGGTAGGGCTTCTTTCTAGAATCCGGCGGAAGAGACAGATCTCGATACATTTTGGTCATCGTTACGGGAAAAAACTTGGACCGACGTATAAGGAAATGCCAGGTCAGAACTTAGCAAGCTCGGCCTCGAAGAAGACCAACATGAAGCAGGGCTGGCTTCTTAGTTTAAGTCCGAGGTAGAGTAACATGCCCATAAGAGTACCATTTCTTTCGGTTCAAAGATATCCAGAGTTTGTTAGGAAACCTGTTCTCCTATTTAATTAGGAAGGCAGCTCGGTATAATCTAGGTCAGCTAGGTCAGTGTGGCTTAGGTGGGCATCATCCAGGTCAGCCTTCTATTTCCATCTAAGAGAGATTCGGTCGAGATCTTCTCCTAGGATCTCGAAGTATCATCCTATTGAACTGAGAACTGATTCTATCTAAAATACTGCCCATCAAAAAAGGAAGATCCGTTCCATGCTACTGTTTCTCATAAGCTATAAATAGAGAGGCCTCTAATAATGAAATATACGCATACTCTCTAACTTAAAACCCTTCACTCGACTAGACCCAAATTTCCTACCTTAGACATCGGAGGGTCCCTGTACTAGGTAGGGTCTATTTGTTTATCCCTTGTGCAGGTACACGAAAGTCCAAGGAAGAGTTACAAGATTTCTACATCACCAGTAATGTTTACCGCAGCCGACACTTTTGTCTATCAAGAATATACCCAGGTTATCAATTCTGACAAGTAGGGCCCTTTGTTTCGTAATCCATACCATTTATCTTTCGAGTTTCACTATGGATGTACCCCTTCAGGAGATTTTTAGGACATAGTCCATCTATGGCGGGGGAAAACAGTTCAATGGTCTGGATTACCTAATTATGGGTCCTTATCAGAATTGGATACTCATCTATAACTGCGCGAAGAAACTGAGCAGGTAATCGTATAGTTGCTGGGCCCAGCTGGACTGAAGTGTGTACAATCCCAACCCGGCCATGAGCTAAGAACGGAATATGTAGAGCCATCTCTCTATAGTTACCGTGGCTGGCTGACTGATCACTCTACACCGTCCATCTAATGGCCCCTACTGTGAATGGAAGATTGATCAACATACGGATAGATGGGATGATCCTGGACGCTTGATCAGTTGTCTTCAAAGGTACAGTAAAAGATGAAAATCGTTAATGGTCGACACTCCATGCAGGAAAGTTAAGAAAAGCGACGGATGTGATCGCATGGATAGGTTCAAATTTTGAAACATGGACCGTCCATGACAGGTCCCACTGAATGACCCACCAGATTGACAGCTGACAACACATCTCCCTGCCTTATGTAATGTGCAGATCAGATGGCTCGAGATCATATTCGGGTTATGTAGTCTGTATAAGGGGATCTATGATTCCCTCCAAACCATGGATAAGATGGGCCCCTTACGGATCGCCCATTCAACAAAAAAATCCCAGATGGTAACATCCTACCCACTATTTGGAGGGCTGGCATATGGAAGGCTGGGAAAGAAAATACAACATCAGTCCACATTCCACCACGAAGGGCCATAGGTTCCGTCTGCTCTAAAATGATGAAAGTTTCAACACGGATTGTTTCAATGGTCCAGATCACCGTGCCATCCTTTCATTGATTAGAATCGTTGGAATCATGAGCCCCATGCATGCTAGTGAAATTCAAGGATTCTATTCATTGGAAACATGGTTCACCGTGGGAGCTGTCCATATAGGTGCAATTTCATTAATCAATGGTCAGGATCATTGTATCGTCATTTCAATGGTCCAGATTGTTGGAATCATGAGCTCCATCTAAGTGAAATTCTAAGGGTGGGATATTTGGAAACGTGGTCCGGTGGCACCCACACATACAAGTGAAATTCCATTAGTAAACGGTCCAGATCGCTGTACACTTCAAGGTAGTTTCCTCCGTTGCGCCCACGCTTGTAATTGAAAATCCACACTCAACGGTCAAGATTGATGTCGAATTTCATTGTCCCCTGTTCACGTAAATATTAGATTGGTTAGGCAGCATGTATTCTGGAAATTCGTGGAGATTTCAGTTCTTTGATACGTTAGGTGGCTAGGATTTGGATTTGGATTCTTCCTTGATACTGATGTAGAGCAGGTCGCGGACAATTACATGGCCAAGATGGATCAGAAAAGGCCCGGTTGACGACAGAAGTGATCCAGACCATCGAACCTTAAATCGGGCGTATCTTGCAATCCGGAATGAGTTATCTGACATAAAATATATGATTTTGGGGTAGAACGAGCTACTGAAGCCAACCAACCCCGCTATGCCGGGTTGCGCAGCCCGGAATTGCGAAAAACCCCTGGATTGACGGTCGTTTCCCTGTTTTAATTTCGTTTTTACTATAAATAGTAAGTTTTAGTTTGATTATAACTCTTCATCCGTTGGGCTTTAGGAGTTGCGCCCAACGTGAAAAGAGCTTAGAATAATTAGGAGAACGGTTTGGTGAAGCCAAATAGGACACTAACTATTTTTGGCCGAAAACCTTGCGCACTAGTAGACATCACGACCGTCTATAAATAGTAAGTTTACTATTTATAGTAAGTCGCGGATTCTAAGAGTTTGAGTTGTAGTTTGATTCTAATTTCTTTCCCATTGCTTGGTAGCCCTATTTAAAGGGTTGTAAACTCATTTTTAATGATCAATTAATCAATTTCGAATTTATTAGAATTTATTTCTATTTTCTGCTTTCTTTTCCTCGTGGATTCGAAAAGTCTCTGTGAGGAGTTCAGAGAAGCTCCGTGGATTCGGAGTAGTTATCCTCATCACGTTCATCCCTGCGTCAGATACTTAGAAAAAGCACTTTTTGCACTCTTACCTAAAACCTAATTTGCAAAATCTTTTTAATTCCATAGGTTCTAAAATCTACTGAATTTCATAGGATTTTAATTAAATCACACTGCCAAATATTTTCTCAGTATTTTGGGCATTTTCTGTGCAAGTTATCTATCACTTTCTTGAATTTTTAGTAAGAATGAATTGGAATTGGATTTGGAGTTAAATAGGTGTATTTTAAATTCAAGTGGTTACCTTTTCAAATACATTCTTTTATCCTTTTGGTGTGTTTTGAAACATGGATGAAATGTTGGGATTTGCATTTATTGATTCCTTTATATATATATATATATAACTATGCCAAAATCGTGAATTTACGACGGATGAAATCCGTCGTAAAACCAAATATACGACGGATTTTGTCTGGCGCTGTTTACTGGGTCGTTTTTGTTTAATCTGCGACGGATAAGGTCCGTCGCATCTTAGCGACGGATAAGATCCGTCGTAAAAAATAAAAATGTCAAAAGATCGAAAAAGAAACCGTCGTAATTAATAACATTGACGACGGATAAGGTCCGTCGCTAATTTGAGGAGAGCGACGGACCCACATCCGTCGTTGATTTTCAACTTGTTTAGAAATTAGCGACCGATTTGGTCCGTCGCTAAAATATCTGTAAATTAAAAAAAAAATCTATTAAATAAAAAATCATCAGATTTTTTTTTGGAATCTTACACCTGATAGTCATTCAAAAAATAATTCATACGATTGTTTAATAAGAATTCTATTCACAAAATAAATCCTATTCATCAAACTAAAGGGTTCAATCATACTGAAAATAAACTCCCTCCCAAAGCATTATATGATACCTCATGTGAAAAATACATGCAAATGAATGGAATCCACTAAACATGATGCCTCATATAACAACATATAACCATTGACTTGCAAAAGCCTGCAACTCCCTAATGAAATCTAATATATACTTGCATACTTCTAGGAGACGGGAGCTTTTGATGGGACACTTCTTTCTTCTAGCTTGAATCCATAGCTTTGTCTACCATGGGAACATATTCATCAAACTCTGAGAACCCTGCCCTTCCAAATTAGAGAAGCATGTCAAAAACAACTGCTAGACATTGTCACAGTATTTCTAGAAGACGGAACATTATTTGATTAAATACAATTAGAAGAATAGCCTCATTGAGAGTACATGAATCTTTGAAGTGGTTTTTCTATCGATAAAAGACTACACTGTCCTCCACAGCAACCTAAAACCAGGGCCAGCATTGATGATAAACATTCGGCACAATGTCTGTACAAGAGCAAGTCCAATGTTACAGGCAAGCACTATCTAGATGCACATTTCCATTAACAACTCGAATTCCTATTTAATTTCTGGTCTGAACCAAATAATGATTATAAGTGACATCAGGACTCCATAATTAAGACTGCAATTTCTAATACAATTCTGCTTTATAAAACAATGTATATGGAAAGATGTTGGGCGAATCAAGACATACAGATTTCTTTTCTTGGCAATATCTGTTGGTGACTTCCTGAAAGCATGCCAAGGCCTACACAAATACAATTCTAGCAAATCAATCATGGTGGGTGTACATATCAATTCCCAAACAAGAATTAGGAACAGAGCACAACAGAGAAAATCAAGATTAGAAAACCTGAAGTCTCGTCTGTCTGAGATGTCTGACATCTGAGACTGGAAGTTACTGAAATTTAGACTCCTAAGCCTTGAAGTAGACTCTGATTCTGCAACTAAAATCAATAGAAGATAAAGGAATAAGAGAAAAATTTTGGATGGGATAAAGACAAATAGGAAGAAAAATCAATGAAATCAATGCATACCAGATCAGCTTTTTCTGAAGGATGGTGGGGTGGCTGAAAAAGTCAAGGTTCTCTCAAATTCCACTGTTATTTCTTGCAAGAAAGAAATACTAGATATAAGAGGGAAAGCTTGGAAGAGGATAAAGACACAGAAACTTCATCCAAAATCACCCCAAGTTTCTTGGGTGGGGTTATCAAATCCAGAAGTTGCTCAGGCTTTAGATACCATGTGTGTGGGACCCACAGTTGGGCGATCCAAACTGTTGATATGATGGGCTGCTCTTTCATCCCCCATCTCTCAAAAAGTCTTCAAGATTGGAAGACCCTATTCACCCAATCTTTGGCTCTCTTTTCCATTGAAACTGATCCTATATTTTTTTCTCAACTGTTCATCTCTAGGCAATCAACTGATTTTTACTATCTTAAAAGGTGGAAGATTTTTGGGAGCATGGTCCATCCACTGCAGGCTCAACATCTCAATGGCCTAGATCACCAGACAACAGGCCCACACACAAGGAATTGAAATCCTCAGTAAAATCCACATTTCCTGAGGCTCAACATTCCATAATTCCTCACATAAAATGCCATTCTTACATCCCAAGTTAAAGCTTAAAAGGATATTAATTCCTCACATAAAATGCCATTCTTACATCCCAAGTTAAAGCTTAAAAGGATACTAATTCCTCACATAAAATGCCATTCTTACATCCCAAGTTAAAGCTTAAAAGGATATCGAATTACCTAAGTTCAAAAAGCTATCTACAATATTCTCCTTTGTTGTTTTCATTTACAATGGGTAGTTATTTTTCTATTGTGTTGTCTTTTTCTCAGTTCGTTTCCTTGAATATGAAGTCTCAGCTAAAAGAAATGGGCTGCAATAAATTGATATTGGGACCATCTTGGCAGCATTGACATAGATTTCTCATAAAGATATTCCGTATGAGTTGAGTGAGTAGTTCTTGTGCCATCTGTTTTGACAGAGAAATTCAGATGTCTCTATCTTTCATTGAAATACCTTATCCACCACTAAAAATCAATGCAATTTTTAAATTCTCGAATTAATAAATCATTAGGTAAACTTGCCCGAAAAAATTTCGAATGTTGGGTACTGATTTCCTTAGAAAACTAACATGAATTACGGATCTAGTAGAGGGGCATTTGGAAAATTTAGCGCGTTCTTGAATTGAAGAGAAAAGGCAGTTTTGCAATCTGCAAGAGAGCTTGGTAATTTCTGCGAAATACGAAATAAGGCATGTAGTAAAAAAAATTTAAAAAAAAATTGGTAAAATGATTTAAGAGATTTGGTTGGATTTAAAAGCTAAAGAAATGCTTATTACTTACCAGAAGAATCAAATGAATCTTCGTCAGTTTGGCTTATGGTCTTCTCTTTGGATGAAAATATTCTTGGAAGAAAAGACTGCAAGCATCATGTATAAAAATAATAATTAATTAAAAACAAACCCACTGTTTCAAAATGAAAATAAAAGAAGCAGACGAGATTCTTCTTCCACCAACCAAGAAATGTTCCAGAAAATTGGATTCTCAGGAATTAGAATCTAAGAAAAACAAAAGCCCTCTGAAATTAGAATCTAACAAACAATAGAGGATATACCTTCCTGAAGGTCATCTCTAAAATCTCTCCTCCTTTCAATGGAGAATGAAAAGTCTAAACTTCAAATACAATCAGACACCCCAAAACTTGAAACCTGTTATTCATGCATAAAAGATTCAGAAGAAGAATTTCCAATGAAGAGATGGGAATTGGAGAACACCCAATTTGAACAAGTTACTTCTAACTGGAAAATACGAGAAAAAAGAAAGGGAATCCTTTCAGTGCCTCTAGATTACAAGCCCTGCAACCACAAGGCATTAAGAGGAAAAAAAACCATTAAAAAAGACCAAATAAAATTATAAATGCAATAGATTTCACAAACTTCACAGCATAGACAACAACTCAAACCAATTACATAAAAGTATGAAAATGATGTGTATATATACATTCATGAAAGAAAATCCAGTTCCACCAATCATAAAATGCTCCAAACTGCTTATTTTGAAATGGATAAACAATTTTGGAAGATGTGGTTGGCTGGTTGCAGCTGGATATTTGGTGCAGATTCTGTTTGGTAGTTTATGGAGCTATTACTTTATACAAATAAACTAGTAAAATGCATGTGTTGCATGTGAGTATATCTTCGTAATTACATGGACTAATGTTGTTGATTAGCTTAATACCGACATTTAAAAAAATCAATTCAATGTAATAATATGTAGAGTACTAATGGGAAGGGGAAGAGCTTGTCCACCGCTCAAGTGGTGTACATGTGCAGAAATTTAGAGCTTATAATTGTTGACTCCATTTTGAATAGAGATTGCATTAACTCCAATCAAATAAACTTCAGTCATAGAATTTAGACCTTCACCATTTTAACTTGAACCATTCTTTTGACAATGAGCACTAACTGAAAGAAATGACTAAAATTATTCAAACCAGAAATAGAACATAACGAGCCCCATGGGGACATTAAATGGAAAAAGGAAAATTCGATACACGAGCCTGATTTTTCTTCATTTTTCCTCGAGACATCGCAACACCGACTCTGCAAAGATTTGTTGCCTGAAAATGTGAAACAATAGTGCTATGATATTGCCAATGTTTTTGTATTAGATTGTCATGTTGCTGGTATGCTAAACTCAAGAGTCAAGACCTTCCTTTTCTTCATAAGTTGTATGATAAGCTTTATATCTATTAGATTTTCCAAGGCCACAGGCGTGTATAGGAGAGCTCATCTACAAGCTGGGGACACATGCAAAGACTACACATGGTGAACAACCAAGCTGACCATCTGGTGTGCCCCACTGCATAACCACTCATCCAGTAACAGGGTATGAAATGAATAGATAGCTGAAAGAACTTGTTTCAGAAGTCCATTTGTTTTGTACACTGGCCCACCTGATGAATTCACTGGCCTCATCATTGGGCCCTGGGAATCCATGCCATGGGCCTACCTGAGAGACGGGTCAGATCTTGTAGTGTTCCACCATGGGCAGGGCTATACACCCCAAACCTCTATATTCAACTAAAATCAGGTAGGCCATGACTGTTCATGCCAGATCCTCTATAGGTTTTTAAGAGAAAAAGATACATCTAACATACTTCTGTTCGGTGTGTTTTGGACCAGGAGGAGAGTATTTCAGATATCCATCCCAAGGAACCTTTTTAAGACCAGCTCGAATAGATATTATGTCCCTGACTGCAACAAGAGCCATTTTATCAGACAAAAGGTTATTCCAATTGCAAGAAAGAACCAACATAGACTTTCTTTTATAGATTAGAACAAAGAGTGACAAATGCCCAGGATCATCTCATAGGAATTGCAAGGCAGTAAAAATTACCTTTCTGCAAATTCTATTGGCGTCTTGCCAGGTTTTAGATTTTGAAGTTCCAAGTAGAACACATCACAAACAACAGCCCATGATATCATAAGATGGAGCAAATGCATTGTAATGATTGCCTGCAAGCAAATAGCTCAATGAAAGACAATAAGAATGCAGAATATAGATTTAACATGGACAACCTAAATAACTGCTTATTCGGCTAATTTCATTGATCCTTGTGTTTTGAAGATCCATACCTATTTGGTTTTGAAAATCAGTTACAGTATAGCCGCATTGGCCATGCCCATTATGTAATGCAGCATTTAACCAGTCCATTTCAAAAACAATGGGCCCATATCAATGCCGACCGGAACCATGGCCCAATGAGAAGAAAAGAGAGAGCAATGACAGATGGAATGGATTTTGGAATAAAAACAGGGATTTTGAGAGAAGCTCACCCACGGCATGCTTGAAATCCTTCAAAGATTCGGAGCTCACCCACCGGCGGAAGAAGAATATGAGAAACCAAGCAGAGGGGATTTGGAAATCCCTCTTCTGAAATGAGATATTTATTTCAAATCCGCAAACTGTGAGTTTTCCATAATTTAACACATCAATTACATTAATACCCATACATTTAAGGGACCGTTTAATGAATGATTAATATGGTTTTATATACAAAAAAAGTATAAATATTAACCATTAACAACTAGACCCATTATTTAGATGGTCTGGATAATTCTATAGCATTATCACTATTAATATGAATGAGTCACCACTGTTTTACATCAAACACAAAACTCACATATCGTCTCAGTTAATATGTAACGTCACTTGGGCTTTCCATCTGATAGTGCTCTACGGCCGCCACCATGATTTATATGTTTTAATCCATGCCGTCCATCCACTTCTCCATATCATTTTAGGGTTAATCCCAAAAAATGAGATCGATATAAATCTCAAGTGGACCACACCACGGGAAAACAATCAAGATTGAACGTCCACCATTAAAAGCTAGACCTTTGGCTACGTCCACCAAAAAATGAGTTCCATATAAATCTGTGTTATATCCGCACCGTCCATCCATTTTGAGATATCATTTTAAGTCACGAGCCAAAGAATTAGGCAGATAAAAATCTGTAGGGGACCCCACCACAGAAAACAGCGGGGAGAGTGATTCCCACCGTTGAAACTATATTAAGGCCCATCATAATGTTTATTTAAAATCCAACCTGTTCAAATGTTAAAAAAAAAAACAAAAAAAAAAAGACATGAAATAAGGGAAAACACAAATATTAGCTTCATCTAAAACTTTCGTGGCCTTTAGAAGTTTTTAATGGTGGGCGTCACTGTCCCACGGTTTTTTTTGTGTTGGGGTCCACTGGAGCTTTGGATTTAACTCATTCTTTAAATATTGCACTAAAATGATCTCTCCAAATGGATGGAAGGTGTGGATACAAAACATACATCATGGTGGGGCCCACGGAACTTGCTGACATCACTTCTGTAGCTAGTCTCGCTACTCCCCCCTGTGGGCCCCACCATGATGTATGTATTTTATCCATTATGTTCATCCATTTTTAAAGATCATTTTAGGGATTTATTCTAGAAATGAGAGGTATATGAATCTCAGATGAACCACACCACATGAAAACAATAGTGATTGGATATTCATCATTAAAATCCTCATAAGGCCTACTGTACTATTTATTTGACATCCAATCTGCTTATTAGGTCATATAGACCTAGATGAAGGGGGAAAATAAAAATCATCTCGATCCAAAACTTTTATGGCCCCCAAAATGTTTTTAATGGTTGACGCTGATTCAACACTGTTTCCTGTAATGTGGTCCATTTCATATTGGGATATACCTCATTTTTTTTTGTCTCATATTGTAAGATGATCTTTTAAAATAGATGGACGGCATGGATAAAACACATACAACATGATGGGACCCACAGAGCACCAACCGCCAGCCATTAGTTGGTGTTAGGAGTAGCAGCTAATCCGTTCTCCTTATTTATGGTGTGATCCATTTAATCTTTAGATATGATTCATTTTTTGGATAATTCTCTAAAATGATCTTGAAAAATTGATGAACGGTGTGGGTTGATCCCAAATTTTTGATAAATCCAAAACTCAAGTGGACCATGCCACACAAAACAATGTGGAATAATGATTTCCATCATTATACCTACCTTGAGCCCACAGTAATGTTTATTTGTCATCCAACCTGTTCATAATATCAAAAAGATATGAATGAAGAGAAAATACAAACATCAACTTGAACTAAAAGTACTTCTATGGCCTCCAGGAATTTTTCAATGGTAGAGGTTCAATCACACTAATTCCTGTGGTGTAGTCCACTTGAGCTTTAGATATGCTTCCTTTTGGTTCTTTAGACCTCAAAGTATCTGTTAACATGGAGTGGATAAAATAAATAAATAACGGTGGACCTCACAGAGTTTACTCAGTATGTTAAGGATAATCAGTAACTCACCTAAATGGAATAAAGAGGAGATTCCTTAAAACATTTATAATCATATATTGGGCTCACCTAAATGTGATTCATATATCCAACCCACTAATTATGTGTATTCCACTTGGATGAGGGGTCAAGTTTCAGCCGCATCCAAAACTCATGTGGGCCCCACCAAGTGCTTTTAGATTTTTTAGGATGTCTTCACATAGTTTTAGATGGTATGGCCCACCTGAGTTTCGTATACGGATGATTTTTGAGATATCTCATAACCTAAAAGGGACACATCAAATGCACGGTGTTGATGTTCGACACACATCATGATGGGCCCCACAACTTACTAACATTAATTCTTAGGTTATCGCGAGGTCAATTAGTTGGGTTACAATTTTTACCGATCAATACCCTCAATTTGACTAGTTACACGCCCTGATCAGGTTATATATTTTTTTCACAGATAAATTTTAATTTCCATTTAAAAATAACATTTTTTTCAAAATGTATATTTTTTATGCTTAATTTTTCTTTGAAAACTTTTAACAAAATATTAATTTTATTATAAAATATTAAAAAAATAAAATACAAATTCTGAATTTTTATTTTCAAAATCTCAAAAAATTTCTCAAAATTTATTTTTTTCTCAAAAATTCCATAATGCCGATTTTTTTCCTTCAAAAGCATATCATTTTGTTTCAACTTTTTAATTTTCCTTTTTAAAATGATATTTTTTTTCTTTCAAAATCTTAGTGTTTTTATAAATAACTTTTCCTTTTAATTTCAAATTTTTAACATTTCAATTATTTTTTAAAATCACAAACTTTTCCAACTTCTTTATTTTTTGTTTCAAAATGTTTGTCTTTTTTAAAGTATCGATTCTTTATTATTGTTTAATTTTAAAATTTTCAATTCTTTCTAACTCCATTTTTTTAAAAAAGCATTTATTTTCAAATTTCTCAATTTTATTTTATTTTTCAAAAAACAAACTCTCATTTTCTGTTTCAAAATATTTTCATTTTTCAACATTGTCAAAATTTTCACATTTTTTAAAATCTTTTTAATTTTCTTTTTCAGGATATTATTCTTTTCTCGAAATCAATTTTTTTTTTCAAAATTATCAACTTTAATCAATATTTTTTTTTTCCCCACAAAATAGATTTTTTTTAAATCACGATTTTTATTTTTTTCAAAATCTCATTTTTTCTTAAACATTGTTAAATTTTTTTAACTTCTCAATATTTTTTTTCTTGTCATATTACAAATCATTTAAATATTAGTTTTAAATTTTTAAAAATTAATGATTTCCACTCATTTGATATAAAAACAATTTTTATTTATTTAATTTCATTTTTTTACATTCAATCAATTATTAAAAAATAATATTAGATACAAATATGTACAATTAAACCACTGAATTTGTATTAAAAAACAATTCTTAGAATAGAAAAAACATGGTTTTCCACCATATTCTTTTAAAAAAAAATGTTTAGGCAAAAGTCCTTTTACGACGGACCATGGTCCGTCGCAAAAGCGACTGAAAAGCGTCGTCGTCTGGTATTTTGGGCGGGAATTTGCGACTAGATAGTCTATCACAAAATCAAAATTTGCGACGGATTTAGTCCGTCGCGAACGTACGACGGACCAAAATCCGGCGTAAATACGTCGTAAATCAGATTTTAGCGACGGATTTCAATCCGTGAAATCCGTCGCGAAATTCCGCAACGTTTTGACCGGATTTTTAAGGTGGGCGTAGCGACGGACTTTTTCCGTTAGCGACGGATTAAATCCGTCGTTAAACCAAGCAATTTTTGCGACGGACCAAATTCGTCGCAAAAATAGGTCACGAATCGACAATTTTGACAGTGTATAAAACATTGGATTAAGCAAAACTCCATTTGGTGGACTATGAAATTATAATCAACGAATCAAATTCACAATGGATATCAGTCACTTATATGTGTGTGTGTGTGTGTGTGTGTGTGTGTGTGTGTGTGTGTGTGAAGAATGTTGTGTAAAGGGTCCATATAATGGACAACATCCATAAAATACATGCATCAATGTGGGGTCCACATATATACTGGATTTCAAAATTCATCAAAAATCTAGCATGCGACCAAATGCAATTCTATCCCACCTAATCTCAACCTTTCCTGTCCTCCTCAAATGCCGAGACTAAATGCAATTCTATCCCACTTAATCCCATCTAATCCCATATGCCAAATAGCCCAAGCTTTTATTCGTTGCCCGGACGAATTGCAGGGGAAAAACATGTCTAAAAGCTGCTTGCTTATCCACAGCAGAGATAGATATGAATGACACGGAGGCACACAAATGTGCGTTCTTCCCACGGCACAGGATCCAGATGGCCATACGGCCATGTTTTCAAGCACATGAGGAGTCGAAGGGGTTCAAAAATCAAAAATTGAAACTGCCCTATTTGACCATGAAGAAATCTGACCAAAGATGATGACAAAAAATTTCTCACCTTATTGAATTATTTGTTGACCATGAAGAGTGGACCATTGAACAGGAGGGACGCACACATGGCTCAAAATCACCCCATCAAATGATCAGAGCAAGTCTAGTAAAACCACTTTTCCTCCTTATCTCTACGTTCCACGCCTTTCATTGCATGACGATGACTTTCCAATGGTAGCTGTATTTTGAGTCATGTGTACTTTATAGTGGAAAACTATGCAATGGTATTTTTGAATCTATCTATCATATGGTCAGAACTGGTACTGTATTATTATATAGCGTGATTTGCTATCTGGACCGTTTATTACGTGGGTCCTGCTCTGGATTGGCTAGCTTGCCAATTACCAACTTTTCAACGAAAAGAACAAGTAGGTGTTTGGATTGAGAGAATACTGGATTGGAATTTAATGGGAATCAAGCTTGCTGCTGTTGGAATAAAAAATGTAATTGTGGATATGGATTTCCACTTTCAAAGTTTTACTAATAAAATGTGAATGTATCTATTTCTCCTAGAGAAACATGTTAAATGTTGGTACTCCAACTACCAAAGACAACTTTCACCCGTACCCTTTGAATTATTGGCATTTCTATATATTCTTACTTCTAATTATAAAAAAATTGGTTCCTACCCATGACTCGGTGGTAGACAAAGTGCCTTTCAATACTAATGTCATGGGTTTGTTAGCGATGGATTTTGATGTACGAAAGGGTGTGAAATGATTAAAAACCTTGAATCCGTATGGTAATTTTTGAATCCACGAGAAACGATAAGAGAAAACTTGAATATTTGTACACTATTAGTACAGAAAAAAAAATAAAGCTTTAATTTGTAATCATAAAAAATAGTAATATTCTAATCATAATAAAAGTCTTAATTCAATTAGAATAGAACTTATCTAAAATCGTAAAAATTTTCAAAATATAAAAAATCTTAAATGATAGAAATCAATATCCAAAAAAGATGAAATTTTATAACTTTAAAATTAAGGAAATACAATAAAAATTGAAATTAGTAAAAATAGTATTTTTTTCTTTCTAAAATCTTGTTTTTTTTATTAAATCGTGTATTTTTTTTCTACTGACATGACCCACTACGTGGGTTAGTTGACTATGGATGGCTTGTTACAATAAAGATTGATAGGTCGTCCATCCCATAATGATACCCAGATAAAAAGTTATGGCCGATTTATGATTCGTACTTCAAGCGGTAATTTGAAAGGAAATGCATCAGATCTAAGGAAGATGACTAACCTGAATGTCGTGCTCGAGGCAGTAAAGTTCACAGCAGTCATTGCCGACCTGAATACCGACCTGACCGATGTGGATGGAAATGCACTCTCTCATTTTCGCAGGAAGGAGAGAAATGGAATTGATGAAAGAAAAGAAAGAAAAGAAAAGCAAAGAGAGATTGGGCGTGTATGAAGATGCCTTCGAATGCTACAGAAGTGACATCAACAAGTTCTGTGGGCCCCACCGTGATGTATGTATTATATCCACACCGTCCATCCATTTGGAGAGATTATTTTAGAGCATGATCCAAAGAATGAATCAGATCCAAACCTTAGGTGGACCCCACCACAGAAACGAGTGGAGAGAGTGACGCCCACCATTAAAAACTTTTAAGGGCCACAAAAGCTTTTGATCAAGCTGATATTTGTGTTTTCCTTCTTTCATATCTGTGTTAACACATAAGCAGGTTGGATTTCAAATAAATATCACGGTGGAAGTTATAAATGTTTCAACGGTAGGCGTCACTCTCCACTGTTTTCTATGGTGGGGTCCACTCTAGCTTAAGATCTGCCTCATTTTTTGGATCATGCTCTAAAATGATCTCTCCAAATGGATGGACAGTGTGGATATAATACGTACATCATGGTGGGGCCCACAGAACTTGGTGACATCGCTACTCGACCTGTCAGTAGCTAATCCGTGGCTACCCCACCCTGTATATTTGAAATCCCCAATTTCATTTCTGCCTCTGTTCCTATGCAACTGAGGCTAAAACTTTCGCCTCGGTTCCTATGTAACTGAGGCTAAAATGTAGACTTTTAGCCTCGGTTCCTATGTAGCTGAGGCTAAAGAGTAGACCTTTTACCTCGTTTCTTATGCAACTAAGGCTAAAATGTAGACTTTTCGCCTCAATTCCTATGCAATTGAGGCTAAAAAGTAGAATTTTTGCCGCAGTTCCTATGCAACTGAGGCTAAAAAGTAGACCTTTCGCCTTGGTTCCTATGCAAATGAGGTTAAAATGTAGACTTTTAGCCTCGGTTCCTATACAACTGAGGTTAAGAAGTAGACCTTTTGCCTCGGTTCCTATGCAAAAAAGTAGACTTTTAGCCTCGGTTCCTATGCAACTGAGGCTAAAAGTAGACCTTTCGCCTCGTTTCCTATGCAACTGAGGCTAAAATGTAGACTTTTCGCCTTCGTTCCTATGCAACTGAGGCTAAAAAGTAGACCTTTCGCTTCGATTTTTATGCAATTGAGTATAAGAAGTAGACCTTTCGCCTCGGTTCCTATGCAACCGAGGCTAAAAATTAGACCTTTCGCCTCGGTTCCTATGCAACTGAGGCTAAAAAGTACACCTTTTGCCTCAGTTCCCTAAAAACCAAGTCGAAAAATGAACTTTTAGCCTTGGGTCCTTAGCAACCGAGGCTAAAAAACACATTTAGCCTCCATTTTTTCAACCGAGGCTAAAGGCCTACTTTCTTGTAGTGTGATCGTTCTATGGGTGATCCCGTTTGAGGGCCCACCAACAGACGATTAGGATGATGCAAGACTTTTGTATTCTGGCCTATCCTAGGGCCTCTCAGATGAACCGTCTAGATCATTTGACCATGAGGTCATATGAGCCCCACAAATCCATCTAAAAGAGACAAAAGAAGACAACAAATGCCTGGAGATGACATTGGAGGAGAGACAGGTACGCCATTGGATATCCCACTTATATCTTAAAATTTTTTAAATAAGAGACAAGTTTATATCTTTTCAATAACAAAAACTTTAATACTCAGGCAGAGTGTGGCAGATGATACGCGGGCATTTAGAAATTGCATTGGGATACAAGTAATTTGCATTAATCTTCCCAAATGGGACCGGTTTAGACTATTATTGATAATCTCACCATCGGATTAGTGTGCATTTATTGAGCGGTTACAAATTAAAATATCTTATGACCATGTTTCAAGAAACAAGTTTGAACAAACCGATTTTAGGGCTGGGAGTAAGAGACGACGAGCGCCACAATTTAGCTGGCTGAATTTGATTTGTGTATGCAATTGACGCTAGGATGAACATGATGAGGTCGAGCACCGTCTTCTTCAAGGATCGAATCCACGCAGCTTCTCTGGACTCCTCATGGAGACTTCTCGAATCCGCAAGGGAAAATAAACAGGAAAAATAGAAACAAATTCTATAAAATTTGTAATTTGATTGATGAATGAAATAAATGAGTTCACAACCCTTTAAATAGGGATACTAAGCCATGAGAGAAGTTTCAAAATCAAACTCCAACTAAAGATCATAGAATTCACAACTTACTATAAATAGTAAACTTACTATTTATAGACGGTCCTGATGTCTACTAGTGCGCAAGGTTTTTGGCTAAAAATAGTAAGTGTCTTATTTGGCCGAATCACGACGTTGTCTTAATTATTCTAAGCACTTTTCATATTGGGTGCAACTCTTAAAGCCCAACGGATGAAGAGTTATACTGAAACTAAAACTTACTATAAATAGTAAAAATGAAAATAAAACAGGAATTCGATCGTCGATCTGGTGGTATTTCGCAAATTCGACATGCACAACTTCGCATAGCGGGTTGGGTGGCTAAAGTAGCTCATCTTATCCCAAAATCATATATGGTACGCCAAATAACTCATTCCGGATTGCGAGAAACGCCCTATTTATGGTCTGACAGTTGTTGAGGGTTGAATATTGCATATTAGACCCCGATTACTGCCTGATTTTACGTATACGATAATGCCTAATATTATAATTTAATTGTGTTTTTATTGCAGGATGTAATAAGGAGCTTTGATTGAAAAAGAGTATTAAAAGCATAGATTTAATGCTCCGAAGTCACCAGAGTAAGAAATGGACTCCAAGGGACTGAGATTGATGGATATACACGCCAGAGATCCGAGAAAATTGAGAAACTGAAGTTCAAGTGGCCTGAAAGTTAGTCAAAATGCAAGATCACAGGGTTTCCACCATCCACTCGGCTCGAAACTTCATACATGGCCTGGGGACCATAAATGAACCGTACACGTCAAATTTCAGCCATTAGATTCTCGTGGAAGTGGCCCAACAGAGAGATCAGAGGACGCTAGCCATTAAAGAGCATCTTGGCAAACCATAAGCGATTAAGGCTCAAACTTAGTCGTTAGAAAGAGCATGAAAAATAACAAATCTTAGTGAAGTTTTGTGTCATTTGCATGGTGCAATCAGGAGATATTGACGGCAGAAGTTATAACAAAAGAGAAGGGCAAATTTGTAAATAGATGTGCCATGCATGGCATCAAGCGTACGTGAAGCCGATTGTATTTTTAACGGTGAATGTTGTCCATACATCGGTTAAGCGTGTGGCCCACCCTGAAGTCGGATCTACTTTAAACTAGAGGCCATGGGCCAACACTGTACAGGAGTCGATGGAGGGAGTGGATTTCTAAGACAGGCATCGCAGTGGACCCCACCTATTTTTTTCGCAAAACATCCAAATAGAGACGTTTCGCACGTCTAGTGACGGATGTGTTCCCACTGGGTTTTGACAGTGGGCCCCACCCATCATTCCATTAGATGATCTGACCCGTCCATTTGCCCTGGAGGATGGCCAAGACCCTGGATATGATTCCTTTCTGGTCCTATACAAGCGATCGTGTGAATTTCTTATCCAAACGGAAGATGGACGGTGCAATGAAACGTTCCGTGTGCCACACCGCATGTAACCTAAAACTAGTCAATTCTAAATGATTTTTCGAGTAGAATCTAGTGGACGGCGTGGATTTCGCAAAAGTCAGCTGAAGTGGGCCCCACCGAGCATCAGCGCAGCTCCCCTGCATATGGATTACACACATACAACGCGTCCGAATGGGCTCGAAAATTCTGAATGGCTGTGGCCCATCATCCTTGATCGGTTGAATGATCTGAACCATTCATGTGGAGCCTAGGCTAGCCAAGACCCCAGCCATGAAGAAATTCTGAAGCCAAGGGCATTCGTTGTCCCGAAAATTGGAGCCAAACTCAATTGCCTTGCGGTTTCGTTGCGTAATTGTAAGCTGCACACGCTGCTGCGTAAGAAGCCCACCAACAGCAGCAACGTGAGGCTCCTTCCAGCTGACTTCTCTAGGGCCCTTCACATGTATAAAATACAGGAGAAAAGAGAGAGGGAGGCATTCAATTGGCAGGGATCGAATCTGGGAGGGCTGGACGTGAGTAGAGAGAGTAGAGTTATTTGGTTTTTCTTTTTCTTTTCTTCTTCTTTTTATTTATTTTGGATTTAGCCTAATCATGGTCGGCTAAACCTCTTAGCTAGGGCTAAGAGGTGAAGCTTGTAGCGTGATGGGAAGAACTCTGTGCTTATGCTTTTTATTTACATGGAATTGAACTTGATATTTGTCTAATTATGGGAATGTTTTTAGTTTTTAATGGCCTGTTGTGACTAAAATTACAATGGGTCTGCGATAGCTTTGAGCATGTTCCTTCCTTTTCATGTTTATGATGTCAGGAAGTCCTTTTGTCCACCATCGTCTCCTAGGCATGGTCGGATGACGGTACCCTTCCTAACCTTCATAGCATGTTGATTGGTTGGTAATTAGTCTAATTCTGTTGTTTGCTTTGTCTACTGGGCATGGTTTGGTGATGGAATCCATTCTAATTCATATACTTTTCATCTCTTTAAAATTATATCAGAGGAAGTTAAGTTTAATTTTCATGATTTTTGAAGCAGGCATAAGATCTCCCTGATTTCTACAAGTGGATCCTCTGAATCCCTAGTTTCCTACCTCTAAATTTCTTAAGTTTTACATTAATATTTCATCATTATTCCTCAAATTATAATCAATTTAGATTTCATCTTAGTCTAGTTCTAATTCTACCTAGTTTCAGATAACGTACAGGTTTCAGTCCCTTGGGATTCGACCTCGGTCTCACCGAGTTTATTACTACATCACAACCCGATACTTGGGGAGTGAACAACAGTCCAGATCACTTATCTCGTCGACCGGGCCTTTTCTGATCCATCTTGGCCATGAAACTATCCGTAACCCACTCTACATCAGTCCCCTCTACTTCAAAAGAACTCTTCCTCGAGTTCTCGTCCTGCTTTGGTTCATGATACTCGGTTAAGTCTGCGACGTTGAAAGTCTGTGAGATCACCATGTTATCCGAAAGATTAACAATATAAATATTATCATTAATCTTTCGGATGATCAGTACCGGTCCAATATTTTTATTTTTTAATTTGATGTACGCCTCGGTCGAAAATCTCTCCTTATGTAGATGAATCATAACGTGGTCGCCCACCTTGAATACTTTTTATCGCCGATGCTTGTCCGCTTGCTTCTTAGACTTTTTGTTTGAAGCATGTAGCTTAGTTTGCACCTCTACATGAATACACATGATCCTGTCTGCCATATGTTCTGTTGTAATGCTTATGCCTAGGAGTTTGGGTAGAGAGACCAAGTCAAGTGTACGGTAAGACACTTAACCATAAATAATCTGGAAACAGGACTTCCTTGTCGAGCGGTTCACCATGTTGTTGAATGCAAACTCCGCTTGAGATAAGGTTGAATCTCACTACTTTAATTTTTCATCTGAAATACATCGAAAGAGGTTTCCCAACGTGCGATTCATGACTTCAGTTTGTTTAACAATTTGTGGGTGGTAAGCATTGTTGAACTGAAGTCGTGTATCAAATCGAGTCCACAAAGTTCTCCAAAAGTGGCGAATGAACTTTGTGTCACGGTCAGAAGTAACGGTCTTGGAACCCCAAATAGTCGCATGACCTCTCTGAGGAATAGATTCACCACGTGTATTGCATTAAGGGTCTTCTTGCATGTGAAAAAGTACACCATTTTTGAGAAATGATTTACCACTGCAAACACCAAATCTATGCCTCTTTGTGTACGTGAGAGACTAAGTGCAAAGTCCATAGATAAATCCTCTTAAGGGTTGTCAGGAACAGGTAATAGGGTATAAAGGCCCGTATTATGAAATTGTCCCTTGAAGGTCTGACAAACATGATAACATTGTACTGCTTTTCCCACATCATGTACCAATTATGGCCAGTAATACTGCACCTCCATAAGAGCTTGGATCTTGTCTCACCGAAAGTGTCCACCAAGGCCACCTCCATGTAGCTTCTGAATAATCTGCTCCCTCAGAGAACTTTGGGGGATGCACAATCGATTCCCTTTGAAGAAGAAGCCGTCCTGTATATGTAGGTCATTGGGATGACATTCTTGACACTTCATTCAAGAATCTTTGAAGTCATTGTCCTTGGCATATAGCTCCTTGAGACAGTCGAAGATGACCACCTCATTTCTTATTGTAACAAGTAGTGACGGCTAAGTGCATCGGCCACCTTGTTCTACTGCCCTGACTTGTGCTTCAGAACGAACGTAAATTCTTGCAAAAACGTAACCCATCTAGCATGCACACTATTTACGTTAGTCTGACTATTATCAAATTTCAATGCTTGATGGTCAATATACAGAACAAACTCTCTTTGAATTAGATAATGCCGCTAATGTCACAACGCCTGAATAACTACATACAATTCAAACTCATATGTCAACCATTACTTTCGGGCTTCACTGAGCTTCTTGCTATAGAAGGCTATCGGCTTGCCTTCATGTGATAATACTCCTCAAATTTCGACATATGAGGGGTCACACTTAACTTCAAACAACTTGTCGAAATTAGGAAGAATGAAGACTGGTATTGTCGACAACCGATTCTTGATCTCGTGAAAGCTCTTGTCAGCCTCATAGGTCCATTAAAACGGTCCATTTTTCATGCAATCTTTAATAAGTACGATGTGCTAAATTTCACACGAATCGACGACAGAAGGTCGCCAACGTGAGGAATCCTCGCTTTGATACTAATTGACGTAGGGATGAAGATGATAAGGTCGAACACCGTCTTCCTCAAGGATAACTACTTCGAATCCACGGAGCTTTTCTAGACTCCTCACAGAGACTTCTCGAATCCACAAGGAAAAAAATAAGAAAAATAGAAACATATTCTATAAAATTTGTAATTTGATTGATGAATGAAATAAACGAGTTCACAACCCTTTAAATAGGGATACTAAGCCATGAGAGAAGTTTCGGAATCAAACTCCAACTAAAACTCATAGAATTCGCGACTTACTATAAATAGTAAACTTACTATTTATAAATGGTCGTGATGTCTACTAGTGCACAAGGTTTTTGGATAAAAATAGTAAATGTCCTATTTGGCCGAACCACGGTGTTCTCCTAATTATTCTAAGCAATTTTCATGTTGATTATAACTCATAAAGCCCAACAGATAAAGAGTTATACTGAAACTAAAACTTACTATAAATAGTAAAAACGAAAATATTATTTGGCGGTATTTTGCAAATTCGGCATGCGCAACCCGGCATAGAGGGTTGGGTGGCTAAAGTAGCTCGTCATATCTCAAAATCACATATGGTACCTTGAATAACTCATTCCGGATTGCGAGATATGCTCGATTTAAAGTCCGACGGTCCGGATCACTTCCTTCATCAACCGGGCCTTTTCTGATCCATCTTGGCCATGAAACTATCTGTGACCCTATCTACATCAGCAACGTTTATAATTTTCAGAGCGCCTGAGTATCAAGTATTATACATTGCCAGAATATCAAATAGCTCCCCTTTAATTACTCTGATAGCGATCATATTGACGTTGGACGTTCTGTAGAATAGAACAGCACAAATTGTCACACGCTTTGAGGCTAATCTCATCCTCAAACGCGTTCTCCACCGTGTGGGGCCCACTTACCCGTCCTTGAACTATTCCAGGCCACCTAGACCATACTAATACGTATGGTTGTTTTCCCTATTTTTTGGTGAAAGAATTATAAAGTGATGGTCCATGAGGACACATAAGGGTGGAAATCAGACACATGGATTGGTGATCCATACAAATTGTATTGGGCCCACTTTGGATTGGGGACGATCTAGAATTCTTTTAGACTGTAAGATCATAGCCATCCAACCTCTGGACTCTTTTTCCCAGACATGCATTGATGTATATGCCACAGGCGAGAAGAATTGGATTGGATATTTACAAGTCATGCATCCCCAAGTCCACCCAATCATATCAACGATGAGGATCACCAAACGGCGGTGCCTACTTTAGTGGATCAGAGAAAAAAAAATGCATTCTTAATTCTGATGGAGACCTCGTAATTCCTCATCTTAGTAATGCATCACCACGTGGAAAGTGTCCAAACATCTGGTCTCGTATGTCCTACTGATGGGATAGGCCCATTAATATCCAAGATTGAAAGTCATAACCCCTCAATCAGTGGCCGGGATCCAAAAATACGAGGAGTTTGGATCTCATGCCTGTGTCATCTATAGAGCTGCGTAGGGGACAACTCGACTCGCCTAACGCGACTGGTCCGACTTGTTTGGACTGAACTCAACCTAAATTGGATGGGTGAGTTGGTCCGAACTGAGTAGGCTTCTCCCAATCCGAACTCAAACCGAGTCAATTTTAAGTTACCCAGTAACTCGATGCGACTCGACCCAAAACTCGATCTGGTTAGACTTGACTCGATCCGAAACCGACTTGAATCACATTCAAGTATATATAAAATAAAAAACCCCGTCCCAATCTCAAACTCTTTCTTCCTCCCTCATCCCTCGCTTCCAATCCCGGCAACCACCCACCTCCATCACCACCTCCTCTCTCTCTCTCTCTCTCTCTCTCTCTCTCTCAATCCGAATTGGATCCAAATCAGCGCCAACTTAGTACTTTTTACTGGGTCGGACTCGGTCCAGATTAGTCCAGGCTAGACCCAGATTCGGAACAGTTTAGGCATGTAGGACTCGGTACCGAGTCGAGTCGAGTTTGGGTCAGGTCTATTTTAAAACTGAATTGAATTGGGTTAGCCCTAACTCGGTCCGACTCGACTCGATGCCCAGCTCTAGTCATCCATGATGAAATTGAATCCTGACTAGCTTTTTCTGTTCTGAAATATTTTTCTGTACAAACCCACGCACAAATGATGAATTATGTAAACCATGTCCCAGGCATCATCAATCTTTTAATTTGTAAATGTGGGTAATCCGGACTGTTTGTACCACTGGGCCCCACTATGAATTGACATTGCCCCAAAACCTCTCTTAAATTGGACAATCCTAAATCAACAATCAGTAGCCTGCAAGTAGACGGTTGAGAAGAGAAGTATACAAACAGTCGTTACATCCAACTAAAAAGTGACCAAAATCGAATGTGAGATTTTTGGAGCATGATCCATCCAATGATGACCACCCAATTATATCCGAGATTGGATGGCTACGATACCATGATACTTCCAGACATGCATTCATTGTGCAATAATAATGTTAATCCCATCTAATACAATTCAATACCATTCAATTCACCAAACACAGCCCAATGTGAACGCAACTTTTCTAAGGAAAATATATGGACCCACCATGACGATAATGTGAAACCTGCTCACGTCAGGATGACACTGCCAAGAAATGGCACATTTGGAATTCGTTGTCAACCGCAAAGACCAGTCTATCATGCCTCTTTTTCCTCTTCCTCTACTTAGGTGTGACCCCAGGTTCAGGGATGTGGGTGGGACCCTAACCTAACCGTGTTGCCTAGCTCGATGTATATGTCATATATCCATGTAATTTAAACATTTTGTCAGATCACTTTATTGCATAGGTCCAAAAAATGAAGTAGATATAAATCTTAGGTGGACCACACCACAAGAAAAAAGGGAATGATTATTAAAAACTCTTCGTGGGCTACAAAAGTTTAGATCAAGCTTCTATTTGTGAAGTTTAGATCAAGTTGCTATTTGTGTTTTCCTGTCATCATGGCCTATGTGGCCTTATCACTGGGTTGGATGGAAAATGAACATTACCATGGACCCTAAGAAGTTTTTAGTGGTGGGTGTTTAATGACCATGGTTTCGTGCCAGTGCGGTCTGCTTGAGATTTTGGATGTGATTCATTTCTGGGCCACGTCTTAAAATGATAAGGCAAAAATGGATACATGATGTAGGTATACAACCCATCTATTGAAGTGGGCCCCGCAGTTAAGTTCCTACCCACATCGCTGGATCTGGAGTGGCAGCTAAGTTGCTCTCTCTCTCTCTCTCTCTCTTTCTCCCTATTCTGTCCGCATGGAGTGCGGATCCCATTCACTCCCCAAGTATAAGGTTGTGATGTAGTAATAAACTCGGTGAGACTGAGGTCGAATCCCAAGGGATTGAAACCTATATGTAATCTGAAACTAGGTAGAAATAAAACTAAACTATAATGAAATCTAAATCGAATGAAATTGAGGGAATAATGGTGAAATATTAATATAAAAACTTAGAAAAATTAGAGGTAGGAAACTAGGGATTCAGAAAATTAACTTATAGAGATCAGTGAGATCTTATGCTTGGTTCAAGAACTCAACTGGACTTAGAGTCCCATCTTCATCCAGTTGAAGGGTGTAACCATGAAAATCAAAATTGAACTTCCTTTGATCTAGTTTTCAAGAGATGAAAAGTATAAGAATTAGAATGGATTCCATCACCAAACCATGCCCAGGAGACAAAGTAAATAACAGAATTAAACTAATTAACAACCAAGCAAAGGATATATGAAGGTTAGGAAGGGTTCCGTCATCCAACCATGCCCAGGAGATGATGGTGAATAATAAGGCTTTCTGACGTTATTATCATAAAAAGGAAAGGAACATGCGCAAAGCTATCGCAGACCCATTGTAATTTTAGTCACAATAGACCATTAAAAACTAAAAATATTTCCTTAATTAAACCAAAATCAAAATCAGTTCAGTTTAAACAAACGACACAAACAAAAAGTCTCCCATTACGGTACAAGCTTCACCTCTTAGCCCTAGCTAAGAGGTTTAGCTAGACATGTTTATGAATAGGCTAAATCTCAAATAAACATAAACAACAATTAAGAAAAAGAGAAGAAAAAGCTCGCCTGTACTCCACCCTTTCTCGGCTTCACGTTCATGTTCGAGATATCCCTTAAACGTCCTCTCTCCTTCTCCTTTTATAGCAGAGAACAGTCGGTGGAAGAAACTTCATGCGTGCGATTTCTTTACGCAGCGCAGTAGGCGTGTGCAGAGGAACGCAAAGTAGCTTGCGTTTAGTTTGATTTTGTGGCAGATATCTTCCTGATTCTTCATCATCCAAATCGTTCAGACTCCTTTGGACTGGTCGGCCGTCCCATAGGAGGATTTTTAACGGCTGGAATCGTCGGTCCGATCCCATCCAAGGTCGCTGATCAGCCCAGAATAACCGGCTTTCTCGGACGCGTGTATTACTTACGCAAGTTGGCTGACGTGTTCGGTGGGGCCCACTTCATTTTTTTTTGAAAATCCACACTGTCCATTAGATTCATCTTGAAAAATCAGCTGGAATTGACTGGTTTTGGGTTAGATTTGGTGTGGCCCATGTGGTTTTCTGCTCTGCCATCCGTCTTGCGTTTGGACATTTGAAAACTGATTTCTGATGTCTTTTGAAATTTCTCTAACTAGGTATAAGTGATAGGGGACATGTGAATCTCATGGACGGTCCAGATTGGACCTTTAATGTACGGTAATGCCCACAAGACCAAACTCAGATGCTCTGTTCAACAACAGGGAACGACAATTGCCGTTTTCTGAATTTGGGTCGGTCAAGAGAGTTTGACTCTCATTGACCATACAGTGCACGGCTAGTGCACATGTGCACTATACACATTCCACATAAGGTGGAGTCCACTATACTTCTTGTGAGAGATCTGATCTGTCCATCCTTCTTATCATCTCATTTAAACTATAAAGACCAATTTTGAAGCATATCCAGATAGTAGGTGGGTCCAAAACCAATGGTTTATGGGATGATCTGTCCGTTGGGATACTTTCACAGGGATCCAACGGATGAAATTTGACATGTATGGTTCATTTATGGTCCTCAGGACAGATATGAAGTTTTGAGTCGAACGGATAATAAAAACCCTGTGATCTTACATTTTGGACGAATTTCAGGCCTTTTTATCAGACATACTGGATTTTCTTGAATCCCAGGTGTGTAAATTCTTCGATCTTAGTCCCTTGAAGTCTGTTCCTTGCCTTGGTGATTTATGAGCGTCAAATCCATGCTTTTAGTACCCCTTTTCAGTTTAGGCTCCTAAATACACCCTACATCACAAATACGATTAAAATAGGCCGTGAAACAATATCATGTTTGCAAAATTAAGTAATAATTGGGGTCTAATATCCAATATTTGACCCTCAACAGATCCGCTGTTTCCCGCGCACTCTGGCTCCCCATGTCCAGGAATTTAATTGGTCCACATCATTTGTACTAACATCAGCATAGCTCTTTAATAAAATAAAAAATAGTTTACCAAATACCACTTGATTAAGAA
Source organism: Magnolia sinica (assembly GCF_029962835.1). NCBI lineage: Eukaryota > Viridiplantae > Streptophyta > Magnoliopsida > Magnoliales > Magnoliaceae > Magnolia > Magnolia sinica. The sequence goes on along the minus strand of NC_080576.1, from coordinate 18,211,672 downwards.
GAAAGATTATCTTTCCAACAGCTGATTCAAGAATGTGTACTTGCCACCTAGGATCGGATGTTGGGGAGCGGATTGCGTAGTGTTTACTGAGTAAATTCAGGTCTACCTTGGTTTATTTATTTTATCCGCTCCGTCCATCCATTTTCCCAGATAATTTTAGTGTTTGAGCCCAAAAATGAATCATATAAAATGTTTAAATGGAGCACACCATAGGAAACAGTTGATTTGAACATCTACATTTGAAGTTTTGGATCAAGCTTATATTTGTGTTTACCGTTCATCCATGTCTTTATGACCTCATGAACAAATTGGATGACAAATAAACATCACTGTGGGGCCTAGCAAGGTAATTTCAATGGTGAAAATCATTATACCCACCATTTCCCTTCTTGTGGTATGATCCACTTGATCTTTGGATATGCTTCAACTTTGGAATCAACCCCTTAAATTAGATGGAAAAACGGATGGATGGTGTAGATAGTTCATATACATTCAAGGTGGGCCCAATTGAGTTTACTCAGTACGATAAGAGCGCACTTAGTAACTTAGTGCGCAATCTAATTTTGGTGACGTTGGTGGGACCTGACCGTGGTCCACATCAATGTATGCTTTATATATCTACGCCTTCCATCCATTTTTTTTTTTTGTTTTTTAAAATTATTATTATTATTATTATTTTTTACATTCATCGTCCAAAAAATGATGAAGATACAAATCTTGGGTGGACAACATCACATGAAACATTGGTCACCGAACGGCCTCTGCAGAAAACTTCCTAGTGTCCATGGCTATGTTTATTTGCCGATATTTGTGTCTGTTTCAAATTTTTTTTTTTTTCCATTCCTTAAAGTGAGCCGGCAAAACAAATATATAACATAAATATACAATACATACATCGAAGTGTGCCCCATGATAATGTCCAACTCAAATCCTGGTATCTGGGGTTGCAACAAAGCTGCATTACTTTTTCAAGACTAGATTGCATGGTGTAGCAAGCAGTACCCATGTTGGTGTTATGTACTAATACACAATCTCCACGGGCACACCATGATAGATGTGTCTTATCCATGGTGTCCATCCATTTTTCATGAGCCCAAAAAATGAGGTAGACTCAAATCTCAAGTGGATCACACTGAAATAATAGTGATTGAAAGCTCACCATTAAAAACTTCCTAAGGCCCACTATAATGTTTATTTGCCATCCAACCTCTTGATAAAGTCACAAAGTCATGGATGAAGAGAAAATATACATATCAGCTTGATCCAAACTTTTGTAGAGCCACCAAGAAGATTTTAACGGTGGGCGTCCAATCAACCAGTTTCTTGTGGGTGGTCTACCTGAGATCTAGATCTACCTCATTTTTGTGCTCATGCACTAAAATGATCCATAAAAATGGATGGACAACATGAATAATATGCATATATCATGTAGGACCTACAAAGCTTTTTCAGTAGCACGCAACCGTCCATGGTGCATGTTGCCCTAGGCAATCTAAGTACCATCCCTCACAGCTACCTGCAATAACAAATGGTTAATTGGTGTATTAAGTTGGACTCAATGTGATATTTATGTAAAATAAACCCCAACCACTAAGTTTTTAACCCCATGGGGCTCAAAAATCAATTCCATTTATCATTCACGTTGACTTGGATATAATGTAAAGGGCTCTGCAATTTCCATTAGTGTGGCCCAAGTGATTCATGTCTGGTTACAATTTTTAAGGCATAAGCCTCATCGTTATGTCCTTTGTTTTTTTTTTTTTTTTTTGGTAATTTAGTGGTTGGAGTGAATTTCATACAAGTATCATGGTGAACCCTTCAAAAATCAAGGGTATATATATCTCTCCCAGCCATTTCCTTTAATGCGGCACATAAGAATCACATGTCATTATGATTTTTTGCCTTTATGCCCAATATGAGACTTAGTAACAAATGGTCATAGTGGATCTTACAAAAATATTATGGTGGGCCCTATCTAAGTCAATAACTATGTCTCATAAAAATATTTTTTTTGTAAGTAAACTCCATATATAGTTGAAGAAGTTCTATCAGACAAAGTGATGGGTTCCATTAGACAAGGTGATTGGATAACAGGATAAAGTGATGAAGTTCCACTAGACAAAGTGACAGGGTTACCCCTACAACGTGACAAGATCCATTATACAAAGTGATGGAATTATGCAAGAAAAATTGGCGAGGTTGCTAGACAAAATGATGGGGTTTCACTAGATAAAGTAACAAGATTCCACTAGACAAAGTAACATGATTATGGGATAAAGTGACGGAGTTTTACTAAACAAAAGGATGGAGTTTCCAGACAATGTAACAACGTGGTTCCACTAGACAAAATGGAGTCTTACTTGACAAAGTGATATGATTCATTAGACAAAGTGATAGAGTTGCTGGACAACTACAAGATTCTATTAGACAAAGTAATGGAACTGTGAGATAAAGTGGTGTAGTTGCAGTAAACGAAGTGACAGATTTTATTAGAGAAAGTGACCAGGTTACTTAACAAAGTGGTAAGGTTCTACTAAGTAAAGTGACGGGGTTGCCGTAAAAAGTGTGATGGCTTCATAAGACAAATTAACAAGGTTGTAGGACAAAGTGATGGGATTTGACAAGACAAAGTAATGATATTACTAGACATAGTGACGGGTTCTACTGGACAAAGTGATGGAATTGTTGGACATAGTGACGGGTTCCACTAGACAAAGTGATGGAATTACTAGACAAAGTAGTGTAGTTACACTAGCCAAAGTGACGGGGTTCTCTTGTAACACTCTGGGCTAACAATACTCGAGTACCGAATATCTTAAAACATCACCAAATAATTTTATTTTATCAATGACACAAATAAATGTGCACACATCCCACTACACTCAAAAACCCTGATGTGAGTGCTGCTTGCTACACTACGCAATCTAGTTTTGAAAAAGTAATGCAACTCTATTGCAACCGATTGCAACCCCAGATACCAGGATGTGAGTGAGACCTGAGCATGGGGCACACTTTGATGCATGTATTATATATTTATGTGGTTTGTTTGTTTGTTTTGCTAGTTCATTTTAGGGAATGGAAAAAAAAAAGAAGAAATTGACGCAGTCTTAGATTGACCACACGGCGAGAAATTGTAGTCACCATTAAAAATTTTCCTGGGCTACAAAGGTTGTGCATCTAGTTGATATTTGTATTTTCCCTTCACGTGCTGTCTGACCTCATCAACAATAGGTTGGATGACAAATAAACATAACCATGGACAGTAGGAAGTTTTTGATGGTGGTTTTTCAGTGACCAATGTTTCCTATGATGTGGTCCACCTAAGATTTGTATCTTCTTCATTTTTTGGACAATGAATTGAAAAAAAAAACAAAACGGATGGAGGGTGTAGATATATAAAGCATACATCGAGGTGGGCCACAGGCAGGTCCCACCAACGTCGCAGATCCTGGGCGGCAGCCACACGTCATTGAATCAGCTGCTAGAAACAGGACGCGGATTTCCTGTCGAAAGCCTTTGGCGGGAAGTTACGGCGTTGGGACCCAGGTGGGGCCCACTGTGATGTTTGTGAGAAATCCTCTCCTTCCATCCGTTTTGTGAGTTCATTTCACGATGTGATGCTAAAAATGAACAGTATCCAAAGCTCAAGTGGGCCGTACTAATAGAAAAATGTGGTTAGGAAAATTCCTATAGTTGAAACCTACCTAAGTTCGAAAGTGATGTTTACGTGCCATCCATACCGTCAGTAAGTTCATTCCTACCGGGATGAATTGACAAAATATTAGCATGATTTAAAACTTCTGTGGCCCACGAATATTTCAATTGTGGACGTTCAATTATCACATTTTCGGCCTACTTGATATTTGGAAACAGTTCATTTTTTGGCAACATGTCCTGATATGAACTCACAAAATGGATGGATGGGGAGGATTTCTCACAAACATCATAGTGGCCCCACCTGGGATTCCAGGCCGGATCTCCCCGCCAAACTCTTTAGCAGGATATCCGCGTAAATGTAACGTTTCTTCTTAATTAAGTTATATTTTGTAAACTGTTTTTATTTTATTAAATAGTTGTGATGATGTCAGTACAAATGACGTGTACCAATTAAATTCCAGGACACGGGGAAATAGAGTACCCAGGTTTACAATAGGTAAATGGTGTTAAGAAGTAAAATTTATTAGTTTTTAGGAGCAGATTCTCCGCCGACATGGAGAAGATATTCAAGATCGAGACCGTTCCTATGTTGGATCCTGCTGTGGATGGACCATGCCTTAAGAATCACACCAGCCAGATGATCATTGCGGGCAAGAGGTGTCCTTTTTCCAATTGAATGAATACCATCAGTTTCACCTTTTCCAAACTCCTGAATTGTATATTCATAACTCCCAACTCAAGTAGCTTGAATCACCCAATCCACGTGACTTTTGGGGCAAGCCCCGTTCACATTAAGGTCCAGCTCAGGCTCAAGCGGATATGTACACGTGTATGTTGAATTGTGGATGTTTCATATCTAAATCAGACACATCAGCTTTTAGAAGTAGGTAGATACCCTTTATATATATAGACACTGAATAAATCCACTTCATTTCAATCTCTTATTCTCATTCCTCTCTCTTAATTGCACACATCTCGTAGCGCTTCTTTCCAATCAAACCGATCTACACCGCGGAGAAGATGGAGCGTCCAGGATTTATCCCACCGGCGACCGAATCAATGTGCGGCCAGCAACGGTACAGCCGAGGACACATCAAGCGCCAGATTTTCGCCTGTTTATTACAGAAGCTGAAGCTCATGGCCGCATCTATCTGTTGTTGCAAAGATATTGAAGGCTAGCCTTGTCTTAATGATAGTTATTGGCTTTGCTTTGATTGACTAGTCTTCTTATTATTCACATTCACGTAATTAACCATATTCTACCAATTTCTTAATTATGTTGTTTCTGGTTTGATTTTTTTTTTTTTTTAACTTTCATGACTTCTGTGCTTTTAAACTTCTTCTTTTCTTAGGTGTGTCAATGGTTCAGGTTAGCCCATCGGTTTACTAGCCTAACCAACCTTCTGAGGTGGTTTAGTTCAAGCTAAATGGGTAATATTGGGTCAGGCTCTGGCTTTTAAAAAAGAAAAAAGAAAAAGCAAAAAGAGTTGAGCTTGGATTGAACCCTGACTTGACCTGCCCATACATGTTATCAATGAGACGGGCTAAAATGAGTTGACCCAAAACTCAAAACACATTAGTAGAGTACTAAGTATAGACACATGGCTTGGGTGTGGCTTTTGCCCATGTTCCCTTCTTGAACGTGATTTGGGTGCTGCTGTGTCGGTCCTAACTAAATGGGTAAGGTGAGTTGAGCGAGCCACCATTGGTCAGAATTTTAGTAAATGGGTAGGGCTTAGGCTGACCCAATGGAAGGGAAAGTGAACTCATTCTCACACACCCTACTTGCTACTAGGGGTGCACATTTAACCTGTGGAACCGTGTAACTGGATCAGAACCATTGGATCAGGCCGATTTGGTCCGGCTCTAGGGTGCTTACGGTCCGGTTCCGGTTCTAAAATTTTCAGAACTGTTGATTATAGATTGGTTCTGGTTTAGGGTCCTATAAAACCGAACTGAACCGTTGATCCGAACCGTATATCCAAACCGTTGATCTAAGATTTAATTTAAAAAAAAAAAAAAACCTAACACCTTTAGCGCCCTACCCCTACCCTCTCGCCGACTGTGGACTGCCGCCCTCCCTCTGCCCCCCCTCTCTCTCTCTCTCTCTCTCTCTCTCTCCCTTCCAATGGCTTTCTATCTTTGAGAAATAGAAGAGAAAGAAAGGAACTGTGATGGAATCCTAATACCCTAAACCCTGATTGTATGGCACCAATGGAAAGATGCCGATTGCTCCGACGCAGCAATCGGACAACGATCGCAGCAGTAACGAATTGCATGTGGGCCCTTGATTGCAACCTCACCTCCCTCTGCGAGCACATCCAGATTGAGGGCTTCAACTCTGGCTTGTTCTCCGACATCGTCGTTCATGCCATGGGCTCCATCTACCATCTCCACCGTCTGATCCTCTCCCACAGCTCCTACTTTAGGTCAGATTTCAAAATCCAGACTGTTCTCCCTTTTCTTTTTGAAGCAATTCATTATCGTTTGTTTTCTTCCGTTGATTGTCTTGAAAATTTTCTTTTTTTGTACATTCTCTGGGCCAGAACCGTGGAACCGTTCCTGAACCGAACCGTTTTTCACGATTTGGTTCTAGGGTGTTAACGGTCCGGTTCCAGTTTCAAAAATTGTAGAACCGTTAGGAACGGTTCGGTTCCGGTTTCACCCCAAAACTGGACCGAACTGCCCCGTGTGCACCCCTACTTGCTACCGCTGGGGGTGTCAATGGGCCGGGCTCGGGCCTACCAAATCGGAAATTTGAATTGGCCTGACGGCCAAGCTTGAAACAGTTAAAAACTTGGGCCGAAATCAACGCCAGGCCCGGTCAGTTTACAGTGTTAACTACCACTACGTTGTGAGATTTGAAGCCATCACTTGAAGCCATCAAGTGATGATGATGATAGATGATTGGGCCAGGACGCGGATTTCCTGCAAAAGTCTTTCGCAGGATGTTCCTGTGCTCGGAACCCAGGTGGGGCCAACTGTGATGTTTGTGAGAAATCCTCCCCGTGCATCCATTTTGTGAGTTTATTTTAGTGATGCAAAAAACTGAACCTTATCCAAAGCTCAAGTGAGCCGAAAAAGTGATAATTGAACATCCACGGTTGAAATATCCGTTGGCCATGGAAATTTTGAATCATGCTAATATTTGTGATATCAGTTCATCCCAGTAGGAATGAAGTTATTAACGGTATGGATGACATGTAAATATCAGTCTCGAACCGAGGTAGGTTTCAACGGTAGAAATTTTCCTAACCACATTTTCCTTTAGTACAGCCCACTTGAGCTTTGAATACGGTTCATTTTTGACATCAAATCCTGAAATGAACTCAGGAAACGGATAGAAGGGGAGGATTTCTCACAAACATCACGGTGGGCCCCACCTGGGTTCCCAGCGCAGGAAAGGAAATCCGCGTCCACCACCTGCATCTCTCTCTCATGCCAACGTCAGACCGTGACGAGTGTCACGTCACTAACTAAGCGTTTGGGACTCCACTCCACTGTTACAATGTACACGGGATAAACTGCCTATACCGTTTTGGTGTGGAATCTCTCTCGAAAGTTGAAACCATTATTTAAAAAACATTTTCTACGTTTAGAAGCTAGGTGGGTCCACTTGGATAATTTTTTAAGAAATCCGGCCCGTCTATCGGTTTTATCAGCTGATATCTGGACATGAGCTCAAAAATGAAGCAGATCCCAAACTCAAGGAGGCCAAAAGATAAGAAACAGCAGGGAGGGAACGCCAACCGTAGAAACATTCATGGCCACAGAAGGGACTGCATAATCCACGGTAAGAATATGTATACAGAGACCTGCTGTCAAAGAACCCTTGGGCCTTTTTATTTTCATAATTAATGTGGAGCGTTGTTGAACATGCGACTAATCAGCAGGTTAGGGCCATCCGATGAGAGAGATTTGATGGGGATAGTCCATTCATAGAGGATTCCATCATATCAATGGTCAGTGTCACCGATTTCCATGGCCCCCACTTGTATCAACGGAGCCTAAGAATCTGTGTGTCATACAGCACCTAGCCATCCGGTTTGGTGACCTTTTCTCGCTAAACGTGGACCTTTGGACGTAGGGCTGTCAATGGGCCACGCCTTCTGGACGGCCGCTATTCAATACTTTCAGTTTTATTGGCCCCTCACGTGAGGGATCAGGGCAGAGGGCCAGACGGCACATGTCTCAGAGATCGGACCATTCATCAGGTGGCGCCCACTTTCAACATGCCATAGGTCAAAGATTCGGGGTGGTATACTAATCTTGTAATCCACACGTGTATAATCATAAATCGCTGGAAGAACGGACTAGATCACCCTCACGTGTCAGGCACCATTCAAAGAAACTAGTGGTGCCCAATCCTCACATCCGCTACTGATGTCCACCAACCATATCAGCAAAATTGTGGGTTCCACTTTGATGCAGAACATCTTTAAAATCAGACTGATTAATCAATCTTAACGGTTCATTTGATAACCATTAAAACAATTAGCGAGTGCTCAAAATTCGATGGATAAAACCAGACGGTTAATATTATTTTCTTCGTGCAATTTTTTAATGGCTTAAATAGACAAAACCACCATTAGTGCATCTCAACGGTGGAGATTCTGTAGCCAATTTTCATGAGGCTACCTTCCAAAGCATCCAATCCATCCACAAGGCCCATGACATACGTGTACAATGACTAGGGCATTCATAAGGTGGGGCCGCCATGAAAACTTCGTCACAGAAACAGGCATGTCTGCCCGTCAGTAGGGCTGTCATTGGGCCGGATGGATCGTCAGGCTTTTGGGGTTGGTCCGCTTTAGGTTGGGCTTGACATGAATACTAGACACAAGGGCTGGACCCGGGTCTAGAATTTAAGCCCGTTTATTAATTGGACTAGACTCAGGCTGATCTGAAAGTCCGGGTTGAAACTTAACCAGCCCAGCTTGTTTTATGATTGAAGAGCATTTTTATCAATATCATGCGTGATTGGGCACCCCAAACGAACGACCTAGATCTTGTGTCAAAGAGGTTATCCACGTTCGGGCTTGTGCCGGACTCAGATTCTGGACCGTGCATAATCATCATGGGCCAGGTTCAACCTGTTTGTTTTGCTCGTCAAAGGCTCAGATCTGCGGGCCTTGGACTGGGTTGGAGTCTAGCCCATATTTCTTGTACGTGCCAACTGAGCATTAAAAACATGTACGTTGAAAGAAATCATGCACATCGAATGATCATAACCTTCGAATCGGAGGATTGAAAGGTACGGATAAGAAAAAGGATACCTGTTTAAATTCGACAGGCAAAGTTCTCTTTTCCCGTGTGAGTCCGTAGAATCCAGCAGAGCAGTCAAATCTCAATACATTTTGGCCATGTTTACGGCAACTGACACTTTTGTCCTTCAAGAGTATACCCAGGTTTTTAATTCCGACAAATAGGGCCCATTGTTTCCTAATCCATACCATTGATCTTTCAAGTTTTCCCATGGAGGGACCACTTTAGGTGATTTTTGGGACATGGCACATCTATGGTAAGTACCAACAGATCAATGGTCTGGATTACTTAATTATGGCCCCACTTGGTCTATAGCTGTGCAAAGACACTGAGCAGGTATAGCATAAATGCTGGGCCCAGTTGGACTGAAGCGTGTGCAATCCCAAACCCATGTGCTAAGAACGGAATATGGTAGAGTCATCTCTCCGTAGTACGCGTGTCTGGCTGACTAATCACTGTACACCGTCCATCTAGTGACCCCTATTGTGTATGGAAAATTGTTCAATATACAGATGGATGAGATGATCCTGGACGCTTGATCAGTTGTCTTCAAAGATAACAGGAGAAGAAGAAATTTGTCAATGGTTAACACTTCATGCAGGAAAGCGATCGAAAAGCGACGGATGTGATTCCGTGTATTGGTCTGAATTTTGAAACATGGGCCGTCCATAACAGGTCCCACAGAATGACCCACCCGGTTGATAGCTGACGACATCCTAATCCGTACGTACAAAATGTTCTTTTTCCACTCCCACGTAAAAGCTAATTTGCAATTTTTTATTTTATTTTCATGGGTTTCAAAATTCACGGAATATCATATGATTTTGAATCACACCAGGGACTCACACCATAAACAACCCTATTATCATGTCAAACAACAGGTTACTCTAAGACCTTCAAGCTATTAAAAGATGGCGTATCAATTAATGCATGTCAAGGGACTTAACACTCTAAGATTTAAGGCATTTTCTATAAAAGGTATTTTTATCATATGATATATTAGGTCTTTGTTTGGAGTGGAAAATAAAATAAAATTGATTATTAGATGATGATTTTCATGAATTTTCAGTGGCAATGAGTTTAAGTAAATTTCGTTTCAGGGTCTTGTTAGAATAACAAGTGGTAATTCAAATAAAGCTCTCGCACAAATCACTCCAACGTTATGGTAGTGATTTCTTATTCTGAAATTCAAATTTTCCTTTGCAAACCAAATACAAGAAATATTTTGTCATTTAAAAAAATAAAAATAAAATAAAAAACCATTTCCCTGAGCTAATTTAAGAGGTGTTTTGGATCTTAAGTTACCTAAGATATGCTATTTATGCCAAAAGTAGCTTATCTTGATTTCTACTTATTTTAGTATATTTATCAAGTAGAAAAGCCTGCTCGGATTCCAACATCATTTAAGCATTTCTCTCAAGCCTATTTGGTCCCCCTTATATCCAACATCCATCATGTGGGGGCAACCTTTAATATGAATTATTCATTGTGTGAGCCCCACCTTTAATGTGGGTTGTCTATCATGTAGAGCCCACTTTGAATGTGAGCTATTCATTATTAGTTATTAACCTTTAATGTATACCATCTATTATGTAGGGCCTACTTTTGATGTTTGTCATCCATCTTGTGGGGTCCGTCATCAATGTTACTGTACATAATGTGAGGCCCACCTTCAATATCCACCGCCCATCACATAGACCCCACCTTTGATGTGAACCATCTATTGTGTGGGCTTTAACTTTGAAGTAGGTCATTCATACCCACACATTTTGAACATGGGCTATTTATCATTAGGAGCCAACCTTTGATGTGGACCATCTACTATGTGGGCCCATGTTAATATTGGTGATCCATCGTGTGGGGCTCACCTTCGATGTATCGAATGTGTAAGATAGGTGGGAGGTGGTGACACACAACGACCAACCCTAGAGACGCTTTATAGACCAATCTTTTCCTCGAGATGCCTAACCTGCACCAGTCATTCTGGGTGAAGCAATTTGTTGACTTTTGCTTATATACATGGTTAGCAGCTGGCCCAGGAATATGCTGTTCCGCTAACTCTTCTACTGAAGTGACACAGGACCAATTACATAGGTCGAATAGTCAATAGAAACAATTGGATCATATTGGCTAAGGGGTGGGAGTTTGATCGATCCCTAACTCAGTTGATATGGGTTGTCTTTTATCAAGATCAATTATAGAGTTCGATGTGGATTGTCCATGGCGAAAGAGAAGTAAAAAGTTAAAAATCCAAACAAATAAGCATGCAAAACCTATAACACTAAGTAGCTTATAGCACGTAAGTTACTTTTGTAATTTTATTGACTTAACTAACCATTCAAGTGAAAAGGTAACTTAATGATTGAACATAAGTAAAAATAATAATAATAATAACTTATTTGGTGGAATCAAAACGGGCTCTTAACTAACTGAGAATATAGCTGATTTCATCTCTATGGCCTTACAGGAAAATAGCTGTTGCAGAGGACTCCAGTCCTTTTATGGGTACTTCCTATTTTAGTACATGATTTATTAGAGGCGGATCTCGTTGAAAAGCCCTAGTCGTGATTGACATATTTCGGCTGGCAGCAGTAGCTATCCGGAGCTAATATAATTACAAGGCTTTTGTCAGCCACATCAAAGGAAGATAGTTTGCTCATGGCGTGAAATGCAGATTGCTTGTATGGTGACCCGATTTTATGGGGCCCACCATGGTGATATATTTTATTTTTTACACATGGGCCGGATGCTGCAGATTGCAAGGCTTGTATGACTTTTGTTAAATGCAGGGTCGTCTGCAGACGTGTTTTGGGTCCATATGAGCATTCGGAGTAGGTGGCATCCACGTCACTTATCCTAGACTGTCAACTAGGTCTAGCACGCTCTTTATAGGTGTTAGAATATTGTGTGATCTTGTTACCATATTTTGTGTGATCTTGTTACCATACATGTGTCAGAATATTACAATAATATTCTTTGGCATATTACGATATTATTCTTTGTATTTATTGTCCTTCTATAATTGTTTGGCCTCATTCACATATAAATAGGCCCTCTTTGTATAGTTTAAACACACATTGAAATACAGAATTTCTACGACAATCTCTCTCTTTATTTCTTCATGGTATCAGAGCCACACTCTTATGGCCTATAATTTTTTTTTCTTCGGCGAATTTCCGATGTTCTCTCTTTGTGAAGGTAGCGGTTGTTTGGAGTTCTTTTCCGCCTTTTTTGCAGTCCGATTTGGAACTTTACGTCCAGAAACAGATTCGCAAGGTACAAAACTTTCCTCCCGTAAAAGATCTCCGCCTATCCCCACCTTCTTCATCTGCTAGTTTCCGCCACCTTCCATATGTCTCCATCTACCTCGAGTCTTGATTCAATTGTCCGTCCTATTAATCTTATATTGGATGGATCCAATTATAGTCTGTGGGCTCAGAATATGGAAGTCTTTTTAAAAGGATGTCGACTATGACGTTATGTGACTGGAGCATTCCTTCAACCTACGCTGAGAGACGGTGAGAAAGACGATGCCTTTGCATCTCGTCAGGAAGAGTGAGACAGTATTCATTACAAAATTCTGTCTTGGTTCATCAAGACTTTCGTTTCATCCATCAATAGTCTTCTTCCACGACTTGGGAATGCTAAAGTTGCTTGGGACTTTCTGGCAAAAAGATACAACTGCACCTATGATGCTTTATTGGAGTTTCAACTGGAAGCTAAACTCTATCAGATGCGTCAAAACCGAGGTCAGTCTATTGCTGATTTTTATTCTCATACTAATTATCTTTGGGAACAATTATCTGCCGCAGACCCTAAGTTGGAATGTTCTAAAGACATTCAAACGTTTACTACTTGGCTTGATCGACGGAAGTTTATGCACTTTATGATGGCTCTTCAAGATGATTTTAAATCTACTCGAGCTTCTCTTCTTCACCGTCAGCCACTTCCAACATTGGATGCTGCAGTTGCTAAACTCATCTTTAAAGAAACTCAACGTTTCACTATGAAGATGCAATCTTCTAACATGGTTATGGCCACCGCTTCTCATGGTGCTTCTCAATCTTCTGCTAGACGTTCTTCCTCTTAATCCACCTCCAAGCCTGGTTTTTACAAGTGGTGTAAACGAACTGGTCATACCATTGATGAATGCCACAAGTTCCAGTATTCTAAGCAGAAAAGAGCTTCCCAACAGACAGCTGCGGTCGCTAATTTATCTGATCCTCTTGTACTTGAAACTCCACCTCAGTCCACTTCTCTTACTGCAACTGACGTGAAGGACTTAATTCACCAGGTTTTGTCCCAATCCTCCACTGCCATGTCCGTCACTCCAGGTAAATCTCAGTGGTTTATAAACTCTGCCTGTTTTAATCACATGACATCTGATTCCACCATCTTCTCCCATAAAACTACTCTCTCTCCCAATCCTGTCATATATACTGCCAATGGTTCCCATATGTCTGTTAGTCATATAAGGTCTATTTATACCTCTAATTTATCTGTTGGTGATACTTACCTTGTTCCTAAGTTATCTTTAAACCTTCTTTCCGTTGGACAACTATGTGAGTTAGGTCTTGAGCTGAAATTCTCTAACAAGGGTGTTGATGTACAGGATTCATAGATGGGTCAACTACTTGGGACAGGCCGTAAAGTTGGACGTCTTTTCGAGCTCTCATATCTGCAGCTTCCTTCTTCAACAACCACTTCCATGGATGCTGTCACCGTCACTTCCAGTTTATGGCACTCCCGATTAGGTCATGCCTCGCTACCACGTGTCCAGTTCTTGGCCTCTCAGGGTCATCTAGGATCAGTTAATTTTCAGTCATTTGATTGTGTTTCATATCATCTTGAAAAACAGACACATTTGTCCTTTAATAAAAGTGAATCTTTTTCTTCTGCACCTTTTGACTTAGTCCATTCTGATATTTGGGGTCTCGCCCCGATTCCGACTAAGGGGGGATCTCGGTATTTTGTTATCTTTGTAGATGATTACAGTCCTTATACTTAGATTTATCTTTTACGGCATCAGTCTGAACACACAAATGTTTACCATAATTTTCACGAAATGGTACACATTCAATTTTCTTGTACCATTAAAATTTTTCGTTCAGATAATGCTATGGATTACAAAGATAAATATTTTCTTACCCTTTTACAACAAAATGGAACAGTCTTTTATCATTCTTTCCCTACACCTCTCAACAAAATGGTCGAGCAGAACGTAAACATCATCATATTTTAGATATGGTAAGAGCACTTCTCATTTCTGCTTCTCTTCTAGAATGCTTTTGGTGTGAAGCTGCTTTCACTGCTGTCTACACTATCAATCGTGTTCCCTCACCTACCATCCACAATAAAACTCCTTTTGAGCTTCTCCATGGTATAGTCCCTAACTATTCATTGCTTCGAGTTTTTGGTTGTCTGTTTTGTCACTCTTCCTACACATGAATGCACCAAACTTGAATCACGGTCCAGACTCTGTTGCCTTTTTGGTTATGGTCTCACTCAGAAAGGTTATCGTTGCTATGATCACATAGCCAAACGTCTTCGTATTTCTCGTCAGTGGAGTTTTGGGAATATAAGATGTTTACGAGTCTTTCTCCTTTTCCACAGTCTTCTTCTAGTTATGGTCCTATTTTTACTGATCTATATATTGCTCTAATACTTGACTCCTCTGCAGAGATGCTAAGCTCCTCAAACGTTCATTCTTCGGCTGCTCCTGATCCAACTGACACGTCTGCTAATCCTCATGCTACATCAACTGCCCCTGAGCCTGTCCAGGTACCTACACTTCGTCACTCCACTAGAATTAGAGCCCCTCCTTCTCATCTTCAAGACTATTATTGTTTTTATGCCCTTGCTACTCTTCACGAACCTCACACTTATCGTGAGGTTAGTACTGACCCTCTTTGGTAGAAAGCTATGTCTGATGAACTAGATGCTCTTACCAAAACTCATACTTGAGACCTGGTGGATTTGTCTTCTAGAAAGTTTGCGGTTGGATGTAAGTGGGTTTACAAAATCAAGACTCGGGCAGATGGATCTGTGAAACGATACAAAGCTCGCCTTGGTGCGAAGGGTTTCTCTCAGGAGTATGGTATTGACTATGAGGAGACTTTTGCTCCTTTTGCTTGACTTACCTCTGTTAGATCTTTGCTTGCAGTAGCTATTGTGCATCATTGATGTAAGCCTCGTATCTTAGACCGTACCGTTCCATAGGCTTCCGTGGTTTTTCCGGTCGAATTTCGACAACCTTCGACCCTTAACCGGTATTTGCGCGTGACCTGGATTCTCGTGCCGTCAACCCGAGTCGACTCAACCCAGGGCTTGTACCTTAGCGACCGTGTCGTCGCCGCGACTCGCGCGCTGATGCGATGCTCTGGTTGGGAGTTGTGGGCCAGCGTTCGGTGCGACGAAAACGCCGCGCGTGCGAATCCCGAGAGAATCTCTAGGAGGTGTCTCATCAATCAATCAATCCTATCAATCCCATCATGTCAAGTACACATCACCTTTCACCCTTTCTCAAGCAAGCCCCAAAAGTCAAAAAGTTTCTTACAACCCATAACTCCTCTTACACCTTTTGCCAAAAAAGTCCAAAAAGCCTCTTACACACCCATCCCTCTCTCCCATCCATCACTCCATCACCCATCACTCCCTCTCTCTCTCTCTCCCTTACAAGTCTCTCTCTCATTTTCAACTTTTCCAAGCAACAAAAATCCCCTACGTATGAACCTCTCCAAGCCCTCCCATGGTGAGAAAAATGCTCATGTGTGGCCCACCTTTCCATCCCTAGATCTCTCATCTCAACCATCCATTTCTCATCTTCCTCCATCAAAAGGAAGCACAAGGAGCTAAGGAAGCCAAGGGAGTAAGAAGATCAAGTGGTGGGTGCCTTGATAGGGTAGATTTTGATATTTTTAAGATGGGCCAAGTGAGGCCAACCGATCAATGGTTTGGATCTCACTTTGGACCCTAAGATGTGGCCGATAGCCCACTTGGATTATCATGCTCATTCCATGATGGGGCCATTCTCCATGGACCCCATCATGATGTTTATTTTCTTGCATACTTAGGGTCATCTAGACCGTCTAATTTAGTGGAGAAGGGATCTCCACCGTTGGATTTAATTTTGATGGGCCCACATGTAATGAGACTCACTTGATGTATGATTTAGTGCAAGGGAGGGCCCATAGTGCCGGGGTCCCTCCATCACACGGCCTCACTCTCTATCTCTCTCCCTTTTTATTTTATTTTATTTATTTATTTTATTTTATTTTATTTTGTTGTTATGATGATGAGGTTGTGTGGCCCACTTGAATGGACCCCACCACAGGGTATGTATTCCATCCAAATCACCTACAAGTGGGGCCCACTTTGTGTGTAATATCCACACCATTCTCCATGAGGTGGCCCACCTAAGCAGGGCCCACCTCTAATGTATTTACAAGGGTCCAGCGTCCAGGGACGCTGGACGTTTTTGGAAAATGCAAATATTAGCTTGCCAAGGGGGGTGGTCCACTTGTGTAGGCTTCATCTTGATGCATGTCTTCAATCCACGCCGCCCATTCCGTTCCCATCCTTCTTTTAGGCGTTGAACCAAAAGATGGTGTCAACCCGAGGTCTTGGCGGGCAATACCATACCAAATGGCAGTTTTCACCATTGAAACCTCCCCTGATTTCCTATACGCCAAAATATGTCCGATATTGGACTTATTTTGCTCGTGTTGGGCCATGGGATGCCATTGGACGGTGTGGATTGTCAAAATATAACACAGTAGCTGCTGCTGCTGTGTCAGATGCAGCAGCGCTGCCTGCACACGCCAGCGCCCGGACGGATGCACGTACAGCCACCCACGGCTGTAGCCGTGGGCCCCACCTTGATGTTTACTTGCCATCTAATCCGTTCATAGGGTGGGCCACTACCTGACGTGGGCCCACCCCAAAAATCAGCCTGATCCAAGACTCATGTGGCCCACACCGTAGGGAACAGTGGGATTGAACCTCTATCATTGAAATCCCATTTTTTGGGCCCACAGAAGTTTATGATCAGCATGAAATTTGTTTTTGCCCTTCATCTAGGTCCAAGCGACCTTATCAACGGTCTGGATGGAAAATAAATGTTATGGTGGGCCCCACATGGAGCCCACAGTGATGTAAGTATTTTATTTCCACCGTCCACCTGGACGGTGGAGCCAACTGTGATGTGTATGCGCGCGTGTGTGGGTGGGTGCGTGCGTGTGTGTGCGTGCGTGTGTGGTGTGTGCATGTGTGTGTGTATATATATATATATAATATTATATTATATATAATATCATATGTATTATATATATATATATATATATTATATTATACCATATTTAATATAATATTGGTGGGAGGCCCACCTCAGTTTGCTTGTGGCCTGTGATTGAGGCCCACCTTGATATATATGTAAGGCCATGGGTCGAGGCCCATGGATGTATTAGGGGCCCATGGGTTATGGCCCATTAAAAATGTTTTGGGGCCTATGGGTTTAGGCCCATTTGATGTATATATGGGGGCCCATTTGGTGAGGCCCATTTGATACTCATAAGGCCCATGAGATTAGGCCCATTTAATGCATTATAAGGCCCACGGGTTATGGCCCATTGCAATGCACATAAGGCCCATTGGTGTGGCCCATTGTTGTGGCTCACTTGATGAACATGAGGCCCATATGATACGGCCCATTTGATGTATTGAAGGCCCAATGAGATATACCTACAGTTCATTGCAATGTGCAGTCCCAACATGATTTATGTAATGATGTTTAAGTCAGGGCTATGCCTTGGGAGCAATGGTGGTTTGACGTCCACATTGCAAGTATAGTGTGGTTAAATGTCCGCATTATAACTTTCCCTAGGGCCCATTGTTAGGCTCGTACGTCTGATGTGTAGGCCGTCTAGGCCCATCTTTGTTATGATTATCATTCATCCTATATAACATGTTTAGTTCCATGATTCATGATCATATGCATCATACGTATGCTTGATATGAGAAATGACTGATCATAGCATATGCCTTCGGGCAGATTGTCTAGGGGCCCCGTATAGGGGTGTTGCCTTACATGAGCGCACGATACACTCAGGATTGCTGCATGACTGGATAGTGTGATTCATGCATTCGCATTGTGTGATATGGTTACTGTACGCCCTAGCGACATCAGGGTCGTAGCCTCCATAGACGTATCGTGGAGAGGCAGGATTGGATACCGGAAATACTGTTTTATATGGGGTGTGATAGATATCCCTAGGTAAAAGTCCTTAAACCCTTATGGTACCAAGAGGTTGCTCCAACGTCTAGACCGAGTGGGTGCATGAGCGCTGAGTGCCGATTACCAGACGGTTGCGCTTTCCACTGTATCGTGGTCGGTTGGAAGGGGGTGCGGCCTTACCTGCCCAAGAGTAGGGGGTAATGCTAGGCTGAGTCTGACCAGCTCGAGGAATGGGTTCGCTATTGACGAGTCGAGCCCGATATTGGCAGGCGGATAGTGAGGTCTTTTCCACTTACCTTATTGCGCGCGATGGGGCGGCAATCTGGCTTGGAGTGTACTAGACCCCGGTGATATTCCAGATTTTGAGCTGTATTGACATGTGGACTTAGATGAGGATTTGTATGCTTAAGTTGCATTTCGCATTGCATGGCCTTGGTATGGCCGACATCATTCTTTGCACCGCATGACCTTGGTACGGCTAATGGGATTCTTGGCATTCATCAGCATGTTCCACATTACTCTGATACTGCATAACTATATTACCACCTTGAGCATACACTTTCACCACCCTCTAAGCTTTCTATAAGCTTATGCACAACCGTTGCGTGCAGGTGACGTAGGATCGTAGCAGCGCTGAGGCTTGGGCGCGTAGCTGATCTTTTGTGGAGCTTTTGGTCTATCATCATTGTATTTCCCTCATGCTCATTGTACTCGTAAAGTTTTTTATTATAGTGGAAATGTGATGGAGTTTTTGGTTGTTGTTTATGGGTTATGCCTTTGGTTATGCTGATTACGAATTAAACTGATGTTGAAAATCCTCCTTGTAGCATCCCAGGATTGGAACCTGGCGAATGGGCGCTGGGAGCCGAGAATGGGGTTCTAAGGAGGCTGTCGGCGCCGGATTCGGCGATCGAAAATTTTGTGAGCCCGGTTTCTGAGTTTGGGGCATGATAATTGACAACTTTTTCAGATGGATGTCAAAAATGCCTTCTTGAATGGTGATCTTGCTGAGGAAGTTTATATGTATCCACCACCTGGCTATGACCATCCTCCTCATAAAGTTTGTCGTCTTCGTCGTACTCTTTATGGTCTCAAACAGGCCCCTTGAGCATGATTTATCAAATTTAGTTCTGTTGTTGCTCAACAAGGCTTTGTCCCTAGTGCATATGACTCTGCATTGTTTCTTCGGACTACTGGTGCTGGTACCATTTTTATCCTTCTTTATGTTGATGACATGATCATTACAGGGGATGATCTCTCTGGTATTCGAGATCTTCAACACTTTTTGAGTCAGAATTTTGAGATGAAAAACTTCGGATAGCTTAACTACTTCCTTGGTCTTGAGGTGATTTCAGGTTCAGATGGTTATTATCTATCTCAGGCTAAGTATGCTTTTTACTTGCTTTCCAAAGAAGGCTTGAGTGACAGCAAAACGTGCACTTTTCCTCTTGAATATAATGTTAAACTTCTTGCTACTGATAGTAAATCTCTTCTAGGTGCTATTCTGTATAGACAATTGGTCGGTAGTCTCATTTATCTCACAGTTACTTGCCCAGACATTTCTTACGTTGTTCACTTGATTAGTCAGTTTATGAGTGCACCACGCTCTACTCAATATGTTGTCGTTCTTCGTATCTTGCGCTATGTCAAGGGAACTTTGTTTCATGGTCTTCACTTTTCATCGCACTCATCTCTAAAGCTCCACTCTTATTCTGATGCTAACTGGGCTAGTGATCCTACCGATTGTCGCTCCACTATGGGTTATTGTTTTTTACTTGGTACTTCTCTCATTTCTTGGCACAGTAAGAAACAGACTGTTGTTGCCCGATCCAGTACTGAGGCTGAGTACCGTGCACTTGATGATACTACAGTTGAACTTTTGTGGCTACGATGGCTTTTGACAGACATGGGTGTTTTTCAACTGACTAGTTTTCCTCTTTATTGTGACAATCGGAGTGCCATTCAGATTGCTCACTATGATGTTTTTCATGAGCGGACCAAGCATATCGAGATTGACTGCCACTTCATTTGGCACCACCTCCAGCAGGGTATACTACATCTTCGATCCATCTCCTCCGAGGATCAACTTGCCGATATTTTCACGAAATCTCATCCACCTGGTCGACTACGTGATCTTGTTTTCAAACTCAAGTTGACTTCATCATTTCGAGCTTGAGGGGAGATGTTAGAATATTGTGTGATCTTATTACCATACTTTGTGTGATCTTGTTACCATACATGTGCCAGAATATTACAATAATATTCTTTGACATATTACGATATTATTCTTTGTATTTATTGTCCTTCTATAATTGTTTGGCCTCATTCACATATAAATAGGCTCTCTTTGTATAGTTTAAACACACATTGAAATACAGAATTTCTATGACAATATCTCTCTTTATTTCTTCAATAGGTAGCTCTAAAAATATAATGTTGATTGAATGATCCAAACCGTCCAATCAGTGGCATGAATAAATTGAAAGTCAAAGTTGTTCAGTTAAGTCATGAATGTTTACGACCATTCGGCTGCTATAGTTTTTTCATTGTAATGAAAGAAGGTTAGAAGGTTTTCATGCTCATACGGACTGGATCATTTCTCGATAGCTACATGAGAAAAACATCGATACTTGCTAGAGTGTGCTGGATGATACGCCCAAATCATATTACCCTGTCTAGATGAATCATGAACTAAAAATTGAGCTTATTCGATTATCTGATTACTATATTCATGAACAGTTTTGAGAGGGTTAAAAATGAAATTGTTTAATGGTCCTATTTCCCCTAACAAGTGCCCACCAATCAGAGTTTACGATTTTTCAACCAATCTGATCTTGGCACTGTGATTTGGGCACAGTGGCTTCACAGTCTAGTCGGATTTGCGTGCAACGTGTATAATTTCAGATTGCCTGAGTATCAAGCGTCATCCGTAGCCCAAGTATCATGTTATATTGGAGGATGATTTTGTAGACCCAGCTGCAATGATGCTCTTAGTGGATCCAGGTGCTTTTAGATAGGCGGTGGGTAAAATCATTGATCCGATCCCTTCATCAGCTTCATCTCACTTTGTCCACTCAAAAAAGTCTACTCTGGACAAAGGAACTACTTTTTCATGACCATTGGAAAATCTATCCTTTAAAAAGAGCTGCAAGTGTTTGGATGGTTAGAATCCCCCAGTCTATACGATTTCTTTGCGGTGATCAATGAAAAGGGTTCGTACCTAATGGATGGTCCAGATCATTGATTAGATTTGTCTACGTGTCTGAAATATCTGGGTGCACTAAAACTGTCAGTGGGACGCCGGACCACATGGGCTTGTTCCATCCTATTGGAAAAAATTAGTACCATGGACGAGTCCGAACAATGCCCCTTTTTTTTCTTTTTTTTTTTATTCTCCGCCGACCGAGAGTTTATCTCGCATAAGGTAATTTTTAGGGTACGAACGTTGATTTTTTGATGAAAATATTCCTGCCCGTTAAGATAGAACGGTAGTCTAGTTTTGATAATTTAGATTTTTCCCGGTCGAATGAAATAACGCAGGTTATCCGTCGGGTCTGTACTAAATACGTAAGCCATGTTGCTACTGGATGGTGCTCTGTGGGCCCTACAATTATGTAAGTATCTTATCCACGCTGTCCATCCATTTTGGTTCATTATTTTAGACAGTAGGCTCAAAAACAAGGTAGATGTAAGTCTCAGGTGGGCCACACCACAGGAATACATTAATAATTGAACGACCACCATTAAAAACTTCCTAGGGCCCACCGTAATGTTATGTTCCATCTAACCTTTCGATTAGGTCACACGGACATGGATGAAGTGAAGTTTCAAATATCAGCTTGATCCAAAGCTTACGTGGCTCCCAAGAGGTATTTAATGTTGGGCGTTCAATCCCCACTTTTCCTGTTGTGCGGTCGACCTGAGATTTGGAATTTCCACATTTTTGCACTCATAACCTAAAATGATCTCAAAATGGATGGACGGCGTGGATAAAGCACATCCATAATTAAGGAGTCCACAGAGCACCGTCCAGCAGCGACTACTGCGGGCTTACTACTGCAGTGTCAGTATGCAATCTGCGTCCGATGTTTCCTGGGTGTAGTCAGTTCACGCGTTTTCAACGGGTGCAGCGCCTGTGATCCTATGGTCCATCATAACATGTGTGTGAAATCCACTCCATCCATCAGGTGAGCCCCTTGATTTTAGGTCATGACGCCGAAATCAACCCTACCTGCAACTCAGGTGAGCCAGAACATAGGGAACCATGGGGACGAGACGCCATCCATATTTTCGTGTGTGGGCTGCACCAGGGTGTTAAAATCCCATCCAAAACGTCCATCAGGTGTTCCTCACTAGGATGAACTGTTACTTCAAAAACCAGCGTGCTTAAGTACTTAGTACATCACACCGTGTGACTATGAAACTGTTGTTCGCGATTTTATATATTTATATTTATATTATTTATATTATTATTATTATTATTATTTTGGGTTAGCTTCTTAGTACACACCCATGTCAGTACCCACGCTCCATGTTAGCCACCCCCGCTAGGGATCAATAGCAAGCCCTCAAGTGTTGAAACGAGGTATCTCCACTCAGTCTGCCAGTTGAGCTATGGATCTGGGTGTCGTGGGGCCCACAAGAGCTTCCTATAGGTATGTTGTTTTGGATATAGAGTGAAGAGGAGAATTAACACCTGTTGGACGGAGTGGATGTCATACGCACACTACGTCAGGCCCAACGGAGACATGTACGTTTCCTGTTTACATTGTCCAAAAAATGAAGGGGGCGTGTTTGTCCATGATTGAACGATGCATGTGTGTCCAAAAATACATTATGTACAGCCTTGGAAATAATCTTCTGAAGTTTTAAATAATCTACTGATAAGACGCTGTAGGAGCGGACTGCTCTACATTCAGCCACGCCACAGTGACCCCCGAAGCGCTACAGACGGGACGAAATCAGGCAGCCCGTGGCTGGCTCTGAATAACCAGCCCCCTACCGTATGCCTCTATGTCATAGGGCCGTAATATTTTATTCCGTTCCACCGCTGTTACACCAGAAATCCAAGGTTCCACATGAGCTCCCGTTCTGCAGTGTGGTGGCAGGACCGCTACGGGATTAGCTCCGGGTGTGGGTCAAATCTGCAGGGTTCTAAAATTCTTAGACAGGTTAGTAAATGGTCAGGTTTGGGCGCCAGACCCAAACTACTCAAAACCGACCCATTGCCACTTATGTCCGAACCAAGGCCGTCTTAAAAGAAGACATGTGCCATGTTAGTGATGAAGTGCATTTGTTTCTGGATTTAGTCCTACCACTGGTTGAGGTTAGCCAATAGGTGCAAAGTTTGAGTTATGGCCCATCCGAAGCAGGGACTACCTGATGGACGGTTTGGATTTTGCAGTCCAACGCCACTTCTGCTAAAAGTGACTCACCGATGACTAAGCAAAAGAAAGTGACCGTTGAAAACAAAATTTAAAAATGAAATAAGAAAACAAAAGAAAAACAAACAATCTTTGGCCGTTGAAAACACTCAAAGAAGTGTCTGCGTAGCTTCTTCAGAAGGGTCATGGAAGAAGAGGTCTGGAATGTTTTTGTTCATTTGTGCGCGACTGAGATCATGTGCCAATCCCAAAAGTCTTTACTTTCCGGAGATAGAGATCCTTCCAGGCAGCTATCAAAAAAGAAGAGGGATGAGATGTTTTCGAGTCCAAACGAATAGAACACAAGTTTCGTTCCACCAATCAACTTCCAACCTTTCATGTGCATCAGACATCCAATCCATCTAACAGGTTGGCTCCACCATGTTGCCTTATGTAAAAGTCAGCCAGACCACAATTATATTTTTCTTATTTATCAATGGGTATACATTGTTTTCTATGGTGTGGTCCACTTGATGAGTAGATGGGGAAGATTTTTTAATATAGGTGAATCTCATGGCAGGCTCAGCCTACTCGAATGGTTAGATTTCATATTCACATAATAGGTTGGAAGTTATACATTAGGTGGACCATAACTTGTGGCCAAACAAGATGGACCACAGCATGATTAGAAAAAATAAAAGATAAAGAGGCATTGAAATTCCATCCTTTCCTTTTTACATTTCCTTTTTGGATCGCGTGGATACGCCCTTTTGACAGTTTGAAAAAACCCACACAAAGGGAAAAGCAGATTGCGTGGTGGCCCCCACAGAATCCGGTCACCCATGTGTCACAGAAACCCGTATTGCACACGTACCACAATTTTGTACAATTATCTACAAAAAGTGGAATGATCGGGTGCCGTTGGCAATAAAGGTGGGTGTACTTTTCTAAATAATTAAAATAAAGTCACGGGGATATGAGGAGCGGATTAGGTGTTACCGGGTAATACCTAAAGGTGTGTTATCTTATCATGTATAGTTAATCTTGATGAATACGGTGTATATCCACCCCGTCCATCCGTTTTTCCACCTCGTTTTATGACGTAATCCAAAAAATTTTATGAAGAAGATCCAAATCTCATTTGGACAACACCACTTGAAAAAGTGGTTAATGATCATTAAAAGATATTTTTAGGCCACAAAAGTTATGGATCAAAATGATATATATATGTTTTCCCTTCATCCAGGTCTGTTTGAGCTTATCAACGGATTAGATGGAAAATAGTCATTAAGCATCTGCTTACGGTCGGCCCTAGGAAAAATTTAATGGTGAGCTTTGAATCACCACTGTTTCTTATAGTGTGGTCCTCCTTAGAATTGGATATGATTATTTTTAGTCTAAAACTTCTTAGAATGGGTTATAAAAACGTATGGACAGTGTGAATATACAACACATCATCAACGATTGCCCCATACTAAGGGTAACACCCTGGGTAGCAACTAATCCGCTCCACGAGGTATGGCCGGGGCTCCACGAAATTCCGTACCAATATTAATTTTTTTTGCAACAAATTAGCTTATTATTATTATTTTTTTGCTCCTAATGTATCTAAAATGATACATATAATTTGGACGGTTTAACTTAAATTACTTGTATGATTTGCAATTTTGGAGTATTGAAATGCACAATGTTTGCTTACACCTACTTTGGGAGATGATACGTGAGAAATTTCCAAGTGCACGACTCATTTACAGCCCATTTACCTTTTTAAGGAAACAGATTGGCTACTCCCCCTGACACCAGCCCCGTGGCTGGTGGTCGGTGCTCTGTGGGCCCAACCATGATGTATGTGTTTCATCCACTCTGTTCATCCATTTTTACTGATCATTTTAGGGCTTGATACGTGAAATGAGAGGGATATAAATCTCAGGTGAACCACACCACATGAAAACAATAGTGATGGGATATTCACCATTAAAATCCTCCTAAGGCTTAATGTACTGTTTATTTGACATCCAATATTTTGATTAGGTCATACAGGCCTGGATGAAGGGAAAAAACAAAAATCAGCTTGATCCAAAACTTTTATGGCCCCTAAAATGTTTTCAATGGTCGAAACTCATTCAACACTGTTTCCTAAAATGTGGTCCACTTGAGATTGGGATATACCTTATACTGTAAAATGATTTGTAAAAATAGATGGACGGCACAGATGAAACACATACATCATGGTGGCGCCCACATAGCACCGACCATCAGCCAATGGCTGGTGTCAGGGGGAGTAGCCAAACTGTTTCCCTTATTAAGCCCACTTCTTTTTACCTCCCGGAGTAACCCCCGTGCATACGGACAACTTGCCAAAGGTCGAAAATGCCCCTGCTTTTCCTTCCGCGAGAGGATCGGCTGGTGCTTAGAGGTGGGCAATTTGGGTCCGATCCGGTGGATCCGACCCGACCAGACCCGACTCGGTACCGTTCCGAACAGAACCGATGGTCTGATCGGGCCTGATCGATTCTGATCGGTCAGATCTGATTTAATTTTGGATTAGGTTCGGATAGCACTGTATCCGGACAGATCCAGTCCGAATACCCGGACCGAATGGGTTCGAACCGACCCGAACAGACCCGACCCGGAGGGGTATACCTATAAATACCCTTTTTTAAACCCAAAACCTAACCTAAATGTTATTTTTTCATATCTTTACGTCAATTTAGACCATCCAAATTGTTGACCCAGTTGTGAATTAAGATATGGTTATACCACATTTTTGGACTCATATTGTAAAATGATCTCTACAAATAGATGGACGGCATGGATGAAACACATGTGTGATGGTGGGGCCCATAGCTCCGACGATGTCAGCGGTGTAGCCTGTCCGTTTCCCACCCACCATGATGGCTGTCTGACAACCTGCAGCTGGCGCGGGTACGTGTCGTGCGAAGTCGAGCACTGACACTCCTCGAGCTCCGAGTTGTACGAAGGGTTCAAAGAATATCAACGTTACATGGGCCCCACCGTGATGTATTTACTATATCTACACCGTTCATGTATTTTTAAAGATCATTATAGAGCACTATCTAAAAAATAAATAATATCCAAAGATCATCTGGACCACACCACAAATAGTAGCAGAGAATAATTTTCACTATTAAACGATTCGTGTGGTCCACATGGTAGTTAGATCTATCTTATTTTTCGTCTCAAGACGAGGTCACCAAATGGATGGACGGTTTGGATATAACACATATCCCATGATCACACCCCTATAGCTTGTTAACGTCAAACGAAGAGAGTCCCTGTGCATGAAAACTGAAAGGACGGCACTGCACTTTCGTGCAGTGCACGTCAACAACATAACACATTAACACCGCTAGTGTACTTGTATATATGCTCTTTCAGATACATATGGGGCCCACCTTGATGTATATGTTTTATCCAAACCGTTCATTAATTTTGACATATTATTTTAGACGTTGAGAAAAAAAGTGTGTTATATTAAAAGCTGAAGTAAACCACACCAAATGAAATAGTTGGATTAAATTCCAACTGTCCGAATCTTACCCAACCTGGTCCGAAATGGGCAGGATGACCGAGTCTGACTCGGATCGGGTCAAGTTAGCCATGTATCGGATCTGTCCGAGTCAGGCGACCCGGACTCGGCCCCCGGATCTGATCGAGTACGGATTAAGCTACTGGGACGTCGAATCTGATCGGATTAGGCAAGATCCGGTCTGACCCGGACCATTGCCCGGCTCTACTGGTGCTTGAAGACGAGCGTTGACGCTCCTCGAACTCTGAGTTGCACGAACGGTTCAAAAGAGATCAAAATTACACGGCCCCACGGTTATATATTTATTATATCCACAATGTTCATCCATACTTTGAGATCATTTTGGAGCATTAAAAAAAAAAAAAATCATATCCAAAGATCAACCAGACCTCACCACAAAGAGCAGCGGGAAAATTGATTTTCACCGTTAAAAATTTTGTAGGGCCCACCATGCAACAACCCATTTTTTTAGGACCCAACCCCATCGTCCACTTGTGTGTGGCCCACCTGAGTTTTGGATCAGCCTCATTTTTAACCTTATATTCTCTCATGGCCAGGCCGAGATGATAGACAGAATAGATTTATATCATCGTTAGTGGGACCTACCATATCATAAATAATAATAATAAAAAAATAAAAATAAAAATTTTATTTTCGCACGTCTCCGCCGCCTAACTCACCTTCTCCATTCTTCCTTCCTTTTCGTACGGTAATGAGCACCAAATCTTCCCACGAAACGGAACCACGCTCGTTCCGCATTGCGAGATATATCCAATTTAAAGTATGACGGTCTGGACCACTTCTATTGAAACCGGGCATTTTCTGATCCGTCTTGTACATGAAACTATCCACAACCCTCTCTACATCAGCAATGTTTATAATTTTCTAAGCTCCTGAGTTTCAAGTGTTATACATTGCAAGAGTTTCGAATAACTCCCCTTTAATTAATTACTCAGATAGCGATCATATCGATGTTGGACGTTCTGGAGAATAGAACAGCACAAATTGTCACACGCTTTGAGGCTAATCTCATAGTCAAATGCGTTCTCCACCGCGTGGGGCCCACTTACCCATCCTTGATCTATTCCAGGCCACCTAGACCATAGTAATAAGGTTGTTTTCCCTATTTTTTGGTGAAAGAATTATAATGTGATGGTCCATGAGGACACATGAGGGTGGAAATCCCACACATGGATTGGTGAGCCATATAAATTTTATTGGGCCCACTTTGGATTGGGGATGATCTAGAATTCTTTTAGACTGTAAGATCATAGCCATCCAACCTCTGGACTCTTTTTCCCAGACATGCATTGATGTATATGCCACAGGCGAGAAGAATTGGATTGGATATTTACAAGTCATCGCCACAGGTCCACCCAATCATATCAACGGTGAGGATCACCAAACGGCGGTACCTACTTTAGTGGATTAGAAAAATATGCATTCTTAATTCTGATGGAGACCTCATAATTCCTCATCTTAGTAATGCATCACCACGTGGAAAGTGTCCTAACAGCTGGTCTGGTGGGTCCTACTGATGGGGTACGCCCATTAATATTCAAGATTGAAAGTCATAACCCGTCAACAAAAATATGAGGAGTTTGGATCTCATGCATGTGTGTCATCTATAGAGCTGGGTAGGGGACGACTCGACTCGGCTCAACTCACCTAACTGGACTGGTCCGACTCGTTCGGACCCAACTCAACCCGAACCGAATGGGCGAGGCGGTCCGAATCGAGTAGGCTTCTCTCAATCCGAACTCAAACCGAGTTGAGTTTGAGTTACCCAGTAACTCGACTTGAGTCGACCTAAAACTCGATCGGTTAGACTTGACTCGATTCGGATTCAGGTACACACACACACGCTTCTCTCAATCCGAACTCAAACCGAGTTGAGTTTGAGTTACCCAGTAACTCGACTTGAGTCGACCTAAAACTCGATCAGTTGGACTTGACTCGATTCGGATTCAGGTACACACACACACACACATACACACACACACACACACTCAATCTCAAACTCTCTCTTCCTCCCTCATCCTACTCTTCCAACCAAACCACCCCCCTCAATCCGAATTGGATCCGAATCAGCGCCAACTCGGTACTTGGTCCAGATTAGTTGAGGCCAGACTCGGATTCGAATCGATTTAGGCATGCTGGACTCGGTACCGAGTCAAGTCGAGTTCGGGTCAAGCCTATTTCAAAACCAGATCGAGTTGGGTCAGCCTAACTCAGTCTAACTTGATTCAATGCCCAGCTTTAGTCATCTATGATGAAATTGAATCTTGACTAGTGTTTTTTGTTTTGAAATATTTTTCTATACAAACCCACACACAAATGATGAATTATGTGAACCATGTCCTAGGCATAATTAATCTTTTAATTTATAAATGTGGGTGATCAGGACTGTTTGTACCACTGGGCCCCACTATGACTTGACGTTGCCCCAAAACCTCTCTTAAATTGGACAATCCTAAATCAATTTTCAGTAGCCTGCAAGTAGATGGTTGCGAAGAGAAGTATACAAACAGTCGTTAAATTCAACTAAAAAGTGACCAAAATCGAATGTGAGATTTTTGGAGCATGATCCATCCAGTGATGACCACTCAATTATATCGGAGATTGGATTGCAACGATACCATGGTATTTCCATACATGCAATCATTGTACAATATGTTATTCCCATCTAATACAATTCAATACCATTCAATTCCACGGACCAAACACGCCATAATGTGAACGCAGCAGTGCTAAGGAAAACATATGGGACCCACTATAATGACAATGTGAAACCTGCTCACGTCAGGATGACAACGCCAAGAAATGGCATATTTGGAATACGTTGCCAACTGCAAAGACCAGTCGATCATACCTCTTTCTTCCTCCACTTAGGTGTGACCCCAGCTTTAGGGATGTGGGTGGGACCCTAACCTAACCGTGTTGCCTAACTGAATGTATATGTTATATATCCACATAATTTAAACATTTTGTCGGATCGTTTTATGGCATAGGTCCAAAAAATGAAGTAGATATAAATCTTAGGTGGACCACACCACAAGAAATAATGGGAATGATTATTAAAAACTTTTTGTGGGCTACAAAAGTTTAGATCAAGCTACCATTTGTGTTTTCCTGTCATCATGATCTATGTGGCCTTATTACTGGGTTGGAAGGAAAATGAACGTTGCGGTGGACCCTATGAAGTTTTTAGTGGTGGGTGTTTAATGACCATGGTTTCGTGCAAGTGCGGTCTACTTGAGATTTTGGATGTGATTCATTTTTGGGCCACGTCCTAAATGATGGGGCAAAAATGGATATATGATGTTGTTGGAATAAACATCTAAAAAATAAAATTAAATCAAAAAATATTTCAATAGGCTGAATCACGTATAAAATACGCTGTCCTTAAAGTGTGATTCGCCCCCTTATCAACTGCTGATAGGTTACAGGTGAATTGACTTCAGGATAAGACAAGCCTTAGCTGGATCTAGCATACAGCAATCACGATAAGTCCACTGTGGAACAATTTTAACGCAGCAGATTCCTTCTGGCAGACTCAGACGGTGGAGATATTCTAAGTATGTTAGAATGGAGCAATAGATCGTATCTGATTTAGTGGGAGAGATGATGTGTTGAAATGATGAATTCGGACTGGAATAGTCCAGTTTATATAGGCATCAGGTATAACATTGCTGCTGTGTGGTATTCAATGGTCCAGAATATTTGAAAAACGTTTCTGGCCATTGACCATTAATCCCAGACATTTCTGATCGTCAGATCAGAAAATCAGACCGTTGGATCATCCTAGCCCGTTCGTTTTTAGATCGTTGTGCAAAGTACGCCATCTAATGCCACACTGCCCACGCCGGTGCCCGTGCCCGAGCGCGAGCGTGAGCGTGCGCATGCATGCGTGCGTGTGTTCCAGTGCGCAACCCGTGTTTCATCTCCTCCAAAACTCCAAGTAAGAATACTCTTCACAAATCCACAATAAACCACGAAAGTTTTCTTCTCATTTTCAATGTGGGACAAAGCACACACACCGTACTTTTTAATTTAAAAAAATTAAAAAACATTTTAGCGGGAAAATCCAAAAAATTTGAAAAATTTGAATTTTTCGTTTTTATTATTTTAAAAACCATTGATATTCAACAATCCCCCACTAGTTTTTTAAAATAATGAAAACTCTGTCAGAATAATAACAGTTATTATACATAAAGAAAAATATCTTGTGATTTGAATCGTTCCTTAGTATAAGTATTTTAAAGCTATTTCAAAATTTCTGGTTGCCGTATCATTGAATCAGTTATTCCTATATGATATAACCGAAAATACCACACACACAATAACTCATGCGTTAGGTGTTCCTTTATAATCTTGCTTAGCACTTTTAATGGCCATGTGCTTATCCTGTTTCATGAACGATCCCGAGATAACTCTAATTCTTATGAAAAGCGCCACCACTTTTAGATTCACATAGGTAAAATCTTTCCAGTGTTTCCTTTAAAATACTTATCTTATTTGACTGGACTTCATTAAGAGTTTAATACTCATCCCTCTTTTAAAACGGCTAACATTATCATCCTGGATGAGGTTGTTAATTTATTTAGTGCTGAAACTTTTTACTTATCAGTGAATTGTTGTTACCCATTAAACCCAATATTTAGAGATTTTTTAATTTAGGGTTGGGCTCTTTCACTGGTGAAACTTTAAGTAAAGACTTTCAACCCCATTCCTCTAGATGTTGTCCTTACTACCTCTCTCGTTAGAGGTTTAGTAAAAGGATTAGCCAAATTATTACTTGACTTTACATATGAGATCGTAATGATTCCATCTTGAATCAATTGCCTTACATAGTCATGTCTCAAACTTATGTGTCTGGACTTCCCATTATAGGTACCGCTATAGGCTTTCGTTAGAGTGGCTTCACTATCACAATGAAGTGAAACTGCCAGTATAGGCTTCGTATAAAATGAGATTTTTAATGGAAGATCCCTTAACCACTTAGCCTCTTTGCCTATAGCACCCAAAACTATGAACTCAGATTTCATAGTTGAGTGCGTTATGCAAGTTTGTTTCTTGAATTCCCAAGATACAGCTGCACCTCCTAAGGTGAATATCCACCCTGTAGTGGACTTGTTGTCCCCTACACTCGATATCCAACTTGCATCGGTATATCCTTCCAACACTGCTAGAAATTCTGAGTAAAATATCTCCAGTTCTTTGTTTTCTTTAAGATAACCTAGAACTCTACTTATTTTATTTTTAGTGTTCAACACTTGGATTATTCGTAAACTTGCTTAGTTTACTCACAGCGTATTCTATATCCGGTCTTGTGCATTGCATTGCATACATAAGATTGCCTATAACACTAGCATACTCTAGTTGTGCAACTGCTCTTCCACTGTTTTCTTTTAACTTGATACTTGGATCAAATGGGGTCTTTGCCTCTTTAATTTTTAAGTAATTAAACTTGTTTATTATTTTCTCAATGAATGAGACTGGTATAATGTGAAATCCCCACTATGTTTTTTAACTTTGATACCTAATATAGTATCCACTTGTCCAAGATCCTTCATTTTGAAAACTGAAGAGAGAAACTTTTTGGTTTCAGTTACACATTCCATTTTATTACTGATTGTTAACATATTATCTACATAGAAGCATATGATTACAACGTAATTATTACATACTTTTGAATATATGCAATTATCAGCAATATTATATTCAAAACCATAAAACAACTTTAGAATTAAATTTATCATGCTACTGTTTTGGTGCTTGCTTTAATCCATACAAAAACTTAATATGTCTACATACTTTTCTTTCATTTCCTAGTAGAACAAACCCTTCTGGTTGCTCTATGTAAATCTCTTCATCGAGATCACCATTCAGGAATGCTGTCTTCACGTCTATTTGATGAATATGAAGATGATGTTTGGATGCTAGAGCGAATAAGATCCTAATCAATGCTATTCGAGCTACTGGTGAATAAGTGTCAAAATAATCGATTCTTTCTTTTTGTCGGAAACCCTTAGCAACTAATTTTGCTTTAAAAGTTTAAATTGTACCATCTGTGTGATATTTTTTTCTTAAATATCTACTTACAACCTATTGGTTTAGAACCTGGAGGTAGATCTACCAATTTTCATATTTGGTTAGATATTATGGAATTCATTTCATCATTAATGACTTCTTTCCAAAAAGCAGAGTCTCTTAAAGACAGCTTCACCGAAGGTTTTAGGTTCATCTTCTATAGTTAAAACCATAGGTATTTTCCTAATCACCTTCTCTCTATCACCCTCAACTAGATGAAAATAGAGTCGCCGAGAGTCTATTTGATCAGGATCAAGACTCTTTTCTACTCTTGCTCTTTGACTCCTACGAGGTTCACTAGGAGTTTTCTCTTCTATTTGTGTTTCTTTTATAGTTTCATTACGAGATTGAATCTCAGCATTCTTTTTCTTCGTGAATACAGAATTCTCAAAGAACTTTACATTTCTAGACTCTATGATGATATTGGAGTCTAAGTCTAGAAGTCTATAGGCCTTACTATGTTGTGCATATCCTACAAGGACGCACTTAATAGCTTTTGGTCCTAATTTAGTTCTTTTAGGTTCTGATGTTCTGTAGTATGCAAGACACCCCCACACTCTAAGATACCCCATATTTGGTTTTCTTCCTTTCCATATTTCGTATGGAGAGGTCTCGATTTTCTTAGATGGAATTCAGTTTAAAACATGACATACAGCTAACAGTGCTTCTCCCCATAGGTTTAATGACAACTGTGTTTGTATTAGCATTGAGTTAATCGTTTCTACTAATGTCCTATTTTTTCTCTTTGCTACACCATTTTGTTGTAGTGTATAAGCTGCTGCACACTGATGTATTATGTCGTGTTCTTTACAATAGTTAGAAAATTCATTAGAGAAATATTCTCCTCCTCGGTCACTATGAAGGATTTTAATATTTTTATCTAATTGATTTTCTACTTCAAATTTATAGATCTTGAATGCATTAAATGTTTCATCTTTTAATTTTAACATATATACATATACATATCTTCAACAATCATCTATAAACGTTATAAAGTACCTTTTACCTCCACGTGTAAGAACATCATTTAGTTCACATATGTCAGTATGCACTAGGTCTAATATTTGAGATGACCTCTCAACGCTAGGGAATGGTTTCTTGATTATTTTAGACCATATGCATACTTCACATTTATCTTTGTCACTATCATTGTATGATATTAGGCCATTCTTAGCCATGAGTTTTATGGTACTGTAACCAATATGGGCTAGTCTTCCATGCCATAATGTTACAAACTCAATCATGTAAGCAGAAGAATTCTTTTCATTCAGAGATAATTTGATTATCCCATTACAAGCGTATCCCTTATCCACAAAGTTCTCATTCTTAGACAAGATCAGCTTGTCTGATTCAAACATAACCCTAATACCAGGTTTGCTTAAGAGATCCCCTGAGACAAGATTCCTCCTTATGTCTGGGACATGCAGTACGTTGGTCAGGATTACCTTCTTTTCAGAGGTAAAAAGTAATTCCACGGTTCCTTTTCCTGTAACTTTCGACCGTCCTTCATTTCCCATTTGAACCTCTTGACCATTGGTCTCGTCTTCATAGGTTTTGAAGGCAGATCGATCGTTGCATACATGGACTGTGGCACCTGTATCATACCACCAACCAAGAATTTTCTCTTCAACTAGGTTCATTTCTGTGACCATGGCTACGATTTCATCGTCTACTGCATTAACCTCTTTCTTAGGCTTTTTTCGGTCCCTACAGACTCGGGCGAAATGCCCGGTCTTGTCATAGACATAGCAAGCTCCCTTAGGTTTGCCGTTTTTCTGCTTTTGGGTTTTCTTAAATTTTCCTTGATCTTTATTAGGTTTAAGGGAATCAGTTTTCTCGTAGGCATTATTTTGGGATGGCCGTTCTACTGCGTTCACCTTGGATGAGGATGCACCATTAGCGTCATCCTTTTTGTCTCGGTTACGAGATTCTTCTTCAATTCGAAGATGCTTTTGGATTTGTTCCAAGGTGAACCCGTCGGATTTATGTAGTAGTTTCTTCCTTTGGTCTTTCCAGTTTGGAGGCAACTTTGCGATTATAGATCCGACTTGAAAGGATTCAGGAAGATCAATTTTTATGGCTTTTATTTTGTTTACAATAAGCTGCAGTTCTTGGATTTGGGCAAGCAGCGGTAGATTGTCTACCATCGTGAAGTCGAAATACCTGGCAATTAGAAATTTCTGTGTACCTTCCTCTTTAGCCTTGTATTTGTATTCCAGCACGCTCCAAATTTCTTTCACTGATTTAGTCTCTGTGTACAAATCGTACAACCAATCAGAGAAAGCATTGAGGATGTGGTCATGACACAACAATTCATCTTCTTGTCGCTTGATCTTAGCAGCAATCTGTTCTGGAGTGTTAGTGTCCTTTGCTTCAGGCAGAGGCTGGAGAGTTGGGTCTAGGATGTAGAAGATCTTCAGAGCGGTCAGCAGGAATTTCAGTTTGTCCTGCCATATAGTGAAATTTGAACCATCGAATCGATCCAAATGGATCAGATCCTGGTTCATCAGTTTGACTGATGCAACACCTTCAGTGTCCATGAATCACGCTTTAAGATTGTTGGAATAAACACCAAAAAAATAAAATTAAATCGAAAAATATTTCACTAGGCTGAATCACATATAAAATACGCTGTCCTTAAAGCATGATTTGCCCCCTTATCAACTGCTGATGTGTTACAAGCGAATTGCTTCCAAGATAAGACAAGCAATATCTAGATCTAGGGTGCAGCAATCACGATAGGTCCACTGTGGAACAATTTTAACGCAGCAGATTCCTTCTGGCAGATTCAAGCGGTGGAGATGTTCTAAGTATGTTAGAATGGAGCAATAGATCGTATCTGATTTAGTGGGAGAGATGTGTTGAGATGATGAATTCGGACTGGAATGGTCCAGTTTATATAGGCATCAGGTATAACACCATTGCTGTGTGGTATTCAATGGTCCAGAACGTTTGAAAAATGTTTCTGGCCATTGTCCATTAATCCTAGACGTTTCTGGTCATCATATCAGAAAATCTGACCATTGGATCATCCTAGCCTGTTCGCTTTCGGACCGTTGTGGCTTTCAAGGTAGCTATTCATTTTTAGAAACGGCTGGACGTTTCGGATTAAAGATCCGACCGTTCTCAGTCACCTACAAAACCCAGGCTCATTTCACATTTTCAAATCCACACTGCCCTAAGGCTCTGACCAGAGCCATCACACTGTGATCGCACCGTCTCGCGTAAGGTCACGAGGGATCGGCCACTCTGCGACACGATGCCTACATGCGAAGTGCAAAGTGCGCCATCTAGTGCCATTACAACCACATTGCTCACGCCCTCGCCTGTGCCCGTGCCCGAGCTTGAGCGCCAGCGCGTGCGTGTGTTCCAGTGCATATGTGTTTCATCTCCTCCAAAAACTCTAAGTAAGAATACTCTTCATAAATCCACATATAAACCACAAAAATTTTCTTCTCATTTCCAATGTGGGACAAAGTACACACACTGTATTTTTTAATTCAAAAAATTCAAAAAACGTTTTGGCGGGAAAATCCTGAAATTTTGAAAATTTTAAAATTTTCGTTTTTATTATTTTAAAAGCCATTGATATTCAACAATGAGGTATACAACCCATCTATTGAAGTGGGCCCCGCAATCAGGTTCCTACCCACATTGCTGGATCTAGAGTGGCAGCTAAGTTGCACCCTTTCACTCTCTCTCTCTCTCTCTCT
Organism: Magnolia sinica; assembly: GCF_029962835.1. NCBI lineage: Eukaryota > Viridiplantae > Streptophyta > Magnoliopsida > Magnoliales > Magnoliaceae > Magnolia > Magnolia sinica. The sequence goes on along the minus strand of NC_080576.1, from coordinate 18,174,799 downwards.
CTCTCTCTCTCTCTCTCTCTCTTTGCTTATTCTGTCCGCATGCGGATCCTCTGTTTCCAGTGCACCCTGGCTTCCCATATCTTGGAATTTAATTGGTCCACATCATCTGTACTAACATTAGCACAAGTCTTTAATAAAATAAAAAACCGTTTACAAAATACACTTGATTAGGAAGAAAGATTACATTTCCACCAGCTGATTCAAGAATGTGTAACGTTGGGAAGTGGATTGCATAGTGTTTACTGAGTAAACTCAGTCAGGTCCACCTTGATTTATTTATTTTATCTGCTTTGTCCATCCATTTTCCCGTATAATTTTAGTGTTTGAGCCCAAAGATGAATCATATAAAATGCTTAAATGGACCACACCACAGGAAACAATTGATTTGAACGTCTATAGTTGAAGTTTTGGATCAAGCTTATATTTGTGTTTACCGTTCATACATGTCTTTATGACCTCATGAGCAGGTTAGATGACAAATAAACATCGTTGTGAGGCCTAACAAGGTTTCAATGGTGGAAATCATTATACCCATTGCATTCGTGTGGTATGATCTACTTGATCTTTGGATATGCTTCAATTTTGGAATCAACCCCTTAAATTAAATGGAAAAACCAATGGACTGCGTGGATAGTCCATATACATTCAAGGTGGGCCCAATTGAGTTTACTCAGTACGATAAGAGCGTATTGAGTAACTTAGTACGCAATCTGATTTTGGTGACGTTGGTAGGACTTGATTGAGGCCCACCTCAATGTATGTTGTATATATCTACGCCCTCTATTCGTTGTTATTTATTTATTTATAAAATTTTTACATTCATTGTCCAAAAAATGATTACGATACAAATCTTAGGTGGACAACATCACAGGAAACATTGGTCACTGAACGACCACCGTCGAAAACTTCCTAGTGTCCATGGCTATGTAAGTATGCCCCATGATAATATCCAACGTAACTCACATCCTGCTATCCGGGGTTGCAACAAAGCTACATTACTTTTTCAAGACCAGATTACATGGTGTAGCAAGCAGCACCCATGTCGGTGTTATGTACTAATACACAATCTCCATGGGCACACCATGATAGATGTCTTATCCAAGGCGTCTATCCATTTTTTCACCTCATATTAGGGTATGAGCCCAAAAAATGAGGAAGATCCAAATCTTAAGTGGATCACACCAACACAATAGTTGTCACGCCCCAAACTCGGAAACAGGGCTCACAAAATTGCCGATAGCCGAATCCGGTGCCGACAGCTTCCATAGTACCCCATTCTCGGCTCTCAGCGTGCATGCACCAGATTTTGATCTTAGGATCCTACAAGGAGGATTTTTCATTGTACATTTATCTCATAAGAAGCATAACCATAAGTATACCTAAATCACAACAACATCATCACATATCCACTAATATAAATATTTGAATACAGTGCTGAAAGGGAAATATATATGTCAAAATCAAAGCTCCAGAAGATGGCTACATGCTTCAAGCTCAACTCTGCTTCGACCTAACGCCACCTGCACACATCTATCGTGCATAAGCTTATAGAAAGCTTAGAGGGTGGTGAAAGTGTGTGCACAAGTTAAGTGCCAAGTAAGCAATATTAGAGTAATCAGAGTAAGCAATGCAGATCATAATGAGGCAAATACTGAAGAAGTAATGTAGATCAGCTATGCAATGAGGAGACATAGTAAGCCAATTATTCTATACAATGCCATAAAAAGTCAAGTATCAGTTGCCGAGGATGCAATGCAATATGCGGTGCAAATGAAATGACCAAGCTGGAATGAAGTTAGGATGATAGTAGGTAGTATCATAGGCTATGGGATCTATCACAAGGGAATTTTATTTAAACCAGTCCTATACTTAAATTTGGATAGTCAGACTCAATGTGGTAAACTCTTGATCTCAGGTTAGTCGCGCGCCCCAACCGAAATTCTGGCCATTGCGAAGGTACATGTAACAAATGGTTGCGCACCACCAACTCGAGTGGATAGTGAATGAATGAATGAGTATGCAACTTCTGCTCAATAAGTCCATATATCAGTATGGTTCCTCTCTGGGATCATCACTGGGGTCTAGTACACTCAACACCACCTGCTGCCCCATCAAGCGCACAACTGGATAAGTGGAAGAGACCTCACTATCCGCCTGGCCAGTAGTCTGCTAATACCTACCGGTTCATCAATAGCGGATCCATTCCTCGAGCTGGTCAGACTCAGTCTAGCTATGCCTACTCCATCGGGCAAGTAATGCCACACCCCCTCCCAACCGACCACGACATAGTGAGAGATGCGGCCTATTGGTATACGACCCTCATGCGCTCATATATATCCACTCAGTCTCGACATTGGGGCGTCCTCTGGTATCAAGAGGGTTTAGAAATTTTCACCCAGGGTCATCTATGATAGTCTGATGCTAATAACATATCTTCGGTGTCCTATCTGGCCATCCATGATATGCCTGTGGAGGATACGGCCTTGATGTCACTAGGGCGTACAGTAATCACCATCATACAATACAAGATGTATAAGTCATGCAATCCAATCATGCATCAATCCTGCGCATACCGTGTGCTCATGTGAGATAACTTCGCCTATCAGGGAGTCCCATAAACCACTGACACTATGACATATGCAATGGTCAATCATATCTCATATAAAAAATGCAGATGATGTGTATGGTCATGTATCATGATGCTATGCTGTCACATACTCATAATCGGTATCAATAACCGGCATCGACAATCGACCTCGACAATTTGGATATTTAACCAACATTGCCCCCAAGGAATGACCCACATAGAGCCTAACATATAGTGGACCCATGGCCTCACATAAGGGCCTAACATATATAACACCATGGGCCTTACTCAAGAGCTTAATGCACATCACGATGGGCCTCTCACATGGGCCTAATATACTTCACAATGGGCTCCATCACCTGGCCCTCAAATGCATCACAATAGGCCTTATCACATAGACCTCATATTCATCACATTAGGTCTTAAACACGGGCTAAATACGCATCATAATGGGCCTCAATTACGGACCGCATATACATCATATGGGTCTCGACAATCGGCCTCAATAATCAGAATCGGCCTCGACAATCGGAATCAGCCTCGACAATCGCAATCGGCCTCGACAATCGGCCTTGACAATCGGAATCGGCCTCGACAATTGACCTCGACAATCGGCCTCAATAATCGGTCTTGACAATCGGAATCGGCCTCGACAATCAGAATCGACAATCGGAATCGGCCTTGACAATCGGAATCAGCTTATGTTGAGGGTCAAATATTGTATATTAGACCCCATTTATTAGCTAGATTTACGAGCATGATACTGTTTAACGCTTTATTTTTAATCATGTTGTGATGCAAGGTGAATCTACGAGCGTGGACTGGAAAGGACACTAAAAATATGGATTTAACTCGCTCGCATCACCAAGGCAGTGGATGGGACTTCCTGGGACCAAGATCAAGGATTTACACGCCAGAGATCCAAGGAAATTGAGAAACTGAAACTCAAGTGGCCTGAAAGTCAGCCAGAATGCAAGATCACAGGGTTTCCACCATCCATTCAGCTCGAAACTTCATACATGGCCTGAGGACCATAAATTAACCGTACACGTCGAATTTCAACCCTCAGATCCCTCTAGAAGTGGCCCAACGGACAGATCAGCCCCTTGAATCGTTATGTGGGGCCCACCTGATATCTGGATATTCTCCAGTTTTGGTCTCAACAATTTAAATGAGCTGACAAAGCGGATAGACGGAGCAAATTTCTCATAAACGTCACGATGGACCCTACCTGGAGGGTGTGCGTGTGCGTAGCACACTGGCACACGCCGTGCACCGAAAATCGGAAACGGGTCAGCACACGCTGACCCGTCTTCCTCTCTCCTCTGTGAAAGAAAGGACAGCGTCTTTAAGCTGTCCGTCCGTTTTTCACTAGTGGGCCCCACTCATCATATGGCTCGATGATTCGAACCGTTCACCTGTCTCAGGATACGACCAAGACCAACCCCTAGGTGTCCGTCTGATCCCATGCATGAACATATGCGTAGATATCTGTTTAAACGCAGGATGGACGGCTGGGCTACAATCTCATGAGACACCACAGTTTGGATCGAAAACCGATCAATTCCAGACGGTTTTTCGTCCTGAAAACAATGGACGGAGTGGATTTTCTAGTTGACTTTAAGAAATTGCCAACGGGATTCACAGAGTCGAATGGCGGTGACTCTGTTTCGCAACGGGGAGTTGCGGTTGATCGGTGTGGGCCACTATCAGGGCCCATCAGGCTAATCAGGACCGTCCTTCAGGAGCCCACGGGCCCTACCTCCCTCGCCTAGGTGGTGGAATTGCAGAAGATAACTTTAATTGGACTTCGACCGTCCAATTGGAAGACTGACGGTGAATTGAACTAATTCGTGATTCACCAGGAATCTGGTCCAAAACCAATCAGGTTCCACTGTTTTTTCGAGGGGAAACTAATGGACGGGTCGGATTTCTCGTCTGACATCAATCCTAGGCCCACCAATCATCACAGATGCATAAGGCTTTGCCTTTGTTTCCACTGCGAAAACAGGGAGTCCGGCTCCGTTGCAAACTGACTGCGAAAAGAGAAGTCGGTGGTCGACTCCAGCCACCACGTCCGGAATTCTATAAAGGAGAGAGGGAGAGCTCGATTTTAGGGGAGGAAAAAGCTTGGACAGGGAGAGTAAGCAGCCGTGGAGTAGACAGGGAGGCTAGAGGTTTTCTTTTCTTTTTCTTTTTCTTTTTATTCTTATTTTAATTTGTTTATTTTTAAGAGATCCATCCCATCCATGTCTGGCTGAACCTCTTAGCTAGGGCTAAGAGGTGAAGCTTGTAGCGTGATGGGAAGAATTTTATGCCTTTAACTCTTATTTAAACTGAATGAATTTGGTATTGGGTTGATTGTAAGGGAATGTTTTCAGTTTTTAAGGGCCTGTTGTGACTAAAATTATAATAGGTCTGCGATGGCTTTGAGCATGTTTCTTCATTTTTTTTATGTTTATGACGTCAGGAAGCCCTGTTGTTCACCATAGTCTCATGGGCATGGTTGGATGACGGTACCCTTCCTAACCCTCATAACATGTTGATTGGTTGGTAATTAGTTTAATTCTGTTGTTTACTATCTCCTGGGCATGGTTTGGTGATGGAAACCATTCTAATTCCTATACCTTTCATCTCTTGAAACTTATATCAGGTAAGTTCAGTTAATTTCCATAATTCTTGAACAGGCGTAAGATCTTCCTGATCTTTACAAGTGGATCCTCTGAATCCCTAGTTTCTTACCTCTGATTTCTCTTTAGTTTTAGATAATTTATTTCACAATTATTCTTTAAATTTTATTTGATTTAGATTATATCTTTTGCTAGTTCTAGATCTAGTTAGTTTCAGATCACGTACAAGTTTCAGTCCCTGTGGATTCGACCTCGGTCTTACCGAGTTTATTACTACATCACAACCCCATACTTGGGGAGTGAACAACTTAGACAATCGGAATCGGCCTCGACAATCAAAATTGGCCTCGACAATCGGCACCAATGATTGACAATCGGCACCAACAACCAGCACATAAACAAGACGAGGTCTATAGAGGAATAACCAATCAACCATAATATAAAGATCGACCCTCGGCTGTGGTCATATCAAATCCGATAACGTGAAACCATCCGTCTATGGCGAATGAGGCCCACTTATCTGGGTTAACCCACAAGAGAGTTATGAGAATAAGCATAACAAAGCCTAAGGGAAGATCACAATGTGGACATCCAATCATCATTGCCCATCAATGTAGACATCTAACCAACATTGCTCCCAAGGAGTGGCCTACATAGGGCCAAACATATAGTGGGCCCATAGCCTCACATACAATCATGATGGGCCTCATTTATATCACATCGGTCTCGTCATATGGGCCAACATACATCACATCGGGCCTCGAGTACACAACAGGTGGGCCTTGCACCTGGGCCTCAAATATATCATATGGGTCTCATCGCATGGGCCTCAATACTAAGCCTCTTATATTAATATGGTATGGCCCATCCAATGGATGGACGACATGGATAGGTCCCATGGACCCCGTTGACGTCCAAGAGTAGGGCAGCTAAATAGCTGCTACTGCTGTACATTGCAGCCTTAAAAAAAAGAGATGGGACCCACGCAGCTGGGCTACCCCCATATTATATTATATATTAAAATTCCTTTTTTTTTTGCCAGTACACCTCACTGTCAGTTTACACTTCACTACTAGCCACACCCCCACTGTCTGTTTACACTTCACCATCACGTCCAGCATCCAGGGACGCTGGACGGACTGTGTGGGTATATATCTCATTACGGTGGGTCCCACTAGGACGTGGCCCACCTGTTTTGGATCAATATGATATTTGTGTTTTCTCGTCATTTAGGACCGTCGGATGGCCTGGATAAAATAGATGGATGACGTCGATTAAAATACACAATCATGGTGGGCCACACCATTTTGGATGGATGAACAGAGTGAATTTGAATAAATACATCAGGGAGGGCCCCACCCACACATGTGGGGTGGGCCACATCTTAGATGGACGGTTGGGATGATATATAAACCTCATGGTGTGTCCCACATGGATGGGGTCCACTGGTAGACAACTTGGATGTAAACATCATGGTGGGCCACACATTTCATCATCATCATTGCCACACAAAAAAGGAAAAGAGAGAGAGAGAAAAAGGAGAAATCAGATGGTGATGGAGGGACCCCGCCACTATGGGCCCTCCATGAATACAAAACATACATAAAAAATGGGTCCCATCACAAGTGGGCCTTTTTAATAGAAAATCAACGGTGAATCACCCACCTATTGGCGTCCTTCTTGGTCCAATGGAATGCCGAACTCCTTGACTTTGATTTCAACGGAAGATGATGAAGTTTTGATGGTTGAGATGGGAGATGAGAGGCTAGGAAGTGGGCCACATACAAAACTCTCTCATGGAGATTTGGGAGAGTTTGGATGTTGGAATTTTCTCCTCTCCTTGGGGTTGCTTGAAAAATGGAAAGAGAATGAGAGATGGGAGAGAAGTGATGAGAGAGAGGGATGGGTGAAAGGTGATGGAGTGATAGGTGTACTTGAGATGTATGGGTTGCTTTGACTTTGGGATTACTCGGGGATGGGTGTTTGTACTTGACATGATGGGATGAAGTACTTGACATTTGATGTGATTGATGGGACATTTTCTTGGAATTACAACGCATGACATTTTTCTCGAACTGAACACGGGCCCACATCTCCTGGCCTGGGTATCGCCTCGACGCGCGAGACGCGGCATCGGAACCGTGGCGACGGTGCGGTTGCTATGGTACAAGTTTCGAGTCGAGCTGACTATAATATACAGGACATGACTCAGGATTGCGCGCAAACACCGATTACATCTCGCGGGTCGCCGGAATTCGACCGGGAAGACCGCGGAAGCCTACGGAATGGTACAGTCTAAGATATGGGCCTTACAAAAGTGATTGAAACCTCACCATTAAAAACTTCCTAAGGCTCACTATAATGTTTATTTGCCATCCAATCTCTTGATAAAGTCACAAAGTCATGGATGAAGAAAAAAAATACAAATATCAGCTTGATCCAAACTTTTGTAGAGCCACCAAGAAGTTTTTAATGGTGGGTGTCCAATCACCAGTTTCTTGTGGGTGGTCTACCTGAGATCTAGATCTACCTCATTTTTGCGCTCATGCACTAAAACAATCCATAAAAATGGATGGACAACATAAATAATATGCATACATCATGGTAGGACCTACAAAGCTTTTCCAGTGGCACGCAACCGTCCATGGTGCATGCTGCCCTAGGCAATCTAAGTACCATCCCTCATAGCCGCCTGCAATAACAAATGGTTAATTGGTGTATTGAGTTGGACTCAATGTGATATTTATGTAAAATAAACTCCAACCATTAGGTTTTTGATGCCATGTTGGGCCATGGGCCTAAAAATCAATTCCATTTATCATTCACGTTAACTTAGATGTAATATAAAGGGCTCTACCAATTTCCAATTAGTGTGGCCCAAGTGATTCATATCCGGTTACAATTTTTAAGGCACATGCCTCGTTTTTTTTTTTTTTTTTTTTTGTTTTTTAAAATTTTTATTTATTTATTTATTTTTGCAATTTAGTGGTTGGGGTGAATTTCACACAAGTATCATGGTGAACCCTTTAAAAATCAAGGGTATACATCTCTCTCCCAACCATTTCCTTTAGTGCGGCACATGAGAATCACATGTCATTATGATTTTTTGTCTTTTATGCCCAATATGAGACTGAATAACAAATGGTCATAATAGATCTTACAAAAACATTATAATGGGCCCTATCTAAGTCAATAACTATGTCTCATAGAAATATTTTTTTATAAGTAAACTCCGTATACAGTTGAAGAAGTTCTATCAGACAAAGTGATGGGTTCCATTAGACAAGGTGACTGGATAGCCGGAGAAAGTGATGAAGTTTCACTAGACAAAATGATAGGCTTACCAAATAAAGTGACAAGATCCATTATACAAAGTGACAGGATTCTGCAAGACAAATTGATGAGGTTGCTGGACAAAAATGACGGGGTTTCATTTGATAAAGTGACAAGGTTCCACTAGATAAAGTGACAAGATTATGAGATAAAGTGATGGAGTTTTACTAGACAAATAGATGGAGTTTCCAGACAAAGTAACGTGGTTCCACTAGACAAAATGATGGAGTCTTACTTGACAAAGTGACATGACTCATTAGACAAAGTGATGAAGTTGCTGGACAACTACAAGATTCTACTAGACAAAGTGATAGGACTCTGAGATAAAGTAGCATGGTTGTAGTAAACAAAGTAATCAGTTTTATTAGAAAAAGTGACCGGGTTGCTGTTCACCACCCCAAGTATAGGGTTGCGATGTAGTAATAATCTCGGTAAGACCGAGGTCGAATCCAAGGGGACTGAACCTTGTACGCAATATAAAAATGACTAGAACTAGAACTAGAAGAAGATATAATCTAAATCAAGAAATTTTAAGGGAATAATGGTGAAATCTTAAACTAAAACTTGTAAAATTTAAAGGTGAGAAACTAGGATGCCAAGGATCCACTTGTAGAGATCAGGGATATCTATGCTTGATTTATAAATTAAACACAACTGGATTTAGAGTCCCATCTTCATCCAGTTGGAGGATATAACCTTAAAAATTAAATTTGAACTTCCTTTGATGTAGCTTTCAAGAGATAGAGGTATGAGAATTAAAATTGATTCCATCACAAAACCATGCCCATGAGATAAAGCAAACAATAGAATTTAACTAATCCATAACCAATCTAAGAGAGTTATGAACATTAGGAATGCTTCAGTCATCCAACCATGCCTGTGAGACGATGGTAAACAACAGGGCTTCCCATCTTCACAATCTCACTAATGCAAAGAATATAACCAAAGCTATTGCAAAGCCATTGTAATTTAAGTCACAACAAACCATTAGAAACTAAAGGCATTCCTTATAATCAAACTAGAATCAAAATCAGTTCAGTTTAAACATGAATTAAAAAGCATAAAGAAAAATCTCCCATCACACTACAAGCTTCACCTCTTAGCCCTAGCTAAGAGGTTTAGCCTATCATAGATACGATGAAGCTAACATCTCTTAAGGAAAACTTAAAGAAAAGTAATAAAGGAAGAAAACTGAAGAAGAAGGAGACAAACTCCTTAAAGTCGGTCGTTCTCTCTCTCTCTCTCTCTCTCTCTCTCTCTCTCTCTCTATCTCTCTCTCTCTTTGCTCCATGTCCCAAAGATTGTTTTTCTCCCTCTCTTCTCTTCTCCTTTTTATAGGCAATAAAGACGGTGACTGGAGTCGATCGGTGGAGTTTCACATGCACAGCAGCAGAAAAACGTAAGAGAGCTGCGTTTGGATTCTTGTTTCGGACAAAAGACATCCAAGAATCACTTTTCGTCTCCAAAGCCGGGTTAAAGACCCCTTGTCCGATCTTTTTGACGGTTCAAATCAGAGATCTGAACACAAATAGTGGCCCACAACACCCCACAACGTCCGAAAAAATCAGACGTGTGTATGGTGCGAAAGGACCTGTGCTAAGATGCTCGGTGGGCCCCACAGTGATGGTTTCGACGAAATCCAACCCGCTCATTAGATTCCTAGCGAAAAACCAGTCGGAAAGGGGTGATTTTGGTCGAGTATTGGTGCTGTCCACTGTATCAAATCAACTCATCGTTCATCCTGTGTTTTTCGTTGATCTACATGTGTACACGTGCATGGGTCCAAGAAGACGCCTTGGCTAGTGCCGGTCCCACCCCCTGGACACAATGGACGGTCCCGATCGTCCATCGAGATGATGAGTGTGGCCCACTAACCAACCTCAACCGGACGTGGTGCGTCCACTGGGCTTCCTGCGCGAGAAGGGTCGAGTCATCCCGACTTTGATTAGGCTGCCCGACCGGTGCAAGTCCAGTGCACATGCGTTGTGTGCACGCAAATGTACATGTGGGCTCCATCATGATGTTCGTGAGAAATCCGCTTCGTCCATCTATTTTGTCATCCCATTTAAGGGTTTGGGACCAAAATTGAAGCATATCCAGAGATCAGGTGGGCCCCAAATCAAGGATTTAGTGGCTGATCTGTCCGTTGGGCCACTTCTACAAAGATCCAATGGCTGAAATTCAAAATATACAGTTAATTTAGGGTCCTCAAGCCAGATATAAAATTTTGAGCCGAACGGATGGTGAGAACTTTATGATCTTGCGTTCAAGACGATTTTCAGGCTTTTTCATCGTTGATCACTTGATTTTCTCTGATCTTTGGCTTGTAAATTCTTCGATCTCGGTCCTCTAAGGCCCGTCCCTTGCTTTGGTGACTCTTCAACATCAGATACATGCCTTTAGCACCCATTTTCAGTCCAAGCTCTTAAATTCACCTTGCAATAAAAACATGATTAAAATAGGACGTTAAATAGTATCATGTTTGTAAAATCAGGTAATAACTGGGGTTAATATGCAATATTTGACCGTTAATAGTTGCTTAATAAAGTGGTGAGGTTCTACTACTTAGAGTGATGGGGTTGCCAAAAAAAGTGTGATGGTTTCATAAGACAAATTGATGAGGTTGTCGAACAAAGTTATGGGATTCGACAAGATAAAGTAATAATATTACTAGACATAGTGACAGGTTCCACTAGACAAAGTGATGGAATTGCTAGACATGGTGATGGGTTGCACTAAACAAAGTAATGGAATTGCTAAATAAAGTGGTGTGGTTACACTAGCCAAAGTGATGGGGTTCTCTTGTAATATTCTAGGCTAACAATACTCGAGTACCGAATGTCTTGGAACATCACCAAATAATTTTATTTTATCAATGACACAAATAAATGTGTACACATCCCACCACACTGAAGAACCCTAATGTGAGTGCTGCTTGCTACACTATGCAGTCTGGTTTTGAAAAAGTGATGCAACTTTGTTGTAACCCCAGATCCCAGGATGTGAGTGAGACATGAGTAAGGTGTACACTTTGATGCATGTATTATATATATTTACGCAGTTTATTTGTTTTGCTGGCTCATTTTAAAGAATGGAAAAAAAAAAACAATTGAAATTGACGCAATCGCAGGTTGACCACACCGTGAGAAATAGTAGTCACCATTACAAATTTTCCTCAGGCTACAAAGGTTGTGCATCTAGCTGATATTTGTATTTTCCCTTCACGTGCTCTGTGTGACCTCATCAACAATAGGTTGGATGGCAAATAAACATAACCATGGACACTAGGAAGTTTTCAATGGTGGCTGTTCAGTGACCAATGTTTCCTATGATGTGGTCCACCTAAGATTTTTATCTTCTTCATTTTTTGGGCAATGAATGCCAAAAAATTAAAAAAAAAACCCGGATGGAGGGTGTAGATATATAAAGCATAGATCGAGGTGGGCCACAGGCAGGTCCCACCAACGTCCCCAATCCTGGGCGGCAGCCACACGTCATTGAATCAGCTGCTAGAAACGGGACGCGGATTTCCTGTCGAAAGCCTGTGGCGGGAAGTTACTGCGCTGGGACCCAGGTGGGGCCATTATGATGTTTGTGAGAAATCCACCCCTTCCATCCGTTTTGTGAGTTCATTTCATGATGTGATGCCAAAAATGAACAGTATCCAAAGGTCAAGTGGGCCGTACTAATGGAAAAATGTGGTTAGGGAAATTCCTATAGTTGAAACCTACCTTGGTTCGAATGTGATGTTTACATGCCATCCATACCATTGATAACTTCATTCCTATTGGGATGAACTGAAATCACAAATATTAGCATGATTCAAAACTTCTGTGGCCCACGAATATTTCAATTGTGGACGTTCAATTATCACATTTTCGGCCTACTTTATATTTGGAAACAGTTCATTTTTGACAACATGTCCTAAAATGAACTCACAAAATGGATGGACGGGGAGGATTTCTCACAAACATCATAGTGGCCCCACCTGGGTACCCAGGCAGGATCTCCCCGCCAAAGTCTTTAGCAGGAAATCCGCGTAAACGTAACATTTCTTCTTAATTAAGTTATATTTTGTAAACTGTTTTTTATTTTATTAAAGAGTTGTGCTCGTGTCAGTACAAATGACGTGTACCAATTAAATTCCGGGACACGGGGAAATAGAGTATCCGCACTCGTCCGGCATGCCGGTTTACAACAGGTAAATGGTGTTAAGATGTACAATTTATTAGTTTTTAGGAGCACTTTCTCCGCCGACATGGAGTAGATATTCAAGATCGAGACCGTTCCTATGTTGGACCCTGCCGTGGATGTACCATGCCTTAAGAATCACACCAGCCAGATGATCATTGCGGGCAAGAGGTGTCCTTTTCCAATTGAATGAAGACCATCAGTTTCACCTTTTCCAAACTCCTGAATTGTATATTCATAACTCCCAACTCAGTCGCTTGAATCACCCAATCCACGTGACTTTTGGGGCAGGCCCCGTTCACATTAAGGTCCAGCTCAGGCTCAAGCGGATATGTGACACGTGTATGTTGAAATGTGGATGTTTCATATCTAAATCAGACACATCCTCTTTTAGAAGCAGGTAGATTCCCTTTCTATATATATATATATATATATATATATATAGACACTGAATAAATCCACTTCATTCCAATCTCTTATTCTCATTCCTCTCTCTTATTTGCACACATCTCGTAGCTCTTCTTTTCAATCAAACCGATCTACACCGTGGAGAAGATGGAACGTCCAGGATTTATCCCACCGGCGAGCAAATCAATGTGCGGCCAGCAACGGTACAGACGAGGACACATCAAGCGCCAGATTTTCGCCGGTTTATTACAGAAGCTGAAGCTCATGGCCGCATCTATCTGTGGTTGCAAAGATACTGAAGGCTAGCCTTGTCTTAATGATAGTTATTGGCTTTGCTTTGATTGACTAGTCTTCTTATTATCCACATTCATGTAATTAACCATATTCTACTAATTTCTTAATTATGTTGTTTCTGGTTTGATTTTTTGTTTTTTTTTTTTTAACTTTCATGACTTCCGTGCTTTTAAACTTCTTCTTCTTCTTTTTTTTTAGGTGTGTCAATGGTTCAGTTTAGCCCATCGGTTTACTAGCCTAACCAACTTTCTGAGGTGGTTTAGTTCAAGCTAAATGGGTAATATTGGGTCAGACTCTGGCTTTAAAAAAAGAAAAAAGAAAAAAGAAAAAAGAAAAAAGAGTGGAGCTTGGATTGAACCCTAACTGACTTGACCTGCCCATACATGTTATCAATGAAACAGGCTAAATGAGTTGACCCAAAACTCAAAACACATTAGTAGAGTAGTAAGGATAGACACATGGCTTGGGTGTGGCTTTTGCCTATGTTCCCTTCTTGAACGTGATTTGGGTGCTGCTGTGTCGGTCCTAACTAAATGCGTAAGGTGAGTTGAGTGAGCCACCGTTGGTCAGAATTTTAGTAAATGGGTAGGGCTTGGGCTGACCCAACGGAAGGGAAAGCGAACTCATTCTCACTACTCGCTACCGCTGGGGATGTCAATGGGCCGGACTCGGGCAACCAGATCGAAAATTTGAATATGCTTGGCCTGACGGCCAGGCTTGAAACAGTTAAAAATCCGGGCCCAAACCAACGCCAGGCCCGGCCAGTTGACAGTGTTAGCTACCGCTACGTTGTGAGATTCGAAGCCATCAAGTGATGACGATGACAGATGATACGCGGATTTCCAGCAAGAAGTTCCTGCGCTGGGAACCCAGTTGGGGCCCACTTTGATGTTCGTGAGAAATCCTCCCCGTGCATCCGTTTTGTGATTTCATTTTAGGACATGATGCAAAAAATGAACCGTATCCAACGCTCAAGTGGGCTGAAAACGTGATAACTGTACGTCCACAGTTGAAATATTCGTGGGCCATGGAAGTTTCGGATCATGCTAATATTTGTGTTATCAGTTCATCCCAGTAGGAATGAAGTTATTAACGGTATGGATGGCATGTAAATATCACTCTCGAACCCAGGTAGGTTTCAACAGTAGGAGTTTCCCTAACCACATTTTCCTTTAGTACGGCCCACTTGAGCTTTGGATACGGTTCATTTTTGACATCATATTCTGAAATGAACTCACAAAACGGATGAAAGGGGAGGATTTCTCACAAACATCACGGTGGGCCCCACCTGGGTTCCCAGTGCAGGAAAGGAAATCCGCGTCCACCACCTGCATCTCTCTACCTCTCATGCCGTGTGGACTCCACTTCACCCTGACAAAGTACACTGGATAAACTGACTATACCGTTTCCCTGTATGGTTGATCTGGAATGTCACCCGAAAGTTGAAACCATTAATTAAAAAACATTTTCTACGATTGGAAGCTAGTGGGTCCACTAGGATTTTTTTTATAATATATAGAAATCCGGCCCGTCTATCGGTTTTATCAGCTGATATTAGGACACATGAGCTCAAAAATGAAGCAGATCCCAAACTCAAGTAGACCAAAGGATAAGAAACAGTAGGGAGGGAACGCCAACCGTTGAACATTCATGGCCACAGAAGGGACTGCATAATCCACGGTAAGAATATGTATACAGAGACCTGGGGCCCTGAGTCTGTACAGATTCAGGGCCACAATCCAGTGATCATGCTGGATCCGGAAAATCTCCAATAGTAGAACATCCCTGCTGTCAAAGAACCCTTGGCCTTTTTTTTTTCATAATTAATATGGAGCGTTGTTGAACATGCGATTAATCAGTAGGTTAGGGCCATCCGATGAGAGAGATTTGATGGGGATAGTCCGTTCGTAGAGGATTCCATCATCAATGGTCAGTGTCACCGATTTCCATAGCCCTCATGTGTATTAACGGAGCCTAAGAATCTCTGTCCTGTAGCACCTAGACATCCTGTTTGGTGACCTTTTCTCGCTGAACGTGGACCTTTGGACGTAGGGCTGTCATTATGCCACCTCTTTTGGGCGGGCGCTATTCAATACTTTCAGTTTTATTGGCCCCTCACGTAAGGTATGCGGGCAGAAGGCCAAACGGCACACGTGTCAGAGATCGGACCATTCATCAGGTGGCGCCCACTTTCAACATGCCATAGGTCAAAAAATCGGGGTGGTATACTAATCAAGTAATCCACACGTGTACAATAATCAATCACTGGAAGAACGGACTAGATCACCCTCACGTGTCAGGCACCATTCAAAGAAACTAGTGGTGCCCAATCCTCACATCCGCTACTGATGTCCAGCAACCATATTATCAAAATTGTGGATTCCACTTTGATGTAGAACATCTCTAAAATCAGACTGATTAATCAATCTTAACCGTCCATTTGATAACCATTAAAACGATTAGCGAGTGCTCAAAATTCGATGGATAAAATCAGATGGTTAATATTATTTTCTTCGTGCAATTTTTTAATGGCTTAAATAGACAAAACCACCATTAGTGCATCTCAACGGTGGAGATTCTGTAGCCAATTGCCAGCAACATGAGGCTACCTTCCAAAGCATCCAATCCATCTACAAGGCCCGAGACCTCGTGACATACGTGTTCAATGACCAGGGGGCATTCATAAGGTGGGGCCACCATGAAAACCTCGTCACAGAAACAGGCATGTCTGCCCGTCAATAGAGCTGTCATTGGGCCGGATGGATCGTCAGGCTTTTGGGGTTGATCCGCTTCAGGTTCGGCTTGGCATGAATACTAGACCCAAGGGCTGGACACGGGTCTAAAATTTCAGCCCGTTTATTAATTAAACTCAGGCTGTTCTGAAAGTCCGGCTTGAAACTTAACCAGCCCATCTTGTTTTATGATTTAAGAGAATTTTTATTAATATCATGAGTGATTGGGCACCCCAAACGAACGGCCTAGATCTTGTGTCAAAGAGGTTATTCACGTTCGGGCTTGTGCCGGACTCAGACTCTGAACCGTGCACAATCATCATGGGCCAGGTTCAACCTGTTTGTTTTGCTCGTCAAGGGCTCAGATCTGCACATAGATCCATAGCTCAACTGGTAGTCTGATTGGAGATACCTCGTTTCAACACTTGAGGTCTTGGTATCGATCCCTAGTGGGGGTGGCTAACACGGAGTGTGTGTACTGACATGGGTGTGCACTAACAAGCTAACCCAAAAAAAAACAGAAAAAAAAAAGGGCTCAGATCTGCGGGCCTTGGACTGGGTTTGGAGTCTAGCCCATATTTTTTGTACGTGCCAACTGAGCAATAAAAACATGTACGTTGAAAGAAATCATACACATCGAATGATCATAACCTTCCAATCAGAGGATTGAAAGGTACGGATAAGAAAAAGGATACCTGTTTAAATTCGACAGGCAAAGTCCTCTTTTCTCGTGTGAGTTTGGAGGTATGGCTTCCATCGTATATTCCATAGAATACAGCAGCACAGTCAAATCTCAATACATTTTGACGATGTTTATGGCAACTGACCCTTTTGTCCTTGAAGAGTATACCCAGGTTTTTAATTTGGACAAATAGGGCCCATTGTTTCCTAACCCATACCATTGATCTTTCGAGTTTTCCTATGGACGGACCACTTTAGGTGATTTTTGGGACATGGCCCATCTATGGTAGGTAGCAACAGATCAATGGTCTGGATTACCTAATTATGGCCCCACTTGGTCTATAGCTGTGCAAAGACACTGAGCAGGTGTAGCATAATTGCTGGGCCCAGCTGCACTGAAGGGTATCCAATCCCAAACCCATGTGCTAAGAACGGAATATGGTAGAGCCATCTCTCTGTAGTACGCGTGTCTGGCTGACTAATCACTGTACACCGTCCATCTGGTGACCCATATTGTGTATGGAAAATTGTTCAATATACAGATGGATGAGATGATCCTGGACGCTTGATCAGTTGTCTTCAAAGATAACAGGAGAAGAAATTTGTCAATGGTTAACACTTCATGCAGGAAAGTGATCGAAAAGCGACGGATGTGATTGCGTGGATTGGTCTGAATTTTGAAACATGGGCCGTCCATAACAGGTCCCACAGAATGACCCACCCGGTTGATAGCTGACGACATCCTAATCCGTACGTACAAAATGTTCTTTTTCCACTCCCACGTAAAAGCTAATTTGCAATTTTTTATTTTATTTTCATGGGTTTCAAAATTCACTGAATTTCATATGATTTTAAATCACACCTGGGACTCACACCATAAACAACCTTATTACCATGTCAAACAACCGGTTACTCTAAGACCTTCGAGCTATTAAAAGATGGCGTATCAGTTAATGTATGTCAAGGGACTTAACACTCTAAGATTTCAGCAGTTTTCTATAAAAGGTATTTTTATCGTATAATCCATTAGATCTTTGTTTGGAGTGGAAAATAAAATAAAATTGATTATTAGATGATGATTTTCAAGAATTTTTAGTGGCAATGGGTTTAACTAGATTTCGTTTCAGGGTCTTGTTAGAATAACAAGAGGTAATTCAAATAAAGCTCTCGAACAAATCACTCCGTGTTTCTTGAAAATCAATCTTTAACGTTATGGTAGTAATTTCTTGTTTTGAAATCTAAATTTTCCTTTGTGAACCAAATATAAGAAACATTTTGTCATTTAAAAAAATAAAAATAAAATAAAATAAACTATTTCCCTGTGCTAATTTAAGAGGTGTTTTGGATCTTAAGTTATGTAAAATATGCTATTTAGGCCAAAAGTAACTTACCTTGATTTCTATTTATTGAGTATACTTATTAAGTAGAAAAGCATGCTTGGATTCTAACATCATTTAAGTATTTCTCTCAAGCCTGTTTGGTCCCCCTTATGTCCAACATCCATCATGTAGGGGCAACCTTTGATATGGACCGTTCATTGTGTGAGCCCCACCTTTGATGTGGGTTGTCCATCGTGCATAGCTCACTTTGAAGGTGGGCTATTCATCATTAGGGATTAACCTTTAATGTACACCATCCATTATGTAGGGCCAACTTTTGATGTTGGTCATCTATCATGTGAGGTTCGTCATCACTGTTATTGTACATTGTTCACTCCCCAAGTATAGGGTTGTGATGTAGTAATAAACTCGGTGAGACCGAGGTCAAATCGCAAGAGACTGATACTTGTACGTAATCTGAAACTAGGTAGAAATAGAACTAGTCTAAGATAAAATCTAAATCAATTATAAATTGATGAATACTGGTAAGGGATTAATGTAAAACTTAAGAGAAATCAGAAATAAGAAACTAGGGATTCAGAAGATCCACTTGTAGAGATCAGGGGGATCTTATGCCTGCTTCAAAAATCATGAAAATTAAACTGAACTTCCTCTGATATAATTTTAAAGAGATGAAAAGTATATGAATTGGAATGGATTCCATCACCAAACCATGCCCAGAAGACAAAGCAAACAACAAAATTAAACTAATTACCAACCAATCAACATGCCATGAAGGTTAGGAAGGGTACCGTCATCCTAACATGCCCAGGAGACGATGGTGAACAACAGGGCTTCCTGACATCATAAACATACAAGGAAGGAACATGCTCGAAGTCATCGCAGGCCTATTGTAATTTCAGTCACAACAGACCATTAAAAACTAAAAATATTCTCATAATAAAATTAAATCAAAATCCATTCAATCTAAACAAAAGGCACACATATAAATTCTCCCATCACACTACAAGCTTTACTCTTAGCCCTATCTAAGAGGTTTAGCCAGACATGATCTAGCTAAAATATCTTAAAAACATAAAAGGGAAAGGAAGAAAAATACTAGAAGAAAGAGGGAGAAAACTCCACGTTGTTCACGGCTGATCACACGTCCAAGCTTGGATTCACCTTCACGTCCACAACCGAGCTCCTTTTCTCTCTTTCTTCCCAGGACTGAATCCCCCACCTTTCTGACATCTCTTTCTTTTATAGGCTGATGGAGGATGGACGGCTGGGTGTAGAGGCGGCGGAGATCTCCTGCGGAAATTTTTTTACGTAGCAAACTGTGAAACTGGAAAGTCGGTTACCTGCGTAACTCCTTACGCTGATGTATTGGTGGCCCCCACATACGATCTCTGATAAAAAAATCTACTCCGTTCACTGAGATCAGCACGGAAAAACGGTCGGACATGACCATTTTTCTTCTGTTTTGGTGTGGTCCACATAATCTTTTGTGCTACCATCCGTCCTCTGTTTGGATGGTTGAAATCCAACCTTCATTTATTCCTACAATTCCGTCATCTAGGCTTGGATGATAGGGAGCGTGGGCTTCAGATGGATGGTTCAGATCCGACCGATGAAGCACGGTGGTAGCCCACAAGATTCGTTTGCAAGCTCTGTTTGCGAAACAGAGTTTACGGACCGCTGCTGCGATGATCGGTGGGCCCCACCTTTATGTCTATGAAGAAATTCACCCCGTCTATTGAAATCCTGACGAAAAACCAGTCGGGAAGCAGTAGTTTTAGTAGGTTCTTGTGTGGTCCACTGTACTAACTCAATTCACCGTTCATCTTCTATTTTTTTACGATTCACGTGCGTACACGTGTATGGGCTAAAAAGGGAAGCTAGGTGATGGTCACACCCCCCCTTCTTAACACGTTGAACGGTCCAGATCATAGGTGGGACCCACTTGCCAAAAACGGCCTCTGTGATATAGGTGGGACCCACTTGCCAAAAACGGCCTCTGTGAGTAAAGACGCTGGATGGCCTTTTATATTTTGGAAATTGGAGTCGGTCAGCGTGTGCTGACCGATTTTGTGATATTTGGTGCACTGCCAGTGCACGTGCGCATGTGTATGCACGATGCACATGTGGGATACACTGTGATTTTTACGAGTAATCCAATACATCCATTTAGTTTATATCCCCATTTAAGCCGTTGAGTCCAAAGCTGAGGCATATCCAGAGATTAGGTGGGCCCCACTTAACGAATTAAGGGCTGATCTGTCCATTGGGCCACTTCCAGAGGTATTCAATGGTTGAAATTTACATGTACGGTTAATTTATGGCCCCCAGTCCATGTATGAAGTTTTGAGCCGAATGGATGGTTGGAACCATGTGATCTTGCATTCTGGACCAATTTCGGGCTTGTTTAATGTGAGTGGCCTAATTTTCTTGAATCTCTGGTATGTAATTTCTTCGATCTTGGTTCCCTAAAGTCCATCCCTTGCCTTGGTGACTTCGGAGCGTAAATTCCATGCTTTTAGTATCCTTTTCAGTCCACGCTTATAAATCCACCTTGCAACACAAATACGATTAAAATAGGGCGTTAAACAGTATCATATTCTTAAATCCAGGTAATAACTGGGGTCTGATATGCAATATTTGATCCTCAATACAACCCCCAACCAGCATCTTGCTAGTCCCGAGCAAAGTATGCGAAAAATAAGTTGAGAATTACAGAACAATTTCTATAAACTCGAGTGATTTTTGCAGAATAATCTAGATACAAGAATTCTAAGATTCGTGAATGTTAGGTATTACTTTCTCCTAGACTCAAGCGCATGGTAAACTTCATAATTAAGTTCAAAGTATTACTTCATCAATTAGAAAAATTCTAAACATTGAGTTTCATGAGTGTATAGTGTAATCTCGGCTTATCATCATTAAAATTCACTTCTTTATTTCAGGATATCATTGGTAACCAGCAAGATAATTCATGATAACCAAAACTTAAACCAAGACTTGCCTCACAGATCATCTTTTTATTTTATTTATTTATTTATTTTTAGCTTTTGATTTTTCTAGTAAAAGTAACGCCAAGAAGGGGAATCAAATCCTCACCTATAGGGAGCAAACCTATGGTGAAGACTGTACACCCAACTTTTTTCACATATCATCCATGGGGAATTACCTATAGGGAGCAAACCTATGGTGTAGACCATTCGCCCAATCCTTTCAATTTCTCAGGTTAGTTCCTTTCAAGCTTAGTGATCACCAAGTTAATCCTTTGAACTGAACCCTTAATGTGCAAGCGAGATGTGTTTTGTGAAATCATGGCTCAATTAATATTTAAAACCTCTAACCATTGATTAATAGTTCGAACTTAACTGTGAAATCTAACAAATAGCTGAATCCAATAGTCATAAATTTCCAACATCACTTATCTTATTATTCTAAATCCAAGATGGTCGTCAAAATCACTTCGAATTCATACGAAATTCCAGAAAAATTTAAAAATTTTCACAATTTTCGTGCTTAAGACCAAGAAAACACCGATTAGGAGACCTAATCTCCCACCCCCAACCTAAAATCTACATTGTCCTCAATGTAAAAGATATGCTCGCAATGTACATGAGACAATGAAAGTAAATGCGAAGTGATGGAAAGATTGTACCTGGACGAGGGATTCAAGAAGTTTTTACACAAAGATCTTAGCATGAAAGAAAGTCAGCACAAGAGAGAAACCAACAAAAACAACTATCCTAAAACAATGTAAAAAGCAAATTGACCTAGAACAATATAAAGCAAACTACCTAGTCCTATGAAAACAGAAAACCTACCTATACCTCCATCAGACTGGGAGATCAATCCTGGTAAACAGGATCAGTCAGAGGCATGGACATGTCCTCTGCATTGAATTTCTTGACAAATGGCTTTAGTCGATGACCATTTACTTTAAACTCCTTGCCATTGTTGGGATCTCTTATCTCGACGGCCCCATGAGGATACGCAGTGATAATGGTAAGAGGGCCGGTCCAACGAGTTCGAAGCTTACTTGGAAAGAGATGTAATCGAGAATTATACAAAAAGACTTTTTGACTAAGCGTGAATGATTTTCGTAGAATATGTTGGTCATGAAACGCCTTCATTCTGTCCTTGTAAATTCTCGAGTTCTCGTATGCGTCGTTCCGAATTTCTTCGAGTTCATTCAACTGAAGTTTGCGTAGCGAGCCAGCATTATCCAGATTGAAATTCAATTTTTTGATTGCCCAGTAGGCTCTATGTTCTAACTCCACAGGCAAGTGGCAAGCTTTCCCATAGACAAGTTTAAATGGAGACATTCCAATAGGGGTTTTAAACGTAGTACGGTAAGCCCATAAGGCATCAGGCAATCGGATTGACCAATCCTTACGGTCAGGGTTAACCGTTTTCTCCAAAATGTGTTTGATCTCCTTATTAGAAATCTCAACTTGTCCACTTGTCTGTGGGTGATATGGGGTGCTCACCTTATGAGAGATATCGTATTTCTTCATTAAACTCTCGAATGGTCTATTACAAAAGTGTGAGCCCCCATCACTAATGATAGCTCGAGGCGTTCCAAATCGGGAAAGGATGTTCTCTTTTAGGAATTTAATGACTGTGCGATGGTCATTATTCCGACATGAAATCGCTTCAACCCATTTAGTGACATAGTCTACAGCGAGCAAAATATATAAATTTTTAAAAGATTAGGGGAATGGTCCCATGAAATCAATGCCCCAACAATCAAATGCCTCGATGATAAGAATG
Source organism: Magnolia sinica (assembly GCF_029962835.1). Classification (NCBI taxonomy): domain Eukaryota; kingdom Viridiplantae; phylum Streptophyta; class Magnoliopsida; order Magnoliales; family Magnoliaceae; genus Magnolia; species Magnolia sinica. The sequence continues at coordinate 18,151,836 of NC_080576.1, read as the reverse complement.
AGATTCAAGGGCATCATATTTCGACGGGACAATGCTCCCAATTTCTAACAATGCTCACAAGCTTTGCAAAACTCATAAGTGTCCCTGAACATAGTGGGCCAGTAAAAGCCACACTGCAAAATCTTAGCCGTGGTCTTTTTAGCAGAAAAGTGACCACCACAGGCCTGTGAATGACAGAAAGAGATGACACTCTGATGCTCAACGTCTGGCACACATCTCCTTAAGATTTGGTCTGGGCAATATTTAAATAAATATGGATCGTCCCAGAAAAAGTTGCGTACCTTGATAAAGAATTTGTTCTTATCTTGCACAATCCAATGTGTTGGTATGGAACCTGTGGCAAGATAATTAGTAATATTAGCGAACCAAGGTGAATAGGAGACTTTGAACAGTTATTCATCAGGGAACATATCATTAATATGTGTCGTTTCAAGGGAATAAGAGGGATTAAGGCGAGAAAGATGGTCAGCCACTACTTCTCTATTCCATTTTTATCTTTTATTTCTAGGTCAAATTCCTGGAGTAGGAGGATCCATCGTATCAGGCGGGGCTTAGCATCATTCTTAGACAGAAGATACTTGAGCACCGCGTGATCAGTGTAAATAATGATCTTGGATCTAATCAAGTAGGACCGAAATTTGTCCAAAGCGAACACTACGGCCAAGAGTTCCTTTTCCGTAGTTGAGTAGTTCACTTGGGCAGGATTTAGAGTCTTACTCGCATAATGAATAATGTAGGGTTTCTTATCTTTTCACTGACCTAGAACTGCCCCAAGAGCATAATCAGATGCATCACACATAAGTTCAAAAGGAATGCCCCAGTCGGGTGGTTGTATGACGGGTGCACTAGTCAACATGCCCTTAAGCTTAGTGAAAGCTTCCTGACATAGCTCAGTCCACTCGTATAGTGCATCCTTTTGAAGTAGATTACATAGAGGATGAGAGATGAGACTAAAGTCCTTTATGAATCATCTGTAACACCCTGTGTGTCCTAAGAAGGATCGCACATCTCTGATATTTTTGGGTGGAGGTATGTTAGAGATAAGATCGATTTTTGCCTTATCTACCTCGATTCCCTTAGATAAGATGATATGCCCAAGGACAATTCCCTTCTGAACCATGAAATGACACTTCTCCTAATTAAGTACCAAGTTCTTTTCTTCACATCTTTTCAGCACACATTTAAGACTCTTTAAGCACTCGCTGAAAGATGAACCGAAAACAGAGAAATCGTCCATGAAAACCTCTAGATATTTTCCCACCATGTCAGAAAAGATACATATCATACATCGCTGAAAGGTGGCAGGGGCATTACATAATCCAAATGACATCCTTCTGTAGGCAAAGGTGCCATAGGGACATGTAAATGTGGTCTTTTCCTGATCCTCAGGAGCGATTTCAATCTGATTGTAGCCCGAATACCCGTCAAGGAAACAGTAATAGGAATGACCAGCTAGCCTTTCTAAGATTTGATCAATGAAGGGTAAAGGAAAGTAGTCCTTCCTCGTGACGGTATTCAGCTTCCTGTAGTCAATGCACATTCTCCAACCAGTAGTAACTCTTGTTGGTATGAGTTCATTATTGGCATTGGCTACGATGGTGATCCCGGACTTCTTAGGAACCACCTGAGTTGGACTCACCTATTGACTATCGGATATGGGGTATATGATACTCACATCCAATAGTTTAAGAACTTCGGCCTTAACCACTTTCCTCATGTTTGGATTTAGTATACGTTGTGATTGCCGAGCGGTCTTCACATTATCCTCAAGATATATGCGGTGAGTACAAATCGAGGAGTCGATTCCATTGAGGTCCGCTATCGTGGATCCAAGGGCTCCCTTATGCTCAATGAGAGTAGATATGAGCATACTCTTCTATTCTTTCTCCAGGTAGGCAAAGATCACCATCGGATATGTCTTATCTTGACCTAAATAGACATATTTAAAATCAGAGGGCAAAGGTTTTAGGTCAAGCTTCAGCGGCTTGAGGTTAAACGGTAGAGGCACTACATCAGTTTGGGGCAACTCTTCAAATTGTGGCCTCCACTGGTTAACTTCAAGTACCGGTGCAGTATCAAGCAAGGCACACATCTTCCTAATCATGTTATCATCAAAATCATGGGAGTGGGCCAGACACGTCTCTAGAGGGTCAGAGGATAAGGTCAGATGTGTCGTATCTTCCACTAAAGAGTCAATCATGTTAATGTCGTGGAAATCGTCATCATCCTCTAAGTTTCTGCCATTATTGAAAAAGATATTTGACTCCAATATCATATTCCCAAAAGACATAGTCATGACACCATTCTTGCAATTGATAATTACATTTAAAGTGACAAGGAATGGGCGGCCAAGAATGATGGGAATCTGAGTGTTCATATTATTGATGGGTTCGCTATCCAGGATGATAAAATCTACAGGGTAGTAAAATCTATCAACTTGGACCAACACATCCTCAATTATCCCTCTTGGTACATGAACAGAGTGATCGAAAAGCTGTAGTGTGGTTAGGGTGGGTTTTAATTCACCAAAACTTAACTGTTTGTATACCGAGTAGGGAATCAGATTGACGCTCGCTCCTAAGTCAAGAAGTGCGTGATAAATTTGATGGTCCCCGATTACACATGATATGGTTGGGCTACCGGGATCTTTAAATTTCTGTGGCACGTTTTGTTTTAGGATGTCACTCACTTTCTCGTTGGAAAAATGGAGCAACTGGCTTTTCTAGAAGTTCCGGTTCTAATTTTTATGGAGCCTCACTAGATCCATCATTGTTGTCCTCTTCTAGTTCTTGAGGCTTTTCGGGCCTAACCGGAAGGGTTTTATCAATGATCTTCCCACTCCTAAGAGTGGTGATGGATTTAGCGTGCTCCATTTGATTTGAAGAGCTGGGATTACTTATCTCGTATTGCGGTTTAGGATTGGGGAGCAGTTGTGCGGGAAGCATCCCCTTTTCTATAACCGTCATACGTGAATCCATCTTTTGCATAAAATCTCGCATTGCCTGGGTCAGCTCTTGCATGGAATTTTGAACCGGTTCTTCTTGAGGTTTCTCCTGAATTGGATTTTGATTGAAGAAACTTTGAGGGGTAGCAGTTTGTCCATTTCTCCAACTAAAGTTTGGATGATTTTTCCAACCAGGATTGTACGCATTAGAGGTCGGTTCATTGAAAGGTCTTTGATAAGTATTTACGGCATTGGATTGTTCATTCAACACTTCTCAAAAGGCGGGTATCGTAGGACAATTTTCAGTTGTATGAATGTTGTAATTACAGATGCCGCAAACACTTTCATTAATCTTATCCTTCTTTCATTCCATGGCCTCAACTTTTCTTATGAGCGTAGTTACTTTATACTTGAGTTCATCCTCTTTTTTCAAGAGATACAATTCACATTTCTCCTTAGATTGAGTCGGCGTAGACGTGGTGTTCGATTTTGGGTAATAGTCCCATGATTGTGTTTTTTCAGCAAGACTATCGAGGTAATCCCATACCTCGTCAACATTTTTACTAATGAATTCTCCATTACACATTGTCTCGACCATTTGGCGCATGAAAGATGTCAGTCCATCGTAGAAAAAATTTGTGATGCGCCACGTTTTAAAGCCGTGTTGTGGGCATGAACTGACCAAATCCTTGAACCTTTCCCAACATTAGTAAAATGTTTCATCCTCCTTTTGGGTGAAGTTCATGATTGCTTTTCTAAGGGTAATCGTTTTATGATGTGGAAAAAATTTCTTTATAAATTCCCTTTGCATATCATTCCATGTGCCAATGGATCTAGGACATAGTGAATGTAACCACGTCTTAGCCTTCTCCTTTAAGAAAAAAGGAAAGAATCTCAGCCTGACTGTGTCCTTAGACACATTTTGAGAATATAAAGTGACTATGATATCATCAAACTCTTTCAAATGTAGATATGGTTCTTCAGATTCAAGCCCATGGAACTTAGGAAGGAGTTGGATAACCCCTGTCTTGATGTCCATATGTCCTATATTTTCAGAAAAAATCGTGCATGAGGGCATACTCACCCCCGCTGGTTGTAAATAATCTCGTAAAGTACGAGGCAGGGGTGCTTGATGCACCTCATTCTCATCCTGAATGTCTTCCACCCTAGGTTGGGGTAGAAGAGGTTAGTTTTCAGCTATCACTTCAATTAACTCAGGGGATTTCGAGTGGTGTCTAGTCCTGCGATAGATAGTTAACCCCTCAACTAATCCTCCTTCAGTCAAGAGACGTCGAGTGTTGTCACGGACCCACTTGGGCATGAAACACTTGCAGCCCTCAATCAAATTCGAAACCTAATCCTAAGAAAGGAAAAGAAAATCTTAAAAGAAAGAGAGGCTTGGAAAGAAGTTACCAAATTGGAGTCCCTAAGTTAAAAACCTGCAAAAGAAAACAAAACAAGTCAGTTTCTAAAGAAAAGGTCTAGAATTAGAAAATCCTTAAAAAGAAAGATAGAAGTAAACTAGTTTCTAAAAGAAGAAATTCCTAAAGGAAAGTGGAAATTTCTAAAATAAATTAGGAAAGTCCTAAATTAGAAAGTAAGTTGCTAAAAGAGATCTACAAAATTGAAAGTAGAGAAAGAATTTACCGAATTAGAAATTTCTATCTTAAAAGCCTGCAAGATATGAAAGTTAGTTTTTAAACAAAAAGTTTACAAGTAGAAAATTTCTAAAAATAAATTAGGAAACAAAGTTACATTCTAAAAGAGTTAGAATTAGAAAGTTACTAAAAATAAAAATAGACAGTTAGTTTCTACAAAAGAAAGTTCCCTAAACTTAGAAGCTAAGTTAGTTTCTAAAAACAAAAGTGGAAAGTTTCTAAAAATAAATTATTTCCTAAAAATAGGAAAATACTAGAATTAGAAAATTTCTAAAACTCAAACCCTAATTTTAAAAATAGAAAAAGTAGAGGAATTAGAAAGGGATTACCAAATTAAAAGTTTATGTTAGGATCTTACAAAACAGGAAACAGGTTAGTTTCTAAAAATAAAATTAAAAAAACTTTAACCTAAAGTTAGTAAAATCCTAATCTTAACCTAATTAATGTCAGAAAATGTAACCGTCAGTCTCCGACAACGGCGCCAAAAACTTGTTCACTCACCAAGTATAGGGTTGTGATATAGTAATAAACTCGGTGAGACTGAGGTCAAATCCCAAGAGACTGATATTTGTACGTAATCTGAAACTAGGTAGAAATAGAACTAGCCTAAGATGAAATCTAAATCAATTATAAATTCATGAATAATGGTGAGAGATTAATGTAAAACTTAAGAGAAATCAGAGATAAGAAACTAAGGATTCAGAGGATCCACTTGTAGAGATCAGGGAGATCTTATGCCTGCTTCAAAAATCATGGAAATTAAACTGAACTTCCTCTGATATAATTTTAAAGAGATGAAAAGAATATGAATTAGAATGGATTCCATCACCAAACCATGCCCAAAAGACAAAGCAAACAACAGAATTAAACTAATTACCAACCAATCAACATGCTATGAAGGTTAGGAAGGGTACCGTCATCCTAACATGCCCAGGAGATGATGGTGAACAACAGGGCTTCCTGACGTCATAAACATACAAGGAATGAACATGCTCAAAGCCATCGCAGACCCATTGTAATTTTAGTCATAACAGACCATTAAAAACTAAAAATATTCTCATAATAGAATTAAATCAAAATCCATTCAATCTAAACAAAAGGCACACATATAAATTCTCCCATCACGCTACAAGCTTCACCTCTTAGCCCTAGCTAAGAGGTTTAGCCAGACATGATCTAATTAAATATCTTAAAAACATAAAAGGGAAAGGAAGAAAAAGACTAGAAGAAAGAGGGAGAAAACTCCACGTTGTTCACGGCTGATCACACGTCCAAGCTTGCATTCACCTTCACGTCCACAACCGAGCTCCTTTTCTCTCTTTCTTCCCAGGACTGAATCCCCCACCTCTCTGACATCTCTTTCTTTTATAGGCTGATGGAGGATGGACGGCTGGGTGTAGAGGCAGTGGAGATCTCCTGTGAAAATTTTTTCACGCAGTAAACTGTGAAACTGGAAAGTCGGTTACCTACGTAACTCCTTACGCTGATGTATTGGTGGCCCCCACATACGATCTCTGATAAAAAAATCCACTCCGTTCACTGAGATGAGCACGGAAAAACGGTCGGACATGACCGTTTTTATTCTGTTTTGGTGTGGTCCACACAATCTTTTGTGCTACTGTCCGTCCTCCGTTTGGATGGTTGAAATCCAATGTTCATTTATTCCTGTAATTCCGTCATCTAAGCTTGGATGATAGGGAGTGTGGGCTTCAGATGGATGGTCCAGATCCGACCGATGAAGCATGGTGGTGGCCCACAAGATTCGTCTGCAGGCTCTGTTTGCGAAATAGAGTTTACAGACCGCTGCTGAGATGATGGGTGGGCCCCACCTTTATGTTTATGAAGAAATCCACCCCGTCCATTGAAATCTTGGCGAAAAACCAGTCAGGAAGGAGTTATTTTAGTAGGTTCTTGTGTGGTCCATTGTACTAACTCAATTCACCATTCATCTTCCGTTTTCTGACGATTTACATGCGTACACGTGTATGGGCTAAAAAGGGAAGCTAGGTGATGGTCACGTCCCCCTTCTGGACACGTTGAACGGTCTAAATCATCAAAATATGATATAGGTGGGACCCACTTGCCAAAAACGGCCTCTGTGCGTAAAGACGCTGGATGGCCTTTTATATTTTAGAAATTGGAGTCGGTCAGCGTGTGCTAACCGACTTTGTAATATTTGGTGCACGGCCAGTGCACGTGCGCATGTGTATGCACGATGCACATGTGGGATACACTGTGATTTTTATGAGCAATCCAATACATCCATTTAGTTTGTATCCCCATTTAAGTCGTTGAATCCTAAGCTGAGGCATATCCAGAGATTAGGTGGGCCCCACTTAAGGAGTTAAGGGGCTGATTTGTCCATTGGGCCACTTCCAGAGGTATCCAATGGTTGAAATTTTACATGTACGGTTAATTTATGGCCCCCAGTCCATGTATGAAGTTTTGAGTCAAATGGATGGTTGGAACCATGTGATCTTGCATTCTGGTTAATGTGAGTGGCCTAATTTTCTTGAATCTCTGGCATGTAATTTCTTCAATCTTGATTCCCTGAAGTCCATCCCTTGCCTTAGTGACTTCGGAGTGTAAATTTCATACTTTTAGTATCCTTTTCAGTCCACGCTTACAAATCCACCTTGCAACACAAACACGATTAAAATAGGGCGTTAAACAGTTTCATGTTCGTAAATCTAGGTAATAACTAGGGTCTGATATGCAATATTTGACCCTCAACATACATCATGTGAGGCCCACCTTCAATATCCATCGCTCATCACATAGACCATACTTTTGATGTGAACCATCCATTGTGTGGGCCTCAACTTTGAAGTAAGTCATCCATACCTACACATTTTGAATGTGGGCTATTTATCATTAGGAGCCAACCTTTGATGCACGTAGACCATCTACTATGTGGGCCCATGTGAATATTGGTGATCCATCGTGTGGGCTATTTATCATTAGGAGCCAACTTTTGATGTGGACCATCTACTATGTGAGCCCATGTTAATATTGGTGATCTATCGTGTGCAACTCACCTTCAATGTATCAAATGTTTAAGATAGGTGGGAGGTGGTGACACACAACTACCAACCCTGAAAGACCACTCTTGCCCTAAAGATGCCTAACCTGCCCCAGTTATTCCACATGAAGCAATTTGTTGACTTTTGCTTATATACATGGTTAGCAGCTGGCCCAGGGATATGCCGCGCTGCTAACTATTCTAATGGAGTGATAGAACCAATTACATAGGTTGAATAGTCCATAGAAGCAACTGGATCATGTTGGCTAAGGGGTGGGAGTTTGATCAATCCCTAACTCGATTGATATGGGTTGTCTTTTATCAAGATCAATTATAGAGTTTGATGTGGAATATTGTCCATCATACGAGGCCGCCTTCTCTGACATGAACCATGAAAGAGACGTAAAAAGTAAAAAAAGTTAAAAATCCAAACAAATAAGCAAAACCTATAAGACTAATTAGCTTATAATCATATTGATTAAACTAACCATTCAAGTGAAAAAGTAACTTAATGATTGAACATAAGTTTTTTTTTTTTTTTTTTTAAAAAACTTATTTGGCAGAATCTAAACAGGCTCTTAACTAACTTAGAATATAGCTGATTTCGCCTTTATGGCCTTCCAGGAAAACAGTTGTTGCAGAGGACTGCAGTCCTTTCATGGGTACTTTCTATTTTAGTACAAGATTTATTAGAGGGGGATCTCGTTGAAAAGCTCAGTCGTGATTAACACAGTTCGGCCGGCAGCTGCAACTATCCTGAGCTAATATAATCACAAGGCTTTTGTCAGCCACATCAAAGGAGATCGTTTGCTTGTGGCCTGAAATGCAGATTGCTTGTATGGTGACCCGATTTTATGGGGCCCACCATGGTGCTATATTTTATTTTTTACACACGGGTCAAATGCTGATTACAAGGCTTGTATGGCTTTTGTCAGACACAAGGTCATCTGCAGACGTGTTTAGGGTGTCCGTATTGTTGAGATGTGGAGCCACATCTGGGGGCCGCAAGACTGGTCATGGCCCCTTCTCGACCGGTCATGCAGCCCACACGACTAGTCTTGGACTGGCTCGACTCAAAGTTTAGCGAGCATCAATTTTGGGTTCCGATGTGCTCGACCGGTGGTGACCCATGCTCAATCGGTCGTGCAGTTTGCTTGACCAGTCGAGGTTACGCAAATTCGTTTCTGGATTTGATGCGGACTACGGATTTTGGAGTCAGTTTTCGCAGAGGTGCGAAAGGGAGTAGCCTAAATTATAAATAGGGGTCCTTAGGGCTTTTCTAGGTATGATGTGAAATAATTCTATGGTGTTGGTAAAGGGTTTTCTCTATATTTTCAAGAGAGAGGTTAGTATATTGCCTTGTAATCTTCATTTTTCTTCATAGTGAAAGTTTGCATTCGTGATTTTTTACCCTAGTTTGGAGTTTTTTCACGTATATTTTGTCTTGTGGTTTGTTTGAATTGCTTTGATCTATTTCTAGTTTATATTTCTTCTTGTTTATCGTTTGTGGGTGAGACCGGAATTAGATCTCGATTCACTGCGTTGTTGGCGTGTTGCGCAACAACTAGTATCAGAGCTATTAGTTTAGTTCTATTGGGAGTGATGACAGAAGAAGGGAAGACTAAAATTAAGAGATTTGATGGTTCAAACTTTGTCTTTTGAAAGATGCAGATAGAGAATTATCTGTATTAGAAGGACCTCTATATTTCTCTAGGAGGAAAAAAGAAGAAACCAGAAAAGATGACAGATGATAAATGATTTTTACTGGATAGGAAGGCTTTACGAATGATTCAACTTTTTTTGTCTAAGAGTGTCACCTTCAACATATCCAAGGTGAAAACTACAAAAGAATTAATGGAAGCCCTAACCGCCATGTATGAAAAACCCTCAGCGTTCAACAAGGTTCATCTTATGAAACAGCTATTCAACATGAAGATGTCAGATGGTGGGAGCGTGACTGAACATCTAAACGAGTTCAATATAGTCACGAGCCAGTTAGAATCCGTTGGCATTATTTTTGAGGATGAGGTCAGGGCGTTATTGATCTTGTCCAGTTTGCCAGACAATTGGGATGGTTTGGTGATTGCTGCGAGCAACTCTTCAGGGTCGATAAAGCTGAAATTTGATCATGTAGCTGGTCTAATTCTCAGCAAAGAATTTAGAAGAAAGGCATCATGAGTTTCAAGGGATTCAGAGAATGCTCTAAATGTTGAAGGAAGAGGAAGATCGTTGAACAAATGAGGCAATAAACACGGACGTTCTAAGTCGAGGAAGAAGTCCAAGGAACCGAAAGATAAAGACAGGTGTTGGCATTGCGAGAAGAAGGGGCATATGAAACGTGATTATAGGGTGCTCAAGAAACAAGAAGGAAGCTCTCAAGGCAGGAAAGATTCAGTTAATCTATCTGAGGAGAGTGACACAGAAGCGTTGATCTTGTCTTTTAATGCGAGGAATGAGTCTTGGGTTATAGTCGGGTGCTTCGTTTCATGTCACTTCATGTAAGGAAGTTCTGCGTAATTATGTATCATGTGACTTTGAGAGAGTCTACTTAGGTGATGATGAGCCGTGCAGTATTGTTGGAAAGGGGGACGTTCATGTAAATAAAAAACACGGAACGACTTTGAAATTGAAGGATGTCAGACATGTACCGAGTTTGAAACGTAACTTGATCTCAGTGGGACAGTTGGCTGATACTGATTATATGACGATATTCACCAGTGATTCCTGGAAGATTACAAAAAGTGTCTCGGTGACATCTCAAATATTAAAAGACAACTGTCTAGAGAACTTACCATGAAGGATTTGAGAGCAGCAAAACAAATCCTGGGCATGAAAATAAAGCGTGACAGGGAAAACAAGAAACTGGTTTTGACACAGGAAGAATATATAGTCAATGTACTTGATCAATTCAATATATGAGGTGCTAAGCCGGTTAACACTCCATTAGCCAACCACTTCAAGCTATCTAAGGAGCAAGGTGCAAGGACACAGGAGGAACGAGACTACATGACTAAAGTCCCATATGCGTCAGCTATAAGGAGTCTTATGTATGCTATGGTGAGCACGAGACCAGACATTGCTCAAGCAGTGGGAGTTGTTAGCAGGTTTATAAACAACCGCGGGAAGGAACATTGGGAAGCTGTGAAGTGGATCCTCAGATACCTGGCAGGTACTAAGGATGTAGGACTATGTTATGGTGGATCAGAAATCAAGTTATAAGGCACGTAGATTCAGATTTAGCAGGAGATATCGACAGTAGAAGAAGCACTACAGGTTATGTTTTTTCTTTGGGTAGTGCTGCAGTCAGTTGAGTCTCTCAGTTATAGAAGATAGTATCTATCAGTACGACAGAAACAGAATATGTTGCGGCTACAGAAGCGTGCAAGGAGATGATGTGGATGCAAGGTTTCATGAAAGAATTGGGTAAGAAGTAAGCAGCTTGCAAGTTGTACAGTGAAAGTCAGATTGCAATACAGTTGGCTAAGAATTTAGTTTTTCATTGAAGGACCAAGCATATTGCCATCAGATATCACTTCATACGTTCGTTACTGGAAGATGGATCGATTGTTCTGGAGAAGATTCATACAAGTGAGAATCCCACAGATATGCTGACTAAAACGGTTACACAAGAGAAGCTGAAGATCTGTTTAGCTTTGATTGATCTTCAGGCTTGAAGACGGGGAGGTGGTGCACTCCGGATATAGAAGACGAAGGTTTATGGCGATGTATCTCCAAGTGGGAGATTGTTGAGATGTGGAGCCACATTTGGGGTCGCACGACCAGTTGTGCAGCTCACACGACCGTCGTGGACTGGCTCAACTCAAAGTCCAGCAAGCATCAATTTTGGGTTCTGAGGTGCTCGACTGGTTGTGGCACATGCTCGACCTATCGTGCAGTTTGCTCGACCGGTCGAGGTTACGCAGATTCGTTTTCGAATTTGATGCGGACTGCAAATTTTGGAGTTGGTTTTCACAGAGGTGCGAAAAGGAGTTACATAAACTATAAATAGGGGTCCTTAGGGCTTTTCTAGGTATGATGTGAAATAATTCTAAGGCGTTGGCAAAGAGTTTTCTCTATATTTTCAAGGGAGATGTTAGTATATTGTCCTGTAATCTTTGTTTTTCTTCATAGTGGAAGTTTACATTCATGGTTCTTTACTCTAGCTTGGGGTTTTTCCACGAATATCTTGTCTTGTGGTTTGTTTAGATTGCTTGGATCTATTTCTATTTTATATTTCTTCTTGTTTATCGTTTGTGGGTGAGAGCGGAGATTGGATCTCGGTTCACTGCGTTGTTGGTATGCTGGGCAACACGTATGAGAATTTGGAGTAGGTGGCATCCACGTCACTTATCTTGGACCGTCAACTAGGTCCAGCACGCTCTTTATATTCAGCCTTGAAAATATAATGCTGATTGAATGATCCAAACCGTCCAGTCAGTGGCATGAAGAAATTGAAAGTCAGAGTTGTTCAGTTAAGTCATGGATGTTTAGGACCATTTGACTGCTACAGTTTTTTCATTGTAATGAAAGAAGGTTAGAAGATTTTCATGCTCATAAGGACTGGATCATTTCTCGATAGCTACATGAGAAAAACTTCGACACTCTGCCAGAGTGTGTTGGATGATACGCCCAAATCATATTACCCCGTCTAGATGAATCATGAACTAAAAATGAAGCTTATTCGATTATCTGATTACTATATTCATGAACAGTTTTGAGAGGGTTAAAAATGAAATTGTTTAATGGTCCTATTTCCCCAAACAAGTGCCCACCAATATGAGTTTACCATTTTTCAACCAATCTGATCTTGGGACTGTGATTTCGGCACTGTGGCTTCACAGTCTTGTCGGATTTGTGTGCAACGTGTATAATTTCTGAGTGCCTGAGTATCAAGCGTCATCCGCAGCCCGAGTATCATGTTATATTGGAGGATGACTTTGTAGACCCAGATGCAATGATGCTCTTAGTGGATCCAGGTGCTTTTAGATAGGCGGTGGGTAAAATCATTGATCCGATCCCTTCATCAGCTTCGTCTCACTTTGTCCACTCAAAATAGTCTACTCTGGACAAAGGAACTACTTTTTCATGACCATTGGAAAATCTATCCTTTAAAAAGAGTTGCAAACGTTTGGATGGTTAGAATCCACCAATCTATACGATTTCTTTGCGGTGATCAATGAAAAGAGTTCGGACCCAATGGATGGTCCAGATCATTGATTAGATTGTCTACATGTCTAAAATATCTGGGTGCACTAAAACTGTCAGCGGGACGCCGGACCACATGAGCATGTTCCGTCATATTGTGGGACACAGATTGCATTATGACCTTTTCAGTAGCCACTACTGGACGGTACTCTGTGGGCCCTACAGTTATGTATGTATTTTATCCACGCCGTCCATCCATTTCGGATCATTATTTTAGGGGGTAGGCCCAAAAAAGAGGCAGATGTAAGTCTCAGGTGGACCACACCACAGGAATACATTAATAATTGAACGCCCACCATTAAAAACTTCCTGGAGCCCACTGTAATGTTATGTTCCATCCAACCTTTCGATTAGGTCACACAGATATGGATGAAGTGAAATTTCAAATATCAGCTTCATCCAAAGCTTATGTGGCTCCCAAGAAGTATTTAATGTTGGGCGTTCAATCCCCACTTTTCCTGTTATGCGGTCGACCTGAGATTTGGAATTTCCACATTTTTGCACTCATAACCTAAAATGATCTCAAAATGGATGGACGGCGTGGATAAAGCGCATCCATAATTGTGGAGTCCACAGAGCACCGTCCAGCAGCGACTACTGCGGGCTCTCTACTGCAGCGTCAGTATGCAATCTGCGTCCGATGTTTCCTGGGTGTAGTCAGTTCACGTGTTTTCAACGGGTGCAGTGCCCGTGATCCTATGGCCCATCATATCGTGTGTGTGAAATCCACTCCGTCCATCAGGTGAGCCCCTTGATTTTAGATCTTGACACCGAAATCAGCCCTATCTGCAACTCAGGTGAGCCAGAACATAGGGAACAATGGGGACGAGACGCCATCCATATTTTTGTGTGTGGACTCCACCAGGGTGTTTAAATCCCATCCAAAACGTCCATCAGGTGTTCCTCACTAGGATGAACTGATACTCCAAAAACCAGCGTGCTTAAGTACTCAGTACAGCACACCGTGTGACTATGAAACTTTCGTTCGCGATTTTATATTGTTGCTTGTCGTGGGGCCCACAAAGCCTCCTATAGGTATGTTGTTTTGGATATACGGTGAAGAGGAGAATTAACACCTGTTGGACGGAATGGATGTCATACGCACACTACGTCAGGCCCAACGGAGACATGTACGTTTCCAGTTTACATTGTCCAAAAACATGAAGGGGGTGTGTTTTTCCATGATTGAACGATGCATGTCTGTCCAAAAATACATTATGTATTTTTAAGCAGGCTTGCTTCAGCCCTGTAAGCAAGCTACTTTGACCATCTTCCGAAGTTCTAAATAATTTACTAATCAAACACTGTGGGAGCGGACTGCTCTACATTCAGCCACGCCACAGTGAACTCGTCAAAATCAAGCACCCCATTTCTAGCTCTGAATAACCAGCTCCCTACCATTGGCTCCTGTGCTATGCGGCCATAATATTTTGTTACGTTCCACCGCTGTTACACCAGAAATCCAAAGTTCTGCGCGAGCTCCCATTCTGCAGCATGGTGGCAGGACCGCTACGGAATTGGCTCCGGGGGTGTAGGTAGGGTCAAATATGCAGGGGTCTAAAATTCTTAGACAGGTTAGTAAATGGTCAGGTTTGGGCGCCAGAACCAAACTACTCAAAACTGACCCATTGCCACTTATATCCGAACGAAGGCCCCTCTTAAAAGAAGACATGTGCCATGTTAGTGATGAAGTGCATTTGTTTCTGGATTTAGTCCTACCACTGGTTGAGGTTAGCCAATAGGTGCAAAGTTTGAGTTATGGCCCATCGGAAGCAGGGACTACCTGATGGACGGTTTGGATTTTGCAGTCCAACGCCACTTCTGCTAAAAGTGACTCACCGATGACTAAGCAAAAGAAAGTGACCGTTGAAAACAAGATTTGAAAATGAAATAAGAAAACAAAAGAAAAACAAACAATCTTTGGCCGTTGAAAACACACAAAGAAGTGTCTGCGTAGCTTCTTCAGAAGGGTCATGGAAGAAGAGGTCTGGAATGTTTTTGTTCATTTGTACTTCCCAGAGATAGAGATCCTTCCATGCAGCTATTAAAAAAGAAGAGGGATGAGAGGTTTTCAAGTCTAAACGGATATAACACAAGTTACGTTCCACCCATCAGTTAACTTCCAACCTTTCATGTGCATCAGACATCCAATCCATCCAACAGGTTGGCCCCACCATGTTTCCTTATATAAAAGTCAGCTAGACCACGCTTATATTTTTCTTATTTATCAATGACTATACATTGTTTTCTATGGTGTGGTCCACCTGATGAGTAGATAGGGAAGATTTTTACAGTAGGTGAATCTCATGGCAGGCTCAGCCTACTCGAATGGTTAAATTTCATATTCACATAATAGGTTGGAAGTTATACATTAGGTGGACCATAACTTGTGGCCCAACGAGACGGACCTCAACCTGATTTAAAAAATTTAAGATAAAAAGGCAATAAAATTCCATCTTCCCCATTTTTACGTTCTTTTTTAGATTGCGTGGATAGGCCGTATTGACAATTTGAAAAACCCACACAAAGGGAAAAGTAGATTGCGTGGTGGCCCCAACAGAATCCGGTCATCAATGTGTCACAGAAGCCCGTTTTGCACAATTATGGTGCTCGAGTACCACAATTTTGTACAATTATCTACCAAAAGTAGAATGATCGGGTGCCCGTGGCTTTAAAGGTGAGTGTACTTTTCCAAATAATTAAAATAAAGTTCGGGGGATATGAAGAGCGGATTAGGTGTTACCTAAAGGTGTGTTACCTTATCGTGTATAGTTAATCTTTGATAAATATGGTGTATATCCACGCCGTCCATCTGTTTTTCCACCTCATTTTCTGAAGGAATCCAAAAACTAAAGAAGATCCAAATCTCATTTGGACAACACCACTTGAAAAAATGGTTAATGATCATTAAAAGATATTTTTAGGCCACAAAAGTTATGGATCAAGATGATATATATATTTTCCATTCATCCAAGTCTGTTTGAGCTTATCAACGGATTAGATGGAAAATCATCATTAAGTATCTGCTTAAGGTTGCCCATAGGAAAATTTTAATGGTGAGCTTTAAATCACCACTCTTTCTTGTAGCGTGGTCCCCCTGAGAATTGGATATGATTATTTTTGCTGTAAAACTTCTTAATATGGGTTACAAAAACGCATGGACGGTGTGGATATACAACACATCATCAACGTGTGCCCCACACTAAGGGTCCGGGTAGCAACTAAGCCGCCCCACGTCGTATGGCCGGGGCTCCTCGAAATTCCGTTCCAAAATTAAAACGAAGAGGAGTTATTTGATACTCTGGCTGCAAATGGTGCTTGATACGTAGGCACTTACAATGTTGCATGTGGCAAATATTCAGTCAAATAAATTGTGGAAGCTGTTGTTGCTTAGTTCCAGTCCTGAAATCAGTTTGGAATAACAATCTTAACCTCTGATTCGTAACGCTTGTTTGTTCAAGTAAGACTATCAAATGATTATCTTGACCGTCAAATAAAATACCCACCAATCTGATCATCAAACTAACAAATTAGCTTTTTTTTTGCTCCTAATGTATCTAAAATGATACATATAATTTGGACGGTTTAACTTGAATTACTTATATGATTTGCAATTTTAGAGTATTGAAATTTGAAATGTACGATGTTTGCTTAGGAAGCTCAGGGACCCATGTCACATCACGGCGTTCTAATTACGAAAGCATAGTAGGGCTTCCACCAACCTTCTGCGAGGAAAATTTACCAAAAAGTTGTCACATGTCACATCACTGGGGCTTCCCACCAACCTTCCGATCCAAGGGAATTTTACAAAAACCCGCCTAATTACTAATTAGTATAAAATTTTCATTCCCATGACAATGTGGTTTTCAATAAACTACCTTGTTAATATGAGTAATTATCATTAGAGGATATATATATAAAACCTTGTTTCAGAAATATAGATGGAAAAAAAAAAATCCAAAAATCAATATTTTATTATATTTACCCCTATCATCTCAATATATATATATATATATATATATATATATATATATATATATATATATATATATATATATATATATATATATATATATTAGAGTATAAGATGAAAATTATTATGGTTATGCCACCAAATTTACCGAATGAATGTTCTAATTCTTTCGTGTTCGCAATGCCTAGTGACATTAATTAATTTTGTATGGAAGCAAGTAGATATACTTCTCTCAAGGATATGCACTCTATGCTTAGGTTTTCGGTTTCCTATGCTATTTGTCACCTGTAGTTATATGATCAAAGTGCTTCTCAAGACTGGTTACATTATTAATGGACCATGAACTATAATCTTCTTGATAGAATAATCATAACCCTTAATTGATTTTGCTAAGGGACAAGCACACTAAGTGAATGATATGAGCCATGTAATCTTGCCCATTGAATATGAACTACTCTAAAAATGCAACAAAGATAAAGACCCCTAACTAAATATCTCCTTAGATTAAATCCACCACAATGTCTATTTTCCATTCAACCCATTCATATGGTCATACGGACATGAATGAAGAATAAACACAAATATCAGCCCGGTCTAAGACTTCTGTGCTCCCAAGACTTTCCAAGTGGTAAGCATTCAGTCCCACTACTTTCTGTGGTGTGGTCCACTTGAAATTTGGATCCACTTAATTTTTTATTTCATGCCCTAAAATAATATGAATAGATGGGTGGGCGGTGTAGATAAAATAAATACATCATGCATGGTGGTGCCCACATAGACAGCGTACGTTGGCAATCTGCGTCCCCTCATGCTGAAAGCTGAAGAACGCTGATTTCCTCGGAAAGAGTTTTGCATGAAGTTCCAGCAACTGAAAGCCTGGTGGGGCTCACCGTAATGTTCGTGAGAAATCTACCCCATCCATACATTTTTGAGATCATTTTAGGATATGAGAACAAAATGAAGCATATACAAAATTCAAGTGGCCACACAATAGGAAACAGTGAGGATTGAATGTCCACCTTTGAAACATTTGTAAGGCCACAAAAGTTTTAATAAAACTAATAGTTCTGTGTTTTCAGTTCATCCCAGTAGGAATGACGTTATTAACAGTATGGATGATATATAAACATCATGGTGGACCCAAGGAGGTTTCAACGTTAGGTATTTTCCTACCCAATGTTCCCTATCGTGCGGCCCACTTTGAGTTTTGGATATGCTCATTTTTTGTATCATGTGTTAATGATATAACAAAACTTATGGATGGGATGGATTTTAACCAAGCATCACGATGGGCCTCACTATCCCAAGCAGGTCTCACTACCCGAAGCAGAAGGCTTTTTGCAGGAAATCCACGTCTAATCTAATTGCCCAATCACATGCACCTGTGGGTGGTTACGTACTGATGTGACAAATTTTTTGGGTCCCACTATATATGATCTATGTGTTAGATACATACCGTTTATATATTTTTTCCATATTATTTTAGGTCATGAGCCCAAAAATATTACATACCCAAATCTCAAGTAGACCACACCACCGAAACTAGTGGAGATTGAACACCCACAATTGAAAACTTCTCAGGGGCCAAATAAGTTTTGGATCAAGCTGATATTTGTGTTTTCTGGTATCTAGGTCCGTGTGACCTTATGAACAGGTTAGATGACTGAAAAAGCATCATGGTGGGCCCAAGAAGGTTTCAATGGTGGGCATCATTGCCTCCACACCTTTTTGTGGTGTGGTCCGCTTGAGCTTTGGGTCTGCCTCTTTTATTTATTTATTTATTTTTTTTAAGCTCATGTCCTAAATTGATGTGGCAAAATGGATGGACAGAGTAAATATAACACATGCATCATGATGGGGCCCATAAAACTTTGCCACGTCAACATAGCAAATGCTCAATTGTCTTGAAAACTTGGATCAATAGTTTTTGGACAACGGTTAAATTATCATTTAGAAAAATATTTTATCTCAAAATGACTTACTGCATTTTGTTTTAAGTTTCAAATCAAAGGAGAAGAGCTTAAAACTAAACTCAAATTCTATTTTTTTTTTAGTGAAAATTCCAAATTAAAACTTTTTTAGATTTGACAACGGTTTGAACAAGGGAAAATCATTGAAAACTGCCTATCTCAGTGATAAGTGGTGAAAATAAGTTTTATCAACATGCCATTAACTCCATTCATGTATTAGAAAACAATTCACAAAGCAACACTCACTCTACAAATTGTTTTCCTTACTGTGACTCATGTGAATCACAAATTGGCCTAATTTTTTGACAAGATGCCTAAATGTTAGTATGGCATCTAGTATTTGAGGAAATTTTATATAATCATCACAGTGGGCATTGAAAAGTCAAGTGTGTATGTTTCTCTCCTAAGTATCCTTTGGCGTGGCTCATCTGAATTATAGGTCAACTAGATTTTTTGTCCAGGATCTAGTACGTGATTACACATCTAATGAATATTGTGGATTTCACATATACATCCGGCTGATCCCCTAAAAAACCTAAGAACGACATAGTGATATTTCTCTAGTTAAAATTAGGGAAATTTCATTGGACACCCACACTTTAAGATCCACTTCAACCATTAGATGTGTATGCAATGGGCTGACTAGTGACTCACGTGTGTAACACTAAAAGAAACTGTTAGAAGTGATGCCTACTAGGCCCATTGTGAAGATATGAAATCCATTCCAACCATTGAATGCCAAAATAAAATTTACGCACAATGTTCAAAAATCAGACTATATGTGATTTATACAGGCCACACCAAGGGAAACAATTTGGATGGTGAGCATTGCCCCATATTGTGCCATCCACTTGAATAACTGACGGACTTGAATTTTAGGCCTTAAGCTTAACGAGGGGTAAAGCAACCATTGGTTGGTATGGATTTGACATAAACATCACAATGGGGCCCACCTGAGCCACCATCTCATTTCCTCCCATGCCACCCAAGCCGATCATATGAAATCTAATCCGAAGGTAGTGTAACGATAATGACTTAGAATAATGAGGTAGTTTATTGAAAATAGTATTGAAGAAGGTGTTAGAATGTAAGTTCCATATTAAGTAGGTAGTGTTTATTGAAAATAGTATTGAAGAAGGTGTTAGAATGTAAGTTCCATATTAAGTAGGTAGTTTTCTGTAAAATTCCATGCCTATAAAATTGGGTCACAGGTACTCTTACAATCAAACGTCTCGTATACAAAGTTCCAGATTTGGGGAGTTCCGGCAGCCGTAGATAAGATGGAGGGATCGATGTGGAGGGCGGCTGACAACGAGGCACCACAAGAAGAAGCTAGCAAACGTAAGGCTCGTGGAAGAGGACGTATCAAGCGCCAGATTTTCGCCTGTTTTGTTGGAAAGCTGAAGCTCTTGGCCTTGTTCGCCGGCCGTTGGTGTGGCTGTAACGGAAATGGAGGCTAGTGTTGGTCACATGACCTAATATAGATTTGTCTTTGTTGTGTTTGGTTAGATATCTTACTTTCAATACATGTATGCCTTCTTTCCTCATCAACGACATTTTCTTTCATGGTTTGTTTGTTTTTTTTTTTTTAAATGGATTTGCCTTGCTTTTTATTTGCATCAACTCAATCGCTTCCTTTTCTTTTAATTGGTCGTCCAGGAATGTGTTGTAACCAAGGTTTTGAAACTCCGCCTCAGAGCGCTGCTCATCCCGATATCAGACTTTGTCGTGTTGCCGACACCAAGAAGAACTGTCTGTAACACTCCCGAGTTAGTCTCAGTCCATGTTATCTAGTGGGTAGGTTTCACAACGTTTAGGCTCTTTTTATTAATCCTATTTAAATGAGGAGATAATGATAAGATTGGATAATTTCTCTCGTATCTCGTGACTATCACATAAAGCAATAATTAAATTACACAAAAAAAGAGATTAATATTTGTCAATATAAGACCATCTATACTGTAAAATCAAAGTGGTGATTAGACCTATCCGTTTCAGTAGTGATTAGATGGACTATTAATCACCAGCTTTGTAGAGGTCCCATATCGTGTTGACGTAATATGTCCAAGTTGCATCGAAAATGATAGAATTATGGTAAATACCAAGCCATATCCAATGATATCTAAAACAGTACTTGTAAGGGGCTGAAGCCCGTCAAGGGATGATTATGGTCACATTGATGCTCATGAAATGGACTAATGTTTTAAAAGAGAAGGGTCCAAACCAGTCAACCGTCCATCTGAACTGGGTCGGAACATGACAGCATCAAACACATGTTAGCACCCGTTCAGACTGGTTTGATCGGGTTTTGAATGAGCATTTTATATGCAGAATGCTTTGAAGTGAAATATTAAGGGTTCCATTCACGTAAAACCCCGTAAGAGTGGTTTATAAAACATTAGGATTCCGTCTTTGGTTATGCCGTGACTCAAGATATATACAGCCTATGACCCCATCCATGGGGCCCACATTTGAGACCTTTCGCATTCTCATTACTGTCATAAATAATAAGCTATTGTCGGATAATCATGCGTTGTGACGTTTGATTGTTGTGAAAGGCATTGAAAGGATCCGCATACGATGAGGGCAACAGTCATCAAATGGGGGTAAATTTCAGTTTGTTTGTTTGTTTGTTTGTTTTTTTTTTTTTTACTGTCTAAATTCATCTGCAATCACAATCATCTAGTCATTGAAAGTTACCTAATGGGTAGTTTGGCATCATGGATTTGGAGGGTTTGAGCATGTTTGTCACCGTAAAAATAAGGAAGGGTTTCAAATTTCCTCCAAGAGGGGGTTCAAAATCCAAGGTGAAGGCTAGGATTATATAAAAAATCCTTTTAATAATTGCATGTGTGATATGTGTCACTAAACTATTAATATATTGGGCACATGACTCAATGATGAGATCCTGGAACAATTAAACTATCAATTGCATCATTATAATTACTTTAATATGATGATCTGCGCCTTCCAAACATTGTCCATGTAAATCAGCGGTTAAAAAATTATTAATTCGTCACTCGAATGTGATCTTGTTCTTGTGGCCCATTCGAGACTTGGAATTTCATCATTTTTGAGTAAATTATACATTATGGTTGTGACTTAATGCCTACCATTAAAAACTTATCAGGGGATGCAAAATTTTGGATCAATTAATCTGATATTTGTGTTTTCCCTTCACCATCCATGTGGTTGTTCAATCACCACGTTTTCCTATGGTGTGATTTGGATATGCCTCATATTTTTTTTTTTTTAAATTTTATTTTAATCTTATGTCAAAAAGTGAGCCGGCAGAATGGATGGACAGCGTAGAACCTGGGTCCAGGGTGCTTTTCCACCGGCACATAGCTGCCAAAGCCTTTCCCATGAAGTTCCTGCAAAAGGATGTTGGGTGGGGCCCACAAAGATATTTGTGAGAAATCCACCCCGTCCATCTATTTTGAGAGCTCATTTTAAGGCATGCAACCAAAAATATGGTGGATTCAAAACTAAAACTAAAACTAAAATGTGTCACACGAGAGGAAACATTGGGAAAAGAAATTCTTACCATTGAAATTAACCTTCATGGCCTCCACCTTGATGTTTATATGCAATCCAAGCCGTTTATAAGGTCATTACCTCTGGGATGAAGTGAAAATACCAAAAAAACTTGCCTAACACTAAAATTTCATGGCTATCATAATGTTTCAACCATTCAACGATTCACACTGAATCTCCACTATTTCCTCTTGTGCGACCCACTTAAGTCTTGGATACTTGCATGTACATAATTTTTAGTTGCATGTCCTAGAATGAGCTCTTGAAACGGATCAACAGAGTGAATTTCTCACAAACATTTAATGGGCCCCACTCAGCATCCTTGCACAGAAACTTCACGCGAAAGGCTATCCCCGTCCCAGTACACAGTGCCGATGTGGCAGTCCAATTCCGTACATCTGCATGGGACATGCATATTGGGGAGGGGATTAAGTGTTAAAGGTGGTATGATGATGTGTTATATATCCAAGCTGTTCATCTGTGTTTCCAGCCAATTTTTTAATGTTTTCCCAAAAATTGAGCAGATCCAAATCTCAGGTGGACCACACCACATGAAACAGTGGTGATAGAATCCCTACCGTTAAAAGCTTTCTAAGGCCCACCATAATGTTTATTTTTCATCCAACTTTTTGATAAGGTGAAATAGACTTGGATGAACAGAAAATACAAGAATCACCTTCTAAAACTTCTGTGGCCCAATAAAACCTTTTGATTGTCGTTCACCACTGTTTCCAGTGGTGTGGTCCACCTGAGATTTAGATCTGGTTGAATTATGAGTTCAGTTACTAAAATAAGCTGAAAAAACGAATGGACGGCGTGGATATACAACATATTCACCAAGGTCAGCCCACACTATTAGGTTAACCCTCGCTAACGTGTTACCCGGTAACACCCAAACATTCCCGCCGTATTGAAAGAGAAATTGGGGAATGATGAGATTCCATGGAACGCGTATTGCCTAATGACGCAGCTAGTAGCTATTGGACAGTGCACTGTGAGCCGACCATAATATATATGTTTTATCGGGCTGTCCACATATTTTTTCAGGTCATAAGCTCAAAACTCAGCTCTAAGTAGACTGCATAAAGTAATGATTGAAAACCTACCGTTGAAAACTTCCCAGGGCTACTGTAATGGTTATTTGTCGTTAAACCTGTTGATTACAACAGACAGACCTCAATGGAAGAAAAACACAAATATTAGATTCATCTAAAACTTGTGTGGCCTCCGACAAGTTTTCAACGGTGGATGTTCAATTACCACTGTTTTCTGTGGTGTGGTCCACATTAGATATGGGTCTGCTTCATTTTTAGGCCTGTACTTTAAAATGATCTGTAAAAATGGATGGACGCATTGGATAAAACACATACATCGGATGGGTCTACTGAGCACCGTCCAGTAGCTACTGACAGCGTCAGTAGGCAATTCGCGTTGGATTGAAAGCATCATTACTCTTCTAATCATCAATCCCTTGTGGAACCGACGACTTATGAATCCGTGAATCTTGTGAGGCGTTGGAAGTGAATAATATCATATGTTACCATTATATATGATTGATCTTATGGCCTCTACTATGGATGGGGATCAATAAAAAAAAATACTGACATTAGTTGCTCTTAAAACCTTGATCAGTTGATGTGAAACGAAGGGTTAAGAAAAACTACAATTATCAACAAAAGTCAAGTCAGGATCCTAAGGGATTTGGAATGCATCCAAATTGAAATCGCAATTACATTGAAATCAAGGTGATTTCAAATCCTCACTTACGTTTGGTTGAAATATATTGGAATCCTAATCATGTGTTTGGAAGCTTGTATTTGGAGGGCAATGGAATTATTTAGTATATTCGTGAGGATAGTTTTGATTAACTAAATCAGCTTTGATATTCCAAATTTGTGTGTGTGTGTGTGTGAGAGAGAGAGAGAGAGAGAGAGAGATTTGATAGAATAATTGTAATGAGGAGGAAATTTCCAGCCTTAGGTGGGCCACAAATGCAAAGATCATAAATAAGTGACTTACCACCATTTTCTAACCGTTCATTTAGATGTCCATTGTTTGGATGGTTTAGATCATTCAATTGATGTGATTTTAGTGTTGCGACTAATAATTGAATTGTTTTAGGATATCATCAACGTGTCATGTGGCAGTGGATTAGTACCGTCGAGAAACCTTTGTTACATATGTAACTCTCCTGCCCTTGGAAAGGGACAAGAAAGGCAATTCCTTTAAGTTGGCTGAAAAATAAAACCCATCACGACATCCCGTCAGACTTCTTCTTTAGAGGGGTGATTTCTATGATATGTTTTGGATGGAGGGATTCGGTCTGTCTTCACCCATGGAGTCCCACATTTTGAGATTGACCGTTCACATTCCCAATACTGCATAAATTATTAAAAGAGAAAAGAAAAAAGAGAATTTAAAAAATTAAGAAACTTTTTTGTCATGTGTTAACCCTACTTGCTTTAATTATGTTTAATTTAGTCCCACATTAAAGAGGTGATGAAAAATATAAAACTTTATATGAAAATCCTTAACTTAATATATGTATTAGAACATATGAGTAGGCCATGGGACCAACCTCATGCACATGCGTGTGGAGGCCGTGATGTAGTATAGTGCCTTTAACTAATTTTATTTTCTCCACATGAGTGTAGCCACATGTGTAATCACGTGCATATGCATGTAGACAGAGAGCTGCCATGAAATATAACAATATTAATTACGCCGACGTGCACCAACAAATGCACCGCCCTCATGCACCTCAAGCTCCAATGGCTATATTTTTTATTCTATAAAGGCTCATCCTTCTCTTTTAAATGATATACTAAAAAAATTATCTTTTCCTCTTTTTCCTATTATTCTACTGGTTTTCTCCATGCAACATTTCTTTGGGGCAAATTAGTGTGAGCAAACTTAAGTTTGTCTGACTAAGATCGTGTGTTTACTGTATCAAAGCCATTATTCGTGAAGGAGAGCTATTGTATCCCGACCACAAAATATCTAGGACCATGTGCATCGTGGTTCTTCCTTGTGGGTGGAAATCTATCTTTAAAACAACAATTATAACATGCCTCAACTATCCATGGTACTCTATTAATCTTTGTTTATTATAATTGAATCTTCCCTTAATCTCTTTAATAGAATCAACATAAATAAACTTTTGCCAGATAATCAAGCTTTTATAATGGTCCTAACGTTTGATTGTTATGCAAGTCATTGAAAGCTTTCTTTTGGTTATTCTAAATTCATCTTCACACGGTTCAGGTCATAATCACCTAATCAGTGTAAATTTCCTTTATTGCTCAAGTCATCTACACGTAATGGGGGCATATATAAGCGTCTAAGTCGGTGGAAATTACATAAGTTCGTTTAAACCACAAATTTTTCAACAACTCTGCATGTGAGCCAATGTCAGATAAGACAATTGGAATGGACTTCTTCACACGTTTGAAGCCAATGCTTATCATAGATAGGCCACCCAAGCATGTTTGAAACTGGTTTGGCCAAGAGATCACGTGTGGCTCTGACCTCACCAAAGACAGTGCCGCCCTTAACACGGGGTTTACCTTGACGTATGTATTCTACGTCTAGGCTGTCCATCCATTTTTCCCAATCATTTTAAGGCATGAGCCCAAAAATGTACACTATGGGAAACAGTTGTGATTGAATGCCCCACCATTAAAAAATTCCTAGGGCTCATTGTAATATTTCAGTAATGTTTATTTTCCATCCAAAACTGTTGACAAGGGCATAAAAACTTGGCTTAATCCAAAACTTTGGTGGCCGTACGAATGTTTTAATGGTGGGCATTCAATTCCCACTATTTTCATTGGGTGGCTCGAATGAGTTTTGGATCGTCTTTGATTTTAGTTTCTTGTCCTACTATGAGCTGGAAAAATGGATGGACAGGATGGATTTCCCCCAACCATCACTGTGGACCCCACCTATCTTCGGACCGCAGAACTATGGCCAGTCCATGCCATCCAAACCATGCCATAGAAAATAATGGGGCTACAAAAGTTTTGGATCAAGCTAATATTTGTGTTTTTTCTTCATTTGGGTCAAGTCTATGTAACCTAATCAACAGATTAGATGGATAAATAAACATTAGAGCCCCAAGGAAAATTTTTAACGGGTTAGCATTCAATCACCACTGTTTCCTGTGGTGTGGTCCATTTGAGATTTGGATCTGCCTAACTTTTGGGCTCATGGTCTAAAATGAGCTGAAAAAAATGGACGGGTGGCGTGGATAAACACATATGTCATAGAGGGCCCACAGAGCTTTTACAGCAGCACACTGTGTCATTTGAAAAAGTTCTTCCATATTCAAAGGTGTTTTTTGATAGAATGTGGAGTCTCCTATCACAATTACTGTGCAGGGCCTGGTCATGCACGCGGGTCTCACCATCATCTGTTATTTGTGCCATTCATCAGGTAGTGTAGACTGTGAGTAGCTGTGATGCGTGACGCCACATTCTATCAAAACCAACCATTTTTGTACAGTTTTTAATTGTTGATCTGTGGGCCACTGGTTTAAAGGCTAGGATCTTCAGCCGGAGAAATTTGTGGAGAATCCAGAGCGAAGCCCAGCAACGGTCTGGATCAAATAACTATGGTCTCCTCCTATGTTGAGTGGGAGCTTCACAGCATAAAAGTGTGGCAATGGCCGGGCTAAGGCCAGGTTGCGGTTGGCCCTAGATGGCACTAATCCCTTAAACTCTTGCCCCACTCGCATTGAAAAGGCCTCCGTATTAGCACTCGCCGTACAAGGCTGGCCCTGCATGGAAAAGATTAGATAATCAAAGGTTTGAATTTCAGTTTAACATCTCTCTCAGACAGATTCGGTGATCGAAGGTTTGAATTCCAATTCTAAGATCTCTTTTCCTGACAAAGATTAGGTGACCGAAGGTTTGAATTCCAATTTAAAATCTATTGAAGCGTGTGGTCCCACGATAAGACAGTCTTGCAGGTCCATTTGTCTATTTTGCGAGATAGTTACCGAGTGTTCAACGTCAGTACATGCCGTTTATGTGTGCTGATTGACATGAAAGCACCGGATCTCCTTTTGTGCGTTCAAATTGTATACTATGTACATGCATATTGACACGAAAACACTTGCCAAAAAAACCACAACTTACAAGCAATCTATTATAATTAAAAAGTTATAAGAGATGAACAACTTACATGTGAAAATCTTAGCTTTTTGTTGAAATCGGGTGCCATTCATATGTGCTAAAACAAGGAACTTTTGGTGGGATCGACACCTTGATTGATTTGATCAAATAATTTCAAATTTTTTCCAACTGCTTGCTGGACACTCTTTTGAGGATCCTAAATCCCATGGAAGTTGAGCTCGATCCTATTGATAGTCCATCAATGGTTGTCGATCCTATCAAAGGTTTTATTGACTGCTTGCCCAACGTCTATGTAAAACACAATTTTGTTCTTAATTCTTAATCTGAATAATATAATACAGGTGTAATACGTGATTAGGGTAATTCGAAGGAATTGGAAGCTCGTTCTAGAGAGAGATAGGGTTTGGAGAAAGCGGAGCGCAATTTTATTTCTAATTCTTAATTCGAGTTATGTAATACAGGTGTAATTTGGGATTAGGTTAATACAAACGAATTGGAAGCCCATTATAGAGAGAGCTAGGGCTTGGAGAAATGAGATATATGGTTTTCTACTTTAGGTTTTGTATGTAAGTTGATTTCACCTTTTATAATTTCATTTTCATAGTGAATTGCTTGTTGCTTTGTGCTGTGATTTTTTCCCACAAGAGTTTTTCCATGCAAATTATTGTGTTTTCTGTGCATGCTCAAATTTTCTATTTATGTGCTTGTTTGATTCACATTTGGATCATGCCTAGGTGACAATTGTTGAGATTTTGGCCTGCGAAATCACACAGATCTAGATCTAGGATAGCAATCCAATGACACCAAGCACACACAAGAGAACACAGATTTAACGTGGAAAACCCTTGCGGGAAAAAACGACGGCACAAAGTGACAGATCTTCATTATGAAAATAGAAATTACAAAGAGAGAGGACTTACCCAATTCGAACAACCTCGAATCTCACCCTTGCTACACCCTTTAGAAACCCTAAAATCCTTTTAGGAACCCTTGAAACTCCTTTAGAAAGCCTTAGAATACCTCTCAATCCCGCATACACCCTTTTATATAAGTTTAGAAAGAAGTAGAATCGGAATAGGAAACAAAAATCGTAAAATCTGCAATTCCGCAGAAAATCTGTGTAAAATCTTCGATGTCATCGAAAACGGACCAAAACTGTCCAGCGACCAGGGGTAAAAAATTCGACAATTATCGATGGCATCGATCAACCTTCGATGTCATCGAAACCCTATCGATGTCATCGAAACCCTATCGATGTCATCGACAGACCAACAGACATATTTAAGATATCTGTCCATAACAATCTCCACCATGTCTTTAATCTTCATTCATGTAACTTCTTGTCCTCTTCTTTTATCTTTGCATCACATTATAGCTTCTCTTGCACACTCCGTCTTCCTTTTACGCCATCGCCAAGCCCAGAGAAGTTACATAGAACTTGAACTTATCTGCAGGAACATTCTTGTTGATCATGTTTGCTGGATCTAAATCCACATGCCCAACCACCTTTGCTCCTGTCTTCCCAAAAGAAAAGACGTAGTCTTCTTAACATCTCACCACGACTCAATATTGCTTGCTGGGGTACTTGCTCACAACACTGATAGCCTGTGAAATAACCG
Organism: Magnolia sinica; assembly: GCF_029962835.1. Lineage (NCBI taxonomy): Eukaryota > Viridiplantae > Streptophyta > Magnoliopsida > Magnoliales > Magnoliaceae > Magnolia > Magnolia sinica. The sequence goes on along the minus strand of NC_080576.1, from coordinate 18,122,773 downwards.
GTCTAATTCAGACCATGGCATACATTGCCAACCACATTCGAATAAGGCACATGAAATATCCTGCTTTTCCTCATTTGTTTTGGGACATGTCCTAAGGAAAACTTGAGGAGAGACGCGTAGGGAACGCTCTCTGGCTTTTCCTGCCCTATCACATCCTTTATCAATACCTACACACAAGGTATTCTTCCTGTGATTACCAAAGTCTACTTCTCTTTCAGTCTCAATGCCGAGAACCATCTTTGCAGCCCCCCGATTCTTCATCCTGAATGTCCCACTTAACCGAGTCTTCAGTACATTGATTTCAGACATGTCTAATTGGCGATTTATATGTCATCAATTTTTGACTCACCATGAAGGAATCAAACCACTGCTTAGGTGACAGGTCGAACCACGACCTCCTGCAAAGTCTTTTCTCAGCCCCTTTAACTTTGAACCGCTCTGGTTGCTTCATGTAGATCTGCTATTCACTTTCCCTTGCAGAAGTGCAGACTCTACATCCATCCTTCCAGCTCAAGATCACATTGGCCAACTAGTACCAATCACAGATCTAATAGACACCTGCATACCATCGGTGCGAATATCTCTGAGAAGCCGATACTTTCTCTCTGAGCATAACCCCTCGCTACCAACCTCGCCCAGTGTCTATGTTGTATCCTCCTGAAGACTCACGTGCATCCAACCGCTCTCCGGCTCACAGGAAGCTCCACACGCTCTAATATGTCGGTGTGGTATAACGAATCCATCACATCGCCCATAATCACCTTCCACTTCTCAACATCAGGCTCACCTAGAGCCATCAGAATAGAAGATGAATCCCATACGATATTGGAATCATCCATGTACCTCGCCGATATCCTTCGATCATGTCATGTGATTCTTCTCACAGGTAGCTGCTCCACCTGTTCTGTATCCCTATCCGCACGTCTCAGCCTTCTTGCCCTGCCCGTTCATGTGGCTATGCCCAACATGTTACACACATGAAGAGGTGAAATCCGCTACATCCATTGCAGCTTCACCTTTTGAAGTGCTCCCGATCAACCTGTACAAGTTACTGAGTCGTTGCGCTTTCATGATTACTCGTGTCCCCTTAGATACCTTAAGAGCACTATCAATACCTTTGTACTTACATCCTTTTGCCTCAAGTATACCAAGAGAAATTAGATTCTACTTCAAATCAGGAACGTGCTTGACATCAATCAAGGTACGCTCTACCCCACCAAACATCCTGATGCGCACCGTACCAACAGCCACAACATTACAGGCAAAGCCGTTGCCCATAAACACCTGTCCACCATCGCATTCCCTATAGTTGGCGAACCAACTCTGATGAGGAGTCATGTGAAAAGATGCCCCTGTGTCTAGCATCCACTCGTCCTTACGATCATCGTATGGCCGCCTGATAGTAGACACAGACAAAACATTACCATCACATCCACTCGATCCATCTGACGTGACAGCATTGGCCTCCCTGTATGAAGCATCAGAATCTTTTCTAATTGATTTAGGATTTTCACGATCCTTCTTCACATGTTCTTCCTTCCCACAATTCCAGCACTTTACCTTTCCTTTGCCCTTGCCCTTTGATTTAGATCTATAACCTGAAGAACCCGTACCTTATTCAGAATTTCTATCCCTTGTAAACAGTACATCAGAAGATGTCCCCATGTCGTCGTTTAGCTTTCTCATAGCCTTCCCTTGAAGGGCTGAGATAATGGTGTCGACACTTAGGGTTTTATTTGTGCTACACATAGTGTCCTTGAATGACTCATATGACACCGGAAGAGAATTCAACAACATACATACTTGTTCTTCATCTTTCATCACTTCATCCATATCTAGCAATTTGCAAACTAATTTATTAAAGTTGCTGATGTGAGCCTCCAGATCTCCACCCTCTGCCATCTTGAAGTTATACCACTGCCGCTTCAAATGTAGGCGATTTTTCGAGGATTTTTTCACATAGACATCCTCTAACTTCGCTCATAACTTAGCTGCAGTTTTCTCCCTCATGACGTTGTAGAGAACCTCATCGGTGAAACATAAACGGATCAATGATAAAGCCTTCTTATCAATAGTATTCCATTTATCATCAATCATACTAGACTTTCGCTCCTCAAGAGCACCATCTTCGCCTTGCTTGATTAAGGAACTCATCATCTTGATCTTCCATAACTCAAAATTATTTTTTCCTGAGTATTTCTCAATATCATACCTGGTGCTCGCCATTATTATTAATCCCTTAAATTCAGATCTGTGCCCCAACGATTTCTCTGATACCACTTGTTAAGATTTTGGCATGCGGAATCACACAGATCTAAATCTAGGATAGCAATCCAATGATACCAAGCATACACAAGAGAACACAGATTTAACGTGGAAAACCCTTGCGGGAAAAAATCACGGCACAAAGCGACAAATCTCCACTATGAAAATAGAAATTACAAAGAGAGAAGACTTACCCGATTCGAACAACCTCGAATCTCACCCTTGCTACACCCTTTAGAAACCCTAAAATCCTTTTAGGAACCCTTGAAACTCATTTAGAAAGCTTTAGAATACCTCTCAATCCCGCATATACCCATTTATATAAGTTTAGAAAAAAGTAGAATCGAAATAGGAAACAAAAATAGCAAAATCTGCGTTTCCGCAGCAAATCTGTGTAAAATTTTCGATGTCATCGAAGGTCCATCGTTGTCATCGAAAACAGACCAAAACTGTCTAGCGACCAGGGATGAAAAATTCAAAAATTATCGATGACATCGATCAACCTTCGATGTCATCGACGACTGGCTTCGATGTCATCGAAACCCTGTCAATGTCATCGACAGACTAGCTTCGATGTCATCGAAATCCTGTTGATGTCATCGATAGACCAACATACAGATTTAAGACATCTGTCCATAACAACAGTTTCGCGCCCAACAAGTGGTATTAAAGGAATCATGTTATCAAGTTGGGGTTTTAGATTGAATCTGAAGACAAAATCGAAGGGATGGATCTTAAAGTTTAAGATGGAGAAATTTATAGGTAAAAATAATTCTGAATTGTGGAGGGTAAAGATGAAAGTCCTTTTTATTTAGCAAGGGTTACAACAGGTACTCCTTGGGATAGTGAAGTGTCTTAATATTTTAAACGATGAATAGTGGGACGAACTAGATCAAAGAGTAATTAGCACAATTCAACTGTACTTGTCCGATGAGGTCCTCTATAATGTCATTAATGAGATGACTACTACTGGATTGTGGGCGACGTTAGAGAACCTCTACATGACGAGGTCGCTCTGCTATCATTTTTTTTTTATATAAAAAAGTAGTTCTACAATATGAAGATGGTAGAGGGGACGAATCTCAATGAATGCACCAACAACTTAAATAAGGTACTTTGCAAATTGATGAGTTTGGAGGTGGATATCGACGATGAAGATCAAGTCCTAATCTTGTCGAATTCTCTTTCAAATTCCTGTGAGAATCTCATAGACACTTCGTACAATGGTAAAGAAATTATTAACGTCAAAATCATTATCTTGGCCCTTCATTCAAAATAGTTGAGAAAGAAGAACAGTAGCATGATTTCCTCTACGAATGCATTGATTACTATGGGAAGAATTTTTTAACAGGAGGAGGAAAATTCACAATCAAGATGTAAGTCTAAGGAAAAAGGTAAGAAGTGCTAGAATATAAGAAGACTGGACATACGAAGAAGGATTATCGGATCCCTAAAATGCAGAAGGATGAGAATTCAGATAATTCTACTAAGAAGACTAATTCAGCAGAATCCTTTGAAGGTTCAGATGGCTATGATGTATTATCAGTGTCCAAAACGGGTCACTTCTATCAGGAGTGGATTTGGATACGAGGGCTTCATATCACATGACCCCATAACGGAGTTGGTTCACCACATATCACGAGTATGATGATGGCATAGTTCTTATAGACAATGATCATGCCTATAAGATTATTGAAATTAGATTTATTTATATCAAAATGTTTGATGGGGTGGAATACACTTTAACCGATGCGAGGCACATTTCATATTTGAAGAAAAATCTAATTTATTCGGGTGTTGTCAATGCACTAGAATGCAAGTTTATAAACCACAATAGTGTCCAAAAAGTTTCAAATATGACACTCACCATTATAAAGGTACAAACGAGTAGCTATCTCTACAGGTTTATTGAGAATACTATATCAGGTGGAGCTGCAGTATCTATAGTGGAATTCACGTCAGCACATGTGTCGCACATGCACCTAGGCCGCATGAGCAAGCACAGTATAAAGGTACTCCTAAATCGTGGTTTAATTCTTTCTTTTAAATTTTTTTTATTTAGATATATATAAGCATTGCATATCTGGTAAACACTCAAAGTTGTCATTAAAAATCAAAAAACATATTAGTAAGGGACCATTAGATTATATGCACTTTGACATGTGGAGGTCGTCGCCCGTGGTTTCTAAAGGAGGGTTATCATTCTTCATAACATTCTTTGACGACTTTTCTAAAAAGGCGTGAGTTTATTTCAGGAAAAATAAATCCGACATGTTCGCCACTTTCAAGTCTTCGAAGGTCATAATTGAAAAACAATCAGGGCAACAGTTGAAAGTATTGAGAACGGACAATGGTGAGAAATTTATTTTGAAGGAATTCAATCAGTTTTATAAGAATAAGAGAGATTATGACACACAATCAATCGAATCGACTCCAATTGATGACCCATCGATCGAATCGCTACACTTTGTCGATCGAATCGAAAGTGTTTAGAGAGTAAATTTGTATTTTTTGAATTTTCTCGATTGAATCGACCAGATTGTCGATCGAATAAAAATCCCCATTTTATTAATAAATTGAACGCACCCAGCTAACGGTGTATGTATAATATGATATGAACCATTGAACAAAAATTGATTTGATGATATTATCTTAACCATCTAATAAATTGAAGTTTCCTCACTGAATTCAAGCCATTGGTTGAAGGGGTGCAATTGTACAATCATTGGCGATTTTAGAAGGAACGACCTTAAACTAATACATGTCACAGAAAGATACATGAGCATGGGAGAGAAAAAAGGAAAAGAGAGACCAAGGAAAGGGTATGGCTAATCGATGCAAGCTACACCTAGAGAGAAAGAGAGAAGGGTTAAGAAGGTGGCTCACCTATGCCCAATTTTTATTTTGGTGCGATCTACTTAAGCTTTAGATTTGCCCCATTTTCTTAGCCTACATCCAAACATAAGCTAGCATAATAGATGTACGTTGTGGATGTTGCAAATTTATCATAGTGGGTGATGTAAGATGAACAAAGGATAAGTTAATAGAGGGCCAAGATCAAACAAATTCAACTGGAAGAGTCCCGGTTGGACAAAAAACAACTTAAATGTGCATTAAATACTTCGAATGGCCATAAGTTTGTAATTGATTATTGATTTCACACATAATCAGAAAGCTAGTGATGACATGTATAACATGTCCAACAACCCTTGGTTGATTAGTCCTCGAATGTCTTCCAACATCCATTAAAGAGCTTAATTAGAAATTCATGTTAAAATTCATTGGTTTTAGTGATGTAGAACATGTCACAGGTACATTCCTAGCATGGTTGAGCCAAAAGAAGGTGAATTGTAAATTAACCGTAACTTTTCATCAAGGTATTGTTACGGGGCGCACAACCTATCAATCTTTACTGAAAGCGGGCCATCTAAGGTGAACCGACTCACAAAGTAGGTCGCATTTGTCCGTTTCGTCAGAAAACGCACACTTTCAACTTAAAAACGAATTTTTAAGGAAAAGAAATATTTTTAGTAATTCTAATTTTTAATATTTTTTATTTTTAAAGTTTTAGATTTTCTTCTTTTTTAGGAAGAACTTGTAATCATGTTAGGACTCTTCTTGCAAAAGTTTATTTGAATTTTTTTTATTTAGAAATTAGTCTTTAAAATAGTTTTATTAGAATTATTATTTTGCTATTTTTGATAATTATGAATTTTACTTTTTTTTTTTCTATATTAATGGTGTGACATGGATACATACAGATCAAACATTAATTATCAATCAAATTATTACGAATTTTATTAGAATTACTTTCTATTTTCTATCTCTCCTCATGATTCGAGGCATCTCTATGATGAGTCCAGAAAAGTTCCATGGATTTGGAATAGTTATCCCCCTAAGGAAGATGGTGCTTGACCTCAACACGTCCTCCCCTCAAAGGAGGCAAGGGAATTTATTCATGTGTGAAATTTATGTGGGCCCCACCATGTTGAATTTCTTATATCCATACTGTCCATCCAATTTTTTTTAGATCATTCTAGGATATGAGCCCAAAAATAAAGTAGATCCAAAGCTCACACAACGGGAAGAATTAGACACCTGGGGTTGAAAACTTCTTAGGGTCATAGAAGGCTTCGATAAAGTTGACATTTGTATTTTTCCTTTGCCGAGGTCCTTCTGGCCATACAAACAGGTTACATGGCACGTAAACCTCATAGTTGGCCCTAAGAAGGTTTTAATGGTAATTTGTTCAATCCCCACTGCTTTCTGTAGTGTGGTCCACTTGGAACTTCGGATGTGCTTCATTTTTGGGATCATGCTATAGAAAGACCTGGAAAAATTGATGGACCATATGGATCTAACACATAAATTATGGTGAGCTCAAAAAGTTATGCACAATAAAAATTATATTGTGTAGTATATAATCCATTTACGAAAGAGAAAATCAGGGTATTTTGTGAGCTGGTGTTGTGTGCACCGACATGAATCAATGAGAAGCAACAGCACAGGAAGTCTCCATGCTTTGTTAGTGGGCCCCACTGTATTTTTTTGCACAGGCTCCTTTACACCAGATGACATGAAAGCACAAAAATGCCGTTCATCCCACGGCACGCGATCCAGATGGCCATGTATTCTAGCAGTGGCATATTTGACCCTGAAGAAATCTGACCAAAGATCCTATTCCAAATTTTCTCATCATATTGAATTATTTGTGGGCCATTGAACAGAAGGGACCCACTCTAGATCGTACATGGCTCAGAATCTCCCGATCAAATGATCAGAGCCATTCCAAAAAGGGACTTCAAAATGCACGACAAAACCACATTTCATCCTTATCTTGATTGCATGACTGTGACCTTCCAATAGTAGCTGGATTTTGAGTCATGTGTACTTCATTGTGGAAATCTAAACAATGCTTTTTTTGTTTTTATGCGTGGGCCCACGAAGGAGCCTTACTGTCATATGGTTGGAAGAATTCGCAGTCAAAGTAGGCATATGGTCATATCCTGACAGTTCTTTACGTGGGCCCCGCTCTGGATTCGCTGGTTCCAGTGCTCCCCAATTTCCAACTTCTCAACCTAGAAACTAAGTGCGCGTTTGGACTGAGAGAGTAGTGGATTGACACCCTGATCCATAGCTCAAGTGGTAGAGTTAGTGAAAGATACTTCGTTTCAACACTAAGGTCTTGGTATCGATTACCTGGTGGGTGTGGCTAACAGTGATGTGGATTGGTGTATATTTATTGGACGGTTAAAAATTAAAATATCCTAATCGTCACGTTTCAAGAAACAAGTTTGCAGCGATCGGTTTTAGGGCCGAGAATTAGAGACGGTGGGTACCCTAATTTAATAGGCTCAATTTGAGTTGATGTATGCCACGTTTACAATTTATAAGTGCCTGAGTATCAAGTGTTAGACGTTGTAAGAGTATCAAATAACTCCATCTTTAATTACTCTGATATTGATTCCATGACGTTGGACGTTCTATAGAATGGAACAGCATTAGTATCACACGCTTTGAGGCTAATCATATCCTCAAACGCGTTATCCAACGCGTGGGGCCCACCTATCCCGTCGTTGATCTATTCTAGGCTACCTACATCATACTAATACGGTTGTTTTCCCTCCTCTCTTTTGTGTCTGTGTGTGTGGGAATTATAACGTGCTGGTCCACGAAGGCCCGTATGGTTGGAAATTAGGCACACGGTTTGGTGATCCAGACCATTCTTAGTGGGCCCACATTGGATTGGGGATGATCTAGAATTCTTTTAGGATGTAAGATCAGAGCCATCTAATATCTGGACTCTTTTTCCCAGACGTTGATGCCAATTTGTATGTCACCGGTGAGAGGAATCGGAATGGATGTTTCCAAATAGTCCCCGAGTATGCCCATTAAAATCAACGGTGAGGAACACCAAAAGATGGACCCTACTTGTATGGATCAGGTAAATATGCATTCTGACCTCATAATTCATCATCTTAGTGATGCATCACCACGTGGATAGTGAGCGTTGATGGGTCCTGATGGGGTACGCCCCAATAATATCCAAGACCGAAAGGCATATCCCTTCAATCAGTGTGTAAGTACGTGGTTGAATATATATATAGAAATGGTACCGTAAGGTCGACCTCACGGGAACTTCTTTGTAAGTACGTGCATTTGATGGGTTCCCTTTGGGTTATAGGATATCCCAAAAATAAGCCATATACGGAAATCAGGTGGGCCATACCATCTAAAACCATGTGAAGACATGACTAAAACATATAGCAGCACTTGGTGGGGCCCACCTGAGTTTTGAATGCGGCTGAAACTTGGTATGACCCCTCATCCTAGTTGGACACACACAATGGATGGGTTGGATTTGTGAATTACATATCGGAGGGCCCAATAAATAATTATTAAGATTTTAATGGGAGGATAATCCCTCTCAACTATTATGTGGTGTGGCCCAACCAAGTGATGGATTGACTTGATTTTTAAGCATGTGGGCCACCATGGAATGGTGCATCTGATTGATGGCATTGATGTTCGACACACATCATGGTGGGGCCCACACAGCTTGATCTCATGGGAAATTTCCATGAGGTCGACCTCATGGTCTATATATATATATATATATATATATATATATATATATATATATATATATATATATATATATATATATATATATATATTAGTTAGAGGTGTACATGAGTTGAACTGTGTGGAGCTTCGTTAAGCTCAAGGCGGCTTGACCACTAGTTGACCCCAGCTCGAACTCAGCTCGGCTCCGTTCTTGAACCTAACTGGCCAACTCGACTCGGTTCGATCAGCAGCTCGGGCCAATTCGAGCCGACTTTGAGCCAAGATGGAGCCGAGTTTGCCTTTGCGGCATTTTCATAAACACATGTACTGCACCTTCAAATTCTCATTATTTGTCAAACAGTAGCAGCGGTTTTACAAGTATTTCATCAAACACCTTGTTGGCAACATCAAAATTAAGAAAAATGGGTATTTGTTTCACATACATATCTTCCTTGCCACCGACATTTGGTTGGGTCATTTCATCAAGCACTCGGTGAGCAACATCAATATCAAAGTAACTGAGTCACCGAACTGGTTCGATTCCAGTTGAGTTGAGCTTGGCCAAGCTCGAACTCGGTTTAAAATTTTTTTGAGCTAAAATCAGCTCAACTCAGCTCGAACTTAATTTCGAACCGAGTCGAATCGAGCTTTTTCAAGTCGAGTCGACAGAGCTAACCAAGCTAACTCAGTTCATGTACAACCATAATATTAGTCCTCTCACTTTCTCTAGGATGTGTTTGGCCTTAAGAAATGGCTCTATAGGGCCCACTGTAATGATAATGTGAAGCCCACTCAAATCAAGATGTCAATGGAAATAAGAGGTATATTCAAATCTCGTGTGGCACATTATCAGAAAATGTTAGAATAAGTTTTCCCCTGAGTCTTTCTACCTCTTTCCCTTTGTGTGTGGGCCCATTCCGAATACAGATCTGTCTTAGGACTTTGGTCAAACAATCAATGGCTGCCTATGGTCCTTAGGTGGCTCGCAAATTCTTCCAATAAAAAGCTACAAATGTCACCACTGTCACACAGGATTGTTCCCTAACACAACATCAATATTGCTTGAATCATTGTTAAATGCCATCGAATTATGGAAAAAGCCACTATGATATCGATTGATGTAGGAAAGCTTGTAAAAAAGTGAAAGAGAAAATCACCATCTTCCTCCAGTGATTAAAACCTTGAATCCACTAAAAATTAAGATAGAAAATTGAAATATTCTTTTAGTAATGCCTATATGATCTTTCCAATTACAACAATAATTAAAAAACCCAAGCCCAAATTCAAAATAGCATTAAAAAAATCAAACCTTATTTTGAGATTGTCCAAAATAGCAAAAAGTCTACTTATATATATATATATATATATATATATATATATATATATATATATATATATATATATATATATATATATATATATATATATATATATATCATCAATTAAACTTTATGGAGCAACCCAACGGATGAACACAGCCCACATTTTGGGTCAATTGATTAAAAGTTATGGCTGATTTATGGTTCACACTTTGAACAACAATTTCTTACCATGCGAAATAAATTTTAAAAAACTGGATGCGCTTAGGGACAAGTCATGTTCTATATATGTGTTCACACCCCAAGTGCAGGGTTGTGATGTAGTAATAAACTCGGTAAGACCGAGGTCGAATCCACAGGGACTGATACCTATACGTTATCTGAAACCAAGTAGAAATAGAACTAGACTAAGATGTGATCTAAACCAAATAGAATTTAAGAAATAATTGTGGAATAATTATCTAAAACTTTAAGGAATTCAGAGGAAGGAAACTAGGGATTCAGAGGATCCACTTGTAGAGATCAGGGAGAAATTATGCCTGCATCAAGAATCATGGACATTTAACTAAACTTGATCTGGTTTTCAAGAGATGAAAGGTATATGAATTAGAATGGATTCCATCATCAAACCATGCCCAGGAGACAAAACAAATAACAGGATTAAACTAATTACCAACCAATCAACAATGTATGAAGATCAGGAAGGGTTCATCCTACCATGCCCATGGAGCAATGATGAACAACAGGGCTTCCTGACTTCATAAACATAAAAGGGGAAAGAAATATTCAGAGCCATTGCAAACCCATTATAATTACAGTCACAACAGACCATTAAAGACTAAGAAAAATATTCCTTATAATAATCACTAAATCAAATTCAGTTTATGAATTCAAATTAAACGCATGAAATAGTGTCTCCCATCTCGCTACAGGCTTCACCTCTTAGCCCTAGCTAAGAGGTTTAGCCACACATAGGCATGATGCGGCTGAACTTAAAAATAAAAAGAATTATAAAGGAAAAGAAGAAAGGAAACCAAAGACGTGCAGCAGCAACCTCCCTGACGTGCAGCAGCAACCTCTGTTTCTCTTTTTTTCTTCCATTTCTCTTCCTTGAATCATTTCTTCCCAAACCAAAGACGGCTTCTCACGTTTCTTCCTTCCACGTCCAGCCTTCTAATTCAATCCGTGTAACCGTCCAAGCCCCACTCCTTTTGCTCCCGTTCCAGCCGTGGATGCCAGCAGCCACGTCCAGCCAAAAACTTCCTTTCCATGCTTTCTCTTCTCTGTTTTATAGAAGACCCTCTTGAACACTTCGGTCGAAGTTTCCCTTCCGCACCAGGAGAGCTTTCGCACTTTGTTTCCGCAACAGATTCTCGTATGCACTGTGAAAACGCAAAACGACTTGCGTTTGCTTGAGATTTTAGACGGCTAATCTTCCAGAACTGGAATCGGACTTCTTGGTGGGGTTCAAGATCGCTTACTCTATCATTTGAACGGACTGGATTGCTGATCAGATCACCATCTTGATCAAGGAACGGCCCGAAAATCCCGGTTGCGCGCAACAGAGCTTGGCGCTTCTTGCGCTGGGATGTTGGTGGAGGCCATGATCGAAATCGGTTGAGAAATCCCCACCGTCCATTGAAATCCTTGTGAAAAATCAGTCGGGGAAGAGTAGTTTTCGTAGGTTCTTGTGCGGCCCATTGTACTCACTCAATTCACCGTTCATCCTATGTTGTGCATCGATCTTCGGGTTTGCATCTGCATGGGGCCAAAAGGTCACCTAGATGAGGGTTATAGCTACCCCACTGGACGAATGAACGGTGTGGATCATCTGAATCCATGATGATGGTGGCCCACTACTACTTCCCGCGGTCGGCTGCGCGTGAAAGAGAAACAGAGATCATTTCCTTCTCTGTTTGTGAAAGAATTCGAGTCCAGGAGTTTCCGTGCACGCCTGGTGCATCCATGCTGTACATGTGCAATGCCCATGTGGGTCCCATGCTGATGTATATGAGAGATCAGCTCCGTCCAACCTGGTTGCCGTATGATTTAAATGGTTGACACCAAAATTGAAGTATTTCAAGATATCAGGCGGGCCCCAGATTGATAAGTTGTGGGCTGATCTGTCCGTTGGGACATTTCCAAAAAGATCCAATGGCTGATTTTCGATGTGTATGGTTAATTTATGGTCCCCAGGCCATGTATGAAGTTTCGAGCTGAGTGGATGGTGGAAACCTTGTGATCTTGCAATCTGGCTGACTTTCAGGCCACTTGAGCTTCAGTTACTCGATTTTCGTGGATCCCTGGCGTGTAATCCCATTGATTTTGGTCCCATGGAGTCCGTCCCTTGCCTTGGTGGATTCTGAGCATTAAATCCATGCTTTTAGTACCCTTTTCAGTCCAGGCTTGTAAATACGCCCTGCATCACAAACATGATTAAATCAGGCTGTTAAACCGTACTATGTTCGTAAATCCAGGCAGTAACTGGGTCTGATATGCAATATTTGACCCTCAACACAACCCCCAACCAGCATCTTGCTAGTCCCGAGCAAGGTATGCGAAAAATAAGTTGAGAAATACAGGACAATTTTTTATGAACTTAAGCGATTTATGAAAAACAATTTAGATATTCGAATTCTAAGATTCATGAATGTTGGTATTACTTTCTCCTAGAATCAAACTCACGGTACTTCATAATCAAGCTCAAATATTAATCCATTAATTAGAACGATTCTAAATATTGAATTCCATGGATGTATAGTCTAATCTCGACTTGTCAACATTAAGATTCACCTCGATATTTAAAGATATCATTGGTAACAACTAAGAGAATTCATGATAACCCAACGTGGCTTACACATTATCTTTTTATTCTTTTAATTTTTGACTTTTTCATTAGAAGTAACTCCCAGAAGAGGGATCAAATCCTCACCTATAGGGAACAAACCTAAGGTAAAGACTGTACACCCAACTCTTTTTCAAATATCATCCATGGGGAATCAAATCCTCACCTATAGGGAGCAAACCTATGGTAAAGATTGTTCGCCCAATCCATTCAATTTTCCAAGTTGGTTCCTTTCATGTTTAGTGATTACCAAGTTAATCCTTTAATATCGAACTGAAACCTTAATATGCAAGCGAGATGTGTCCTGCGAATTCATGACTCAACCAATGTTTACAAATTCTAATAGTGGATTAACAATTCAAACTTAGCTGTAAAATTTAATAGATAACTGAATCCAAGAGTCATAAGGTACCAACATCACGCATCTTGAAATTCTAAGTGCCCTAGATGGCCGTCAAAATCACTTCGACTTCATCAGAAGTCCTGAAAAATTAAAAATTTTCACAATTTTTTATCAAGACTAAGAAAACACTGATTAGGAAACCTAATCTCCCACCCCCAACCTAAAATCTACATTGTCCTCAATGTAAAAGAAATAAGCATGCAATGCACATGGGACAACAAAAATATAAGAGGAGTGATGGAAAGATAGTACCTGGACGAAAGAATCAAAAGGCTTTCCAAAGATATCTACATAAGAGCGGGTCAGCACAAGAGAGAAACCAACAAAAATAAAAATAAAAATAAAAATAGCACAAATGAAATCCTACCTACACCACTTTCGCAGGTACTCTCGATTGCATTTAGCATATGCAACAAGCCTTTAAACCCCTAGGTTGCCCCTAGTGGACGAGTTTGAGTCTCGTGAGGGTTTGCAGTAATGTTACCCACAAACATTGAACTAATTAACGAAATGAAATAAAGAGCTGAGTTGCCTCCCAGGAGCGTTAAGTTTACTGTCTTCAGCAAGACAAATAAAGCAACTACCCTAGTCCTAAGAAAATAGGAAACCTACCTATACCTCCATTAGACTAGGAGATCAATCCTGGTAAACAGGATCAATCAGAGGCATGGACATGTCCTCTGAATCAAATTTCTCGACAAATGGTTTCAATCGATGTCCATTGACTTTAAACTCCTTGCCATTGTCGAAATCTCTTATCTCAATGGCCCCATGCGAAAAAACAGTGACAACAATGTAAGGGCCGGTCCAACGAGATCGAAGCTTACTCGGAAAGAGATGTAATCGAGAATTATACAAAAGGACCTTCTGACCAGGCGTGAATGATTTTCGCAAAATGTGTTGGTCATGAAATGCTTTCATCTTGTCCTTGTAAATTCTCGAATTATCGTACGCATCATTCCGAATTTCCTCAAGTTCATTCAATTGAAGTTTGTGTAGCGAGCCAGCGTTGTCCAGATTGAAATTTAGATTTTTGATCGCCCAGTACGCTTTATTTCCATCTCCACAGGCAAGTGACAAGCTTTCCCATAGACAAGTCTAAAGGGAGACATTCCAATAGGGGTTTTAAAGGCAGTATGGTATGCCCATAAGGCATCGGTCAATCGGATTGACCAATCCTTACGATCAGGGTTAACTGTTTTCTCCAAAATGTGTTTAATTTTCCTATTAGAAATCTCAGCTTGCCCACTTGTCTGTGGGTGGTATGGGGTGCTCACCTTATGAGAGATACCGTATTTCTTCATTAAGCTCTCAAATGGTTTATTACAAAAGTGTGAGCCCCCATCACTAATAATGGCTTGAGGCGTTCCGAATCGAGAAAGGATGTTTTCTTTTAAGAATTTAATGACCGTGCGATGGTCATTCTTTCGACACGGAATCGCTTCGACCCATTTAGTGACATAATCCACGGCGAGCAAAATATACAGATTTCCAAACGATTGGGGGAATGGTCCCATGAAATCGATGCCCCAGCAATCAAATGCTTCAATGATAAGAATGGGATTCAAAGGCATCATATTTCGACGGGACAATGCTCCCAATTTCTGACAATACTCACAAGCTTTGCAAAACTCATGAGTGTCCCTAAACATAGTGGGCCAGTAAAAGCCACACTGCAGAATCTTGGCCGTGGTCTTTTTAGCAGAAAAGTGACCACCACAGGCCTCTGAGTGACAAAAGGAGATGACGCTCTGATGCTCATCGTCTGGTACACATCTCCTTAGAATTTGGTCTGGGCAATATTTAAATAAATAAGGATCATCCCGAGAAAAGTTGCGCACCTCGGTGAAAAATTTCTTCTTATCTTGCGAGTCCACTGTGTCGGTATGGCCCCTGTAGCAAGATAATTAGCAATATCGCAAACCAAGGTGAATGGGAGACTCTGAACAGTTGTTCATCAGGGAACATGTCATTGATATGAGTCGTCTCAAGAGACTCAGAGGTATTAAGGCGAGAAAGGTGATCGGCCACTATGTTCTCTACTCCCTTTTTATCTTTAATTTCCAAATCAAATTCCTGGAGTAGAAGGATCCATCGTATCAAACGGGGCTTAGAATCATTCTTAGAAAGAAGATACTTAAGTGCTACATGATCTGTGTAGATAATGATTTTGGATCCGATCAAGTAGGACCTAAATTTGTCCAAGGTGAACACTACAGCTAAGAGTTCCTTTTCCGTAGTCGAGTAGTTCACCTGGGCAGAATTTAAAGTTCTACTTACATAATGAATGACGTAGGGCCTCTTATCTTTTCTCTGGCCTAGGACCGCTCCAAGCGCGTAATCAGAAGAGTCGCACATAAGCTCAAAAGGAAGGTCCAGTTGGGTGGCTGCATGATAGGTGCAGTGGTTAACGTGCCCTTAAGCTTGGTGAAAGCTTCCTGGCATTGCTTAGTCCACTCGTACGGAGCATCCTTTTGAAGAAGATTACATAAAGGACGAGAGAGGAGACTAAAGTCCTTTATGAATCGCCTGTAAAATCCTGCGTGTCCTAAGAAGGATCGCACGTCTCTGATGTTTTTGGGTGAAGGTAGGTTAGAGATAAGATCAATTTTTGCCTTATCTACCTCGATTCCTTTGGACGAGATGATATGCCCAAGGACAATTCCCTTCTGAACCATGAAATGGCACTTCTCCCAATTAAGTACCAAGTTCTTTTCTTCACATCTTTTCAGCACACATTTAAGACTTTCCAAGCACTTGCTGAAAGATGGACCGTAAACAGAGAAATCGTCCATGAAGACCTCTAGATATTGCCCTACCATATCAGAAAAGATACTAAGCATACATCGCTGAAAGGTGGCAGGGGCATTACATAGTCCGAATGGCATCCTTCGATAGGCAAAGGTGCCATAGGGACATGTAAATGTGGTCTTTTCCTGGTCTTCAGGGGCTATCTCTATCTGATTGTAGCCCGAATACCCGTCAAGAAAACTGTAATAGGAATGACCAGCTAACCTTTCCAGGATCTGATCAATGAATGGTAAGGGAAAGTGGTCTTTCCTCGTGATGGTATTCAACTTCCTGTAGTCAATGCACATTCTCCAACCAGTAGTGACTCTAGTTGGCATGAGTTCATTATTAGCATTGGCTACGATGGTGATTCCGGACTTCTTAGGGACCACTTGAGTTGGACTCACCCATTGACTATCAGATATAGGGTATATAATACCCACATCCAATAGTTTAAGAACCTCGGCCTTAACCACTTCCTTTATGTTTGGATTTAGTCTACGTTGTAGTTGCCGAGCGGTTTTTGCATTATCCTCAAGATATATGTGGTGAGTACAAATCGAGGGATCGATTCCCTTGAGGTCCACTATCGTCCATCCTAGGGCTCCTTTATGCTCAATGAGAGTAGATATGAGCATACTCTCCTGTTCTTTCTCCAGGTGGGCAGAGATCACCACCGGGTATGTCTCATCTTGACCTAAATAGGCATATTTCAAATCAGAGGGCAAAGGTTTTAGGTCAAGCTTCGGTGGCTTGAGGTTAGACGGTAGAGGCACTACATCGGTTTGTGGTAATTCTTCAAATTGTGGCCTCCACCGGTTAACTTCAAGTACCGGTGCAGTATCAAGCAAGGCGCACGTCTCCCTAAGCATATCATCATCAAAATCATGGGAGTGGGCCAGGCATGTCTCCAGATGGTCGGAGGATAAGGTCAGCGGTGTCATATCTTCCACGAAAGAGTCAATCATGTTAATGTCGTGGAAATCGTCATCATCCTCTGAGTTGCTGCCGTTATTGAAAAAAATGTTTGACTCCAATGTCAAATTTTCAAAAGACATAGTCATGACACCATTCCTGCAATTGATAAATGCATTTGACGTGGCAAGGAATGGGCGACCAAGAATGACAGGAATCTGAGTGCTCATGTTATTGATGGGTTCGGTGTCCAAGATGATAAAATCTATAGGGTAGTAAAATCTATCGACCTGGACTAACACATCCTCAATTATCCCTCTTGGTACACGAACAGAGCGATCAACAAGTTGTAGTGTGGTTAGGGTGGGTTTTAATTCACCCAAACCTAACTGTTTGTATACCGAGTAGGGAATCAGATTGACGCTCGCTCCTAAGTCAAGAAGTGCGTGATCAATTTGATGGTTCCCGATTACATATGATATGGTTGGGCTACCGGGATCCTTGAATTTCTGCGGCACGTCTTGCTTCAGGATAGTACTCACTTTCTCAGTCAAGAAGATTTTCTTTTGAATAATTTTCCGTCGTTTGGTCGTGCATAAGTCTTTCAGGAATTTGGCATATGAAGGTATCTGTTTAACGACATCAAGTAGAGGAATGTTGACTTTTACTTGTTTCAACACCTCTAGGATATCCTGAGAGTTAGAGAGAGGTTTTGGTGAAACCAACCGTTGGGGGAATGGAGCAACTGGCTTCTCTAGAAGTTCCGGTTCTACTTTTTGTGGGGCATCACTGGATCCATCATTGTTGTCCTCTTCTGGTTCTTGAGGCTTTTCGGGCCTAACCGGAAGAGTTTTATCAATGATCTTCCCACTCCTAAAAGTGGTGATGGATTTAGCATGCCCCATCTGATTTGAAGAGCTGGGATCATTATTCTCGTACTGCGGTTTATGATTGGGGAGAGGTTGTACAGGAAGCATCCCCTTTTCTATAACCATCATACAAGAATCTATCTTTTGCATAAAATCTGTAATTCCCCGCATTGCCTGAGCCAGCTCTTGTATGGGATTTTGAACCGGTTCCTCTTGAGGTTTCACTTTATTTGGATTTTGATTGAAGAAACCCGGAGGAGTAGCCGTCTGTCCATTCCTCCAACTAAAGTTTGGATGATTTTTCCAGCCAGGATTGTATGTATTGGAGTTAGGTCCAGTAAAAGGTCTTTGATAATTATTTACGGCATTGGCTTGTTCATTCAACACTCCTCGAAAGGCAGGTATTGTAGGACAGTTTTCAGTTGTGTGAATGTTGCAATCACAGATGCCGCAAACAATTTCATTGACCTTATCCTTCTTTCCTTCCATGGCCTCAACTTTCCTCATGAGTGTAGTCACTTTACACTTGAGATCATCCTCTTCTTTCAAGAGATATAATCCACCTTTCTCCTTTAATTGAGTCGGCCTAGACGTGGTATTCGACTTTGAGTAATAGTCCCAAGATTGTGTTTTTTCAGCCAAACTGTTGAGGTAATCTCGTACCTCGTCGACATCTTTATTAATGAACTCTCCATTACACATTGTCTCGACCATTTGGCACATGGAAGATGTCAGTCCATCGTAGAAAAAATTTGTAATGCGCCACGTTTCAAATCCGTGTTGTGGGCATAAACTGACCAAATCTTTGAACCTTTCCCAACATTGGAAGAATGTTTCATCTTCCTTTTGGGCAAAGTTCATGATTGCTTTTCTGAGGGTAATCGTTTTATGATGTGGGAAGAATTTTTTTATGAATTCCCTCTGCATGTCGTTCCATGTGCCAATGGATCTAGGACGCAGTGAATGTAACCACGTCTTAGCTTTCTCTTTTAAGGAAAAAGGAAAGAGTTTCAGCCTAATTGTATCCTCAGATACATTAGGAAAACATAATGTAGCTATAATCTCATCGAACTCTTTCAAATGTAAATATGGACTTTCTGATTCAAGTCCATGGAATTTGGGAAGGAGTTGGATAACTCCTGGCTTGATGTCCATTTGTCCTGTGTTTTCAGGAAAAATCATGCATGAGGGCGTACTCACTCCCGCCGGTTGTAGATAATCTCGTAAAGTACGAGGCGGGGGTGCCTGTTGCACCTCATTTTCATCTTGGGTATCCTCCACCCTGGGTGGAAATAGAGGAGGTTGGTCTTCAGCCATAACTTCACTTAACTCAGGGATTTCGAGTGGTGTCTAGTCCTGCGATGGATAGTCAACCCCTCAACCAATCCTCCTTCAGTCAAGAGACGTCGAGTGTTGTCACGGGCCCACTTGGGCATGAAAACACTCGCAGCCCTCAATTAAAAACCTAATCCTAAGAAAGGAAAAGAAAATCTAGAAAGAAAGAGAGAGTTGGAAAGAAATTACCAAATTGGAGTCCTGAGTTAAAACCTGCAAAATAAAATAAAATAAGTTAGATTTTTTTAAAAAGAGAAGAACAATCCTTTAAAAGAAAGATAGAAGTGAACTAGCTTCTAAAAGAAAGAATTCCTAAAAGAAAATGAAAATTTCTAAAATAAATTAGGAGAGTCCTAAACTAGAAAGTAAATTACTAAAAGAGAATTGAAAAATAGAAAGTAGGAAAGAAGCTTACCGAATTAGAAATTTCTATCTTAAATGCCTACAAAATATGAAGGTTAGTTTCTAAAAAAATTCTAAAAATAAATTAGGAAACAAATTAGATTTTAAAAGAGTTAAAATTAGAAAGTTACTAAAAAATAAATAGAAAGTTAATTTCTAAAGAGGGAAAGAAATAACCTAATTTCTTAAAGTAAACTATTTCCTACAGAAGGGAGGATACTCGAATTAGAAAATTTCTAAAATCTAAACCCTAATTCTAAAAATAGGAAAAAGTAGAGAGATTAGAAAGGAATTACCAATTGAGAACTTATGTCAAGATCCTATAAAACAGGAAACAAGTTAGTTTTGAACTCAAATAAAAATAAAAAAAAACTAAGGTTAGTAAAATCCTAATCTTAAACTAATCCTAAAACCAATTAATTTCAGAGAATCGTAACCGTCAGTCCCCGGCAACGGCGCCAAAAACTTGTTCACACCCCAAGTGCAGGGTTGTGATGTAGTAATAAACTCGGTAAGACCGAGGTTGAATCCACAGGGACTGATATCTGTACGTTATCTGAAACCAAGTAGAAATAGAACTAGACTAAGATGTGATCTAAACCAAATAGAATTTAAGAAATAATTGTGGAATAATTATCTAAAACTTTAAGGAATTCAGAGGAAGGAAACTAGGGATTCAGAGGATCCACTTGTAGAGATCAGGGAGAAATTATGCCTGCATCAAAAATCATGGACATTTAACTGAACTTACTTGATCTGGTTTTCAAGAGATGAAAGGTATATGAATTAGAATGGATTCCATCATCTAACCATGCCCAGGAGACAAAGCAAACAACAGGATTAAACTAATTACCAACCAATCAACAATGTATGAAGATCAGGAAGGGTACTGTCATCCTACCATGCCCATGGAGCAATGATGAACAACAGGGCTTCCTGACTTCATAAACATAAAAGGGGAAAGAAATATTCAGAGCCATTGCAAACCCATTGTAATTTCAGTCACAACAGACCATTAAAGACTAAGAAAAATATTCCTTATAATAATCACTAAATCAAATTCAGTTTATGAATTCAAATTAAACGCATGAAATAGTGTCTCCCATCTCGCTACAGGCTTCACCTCTTAGCCCTAGCTAAGAGGTTTAGCCACACATAGGCATGATGCGGCTGAACTTAAAAATAAAAAGAATTATAAAGGAAAAGAAGAAAGGAAACCAAAGACGTGCAGCAGCAACCTCCCTGACGTGCAGCAGCAACCTCTGTTTCTCTTTTTTTCTTCCGTTTCTCTTCCTTGAATCCTTTCTTCCCAAACCAAAGACGGCTTCTCACGTTTCTTCCTTCCACGTCCAGCCTTCCAATTCAATCCATGCAACCGTCCAAGCCCCACTCCTTTTGCTCCCGTTCCAGCCGTGGATGCCAACAGCCACGTCCAGTCAAAAACTTCCTTTCCATGCTTTCTCTTCTCTGTTTTATAGAAGACCCTCCTGAACACTTCGGTCGAAGTTTCCCTTCCGCACCAGGAGAGCTTTCGCACTTTGTTTCCACAACAGATTCTCGTATGCGCTGTGAAAAAGCAAAACGACTTGCGTTTGCTTGAGATTTTAGACGGCTAATCTTCCAGAACTGGAATCGGACTTCTTGGTGGGGTTCAAGATCGCTTACTCTATCATTTGAACGGACTGGATTGCTGATCAGATCACCATCTTGATCAAGGAACGGCCCGAAAATCCTGGTTGCGTGCAACAGAGTTTGGCGCTTCTTGCGCTGGGACGTTGGTGGAGGCCATGATCGAAATCGGTTGAGAAATCCCCACCGTCCATTGAAATCCTTGTGAAAAACCAGTCGGGGAGTAGTTTTCGTAGGTTCTTGTGCGGCCCATTGTACTCACTCAATTCACCGTTCATCCTATGTTGTGCATCGATCTTCGGGTTTGCATCTGCATGGGGCCAAAAGGTCACCTAAATGAGGGTTATAGCTACCCCACTGGACGAATGAATGGTGTGGATCATCTAAATCCATGATGATGGTGGCCCACTGCTACTTCCCGCGGTCGGCTGCGCGTGAAAGAGAAATAGAGATCGTTTCCTTCTCTGTTTGTGAAAGAATTCGAGTCCAGGAGTTTCCGTGCACGCCTGGTGCATCCATGCTGTACATGTGCAATGCCCATGTGGGTCCCATGCTGATGTATATGAGAGATCAGCTTCGTCCAACCTGGTTGCCGTATGATTTAAATGGTTGACACCAAAATTGAAGTATTTCAAGATATCAGGCGGGCCCCAGATTGATAAGTTGTGGGCTGATTTGTCCGTTGGGACATTTTCAAAAAGATCCAATGGCTGATTTTCGATGTGTATGGTTAATTTATGGTCCTCAGGCCATGTATGAAGTTTCGAGCTAAGTGGATGTGGAAACCTTGTGATCTTGCAATCTGGCTGACTTTCAGGCCGCTTGAGCTTCAGTTACTCGATTTTCGTAGATCCCTGGCGTGTAATCTCATTGATCTTGGTCCCATGGAGTCTGTCCCTTGCCTTGGTAGATTCTGAGCATTAAATCCATGCTTTTAGTACCCTTTTCAGTCCAGGCTTGTAAATACGCCCTACATCACAAACATGATTAAATCAGGCTGTTAAACCGTACTATGTTCGTAAATCCAGGCAGTAACTGGGTCTGATACGCAATATTTGACCCTCAACAATATGTAAGATTGGGCCCAAATTTGACCGACTACTTCCACTTTCATTTAACCTTCTTTTGGTCCAACCATGCTAAAAATGCATCATGGGACGTGGTAGTACATCAGAACCTTAATAATCACACCAGCCAGATGACCATTGTTGTTTAGTACGTGGGGACCTTTTTCCAATTGAAAAGACCATCAGTTTTCATTTTTTCCAAACTCCAGACGTGTATATTCACAATTCCGAATCAATAGCTTGGATCACCCACACTACGTGAAAAATGGAAAAAAATGACGAATTTCGAGACGGTTCTGGACCGTCTCTAAAATTGCTTGGTTTAAAGACGCTTTAGAGACGGCCGTAAACCGTCTCTAAAATTTTAGACGGCCCCTGACCGTCCCTAATATTGTCTTAAAAATTTGAACGTCTACAAATTATTTAAGACGGTCATTGACCGTCTATATGCGGCCATCTGAGACGGTCATTGGCCGTCTACATTAGAGACGGTCCTTGGCCGTCTTTTAGTTGTAATCTGAGACTGTTAAAGACCGTCTCTATTAGAGACGGTCCTTAGCCGTCTTATAGCCCTGTCAAAGACCGTCTCGATTAGAGACTGTCAACGACCGTCTCAATTAGAGACGGTCCTAAACCGTCTCTAATGCTAAAATTTGATTTAAAAAATATTTAAGAAACTTAGAAAAAATAATTAACAAATGTTTAAGAAAATTTTAGATTTAAAAAAAAAAAAAAACTTTGATTTTAAAAAATTCTAGATTTTGAAAAAAAAAATTAAGAACTTCGAATAATGTTGTTAACTTTGAAAAAAAAAAATCGATAAAAAAATGATATTTTGAAAAAGAAAATATAAAAACTTAAATAAAATTGTGAAAAAATTGACAAATTGTAAAAAAATATATATTTTTTAAAAAAGAAAACTAGATTTTGTATTTTGACAAAAAAAATTAAAAAGTTATATAAAAAGATTTCGATAAGAAAATGATATTTTGAAAAGAAAATTTTAAAAATTAAACAAAATTGTGAAAAAATCGACAAATTGTCAAAAAATATATTTTTAAAAAAGAAAACTAGATTTTTTATTTTGACAAGAAAAATTGAAAAGTTATATAACAAAAGTGAAATTTAAAAAATGATATTTTGAAAAAGAAAATTTAAGAAATTAAACAAAATTGTGAAAAAATTGACAAATTGGAAAAAATATATATTTTTTAAAAAAGAAAATTAGATTTTGTATTTTGACAAGAAAAATTAAAAAGTTAGATAACAAAAGTGAAATATTTTATAATAAAAATGATATTTTGTTAAAAGAGTAAAAATATATACATTTTGAAAAAAAAAATGTTATTTTTAAATAGAAATTGAAATTTATCTGTGAAAAATAAAATTACTAAATTATTAGGCACATTCACTAGTTGAACCTTTAATTATTGTTGGACAATCTAATCAGTTTAGATTAAAGAATAAATAATTTCAGATGTTTAAATCAAATTTCACTGAAATTGTGTGATCAATCTTGTATGCCTAATATCTTTCTCATATGTAAACTGATTGAGGCGAGTAACTACTCAAATTGAGGGTATTGATCAGTAAAATAGAGTGAACAGACCAGACATATAAAATGGGCCAAATTGTGACCTAACTTACTGACCTCGTGAGAACCTAAGAATTGATGTTAGTAAGTTTTGTGGGCCCCATCATGATGTGTGTCGAACATCAACACCGTGGATTTGATGTGTCCCCTTTAGGTTATGAGATATCTCAAAAATCATCTATATACGAAACTCAAGTGGGCCATACCATCTAAAACTATGTGAAGACATCCTAAAAAATATAAAAGCACTTGGTGGGGCCCACATGAGTTTTGGATGCGGCTGAAAATTGGTCTAACCCCTCATCCAAGTGGGACACACATAATGAGTGGGTTGGATATGTGAATCACATTTAGGCAGGTCCAATATATGATTATGAATTTTTTAATGAAACCCCTCTCCACTATATTGTGTGGTGTGGCCCACCGAAGTCATGGATTGACTTTATTTTTAAGCTCTTGGCCCACCCAAGTCATGGATTGACTTTTTCCATATCGTTCAATGCTTTTCTTAGATCATTTTAAGATATTAACTAAAAAATGGGGTGGGTCGAAGGCTTAAGTGGACTACAAAGTGGGGATTGAACGTCCACCATTAAAAATAACATTCACAGAAGTTTTGGATCAAGCTGATGTGAGAAAATCTTGTGGTATCGACCATTGATTAACCTTTGACTAAAATTTTTATGATTATACTATCTTAGATGCTTATTAATTGAGCCTTTTTCTTCCTTAACAGAATCCATTACTAGATTGTCTTTTTTGTCTTCATTCGTCTGCTGCCAAGTAAAGGCTCTAAGTATTCGATTTTTTCTTCCGTACAAATGGAACACCTTTTCAAATATTTGAGACAAAAATGGCCTTGAACATTTTTTATATGATTTTTTTTTTCAAATTTTTGAGACGAAAATGGCCTTAAACATTTTTTATACGATTTTTTTTTTTAATAAAAAAAAATTGAGACGAAAATGGCCTTGAACATTTTTTATACGATTTCTATTTTTTCAAATTTTTGAGATGAAAATGACCTTGAACATTTTTTATATGACTTCTTTTTTTCAAATTTTTGAAACGAAAATCGCCTCAAACATTTTTTATACGATTTCTTTTATTACTATTTTCTAGTATTCTTCTCTCGCCATGATCTCCTGTACTTTCTAAACATGAGGTAAGTAAAGAGATTAAATGGACCACAAAGTTGGCCCACAATAATTCATATCTTTTTGTCTTTTCTCTTCATTTATATCTTTTTGGTATTATGAACATGTTAGATGTCAAATAAACATTCCTATAGGCCCAAGGAAGGTATCAACGGTGGAAATCATTATTCCACACTATTTCATGTGGCATGGTCCAATCGAGTTTTGGATTTACCAAAAATTCGGGATCAACCCATATTGTTCATCCATTTTTCGAGATCATTTTAAAGAATTGTCCAAAAAATGATTCATATCCAAAGATTAATTAAATGGACCACACTATAAATAAGGGGAACAAATTGGCTACTCCCCCTGACACCATCCAATGGCTGGTGGTTGGTTCTCTGTGGGCCCCACCATAATGTATGTGTTTAATCCATGTCGTCCATCTATTTGGAGAGATCATTTTAAGGCAATGTCCAAAGAACGAGTTAAATCCAAAGCTCTAGTGGACCCCAGCACAGATGATGGACCCCAGCACAAATGATCATTTTAGGACAACCATTTTTAAAAAAAAAAACTTTTGAAGCAGTTGGATTTCAAATAAACATTACAATGGGCCTTAGGATAGTTTCAATGGTGGGAATCACCCTCCTTGTTGTTTTTTGTGGCGAGGTGTACTACAGACTTTTATGTCTCATTCTTTGGCTGATGACTTAAAATGATATCTCAAAATGGATGGATGGTGTAGATATAACAAATACATCATAGGTTTTTATATTTTTTAAATATTATATATATGGATGGAAAAGGTTATGTACGTCGAGCTCATGGGAACTCCCCCATGAGGTCGAGCTGTGTGGGCCACACCATGACGTGTGTCAAAAATCAACACCATGCATTTGATGCGTCCCCTTTAAATCATGGGATATGCCAAAAATCAGCAGTATACGGAACTCAAGTGGGCCATACCATCTAAAATCATGTGAAGACATGCCTAAAACATATAAAAGTACTTGGTGGGCCCCCACCTGAAATTTGGATGCATCTGAAACTTGGTATGACCCCTCATCCAAGTGGCACACACATAATGGATGGGCTGGATTCGTGAACCACATCTCTGTAGGCCCAAAAAATAATTATGAATGTTTTAATAGAGGGTAACCCTTCTCAACTTTTGTATATTGTGTGGCCTACACAAGTCACATATTGATTTAATTTTTAATCCTTAGGCCCACCATGGAATATTGCATCTAACTGATGGAGTAGATGTTTGACACGCATCATGGTGGGGTCCACAAAGCCATACCAGATCTAAAGACAAGTTACGTTATTTGGTGAATAGAAATAATGTGTGAGTTTTGTGTTTAATGTAAAATAGTGGTGACAGATTCTTAATAATAGTGGCAATGATATATAGAGTTATCCAGGCCATCTAAATAATGGGTCTAGTTATTAATGGTTAATATTTAAACTTTTTATTATATAAAACTATCTTAATCATCTATTAAATGGTCCCTTAAATGTAGGGATATTAATGTAGTTAATGTGTTAAAATATGGAAAACTCACAACTTGCGGATTTGAAACTAACATCTCATTTCGGAAGAGGAATTTTTCCCTCTTCTCATTTCCAATTCCCTCTTCTCCAGCGTCGTTGAACTCCCTGGAGAATGCCTCTCTGGATGACGGGCTGGAAGCCATCGCGCATCTTCCGGTTTGTGAACTCGTTGCGGCAGGTGCAGGTGGCGAGTGGACTGCATCTCTCCATGAGTATGAAAAGCTTTTCATACGAATGGATACTCCAAGGTCTGTTGATTTTTATGGATTTTCTTTGTTTCATGTACAATTCCTACAGTTTGGAAGATTAATTTTCTTTTTTTAAATGTAATTTTCGTGACTTCTCTTCCTACGGTTTTCATTTGCAATTCCTACGATTTTGATAGTGGAGATCTTTTTCTTTCTTAAGTTTGATACTAGATTCATACGTCTCCATCTTCAAGCAAATTGATGGGTTTGATCTCGTTGCATGGAGTTGCATGATCTCTAGATACATCCAATGGTCTAGCTTGACGATGCCTGTTGCATGTTTGATGAAATGCCTGACAGAAACCCATTCTCGGCTCCCAGCGCCCATTCGCCAGGTTCCGATTCTGGGATGCTACAAGGAGGGTTTTCAACATCAGTTTGATTCGTAATAAGCATAACCAAAGGCATAACCCACAAACAACAACCAAAAACTCCATCACATTTCCACTATAATCAAAAACTTTACAAGTACAATGAGCATAAGGGAAATACAATGAAGATAGACCGAAAGCTCCAAAAGAAGATCAGCTACGCGCCCAAGCCTCAGCGCTGCTGCGAACCAACGTCACCTGCACGCAACGGTCGTGCATAAGCTTATAGAAAGCTTAGAGGGTGGTGAAAGTGTATGCTTAAGGTGATAATGTAGCTATGCAGTATCAGAGTAATGCGGAAAATGCTAAGAATCCCATTAGCCGTACCAAGGCCATGCGGTGTAAAGAATGATGTCGGCCATACCAAGGCCATGCAATGCGAAATGCAAGTCAAGCATACAAATCCTCATCTAAGTCCACATGTCAATACGGCTCAAATCTGGAATATCACCGGGGTCTAGTACACTCCAAGCCAGATTGTCGCCCCATCGCGCGCAATAAGGTGAGTGGAAAAGACCTCACTATCCGCCTGCCAATATCGGGCTCGGCTCGTCAATAGCGGACCCATTCCTCGAGCCGGTCGAACCAACCTAGCATTGCCCCTACTCTCAGGCGAAGGCCACACCTCTTCCAACCGACCACGAAACAGTGGAAAGCGCAACCGTCTGGTATCGGCACTCCCGCTCATGCACCCACTCGGCCTAGACGTTGAGCAACCTCCTGGTACCATAAGGGTTTAGGGACTTTCACCCAGTGGATATCTATCGCACCCCATGTAGAACAAGATTTTCGGTATCCAATCCCGCCAACCACGATACGCCCGTGGAGGCTACGCCCGATGTCGCTAGGGCGTACAAGAACTATACCACACAATGCGAATGCATGAATCACACTATTCACTCATGCAGTAATCCCTGCGCATACCGCTCGCTCATGTAGGGCAACACCGTCGGAGCCCCTAAACAATCCGCCCAAAAGCATATATGATCAGTCATTTCTCATATCAAGCATACGTATGATGCATATGATCATGAATCATGGAATTAAATATGTTATATGGGGTGGATGATGTTCATAATGAAGATGGGCCTAGACGGCCTACACATTACACATATGGGCCTAACAGTGGGCCCAAGGGAAAGTCATAATGCGGACATTTAACCACACTACACTTACAATGTGGACGTCAAACCAACATCGCTCCCGAGGCACGACTGCCACAAATATCATTTCATAAGTTATTTTGGGATCACACATTGCAATGGACCTTAGGTACATCCATTGGGCCCTTAAATACATCAAATTAGCCAAGTCATATGGGCCTTATATTCATTAAGTGGGCCACACCAATGGGCCTTATGTACATTGCAATGGGCTATAACCCGGGGGCTTCAGAACATATCAAATAGGCCTAAGCTTATGGGCCTTACACGTGTCAAATGGGCCTCGACAGTTGGGCTCCATATGTACATCAAATGGGTCTACTCACCTGGGCCTTATATGTATCAAATGGGCCTCACCAATTGGGCCCCATGTGCACATCAATTGGGCCTCAACTCATTGGCCCTATAACATCAAATGGGCCTCGACCCATGGGCCCCTAATACATTAAATGGGCCTCGACCCATGGGCCTCTAATACATTGAATGGGCCTCGACCCATGGGCCTTTTATATACATCAAAGTGGGCCTCAACCATGGGTCACAAGTACTGAGGTGGGCCTCAATCACGGGCCTCAACATTAGTAAAAATATATACATATAATATAGTATATAATATGTATATAGTATATAATATATATACATAATGCATATATATAATATTATATGAAATATAATATTATATATATATATATATATATACACACACACGCACACATCACAGTGGGCCCACACACTCATCACAGTGGGCCCACACATTCATCACAGTGGCTCCACGTCCACCGTCCAGGCGTACGGTGAGGCTACAACACTTACATCACTGTGGGCTCCATGTGGGGCCCACCATAATGTTTATATTCCATCCAGGCCGTTGATAAGGTCACCTGGACCTAGGTGAAGGGTGGACACAAATTTCACCTTGATCCCAAACTTCTGTGGGCCCAGAAAAAGGCTTCTAGGGTGGAGTTCAATTCACACTGTTTCCTACGGTGTGGGCCACCTGAGTCTTGGATCGAGCTGATTTTTGGGGTGGGCCCACGTCAGGTAGGGGCCCACCATATGAACGGTTTAGATAGCATATAGACATCAAGGTGGGGCCCACGGCTACAGCCGTGCTGTACGCACGCCCGTCCGCCCGGACGCGGGCGCTGGCGCAGCCCTTTTGATAAGCAATGCTTTTTTTTTTTTATTTTTTGATTTTTTTAAGGATTTTGCAGGTGGGGTCCACCTCTTGCAGATCTGCTCCGTCCAATGGTTCTTCTTACCTCACGTCAGTCAAAACAAGCCCAATATTGGGCCTGTTTCAGTGTATAGAAGTGTTAGAGGGTGTTTTAATGGTGAACTCATTGTTTGCCATGCTATGGCCCGCCTGGAAGTCTGATCGGTCCCATCTTTGGGCTCAACGCCTAAAAAGAGCTTGGGAAGGGAATGGATGGTGTGGATTTAATACATACATCAAGGTGGGGCCTACATGAGTGGACCACTCCAAGGTTAAGAAAAAGAATGATATTTATGTTCCCTTCCAGCAACGTCCAGCGTCCCTGGACGCTGGACTTTTCATGCACTTAGGAGGTGGGCCCTGCTTAGGTGGGCCACCAGAGAATGGATGGCAGGGTGCTTACACATAGAAAGTGGGCCCCACTTTTAAATGATTTGGATAAAATGCCTACCTCATGGTGGGGTCCATTCAAGTGGGCCACATAATCTCATTATTACAAAAGTAAAATAAATAAAATAAATAAGATAAAAGGGAGAGAGATGGAGAGTGGGACCGTGTGATGGAGGGACCCCGGCACTATGGGCCCTCCCTTGCACTAAATCATACATCAAGTGGGCCCCATTACACATGGGTCTATAAAATTAGATCCAACGGTGGAGATCCCTTCTCCACTAAATTAAATGGTCTAGATGACCCTAAGCATGTAAAGAAATAAACATCATGATGGGGTCCATGGAGAATGGCCCCATCATGGAATGATCATGATGATCCAAGTGGGCCATCGGCCACATCTTAGGGTCCAAAGTGAGATCCAAACCATTGATCGGTTGGCCTCACTTGGTCCATCTTAAAAATGTGAAAATCTACCCTATCAAGGCACCCACCACTTGATCTTCTTGCTCCCTTGGCTTCCTTAGCTCCTAGTGCTACTCTTTGATGGAGGAAGATGAAAAATGGATGGTTGAGATGAGAGATGAAGGGGTAGGAAAGGTGGGCCACACAAGTAGCTTGGGAGAAATGGGAGAGGGTCTCATACGTATGGGTTTGTTGCTTTGAAAAAAAAAAGAAGGAATGAAAAAAAAATAAAGGAGAGAGGGAGAGATAAGAGAGAGGGAGAGTAGCTTAGGTAGGTAATAATGACTTGTAAGAGAGGGTGGCTAGCATTAAATGCTTGTAAGAAGGGATATGGGTAGGTAGGGTGGCTATAGCTAGGGTAGGGTGGCTATAGCTAGGGTAGGGTGATGTCATCGTTCTCATAATTTCCTAGAGATTAGTGCCATATGGAATAGGTGGGCCCCGCAATATGCGGTCCACGGCCATTAGAATGCATAGCCCCCAACTTATGATCTAAGCGTCGGTTTGACGCACAAGACGCGGCGTTGGAACCGCAGCGACGGAGCGGTCGCTATGATACAACTTTCAGATCAAGCCGTCATCGGTGCGCGGAACCTGGCCTAGGATCGTGTGCAAACACCGGATATGGTACGAAGGTTGACGGAATTTGACCGGAAGGACCGCGGAAGCCAACGGAACAGTAAGGATTAGGACACGGGTCTTACATCTAATACACCCAATGGTCTAGCTTGACGATGCCTGTTGCATGTTTGATGAAATGCCTGAGAGAAACAATCTCTTTAGAAAAATCCTATTTATGAGATGTGGAGGGAAAGTATTCAGCGGAATGGTTTTTTTTTTTTTTTTACATGTGAATCGGCTTCAAGTGTTTATTGTGTGACATGCAGTAATTCTATTGGCGTCTTACTAAAAGTCTTTTCTTCCTTGAAACAACATCTTCTGTATTTGGGCAGAAGCCTGGCTTTGGAGGCTAGGCTTTTGATCAACTCCAACTCAAACAAGTCCTTTTGGTAGTGCATTTCAACAAACATTGTCAGCATTTGGAAGATTTATTTCCTTCTCATCTTAAGGTTTTCTTTGGTCTTTATGTGGTCACAATAAGGGATACAGATTGTTCCCTCTTTCAGATTTAAGATCTGGTGGATGATACCCATAAATGGAAAGTCCGACAGTGATGTTCCTGTCAAATCTCAGATTCTCCTCTCTTTTTTTTTCTCCTTTCTCCTTGTTTCAGAAGTGGTTCTCTCCCAAACTTCCCACAAACAATTGGGAAAGTTGATAATTCAGAAAAGTAGGCTGTTTTTGTGGATAAATCTAAGAGCTATTGTTCCTTCAAGTCAGAGGTTAGTCTTGGAGATCACTTTGGAGCTTGATTTATCAATCAACTTGGAGAGAAGTTTGGAATTTTGATTGGAGCTAAATATGAAATCAGTTTTGAAAAATCTCATTGATTAGCTCAGAACTGAGCCAGGAGGACTTAGTTCGTAGTTTGTAAGTGATGAAACTAACTGCGAATCCATTAAAAAAGGCTTTGTCAATTGTTGTCAGAGTAAAGCTTTAGAATATAAGTGACTTGTTAATTAATTCATCGAGTAAACTCAAAAACTTTAAAAAAGAATAAGAAAAGAAAAGAAAAAGCAAAAAGAACTCGAAAACTGAGTGACCAACTTTGGAATACTCCTCGATTGGATCAATTACAAAAACTGATGTGGAATATGTGGTTAATCGGGGCAATGGTGTTTAATTGGTGCTACTGCATTTGGTTGCTTGTTCATGTTTCTTGTTTCTACGTGGTTGTTTTGATATTAGCTACTGATTAAATAGTCTCACATCATTTATTATTATTTCTTACATGACCTGAGATAATTTTCATTAATGCTTGATACACCTTAAGAGTGGGCCCACCACATTTTTCAAATCAGTGGTGGGCTCCACCATCCACATAATCAGTTAAGTGAACCCCACAAACTGTCCTATCGGAATTTTGGACCTTGTGATTTCTTTGATCAGTGAACTTGCCCTTCATATGTGTTGCATCTCTCCATTGCAAGAAGCACTTTTGCTTGCTTGACCTTCATTACCTTTCTAGATCACCCCAGAAGACTATGAATGGATCATCCTTTATGGCTTGACCTTAGGTTTCCTTTATGATTCCCACTCTAGAGGTTGATGCTGCAAAAAGGTCAAAGTTTTTAAAAATGAAAAAACTTGGGACAATCCTAGTCTTGTCTTCTGATGCTTTTATCTTAGAGACATTAATTCGACATTAGTTATCCAGATAATTTCTTTGCAACCTTGAACTAACATCTCTGGTGAGAATGAAATATTTCCAATGGTTTCTCTTGCAACAAATCTTGCATTGCTCTCTCTCTCTCTCTCTCTCTCTCTCTCTCTCTCTCACACACACACACACACACACACACACACACACTTGTTGAGAATGGTGTATTACTTTTTGTGGGCATATTATTAGCTTTACACCTGTCAATGAAAAAAGTTCTTTAAAGTTATTCTTTGAAATCATGTGTTTATCTGTCTGATGGCCTCTACAGCCTGGTATTAATATGTGGATCTTGTTTTTTTAATATTCTAATGCACCAACTAAACTCATCTACGGTAAGGCCTTTCTTTCTACTTGTTCTCGGCAGGATGGCGCCCGAGGTTATGGAGCAATTGCATGGTTAAATCATTTGTTTGGTAGTGGATGCTCAGTGGTTGAAGTTCTACAAGAGTAATCCAATCAGATGGTTAAATCATTTGTTTGGTATGAATGTCAGTCTATGCTTTATTCACATTGGGTCCATGATTTGGACAGGT
Source organism: Magnolia sinica (assembly GCF_029962835.1). Taxonomy (NCBI): domain Eukaryota; kingdom Viridiplantae; phylum Streptophyta; class Magnoliopsida; order Magnoliales; family Magnoliaceae; genus Magnolia; species Magnolia sinica. The sequence continues at coordinate 18,089,407 of NC_080576.1, read as the reverse complement.
TGCATTGCTTTACATGTATAGCGTAGGTGTGGTGAATGGGACAGATGACAATGGTATTTGTTCTGTTCCATTAAATTGTAATCACTTTCCTGGATCAGAACAACTCGTCCTTGCTTACTGTGGCATACCTGCCTATCTTGATCATCCAAATCATGCTGGATGTGGAAATTGGCCTGAAATACTCTGAGCAGATGACCCTTACCCTCAGATTGGTGGCTATTAAACAAATGGGTTCAATGAAAATGGTAAGATCCAAATTGCATGGGAAAATTTCAGCAGTCTTGATTGTGTATTTCATGATCCCATCTCATTTAGTTAGCATTTGATGCTGACTTTTATTTACCATTTGTTATTTGAACTTTGTCTGGTGATCTTGTTATTCTAATCTTGTTACTATCTAGACTCTCGATGACACATTCTAATCTTGTTACTATCTAGCTTCCTCATATATTACTAGGCAACACAATATCATTTCTTTCTTTTAATTGTAATTCTTTTTTGACTGTTTTAGATCAATAAGGGACGTCACCGTATTCAAGGAACGGTTTCAACATGACAATGACGGTAAGCTTAACTCTAAATATCACTTTATAATAAGAATTTGTGCTCTTCATTTGATTTCATTTGATTTTTTTTTGTATGGATGCATCATGCATGGTTTTAAGATAGAACACATGTATGTATGTGTGTATATGTATGCATGCACACATGGATGGATGAAACGTATGCATGCATGCATGGATGGACAGATTATGCATGCATGTATGCATGCATACATGCATGGATGGATTTATGTGTGTGTATATGTATATATGTATGCATGCATGGATGGAAGACTGGATGGATGGATCATCACGCATGTGTGTGTATGTGTGTATGCATGCATGGATAGATGGATGGATTGTTAGATCATGGATGGATGGATCATCATGCATGTGTTTATGTATGTATGCATGCATGGATGAATGGATGTATCATCATGCATGTTTGTATGCATGCATGTATGTATGCCAAACCTAAACCCGACCCCAAACCCGAACCCGATTTCCTAAACCTAAACCTTAACTTATCCTCAAGTCCCTAAAGCTATAACCTATAACCTATAACCTAAAACCTACACCTAATCATGTGCATATATTTGCGGATATATATAGATCCATGTATCGGTTGCATGGATCTATATATAGGTTGCATTATAGGGAAACCTTTAATGATGTGTTATATAGGTTGTGGCTATCAAAGATATAATATCACCTCCTTATAGGGAAACATTTAATGATGTGTACAGGTAAATTCATTTTTTTTTATTCCTTATATTGTTTCTCAGTTATATTTGTGTTGGTTTCAGAGTACAGGTAGCAATAGAAAGTGTTGGTCGATTGTGGCTTATAGACAAAGGGATGAGTAACCAATAATACGAATATGGGAGGCCTTCCCCAGGTATCCAAATGCTTTTAGATACAATTATGTTGTTTTTAAATGTATTAGATCGAAATTGATGGAGCAGACCCGGATGTGCGTCGGAGCTATCCGGATGTTGAGCGGGGGTCCTTGGAAGGTAGGAACCGCTGTTATGACCATGATGAAGCTGTCCATTTCCTATGGACAACATTAGAGTGGCCTGACCATTTGGACAGGCCATGTTTATGTATTAACTCGAAATAGATGGAGCAGACCCGGATGTGCGTCGGAGCTATCCGGATGTTGAGCGGGGGTCCCTGGAAGGTGGGAACCGCTGTTATGACCATGATGAAGCTGTCCATTTCCTATGGACAACATTAGAGTGGCCTGACCATTTGGATAGGCCATGTTTATGTATTAACTCGAAATTGATGGAGCAGACCCGGATGTACGTCGGAGCTATCCGGATGTTAAGCGGGGGTCCCTGGAAGGTGGGAACCGCTGTTATGAGCATGATGAAGCTGTCCATTTCCTATGGACAGCATTAGAGGGCCTGGCCATTTGGACATGCCGTGTTTATGTATTTGATCGAAATTAATGGAGCATACCCGGATGTGGGTCGGAGCTATTCGGAAGAGCGGGGTTCCCTGAAAAGAGGGAACCGCTATTATGACCATGATGAAGCTGTCCATTTTTTATGGACAGCATTAGAAGGGCCTGGCATTTGCGTCGGATGGCCGTGTTTATATCTGTATTTACAGGGACCATACCCTTAACCTAAACAAAAACCTATGACGTAAAACCTTATCCTATAACCTAAACCTCAACCTCAACCTTAACCTAAACCTAAACCTTAACTTAAAATTTAAACATAAACCTAAAACCTAAATATATTCTCAAATCCATAAACCTAAACCTACACTTAATCCTAATCTTAACTCCCTAACCTAAACCTATACCTAAACTTGAAAACCCAAACATAAACCCAATCCCGAACCCGAACCTAAACCTTAACCTTAACTTATTCTCAATTCCCTTAACTTATATCTTATAACCTAAACCTAAACCTAAACCTTAACCTATACCTATAACCTTAACCTAAACCTAAACTTAAATCTTAACCTAAACCTATAACCTTAACTTAAACCTATAACCTTAACCTAAAACCTAAACCTAAATCAAAACATATAACCAAAACCAAAACCAAAACCAAAACCTATATCCTAAACCCAAATGCATTTTCAAATCCTATAATCCATAATCTAAACCTAAACCTAAACCTAAACCTATAACCTATAACCAAAACCAAAACCTATAACCTAAACCAAAGCCAAAACCTATAGCTTAAACCCGAACCCATTTTCAAATCCAAAAACCTATAACCTAAACCGTTAACTTATAACATAAATCAAAACCTATAACCTAAACCAAACCTAAACCTAAAACTTAAACGTATAATCTATAACCTAAATCAAAACATATAATCAAAACCAAATCCCAAAACCCAAACCTAAACCTAAACCTAAACCTAAAACCTAAACCTAAACCTATAACCTAAACTCAAATCCCTAAACCTAAACCTAAACCTAATCCTATAACCTAAACTCAAATCCCTAAACCTTAACTTATAACCTAACCTAAACATATACTTATAACCTAAAACTATTCTCAAATCCCAAAACCTATAACCTAAACCTAACCTTTCCCTAAATATATAACCTAAACTCAATTCCCTAAACCTAAACCTAGACCTAAACCTAAACCTATAGCTTAAACTCAAATTCCTAAACCTTAACCTATAACCTAAACTAAACCTATACTTATAACTTAAAACTATTCCCAAATCCCAAAACCTATAACCTAAACCTAAGCTTTCCCTAAACCTATAAGCTAAACCTACACCTAATCCTAATCTCAACTCCCTAACCTAAACCTAAACATAAACTTGAAAACTCAAACTTAAACCCAATCCTGAACCTGAATCCGATTTCCTAAACCTAAACCATAACCCATTCTCAAATCCAAAAACCTATAACCTAAACTTAAACCAAAACCAAAACTTATAACCTAAACCCGAACCCATTCTCAAATCCCAAAACCTATAACCTAAACCAAAACCAAAACCTATAACCTAAACCCGAACCCATTCTCAAATCCTAAAACCTATAACCTAAACATAAACCTTAACCTAAACCTATACCCTATAACCAAAACCTATAACCTAAACCCAAACCCATTCTCAAATCCCAAAACCTATAACCTAAACCTAAACCTAAACCTTAACATAAACGTATAACCTATAACATAAATCAAAACCTAAACCTAAACCTAAAACCTAAACCTAAACCTATAACCTATAACCTAAATCAAAACTTATTACCTTTCCCTAAACCTTAACCTATAACCTAAATCAAAACCAAAACCAAACCTAAACCTAAACCTATAACTTATAACCTAAACCTAAACCTAAAACCAAATGTATTCTCAAATCTCTAAACCTAAACTTACATGTAATCCTAATCTCAACTCCCTAACCTAAACTTAAACCTAAACTTGAAAACCCAAACCTAAACCCGATCCTGAACCCGAACCCGATTTCCTAAGCCTAAACCTTAACTTATAACCTAACCTAAACCTATACTTATAACCTAAACCTATTTTCAAATCCAATAACTATAACCTAAACCTTAACCAAAAACCTATAACCTAACCTAAACCTAATCATATAACCTTAACCTAAACCTAAACCTATAACCTTAACCTTAACATATAACTTTATCCAAAACCTATAACTTAAACCTATTCTCAAATCTCGAACCCGATTTTCTAAACCTAAACCTTAACCTATTCTCAATTCGCTAAACCTATAGCTTATAACCTAAACCGAAACCGAAATCTAAACCTATACTTTAACCTAAACCTATAACCTATAACCTAAACATAAGCCTAAAACCTAAATGTATTCTCAAATCCCTAAACCTAAACCTACACCTAATCCTAATCTCAACTTCCTAACCTAAACCTAAACCTAAACTTGAAAACTCAAACCTAAACCCGATCCTGAATCCGAACCCGATTTCCTAAGCCTAAACCTTAACCTATAACCTAACCTAAATCTATACTTATAACCTAAACCTATTCTCAAATCCAAAAACCAATAACTATAACCTAAACCTTAACCAAAAACCTATAACCTAACCTAAACCTAATCGTATAACCTTAACCTAAACCTAAACCTATAACCTTAACCTTAACATATAACTTTAACCAAAACCTATAACCTAAACCTATTCTCAAATCTCGAACCCAATTTCCTAAACCTAAACCTTAACCTATTCTCAATTCGCTAAACCTATAGCTTATAACCTAAACCGAAACCTAAACCTATAACCTATAACCTAAACATAAACCTAAAACCTAAATGTATTCTCAAATCCCTAAACCTAAACCTACACCTAATCCTAATCTCAACTCCCTAACCTAAACCTAAACCTAAACTTGAAAACCCAAACCTAAACCTGATCCTGAACCCGAACCCGATTTCCTAAACTTAAACCTCAACCTATTCTTAATTCCCTAAACCTTAACCTATAACCTAGCCTAAACCTAAATCTGTAACCTAAACCTAAACCTATAACCTAAGTGTATTCTCAAATCCTTAAACCTAAACCTACACCTAATCCTAATCTCAACTCCTTAACCTAAACCTAAACCCGATCCCGAACCCGATCCCGATTTCCTAAACCTAAACATTAACCTATTCTCAATTCTCTAAACCTATTATCTAATAACCTAAACCATAACCTAAACCTAAACCTAAACCTATAACCTATAACCTTAACCTAAACCTAAACTAAAACCTGTAACCTATAACCTAAACCTAAACCTAAAATCTAAATGTATTCTCAAATCTCTAAACCTAAACCTACACCTAATCCTAATCTCAACTCCCTAACCTAAACTTAAACCTAAACTTGAAAACCCAAACCTGAACCCGATCCTGAACCCGAACCCGATTTCCTAAGCCTAAACCTTAACCTATAACCTAACCTAAACCTATACTTATAACCTAAACCTATTCTCAAATCCAAAAACCAATAACTATAACCTAAACCTTAACCAAAAACCTATAACCTAACCTAAACCTAAACATATAACCTTAACCTTAACATATAACTTTAACCAAAACCTATAACTTAAACCTATTCTCAAATTCCGAACCCGATTTCCTAAACCTAGACCTTAACCTATTCTCAATTCGCTAAACCTATAGCTTATAACCTAAACCGAAACCTAAACCTATACCTTAACCTAAACCTATAACCTATAACCTAAACATAAGCCTAAAACCTAGATGTATTCTCAAATCCCTAAACCTAAACCTACACCTAATCCTAATCTCAACTCCCTAACCTAAACCTAAACCTAAACTTGAAAACCCAAACCTAAACCTGATCCTGAACCCGAACCCGATTTCCTAAACTTAAACCTCAACCTATTCTTAATTCCCTAAACCTTAACGTATAACCTAACCTAAACCTAAATCTATAACCTAAACCTAAACCTATAACCTAAGTGTATTCTCAAATCCTTAAACCTAAACCTACACCTAATCCTAATCTCAACTCCTTAACCTAAACCTAAACCCGATCCCGAACCCAATCCCGATTTCCTAAACCTAAACATTAACCTATTCTCAATTCCCTAAACCTATATCTTATAACCTAAACCTAAACCTAAACCTATAACCTATAACCTTAACCTAAACCTAAACTAAAACCTGTAACCTGTAACCTATAACCTAAACTTAAACCTAAAACCTAAATGTATTCTCAAATCCCTAAACCTAAACCTACACCTAATCCTAATCTCAACTCCCTAACCTAAACCTAAACCTAAAATTGAAAACCCAAACCTAAACCCGATCCCGAACCCGAACCCAATTTCCTAAACCTAAACCCGATCCCGAACCCGAACCCAATTTCCTAAACCTAAACCTTAACCTATTCTCAATTCCCTAAACCTATAGCTTATAACCTACCTAAACCTTAACCTATTCTCAATTCCCTAAACCTATAGCTTATAACCTAAACCGAAACCTAAACCTATACCTATAACCTATAACCTAAACATAAACCTAAAATCTAAATGTGTTCTCAAATCCCTAAACCTAAACCTACACCTAAACCTAATCTCAACTTCCTAACCTAAACCTAAACCTAAACTTGAAAACCCAAACCTAAACCTGATCCTGAACCCGAACCCGATTTTCTAAACCTGAACCTCAACCTATTCTCAATTCCCTAAACCTTAACTTATAACCTAACCTAAACCTAAATCGATAACCTAAACCTAAACCTAAACCTATAACCTAAGTGTATTCTCAAATCCTTAAACTTAAACCTACACCTAATCCTTATCTCAACTCCTTAACCTAAACCTAAACCCGATCCCGAATCCGATCCCGATTTCCTAAACCTAAACATTAACCTATTCTCAATTCCCTAAACCTATATCTTATAACCTAAACCTAAACCTAAACCGAAACTAAAACCTGTAACCTATAACCTAAACCTAAACCTAAAACCTAAATGTATTCTCAAATCCCTAAACCTAAACCTACACCTAATCCTAATCTCAACTCCCTAACCTAAACCTAAACCTAAACTTGAAAACCCAAACCTAAACCCGATCCCGAACCCGAACCCAATTTCCTAAACCTAAACATTAACATATTCTCAATTCCCTAAACCTATAGCTTATGACCTAAACCTAAAGCTTAACCTAAACCTAAACCTATAACCTATAACCTAAACTTAAACCTAAAACCTAAATGTATTCTCAAATCCTTAAACCTAAACCTACACCTAATCCTAATCTCAACTCCCTAACCTAAACCTAAACCTAAACTTGAAAATCCAAACCCATACCCGATCCCGAACCCGAACCCGATTTCCTAAACCTAAACCTTAACCTATAACCTAAACCTAAACCTAAACCTATAACCTAAACATAAGCCTAAAACCTAAATCTAAACCTAAAATCGAAATGTATTCTCAAATCCCTAAACCTAAACCTACACCTAATCCTAATCTCAACTCCCTAACCTAAACCTAAACCTAAACTTGAAAACCCAAACCTAAACCCGATCCCGAACCCAAACCTGATTTCCTAAACCTAAACCTTAACCTATAACCTAACATAAACATATTACCTGCACTTATAACCTAAACCTATAACCTAAACATAAGCCTAAAACCTAAACCTAAACCTAAAATCGAAATGTATTCTCAAATCCTTGAACCTAAACCTACACCCAATCCTAATCTCAACTCCCTAACCTAAACTTAAACCTAAACTTGATAACCCAAACCTAAACCTGATCTCGAAATCGGACCCGATTTCCTAAACCTTAACCTTAACCTATTCTCAATTCTCTAAAGCTATAACCTATATACTAAACCTATAACTAAAACCTAAACCTTAACTTAAACCTATAACCTAAGCCTAAACCAAAACCAAAACCTAAACCTAAACCAAAACCTATAACCTAAACCTTAACCTATAACCTATAACCTATAACCTAAACTTATAACCTAAAACCTAAAACCTAATCCTAAACCTAAACTAAAAACCTAAAACCTAAACGTAAACCTATTTTAATGATCAGTTTTATTTTTAAAAAGTGCCCACTTTTTTGGAAGAAGTTTATAAAATTCTTCATGATTCTGAATTATAATGTTTTGTTGGTTTAATATTTTTTTTTCAGGTGAAAGACAGAGAAAATTGTTGCTGATTTTTTTTCTTTTTTTTTATGATGTTAAACCTATATGTATTTATGTGTGGATGAATGTAATGTGGATAAGATTGCTTGTGTTTGGATGGATGTAGTTTATGTTTGGATGAATGTAGTTTATGTTGGATTTACGTAGTTTGGGTTGTTTAGATGGATGTGAATGTGAATATGATGAAATATATTATATAACAGGTGTATATCAGGAAGAATACGATGAAATATATTGTAACAGGTGTATAGTGACCCTCAAAGGACGGTCCATGACAGTCCTTTTTAAGGACGGTCCATGGCCGTCCTTTAAAGGCCCATAAGAGACGGTCCATGACCGTCCTTTTTAAGGACGGCCCATGACCGTCCTTTTAAAGGACGGTCTATAGCCGTCCTTTGAAGGCTTATCAGAGACGGTCTACGACAGTCTTTTTTAAGGACGGTCCATGACCGTCCTTTTAAAGGACTGTCATGAACCGTCCTTTACAGGCTTATAAGAGACGGTCCAAGACCGTCCCTTTTAAGGACGGTTCACGACCATCCTTTTTAGGACAGTCCAGGACCGTCTTTTTTCCATCAATAAAAATGACGGTTTTCGACCGTCCTTTAAGTAATACGACACGTCAAAATTTGACAGCCCTTGCGACGGTTCATGACCGTCCTTTTTGGTCATTTGAGACGGTTTTAGACCGTCCTTTTTTCACAGTTTTGGCGTAATGCCAATCCACGTGATTTTTGGGGCAAGCCTCTTCACATTAAGGCCCAACTCAGGCTCATGTAGATATGTACCACGTGTATGTTGAATCGTTGATTGAGCGCTTGGACACCTACATCAGATACATAAGCGTTTAGAAGCAGCAGGTAGTTTCCCTTCTATATATATATACACAGAATAAATACACTTGATCATTCCAGTCTCTTATTCTCCTTCCTTCATCTTACACACATCTTGTAGTTCTTGTTTTCACTCAAACCCATCTACACCGTCGAGAAGATGGAGCGTCCAGGATTCATCCCACCGGCGACCAAATCAATGCGAGGGCAGCAACGGAACAGACGAGGACGCATCAAGCACCAGATTTTCGCCTGTTTATTTAAGAAGCTGAAGCTCATGGCCGCATCTATCGTTCATTTCAGTCTCTGTGGTTGCAAAGACATTGAAGGCTAGCATTATCTTAACGATAGTTATTGACTTTCTTTTGATTGACAAGTCTTCTCATTATTCACATGCATGTAACCATCTTCTACCCATATCTTATTGTCGTTTCTCATTTGATTTTCTACTCAGCTTTTAAGCTGTTCTTTCTTCTTTTTCTTACATGTGTCAATGGATTGGGTTTACCCATTGGTCGACTAGCCTAACCAGCCTTTTGAGGTGGTTCAGGCAAAGCTAAATGGGTAATGGCCAGTCTCTGGCTATTTATTTATTTATTTATTTATTTTATTTTTTTATTTTTTTTAAAGGATTACTGGGGACCTGCCCATATGTATTATCAATGAGCCAGGCTAAATAACTTGACCTGACCTCTGCCAAATATCAAAACACATCAGTGGATAGAATAAATGATTCGACCTGGCCTGGCGTGGGTGTGCCTTTTGGCTATGGAGTTGGGTCCTGCTGGGTTGGTTAATTGAACTCGATGACTAAATGGGTCGGGTCAGGTGAGTTGAGTCGAGCCACCAGCTGGTAAGATTCTGGTCAGAATTGTTGACCAGTTTAGTAAATGGGTAGGGCTTGGGCTGCCCCCAACCGAAACCGAAACCGAAACCGAAACCAACCCATTGCCACGCCCACCATCTGCTACAACTTGCTAACACTATGTTGTGAGATTTGAATCCATCAGAGGATGATGATGATTGATGATCGGGCAATGATGGGTGTGCCATAACGAAGAAAACCAATCAATATTGGACGGTGGTGATGGCTTGTGATGATCACCTTGGATGTAGCCTAGAAAATACATCGGAACAAACCGTGTGGACCCATCTTTGATAACGTACACTGGATGCATGGACTGATTTTATGGTTGGTATAGAATCTTTCTACGAAGTAGAAACCGTTCATTAAAAAAAACAATTTTCTTCGTTACAAGGCATAGAATGAGGGGCGCGGATTAGGTAGAGTGTCTGCCACCGACTTTCTATCCACACAGTCCATCCATTTTTACATATCATTTTAGATTATAATCCCAAAAATATGGAAGATCCAGTGCTCAATTGGACCACAAAGTGGGGATTAAATTCCTACCGTTGAAAAATTCTTGGGGGTGATGATATTTTCTTTTTTCACTTCATCCATGTATATATGACCATATCAACAGGTTGGATGGAAAGTAGACAATATGGTGGACCCTAAAAAGGTTTTAATGGTGGGAATCCTTACCACCGCTGCTTCCTATGGTGTGGTCCATTTGAGACATAAATATGCCTTATTTTAGGTCCTGACCGCTAAAATGATATGAAAAAAAAGGATGGACGGTGTGGATAAAAGTAATACGTCACGCTGGCCCCTCAGTGGCTGTCGGAACCTCTGCCTGTCCCGAGCTCTGAACAGGCGGGGGTAGTACCTAATCCGCGCCCCGCTAGAATAAGGAGGACACGGATTTCCTACCAAAGCCTTTGGCGCTGGAAACCTAGGTGGTGCCCACGGTGATGTTTGTGAGAAATCCACCACGCCCATCCGTTTTTTAAGATCATTTTAATAATCGGACCAAAAATGATCTGAATTCAATACTCAAGTGAGCCGAAAACGTGAGGATTGAACGTCTACATTTGAAATATTTGTTGGGCCACAGTAGTTTTGAATGAGAGTAGTACTTGTGTTGACAATTCATCACAGTAGGAATGACGTTATGAATGGTACGGATGGCATTTAAACATCAATTTCGACCCAGGGAGATTTCAACGGTAGGCATTTCCCTAACCACCTTTTCATTTAGTGAGGCCCACTTGAGTCTTGGATCCTGCTCACTTTTAGTATAATTACCTAAAATGACCTTAAAAAAAGGCATGGACGGTATGGATTTCTCACAATCATCACGGTGGGCTCCACCTTGGTTTTCAGCGCAGTAACTTCTCGTGAAAGGCTTTGGCAGGAAATCGGCGTCGGAATAAGGAACGCGGATTGCCTAACCCTACCGCAGGAAGTTCCTGCGATCGGAAGCTTGGTGGGGGCTATCGTGATATTTGTGAGAATCCGCCCCGTCCATCCGTTTTATCAGCTCATGTTAACATAGGAGCTCAGAATGAGACAGATCCCAAAACTCAAGTAGGCCACAGGACAGGAAACAGTGGGGAGGAGACGGCCACCGTCAAAACATTCATGGGCCACGTAAGGGACTGCATGATCCACTGTCAGATACAGCGACCTAGAGCCCTGAATCTGTACAGCTTCAGGGTCACAATCCAATGATCATGATCGTTGATTCGATGGACATCCCGACCGAACATACCAGTTGCCAAAGAACCCTTGTCCTTTTTTTTGTTGTTCATTTTACTTTTTTTAAAATCTTGAATGTGGATCGCTGTTGAGCAGGCCACTAATCAACCGGTTAGGACCGTCTGATGAGAGAAATTTTATGGGAATAGTTCGTTCATGGTGGGTTCCATCATATCAATGGTCAGTATCACCGATTTCCTTGGCACCCACTTTTATTAACGGAGCATAAGAATCTCTACATCTCGCTGAACGTAGATTTTTGGACGGTAGGCTGTCAATGGGCCAGGCCTGTTGCACGGTTCCTATTCGATACCTTCAGTTTTATTGGCCCCTCACGTGAGAGATCCGAGCAGACGGGACACGTCTCAGGGATCGGGCCGTTCATCACGTGGCCCTACCCATCAGGTAGGGAGCCCTTATAGGTTGAATGTGGACGGTTGAATTGACTTAGAAATCCACTTCTACACGGTAGAATGCTATAGCCCATCTTTCTCGTACGTGCTAACTGACACGTGTGAGTGGCTCAACAAAAACATATGCGTTAAAAGAAGCCATATACATCGAATGATCACAACGTTCCAATTGGAGGATTGAAAAGTACTGAATAGAAAAATGGCTACTTGTCTATGATCAATGGTTAGAATTGTCTCGTGAGTTTCTACGTATGGCTTCTATCGTAGTCCTAGAATCCAGCAGGATAGCCAGATCTCAAATATGTTGGCCATGTTTACGGGAACTGACACTTGTGTCCTTCAAGAGTATACGCAGGTTTTTAATTCTGACAAATAGGCCCACTGTTTCGTAATCCATACCACTGATCTTTTGAGTTTTCTCCCATGGATGGACCCCTTTTGGAGATTTTGGGGACATAGCCCATCTACGGTGGGAGGCAACAGTTCAATGGTCTGGATTGCCTAATCATGGGCCACACATGTCAGAATTAGATACTCGTCTATAACTGCGCGAAGACACTAAGCTGGCATATATCGTATAAATGCTGAGCCCAGCTGGATTGAAGCGTGTGCAAGAGCTATGAACGGAATATGGTAGAGCCATCTCTCTATAGTACTCGTGGTTGGCTGACTAATCACTCTACACCGTCCATTTAGTGGCCCCTACCGTGAATGGAAAATTGTTCAATATACAGATGGATGAGATGAACCTGGACGCTTGATCAGTTGTCTCCAAAGATACAGTAGAAGATGAATACTGTTAATAGTTGACGCTTCATGCAGGAAAGTGAAGAAAAGGGGCTGATGTGATCGCGTGGATACGTCTGGATTTTGAAACATGGGCCGTCCATAACAGCTCCCACGGAACGACCGCCCGGTTGACAGCTGACACATCTCACTATCACATGTAAACTACGTATATTGCCCTCCAAACTATTGATACGATGGGGCCCTTACGGATGGTCCATTCAATAAAATTATCCCAGATGGTAATATCCTACCCATTATTTGCAGGGCTGGCATATAGACGGCTGGGAACGAAGGGCCGTAGGATACCCTCTGATTTGAAGATTTTGGTGAGTGGGGCATCCATGGTGGACTATAACTCATTTTCCGAAGATGATGAAAGTTTCAATCCAAATTGTTTCAATGGCCCGGATCACCGTACCATCCTTTCAATGGTTAGGATAGATGGAATCATGGCCCCCAAGCATACTAATGAAATTCAAGGGTTAGAATCATTAGAAACTTGGGTTCACCGTGGGAGCCATGCATATAAGTGAAATTCCATAAATCAATCATCTGGATCGTTGTACTGTCATTTCAATGGTTCAGATTGTTGCAATCATGAGCTCCATGGATACAAGTGAAATTCAATGGTTGGGATCATTGGATATGTGGTCGACCGTGGTTCTCATGGGTACAAGTGAAATTCCACTCGCAAACGGTTAAGATCACTGTAACCTTCAAGGAATTTTCCTCCCGCGCGCCCACGTCCTACGGTCAAGATTAATGTCATTAGTTCATCGTTCACCGTTCACCTAAGCATCAGGGTCGTTTGGTAGCATGTATTCAAAATCTACCTTGATTCTGAATTTTTCAATTGTGCTTGACAACTTGTATTCAAAATGTAACAAAATTTTAAAATATCAATGCATTGAAATCACATAGTATATTTATAAGAGTTCAAATTTGATTATAAAATTAATTTTAACATCCCTAATCGATGTACATCTTTAATTAGATCACAACCGAGTGACTAACAAATATTTTTGAAGTGTTGATTGATGTTGATGCAAAAATTTTAGTCCACCCTTTTTAGACCTTCAACTACCTACATAGAAAGAAAGAAGACAAAAGAAGCCTGGCTAGAGTAGGGGACCCTCTAATGCCAAAGTCAAGCTAAAAATTTGAGTTTGGTAGTGTCGATAGATTTTTGGTGAGAGATGATGCATACCTTTTTGTGTAGATGGACTCCTTATTTATAGTGTAGGTAGGCTAGAGACATTTCTTGACCTTAGGCATAATCTTTGCATAAATTTCTCAACCAATTACACGTAAATAGGATTATACAAGAACCGAGTTAGCTCGGTTAGTTCGCTTGACTCAATTCGAAAAAGCTTGATTTGACTCGGTTCGAAACTGAGTTCAAGCCAAGTTGAGTTGATTTTTTCAAAGCGTGAAAAAAATTACGAACCAAGTTCGAGCTTGCCTAAGCTCGATTCAACTCAAATCAAACTAGTTTGGTGACTCAGTTACTTTGATATTGATGTCGCTCACCCAGTGTTTGATGAAATGACTCAACGAAGCGTGGCTGGTGGCAAGGAAGGTGTCTATATGAAACAAATACCATTTTTTTCTTGATTTTTACGTTGCTTACAAGGTGTTTGATGAAGTACATGTAAAACCACTGTTGTTGTTTTACATACGATAAGATTTTGAAAATGTAGTCCATGTGTTTGTTAAAATGTTGCACAGGTGAACTTGGCTCGATCTTAGCTTGAACTCGGCCCGAATTGGCCCGATCTACTGACTGAACTGAGCCGAGCTGGCTAGTCAAACTCATGGACCAAGCCGAGCCGAGTTGAGTTGTGCCAAGCTCAACTCGGTTCGACTCGTGTACATCTCTATGTATAAGTTTCTCAACCATTACATGGGATTTGTGTAGGTGATAAGTGTTGACGTGGTTGACCCTAGAATCATGTAATGGATGGTCGAGGCCTACTTGAACCATGCTCTTGACCAGATAAATGTTTATGTTGACTTGATCCAAGCTCTTGATCAACCAGGATGAAGCTGAGCTGACCCGAGCTATCGATTAATCGGGTTAATCTCAATGATTAGCTTAGAGTGAGTTTCTCTACTGATCGTCACTGGTTGACAAATCAATTCCTTAAAGATCAGATAAGCTTGTTTAAAGCTCGGATATGTACAGTACCGAGGCCTAGGCTTAAGAGTTTGGCTCCTCCTCTTCCCCAGAACGATATGAGACGGCCGTTCAG
The DNA here is from genome assembly GCF_029962835.1 of Magnolia sinica. NCBI lineage: Eukaryota > Viridiplantae > Streptophyta > Magnoliopsida > Magnoliales > Magnoliaceae > Magnolia > Magnolia sinica. The sequence continues at coordinate 18,074,329 of NC_080576.1, read as the reverse complement.
GAACCCCCTAGGTCCAAAAGCATATGCTTGTGAGTTCGAGTTGACCCCATGGGTGATCATACCATTTTTACCCATAACAATTGACATGGCCAATGTTTGAACTGCTCAATCCTTCGGTTGATATAATTTTAGTGATGGAGTCAATAATTTAATTATTTTAGAATATAATTAATTGTTCTTGTGTACATTAGATATGTTGCTTGATAACACTTATGTTATCCTTTATTGCCTTTAAAAAAACATTCCATCCTTAAAGTAAAATAAAATAAAATAAAAAAGCTCATCTAACTTTGGATACGTCTGATTTTGTCTCCACGGCCAACAACCTTTCTGGAGAATAGGTGTTACATAGGACTCCGGTCCTTTCATGAGTACTTTCCTCATTTTAATACAGTACAGTCCTTTTCAGATTGTGCTACCTCGTGATAACTGACCATGTGCCGTTGGACGGTGGAAAGTAGGCCTCACATGATTTATTTAAGACAAACCCGCATTCGATTGAAAGCCCTGACACATATTTCGGCCAGCAACTGTAGCTATCTGGAGCTAATATAATAACAAGGCTTTTATCAGCCACACATACTAAAGTGGATCGTTTTGCTTGTGACCCCAGGATGCAGGTTGCTCTGTGGGGCCCACTGTGAAGCATATATTTTATCCATGCCGGCCATCAATTAGGGTATTAATGAAAATCAAAATGTTAATTAAGTGAATCAAATGTCACACAAATCAAAATATTAAGATGATCCAATATTAAAAATGTATTTAGTTGTAAGTGTTTGGTCAATAATATATGTTGATTTTCAAAATAAAACCGAGTTTTCCCAACAGAGGGTGGACATACCTTCCTCAAATTAATGTTTTCGCAAGTGAGCTTGCTTCGGCACGTGCCTGCAGGTTAGCGTGTCTCGTGTATTTGGTTCTGAATTTAGTCCTACCAACCGTTGAGATTACCTAATAGGTGAGAATTTTGAGTCATGGCCGATCGCAAGCAGGGACTAACCAATGGACAGTTTGGATTTTGTAGTGCATCGCCCAAAACTGAATTATTGATGACAAAGCAATAGAGACTGACAGCTTAGGATTTCTTTAGAAATAGAATAAGAAGTATAAGAAAACAAAATAAAAACGAATGATCGCTAGCCGTTGAAAAACCACAAGGAAAGTGCCCGCGTAGCTTCTTTATCAGTAGGGTTGGAAGAAGAGGCCAGGAATGTTTATGTATGTATTTGTACGTCACTGAGATCATGTGTCAATCTTCTCTTTTGGACTCTTACTACCAAAGATATGGATCCTTTTATATAGCTATTAAAGAAGAAAAAACAAAAAAGTGGGTTAAGGTCTCAGGTCCAATTTGCTGGAACACATCTTACGGTCCACCCAGCAGTTATTTTCTAAATTTTCATGTGCATGCGACATCCAATCCATCCAATAAGGCTGGCCCACCATGTTACGTTATTAAAAAATTAGACAGACTGCACTTATATTTTACTATTTATCAATGGCTATACATTGTTTTCTATGGTGTGGCCCACCTGATGAGTAGATGGGGATAATTTTTGCATTAGTAATCCTCATTGGGGGCCCACCCTACTGGAACAGTTAGATTTCGTATTCACATCATAGGTTGAAAGTTAGCCATTGAGTGGACAATATCTTGGGGCCCAACCGGATGGATCTAGTGAATTAAATAAAAATAAATAAATAAATAAGATTAGGATTTTTCACTATGGTTTCCAGCTATCGACCAAAAACCTGCCGCTTTCCTGCAGTGGGATTTCACAACCTTCCCTCGAATATGTGGTGTTGAAACTCTTGGGAGTCTACCACCAGGGTAGGAGTAGTTACCTGTATTCTGGTATTCACTAGACTGCTCTCACTTTACTGCACTTGATAATCTCTCCATTAAGATGTAACTATGGGCGTGCCACCGAAAACCCTGATCATACGTGGGGCCCACCTAATTGTTTGTGAGAAATCCGTCCTGTTTATATGTTTTTCCAAGCTCATTTTAGGGCATGCACCCTGAAATGTGAAAGATCCAAAGCTCAAAGGGGTTCATTAGTCTTTGCTTCTAGTCATTTGGCCCATTCGAGCTTTGTATCAACCCTACTTTTAGGCCAATGCCATTAAATGATATGCAAAACAGAGGGACGGGATGGATTTGTCACAAACATTCAGTAGCCCATGAATATTTCAACCGCAGGCGTTTAATCCCCACTATTTCATGTTCATTTGGAGAAAAAAAACGTACAAGATTGAGTCGATTTGTTAATAACATCATGGTGGCCCCACATAGGTTGAACAACCCTCACTCTCTGGACTTAAATGTCCATCACACCTCCAAATCACGAAGTGATTGACGTTGATAATCAACATGCTAATCTGACCCTAATCATACTTGGGCCTACTCTAATGTTTTTCAGAAATCCACCATGTCCATTTGTTTTTACCAGATCATTTTAGAGCATAGGCTTAAAAAAGAAGCTGATCCAAAGCTGACAGTGGGCCACAGATGGCCTCAGATGTTTCAATGGTGGGCGTTCCATCCCACTTTTTCCTGTCATGTCGCCCAATGGAGCTTGGTATTAACCTTATTTTTGGGCCATGCCAAAAAATGATACGGAGAAACAGACGGACAAGATGAATTTGTCACAAATATCCTGTAGCCACACTAATATTTCAGCTGCAATAATTTAATTTCCACTGTTTCACGTTTGGTTTGCCTACTTGAGTTTTAGATCAGAGTTATTTTTTGGCTCATGCCCTAAAATGAAGTTGTCAAAATAGATGGACAAGTGGATTTACTACAAACGTCATCGTGGGCCCACTTAAAGTGGAACAATCCTCACTCTCTACCCTCATAACTAAGACGTCCACCAAACCACCGACTGGCTGACGACCCTCACCCCTAGGAATAAGACGTCCACCAAACCTCTGACTGGCTGATAATGATTGCTGTGCAACCTAACTGTGACCATACCTAGGGCCACCTTTTTATTTGAAATCCACCCCCTTCATTTTTTTTTCCAACCATTTTACACATGACCCCAAAAATGAGGCAGATACTATTGTTGGAAGATGTCTTAAATCTTCCGCATTGCTTGACCAGTCGAGGGACTGGCTCAACTAGTTGAAGGTCCCTTCGACTGGTCGAACACAGTTCGACTTGAAGTCCAACAACGATATATTCGGAATTTTTAGGACGCTCGACCAGTTGAGAAACAGGCTCGATCGATTAAAGGGTTCCTTCGACCAATCGAAGCCGTGACTCGACTAGTCGAACGTTACGCGGACGGTCCGCAAATTCCGCGCGGACTGTATAAATTTGAGGCGGTTTCTACGGAGGTGCATACGTGTGGTTTTACCATTTATAAATACGAGTCTCTAAAGCCATTCTAAGGTATTCTAAGGCTTCCTAAAGGTATTCTAAGGGTTTCTAAAAGAGTTTTAGGGTTATCAAAGGATGTAGCAAGGGTGAAGTTCGAGATTGTTCGAATCGAATAAATCTTCTCTCTTTATAATTTCTATTTTCATAGTGAAGATCTTTCGCTTTGTGCCGTGGTTTTTTCTCAAAAGAATTTTTCACATTAAATCTTTGTGTTCTCTTGTAATTGCTTGGTGCTCTTGGATTGTTATCCTAGATCCATATATGTGTGATTTTGCAGACCAAACTCCAATAAATACAAAACTCAAAATGAGCCTCACGATTCCCCAAGATGTTTTAAGGCATTTAATCCTATTGTTTCCTGTCGTGTTGGCTGCTTGAGCTCCATATCTGCTTCAGTGTTTTGTCTCGTTCCTTAAAATAGGCTAAAAAACAGATGAATGGAATGGATTTATCGTAAACATCCTAGGACCCACGAATTTCCAAGGATGGCCTTCATTTGTCATTTGTCCCGATTGAGCTTTGTATTTACCTCATTTTTTAATTTTCGACCCATACCCTAAAATCAGATTGCAAACATGATGGACGAAGTGATTTGTCATTTTTGGGCCCATCTAACTTTGATCTCTTTTGAGCCGTTCTTACAACTTGGAGCTCCAGGAGCATCGGTGCTTTTCTTCGCACGACCCGTACCTGTAGTAGCTCTATAGATGGCTTGTGGTACACAAGCCAGCTTCTGTATTCCGTGGGGCCTGATGTATATGGTTTTTATCCCCACCATGCATCTTTTTGTCAACTCATTTTAATGCTATGTATTCCGTGGGTCCTTGCCCTTGCTCCGGTGGTAGACTCTAAAGAATTTAGACACCGGGTCAAGGGTTGAGTACCCATAGGTGGTGAAATTCCACTAGCGTGAGTGTGTGCGCGTGTTTTTATTTTTTTTTCTTAAAAATAAAAAATAAAAATAAAAATAAAAAAAACACCCTCATTTTAATGCTCAAAGCCCACAATTAAAGCATATCCAAAACTCAAGTGATCCCATCACAAGAAATAGTGGGCCATAGAAGTTTTGAATTCCACTGTATGTGGATTTGCCTAGCTTTTTATTTCCATCTGCTCAATCACTTCCTTTTCCTTTAGGTGGTCGTCCAATAACGAATTGTAATCAATGATTGATTGAAACTTGATTTTGGAGTGCATCTAATCCTGATATAAGACCTTATGGAAAAATGAATTAAAAAAATATATTTCAAAACGAGAACCAACGGACTCAGTCGGCAACAGTTACAACTTATCGGTACCGATATAACTGAAAAGCCTATTGTACTCGGATGGTCCTACCCGTGTAGGGGTTTTGATAGGTTATCTTGATGATCTGAACGGGTCAAAGTTCTAGATTCTATGTTTCGAAGGCTATCATGAGAAAATTTTGTTTAATATATTATTGTTTATCAAGATGAATTTGCACCGTTGAAAAGTAAATTTCGAATGACCCATACATAGTTCGAAGAGTAAAATGTTAGGATCATCAATGAAGCTTGATTATAGAATGGTAGCTTCTAAAATGATAGTAACAAGAACATGAGCGGATCAGATCATCATCTAAGATGCAATGAAACCCGCTTCTTATGATAGGTGTTACACATGTCACCGCATGGACGGACAGATAAGTGGATTAGGTACTACGCCAGCCTGGCCCTAACTAGGAATGGACAGGGGCTCTGAGTTCACTGTAATGTATGAGTTTTATCCACACCGTACATCCATGTTTTCACATCATTTTAGATGATTGGAGGCTGTGTGAGGCCCAAAGAGATGCCCATGACAAATCCACTCCGTCCACCAGTTTTGCAAGACTACGATAGCAAAGGAGTCTAAAATCAGGAATATCCAAAACTAATGTAGGACACCAAATGAAACAGTGTGAATGGAAATGTGTCTGCCATTGAAAGCTGACCATGATGTTTATATGCCATCCAAACCGTTCATAGGGTTCTTATATCATCCTCATAAAAACCTTCTGTGGCCCTCACAAAGTTTCCAATGGTGGGGCGTTCAATACCAGGATGTTTCATGTGGTATGGCCCACATTAGTTTTAGATCCGCATGATTTTGTGACTCCTGTCCTATTGTAGTGTTGAAAAACAAGTGAAGAGAGTGCATTTGTAAAAGGCACATCTGTGGCCCCACACAGCTTCGGACTACAGGCAATCCGCGTGCAAGTCCATCCGCCCTATTGACGGGGAAATTATGGAAGTATGAGACTGGATGCGTGATTACGTGAATATATAAATATCCATGCATTCCTTTGAAATTATGGATAGTCTAACATGATCTGATTCCAATCATCCATCCCTTGCGAAACCGATGACTTATAAAGCCATGAATCTCGTGAGGCCTTGAAGGTGAATAATATCATAAGGTCCCATGTATATAATTGAAGTCATGGTTTGGTCATCCAGACCATTGATCTTATGGCCACTACTAGCAATGGGGATGATTTTTTTCTTTATTTTTTATTTATTTTTTATTTTTTAAAATCTCTTAAAATGGATGAGATGCTCTTATCGCTTGGATCAGTTGATGAGAAATGGACGGTACGCAAAACTGCAATAGGATCAGTTCAAGTTTCTCTATGTTTTGGGTGCATGAGTCCGAAGAGGGTAGTTGACATACCAATCACGACTGGCGACGATGTTAAAGAAGCCAATAGGCAGTGGGTCATGACACATATATATGATGACCGGACTTTTTCAATCGTGCACGAACTTTGTTTTTTTGTTTTGTTTTTTTTTTTGTTTTTTTTTTAATTTTTATTTATTTATTTATTTATTTTTTAAATTTTAACATAGAGGTACCGGATCTCCTTTCGAGCCTCCAGAATGTATACCATGCACATCGATCATTTGTATAATGATATGAACCACTGCACGAAAATTGCTTTGATCGGATCATCCTAACCATCTAACGAATTGAACTTTTCTCACCGAATGTAAGCCACCGATTGAAGGGATGCAGTCTTACAAGCATTGAATATTTTGGAAGAAACAGCCTCAAACCAGCACATTTTGCCAAAATTGTACACCAACGTGGGAGAGAAAACAGGAAAAGAGAGGCTGAGGGAAAGGGTTGGCTAATGCACACAAGCTATACTTAGAGAGAGAAAGATATAAGGGTTTTGAAGGTTGCCTGACCATGTCCAATTTTTCTTTTCTTGTAACCTATTCAAACTTTAGATTTCCTTCAAATTTTGGCCTACGTCCAAATATAAGCTGACATAATAAATATCTAGTGTGGATGTTCATCCTAGTGGTAATAGGACAGATAGAGGACAAGTTAATATAGGGCTAAGAATGCACTAATTCAAGAGGGAGAGTCCCATTTGGACAAAAACACCTTGATCTTCTTCTGCTTCTTCTTTTTTTCTCTTTTTTTGGTCGTTTATGATGTGAGTTGTGTATCCCTCCACCCTTGCCCAATATGTTTCCATGCGGAGTTTTAATATGCACATGCAAGGGAGTGTTACAATGTTAAGTCCATCGATATACATTGATACACCATCTTATGATAGATGAGCTTTTAGAGAAGTTGATAATTTGACAACAACTTCTCATGATTGATTACTCTCCAAATGCCTTTGCAAAATTCATGTTTAAAGAGTTAAATTAAGATTTTAGGTTAAAAATTATTATTTTTATTGAGTTTGGTTTAGGATTTTAAAAGTCTTGTGGTCCTAATTTATTATTTTTACAGAGATTGGTTTAGGATTTTAAAGGTCTTGTAGTCCTAAGTTATTTAATAGTTGTTTACAAGTTTTAGAAAAGATTAAACATCTTTTTAATAATTTTTACTATTTCGAAAAAGTCTCTTATTTTTAATTAAATTTAAAATGTGGGCTTTCTTTTGCTAATACAAGTACATCAAATATACTTTGATCAACACAATCCATTAACGATATCATTTTTTTAAATTTTTTTTATATATTTTCTCTCCTCATAAATTTAAGGGTTATTTTTGAAAGGAAGACAGTGATCTTCTCTTCCATCCATACACATTATGTTAGTGGGCCTCACAGCGTCTTTGAGCCTTTGTTGTAAGGGCTCCCCTATATTGGGCCTTATGCATGGCTACTTGAATAAGTGAAAAAGTGATGCAAGCTACTCTCACTAAATAATTGAAAGGATAAAAATATCCTTCAGTCAAGAACTACACAAACAGAAAATCTTAAGTTTTTTTTTTTTTTTTCAATCTCAGTGAAAAACATGTTAAAAAGCTACTTGCTAATCTATAGTAGAGATAGACATAGATGACCACACCACCTCTAGTGGTGGTGTGTTGATGTGATGGGCATTGTGGGGCCTAATGTGATGTATGTTTTTTTATATCCATAGGGTCCATCCATTTTGTCCCCTCATTTTGCATGAACCCAAAAATGATACAGATCCGACGCTCAAGTGAACCACACCACAAAAAAAGTAGGGATAATGAAACCCACCATTGAAACCTTAATGAAGCCCTGTTGGGTTTGTATCCCAACTACTTGCCGATGTGTGGCTGCAGCCACCGTAGAATAAAAGACTGAAAAGAGAAAGATATGAACTGCTGCTGTATTTTCTTATTAATAGAAACGAATTACATTGCTGCCTTTATAGGCTTTCTTATACTATGAAATTACTAATTTATCCCTGTATAAATTCATCCTAGGGGCATCTAAAGAAAGAAAAAATCCAAAGGAGAAATCTACTGTTTATCTTCTCCAACTAATATTCTAAACTTAGAAAAATCTCACAGCTAAAAAAATCTTACAGATAGCATGCACAGATAGCACACGCACCCTTCACACGGTTTTGGATTTGCAAAATCCTCCACTGTATCCAACACTCCCCTTTAAACCAAAACCGGCTTCATTCCGAGCATAGTTCTTAGTCGTTTGAATGCATCTGTCGGCAATGCCTTTGTGAAAATATCCGCCACCTGTTCCGTAGTATGACAATACTCTAATTTCATCGTTTTCTGCTTCACATGATCTCTCAGAAAATGGTATCGGGTATCGATGTGTTTGCTTCTTCCATGCTGTACCGGATTTTTGGCTAGCTCGATTACTGACTTGTTATCCACATATATGTATATTCCTCATGTGGATGTTTCAGCTCCTTTAGCAGATTTCTCAACTAAATTCCTTCACAGACGGTGGACGATGTTGCCATGTACTCGCCTCGGCACTAGAGCGAGCGACCACACTCTGCTTCTTCGAATTCCATGTGAATGCTGTCGACCCAAGATAGAAAACATAGCCTGTGGTGCTTTTTCTTTCATCTTAATCACCACCCCAATCACTATCAGAGTATCTATACAACATCGCATCATCATTGTACGAATAAAAGAGACCAAACTCAATAGTCCCTTTGATATACCTCAGTACTCGTTTTGCAGCTAGCCAGTGTGACTCTTTTGGGGCTTCCATATACCGGCTTAGAAGCCCAACACTGTAGACTATATCTGGCCTAGTGATTGTGAGGTACCTTAAGCTTCCGATTAGGCTCTTGAATAGGGTTGAGTCGACATTTCTTCCTTCTCCATCTTTCGTGAGCTTCAGGCCTGTTGTAACAGGTGTATTTACGGCTTTACAGTCGACCATCTGAAACTTCTCAAGAAGTTCCTTTGTGTACTTCTTCTGGGATATGTGAATGCCGCCGACTTGTTGCTTCACCTCAATGCCCAAGAAGAAAGACATCAATCCACCATCAGTCATCTCGAACTCTTTGAACATAGCCTGCTTGAATTCTTCAAACATCGCCTGACTGCTCCCAGTGAACAGCAGATCATCAACATATAAACAAGCGATAAGCATATCACCACGGGCATTCTTCTTTGTGTAGACGGCATGCTCATATGGACATTTGACGAAACTATTTTCTTGAAGATAACTGTCGATCCGTGCATTCCAAGCACGAGGAGCTTGCTTCAACCCATACAGGGCTTTCTTCAGCCGATACACCTTGTGTTCCTCCCCTTGCATGACAAAGCCTTCAGGCTGGTCAACGTATACTTCTTCTTCAAGTACCCCATTTAAGAATGCAGATTTCACATCCAGTTGGTAAATCATCCAACTGTGATGAGCTGCAAGGGAGATTATCATTCTTACAGTGTCAAGGCGAGCAACTGGGGCGAAAACTTCTTCATAGTCTACGCCATATTTCTGTTTGTAACCTTTTGCTACGAGCCTTGCTTTATATCGTTCGATCTTACCATCGGCATTCCGCTTGATTTTGTACACCCATTTGAGACCAATGATATTCTGGCTTTTGGGGAGTGAGGTCAACACCCATGTTCGATTCTTCTCGATGGCATGAATCTCTTCTTCCATAGCCTTTCTCCAATATTCTTCATTCACAGCCTCCTCGAATGTGAGAGGCTCATGGTCCGCATACAGGCAGAGTAAATTTACTTCCTCAGTTTCTGCATAGACGTCGTTGAGGCTTCTCATTTTAATAGGAGCCAAGGGTGAAGAAGAATCGGATGAAGATGTGCTGGATGAATTCTGATTTGATGAAGTACTTCCAGGAGAGATGGAGCGTACTCCTAGACTTCGGCGATTCGAAGGGGGTGATGTCTGCTCTTGAATCTCAGGTCTCTCTTCTTCGTATTCTTCGACCTCGACCTGCTTTTCTTTGGCCGAGTTTTCCTTGTTCCATTTTCATGCTTCTTCCTCACAAAATACCATATCTCTACTCACCACCAGCTTATTGGTTAGTGGGTTGTAGAACTTGTATGCCTTTGACTCTTCGCTGTAACCGATGAAGATGCATTTCTCGCCACGATCATCAAGCTTTTTCCTTCTCGCTTCTGGAACTTGAGCGTAGGCGACACACCCAAAGATCTTAAGGTGCGCCACGCTTAGCTTGTATCCACCCCATGCTTCTTGCGGTGTCTTGAATCTAACACTTTTGGTCGGACACCTATTAAGCAGATAGGCAGTACATGCAACTGCCTCTGCCCAGAAATTCTTTGGCAAACTTTTCTCCTTTAGCATGGTCCTCGTCATGTCGATGATGGTGCGGTTCTTCCGTTCTGCAATTCCATTTTGTTGTAGCGTGTATGCTGCAGTGTGTTATTGCTTAATGCCATGTTCCCTGCAATATTCTCGAAAAACATTTGAGGTGTACTCCCCACCTCTGTCAGATCGAGGAGTTTTGATTTTAAGACCACTTTCTTTTTCAACAAGGGCCTTAAAATTTTTAAAAATAGTAAAAGCAGCAGACTTCTCTTTAATTACATACACCCACAATTTTCTACTGAAATCGTCAATGAAGGTAATAAAGTATTTATTACCTCCAAGAGAGATTGGCTTTAATGGTCCACAGATGTCAGTGTGAACCAACTGCAACGGTTCTCTTGCTCTTCGGGATACTCCACTCGGAAAGGAGTTTCTTTGTTGTTTCTCAAGTGTGCACGCCTCATACATATGTTCTGGAGCTGCAATAGCAGACAAGCCATGCACCATGCTTGATGAGGACAGAAGTTTCAGGTCACTAAAATTTAGATGGCCAAAGCGAAGATGCCACATCCAAGAATCATTCTTTGCTTTTCCATAAAAACACTTCTCAAGCATTGTGTTTATATGGAGAGGAAACATACGATTCTTCACCATCTGGACTTTTACAATCAAACGTCCATGGATATCTCTTATGGAAAGAGAAGAGTTCTCCATGTGTATGACATACCCTTTTTCGAGGAGTTGTCCGAGACTCAGTATGTTACTTTTCATGTTGGGCACGTAGTACACATTAGAGATATAGTTTGGAACACCATTCTTCTGAAAGATTTTGATTTTGCCTTTACCTTTCACTGGCGTTTTTGATGAGTCTTCAAACGTTACATCGCCATGAACTCCTTCTGTGAGTTCCACAAAGAGTTTCTTGTCGCCGCACATGTGATTACTTGCACCCGTGTCGAGATACCATACATCCTGCTGATCACTACTTTTCTCTTGTGCAAGGAGAAGTGTGGAGCTTTCTTGTTCATGGCCTAATGCTTCAGCATAGTTGGATAACTCGTCTTGAGTTACCGGCTTGCTCCAGCAATCAGATGCATAGTGGTCAAGCTTGTTGCAATTATAGCATTGGATGTTCTTTGTACTTCCCCGTCCACGCATAGATCTACCTCTACCATTTCCTCTTCCACGGAAATTGGTATTCTTCTGTTGGTTTTGTCCATGACTTTGTTGGTATCCGCGCCCTCTGCCTCTTGCACGATTGTTAGTAAAACGTCCACCACGTTGTGAACTTCCACGTCCACTATTGTTATCATTCAGAGTCAATCTTAACTCCAAAGCTTGTTCCATCGGCATAGAACTGGCATTCTTCTGCATTCGTTGCTCATGAACTTGCAACGATCCCATCAACTCCTCAATGGAGAGTTTCTCAATATCTTTTGATTCTTCAATCGCCACAACCACATGCTCAAACTTGGTTGTGAGGGATCGAAGTATCTTTTCAATAACTCGGACATCTTCAATCTTTTCACCATTTCTTTTCAAATTATTGACAGTTACAAGCAAACGCGAAAAATAATCAGTAACATTCTCACCTTCCTTCATGTAAGTCGCTTCGAACTTGGCTCTTAATGTTTGAAGGCGAACCCGCTTCACTCGATCTATACCCTTGAAGATGGTGCCAAGGGTATCCCATGCATGCTTGCTTGATGTTGCTTCGGCAATCTTTTCGAAGGTGAATTCATCCAACCCTTGATAGAGGAGAAACAAAGCCTTATTGTCTCTCTTCCTTTAATTTTTTAGCGCAGTCTTTTCTTCGTTGGTGAAGGCGGTTTCTTCTTCCATAGTGGGTTCTTCATACCCATCGGTGACGATCTCCCATAGTTCTTGCGACCCGAACAATGCCTTCATTTGGATGCACCATTTTTCATAGTTGTCCTTTGACAACTTAGGAACCTGCGGCTGGATTGTGCTAGCCATCTTTTTCTATTTCTTTTTTTTTTTTTTTTTTAAGGATGGACTAGAAGAAGAGATTTTGTTTTTATTGTGCTGAAATCTGATTTTTTTGAAAAAAAAATTTCAATCTCTGATTTTTTTGAAACAGATTGTTTGCTGCAATCTGATTTTTGGAAAAACAGATTTTTCGAAATCTGATTTTTTTTTTTTTTAAACAGATTTTTCTGCTCTGCTGCAATCTGATTTTTAAAAACAGATTTTTTTGAAATCTAATTTTTTTTTTTTTAAAACAGATTTGCAAACCTCCTTTTCACGGCTTTTGAAAAACAGGTGTTGAAAAACAGCTTTTGAAAAACAGCTTTAGGATCTGATTTTGAAAACAGATTTTTTTTTTTGAAAAAATAGGGAGTGCAACAGGCAGCAGGACCTCTTTCTCACGGCTGCAATTTGATTTTTTTGAAAACAAGGAGTACAGCAGGACCTGCCTTTTTGCTGATGAGGCCCAATGATCGAATGCTGCTCTGATACCACTTTGTTGGGTTTGTATCCCAACTACTTGCCGATGTGTGGCTGCAGCCACCGTAGAATAAAAGACTGAAAAGAGAAAGATATGAACTACTGCTGTATTTTCTTATTAATAGAAACGAATTACATTGCTGCCTTTGTAGGCTTTCTTATACTATGAAATTACTAATTTATCCCTGTCTAGATTCATCCTAGGGGCATCTAAAGAATGAAAAAATCCAAAGGAAAAATCTACTGTTTATCTTCTCCAACTAATATTCTAAACTTAGAAAAATCTCACAGCTAAAAAAATCTTACAGCTAGCATGCACAGATAGCACACGCACCCTTCACACGGTTTTGGATTTGCAAAATCCTCCACCGTATCCAACAAGCCCACCGTAATGTTTGTTTGTCAGTCAAATATTGGCCTGATCCAAAACTTTTGTGTCCCCCTAAGAAGTTTCTAATTGTATGCATTCAATCACCACTGTTTCCTGTGGTGTGGTCCACTTGAGCTTCAAATCTACATAACGTTTGATTCCGTGCTCTAAAGTTAAGGTAAAAAATGGATTTTTCTAAGAAGGGCCTTCAAAATGCACTGTAAAACCCTAGATTGTATATGGCTCAGAATCAACCGATCAAATGATCAGAGTCTTTCCAAGAAGGGCCTTCAAAATGCACTGTAAAACCAATTTTCCTCATCTCTACGTTTCACGCCCTTGATTGCATGATCATAACCTTCCAAATAGTAGATCTGTATTTTGAATCATGTACGTACATTAAAGTGGAAATCTAAATAATGGAATTTTTCATATGGGTAGACCCACTTGGGTCTACGAAGGAATCTTGACTGTCATATATGTGAGAAGAATTCGTAGTCAAAATTAGACATATGGTCCATATCCCGACAGTTCTTTACGTGGGCCCCGCTCTGGATTCGCTGGTTCCATTGCTCCCCAATTTCCGACTTCTCAACCTTGAAACAACTTGAGCGTTTGATCTGAGAGAGTAGGATATTTATTGGACGGTTAAAAATTAAAATATCCTAATCGTCATGTTTCAAGAAACAAGTTTGCAGCAATCGGTTTTAGGGCTGAGAATTAGAGACGGTGGGTACCCTAATTTAATAGGCTCAATTTGAGTTGATGTATGCCACGTTTACAATTTCTAAGGGCCTGAGTATCAAGTGTTAGACGTTGCAAGAGTATCAAATAACTCCCTCTTTAATTACTCGGATATTGATCCCATGACGTTGGACGTTCTATATAGAATGGAACAGCATTAGTGTCACACGCTTTGAGGCAAATCTTATCTTTAAACGCGTTCTCCACCGCGTGGGCCCCACCTATCCCGTCCTTGACCTATTCTAGGCTACCTACATCAGACTAATACTGTTGTTTTCCCTCTTCTTTTTGGTGTGTGTGGGAATTATAACGTGCTGGTCCATGAGGGCGTGTATGGTTGGAAATTAGGCACACGGTTTGGTGATCCAGACCATTCTTATTGGGCCCACATTGGATTGGGGTTGATCTAGAATTCTTTTAGGCTGTAAGATCAGAGCCATCTAATATCTGAACTCTTTTTCCCAGACGGTGAGAGGAATCAGTGGGTAAGCACGTGTGTGATGTATGAAGATATGTACCACGTGTATGTTGAATTGTGAATGCTTGGTACCTTAAATCGGATACATCAGCATTTAGGAGGCAGTTTCACTTCTATATATATACACTGAATAAATCTATTTCATTCCAATCTCTTACTCTCATTCCTTCCTCAGACTTGCACACATCTCGTAGCTCTTGTTTTCACTCAAAGCCAGCTACACCTTCGAGAAGATGGAGCGTCCAGGATTCATTCCACCGGCGACCAAATCAATGGGCGGCCAGCAACGGAACAGACGAGGACACATCAAGCACCAGATTTTTGCCTGTTTATTTCAGAAACTGAAGCTCATGGCCGCATCTATCGTTCATTTCATTCTCTGTGGTTGCAAAGACATTGAAGGCTAGCCTTGTCTTAATGATGGTTATTCACTTGTCTTGTTATTATTCACATCCATGTACGTAACAATCTTCTACCAATTTCTTAGTGTTGTTCCTGGTTTGATTTTTCTACTCTCAATAACTTCTGTGCTTTTAAGCTGTTTCTTCTTCTTTTTCTTAGGTTTACCCGTTGGCTAGCCTAACCTGCCTTTTGATGTGGTTCAGGCCAAGCTAATTGGGTAATGGGTCAGCTCGGGCTAGAAAAAAAAAAAGAAAAAAAGAAAAGAAAGAAAAAGAAAAAAAAGAAAAGAAAAAGGATTGGGCTTGGATTGAGCCCTACCTGACTTGGCGTGTGTGTGTGTGTATTATTAATGAGGCAGGCTAAATGGCTTGACCAGACCTGGCCTCGTCGTGCCTTTTGCCCATGTTCCCTTCTTAAACACGGTTGGGCCATGATGGTCTAGCCGCAATGACGGGTGTGCTAGAACGAAGAAAACCCATCAATGGACGACGTTGATGACTTGTGATGGTCACCACAGATAATTAATTGACGGTCACGATCACCATGGATGTAACCTAGATTAATTTATTTTAACTCCACCTACTGCATCTCTCTCTCTCTCTCTCTCTCTCTCTCTCTCTCTCTCTCTCTCTCTCTCATGCCCACGTCAACAATTAACCTGTAGGACCCATCCTGTTAATGTACAGTGGATAAACTGATTATAGGGTTGATATCGAATTCTAGAAAGTAGAACCCATCAAGTAAAAAAGCATCTTCCTTCGTTAAAAGTCATAGATTAAGTGGTCAGCATAGACGTAAGACTATAACCAACAGTGTCGGTTGCGGATGCTCACCAGCAAGGCTACATGATCCACGTTCTGAGTATGCATACAGTCACTGACCTTGGGCCCTCAATCTGCACTTCTGCGGGGCCACAATCCACCAATCATGATCGTTGATTCGATGGACACCAAAGTAGAAGAACCTTGCCCCCGAAAATATCCAATCTTGGAACATCATAGCTGTCACAGAACCTTCGTCCATTTTTTTCCGTATTGAATGTGGAGCGTTGTTGAAGAGGTCACTAATCAGCGGGTTATGACCGTCCGTTGAGAGAGATTTTATGGGGATAGTCTATTCATAGTGAGTTCCACTGTATCAATGGTCAGTATCACCGATTTCCATGGCCCCCACTTGTATTAATGGAGCACAAGAATCTCCACATCATACAGCCCTAGCCATCCGATTTGGTGACCTTTTCTCGCTGAACGAGGACTTTTGGACGTAGGGCTGTCAATGGGCCACGCCTGTTGAGCGGGTCCTGTCAATGGGACTGATGGCACACATCTCAGAGATCAGGCCATTCATCAGGTGGCCCGCGCTTTGAACATGCCATATGTCAAAAAATCAGGGTGGTACGGTGATCAAGTACGCCACACATGTACACTCATCAAGCGCTTGATGAACGGACCAGATCACCCTCGCGTGTCTTGGCATGTGGATGGCCAAGTGCCTGTATGGTAAGGGACGCGGATTGCCTGGGAAAGCCTTTGGCAGGACTTTTCTGCAACCGGAAGCTAGGTGCCGCCCACCGTGATCTATGTGAGGAATCCACACCGTCCATCCGTTTTACCAGTTCGTGTTAGAACATTGATCCCAAAATGAGGCAGATCGAAGACTCAAATGGGCAACACGGTAGGAAACAGTGAGGATTTAACGGCCACTGCTAAAAATTATGTGGGCCACGGAAGTTTTGGATCAGGCGAGTATTTACATATCCACTTCATCCGAGTAGTAATGACCTGATGAACGGTATGGATGGCATATAAACATCATGGTTGACCCAGGAAAGTTCCATAGGTAAGCATTTCTCTACCCATAGGAAAGTTCCATAGCTGCTTGCTTAAAGAGTTTTAGATCATCATCTGCCTAATTTTCAGCCCACGTCCTAACATAATTCGATAAAAAGGATGGATGGAGTTGATTTCTCACAAATATCAAACGGTGGGCCCCAACTAACTTACTGTAGCAGGAAGTTCTTGTGAAAGCTTTTCCAAAACTTTCCCAGACAATCCCCGTCCGTCCATCGCATGTTACTGGAGGCTGATTGGCTGCTACCCCAAGTTCCTGTGGTCGGAAGCTACGTGGCGCCCATCCTGATATTTGCAAGAAATCTACTCCATTTATCCGTTTTTTAGCTCATTTTAGGACTAAATCCCAAAGATGAAAGAGATCCAAAACTCAAGTGGACCACACAATTAGAAACAGTGAAGATTGAACCTCCACCATTGAAACATTTGTGGGACACAAAAGTTTTGGATGAGTTTAATATATACTTTTGCTTTTCAGTTCATCCTTGCATGAATGACCTTGTGAACCGTTTGGATGCAGTATAAACATCACGGTGGACTAAAAAATTTTCAACAGGAGGCATTTTTCTACCCCGTTTTCCTGTTGTGTGGCCCACTTGAGTTTTGGATCTACTTCAATTTTTGGGCTCATGCCTTAACAAGAGCTTGCAAAACGGATGCACGAGGTGGATTTCTCACTAACATTATGGTGAGCCCCACCTAGCTTCCGAGACCGCAGGATGTTACTAATGGAGCCCATCCTCGCATCTGGCACATTTTTTTTTTAATTTTTAAAATTTTATTTACACACGCACACACACCACCACACACTCACACCATGGTGGGATTTCACCACCTATGGGTACTCAAACCCTCAACTAGGAGGTTACTCATGGAGCCCATCCTCGCATCTGGCACGGTTGTTCAGCTACCAATATCATATTATCAAATTTGTGCGTTCCACATTGAAGGAGAATTAATATCTCTTAAGATAAGATTGATTAATCAATCCTTACCATCCTTTTTAATTGTCATCAAATGGATGGTGAAAAGAAAAGTACCGAGTGCTCAAAATTCAACGGCTAATATTAACTTCGATGTCCAACTACGCGAGGTTTACAGTTAAGGGCCATCACCATTTTTCAAAGGGATTTTTACGACAAGCCACTCTTTTAATAGCTTAAATAAACAAAATCAGCATTAGCCATAAGTGCACGTCAACGGCAGAGATTTTGTAGACAATTGCCAGTAACACAAGGTTACCTTCCAAAACATCCAACCCATCCATAAGGCCCAAGACCTTATGGCATACGTGTACAACAATCAGGCCATTCATAAGGTGGGGCCACCATGAAAATTTGTCGGGCTATCAATGGGCCAGGATGGATCGTTGGGCTTGAGCTAAGACCAAGTCCAAGGCCTGGACCCGGTTCTACATTTCAAGCCCGTTTATTAATTGGGCTGGACTCAGGCTGCATCTGAGAGACTGTCAGCCGGCCCGTTTAAGATTCCAAGTGGGCTTTTATCAATAGCTTGCATGATTTGGCATACCAAACGAATAGCCTAGATCTAGCACGAAAGTAGTTATCCAGGATTGGGCTTGGGCCAGACTCGGAATTGGACCATACGTCATGGCCGGGCTCAGGCCTGTTTGTTGCAGGTCATGAGCCTCGGGTTGGTGTTGGACGGACCTTCGCCCCACCTAAACCCAGCCCTACCCATCAGGAAGGGAGGTCCAATGTGGACGGTTTGATGAACTTAGAAATCCATTTCGACACGGCAGAATGGTCTAGCCCATATTTCTCGTACGTGCCAACTGACACGTGTGAGAGGAGAGCAACAAAAATATATAAGTTAAAAGAAATCATACACATGGAATGATCACAGCCTTCCAATCAGAGAATTGAAATGTAAAGGTAAAGAGAAATGTCTAGTGGTGTGAGTTTGGAGGTAGTCCGTAGAATCCAGCAGAACAGCCGGATATCAAAACAGTTTGGCCATGTTTATGGGAACTGAAACTTGTGTCTTCGGAGAGTGTATGAAGGTTTTCATTTCTGACAAATAGGGCCGGGCCCACTGTTTCCTAATGTGGTCTCATGGATGACGCAGGTATGAACATGATGAGGTCAATCACCGTCTTCCTCACATAGATTCCTTGAATGCACGAGGGAATGTAAGAAAAATAAAAATAAATTCTAATAAATTCATAAGTTGATTGATTGATATTAAAAATAAATTTAAATCTTTAAATAGTGGCACAAAACATTCGAGTGAGTTTTGGAATCATACCTCAACTCAAACTCCCTGAAATTTGTGACTTACTATAGATAATAAACTTACTATTTATAGGCGGTCATGATTACTACTATACCTCGTAGTTTTTGGCCAAAAATAGTAAGTGTCCTATTTAGCCTAAATATGTTGTTTTCTAAAATTTTCTAAGCTTTAAATAACGCTTTAAGATCGTTGGGCTTCCATCAAATAACGCTTTAAGATTGTTAGAAATTATACAGATTAATATAATTTCTGTATAATGTGAAAACCGAAAATAAATAAATCTGAAATATGGACAGGCTGAAGCACGTCTGAAACGCTGTCCTTAAAGCGTTATTTGCCCCTACTCAAGTGAATTAAGTATGCTGATAGGTTACAGGCAAATTGCTTCTAGGATACGACGAGCCTGGTGTGGGTCTGCATTTAGCAAACACGAAGGCCCACCTATTGGAACTCTATTACACTTAGTCTGGCAGAAATACAATAAAGAAAAAATCTCAGAAGAAAGAGAAAAGAAGAAAATTGTGATTTAGACCACTGCACTGGTCAAGTCTTTAGCCACTGGTTCAGGTGAACCGTTCTAGACCACACCGTTGGTCTGTTCTTCTTGCAAAGGTTTAACCGTTGCTATCTTCCTGAAATTACTGGAGTATAGAGAGATGAGTAGTGAGCTGTCTCAATTCGTATGGTAGTGCTGGATTGGGTTGTGAGATGGTTTGGAAACCCATCCAGACCCTCCTTTTATATGCTATGGTGGCTGGGGGTTATGGTCCAGGGAATTAAATCCCATGACCGTTTTCTAGCTGTTGGAGAAAACTAACCGTTTTCTGACTGTTGTGCATGGCCATTAATTTGCTGCATGCTGACTGTTATGAGACAGCAGCTAACTGTTTTCTAGCTATTGGGCTAGCCATGCAGCAGTTTCTGCATAACTCCTGCAATCAAGTCCATATCTGTTACACATTTGTGCAACAACTATATTTCCAGCCTTTATATAATTAGAGAGACTCTCATTCAGTCCTATAGATTTCATCCAACCATCTATCTACCTTTGCCTTAGCCACTTAGTCGCACCGCGAGTGCGCCACTAGCGCCTCTACAGCCACACTGCCTCATATGCCGATGCCCTCGCACCGAGACCATGCCCGTGCCTGTGCCCGAGCGCGCGGGTGTTCCAGTGCGTACACGCAAGGTCCATAGTCCTTGGACTAGGTAAGTAAATATTATAATACTCCACTGTTTTCATTTAAACCTTAAAAAGTTCTTCTCTTTTTCCAATGTGGGACTATTCCCAAGACCCACAAAAAGGTATTTTTTCAAACACTTTATATATATTATATATTATTTTTTATTTTATTAAAATATATTTTTTAAAAATCAATATTTTGCAACATTTTAAGGTTCTAATGGCCCTGGATCACTTCCGCCTTCGATAGGCCTTCTCATATCCATCTTGAACATGAAAATGTTGGCGACCCGTTCTACATCAACCCCCTTGGCAGATATTTGGAACATAGCCCATCTACAGCCGGAGGTAACAGTTCAATGGTCTGGATTACCTAATCATGGGCCACACTTGTCGGAAATGGATACTCAACTTTAACCGTATGAAGACACTGAACAGGTACCGTGTAATTGCTGGGCCCAGCTGGACCGAAGCGTGTGCGATCCCAACCCATGAGCTAAGAACGGAATATAGTAGAGCCATTTCTCGATGGTACGCGTGGCTGGCTGACTAATCACTGCACACCGTCCATCTAGTGACCCTTACCGTCAATGGAAAATTGTTCCATATAAAGTTAGATGAGATGATCCTGGACGCTTGATCGGTTGTCCTGAAAGATACAGTCATTGTTGGAATCATGAGCCCCATGTCTACAAGTGAAATTCAATGGCTGGGATCCTTGGAGCTGTGGTCCACCGTGGCACTCACCCGTACAAGTGAAATTTCATTAGTAAACGGTCGAGATCGTTGTACCCTTCAAAATATTTTCCTCTGGCGTGCCAACGCGAGTAATTGAAAATCTACACCCGACGGTCAAGATTTGATGTTGATTGTTCATTGTCCACTGTTCATCTAAACATTGGAGTCGTTTAGATTTCAGTCCTTCCAGACGTTCGGCGGCAAGGATTTGGATTTTGATTCCCTCCCCTTGAAAGCCTTTATTTTTTTACTTCCACCCAAAAATGTAGGAGAAGCTAATTTGTCAAATCTACTCAATTGTACTTGTTTCAAAATCCAACAGATTTCGTACAAGTTTATATCCGCGTTGCCAAATAACTTCTTAGCATTTGGGCATTTTATATGAATGGTATTTATATATATCATTTTCTATGCTAGCTATTTCATGAGAATGGATTTCATTTTAGGATATTATCTGGCCACTGGTTGAAAAAAATTCAAATGAAGCTCTCACATAAGTCACCTTATGTTTCATGAAAATAAATTTTCATGAGGAGCAGTAGGACAACCACGACCAATATAAATGGAAATCCAAATTATAACTGTTATAAGATTTTTGTGAATTGAAATTCTTATTTGTATTTGACATTTTGACATTATGTAGATGGGATATAGATGGGAATCGAAATTCTTAATTGTATTTGACACCCCCGGATCTTTTTGTAAAATTCATCCCATGTGTCACTCCATTTTAGCCATAGGGTTCCAAAATCAGCCCTATACATATTTCAAGTGGGCCATGCAAATGAAAAAAGTGAAACTCACCTTCCAAACAACTTCCCATCACGTGATCTACCAGGATCATGAAAGAACCTAATTTTTATCCCAATACCAAAATTTAGCTTGACATTTAATGGTTGGTGTTGATTTTATATGATTATATATTACGGTGGACTCTAAAAAATCAAAGGTGAACATCCTTTTCTAGGTCACTTCGCTTGAAAATCATGGACAGGTTGATTTTTGGCCATATAGCTAAAATGGGAGATGCATCTGGTCATCAAGGTGAATGTCATTTATACATAAAGTTAATTTTGACTTTTAGACTAATGTTATCAATGGTCGGTGGGATAGGACAAGCAAACACTTTTCTTCATTATTAGCGTAGAATTCATTTTGTCAAATGACCTAAACCTTATAATTGCCATCCAGATTCATTGAAACATCTTATCAGAAAAGGCTCATGACCTGAGCTGATCAACCGGCTAATTTTGCCTCCAGACCTGTCAGCAAGTGGGCGTTTTAGGAGGGAGCGGATTAAGGTGGCTTCGTCCTACTTGGTGGGGCCCACCTTGATGTATAGTTTGTATATCCGCAACATCAACCGTTTTTTCCAGATCATTTTAGGGCATGAGCCCAAAAAATGAAGCAGATCCAGATCTCAGGTGGACCTCACCACAGGAAACAGTGGTGATTGAACAACCACAATTAACAACTTCCATGGGGCCAAAGAAATGCAGACCGTAATCTTTATTTTCCATCCAACGTGTTAATAAAGTCACACAGACCTGGATGAAGGGTAAAAAATAAATATCAACTTGATCCAAAACTTTTGTGGCCCATAAGAAATTTGTATGGTCAATCACCACTGTTTCCAGTGGTTCGGTCCACTGAAGATTTGGATGTGCTTCATATTTTGGATCGTTATCTAAAGTGAGCTGGGAAAACAGATGGACAGCATGGATATACTAAATATACATCAAGGTGGACCCCACGGTCAGAGCCGCACCAACAGAACCTGTGCCACTAGACGGTGGAAACCGGGCCTGGCATGATTTATTTAAGGCGGGCCCACATTCTATGAAAAGCCCTGCTTCTGATGGACATATTTCAACTGGCAGCTGTATCTATCTGACAGAGTGTGATAGATAATACGCTAAGATAATGCTACCAAGCTTAGATGAATCATGAACAAAAAATGAACTTATTTGATTATTTGACTTCTGGATTCATGAATATTTATTGAACCAAGTTCTGAAACTATTCATTGGACGGTTCATTGTGGTTTATTTTGATGATATTTTGATATACAGTCAAGACGAAACCACCCATATGGAACACCTCAAGAAGGTCCTTCAAGTGCTAACTAAAAATATATTGTATCTCAATTTAAAAAAGTGCAGCTTTATGACTAATAGTCTATTGTTTATGGGTTTTGTCGTGACATCCACGGGCATTCGGGTGGATGAGGAAAAGGTGAAGGCAATCAGAGAATGGCCGATTCCCACAAATATTCACAAAGTGCGAAATTTTCATGGACTGGCGATATTCTATCATCGGTTCGTGAAAATTTTCAGTATCATTGTGTCACCAATCACGGATTGCATGAAGAATGGGCAGTTTCAATGGACTGACGAAGCCGACAGGAGCATTGCCGAAATCAAGCGCAGGTTATCCACGACCCCGGTTCTTATACTTCCCAACTTTGATAAACTATTTGAAGTCGAATGTGATGCCTTATATGTCGAAATTGGGGGAGTTTTGTCTCAAGAAAGTAGGCCGGTAGCCTTTTACAGTGAGAAACTTAGCGATGCACGTAAAAAGTGGTCTACATATGAGATCGAGTTATACGCGGTGGTTCAGGCACTGCGACACTGGCGACATTATTTGATTTAGAGGGAATTCATATTTTACACGGACCATCAAGCTCTCAAATTCATTAATAGTCAAGCTAACATTAACCGTGTGCATGCTAAATGGATCTCGTTTTTGCAAGAATTCACGTTCGTACCAAAACACAAGTCAAGGCAACAGAACAAAGTAGCCGATGCACTGAGTCGTCGTGCAACTTTGTTAGTCACTATGAGCAATGAGGTGTCAGGTTCGAACGCCTCAAAGACATATATGTTGATGATGACGACTTCAAGAATGCATGGGTTAGATGCCAAGAAGATCACCCCGACGACTTACATATGCAAGACGGGTTTCTTTTCAAGGGAAATCGACTGTGCATCCCGAACAGTACGCTAAGGGAACAGATAATCCAAGAGCTACATGGAGGTGGTCTCAGTGGACACCTTGGGTGAGACAAGATACGAGCTCTTGTGGATGAACGGTATTACTAACCGCAATTGGTATGTGATGTGGGAAAGACAGTCCAACGTTGTTATATTTGTCAAACCTCTAAGGAGCAATCTCATAATACGAGCCTCTACACCCCGTTACTCATGTTTAACGGTCCTTGGGAGGATTTATCTATGGACTTCATGCTTAGTCTCCCACGAACACAACGCGGCATGGATTCGGTGTTCGTGGTAGTGGATCGTTTCTCCAAGATGGCGCACTTTATTCCATACTAGAAGACTCTCGATGCAACACACGTGGCGAATCTATTCTTTAGAGAAATTGTGCGGTTACACAGGGTTCCCAAGACTTACTTCTGACCGTGATACGAAGTTCATAAGCCACTTTTGGCGGACTTTGTAAACTCGATTCGGTACACGACTTCAGTTCAGCAGCGCCTACCACCCACAGAGTGACGGTCAAACTGAGGTTATGAATCGTACGTTGGGAAACCTCTTTCGATATATTTCAGGAGAAAAATCGAAGCAATGGGATTTGGTTTTGTCTCAAGCGGAGTTTGCATTCAACAACATGGTGAACCGCTCGACAGGAAAATCTCCGTTCCAGGTTATTTACGGACGAGTACCTCGTCACACACTAGACTTGGTCCATCTGCCCAAGCTCCCAGGCATGAGCATTGCAGCAGAACATATGACCGATAAGATCATGGACATTCATGCGGAGGTACAAACCAAGCTACATGCCTCGAACGAAAAGTACAAGGAGCAAGCGGACAAGCATCAGCGACAAAAAATGTTCGAGGTGGGCAACCAAGTAATGGTCCATCTACGCAAAGAACGATTTCCGACCGGAACGTACAACAAGTTGAAGAATAAAAAGATTGGACCGGTACCAATCATCCGAAAGATCAATGATAACGCTTATGTTGTTGATCTTCCAGATGACATGGCGATCTCACGGACTTTCAACGTCATGGACCTGATTGAGTATCATGAACCAGCGCAGGATGAGAACTCGAGGATGAGTTCTTTTGAAGTAGAGGGGACTGATGTAGAACGGGTCGCGGACAGCTTCATGGCCAAGATGGATCAGAAAAGGTTCGGTCGACGACAGAAGTGATCTAGACCATCGGACCTTAGATTGGGCGTATCTCACAATCCGGAATGAGTTATCTGACGTAAAATATATGATTTTGGGGTAGAACGAGCTACTTTAGCCAACCAACCCGACGGGTTGCGCAGCCTGAAACTGCGAAAAACCCCTGGATCGACGGTCGTTTCCCTGTTTTAATTTCATTTTTACTATAAATAGTAAGTTTTAATTTGATTATAACTCTTCATCCGTCGAGCTTTAGGAGTTGTGCCCAACATGAAAAGAGCTTAGAATAATTAGGAGAATGGTTTGGTGAAGCCAAATAGGACACTTACTATTTTTGGCCGAAAACCTTGTGCACTAGTAGACATTACGGCCGTCTATAAATAGTAAGTTTACTATTTATAGTAAGTCACGAATTCTAGGAGTTTTAGTTGTAGTTTGATTCTAATTTCTTTCCCATTAGTTGGTACCCCTATTTAAAGGGTTATGAACTCGTTTTTATTCATTCATTAATCAATTTCGAATTTATTAGAATTTATTTCTATTTTCTGCTTTCTTTTCTCATGGATTCGAGAAGTCTCTGTGAGGAGTCCAGATAAGCTCCATGAATTCGGAATAGTTATCCTCTTGAGGAAGACGGTGCTCGACCTCACGTCCTCCCTTGCGTCACCTTCCCAAGAAGCCACGCAGACACCTTCCTTGTAGTTTTTCAACGGTCCACCGGTTGCTTTTTTTCTTGAAGAAAATTGAACTGTCACTTTCTTTTGCTTAATCATCGGTTTCTCTCTTTTGGCAGAAGTAGCGCATGTATTACAAAATCCAAACCGTCCATCAGGTAGTCCCTGCACCTAATGGGCCATAACTCAAAATTCACACCTATTGGGTCAGTCCTGGGTAATTTGCATCTGTCCAAGCCCAAGCTACTTACTAACCGGGCAAAGGATTTTAGCCACACCAAGACACATGACCCTTTAACCAAAGGCTGAAGCAAGCCTGCTTACCAAAACTATAGGATCATCTATACATTATTATTCATTCACATAAATATTTTAATTATTTTAATTAAAATTTTCTTTTTTATTTTGGCACTAAGTGATCCTCATGGTGGGCCCAACCGGAGGGACCTTAGACAGACTGAAAAAATAAAAAAAGACAAAAAAAGGCAACTTACGAAAGACAATAAAAATCCATCCTCACCTTTCTTTATAAAATGGATGGTGTGAAAAGTCCCATCTATCAATTTGAAAAGACCCCACACAAGGTCCCGAAAATGACTTTCAGGAGTAGGTATGTACACCCCATCTTAATTGCTGCAGCAAAGGACGCGCCCCTACTTTAATCTCTGTCAATGGCATACAATTTTGTACTATAGGTTCTACCAAAAGTAGAATGATTGGATGGTGTTAACAATAAAAGTGGGGGTATTTTTACAAACAATTAAATAAAGCTTTGTGTGGTATAAGTACTGGCTTTTCAAATTTTCATTCCAATTCCATTTCCAGATTATGGATACCAGTTAATGGTAATTAAAGGAAGGGGAGTTATTTGATACTCTGCCTGCATATGATGCTTGATACACAGGCACTTAAAATGGTAAACCAACTAAATTGTGGAACCTACTATTTCTAAGCTCCAATTTAATTTACCATCCTAATCTTTGGTCACTGGACACTTGTTTTCTTATAAAACCATCATTTTTCTTTTCATTTTAACTGTCCAATCAATTAGCAGCAATATAATAGTTAGACAACTAAATAGGAGTAATTTTGGGTGTCATGATACACTTGAACTCCTCCCAATGCCCACGTTTGTAAAAACCATGCTCCTGATGCGTCATTACATGAATAGTGTCCCAATGCCCAAGTTTGTAGATTTATGATCAGAGTAGAGGGATCCCCACCGTTAATCTGGATGGTTAACGGTTTAGAAAACTTGCCAGATTACATGATTCTGACCTTTGGATTAGTGGACTACTAAACAGACCGTCGAATGATTTGATGACAGAATCATCTGATCTGCGAACATTTTGGGCCATCTTTCATCCATCATTGGTCCAGTCACGTCAAAGGTCTAGATCACTAAACCATGGGTACCACGTGGCACTATTAGCAATTTAGCATTCTGATGCATCATCACCTTATAATTAATTAATGAATTTCTCAAGCTAGCATCTGCTCTTTTTCAATTCGTACAGGTGGGGCCTACAAATCAGTGATCCAAACCATTGAATTGACTGGGAAATCTAAATTAAGTAGTTAGTTTCTTGTCGAATTCTCCCCCGAAAAAGAGTGTACATGGACATTTCAACAGAAGAAATACTACCACTTTCAACTTAGAAAGAGTTCAGAGATCGGATGCCTAGGATCACCCAATCTAGGAGCTTTTGAGTTCACTATCAATGCACGGATTGATTTTTTTAACGGCACCGGGTCCAAGGGAAAAGGGGTGGGTGGCTCGGTTGTGCCCCACCGTGGTGTTTATATGAATCTACCCCAACCACCAGGTCAGTCAGCCCATATTAGGAAGAGGGCCCAAAAATCAGCCCCATGCATGATTTAGGTGGACCACACGGTTGAAAATGGTGTATAGGATAACGCTCCATTTCTCTTGGCATGGCCCAGCTAAATCATGGATGGGAGTTATTTTTTCTCCCCAAGTCTAAATGTTAGTGTGGCATCTAATAGTCCAAGTGGATTTCGTACAATCATCACGACAGATCCTATAACAATCAAGCGTGGTTGTCTCTCCTAACTATGTTTATCCATGTGTCCACCTAAATCACCTAAATCACGGATTAGCTTGATTTTTTGGCAACTAGCCTGAAATAAGATTACATATCTAATGGTTAGAGTAGATCTAGCTAACATATACATCATGGGGGTCCCCATAAAAAATCAAGGGTGGGCCTCGCACAAAATTTCCTTTTTCAATATGTTAACTAAAAATTTCTATTCTTTTTTGGAACATAAGGTAGAAGTATGCCGGAACTTGATTTTTGATAGGCCCACCATGATGTGTAGTGGGGAAGAGAGTGTTAAGGAAGATCACTATCTACCTTGAGCATGCAAAAACTTTGAATTCACATAAAAAGAAAAATTGAACTTTTTGTTAATCAACAATTATACTCAAACTTTCCATTGCATCACTTATAAAGGAAAGCAAAACTCTAAATGGGAGTTCTAACTTAACTAAATTAAAATTTATTCAAAAAGGTAAAATTTACTAAAAATAGAAAGCCCTACTTTAACCATGTCGGATTATTCCTAGCTTAAAAGCAAATCGTAAGAATATTGTATATGTTAAAACTCTTGAATAAATAAGATACGTCCAACCTAATATTTACTAAAAATATTTATAAAATATTTATAAAATTGTGATTTTGAGCTAGAAGGAAACTGTTTTCTTACAAAACAAATCGATGCGAGATGCTTATGGGATTGGTTGGCCCCAAATGGCCCGTTCCAATCAAAATTCATAGGTCATACGTCCATTAACAGTATCCAGATCAAAAGTTATAGTCGATTTATGGTTCACACTTTGAATGGTAATTTTTCCCTATTTAAATTGAATTACTTGGAACTGGATGCACATGAGGCAGTTACATCATGCCCTACATAGGACTAAGTCCGGATATGATAGACAACGTCCTGTTCGGGCTTCTTTCAGTCCATCTCTACTAAGAATAGGTCCATGGCCCACTCTACATCAGTACAGGATCAAAAAATCAGGCCTAACTGGTGTTTTACGTGGACCATGCCAAGCGAAATTGTTGAGAGAGAGGCCCTCCACCCTTAACTTTTATAGAGCCCACCGTAATGATTGTATAAAATCCATTCCAATCATTAAATTCCACACCAAAATTATGTTCTAGGACCAAACAATTAAACCCCAACCATGATTCTGGATGGCAACACTAAGGGAAATACTTTGGATGGTAAGCCTTCCCATCATGTGTTAATTACATGGGGGTGGCACACCTAGTGAAGTAGATTTCACATAAACATCATCATGGGCCCAGCCAAGCCATTGACCCTTTGGGGCACAGGCTGCAGCAGCCGTCACAAACATATCCAGACGGAAGTTAATATAATGATGGTAACTTAGAATAAAAATGTACCATATTTAAAACATTTTGGGAAAGAAGGAGCCGGCATGTAATTTATATTATAATAAGGACTGTTTTGTAGAAGCCCCTTTTCTTGGTTGTTTAAACTGTAAATGGGGCATTTTTTTATACTCTGGCTGTGTATGAGGCTCCACACGTAGACACTAAAGAAATTAAACAGACCAAATTGTCCAGCCCGTTGTCACTAAAGTTCTAATCCAGAAATCAGTTGGGTGAAACAATCCTAACCTCTGATTCTAGACACTTGTCTGTTGAAATAAGACCATTGGATACTCATCTTTACCGTCAAATAAATGCCCACCAATCTGATCGTCCATAATCAAATAACCTTAATTTTTGGTCCTTGATACATCTAAAGTAGTATACATAATTTGAACGGTTTAAATTAAATTACTTGCATGATACTTAATTTTCGAGCATTGATATGCCTACCGTCGATGTGACGGTATCCATGTCACATCATCAGCGTGAGACTCCGAAAGCACATTCCGGTTTCCTGCAACCTTCCCCCCTCGTAATTCTATCTTTAAATAGGTTAGAGCTCCTTTTATCATCCAACGTCTCAGATACATGTTCCAAGATTTGGTAAGTTCTAGCAGCAGCGGTAGATAAGATGGTAGGATCCAGTTCGAGGGCGGCTGCCAACCGAGCACCACGAGAAGAATCTAGCAAACGGAAGGTTCGTGGCAGAGGAGAAATCAAGCGCCAGATTTTCACCAGTTTTATTCGAAAGCTGAAGCTAATGGCGTTGCACGCTGGCCGTTGGTGTGGTTATAACGGAAATGGAGGCTAGTGTTGGTACCATGACCCAAAGAGAGTTTTTCCGTTGTTGTGTTCGGTAATTAGCCATCTTGTTTTCATTACGTGTATGTCTTCTCCTCGTCATAGACATTTAATGAAATTCCTGGTTTTGTTCTCATTGTATGGATTTGCCTAGCTTTTTATTTCGATCAGCTTAATGGCTTCCTTTTTCTTTAATTTATGTGGTCGTCCAAGAATGTGTTGTAATTAAGGTTTTGAAACTTAGTTTTGGACTGCGGTGCATCCTGATATCAGACTGTGTCGTATTGCCAAGACCAAGATGAGAAAATATTTAAAAATGAAAACGGTCTGACTCGGTCCGTAACAGGCCCGAGTTGGTGCTTTTCGATATAACTTATCGGTACCGATCTCAGTCCATAATTGTCTGGGTCGGTCAGATTTGTCCAGACTCATGCCAAGTCAGAACTGGGTCACCCAACTATATGTTGTCCAACTCACATAGGAACCAATATAACTAGGGTAAATACCAAGTCGGAAGATATCTGAAACTGCGGTTGTAAGGGCTGAAGCTGATGTAGGGTGGGTCGTGGACACTTTAATGGCCTAGATGGACTAGAGAAGGCCGAGGCCGAAGTGATTAAGACGGTCAAAACCTTAAAATAGTCATATCTCGCGAGTTGGAATAAGTTTTTCGACATATCATATATGATTTTGGGGCAGGAGAAGCTACTTTAGCTAACCAAGAAAAAAAAAACCCTGCTACGTCGGGTTGCCCACACTGGATTTATGAGATTCCATCAGATCGACGTTCAAAAGTCCATTTTATTTCCATTTTTATTATAAATAGTACATTTTAAGTCAATCATAACTTTTGATCCTATGAGTTTTATGAGTCGAGCCCAACATGTAAATGGCTTTAAAATTACAAGAATAACATGGTTAGGCTAAGTTGGACACTTAGTATTTTTGGCTGAAAACCAAGAAGTCTAATAGAAATCATATTTTTGGCCTGAAAACCAAGAAGTCTAGTAAGAATCATAACCGTCTATAAATAGTCTACTAACTATTTTTAGTAAGTCATGTTTTTAGGGAGTTCGAGTTGGAGTTTTGAGTCTAAAACTCCATCTTAGATTTGAGTTAACTATTTAAAGGATTGTAATTTTATTTTATTTTTTATCATTAATCAATTTATTTTTAAATTATTAAAATTTATTTCTATTTTCATCTCTCGTGAATTTGAGGAATCTCCACGAGGAGTCCACGGAAGCTCCATGAATTTGGAGTGGTTATCCGTGGGGAAGACAGTGATCAACCTCATCACGTCCTTCTCCGTGTCAGAAGCCCACCAAAGGATGATTACAATGGCTGATTATTCTCACATTGATGTTCGTGAAACAGACCAACGTTTTACAAATAGAAGTGGTAGTTGTACCGAGAGTTGGGCCCAAACCAATTCAACCGTCCATCAGAACACAAACGCACCAGTTCAGGCTGGTTTGATCAGGTTTTGAATGGACTTTTTATGTGCTGGACGCTTTGACCTAAACCAGAAAGGGTTCGATTCACGTGGAATCCAGTTGGCCCAGTTTTTAGAACATTGAATTGCCAATCCGTCTATGCCTACGCCACAACTCACGATTCAGCCTGTGTCTACATCCATAGGGGCCCACATTCTGCTATGATTTCAGCCGTTTACATTCTATTTTCTCCCACAAATAAGCTAATGTGGGACAATTCACATTCTAATTACTCCCATAAATAAGCTAATGTGGGACAATCATAATCACAACCTTTGACTGTTTTGTAAACCATTGAAAGCTTTCTTTTCGTTGTTCTAAACCCATCTGAACATGGTGAGGGTCACAATCATCCAAGTCAGAGTGTAAATTTCTTTTCATTGTTCGAAATTCATCTGAACATGGTGAGGGTCACAATCATCCAAGTCAGAGTGTAAATTTCTATTCATTGTTCTAAATTCTTCTCCACGTGGTGAGGGTCACAATCATCTAGTCAGTGCAAATTTCCTAGGTTGCCTCTTAGTGAACAAATTTCAAAGCAAGAATCTTCCCTCCACTCGGTTTGTGGGCCTTAGTGTCAGATGCCAGATATACACGCATAGAGTATGGGAGTTCTCTCACAACACGGAGCAGATTCAGTGAGGCTTGGGCCTCATCCAACTCCAATAAAAAGCCCTGGCATGGTGAAATTTGATTGTGCCGCGTGCCACTATTAAAGGCAGACCACACTAAACATGTTTAAGAGTGGTTTGGTCTAATATACTCAATTTAACTGAATTGGCCTCATCAAATCTTGCCACGTCAGGGCTCAACTGTGTTGGGTGAGGCCCCAGCCTCCATTGGCTCCCTCTAATTAAAAACATGCCACATAGGAAGCTCATGTTACCCAAAGCTCCGTATGGCCCACCACATTGTCATTCTGGTGTTTACTCCATCCATTAGTTTCATTAGAACAGGTTAAGATGTTATCTAAAATAAATAAATAAATTCAAAACTCAAGTGAGCCACACCACACGAAATAATATTTGTAACGCCCATGGTAAAAAATAATAATTTAAATTTGAGAGAGAAATTTCATATTTCATCTCTCTTTTATCTAAACGTAATTCATAATATCTTATCAAATCCTAATATCCTATTTTATCTCTATCCATAATCCCACACCTTTTATCTCTTTCGTATCTCTCAACCTCCCAACAAGCCTTTTCTTTTAAGAAATATGTTGTAAGAGGAGTTCTAAGGAGTTATATTAACCAAAAGACACCCTACGCACAAGTTAAAAAGAGAGAGAATGTTCGTGGGGTACAAGTAAAAAAGAGAGAATGTTCGCGAGAAAGCGATTTCAAGTTGGTACTTTTATAATTTTAAATCTTAATATAAAATGTGGCCAAACGAGTGCAATGAATGGTTTGCATTAGTCATTTGGCCATCATACACGCTTGAATGGAGAGGATCAATCTCTACACAAATAGTCTAGTTTCGACATAGGGAATTGATCTCTACGAATGATGATAGATTTATATTTATAAGATAGATTAGTTATTATTAATTTTGGTAAAATTGAGATTTAATTATTTGAACAACGCAATGAACGGACTGGATCAACTATATGATTATTGTGTTGCCAGATCTTGAAGTTTTTAACATGAAAAGCTTATATTTTCTGCGTAAGTAATGACATTTTTTAGCGCAACGAATCAAATGAGCCACCAGAACGTGTGTGATGAGATCTACCCTGTTCAATGAAATCCTAAGGACAAATCATGCTAGAATCCTGATTATTTGGATGATCAGATCAGTACGTGGGCCACATCAATCTGAACCATGTGATAGGTATACTATAACTTGTTGATCATGTTAAGTTCTGGTTTTGTGGAAATTGATTTGGTCATATCGGTTTAATCGTACACTAGAATTAAT
The DNA here is from genome assembly GCF_029962835.1 of Magnolia sinica. Taxonomy (NCBI): domain Eukaryota; kingdom Viridiplantae; phylum Streptophyta; class Magnoliopsida; order Magnoliales; family Magnoliaceae; genus Magnolia; species Magnolia sinica. Next base: position 18,040,971 of record NC_080576.1, on the reverse strand, counting down.
TATATTAGATCCCCAACTATCTAATTAATTTAATCAATTAGTGGGCCGCATTGATAAGCTTTTTGACAATTTGTTAATCTTACTATATGGATTATACAATGTATCTGTGGGGAAAATCAACCAACCAATAGACCTCTCCTTGTAATCATTCCAGAGAGTTCCCTTGACTGGTTTAGATCAGTCCAAAATGCCTATTCAGACTATAAATCATCAATTAATTAAAACCTCCAAAATTTTGAACCTAATCGTTGAAGTCAAATCAAAATTATCATCCTTCAATTCGATCGGCTGGTACCTGAACTATTCTGCGCTTGGTTCCGAATTGTAATAAAAGACTTTTGAATTTGTGACATGTATGATACACACTCTTTAAACCATTTGTAAGTTGTTGGATTAAGGGTGAGTCACTTTAGTAAAATCAATTGAAGATGGGCCCTACTATATAGAATAATCAAATCAAATGGTAACTTTGTTTATATGATTAATAGGGATTCTAAACTCAAATCAACATATCTATTGTGTGAATTCATCACTACTAGGCATAGGTGAGTAATCCCAACGTGTATCATGCTAATCAGAATTGAGATCTATTTGCTTGTAATGCTTATTTGATTGATGTATCGTTTTAATATATTATTGCAATGATGTTGGTATGCTAATGTATGTAATTATATGCTACATGATAATTTTGCTCTCCTATTTAATTGTTTAAGTTATGAATTAATATGTGTACACACTAATTAAAACCATTGATATGAACAATTAAGAAATGATGATTTTATATATCATCCATCACACAAACATATTACATTATTGTCAATCACGTGGGACTTCCATAGGAGAATATCGATCCTACCAGAAGCGATACCAGATGCGGGTGATGTCCAAGCCTAATGAAAAGTGGAAGCTTACTCAACGGATGGATGCAGCGGGTTGATGATTATCAAACCTAAGTAGATGGATGACTATCTCATCTGATGTATTCACACATCATTTGAATTTATGTTATTGTGTATATTCTGTTTATTTTATCTTAATTTTAATAATTATGAATCATATTGGGTTATTTCACTAAGCCTGACCAGTTTATATTTTCATTGATGGAAAAACCGTACAAATGAAAGAATAGCTAACAAGCTGATGCAGGAACAGAAGAATGCCTTTGAACTCGAATACGACCCACGTGAGACGTAGTTGTGCCTGACAGAAGAGAAATTGGCCACATTGGACCATTCTTAATCATTTATTTTTAATTTCTCTTGTTCGGATCAATTTGACTAAGATATGTTTCAAGTTGATATTGATTTTAAGCATTAAGTATTGGATTGACTTTATTTATTTAGACTTGAAAAAAGTTTACAAATGGAAAGTTGAATTGTTTGATGTGTGATATTGAAATAAGGCCGTTTGATTAGTTTCTAAATGTTGAGATTGTATGGATGAATGATGTTATATTGATGTGTATTAATGGATTTGGATGAAACCTATAATAGACATAACCCTAGCATTTAATTAAACTAGTCAAATGATGTGTTAAGTACACTTAATGTATGAGTTACGAACCAGAACTTGAGTATGAGGGTGCTTACTCTATAATCGAATTTTGAGACGTAAGAATACTGGGGATGGAAAAGCTCAACAATTGAAACCTTCATGAGGCGCAATACCATAATCTTTATATGCCATCCAACCCATAAGGTAATTCCAATTAGAATGTGATGTAGAGGGGGTCGCAAAAAATTTCATGCCCAAGATGGACCAGAAAAGGCCCGATCGGAGATGGAGGTGATCCAGACTGTCAGAACTTAAATTGGATGTATCTCACAAACTGAAATGAGTTATCGAATGTACTATATATGATTTTGGGGTAGGATGAGCTACTTTAGCCACCCAACCTTGCTATGCTGGGTTTCCCATGATGAATTTGTGAGATTCCATCATATCGCCAGTCAAAATCCCTGTTTATTTTTGTTTTTACTATTTTTAGTAAGTTTTAGTTTAATTGTAATTCTTTGTACGTTAGGCTTTAGGAATTGTGTCCAATATGAAAAGTGCTTAGAAAAGTTAGGGGAATATCATGTTTCAGCTAAATAGGATACTTACTATTTTTGGTCAAAAACCATGAGCAATAGTAGAAATCACAACCGTCTATAAATAGTTAGTTGCGATTTTAGGGAGTTTTAGTTATAGTTGAATTTCGAAACTTTTCCCTAGGGTTCGTAACTTTCTTTGTAGAGTTGTAAACTCAATTTTCATTATCAATAAACTTATTTTGAATTTTTTAGAATTAATTTCTATTTTTTCTCGTGGATTCGAGGCATCTCTGTGAGAAGTCCAGAGAAGCTCCGTGGATTCGGAGTAATTATCCTACAGGAAGATGGTGTTGGACCTCTACACGTCCTTCCATGCGTCAGAATGCAGTGAAAACACAACTATCATCCCAACTAGAATTTTTTTGGGCTCCAGTAACGTTTCAATGAACGTTCAATCCCTAGTTTGGCCCACTTGAGTTTCTCTATCTTACTCGTTTTTAAACTAATATCATAAAATAATCCAACCATACTGATAAACAAAGTGAATGTCATATGGACAACCTGGTGGACCCCACAAAGCTTTAGGTTAGGCAACACCAAAATCCCTTTTCTTTCTAAGAGAGAAGTGTGTGACTTCCCACGAAGTTACTCGCATGGTTCTATCCATGTAAGGGTTTTGATCGATCATCTTGATAATTTGCAACGGTGAAGTTTTACATTCTTCCATGCTGCATAAGCCGTCACGAGAAGCATTCGTTGGACTGGAAACTGTGTATGATAGTTCATACATAGATGGAAGAGTAAAATGTTAGTATGATGAATGAAGCTTTCAAAATGGGAACAATGAGAATATGAATGGATCAAATCATCATCTTTAGATGCAATGAAACCTGCCTCTTAAGATTAGAGCTGGGCAATCCTAACCCGATCCGGTGGATCTGACTCGATTCGACCAAATTCGACCCGATCAGAACCGATCCGACGACTTGGATCGATGCAGATCGAGTAGGGCAGTTCAGATCCGAAAGCTTTTCGGGTTGAGTTCGGATCCATACCTATCAGGATCGATCCGATCTGGAATCCAATCTTATTGGATCCGATTCGATTCGATCCGACCCGATCCGGAATGGATAAACCACATGCATTTTCACAGTGGGCTCCAACAGAGTTTACTCGATACGATAAAAGAAAGCCAGAAGCGGATTTGCTGGTGTACCACACACCAGCTATATAGTTGTTGTAGGTATGTGTTGTGTGCGAAGACGAGTACTGGCGCTCCTCGAGCTCCGAGTTGTACGAATGGTTCAAAGGAGATCAAAGTTATATGGGCCCCATAGTGATGTATTTATTATATCTACACCGTTCATATATTTTTAGAGATCATTATAGAGCATTATCCAAAAAATGAATAATATCTAAAGATCATTTGGACCACACCACAAATAGCAGTAAAGAATGATTTTCACCATTAAACAATTCGTGTGGTCCACTTGATAGTTAGATGTCTTTTTTTCGTCTCAAGCCTTAAGACGAGCTCGCCAAATGGATGGACGATTTGGATATAACACATAAGCCATGATCAGACCCACAGAACTTGCTAACGTCAATACAGCAAATCAACAATGCACTATGCACAGCTGCACTTGCGTGAAAAGCACGTCACTTCACTTTCGTGCAGTGCACATCAACACTACTCATGATGTCTGATAAAAGCACAAATATGGTAGACGGACAGTTCTTTCAGAGCCATGTGGGGCCCACCTTGATGTATATGTTTTATCTAAGGCGTCGTTCATCCATTTTAACATATCATTTTAGGCCTTAAGCACAAAAATGCGGTATATTGAAGGTTGAAGTGGACCACACCACATGAAATAGTTGGATTAAATTCATACAATCCGAATCGTACCCAACTCGATCCGACTCAGTTTCCCTGACCGAGTCGGACTCAGTTCGGGTTAGGCCAACCATGCATCGGATCGGTCCGAGTCAGGTGACCTGGACTCGGTCCTGTATCGGATCAAGTTTGGGCCAAGCCATTGAGATTTCGTATCAAATTGAGTTGGACCCGATCCGATCGGATTCGGACCGATACAAGCTCTACTTAGGATAGCTTTTACACGTGTCACCGCATCCCATCAAAACCAATCCCTGTGGGGCCATATTGACAGGGAAATTGAGGAATTGTGAGATTAGATGCATGAACATATTAATCCATGCCGTATGATTATAGATTGTCTGACGATTCCCTTCTTCCATTCAGCGGTGGAACCGATGACTTATAAAACCGTGAATCTCGCTAATACTTGAAGGTGAATAACATCCTACGGTACCATTATATACGAATTGAGGTCATGTTCCGATCATCCAGACCATTGATCTTATGGCCACTACATGGATGGGGATGAATGAAGTAAATTCTGTTACATTGGATGTTCTTGTTAATTCGATCAGTAAGATGACAAATGGACGGTTAAGAAAATCTGAAATTGTCAACAAAGTCAACTTTTTTAATAAGATATTTGAGGTATAGAATAAATATTGAATCATGATGATGTCTCATCTTCAGTACTGGTCTTGAACGTCAACGCGTGCTTCAAAGAGACATGTTTACATTCAAGCCATTCATTGGAATTACCCACCTATTTAGGAAGCGGATTGGCTGGTGTACCGCACACCAGCTATATAGCTGATGTGTATTGACGTCAGCAAGTTCTGTGGGTCCCATCATGAGATATTTGTTATATCCAAACTGTTCATACATTTTGAGAGCCCGTCTTAATGCTTGATACGAACTATAAAACAGATCTAATGATCAAGTTGACCACACTAAAAAAATCAGTCGGGTGTTGAATGTCTGCCATTGAAACTCTTCTATGGTGCACGTAAGTTTTGGATCGATATGAAATTTGTTTTTCCTCTTCATCACGTCTTTGTATTTCCCTATGAAATTTTTAACGATGCAAATCATTATCTCAGCTGCTATTTGTGGTGTGGTCAAGTTAATCTTCGGATAATATTCATTTTTTGGATAGTACTCTTAAATAATTTCTAAAAATGGATTAACAGTGTGGATATAATAAATATGTCATTATGAAGCCATATAACTTTGATCTCCTTTAATCCGTTGGTACAACTGGAGCTCCAGGAGCGTTAGTGCTCGTCTTCGCCCCATACCTATTTAAAGAAGGGTAAAGCGGATTGGCTGGTGTACCACACACCAGCTATATATATAGCTAGTGTAGATACGTGTCATCTGACAAGCGCCGACGGCCCTCGAGCTCTGAGTTGTACCAACGGTTCAAAGGAGATCAAAGTTACATGGGCCCCACAATGATGTATTTATTATATCCATACCATTCATCCATTTTTTGAGATCATTTCAGAGCATTAGACAATAAATGAATCATATCCAAATCTCAAATGGACCACACCAAATATAGTAGCGAGGATAATGATTTTCACTACTAAAAAATTCATAGGGCCTACTAGAACGTTTATTTCCCATCCTTACATGGATGAATAAGACAGATAAATTTCATATTGATCCGGAACTTTTGTGACCCCTAAAAGGGTTTCAATGGTAAACATTCAATCCCCTGTTGTCCAATTGATCTTTAGATATGTCTTATTTTTCAGCTCAAGCCTTAAGACGATCTCGCCAAATGGATGGACGGATTTGATATACACATGCATCATGGTGGGACCCACAGAACTTACCGACGTCTGTACACCATCGCTATAACTTGTGTAGTACACCAGCCAAATCCGCTTCCTAACGAACGCGGATTCGCTAGGATTAGCTACTGGCAGGTTGAGCAGCAAGACTGGCTACCGAGTGACGTCACTAAGTTTTGTGGTTCCCTCTATGATGTATGTGTTGTTTCAGTACCGTCAATCCATTTGGAGTGATCATTTTAGGCATGAGCCAACAATGAGTGAGATCCAAAGCTTGATTGGACTCCACTACAGAAAACAGTTGGAAGAGTGACGTAGACTGTTAAAAACTTTTAGAGGCTATATAAGTTTTGAATCAAGCTGATATTTGTGTTTTAGCTTGTATTAACTTATGAAAATGTTGGATCTCAGATAAACATCACGGTGGACTGGGAAAGTTTCAACGGTGGCCCTCACTCTCACTGCTGTTTTCTGTGGTGGAGCCCACTCAAAATTTGGATCTGACTCATTCTTTGGCTCATGCTCTAAAATGATCTCTCCAAGGGGATAGACAGTGTGGATACAATACATATATCATGGTGGGGCTCACAAAAGTTGGTGACGTCACTTCACTAGCTAGTCTTGCTACGCAACCTGTCAGTACCTAATCCGCATCCAAAAAGAAGGCCCATCCGAACAGGGTTCCAAAATTTTGGACGGTTAGATGATTGGTAGCTACACAAATCAGGTGCTCCCGTGCAAAAACAGCGCCACACCATGAATATCCCTGTTCCAAAATAACGAGGCCTAATAACCAATCAGGTCCACTCATTAGATTGGCCACAGTGTTACAGACTTGCTGTGATGATTTCCTAAAACATGCCCAATTTTAACCTTTTTCAGCTGTCTATTTGTATGGTAAACCTTGGCCCACCTGTTGAGTGGACCGAGCTTACGAAACAAGCTGTCTGCATGATTTGTGATGACAGGTGTGGTAGCTTGTTGATGGCCTACATGGGTTTTGGCATGCACAAGTTCAATCGTCACCGTAGGTGATATCATAAAATGAAGAGGGTGTTTTAGTCATGAAAATGAAAGGTTAGTTGGCTTCATCAAAATTCAGCAATGTTGAAAGATCCTACCCATCCAATCCCTTACCTCTGCAGTAGATTTTCTTGTAGCTAATTGAAGGATTTAGGAGATTTTTTGTAGATGCACAATCCAGAGTGGGGCCAGTCATACCAACTGTTCGGATCACTGAATCATGTGCTCCACATGTACAGATTTAAGCGCATGGTAGAAACTCTTTGGGCCCACCTTCGTACAATGCGTCTACCTCCTTGAAGACGACGAAATTGAGGACCACCTCGGCATTGATAGACGTCCTAGACGTCTTCGGGCATTAACAATGCCCGTAAAACTACAGTAAGAATTGAAAATAACGCCTATGGTAAACATCCAATGGGTGAGATTTTTCCAATGTTAATAGATGCCATTTCAATTCATGCTTATTCTCTTTCCAAGTGGACCTTTTGTAAATTCACCTTATTAAATGCCACGTGTCCCCTTGCTTTGTAATTTAGACGTGGCCTGTGTTATTTTGAACACGTTTGATTGTTGACCATTACGAACTTTGATAGAGGTGGACTTTGGTGGATCAAGGTCAATTGTTCGGTGCTACATTGTAACACAGAAGATTGGTCTTGTGGGCTCCCCATAAAAGAGTAGTGACTAGAGGTAGGCACGGGACGACTCGATCCGGCTAACTTGACTCGTCCCACTCGACTCGAACTGAATGGGTGAGTCGGTTCGAACTGAGGAAGCTTCACCTAATCCGAACTCAAACTGAGTCAAGTTCGATTTACCAAGTAACTTAACCTAACTCGATCTAGTTAGACTTGACTCGATCCAAAATCTAACTCGACCCGATTCTCTAACCCTACCCCAACCTAATCCCAACTTCTCTCTCCCTCATCCTCTTCTTCTTCCACTTTCAAGCCCGGCAACCACCCACCACCATCACCCTCCTCCTCCTCCTCCTATCTCTCCTCTCCACTCCCTCCCTCCCTTATCTCCCAATCCGACTCGGTACCAACTCGACGAACTCAGTACTTCTGACTAGATCGGACTCGGTCCGGATCAATCCAGGCCGGACCGAACTTAGATCTAGTCAGGCATGCTAGGGTACTCTGTATCGAGTTCGGGTCGGGCCTATTGGATCGAGTCGAGTTAGCCCTTACTCCATTTGACTCGACTCGATGCCCTAATCTAGTAGTGACCATTATTTTATTTTATTTTTAAGTATAGGAGAAAGTGGACTGTCCATGATCTGGCCCATCCATCTATGAGCTGGATGTGGCTAAGTGTAAGGGCCTGTAGGTTGGGTTTGAGAATGAGTTTTGAAGTCGATTAAATGGGTCAGGTCGAGAGGCATCAAGCCACATAGATTTGGGCTGGAGATCTTGCCCCGTTTACACCAAGGAGCTTATGCTTGCCAAATCACCTTGATGATGTTCTAATCAACGGTGGGACCCACTAAATATTCACCAGAGTCATATTCGGATCTTATACCATCTACTACCATGTTCCAAACCATAGATGATCTTTATTCTCCACCTATAAAGTAGTGTGGACCCCATCTCGATGGACTCGCTAATCAATTGACCTTAAGATCGATTAACACAATAAAACACATCACAAAATAATAATAATAATAATTATTATTATTATTATTATTATTATTATTAAATAACGAAAAAAAAAAGAAGAAGAAGAAGGGAAGATTGTGTCAAAAAAGTAAAGGGAGGAGAGGAGATTTAAGCAAGGTAATTAGTCAATGATGTGGGCCAAAGGTATGTAAATCCAAACTAACATTGGTCTTTCCTTGTAGTCTTCAAAGGCTTGATAGAGAGATAAGCATTATCTTTTGTAATTAATCTATCCAAACGTGTATATAAGCTTTAAAATTGAAAATCTAAGGTGTCAATTGTCAAACCCTTTGGGTCAATCCCATTCCTATGATGCCTTCTCCACCGTGTGGGACCCATGCAGCTTCCTAAAACCTAAACTTCTACACCCTCAGCAGTGTAATTTGTACGGTCTCGATACGTCAGAAGTTGAATAGGGTCCTGGTACATCCCCCTCTACACACACCCACGTCTAATGAGGATGTGTATCGGACATCCACACCATGTATTTGGTGGTCCCCTCTAGGTATAATGGGATATCCCAAAAACTGCCGTATACGGAACGTAACTGGGCCACACCATCTGAAATCATGCCTGAAACATCTAAAAACACTTATCAGGGTCCACCTGAGTTTTGGTCGTGTGACCCCTCATCCAAGTGGGACACACAGTGGATGGGCTGGATTACTAAACCACATCTCAGTGGACCCAATAAACGATCAATGGGTGGATATCCACTTTCAACTGTTGTCTATGGTGTGGCCCACCTAAGTCATGGATAGGCCTGATTAGTAGGCTCGTGGCCCACCATGGAAGGTTGCATCTGATTATGGGACTGATGTCCGTCATACATCACAGTGGAGCCTATACAGCTCAACCTCATATATAAATCATGCTTCTATGTTCCAGACCATGGAATTGATGGACCTTGCCATGGATGGATCATGTACCAAAAAATCTCCCGATTGGATGAATCTACCCATCTCATCTATGGATGTTTGTTTTGGACTATTTTTTGGTTTCCTCCATAACCATTCATCCCTAAGATACTTATCCTAGGGTTAGAACCGTCTTATCTGGGAGGTTTTTGTGCCATCACCCATCAATGGTCGGGATCTCCAAAATATGGGCCTACAAGTACCATGTGGCGTTAGGACCCTATAATTCCTCTTTTCTTTTAACCAACCATATATATTGACGAGGGGAGATGATACAGTGAGGTCGGAAGAATCATGTGTCGATCAGGTACACCCATATACGGAGTCGGGTGGATGGTATCAAGAGCGAAGAATCATATGGTTCATCTTATCATGAAGGTGTTAGATTGTTTGGGCAAAAATTTTAAAAAAGTACAATTTTGAAGTATTTCATTATTATTTTATTAACACCTGAAACTCTCAAGCACGAGTGTAAACCCAAGTCGCGAAAATTCAGGGAGTTATATCTACATAGTAAATAATTTGATTATTCGGCACATTCCGTGATTATCATATAAGTCAACATGGATGAACATATCCCACATATACATGTTTCTCTCATTTTTATAACATGATTTGGAATAATGGAACAATCAATACTTGCTCTTCTTCTATTTTCGTCCTAATATCTCCCATTCTCGTCGTATCCTCTCCCTTTCCAAATGAAGGTCCACTAGAGATCAAAAAAAACTTTTGAATAAACAACAAAATATTTATTTTGTCCATTCCAAACGATTGAAACAGTGAAAAAAATCGTTAATATATTCAACTTGTTTTGCCATGTCAGTTATCATACCAAGAAAAGCTTATTTTACAATGAAACTTGTCAACTTCATTTTTGAAACTCCCACTTGCCGACAAGTACCCTTGGATCTAAGACATTCATTGGATAGTCTACATGGTGTATCTATCTTACCATACAATGTATTCATTGGATGCCCAGCCCGTAAGCTACCGAGTCCTTTACCACCCTTAATTGCTTACTACTGTTGGCTCCGTCTAATGCATTGACGATGTCCCATCACTGGTGGGACCCACGAAATGTTCCTTGGAATGTTGGACCAGTCCCATATTTCGATCATGTGTCATCCACTATAGGGCCCACCAAATAGATGGTGTTTGTCCTCCACCGATACAGCAGTGTGGGCCCCATCTCAATGTACTAAATAACAATGGATCTATGATCGATTGACACTATACCACCAAATGAAAAAAATAAAATAGAATGAAAAGGGCTTTTGAGATGTAAATCCCTGACTTTTCACCTGTACCCAAATATACCCTATCTTTTAAATATTCGTAAATATTCTTAATTAAATAAACCATTTCCTTGTCATCCATTACTCAAATCTTACCATCACTAAGCCAAACATACCAATGGTGCATTTTACGTACATGGTCTAGATTCTAGATCCGTCTAGACCATCAACCAATGATCCAGATCAATCAACATGGTCCCACATGCCACTTATTGATCTGGAAATGTGCTTTAAGTGGGTTCAGGTGTTATTAGGGGAATTCCACCTTTAAAAGCTTATTAAATAGGTAATTTTGTGTGCATATACATATAGCCTAAGGCTCATAGTACCATTTTTCATATATATATATATATATATATATATATATATATATATATATATATATTTGAAAAATGGTAAGCTGCACCGGTTCTTCTCACGAGACACGTGTTCAAAGGTGCGCCTGTTATTGGTGCATATATATATATATATATATATATATATATATATATATATATATATATATATATATATAAGAGGTAAATGGTGATAATGTGGGGTAAAAGTATAATAATAGTTTTTGCCAACTTTAACGATAAAATTCGACCTCACATGTTGCAAATTTCACTATCTTTTCAAATCAAAACTCTTTGTGCCCACGATGATGTGTGTTATATTCACACAATTCATTCATCTTTTTAAATCATTATAGCTCATGCCTCAAAAAATGAGGCAAAACCAAAGATTAAGTGGACCACATTATAGAAAGCCGTGGGTTCAATAGCGGACATAATTATTCCTATTGTAGGCCACTTGAGCTTTGGATCTGTCTCACTTTTGACCTCATCCCCTAAATGATCTGGAAAAATGAATAGACAGCACGGATGAAACATATAGATGATGGTAAAGCCCATAAAGTTCTGCGTGGTAGCACTGTACTCAAGGCAAGACTTCTGCATATGTCTAACATTTCCACAAAATATAAAGGTAAATAATTATTACTTATTTACAGTTGACCTGATTAGTTTGACTATATATATTTACAGCCCATCAAATAGGCCCTTAGTAGAGACTAAACGGAAAACGGCCATAATTTCCTTTTATTAATTACGGTTGATTTTTTTTTTAAATTTCTCCACCATGTTATCATATTTAGAAATACTTGAAAGTAGCGGAGCGTTTGAGAACAGGCCAATGGGAGGGGTTTATGTCAAAGCAAATAAAAAATATAAGGGAGAGATGAAGACAAATGTAAGGGGAGGAGAGGAGATTTAAGCAAAGCCATTGGTCAATGAGGTGGACCAAAGGCAGGTAGATCCAAAATTCCAAACTACTACATTGGGCTTCTGTTGTATACTTCAAATAGCTGACAGAATGACACGTATTAACGTTTGCAATTACTTCATCTTGTTGTATATACATTCTTGGAAATTGAAAATCTAAGATACCGAGTGTCATTTGAAGAAAAAACCAAAGTATCAATCTTTGTGTCAATCCCATTCCTTTAACGACTTCTCCACCGCTTTGGCAATGAATCGGCTCTGACAAATATCACCCAAATTTTGAGAATATTACTATTTTTGCATAATCTATGGTCACAAGATGTTCAAAATCTTGGTGGCTTTTGTTTTCCCTGCGATTTTATGGTGAAATTATTGTGATTTTAAGAGAATTTTATTTAGAAGTTAAAATACTTCAATTTGTGATTATAATATATATTAAATTTTAAAATTGTTTACATATTGGGTTGTAACAAATATCACAAATTTTCTTGATATTTTGTGATATTTTACTCACATTATAAAACTGCATGATATTTGGTGCAACGCCAAACACATCATTATGGGTCATTTGGATGTTCATAAATAGTTTAAGTGCTAAATGTAAATCATTTATAATATGTCCTGATTGTTTATAAGCTATAAATGATTTATAAATAAATGATTGTCTATATTTGAATAGCTTATAAATTATTTAAGTCCACTAGGCTTTAAATGATCAAAAACCTAAATGACAGCCCACTATTTTGCCTATAAATGAAATGGAGTAAATGCTATAAAATCATTTATAGCTTGTAAACCATTACAAGTGAAAAAGAAAAAAAAAATTAAAAATTAAAAACTAAAAACAAAATTGAAAAAAAAAAAATCATCCAAATGCATGTATAAATGATTATTTTATCTTAAATTATTTACAACTTATCTCATTTACCAACATCTAAACAATCGTTAGAATCCAAAACTCAAGTAGAACACAGTTGAAAGATGTTTATTTGCCATCCAACCTATTCATAAAGTCATATAGACCTGGATAAAGGGACAACACAAACATCGGCTTGATCCAAAACCCTTGTGGCTCTTAAGAAGTTTTTAATGGTGGGCATTCAATCCTCAGTGTGGTCCACTTGAGCCTGGGATCTACCTCATTTTTTAATTTGTGCTATCAAATGATCTGTTAAAATGGATGAACCAAGTAGATAAATATAGAGCCCTGCCTGGATTGATTATTGTCTCAGTGGGGCAGGATGCAATCCGCTTCACCTTAAGTGGGCCACACCATAGAAGATGATAGGACGGATGGAAAAGAAAGTTTTCCAACCATCAGTTTCCTATTTGTACGTTGCGGTCCACCTCATGAATGAATTTTCATGAATATGGAGCCAGAAGGTGCAAGCAGAAATATTTCCAAATTCCAGGTCAGATGGAAAGCTGAGATCCGGCGCATGTGCTCCATCTTGGCATGTTGTGTCCACGTGGATTCTTCCTTTCATAGATAAATGTACACTAATAATCGGAGCCTAGTGCAAAAATAATTCTTTAATGAGGATTAGATAAATAGCATCAAAATCAAGGACTTTTGTTCTTTTTTCCCTACTTTACTCTCTCGAAAACACCGACCTTTAGCACGTTCATCTTACGTGTTCACACTCTCTATATATATGCTTGCGCTCAATCAACTCTAACAGTCGAGACTCCTGTTTTATTCTATCAGGTGCACCATGGAGAAGATGGATAGCTCCGGGCGTGGCCCACTTGCGATCAAGCCTACAAGGGATCCTAACAACAGACGTGCCAGAGGTAGCATCAAACGACAGATTTTTGCATGTTTGTTTCGGAAATCGAAGATCCTGGCTCGATACATCGTTCATTTTATACTATGCGATAGGGAGGAATTTCAAGGCTAGCTAGGGTTACAGCATCTATGATATGTTTGTTTTGTTGCCTTTTTTTTTTATAGGTTCATATACATGTAAACAGTATGGTCATCATACTCTTTTTTCTTCTTCTTTTAATTTTTCTTGTGCATTTTTAGCTGCTATGAAATATACTCTTTTAGTTCTATCAGGTTGAAGCCACTGCAAATGTGTAGCAAGTGTTAGAATATGTTAAGAGTATAAGATATGTATGTACTGTTGTATATGTTAGAGATGGATATATACGTATATATTTGTTAGGATTGACAATGTCTTGTATGTATTATTTTCTTATTGGAAATTATCTACTTCAATAAAAACTGAATGGCTGTTTGTCAATCTTTGTGCAGCCTTTATCTTCTCTTCGCATATGATAGGTGTGGTCCAATCCTTTTTGTTCCGACCTACCCGAACGGCTGTAAATCTTGTCAATTCAATAAAATTTTGATGGAATTCAACCAAAAATAAAATAGTTTCGTAAATAAAATAAATAAAAATAAAAACTGAATGCGTCCAACAATAATTACATATGATCAATGACCATGGACTGTTGGGTTTCATGAAATGGCCGGTGATGATCACCCATCAATGGATGGGAGACCATTGATCGTCACTATAAAATGGACGACCAAAGATGAATACATGCCATCTCTCCCTCTCTCTCTCTCTCTCTCAAGTTTGTATGCCCACGTCGGCCGTACGACGTGTGTACACATAGGCAAGCAGCCGTGTGGGCCCTACTTTTGTTTCATTGTAAACGGTAGTGCTTGTTTCTTTCTCTTGCCAATGATTTAGTATTCCTTTCATGGGAAGTTTCTAGAAATCGTTATTTAGGTTAATTAAAGGGGTAATTGTAAATACCAGTCTTGAATTGGATTATTGCAAATACCTCCCTTGTAGTTTAATGATCCATTGTTGATTTTCTTATACCATCTTTAGTTATCATTCAAGTGGCAACCGACCCTGGTACGTACACCAAAACTGATTGGAAACCTTAATTGGTGCATTTATCTTTGAAAAAATGAGATTTCATCATTCTCTTAAGTAATTAGTTGTAGACATGTGGACTTTCCATAATGCACGTGTGTCATCTAACCCATTCAACATGATCATGCCAACATGGAAATAAGAGACCTCAAAAATCAGGCTGATCGAACCATAGGGTGACCCGCCATGTAAATTTGGATGTTTTGGGTGGCCGTGGCCCAATTAATGATTTTATTAACCTGATTTTTTTTTGGCATCCAATATTCATAGTGGAGGGACACTGTGAGAGGGGGTTGAGCGCCATTTATACGTAATGGTGGGCCCCACACATGGACAAAACAAACTCTTACAATAAATGTAAATTTTAAATTTACTGCAGATTCCTCCTCCGAGGTCTCCAGCACAGGGCAGATGTTAGAAATAATTCAAACGAGAGGGGAGGAGTGGAGGTGTTTATAAGTGTTTAAGATTATACCTTTAATTAATTAAAGAATGACATGTTTCCACCGCGCTTATATGTGGTTTGTCAATTTCAACACGTCAAAATTAGTCAATTTCTATTGGAAGGGTAATTTGGTAACTTCGTTTGGGAATAGTCATATAAAAGGTTTCGATAGAATGCTGGGCCTACGTGATAGCTTCAATGCGAGTCCGGTTACCATGTCGGATGGCACAGGTATCAGAGATCTAAGTCATCCATTATCTAGTGCCCACCGCGAACACGCCCATGCTAGAAAGTGAATTTGGATTGTTGGACTTTTTTTATCTAGTCATCCATTTTTCTCATGGGCCGCTGCCATGCCTTTTGTGCATTGTTGGTCGGCCTACCAAGATTATTTATGGTCTGTGGCATGTCTGTACTTTACATTACCCAATGATTTGTTATGAAAAATGTTTTTGTTAAAAAATATTTTAAATAATACATATAAATGTTTGTAAAAAGCCTTGCCCTTGGGAATGGTCTCATATCATATTAGATAGGAGAGAAGAAAAAATCATCTTAATAAATAAGGTGATAAGGTGTTGAGTACCTTAATATTTGCTTAGTTAAACAGAAGAGTATCGAGACACGGGCTCATTGCGAGAGTGTGGGCATATGAGGGAATGTGGTTGTAGAAGCGTCAGTGGCAAATAACAGCTAGTTTCTCACCAACAGTAAAAAACGGTCATTGTAATAATGACCCTAAACCAAAATGTCCACCCACCAATGCTTGTATAAACCAAGCTTGGCTAGTTCATTTTATCATCACAAACCATTCGACTCATCCTCTCATATGAACTAGTAAAGCTCCAAGTGCTTTCCTGATCAAGCCAGTAGATTTAATTCGAACATAAGCCAGCAAATCTATAATAATCAAACTAGTATAGTAGTTTAAGCCAGTAAGAAGTAGACCAGTGTAGTGGTCGAATCCAGCAAAGCAAAACTTATTTTTCCTATCTCTCTTTTCAATGTGGGAAATTTCGTTTTACTTTTCTTCTACCAGCAAAACTGTGTTTACAGAGTTCCACTAGTGGTTCTGTACTGGTCAAATATAAAACCACACATAGGCTCGTCATATCCTATAAGTTATTTGCTTGCAACCTGTCAGCAGTCTCAATTACTTTAAGAAAAGACCAATAATGCTTTAAGAACAGCGTGATCATACATGCTTCAGCCTGTCCTTAATATTTCTCACTTTTCAATTTCCTTCTATTTTACCGTAATTAGAAATCTATAATTTAAGATTATCAAATTCTCAAAATTTTGAAAGCATTATTGTAATGGAAATCAAAGGTGTATCCTCCATCAAACTAATGAATCAGGATTTGATTCATCTCGATCGGTTTGATGGAACCAAATTTACTAGGTGATAAGATAAGATAAAGTTTCTACTGACGACAATATTGAAGATTTTATATATCTTAGATCCTGATCTTCAGCAATTGCCTAAGGCAACTGACAAGGACACACCCGAACAAATTATTGCTTGTAATAAACGAGCTGAGATTTGGACACACTCCTAAACTGTTATGTCATGGACACATTCTAAACGCATTATCTGACCGTTTGTACGATCCATACACACAAACTACATCTACAAAAGGGATTTAGACTGCTTTAGATTTTAAATACGAGGTCAAAGAAGAAGGCACTAATAAGTTCTTAATAGCCATGTAGACAGGTACTTCGACATTAACATGGTAGATAATAAATCATTGTTGCCCCAAATCTAAGAATTACAGTTACTTGTAAATAAAATTAAGGCCCTTAAAATTTATCTCCGTGAATCATTCCAAGTCGGGACTATAATCACAAAATTGCCCCCAATATGGAAAGATTATAGGAAGAAATTGTGGCATAAGACCGAAGACTACATGTCGGAACAAATCCAGAAACATTTAAGAATTGAGAAAAAATCCCGCAATCATGATAAGAATGTTGAAAATGGAAATTTATCGTCCAAAGTATAAGCAGTAGAAAAGACACAAAACAAGAATCCCGATAAGGACGATTCCCTAAAACCCAATAAAGAAAAATTTAAGAAATTACAAAAGAAGAACGAAAAGTTCAAATGCCCTTGTCATGTCTGTGGAAAAACTGAGTATTATGCTCAAGTATGTTGATTTCGCAAATCAAAGAAAGAAGCAAGTGCATTTGAGGATGAAATAGTTACCATGATCACTAAGATTAACATGATCCAAAAGAAAGTCCCCGGTTGGTGGTACGATACAGCTGTCACAGTCCATGTCCACTACGATAGGTCAACCTTCAAAACCTATGAAGATGTTACTAATGGTCAAGAAATCCAAATGGATAAGAAGTCCAATCGAAGATCGTGGGCAAAGGAACCATGAAACTGGTTTTTACCTCTGGTAGAAAGGTGATATTGACTAATGTACTACACGTCCCAGACATGAGTCAAAACTTAGTTTCTACGGATCTTTTGGAAAAACCTAGAATACATGTAGTATACAAATCAAGCAAGTTAATTCTGTCAAAGAATGAAAACTTTGTCGAAAAGGGATATACTTGTAACAGCATAATTAATTTTTTTAATTGAAAGTGACACTTTTACTATATGGTTGAATCTTTAGCATTATGGCATGGTAGATTAGCACGTATAAGATATAATACCTTAAAATTCATGGTTAAGAATGGTTTAATCTCATATACTAATAATGAGAATGATAAATGTGAAGTGTGCATATGGTCCAAAATAAAAAAGAAACTATTTCCAAGTGTTGAGAGATCATCTTAAGTATTGAATATTGTGCACACTAATATCTATGAGTTGAACGGCGTTCTTACTCGTGAAGGTAAAATATATTTTATAATTTTATTGATGATTGCTCTAGATACGTGTATGTATACCTACTAAGGAACAAAGATAAAGCACTAAGTATGTTCAAAGTATATAAAGCAGAAGTAAAACATCAATTAAATAAGAAAATAAAAATTCTCCGCAATGACAGATGAGGTAAATACTTCTTAAGTGAATTCCTCAACTTATATGAAGAACACAGATAAGTACACCAGTGCACTGCACCATACACACCTCAACAAAATGATATAGCAAAAAGAAATAACAGGACCTTAGTAGAGATGGTCAAATCAATGAAAATACAAGCAAAGTTGAAACTGAGTTTATAGGTGAAGCACTACTTACAGCGTACCACATAATAAATAGGATTTCATTTAAGAAAACTAAAACTTCATGTCATGCCTCAAAAATCGGTACCTGAGTACGAAGATTCTGATCCCAAGTTCCTAAGTGTGAACCTAGTGAAAATGCATGTGAGCGAGTTCCCATGTGCACGCATAGTCCGGTTAACATTTACATATAATCAAAATCAGAGTAGCTTTAAAATCAGCGGTATCAAAAGTTTAGTAGAGGTAACTAAATTCATAAATATATGGCTAATATTTAAAATGTACAATTCTGAAAGTGGTGTCCGCCCAAATGAGAATTATACAAGCCACAATATACATACTCAAAATGATTAAAGTGTAAAGTTTTTAGTTTTTGTCAAATCCTCCAAAACAGAGTGACGGTGGTGCAGGTCGATTTAAGCCTACCCGTCTGAGATCTCAATAGTACATGCATCAATAAAATCATCTGGTTGATATTAAAACACCATCCCAAGTGGGAGTGATTAGCTAGCTCAGTGATTCCATTAGTTCTAAGTTACACATGTTATCGATTCAATCAGCATAGATAATGAAAAAGCAGGTAGACAATCACTTCTAAATATTTTTGTCAGATGCATGTATGAAATTATAACATGATGCATGCCCTTACAACCTAGCACTCCCTCACAAGCAATATCAATGTGTTGAGGGCTGAATATTGCATATTAAACCCCAGTTATTACCTGCTTTTACGAACATGATACTGTTTAATGCCCTATTTTAATCATGTTTGTGTTGCAAGGTGAATTTATGAGCATAGAGTGAAAAGGCTGCTAAAGGCATGCATTTAACGCTCAAGAAGCACCAAGGAAAGAGACGGACCCCAGGAGACCAAGATCGAAGGATTTACACGTCAAAGATCCAAGAAAATCACGTGATCAACGATGAAGAGGCCTGAAAATCATCAAGAATGCAAGATCACATGGTTCCCACCATCCATTTGGCTCGAAACTTTATATGTAGCCTTAGGACCATAAATTAACCGTACATGTCAAATTTCAACCATTGGATCCTTG
The DNA here is from genome assembly GCF_029962835.1 of Magnolia sinica. Classification (NCBI taxonomy): domain Eukaryota; kingdom Viridiplantae; phylum Streptophyta; class Magnoliopsida; order Magnoliales; family Magnoliaceae; genus Magnolia; species Magnolia sinica. The sequence goes on along the minus strand of NC_080576.1, from coordinate 18,021,513 downwards.
GAGAAGTGACCCAACGGATAGATCATCCCACAATACACTGATCTGGGGCACACCTGATATCTAGATATGCTTCAACTTTGGTCTCAACCCTTTAAACAAGATGACACAACAAATGGACGGTGTGGATTTATTGAACCAAAACTTCAGTGGGCCCCACTTACAGTTTGTGCACCCCACTCACATGCACCCGTTGTGCACTATGAACAACAAAGACAGTCAACTGTCTTTGACCAATAAAATCTCAAAAAAATCCAAGAACGAATCAGCATCCTCACGCTGGTCCGTTGGTTCACGCTTGTGGGCCCCATCCATCATCCATTCGGATTATCTGGACCGTCAATTGTGTCCAGAAGGAAGGCATGACCCTCGCTAAGTGTCCGTTTGGCCCCATGAAAACACGCACACGTGGATCGTCAAAAAACGCAGGATGAACAATGAGTTGATTTGATACAGTGGACTGCACCAAAACTCGACCAAAACTACTCCTTTCCAACTAGTTTTTCACCACAAATTCAATAAACAAGGTGGATTTCTCTGATAACGTCGATCATGGGCCCCACTGATGCCGAAAGAATCCGTTTTTCCGATTTCTTGCGCACTACGCATGCCCGGAAAGGCCTGAACGATCCGAGCTGTTCTGCGTCAATGATCCTGGCCGTTCAAAACCCTCCCATGGGGCAACCAATCACCACCAAGAAGCCTGAATGGAACAAATTCCACATCAGGTCTCTGTTTTGCTGAAACTGATTGCGTCAGGCAATTTTGCTACAATGACACCGCGAAAGGAGGGTTGTTGCTTCAACTTCATTCCCAACCACCGACTTCACTTGACCGACTTCAAACATCTATAAAACAAGGGAGAGAAGGACGTGATGGGCATCATCTTGGGATCTTGGTGTGGAGTGGAGCATATGAGAGAGAGAGAGAGAGTCGTGAATGGTTTCATCCCTTCTCCTCCTTCTTCCTTCTTTTAGTTCTTCCTTCTTTCATGTTTTCTTTAGCTTCATCATGATTGTGATAGGCTAAACCTCTTAGTTAGGGCTAAGAGGTGAAGCTTGTAGTGAGATAGGGAGTTTTCTTTATGCCTTTGATTCATATTTAAGATGAACTGAATTTGATTCTAGTTTGATTATAAGGAATGCCTTTAGTTTTTAATGGTTTGTTGTGACTTAAATTATAATAGATCTGCGATGGCTTTGAGTATTTCCTTTTCATTATTATGATCGTGAAGATAGGAAGCCCTGTTGTTCACCATCGCCCTTGGACATGGTTGGATGATGGAATCCTTCCTAACATTCATATATCTCTCAGATTGGTTGTGGATTAGCTTAATTCTGTTGTTTACTTTGTCTCATGGGCATGGTCTTGTGATGGAATCCATTCTAATTTACATCCTTCTTATCTCTTGAAAACTATATCAAAGGAAGTTCATATTTGACTTGCATGGTTATATCTTTCAACTGGATGAAGATGGGACTCTAAGTCCAGTTGAGTTCTTGAATCAAGCATAAGATCTCCCTGATCTCTACAAGTGGATCCTTGGCACCCTAGTTTCTCACCTCTGAATTTTCTAAGTTTTAGTTTACTATTTCACCATTACCCTCTTAAAAGCCTCTAATTTAGATTTCATAATCTTTGCCTAGTTCTAGTTCAAGTTACTTTTAGATTACGTACAAGGTTCAGTCTCTGTGGATTCGACCTCGGTCTTACCGAGATTATTACTACATCACAACCTTATACTTGGGGTGTGAACAAGTTTTTGGCACTGTTGTCGGGGATTAACGATTACGTTTTCTGATATTAATTAGTTTTAGAATTAGGTTAAGTTTAGGTTTTTTTTCTAATTATTAGGTTAGGATTATTTTGTTTAATTTTTAGAAACTAACCTAACTTTCCTGTTTTGTAGGATTCTGAGATAGATCTTCTAAATTGGTAATCTCTTTCTAATTTCTCTATTTTTTTTCTATTTTTAGAATTAGGATTTTATTTTTAGAAACTTTCTAAATTTAGAAACTTTCTTTCTATTTTAGGTTTAGAACTTTCCTAATTTGTTTGTGAAATTTTATATTTTCTTTTAGGAATTTTTCCGTTTTTAGAAACTAGTTTACTTTCTATTTTAGGATCTATTGCTATTTCTAGACTTTCTATCTTTAGAAATTAACTTGATTTGTTTTATTTTGTAGGTTTTTAACTTAGGAACTTCGAATTTGGTAACTTCTTTCCAACCTCTTTCTCTTTCTTTTTAGATTTCTATTTCCTTTCTTTCTCTTAGGTTTAGGTTTAGAATCTGAATTAAGGGCTGCGAGTGTTTCATGCCCAAGTGGGTCCGTAATAACACTCGACGTCTCTTGACTGAAGGAGGATTGGTTGAGGGGTTGACAATCCATCACAGGACTAGACACCACTCGAGATCCCTAGAGTTAATTGAAGTGATGACTGCAAACCAACCTCTTCTACCCCGACCTAGGGTGGAGGACATCCAGGATAAGAATGAGGTGCATCAAGAACCCCCGCCTCGTACTTTACGAGATTATTTACAATAAGCAGGGGTGAGCATGCCCTCATGCATATTTTTTTCAGAAAATATGGGAGACATGAATATCAAGCCAAGGGTGATCCAACTCCTTCCAAATTTTCATGGGCTTGAATCTGAAAATCCATATCTATACTTGAAAGAGTTTGATGAAATCATAGCAACTTTATACTTTCCTAACGTGTCTGAGAACACGGTCAGGCTGAAACTCTTTCCCTTTTCTTTGAAAGAGAAAGCTACGACATGGTTACATTCACTACGTCCCCGATCTATTGGCACATGTAATGACATGACAAGGGAGTTCATAAAGAAAATTTTTTTATATCACAAAATGAACACCCTTAGAAAATCAATCATGAACTTCGCCCAAAAGGAGGTTGAAACATTCTTCTAATATTGGGAAAGGTTCAAGGATCTTGTCAGTTCATGCCCACAATACGGTTTTGAAATGTGGCGCATTACACACTTTTTCTATGATGGACTGACATCTTCCATGCACCAATTAGTTGAAACAATGTACAATGGAGAATTTATGAATAAAAATATCGATGATGTATGAGATTACTTAGATAGACTTGCTGAAAACGCACAATCAAGGGACACATACCCAAAATCGAGTACCACTTCTAGGCCCACTCAATCAAAAGAAAGGGGCGGAGTATACCTACTAAAATAGGATGATGATATCAATGTTAAAGCGGCTAATCTCATAAAGAAATTCGAGGCCATAGAATCAAGGAAAGATAAGAGTAAGGAAGTTGTTTGCGGTATTTGTGGTTGTAACAGTCACATAACTGAAAATTGTCCAACTACATCTACATTTCAAGAGTTACTGACTGAGTAATCTAATGCCGTAAATAATTACCAAAGACCTTTCAATGGATCCACCTCTAATACGTACAATCCTAGTTAAAGAAATCATCCAAACTTCAGTTGGAGGAATGGATAAATTGCTACCCCTCAAGGTTTCTTCAATCAAATTCCAAATCAAGGGAAACCTCAAGAGGATCCAGTTCTAAAACACATTCGAGACTAAGAGCTATTCAACCAAGATATCAGATTAGCAATAGGATCACTTACATTATCCATTCAAAGGATAGAGTCACACATAATGATTGGGGGAAAGAGGATGCTTCCTGCTCAACCTCTTCCCAATCTCAAACCGCAATATGAGATAAGTGATCTAAGCTTTTCAGATCAGATGGAGCAGGCTAAATCTATCACCACTCTTAGGAGTGGGAAGACCATTGACAAAACTATTCCAGTTAGGGCTGAAAAGCCTAAGGACCTGGAAGAGGATAACAATGATAGACCTAGCATTGCTCCACTAGAATTAGAACTAAAACTTCAAGATAAGCCAATTGCTCCATTTTTCCAATGGTTGGTTGCACCAAAATCTCTCTAAATCTCAGGATATTTTAAAGGTGTTGAAACAAGTGAATGTCAATATTCCTCTACTTGATATCGTAAAACAAATACTTTCATATGTCAAATTTCTGAAAGACTTATGTACAACCAAAAGATGGCAAAATATTCAAAAAAAATTCTTCTTGACTAAGAAAGTGAGTGTCATCCTAAAACAAGATGTGCCGCGAAAATTCAAAGATCCTGGTCGCCCAACCATATCATGTGTAATCAGGAACTATCATATTGCGCATGCACTTCTTGACTTAGGAGCGAGCGTAAATCTGATTCCCTACTCGGTGTACAAACAGTTAGGTTTGGGTGAATTAAAACCCACCCCAACCATATTACAACTTGTCGATCGCTCAGTTCGTGTACCGAAAGGGGTAATCGAGTATGTATTGGTCTAGGTTGACAGATTCTACTATCCAGTAGATTTTATCGTCCTAGATACAGAACCCATCAGTAACATGAGCACTCAGATTCCTGTCATTTTTGGTCGCCCATTCCTTGCCACTTCAAACGCAATCATTAATTGCAGGAATGGAGTCATAAGTATGTCTTTCAAGAATATGACATTGGTGTTAAATATCTTTTTTAATACTGGCAAATGGTTCGAGAATGATGACGACTTCTACAATATTAACATGATTGACTCTTTTGTGGAAGATAAAGCGCCTCTAACCTTATCCTCTGACCCTCTATAGATGTGCCTAGCCCACTCTCATGATTTTAATGATGACATGATTAGGAAGATGGGTGTCATGTTTAATACTGCGCTGGTACTTGAAGTTAACTGGTGGAGACCACAATTTGAAGAGTTGCCCCAAAACGAGGCAATGCCTCTACCATCTAACTTCAAAGCACTGAAACTTGACCTAAAACCTTTACCCTCTGATTTGGAATATGCCTAATTAGGTCAGAATGAGACATACCCGATGGTGATTTCTTCCCACCTTGAACAAAAATAAGAGAGTATGTTCCTTTCTACTCTCGAAAAAGATAAAGGAGTTATTAGATATATTATCACAGATCTCGATAAGATGAATGAACTCCTTTCAATTGAATGTTTCGACTCTTTGGATAATTGCTTGGCACACTTTACAAATTCAAACAATCCCATGATACAAGAAATAACGGATGCCTCGCAAGACAATACCTCGGTAGTTGTCACAGACCGAGAGAACCCTTATTCTGAAGTACCTCCTCCCTCAGATCCTGATCTATGTTTACCATTAAAGGAGGAGGAGCTGAAAATTGAACCAAAGAGTGAAACTTCAGCGTGTGTTGAGAGTACACCACCTACTACAAATTTTTTTGAATTTCATTTAGTTGTAGTCTCTAATTCATCATGGTGTACTAACTTCGAAATTTTTTCTACCACAAGTGAATCATATATACTATGGACACTTCAGAAGATTAAAAGGAAACTTTATGTTAAGGTCCATTAATTTCTCTGGACATTCATGCTCCAGGACATCCAAGCCTACTGTAAAAAGGGCTTCTGGTTCATCTTGTTGAGAAACCTTTTGAGAACCAAAATACTGGCCGAAGGAAGAACCTGGATGCATGACTGAGTAGATTTTTCGTGCTTTCACGGTTGAGAATTAGAATTTGCTGCTTTCATAGTACTAGAGTAGTTTGCTTTATGCCAATCTAGGATAGTCGGTTTTATGCCATTAGGTTTGTTTGCTTTCATTGATTTCACTCTTGTGTTGACCCGCTTTCATGTTGAGATCTCTCTAGAAGAAGCCGTTTAATCTCCTTGTCAGGTACTATTTTCTTATCACTTCTCTTTCAATTTCATTATCTCATGTGCATTGCATGCTCATATCTTTTACATTGAGGACAATGTAAATTTTAGGTTAGGGGTGGGAGATTAGGTTACCTAATCAGTGTTTTTTTTTTGTCTTGAGCAAAAATTGTTAAAATTTTTAACATTTTTTGGACATTCTTGTGAATTCGAAGTGATTTTGAAGGATAATCGTGATTCGAGAAGTATATGATACGGAGTGTTGGGGGATTTACGTATCTTGGATTTAGTTATCTGACAGATTTTACAATTGAGTTCGAATTATTAATTCATGATTAGAAGTGGTAAACATTGATTGAATTATGATTTCACATGTCACATCCCGCTTACACATTGAGGTTTCAGTTTGATATTGAAGGATTAACTTGGTAATCACTAAGCATGAAAGGAACCAGCCTGAGAAATTTACTCATCATGCTCATAAAGAAGAATTAAAAAAATAAATAAATAAGAACAGCTACCTGTGGAAAGGGTTGGGCGAATGGTGTTCACCATAGGTTTGCTCCCTATAGGTGAGGATTTGATTCCCCTCATTGGCGTTACTTTTAATAGAAAAATCAAAAGTTGGAAGAATGAAAAGAAGAACTGTAAGACAAGTTTTGGTTTAGGTTTTGGTTGTCCTAAATACCCTTTTTGATTATCTATGTTATCATGACATTAACGATTGAATCTCTTAATAAGGATAAGTTGAGATTGCACTATACACCCATGAAACTCAATGTTTAGAATTTTTTTCTAATTAATGGATTAATACTTTGAACTTGATTATGAAGTTTGCCGTGTGCTTAAGTCTATGAGAAAGTAATACCCAACATTCATGAATCTTAGAATTCTAGTATCTGGATTGTTTTTCAAAAAATCACTCGAGTTTATACAAATTGTCTTGTAATTCTCAACTTATTTTTCGGATACTTTGCTCGGGACTAGCAAAATGCTAGTTGGGGGTTGTGTTAAAGGTCGAATATTACATATTAGACCCCAGTTATTACCTGCTTTTATGAACATGATATTGTTTAATGCCCTATTTTAATCGTGTTTGTGTTGCAATGTGAATTTACGAGCGTGGACTGAAAAGGATACTAAAGGCATGGATTTAACGCTCAAGAAGCACCAAGGCAAGAGACAGACCCATGGGACCAAGATCGAAGGATTTACATGCCAAAGATCCAAGAAAATCAAGTGATCAATGATGAAGAGGCCTAAAAATCATCCAGAATGCAAGATCATAGGGTTCCCACCATTCATTCGGCTCGAAACTTTATATATAGCCTTAGGACCATAAATTAACTGTACACGTCAAATTTCAGTCATTGGATCCTTGAGGAAGTGGCCCAACAGATAGATCATCCCACGATACACTGATCTGGGGCACACCTGATATCTAGATATGCTTCAACTTTGGTCTTAACCCTTTAAACGGGATGACACAACGAATGGACGGTGTGGATTTACTGATCCAACACTTCAGTGGGCCCCACTTACAGTGTGTGCACCCCACTCACGTGCACCCGCTGTGCACTATGAACAGCAAAGACAGTCAATCGTCTCTGACCGATAAAATCTCAAAAAAATCCAAGAACAAACCAGCGTCCTCACGCTGGTCTACTGGTTCATGCTTGTGGGCCCCACCCATCATCCATTCGGATGATCTGGACCATCAATTGTGTCCAGAAGGGAGGGGTAACCCTCGCCTACGTGTCCCTTTTGCCCCATGCAAACACGCACACGTGGATCGTCGAAAAATGTAGGGTGAAAGGTGAGTTGATTTGATACAGTGGACCGCACTAAAACTCGACCAAAACTACTCCTTTCCGACTGGTTTTTCGCAACGAATTCAATAACGGGGTGAATTTCTCTAATAACATCGATCGTGGGCCCCACTAATGCCGAAAGAATCCATTTTTCAGATTTCTTATGCACTACGCATGTACGGAGAGTCCTGGACGATCCGGGTTGTTCTGCATCCATGGCCAAGATTGATCTAATGATCTTGGCCGTTCAAAACCCTCCCATGGGGCAACCAATCACCACCAAGAAGCCTGAATGGAACAAATTCCACATCAGGTCTCTTTTTTGTTGAAACTAATTGCGTCAGGCGGTTTTGCTGCGATGACACTACCAAAGGAGGGCTGTTGCTGCGTAAACTTCATTCCCAGCCACCTACTTCACTCGACCGACATCCAACATCTATAAAACGAGGGGGAGAAGAATGTGATGGGCATCATCTTGGGATCTTGGTGTGGAGTGGAGCACGAGAGAGAGAGAGAGAGAGAGAGAGAGAGAGAGAGAGCCGTGGACGGTTTCATCCCTTCTCTTCCTTCCTTCTTTTAGTTCTTCCTTCTTTCATGTTTTCTTTAGCTTCATCATGATTGTGATAGGCTAAACCTCTCAGCTAGGGCTAAGAGGTGAAGCTTGTAGTGAGATAGGGAGTTTTCTTTACGCCTTTGATTCATATTTAAGATGAACTGAATTTGATTCTAGTTTGATTATAAGGAATGCCTTTAGTTTTTAATGGTTTGTTGTAACTTAAATTACAATAGATCTGTGATGGCTTTGAGTATTTCCTTTTCAATATTATAATTGTGAAGATAGGAAGCCCTGTTGTTCACCATCGACCCTTGGACATAGTTGGATGATGGAATCCTTCCTAACATTCATATATCTCTCAGATTGGTTGTGGATTAGCTTAATTCTGTTGTTTACTTTGTCTCATGGGCATGGTCTTGTGACGGAATCTATTCTAATTTACATCCTTCTTATCTCTTAAAAACTATATCAAAGGAAGTTTAGATTTAATTTGCATGGTTATATCTTCCAACTGGATAAAGATGGAATTTTAAGTCCAGTTGAGTACTTGAATCAAGCATAAGATCTCCCTGATCTTACAAGTGGATCCTTGGCACCCTAGTTTCCCACATCTGCATTTTCTAAGTTTTAGTTTACTATTTCACCATTACCCTCTTAAAAGCCTCTAATTTAGATTTCATAATCTTCGCCTAGTTCTAGTTCAAATTACTTTCAGTTACGTACAAGGTTCGGTCCCTGTGGATTCAACCTCGGTCTTACCGAGATTATTACTACATCACAACCCTATACTTGGGGTGTGAACAAGTTTTTGAAGTAACGCTAAGGAGGGGAATCAAATCCTCACCTATAGAGAGCAAACCTATGGTGAAGACAACGCCTATTTTGCAAATACCAACACTCCCTCATAAGCGACTTCACTACCTAATTGCAACATCTTATCTAATGCAATGCGATTGATGTGTATATTAGCTGAGTAGTTATTAAATTCCGTTCATCCAGCATTTTAGGGAAGCTAGAGGACCACCATTTTATCATGGTTTAATTTCATACGGATCACAAGGCTCAGGGCGGTCGTAGAGACTACTCACCTGTGTCCCTTGATTTATTTTTTGGGTTCATCACCCAAGCGACGACTCCCTAGCCAATGTAGGACTAACACTGACCTAACCAATCTTAAAGAACCCGGATGACACAGCATGGATAACATAAGGTTAGTCACCTCAGCGACATGGTGGAGGACAACCACAATTGATGAAAGAGTCGTCACGCGAACGCAATCTTGGTGCGGTCACAGCATCCATTCCATTTATAATATAGTAAGCTCGTAACCTTTATGATTTCTCATTGGTCATTACGGGTAGGCTCGTCACCCCAGCGTAAGCCAACAGCTCATCTTACGCAGACAGCAATTTGAGTTGAACTAGGATGCTACAACGTGGAGCATGGGAGAGAGAGTTGTGATGGGTTTCAAACTCCCTCTCCACAGACTCTATAAAAGAGAGCTGGGTCCCCAATCCTACACTACAGCAAAATTCGAGTCCCATCTACTGATTTGCATAAAGGGTGTGAAGGAGAGGAAGATCCTAAGCTCTAAAGGAATTCTGGTATTCGGGTGTTCTTATCCGGCTTCCATGGCGGCGTCTCAGCTAGGTAAGCTATCTGAACCCCTGATCGCCATGTCCCATGCACAGACAGATCCGTGAGCCTATTCCGCCTATAGATTAAGTTTCACACGTACTACTAATGATTATAAGTAGACTCATTCAATGGGAATAGGGTATCCTAGATTCCATTTGATCTTATCATACATTGTGAACTTGCATGATTAATCAGCTATTACACTAATTTGATTGACATGGGAGAATCCTAACACAAACGGCGTTGAGTGCAATCATCCCACGTAGGTCAATGCATTTTTTTCTAATTAAAAAATAATAATAATAAGACACGTGGAAAGAGAATTGTCTTTCGAAATACAAAGAGCTGTAATCGACTCTTGCTTTTGCCTTGGCTAATGGGTCATGCGTCTGGGTGTGGCACAGATCAATTGTTTGCCCGGTGAGTAAATAGTTGGGCTTGGACAAATGCAAATTACTGATCAAAACTGACCCATTGCCACCCATATCCGTACCAGGGCCAGCGTTACATGTGCCACGTTATTGTGTGTAGTGCATTTGGTCATGGAATATTTAGTCCTATCAAAGGTTGAGGTTACTCACTAGGTGCGAATTTTGAGTTATAGCCCATTAGATTCAGGGACTACCTGATGGACGGTTTGGATTTGGTAGTACGTCACTACTTTTGCTGAAAGAGAGTCACCATTAATTAAGCAAAAGAAAGTGACAGTCTAGAATTTCTTTAAGAAACAAGTAAAAACAAACAATCGGTGGCCGTTGAAAAACTACAAGGAAGGTGTCTACGTAGCTTCTTCAGAAGGGCCATGGAAGAAGGGGTCTGAACGTTTATGTGTGCATTTATACGTGACTGGGATCGGGTCTCAATCTTCTCTTAACGACTCAAGAACTAACTACCAGATGACATGAATCCTTTTGTACCGCTATTAAAATAGAGAGAGAATGTCTCGAGCCCAACCAGCTGGACCACAGGTTACGTCCAAAAGCATTTAACTTGCAACCTTTCATGTGCATGTGACATCTAATCGGTCCAATAGTGACGCAGGGGAGGACGTGAGGTCGAGCACCGTCTTCCTCAAGAGGATAACTATTCCGAATCCACGGAACTTCTCTGGACTCCTCACAGAGACTTCTCGAATCCACGAGGAAAGAAAGCAGAAAATAGAAATAAATTCTAATAAATTCGAAATTGATTGATGAATAATTGATGATTTCATAATGTGTGTCCTTACACCATTAATATAGAAAAAAAAAATAAACTAAAATTCGTAATTACCAAAAATAGTAAAATTCTAACTCTAATAAAAATCCTAATTCTAATAAAACTCTTCTAAAGCCTAATTTCTAAAAATAAAAATTGCAAATAAACTTTCTCTAGAAGAGTCCTAGTATAACTAAAACTTATTTCTAAAAAGAAAGAAAATCTAAAACTCTAAAAAATATTAAAAAAATCGGAATTACTAAAAATAGTAAAATTTTTCTAAAAATTCGTTTTTGAGCTGAAAGCACGCCTTTTCTGACGAAACGGACAAATGCAACCCACAAAGTGGGTCGATTCACCTCGGATGGCCCATTTCAGTAAAGATTGATAGGTTGTGCGCCCCGGATCAAAAGTTATAGTCAATTCACGGTCCATCTTCTTTTGGCTCAACCATGCTAGGAACGTGTCTGTGACAGGTTCTACATCAGACCCCTCCACTTGAAAAAAACTCGTCCTCGAGTTGCGCAAGAGACTTGGCACATGAGTCTGAGATAACTTCTGACGCCAATGTTCATTAAACTTTTTTTTGTACTTGGCATTAAGCTTTTGAGCCGATACGATACATATACTCATGCTTTCCTTGACTTGACTAATATCGATTAATTCCTTCACATCTGTCTTCAAGATTTCATATTTTTTCTGATAATGTGAGCAATTAAGTGGACTTACCCCTGCGATAGGATCAACGTGATTTTGCATATCTCGTATGAGAGGTAATTTATTAGGGAGTTCATCGAGTACAACCCCCTTGAACTCCTGCGATACTGGTTCCAAATCCTCTAGGATATTTACAGGCTCCACATATTTTTTCTCTTCAACTACTGCATATATGTCTCCCGTTTCCTCAGATTGTTTAACAAAGGCCTGTTCAGTCATGAGAGATTGTCCCTCCACTTTAGAAGTCTTGAGTTGGCTCACCGTTCCCATAGAGGTCACATGTTTTCCACTGATGAATCTTGTGGTTTGTTGCAACTCCGTTTTGACCCGGTCACCTCTCGCCGACAAATAATAGGATTTCTCTGCATAACCCTTTAATGATTGGTTATCTTGCCAATAATTTTGATTTTGTTGGAATAATACTTGATCGTAATTGGTAGGGAAGAATCGCATGCACAATAACTTCTTCATCCGCGACCACGTGTGGATTGGCGCCTTCATCCGTCTCGTTCGCTCGAGTTGAAGTTGTTCCCACCAATCTGAAGCTCTGCCCGTCAACTTGTAGGCCACGAGTTTAACTTTCTTTTCTTCCATTATGTTCATGTAGTCAAAGAAACGTTCGACTTTAAGCAACCAATCGAGGAAGTCCTTGAAGTAGAGTTGACCATTAAAACTAGGAAGATCGACTTTCATCTTGAATTCTTGATCCATCCGATCCATCTGATCAATGGTCTAGGATGCTGTAAAATCATGTCGCTAGATCCTACTTTATTAGGAGGGATCCTGTGGTTCACTGATAGCGTCGCCCTATGATCAATATGATTACTAATTCTAGCAATTGTTGATGGTGGATCACCACCATGAACAAGGCCTCCGCCAAACGATCCACCATGCGATCGAAGCCTGCGGCCCTTGCATGGCTTGCGATTCTCTCGCCGTCTTGCCTCGTTAAAGGTAAATTCCGCACCGCCCATGGGATTGTTCACCGTCGTTAGAAGCCATCAATCCGAGGAGAAACATCGCTTTGATACCAAAACGCAGGGAAGGGCGTGAGTTCGAGCACCGTCTTCCTCAAGAGGATAACTTCTCTGGACTCCTCACAGAGACATCTCGAATCCACGAGGAAAGAAAGCAGAAAATAGAAATAAATTCTAATAAATTCGAAATTGATTGATGAATAATTGATGATTTCATAATGTGTGTCCTTACACCATTAATATAGAAAAAAAAAATAAACTAAAATTCGTAATTACCAAAAATAGTAAAATTCTAACTCTAATAAAAATCCTAATTCTAATAAAACTCTTCTAAAGCCTAATTTCTAAAAATAAAAATTGCAAATAAACTTTCTCTAGAAGAGTCCTAGTATAACTAAAACTTATTTCTAAAAGGAAAGAAAATCTAAAACTCTAAAAAATATTAAAAAAATCGGAATTACTAAAAATAGTAAAATTTTTCTAAAAATTCGTTTTTGAGCTGAAAGCACGCCTTTTCTGACGAAACGGACAAATGCGACCCACAAAGTGGGTCGATTCACCTCGGATGGCCCATTTCAGTAAAGATTGATAGGTTGTGCACCCCGTAACGATACCCGGATCAAAAGTTATAGTCAATTCACGGTCCATCTTCTTTTGGCTCAACCATGCTAGGAACGTGTCTGTGACAGGTTCTACATCAAATAGGTTAGCCCCACCATCTAGCCTTATGCAAAAATCAGCCAACCAGTCTTTCATTTTTCTACCTATCAATGGCTAGACATTGTTTTCTAGGGTGTGGCTCACTTAATGAGTATATAGGGCTAGACATTGTTTCTTAGGTGTGACCCACCTGCTGAGTAGATGGGGCTGATTTTTGTAATAGGTGCTCCTCATGGTGGGCTCAACCCTATTGGACCGGTTGGATGTCACATTCACATAACAGGCTAGAATTTATCCACTAGGTGGACCTAAACTTGTGGCCCAACCAGATGGACCTTAGACTGAAAAAATAATAATAATAACAAAAAAATAACTTACGGAGGCAATAAAATTCCTAGTTACCTTTCTTTATAAACTGGACGGTGTGAAAATTCCCTTCTATCAATTCGAAAAGACCCCACACAAATTAGGTCTAGAAAATGACTTTCAGGAGTCGATACGTACACCCATCTTAATTGTTGCAGCAAGGGAAGCACCCTTTTTCTTTTGTTAGCTTGTTGGTACATCCGATGTCAGTTCACACTTCACTATTAGCCACCCCCACTACGGATCGATAGCAAGACCCCAGTGTGGAAGCACCCTTACTTTCTATGTCTGTCACTGACAAACAATTATTACGGAGTCTCACCGAATCCGTTCTCCCAGGAAATGACATTCAACAGTCGATATCTCCACCCATCTTGATTGCTGCGGCAATGGAAGCTATCACCCCTACTTTCTACATGTGTTGCATACTACAATTTTGTATTATGGTTTCTCCCAAAAGTAGAATGATCGGATGGTGTTAACAATAAAAGTGGAAGTACTTCTATAAATAATTAAATAAAAGTCGGTGTGGTACAAGTGGCTCTTCAAAATTCCATTCTAATTCAATTTCCGGATTCTGGATACCAGTTAATGGTAATTAAACTAAGGGGAGTTATTTGATACTCTGCCTGCATATGGTGCTTGATACACAGGCACTTAGAATGGTTCACGTGGCAACCATTAACTAAAAGTAAACTGACTAAATTGTGGAACCTACCGTTTCTAAGCTTCAATCTAAAAGTTAGCTTTGTTGAACCATCCTAATCTTTGGTTATTGGACACTTGTTTCATAGAAAAACCATTGTACTTTTTCCATTTTAATTGTTCAATCAATTAGCAGCAATATAATAGGTTAGATAATTGTTTATCTCTATTATTGTTATTTTTCGCGAGAATTAATCATAGCAAGTTACGTGTGATTTGGATGAATCTGCATTATGTATTAGAAGATATGCAGAAACGTATGAAGAGGATTTTATATTAATATAGCTAGAGTACATCAAATAATGACACGTCATTGTTTAAACGGCCAATGGAAAAGTGATCATTTAGAAAGGATTACAGGATGGATGCGCAAGAGTAAAAGCAAAGTAGGACATAAAGTGTTGAACAGTTATGAAAAAATTGACGTTAGAATATGGGAAGGATCTAAATGGTTAAGGTAAAGTTATAAATAATAGAAGAATTCAACAGGAAGATTTTGTTTCGTACCAACCCAATCAAAACCAAACATTGTGTATCCTTTAATTATCTTTTAATTACTAGTCCTTTTACATTCCCTAGTATAAATCGCTTTATTTTTCCTGCTCAGTCAATTGCATTTCTTAATATAATCTTTTACTTTCTATATAATGTTTATATTTTTCATAGTGCAATCTATAGCGATAATCAAGTAGTTAGTAATCCTAGATATAATTTGAATCTACGCTCATACGTTAGATTCAATTCTTCACTCAAAGAGGTGTTTTGCACCTGCCCACCGTGATTGATAGTAAGAATACATTTCTCATTTATATTTCATTTGTATCGAAAAGTCCTTTTGTACGGAAGTCAAAGGTATAACCCATCATCAAAATACGAACCATACCCTATAAATATCGCATGATCCCGTTTACACATTAAGCGAGTGGCTGAATAGGTGACCAATCTCATTAGATCTCAGTCATATACTATGTATTTGCTTATCTCAATGCTTACGGTCATAGTTGTTCAGTTTGAATTGAACCGCATATTCAATTCTATAGCGCCCGCATTCCAACTATCGAAAACCAACACCAACAATAACTAAATATAGGAGTAATT
Source organism: Magnolia sinica (assembly GCF_029962835.1). Taxonomy (NCBI): domain Eukaryota; kingdom Viridiplantae; phylum Streptophyta; class Magnoliopsida; order Magnoliales; family Magnoliaceae; genus Magnolia; species Magnolia sinica. The sequence goes on along the minus strand of NC_080576.1, from coordinate 18,006,098 downwards.
TTAGGTGTCATGATACATGAAAACTAGTCCCATAATTTAGACAACTTTGAATGAATTACATGTATACCACGGATGCAATTTCTCATAAATTTCTAACCGTTTGTGTTCCATCCATCACAATCAGCTACAGTATCAAAGTATTTCTCTTTAAAAGAATAAAGAATACAAGGATTTATAGGCTTCTGATCATGGTTTTAAGACAACCACTATTAATCCATGACAATGAGCTGAGTTGACTCAGATTTTTTGGCAACAAGGCCTAACATGAGATTAGGTATCTAATGGTTGGAATAGATCTAACATATATATAGAGCATGGTGGGCTCATAAAAAATCAAGTGTGGGCATCCTTCTACCTAATGTTTGATATATTAAAGAGAGAATTTCATAGGGGACGCACCCTTGATTTTTTTATGGGGCCTACCATGATATGTATATGAGATCTACTTGAACTATTATACCCAAATTAAAAATTAAAAAAATAATAATAAATAAATAAATAAACAGTTGAGAGAGAGGCCTCTGCCCTCAATTTTTTACCGGGCTTATGATAATGATTGTATGAAATCCACTATAATATGTAGATTCCACTCCCTTTCGAAACGTGACACAAACTGTTCTCATGGAAACAAGTGTAACTCCTCTTGTAATGTGTTCATGTTACCCAATGTCTACTTGGCATCTACTCCCTCCGTTAGTTTCACAGCACCAAGTTAGAATGTTATCTCAAGAAATTAAATAAATAAACTCAAGTGAGCCACACCACATCAAACAATAGAGATGGGAAGGCCTGCCATTTGAAACTTTGGTGAGGCCCACCTAATCCTAATATGCCATCCAACCCATTCATAAGGTGATTCAGATGTAGGGAAAGCACAAATATAATCCTAATCTACAACTTTTGTGGGCTCCCATAATGTTTCAACGGTGAACGATCAATTCCCAATTTAGTCCACTTGCGTTTTTTTTCCCCTCATGTTTTGGCTCACATTCTACAATGATCTGGCCAGAGAGATTGACAGAGTGAATGCCACGTGGACTTCCCGATGGACCCTACAAAGCTTTAAGTTAGGGTTACAAGCAATTCGTGTAACTGTGTACGAAGACATACCAAATTCCGTGCTGCATGGGCCATCACGAGAAGCATTCGATCAACGGGTAAATGTGTAACAAGATAATATTACAACATTGAAAAGTAAATTTTCGACGACCCATATGTAGATAGAAGAGTAAATTGTTAGGATGATTAATGAAGCTTGATTATAAAATGTTAGTTTCCAAAATGGTAGTAATGAGAATATGAACGGATCAGATCATCATCTAAGATACAATGAAACCTGCCTCTCACAATAGCTGTTACACGTGTCACCGCGTCCTATCAAAACCAATCCGTGTGGGGCCATATTGACGGGGAAATTGAGGAATTGTGAGATTCGAGGCATCAATGACTATGTGAATAGTGAACATATCAATGCATGCCGACGTCTTATTCTGTTATGAGTCCAATCGAACTATCTGTGGTGGACCCGATGAGTTACAAAAACCGTGAATCTCACGAAGCTTTTAAGGTAAATAATATCCTATGGTACCATTATATACGAATGGAAGCCATGTTCCGTTCATCCAGACCATTGATCTTATGGCCACTACTATGGATGGGTATGAATTTTAAAAAATTCTGTTCGTTGGATGCTTTCATCACTTTGATCAGTTAGAGGAAAAATGGACAGTTAAGAAAAACCGCAATTGCCTACAAAAATCAATTTTTTTTTTTCCTGATATTTGAGGTTGGGAATAGATATCGAATCATGCATGTGTCGTCTTCAGTACTGGTCCTAAATGTCAACGCGTGCTTCAGAGCGAACGTTTAAATCGAGTCGCTCTTCTGGAATTATATACCCACCGTTTTAACTAGGATGAAAGATAAAGCCCATCCGAACATCAGGTCTCCCAGGTACCAAAATTTTGGACGGCACTAAATGATTGATAGCTACATAAATCAGGTGACGCCATGAATATCACCTGTTTCAAAAATCAGGCCGATTCACTGAATAGGTGGGCCACACCCTTTACGCTGACATCCCCCATCGGCCTATTTCTAAGGTGTGGTTTAAGCCAGTCAGGCATGGGATTTTATTTTTATTTTATTAATATTTCAAATATAGTTTCTGTCTTTCAGCATGCCCCATCCACAGTAGAGCTTGCAGATGAACGTTCAGGTTTACTGAACAATAGCGACATGTAGAGCTGGGTACGAACTGACTCAACTCGCCTAACTCGACTCGATCCGACTCGTTTGGACCCGCTCGACCCGAACCGAGTAGGCTTCCCCCATTCCTAACTCAAATCGAGTCGAGTTTGAGTTACCCAGTAACTCGACCCGAAACTCGATCCGTCAGACTCGACCCGATCTAAAACCGACTCGACTCAGGTTGTCAGGTAAGGTGTGTGTGTGTGTGTGTGTTTGTGTAAACTAATAAACTAATTTATAATCTCTCTACCCTACCCCCGCATGCTCTAATCCGAAAAAAGTCTCAACCCTTCCTATCCGGCACCCATCGGCCAACCATCCCGTCCCGTCCGGCAAGCAGCAACAACCTCCGGCCTTCCTCCTCCTCCTTTCTCTCTCCCTTCTCTCCTCTCCCGTCCAACAGTGGCAGCCAGTGGCCCATCAGGTGTGTCTGTTTGTCCGGTTTTTTTAAAAAAGTTTTTTTAATATTAAGAGGATAGACATCACATAGGAAATAGTGGAGATGGAAGCGAGTTGCGCACTGAGTAAATTTTGGGAGGTCCACCATGATTTATGTATTTTATCCCCTCCATCCATCCATTTTATCCCCAAAATTGAAGCATATCCAATGCTCAAGCCTGATAACCTAATGCGAATCAATGCCAACTCAATCCGACTCGGTATCTTTGATCGAGTCAAACTCAGTTCGGGTCAGCCCAACCAAGACCCGGACTCGAATCGAGTTAGGCCTGCTGAACTCGGTACCGAGTCGGATCGAGTCAGGTTGGACCTAACTCGATCCGACTCGACTTGATGCCCACCTATAGCGACAGGTGCTGGCTTGGCCCCAAATGTGTGATCCAAGCCAATCCATTAGATTGGTTCAACATTGTAAATAACGAGGCCTGATAGTCAATCAGGTCCACTCATCGGGTGGGTCAGTCTTACAGATTTACTGTGATGGCATGCTAAAACATGTCCATTTTTTTGGCTCAACTGTCGATAATTTGTATGGTAAACGTTGGCCTCACCTGGGAGTGGACCGAGCTGACTAACGAACCAAGTTACCTGCATGATTTGTGATGGCACCTATGGTAGCTTGCGAGCCAAGTTATCTTCATGAAACTGAAAGGTTAGTTCGCTTCACCAAAATTCAACAAGGTTGGGAGATCCTGGCCATCAAAGCTTTTGCCTTTTCTCGGTATACTTGCGTGTGGACTGCTGCAGTAGATTTATAGCAGCGAATTGAAGGATTTTGGAGAGTTTTTGTAGATGCACAATCCAGAGTGGGGCAAGTCATACCAACAGTCCGGATCACTGAACCATGGGTCCCACATGTAGAAACTAAAGTGCATGTTAGAAACTCTTTGGGCCCACACGAAATTCGAGGACCACCTCGGCATTGATAGACGTCAATCCGTGACTTGTGTGGGCCACACCACATACAGAAGTGGAGAGGGGTCGTGCACCATTAAAACATTCATAACCATTTTTTGGGCCCACCGAGATGTGGTTTGCAAATCCAGCCCATCCATTATGTGTGTCCCACTTGGATGAGGGTTCAGACCAAGTTTCAGACGCATACAAATTTCAGGTGGGCCCCACCAGTGTTTTTATATGTTTTAACGGTGTCTTCAAGTGATTTTAGATGGTATGGCCCACCTGAGTTCCGTATACGGCTGATTTTTGGGATATCCCATAATGTAAAGGGGACCCATCAAATTCACGGTGTTGATGGTCGACACGCATCACGGTGGGGCCCACACAGCTCAACCTCACGGGAGCTAATAGTGAGGTCGAGCGCATAGTACCTTTTCCCACATATATATATATATATATATATATATATATATATATATATATATATATAAAATTCAGCTTTGACCAACACTGTGAAAGAAGAGATGAGAGATATATATATATATATATATATATATATATATATATATATATATATATATATATATATATATATATATATATATATATAAAAGGGAAAAAGGAAGATTAAGACAAAAAAGTATGGGATGAGAGAAAAAGGAAGACTAAGACAAAAGTATGGGATGAGAGAAGACTTTAAGCAAGGTCATTAGTCTATGAAGTGGGCCAAAGGCAGGTAAATCCAAAATACCACATCGGTCTTCCGTTGTATACTTCGAAAGCCTGACAGAGTGACAGCGTCATCTCTTGTAATTAATTCATCCTCACATGTATGTAACTTTAAAATTGAAAATACCTAAGGGCCTGTTTGGCCGGCTGGATTAGATGGTCTTAGGTGGGATGGAATTGCATCCGGTACTGTGCCAATTCCCCTCCATGTTTGGGAAGAGTGGAAAAGCTTGGAAGTTGGCCGGATGGATGCCAATTGTCAAACCCTTGGGTCAATACCATACCTTTAAGGCGTCTCGACCGCGTGGGACCCATGCAGCTTCCAAAAACCGACGTTCCAACACCTCCAACGCGGAATTGCACGGTCTCCCCATCTCCATACACAGAACTTGAAAAAACCTGGTGCATCCGGTCAGACATTTTTGGCACATTTTCTGTGATCCAGACCATTGAATTGATTGACCTTGCCATGGATGGAGTATATATGTACCAGAATATCTCCCAATTCCCATCTCATCTATGATGTTTATGTTGGAGTATTTTTCTGTTTCCTCCATAACCGTTCATTCGTAGGATACTTATCCTAGGTTAATTTAGAACCGTCTGATCTGGGAAGTTTTTGTGCCATCACCCGTCAATGGTCAGGATCTCCGAAGAATGGGCCCTACATGTACCATGTAGCATTAGTACACTATAATTCCTTTTTATTTTTAACCAACCATATAAATTAACGAGGAGGGGATATGATATGGTGGAGCTGGAAGAAACGGAATATGGTAGGGCGAACTCTCCACAGGACACGTGGCAGAGTGATGTGTCGATCGGGTCCACCCATATACATCAGAAGGACGGATGGATTACCATATAAAAATAAAACCCAGTTTATCCTGCTGTGGAGTTCAGTGTGAACTGTTTTTGTTTTCCACCGTCAAATTCATGCACAGATCATATGAGTATGATTGTATATTAATAGCATTAATTCTTGAAAAATAAACCATCCATCATGTGATCCACATTGTTTAGATATTCTGGCCCAAAAATAAGGCCATTTCACACCTACGAATGGCCAGCCACATCCCATGAAAACAAAAATAAATAATAAATAAAAATCGTCCCATCATTGGGGCCCACCTGACAGTGACAAAATCGTTCCAATTGCCATGAAAAGCTCATATATCGCACGTGCAAGCATTCACCTGGGTTTCAGTTTTGTCTACCTTCATCTCACTTTAAAATTCCGTTGCCTTGTGTTGGACGTCTCCTCTCTCTCTCTCTCTCTGTCTCTCTCTCTCTATATATATATATAGACACACACTAAGACTTGGTTCATGGGCTAACGTGTATATTCACTCGACTACAATCTTTGTAGCTCTTTCTTTGGTCAGGCAAGTGCAGCTATGGAGAAGATGGATGGTTCAAGCCAGGGTCCTCTAGTAATCGAAGTTGCAAGCAATGGCGGCAATAGGCGTCTGGTCCCCACCAGAGGGCGCATCAAGCGTCAGATTTTTTCATGCGTTTTTCAAAAGTTGAAGATCATTGCTCAATCGGCCGTTGATTTGATACTATGTGATCGGCAGGAGCTTCGAGGTTAGCTTGGTTATGGGGTCTATGTTTTATGTCTCGGCTATGTTTGCTTAGTCATCCTTTTTCTGATATTTACTTATAAATGTAAGCAATTTTGTTTATCGTTTTAGCTTCTACGAAATGTAATTTCAACTTTCAGGCTTCTTCAATCGGCTTGAACTTGATTTGAGGTAGTAAAAAAACCTGTCAAGGCATGCTGATGATCTATGGTCACTGGTCAGAGATCGTTGGTTCTCAAGAAATGTACACTCATAATATTCCAAATATGATTAATCATTATAGCCGAATAGGGTTGTAATAGACCATTGATCTTCATGAAAATGGATCTCTCTCTCTCTCTCTCTCTCTCTCTCTCTCTCTCTCTCTCTCTCTCTATATATATATATATATATATATAGACACAGACAAGCACAAGACGCAGGAAGTAAACCACCCGCAATAGGAGGAGGCTAGCTCAGTAGCTCAGTTCACAATACAAAACGAAGGCACTTCCCATCATATGCATGCAAGCGTGGATTCATGGACAACCAATGAAGGATAGGCATAATAGAGTTTACAAGTTGTTTTCAAATGTATTTGAGGACGAAGAGGAAAGATTTCATAAGACTTCTTGGTAAAGGGCCGTTTCCATGTTGTTATGCAATTCATATGAATGAACATATCTAACATATGCATGTTTCTCTCTCCCTCTCATTTTTGTCATGCAATTTGCAATATATATATACTAGAACAGTTAATATTCAATTCTTCTTCTTTTTAAATCCCATCTCCTCCCTTTTCAAATGAAAGTCCACTAGAGAATTAGAAATTTTTGAACAAACAACAAAATATTTCTTTCATCAATTTCAACCTAATTGGAAAATAAAGAAATGGTTGATATATTCAAGTTGTTTTACTAGGTCAGTTATATAAAGAAAAGCCTATTTTACAGTAAAAATCAATAACTTTATTTTTAAAACTTCAGCTTTTCTACAAATACCCTCCAATCTAAGGCGCTTGTTAGATAGTCCACATGGTATATCTATTGTAGCATACAAAACATTCATTGGGTGCATTGAAAGGGAACCATAGATTCTCAGTTTCTAACTATCAATTTTGTCTCATATGTCTAGCCCACCTAATAAATTGACTCGTTGGATCTTTACTAATGGTGTGTGCGGGTGTGAGGGTCTATGCATATAAAATAATAATAATAATAATTAAAAAATTAAAATAAACAAGCTGGTTGGACTTTTAGGCTTAGGAAAATCTTAGCCATGAGATCCACTTTAGAGGGTCTCAATCAAACATATATATGTCCATGTCATCACATTCAAGCGTTTGTCCTTGTAATATATTTAGCCAACGTGATGAATGGGGTGGTCGAAAAGTCAATGGAGTACATTTTCTGTGCAGTTGTGGTCCACTATATAAACAAACCATCTTGATTTTTAGGCCAAGGCAAAATAATGATGGGTGACTCTCAGGGGACCTGATATCTCCATGGTCCACCGACCAAGCTACTAGGTCCAGGCCCTGTGCAAAGCCGGGCCAACCCCATTACCATACATGCGTTCCTAGAATTTCTTTTTCTTTTTTTTTTTTGTAAGTGTATGTGGTCTTATTTTTAGGATTGGACACATGTGCAAATGCTGGCACGTGTAGTGCGCTTGCGTCTGGATTTAAATTTCTTACCGAAGTTATAGCATTATGATAAGGGTGACGAGAGTGACACTTCATGTTTTCTTTTTATTATATATATAAAAGGTGATTGAGCGTTGAATTAAAGGACGCGTAACTTCTTCACAAGAGCGCCGGTTGAAGTCTGGAACGTTTATGCCTGCGTGTATACGCTTTCCACAGACAACCACACGGGACTATGGTCATATGACTATTGGTCATGCGTCCGTCTTTTCTCTAAGGGTCTCTAAGCCCACCAAACAAATAATACATTAAAAGAATATAACATGAAGCAATAAATTCCGTTTTGTCGTTTCTCTTTACAAGTTGTAGCACCGTTGCCTTTAGGTGGTCCACATATCATTAATAGGAAAAAATAAAATAAAAAATAAAAAACATGACAGGTAAAAACTGCCAATACAGGTGATGGAATCAGTAGGGATAATCACGGTGACCAGACAAGGCCGGATTTGATTGGCAATAGAGATAGGGCCACCCAGAGCCAGCGCAGATTAGGTGCGCCCCGGCCTCAGCCAAGATGGTGCGACCCTTACCGTGGGGCCTACCTTGATGTATGTATCCTATATCCACACCGTCCATCCGTTTTACCAAATCATTTTAGGGCATAAACTAAAAGATAAAGCAGATCCAAATCTCAACTGGACCATACCATAAGAAAGAGTGGTGATTGACCATACCATAGCACATTCATATATGTGTGTGTGGAAATGGTACCATGACGTCAAGCTGTGTGGGCCCCAATCGTGATGTGTGTTGAACATCTACCCCATTAGTTAGATGCACCATTCCGTGGTGGGCTAGAGGTTTAAAAAATCAAGTCAATTTATGACTTGCGTGGGCCACACCACATACAACAGTTGAGAAGGGTTACCCTCCCATTAAAACATTCATAATCATTTATTGAGCCCACCGAGATGTGGTTTACAAATCTAGACCATTCATTGTGTGTCCCACTTGGACAAGGGGTCATACCAAGTTTAAGCTACATCCAAAACTCAGATGGGCCCCACCAAATACTTTTATAAGTTTTATGTGTGTCTTCACATGCTTTTAGATGGTATGGCCCACCTGAGTTCCATATACGGGTGATTTTTGGGATATCCCATAAAATAAAGGGGACCTATCAAATGCACAGTGTTGATGTTCAACTACACACACACACACACCCACCCAACTACACACGGTTGTCATGAGTTCTCGTGAGAACTCATCATACGTTATGTAAGCCCAAAATCTCAATGGTCCAAATGACGTAGCATCTCATGAAACCCATAAGGCCTAACTTTTACCCTGATCCAAAACATTGATGGGCCATGGCAAAAGAAAATATTTTACTCCCTTAATTTGCACCCTTCTTTGCTATGGCCCACCAGAGTTTTGGATCAGGGTGAAAATTGGTCCTAGGGATTTTATGGGGTGCTGCATCACAAGGACCGTTCGGATTTTGAGCCCTGCCTCTACATATATGCATTGTATGTGTGTGTATCTGTGTGTGTGGATTACTGCTTGGGGAGGCAATTGGCTGGGTATGGACAAGCCCAGGCGAATACTATTGCTTTCAACCCAAGGCCCAACCCAGCATGGGCCCAGCATATCAGACCAAGCTGGAGCTTGAAATGGGTTGTCCCGTGGCGTGACCAGCTCAAGCCAACGTGGCTTGAAAATCGATAAAATACCTGCTTCACACTTGACTTTTTCTAATCCATCCGTTAATCAGTGGGCCTCACATGCACAAAGAAATATACATTTTATAAGGATGAAACCATGGTCAACATTCAAAATGGATGTGTTGCTTAACCGAGGATAACAATGGCATATTCGTCGGATATAACATATAATCAGGTAGAGTTGAGTCTAGCCAGGCTGCTAGGTTTGGTCGGTATAAAATAACTTGAATCGGAAGCTCGACTTGAAATTCGATTGGCCATGCATTCGAGGCCCAAACCCAGCCTATAGGCCTAGTTAGTATGTCCAAGACCAGCCCGAAGCTGGGTCCAAATAGATGATCTTTGTCCTCCACCGATACAGCAGTGTGGGCCCCATCTCAATCGACTAACTAACAATAGACCTATGATCGATTGACACTATACCCCCAAATGACAAAAATAAAATAAAATAAAAAGGCCTTTTGAGACATAAACTCCTGCCCTTTCACCTATACCCTATCTTTTAAATATTCCTAAATAAACTCTTACCTTACCATCACTGGCCTATACCTACTATTAGTGTATCTTCACAGAGATGGTCCCACATGCCAGTTATATATTGATATGGGAATGTGCTTGCTATGTCCAATCACATAACCAACCGTCGAAATCAGTTATTTCACATTGTGGTTTGTGGTGTGTGTGGGTGTGAGCTAGCTCGTTCGTGTACACCCCTATCAGATAGGTTTTTATTTTTTAATTCTCTTAATAGAGACAAAAGTTAAAATGGTCATTTTCTTTTACTAACGGTTGGTTTTTGAGCTCTCTGCATTTGTGGAGCTTATTTTGAAATACTTAAAAAGGTAATGGTGCATTAGGAATAGGTCAAAAGGCAGGAAGGTTGAATGTAGAAAGCCAAATAAAAAATAAAATAAGAGATGAAGACTAACCTAAGGAAAAAGAGGAGGTGTTATCTTTTAGAGATGCACAGCATATTTAGAATCTGAATCAAGATGCTGGAAATACGAGCTTGAAGGCCTGAGTGGACCACATCACAAGAAGCAGTGCTGACAATAATGACCACAATTGAGGCCTTCTTAAGGCCCACCTGTGATGTTTATTTGCCATCCAACCCGTCCATAAGGTCAGACAAATCTGTAGGAAGGGAAAATATAAGTTCCATCCAAAACTTGTGCAGCTGCCACAAGTTTTCAACGACAGGCGTTCCATCCTTACTCTTTCTTTATATCCGCCTCTTTTATTTTTCATACCTTAAAAATGATCTTTCAAAATGAATCTACGGCGTGCATAAAATACATACATCAAGGCAGCACTCACATAGCCCGGCTACGACCGTCTGTATCTAAGCTAGGTCCTATTGGGGTAGTACCCAATCCGCTGCCGCGGTTCACACCTTAAGTGGGCCTCTCCATAGAAAACGATAGGACGGCTGATAAAGAAATTGTTGCAACCATCAGTTTCCTTTTTGTACGTTGCGGTCCACCACAGGAATGAATTTCCTTGAATCTCGAATCAGAAAGTGCAAGCAGTACTTCCAAGTTCCAGCTCAGATGGAAAGCTTAGATCTCGCGCATGTGCTCCACCTTGCGTCCACCTGGATGCATCCTTTCATAAATAAAACTTCTGTCCTCTAGTAATCGGAGCCTAGCGAAAGAGGCGGCGCCTTGCGTCCTGCCCTCGCCTGGACAGATCCAGGCAGGACCTCCGCCACCTTCATCTATGGCTTTTATCTGCGCCGTTCATCCATTCTGAACGATTCTATCCAAGGCTCGAGTGGACCAAATAGTAGGGATTGAACGCACACCATTAAAAACTTCTAGGGCCACAGAAGTTTTGGATTAAGCTTAAATTTGTGTGTTTTCTCTTCATCCATATCCATGTAACCTTATTAATAAGTTGGATGCCAAATAAATATCAGGGTGTGCCTTAGGAAGATTTCAATAGTGGCTATCATTATTAGGGCTGTTTATTATGGTGTAGTCAACCTAAGCCTTCGATCTACATAATTTTTGGGCTCATATCTTAAAATGATCAAAAAATGAATTAATGGCAGGGATAAAACTCATACATCACGGTGGGCCCACGGAGCCCCTGCCTGCACCGATTTCTATATAGTCAGGGCAGGATGGGCACAATCCGTTTCTAGCGAAAGAATGTTCTCAGATGATGATTAGACGAATAGTAGTAAAAGCAAAGGCTTTTATTCTTTTTTGTCTACTTTAGTCTCTTGAAAGCACCGTACAAAAACGTACGTTCGATATGACCCATTCAATCCTATCTTACGTCTTCACATTCTTTATATATGCTTGTGCTCAATCAAATCCAATCGTCGAGACTCTTGTTTTGTTCTTGCAGGTGCAACCATGGAGAATATCGATGGCTCGGTCCATGGCCCACTTGCGATTGAGGCTGCAGGGGATCCTAACAACAGACCTGAAATCCCCGCCAGAGGCGCCATCAAGCGCAGGATTTTTGCATGTTTGTTTCGGAACTTGAAGTTCATGGCTCGATCCATCGTTCATTTTATAGTTGGGGATTGATAGGAATTTAAAGGGTAGCTAGAGTTACGGCGTCTATGATGTGTTTGCTTTGTCGCTTTGATTGTTTTTTTACGTGCATGTACATGTAAACAGTACGTACCTCTTATTTCTTTTTTCATTTTTCTTTTTTCTTGTGTATTTTTAGCTTCTATGGAATGTACTTTGTTTAGTTCCATCAGGTTGAAGTCACTGATAATGTGTAGCAAGTGTTAGAATATGTTAAGAGTATAAGATATGTATGTACCGTTGTACATGTTAAAGATGTATATATGTATAATTGTTAGGATTGCCCATCTCTTGTTTGTATTATTATCTTTTTTAATAGAAATGTTTTATTTCAGTAACGATGGAACATGTCCACCTATGTTTATAATCTATGGGCATGGATTGTTGGGTTTCGTGAAATGGATGGTGATGATCATCCATCGATGGATGGGACCATAGATCTTCACTATAAAATGGACGACCAAGATAAATACATGCCACCTCTCTCTCTCTCTCTCTCTCTCTCTGAAGTTTGTATGCCACGTCGGCCGTACAACGCGTGTACACATAGGCAAGCAGCCGTGTGGGTCCTACTTTTGTTTCAATGTAAACGGTAGTACTTGTTTCTTTCTCTTGCCAATGATTTAGCATTCCTTTCATGGGAAGTTTCTAGAAGTCGTTATTTAGGTTAATTAAAGGGGAAATTGTAAATACCAGTCTTGAATTGGATTATTGCAAATATCTCCCTTTTAGTTTATTGATCCATTGCCGATTTTCTTGTACCATCTTTAGTTATCATTCAAGTGGCAACCGACTCTAGTACGCACACCAAAACTGATTGGAAACCTTAATTGGTACATTTATCTTTGAAAAAAATGAGATTTTATCACTCTCTTGAGTAATTAGTTGTAGACATGTGGACTTTCCATAATGCATGTATGTCATCTAACCCATTCAACATGCTCACTCCAACATGGAAATAAAAGACCTCAAAATTTAGGCTGATCAAACCATAAGGTAACCTGCCATGTAAATTTGGATGTTTTGGGTGGCTGTGGCCCAATTAATGATTGTATTCACCTGATTTTCTTTTTTATTTTTTGCATCCAATATTCATAGTGGAGAGACACTATCAGAGGGGGGTGATTGCCATTTATACATAATGGTGGGCCGCAAATGGACAAAACAAACTCTTAAAATAGGGGTAAATTTTTAATTAAAGAATGACATGTTTCCACCGCACTCACATGTGGTTTGTCAATTTCAACACGTAATCATGGTTCTTCTTTTTTTTCTTTTTTCTTTTTGTGGTTAGCTTCTTAGTAGACACCCATGTCAGTACCCACACTCAATGTTAGACACCCACGTAATCATGGTTCTCGTCTTCCAACTTCGTCAATTTGTCTTGGAAGGGTAACTTGGTAACTTTTGTTGGTAATAGTCGTATAAAAGGTTTCCAAAGAATGCTGAGCCCACATGATAGCTCCCATGCGAGCCTGGTTCCCATGTCGGATGGCGCACGTATCAGATATCTGAGTCATCCATTAGGTAGTGCCCACCGTGAACATGCCCCGTGCCAAAAATATGCAGTGAATTTCGATTGCCGGACTTTTTTTTTTCTGACCATCCATTTTTCTCATGGGCGTGCCCAAGTTCTGTGAGGCCCACTGCGATGTATGTGTTTTATTAACACCATCTATCCATTTTATCAGGTCATGATCTTAAAAATGATGCAAATCCAAAACCCAAGTGAACTGCACCAGAGAAGACAGTAGGAATTGAACACCCACTGTTAAAAACTTCATAGGACCCACTGTGATGTTTTATTTGCAATCTAATCTGTTCATAAGGGTTGCTTAGACCTGAGTGAAGAGAAAATTTAAACATAAGCTTGACTAAAACTTTTGTGCCCCGAAAAGTTTTCAACAGTGAGTGGTCGATCCCCGCTATCCCATGTGGTGTGGTCCACTTTTTTTTTCTTTATCTTTTTTTTTTTGGTTAGCTTGTTAGTACACCCACTGTTAGTCCACACTTCACTGTTTGCCACCCCCACTAGTGAATCAATGCCACGACCTCAATGTTGAAACGAGGTATCTTTCACCCAGTCTACCACTTGAGCTATGGATCCGGGTGTTGGTGTGGTTTACTTGAGTTTTCAATCCCCATCATTTATGGGACGGCAGGGATAAAACACATACATCACAGTGGGCCCCACAGCCTGTGGACCGGGATATCCTGTGGGTGCTGTAGGCAATCCGCTTTGGGATGTGCCATGGACATTGATGTAGACAGGCGGAGAGCAAAGGAAAGTGGCGTTCCCTTTCCAGGAAATTTTGGATACTCTGGAAGAATACGATGGATGATGCGCAAGCACTTAGAAATTACATAGATGGCAAATAATTAAGTCAAACAAAACTACACTATTGGAATCGTGGACATTTATTGAATTATTTAAAAGCTAAAATATCCAACGGTGCTACTTCTGCAATCAAGTATCTGTAAATAAGAGGTTAGGAATATTCTTCAACGAATCTGGTTTTGAGACTGCTTAGCTCTATCAATGATACGTGGATGACTTACCGATCTATAAAGGCAGAACAGGGAAAATGCACTGTCCAACTACCACGCGTTTCGATCCTTCAATTTAATATATATATATAAACCTTGTCATCTCTTAAGAATTGAAAACTTATAATGTCTGGAAGACACGGTTATTAATAAAGTGGTGGAAGCAACGGAGAGAGCGTATGTTTGTTTGTTAATTAATCCTTAATTGCTGACTACTGCCCGCTCCGTCTGATACGTTGACAGTGTCCCATCACTGGTGGGACCCACCAAATGTTCCCTAGACTGTTGGACCAGTGCCATGTTTCGATCATGTGCCATCCACAAGGCCCACCAAATAAATGATCTTTATCCTCCACTGACACAGCAGTGTGGGACCCATCTCAATGTACTAACTAACAATATTGGACCTATGATCAGTTTACACCATACTAGCAAATGATAAAAATAAAATAAATAAATAAATAAAAGTGCTTTTTGAGACATAAACCCCTTGCCTTTTCACCTATACCCAAATATCCCTTATCTTTTAAATATTTTTAAATAAACCCTGACTTACTCGTCCATTACACAAACCCTTCTCATCACTGAGCCTTAGGTACTATTAGTGTATTATCAAGAAGATGGTCTAGAGTCTCTAGATCGGTCTAGACCATCAACCAATGATCCAGATCAATTAACATGGTCCCACATGCCACTTATTGATCTGGGAATGTGCTTACTACGTCCAATCACATAACCAATGGTCAAAATCAATTATTGTGTGGGTTTGTGTATCATTAGAGGAATTTCACCTTTAAAAGCTCTTCTTCTTCTTTTTTTGTCATTATCTTAGTAGAGACTAAAGGCAAAATAGTCATTTCCTTTTACTAACAAATGATTTTTTGAGTTCTCCGCCATGCGGCCCATGCTAGCATATTTAGAAATACATGAAAGTAGCAGTGTTTGAGGATAGGCGAAAAGGGAAAGGGGTTTATGTCAAAGCCAGATAAAAAATAAAAAGGAGAGATGAAGACAAATGTATGGGGAGGAGGAGATTTAAGCAAAGTCATTGGTCAATATTGAGGTGGACAAAAGGCAGGTAGATCCCAACTACTACATTGGGCTTCTGTTGTATACTTCCAAGAGCTGACAGAATAACACGTATTACTGTTTGTAATTACTTCATCTTGGCTTATATGTTGAAATTCTAAGATACCACGTGTCATTAAAAGAAAAAACTAAAGTATCAATCTTTAATTATGTCAATCTCATTTCTTTAACTTGTTCTCCACCACTTGCGACCCAAGAAACCGCGTTGACAACTATGGCCCAGATTCTGAGAATATTACTATTTTTGCGGAATCTTGATTAAACGATATCATCACAACATGTTCAAAATCTCGGCAGTTCTTTTTTTTTTCTTTTTGTGATTTTACGGTGAAATTATCACAACTTTAAGAGAAATTTTATTTAGAAGTTAAAATACTTCAATTTGTATTATTAAATTTTAAAATGGTTTAGGAGGCATTTGGTTGCCCCAGATACCATGAACTTTATCAGAAAAAAATCAGGAAATTTTGTGATATTTGGTGCAACCAAACACATCCTTATGAGTCATTTGAATGTCCATACATGATTCAAGTGGTAAATAATTTATAAGTGTAAACAATTTATAATTCGTTTTTCTTAGTCACATTACGAAAATGATTTATAAGTAAATTAATGATCATCATTGTTGGAATAGCTTTTAAATTGTTTAAGTCTCATGAATGAAAAGCCAATCTTTAAAAATATAATAATTAACTCTATATGAAATGCTTATAAATGAAATCCCATCTTTTTAGTGTAATTTACAATATGTCTCATTTATAAACATTCAAACAACCCTTAGTGATATATATTAAATTCTTTTAAATTTTTTTATTTTCAACGAGATTTTTTATACCTAAAGTTGTACATGAGTTGAACCGAGTCGAGCTTGGTACAGCACAGTTTGGCTCGGCCAGTAGTTAACCTTAGCTTGAACTTGGCTCGGCTTGATCCTAGGGCCTGACAAGCCAAATCAACTCGATTTAGTTAACAGCTCGGGCAAGTTTGAGTCAAATTTGAGCTTATGCGACATTTTGTCAAATACATAAAGCACATTTTCAATTTCTCACATAATGCAAAACAGCAACAACAATTACAGATATTTTATCAAACGCTTGACAATCAGTATCAAAATTAAGATTTGAGGACAGCTTTATAATGTAAAGTTTTTTCTAGTGATTTGTTTCGTACTAATTCCTTTTTTGACCCCAACTGATACCATAGAGAATGTATGCACCCAAAATAATATTTCATTGAGTGATTTCATCAAACACTTGGTGAGCAGCCTCAATATTAAAATAACTGAGTCACCGAGCCTATTCAATTCGAGTTGAGGTTCAATCCGAGTCAAGTTAAGCACAAGCAAGCTCAAACTCAACTCAGAGTTCCTCAAGCTCCAAAATTCAGCCCAAATTCGGTTCGAATCCAATTTCATGTCGAGACAAGTAGGGCTTTTCCCAGTCGAGTCGAGCCGACCAAGCTAACTCAAATCGTGTACAGCTCTATTTATACCAAGAAAAACGTCAAAATCGTAGCGTCTCCTAACTAACTCAGTGAGCGAGAAATAGCCGAGAATAAGATTTGCAGCTGTGCATGCATCTTCTACCAAACGGACCTCAAATTCTTGCATCCCACGGTGGAACCATACGGTCCTGATGCATCAGAACGTGCATAGGGTACCACTGATGCATCTATTTTCTACGAGCTGGGCACGCGTTTCTGTGATCCAAACCATCGATATAATGGACCTAACAATGGATGGATTATGCTCCAGTAATCCTTTACATTAGATGATTCCACCCATCTCATCAATGAATGTTATTTTGGACTGTTGTTCCGTTTCCTCCCTAACCGTTCATACGTAGGCTACTGATCCTACGTTTAGAACCGTCTGATCTGGGACCCTTTGCGGGTTGGAACTAACTTTATGCACTACGTGTACAAACTGGGGCACTATCACACTGTTCACATTACCGACTCAACCATCTTGTAATGGAGAGAGATTTAATCTGAGCCGTCTAATTACCTGACCTGGTGCGACGCACCTGAATTGGATGCATGGATTCATATCTAGACTGTTCGTTTTGGTACACCCACCTGGGATAGCAGTGTTCAGAAATGACTTGATTGATGGAAGATCCTTCCATTCAATTGGCGGAGCTTTTCCAGTTCCGTGCCAGCACTTATCATATTCTTTTCTACCGTCCATCTTTAACTCAAAAATCAACGATCAAGATCACAACATCATGGATGGCGCCGATCATTACTAACCAGTAGAGAACCGCAGACATGGCATGATGAACTGGGGTCCATCCATCATAAAATACGATCCGAAACATCTATTTCCTTCTAATTATTAACTACTTTCGGTATCTACCGTTGCTTTAATACCCATCGATCAGATAGATAGAGATCGTTTAATAGCTGTAAATTTTTTATACACGTGCCATCCACACCAGTGCCCAGCAAATAAATAGACCTGATTGGTAGATAAATATAACATTCGGACACAAGAACAACGTTATCCCCACCGTCGGGAAGAAGCGCGCTTCATACCTTAAGTGGGCCAGACCATAGAAAACGATAGGACGGGTGGAAAAGAAAGTTTTCCAACCATCAGTTCCCTATGTGTAATTGCGGTCCACCTCAGGAATGAATTTCCCTGAATCTCGAGTCAGAGAATTTCCCTGAATCTCGAGTCAGAAGATGCAAGCAGAATTTCCAAATTCCAGCTCAGATAGAAAGCTGAGATCTCGCGCATGTGATCCACCTTGGAACGTTGTGTCCACGTGGATTCTTCTTTTCATAGATAAGTTTACTTCTCTCCACTAATAATCAGAGCCTAGCGAAAAAATAATTCTTTGATAAGGATTAGATAAATAGCATCAAAATCAAAGACTTTTGTTCTTTTTTTGTCTACTTTAGTCTCCTGAAAGCACCGCCTTTTTGTACCCACTTTCAAAGACTTTTGTTCTTTTTTTGTCTACTTTAGTCTCCTGAAAGCACCGTCTTTTTGTACCTACTTTCAATATGGGCCATTCAATCCTATCTTACGTTTTCACATTCTCTATATATGCTTTTACTCAATCAAATCCAATCATCGAGACTCTTGTTTTGGTCTTGCAGGTGCAACCATGGAGAATATAGATGGCTCGGTCCATGGCCCACTTGCGATCGAGGCTGCAGGGGATCCTAACAACAGACGTGCAATCCCCGCCAGAGGCGCCATCAAGCGCCGGATTTTTAAACGTTTGTTTCGGAAGTTGAAGATCATGGCTCGAACCATCCATCGTTCATTTTATACTATGGGATTGGGAGGAATATGAAGGCTAGCTACGGCTACGGCGTCTGTGATATTGTGGGTTTTATCGCCTTGTGTTTGGCACGTTCATATGCATGTAAACAGCGCTTTTTTTTATCTTTTTTTTTTTTCTTGTGTCTTTTCAGTTTCTATGAAATGTAGTCTTTTAGTTGTTGAAGTCACTGCTAATGTGTAGCAAGCGTTAGAATATATATGTTAAGAGTATAAGATATGTATGGACTGTTGTACATGTTAGAAATAGATACGTGTAAATTTGTTAAGACTGCCCATCTCTTGTATGTATTATTATCTTTCTTAATGGAAATTGTCTAATTCAATAACAATGGAACATGGTCCACCGATGATTATGATCAATGGGCATAGATTGCTGGGTTTCATGAAATGGACGGTGATGATCATCCATCAATGGATGGGACCACTGATCTTCACTATAAAATGGACGGCAAAAATAAACATGCACCACCTCTCTCTCTCTCTCTCTCTCTCTCTCTCTCTCTCTCTCAAAGTTTGTACTCACGGTAGTGCTTGTTTCTTTCTCTTGCCAATGATTTAGTATTCCTTTCATGGAAAGTTTCTAGAAGCCGTTATTTAGGTTAATCAAAGGGGTAATTGTAAATACCTCACCTTGAGTTGGATTATTGCAAGAACCTCCACATTGGTTTATAGTGCCATGGTTGAACCTAATGTCTGAAACCATCATGTATCACCTTGTATTGGGCATGAACAATACATTTGTATTGACCCTAAAGACATCTACTATGGGGTGATATACAAGTGGTGACTGATATGGTATACTGAAACTGATTGGGAAACCTTTATTAGTAAAGTTATCTTTGAAAATTTTAACTGTTTTACCAAACTCTCAAGTTAATATTAGTTGTAGACTTGTGGACCTACGATAGTGCATGTATATCATTTAAGTGCATGTATACCATCTAACCCATTTAAAATGGTCACGACAACAGGACACTAACAGACCCTGAAAACAGGCTAATCCAACCACAAGGTGATCCGCCATGTAAATTTGGGGTGTTTTGGGGAGCAGTGGCCCAACTGGTGATTGGATTAACTTGATTTTTTTAGCGTCTAATATTTATAGTTGAAGGACACCGTCAGACTATACATAATGGTGGACCACACACATATTCAAAACAAACTTTAAAAATAAGGGTTTTAAACAATTTTTAAAAAAAAAAAAAAAAATCCAAACCAGAGGGGAGGGTAATTCTACACTAGTCAAACCGAGTCGAGCTTGGCAGAGCTCGGCTCAGCTCAGCCAATAGCTAACTTGAGCTCAAACTCGGCTCGGCTCAGTCCTCAAGCTTAACTAGCCAGCTCCGCTCAGGCCCGTTCAAGCAAAGTGCATCATCAATTTTTCATAAAATGCAAAACATTAACAATACTTTACAATATTTCATCAAATACTCGGCAGGCAATATCAATATCAAAATATGAGCGGCAGTCTTATAATGTAAAGTTATTTTTTTTATTTTTGTTATGATTTATTTCATTTCTATTCTTTCCTTGCCACCCACAATCCCGCGGAGAATGTAAACACCCAAAACAACACTTTGTTAAGTCATTTCGTTAGACACTCGGTGAGCAGCATCAATATCAAAATAACCGAGTCACCAAGCCGAGTCAATTCGAGCTGAGGTTTGATCAAGTCGAGTCAAAGCTCGGGCAGGTTCAAACTCGACTCAAAAGTTTTTTTCAAGCTCCAAAAACCAGCTCGCTTGCTCCAAATACAATTTTGAGCCGAGGCGAGTGAGCAAGATGACTGTACTAACACGACTCGTGTGAGGGGAGGTGTTTATAAGTGTCAGAAATTTGAAGGGAGGTGTTTATAATTATACATTTAATTAATTAAGAATGGCATGTTTCCACCGTACTCAGATGCGGTTTGTCAATTTCAACACGTAATCATAGTTCTCGTCTTCCAAATCAGTCCATTTCTAATGAAAGGGTAATTTGGTAACTTTGGTTGGGAATCGCCGTATCAAAGGTTTCTATAGAATGCTGCGCCCACTTGATAGACGCCGTGCGATCTTGGTTCCCATGTCGGATGGCGCACGTATCAGAGATCTGAGCCATCCATTAACTAGTGCCACCGTGACCATGCCCCATACCAAAAATATACAGTGAATTTGGATTGCCAGACTTTTTTCTTTCTTTCTAGCCATCCATTTTTTCCCATGGGGCCCACCGCAATGTCCGTATGCATTTCTGGTCGGCCTACCAACATTAGTTATAGTCCGTGGCATGTCTGTAGTGTACCCTACCTAATGAATGGCTCACAAACAATGACAAATTGTGTCCAGGACTACCTAATCGCGTGGGGGCCCTGTCAAGAACCAAACCGATAGGTCAAAAGCCCCTGATGGAACAGGTAAAGTTAAGTGGGATTATAACATTCCACTGCACTCCCCACAGCTGTATCCTCCCTAACATGACTCAAACATATCCGGATTTGGTATTAACTCTAATGTCAGGTCTGCGTCTGCGCCAGGTCCACATAGAAGTAGATTGCCTGCAGCACACGCCACAACGTGGCCCAAGCTCTATGGGGCCTACCGTGATGTATGTGTTTTATCCATTTTATACATGCCGTCTATCCGTTAGTCCAGCTCATTTTAGGGCATGAGCTCAAAGATGATGTAGATCCAAAGCTCAATTGGACCACACCAAAGAAAACAGTGGGGATTTAATGCCCACCGTTGAACACTTCCGATAGCCTACCATGATGTCTTATTTGCCATTCAACCTGTTCACAAGGTCACTGAGACTTGCCATCCAACCAGTTCATAAGGGAAAACACAAATATAAAGTTAATAAAAAACTTGAGCCCCTACGAAGTTTTCAACGGTGAGCATTAATTAATGAAATGCGGATTACTTACCTCTGTAAAGGTAAAAAGGAAAACACAACTTAGCTCTAACAAATGAGAGGTCGGGATTGTTCAACCAATCTGATTTGGGGACTGCAACTTATCTCTATCAATGATATGTGGATTACTTACCTCTCTAAAGGGAAAAGGGAAAACCCATTGTCCAACAACCATGTGCGCGCGCAGCTCTATAAAATAACATAAATGCTCATCCATTGATTTAAAAGGGCAAAAAAAAAAAAAAATCATGCAAGAAGACTCGACAACTATAGTTCAACTGAGGAGATGGTCCTTGATAAAGTGGAATGGCATAACAATACTCATGCAAACAACAAACTACTCTAGGATAAGGCTTGGATGATGATGCCGATGATCTCCTTTATAACCCAAAATTTTCACCAAAACTAATTGCTTAGAAAATTTTGCCCATGGCCACTTACGTTATATGTAGTAGAGATAGGTGACACAGATTGCCTGCATTAGGGCTGCAGGATAGTTATATGTACTAGAGATAGGGGCACAGATTGCCTGCATCAGGTCAGCAGGAGAATAAAAAAAGTACCAAGTAAAAACAAAGGCACCATTTCATTCAAGAGAATTTTTTTCTTTATACCATAAGGATCACATCTAACAAGCACACATGACAACATCATGGCTACAAAAATCTACATGTACCCTAAAGATAACTTATGGTGCACGCATAGCTCATCCAAAGTTATGCAACCATATCTCCAACCATTTAATGATGGTAGGGAGGAATCTATCTACATTTCACATTTTGAGAATTCAAATTTCAATATTGAAAATGGTGTTAAGATTTCCTACCTACAGTCTGTGAATGGTGTGAGATGGAGTTCACTGACTCTCAGCACACAATTCTTTCCCTTAGGGTAATGGTACAAGATATGCTTGAATTTGGCCTATTCCCATGGATACTATGCCATTATTAACTGGGCCAACCCTCCCTCCCTTACTATTAAAGGTCCTTATTCAAGTGCACCGAGTCTTCTGCTCAAATAATGCCCAGCGAATGAGCTTATTCAAGTGCACCTAAGTCTTCAATTCAAATAATGCCTGACAAATGAGTGAACAACCAAAGAATGAAGCAAGAACACAAATAATCCACACTAGCTGAGAAAAGCAACTCATATGTTCAATGACCACCGGGTTTGGCTGAAGAAGATGATTTTACCTTTGCAAAATCAAACAGATCTTTAAATAGGGAGTCCTCTGGTTTGTTTTGCATGGTCAAGGGTGATGAATCTTGTGGTACCGAAGGCTGGGATGTCTGATGAAGAGAGAGATTCTGGGTCCGTCCTGCTAATCCATCGTCAGATGATCCTGACCCACTGGAGTGGAAGACTCTGCCTTGTGAGCCTTGCTGCTGTTGCCCGATGAACTGATGTCTCTGATCAGATTTAGATGGTGGGGGAAGTAAGGAGCCAGAAGACTGGGCCTCCCAAGCGGACAATGGGAGCCACTCAGTGGATTTTTCTGTTCGCAATGGTTCGACTTTGACATGATCAGGAAGCTGCGGAGTGAGTGGTGAAGGGGTCGAGTCGTTTCTGCGAGAGGGAGGTGAAGATGGAGGTGGTGTGGGTGTTGAATATGGGCTCACACTTGCACTTGGATAAAGTGGATCTCCAAAAGTCGTCGTTTTTGGCAGTTCAAACGGTTGTTCAGATCTGTAGGCATCACCACTGAGATAATCGACTGAACTGGTATCCGGGGTGGCCTTCTTTGATGATGGTGGCGGAGGAATCAGTGGAGTAACATATGTTTGTTTGTTCCTAGCATCGGCGGGTTTGCTGTCTTGTCCATGCCTACTGTTCCTTGAAGACCTGTCATATCATGATTGAAACATAGCTAGTAAAACATGAAGAAATTCAGCATAACAGAGATCCTAGAGGAACCGTAAAAGACACGTTGTACTAATGAATGGAGGGTGGAAAAGCTCTAATCTGTTACTAGACATCTGGGAGAAATATCAATTATAGTGACATTATAAGCCATTTCAATTATTTCATTTCTTAGGTTCTTGAGGTCGCCAATGCCAACTAGTTCATGTCTGTATTGGTAAGTACCGTAGATACTCCGGCATGCTTAGATTTGTCTGTCAAGAGTGAAAGTGAGAGCACTTGGCAATGGCCTGCACTTGCTTGCGGCCCAGATCACTTCATGTGAAATTTGGACCCAAACTAATTCCTCTATGGGTTAGGGGGAGGTAGTCAAACCATGGCAGAGGCACCTTGCTTTCTTGTGTGACAAGACCAAATACCTTCTAAGACCAATGTTCCATTCCCCTTTGACACCAAGAAAATAAATGTTGGGCCCATCTCAATTGTGTTGATGGTGATCAGGAATCTTCGCTTTGTAATGGAAATTCATTTCCTTTGGGGCCTGTTCGACAAGCAGGAATCCCAAGTAAAAGAAACGAGTTCTGTTTGACAAGAGATTTTCCATCTGTTGAAATGTTTGGAAAACTATGGATTCCAGCAAGTAATCATTAGCCTTTTTCCATTCTTGAATTTCTCAGGCACAGGAAACAAGATGACTATTACCTCATGCATATGCAGTTTCCAACTGTAAAACAAACCCCTAAATGTGGAATCCTTTGATTTCTTATGAAATCACCTGTGAAAATCAGGATTAAGTTTGTTTCTTTTTCTTAGAATTACTGCCTATCAAACAGGCCTTGACGTGATTTTTGTATATCTTCAAATAAATCTTTTGTCACCCATCCATAGAAGAAAGATTTGAGATGGTCTCTGCTTTGAGATGAGGGCAATTTGGTAATACTGCATGGTGCCTGGGTATTGTTAACTATAGTTTTTTTTTAATTGGTTGGAGGTCTTCTTTTGGGCTGTCAGTTACAAAAACGATCAAGAGATCAACATTGATATCTTCTCATTTTTGCTGCACCTTGCTCGTCAATGAAGTTGCCTTCATTTAAATAAATAAATTAATTAATTAAAGAGAGTATCTAAGAAGATTTTACTGCTGAATATTGTCTTCAAGGTTTTCTAAAGTTTTACCTGAACTTCGAGCACCCGACTAGAGAAATCTTAAAACTCGCCTTTCACTAGTTAAAACCCCTACCTAAAACCTTGTGGAATATTGGGCCCATGGTGCGATTGCCTTGAGGAACTCATTTTCCTTATGAACTCCCACCTGATTTGGGCCTTTCTATTTTAATATTTTCCCAGATAGTAGTTTGTCTTTCAGGAAGCTTCTTTTCTAGGATTTTTGAGGGCTGCACCACTCTTTGGTGCACATTATGGCTAATGCAATGCGTATGTATCATGGTCAGAGCTTTCTGATCTTCAACTATATAGTGGTTTTGCAAGTTGTTCAGATTTTACATATTCTCCTTCAAGTAATTAATTTATTAATAAGCAAAAGTAATATAATGAGGAATGAATAGCAGACGAAGCACCAATCAACGAGAGACTTTTAATTTCAAAAGATCCACCATAGCAAGCCTGGGTATCTATCAGCAATGCATAACACCCTTTTTCATATTTTTTGCGGGATTCACTAGTGGTGGCAATGGACCGGTAGCCCACTTCACCAACCCAGCCTTGGGCCAAGCTTGGACCCACTAGCTTGGCCCATGGGATGGGCTTGGACCTACTAGCTTGGCCCACGGGCCGGGCTTCGCTCTCATGTGTTATGATCCCAAGGGTTTAATAGCTTAGTTTGACGCATTCCATCAGTCCTCAGGCTTTTGGCACATTAGTTAGATTCTTAACAATTGGTATCAGAGCCAACACCACGTCTTGTGCTCAAGTCATGGAAGAGGTAACCTGTGGAAAGGGCAACCTGGGCCAAACTAAAAGCCACCATCGCGTGGAGAGGGCAACCTAAACAACCAAAGTGTAGCCACCAAGTGGAAAAGGCTACCTAGAAAACCAAAGGGCAGCCTCAATGCCCTGGAAAGGGCTACCTAGCAAAGAGGCCACAGTGAGTGCCACCATAGAGTGGACCGCAGCAGACATCAGCTGCTTAGCATGGTGGAATGTTACAATCCCAACGGTTTAAAGAGCCTAGCTTGACGGGTTCCATTAGTCCTGAGGTTTTGGTATATTGACTCTGATACCAATTGTTAAGAACCTAACCAATGCACCAAAAGCCCCAAGACTAATCGAACGCATCAAAATAGGCTATTAAACCCTTGGGATTGTAACATTTCACCATGCTCCACAGCCGATGACTGTGGTGGCTCACTCTCCAGCGGCACTCATTCTAGCCTCTTTTCCAGGTAGCCCTTTCCAAGCCATGGCAGTTGCACTCTTACTATCCAGGTAGCCCTTTCCACTTGGCGGCTGCACTCTGGTTGTCCAGGTAGTCTTTTCCATGCCGTGATGGCTTTCACTCTGGTCTAGGTTGCCCTTTCCACAGGTTGCCCCTTCCGTGACTCGAACACGGGACGTGATGTTAGCTCTAATACCAATGGTTAAGAACCCAACCAATACGTCAAAAGCCACAAAACTGATGGAACGCGTCAAACTAGGCTATTAAACCCTTGGAATCATGACACCATGCAAGGCTGATCAATTTTCAGGTCGGGCCGGAGCTCAAATCATTTTAGCCCAACCCGACCTGACTTTATACGTGCCTAGGGTATATCCCACAAATATGCCATTCCAATCCATTGTAAGCATGCAAACTGTTGTTTTCATTCCTCTAAAATGTCAAGTTCTTTGCACATGTGTGACCCACTTGATCAATGGGTGGATTAGGAAATTTAAGTGGGAAACTGGGATTTTATCAAATTTGAGGCTGAACCAGGTCAGGCAAGGCACTGGCCCAACTAATTTTTTTAGACTTGGGCTTCGGCCTGCTATGATATGCCCATGTGGGGCTTGCCTAGACTTGAGTCTGGGTATTAAATGTCAGGCGAGGCCGCCAGGGCCTAGCCTGGCCTGGCCCAAACCCGGGCCATTGCCACTCCTGATCAGACATCGCAATCATAATTGCCAGTTCACCAAAGCTTTTATTTGCATAGAAAGTGGAAAGTAGCATTTAGTAGGTTTGATGGTGTGAGAAAATGGCAACCTCAGAATTACCCTACCTGTGAGCTAACTGTGAAAATTCATCATCTGACTCATCATCCTCATGGTTTACATTAGCAAGAGGTGCAACTGAAGTTTCCGTCGCTCTAGTGCCTGTTGGATAGATTCCTTTCAATATATCATCATGTTGGCGAAGCACACGCTGCAAGTTGTCATTCAATGTCAAACCCTGACGCAGCAGTTCCTCATCTCTGTAAGGTAAATTAACTCGGCATAGTTAGTGGGTAAATCATTCTTCTAACTAATGATGAGAACCCATTAAAGATTCTGAACATATCCATACTCTGTACTGCTCACAAGAAGCGTGACATTCTTTTGGTAAGATTGGCACTGCTCCACGAGTTCAACAATTATTTCTTGATTTACACCCTGCCCATGAGAAGCACAATTAGAGCCAGAAGAAGAGTTCCATTCATGCATTCATTATTAGCCCTTGCGGTAATTTAATTATTTCTCACTACTATTACTAACCAGCACAAAAACAAAACTGTAAGAAGAATAAGGTTACTGAATGTGATTTGCCACAATCATTTTAAGTTTCTGTGAAACATACCAGAAAATCTGCCGCAAGATCATAGGCATAATAGGAATCAGGAGGAGTCACCATTAGCTAGATTTTGAGATTTAAACTCCCATGGATGGCTAGAAAACCATTCAGTCAATTTCTAAGTGAAAATTATTGTTGACTGAATAATGTTTTAAATGGTCCCTTCCCCAATAAACAGATAAGGATCTCAGAGACAGAGAAGAGGTCAGGCACCTTCTCCACTTGAGTCTACAACAAGGTATTCCAAAACGGTTATGTAATAGCCGTGAAAAAATTGACCCCTAACGACCTCGTAACAGTCCTATAACAGCCGTAACGGGCTGTTATGGGACTGAAATAGATTTTTTCAAATATATATATATATATATATATATATATATATATATCCATAACGGCCGTTATGGCCACCATTACTGTTATCAAATACCTTGGTCTACAGTCTCCACTTAAGAGGGAAATAAAATCCTTGGAATCAAATTCACAGGAATAAGAAAATAAGAAATAAGAATCAGAAGTCGCTGATAAACAAAGAGATGTGGCAAGTCTTGTGCCGGGAACTCCATCTTGCTCGATTCGATGGAAGGTCTTGAGTTGCAATGTTCTCCATGCAGGCGAGATTTGGAGCCTTAGGAAGGAAGAAAGACTACTTGAATTCTCTCTTGTCAGTGGTTACAGGAATCATTTCTCCACCCAGGGTGGGCTACAGCATTCTCCTTAGTCACTATTGATTGAGGGAAGGTTCAAGAGTTATTGAATCCTATGGTATTCTGCACTCAAGCACACTTCCTTCTGTTCCGTTTGTTTCTTTACACTATTTTGCAGGGTTTATCTAGTGAGGGACGGGTTGAAGGTAGGAAGAAAGGCGGACAAGAAGGGGTTGAGGGGAACAAGAGCCAAAGACCTTTTCTCAAGAGAGAAGGGTCTATTAATAGACTTTTGGATGGTTTCTTGGTATATTAGGAAGGCTTTTAGGCTAAGGGACACATTCCATGTTCTAATGGGTTGAAGAGGACTTAGAAAATTCTATGGTAGTTCAAAATTAGATTACGGATTAGATGGGCAAAGGAGCTCATCAAAACATGGGTAATAAAGTTGCGGAAATCAAATTTCTCTCTCTCTCTCTCTCTCTCTCTCTCTCTCTCTCTCTCTCTCTCTCTCTCTCTCTCACACACACACACACACACACACACACACACACACACACACACACACAAACGGAAAATGGATTTCATGTCAGAGAGATCCCATATGATAGAACTCAATTTCTGCACCCCATAAGGAGTGTGGTTTGAGATTTTGGCTATAATGGAGGCTACAGGTTGGAGTGTGGAGTCAAGACCCTCCTAGTTTAGTTCAATTTAATTAAATGATCTAGACAGCTAGCATTGGGGTTTCCACATTTTCCAATCATACCCCATCAATATATCATTTAATTATCATGGGAGAGGAGTGCGTGCCTGTAACATGCTCAGATTACCAAAAAGACTCATTCAAGACAAGATTCTAAGAGCTTCTTTGCACTTAGTTAACAAAGAAAACGATGCAGCCCTCTCTATTCACATGTCTTGCAATAACGTGGAAAACTAGTAAGCACCAGATGATATTAACCATCAGAAGCAATTGATAAACTCTAGAAAAGCCAAATAAATCTACTAGTCACAAATCTTCATCATCCTTCAGTTATTTATGGGGATCGGTTCTTGGATCTAAGCACCATGAATTTACAGAGATGTGTACTGGTTTAGCAAGCAGTGGATGAGAATCAGGTTACCGCTATTTGAGCTAGTTGTAAATATATGTTTAAGGGGATGTTTGTGGATTTGAGAACAGCTTTAGTAGCATAACTGGGTATATGTTAACCACACTTAAATAGCTTGGCAAATGTGTTAGGGAGATGGATACACTGCACATGTAGTCTAGATAGAAGAAACAAACCACGTGATGCACTGTATCAAATTGTCACTAGATCCTAAACACAGCTGTAGAAAAGATGCTAAGACATTTTTGGCCAACATGTTTGGACAGAAATCAGATCAGTTAATGAGTTCGAAAGGACCTTTTTGGCCAACAAGTTTGAGATCAGATCAATTAATAAATCAGGAAACCAAAAGGTACACATGAGACAACACAAAAAGGTCATGTGCTTCAGCAAGAAATAATGCAGCTCCAATGCCTACAAAATAGCCAAGCATCATTTCAGGAACTTGGGATGTCAGAAATGCACCTGAAGTCCCAATTGAAGGTTATGAAAAGAAAAACCGATAATGTGCTTGCCTTCTTCACAAAGATTCTCAGGGTTTTTTAAGGCAGAAGAAAATAACTAAGAAAATTAATACTTGCAGCTGCAAGCTTCAAACAGAGAACAGAGAAAATGGAGGGAATGGAATACCATGATAAAATCAGTGAAATGCAGTGAAGTCAGCTGAGATTTGCCTAAATGCCATGATACAAGAATAGTGAGAGAAGAGAGAGGGCGTTCCAAAGAGCCATATGGTTTCTCCAAGAGAATAAGCAATTTCATTTGGGGCACATCTTGCCCATAAAATACTACAGCCCAACAATTAGTGACTAAAATACCCTTGGATTTATACACAAACACATGAAAAGACATAAAGTTGGGTGAATACGAATAATACATCCAACATTTACATTCCATTTCTCAGTACAAATAATTCTAGCAATAGAATGGGAGTTCAAGTCAAATCTCCGGAGAAGCAATAGCTGCATTTTGATGATCTTTTGAAATCCTTTAAAGTGATCAAAGCAAAGGGATTACCTCGGAACTATGAGGATCTAAGGCTCTAAACATTTCCGTCAAGACATCTACAATTCCCCGAGCATTTTGAATCTCTGCCATGCTACATTACAAACAACTTTAGTAAGATGATCGAAATGAGACCAATATCTTTTTTACATAGGAAACCTTAAAAGGTCACTTGGGGAAAAAAGTCACACACCCGCATGCACACACACACACACACACACACACACACACACACACACTTACTTGGGGAAAAAAGACACTGCCGCATGCACACACGCACACACACACACGGGAAATGGTACTATAAGGTCAATCTCATGGGAGCTTCCCATGAGGTCAAGCTCTATGGGCCCCACCGTGATCAATGTCAGAAATCCACACCATGCATTTGGTGCGTCCCCTCTAGGTTATGGGATATCCCAAAAATCGGCCATATCCGGAACTCAAGTGGGCCACACCATCTAAAACCATGTGAAATCATATCTAAAAAATCTAAAAGCACTTGGTGAGGCCCACCTGAGTTTTGGATACAACTGACATTGTGTGAACCCCCATCCAAGTGGGACACATAATGGATGGGTTGTATGTCTGGACCACATCTCAATGGGCCCTATAAACAATGATGAAGGTTTTAATAGGTGGGTATCCACTCTCAACTGTTGTCTGCGGTGTGGCCCCCCTAAGTCATGGATTGGCCTGATTTTTAGGTCCACGGCCCACCATGGAAGGGTGCATCTAATTGATGGGGTGGATGTCTGACACAGATCATAGTGTGGCCCATAGAGCCTGACCTCATGGGAAGCTCCCATGAGGTCGACCTCATAGTACCCTTTCCCATATATATCTTCCCATGAGGTTAACCTCATAGCACAATTCCCCATATATATGTGTACACAAGCACCCCCCGTCATGTATTCACAGATTTCTCAAGTCAACATTAATAATGGTGTAGCTTCTACACCATGAAATCAAGTACTAAACAGGCTGGCATGGTGTCGATGGCACAAAAAGTGATGGCAAAAATGAGATTGAAAATGTGACTTTTTGCATTTTTGAAGACTGACAGAATATAAGAATGCGTATTAAGAAGAAATTAACATCATGGAAGAAACTTGCTAAGAAGAGAGAGAATTTCGTTGGCTTCTTACAAGGCCTTATTGAATAAGATGAGATATAAAGATGAATAGCCATGTGGAATAGTTACTGTCTAACAGCTTCACAGAAGTGTAGCTTACTGAGTTGCACAGTGTAAACCCACATCCATGGCTGTGTCGTCGTGATATAAACTTCAACTTCATGTGCCTAAAAATGGCAGCCAAGGATTAAAAACAAGGCCGACCAGGACTCCACCATATTCACTGAGTCACAACAAGTGTGTCTTGTACCAGCCAAGTCATGCATTTATCAGCTGAGTCAGGCACAACTCAGCTAAATTGCCTGTGCAACTCGTCCCTCCCTCCCTCCAAAACTGAGAGAAGAGAAAAATGGAAGGCTCTTGCAACACTTGACATACGAAATTCATATCAATAAAACTCAGTACTGGATGTTGTGCGAACTTACCTGAGAGCAGACGAATTCGATGGAATGGAAGCTTCAAAAGCAGTAGCATTGTATGTTGAAGCATCAGAATGGTGTCTGCTAGGCTGGGTGTGGGGAGGAGTAAACAAGGGTACAGTGTTCTCTGCACGGGGTGGAAAATCTACTCCAGCAGACTGTCAATTATCAATAAGAACTGATCCTGATCATGGTGAGAAAATAAATAAACAGTTCCTTAACATTAAGCCTGCAATGTGTTCTTAACTATGCTTGCATGAAAGAAAAGGAGCATGTTATGGTCATCCAATCCACATGCTTAGATGTTGATACAAGACAGCTATCCGCCGGATCATATTATTCAGGAGCGAGGTCATCGTCACACTATTTTGTCAAAATGTCATTTGGAATCAATGCAAAGCTTTTCCAAGTAAAAGGTTAAAAGGCAAGCCTCAGAAAGAAGAAAACAAAAAGATTGAATAATTGAGTACATTCAAATACAAAAAACAAAGAACACACAAGGGTATTACAAGGGTATGCAGATAGATATCAATAGAGCAAAGATTGAAAATGCTGTGTCAATGCTGTGATATTTTCAAGTAGCAAGACCATGATGGAAAATGCAAGAAGTGATAAGATAAATAGAGGCAGAAAGATAAGGAAAATACATAATATGATATAGTTTGATATTACCCCTCAAGATGACTACTGACAAACACTATACTTCATTGAGAGAGCATGCAAGCATACTGGGATTCCATTACAATCCAAGACTGCAACACCTATGGGTGTCTTGGTAGGTCCTTCACCAGTGTGCTTGTTTGCAATATGCAATTCTAGCCACAGGATAAATTATTACCACAGAACACAATGTATTATTAGTTCGGGAACCGTAGCCAACATTTTCTTTGACAACACAGTGCACAAGGCAATCCGTTGCCTATAACTTGATGATCTCAATAGACCTTCGTTGGATACTCCGTTCGTTTTAATTGTTCATTGACCAGAGCAAGGTCTGAAAACTTGACTTCACCTAATCAGTAATGCACGAAACTCAATTCAACTCAGCCACAAACTCAAGTATGCTTCTACCACAGAGCGGACAGCTAATGCGTTCGAGAGCCGTGGGGGTGGGGGGTTCTTTTTGTCATTTTTTGAACAGTTCCAGATAGGCTAGATGGGGAAAAGGCAATGGAGTTCAGCCATTGCTTTCTTCAATCTTCACCCAATCCAGAATCAGTTTGACACATTTAAGTCTCCCTGACTCAGTCCTGGTTGACTTGCTTCAGTCCATATTTTAGGGTAAAGCTTTAAAGATATCAATTTCAACACCAAACATGTTTGTGATAGAGCATATACAATCTATTTGAGCTATAAACCCAATTGTAAAAATCCAACATGCAATCAAGCCTTTTTTTTTCCTTAAATCAAGCTAAGATGATGATGATGGAGCTCAAGTGTGCACCTTCAATTCATTATATGCAGCGTCGTACTGGGGATACTTCCCTCTGGCTCCCCCAAAAGCAGCTTGCCACGTATCTATGAGAATCAATATCTTCTCCCTTACATTTAAGGCTGGCTGCAGGACAAATTTGGAGGAATCAGTACAGAAAACAGAGCTCAGATACGCAAAAGCACATAAATGGTTACAATGTACAATTATAAATGAATGCAAGGAGGAACTAGATAACCTTTTTCTTCACTATGTTCACCATTTCATTTAAGATATCACATTCAATGATCTCAACATGCACGCTGTCCCCACAATTTTTGGTGAGAGTCTCTATCACCTGAATCATCATTTCCCAAAACAAACATCTACAACTAAGAGAACACCATAGAATATAAAATATCCAATATAAGCTATAGTACCCATTCTTCCTAGAAAACCTGTTAAAGAGTAAGCACACCACTACCTTGTGGAAACCAGTGCCACAAATAAAGGAAAGCAGGAGAATGGTGGCTTTAGAGTTTAATCCCTTCTAGGAAATGAAAGCCTACTAGATTCATATTCCATTAGCACTTGCTTCTTTTTTCAAGAGTGAAAATTTTGTTGCTGAATGTAGGAGTTTCTTGCTTATGATCTTATCAACTGTAACATAACTTCTTTCTAATATAAACACCATCAACATCTAAGCTTCTCCCAACTAATTGGGATCAGCTTATTTTTATTATAAAATTTCTTACAAATCTAACATAATAAATATATTGAAAAAAACTTGCAACTGTCCATCTTCAAAGGACAAAACTGCAAGACAGTGGTAAAGTGATAAAAACTCACAACAAGAGCCAGAAGTTGTATTTGGGGGTTTTTACTTAATAGCTGCTTCTTAAGCACCTTCATGGCATCCTTAGCTTGCCTGCAGTCTCAAACAAATTCAGGATCAAAAGAAAACAATTAATGCAAAGCACACATCTACACAATTTATTCTAAGAAACTAAAACCAGAACATCATCACTATCATAACACCTTGTCCCAGCTGTTTGGTGTCGGCTAAAACTAAACAAGAATAAATGAAATCAGAAACAGACAAAGAGACAGAACGAAACTTAACACAATAGAGAGAAAGGTGTCCATGCCATCAACGATAGTATGTGCATCAAAAGAAAAGGCAGGGTGCAAGAAGTATATACCCTGGATCCATGTTAATAATGTCACAGATCTCAATATTGACTCCCCAGTCCGGACCAATCAGCATGTCACTGGTTGCCCTTTCGACGCACTCTGCAGCATTAGCCATACTCTTTGTACTTCCACTCGCTACACCTAGAAAATTTAGACCAACCACAATTTCAGCTAACATTTTTTTTCTTATTTAGAAATAAAGTTTCAATCTTCAGTCTAGCTCCAAGAGTTACAACCAACAGATGTACTAGAAAGATCTCTCAAATGCATGACCTCCACAAGTTTTTGAGGTTTTTTTATATGTTGAAAGATTGTGATTTTGATATTAGTCAAAAGGAGAAGATCAAGACATAAGGCATTGCATCAATAATTGAAATTGAGGGCTAATATCAATCAAATCATCAATTCTTTCTCAACTAAACAACAAATTCATCAAACCCATCAAAAGTATCTCAAGAGTTCAAAACTCAAAGCACGAAACATCACCCCTAAACAATTGAAAACTATACGGGGAAAAGGGGGGGGGGGGCAGGGGGGGGGAGAGGGAACAAAACTCAAAATTACAAATGCTCTGATTTCGACTCTGACGCCATAACGAACACTCGAGAGAATCATAATTCAGAGCATCAAACATCACCACTGTAGGCAGCTTATCAAGAAGAAGGCACGAAAACGAAAACCAAAAAAAAAAAATAGAACCCAACCCTCCTTTCCTTGATTTTGAACTCTCACTCACCAAACCCATCAAAAGCAGCTCAAAAGATTCACAATTCAAAGCATTAGACATCTCCCCTATAAATGTTGAGGAAAGATACTGATAATAACTATAAGTAGAGAAAAAAAAAAAACAGGAATTGAAATATTGAATAAAGCCAAGACCTTGCTGACTCAGATTTTCAATCTCATAAATTAAAAGGAGTTCAAGAGACAATCTTCAAAAAGAAAAAGCCAAAAGAAAAAGAGCTCAAGAGAATATCTTTAGAATTTAAATTCAAAAAAAAAAAAAAAAAAAATCCAGAGATTCACAAATTCGGAGCCCCAAACATAGGCCCCGTAGAGCAATTGAATAAGAAAAGTTACGGCAATGACAAAAGCAAAAAAGAACCCAAATCTCTAATTGCCTTGATTTTGAAATTTAATTCACCAAACCCATAATTAAAAAGCATTAAAAAAAATTTTAAAAATTTTTAAAAAATAAATAAATAAATAAATAACCGTGATCAATTCAGAAAGAAAAACCATTGAAAAAACAAACGTAAAGAGAACCCAAATCCCCGATTGCTCTGACTTCAACTTACACTCGACAAATTCACTTCTTCTTCTTTTTTTCAATTCAAGACATTCCAATAAAAAAGAAAGCAAATTAGCAGCAAAAGGTATTGAATCCCATGAAAAAAATAAAAAAGAAACGAATCTCTAAATTATTTCCATTATGATCCTCATACATCAAACCATCAAAAAAAGCTCAAGACATTCGCAATTCAAAACAATTTGAATTAACCCCGATTATCTCTGCATTCTTTGGTTTCGATCTTCAGCCCCCCATCAAGATACCTTTGATTCAATTCCAATACGAATAGGAGAAAAAAAAAAAAAAAAACCTTCGAGAATGCCCAATCCAAAACCAGTTGCATCGATTTTAAAATGCAAGAGATTTCGAAGAGATTACCTGTCGACAAGGAGAGAGAGAGAGGTGGAAGAAGCTCTTCTTCTTTATTTCGCGATGCTCGTGGGCTAATCGAGAAGGGTCTAGACTCCGTCGGCGAGTTTTCAATCACAAGAACAGAAGAAAATGCAAAAGCATTGGAAGAGAATAGTAGCTCGCCCCTACCTTCGTTCGTTCTTCGGTTGAAACGACGGAGGACTTATGCGATCCGCGACCGCACAATATGCGCGGGTTTTCGGTTTTCGATCGGGCAAGCTGACCATGCTTCGGTAATCCAGACCAGGAGTCTGTTGGGTCCCACCATGGATGGACCGTGCTATAAGAATCTCGAAGATCTGAAGATCCGAGCCTCTTCATTTGTACATTTTTAATCGAATCTGGACGGTTGCTTTATTTCTCTTCGTAACCGTCCATTTGTAGGTCACTGATGAGGATGATCGTGGGACACAAGAGTGCAGTGGTCCCGATTATTGAAGCATTGCCCCACTTTTCAGAGATGAAACCCGCATTTACTGGGAGCGGATTAGGGGAGAACCCTGATCCACCTAAGTGGGTGGGCACCCTGACTGTGGAGCTGACAGTGACGTATATACCTTAAATCCACACCGTCCAACCATTTTGAAAGCTCATTTTAGGTCATTATGACAAAAATGAATCTGGCTCAAATCTTCGCTGGACCACACCACAGGAAACAGCCGTGATTGAATCCTCACCATTAAAATCTTCATAGATTCCACCGTAATATTTATTTGCCATCCAACCTGTTGATAAGGTAACAAACACACTGATGAAGAGACCACACAAATATTATCTTGATCCAAAGCTTTTGTGGCCCATAATAAGTTTTTAATAGTCAGTCACCATTGTTTCGTGTACCATGGTCCATCTGGGACTTGGAACTGCTTCATTTTTTGGATCATGCCCTAAAATGAGCTTTCAATATGGATGGACGGTGAGGATGTAGTCACATACATCACAGTAGGCCCCACAGTCAGGGGGTGGATCCGAGTCCCACCTAATCCGCTCCCGCATTTACTGTGCACATAGATGGAAATGCGAAATTGCGAAGCTGGTCCAAATCTCTCTCACCACACGTGCCAGCATCTTGATCTCGGCCGTTCATCCAGTCGGCCCCAGCGTTTATAAAGTAGATCGAGTTACTTCGGCAATCAGGCGGACCGCACATGTGGGAAAATATGGACAATTTAAAGATCATCATACATGAGAAGGTCTGAAAACTACAAGTCACAGTCCACTCGCCGCTTCCTAACTTCTCAACCTTTCATGTGTTTGCAACATCCAACCCGTCCAATGGTTTGGCTCGGTCGCAAGGATCTCCTGGTGCAAAAATCAGCTGCATCCACTCATCGACCTTGCTTGTATCATGCTCCTTATCAATGGATAGTCTTTATTTTTATGGTGTGGTCCACCTAATAAGCACATGGGGCTAATTTCTGCATTAGGTGTTCCCCATAGCGGGGCCAACATATCAGAAGGGTAGATGTAGTATCTACTAAATAGATTTGAAGTCATATATGGTGATTGCAGATTCAGCGGATCAGGGCCACCACCAATCACACTAGTTTTGTGGTGTAATTTGATTAGACCATGTGGCGGAATTTGATTGAGCAAAAATTGATTAGACCATGTGTAGGAATTTAATTGAGCCACATGCCACTGTTACAATTGAAACTTATTTAAATATATTTTGTTGATGTCATCTCTGACGATCCACCATGGTCTAATCAAATCTCATCATGTCGGAAATAAGTGGCCGTAGATAGGATGTAATTTGTAATCCGGTGGGACAGACTCAAGACTTCTCATTAAATGTTGACTTAATCTACCTCTACATTTACTGTGGATTTACCATCTATTGTTTCATTATTTCATTAAAATGATCATGGTCGAATGGGGTGGGCATTTTGGTCTCATATTCCATGTGGCGTGGCCTACATGAGTGTTCATCGCAGTAGTTTCATCTTTCCTCCATTGAATCCTCTTCTTAAAGTTGCAATTTACCATCAATTACCCCTGAATACTACCAAATACATGCCTGGCATTTCCCATCTTTACTATACATACCACTGGTAGTTTTAAACATTTTTATTCCTGCAAGTAGTTTTCACAATATTACTTAATAGAAATCAGACATAAGGAGTAATTTAGCTAGAGACCTATGAGATTTTTTATTTTATTTTTTTTTCAAATGAGGGACAACATAGATTATGCCTGCTTAACTTCTCCTCTTCTTTAATTAGATGCAAGGTGAGATAGGCTCCCCACCTAATGACCACATGACATTTAGGAAGCACTTGGATCTTAAGTTACTTAAGATAAGTTAGTTATGTCTCAAGTAATTGATCTTAGTTTCTATTTATTAAACAGATAAGTATGTTTGGTAAATAATTTACTTATTAGCTTCCATTATCTTTCATTTATGATGAAGAGTAAAAAAGTTATAAAAAACAATAACTAGAATAATTAAGTTGTTTTAAGTAAAACAAGTTAATTATAAGTAATTACAAACCAAACTTATCTAAAATAAGTTACCTATCAACTATTGTAAGTAGAAA
Organism: Magnolia sinica; assembly: GCF_029962835.1. NCBI lineage: Eukaryota > Viridiplantae > Streptophyta > Magnoliopsida > Magnoliales > Magnoliaceae > Magnolia > Magnolia sinica. Next base: position 17,967,672 of record NC_080576.1, on the reverse strand, counting down.
AAGTAACTTATTTGGTAGTAACCAAACAAGCCCTTAGCCTATACCTTCGTTGCCTTCACTCATTTTAGGGCACTTGTTTAAAAATTATGCAGAATTAGAGGTGGGCATGGGATGACTCAATCCCACTAACTTGACTCGTCCGACTCAATCCAAACCGAATAGGCTTCGCCCAATCCGAACTTAAACCAAGTTGAGTTTTAGTTACTTAGTAACTCAACTTGAAACTCGATCCGATTAGACTTTACTCGATTCGATTAGACTTGACTTGATCTGAAACCCGACTGGACTCAAATTTGGGTGTGTGTGTGTATCATCTCTAATCCTACCCGCCGCACCCTACCTCGACTAGATACCAAACTCTCTCTCTCTCTCTCTCTCTCTCTCTCTCTCTCTCTCTCCCTCATCCTCCTCATCTTTCAAGCTCGACAACTACCCACCACCATCACCCTCCTCCTCCTCCTCTCTCCCCTCCACTCTCTTAGTCTCTCCCTCCCTCATATCTCAATCTAACTCGATGCCAACTTGACCCGACTCGGTACTTTTGACTGGATTGAACTCAGTCCAAATCAACTAGTCCAGACCGGACTCGTATCGAGTTAGGCATGCTAGACTCGGTATCAGTCGGATCGAGTTCGAGTTAGGCCTATTTCAAAACCGAATCGATTCGAGTCAGCCCCAACTTAGTCCGACTCGACTCGATGCCCAGCTCTAGGCATGATGGAGATTGAGCAAGCTATAACATGAAAAGCAGTGGGGATGAGAAAGTTGTTATTAGAGTTGGGCACAAACCGACCCAATTCGGCGGATCCGAACCGAACCAAAGGCCTGTATCGGTGTGGTCCGAGTTGGATCAGTCAGATCCGACCGTTCATCAGATCGAGTTCGGATCGTGGTCAATTCAGACCGATCCGAACCAAAATCCGATCCGATCCAGAATGATTCTAATGAATATTTATCACATATATTTATCTTATAAATAGGTTGGATGACAAATAAACATCACTGGGGCCTTATAAATTTTTCAATGGTGGAAATCAAACTTCTACTTTTTTCCTGTGGTATGGCCCACTTGAGCTTTGGATATGCATCAATTTTGGGTTCAACCACTAAAATGATCTGGAAAAACAGATGGACGGCGTGGATAAATCACATGCATTCACGATGGGCCCTAACAGAGTTTACTCAATGCGATAAGAGCCCACTGACGCAGGAAGCGGATTGCGTACTGAGTAACTCAGTACCCTAAGTGTACTGAGTAAACTCTATGGGGCCCACCTTCATTCATGCATTTTATCCAACCTATTCATCCAGTTTACCAAATAATTTTAGGGATTTAGCCCAAAAATGAATCCTATGAATCGCTTAAGTGGACCACACCAATGTAAACTATGTGAATTGAACTTCTACCGTTGAACAGTTCTTAGAGGCCACAGAAGTTTTAAATCAAGCTGATATTTGTGTTTTCCCTTCATCCATGTCTCTTTTATCTTATGAACAGGTTGGATGACAAATAAACATCACTTTGGGCCTCATAAAGGTTTCAACGGTGGAAATCAATACTTCCATTGTTTCCGGTGTATGGTCCAATTGAGGTGTGGATATACTTCAATTTTGGTTTCAACGCCTAAAATGATCTTTAAAAATGGATCGACGGCATGGATAAACCACATGCACTCACTGTGGGCCCAACAGAGTTTACTCAGTACGATAAGAGCCTACTAAGTAACTCAGTACGCAATTCGATTTCACTGACGCAACGCAATTTCGTGCAAAGCACATCAACACATTTCGTGCATCGCACGTCAACACAGCTGATGTAGACACGTGTCGTGCAAAGACGAGCGGAGACACGCCTCGAGCTCCGAGTTGTACGAACGGCTCAAATGAAATCAAAATTACATGGGCCCCACAATGATGTATTTATTATATCCATACCGTTTATCCATTTTTCGTAATCATTTTAGAGCATTTGAAAAAAAAAAATCATATGTAAAGCTCAAATGGACCACACCGAAAATAGCAGCGAAGATAATGATTTTCACTGTTAAAAAATTCGTAGGGCCCACCATAACGTTTATTTTCCATCTAATCTGTTAATAAGGTTAAAAATACATGGATGAAGAGGAAAAACAATTTTTATATTAATCCGAAACTTCCGTGATCTCCAAAAGGGTTTCAATGGTAAAGTTTTATCTCCCACTGTTTTTTGCAGTGTGGTCCAACTAATCTTTCGATCTGTCTTATTTTTCAGCTCAAGCATTAAGACGAACTCTACAAATGGATGGACGGTTTGGATATAACATATACCTCATAGTTTGACCCACAGACTCAACCCGATCCGAACTGTACCCAACCCGATCCGACTCAGTTTCCCTAACCGAATCGGACTCTGTTCGGATTAGGCCAACCGTGTATCGGATCGGTTCGAGTCAAATGTCCCAAACTCGGTCCTGGATCGGATCGAATTCGGATCAGCCGATGTAGATTTCGGACCGTACCGAATTAGACCCAATCCGATCCGACTCAATCCAATGCCCAACTCTACCCGTCATGTTTTTTCTTTTACGTGAAACCTGCACTTGAATTTTTTACTCTCAATTTTTAGAAGGTACACATAGAACTGTAAAAGGTCATGAAGGGCTTTCTTTTTCCATCTGGAAAAGCCTGTGACTCAAAAGCCTGGCATTGATGGAACAATCTCAACCATCACATTTTTTCCATTCATTTTGGACTACACTCAAGTTTATTTTACGGTCCATCTGACTTCACTAGGTGGATGATTATGATCATTCAACGAGATTAAATCTCTCCCCATTGCCCAATCCCCAACGGGCATGGTGATTTGAACGGAATGGACTGTCTCGAAATCTTACCTGTATCCTACATAGGAGGGGATTGAGGGAAACCAGTCACCCCAGTTTAGAAGATGGTGATCAGCGCCCACGGTAGCGTTTTTCTCTGTACCTTTGCCGAGTGTACTCGCGCGTGTACTTTCCAGGTAACAGCCGTGCACACGTGCCAACATGGTACAAGTTATAATATATAAGCTGCCCATCAGGAGGGCCACTCCGTGTATGTACCCTAATCCGGAAACAGTTTGGTCTAGTCACCATTAGGGCCGCACAGTACAAAAATAGATTAACGGTGTATAAGAGATGACCTATGGTCCAGGTTTACCTCACAATCGTGGCCCATGAGATGAGTATCTGCTTTTTTTCTTTTTTCTTTTTTGACACAGGGACCTACATAGTTAGATTTGAGTGAACCTGATGAGCGGCTTGGATCTCCTAATGCCAGGCACGTTCGCACATGTGAGGGGTTATTACACTACTTTCTATCATTTTCATTGGAGGAGCTGTAAAATCCTGTGACATGGCCCTGCGATTTGCACTTACGCAGATGGGCCACGCACCAAAAACCCTTCGGTTTGAAAGATCGCAGCCATATACTTGCACTTTCTTGGGTTGAATCGATATCTTCTTTTCAAACCGTTTAATTGATGGCAAGCAATCGGAGGGCCGTGCTTTTGATGGACTCAGAATCGGTAGGGACCCCTCCTGTACCAACTTAGGTACTGGTCGGTGCTTTGGCCCTGCAATGATGCATGTATTTTATCCATGCCGTCCATCCATTTTTTCAGAGTATTTTAGGGAATTAGCCCCCAAAATTGAGGCAGATCCTAATCTTAGATGGACCACACCACGGAAAATAGTGGAACGCCCATCTCTAAAAACTTCTTAGGGCAACAAAAGTTTTGGATGAAGCTGAAGCTTGAATTTCCTTGACCCTGTCTATGTGAGCTGATTAGCAGGTCGGATGGAAAATAAAGATTACAGTGGGCCCTGAGAAGTCTGGAATAGTGTGTTCAATCATACTGTTTTCTATGGTGTGGTCCAACTGAGATTTTGATCTTCTTTATTTTTTGGTTCATGCCCTAAAATGAGCTGGAAAAGTGGATGGAACGGCATGGATAAAACACATACATCATGGTAGGGCCCACAGCACCTACCCGTACCAAATCCGAATCCCCTTTGGCAATCGGATATTTTCCGTGGGAGGATGTACTTTTAAACTGAGCCCACAACATCAGCGGTCAGGGACAATGGCCCAACTTTTAAGCATAAAAAAACTCTAACGGTATTGCATGGATGCGAATTGCCTGTCCTGTGGGTTGCATACTGGTACTACTGGCTCTTGGGCCATCCCATGTATACCCACTCATTTCAGGGCATGAGCCAAAAAAAATAAAATGAAATGGGTACAAAATTCAATCTACACCTTGGGAAATGTGGCCGCTGAAAAGTTCGCAAGGCCCCTGTAATTCAAAACTTTTGAGGCCCGACGTAGTTTTAAATGGTGCCTATTCAATCACGTGTGGTCCACATGGGATATTGATCCGCCCCATCTTAGGGCTCATACGGATAGATGAACGAACCGCGTGGATAAAAGCATACTCTTGTCCCCTAATTTTTACTCTTTTTCCTGAACCCAACTGTTAAAGAAGGTTGTTATAGAAAAGGAAAGATAAAACACCTTAAAGTTTTTGAGGACACTAAAAAGTATTTTTTAGGAAATGATAAGTCGGAGAGCTGCCCTTAGGTATTTAAAAGCAAATCAAGTGGTCCAAGGAAATTCAGAGAGCATACTTGAGAGGTGTGTAAAAAATGTTTATAGTGAGGAAAAAGTATCCAAAAGTAAACCAAGCAGCTAAGAAATGATGTAGAACGAGTAGCCAAGAAGTGTTTATAAGCGAAACAAAGAAGTTGAGAGGTGTTCAAAAGTGAGGGTCCTTACTCTTACCCGGGTGGTAGACTCCCAGGAGTTTCAACACTGGGTCAATGGTTCGAGTACCCACCAGTGGTGAAATCCCACGGTGTGCATGTGTGGGGTGTGTGTGCGTGTGTGAGCATGTGTGTAGGGTGCGTGCGTGCACGTGTGTAAAAAAAAAGTGTTCAAAAGTGAAACAGACAAATAAAAATGTATTAAGAAATACAGAAGGATCTGAAAGATTATGTGACAATGGTTCAGTATCATATTAGAGAGAAAAATATCTAGAAGAATTAATATTATACATCGTTAGATGACTGACGAAAGCAATGTGGTTGATGTATGGCCGATGAACAATTAATGACCAAAGCAGAGCTTGACCGAGAGAAGAGGAACAATCAGAAAGAAAAAATATAGTAGAAAAAAAGATTTAGGGAAAAGTTTTCCGACTATTGCAACCGTTGCAGTAATGGAAGAATTAACTACAACAGAATTTTATAAATAGTTGAGAAATGTGACAGAGAGGGCATCTAAAAAAAAAAAAAAAACCAACCAGCAACAATCAATCAAATCTATCAATTTATCTTTTATCTCAGCTTATCCTACGAGTAGCAAGAATTGTAGGCTATAATCTTTAGTTGTAATCCAAGTATACGCTCATATGCTTGATTTGTTCTTTATCCAATATTAAGCAATTTTTTTAAGTGACGCATTATTGCAATTGCTCTTAGTGACCAATTATGAGTTTTTCATTTTGTTTGATTTGCACTGGTATTCTAAAAGTCCTTTCTTGTGGAAGGAACAGAGTAACCCATCTTCAAAGGAAGAACCTTACCATCCAATTATCGCATGATCGTTATAAACTTCTGCAAGTTGTTGGGTAAGCAACCGATCTTCTCAAAATCTGGTCATATACATTTATATTGGACGTATCTACTTATTTTGGCAATTTGGGGATCATTTTGGATCAAGTTGTATCGATTCTGGCATGCCCGTACAAGAGAAAACAAATTGAGTGACCAACTTTTTTTGGCACGCTCAGTGGGATTACAAATTACTTGGTTGCTATAATATTTACTTGACCCAAGTATATTTACCGGTGAATAATTATGACTCCTTGAATTTCGGGGGTCGAGTAGTGCCGACACCCAAATTTATGTGTGTCACTTATGCCTCACGGAAGCAAATGATTTGGGTTTATTTACTTGGTGTATGAGCATTCAAGGAATAAAATGGATCATGCAAGTATGCTGAAGTAAACATAACTTAAACCTTAAGATTCGACCAGAAAAATGATGTGTATTCGATCAACGCACGGGACCGCATCTCGACAAAATACATATAGTCTAAAAAATACAAAATGCCTCTGCCTTAGGATCTTGGCATTGGCCTTAGGGCAGCCTATAGCGGCCCGCCCAGCAACTGGAAGTACGAGCTCCTCCTGAGTCTATGAATGTCTCGTCCAGTGCGTCGGACTCTATGATACCTGCATCTAAGATAGGGTCTGGTTGTTGTTTTAAAACACCTTCTCAAAGTGAGAGTGAGTAATCAACTCAGTGGTTTCATTAACATCAAGTTACACAAATTATCAAATTCACATGCATAATTAATGAAAAGCAACTTAAACATACAATCCATATATACTTTTGTTAATGCACGTACATACTATCATAATATGATACATTCTCTCGTCATCCAACACTCACTCATAGCGACTCCAACTTCACATTCGTAAATGACCAATACTCCGTCATCATGCGACCTCAACTGTTGAGTCGCCACACTTAACTAATGCAATGCGTCAAATGGTCATGTTAGCCGAGTGTTTAGTTAAGTTCGTTCGCCCAGCAAGGTTGGGGAAACTGAGGCACTCCCACAAAATCAAAGGCCTTAACCCGAACGTGAGGCTCAGGGCGGCTATGGTGGCCCCACGCCTGCGACTCTTAATCCGTCTGGGTTCGTCACTCCCAACTAAGCTCATATGAAAGGCGGGATTGTAGACTAAATTGCTCCCGATCACTACAAGGGAGGCTCGTCACCCCATCGTAGGCCGATAGCTAGAACACAATGTCCCATACCACCATGTCATGCTCTCAAGACTTGTGGATCGTATCACTAGCGGTTGTAAGTGGGCATTCCAGGGGTGTCGGGTCCTAGGTACAGACAGGCGTGATCATACATGGTGAACACACATGGTTGGCCGACTAGTGCACTAATTCGGCTGACTTAGGCGAACTATGGTGCAACCAGCACTGGATGCAAGCATCTCATGTAGTCCAACTATTGTCGATTGTCTGTCTTCGACCAGGATTAATCGATTGGCCCAGGGAAGCCGATCCAATAGGGTTGCCCTTGTGAGTTTTTCCAATTTGCTGGCCAACCCAATTAACCAATAGACTAAAATTTAATAGTATGTCACAAACATTTTTATTTCAGAAATAGGCAAACATATATGTCAGTAATTCAGGATGTTTTAGTTAATATGGACAATTAAAATGACATGTGGGTGCATTATTCAATCATTACAGAATTTACAACATTAAGATAAATACGTGCATGTATCAGGGGAAAATATAGAGCATATGGGCAAGAATTTTCTGTAAATCCAGTCTATTCCAACATTTGTTCAAATATTCAGCTACACTAACATGATTTACAATTTATGGAAAACAATCAATCAAGGGGTTTCGGCATTTTGTTGATTTGCATGTAACTATAATTTCACTACACAATCATTATTTACGACATAAGTTTAATAATTGACAACGTAAAAGTAATGGTCCACACCTAGGGGTGGTCCGACAATTCCTTAGCACCGTTCTTAGGATTCCGGCTGAGTATTTGACAGATTGACGCCCTGCGTCGAATAGGTTAGCTCATAGGGGCGCATGCAACAGCCCGAAAGGCTCAAATTTTGAATGTGGCTAGAGGATTATCTTTCTCTTGCCACTGGCTATTCCTTTATGGCGGTGCAGGGTTGCGAGCTCCTACATGAGCAGCGGCGACGGGGAAATCTTCCAAACCAGCTCCCTAAAGAGCCCCCACCTTCATTTCTCCCCACTCCCTCTCTCCCTTGCAATTGGAATTTCGTATGGGAGTGAGGGAGTGAAATTTTGGGCCTTAAATAGTTTAAGTTTTATTTCTAAATGGCATTGGGGGCCCTTTTTCTAATATGTATGCCCCTCATGGGCTAAATTTTGGCCCACAGGGCTCCTTTAGGAACTTGCTGGCTTTTTCACGCCATGGGGTAGGTGCCCCATCATAGGATCCGCTATCGGTCCAAATTGGGTAGGGATCCGATGCCTCGATCGACCGAGGGGACCTTACTTGCGATCAATAGCTATTGGTGCTCCATCGGGGCTACAGTTATACGGATATGAGAAGGGAAATATTTTTAACTCATGGCTCGATTTTAATCGCAATCCGACGATCAAAAAGTCTTAATTTCATGAATGAGCGGGGGGCCTAGTTCGCTCAAGTTTCAGATTCATGTACAGGAGATTCACACGTTTCAAGCACTACCTTTCCGGCCAAAGTTGTACAGTTCAAGGTATCATCTGGGTTTGCCGTCCTCGATGGACCTCAAGCCCAGTGAGGCCGACGATTTCTTATAGTTTTGGACTTAGTAGAACTTCGACGGGAAGCCCAAGCTCATTTTAGTCAGTCGGAGCGAATTTTGGGAGGGTCAGCCCTTGCGGTCCATACCGGGTCCCAATCGCACCTAGGACTAGTTGTGTTTGCGATGCTACTCTCTTATAATTTTAGAAAGTGGTCGTTCGATCTTATCCACTCTCACTTTCTGGTGCTATGCATGTGTGCCCCATAAAGGCTGCTTGATACGGTCCTAAGGCGGCTCACTGGTGGATGTTCTAGGGTCCAGTGTCAGTTCGGCTCAGATGTTACAATAGTCATTTGGAATCATGAGCCAAATGGGTAGTCGTAATACTTCAACAGTTGTTATTGTGGTTAACGAGCCTCTTACTCACAAGGAGGAGTTGCAAATTCAACGAGTGCTTGAGCAAGAAAATCTCCCACTTAGTCTGGTGTATGTTCCTCCAAATTCAGAAAAACCATCGATATCTCAGGTTGAACCTCTTGAGTTATGTCAGTTGGGGTGGTTGATATGTAATGGGGGATTCAACACATCGCACAACTATTGCGAGTTTAGGGAGAACACTTGTAAGTTCAAATCGAGGCTTTCAATAGGTGGATGGTCGGCTACACCGAGAGAATGAATCAGTTGGTGGTTTTGTTAGCCAATAGATCACTTGTTGCACCAGCAATAAGTCGATACAAGTTCTATTGAAAATCGGGAACCTATACCACCAGTCCAACCGATACCACATACTCTCCTATTACAATGAAACACATCACTTGTTGCTATCCCTGGTCCAATCCAAGATGTACGAAATTCACCGAACCAATCACAAGTTTGGGTTGAAGAGTCATGAGTTTGGGCTGAAATTTTAGGCGTATTAATGGTCAATCATGTAAAAAATATGAATAAAATGATGGCTTTCTTTATCGAAAGAACACCTGTGGTGCCAGCACTACAATCAACACTATAGATACCTCTTCTGTAATAAAATAAGCCTATTCTAGTACAGGAAGTACGAAATCTTCTACTACCCGCTGAGTTTAGGCGATTGGAATGGGAGGTCACGAATGTTGTTTGTGAAGAAGAAAATCAGGGTATACCTGGGGACAATCCTTCCTTGAAAATCCACTGTATCGTGGAAGACAAAACCATGTAAGTCCTACACCACCTCCAATGGCCAAATCTCGCTGTTTGAATTATGACCAGATCATTTAAATTGTTCATAAACTAATAAGCCAAGTTCTCGACCGTATTACTACCTCGGTCAACCATAAGCCTTATTTGAAATATATTGACTGACAGTATCCATTGTTACGATTGACTTTGTTGTTTTTCAATCAATATAGCTAAGTTCAACCAAGATGACCAAATTTTATGTCTCTCGATCAAGATGGCCGAGTTTGACGAGGACAATCAAAATTTTCTTTTCTTAATCAAGATCACTGAATTCGACCAAGACGTTTGAATTTGTCATTTTTCAAATAAGACGCCGAGTTCAACCAAGATGGCCGAATTTGTCATCTTTCAACTTAGACGATCAAGTTTGACCAAAATAATCGAATTTGTCATTTTTTTGACTAAGATGGCCGAATTTGCTGTTTTTCGACCAAGATGGCTAAGTTCAACAAAAATGGCTGAATTTATTATTTTTTGACTAAGGTGGCCGAGTTCGATCAAGATGACTAAATTTGATGGTTTTCAACCAAGACTGTCGAATTCAACCAAGATGTCCGAATTTGTTATTTTTCGACTAATATGGTTGAGTTCAATCAAAATGGTTCAATTTATCGTTTTTTGACTAAGGTGGTCGAGTTTGATCAAGACAACTAATTTTGATAGGTTTCGACCAAGATGGCCGAATTTGTTGTTTTTGACTAAGATGACCGAGTTTGCCCAAGTCGTCTGACTTTGATGTTTTCTGATCAAGATGGTTGAGTTCGACCAATATGGGTGAATTTGATGTTTTTACATGGCCGATCAGTCACGTTTATTGCACCAAATAGAGCTGGGCACAGGACGACTCGACTTAACGGACTCGACTCATCTGACTTGTTCAAACTCGACTTGATCTGAATCGAGTGGGTGAGTTGATCTGAACTGAGTAGACTTCGTCTAATCTGAACTCAAACCGAGCCAAGTTCGGGTCACCCAGTAATTCGACTCAACACGAAATCCAACTCAATACTGACTCGACTCGATCTGAAACCCGACTTGTACACACACATATAGAGGAATGCTCACCCGCGCATCTTCTTATGTGAGCACGTGTCATGGGCACAAAATCTGAACGGTCAACGTGCTGCGGCACACCTTGAAACCTCACGGGCCCAATTTTCAACCCGATACAAAACTCTAATAAGCCATAGCAAAGAGAAATGCAAATCAAGGGGGGAAAATGTTTCCTTTTGCCATGGCCTACCAGAGTTTTGTATCGGGCTGAAAGTTGGGCATGTGAGGTTTCAAGGGGTGCCGCATCACGTTGACCGTTCAGATTTTGTGCCCATGACATGTGTGTAAAGGTGCACATAAATGCTCACATAAAAAGGTGCATGGGTGAGCATTCCTATATATATTTATATACATTTATAGGAAATGGTACTATGAGGTCGACCTCATGGGAACTTCCCATGAGGTCGAGTTGTGTGGGCCCATCGTGATGTGTGTCAAACATTTACCCCATCAGCCATATGCACCATCCCATGGTGAGCCACAGGCTTAAATATTAAGTCAATCCAGGACTTAGGTGGGCCACGCTACATACAACAGTCAAGAGGGTTACCCTCCCATTAAAACATTCATAATCATTTATTAGGTCCATTGAGATGTGGTTCACAAATCTAGCCCATCCATTGTGTGTGTCCCACTTGGATGAGGGGTCAGACCAAGTTTCAGCGGCATCCAAAATGCAGGTGAGCCCCACCAAGTACTTTTATATGTTTTAGGCATGTCTTAACATGATTTTAGATGGTATGGCCCACTTGAATTCCATATGCAACTTATTTTTAGGATATCCAATAATCTAAAGGGACCCATCAAATGCACGGTGTTGATGTTCGACATACATCACGGTGGGGCCCACACAGCTCGACCTCATGGAAAGTTCCCATTAGGTCAACCTCATAGTACCATTTCCACACACACACATAACCCCAAATTTGATGTTTCTAAGTTTGAAATGCCATGTAGCTCATGGAGAGGCTGCAATTCTAGTCGGTGCACCTGTGTTTTGGGTTGTGATTTCAGCCTGTGGATATCCATTGAACTCGACTCAACTTGGTGCTGACTCGACCCAACTTGGTACCTGTGACCAGGTCGGACTTGGTCCTGATTAATCTAGGCTAGACTCGAACTCGGATTGGGTCGAGCATGCTGGACTCGATACTGAGTCAGGTTGAGTCTGGGTCAGGCCTATTTCAAAACTAGATCAAGTCGGGTTAGTCCTAATTTGGTCCAGCTCGACTCGATGCTTAGCTCTAGTGCCAAATAATGAATTTACATCGCATTCACTTTTTACCAAAGGTGAAGCGACGTGACGGGGTGATGTTGTACCATATTTTTTACCGTTCCTGGGAAACCCAATTGGAAATGACATGTGTTGTAGTAAGGGAAAGATATAATATGCTAAAGATTTTTAAGAATACTCGGAGTGCTTATTACGGAATCACAAGTGGTAGAGTGATAAGACATAGAGCAGCTGAGAGGTATTCAAAAGCAAACTAAGTGGCCGAGAGGCATTCGGGAGGTGTGACCGAGATGTGTCTAAAAACAGACCGAGCGGCCGAGAAGTGTCTAAAAGCAGACCGAGCAGTCAAGAGGCGTCCAGAAGTGAAACGAGTAGCCAATAGGTGTTCATAAGCAAAAATGGACAGAGGGAAACATATCGAGAAAGACATAAGGATCTACAAGACTACATGACAATGGTTCAACTGCCATGTTAAAGAGAGAAATATCTTGAAGAATTAATACCATATGTCATCAGATGATCGACGAAAGCAATACGGTTAATGAACGATTAATGACCAAAGCAAAGCTTGGTCGAGAGAAGAGGAACATTCAGGAAGAAGAGACATAACATAAAGAATGATTTAGAGAAAGGCTTTTCAACTACTGTAATTGTTGTAGTAATGGAATAAGTATCTGGAAAAATAAACTTATAACAAAAATCTACAATATAATAGAGAAATGCGACAGAGAGGGCATCCAAAAAAACAACCAATCAATAACAATCAATCAAATCTATTAATTTATATTTTATCTCAACTTATCTTAACAGTAGTGGTAATTCTTAGATATAATCTTTAGTTGTAATCCAAGTCTACACTCATACACTTAATTTATTATTTATCCAGTATCAATAAATTCTTTTAAGAGATGTATTCTTATAGTTGCTTTTAGTGGCCGATTTTGAGTTTTTACTTTTATTTGATTTACACTAGTATTTTGAAAGTCCTCTATTATAAAAGACACAAAGTACTATTTTCAGAGGAAAAACCTCATTTTTTGATTATCGCATTGTTGTTATAAACTTTTACAAGTAATTAAGTGATTGAGTAAGGGATTGATTTTCTCAAAATTTGAGCATATTTGCTTTATTTTGGCACTTGGGTTAAAGTTGATTGGTTTGGATCAAACGAGTAGCGATTCTGGCACACCCACGATGAAAAAACAAATCAAGCTACCAACACATGCCTCGGGAAACCAATCAAACCGTTGCAGTGATTCTGGCCCACCCACAATAAAAAAAAACAAATCAAGCTACCAACACATACCTAGGAAGGACCTACCATGGTCCAATGGCAGTGGTATCTAATACCCAACAACGAAAGTTCTTTTGCTAAGAAGCCGCGCATGACAAATTCTCTCCGTCCATCAACTTTTCAAAATTAGGGAAGAAATATAATAAGTAAGGCAGATGTAAAACTCAAGGGCCACACGCGAAATACCTTTGAAAACTTTGTAGGGACACGTAGTTATGAGGATGATTTTTGTGTATACAGTTTATTTCATCCTACACCAAGGCTTCAACAGTAGACATTTTCGGTTTTCCCATTTCTTGTTGTGTGGCCCAATTTTATTTTGAATCTGCCTGATTTTTAATCCCTTTCCTACCTATTGTGGTCTTGAGAAACCGCTGGATGTAGTAAATTCATCAAGGGAATCTCTGACCTACAGACCTCCCAACCATAGACCTTTTAAGTCTGTTTGATTTTTCAATTCATTTATTAATAGGCTGTAAATAAGTAATTGTTACTGTCTTACCTCGTTTGAAAACATGGCATGTGTAAAAACATTGACTTAAATTTGACGGCCCCACCATGATATATTTGTCATATCCATGCCATCCATCCATCTTACCAAAACATCATGGTAAAGAGACAAAAAATGAGCTAGGTCCAAAGCTCAAGTGGCCCACACCAAATGATAAGTGGCCTTAAGACTGCCACAATTGAAAGTTATTTCTTTTATTGGGCCCACAATGATGTTTATTTGTCATCTAACCTGTTTAAAAGTTCACACAGACTTAGATAAGGAGAAAACACAAATATCATGTTTATCCAAAACTTCAATGAGCTTTAAAAAGTTTTTAACTATGGGTGTTTAATTTACACTGTTTCCTATGGCGTGGTCCACTTGAGCATTGGATCTGCCTCATTTTTGTGCTCATATCCTTAAATCAGACGTCATAGAAGATGGATGGTATGGATAGGAAACATACATCACATTGGGCCGAATTTATTTGATAGATGTCCTCAATTTTAGTGTTGAAAAAGTAGCTGTGAACCTCTAATGCCGTGACTAATTACTACCTATTTACATTACATATGGTAATTAGAAAATGAGTCGGGATCCTCTGTTATCAGGTCAACAGAGAATTCCTATTACCCTAATGGTTTGGCGTCCGAAGCTGTTTTTTATTATTTTTATTTTTTTATTGAGTAGTGACGTGGACGAATGAGAATTACGGTATCAGGATTTCTCTTTTGACCTGCTAACAGAGGATCCGGATTCTTAGAAAATCAAACAGCCCTTCATGTGAACGGAAATAAGCCCTGCGCGTCCGTACTGTACGGTCTCTGTAACGGACATCGTACAAGCCCATTTTCTTTTGACAGGCATTCTCTCCATCCGCCAAGTGGCGGTTCGTTTGGCATTATTACTCCCATCCGTTAGGAATCTCTCCAAATTTGAATTCTCCTTGGTGATCGTGAAATACTACCTGGTAAATTATCCTACAGGGAACAAGAATACGGTAGAATCATATTACTACGTGGGAGGGTTATATTTTAATCAGAACGGTCCATCTAGTGGGACTTACTGTGGATGAAATTTTATTCAAGATACAGATTGATTGGATGATCCTAGACAAATAAAGTGTGGCCTTCAAATCAACGTATGTAAAAATACAGTTAATGATTTGCATGAGGTTCTGGAAAGTAACGATAACGGATGGGTATGGTCTTCTAATAAGGATTATTTCCATACATAACGGGCCTAACAGTTCGGATTGTGGATAACGGCCACGTTTAATGCAGAGCTACCTCTACCATATTCCGGTAGGGAAAGGATTGGCTACTCCACCTGCCACCAGCCCCGTGGCTAGTGGTCGGTGCTCTGTGGGCCCCATCATGATGTATGTTTTTCATCCATTCCGTTAATCCATTTTTACAGATAATTTTAGGCCGTAATTCCAAAAATAAGGTGGATATAAATCTCGGTTGACCACACCACAGGAAAAAATAGTGATTGCATATCCACCATTTAAATCCTCCTAAGGCTCAGTGTACTGGTTATTTGACATCCAAAATGTTGATTAGGTTAGACACACCCAGATGAATGGAAAAAACAAAGATCAGCTTGATCCAAAACTTTTATGGCCCTCAAATTTTTTTTAATGGTCAACCTTTATTCAACACTCTTTCCTGTAATGTGGTCCACTTGAGATTATAATATACTTCGTTTTTTTCCTAGTACTATAAAATGATCTATAAAAATATATGGACGGCATGGATGAAACACATATATCATGGTGGAGCCCACGGAGCACCTACCACCAGCCCAGCCATTGGCTGGTGGCAAGGAGAGTAGCCAATCCATTTCCATTCGGGTACACTCCTGTTCTACCGTACATTTCCCACTATTCTGTACGGACCACCTTTATGCCGAAGTCCGCCCGAACGCCTGGTTTACGCCGGCCTAGCAGCTGCTCTGTACGGGACGACCACGTTTGAAAATGTAAAATCCACCTCGGCCACAGGTTCCATCTCTTATTTAGACCATCAGGCAAAACATCAGCCAGATCCACAACTCGGGTGGGCCACACCATAGGGGATCGGATACCAACCATAGGTTGGTGTGGGGGCCACCTGGTGGCCGGTCATCTTCCATCAAACCCACCCGTGTAAATCAAGATGAAGTGAAGATACAAAAATCAGCATGATCCAGAAATCAGGCAGTTAGAGGGTTTTACGAGCAATTTTACGTGGTTGACGTTGGAACGTGGGATCCAATTTCTAGGGGCCAATCTTTCGTATCTAAGGTAGAAATAAGACTCAGTGGAATTACATCTACTACATGCTGCGCCCCACAGAGCTTGGGTGAACGTCCTCCCTCCCACCAGGACCGTGCCTGAAACCCCAAATTAGGCCTGTACATCACGCGGAGTGTAGATAGTCGTCCGTTTCTTACTCCTAACCGTCCATTAATTTTAAAAAATCGTGGCCCACCTAATGAGTGGACCGAGCACGATCTTTGCGCCAGGATCCACAGCATTGGTCCCACGTGAGCCAGTCCACTGCGCCCGACTCCGTACCCTCCCAGCCCATAAAATACGAGACCGGAGGCTTTGCAGGGCGGTAATCTAAACCGTTTATCTGCTGTGTCCCGTCGTGGATGTCCGTACACGAAAATCAACTTGATAGGCCGTGATCTTCCTGCTTGGTAGATTTTTAGGGCAAGTTATTCGCTGTGGGACGCAACAGAGCAACGGTGTTGATTAACCAAGCACGGCCCACTTATTAGAATTGAAAAAGCGCGTAAATTGTACAGAGCCTTGGGCCGAGTATCCAATAATAATTCATCTTTCTCCAACAACCCGCATTTTCCATCCACCCCCCCAAAGCGACAGAGAACAGAGGCCGGAGCAGCAGCAGCTTCTGTAGCTGCAAATGGCGAAGAGCTTCGAGGACTTCCAACCCATCTTCGGAGAAGCGAAAGCAGAATGGGAGAGCACGCAAGCATCTGTACACCCTCACCCTCTCCTACCCTTCCTCTTTCACGTCCACGCTCTAGACTCTTCTCGCCTCCGAATCCACGTCTCTGATTTCCACTCATACACTTGGGAAAGCATCCGGACCGTCCAACATCTGGAAGACTTGGTAAGATACCAACGCCACGCTTTCCCTTTCCATTTTCCTTTCCCCTTTCTAAAAACCTACAACCAAGAAACCCAGATTTCAGTTTTCTTTAATTGCCCGAAAACCCCACGTATTTTCAGAAAGTCCAAGCTCAAGAAGTCCATGATATTGCGTTCTTTTCTATTCCAGTTTTCTTTTGTACTGGAATGATGTTGGGCCATCTCCAAGGTCTTGTGTCTGAAGAGAATCATTTGTTTACTTCTGTAGTCCCCAGTGCTACCCATTTTTCTCTTTCTGTTTGTGGCGCGTTTGGATGCACGGGTGAATCAAATCACAAATGGGGAAGTGGTTCTCGAGTTGCAGTTATGTTTATTTCCAATCCAATAATGTAATTGCAATTTGGAGAGCAATGTGAGTGGTGAAGAACCAAGAAACTACAATTTGGTTATTTCCGCTTTGTTATATGATAGCAATTTCAGTTCATTCAGATGGTGCATCCAAACGGTGCCACCCCATATTGCAAATGTCCATTTTGCCAAATGTTCAAACGACTTACGATTTGGGCTATACATCCAAATGCGGCCTAAGCTTTCATTTGACAGTGAAAACTTGGTTTGTGAAAGAAATCATTTCCTTTTTGAGCACATCCAATTGCACCATCAGTTCATCCGGACAGCGCATGCAAACACAGGCGCCTCATATTGCAAATAAGTCCATTATGCCAAATTTTAAACGACTTGTGATTTGGGATCCTAATGCAGCCTAAGCTTTCATTTGATGGTGAAAACTTGGGTTTGTGAAAGGCATGATTTCTTTTTCTGGGGGTACATCCAAATGCAGCCTAAGCTTTCATTTGACACTGGAAACTTGGATTCGTGAAAGAAACAATTTATTTGTTTTTTGTTTTTTTTTTGGTTTTGTTTTGTTTTGTTTTGTTTTTTTTTCTTTTCCTTTTTTTTTTTGAGAAGATAACCATATCATTAAGCTCCACCAAAAAAGAGTAAAGAATGAGCCAAGATGCACGGGTGATTGCCTCGTCACCCTGCACTGCTCAGATGATAACACAAAGGAAAATGAAGAACAGAACAGCAAAAAACCAATAAACCACAGGCCATAACAGCCAAGGCCACCTTACCAAAGACAAGTGAATCCCAATCTCTCAGCAGCGAGTCCATTGAGATCCCAGCAAACTCTGGCAGCACCAATGCCCACTTAGACACTAGTGTAGCAATGCTTAAGAGAAGAAAGGGGGTAGCTTTATCCTAAAAAATTCTAGCATTCTTCGCCCTCCACACACCCCAACAGATAGCGAAAGGAAGCACCATCCAAATTGTTTTTCCCCAAAATGAGAAAGGGCCAGAGAACATCCAGCACTGACACTGAAAACTGTTTCCCAATTTTTTTAAAAAATAAATTAAAGAGATTTATTATATAAAAAAAAAAAACTAAGGAAGAGGGAAAGAATTCCCAATACAAGGAAAGTCACGTAATGCCCCGGAGATGCTAAATCAGGCACTACCTAATTAGAATCTTTGATTGAGGGAGTAAATGAAATGTTTAGTGCCCCAACCAAAGACCTAGTCTCTTTTACAATATAATCTAGACTCTAAGGGCCTGATGTAGAGTGGGTCGTGGACACTTTCATGGCAAAGATCGACTAGAGAAGGCCTGATCGGAGGTGGAAATGATCAGGACCATCAAAATCTTAAAACAGTCATATCTCACAAACCGAAATGAGTTTTGCGACATATCCTATATGATTTTGGGGTAGGAGAAGCTACTTTAGCCAACCAACCCTGCTTCGCCGGGTTGCCCATGCCGGATTTGCGAGATTCCATTAGATCAACGGTTGAAAGTCCATTTTATTTTCATTTTTACTATAAATAATAAGTTTTAATTCGATCATAACTTTTGATCCTTTTGAGTTGTAGGAGTCGTGCCCAACATGAAAAGAGCTTAGAAAAATTAGGAGAATAACGTGGTTAGGCCAAATTGAACACGTACTATTTTTGGTCAAAAACCATGAAGTCTAGTGGGAATCATGACTGTCTATAAATAGTAAGTTTACTATTGATAGTAAGTCATGTTTTTAGGTATTTTGAGTCTAAAATTCCGTCCTAGGTTTGAGCTCATTATTTAAAGGATTGTAAATTCGTTTTATTTTTATCATCAATCAATTTATTTTCAAATTTATTAAAATTTATTTCGATTTTATCCCTCATGGATTTGAGGAAACTTTGTGAGGAATCCAGAGAGCTCCGTTGATTCGGAGTAGTTATCCCTGAGGAAGAAGGTGATCGACCTCATCATGTCCTTCCTTGCGTCAGGTCCTGCTTGGTAAAACTTATTTTTTTGCACTTATCACTGAAATGGGTTGTTTTCAGTGATTTTCATGATTTAGATTATTTAATAAATCCAAAAAATCAAGCGCTTATTTTAGATTTTCACTGAAAATGTCCGATTTTTTAAAGCTACCTTCCGTTGGCTTAATGCTTAACCTCGAAAGCGGTAAGTGATTTCAAGTTAAAACTTTTTTGTTAAATGGCAACTTTACCCTTCTTTTTATAACTTGTTGTGCCAGCTTTGACGGGGTAAGGTAGAAGCGTATTGACATGGCAAAGTTCTTTGCCCTATCATGATGTACGTGTTATATCTACACTGTTCATCCATTTTGCCATATCATTTTAGGCCATGAGCCAAAAAATGAGGTAGACCCAAAGCTCAAGTGGACCACACCACAGAAAGCTGTGGGGATAATGACGCCCACTGTTGGAACCTTCCTAGGGTCCACCATGTTGTTTATTTGCCATCAAATATATTCATAAGGTCACATAGACCTAGATGAAGGGAAAGCACATATCATCTTGATCCAACACTTGTGTGGCACCTAAGAAGTTTTCAATGGTAAACATTCAATCCCCTCTATTTTCTGTGGTGTGGTGCACTTGAACTTTGGATTTGCCTCATTTTTGGGGTCATGACAAAAAATGATCTAAAAAAAATGGACGAACGGTGTGGATCTAACACACATTATGGTGGGGCCCACAAAACTTTGCCACATCAACACGGTAAGCAAGGTTATTGATGTTGATTTCGGACAAGAAGCGGATTGCGTGGTGTGCCACACACCATCAACCTTGGTGGTGTGTCAGTGTCACCGACTTTTGTGGGCCCCATTATAATGTATTTGTTATATCCAAATCGTCCGTCCATCTAGTGAGATTGTTTTGGACACGAGCCCAAAAATGAGGCAGATCCAAATCTCAAGTGGACCACACCACATAAAGCAGTGGGGATTGAATGTCTACCATTGAAAACTTCTCAGGTGTCACGCAAGTTTTGGATCAAGTTGATATTTGTTTCTTCCCTTCATTTATGTGTGAACTTGTGAACAGGTTGGATGGCAAATAAACATCATGGTGAGCCCTAGGAGGGTTTCAATGGTGGGCATCATTGTCCCCATTGCTTTTGGTGGTGTGATCCACTCGAGCTTTGGATCTGCCTCAATTTTGGGCTCATGCCCTAAAACGATATTCCCTAATGGACGGACAGTTTGGATATAATAAATACATCATGGTAGGGCCCATAGAACTTGGTGACGTCAACACACCATCGAAGTTGACAGGTTGGTGGTACCCTTACTGTGGGGTCACCTTGATGATTTTCTATATATCCACCCCATTCATCCGTTTTTCCAGCCCATTTTATTATGTGGTCCCAAAAATCTCAGGTGGATCACACAATGGGAAAACAGTGGTGATTGAATGCCTACCATTAAAAACTTCCTAGGGCCACTGTAATATTTATTTGACATCCAACCTGTTGATTAGGTCACATAGACTTGAATGAAGGAAAATACAAATATCAGCTTCATCCAAAACTTTTGTGGCCCCCAAGAAGTTTTTAATGGTGGGCGTTCAATTACCATAGTGTCCTGTGGTGTGGTCCACTTGAGATTTGGATCTGCTTCATTTTTGGGCTCGTG
The DNA here is from genome assembly GCF_029962835.1 of Magnolia sinica. Lineage (NCBI taxonomy): Eukaryota > Viridiplantae > Streptophyta > Magnoliopsida > Magnoliales > Magnoliaceae > Magnolia > Magnolia sinica. The sequence goes on along the minus strand of NC_080576.1, from coordinate 17,946,968 downwards.
CTCTAAAATAAGCTTGCAAAATGGTGGAACGGTGTGGATTTCACATAGACATCAAGGCGGGCCATCTCTCTCGATCTCTATTGCCAAGGGAATGGCATACACACTAGTTTACATGGATTGTACCTGACGGTGTTCTGTGGACCTTGCCATGATGTATTTGTTTTGTCCACACTGTCCATCCATTTTGCCGACTTATTTTAGGGCATGAGACCAAAAAATCAGTCTTTATCAATTAAATATCAGATGTTGTTGTGCTTATCTTATTAGTTGTCTAATTCAAGGACACTAGTTGAAGGTTTATAATTATTCTATTAAGAAGAATATAATACATGGTTCATCAATTGAAAGATTATGTTTGAAAAAAATATACGAATAGGCATAAGTGTGCCAAATTTGGTGACATGACAACAATATGTTTTTTCTAATACTCTATAGAAGATAGAAATTGAGAGAGTAGGGGCAAATATGGCAAATTGTCAATTTTCAGACATTTGTGATTTGTGTTTACCAAACTTTTTGTGTGTATGTGTGTGAAAAGTGCTTAATTTCAGATATTAGGGCTTTTTTCAAACAAATTACTAAATATATTTTTCAGTGCTTGTAAGTACTAAAATTCAACACTTTTTAAGTTTTCAGCACTAAATTTAAATTTCAGTTTACCAAATGGCACCTAAGGATGGTCCTTGACCCCTTTGACCCAGCAGCAAGCAGGTCTATCTAGTGCTTCTATAATGGTGGACATCTGACCGAACTGGTTGTGAATGATGCTCACTGCCTCCGTGATAGCAAAAGCAATCGCCTCAGACCATGTTTCAGCTTTAGCTGGAGCTGAAAATGTAGACTTTACGTTATCTGCTTCATTAAGGAGAATGCCTCTGACACCCCAAGCAAAGTTAGAGTCACTACGGTCCATTGCTTTGATTATAAATCTGCTACCTTTGCCTATGATGAGAACTGAGGATGATGCATCTGGCAGTGGGAATCCCGCAACAACCTGAATGTGATTCCTGGATGACGGGACATCTGGGGACATATGAATCGAGTTCCATGAAATCATGTTGCTCTTGATCCTTTGACATATTTTCTTCCTTATGGATTCCACACCTTCAAAATACGATTTTTTCTCTCGGACTATATTTCCCAGCACACAGCTAAAGGGCAAGGGAACAAAGCAGCTCATTTTTGCCCTTAAAAGGTCCATTATTCCAACTAACCATCACATCAAGGAGCTTTTCCGATAGCACCCAAGAGATTTGGAATAGAGAAAGAACAAATGCCATATTGACCTTGGAAAAGAACAATGTAGGAATAGATGAGAGACTGATTCTTCACTGTTGTTACCCAAGGGCACACTTACTTAGGAAGCTGAAGCCTCTTCTTTTGATCTGATCTTGAGTCAGGATTTATTCCTTCACTGCTGTCCATGTAAAAGCTGATATTCTAGGAGTGATCCCAAGTTTCACCCACTGATCACCCACAAACTGTAAACATATTGAAGAAACTATCCCAAGCTTTACGTGCTGCCTTGCAATGAAGGAATAGCTGATCAATAGATTCCTCATCTTTTATAGACATAAAGCACATATTCGGCAACACCATTTTCCTGTTCTTCTAATTGTCGACTTTAGGGATTTTGTTTATTGAAGCAATCTGACTAAACGATTCAAATTTTGCTCAGAGAGGGAAGAAACCACTTATTAGCTGACCACCTCCCATCCTCCCTGGATTACATGAATTGGATATTGGAAGACGAGTTAAAGGGGAAGTAGTGGTCTCGTGTGACATGGTTGAAAGAAAGGATTAAAAATAGAATTTTTTCATAGCATCGCAGGCGCTTGAGCCAGAAACAAGGGGATTCACAGTGTGATGGTGGAAGGTTGGAGAGTTGAAAACAAATCCTAGGTTTGCAACATCATCTTGTAGTTTTATAAGGAGAGGGACGAGGGGTGGAAGAGGCCGAGATTGGATAATTTGTCTTTTACCCATATGTAGTCAATGAAGGTGGAAGGTCTTGATGGACCTTTTTTGGAGGAGGTGAAGGTAGTGGTGGAATTATTTATTTATTTTGTGGGGGTTGTTAGCTTTCCCTTGCTATTCTTCTAGATTTTTTGGGATTTAGTGAAAAGTGACCTGCTTAGCTTCTTCGTCGAATTTTGAGAGAGGGGTCGACTATCGTCGGAGTTGGGAGCCTCTTTTATTTCTATTATTCTGAAGATCGAGGGGTTGGGAAGCCTATGTGTCTTTCGACCAATTAGCTTGATTGCAGGACCATACAAGATTCTTACAAAAATTCTGGCTCCAAGATTTAACGCGGCCTTAGATAACATTAGCTTTGAAGCCCAATGTGCATTTGTGCTATGTAGGAAAATTTTGGATAATGCTTTGATAGTCCTTGAATGCTTGGACTTGTGTCATAGAAGAGGATAGGGGGACTTGCAAACTATGCACTGAGGATAAGTGGATGAAAGAATGTATAAGATTAGGGGGGTGGGAAGCGTATGTGACTTTTGACCAATTAGCTTGATTGGAGGACAAGGTTCTTACAAAAATTCTGGCTCCAAGATTTAAGGCGGCCTTAGATAACATTAGCTTTGAAGCCCAAGGCGCATTTGTGGTGGGTAGGAAATTTCTGGATAATGATTTGATAGTCCATGAATGCTTGGACATGTGTCATAGAAGAGGATAGGGGGACCTGCAAACTATACACCAAGGATAGGTGGATGAAAGAATGTATAAGTTCGACAAGGTTCTTGGTGTTAGTTAACGACTTCCCAAAAGTTTTTTATTTTTCGGGCTTTGAGGGGTTTTGGGTAGGGGGACTTGCAAACTATACAAAGGGGGGTGGGGGGATGCAGGAAAATTAACCACTTGCTCTAAAAGCTCGAACTGTTAGAGCATGGCGAATTAAGCCCTTTATCTCATAGCCCAGGCCCCACGTCTCACGAGTTAGGACCTTGGTTGAACCCCCCTCGTGGGCCCTAAATCACATGGGTACCGCCTCACACGGGCCACCCACCTCACTTCGAGTGTGTCCCTGCATCCCACAGGTTACCCCACTTGAGCCCGGTGTGAAATGCGCATTAATCACCCCTGGTGAGGAGTCTCGAATATGAGACCTCTCTTGTGGGCCCCGCCCACACTGAGTGTGCCTCTGCATCCCACAGGTGACCCCACTTGAGCCCGGTGTGAAAATGCCCCTATATTAATCAACCCCGGTGAGGAGTCTCGAACACGAGACCTCCCGCTCTGATACCAATTTGATGCAGGACAATTAACCACTTGCTTTAAAAACTAAAACTGTTAGAGCATGGCGAATTAATCCTTTTATCTCATAGCTTAGGCCCCACATCTCATGGGTTAGGACCTCGGCCAAACCCCCCTCGTGGGCCTCAAATCACATGGCTACCGCCTCACATGAGTCGCTCACCTCGAGTGTGTCCCCGCATCCCACAGGCGACCCCACTTGAGCCCGGTGTGAAATGCGCATTAATCACCCCTGGTGAGGAGTCTCGAATATGAGACCTCTCTCGTGGGCCCTGCCCACCCCGAGTGTGCCTCTGCATCCCACAGGCGACCCCACTCGAGCTCGGTGTGAAAATGCCCTTGCATTATGGAGAATATGAACGAAGCATTGCTTGGTAAATGGTTATGGAGATTTGGATTAGAGGAAGGTCGTTTGTGGAGAGAGATTATTGGATTCAAATGTGGGTCCAGGAAGGGGGGTGGTGGGTGAATGATTCGTCCCTTTACAGGTTGTTGGGATTAGAAGGGAGTTTAACAGGTTCTGTTAGTGCACCTACCTTTGCACACTTGTTTGTCAATCATGTGTGATGGAGATATCATGCGCATGCCCCCCACCCTACACATATTCAAGGAAGAGGCGGACCCCACTTTTGATCTGGATCGACAACGACATCTTTGGAGGGCCTTACAGTTAGGGGCTGCGCTATGGGGCTTTGGAGTGGACCCGATCATCACATATATTCTACCATCGGATCTCATGATCGTGGCCCACTACTTTAGATGATCTACAATTTTTAGTTTTGATTACTTTTGTTATTAGAAACTTTATGAACGATTTTGATTGCTTAGTATTTATTTGCTTAAGTTTTGGTATTAATGCACGCACATGGCACAAGGGTAAAATTGTCTTTTGGGGTTTGGGGTTTTCTTATAAATAAAGCAGCCCCATGTAGGTATTGGTATGAAGTTTATGAATAAAATTCCTGCGTTTTCTTCCTCTCTATCTCTTTGGGTTGAAGAATCAAATTGGGTGCGAAACCCCCCTTTCTCGAAAGGCTAACTACCGTGGCGTGAAGCCATACCCGTTCTAAATCACCCCCACCTCTTTACACCCCACATTCATCATTTTCTACATCCCTTCCATCTTCAGATTCATCCTCTCTCATACCCAAGTTCTCTTCTACAGCAGGGCACAAACAGATTTCAGAATCTGGCCCATCTGAGGGGCTAAAACTTCGGCGGAGTACTACGCACAAACCGTGTATCGGATTGACACAAAATTTGGCATGGAGGCAGTCCTACCCTGGCCGATTTACCCTAGAAGTCAGTTTCTGACTTTGTGGGCCCCACACACGTACTAACGGTTGGACATGCACGTGCGCCCAGGGCCATCTGCTGTCCAGCATATGTGACTCATCTCAGGTTCTGTTTTCCTCTATTTTCCTTCTCTTTAGACTTAAATCAAATCCCTAACCCTAAGAGTCCCAAATCCTAATTATTCCCAATTTTTGAACCCTAGATTTTCCCCCAAATTGAAACTTGGTGAATCTCTTGAATTGGGGAACAATCCTTTCCAAGAATGGATGACTCTAACAATTCTTTAGGTTTGTTTGGTTTATAATTTTAATTTGATCCAGCCCTAAAATTGTGTAGGCTGGGACCCCCATAGATTCCCAATTTTGAATATTTGATCGTACGTAGGATGTGGAATTTTGTGATTGTTTAAAATCGGTATAATCTAAAGCTTGAACTCTTGCATGTCATGTTTAATTTCATGTTTTGCATCAAATTTGGTATCGGAGCCAAGGTTTTCATAGGAGAAGGCAATGCATGATTAGGGGTTAGTTCATTTTTTTTTTTTTATACATACCACACTCATTCATTTAAGACTGTTTAGAGGTCTATAATTCATGATATAAGCTGCTGAAATTTTTGTTATTAGAAAGTTAGCAATTTACATTGCTGAATTTTCTGTTATCCATTTATTTTCATAGCTATATTGCTGGAATTTTGTATAGTTGCGTAATTTCGTTCATATAGCGTCCTATAGGATCATCTAATGTCATTAGGGTGCATATAGTGGAGTCTAGGCACATATAGTTGCATCTTAGGACCTCTTGAGTTGTGTAGTGCATACCCACACATACTGGACGCGGCTTTGGTCTGCACCCTATCATGAACACCGAGCAACTTACTGAGTCTCTTAGGAGAATAACCCAAAAGTTGGATGCCATGGATGCAAGCATCAAAGCATCTTCGCAACATGTTAATAATCGTTAGGACTAATTAGATGCACGTGTCGATCAAGTTGAAACATCCACCCGAGCAAACACCACCATTGGCGAAGATATCCAATCTTAGGTAGGTGATCAGGAGGATAGACAAGGGAATGAGAATGGCCAAGGAAATGGTCGTGGGCGCGCACTCGTGCACCCACCCCGCGATGGGCATTGTGATCATTATGATCCAGATGTGCAACTCCTCAAAAGAGTTAGGGTAGAGGCCCCTACGTTTAATGGCCAATTCGTCCCTAAGGCTTTTTTAGATTGGTTGATGGATATGGACCACTATTTTGAGTGATACGACATGTCAGATGCTCACCAAGTCCAATTTACCAAGGTGAAGCTTATGGGCCAAGCAAAGAGGTTTTAGACTACTGTGGAACGAAAGAAAGAAAGGTTGAGGGAACCCCCAATAGTCCATTGAGAAGAAATGAAAGAAATTTTAAAAGAGAAGTACCTCCCTTTCTCTTATCACTTGTGGTTGGTTGAAGACTGGTAATCTCTTCGACAAGGTTCCATGAGTGTGGTCGAATACATTGAGAAGTTTGAAGAGTACTTAACCCGGTGTGAGGTTGAGGAGGATCCCGTACTCACTCTTGCTCGATTTAAGATGGGCATCTGTTCTGACATTAGGAGAGTTGCTCGCCAAAGATATAGATACTCTTGAACAGATGTATCAAGTGGTGTTGGAGGTCGAACAATACCTCAAGGCATCTATGGGAAGGCAGTTTGAGTCCCGTAATTCTGGCGCTAAGGCCAACGCTTTTGGGGCTAAGCCTGATACTGGATACCAATACAAGCCATCCAGTAGTTTTCAGCCTAGGCCCAAGGATGATAAGGGTAAAGGAGTTGTTGGGTCTAGCTCGCGTAGAAGCGATGCGACTAGGTGTTTTAGATGTCAGGGGTTTGGTCATTTTGCTCACCAGTGTGGCACGAAAGAGGGTACCAAGGTGTTCCTTATTGATGGGCAAGTAGAAGTAGTGCCCCTAGAAAGTGATGGTGAGGAGGAAGAATACGAGCCAGCGGAGATCCCTAGTGATGAGGAAGAGGGAGCGCAAGAGACTGCGACACTTGCAGTTGTTCGTTGCGCCTTTGCACAAGCAAAGAATATTGACGATTGGCGTCGCAAAACGATCTTCTATATCTACGCAAAATGTGCTGCTAAGAGTTGCAAAATGATCTTGGATAGTGGTAGTTGTGTTAATGTATCATCCACTGGCACTGTGAGCCGTTTGGGCTTGAAGCTTGAAGCCTATCCCCAACCCTATATCGTGTCTTGGGTTGATGAGACTTCCATTCCAGTCTCGCATTGTTGTCTTGTTCCTATTCAGTTTGGATCATATAAACACACTTTGGTGTGTTGTTATTCCTATGGATGTTGGCTATATCATTTTGGGTAGACCTTGGCTCTATGACAGGGATGTCACCATATTTGGTCGTTCGAATGTGTGTACATTCTGGTTTGAGGGCAAGAAAGTCAAGTTAAATCCACTTCCACCCAAGAATACGACTGGAAAGGAGTTCAACACAAAGAGTGGTGTGAGCGGCTCGAAGGAAATGAAGGAATCAAAGTCCAAGTCTAAGCCTCTTCATATTCTAAGTGCCAAAGATTTTGAGCGAGAGACTGAGTCAGACTCGATGGCGTATGCCCTTGTGGCTAGGGAGAGTGCACCAGAGGCTAGTGTGGAGTTACCTACTGAGGCCATTCCGGTAGTGGATGAGTTTCATGATGTCTTTCCTGATGATCTACCGGATGAGCTTCCCCCTATGAGGGACATACAATACGCTATTGATTTAGTTCCTGGGGTGACTCTACTAAACCTCCCTCATTACAGAATGAGCCTAAAGGAGCATGCAAAGTTGAAGAGGTAGGTTGACGAGTTCTTAGAAAAGGGTTTCATTCAATAGAGCATGAGCCTGTGTGCCGTGCCCGCCCTTCTTACACCTAACAAGGATGACACATGAAGGATGTGTGTTGATAGTACCCAGGAGTTTCAACACCTGGTTGAGGGTTCGAGTACCCATAGGTGGTGAAATTCCACTAAGGCGTGAGTGTGTGGTGGTGTGTGTGCGTGTGTTTTAAATTTTTTTTTTTTTTTTTTAAGGATGTGTGTTGATAGTAGGGCCATCAACAAAATCACAATCAAGTATCGGTTTCCCATACCGCGTCTTGATGATATGTTGGATATGATGGCCAACACTACTATCTTCTCAAAAATTGACATCAAAAGTGGTTATCACCAAATCCGTATACGCCCTGGGGACGAGTGAAAAACGGCCTTCAAGACGAAGGATGGGCTATACGAGTGGCTAGTTATGCCTTTTGGGTTGACTAATGTCCCGAGTACCTTCATGCGTGTGATGACCCAAGTGTTGAGGCCCCTTCATGGGGAAGTTCTTGGTTGTCTACTTTGATGATATCTTGATTTATAGCATGACCAAAGAACAACACCTCAACCATTTGAGGCAGGTTTGTGGGATCCTTAGAGCCGAAAAATTGTACGCCAACCTAAAGAAGTGTGTGTTTATGTCTAGCAGTGTTATCTTCTTAGGTTTTGTTGTGTCATCTGTGGGAGTGTCGGCGGATCCCGAGAAAGTCAAGGCCATCATCAATTGGCCTGAACTGCGCAATATTCACAAGGTGCGCAACTTTCACGGCTTGGCCACCTTCTATAAACGGTTCATTTGAGGCTTCAGTTCCATTATGGCTCACATCACGGATTGTATTAAAAAAAGAAGAATTTCAATGGACGAAGACAGCCTCGAAGGCCTTCAAGAAGATAAAGGTCAAGATGACCGAAGCTCCAGTCACGGGACTTCCGGATTTTTCGAAAGTTTTTGAAGTCGCATGCGACGCGTCAGGAGTCGGTATAGGGGGAGTACTTAGTCAGGAAGGGCACCCTGTCGCCTTTTTTAGTGAGAAACTGAATGAGGCGAAACAAAAATACTCCACCTATGACAAAGAATTCTATGCGGTAGTGCAATCGTTGCGCCACTGGCGCCATTATCTATTGCCGCAAGAATTCGTCTTGTTCTCATATCATGAGGCCTTGAGATATCTGAACTCTTAGAAGAAATTAAACCCTAGGCATGCCAAGTGGGTCCAATTCCTTCAATAGTACACTTTTGTGCTTAAGCACAAGGTTGGTGTAGAGAATAAGCCCGTCGACGCGTTGAGTCATCGAGTCGCGTTACTCAATTTCATGAGTGTTGAAGTCACAGGGCTCGAGCTTGTCAGAGAGGATTATTCTGAGTACCCAGATTTTGGAGTTGTGTACGAATCGTTGTTAGAGAGTCCGTCGGGAGCTAGCAGTGAGTATTTGATATTGGACGGATATTTGTTTAGGAGTGACCGTTTGTGCATACCTTGCACCTCCCTCCGCGATTTTCTTGTCTGGGAGTTATATTCAGGAGGGGTCGCGGGTCATTTTGGTCGAGACAAGACCATTGCTCTAGTGGAGTATAGATTCTATTGGCCAAGCCTCAACCGAGACGTGGCCAAAATTATAGGGCAGTGTCGTACTTATCAACTGGCAAAACAGAAAAGTAGAATACGGGGATATACACACCTTTGCCAGTTCCATTCGCCCCTTGGCAGGACATCAGTATGGACTTCGTGCTTGGGCTCCCCAAGACTATTCGGAAACATGATTCCATATTTGTTGTCGTGGACCGTTTTTCTAAAATGGCCCACTTCATCCCCTGTTCAAAGACCTCTGACGCATCTCATGTTGCTAGGTTTTTTTTTAGTGAGGTTGTCAAGCTTCATGGGTTACCTAAAAACATAGTGTCTAACCATGACGTGCAGTTCATGAGTTATTTTTGAAAGACACTATGGCATATGATGAGTATTAGGCTTCAATTTTCTTCTGCCTACCATCCTCAGACCGATGGTCAAACTGAGGTGGTCAATAGGAGCCTAGGAAATTTACTCATGTGTTTAGTGGGGGAGCACACCAGGACATGGGACACTGCACTACCTATCGCTGAGTTTGCATTTGATAGTTTTGTCAATAGATCCACAGGTTTATGTCCTTTTGAGGCCGTTACTGGTTATAAACCTAGGAAGCCTATTATCTTGTCCCTATGTCTCTGTCCTATAGGCCATCAGATTTTGCAGAGTCCTTTGCACATCATATTCATTCATTGCATCAAGAAATCAGGCGAAAGATCAATACTAGTAATGAACAGTACAAGTTTTCTGCAGACCAACATAAACGATTCAAGGAATTCAATGTAGGGGACTCTGTGATGGTCCGTATCAGGCCAGAGCGGTATTCTCAGGGAGCCGTATGTGGTAGATCTTGCACCTTCCATGGGAATTAGTTCCACATTTAATGTGGAGGATCTAGTTGCATTTCAGGGGACCACTGATACATTGTCCGGCCTTTCACCTAACCATCTTGATTCTCCAGACCTTTCCCTTAACCCATGGCCCCTTTCCGACCCATCTTTCAGACCTCTACCCCCCATACCTACCCTTCCCATACTCAGAGAGGAGATAGAGGATATTCTAGACCATCAGATAGTATCGATGTTAGACGGCGGTTTTCAAAAGTTCTTTGTCAAGTGGAAGTCACGCCCAGCTTCAGAAAGTATGTGGCTCACTGAGGAGGAGCTTTAAAGACTTGATCCAGACATCTTGGAGTGGTTCAGGAGTTTTGTTTTGCCGGTGGCGAAACCTTTGCAGCCGGGGAGAGTTGATGGGGACATCGTGCACACGCCCCCCGCCGTACGCACATATTTAAGGAGGAGGCGGGACCCACTTTCGATCTGGATCGACAACGACATCTTTGGAGGGCTTCACAGTTAGGGGCTGCGCTATGGGGCTTTGGAGTGGACTCGATCATCACATAGATTCTACCATCGAATCTCATGATCGTGGCCCACTACTTTAGATGATCTAGGATTTTTAGTTTGTATTACTTTTGTTATTAGAAACTTTATGAACGGTTTTGATTGCTTAATATTTATTTGCTTAAGTTTTGGTATTAATGCGCGCACATGGCGCAAGTGTAAAATTGTCTTTTGGGGATTAGGGTTTTCTTATAAATAAAGCTGCCCCATGTAGATATTGGTATGAAGTTTATGAATAAAATTCTTGCGTTTTCTTCCTCTCTATCTCTTTGGGTTGAAGAATCAAATTAGGTGTAAAACCCAACCTTCCTCGAAGGGCTAACTACCGTGGTGTGAAGCCATACCCGTTCTAAATCAACCCCACCTCTTTACACCCCACATCCATCATCTTCTACATCCTTTCCATCTTCAGATTAGCCCTCTCTCATACCCAAGTTCTCTTCTACCGCAAGGCACAAACAGATTTCAGAATCTGGCCCATCTGAGGGGCTAAAACTTCGGCGGAGTACTATGCACAAACCGTGCATCGGATCGACATGAAATTTGGCATGGAGGCAGTCCTACCCTAGCCGATCCTAGCCTAGAAGTCAGTTTCTGACTTTGTGGGCTCCACACACATGCAAATGGTTGGACACGCACGTGCGCCCAGGACCATCTGCTGTCCAGCATATGTGACTCATCTCAGGTTCTGTTTTTCTCTATTTTCCTTCTCTTTAAGACTTAAATCAAACCGCTTAATCCAGATCCCTAACCCTAAGAGTCCCAAATCCTAATTATTCCCAAATTTCGAAGCCTAGATTTTCTCCCAAATTGAAACTTGGTGAATCTCTTGAATTGGGGAACAATCCTTTCCAGGAATGGATGACTCTAACAATCCTTCGGGTTTGTTTGGTTTATAATTTTAATTTGATCTAGCCCTAAAATTGTGTAGGCTGGGACCCCCATAGAGTCCACTATTTGAATATTTGATTGTATGTAGGAAGTGGAATTTTGTGATTGTTTAAAATTGGTATAATCTAAAGCTTGAGCTCTTGCATGTCATATTTAATTTCATGTTCTGCATTAACGTGATTAGTTATGTCAAGTAGTTGGATGAGTTCTTGGCAAATGAAGACAGACGACGCAATTGGAGCAGAAGCACCAAAGCTACATTCAAAATAAAGAAAAGTTTCTACGATCTTGACCTTGCCTATAGATGATCCTAACCCAAATAGGAAAACCCACTTACATCATCTATTCAAGCCATTCTAAATTCATATTTTCTATCCTTCTAGACTTGGCTTTAGGAAGTTCGAAGTTTTTGAATGATTTAAAGGACACGAATTTAAAATAGGAAAATTTGTCCCAATTCGGTTGGAGAAGGTGCCACCGAAGATACCTTCGGTGCCACCAAAAGTGCCCAAAACAGTCCAACAACATTTAAAGTTAATTCGGTACCACCGACTGGACTTTCGGTCCCACTGACTTCCACCGAAGAACAAATATTCGGTGCTACCGAAGGTTACAAATTTCATCTAGCAACTTCAGGGTCTAATTCGGTGTCACCGAGAGATATTTCGGTGCCATCGACTGCAGTTCGGTGCCACCGAAGGCTCACTCGGTAGAACCGAAAAGTAGCTGTTATAAATCTGTTGGAACTTTTTCTTTATAAATATAGGACGCAGAACTTTATGGAATGTGTGGATTAAGGCATTTTAGAGTCCTTAGTGTATCCCAAGCTCATCCCACTCATTTTTGACTCTATCCACACGAGATTCATGTTCCTTCACTGTGATTTCTCACTTCAATGAGCATTCAAAGCTCCTATTGTGAAGAACATGATTTCTAGCCTGTTCTAGAGTATAGAGAGCAAACCCATTGGCAAATCCTCGGTCTCCATGATACTCTAGAACATCTGTTAGTTGAATCTCTTCGGAAATCCATTCATAACCTTTGATAGGAGATTCAACCCACTCCCATTACCTTATAGGAACATCATATGCAAGGTACTTGATCGTGAAGCTGATACAATTGGAAAATCACAGCATCGTGATCGGGGGAGCATCGGGAAGCTGATTCAAGCATGAGAGAGCGAAGATCAAGCAACCCAAGATAAGCTACAAAGGGACTCAATCCGACAAGTAAGTGTCACTATTAAGAGTCCAAAGGTTAGCCTCCTTCCTTGTGAAGGATTGAGGCTAAGAGTTTGCTATCCACAAACTCGTTTAGGTGCCTTGTGTGGGACCTTGGCCGGTGTGGCCTAAACGTAGGTGCCTAGTGTGGGATCTTGGCCGGTGTGGCCTAAATGTAGGTGCCTAGTGTGGGACCTTGGCCGTGGGGCCTAAACGTAGGTTCTTAGTATAGGACCTGTGCTCGTGTGTAGAGCATAAATTGCAGAGTCTTTTGTGTAGGGTTGTAAAGGTTTATGGTGAACCTGATTTAAAACCATTAATAGTGAAATCCGGCACACTCTAGGAGAGAGTGCGAATGTGGGGAGTGGAGTAGGCACATTGCTGAACCATTATACATCCTTGTGTTTGGAATTGTCATTTGCGCATCTATTTAATCATGATCACATAAGTTTGAATGCTTGATTATTTATGCATGATTGGACGAATGCTTAAGATTGATAGGTAGCACATTCCACACACGAGTTCACAATGTTATAGGCTAGTTGCTTTATTTGTGTATCTTGAGTAGCCTATGTGATTGGACCCTCTATTGGCTTGGAAGCCTTTAGAGTTACGTTGCCTCACTTAGTTTAATTGCAAATCAGTTTAAGTTAAGCAATAAAGTTTTAAATCAGTATAATCATTGAAAAAGTCCCATTCGCTCCCCTCTAAGACTCTTGGACTATTCCATACTTCTACTACAAAGGTCTAAACCGCAATTTCAGGTTCAAGGAAGGAATTCGGTTCTCTTGGAGGGAGGAGAATGGGATTCTCTTCTAGAAGGATTTGTAGATAGTGGAGAGTTTGCTGTAGACCATATTCCCAAGGCTGGCTAGAATTCCCTCGGATCCCGAATGCGACCATTAGTTGTTGTTGTTCGGTAGTCTGTAATGATATAATTTGGGTTATATTTGGACAAGATCTAGTAACACCAGATTAATGGCACAGAAGCAACTACGTAGTAAGCACGATATTTTTACATTGTGCGCCAAATATATGGAGGATGACAACTCATTAATTAGCAAATCTTCGAGGAGTTGTGGCGCTCGGGTGATCTCTGGATAAGGACGAGTAACCGTTAGGGCTACGTTAGCATCAAAACACCTTCGATAGCCTCTTATCGTAGTAAAGACGTGTTCGACAAAAGCAAGGCACGATCGAGTAAAGGCAATTGCCACTTTACAGATGATAGTATTCGACATCGCCACGTAGGCAGTGGTTATTCTCACGACATCGTCCGAGAGTCTATAAATAGCAAAGGAGAGTTCGAAGCAAGTGATCCCAGAATCAATCCAAACACAATAACATATCAAAACGATCAATTAATCCAACGCAACACTTCTTATCCAGTCCTTTGGGACATTTATCATCTCCCCTGCTCATCAGTGTGGAACCCTTAGTTTCTAAGAGTAGCTCAGTCTGTCCCTGCTGTAAGTCGGACTAACTTAATCGTAATTAGTAGTTGTAATTCCCTTCCATCTGCGCCTGCATGCTGGATTTGAAGGAAGACTGTAGTCTTAGGAACCGTCCACCTATGCTTATACGTTGGGTTGACAATAGCTTGGAACTTCGGCATTGCCCATTCCTCGCCCATCAATGCTACTCGGTTAAGCACCATGCTGCTCTCAAGTAGGGCAATGATCCCGTTTTAGTGGTAAGTATCTCTTCCGCCTCCATCTTCAATTTTCGTTCGACCATACAAATTCTGCACCTTCAAAAGTCCTTAGTTTTTCAAGGCAAAAAGAACTCATTGGAGGAAGAGCCCTAACCTCCGCAAATCGCTTGATTAGCCCACTCAATAGTTGATAGAATAGACGGTTGGTTTTTCGACCATTCGATCAAGCACCAGCCTATCTCGACGCCAGAGGTCAATGGTGTTTAGTTTGAATTAGACCGCAAATCGGTTCTGGCACGCATGCAAATCTCACATGTGTATCGCATGGCCAACTTCCAGACCAACAAGTTCTTCCATTTTTAGGAATTTATTGGATGAGGAAGTGGAGGAGCTAGTTCAACTATGTGAATGGCTCCAATGTCCCAAGCTGTCTTTGGCTGAAAAGGATTCCATTGTGTGGCCCTTGGAGAATTTAGGGCTTTTCTAGGGCCAATGTTTCTACAAGTTGTTGCATCACTTTCATGGGAAGGAGAGCGTAAATCGGATGTCCTTTGTTTCGTCTTCTAATGCTCCTCCTAAAGTGTGGCATTTATTTGGTTGGTGGGACGGAATGGGATTCTCACGATCAACAATCTTTAGAAAAGATCTCTTGTGATCTCCAATTGTTGTGTCTTGTGCCTTAGGGGTGCGGAATTAGTTATCCACTTGTTCATACATTGCCTGTTCGTACAGAAGATGTGGGAAAATTTCTTGGCCTTGAGTGCCTTGGGTAATGCTGGGGTCTATTGTGGACCTCTTTTTGGCGTGTGACAAGGGAAGGATCGGGAGAAAAGGGAAAGTTTTGATGGCTATATATATATATTGTGGGGGGGGGGGGGGGGTTTGGAGGTGGATGTATTTAAAAAAGTATAGATGGATGTCATTAGGCGGGTTTCACGTTTATAGGATTTTTATACAAAATGCTTTGTCTTTCATTTCTAGGCTGTAATTGCTTTGAGCTTTTTGTGCTCTCTCAATAAAAAATTTCATTACCTTTCAGGGAAAAAAAAGAAGCATCAATACTCCATTTAAAAGGCTACACAATATTGTCATGATTTTTCTTGATTCATCATCGTTTAGATTCGTTTTTTATTTTTTCAATTGTCTCAACCCAAATAATGTACTTAGATTTTATTTAGTTTCATTAATGAAGAATTCTATTCGTGCCATTTCATTCTTGTGCAGAGAGATGTCATTGGAGTCGGTGGTTCATGGTCTGAGTTCATCGATTATCTCATAGCATCCATGTCATCGGATGGTGTAAAGCTTGTTTTGGGAGCTCTGCCGAATTCGAACAGTGATTCTGGTGCTGATCTTCATCCTTGTTTTTAGCAATTTTCAGTTCCTTGTGATTCTCAATTATTATTGTGAAGAGGGCAATGAAGTACTGTAATTTACATTGCTGTGAGTGATGCAAGTTATGTTTAGGATTAATTTGATTGCTAAATGTTGCATGAGATGAGACTTTAGTGAGGAAACAGGCTCTTTTGTTATGCATTTTCGTAAGTAAAACCATATTCGGTGTGCGAATAAAGATCCTATCTTACAGTGCGTTTGAATACTATTACTACTGAATTGCAATAATCCATTTCATTATGAAAGAAATGACCAAAGTGAGCCTGGCACTGTCTTTAATTTGTTAGGATGACAAAACTTGTAATTGCCATTCTATGCGTTTCAAGTTGGACCTAAAACAATCAAAATTTGAATTTGGGAGGTAGTCCCTTGTTATGAATTGATCCCACTTTGGTCATTTTAATGTCATTGAATTAAATTTGAATTGTTGCAATTCCATTGAAATGTCCAGATGCAGCCTTAAGTTCTTTACGAATGAAAGTGGGTTGTTGCACGTGGTTTATATTTTCAGTTGTTATTTCAGGTGCCACGTCTGGAAAGTTGATGGCGCACAAGTCTAAGGGAATGCCTCTCATCTCAATTCCTCTTAACAGACTCACGAACTCATCTGCTAATGATGCCATGGCAAATCTATCTATGGAACTGTTCAAAGCTTTCAAAAGCAAGCATAACGAGGTGGTAAAAGGTTGTAATGTCTTCCTCACCAATGAATGGCGTCACATGTCTCACGTGAAATCTAAGTGATTTGTTGGTTATGTTGAAAGGAAAAGAACTTGATGTTTACCCCCTTCTTTTCTGAATAATAACTTGTTCTTTTCATGTCTTGGAACTGTTCTTTCTGTTCATCAATTATGTTTAGTAACACCAATGGTGGTTGTGTACTATAATTGACGCTGGTTAGACTAAATATCTGCTGATGAATTTTTGTCCACCCCATCCCTTGCTTGCTACAATAGTTCTTTATTTGATTGTATGGTGTTCTAATCATTACGATGCACATATCACGTAGGCTTCATGTTGCCGAGCATGCAGTATATTCATAACATGCTAGATGTTGGGGCATGTTAACTCTCTATGGACACTCTCTCCCTTGATCAACCTTCATGTGTGTCTGACTGCTTCATCTCTTTTTTTTCTTTCAATCTAACCCAAAATAAACATCAAACATTTCATATGAAGGTCTAGTGCTGACGTGGTTTCTGTAAAGATCCCGATGCTTTTGCATGGTAACAATGCCCTCCTTTTGCCAACATGCAAAACAATGAATTTGATGCGTGTCTATGTTTACCATCATTGCAGCCTTGGGGGAAATTTATGACCGATCAAGAGAACAAATTCCCAGGCTTATGTTCATCTGGGTTTCTTCAGCTGTAGTTATGTTTTGTTAGTCTTTTAAAATAAGAATTGTGTAAATTACTTCATTGCCTTTTCCCTTTCTACTACTGTAACTCCAAGGTTTAAATGCGATTATTGTGCCACAACTCATATAAAATCACCAGTTTTATTTAATTGGCCCTCTATCACTTGTGCACTCCATTCTTTTGATAAATTACATCGCATTGCTCCCAACTTCTATGCAACAGACTTTGTTGGGCCTTGTTTTTCTGGTTTGCTAAGCCCACACCCATGTACAAAGGAGCCTATCTACACACTACCCTGTGTGCTAACTTGGAAAATGTGTTTGAGAACCAAGCTATCCATCAGGTAGGCCAATTTCTTTGAAAATTTGGTTGAGCTTCTCCTGGCCATCCATTTGTTTTGTTAACTGTAGCTCTACAGAAGTGAACAGGCCCAAGTTTTGGTCATCTACTTGACGAGACCCATCTGATGGATTGATTATATCTCGCATGTGTGCCAATTTGGCACATGAGTGGCATGTACAAGGGCTCCCTAGTTTTTGTGCGTGGGATTAGAGGAGCTCCCTATTCATGTTAATCAATCATCAGGTGCATTGTTTTCCATGCTATTTTTGTTTGAACAGTGAGAAGTGGCATATTTGAAATAATTTCTTCTGGATTTTGTTTTGATGCTCTATTTCTTATGTCTCTCTGTGCCAGCAGAACAACAGCGCTTGTATAGATTGACAGTGACACTAGCCGCTGAACAGGTTGGCTTCCATTTGCTGGCTATTTTAATTATCAAAGTTAATCTAGTTACATTGCTTGAATCATCATCTACTAAGCCTTATCCCAATTAATTGGGGATCAGTAGTTATGTTACTTGAAATATTTTGGATTATTCATCTTGGCTTCTTAATCCACTCATAATTAATTGAAGTTTAGAGATTTATTGTTGCTGTGGCAAGATTGCTTTGTTGAAAATCCCTAGTTTTGTTTATGTTGTTTCAACGACGCATAATGTTATGATCTCCTTCTCTTTAGGTTGGCAATGCATGGGAAAACGAAATTCACGTTTCTTGCTTTGTATCAGAATTAATAAATATTCCTTCTTTTAAGCAGCTTCAATGAGATTTTGGTTTCACAAACATTTTCTTTCTCACATGATGAGTGGTCCTCCCTACTCATATACGGAGGTTGCAATGTTGCAGCTTTATTAAATATGTCAACTCTGTGATCTTTGATACGGGGACACACATATGTTGATATTGTACTGCAAGAATGTACCTATATGCACTTAACTAATAAATGTGCAAAAAATGTGAATAGGATGCAATTACTAGTTGTAAACATCTAGATAAAGTGATCGAGGTTTGTCCTTCAATTGATTCAAGAATGACTGTCTATACCTATGAGACCAATCTCTCCAAAGTGCCCCAAAACTCATGTTCTATGCTTCTTTCCTAATCACAGCTTGCCTATTTAGTTGTTTTCTCGAACATGAACCAATGTTTAAAAGTGTTTAAATAGCAAATAGTGTGGAGCGTAGCATTCATCCCTCTAAAGCGTGAGGCGTAGGCTACATAATGCGACTAAATCTATTTTCATGAGCTATGTAGTATTAAGGCTAAGCTACGCTATGTAACGTAAATTACACGCACATAACGTAGCTATTTAAAACACTGGTTTAAAGTGAGTACTTGAGAAGCTTGTCAACTTGACTTATCCAGAGTTGGGTCGAGTTAAAAGGGATTTAATAGATCAATTCAATAGTAAACCTTCTTGAAGGATATGGGTGGTGGAATTTAATGGGTTTTTGTCAATAAAGTCTTTAGGTCGGTTTAAAAGGGGTTCACCATGTCAGTAATAACCTTCTTGAAGGATTTGGGTGATGGAATCTATTGGAGTTTTTCAGAAAAGTCTTTGGCCGGTGCATTGACCAGTAAATTCTTTTGCTCCTGTACCACATAATGGCAGTAGCCGATGTGGTTATTATTGTAGGGAATGTGAATGTATAAGTAAATATGTGCACGTGTATTCTATTGCTGTAGTCATGCGGAACACCTTGTTAATATTTGTGTGCGTGCGCGTGTTAGTCAAGAGGGACTAACAAAAGTGTTCCATTTCTTTAAAAGGATCTCTTCTTTTCTTTCTTCTCTCTGCTTCCGCTTCTTCTTCACTTCACTATCCATCTCTCTCTCTCTCTCTCTCTCTCTCTCTCTCTCTCTCTCTCTCTCTCTCTTCTTTCTACTCTCTCTACTTGGTATCAGAGAATGATTCTTTCACTGATCGAAGATATTTTTTGGGGGGCCCATTGTTGATGTGGTGTCAGCGATGTATGGTCGGATGGCCCATGGTGATGAAAAAATATGAGATCGAGAAGAGCTCGATTTTTAGAAGATTTATGGTGGAATTTATGAGATATTTTGGTAAGTGTTTGAAGGAGTTTCAGTCAAAATCGCAGTTCCCATTTTTTCTCCCTATACCTTTTTTTTTTGGGATTTCTTGTACCGTTTTTTCATAGGGGTTTCATGCGTTTGGGGTTTACCATATATTAGAACCAGTATCATGTTGATTGGGTGAGATTTGTGGAAGTTATCATGTGTTTTGTGAGGAAAAAAAAGGTTGTGTAACCCTGTTTTTGGGCTTTTTTTGTTGTTTCTGATGTGATTTCCTCAACTGGTGGCTTAGATGTGTGTCAAGATAGCTGCTGCACTTGTACATTTGTAGTTTTGGTCAGCCTTGAGTGGTTCCATGTTGTTTGGAGTGGTGGGCAGTAGTGTGTGCGTACTGCGTAGTTGAGAATGTCCTTGGGTGGTTTCTAGTAGCTTGGAGTGATTTTTTAGCAAAATGAAATGTACATGATACCAGTGTTCCCATTATCGGTGAATTGTCGATAATATCGCCGCTAATTTCGGTGTCGCCTGCTTAGAGACACCGAAACCCCCTTTTTTCGTTTCTCTTTTGATTATGGTATTCAAAATCAGTTACGTTACGGCCGTTAAGTAACGGTAACGGTCATAACCGCTACGCGTTACGGGGTCGAAACGGCCGTTACAGAAAAACGTGCCGTAATGGTCCCATAACAGTCCAGGAAGAACATTTTTCAAAAAATAAAAAACGGCCGTAACGGCCAATACGGGGCTGTAACGGCCGTTACGGCCCGTATTATAACGGTAACGGTGGTGGCCGTTACGGAACACCTTGCTTCTGATTTTTGAGACAAAATCAGCAATATTTCGCCGAAAATGATGATTTGAATTTATTGCGATAAAATCGCCTACCTACCTATTCGGAATTGTAGCTAACTACCTTTTCTTACGAATTAAATTGATAAATATCAGGAGTTTTAACTGGTTATTGACGCAATTATCAACGGATGATTCTTTGCAAAAAAATAAAATCAGGAAAAAGAAAAAATTAACAGCCTAGATATCGACAATCCAACTTCGGATCTTACTTGGGGAGTCGATTTCGGCAAGTCCATGTTTACAGGAAAGAGTTATTATGGAAGGGTGCTTGTGGCGGCTGTGTTGGGGTTTTGAAAGAGGGCCTTCGTTCAAGGGGTTTTTGTTTCTAACTTTACTTTTAAGTTCAGTTTAAAATGTGAGTTTTTACCATTAATAATAATGGTTCACCACCACTTTACATTAAAAAAACTTTCAGTTAACTTAACTTTTAAGTTATGTTTTAAATTGTAAGTTTTCCACCATTAATAAGAACAGTTCACCGCCACTTAGCATAAAAACTTAACAATCAACTTATCTTTTAAGTTATTTCAAACTATGAGTTTTACACCATTTACTTAGAATGTGTCACCACCATTTTACATTTCAAAGAAAACCTTACTAAAAAAAGATACGAAGTAGATGGGATTGAATGGTTGGATAAATGGATGGGATGGATGGATGTTTGAATGAGAAGATGGGATGGATGGATGTTTGAATGGGAAGATGGGATGAATGGATATTTGGATGATTGAATGTGATGGATAGATGGGATGGTTGGATAGATAGTAGGATGGATGGTCGGATGGATAATAGGATGGTTGGATAGATAATAAGATGGATGGTTGGATAGATAGTAAGATGGATGGTTGGATGGATGGATGAGATGGATGGATGGATGGATGATGGGATGGTTGGTAGATAATAAGATGGATGGTTGGATAGATAGTAAGATGGATGGTTGGATGGATGGATGAGATGGATGGATGGATGGATGATGGGATGGTTGGTTGGTTGATTGGATGGATGAATGATGGGATGGTTGGTTGGTTGATTGGATGGATGGATGATGGGATGATTGAATGGGATGGATGGATGGATGGGATGGGATGGTTGGATGATTCGATGATTGGATGGATGGATGGATGTTTGGAAGGGATGGTTACAAGAATGGATAGATGTGATGGATGTTTGGATGATTGGATGGGATTGATAGGTGGATGAGATCATTGGATGGTTGGACGAATGGTAGGATGGATTGGATGGTTGGATGATTGGCTGGGAGGGATGGATGGATGGTTGTTTAGATGGGATGGGATGGATTGTTTGGATGGATGGATGGGATGGTTGGATGGATGGATGGATGGGATGAATGGATGGGATGGTTGGATGGATGGTTGGTTGGATGGACAGACAAAGGATGGATGCATATTTGGATGATTGGATGGGATGGTTGGATGGTTAGATGGATGGATGGGATGGATGTTTGGACAGATAGATGGGATGGACGTTTGGATGATTGGATGGGATGGATGGATGGACGGTTGGATCATCATGCATGATGCATGTGTGTTGTGTTTATATGCTTATTTATGCATTGATGTATAATGCTTGGATGATTGTAAATGTTTGTTTGCTTGTCAATTAGTTTAATGAGATTTATTATTAAAGTGATTTCTTACACTAACGTGTTTTAGGCCCCCATTAAATGGAAATGTATTATGTATGCATTTTTTTTTACAAAATTTTTATTCCTAAATATATAAATATGTGTATTTAAACATCTCCTGAAGTTTCATTGAAAAATTCCACCATTTTCTCCATGTTTTCCCATGTTTCTCCCACATTTCCTGTTATCGGCGATAACAATATTGTTTCTTTATCCCCAACCGATGAAACTTGTAGCGATACTGACAACTCGAACACTGCATGATACATCTTCATATTCAAGTGATACATCTAGTTCCTCAGTTATTCCAGGGGGAGTTAGTGTACCTGCAGTAAGTGATAATCCAGGTTGGCAAATTACTGAACTTACATTTGATGGTACAAATTATTTGTCATGGTCCCAGTCAACCTGTATGTTTGTCGGCAGTGGAAAAAATTGGGATACATAGATGGGACTATTCCAATACTTAAGAACTCAGGCCCTTTTTATGTGCATTGGGAAGCCAATAATATGATTATTATGGGATGGTTGTTTCACTCAATGAAGGCTAAAGTCGGTGATACTTTTAGGTACTGTGAAACTGCTAAAGAGAAGCGGGATTCTATTGTGGCGGCTTATTCTGATAAGAAAAGTGTAGCTCTGGTTTTCAGTTTAACCCAAGAGATTATTAACTTTGGTTAGGTGGAGAGATCTTTGGGAGATTATTATACAACGCCTAAAGGTTTCTTGTTAGAATTGGGTCATTGTAGACCCATCCGTTCATGTTGTGCTTATGAGCGACGAGTTGAGATTGAGGAACAACAAAATTTTGATCTTCTTGCAGGGTTTAGTACAGAATATGAAACCACTTAAGCATAAGTTCTTAGTCAAGGACCTCTATCTTCACCTGGGACTGTCTTCTCTTTACTTCAACAAGAAGAAAGTTGTAGAAAAGTTATAATGACATTACCTGCAGTTCTCATGATCTATCTGTCGTGCTTAGTTCAACAATCGACAACCGCTGTGGATAGAATAGAGGAGATGGTGCTAAAAGATGCTCGGATTGAGGTGATCATTTTGGATTCAGTGGTTATGGTTTGGGGCAGGGTAATTCTGGT
This sequence comes from Magnolia sinica, assembly GCF_029962835.1. Taxonomy (NCBI): domain Eukaryota; kingdom Viridiplantae; phylum Streptophyta; class Magnoliopsida; order Magnoliales; family Magnoliaceae; genus Magnolia; species Magnolia sinica. Next base: position 17,924,096 of record NC_080576.1, on the reverse strand, counting down.
CATGGTGCAGGCTGTGGTGACTCTAGTTATAGTTATGGAGTTATGGATCATGGTTGTACTGATCTTGGAAGTGGCTGGAGCAATCTATCAAGTGATGTGTTAAAGGAGTTCACCTCATGCATACTTTCTTCTTCTTCTTCTTCTTCTTTTTATTTTATTTTATTTTAAGAATCACCTCATGCGTACTCCTGCAAAGTACTGTACAGATTTGGGCATCCTCACTTCTGTATTTCTTAATGTACCATTCCTATAATATATTGTATTTAGATTCATGCTTATTATGTATTAATTAGGTCTTACTCTGTGTTTTCTAAAGTTAGGATATCCTCTCTCTGTAAGTTGTATCCTTCCTGAGAAATGAAGTTAAAAAAAGAAGAAGAAGATTCTTCCTCATTCAAGCATCCTCTCTTTATTTTTTCTCTATTTCTCATGACATTTACATCTCTCTTCATGGTATCAGAGCGAGAGATCGCTCCCAAATCCATAGATTTTAAACCATCTGCATCTTGAACACCATATGATCACCTACATCAAGTGGGGCCTACTTCCATTGATCAGAGGTGGAGATCAATGGCAGATTTTGAATTGAGGGGGATATACTATGACTTAACGCACATTTTTGGGCATTTTTTTTTTCTTCCTTAGAGGTCAGTTTTTCCATTTTTCTTCGATTTTCAGAAAAACAATCTAGAATCGATTAATCTTCAAAGAAAAAAATAATCTAGAATTGATCTTGACCATCGATCTGACAGATCCCTTGGAGTTTGGACCTTAAAATTTACCTCTCTGGCTTTTTGTTGTTGTTGTTGTTGTGTGTGGAATGAATCCATGATTGCTGATCTTTGAAAAAAATTGGTTTCTTTGGGTTTTTTTTTTTTTGTTTAATTGTTCATTCCCCATCAAGTAACTCTGGACGGTAGTTGTTTTTATGTTGCGCTTTATTCATACTATTTGGCTGTTCATTAACGGTTGTTGTGTGGAATACATCTGTCTACCTGTTTGATCTTGAAGGTATGATCAAAACTAGACCTAATCTTTGGGTGCCTTGCCGAGATTTGTCATCTCCCTCTTTCTCAGCAACCCTCCCCTCTTATTCACACTTGAACGCTTGAGCTGATTGGATTTCAAATTTTTGCTGCACTCTGTTACTGGTATTAATATTGTTACGTTTAGGCCCTTCGTTTGTAATTTTGTCTTGATGGTTGTCTTCTTCTGAAATTACACCTGGGATATCTGAATGGGTCTCTGAGATGCATCATTTTGAAATCTAAGTCTCCAAATAACGAATACTAAACTGACTGAAAATAATTTCTTACAATGGTCACGAGCAGTGAAAATGTTTATTAGAGGCAGTGTTCTTAATATCGATACTATCGGCCTATATATCAGCCGATATTATCGTTATCGCTGCCCATCGAGATGAAACCCATCCGATACCCTCGGAAATTAAAGAAAAAACCAAAATTCTTTTTATCGCGCGATATATCGCATAATATCGCACAATTTTTTTGCGAAATCGCCGATATTAGCGATACTATCGTGTTGTATCTGCAGATTTATCGGAAAATCAGGGGAAAAAAAGGGAAAATCTTTCATAAGAGGGGATTTAGGTACCTGCGTGATTGGAACCATGGGGCCACTCGATCAAGAGCTAGCAGTCTGCCAAAACTCTGGGGATTTGGGAGATTTTTTAGAAAAGTTTCAGTATTTCAGGGTTCCGGGATGATCGGAACCCTATCTCTGTTGAGGACGCCATCTTCGGAAGCTGGGAACGACCTGCAGCTTTGAGGAAGCAGATTGGCTGATGTACCACACATCAGCTATATAGCTGGTGTATTGATGTCAGCAAGTTCTGCGGGTCCGATCACGAGGTATGTGTTATATCCTAACCGTCCATCCATTTGGCGAGCTCGTCTTAAGGCTTGAGCCGAAAAATAAGACAGATCTAAGGATCAGTTGGACCACACTGCAAAAAGAAGCGGGTGATTGAACGTCTACCATTGAAACCCTTTTGGGGGTCATAGAAGTTTCGTATCAATATGAAATTTGTTTGTCCTCTTCATCCATGTATTTATGACCTTATTAACAGATTGGATGGAAAATAAACGTTATGGTGGGCCCTACGAATTTTTTAACAATGAAAATCATTATCCTTTCTGCTATTTTTGGTGTGGTCCATTTGAGCCTTGGATATGATTCATTTTTGGTGTAATGCTCTAAAATGATCTCTAAAAATGGATGAACGGTGTGGATATAATAAATACATCATTGTGGGGCCATGTAACTTTGATCTCCTTTGAACCGTTCGTACAACTCGGAGCTCGAGGAGCGTTGGCGCTCGTCTTCGCACGACACGTATCTACACCAGCTATATAGTCGATGTGTGGTACAGCCAGCCAATCGCTTCCCAGCTTTGAGTGGCCACGTGATGTATGGGTCTTATCCACACCGTCCATCCATTTTTTCATATCATTTTAGGATATAAACCCAAAAATAGGCAGATCCAAGATCAAGTGGACTACACAATGGGGATTAAACTCTTACTATTGAAAACTTCTTGGGGCCACAAAAGTTTTGGATGGAGCTGATATTTGTGTTTTCTATTCATCCAGATCTACGTAACTTTATGAATAGGTTGGATGGAAAATAAACATCACGGTGGGCCCTAGAAAAGTTTCAACGGTGAGAATCATTATCACCGTTGCTTCCTGTGGTGTGGTCCACTTGGGCCTTGGATCTTCCTCATTTTTGGGCTTATACCCTAAAATGATGCCAAAAAATGGATGGATTGTGTGGATAAGACCCATACATCACGGTGGCCAATCAAAGCTGTTGGCCGTTTGAAGCTAGAGACGGGCCGTGTAGGATGCAATTTGGATACTTTTTTAATGCACAGATGGACAAACGTCTGTCATGGGCTCTGTGGGGTCCACATTGATGTATATGTTTTATCCAGGCCGTCCATCCGTCTTTTCATATAATTTAAGGACATTGCACGAAAAACTAAGCAAATCAAGATCTCATGTGGACCACACCAGAAAAATTGGTGAATGACCATTAAAAGTATTTTATAGGCCACAAAAGTTTTGGTTTACACTAATCTTTATATATTTCCTTCATTCAGCTTTGATTGACCTTATCAACCATTTGGATGACAAATAATCATTAAGGATCTACTTAAAGTAGGCCTTGATATATTTTTAACGGTGAACGTTCAATAATCACTGTTTCATGTGATGGCTTACTAACGCTCTGTACTAGTAGCCAATAATGTATGTGTTTTATCTGCGCCATCAATCCATTTTTTCAAATCATTTAGGACATTAGCCTAAAAATGAGGTTGATCAAAATCTCATGTGGAACACACTAAAAGAAACAGTGGTGATTGAAGGTTTCATGGTGGGTCCTAGGAAGGTTTCAACGGTGGGTGTCACTGTCCTCACCATTTTTTGTGGTGGGGTCCACTTAGTTGTGTTTTCATACATGTTTTGATACATTTATAAATGTTATACATTATATTTGAATATAGTTGACTTAGTTCAATCAGACAGCGCATGGCTCATGACCCTATATAAAGGAAACCTATTGTTTGCACTTTTTTAAAAAGATGTTATGATTTAAAAGTGTGTATTAAAGTCATTTTTAACCATCTCTGAAGTTTCATTGAAAAATTCAACCATTTTCCCAATGTTTCCCCATGTTTCCCAAAAAGTGCGATAAATTACGCGATACAAATGATATATCCCGTGCGATAACTGATATGTATCTGTATCCCAAGGGTGTGATACATTGTGCGATACCGATATTTTGAACACTGATTAGAGGCAAGAAAAAACTTGGATATATTGATGGGATTGTAGTTAAACCATTTAAATAGGATCCTAAATATCGGGATCGGTAAGCCAATAATTTATTGTTATATCATGGCTGTTGAATAATATGAGTTAAGACACGTACTGATATTGTTGAGACCTGAAAATGTATTGCTGACTGAGGGAAACATTGGGGAAACAGGGGGAAATGGTGGAGTTTCTCAATGAAACTTCAGGAGATGCTAAAATACACTTATTTTTGCATATTTAGGAAAAAAATAATTGCATAAAGATGCATACAAAATGAGTTCTCTTTAATGGGGGTCTAAAGGCATGTAACGCTGACTCAGTGAGAGAAACCCTGGGGAAAATTGTTGGAAATTTTCAACGATACTTCAAGAGATGTTATATTTGCATAGTTAGGAATCAAATAATAAGTTTCCCTTTAATGGGGGCCTAAAAAGCATGTATTGTTGACTTGGGGAAAATGATGGAGCCAACCACCCTCCTATCCATGCACATACATACATGCAAACACACATGCATGATCTGTCCATCCAACAATCCATGGATCATGGATGCATGCATTCATTCATACATACATACATACAATGACAAATACACACACATGCATGATCTGTCCATCCATCCATGGATGCTCACAACACACATCCATCCATCCATCCATCCATGCGTGCATAAATGCATAAATGCATACATACAGACATACACCCATCCATGTTCCATCCACTCATCCATGCATGCATACATATACACATATACAAACATGCATTTCATCATACAACCATGCACCCAATAAAAAAATTGAAATGATTTTTTTTTTCTAATAAACAGATTTTTGGCGATATTGATACATTGGTGATATTATTGAAATATCACCGATACATTAGTGATACAAGCGACACCTGGAATTTGCATAGTCAAAATTATTGGTGATACATTGGTGATTTTTAGCGATAGATTGCCGATAGCTGGAATTTCTGATTCTACCAGTGTTATCGGTATCGCAGAGCTGGAGATATCAATAATATCAGGGATATTATTGATAATTTCAAGGATACTCAGAACAATGGCCCAGATCTACCTCACTTCAAAAAGAGGTGGGGACACCCTGTGTCTTCAAAAAAAATAAAATTGGCCCAGATCTACCTACTACATCAGGAGATATCTTTTCTTTGCCACAGGGTGTAATCGGTTGCAGAATATTACACAAGACTTCGAACTTGCTGGCAGGAATTGGAACACTCTGAGGATGTTAGGTTATTTTGTTTGAAAGATGCTGAAGTACAGGAAAATTAACAGAAACACGAGGGTTATTTGAGTTATTAGCAGGATTGAATCATGATTTTGAACCCATTCATGCACAAATCCTCAGGTATCAAAACCTTTCCAGTCTCAACAGCATGTATGCCCTTCTCCTCAGAGATTAGTGACATAGGAGAGTGATGGAAACATCGGTTCTTGCAATATAAAAATCAGCACTTATCTGGCCCTTTAATCGTGATTATAATTTTCCATGACACGGGGATGTGGTATTGGTCGTGGTAAGGAGAATGCTTCTGTACCCATTGTAAGCAGAGGAATTATTCTGTTGATACTTGTTGGAACTTTCATGGGCAAATGACTTGGGTGTTTCCCATGAAACATAAGAAGGGAAACATTTCATCATTTTCAAACTTTCCATAAATGGGTACTCAAATCAATTTTAGACTGGTATTTAAACTCGACATAGCAATAATGGCGGAGAATACGTGTATGCAGAAATTTTTACCTACCAAAAAAATTATAGAATTGAGCTACAGAGCACATGTTCCTGTATGAAACGAAAAAATCGTCACCTACTTGAAGTGGCCCGTGCTCTTCTAGTAGAGATAAACGTTCCAAAATTCTACTAGTAAGAACCTGTTATTATTTCATGTTATTTAATTAATTGTCTGCCGACTAGAGGTTTGGAGAAGAGTCCTATGATATATTTGGTTCTAAACATCATGTTTCAAGTATTCCTCTTTAAAGAATTTGGGTGCGTCTATGTTGTTCACAATTTTGATCTAAAAGGAATAAATTCTCTTCAACATTCATCAAATGCATGTTTGTGGGATATGTTTACTCTAAAAAATGATATAAGTGTGTGAACCTCATGACCAAAAAAGGTAGGTAAATATGGATGTTACTGTTTTTTTGAAGAAATTCTCTATTATGGAAACATGAGTGATTCTGTGGTTCACAACTCAAAAAAGAGTGATAGTTTGGTTTTGCATATTCTTCCTGATAGTCCTGCCCCCCATCCAACAATGACAACGGATTCTCCTAATTCAACTGATTATAGTAAGGAGATGTTGGTATATGAAAGTAGACGTTAGACCACTACGCACTGACTGCACGCTCATCACCATAACCCTTTCGAGGACTCAGGTACTGATGCATCTAACTGGTTGTCTTCTGATCTTCCTATTGCATTGCAGAAAGGGTACATAGTTGCACAGCTCACCCCATTGCTCGGTTTGTGTCCTATAAGAGCTTGTCTCCATCTTAAAAGTCCTATCTTACATCTCTCACCTCTTTTCTTATTCCCATTAAGGTTGGGATGGCACTTAAACATCCATTGTGGAGACTAGCCATAGAAGAAGAAATGGCAGCCTTAGAGAAAAATGAGACGTGGGAGATGACTATATTATCTGAAGGAAAGCGTCCCATCGGTTGTGAATGGGTATTCTCTATCAAACATCATCATGATGCAAGGATTGCTTGTTACAAAGACAGGTTGGTCACTAAAGGCTACACCCAGATTTACAGGCTCGACTATTTGGAGACATTTGCTTCTGTTGCAAAGCTCGATGCTATTCGGGTCCTCATTTCCCTTGCTACAAACTTAAATTGGCCCATCTATCAACTCGATTAAAAAATGCTTTCCTCCATGGTGATCTTGAAGAAGTTTATATACATCCTCTGGGCTTATACTCAAAAGAGGGCTACTCGCCTTGTTTATTGCCTAAAAAAGCTATTTACGGGTTGAAACAATTGCCGAGAGTTTGGTTTGAGAAATTCTGCATTACTCTTCTTAAATTCGGCTTTTCTCTGTTAGTTCTAATTATTCCATGTTTGTTAAATATCATGGTAGAAAAAAAAAATGGTTTTGATAGTCTATGTGGATGATATCCTGCTCTTAGGGAATGACGAGGACGACATTAAAGCCTTAAAGATCATTTGCGTTGATGTTTTGACATCAAAGATTGAAGTAGTTTTGCAGTAGTGAAGTTGCTCATTTAAAAAAGGGAATTGCTTTTTCCCAACACAAGTATGCTCTCAATCTACTTCAAGAGATGGCTAATCTTGATTGCAAACCTATTGATACCTCTCTTGACCCCAACTGTAAAATCCAGTTGGATGATGGTGAACCTCTGTAAGGCCCCGGTTTTCGAAACCCGAGTGTACTACTCCTTTTCCAAAAACCCAAGTGTTAGCCTATAAAATTTCAGTCTAAATTTAAACCATCTTATCAAATATCAGAGTTAGCAGCAAATGTTGGTGGAGTAAATCATGCATTGTATAAAAACATTTTAATCACCATAAAAATCCAAATGTAGCGCCCATACAAGACTTATACAATCCCAAATAATAAAATTCATTAAATAAAAACAGAAATCTATCATCTAATGATGGAGGTCAAATGGGTCGCAGGGACCTTGTCTAGCTCCTCAGCTACCCGATCTGCTCTAGCAATTCAGTGAACAACATCGGTTCACTCTACCCTGCATCAACCGATATGGTTTGATAGCTTCAATGGCTATCGCAGTGAGGAGTACCCTCTAAGATTACACACTCGTCATTCATAATCCAGGATAGATCGCAAGTCATGAGAATAGATATATTAAATAGCGCAAATCAAAATCAGGATCGCATATTCAGAATAAAGTCAATCATCGTAATTTCATTATTAAGAAAATATAATAGCAATCGCAATGTAGGTGAATATGTCTAGATATGCAAATAATCAACATACGACCTTCTATTGCACCTGGAAATCACATTGTACGTGAACTCCGCAAGATTGCTAGAAAATCGATAAACGAACTTCAGCTCCACTCGGAAATCATAATACAAGTGAACTCCGCAAGGTGAATAGAAAATCAACATTTAAACCTTTGCTTCACCCGGAAATCATATCATACATGAACTCCGTAAGATGGTAAGAAAATCGCTAAGAGAACTTCAGCTCCACTCAGAAATCGCAATATGACTGAACTCCGCGAGATGAAGAGAGAATCAACATTCAAACATCTACTTCACCTGGAAATCATATTGTATGTGAACATCGCAAGATGGCTAAAAAATTGATAAGTGAACTTCAGCTCCACCTAGAAATCACAATACGATTGAACACCGCGAGATGAAGAGAAAATCAACATTCAAACCTCTAGACCACCTGGAATTCATATCGTATGTGAACACAACAAGATGGCTAGAAAATCGATAAGCGAACTTCAACTCCACCCGGAAATCACAATACGACTAAACACCGTAAGATGGCTAGAAAATCAACATTTAAACCTCTACTTAACCTATAAATCATATCGTATGTGAACACCATAAGATGACTAGAAAATTGATAAGCGAACTTTAGCTCCACCCAGAAATCACCATATGACTGAACACCGCAAGATGAAGAGAGAATCATCATAGGAACTCCGACGTCATTCGGAAATTGTATGCACTCTGCAAGATGACTAGAAAATCGATTAACGAACTTCAGCTCCACCCAAAAATCATAACGAACTTCGCATAATGACCCGAAAATCAACAAGTTATGCAAAGACAACCAACAAAGCCACAAAGGGTGCCAATATTCCATTAAAGCCGCAAGGGCAAATATGTGATCCAAGCCGCGTTGGGCAAATATGCGGTCCAAGCCATATAAGGCAAATGTGCGGTCAAAGACGTGTAGGTCAAATATGCGATCCAAGCCATATAAGGTAAATATGTGATTCAAGCCGCGTAGGGCAAATATGGGGTCCAAGCCACGTAAGGCAAATATGCGATCAAAGCCGCGTAAGTCAAATATGGACCGCAAGATGGTAAGTCCATAATAGGTCCCATTCATTCCATCACTTAATCGCAAGTGGCAAACATACAATTAATTAACAGATGTACAACTAAAGATAGCATGTTATCATCAAATTATTTATACTTGCTATAATTAAAGAGACATGTCTATGATCTAACACATGAATCAATTTTGCAACAGATTAACATATTCGCATAGTAAGATAAGTAAATTAACTTAGGAGATACTAAATGAGATAGATTAAGTCATCATCTATGATTATATTAACGAATTAAAGTGGGAAGCTTTAAGAGTCAGTCCTCACCTCAAATTTTGATTGAAATGGGTTCAACTCGGATCGCCTCTACTGACGTGAATCCAACATGATTGAGAAATTAGATGAGGATAAGGATGGAAATAGATAATTATTACAAGATAAGAATTTGATAACTAACATTCTTCTAAAAGGCTAATATACAAGGTTTTAACTCACCTTGAGGTGCGGTCTATTTGATATAACTTGGACTCAGCCTCAGCGAGTTAAAGCGGTTAACTTGGTAACAACATTCGGTAGGTGGCTGCGTCGACTCGATCATGACTCAGCCGCTCCACCTCTCACTCCCTTCTTTTCTCTCCTTCTTTTCCTCTACTCTATTTGAACTCTCACAAGGCCTGAATTCAAGCCAGGCCCGAACTTGGCTCGACAACTCAACCGAGTCGACTCGATTGTTGCAACCACTGCCCAAATCTCTCTCCCTCTACCTCTCTCTTCTTCTCCTTTCTTTTGCTCTCTCTTTATCTCTCTCTCCCTGCTGGAACTCCAGCTAGACTCAGGCTAGGCCCACACCCAACTCGACCCAGCTAACTCGACAGCGAGTTAGCTCACAACTCAAGCCCAAACTCTCTCTTCCTCTCTTCTTTCCTTCTCTCTCTCTCTCTCTCTCTCTCTCTCTCTCTACCTACTGGAGTTCTAGGAATGCCTGGACTACACCAGCGGGTTAGCAGGTCCGTGACTCGGACAACAGCCCACTCGACAACTCTTGCACTCAACGGAAGTGCAGCGCTGCACCTCTCTCTCCCTTCTTTCTTGTTCTTCTCCTCCTTCCTTTCTTATTCTCTCCCTGCTGTTTCCAGCAGAGGCTGGGCTCGACGTGAGACTCGGCTCGAACTCAGTTACCGAGTCAGCCCCGCTAAGCGCGGCAACGAGTCGACAGCAAGAAAAACAAACAGCCTCCTCTTCTCATTCTCTACTCTCTATCTCCTTCCTTATTCCCTATTTTTCTCCTCTCCCTCTGCTGCTTCCACTAATGTCTGGATTGAGTTGGCCCGACTCGAGCTGGTGTGGCAGTGGCGGGCGGCGCTCAACTCTCTCTCTTTCGTTTTCTTTTTCTTTTCTTTTCTTTTCTTTCTTTCCTTTTCAGATGGTTGCCCTAAAAGGGAGCTTATATAGCCCCACAAAACTCGCTCTATAACGGCTTGCGACTAATATCTAGATTAGTTATAGCGACTAACAACTAAGCCGAGCAAACTCGGTAATGCCGTTTTTAAATGCTTTGATTTTGCTCTGTTAGATTTTATTCTGATTGCTTGGCCCTGATCTATTTGTAAGGATTGATTTCTAAAGGCATGGTCCATCAAATGAACGCCTTAGATCACTGACTAAGGCCCACCATCGACAGTGGGGTATTTCGGCCGAACGGAGAAGATGATGGACCCGTCCATGGCAATTTTTTCATTGGACGGATCATCATCCAATCTGAAGCGCCTGGAAGGACCGGATTGGTCCCCAAGGACTTGTGAGACCCACCAAATGGATGAAGATCTGCTTTTACATGATGGGTTCAAGATTCGCTTGTGGCGGCGGGTGGAAACTCGGTTGGCTATTGAGAAAGCCTAACACGGAGGGCTAGGATGTCTTTGGATGCACGGTTAGGATGGAATGGAGTGGAGGCACGCGGATTGCTAGCGTGGAAAGGAAAGAAAAAATGGAGTTTTTCCATTTTTGGAAACGCCTGCCGCACAGTCGTTTTGGGCTTGAGGTTGTGTGCACACATGTGCGATCCAACGGGTGAAAACGGGCAGGGATTGGACGGTTTTGGGTTCTCTATAATATGGACAGTTTGGATCAAGCATATGCCTGATCATGGTGGGCCACAATGCTTGCAAACGGACGATGTCCGTGCGCACGCACACGCTATGCACACACAATGAATGTGGGTTCCACAATGATGTTGTGATAGATCTACTCCATTGGCCTTTACTATTCCTTTTGGGGCATTAGACCAAAGATGGGGCAGATCCATAGCACAAGTGGGCCACACCTTAGAATCTTAGTCTATGATTGAGAACTTTGCTGATCTAAGGGTCAGATTCCCCCCCCAAATCTGATCATCAACATGCCTAATAGTTTGTAACCTGATTTTGGGCAATTTCAACAACCATTTCTACAATTAATCACCCCTACCTCTCATTTGAATGAATGATCATGGGTTTGAATGGATGGATTATCTCAAGACGATTCATCGACGGTCTAGGAGTCCCTTTATGGATTTAATGAATACTTTTGATGATCAAATCTATCATTGTACGATGCGAGGCCCAAATCGAATGATCTATCTTGAAATCCATGGTTGATTTATAATTCCAACGGTCAGATCTTGTGATCCAGAAGTGCAAGTGTTTCAGACTCACTCCTCACTAGGTCTAGGTGCCCTAAAGTCAATATAAGTAGAGACCTATACTTAGAGGGTCAGATGGCTCAATATATGGATGGGGATCCTTCTAATGGTCAGTCTTAAGTTAGCATGAAGGTGGATATTTAGACGAATCGGCCGTGTTTATACCAAGTTATGTCCTCATGGTAACACTGGAGTTCTAAAAAGTATGGGGTGTTACAACCTCCTCTAGATACTCGTGCTTCAAAAGATAGTTGGAAAGCTTATTTCCCTTATGATTACTCATCCAGATATTGCACATGCTGTTAGAGTTATAAGCCAATTCATGCATGCCCTCACTCAACCCACCTTGAGGCAGCTAAACGTATTATTCAATACATTAAAGGAGCATCGGGACATGGGATTCTTGAATCACATCAAGGACACAAGTGACAACTTAATCTGATGTTGATTGGGCAAGAAGTTTAGATGATAATGATTGATTTCTGGATACTGTACTTTTATCAGTGGGAATCTTGTCACCTAGAAAAAAAAAAAAGCAGACAAAAGTGGCTAGGGCTAGTGCAAAAGAAGAATATTGAGCAACGGCCCAAATTACACGTGAGTTACTCTGGCTAAAGAAGTTGCTGACATAATTGGGATTGCCTGCTCAAGATCCTATGGAGATTGGGTGTAACAACCAAGCCATGATACATATCTCCACAAACTGTCTTCCATGAGTGAACTAAACACATAAAATTTGACTGTCACTTCATTAGGGAGGAGATTGTTACAAAAGAAATAATCTCTCCATATGTCCATTCTAAAGAGCAGTAAGCAGCCAAATCTCTCCCTAAGGGTTGACCCACTTCTATTGCAAGTTAAGCTGGGCATTATCGATATCTATGCTCTAGCTTTTTTTTTTTTTTTGGAGTATTATAGAGGTTTGGACATCCTTTACCATTCCTGTAATATATTCTATTTAGATTCGTTCTTATCATACACTAATTAGTACTTACCTTATTTTTCTAAAATCAGAATATCCTCTCTTTATAAGTTGTATCCTTCCTGAGAAATGAAGTAGAAAATAAGAATCTTCTTCATTCAAGCATCCTCTCTATGTTTTTCCTTTGTTTCCCTATGAGATTTACACCTCACTACATGGTAAGCATATCGAGTTAGTTTGTACTCATTGTGGACGTCCCGGGCATACTAGAGGAGGTGCATGTTAGGATCTAGTGGGTTGACCATCAAGGAAGGCACTTGTGGCTACAACCGACTCATTTGATGGTGTTCATGATGAGTTCCAGAGTTTGAGATATCCTAGTGGTTGGTTTCGTGCTAAAGAAATTGTTGACTTGCTTCGCCATCTGGCTCTTCTTGAACAAGCCTCTTCCTTCTTGAAGCAACATCATTCTACTTCATCATGTATATCAGCTTCTACGCATTTAGTCTCCACCTTCATTGTTAGTCCATCCCAGATCATCGATTCTGGAGCTTTAGATCATATAACTAGTGTGACTTCACTATTTCACTTATACTCGTTATTATCTGCATCACGCAAAAATCATGGATGACTCTTATGCTCACGTTAAAGGGTTTGGAACCATCAATGTCTGACCTTCCCTTCACTTGGCTTTTGTTATTTGTTAGTTGTCTTAATTTGTTCTCTTAACCGTAGTGTAACATTCTTTCCTTCTTATTGTGTTTTTTAAGACAAGATAACTGGACAAAGGATTTGGGTTGGTCATGAGCAAGACAGACTATCTTTTTCAACCTTTAGATGATGTTGGATTGGCTCTCCACACCTCAAGTTCATTTCAGTCAGCTATTGATCGACTTTTATATTGGCATAGTCATCTTAGTTGTATACCCATTACTCTCTTTTTGTTTAAGTCAGAATTATGGATGAATTATTTTGTGAGATTGTTAGTGGCTAAACATTGCCGATCATCCTATCCAGCTAGTCTTAATGCAAAGTGTGATGTCCCTTTCGCTCTTATACACTTTGATGTTTGGGACTCTTCTCTAGTGTCATGTGTCTTTGGGGTACAAGTACCATGTTTTTTTCATAGATGCCTGTACCCAAGCTACCTAGGTTTATGTTATGAAATCTAAAGATGAAGTTCTCTCTATCTTTCAAATACTTCATAAGATGGTTACCAACCAATTCATGGCCACATTAAAAATCTTATGTTCTGATAATGGTGTTGAATATATCTCAACGGTCTTTCAAAACTACTTGTTTGAAAATGGTACAGAATTTGAAACCACACTGCCCCTATACTCCTGAACAACAAAATAGTGGCTAAGGGAAAGAATAGACATCTTCTTGAAGTAACCCGTGTCCTTCTCCTTGGGGGGGTGGCGGGGGCGGCAAAGCAACCCTTGTTATCTATTTTCCTTAAAGTGTTTGGCTGTGTGTGTGCTTTGTTCATGTTCTATTGGGACAAATTAGATGCCAAGGCTATTAAATGTATCTTTTTAGATTATTCTTGTGACAAAAATGGATACAAATATTTGGGGCTTCCCTTATGTATTAGGAAGTCGGCTAAACATCTATGAGATAAAGTGATTGAAAGATATGAAAGAAAACTTCTATTGTGGAGGGACATGCATCTTTCCTTGGGTGGGAGGATGACTTTGATAAAGTCAGCAATGTCAAATCTTCCAGTTTATTTTATGTCGACATTCAAATGTCCAAAATCAGTGGTGGCCATATTAGAAAAGATAAGGCGGGACTTTCTATGGGAAGATTCGAAAGAAAACCATAAATTCCATTTGCTAAAATGGAAAGAAGTGTGTAAACCGATGGCTCAGGGGGGTGCAGGATTGTGCATTCTGGAGGCAATGAATTGGGCACTATCGGAAAGTGGGTTTGGAGGTTCGGGTTAGAGAAACTAACTTTGTGGAGAAAAGTAGCAGGTAGAAAATATGGAGTTGAGGATGGGGGCAGATGGACAAAAGCTTCTTCTTTGTAGAGGGCCTCCTCATTATGGAAGTCGGTGAATTTACAAAAAAATATAGTTTTGGAAAATGTGGGATTCTCACTTGGGAATGGCAAGAAGATCCGTTTTTGGGAAGATTTGTGGGTTGGGAATGAAAAACTGAGTGTCTTATTTTCTCGATTAGTAGGCATTGCCATAGACCTGAATATTTTGGTAGAGGGGTGTTTCTCCATTCAAGGTGAGGAAGTTATTTGGACCCCTCCCTGTAGAATCTAGATGATGAAGAGGTGGAGGAGTTGATTAGGCTTCTGAAACTCTTGTCAACTCGGCATACATTATTCTCAGAGGAAGATGGTGTGGCTCATAAAAAATCAGAAAAGTTTTTGTGAAAGTCTTTTTACAAGAAATTAGTCAGGGGCCATGTTGAGCATGCTGGATGCCACATAGTTATGTTTAGCACTATCGGGCTCCAATCCAAGGTGGTGAGATTTGCTTAGTTGGTGGGTAGAAAGAAGGTCTTTACTGTCGACAATCTACGAAAGCGAGGCATGATAATCGTGCATTTCAAAATGGTGGGTGAAATTCCTAACATGCATTTCAAAATAGTCATGAGATTTTGAATTTCAAAATGCTGCTTGATTCCTTTCAACCATCTTTAAATGGTGAGATATATTATGCCCACTGGCTCTCACTGCCTTCTGTGTGTTGAAGTTGTGCTTCCAAATTTATATATTGTTGTCGTTGACTATTTGCATAATTCTTGTAACCTTGTTCCTCATTATGTCTTTTCTGCTTCCTATTTAACTGTGAAATCTGTGGTCACCAAATTGTGTAGGTTAATCATGTATTCTTCTTTAAGAAAGTTCTTAAGGATGATGTTTTCTATCAACTATATATGTGAGGATTACATTATTAGCTCAATCTGTCTTGCTGTTGTCAAAACACTATTATTTCTTTGGACAGGACAAAAATGAAAGCATACAGAATCAACTTGATGCAGTTAAACGGAAGCAACCAAAGTTGCATGCATCAGATAAGGCATTCCCCATTTCTGGTTCTGTCGATAATTTTGATACAATGTCAGTTTCTGACACCCAACAATCATCAGGTGAGTGAATGCTTTTAATTTGCACTGCTTCTTTAAACATATATAATTGGTCTTTTTCCCATAACATTAGTAGTTTGATTGTGTTTAGTATTGTATAAGGATATAAAGACATTAAGGGCCCATTCGGATATCACCAAATAAGTTAACTTTGTCTACTTGCAGCAGTAGATAAGTTGCTTAATTGAGATAAGTAAGTTTGGTTTAAGACAATTATAAGTAACTTTTTTACTTAAAGTTACTTAATTACTTCAGCTTAATAAGTAGAAACCAAGATAAACTACTTGAGGCATAAGTAGCTTAACTTACGATCCAAAAGCCCCCGCCCCCTAAGTTGCTTTATAAAGCTAAAAGTTAATAGAATGGGTCAAATTTCTATGCTCTGCTTGCAGAGACCCTGTCCACTCAAAGTCCTCAGTCAGTTCACCGGGTTGTCCCTGCATATCGCAGGTAATTTTTCATCTTCGCTATCACCTTCATAATGTTCCAGTATACCCGTTCATTTATTTATTATTATTGTTATTATTTTTGCATCTCCTTGACAGGGCAAAAGTAAGAGGCGCCCTCTTGCAAGATACTGAGGATAACAATGCTGGCTAATGTTAAAGAGATCCCATGCCAGTTTCTTTTGGTATGGTTCAAACTGATTCACTGCTGACTATGGCACCTCTCTCCCATTGCATCTGGTTTCTTCTTAAAATTTGGTATGATTTGATTTTCTTTTGTTTAGCTTTTTCCCCGTCTTCCACTAAAAAAGGTTTTGAAGAGACTGGGTATCCATACTTTGCAGCCAAACAGTCAGCCTGCTCATTTTACTTTTTCAAATAGTACACTGATGATTTGGTTAGATTTCGTAGTAAATACATCTGCGTTGCTAACTGGCAGCTTACAATGTATATGAATGTTCATATTTTTCTTTCAATCTGGAATTGGCTGATGCAGATGTCATCAGATTCCAGTTGACTTGTAAATGGAATTTGTTGACGGCATTATTTTACTGTCCTTCTGTTTTCATTCACACTTGATTTGGACATAATGATTTGGCATTGAATGTCCTGCTATTACGCTCCAACCAAATTGACCAGATAATGGACAAGAACACCAATCACCATTTCTTCGTCTTTTTTTTTTCCTTTTCAAGTGAAATCCACTTTGCCAGCAGATCTGCAAACTTACTTGGCGTGACCCAGCGAATCTCCAGCAGCTTAAAAAAACCCACACCACACTTTTCTGGGAAACAAAAAAGAACCTTGCAACAAAAGATGGTCCGCATTAGAGGATGCATCCATTAGGAAGGATCATTTGTCTCTTTTTCAAAGTTATCAATCCTAAGGATCTTGTTTTTTTTTTTTTCCTGGCCAGCCAATCAAACAGCACCACCCTAAAGGCCGTTATTGGGGTTGAGTGCGGGACATACAGTAGTCCTCTTCTTAGGTGCTGGATAAGTTGCTTCCAGTACCACCTGTAAGGCACAAGCAACTGGTCTTATATAGATATGCGCTCTTTTTTCATACAACCATGTAGAAACTGATTCCTTTTCAACCAATGTTGAAAGTATCGTCCGAAACCGGTACATATTGTGCTGGCATCACCCATGATCGATACGGCCCTGTATTGGCCCGAAACAGCCCGTTACAGGGACGGTGATATGTGACGGTGTGGATGGCCAACGGTACGTCATGTAACACCCATTTCAAACCCTGCTTTCGACAGCTATGATGTCTTCCCCAACTGACAGAGATACCCACTAAGAGCACTGGTTCTGGAGACCTGTTTCTTTCAGGATTTCCCCCCTCTTGAGTTCAGGACCTGGTATCTTCCTTTTCAAATTAAATGTCCTTCCATGATGATTATCGGGGCATGGTTGGTACATTAACCCTGAACTTAAGGGATTATATGGCTGCAATCCACATTAACTTGCTAAGCAGCATGCGCAGCACATCAATTCCAACTTCTACTTTGAGGGAACATGTGGGACTAGTCAAGTGCATGTGGCCCTTGTTGAACAAAACAAGAGGAACTCTATTGTTGTGCCAACTGTTCTTTTCTCAGCCAAGTTGGCAATGAACACAAGACCTCAAGGCTGCAATCAATGTATACAAACCACATGGGTATGAGGCATGCCCTTAAACTAAGTCATCCAGGATATATAAAATATCAGTGTCTGACCAGCTGGTTTAAATCATTGTTACCTGAACATCTGGAGGGCTGAAGACCCCCACAGGTTGAAACAGATATACCTAAGATCCATTTCTTTTTTACTTTTTTTTTTTTTTTTTTCAAAATTGCATTTTATTAACACATGACAAAACATGGATTACAAACTGGCACAAGCGACCCTCACGTCTCCGCCAAAGCATACAACTAAAACAAAACAAAAACAACCAGAAGCTCCCAAGAAACATATAAACAACGACCCCCAGGCTCCCTTGACAAAGTAACAATTACATAGGTCCCAATCTCCAAAGAGGTCTTCCGTGGACAGCCCTCGAAATTCCTGACAAGCTAAAGTCCAGCTGATGATCATAGGAGATTCTTCTCTTGACAGGGACTACGGATGATGGCTTTTTCTAAAAGGTTCGGCTGTTCCTTTTTTCACAAGCCCAATGGAATCCTGAGGAACAACTTCCATAGAACTTACTTGTGATCAATAAAAGGCCCATTGTGCCACTCTGGCAATGAAGCTCCAATATCGTTATTGAAAGTCCAAACAGTCCTGAACCAAGACTTAAAAAGAAAAAAAGAAAAAAAAAGAACTGATGGTGAACGTTTTTGTCCTCTGTCCTACACACGAGACATGTTAGGAAAATGGCATCTTCGGTTTCTTTAAGTTATCCAACGTTGGGATCTTCTTGGCTGTAGCTACCCACCTGCGGGGGAACATGACCCTTTCACGCTTTTGTACGAGCAGAGATCCCTGGGATTTCAACAACATTGAATGAGAAAATACTCATGTCCCAACATCTTCCCTGGTCACCCTGTTTAGCTTTGCGAAGTTACCTATGGCAGAGCTTCAAACATCTGCAGGTCTTCGAGATGAACTGCCTGGTAATGAGCTCAATGTACCAGTTAGCCAATTTTACGACATTGTATAATTTCCTTAGGAGCTACCAGAAAGGCAAATACATGAAAAGAATCCCATGCCATTCTCAAAGAATAAGCAGCAACTTGTGGATTGCACTTCCAACAAATTTTTTCCCAATGAACTATTACCCCAAGAATGAGGACTAATAGAAGAACAAAAATCCCTGCTGAGCATTATGTATCTAGTCGTATTATTCTGATAGTACATAGGATTAATTGGTTTCATGCATCTCATTGTCCATGCTTTGTGAATCATGGATTATCAACGTCTTCTCTTGTTTCATTGATACATAACTGTGTCCAGTGTGTGGGTTAAGCCTATCGCTTGTATACTTGATTTAAGAACATCCGTAAGGGTAAGGCTAATGATAATACCAGTATTGCCATTATTTAAAAACAAATATACACATGCCATGCTAAAATTTTGCTCTGCCACCATCACTTTTATTTTCATCTATTTCTCAGCACCATCACTGGTTTAGTTACAACAATATTTATATAGCATTCCATCAGAAGAGTCACCGTCTATGTTCCCGCCCTTTCCTGTCTTTGGTGTGGAAGATGGACCAGCAGCCAGGTATAACACCACTCATTTGCCTGCAATCACAGAGAAACATGTTCAGTCATGGTGTTTTGTGTCCTTTGCTGCATGGCTGCTTCGTACTTGTTTTCCTGATAGAGTTTCCATTTTGTTTTAAACTTGCAAAAAAGAAGAAGAAGAAGAATATGTGAATGATCCTTTATCTGTTTTACTTAATAGCAGACTACAAAAATGCCTCACGGTGTCGGGAGTTCACAAAATTCTTCAATATTTCGAATCTTCAACTGAGCAGTTCATCTTTCCTTCCTTTTCCCCTTTCTTTCTACGCCTTTTGCAAACTGCACTACATGAATTCTACTGTTTTATTTATATCTAGTGGGTGATGCATATGCAATCTTCAGGTATGCCTGATCTTTCTGAAGTAATCAAGACACTCAATTTCATGTTTGCAGAGTAGGGACCTTTGTGCTATAATTTTAATCTTTTTTCCTGTATTCTTCTTGATAAAATAGTATTTACGGGTTTCAACTGAAAATAAAATGTAGAAAATTACACATATTCCTCTCTCTCTCCCTCTCTCTGTCTCTAAAAAAAATAAAAATAAAAGGAAACGATGCATTAGTGGGTTCACATGTATCATGGCACGTTCATGTTCCTTTTCCAAAAAAAAAAAAACCTTCGTACTATGTTCATATTTCTGGAAAAGATAAATAAAAGAAATAGTAAAATATTGAAAAACAACAAAGAACAGATTGCTCTTAACCTGGCATCCTAGACCTGTTAAAAACCAAGATCAGATCAGCCTAAACTTGCATCCTAGATCTGGTTTAAAAAAATGAGCTAAGTTGCTGCTCCTAATCAAGCATCCTGAATCTGTTAAAACCAAGTTCAAATTGTTCCTAATCTAGCATAATAGATCAGTTAAAAAAAAGGCAATATCAGATTGCTCCAAATCGGCCATCCTAGATCTGTTAAAAACACAAGTGCAGATCTCATAATCCTAAGAGAGCATCCTAGATGTGTTAAACAACCAAGATCACAAGATCAGATCAGCCCTTGCCAAAATCAGTGATGTTTTTTTTTTTGAAGGATAATATCAGTAATGTTTAATGTTTTCTCAAAAGAAAATCGTGGGTCCTGAAAATTACCTTCCACTGCTATTGCTGCTCCCACTGCTTCCGCTCCTTCCAGAACTATCACTCTCCCCACCGGCAGAGTTCTGTTTCTTCCACCACTCCCCATCCACACCCTTCTCAAACCCAGCCTTTTCCCCTTCTGCCGGTGGAGGTTTCGGTGAAACTTTCGAACAGGTACCGACTCCAGAGCTCCTCTTCTTCAATCCCAAAGTAGGAAAGAACATCTTGAGAAGAAAAGCTCCATTGTCCACCTTTCCATGTTTCAATCCGTGTCCTTTACCTCCATTTTTTTTCATCTTCGTCGTCACTTTCTTCTCCTCATGGATCGTTTCATTTGTCAATCCTCTCTCCTCGAGAGTCGCCTGCCTGACTCCTTTGTTCAAGGGAAGCTCGACAAGATCCTTTAGAGAAAGCTCATAAGCGGAGTCAGGCGCGTTTTGGATCATCTCCATCAGTTCACGCCGACCATCAGCAATTGCCTGTGATCGTAAGGTGGGGTTAAGATGATGATGAAAGCGATAAGCTTTTGTTGGTGGATCCCTCGGTGGGCTCATCTTCCATAAGGGTGGTGATGAAATGCCGGAGTCCTCTTCCAATTGGGTCCGTGCGCTGAATTCTATTCCACTCCAAATCCCATGATCATCTTTGTTTCCATTGATTCTTAGAGTCGGCTTGCCGAATCCAACTCCGTTCGATCCGTTGAAATCGCCGATTGTTCTAATGGAATTATCGGAATCTGCATGGTATCCGGAGGCTATTCCTTTCCGGGGATGAAGCATGATGAGGAAGGAGCTGAAGAGGGAAGAAGGAAAGAGGAATGTAATTTATGGGTGTGGTGTGGGAAGGAGAGTTGGGTCCGTTAAGAAGGATGGTTATCTTGAAACTGCTGTGATAGTCCACCACTATTTTCTAAGTTGTGCTGCCTCCTCCACCGCACACGTGGCATGTATGTGTACCGATCCAGACCGTCGAAATGGTATGGCCCACTTTTGGTGAAGCACATCCTGCAAACAGCACTTGACAATTCTCAACTGTTCAATTGGTGGTCATCAAACGGATGGTTTAAAAACATGTCCAGCCGTCCAAATTCTGGGCCAGCAGCTTAGACGGTCTTGATTCCTCTACGTATTCCACATGTTCGGTGGATGAGAACGACTTTCAAAATGGAGCAAGGGCTTTGCTCCATCCCTGCACATACCTTCTAGTTTCATGGTTAATTACTTGCGTGTCGGTGCAAAAGTCCTAAGTCTTTCTAGAAAAGGAGCGTTAGTAGGTTCAAGCTTTTCTTCTCCGTTTTCTTGCTTAGAAAAGGCAGTTGTATGCCTTTCCACTTTACACGAGAGAGTGGGACATGAAGTACCCTACAATTGCGGGGTAGCCCTGCACACGTGTCAGACATCCGAGGTGTTCATCAGGTGGGCCGACTGTATAGGCGAACTGATCCTACCAGTATAACAACGACGCACGTCTGCTCATCAAGTGGGCGAGTGTGTGGTAAAAATGGATCACTAATTGCTGACCTGGTTTACCTACCATAGCTTGGCCAAACTGATGAGTTGAACTACCAGATCTATCGAGTGGGCCATCGAAATGGTGGGGCCGCACTGAATGGACGGGTTCGATGTTGTACACATGGACTACTTTGACACATGAGGGGTTTGTGCTACTGCATCATACATACGCTTGGTACTACCTAACCAGTTCTCTATTTTTAAGCATAGAAGCCTTTTAAAAAAGAAAGAAAGAAAAGCATAGAAAAGCGTTTACTTCGGCAGACTGTGATGGATGATACGCAGGTGCTTAGAAATTACATACCCTTTACGCAAGTAATTTAAATTAAACAGTCTTAATTATGGTTCCAAGTTTAGATGTGTTATGAACTAAAAATTACATTTATTTGATTATCTATCTATGAGATTGGTGGAATTTATTGGACGGTTAAAAATGCAAAATATATGACGGTCGTATTTTAACTAACACGTGTCCATGAATCAGAGGTTGGTATTGTTGAACCAGTGTGGTTTTGGCACAGTAAGGCTACGACAGCAGGTTCCACAATTTAGTCGGTCTAATCGGAGCCAATGTATGCAACGTTTGCCATTTCTGAGTGCCTGCGTGGCAGGATTCAAATACTGCTAGAGTATCAAATAGTTTCTCCTCTCACCCCAACGTGGTCGGATAATTACCCTTTTCAAGTTAAGGTGAAGAGATTTTGACTTGGAGATGATGAGCTGCACAGTTTAGGAAATTTTATTTGAGTTAATATAAGCCATGTGTACAATTTTAGTGCCTGTGTATCAACGCCATAGCAGCCCGAATATCATGTAACTCTTTTTTTTTTTTTTTAATTTTTTAATTAGCATGTCAGTACACACACTCCATGTTAGCCATCCCCACTAGGGATCGATACCAAGACCTCAAGTGTTGAACCGAGGTATCTTCACATGTAACTCCTCTTTAACAAGCCTTTTGTTCCTGAAAATCTATGATATTTCTAGGGGAAAATTCGGAACCAATGATGATATATTAAAATAAAATAATTAAAAAAAAAAAAAAGAAGAAGAAGAAGAAAGAAAGGAAAAGGGTGGTAGCATACAATCGGTTGCAGGTGATGAATTCTATACAGATGGGTACGTGCCTGTTGGATGTACCGAAAACGTAGAAAGCAATCTACACTACATTTGTGAGGTGTCTTGGAGTGAGGGCTGCATTTCAATGCATTATTGAATTGAATTCCCATAATTATTTAAGATAACCAAATCGTGATTTCCTCAGATTCATTTTTGAGAGTTTGTGGCCCCAGATTGCATATATGTTACTTTCAAAATGATCTTGAAAAGGATTGCAACCTACTCCTTCATCGGAGTTAATTGCATACACAGGCGAGCTATCACCATTAGTCATGCCGCTCCGACTTTCTTAGCAACGTGGTACATGTGTAGGACATCGGTGCCATGGAAAAGGTAGGCCCTGCCATGAAGGTCACCTGGGATAAAAATCAATAATGTTTTGCTCCTCAGGTGAGCCACACTGTTGGAATCAATGGACAGTCGACAGTTGGTGGACAACCGAGTGATAGAAGCAGCTTGATTTTTGAGAAGAGAGATCCTCATTGTTGGACCTACCATTTTAATGGTACTGATGTCCTGCACAAGTGGCGTATTAGACGGGTAAAGATGGTACAGTACCACAAGCTGTGTTACAGTTGCCTGCATGTGATCATTTCTCCTTTATGGAGGCTGGGAAACGGCATTTGCTTTTGCCATTATTGTGACGGAAGCAGCTCGATTTAAACGAATGTTCGCAATTTAGTGCATCGGAAGCGGATTGCGTACTGTGTAACTCGGTATGCTAAGGCGTACTAACTTTGTGGGCCCAACTGTCAATCATGCATTCTATCCACTCCGTCCATCTCTTTTAACAGGTAATTTAGGGCTTTTTTCCAAAAAATGGAGTGTATCCAATTCTCAAGTGGAGCACACCACCCCAAACAGTTTGAATTGAATATCTACTGTTGAAAAATTATTGGGGGCTAAAAAAGTTTTAGATCAAGCTGATATTTTTGTTTTCCCCTCATCCATGTCTATTTCATCTTATGAATATGTTGGATGACAAATAAACATAATTGAGGCTTTAGGAGGTTTTCAACGGTGGAAATCAATACTCCTACTTTTTCATGTGTTGGTCAACTTTAACTTTACATATGCATCAATTTTAGGTTCAGCCCTGAAATAAAATAGAAAAATGAATGTACGGCATGGATAAACCAGATGCATACACGGTCGGCCCAACAGAGTTTACTCGGTGAGATAAGAGCGAGCGTACGGAGTAACTCGGTGCGCAATCCGAATTCTCGTGCATTAGGCCGTGACACGTCATTCTATTGCCAACAGACTGGCAAGCTCCTTTGCGATATTTTTGTTGTTGTAAGTTATGGTGATTCATCCCCTTTACATGGTAAGCGAATTGCCCCGCGAGTGGCGACCCTGCTGCCAGGGATATCGCTAGTGGTAGGTTCTGTGGGGTCCCCTGTGATGTATATGTTTTATCCATGCCATCCATCCGTTTTCCTAGCATATTTTAGTATTTGAGCCCAAAAATAAAGCAAATCCAAAGCTAAAGAGGACCACACTACAGGAAACAGTGGTGATTGAATCCCCACCCTTAAAAACTTCCCAGGCACCACAAAAATTTTGAAGCAAGCTGATATCTGTCCTTTCCCTTCATCCAGGTCTGTGTGGCCTTATCAAGAGGTTGGATGACAGATAACATCATGGTGGACCTAGGAAGGTTCTGAGATTATCACCATCCCCACTGTTTCCTGTGGTGTTGTGGTCTACTTGAGCTTTGAATATGCTTCAGTTGTGGCTCATGCCCTAAAATGATCCGGCAAAACAGATGTATAACGTGGATACAAAGCACATATATCAACGTGGCCCCACAGCACCTGCCGCCAGGGACAGGTTCGCCAGGGAAAACGCTGCCCTTTATGTGTGGCATGTTGGCATGCCACCTGGGCTGTCTAAGTCGTATCCTCGCTGGGTTACCAAAATCAAAGTGAATGATGTTAACAGCCTGATGGCACCCCCTTTGATTTTGAAATGTTTTCCTTTTCACTAGTGGATGGACGCGCACCAAATGGTCCGTTAGGATCGTCCGATCAAGTGTTATTTTCTGGTAATCCTCTAAGTATATGGCCCTGTTTTCTTGCCACTTAAAATCATTTCATAACGATTTAGTTCTGGCGATTGTGTATTAGACATTGTAGTTAAGGGTGCGTTTCGTCACCCTTATATAAATTAGGCGTTATTAAGATACTTTCTGATCTTTACCAAAATATATGTAATACATAATTACCATAACTAGAATGAGATGAACTCATTTCTAAAATGGCACCCAAAATATCTTAAGGTGGTTAAATTAATTTTTTTTTTTTTTAAAGATTTTTACAAATCATTACCATAATTAGAGGTGGGCATTGAGTCGAGTCAAACCGGATTGAGTCCAACTCTACTCGATCCGATTTTTCCAAGAACCTAACCCGAACTCGATTCGATTTGGGACCGAGTCCAGTAGGGCTGACTCAATCCGATACGAATCCTTGTTGGCCTGACCCAAACCGAATCTGAGTCGGTCAGGAAAATCAAACCGAGTCGGATCGAGTTGAGTTTGTTCAGTCGATTCGGACTGGTCTGAATCAAGATCGGGAGAGAGAGGGAGAGAAAGGAGGGAAAGAAGGAGAGAAAGAATGAGAGAAAGGAGGAGAGAAAGAAGGAGAGGAGGAAATCAGGAGAGAGTGCGTATGGGGGTCGCAGCTCCAAAATACTCCAAAATAGAAGATAAAATAAAAAATAAAAATAAAAATTAAAACTAGGGTACCTACATGATCAATGGAGATGATGGACGGTGATGATGCATGAGTGGGCCGAGCTGCTCAGTGGCGGGATTGAGATGGTACGATGCTCGTTCAGATAGAGAAAGAGAAAGGGGGTTTTAGGGTTAGGGAGGGGTGCCGGGTAGGTTAAAAGTAAAAAAAATAAACAAAAATTAATTACTTATATACACCCGTTCCAGATCGGATCGATTCGAATTGACCATTAATCCGAACTCAATTCGATTAACGGTCGGATCTGACTGGGCCAACTCGATCCGACTCGATCCTAGCCTTCGGTTCGGTTTGGATCGGGTCGAATTCGTTGGATCGGTCCGATTTCTACTCAGCTCTAACCATAATATGATAAAATACATCCCATACTTTTTAATAAGTTCTTATTTTTTTTATTTTTAATACATCCCATGCCTTTTGAAAAAGGGGTTTTTTAAACCCACCTCTTTACGAAATAGTAATTTAGTACACACTGCACCTATTTAGTGCATAATATTAGGTGTGATCAAGTGGTATGGAATTGCATTTGGTCCCATGCAAATTATAGTTTGCATTAGGAATTGATGGGGAGGATTGGATCAATCCTAGTATCATATCATTCGATGCCAATATTAGATAATGTGGGATTTTGAAATTCACAATATCTGTGAGGCCCATGTTTATGCATATGTTTTATCCATGCGGTCCATCCATATACATCATTTACATGTGACATTTGAGTTGCATATGCATACAAGTAGCCAACATTAGAGTGAAATCTATCTATTGATTGCAAATCGATGTTTTACCAAACACAACTTCACTTAATGCTGTATTTCTCTCAAAGGAAGAATTTAATCTTAATCATAAGATTAGACCGTCAAAATACCATGTATTTCCAAGCATACAATCATTGGGCAATATTGATATCAATTCCATCTAATGCAACTCCATACTATTCAATTACGCGCACCAAAAAAGCAGTAAGCATGTTGAGTAAACTCCGTGGGTCCTATAATAATTTATGTATTTTATTTACTCTATCCATCCATTTTACCCGTTAACTTTAGAGCTTGAGCCAAAAAAATTAAAGTGTATCTAAAGCTCAAGTGGACCACGCCATAGAACTAATGTAGATTGAACGTATTCTATTGAAAAGTTCTTGACGGCCACAGAAGTTTTGAATCAATCTGATATTTGTGGTCTGTGTGATCCACCGCATAGGTTGGATGAGGGAGGGCTTTAAGAAAGTTTCAATGGTGGATATCATTATTACCACCGTTTATTGTTGTGTGGTGCGCTTGTGCTTCAGATATTTTTCAATTTTGGGCTCAACCCTTAAAATGAGCTGAAAAAACAGAAAGACCACTTTGAATAAACTACAAACATACACTGTGGGCCCAACAGAGTATACTAAGTACAATAAAGGGGTATTAAGTCACTCAGCGCTCAGTCCCATTTCCCTCTTTACTTGGGTTATTTTAGTTAAGATATCTTTCCGGTGATTTATAAAAGGGCAGTTTTGTCAATTATAAAATATAATCCACTTAGGGCCTGTTTGTTAACACTGAATTTTTGCACTTAACGTGGAATTTTGAAATATTCCGTGTTTAGTGGTGTTTGTTAATGCATCGTTAACGCGGAAGAAGGAAAGCGCCAAGTGGTTTTTCACTGAATTCTTTCCGTGATAGGAGTCTGGCTTAATGGTGAATGCAGAATGAGCTCAGTGAATTTTTTATTAAAGAAATTTTTTTATTTCCAAAATTATCCCCTTTTAAGTTAATACGGCAATTGTTTCTCTTTAAATTGTTTGCGCACTACAAAACCAACTTTCAACCTCTGAAATTTCTTTATGCCCCACCATGATTTATATGTTTAATCCACACCGTCTATCAACTTTTTCATATCATTTAAATTGTGAGCCAAAAAAAGAGGCAAGTCCAAGGATTAACTGGACCACAAGGTGGGGATTGAACGTCCACCATTAAAAACTTCTTAGGAGTTGGAGAAGTTTCGGATCAAGTTGATATTTGTGATTTCACTTCATCCACATCTACATGACCTAATGAATAGGTTGATTGGTAAAAATAAAAAATAAAAAATCATAGTGGCCCTCAAAGGTTTCAACGATGAATGTCATTATCACTGTAGCATCCTTTGGGGTGGTTCACTGGAGTTGTGGACCTACTTAATCTTTAGTATTATATATTAAAATAATATGAGAAAAATGAAGAACGGCTTAGATAAAATACTTACATCACGGTGGGCCCCACAGAGCCTGCCCAGACGGTAATCTGACCGGGCAGGGTAGGACGCAATCCGCGTTGGAAGCGGATGGGCGGGGATGGGATTGCCATTGAAGTGACATCACCAAGTTCTGTGGGCCCCACCATAATGTATGCTTTGTATCCATGCCGTCCATCCATTTGGAGAGATCATTTTAGTATAAGATGTAAAGAATGAATTACATCCAAAGATCCAGTGGACCCCACCATACAAAACAGTGGAGAGAGTGACGCCACCATTAAAAACTTCTAAAGGCCACAAAAGTTTTCAATCAAGCTGATGTTTGTGTTGTCCCTTCTTTAATGCTTTTTAAACTTTTGAATAGGTTGGATTTCGAAAAAACATTATGGCAGACCTTAAGAAGGTTTCAACGGTGGACATCAATCTTCCCATTGTTTTCTGTGGTGGGGTCCACTAAAGCTTTGGATCTCCCTCATTCTCAGGGTCATGCATTAAAATAATATCTCCAAATGAATGGACGTTGTGGATACAACACATACATCATAGTGGGGTCCACAAAACTTGGTGACGCAGCTTCAGTAGCGAGTCTCGTCAGTATCTAATCCGTGCCCATCTACCCCAGCGATATAGCTGGATACGGAAACGGATTTGCTACTCCCCTGCCACCATCCCGGTTGGTGATGGTCGGTGCTATGTGGCCCCCATGATGCATGTGTTTCATCCATTCCATTCATCTATTTTTACGTTTCTCATTTTATGTCTTTATCCCAAAAATAAGAGGGATATAAATCTCAGGTGGACCACACCATAGGAAAACAATAGTGATTGGATATCCACCATTAAAATCCTCCTAGGGCTCACTGTACTGTTTATTTGACATCCAATATGTTGATTAGGTCATACATTCCCAGATGACGTAAAATAAAAATAAAAATCAGCTTGATCCAAAACTTTTATGGCCCCCAGAAGGTTTTCAATGGGCAAAGCTTATTCAACACTGTTTCCTATAAAGTGGTCCACTTGAGATTGGGATATACCTCATTTTTTGTCTCATACTATAACATGATCTGGAAAAACATATGGACAGCATGGATGAAACACATACATCATGGTGGGGCCCATAGAGCACTGACCGTCAGCCATTAGCATGGATGAAACACTTACATCATGGTGGGGCCCATAGAGCACTGACCATCAGCCATTGGTGGGTGGCAACGGGACTAGCCAAGTGGTTTTCCATGTGGTACACCAGGCGCGGATTGGATGGACGCGGATTTCCTGCGAAAACCATTCACAGGAAGTTCCTACGCAAGGATGCTGGGTGGGGCCCACCACCATGTTTTTAGGAAATATACTCCGTTCATTTGTTTTGCAAGCTAATTTTAGTACAAGCGACAAAAAATGAGGTGGATCCAAGACTCGAGTGAGCCACACGAGAGGAAACAGTAGCTATATAACGTTGATGATCATTGAGCTCTGAGTTGCACGAACGGTTTAAAGGAGATCAAAGTTGGTGGGAAATCTACATCAAGTGTAAAACATTTCCAAACAGGAGATGGGGGCAAATGTGTCAAATTAACATATTTCAGACATTTCATATGTTTGTTAACAAATTGATTATTTCAAATTCAGAACTTAATTTTCAAACTTCAGCTATAATTATCAAACAAGTTTTATGACTTCAGATTTCAGATTCAGGCTTCAGATTTCAGATTCAGGCTTTAGACTTCAGATTTAACAAACGGGGCCTTAATCCAACATCTTAGTCATTTACAAAAAGGGCGGTTTTCATTTATAAAAAATAACCCACCTAACCCCACTTCTTTTAGATTATTATTATTATTTTTTAACAGAACGAAAAGCCTATCATTGATTGCACGACTGCTGCTTTTCCATTTATATAAAAATAATAATCCACCTCATCTAGCTTCTATTAAATTTCTTTAACAGGAGTTGCAGTGAAAAATAACCGAATTAAAGTGGAGCTTAAAAAACACTATTTAAAAAGTACTAGGATGTAATTTCTATAAGAATAATAACCGTTAATTTTCAAAAATCCTTCAAAAAAAAACCCCTCGCGTGCGTGCTGGCTATAATGTAACAGTGAGGTTACTGTTTTTGTGCGCAACATGAATGACACCGAGTCCCGTGGGGCCTATCATATCGTGTGTGACATCCATTCCGTCCAACTTGTTCCCCTCTTGCTGTGAGGTCATGCATCCAAAAACTTTACTGATCAACGGACTTGGATTGCCTAGCATAGCACGCAGCACCGACAACGGTGCTCAAAAAGCTATGCCCCATCATGATGTATGTGTTTTATCCATGCCGTGTATTAATTTTTCAGCTCATTTAATATACTATTCCAATAATAAGGCAGATCCCAATCTCAGGTGAATTACAAGAAAATAATAGTGATTGAATGCACACCATTAAAACCTTCTTGACACTTAGGCAAGTTTGTTAGATCAAGCTAATTCCCGTACTTTACCTTCATCTGAGCATGTGTGACCTAATTAACAGATTGGATGGCAAATAAACATTACAGTGGGCGCCAGGAACTCTCCAGTGTGGGGCGTTCAATTACCACTGTTTATTGTGTGAGTTACACTTGCGATTTAGATCTCCCTCATTTCTGTACTCATGCCTTAAAATTAGCTGGCATAAAGGGAAATAGGGTGGATAAAACACATATCATGGTAGGGCCACAGAGCTTTTTCATCAGTGACCATACCAACGTGTTTGACAATAAGGGGGTATTTGGATCGTAAGTTAATTAAGATAAGTTATTTATGCTTTAAGTAGCTTATCTTGATATATATTTATTAAACTGAAATAATTAAGTGACTTTAAATAAAAAAAAGCAATGTATAATTGATCATGAACCAAGCTTATTTCAAATAAGTTACTTATCTACAGCTGTAAATAGAAAAAGCAACTTATTTGGTGGTATCCAAACGGGTCATAAGCAATCGGAGTGCCTGATCAACAACTCCGGGAACAGTGGGGAGTGAATGTTAATCATAAGTTCATTTGTGGAGGCAAGCATTATGTTTATTTTCCATCTTATAAATGGATACAAATGAGTTTCAATGCAAGGAATGTATACACAAAAATTTAGCCTCAGAACACAGGTGGGCCACACTAACTGAACTTATATGTTTTAGGGACGAGTTTGCTATTTCTCCAATGGTTTGGTTGACCTGAGTTTTGGGTCGAGCTGATTTTTAGTTTGTAAAAATTTATATGAACCTGGTGCTTCCCACTATCCCACCATTGAATTGCAGCTGGACCACTGAAACAGGCCCTTAGCTATTTGTGGCAAATGCATTAGGGGGTGTTTGGAGCAATGTATTAGATGGGATTAGGAGGGATAGAATTGCATTGGGTGCCATGCAATTCCATCCAGCATTTGGAGAGGATGGGATTTGGTGGGATGGAATTGCAATTAGTCCGGTGGAATTGCATTTGGTCCTATGGAGGATTTCCATGGATTTTGAAATCCACTACACATATGGGCCCCACATTGATACATGTGTTTATCCATGCCGTCCATTCATATACACTGTTTACATGTGACATTTTGGTTATATATGTACACAAGTGAGCAACATCTATTGCGAATTTGGTTCTTTGATTACAATTCCATGGTCCACCAAATATGATTTTGCTTAATCCATTGTTTTCCCATGGCAAAAATTTTATTCCAAACATGGAATTAAATGGCTACAATACCATGGTATTTCCAGACATGAAGTCATTGAGCAATAATGATGTTAATCCCATTTAATACCATTTAATTCGGAATTACCAAACATGCCCTTAGGTTGTTTCCTCTAAAATAACAGCTTTTATATTCTTAGAAAGAAAAAAGAAAGAAAGAAAAAAAAAACAAACAGGCACACGAGTGATTTAAACGGATTGGTGGGAAAGAGGCTACGAAGTCTGGGGTCAGCCGACGACTCGTGTTGCAACCTTCCAGAAGTAATATTAGAAGATATTAGAAATTCCTTTCGCTGATGAGACTGGGTCAGCCTTTTCTTATATTCTACGCTTTTGATAAAAGGTATGCATAAAACTGGAATAAAACATTATAGAATTGACGTCGACGCGTGCCCATCTTGATTGGACTCTTATTAGGGTGAGGGGACCGCTTTGGCTGGAAACGGATTGGGTATTTTCCCCGCCTATATGGATGCGGATTTCCCGCCAAAGCCTTTCCCAGTAAGTTCCTGCGTTGAAGGTAGGTGGGCCCACTGTTTGTAATGGCTGTGAGAGATACACCTTGTCCATCCGTTTTGACAGACGCGGAGACCATAGACATTTTAAGACGTGCAACAAAAAAAATAAATGAACTGCATCCAAAATTTAAAAGAGGTCATTTAAGAAGGAAAATTGGGGAAAGAAATGCCTATAGTTGGAACTTTCTTAAGCTTCACCTTAATGTTTATATGCCATCCAAACCCCTTTTATAAGGTGATTCCCATTGCGAGTGAATTGAAAATACAAAAAAAAAGAAAAAGAAAAAAGTCTGACATGCTGAATATCGCTTGTGTATAGCTGCATTAGCTTTCACTTTTGTCTATTAATTGATTAAATGGAGTGTGTAATTAACTCATATTATAAAGGCATTTGATTTTATTTTTTTTATAGTCACCGCTTGTTAAATGAAACTTAAAATTTATGGCTGGCTATAAATCATATAATCACTTAGGGGTTGGGAAATCGTTGACTCAAATAACTCCTATGATTAGTCTATGATTGTCGACTATGAATAAGAGTCTTGGTAACAAAAGAGGAAGGAATTAGGCACCAACTTCTGCCTACACTACGCGCAACCTCTATTCTACGAGATTTTATGGTTTTTAGTAAGATTCAACATAATTTCAACATTAATATCTGGTCATGCTATGCATTACTCAGGAGGAGCAAGAAATGCAAAAATAATAAAATTCTACCTTTTGCAGAGTCGAATTACACTGAGTAAGTGAATGAAATAAAGAAAAAAGAAAGAAAGAAAGAAAGAAAAAGTCCGAGTTGAGGATGTAAATATATTTGGAATATGTGAAGTAGAATATGATCTAAGTTTGATTGATATGTGGAAAGGAAAAGGAGAGACCAAATATTCTTTCTATGTAAAAAAGATGGTCGAATATCCCCAATTCAAACTTTACTCTTTGATCTTAGTGACTTCTTTGGTAAAATTTCTTTTGAGAGCTGACTTTTGAAATTAGACAACGTCTTAGCGTCAATCAGAGATCTCTGAAGTATTTGGAGAAGAGGACCCACCCCATGTCTCTCTCACGAACCCTCCATTAGTTTCTCTGTGGAATGGTAGTGCGATGCCGAATTTATAGATTGAGACCGTCGACTCGTGGTGAGTCGATAGTGGACACTTGTCCTTATTTCGCAATTTCAACACCTATGGGATTTGAATACAAGTTATTGTTAGGTAAAAAGTATGCTAGGTGGCCATCAGCTTGTGGCGGGTTGACGGTCCATTTAGCACCATTTTCTTTGTCAAATAGGTTCTTTGACACTTATATGATCGAAAAAATGAAAGTATGGATGATGATGTCATAGTCGTCTCATGACGAGCCTACTTTTTTATTTCGTCGATTGGATCTGTTGGTTGCATGCGGGAGGTGCTGGGGACTATATGACCTGTTTAGATTTGCGATGATTTACGGGTCGGATAGAGACAACTTAAAAATGTTTAAACAAGATTTCTAAAGGATTTGTATGATCAACTAGGATTTGATTTATCGAATTTCAAATTTGTCGGTTATGTTCATTGTTTGTTCTTGTGATATGACGAGTGTCCTATCCATTTGATTGACTAGATTTTCAATGGTCCTTGAATTACTCAGGAATGATTGTATCAAAGCTTAGTCGAAGTTTGAAGAGTAAGGCTTCCTAAAGGTATTCCAACAGTTTCTAAAATGGTTCTAGGGTTTTCAAAGGGTGTAGCAAAGGTGAGATTTGAGCTTGTTTGAATCGAGTAAGTCCTCTCTCTTTGTAATTTTTATTTTTATAGTGGATTTTTGTCGCTTTGTGCCGTGGTTTTTTCCCCAAAGAGTTTTCCACGTTAAATCTTTGTATTTCTCTTGTGGTTGCTTGGCGTTATTAGATTGTTATCCTAGATCGAAACCTATGTGATTCCGCAGTACAAATCTCAACAAGCGGTATTAGAGATATTGTTGGGGCACAGATCTGAATCTGCGGGATTAGTAATAATGGGAAACGACAAGTTTGATATTGAGAAATACTCAGGCAAAAATAATTTTGAGTTATGGAAGACTAAGATGATTAGTCTATTAACCAAGCAAGGCGAGATTAAGGTTCTTGAGGAGCAGAAATCTACCATGAAAGATGAATAATGAGAAAACCTTGATAGTAATGCTTTAGCCTCTATCCGTTTTTGCCTCACGGATGAGGTTCTTTATAATGTTTTGAGGAAGAAAACTGCGGCTAATTTGTGGGTGAAGTTAGAGATCATCTATGCGAAGAAATCCTCTAAAAATCACCTACACTTGAAGGTACAGTGTTATACCTTCAAGATGGCAGAGGGTGGAGATCTGGAAGCCCACATCAGCAACTTTAATAAATTGATCTGTAAATTGCTGGATATGGAGGAAGTGGTTAAAGATAAGGAACAAACATGTATATTGTTGAATTCTCTTACTACATCGTATGAGTCATTTATGAACACAATGTACACCACAAATAAAATTCTAAGTGTCGACACCGTTATCTTAGTCCTTCACATGAGAAAGTTAAATGGCGACATATGGACATCTTCCGATGTATTGATTACGAGGGGCAAAGATTTTGAGCGAGGTACAGGATCTTCTAGACCTAGATCCAAATCTAAAGGTAAGGGCAAAAGAAAATTAAAGTACTAGAATTGTGGGATGTCTAGACACATGAAGAAAGATTATAAAAACCTAAAGTAAAGAAAGAAAATTCAATTGCTTCTTATAAAGAGGTCAATGTTGTTACATTTGATGAAGAAACAAGTGGTGGTGATATTCTGTCTGTTTCTATGATTAGTCACTTACACGACAATCATGAAGACGAGTGGATGCTTAACACAGGAGCATCATATTACATGTCTCCCCATCGGAGTTAGTTCGCCAATTATAAAGAATACGGTGGTGGACAGGTTTTTATGAGCAATGACAATGCCTGTAATGTTGTGGCTATTGATATAGTGAACATCAAGATGTTTGATGGGATGGAGCATACCTTAACTGATGTCAGGTATGTTCCTGCTATGAAGAAAAGTCTGATTTCTCTCGATGCACTCAAGGCTATAGGGTGCATATTCATTGGTATTGATGGTGTCCTTAAAGTTTCAAAAGGGGCACTCGTGGTTATGAGAGTGCAAATGTACGGAAACCTTTGCAGGTTGATCGGGAGTATTTAAGCAGGTGGAGCGGCAGCAGCTATTGCAGACTCCACGTCTCTACGTATGTGGTATGCTCGTCTGGGCCACATGAGCGAGCGGAGCATGAAGGTATTTTCTTATCGATGTTTAATTCCACCTTTTTAAAAATCTGATTTAAATATATGCGAGCATCGTATATATGGTAAACAATCTAGATTGTCTTTTAAATCTTAAAAATATGTATGTAAGGGAGTGCTTGGTTATGTGCACTCTGACGTATGGGGGCCATCGCCAGAAGTTTTCATTAGGGGTCGTCATGATTTATTTTATTCATTAATGACTACTTTAGGAAAGTTTGAGTTTACTTCATGAAACGTAAATTTGAAGTTTTCACCATATTCAAACAATGGAAGACAATGGTGAAAAAACATTCAAGGTGAAAAATAAAAGTTTCAAGGACTGACAATGGTGGCGAATTTACTTCCACTAAGTTTAATGATTATCGCAAGGATAAATGGATCATCAGACATAACACAATGCGCCACACAGCTGAGCAAAACGGTGTGGCTGAGCGAATGAATCAGACTCTCCTGGAGAGGGCCAAATGTTAAGTAATGCTGCATTGGGCAAGGATCTATGGACAGAGGCCGTTAACACAACTTGTTATTCGGTGAACTGGTCTCCTTCAATGACAATTGAATGTAAAATCTCAGAGGAAGTATGGAGTGGTTAGAAAAATGACTACTCAGATCTACGTATATTTGGTTGTGAGGCTTACTCTCATGTACCGTCAGTTGAGAGAGATAAGTTAGACCATAGATTCAAAAAGTACATCTTTGTTGGCTATGACATTAGTGTGAAAGGTTACATGTTATTCAGCAAGGTCACACACAAGGTCATCATTAGCCATGATGTCAGATTCGATGAAAGTTTCATATTCTGCAAGAATGATCAAAAGAAGCAAGAGGAACTAGAAAGGTTGACCGTAGACGTCGAGTTCAACACAGATGATACTCAGGCAGAGATAGATGCATAGACAGAGATACAGGATCAGGTGGAACAATCACTCGTGAGAAGAAACTCACCGTGTGATCGCAGGATACCGGCAAGATACAGAGACGACTCTAATATTGCATATACCCTCATTACAAATGAGGAGGACCCGTCTACTATTCAGGAGGCTCTCAGTGGGCCAAATGTAGAAAAGTGGAAGACGGCTATGGACAATGAGATAGACTCATTGTACAAAAATCACATATGAGACCTGGTGGAGCTTCCAATGGGCCGAAAAGCGATCAGATGCAAGTGATTATTCAAAAGAAAATATGTTAGATACAAAACAAGGTTAGTAGCAAAGCACTATACTTAGAGAGAAGGAATCGACTTCACAGAGATATTCGCGCAAGTGGTTAAGCAAGTGTCTATCAGATTCGTGTTGGCGCTGGTTGCCCAATACGATTTTGAGCTGGAACAGATGGACATCAAGACTGCATTCTTACACAGGAAGTTGGAAGAACAGATCTACATGAAGTAACCAGAGGGCTACAAAGTTAAAGGGGCAGAGAAAAAAGTTTGTAGGTTAATGAGGTTGTTATACGACCTGAAATAGTCGTTTAGACAGTGGTATAAAAAATTTGATTATTTCATGTTGAGTCAGAAATTTACTCGGAGTGAATATGATTACTGTGTCTATTACAAGACACTGAGTGGTGGCAGATTCATTATCCTAGTATTATATGTTGATCACCAGTCATTATATGTATTAAATCAACGTACTGAAGACTCAGTTATCAGAGACATTCGAGATGAAAGATTTGGAGGATGCAAATAGGGTTCTCGGTATAGATATTCATAGAGACGGGAAGAAGAGCAGACTTTGGTTATTACAAGCAGAATACCTTGAAAAAGTATTGATCAAGTATGAGATGGACCAAGCAAAGCCGGTGATCTTTCCTCACGCGGCTCACTTTAAGTTTTCTTTAGAACAATATCCTAAATCAAATGAGGAAAAACAGGTTATGTCTCTTGTGCCTTATTTAAAAGCGGCTGTCAGTTTAATGTATGTCATGGTCTGTACGAGATCAAATATTTCATAGGTAGTCGGTGTTGTGAGCAGATATATG
Source organism: Magnolia sinica (assembly GCF_029962835.1). NCBI lineage: Eukaryota > Viridiplantae > Streptophyta > Magnoliopsida > Magnoliales > Magnoliaceae > Magnolia > Magnolia sinica. Next base: position 17,886,629 of record NC_080576.1, on the reverse strand, counting down.
TCAAATCCTGGCAAGCAACATTGGGAAGCGGTGAAATGCTACTTCAATACATTCGAGGTACGAAAGATTACGTCTTAACTTTTGAGAAGACGGGGACAAAATTAGTAGGGCATGTGGATTCAGACTACGCAGGCTGTATGGATTCTAGAAAGTTTACTTCAATATACTCGTTTATACTAGCAAGTGGAGCAATCAGTTGGATGTCGAAGCTTCAGTTCGTGGTGGCTTTTTCCACGACCAAATCAGAATATATGGTAGTGAAAGAAGCATTTAAAAAAAGTATTTGGCTTAAAGGCATGATAAATCAGTTGAGACTTCAGCAAGAGGCCATGCCGGTTAACTGTGATAGCGAGAACACTCTCAATTTAGCTAAAAATTCTGTTTATCGCTCACGAATTAAACATATTGATATTCGTCACTACTTTATCCGACAGGTGCTTGAGGAAGGAGGTGTAACACTGTAGAAGATTCACACCAGCATGAATCCAACAAACATGTTTACCAAGGTCGTTCCTATAGAGAAGTTCAAGTTCTGTGCAACTTTTCTGAGCTTGGCGAAGGCGTAAAAGAAGGATAGAGTGTGCATAAGAAGCGTTGATTAAAGCTATGATGCGATGCAGAGATAAGAAAAGAGGTCAAAAGCTACACGTTTAAAGATTGAAGACATGATGAAGATTGTTGTTAAATCAAATGTCTTAAATCTGTCCGAGTTGCTCAACCAGTCGAAGGACTGACTCGACTAATTGAAGCCCGTTCAATTCGAAGTCTAACAACAATGTATTTGAGATTTCTGGGACGCTTGACCAGTTGAGGGATAGGCTCGACCAGTCGAAGCGGTCCTTCGACCAGTCGAAGTGTTCACACCCCAAGTGCAGGGTTGTGATGTAGTAATAAACTCGGTAAGACCGAGGTCGAATCCACAGGGACTGATACCTGTACGTTATCTAAAACCAAGTAGAACTAGAACTAGACTAAGATGTGATCTAACCAAATAGAATTTTAAGGAATAATTGTGAAATAATTATCTAAAACTTAAGGAATTCAGAAAAGGGAAACTAGGGATTCAGAGGATCCACTTGTAGGGATCAGGGAGATCTTTTGCCTGCATCAGGAATCATGGAAATTAAATTGAATTTCCTCTGATATAACTTTAAAGGGATGAAAGGTAGTTGAATCAGACTAGATTCCATCATCAAACCATGCCCAGGAGACAGAGCAAATAACAGAATTAAACTAATCACCAACCAATCAGATGATTATGAAGGTTAGGAAGGGTACCGACATCCAACCATGCCCAGGAGACGATGGCGAACATCAGGGCTTCCTGACATTATAATCAAAATAAGAGAAGAGGAATACTCAAAGCCATTGCAAGCCCATTGTAATTTCAGTCACAACATGCCATTAAAAACTAAAAATATTCTCATAAAATTAAATCAAAAATCTCTTCAATCTAATCAAAAGGCACAAGCAACATCTCTCCCATCAGGCTACAAGCTTCACCTCTTAGCCCTAGCTAAGAGGTTCAGCCGGACATGGATGGGCTGGAAAAAAATAAATAAATTAAAATACAAATAAGAAGAAAAGAAAACAAGAAGAAAAAGAAACCTCTGCCTTTGCCTCCACCGTCTCAAATCCTCCCGTTCAAGCCTCTGCTCCAGCACACATGCCAGCAGCCAGAACCCAGCACCTTCAATCGTGCACTCCTCCTTCTTTTCTTCTTTTATTTTTTTCTTCCTTTCCTCCTCACGCTGCCCAAACCCAAGACCGAGCACACCCTGCTCTCTCTCCCGTTACCACCGAGCCAAGCTCCACTGTCTCCAAAACCTCTCCAGCCGTGGATGCCTCCCCTCCAAACTTCCTCTCTCCTTTTATCCTACCTGCAGACGGAGAGTGCCAAAGACCCGTTTACGCACGGCAGCGTGCGCAGCAACAGAAACTGCTTACGCAAAAAATCCGGTGGGGCCCGTTCTTAAGTTCGTACAGGAGATCCACTCCGTTCACTAGCTGCTCCTCGAAATTTTGACCGGAGCTGACTGGTTTTGGAATGCTTTTGACGCGGCCAAACGTAATAATCACGTTGCAATCGTCGCAGGGCTATCCGTTTATGACTGCTGCAACTAGCCCGTGGGTATGCATGAGTTCCCAAAAATCAACATGGGTTTGACTAGATCATACCCCTCTGCATTATGGATGGCTCAGATTGATGATTTGGTCCGTGATGATGGCCCACTAAGATCATCCGTAGCCTCTGTTTCGCAGACAGGAACAGAGCCACGGATGCCGTTTGAGTCGGTGGTGATTGTGGGCCCAAGCTGGAATTCCGATGTAGAATCCACTCCGTCCATTGTTTTCATGACGAAAAACCGTCTGGGATGGACGGTTTTGGAGTGTAGTTGGTGTGGTCCACTGATCTTTGCTCGCTGCCGTCCAACCTACGATTTAAAGTTACGATCTTCCCGTAGCTTGCATGAAGACAAACGGACACCTAGGAGAGGGTTTTCGCCCCCCTATGGACGCAATATACGGCACTGATCATCCATTTGGATGATGTGTGGGGCCCACAACTTGAAACCGTGATGCACGGCGTAAGACGCTGTTGTGTTTTGGATGGATTTGGAAGAAGTAGTCGGTCAGAAGTCGGATTGACCGACTTCTCGTTCCTGTGCACGGCCAGTGCACTTATGCACTATGCACACACACACACTCCAATGGGGTCCATTATGATGTTTTTGAGAGATCCGCTCCGTCTATCCGCTTTGTCAGCTCATTTAAACAGTTGAGCCTAAGATTGAAGCACTTTCAGACACCAGGCGGGCCCCAAATCACTGATCTATGGGCTGATCTGTCCGTTGGGCTACTTTCAGGGGGATCCAATGGCTGAAATTTGACATGTACAGTTAGTTTTTGGTCCTCAGGCCACGTATGGAGTTTCGAACTGATCAGATGGTGGGAACCCTATGATCTTGCATTCTGGACACTTTTCAGGCCAGTTGAGCTTCAATTTCTCGATTTTCTTGGATTCCTGGCATGCAAATCCGTCGATCTTGGGTCTCTGGAGTCCGTCCCATGCTTTGGTGACTTTAGAGCATTAAGTCCATGCTTTAAGCACCCCTTTTCGGTCAAGGCTCGTACATACACCCTGCATTACAAACACGATTAATCAGGCTATTAAGCGGCATCATGCGTATAATTCTATGCAACAACTGGGTCTGATATGCAATATTTGACCCTCAACACAACCCCCAACCAGCATTTTGCTAGTCCCGAGCAAAGTATACGAAAAATAAGTTGAGAATTACAGAATAATTTCTATAAAATCAAATGACTTTTGAAGAGTAATCCAGATATGGGAATTTTTTAGATTCATGACTGTTGGATATTACTTTCTCCTAGACTCCAGCGCACGGTAAACTTCATAATCAAGTTCAAAGTATTATTCCATTAATTAGAAAATTTCTAACCATCGAGATCTAAGAATGTATAGTCTAATCTCGACTTGTCACCATTAAGATTCACCTCGATATTTAAGGATATCATTGGTAATAACTAAGAGAATTCACGATAACTCAACTTGGCTTACAAATTATCTTTTTATTCTTTTAATTTTTGATTTTTTTATTAGAAGTAACGCCAAGAAGAGGGATCAGATCCTCACCTATAGGGAGCAAACCTAAGGTAAAGACTGTACACCCAACTTTTTCACATATCGTTCATGGGGAATCGAATCCTCACCTATAGGGAGCAAACCTATGGTAAAGACTGTTTGCCCAATCCATTCGATTTCTCAAGTTGGTTCCTTTCATGTTTAGTGATTACCAAGTTAATCCTTTAATATCGAACTGAAACCTTAATATGCAGGCGAGATGTGTCCTGCGAATTCATGACTCAATCAATGTTTACAATTCTAATAATGGATTAACAATTCAAACTTAGCTGTGAAATTTAATAGATAACTGAATCCAAGAGTCCTAAAGTATCAACATTACGCATCTTGAAACTCTAAGTCCAAGATGGCCGTCAAAATCGCTTTGAATTCATATGAAATTCTAGAAAAATTTAAAAATTTTCACAATTTCTGCTCAAGACTAAGAAAATACTGATTAGGACACCTAATCTCCCACCCCAACCAAAAATCTACATTGTCCTCAATGTAAAAAGAAATAGACATGCAATGCACATGAGACAACGGAAAAATAGGAGTGATGGAAAGATAGTACCTGGACGAAAGAATCAAGAGGCTTTCCAAAGATATCTACGTAAGAGCGGGTCAGCACAAGAGAGAAACCAAAATAAAAATAACAAAAATGAAATCCTACCTACACCACTTTCGTAGGTGCTCTCGATTGCATTTAGCGTATGCAATAAGCCTTTAAACCACTAGGTTGCCCCTAATGGACGAGTTGTAGTCTCGTGAGGGTTTGCAGTAATGTTACCCACAAACATTGAACTAACTAATGATATAAACGAAATGAAATGAAGAGCTGGGTTGCCTCCCAGGAGCGCTAAGTTTACTGTCTTCAGCCAGACAAATAAAACAACTACCCTAGTCCTAAGAAAACAGGAAACCTACCTATACCTCCATCAGACTATGAGATCAATCCTGGTAAACAGGATCAGTCAAAGGCATGGACATGTCCTCTGAATCAAATTTCTCGACAAATGGTTTCAATCGATGGCCATTGACTTTAAACTCCTTGCCATTGTCGGGATCTCTTATCTCAACGGCCCCATGCGGAAAAATAGTGATAACAATGTAAGGGCCGGTCCAACGAGATCGAAGCTTACCCGGAAAGAGATGTAATCGAGAATTGTACAAAAGGACCTTCTGACCAGGCGTGAATGATTTTCGCAAAATGTGTTGGTCATGGAATGCTTTCATCTTGTCCTTATAAATTCTCGAATTATCGTATGCATCATTCCGGATTTCTTCAAGTTCATTCAATTGAAGTTTGCGTAGCGAGCCAGCGTTGTCCATATTGAAATTTAGATTTTTGATCGCCCAGTACGCTTTATGTTCCAACTCCGCAGGCAAGTGACAAGCTTTCCCATAGACAAGTCTAAAGGGAGACATTCCAATAGGGGTTTTAAAGGCAGTACGGTATGCCCATAAGGCATCGGTCAATCGGATTGACCAATCCTTACGGTCAGAGTTAACCGTTTTCTCCAAAATGTGTTTAATTTCCCTATTAGAAATCTCGGCTTGCCCACTTGTTTGTGGATGGTACGGGGTGCTCACCTTATGAGAGATACCGTATTTCTTCATTAAGCTCTCGAATGGTCTGTTACAAAAGTGTGAGCCCCCATCACTAATGATGGCTCGAGGCGTTCCGAATCGAGAAAGGATGTTTTCTTTTAAGAATTTAATGACCGTGCGATGGTCATTCTTTCGACACGGAATCGCTTCGACCCATTTAGTGACATAATCCACGGCGAGCAAAATATACAAATTCCCAAACGATTGGGGGAATGGTCCCATGAAATCGATGCCCCAGCAATCAAATGCTTCAATGATAAGAATGGGATTCAAAGGCATCATATTTCAACGGGACAATGCTCCCAATTTCTGACAACGCTCACAAGCTTTGCAAAACTCATGAGTGTCCCTAAACATAGTGGGCCAGTAAAAGCCACACTGCAGAATCTTGGCCGTGGTCTTTTTAGCAGAAAAGTGACCACCACACTGTGAATGCCAGAATGATAAGACGATCTGATGCTCATCGTCTTGTATACAGTTCCTTAGGATTTGGTCTTGTCAATATTTAAATAAATAATGATCATACAATAAAAAGTTTCTCACATCGGTGAATTCTTCTTATCTTGCGCAGTCCACTGTGTCGGTATGGCACCTGTAGCAAGATAATTAGCAATATCAGCGAACCAAGGTGAATGGGAGACTCTGAACAGCTGTTCATCAGGGAACATGTCATTGATATGGGTCGCCTCAAGGGAATCAGAGGTATTAAGGCGAGAAAGGTGATCGGCCACTACGTTCTCTACTCCCTTTTTATCTTTAATTTCCAAATCAAATTCTTGGAGTAGAAGGATCCATCGTATCAAGCGGGGCTTAGAATCATTCTTAGAAAGAAGATACTTCAGTGCCGCATGATCTGTATAGATAATGATCTTGGATCCGATCAGGTAGGACCTAAATTTGTCCAAGGCGAACACTACGGCTAAGAGTTCCTTTTCCGTAGTCGAGTAGTTCACTTGGGCAGGATTTAGAGTCCTACTTGCGTAGTGAATGACGTAGGGCTTCTTATCTTTTCTCTGGCCTAGGACCGCCCCAAGAGCATAATCAGAAGCGTCGCACATAAGCTCAAAAGGAAAGCTCCAGTCGGGTGGCTGCATGATAGGTGCAGTGGTTAACGTGCCCTTAAGCTTGGTGAAAGCTTCCTGGCATTGCTCAGTCCACTCGTACGGAGCATCCTTTTGAAGAAGATTACATAAAGGACGAGAGAGAAGACTAAAGTCCTTTATGAATCGCCTGTAAAATCCTGCGTGTCCTAAGAAGGATCGCACGTCTCTGATGTTCTTGGGTGGAGGTAGGTTAGAGATAAGTTCGATTTTTGCCTTATCTACCTCGATTCCTTTGGACGAGATGATATGCCCAAGGACAATTCCCTTTTGAACCATGAAATGGCACTTCTCCCAATTAAGTACCAAGTTCTTTTCTTCACATCTTTTCAGCACACATTTAAGACTTTCCAAGCACTTGCTGAAAGATGGACCGTAAACAGAGAAATCGTCCATGAAAATCTCTAAATATTGCCCTACCATATCAGAAAAGATACTAAGCATACATCACTGAAAGGTGGCAGGGGCATTACATAGTCCGAATGACATCCTTCGATAGGCAAAGGTGCCGTAGGGACATGTAAATGTAGTCTTTTCCTGGTCTTCAAGGGCTATCTCTATCTGGTTGTAGCCCGAATACCCGTCAAAGAAACTGTAATAGGAATGACCAGCTAACCTTTCAAGGATCTGATCAATGAATGGTAAAGGAAAGTGGTCTTTCCTCGTGACGGTATTCAACTTCCTGTAGTCAATGCACATTCTCCAACCAGTAGTGACTCTAGTTGGCACGAGTTCATTATTAGCATTGGCTACGATGGTGATTTCGGACTTCTTAGGGACCACTTGAGTTGGACTCACCCATTGACTATCAGATATAGGGTATATAATACCCACATCTAATAGTTTAAGAACCTCGGCCTTAACCACTTCCTTCATATTTGGATTTAGTCTAAGTTGTGGTTGCCGAGCGGTTTTTGCATTATCCTCAAGATATATGCGGTGAGTACAAATCGAGGGATCGATTCCCTTGAGGTCCGCTATCGTCCATCCCAGGGCTCCTTTATGCTCAATGAGAGTAGATATAAGCATACTCTCCTGTTCTTTCTCCAGGTGGGCAGAGATCACCACTGGGTATGTCTCATCTTGACCTAAATATGCATATTTCAAATCAGAGGGTAAAGGTTTTAGGTCAAGCTTCGGCAGCTTGAGGTTAGACGGTAGAGGCACTATATCAGTTTGTGGCAATTCTTCAAATTATGGCCTCCACCGGTTAACTTCAAGTACCGGTGCAGTATCAAGCAAGGCACACATCTCCCTAATCATGTCATCATCAAAATCATGGGAGTGGGCCAGGCATGTCTCTAGATAGTCGGAGGATAAGGTTAGAGGTGTCGTATCTTCCACGAAAGAGTCAATCATGTTAATATCGTGGAAATCGTCATCATCCTCTGCGTTGCTGCCGTTATTGAAAAAAATGTTTGACTCCAATGTCAAATTTCCAAAATACATAGTCATGATACCATTCCTGCAATTTATAATTGCATTTGACGTGGCAAGGAATGGGCGACCAAGAATGACGGGAATCTGAGTGCTCATGTTATTGATGGGTTCGGTGTCTAGGATGATAAAATCTATAGGGTAGTAAAATCTATCGACCTGGACTAACACATCCTCAATTATCCCTCTTGGTACACGAACAGAGCGATCAGCAAGTTGTAGTGTGGTTAGGGTGGGTTTTAATTCACCCAAACCTAACTGTTTGTATACCGAGTAGGGAATCAAATTGACGCTCGCTCCTAAGTCAAGAAGTGCGTGATCAATTCGATGGTTCCCGATTACACATATATGGTTGGGCTACCGGGATCCTTGAATTTCTGCGGCACGTCTTGCTTCAGGATGGCACTCACTTTCTCAGTCAAGAAGATTTTCTTTTGAATAATTTTCCGTCTTTTGGTCGTGCATAAGTCTTTCAGGAATTTGGCATATGAAGGTATCTGTTTAACGACATCAAGTAGAGGAATGTTGACTTTCACTTGTTTCAACACCTCTAGGATATCCTGAGAGTTAGAAAGAGGTTTTGGTGAAACCAACCATTGGGGGAATGGAGCAACTGGCTTCTCTAGAAGTTCCGGTTCTACTTTTTGTGGGGCATCACTGGATCCATCATTGTTGTCCTCTTCTGGTTCTTGAGGCTTTTCGGGCCTAACCGGAAGAGTTTTATCAATTATCTTCCCACTCCTAAGAGTGGTGATGGATTTAGCATGCCCCATCTGATTTGAAGAGCTGGGATCACTATTCTCGTACTGCGGTTTAGGATTGGGGAGAGGTTGTGCAGGAAGCATCCCCTTTTCTATAACCGTCATACGAGAATCTATCTTTTGCATAAAATCTGTAATTCCCTGCATTGTATGAGCCAGCTCTTGTATGGGATTTACCGGTTCCTCTTGAGGTTTCACTTGATTTGGATTTTAATTGAAGAAACCTGGAGGGGTAGCCGTTTGTCCATTCCTCCAACTAAAGTTTGGATGATTTTCCAGCCAGGATTGTATGTATTGGAATTAGGTCCACTAAAAGGTCTTTGATAGTTATTTACGGCATTGGCTTATTCATTCAACACTCCTCGAAAGGCAGGTATTGTAGGACAGTTTTCAGTTGTGTGAATATTGCAATCACAGATGCCGCAAACAATTTCATTGACCTTATCCTTCTTTCCTTCCATGGCCTCAACTTTCCTTATGAGCGTGGTCACTTTACACTTGAGATCATCCTCTTCTTTCAAGAGATATAATCCACCTCTCTCCTTTAATTGAGTCGGCCTAGACGTGGTGTTCGCCATTGGGTAATAGTCCCATGATTGTGTTTTTTCAGCGAGACTATCGAGGTAATCCCATACCTCGTCAACATCTTTATTGATGAACTCTCCATTACACATTGTCTCGACCATTTGGCGCATGGAAGATGTCAATCCATCATAGAAAAAATTTGTAATGCGCCACGTTTCAAATCCGTGTTGTGGGCATGAACTGACCAAATCTTTGAACCTTTCCCAACATTGGAAGAATGTTTCATCTTCCTTTTGGGCAAAGTTCATAATTGCTTTTCTGAGGGTAATCGTTTTATGATGTGGGAAGAATTTTTTTATGAATTCCCTCTGCATGTCGTTCCATGTGCCAATGGATCTAGGACGCAGTGAATGTAACCACGTCTTAGCTTTCTCTTTTAAGGAAAAAGGAAAGAGTTTCAGCCTAACTGTATCCTCAGATACATTAGGAAAACATAATGTAGCCATAATCTCATCGAACTCTTTCAAATGTAAATATGGGCTTTCTGATTCAAGTCCATGGAATTTGGGAAGGAGTTGGATAACTCCTGGCTTGATGTCCATTTGTCCTGTGTTTTCAGGAAAAATCATGCATGAGGGCGTACTCACTCCCGCCGGTTGTAGAAAATCTCGTAAAGTACGAGGCGGGGGTGCCTGTTGCACCTCATTCTCCTCTTGGATCTCCTCCACCCTGGGTGGAAGTGGAGGAGGTTGGTCTTCAGCCATAACTTCAGTTAACTCAGGGGATTTCGAGCGGTGTCTAGTCCTGCGATGGATAATCAACCCCTCAACCAATCCTCCTTCAATCAAGAGACGTCGAGTGTTGTCACGGGCCCACTTGGGCATGAAAACACTCGCAGCCCTTAATTAAAAACCTAATCCTAAGAAAGGGAAAGAAAATCTAGAAAGAAAGAGAGAGTTGGAAAGAACCTGCAAAAATAAAACAAAAATAAGTTAGATTCTAAAAAGAGAAGAATGATCCTTTAAAAGAGAGGTAGTAGTAAACTAATTTCTAAAAGAAAGTAGAAACTTCTAAAATAAATTAGGAAAGTCTAAACTAAAAAGTAAATTACTAAAAGAGAACTGAAAAATAGGAAGTAGAGAAGGAGTGTATCGAATTAGAGATTTCTATCTTAAAGGCCTACAAAATAGGAAGGTTAGTTTCTAAAAAAAAATTCTGAAAATAAATTAGGAAACAAATTAGATTCTAAAATTAGAAAGTTACTAAAAATAAAAGTAGAAAATTAATTAAGAAATAACCTAGTTCTAAGAATAAACTATTTCCTACAGATGGGAGGATACTAGAATTAGAAAATTTATAAAATTCAAACCCTAATTCTACAAATAGAAAAAGTATAAGAATTAGAAAAGGATTACCAATTTAGAAGTTTATGTCAGGATCCTACAAAACATGGAAACAAGTTAGTTTCTAAGAATAAAATAAAATAAAAACTTTTAGCCTAAAGTTAGTAAAATCCTAATCCTAACCTAATTCTAAAACTAATTGATTTCAGAGAATCGTAACCGTCAATCCCCGGCAACGGCGCCAAAAACTTGTTCACACCCCAAGTGCAGGGTTGTGATGTAGTAATAAACTCGATAAGACCGAGGTCGAATCCACAGGGACTGATACCTGTACGTTATCTGAAACCAAGTAGAACTAGAACTAGACTAAGATGTGATCTAACCAAATAGAATTTTAAGGAATAATTGTGAAATAATTATCTAAAACTTAAGGAATTCAGAAAAGGGAAACTAGGGATTCAGAGGATCTACTTGTAGGGATCAGGGAGATCTCTTGCCTGCATCAGGAATCATGGAAATTAAATTGAATTTCCTCTGATATAACTTTAAAGGGATGAAAGGTAGTTGAATCAGAATAGATTTCATCATCAAACCATGCCCAGGAGACAGAGCAGATAACAGAATTAAACTAATCACCAACCAATCAGATGATTATGAAGGTTAGGAAGGGTACCGACATCCAACCATGCCCAGGAGACGATGGCGAACATCAGGGCTTCCTGACATTATAATTAAAATAAGAGAAGAGGAATACTCAAAGCCATTGCAAGCCCATTGTAATTTCAGTCACAACATGCCATTAAAAACTAAAAAAATATTCCCATAAAATTAAATCAAAAATCTCTTCAATCTAATCAAAAGGCACAAGCAACATCTCTCCCATCAGGCTACAAGCTTCACCTCTTAGCCCTAGCTAAGAGGTTCAGCCGGACATGGATGGGCTGGAACAAAATAAATAAATTAAAATACAAATAAGAAGAAAAGAAAACAAGAAGAGAAAGAAACCTCTGCCTTTGCCTCCACCGTCTCAAATCCTCCCGTTCAAGCCTCTGCTCCAGCACACATGCCAGCAGCCAGAACCCATCACCTTCAATCGTGCACTCCTCCTCCTTTTCTTCTTTTATTTTTTTTTCTTCCTTTCCTCCTCACGCTGCCCAAACCCACGACCGAGCCCCCTTCTCTCTCCCGTTACCACCGAGCCAAGCTCCATTGTCTCCAAAACCTCTCCAGCCGTGGATGCCCCCCTCCAAACTTCCTCTCTCCTTTTATCCTACCTGCAGACGGAGAGTGCCAAAGACCCGTTTACGCACGGCAGCGTGCGCAGCAACAGAAACTGCTTACGCAAAAAATCCGGTGGGGCCCGTTCTTAAGTTCGTACAGGAGATCCACTCCGTTCACTAGCTGCTCCTCGAAATTTTGACCGGAGCTGACTGGTTTTGGAATGCTTTTGACGCGGCCAAACGTAATAATCACGCTGCAATCGTCGCAGGGCTATCCGTTTATGACTGCTGAAACTAGCCCGTGTGTATGCATGAGTTCCCAAAAATCAACATGGGTTTGACTAGATCATACCCCTCTGCATTATGGATGGCTCAGATTGATGATTTGGTCCGTGATGATGGCCCACTAAGATCATCCGCAGCCTCTGTTTCGCAGACAGGAACAGAGCCGCGGACGCTGTTTGAGTCGGTGGTGATTGTGGGCCCAAGCTGGAATTCCGATGTAGAATCCACTCCGTCCATTGTTTTCATGACGAAAAACCGTCTGGGATGGACGGTTTTGGAGTGTAGTTGGTGTGGTCCACTGATCTTTGCTCGCTGCCGTCCAACCTGCGATTTAAAGTTACGATCTTCCCGTAGCTTGCATGAAGACAAACGGACACCTAGGAGAGGGTTTTCGCCCCCCTATGGACGCAATATACGGCACTGATCATCCATTTGGATGATGTGTGGGGCCCACAACTTGAAACCGTGATGCACGGCGTAAGACGCTGTTGCGTTTTGGATGGATTTGGAAGAAGGAGTCGGTCAGAAGTCGGATTGACCGACTTCTCGTTCCTGTGCACGGCCAGTGCACTTATGCACTATGCACACACACACTCCAATGGGGTCCATTATGATGTTTTTGAGAGATCCGCTCCGTCTATCCGCTTTGTCAGCTCATTTAAACAGTTGAGCCCAAGATTGAAGCACTTTCAGACACCAGGCGGGCCCCAAATCACTGATCTATGGGCTGATCTGTCCGTTGGGCCACTTTCAGGGGGGTCCAATGGCTGAAATTTGACATGTACGGTTAGTTTTTGGTCCTCAGGCCACGTATGGAGTTTCGAACTGATCAGATGGTGGGAACCCTATGATCTTGCATTCTGGACACTTTTCAGGCTAGTTGAGCTTCAATTTCTCGATTTTCTTGGATTCCTGGCGTGCAAATCCGTCGATCTTGGGTCTCTGGAGTCCGTCCCATGCTTTGGTGACTTTAGAGCGTTAAGTCCATGCTTTAAGCACCCCTTTTCGGTCCAGGCTCGTACATACACCCTGCATTACAAACACGATTAATCAGGCCATTAAGCGGCATCATGCGTGTAATTCTATGCAACAACTGGGTTTGATATGCAATATTTGACCCTCAACACGAAGCCCTGGCTCGACTAGTCAAGGGTTATGCAGACGGTGCGCAGTTTGTGCGCGGACTGCGTAAGTTTGTGGTAGTTTTTAGGGAGGTATGTAAGTGGGGTTTCCCTATTTATAAATAGGAGTCCATAGGGCCATTCTAAGGTATTATAAGGCTTCCTAGAGGTATTCCAAGGGTTTCTAAAGGGGTTCTAGGGTTTTTAAAGGGTGTAGCAAAGGTGATATTTGAGCTTGTTTGAATCGAGTAAGTCCTCTCTCTTTATAATTTCTATTTTCATAATGGATTTCTGTCGCTTTGTGTCGTGGTTTTTTCCTAAAAGGATTTTTTACGTTAAATCTTTGTATTTCTCTTGTGATTGTTTGGCGTTATTAGATTGTTATCGTAGATTTAAATCTGTGTGAATTTGCAGCACAAATCTCAACATAGTTTAATCTCATTTAAGATGAGGTGTTTATGGATATAAACTTTTGTGGCTACATGATTGTTTCAATGCGGTAGTTGTTAAATCCCACCATTTCCTCTCGTGTAGCCTACTTAATTTTTAGATACACGTGATTTTTGGTCACATGTCATAAAATGAGCTAAAAATGGATGGATGAAGTGATATCTCACAAATGATGAGATGTATCTAGCTTCCCAATGCAAGAACTTCCTAGGAAATCACCTCACAAATGGTGGGCTGCATCTAGCTTCCCTGTGCAAGAACTTTCGACGAAATCCTTTCCCGTAAATCAACCTTGATCCCTCCACGGATGAAGATTGCCTACCACAAGGTCTGGGAAGAAGTTCCTGTGCTTTGGAAGCTAGGTGGGGCCGCTACGATGTTTGTGAGAAATTCACCCGTCCATCCATCCATTTTTACAGCTCATTTTAAGACATGAAGACCAAAATGAACAGGATTAAAACCTAAACTAGGCCACACACGAGGGAAACGATAGGGAAAGAAATGCCCACCGTAGAAACCTCCATGTTGATGTTTATATGTTATCCAAACTGTTCATAAGATCAGATGAGCTAATTAATAATACCAAAAACATAGCCTATTACAAAACTTTTGTGGTCAATAATGTTTCAACTGCAGTTGTTCAATCGGCACTAATTCCTCGTGTAGCCTAAATAAGTTTTGGATCCACCTCTTTTTACGTCCTTTTTTAAAAATTTTGTTGTCTTTTTTTTTTTCTCTTCTTATGTCATATCCTGAAGTGATCGGTAAAAATGGACGGACAACGTGTATTTCTCGTAAAAATTACAGCCGGCTCCACCTTGCTTTTATCCGTACGAACTTCATCCTGCAACAGGCAATGGGGATCCTTCTTGTGCGGAGCTCTTTCCATGCATGGAATTTTTTTGGATGTTAAGAAGCTATCATAGGTGGGGCCAGCCGTACTTGACTGAATATGGTTTGTGGGGTTATCCTTGATAGGGCCTACAATCCAGAAGCGGATTGGCTGGTATAGATACGTGTCATGGGAAGACGATCGCCGACGCTCCTCGAGCTCCGAGTTGTACGAACGGTTCAAAGGATATCAAAGTTACATGGCCCCACAGTGATGTATTTATTATATCCACACTGTTCATCCATTTTTCGAGATCATTTTAGAGCATTGGAAAAAAATGAATCATATCCAAAGCTCAAATGGACCACACCAAAAGTATCGGTGAGGATAATGATGTTCACCGTTAAAAAATTCATAAGCCAACCATAACGTTTATTTTCCATCCAATCTTTTAATAGCGTCAAAAATACATGGATGAAGAGGAAAAACAATCCGAAACTTCTGTGACCCCCAAAAGGGTTTCAATGGTAGACGTTCAATCCCCCTACTGCTTTTTGCAGTGTGGTCCAAATAATCTTTAGATCTGACTTGGTTTTCGGCTCAAGCCTTAAGACGAGCTGGCCAAATGGATGGACGGTTTGGATATAACACATACCTCATTATGGGACCCACAGAACTTGCTGACGTCAATTCACCAACTATATAGCTGGTGTGTGGTACACCAGCCAATCCGCTTCCCTATAATCCAATAAAATCTAGCCACATCAAGGACACATCAGGAGCTGAATCCAATCTAGGCACGATACACACGTATGACACTACTTACATATGTACTAGCACGTGCCACAATGGTACATGGAAGATTTAAGCTTTCGTGAGGTGGGCCAAACGGTTTTCATCTTCTACCTCGAAAACTGGGACTCTCTCCTCAGAGAACAAATGGATGGCTAAAGCATTTTTTACAAGGTGGGCCAACTGGGAAGTGAACCGCCCTGATTTCAGGCCTGAAGAGTGATTTAAATGAGGATAAGCTTGGGTTATGCACACATGTGACATAATTGCTTGTGTACTGGCCTGTACATAGACAGTGCTTTACACACGTGTGCACTTACCAAACCTTAAAGAGTCGGGCTTGGGACGCTACCGACCGTTGATAAAGTTTGGGGTCCACCCTCTTCCTCATCAAGATCAGCAGTCACCAAAATGTTAAAGTCGGTATAGCCGTATCCCATGCGGTCCTTTTTTAAAGCTTATGTCGTTAGTCTAATATTTTTGATACGCATGATAAGTGATTGATCTTGTCTCATCCCTTCAACGTTTAGCGTATGAATGACATAGGCAGAAGAAAGAGCTGCAACCTCAGTACATACATGCATAAACATCCGTGTAGATAATATAAACAAATGCTCGCACATAACTTAGCTGTACTTCCCATTAGATAGCGTGTGGGGCTCACCATGGTATTTGGATACCGTCTCACCTTGCTATTGTCTGACCATGAAAACGGTGAGATGGTATAAAAAAAAAAAAACCATGGTGGGCCATACATGTATATAGGAGAAAGGACATGAATTGGGTAGAAACTCCCCCCCCACCCCCAGCTCGGCATAGGTTGACGCCCTGGGAGTCCACAATGATGTATGAGTTTTATCTGCACTGTATATCCATTTTGCCGTATCATTTTAGAGAATTTAAAAAAAAAAAAAGAAAAGAAAAAAAAAGGGGGGCAAGTGGACTAGACAGTGGGAATTGAATGCCTACCGATGAAAACTTCTTAAGGGCCATGGAAGTTTTGGATCAATGATATTTGTGTTTTCCCTTCATCTAGGTCTACATGACCTTATCAACATGTTATATGGCAAATAAACGTCACGGTGGATCCTAGAAAGGTTTCAACAGTGGCCATCATTATTATTGCTTCTTCCTAAGGTGTGGTCCAATTTTGCCTTGGATCTGTCTCATTTTTTGGCATATACCCTAAAATGAAATGGTAAAATGAATGGATGGTGTGGATAAAACCCATACATCACCGTGATCCCTTAAAGCCCCAGCCAGTACTGAGCTAGGAGAGGATGGGGTGGTGTGCAATCCGCATCCTGTGAAAAATGTTCAAACACAGCTAATTTAAATCCAACTACTTATGTGAGGGCCATTATGGTGTTTGTATAACATTCAACTGGTCTAATAAGAAAGTCCCGTTATGAAGATGAAATGCTCCTGAAATTAAGCTGATTCAATTATTTAGATGGGCCACACCATATAAAATAATAAACGACCACCCCAAAACCTCCATTCTCATGTAGGTCACATTCATGGTTGGATCAATCTGATTTTTTGGGCATTCCATTTTTGTTGTGGGTTACCATGGAGGAAAGGTGTGATGGCATACAAACACCACATTTGGATCTCACGTGCCAACCACTTGTGTGAGCATTTTTGCACGCGCGCACACACATATATATAGAGAGAGAACGTAATATTGGTCAACATCCTTGCATGAACTTTGTAATTACATGGCATTTTAAAACAAGCAAAACGTGTTTATCAAGAAATTAGCTTTGACCATCTTATAAATATTATAACATTCTTCTCTAATAAGATTAAAAATAGAGGGGAAAAAAAACTTCAATACTCTGATAGATTATGATGGATGATACACAGGCTCGTATATGCTTAGTATAAAAAATTCAATGGCCAAATTATGGGTCCTAGTTTACAAGTACCACGGACTCAAAATTAGGCTTGTTTGATCATTTAACAATTTAATTCATATATATTTATTGGAAAGTTGAAATGAAAATATCCAGTGGTCCTATTTCAGCAAACAAGTGTCCCAGAATCAGGGGTTAGGTTTGTTTGGCGCCCAATCTGATTTTGAGATTGGCCTAGTTACAGTGGTTTCCATAATTTAAGCGGTTCGTTTGAGCTTACACATGTTATGTATACAGTTCGTGTGCCTGTGTATGAGCATCATACGCTGCCAGAGTATCAAATAGCTCCCCTCGAAGTAATAACACCCTTGGCACATGACATACAAGGCCCTATAAAACTATTCGTAATCCCGACCAACGTATCATTAAAAGAAGATCTCGTTGAGTAGTTGTCAAATCCTGTAACAATCATCCCTTCAGCGATCTCCCATAGATATTGTATATATATATGGAACAATTGTACAAGATCGATCGTGACCATTTATTAGATGGTTTGCACTGTCGATCAGCCAGGGTTGAAAAATTCTTAGCAATCAGATGATCTTGACCACAGGATTGGTGAGCTGCAAATGGAGGGTAGGAAATGATACTGATGTCATCAGGATTGGACTGCAAAAGGCCAATCCGCGTTAGGGCCATTCATTGGCCCACCCAATGAATGGTCCAGATCATGGACCCTTATGCACGTGTGCGCTTCTTCTTACGCAAGTTGATTAGGTATAGGATAAATATGAAAATATATACATAAAAATTCATCAGAACATGAGTAGCTTCCGAATGTGTTCATTTCCTACAAGGAGGACATGGTTGATGGACCCAGACCGTTGATATTATGGGACCCACTGCAGTTGTTGGATAATCCAAAACTATTCAAGATTGAATGATCATATCCATAAATAAATAAAAAAATAATAAAATAATAAAAAATAATGCTTTTTTTTTGAGACAATCGATGTATTTTGCTTAATTGCCTATTTGTAGCACAATGATCGAAGACTCATACCTCTATTGTGGGAGGCCTTTTCGGGAAATCCCCCGTCCACACTATGGCACATGGATCGACGGTCTGGATCGCCATAGCATGGCGCCACTTGTGTACTGGTGCATCAGGGCGGGTTACCCGTTGTAGTGCCGGATAATCATCAACGGTTGTTGAATGATCTTATTCTTCGACTCTGCTTGTGTGGCCCACTGCGGATGGCCCAAAAGGGTTGCCCCACTTTCAAAGTGGGAAACCCCGTAAATAAGGCTGGTTCAATCATCAGGTGGGCCACCACATGAATTTCAAAGCTTTTGGGTGGATGTAGGCTGTTTTGTATGGTATGCCTCATCTAATGGTTGTATCGTCTTATTTGATGGGCACCAATGATCATGGTGGGGTGCATGTGCGTGGGTTGAATGGCATATGTTTATATACACTTTTGGCACAGCTATGTGGGCAATAAGATACTTCCACGTGTTAGCATTATGTGTTAAATGATGGGTGAAATCTACTCATGGATTGAAAGTATTGTTTACATGTAATAGTGTACTCACATCAAATGATTCAAAAGATGTCACGTGTTAGCCTTGTCACATGTGGTGTAGATAACTTCAAATGGGAGTATGAGACGTGTATATGAGAGAGTATTAAACGTTAGATTACTATCAAAACTACTATATGCCGGAAGCAAGAGTCTCGTTAAAATAAGTCTTTTCTGTGAGCATTAAATGCTAATATCTTATTAAAGAAGATTTCTATCTAGCATTAAATGTCAGAGCTTTGCCAAAAACAACTCCCTACGATTGCAAAGCCAAGTTACATAAGGACTCTAACAACTTTTAACTATGGGAGTTCAGAGATGCGATGATTCTGGCCAACGCATGGATCGGAGCAAGAGCATCTCTCGTATACATGGCCATACACGATAGGCTACCCTAACGTGAAAGAATTAATGAGATTTGTACTGCCAAACATACAAATCTTTCACGATGCTAAAGACTACGTAAGGTCACTACCTCTTAGAAGCATATAAAAGCAACACTTGAAGAAGAGCTTTAGGCCTCACACTAATACAACTAAACAGTTCTTGTTTTATCTATCCAACATGGACATTTATCATTTTCTTTTATTTTAGTTTAGTTTCAGTCATATCATTGTTCATAGCATGTGGCCGTTAGTTTTTAATTTTTAGCATCTCTACACCCTTCATCCACGACATACCGCTGGATTGCAAGGAAGTTCATTTAATTTTGAACGAAAGGTTACGGGACTTTCCTGCTACGTGCTAGGTGATTCGCCTGTTCATCTCGTCACGAAATCTAGTCCGCACTATACAACGAATTGATAGTCGATTCATAACCATCTTGTCACGTGCTTGGTTTATATCAAGACCACAAACAATCTATCACCTCACTGGTCATATCACCACGGAGTTCAATTCCGACCAGGCAACGAACAAATTGTCAAAGATCCACCCTCCATCAACTATCTCGCCACGAGGCCTAGTTCTGACCGAGCAACAAACAAATGATCATCTCGCACATCATGACCATCCTGTTATGAAGCTTAGTCCCGATTGGGCAATGAATGGATCATCGTCCTTTAAGCCGATCGTGAGTGCCATTATTGTAAAAATAATTCATATAAGAACATTTTCGGCTTATATCTTCTTTTTCTATTTTATTGTTAAACTTCAGTAGCGAATTATGTTAAAAGAAAATACCCTTAAGTCATAGACTCACTTCTATTGTCGCAAGGCAAAAAGAACTCATTCAGAAGGCTTAACCTCCTACACTTCCACAAATCGCATGAACGGAGTGCAATTTAGGCGGCCGAGAGGACTCTGGATCCTATGTTTAGTCTCCAATTTGTCTATCTCGGTGCAAGGGACACCAACAATTCAATCAACCCTTTAGTCAAGCATACCCTGGCATGCCCGCACATTATACTCACACATGAAAATCCAATCCAGGCCCTCATCCACGTGTGTGGCTTAGTTTGATTGAATTGAGTGCCAAAATAGTATTTCGCACGTCTGATGGGACGCGTGTGCAATCAGAAGTTCAATAATATGATTCAAAGATTTAAACTCAATAATGAGCCAAAAGATTGAGGAAGGTAAGTACAAAAGAACGTGCTTTAGAAGACAACAATCTCCTAGCACTTATAATCCATGAGTCTAGATCATCCTCTAGCAACAATTCACTAGAGATTACACATGCCTTAAACAACATATGCGCATTTCTAGATGAGTTTTTTGGTTTCCATGTAATGAATTTCAAAATTGTGGAGAGAGGTGATAGAGCGCATCGAAAGGTTGATGGAAAGAAGACTATTCATTGAAAATTAGCATAAGATGCAATTTCTCCAGCGAATCAGCTCTTTATTTCTCAAACTGATTAAGAAGCAATAATCAATGACCGACCATACAACTAATACGACCGGTATGACTCCCATAACTCATATCCTAGGGGGTAGTATTACATTAGCATCAATCAACTCAGGAGGCAACCTCTTGTACCTCTGGTGCCACAACTTTACTCTACAGGTGTTGAATAGCCTGGGGGCAACTTCTCATATTATTGGCCCCTTAAAAAAAGCCATAAATAGTGTCGCTGCCCAGATGAATAATGCTCGCGTAAATAGGGCACAAGTGAATAGTGTTAACCAGTGAATAGTGGCTAATAAATAGTGCGCGGGTGAATATTGTCGCCAACCAGATAAATAGTGAAAACGGTCATATGAATATTGCCTCCATGAATAGTGTTGGTTGGTGAATAGTTCCAGCATGAATAGTGAGCGAGTGAATAATGACTGATGAATAGTGGTTGCGTGAATTGTTCGTCGACTAGATGAATAGAGCCACTGGGTAGATGAATAGTAAAATTGAATAAATAAATAATACCTCAGTGAATAGTTTCGATTGTGAATAGTGGTCAATGAATAGTTTTCAATGTGAATGGTGCAAGGGTGAATAATGCCCACGTGAATAGTGCGTGGGTGAATAGTGTCGTCAGCCAGATAAATAGTTTACGGATGAATTATGGTTGATGGATAGTGACTGATGAATAGTGTTAGCCGTGAATAGTAGAAAAAGAGAAAAAAAAAGGCTCAAAAACTAGTATTCAACGTTTCTTCACATTCTCATAATACAAAGAGGTGTGGAAGCATTATTTATACTCATTTTTAGCACACATACTTGGGCCAATGAGATGCCGTCATATGTCGACACTATGTGTTAAATGATGTGTGAAATCCTACTTGCGGACCGATAGCATTGTTTACATGTAATGTGGCACACCCATATCAAATGGTATAGGAGATTCCACGTGGCAGCCTTGTCATATCTGGTGCAGATAATTTCAAAGAGAACTAAGAGACATGCATATGAAAGATCATTAATTGCTAGATTCCTATCAAAAGTATTATCTGCCAAAAGCTAGAGTTTCATTAAAGCAAGTATTTCTCTTGCCTCTCTCTCTTCAAGCATTAAATGCTAATATCCTATCAAAGAATATCTCTATCTGGCATTAAATGTTAGAGCCTTGCCAAAAGTAACTCCCTCGGATTGCAAATCCAAGTGACGTAGGACTCAAACGGCCAACTCATGGACCGGAGCGAGAGCCTCTCTTGTACATGTGGTTATACATGATAGGTTACCTGACGTGAAAGAAATAATGAGATTTGCACTGTCGAATGTCCAGATGTTTCACGATGCTAAAGACTATGCAAGGCCATCGCCTCTCAGAAGCATATAAAAGCAACAGTTGAAGAAGAGCTCCAGGCCTCACAATAATACAACCAAACAACTCTTATCTTATCTGTCCACCATGTACATTTATCATTTTCTTCTATTTTAGTTTAGTTTCAGCCCACTCGTTGTTTATAACATAGGACCATTAGTTTTTAGTTCTAAACATGTCTCCACCCTTTATCCATAGCATACCGCTGGATCACAAGAAAAATCGTTCAATTTCAAACAGAAAGCTGTAGGACTTTCCTGCTACGTGCTAGGTAATTCCGTCGACCATCTCGCCACGAAATCTAGTTCACAACAGACACCGAATGGATAGTCAATACACAGCCATCTTACCATGTGCTTGACTCCAACTAAGACCATGAACAAGTTGTCATTTTGACTGAGTAACGAAGAGATTGTCGAAGATCCGCCCTCCATTGACCGTTTTGGCAAGCGAATAAATCGCCGTTCCTCGAGCCAATCTTAAGTGCCATTATTGTAAAAGTCATTAATAGAAGAATATTTTTGTCTTATTTTTTCTCTATTTTATTATTTAACTTCGATAGTGAATTATACTGAAAGAAAATGTCTTTAAGTCGTAGACTCACGTATATTGTCACAAGTAAAAAAGAACTCATTCAGAAAGGCTTAGCCTTCTCCCTTGCACAAATTATTTAAATGAAGTGAAATTTAGGTGGCCGAGAGGCCTATAAATCCTATGTGCAGTCTCTAATTTGCCGCCGATCTCCGTGCATGAGACACTAACAATTCAATCACTTCTTGAGTCAAGCGTATTTTGGCACGCCCGCGTGTCCCCAGTTTGATTAACTTTACCCTAAAATCTACATAACATAGTGACTGGCAAACTGCCATATTGGCACGTGAACACTCATTTGGATGGGTGGCACTCTACTTGAATGTGGGCAAGTAAGCCTCATTCAAATGCTAACGTGAAACGTTAGGAGATCGTTTGGTTTACATCGTCCATTCGTCTATGTTTTAACCATCATTTTCAAGCCATCGATTGGACATAACGATCATTTGGTTAGCTATGGCCCATCCAACATGGATACCAGTCAAATCACCTTACACGTGCATATATGCCTCTTTGCAATTGCTAGGGGTGGCAATGGGCTGGGCTGTCCAGCCCTGATGGGCCAGGGATTGGCCTTAATGGCCTGAGGGTTAGTCTAGGGCTTGAAATCTACTCTTGCTATTCCGGTTGGGCTGGTCCTGGGTTAATGATGAATAGCATGGCCTGCCCATTCCGACTCATCCCATTTTCCCATTTTATGGTATAAATTACTTTGATATCATATTCTAATGTGTATTTTGCATATACTAATTTGAAGGACTTTGATACTCTGGTAGAGTGTAATGGATAACACGCAGGCAATCGGAGCGGGGCCTCCTTAACCCTTTAGGGCCTGGACTAGGATAGGGTTCTTGGATGGGCTGGGTCCACCTTGGTTCGGCCCATTGCCACCCCCTTAGCTATTTCTACTTCAAATGGAGCCAAAGGTAGCCCAGTTTCATGTAATTCTCTAATACGACCACTTAGGTGATATTGATGCCCCAACTCGTGACCACTCCATTGCACAAGGCCACCTATGAACCATTCATTCAAGTGGGCCCATCATGGATGGCCCAGGGTGCCAAAATTACACTGACTTGGCCATCCTCAACATCCGATCCATTTTCAACATCTCCCGGAGGTTTCCAGGTGCTGGACGGTTCTAGATCCACTCATGATAGTTCGTATATATATGTGTGTGTGTGTGGGGGAAAGGTACTATGCGCTCGACTTCACGAGTCCGTCCCATGAGGTAGAGCGGTGTGGGCCCCGCCGTGATGCGTTTCGAACATCTACCCCATCAGTCAGATGTACCATTCCATCGTGGCCCTAGGTCTCAAAAATCAAGTCAATCCGTGACTTTTGTGGGCCACACCACATACAGAAGTGGGAAGGAGCCGTGCACCATTAAAACATTCATAATCAGTTTTTGGGCCCACCGAGATGTTTTTTTCAAATCCAGACCATCCATTATGTGTGTCCCACTTGGATGAGGGTTCAGAACAAGTTTCAGAAGCATTAAAACTCATGTGGGCCCCATAAAGTGCTTTTATATATTTTAACGGTGTCTTCACATGATTTTAGATGGTATGGCCCACCTGAGTTCCGTATATGGCTGATTTTTGGGATATCCCATAATTTAGAGGGGACACATCAAATTCACGGTGTTGATGATCGACATGCATCACGGTGGGGCCCACACAGCTCGACCTCAGGGGAGCTTATCGTGAGGTCGAGCGCATCGTACCTTTTCCCCATATAGATATATAGAGAGAGAGAGAGAGAGAGAGAGAGAGAGAGAGAGAGCATCAGTTCACCTAGTAGACCAACAGTTTGAGGGGCCGTCTGTGGTGGGTCCTACGTAGATTGCATTAGGTGAAAGGATTTTAACAGCCCAAGGCAAATGAGAGATTGTGGCGGGAAAATCCCGTCGTCTTTCAATCTTCTCTTACATGGGTGTCAGTTCCAACTCTGTCCTCAACCGTCTCCTTCAAAACACCAACCGCCATCACAAGAGTAGGCCCCACGACAAGCCTAAAGGCCCACCCAACACCACCCTATCTTCAACCGCCCATATCCTCTCCCTCCTCGATTCTGGCCACCTCAAGAAAGCTGTCTCCCTCCTCTTCTCTACTCCCACTCCTTTCCCTCTCTCCATCTACGCCCACCTCCTCCGCGTCTGTTCCTCCAAACGCGCCCTTGTCGAGGTCCGCAAGATCGAATCCCATCTCATCACGTCCTACCCCTCGCCCCCCACCTTTTTACTCAATCGTGCGGTTGAGGTGTATGCCAAATGCGGTAATCTTCGTGATGCCCGGGAGCTGTTCGATGAAATGCCCAAACGGGATGGTGGCACGTGGAATGCGATGATAACTGGGTATGCACAAGCGGGACGCGCTGAAGAGGCTTTGATGCTGTTTTCTGGCATGGGTGCGTCGGGGCTGGTCCCTAATGAGATTACGTTTGCTAGTGTTCTGGGCTCCTGTGCTGCTCTTTTTGCTCTCTTTCTTGCCAAGCAAATTCATGGCCTTGTGATTAAGTTTGGGTTTTGTTGGAATGTGATTCTGGGGAGCTCACTTGTGGATATTTATGGAAAATGCCGGGTAATTGACGATGCGCGGAGGGCATTCCATGAGATCCCCACTCCGAATGCTGTTTCTTGGAATGTGATTGTTAGACGATATCTTGAGATGGGAGAAGAAAAGGAGGCGGTGGTTATGTTCTTTAAGATGATAAGGGAAAATGCTAGGCCGTTGAATTTTACTTTCTCTAACGTTCTTATTGCTTGTTCGAGCATTTCTGCGCTCGAGGAGGGTCGTCAGATTCATGGGATTGCAGTTAAGACTGCATTTGAGGAGGATAATGTTGTTACAACCTCACTTATTGATATGTATGCAAAATGCAGTGCTTTGGAGGATGCACACCGTCTTTTTGATCGACCTAGGTCGAGGAATGTGGTTTCTTGGACTTCAATTGTGTCAGGTTATGCCATGTGTGGGAGAATCAGTGACGCAAGGATGCTTTTCGACAAGATGCCTGAGCGCAATGTGATTTCATGGAATGCAATGCTGGCAGGGTACACACGGTTCTTTTATTGGGATGAGGCCTTGGATTTCATCTTTTGGATGCGCCACGTCACCAGCGATATTGATCATGTGACTCTAGGATTGATTCTTAATGTATGTGCAGGGCTCTCGGATCTCAGATTTGGTAAACAGGTTCATGGGTTTGTTTATAGACACGGTTTCTGCTCGAATCTTTTCACCAGCAATGCACTTCTTAACATGTATGGGAAATGCGGAAGCTTAAGAAGTGCTCGCCTTTGGTTCCTTGAGATGGGGCGTTGGCGAGACAAGATTTCATGGAATGCTTTGATCACTGGCTATGCTCGTCATGGACAGAGTGAGGAAGCATTGCGGATCTTCAGCGAGATGCAATGGGAGACAACTCCAAGCAAGTTCACATTCAGTACCATTTTTGCAGCTTGTGCGAACATCTTTACGCTCGATCACGGAAAGGAAATCCATGGATACATGATCAGACATGGTTTCGAGATGGATATTGTCATTAAAGGGGCATTAGTTGACATGTACTCAAAATGCCGCTGTCTAGAGTATGCTGTCACGGTGTTCAGAGAGGAAGGCCCACGGGATCTTATCCTATGGAATTCAATGATTTTGGGCTGTGCCTACAACGGAAGGGGCAGCGATGCTCTTGAACTATTTGAGTCAATGCAGAAGGAAGGGATCGAAGTAGACAATGTCACTTTTATTGGTGTTTTGCTTGCTTGTATTGGTGAGGGATTTGTCGACTTGGGACGGCAGTATTTCAATTCAATGAGTGACAAGTACTGTACTATACCTCGAGTGGAGCATTATGAGTGCATGATTGAACTCTTGGGTAAACATGGTATCATGGATGAGCTTGAGGATTTTGTTCGTAGAATGCCATTTGAGCCGACTGTCCCAATGTGGACAAGGGTATTTGACTGTTGCAGAGAACATGGGAACTCAAGGTTGGGGGAATTGGCTTCACAACGCCTTAGTGACTTAAACCCTTCAAATCCAGTTTGCTTTGAGATCCTTTCTGAAACCAACTTGGACACATGAACAATGCCAATAGAAATGAAGGGTTTCATCTTGATGGATGATGTTACAGTGGAGGGAGATGGGACCCCAAAGGCTTTGAGTATGCAAGACTGAGAAAAGCTACTGTTGGAAGGGAGGAGATTTGAGTTTGGCATTCCTTTTTAAGTCACTGTGGGCTGATATTTTCGCTCTTCTTTCAAGAATGTGAAAACTCAAGCTGGATGTCCGATGGTGCGATCTCAGGCACCAGCAGATTAATGCTGCAGAGCGAGAGATATCCACATCCAACGAAACTCTTCATGGATTATACTTGGGAAAAGCATTGGTCCAGGAATGGGAAGTTAGATTGGATATTCAAATCCTTGAAACAAGAACTGTCATTTTAAAGAGATGATTAGTTCTCAGCCGGATGTCATGCAACTTGTCATGTGTGTGATCGACAAAGAATTTTGATGTTTTATCACGAAGATACACATCTCAGAAAGGATAAATCAAGCAAAGGCCATTGGTAGAGTGCATAGTTTTCATAAGATATGGCACTCATTTCAGGTCAGTTAGCCTTAAACCATAATGGAAGCCACCAAGAGGTGTGGGTTTCCATCCCGGAAATACATTTCACCAGTGAGTCATACATGATGGTGTAGCTTGCTCTGGAACTGATTTTGTTAATGATTAGCCAGCTGTGGTTAAAGAAGTGACTAAATGATACCGAATGGTTGAATGCATTTTGCTGGACTGACTTCAAAGGATTTGGGAAGTTCACCAACTGTAAGGATAAAGCTAATCCAATTCCCTTTGTTCTATATCCTCAAATCATTGTCATTTACTAGCATTCATGTACTCACATCATATTTAAGGGCATGTTTAAATGCACTATTGAATTGAACTGCTATTATTGGTCTAAGAAAGTGGAAGTAACCCAATTGCAATTGTGTTAATTTGAGTTGGATGTGAAAGAAATAGAACCACACTTTAGGGGCTAGGTCATCACTATGAATACTGGCAAAAATCATTTGACTTAACACCTGCTATTAAAAACTTCTTGGGAACCACAAATGTTACAAGTAAGCTGATATTTGTTGTTACCCTTCATCCAGGTCCACGTGGATTTATCAATAAGTTGGATGGCAAATAAACATTACAATAGGCTTTAAGAAGTTTTTAACGATGGGATGGGGTTCAATTATCAACTCTTTCTTACGATGTAGTTTACCATAAATTTGGATCTATTTCATTTTTTGTCTCAGCCTTAAAATGAGCTGAAAAAAGGAATGGATGACGTGAATATAAAACAAATACATCACAGTAGGCCTTACAGTACGGAACCAGCGAATACATGTCCCAAAAGGGATGGACGGCATCATGTTAGGTAAAATGCCATGGACAAAAATAATGTTGTTCCGTTGATAAGCAAGTCAAAACTTGCATGTGACAAATAGTCGGTTTGAAAAATAGAAGTGTGATGGTCCAAATTCAACCTGCATGAGTGGCTCAGTTGATGAGTGTACTACCATGATTTTGGTACGTGACCACGGTCTCTTGCCTGATGAATGGCCTGGATCTCTGACACGTGTCTAGTCTGCCTGCCAGTCTCCTCATGAGGTAGCCCTCATTGAATCACGACCCTTCATTTATCTATGACCTCTTATGTTAAAATTTTCGGACCTGTTTTTTAGCCGGTTTGATTGAGGCTGGATGATGGTGGGAGCGGATTAGGTGTTACCCAGGTAACATCAACGTCTTAGTGGGTGTTACCCCTTCCGTGGGGGCCCACATTGATGATATTTTATATATCTATGCTGTCCATCCGTTTCTAGAACCTATTTTAGTTCGGGTCAGTGGAAATTGTGCACATCCAACTCTCAGATGGACCACACCACAGGAAACAATGGTGATTGAGTGCCTCACCATTAAAAATTCCAAAGAGCTAGTAGTAAGGTTTTCGTAATGTTTATTTGCAATCCAAACTGTTGATAATGTCAAGAAGATCTGGATGAAGGGAAATTAGAAAGATCAGATTGCTCCAAAACTTTCCTGCCCACAAATTTTTTTTAATGGTTATTCGTCACTGTTTCTATTGGTATGGTCCAACTGAGGCTTGGATCTTCTTATAATTTCGGTTTACGTCCTAAAATGAGATTTAAAAACAGATGGACGGTGTGGATATACAGAAAATACATCAACGTTGGCCCCACACGGTTAGGTTAACACCCACTAAGTTGTTAGCCGGGTAACTGCTAATCCGCTCCCGATAAGGTTTGGATTTTCCGCCGGGAATTTTAAACTTTAAAAAAAAGGATAGCCGTTAGATTAAAACGAAAGGTTGCCCTCTGCACTTGCTTTGCTTTTTTCATCGGTACAGAAACCCCAAAACCATTCTCAAAATGAACTCAGATGTATTCATTGGCAAATCATCTGCAGACCTCTGAAATGAACCATCTTTTTCTGTCATGGCCCTGGACTTCCATTCCTGTGCTAGCCTGCTGCGATCGTGCAGGACCCACTGTTCGATCCTGCAAGGGAAACAGATCCACGTCATCCTTTTCAAAACAGGCCTTGATTCGGTTCTCTTCTTTGGGAACTGCCTTCTCCAAATGTATACAAGATGCGGTGATATGAGTAATGTGCGGCGCTTGTTTGACGAAATGTCCCAGAGAAACAAATTCACATGGAATGCATTGCTTGAAGCCTATTTGAAGGCAGGGGATTACAAAGGCTCAATCGAGCTGTTCAATTCTATGCCCCACAAGAACGTTTTCTCATGGAATGCTGTCATCTCTGGATTTGCAAAATGCGGGAATCTGGAGACTGCCAGACAGTTATTTAATGACATGCCTATGAGAAATGCAACTGCTTGGAATTCCATGATCCATGGTTATGTTCGTCATGGGCGGCCTCAAGAAGCTTTATGGTTGTTTAAGAGTTTGAAATTGGATTCCGTTGAATCATCGCAGATTGATAATTTCATATTGGCAACGGCCATTGGTGCCTGTGCCAATTTGGAAGCTCTTGATTGTGGCAAGCAAATCCACACTCACATAGTTGTTAGCAAAGTGGAATTCGATTCAGTTTTGGGCAGCTCCCTTGTCAACATGTATGGAAAATGCAAGGATTTAGATAGTGCTAGTCATGTTTTGAATTTGATGAAAGAACCCGATGAGTTTTCTTTGTCGGCACTGATCTCAGGCTATGCAAATTGTGGTAGATTGATTGATGCACTTAGTGTCTTCCATAGAAGAAACAATCCAAGTGCTGTTTTATGGAATTCCATGATCGCTGGTTATGTTGCTAATAATGACAGTGAAGAAGCATTGCAGCTTTTCAATATGATGAGGTTGGACGGAATTCAGGCAGATTCATCAACCTTTGCCAGTGTTTTAAGTGCATGTGCAATCTTGTGTGCGCTTGAAGATGGCAAGAAAATACATGCTTATGCTTGCAAAGTTGGGATTGCTAATGATATGATTGTCGCAAGCACTCTTGTTGACATGTACTCCAAGTGTGGGAGTTCAGATGATGCTTGTAATTTTTTCAGTGAGCTTGAAGAATATGACACTATTTTGCTCAATTCCATGATATCTGTGTATTCTAATTGTGGGAGAATCCAGGATGCAAGATGGGTCTTCAATATGATGCCGCAAAGAAGCTTGATTTCATGGAATTCGATGATTGTCGGTTATAGTCATAACAATTGTGCCATTGAAGCACTTGATCTCTTCCGTGAAATGCATAGGCTGAATTTGAGGATGGACAAGGTTGGTCTGGCCAGTGTAATCAGCACTTCTGCTAGCATCTGTTCTCTCGGACTTGGAGAACAGATCTTTGCTCATGCTACCATCATCGGCCTTGAGTCTGATCAGATTATCTCTACTTCACTTGTCAATCTGTATTGTAAATGTGGTAATGTCGAAGATGGGCGAAGAGTGTTTGATGAGATGAGAAAATTCAATGAAGTTCCATGGAATTCAATGTTAATGGGTTATGCTACAAATGGATACGGGAAAGAAGCGCTGAAACTATTTGAAGACATGAGAAATGCAGGGGTGAGACCAAACGACATCACTTTTGTGGGGGTCTTATCAGGTTGCAGCCACTCTGGACTGGTGGAGGAAGGATTGAGATGGTTTCATGCAATGAAGAACAATTACCATATCGACCCAATGGTTGAACATTACTCATGCATGATTGATCTATTTGCTCGCGCAGGTTGCCTTGAGGAAGCAATGGACTTCATTGACAAAATGCCGTTCAAAGCTGATGTAAGCATGTGGTCATCGGTGCTGAGAGGATGCAAGGCTTGTGGAAATGAGTCACTCGGAAGAAAGGCTGCAGAGCAGCTTATCAAGCTTGATCCTGAGAACTCGGGTGCTTATGTGCAGCTATCTAACATATATGCTGCTAGAGGGGAGTGGGAGAGATCAGCGCTAGTTAGAAATATGATGCTAGAAAGGAGAGTCAGAAAGAAACCCGGTTGCAGTTGGGTCGATGATTGAACAAGAAAAATCATTATGAACTCATGGCAACTCTCATCGGGAGGCTTGTGTCCATGCTTCTCCGTGATTAAGGTGAAGCAAGACATGCTTGGAAGCTGAAATGCTTGAACCATCCCCCAAGTTACTATGGAGAATTGACATCAACCATTAGATTTACAGCGAGTTCAATTCCATTACTAGTTAATATCAATAGACACAGCAAAATTTTTCTTTCCAATTTAATGTAAGGTAGAAAAGAATACAAACAATCTCAGCTAAAGATAGCACGACGTTTCGCTTCCCGCATGTTTACTCCAATGAAAACATTCCATCCTCTTCACCTGGTGTAAAAGACCAACTGTTGTCAGGAAGATATCCTGCTTCCTTCATTCGATCAACCAGTTTCGCTAACATTTCATATATCTCTTCTGTCTGATCGTGTGACCTGTCATCAGCTACAAACTGATGCCTTGCATTCCTCACCTCAATCCAACTATAACCAGGATCTTTCTTTAGTCCTCTCTCCTTCATGAGGCTCCTCACTAGACGAGCATTGTCCCATCTGCCTGCAGCAGCGTAAATGTTTGACAACATGACATATCTTGCAGCATTCTCAGGCTCCAGATTAAAGAGTGATTCAGCTGCCATTCTTGCAAGATCCAAGTTTCCATGCACACGACAGGCACCCAAGAGAGCACCCCACATTCCGACACTATCTGACCCATAAGGTGCACTCTTTATCAACTCCATTGCTTCTTCAAGTTGATTACTTCGCCCAAAAGTGTCAATTAGGATAGCGTAATGCTCTGATCTTGGACGTACATCGTACTTCCTCTGCATTGAGTCCAAGAACTGACGTCCCTCCGATACTAGACCTGCATGACTGCAAGCAGATAGCACCCCAAGAAATGTGACGTGGTTTGGCACAATGCCTGCTTCAATCATTCTCTCAAAAGTGAAGAGTGATTGTTTCCCATACCCATTCTGAGCAAACCCAGTAACTATTGAGTTCCAGGATACAACATCTCTTTCAGGCATCCTCTCAAACAATGCCACAGCTGAATTCATGTCCCCGCATTTTGTGTACATGTCAATCAAAGCATTATAGATAAAGACATTCAAGAATTCAACTCCCATGCGACTCCGCATGATGTGTCCGTGGACTTGTTTTCCACGTTCGATGAGTGCAAGGCTCGCGCAGGCATTTAGCACACTAACAAATGTGAAAGTGCTTGGTGAAATTCCCTCTTCCCGCATTCGTTCAAAGGCAGCTAAAGCCTTAACGCCCTGCCCATTTTGTGCATGCCCAGCAATCAATGCTGTCCACGAAACAGAATTCCGGACAGGCATTGAATAAAAAACACAACAAGCTTCTTCCAACCTGCATACTCGCGCATAAGAAACAACCATTGAGGTCCACGACACGACATCCCTCTCTGGCATTTGGTCGAAAAGCCAGCGGGAAGAATCCACATCACTGCACTTCCCATACGCGTCAACTAGGGCATTATACATGATGAGGTTCAGCTCCAAGCTGACAACAATCACGACGGCATGGACCTGACGGAGCAATTCCGCCGCTGCAAGGCTGGCACAAGCATTTGCCACATTGACGAGCGTGAACTTGTCAATGAGAGGGCGGCCCCAATGCTTCTGCATCGCACGGAAGACATCTATGGCTTCTTCGTGCCGCCCATGATGGGTTAATCCTGAAATCATGGAATTATAGCTAACGATATTTGGTTGGTGCATTTCGTCGAACAGCTTGTGTGCGTTTCCGAACAGGCCAGCTTTACAGTACGCTGAGATGATGGTGTTATAGGAATGGGTGTTTTTGGTGGGAAGGTCGCAGAAAGCGATTTGGGCGCTTTCCAAGGAATCGCTGCATTTGGCGTACATGTCGATGAGTCGGTTGGAGAGGAAGACATTGAGATTGAGAGCGGTTTTGATGAGGTGCGAGTGCAGGAGCTTTCCATGGCCGAGATGTTTTGTTGTTATGCATTTCTCAATTAACGATGCGTAGTGATGTACGGAATCGAGTGTTCTAGTGTGATTCATTAGATCGGGTTGGAGTCATCTAATTCGTGCGTTTCTGGGCCGTGGCCCAGCCATCTTGGAACCCACCATATGACTGGTCCGGATCACCACAGATATTGGTAGTTCTACATCATCTATGATAGGCGAGCATCTACATGCCAACGGACACTCTCAGGAGAGTTTTGGGGGGAAGCGGATTGCGTACTGAGTAAATTCTGTGGGGTCCACCGTTATTTATGTATTTTATCCACTCCATCCATCCATTTTACCCCATAATTTTAGGGCTTTAGCATAAAAATGAAGTATATATAAACCTCAAGTGGACCACGCCACAGGAAACAGTGTGAATTGAACATCTACCATTGAAAATTTCTCGGGAGCCATTGAAGTATTGGATCAAGCTTGTGTTTGTTTTTTTCCCTTCATCCATGTCTGTGTGATCGTATGAACAGGTTTGATGAGAAATAAACATCACTGTGGGTCCTAATAAGGTTTCAACGGTGAAAATCATTATTCCAACTATTTCCTATGGTATGGTCCACTTGATTTTTGGGTACGATTAAATTTTGGGATCAACGGTTAAAATAAGATGGAAAAACCGATGGACGGCGTGGATAGACCACATACATTCACGGTGGGCCCAAAAGAGTTTACTTAGTACGATAATGGGGTACTGAGTAACTCAGTACGCAATCCGATTTCGAGTTTTTTTGGGCCTTCTAGAGCCTTTTTGTGGGCCACACGGATCCGTAAGAATTGGAAGAACTCGGGTCCCTTTGATGTGTTGAAATAAGGACCTCTATTCTAGATGAACGCACTAGTTTCATCACGTAGTGGGGCCTACCCTTACATATATTTACGTTTTCTACCTTTACATGCAACTTTTTTGAATGTCTATTTCTTCATGCATATGATGGCCCACTTCATCAACGGATGGATTATAAACATTCACGTGATTAATTTTCAGGTCAGAACCTGGCCAACTAATTTTTGGGCGCGGCTTCAGTGGATTCCCGGATTCCCGAATCCTGATGTGTGTTATTATATCCACGCTGCTCATCCGTATCGAAAGCTCAATATCTTAAAAATGAAGCATATCCAGATCTCAGATTGACTTTAGTACTGGAAACTGCGGTAATTGACCATTAAAAGCTTCCTGTGGGCTAAGCTATAAAAGCTTTGGATCAAGATGATATTTGTCTGGTCTCTTCATCTACGTCTTTGTGACCTTATCAACCGGTTGGATGGTAAATAAACATGCCATTGGAATCCATGAAGCTCTTAATGGTGAGAATTCAATCACTACTGTTTTCTATGGTGTGGTCCATCGAAGACTTGGGTTTGATTAATTTTTGGGATCGTGCACTAAAATGAGCTTTCAAAATGGTTGGACGGTGTGGATTCAAGGCACGGATCCCACCCACCTCGGTAGATCCGGGGATCCACCGAAGCCGCGCCCCCTTGTGACCTCCTGCGTAAGGTGGGACTTCAACGTGGAATATCTGATAACAAAATCATATGACCGTTCTCTCATTGGCACGCTGCTCCTATAAAGAAAACAATGGATGGTTTAAGAAAAAAATTCAATTGTCTGAATCAAACATAAGCACCTGGCCCTCCCGTTGAGTGGACCAGCCCGAGTTTTCGTCTGGGTAGTGAGGTCCACCTTATGCACGGATTAGATGCCTACACGTGCCGCGTGTATGGTGGGTGCGTGTGGCGCCAGCAAACCGCTCAATTTGAAAAGGAAGGAATCTCCCGTCTTGCAATTTGAAATAACTGCGCTGACGGCTAGTTAAAAGAAAAGCTGCATACAGCAACGCTCCTTCCATGTCGAAGATTCAGCTCTTCTATTCATTTTTTATGAGATGTTTGGTTACAAATGCATGCCCATGAGATTTCCTTTCACGTTGGGATTATGGGATGGCAAGCTATGGATCCGTTAAACGCCTCATCACCAGCGACCTTTCACTCCCCAATTCATCGATTTTCGCAAAGCTCTTGCAATCGTGCATCGAATCGAAATCACTACATGACGGGCGCCGGGTACACGCCCGCCTCATCAAGACCCGATTCTCTTCTGAGATCTTTATCCAGAACCGTCTCATCGATGCTTATGCAAAGTGTGGGTGCTTCGAGGATGCCCACACTTTGTTTGATAGAATGCATCAAAGAAATACATTCACTTGGAATGCAATGATAAGTGCGCTTACAAGATTGTGTTTTCTCGAAGAAGCGGTCTCTCTGTTCCGGGAGATGCCATGCCCTGACCAGTGCTCATGGAACTCAATGGTGTCTGGCTTTGCCCAGCACGATCATTTCGAAGAAGCGCTTGGTTTCTTTAAAAGAATGCATGGAGAGGATTTCGTACTCAACATGTACGCACTCTCTAGTGCTCTTAGCGCCTGTGCAGGGTTAATCGATATAAAAACAGGCACCCAAATCCATGCTTTGATTTCGAAATCACCATTTTCATCCGATGTTTATATGGGAAGCGCACTTATTGATATGTACTCCAAATGTGGGTATCCATTCAATGCACAGAGAATCTTTGATGGGATGCCTAATCGAAATGTAGTCTCGTGGAACAGCTTGATTACATGTTATGAGCAGAACGGCCCCACAAATGAAGCTTTAGAGCTGTTTGTGAGGATGATGGAATGCGGAGCTGAGCCAGATGAGGTCACACTTGCCAGTGTGCTTAGTGCATGCGCAGGTTTATCAGCAATTGAAGAAGGATTGCAAATTCATGCACGAGCTATCAAATCTGACAAATTCAGGGATGACCTGGTATTATGCAATGCCTTTGTTGACATGTACGCGAAGTGCGGTAGGATTAAAGAAGCGAGGCGTATTTTTGATGGGATGCTGATTAGAAATGTTGTCACGGAGACATCCATGGTTAGTGGTTATGCAAAAGCCGCTAGTGTGAAAGCTGCCCACTCAATGTTTACAGGGATGACAGAGAGGAATGTTATATCTTGGAACGCGCTTATTGCAGGTTATGCACAGAACGGAGAGAATGAAGAGGCACTAGAACTGTTCCGCCTACTGAAGAGAGAATGTGTTTGGCCAACACACTACAGTTTCGGTAATGTTCTTAGTGCATGTGCCAACCTTGCTGATCTACAGCTAGGCAGGCAGGTACATGCACATGTTTTAAAACATGGGTTCCGATTTGAGTCCGGCCCAGAGTCTGATATCTTTGTGGGGAACTCTCTGGTGGACATGTATGCAAAATGCGGATCCATTGAAGATGGATGTCGAGTGTTTGACAGAATGGTTGACAGGGATAAAGTCTCATGGAATGCTATGATTGTGGGTTATGCGCAGAATGGGAATGCCAATGAAGCTCTCACACTTTTTAGGCAGATGATAATGTCTGCAGAGAAACCAGATCATGTTACAATGATTGGAGTTCTGAGTGCTTGCAGTCATGCAGGGCTGGTCAAGGAGGGCAGTAGATATTTTCTCTCCATGACTGAAGAATATGGTTTGGTACCATCAAAAGACCATTATACATGTATGGTTGATCTTCTCGGACGTGCAGGTCACCTTGACGAAGTGGAGAAATTCATAGACAGCATGCCAATACAACCAGATTCTGTCCTTTGGGGATCCTTGCTTGCAGCTTGTAAAGTTCATGGTCATCTCAAAATGGGGAAGAGGGTGGCAGAGAAACTCTTGGAGCTGGATCCTAACAACTCAGGTCCATACGTTCTTCTCTCCAACATGTACGCAGAGCTGGGAAGATGGGGGGAGGCTGCGAGAGTGCGGAAGCTGATGAGACAGAGAGGAGTTGTTAAGCAGCCCGGGTGCAGTTGGATTGAGATAAAGAGCCGGGTGCATGTGTTCATGGTGAAAGATAAAAGCCATCCTCAAAGGAAGGAGATTTATCGACTCTTAAAAATGCTCACAATGCAGATGAAGAGAGCTGGATACATTCCAGAGGCCAGACCTGTTTCTTTGGTCGTTAACTCAGAGATGGAGCTCAAGAAATTGGCTATAGTCTCGGAGTGCAGAAGTGACATGTTAGCAGTTATTGCAGGATGATAAGTTCTGACTATGGAAGGAAATAAGAAAATTTGGATAAACCTCACAGTGTCTCAAAGTAAAATGTTCACAGTTGGATGACTCATTAAGAACATTTTCATAATGGTAACACTTAATCTTTGCATTTCCTCTAAAATAAATTGGACCAGCTCGATTACATCCATGTATCCGTACGTTCATGTTGATGTCTGTTAGACACTTCAATTTTAAGTATAAATGGTTGTCATGTTTGGTTGACAGCTACAGATCTGCTCCTTTGAGACGTTTGAAGAGCAAAAGAAATTGTATACAACGTAATTCTCAAAGCTAAAATTCTGGGAGCTGTTGTGGGATGAAAGGTTCTAGTGCTGTTTCATGGATGAAATTTCATGCGCAATGTGATCAAACTTAGACAAGCATTGATTCCATGTGGCATAATAAAAAATAGACAGCAGTGGCAAAGAAAATCCTAAACTCTTGGCCACTAATAGCATTGGGATCATAAGCTCCCATTCATGTGATTTATGTGCAGAGGAAGTGGTTCACCGTCTTTTGATCCACTACAGCAAGGAAAATTTGGGCACCTAAAGCCTTTTAAAGGTTTCTGGGGATTTCCAAGGGAAGCTTGGTGATATCATTAAGTCTTGGGAAGGAGGCCCATTTAAAGACTGGGGAAGAGTTCTTTGGCATATGCTCCCATTCCTTTACATTTGGAGATGTGGAAAGAAAGGAGAAACTGCATATTTAGTAGTGGAGGAGCTCTATTGTCTAAGGTGTCTGAAATAGTTGAAAGTGGCATCATCAAACAGGCCCTCCAGAGTCATAAACTTCAGAGGATTTCTGCTCTTGGATCCATTTCTGGAGTGGAGGCAGTGGCGAATAGTGAATGGGGACTAATTACATCTTGCCTCGGTGGAATTTGATGGTTCCTCCCTTGGTAACCTTGGCCCTATTGGAATTGGCGGTTTACAGAGAAACAGGTCTGATTAGTTGTGAGAGAGCTTGTGCATCTTTTCTAAGGATTTCTCTGGCTTGTTAGCTATGGAAGGCGACTCTATGAATGTTATTAGTTGGACAGGTCCCGTGAATGCAGAGCCTTGTAATATCTCTTTCATTTTCAATCCGATGAGCTGCCTCTCCTTGAGGCTAAACATGGCCCATTTCGTAGATAATTATTGTCTTTTGGTCTTATCTTTGCTTGTTGCCTGTTTGGATTAGTGGAAATAAAAAGTAATTGAGGAAAGGAAATCAATTTCATCATATGTAACGGTTTCTCTCGTTTGTGAAATATAAGCTGATTGAGAAAATCTATTTCCTTTTCCTCGGATTTCCTCAGAAAAGGGCCATTTCCTTTTCTTCTCTTAGACCTAAAGTAAAGGAAACCTTTTCCTTTTCCACAGTTTTCCTCCCGTTTTTCCTTTCTCAGCTAATTTTTTATCTCCACTAATCCAAAGGGAGTTCATACTTCCCACTTAATTATCCCTTATTGATCTTTTTAATTTTATTCATCTAAGATGATCTTTGTTCCCCTCAGTCCATCACCTCAATTTTAAGTGTAAATGCCATGGCCCAAGACATACCTTTGCCATGCTCTTGGGTGCCTCCAAATCAATCAGTTGTCTTCTCATGTAAGAAGTTCAGACTGGCAGACGTTGATGCCGAATGATTACCATTACAAAATTAATAAAATTCCCTTTTGATATTTTCATGCAGTTTTAGGGTGCGTTCGGTTGCACTTTGTGAAACCAAATGCTCCCTTAATACTCTGAATGCCATTTGTCCATGTTTTGTTTCTAGCATTGGGGTCACAGTTGGCTACAAAATTACTATCCTGTAAGTCATTCCTTTGTTTTATTTTATTTGTTTATTGTTTTGTTGACCGTCAGATTGAATATATAAATAGCCATTGCCCTTTGTTGTCTTTTGATCATTGCATTCAGTTGCCATTTATACAGAACAAACAATGTATACATTTATGAAGGGGAAGAAAAAAAAATCCTTCAAAAAAAATGATGGGGAGAAAAAGGAAGGTACCATCCACTCATTGTTGGAACATTGGGGAACCGGACTTTGCTTGCTCTGCCCAAACTTTCAATGCAGACAAGTTAATCAATCCGCTCATGTAAGTTTTATAGATTATGACTCACCATCCCCTTGATCCAGGCCTTTGCATAAGCCATATATCATCACAAAATAGGGAAAATATCAAAGAAAAAGACTTTTGTTCTAACCATTCATCTATCCCAATGTGGATGTTGAACTCCAATGCATTGATGGAAGAATGAAAACCTGGAATTCATTCCAAACCATCAAAATCGAGCAAAAAAATCAGCTTAAATGATCAAGTCTTTTTTTTCTTTTTCTTTTTTTCTTTTTCTTTTTTTAACTTATTGATTCATAGATGCATGTTTAAGCAAGATATATGCATTCAATTTGTTGAATTCTTCAAATCTATCCAGTAGTCCCTGCATCATGTTTCCATCCAAAATACAAACAATGCATTAGAATCCTACTCACAAATGGCTACTTCTGATGGGATTTTGATTCCCAAGAGATGGCCTCATTTCCCTGGCTTCTATCAAGGATCTTGATTGCCATCTCTAAAACCTTGGAGCATTGAAACAATGAGCATACAACTCATGCCTATCAGCTTCTGATCATGCACATTCATGTTCATGTTCAATCAAGCGCATGAATGAACAGCAAATACTTTCATGCATTTGATCCCTCACGTGCATCACACTCACATTACCGTGTTGCGCACGCACTCTCACACTACTATGATTGGTGAATCAGGACCCTATCAAGGCTCCTCATGTGGGTTGGATTCTCATAGCCCGGTCGCGGATGTTAGCGTGGCACGTGTGGCATCTGGATCATTCATCAGTTGGTTCACACCATATATTCGCTGTTGCCTAAAAATTAGACCGTTCTGATAGCTAGCAGTGTGCATTCTTAAATTGAATGTCGTCGTCAATAATTTCTTTTCTGCCATTTTCTCCATACAAACAACCCGACCATGTCGACACAAACAACGGAGCCTGCCGGATGAGCAGCCCAATTCTCATACAAACATCAAAAATAGCTACTGATATGTCTATGGTGCTTTGGGACTGTTTATTCATTGAACAAGATAAAGATGCCCAAACTCGCACATGCTATTGGAAAGCTGCGAACTGCATGGTTTTGCTGAAAATGAAGAAAGGGATAAGAGCTATTAGTTCACAAACCTATAGGAAGCTAGAAAGAAAGAGTCCCGTTACAATAACAACAATGTAAATAAAGAGAGAGTGGTCACAAGCAGCAATTGGGACCAAATTCACTTGCTCATGGTTTTCTATGCTTTCTAGGTGACTACAGATTCTCGTGAACTGTATCTGCTGCAGCGACAGAAAATCATGCAAAAACCGTAATTCAAAAATGGGAAAGATCACATGCATTTGAATGTATGTGAATAACCATACAGTCGAGTTATGTGAGGCCTATGTGATGTTTCTTTGTCATCCAAATCGCAAATCAGATAAAGCCACCCATTTTAGACCCATATCACAAGAAATAAGCTCAATCCCAGGTGGGCCACACCACAGGAAACCACGGGAAGAAATGGGAGGGGGACGACTGCCATTGAAACTTACTGATTATATGCAGACCCCAACATGCTGTGTATATCTCATCCAATCCATTCATTAGACAGCGACCCACTAGGATCGAGAAACTCCTACCCCAAAAAATCAGGCCATTCCAAAACTCATGTGGGCCATACCACGTGATTTTGGAGGTGTTCAGGATGATTTTACGGTATTCCCTTGGATCACCCTGATTTTTTGGGATGTAGGGTGAACATGACTCAACACACGTCATGGTGGGCCCCAAATAAGCTCAAATCACATGAATACCTGATTTTATCCCATTCAAAAATGTGAAAGGTAGAAAAAGAAGAAAAAAAGCCA
Source organism: Magnolia sinica (assembly GCF_029962835.1). Taxonomy (NCBI): domain Eukaryota; kingdom Viridiplantae; phylum Streptophyta; class Magnoliopsida; order Magnoliales; family Magnoliaceae; genus Magnolia; species Magnolia sinica. The sequence goes on along the minus strand of NC_080576.1, from coordinate 17,845,713 downwards.
TGTAATTTTTCTAAGTAAATCTAACATGTGACTATACGGTGCAGTTGCAGGACGCGGATTAGCTACCGACAAGTTGAGTAGCCAGCTAAGTGACGTCACCGAGTTCTGTGGGTCCCACCATGATGTATGTTTTGTATCCACACCGTTCATGCATTTGGAGAGACCATTTTAGGGGATGAGCCAAAAAATGAGTCAGATCCAAATCTCTAGTGGACCCCACCAGAGAAAACAGTGGTGAGAGTGACACCCACCATTAAAAACTTATAAGGGCCACAAAAGTTTTCGATGAAGCTGATAGTTGTGTTTTACCTTCTTTAAATTAATGTATGTGTTAACTTATGAACAGGTTGGATCTCAAATAAACATCATGGTGGATCTTAGGAAGGTTTCAATGGTGGGCGTCACTCTCTCCACTGTTTTCTGTGGTGGGTCCACTAAAACTTTGGATCTGCCTCATTTTTTGGATCATGCCCTAAAATAATCTCTCCAAATGGATGAACAGTGTGGATACAACACATACATCTTGGTGGGACCCACATAACTTGTTGACGTCACTTCAGTAGTGAGTCTCGCTGCTCAACCCGTAGGTAGCTAATCTGCGTCCGCAGTTGCACCTAATTCTCTAAGCATGCTAACTAATTGATCATCAAGATCGAATTAATTGCATGTCGGGTCCATCACTTGCACCCATTTTTCATTACAGGCATTCAGGTGGAAAAAAAAAAAGTGCAATGAAGTGTCCATTTTTTACAGCCAACATGTCACGTTTGTGGAATAACCAACCTGTGAAAAAAGGTGTGCCACACCACACACCATGATGATCGGCTAATATGAAAACCAGACCAATCCACTCATCCATTTAGACACTATCAAATTCAATTGACAACCAATGGTACTATTCATGTACGGTGTGACCTATACAACGTTTGGATCGGCCTGATTTTCATTTCTGGTGATAATTATGGTGTGGCCCACCTTTTGCATGGATTTGATATTCTACACATTGACATGTTGATGGGACCCTTGCTCAATGGTGGACTGGATCCATTAAGTTGAAACGCACGTTTTACACCTACAAAGCTTTGTATTGGATTGGGGCTCTTTTAAAAATTACACATAGGATAAGGACTCTAAAATCACAAATTATTTTTTTTCTTGACTTGGACAGCCATAACAAACGAATGGTCAGGAATATTTCCAAAAACTTTTAGATAATTGATAGAATTAAAAAGAAAAGAAGAATTTTTGTAACCATCATCATGGCCCACCGTAGGGACAATGGGATCACACGTTCCATCAGGAACATACAAATGAAGTGAAGAATTCTATGGGTTGGATGTGTGACGAGACGCCATGTCTTATTCAATACGATCGTGACATGTGGCATACATTGGGGATTTTAAAATTCTGAAAACCATGTTGTGATGGCGACACGTGAACCACCAAGTTAGCGCTATTTTTTTTTGCACCTCAAAGGGAAAAACACGTGCTTTATGTAAATCACAACCGTAGAAATTGGGAATGGGTTAGGTGTGGTCATGGGCTCACCGAAGACGATGCGGCCCTGACCGTGAGGCTCACCTTTATGTATGTGCTGTATATCAATGCCTTCTATCCGTTTTTCCAGCTCATTTTAAGGCATGAGCCGAAAATGAAGCACATACAAGTCTCATGTGGACCTCATTACACCCACCGTTAAAAATTCCCTGGGGCCCAACATTATGTTTATTTGCCATCCAACCTGTTGATAATATCACGCTCACCTGGATGATGGGAAAAAATACAGATATAAGTTTGATCCAAAATTTTTGTGGGCCGCAATAAATTTTTAATGGTCGATCACTACCTGAGGCTTGGATCTATTTCACTTTGTTTTTGGTTTCATGCCGTAAAATGATCTGGAAAAACGGATGGACGGTGTGGATTTAGTATTCATACATTAATGTGGCCCCCACTGGTCAGGGTTGCACCGTTTTGGGTGAGGTCGGGGCAGCACCTTATCCGCTCCCGTAGAAATTAGCCTGGGAAGCAGACGGGGCTTCAGTGGATCCCTTACTGTGGGGCCGACCTTGATGTATTTTTATTATATCAACGCCGTTCATCCGTTTCTCCAGCTCATTTTAGATTATGAATTTAACAATGCAGCAGATCCAAGACTCAAGTGGACGACACCACAGGAAACAGTGATGAATTTACTGTCAACATTAAAAAATTCTTAGGGGCCCTTGGAATGTTTATTTTCCATCCAACCTATTGATAAGGTCATAAAAATCTAGATGAATAGACCACATTGAATAAATTTTCATCCAAAACTTTTACGGCCCACAAGAATTTTTTAATGGTCAATCACCACTTTTTTCCTGTGGTTTGGTCTACCTGAGATTGTAACTTCTTCATATTTACGATCACCCCTAAAATGATCTATAAAAACGGATGAACGGCGTGGATATAATAGAAATACATCAGAGGACCCCACATTCAGGAATTCACCGACCTCCGTGGATCCAGGGATCCACCGAAGCCGCGTCCCTGGGAATCGATAAATCACGAGGCTATTATTTGTCACTGACACTTGTAAGCTGGCTCTTGTTTGAATACCATAATAATAAGTCAGTTTTTTAAATCCCTTTTCCTTGAAAATCAGGTGATTAGATCTTAAAACTAGTAATACTTTATATTAATTTCGTAATTAAAGAAATAATCACACACATCGGTTCCATGTGAACTTTCATTACAGCCATTTCTTTCCCACCAATGTGTCAAATGTGCAGAAGATCTGATCCGTGAAAGAATGTGGGCCAGACCATAATGATCACCTGGTACGAGAATAAGGTCGATTTACTCATTGCTGCTTGAAACAACATCAAAATCAGTGGGCAGCTGATACTACGAGCTTATGACTCAGTGTATTGATGTGACCCAGAAAACGAGTTGATCAGCCTGATTTTTTATACTAAATATCATCATGGTGTGGCCCACCTTTTTATTGGATCGGATATACTGAAAATATGGCAAGTTATTTGGAACTGATGGTGAGCATTTCTCATGTGATGATACTCTAAATTTCTAATCTGGTAGGGGAAATCATTTGCTTCTCTGGCAGAGCGTGATGGTTCATGCACATGCAGTCAAAACGTACAGATGGCACACCTGTTACGCGAATTAAACCATCCAAATACTGGGACCCACTTTTTGCTAGTGTTATAGCCATAGATTCAGATTGATAAAACGACCTTAAAACTCTGATTAATGAACATTTGTTTGTTGACTTCAGACCATCAACAGTTTCTCATCTTCGCCGTCCATTAGATGTAGACGAATCTGACTGTTTGGACGCTATTGATTCAGTGTAATTTCTTATTGACTGTTCTTGTAGTGGGGTCCAAAATTTCAACGGGTCAATTTTTAGTAATCTATGCCACGTGTACAAATTTTAAGTGCTTGTTAGTTAATCTCAGCTCCAAAACGTAGAATAAGGGACAAAACAGGGTGCACGTAAAAAATGGTGGTTTTTAGATAGTATTTACACCCCACATTTTCACAAAGACACCCTTTTTTTTACGTATGGTAATAACATGGTACTTTCTATCACCATTCTCATACCAAAAGTAGGAAAAGATGCGTGCATGAAAAAAAAACATGGTTATAATCTTCGTTATATTTTCTTTATCTTGCTAATCGCATTTATGCCAGCTGGTGGAAGACCAAGGACCGTACATTGCATGCAATTTCCTACCAGAACTGTACGGGTACCGCTACTAGTACATCTGCATGTACAAATATGATAGTTCACCTCCATTTAAAAAATGGTGGTATTTGGCACTAGTGAGATTCTATCCAGACCATCCAAACTGTCGGCCACGTTATGGATGGAACTCATCTGTATAATCGAACTCACTGAGCAATCCTAATCATTCCAAATTCCAAGGAAAAAATCACACGGTTGTCATCATCTTCTCAGTATAATTTTTGGGCTAAGCTCCATTTAACAAGAGCATTGACAGCCGTGTAAGTATTTCATGTGCACAACTAAAGGTTGATTATCATTATTTTGTGTGGTGAACCTAACACCAAGTAGCATCAACGACTGTAGTGTAAGGACTCTATCGGCCTACTTCAATTCTCATTATGCAACAGGTGCTCAAAATTGAAGCATATCCAATGCTCAGGTGGTCCTTGCTGGTGGCTTAGTGCCTGTTTAGCAAGGCGAATCCCATGAGATTAGGAGGGATGGGATGGATTTTAAGGTAATGATGGTGGTGTCATTGGATTGGTATAAGATCCGTGGGATTGATATATCCCGGGACAAGTCCACTGGGTCTGTTTGACACGCCCAGCATATCCCAGGATTTTACCTTCCAATCTGTCCAACCAAAGGATGGGATCATTTTTAAGGTAACGATGGTGATGACAGTAGATTGTTTTAAGATCCATGGGATTGTCATGCATATCTCGAAATATCCCAGGACAAGTTCACTGGGTATGTTTGGCTTGCCATGCATATCTCGGAATATCTCAGGACAAGTTCACTGGGTATGTTTGGCTTGTCATGCATATCTCGAAATATTGCGATCCCATCCCTCCTATATACTATGGAATTGGTCCGGCCAAACAGGCTCTTAGTGGTAGAGAGTTTCAACATCGGGTCATGGGTTCGAGTCACGAGTTTGGGGTGTGTATGGTCTATATATAAAAATAAATAAATAAATATTCAAGACTTAAGTAGGCCGCACCATAAGAAACGATAAAGGCTTCTTTTCGGAGCATAGATTTGGAACCATCAAATTTGAAATCTTCTGATTGTGTTTGACACCTTGGATTTAGAATCCATATAGTTCAAAAATAATTTTACATGATATATTTACATAAGTTTGAATTTGATTAGTAAATCAACTTTAATATCTCTAATTAGTATATGTATGAATGTTTGACAAAATAGTTATAATAAGCCTATTGAAATATATACTTTGTTAGCAAATGATGAAATTCCAAGTATCAGATGGGTCATAAGTACAATATCACATTTTAAGTGACTAACGAATGATTTTTAACCGTTGATTTACATGGACAATGTTTGGACGGTGCATATCATCATATCAAAGTAATTATAATGATGTTGCTGATAATCTAGTTGTCTTGAGATATCATTAATGGGTGATGTGCTCAATAAATTAATAGTATAGTGACACATATGTTACCCATGCAACTCTTAGAAAGACTCTAGATGTAATCAAGCCTTTGTTATGAATTTCCAACTCTCTAAGGAGATTTAAAACCCTAGCTACTTGTGCCAAACATACATGGGATCCCCTCAAACCCCCTAAATCTATGGTGCCAAATGACCCCCAAAGATTGAACATCTATTATTGAAAAAGTCTTGACATAACTTAAGTTTTTATAAGAGGATATTTGTATTTTACCTTCATCCAAGTCTTCTCCACTTTAATGGTGGATGTCATTATCTCTACTAATTTGTATGGTGTAGGCCATTTGAGCATGAATGTGTTTCAATTTTGGGGTTATACTAGAAAAATATGCCAAAATTTTGGATGGAGAGGATAAAACACATTCATCACCTTAGGCCCTAGAGATTTCTTAGACCTACAGTTGTACATGAGTCGAATTGAGTCGAGCTGGTTTGAGTCAAGTTCTCGATTTGGCTTGGTCCTCGAGCCTGACTGGCCAGCTCAGCTCCGTTCAGTCAGCAGCTCGGGCCAGTTTGAGGCAAGATTGAGCTGAGTTCGCCTGTGCAGTATTTTCACAAGCACATGGACTGCACCTTCAAAATCTCACTGTATGTAAAACAGCAGCAATGGTTTTACATGTATTTCATTAAACACCTTATAAGCAACGTAAAAATCAAGAAAAAATGGGGTATTTATCTCATATACATACCTTTTTTGCTACCAGCCACACTTTGTTGAGTTATTTCTTCAAACATTTGGTGAGCAATCAAAGTAACCGAGTCATCAAACTGGTTCGATCTAAGTTCGATTCGAGTTGAGTTTGTTCCAAAGCGAGTTGAGCATGAGCAAGCTCAAACTCAGTTTGGAATTTTTTCAAGCTGAAAAAATCAGCTCAGCTAGGCTCGAACTCAATTTCAAACCGAGTTGAATTAAGCTTTTTCAAGTAGAGTCGAGCGAGCTAACCGAGTTAACTTGATTCGTGTAGCAATCGACTTGGACCACTTGGTAAGGCGGGGTTGGGTTAGCCCCCGAATTAGCATCCTATTTTTAAACGGTGGTGAACTACACTCCGCGAATTTGATATCAAACACGGGAGCGGATTAGGTGTTACCCGCCTGTCCCGAGCTCGGAACAGGCTGGAGTTCTGATGGGCCACCGTGATGTATGGTTTTATCCACACCGTTCATCCATTTTTCTGTATGAATTTAGGCCAAAAGCCCAAAAATGAGGCAGATCTAAGGCTCAAACTGCATAAACCATCTTAGTACCGGATCCTAGCCTGCCGACCTAGACTGTCCGATTGGTGGGCCACTACTAGGAGATGATTACCCGCTGATCTAGACGGATATCTCACAAGTTGGATCTTCCCAACCGTCCGATTCATAACCTATAACATTAGGATGATTTCCTCGATCTGATCCTTTGATATAGCCCATTAATAAGTAGGGCATGCCCATTAATAGGCGTGAATCTTCTGTTACTACATCGCATTCAATAACTGGCATCCATTGATTGAAAATGTTACGATAAACGGAATACTCGAAGATGGACGGTAGGGATGTCTTCTAATTGTGGCCCTTTGATGATGAGAATTTAGGATACAATTCCAAACCGTTCTGAGTAGATGACAAGTGGGTGATGTCGTCGCCTCACGGGTTCGAACTGCTGTGGTGGGTCCCACTTCACGAGTGACAAGAGTTCACGGGCCATAAACGAATGAGGACAAGAACCTCGACCACGTCAGCACAACAGCTCTCGCGACCAAAGATCTCCTCAGGAACGAAGCTCGTCCACAAAAAAGATTCTCCCCGCCTCATATTTTCTGCTTTAAAATGCCCTCTGGACTGAATACAATTACGGAAATGGCGCTGCCGTTTTTCATTGACGTCTGCTTAAATTAGGGCCACACACATTTTAGAGGGACAAAAGTACCCTTCGATGTGATGTTTTAGTTTCTCGATGGCCAAAATGCTTTTGCGTACATCGCCTGGGTCACGTCTGTAACGTCGGAAAAGGGTCCGATTAGATCCGGCCCCGGCCTCACCGAAGACGGTGCGTCGATTCCCGTGGGCCCCACCTTGATGTATGTATTCTATATCCACGCTGTCCATCCGTTTCTTCTTATTATTTTAGGGAAGCGCCAAAAAATGAAGCTGATTCAATTCTCATGTGGGCTATACTATAGGAAATAGTAGTGATAGTCCATTAATGAACCACAAAAGTTTGGGATTGAGCTTATATTTATTTTTTCCCTTCATCCAAGTTTATGTGACCTTATCAACTGGTTGGATAGAAAATAAATAATACAAGAGCAATGCAATGGACCTTAGAAAAATTTTAATGGCAAAGCATTCAATCACCAATGCTTCCTGTGGTATTGTCCACCTGAGCTTTGGATCTTCTTCATTTTTGAATTCATGCCTCAAGTGATATGGGAAAACAGATGGACGGCTTAGATTTAGAATAAATACAGCAAGGTAGGCCCGCAGCAAGTGCCGCACTGTCTTGGGTGAATACGGGGTCGCACGTCGTACCTAATTACACCCGTGGCCACTTGCCATCCGTTATTCACGCTGTCCATCAGATGCATCCCCTCTCGTTGAACTTTGATTTCATACATCTGGCGATCAAGCAATCAAGCACCCGGAAGGTGGAATGCCCTTTAACTTTTGAAATACTGTGGTTTTTGGATAATTTTTTCATCTGATGCGTGTGAATGGATTGGATGGCAGATAAACACCACCGTAGGCCTGCACAAACCTTAGGGTGGCCATTTTATGATGACTTTTTAGGTTGCTTAAGCAGGAAAGAACTGTCTAGTGTACCATACATCAGCTACTCGGCTAGTGTCTGCATGTGGCGTGCAAAGACCACTGTCTGAAGTCCTTGGGTACCAGCGGTGCAAAGATTATTAAAATTATGTGGGCTCCGTAATAATGTGTTTATTATATCCACAATGCCCATTCATTTCGCTGGAGCTCAAAAATGATTCATATCCAATGATCGAGTGAACCACACCATGAATAGAGTGATTTCCACCAATAAAGCATTTGTAAGGCCTGAGCCCACCATTATGTTTATTTTTCATCCGATCCATTCATAAGGCCACACAGGCATAAATGAAAAAAGGAAAACAAATATCAGATTAATCCAAGACTTATGTGACCCCATAAAGGCTTTCAATGATAAATGTTTAATCTCTTACTATTTTCAGCCGTGTGTTTCAATTGTTCTTTCCACGTCTTATTTTTGGGCTAAAGCGTTACAACAAACTTGCCAAATCTACATATGGTGGGGCTTACAGAACTTAGTGATGTCAACATATGCCACTTAAGCAAGACGACAAAGCTAATGTTCCTGGTCGATCTGATGAAAATTCCATCCTGATGGCTATATATATAGGAGAGGTAGCCGGCGACAATTTTAACACATTATGTAAATGCCATTACCTGTGCTGGGGTCAGTACAGCAACTAAATGTTAATGTCTTTTATTTTTTTTTGGACTCATTCGAAAGTAATCTATCATTCGCTGTCAAAGCATGTTTGAGAGTGATTTGGTATTTTATTAGGTTTGAATATCCCGTGCATTTTACTTGCGTGCTCCTTTTCCAACAACCATTCGTCCTTTTTTATGTTTTTACTTTTTACTTTTTTACGTTTTTATTTAAAGCCCATCCATCACAAACTGCAGCCCTGGCATGTATTCGCTTGAGATGCGGTGGATCCTGATTGTGAGGGCCATGGTGCTGTATATTTCTTATATCTATGCCTATCATCTGTTTAACCCGTTACTTTTTGAAAATGAGCCAAAAAAAATACAGTAGAATAAAATCTCAAGTGAGCCATATACCATTAAAAACATCTCGAGGACTACCACAATGATTATTTTTCAACCAAACTGTTGATAAGATCACAAAGGATCTAAACGGCCCCATTGTGGACATTGCATGATCCATTGGGTGTACAGGGAATAGATGCCCCGGAGTTTCAACACCCGGTCAGGGGTTCGAGTATCCATAGGTGGTGAAACCCCACTACGCCGTGAGTGTGTGGGGGGTGTGTGCGCGTGTGTTAAAATAAAAAAAATAAAGTCATCCAAAGGAGGGACAGACTTAAATAGACGGGACCCATAGTTTGCAGGATTTGGATTGAAGCACTCACATGGATGTAAAATGCAAAGTGCATTAGGCCGTGGATTGGGAACGGATGTCCCTACCTATGAATGGAGAAGGGCCACCTTGATGTATGGGTTTTATACACACCATTCATCCATTTTTCCCGCAAGGAAGCGACAGCTATAATGACACCCGCCACCCAACGTTGAAACCTTCGTGGGGCCACCGTGATGGTTAATTGACATCAAACCTGTTCATGAGGTCACATGGACCTGGATGAAAGGAAAACATAAATATCAGCTCCATCAAAAACTTCTGTGGCCCCTAAAAAGTTTTCGAAGGTAGGTGTTTAATTCCCACTGTGTGGCCCATATAAACCTTTTAACTACCTAATTATTGGGCTTATAGCCTAAAATGATACGGAAAAATGGATGGACGGTGTGGATAAAACCCACACATCCGCTCAGAGACTCTGCCCGGTACCAGCTAGGGACGGGCGGAGGTGGCACCCAATCCGCGTCCAGTGCAAGTTGACGCGTAGGTTTTTTTTTTTTTTTTTTCCTTCTTTTTTATATAATTTGATGCGTAGGGTTCGTCATGCAACATCAGGGTGATGATCATTTCAACGGTAGCCTTGGCCTTGGCGCCTGGATCTGGCATGACGATAACACACGGAGGATCTGGACCTGCCTATTTTTGAGCTTCATACCTTGAAATGATAGGGAAAAATGGATGAACGGAGTCGATAAAACATACACATACCGGTGGGCCCCACAGAGCCCTGCCTAGACCGATTTCCGACCAGCGGGAGCTGGACGCAATCCCCTTCCGTCTATTGGACACTCTACACTGTACAGTAACCTGATGGTGCATGATTTTGCCGCCCAACATCATAGGGGCAATTTGGTAGTTTCGTTAAAACCCAGCGGCATATGTTACCATGTAGCAGCCTTCGAAGTTCGAATTTAAGCCACAAACGTTTCAAGTGATCTCCAGCCACAACCTCGAGCAGCCACCGGGACCACATTCCGCGATGTCCCACCACTCGTGTCTAAAACCTACCTAGCGTACGTCCGCATTTATCAAGAAAGACAGAAATAACCTTTCTTCTTGAGGAAACAATCTCATTTGGGTGGCATTCTAGTCATTTATGTTAAGCACCGGACGAGGGATAACGAAACTATCCGCATGTCAGAGACATGGCACTCTCAACGAAAATGCCAACAATGCCCCCATCGCCACCGAACTTTGATCAAAACGCTACACAAATCGTCAAAGAGTCCAAGGCCATGCATGCATGAAATACGACAAAATAAAGGGCACAAATGTCATCCCAGCTAATGGACCGGAATCATCAACAGCACCTGCACGTAAAACGCCTTAGCTCTGTGGGGCCCATTATATTGTATATATAATATCCACTCCATCCATCAGGTTCTACCCTGCTTTCTAGTTCCTGGAGACAAATTTCAGCTAGATCCACGTTCCAGATGGGCCACACCACATGGAACAATGTAAATGGGATGACAACCATAGGCTGGTATGTCGGCCCACTGTGGCGTTTATCTTCCATCCAAGCCGTTAATCGGGTGTAACTCTCTATGATGAAGTGAAGACACAAAAATCAGACTGAACCGAGGTGGGCCACACCAGTTCAATTTAGAGGTTTTTGGAGCAGATTTTACATTTGTTCCATTTGGTGTGGTCCATCAGAGTTTTCTATAGCGTTGATCTTTTGTATGTACGTTCAAATAGGGTTCTTGATGGAGGGAATGGGTTTACAAATACAACATGGTAAGCCTCAGAGAAGTTGGGTGTTCTACACCATCCGTAAAACAGGTGTTGCAGACGATTCTCGTCCGTAGAAAAGTGAGTATTGGAGGTCAACAACACCCGCATTTTTCACTCTCTAACGAGAGAGAGAGAGAGAGAGAGGCATTTTTCACTCGCTAAGCACACAAAGAAAAGAGTAAAAGATAGAGAGAGAGAGAGAGAGAGAGAGAGAGAGAGAGGCATTTTTCACTTGCTAAGTACAGAGAAAAGATAGACTCACGGAGAGAGAGAGAGAGAGAGAGAGAGAGAGAGGGAGGATGGAGAGTGGCAAAGCAAAGGCCATCAAAGCTTATTCAATGGAGAAAGAGGGTTGTGAGATTGAAGCCAGAGGCATCAGCTACAAAATCTACACCCCAAAGAAAACCCATCCATTTAAGATATGGAGCAGAGAAGAAGAACCAGAGGAAGATCAGCAGCAGCGCCGGCTGCAGCAATCCATAGAGGAAGATACAGAAATGCAGGTCAGAGAAACACTAACAACAACAACAACCACAACGGCGACTCGTCATGTACTCAAGAACGTCAGCTGTCGAGCGAAACCATGGGAAATTCTCGCCATCGTAGGCCCCAGCGGTGCAGGCAAGTCAACCCTCCTGGAGATCCTAGCCGGAAAGCTCCTGCCGCAAGCATCAACCATCTTCGTCAACAAGAAACCCATCGACAAAGCCCAGTTCAAGAAGATCTCTGGCTACGTCACACAGAAGGACATGCTCTTCCCACTCCTGACTGTAGAAGAAACTCTCATGTTCAGCGCCAAGCTCAGACTCAGGCTCCCACCCTCTCAATTAGCCTCCAGAGTCGAGTCCTTGATCCAGGAGCTTGGTCTGAGCCACGTAGCTGGGGATCGAGTGGGAGACGACAAGCTCCGTGGGATATCAGGCGGCGAGAGACGCCGCGTCTCCATTGGCGTCGACGTTATCCATGACCCACGAGTCTTGATCCTCGACGAACCCACATCTGGTCTTGATAGCACATCAGCGCTTCAGATCATCGACATGCTCAAAACCATGGCGGAGGTCCGTGGCCGCACCATAATCCTCAGCATCCATCAACCTGGCTTCCGCATCGTAAAGCTCTTCAACTCGATCCTCTTACTCGCCAATGGATCTGTCTTACACCATGGGACCACTGATCAACTCCAATCACATATGAGATTAATAGGTCTACATCTCCCTCTTCATGTCAATGTGATTGAATTTGCAATCGATGCGATCGAAACCCTTCAACGGCAGCAGCAACAGCAACTACTACAACAACAAAACAAAGGCGACGATGGCAGGACCGGTAAATGCACGCTGCAACAGCTCTTTCAGCTTTCTAAGGTGTTGGATGAGGAAATAGCCGGCTGTAACGATCTCCATTGCAGCTTCGCGAATTCTAGAATACGCGAAACGGTTATTCTCACGCATCGATTCTCAAAGATCGTTTATCGAACGAAAGAGCTGTTTGCATTGAGGACCCTTCAAATGCTGGTGGCCGGGCTCGTATTGGGTTCGATCTTTTTCCATCTGGACTTCGATGAAGTCGGCATTGAAGAGAGAGTAGGCCTATTCGCATTCATTCTGACATTCTTGTTATCTTGCACTACGGAGGCACTCCCAATCTTCTTGCAAGAGAGGGAGATTCTAATGAAGGAGACCTCATGTGGAAGTTACAGGATCTCTTCTTATGTGATCGCCAACAGTCTCGTCTTTCTACCATTTCTACTCATTCTGGCTGTGTTATTCTCCTCTCCTTTGTACTGGCTCGTGGGTCTGAATCGGAGCTTCGCATCGTTCATGTACTTCTTGCTTGTGATTTGGATGATTCTCTATACGGCGAACTCGGTCGTGGTCTGTTTCAGTGCGTTGGTGCCGAATTTCATTGTGGGGAATTCGTTGATATCGGGGGTGATGGGATCGTTCTTTCTGTTTTCGGGGTACTTTATATCGAAGGAGGGGATGCCGAATTACTGGATTTTCATGCATTACCTGTCTCTGTTCAAGTACCCATTTGAAGGGTTCTTAGTGAATGAGTTCTGTGGGTCAGGGAAGTGCTTGGAGTACTTGGGGGAGGTGTGTGTGATGAGTGGTGAGGATGTTCTGAGAGAAGAAGGGTTGGGAGAGGAGAGCAGGTGGAAGAATGTTCTGATCATGGCTTGTTTCATCTTGGCCTATAGATTTTTCTCTTACGTTATCCTTCGGTGCAGATGCTCCCAGAGGTGTCTCAGGAGTGCCCTGGTTTGATGGACATTGAAGATGAGTGCTCTCTCTCTCTCTCTCTCTCTCTCTCTCTCTCCCTTTTCCCAGCAAGTGTTTCTTAATGGGGCCCACATGGAGCCACGGGAGTATGATCGGGGCTATCTATCTTCTGGGTACTGACGTGGATGGGTCATGACCCAAAATTTAAGATGAATGGATGATCCTGGCAATTGATTAGTGATTTTCAAATAGACGGTTGAAAGTAATGAAGTGGACGATTCATGCTCAATAAGAATAGTTGATGGCCAGGATCATATGTAATCATGGCTTATCCTAGCCATTTCCTAGAAAAACAGGCGGTCCTGATATCCGTGTATGTGGTCCTATCTAGCAAAACATGTTGGAATCCTGATCTTCAAAATGTAATAAGTTTCAGATCTATAAACATGTAAAACCGTTTCCAAGTGTATCAAGTCGAGAAAGATTGATATAAAATGCAATTTCTAATACTTTGTAAGAGCTCTCTCTCTCTCTCTCTCTCTCTCTCTCTCCGTTTCCATGGGCCCCACAAAGATAATGTTATGAGGAATGAAAGATCCGACATGTGGCCTACTTCGTGTATGCATGGCCCAGTGTGGGGCCCACACAACCACCAGGCCTCGTTCGTCATGGCATGTCGGGTCTGGGCTCGGCAAGGCCGGTGTCCCACAGAGGGGGCCCAGGCATCATTTTTCAGATATGATAACTACTCCGGTCCAGGCTGGGCTTGAATTCATGTAAAGAGGCCTGACAGCTAGACCCTACTGGCATGGAGCCGGCAGCTCAACCCTATAAAGACAGGGACTGGGCCGATGGCGGGGCCCAGGGTTGGAATCAAGATCTGGTTTTCAGGAAAGGGACCATGATGGACGGCCTAGTGCAATCCATTGGCCCTGTCCAATCATCAGGTGGGCCAAACTATAAAAATAAGAATGTACGGTTGTCCATTTAACATGAGCATTTTAAAGATACCTTTTTGATAAGGGAGCTTGTCTCAAGAATCGAAGCCCTTTTATCTGATCTACTTATCCTTTAGACCGAGGATACTCTATAAAAATATTTAAATTTAATTCATTTCAAACCTTTGATCATTTAACTCAAAAATACTATCCTCACTCTATGGGTGCATATTAGGTGCGGCCCTTAGTGTGGGTTAGGATGTATGTAACTGTATATCTGTTATATCCATCCATTGTATCAGATCATTTTGGAGAATGAGCCCAAAAATGAAGAAGATTCAATTATGGGGTGGACCATATTATTGAAAATAGTGGCAGTTGAAAAAACTTCCTAAGGTCCGTTGTAATGTTTACTTTTTCACGTTGATAAACTTGGATGAAGGCGAAGAACAAATTTCAACTTGATCCAAAACTTTTGTGGCTCATTAACGGTCAATCACCACTATTTCCTACAGTATGGTCCACTTGAGAATTAGATCTGCTTCTTTCTTTGGCTCATGCCCTAAAATGATCCGAAAAAACAGATAGATGGCATTGACATAGAATATATGCATCATGGTGGGCCCCACTCTAAGGGTCGCACGGTCTTGGGTGATGCTAAATCCGCTCTCCATTGCTACTGCTAAGTGCTACCTACTGGCTGTGTATGTGGCGGCCTAGTTGCAGCTCAAAGGCTGAAAAATATGCCGCGGAATTCGTGTGAAAGGCTTTTGTATGAATATCCTGTGCTGGAAGCCTAGGTAGGGCCCATGTGATGTTTTTTTAGAAATCCAATTTGTCCATCCGTTTTGTGAGATCATTTTAGGGCATAAGGCCAAAAATGAGCAGGATCCAATACTCAAGTAGGTAAAAAACGTAAGGATCGAACACACACAGTTGAAATATTTCTGAAGCCACGGAAGCTTTGAACCAGGCTAATATTTGTGTTTTCCGTTCATCTCAGTGGTAATGAAGTTACGAGCGGTATGGATGGCATGTAAATATCACAGTCGACCCAAGGAGATTTCAACGGTAGAAAATTCGCTGCCCACCTTTTCCTTTAGTTCGGCCTTCTCGAGTCTTTCATCTTACTCATTTTGGTCTCAAGTCCTAAAATGAGCTCAAAAAATGGATGAACAGAATAGATTTCTCAAAAACATCACGGTGGGCCCAACCTAGGTTTCCAATGCAGGAACTTCTCCTAAAAATACAACAGAGGATTGAATAACAGGAGGATGCTGGCCCCACATGCAGCCTCACCATACAGAAGCTAACCTGGCACGTGTGCAACGTCCGGCCGGAACACAAGGTGCGCCTGACTACGAAGATGAGCTAAACCCAGAATCCGGCCAGTGTATGGATCATAACCCCACTGATCAGCAGACCACCCTAATCCGCAAGGTGGGGCCACCTCATGCACAGATTAGAAGAGCGGTCCCAGGCACATGCCTTGTTGGTACGTGTGCCATATGTAACGGTGCAGGTGGGACCAGCAAACCTCAAAAGAATGGAAATTGGAAAGTATAACATGACTTAAAAAAAGAGTTAAAAGAGGTGGGCCATGTTGGAATTTGTAGCCTTCCTTGCTTCAACAGTTTGTATTTTCTCACAATTATTACATTTATATGTGTCTATTAGTGTTGGCTTCCTTGGAACTGTCCTACTTATCAGTAGATGGGGCAATCATGGATAGGGTGGATGTAAGCAAATTGTAGGCCGTTGGATTATTCGACATGGACATTGATCATAAGGGATGGACGGCCATATCTGAAGCCCACCGGATGGAGGAATTATAATATCCAGATATTCTTCTGTTGGGCCTACCATGGATGAATCATCCCCAAGAATATCCTCCAAATCCCATCTTCCAAATAAGAAGAGAAATGCATCAACGGTCCACATTCAACTGAAAAAAGGACGAAGAGCCTTGGCTACGTCTTCCAATTTTGGAGGGTTCGTGGGGCACAGATCTGAGTGTCAGTGGCTTAGTTGGTCCCTAACCGCAAGTGCTTAAGATAGGAAAAGAGTGGAAAAGAATTGCATGAATCCAAGGTCGATTACCATTTGAGCGATTCCATCCATCTGGGACCCACCAATCCAACACTCTAGATCACCGACGGTGCAGACTGATGATTAAATATTAGATACATTGTATTGCATAGATGCCTTGCACGGAAGGAAAAAGGATGATGCAGCTTAAAGGCATCTGAAGATTTACATGGTTAATGTGTTTAAACTGGAGGTATTTGATAGTCTGATTAGCTATGGCACTTGGTACTCGTGTATTTAGAATTTGTACCCACAGCAAATACTATTTTGTTTAAGGGTTCAAATTACGAAACATTGAAAATGGGTCATCACCTAAAAATCATAAATTTAGACTGTAGGATTTTTTTTACGGAACCATTTTCAACGTCCACCAATCAGATATTTAGATAATCAAAGCAGTAAAATTGGTGATTTAGAGTCTACCAAAATAATGGATAGCAGTTTGAATTATTATTAATTTTTTTTTTGGCAGTTTGAATTACTTGTATGCAAGGTGTACAAATCTCAATGTATATGGACCATTATGCCTTCTTTTGTAAAAACAAGTGCTTTTGGCTGCCCTTGCACTTAGTTTAAAATCCTTTGCACGAATTTAACTCAATGAAATATGTTGCTCCAGTGCTGTCAAAGATTTCTTGACATAAAAATCATACTAGTCAACTCATCAAATAGCATAGTTATTAGTAGACAAGCAAAAATCTTACTCTAGAAATATGTGTAGCCATCTTCTAAATGGGTTGGCATAATTTTTGAGAAATATGATCTCAATGGTCAAGCCCAATCAACAGTGACCTGAGGATTTCCAGTTGGGATGAGTCACCAGCCAAACACCAGGCCAACCAGTGTTAAATAAATTAGACCATGTCCTGTCCAATATGTCATCGGTGCAATACTCAACTTCGGACCTGAACAAATGTCCTCCATACACACAGACCAAATCGGGCAGACTCAAGCAAAGCGCCCGGATGCAACCCTAGTAGAAGCACAAGGTCTAGTTGTGGATAACATGAAGATTCTTCCAATTTGGAATCTTGTCAGTGGAGTAATTCTCCAACTGAAAGAATTACTCCACTGAGCATCACTAGGGTAAACTAGAGTCCAAATACTAGTGCTTGCACTTGGACCCTAGTTTAACTAGTCACACATTAATTCTTCCAATTCAATGGATTTTGTGGACCACAAAATCCAAGGCCCATCAATTAGTCTGCTTATATTAATCAAGTTAGAGCAAGTGTGAATTAATGTTAACATAACTAGGTGCATGCGTGGATAGAAGAGGAAGTCACCGACTCTTTTTATTGATGGAAAGCCTAAATAAATTATTATTATTATTACTATTATTTATTTACAAAGTAATAGACATGACTTATATGAGGTGAAAATTCTAAATTACGTAACTTTTGGAAATAGTAAACTAAGTAGTAAACTTACTACTAAATGACTTTTAAACTAAATTTTTTTTTCTCATAATTCTCCAAACCTTAAAATACTATAAAGATATAAAAAATCATAACTTCTTAAAATTATTAAAATTTAATTTTAAAATGAAAGTTACTTGGTAAGCTGACGCTATTTTGAATAAACCACTCAAGGGCTAATGCCAAAGCTAGCATGTAGAACTTGTTGATACTTTTTTAACAACATGTTATATGAGTGAAATAGATAACCGACCACAAAAGTAATAATCATGGGAAGTTATGCCTTTTTTGCCATATCTCGACGCATATTGTCTATTTAAAAAAAAAAAAAAAAAAAAAACCTTTGCTGTTCGTGTGATTGTTTTTTTACTTTGTTCTAAATCAAATTAAACACACTATTTGAAAAAATTAAACTCATCCTGAGTTTGGAATGATAGCAGCCCATTGCAATCACTTCCATTTATACCTGTCTTGTTTGTTTTTGGACAGCGGCTGATGGTGAGGGCCTACACATCAGATTGGCATTTTATACATATGTAGAACTTTAGACGACAAAGCATCACAATCCGTTTCGTTGTAATCCTTAGCATCAAGGGTGTTGACTTCCGCCTCTTTCATATTAATGGATTTATGATGGATCACTCTTGATTAATGTTGATTAACCACATTGTTATTGTTGTCACTACCGACCCTTAACACATGCATTTTAATCATTTTAGAAAGGTAAAAGGGTGATGATTTACTTAAAGTTTGACAGATGATCATGAAATTACTATCTTGACCATCGAGTCATTTACCGATCCATGGACCTCTTCTTCTGTTGATCCATCTGTCAATTAATGATATGAATCAATTGAAAGGAAGTGGATTATGTCCTACCCCCACCTGGACAATAATCCATCTAGGCAGGGGTTATGTGGGGCCTACCATGATGTATGTGTTTTATCCACGCCATCCATCCATCTTTATAGATTATTTTAGTGTATGAACTGAAAAATGAGGCAAATCCAAAGCTCGAGTGGATCAAAAGATAGGAAGCAGTGGAGATAATGACACGGACCGTTGAAATCTTCCTAAGGGTCACCATGATGTTTATTTACCATCCAACCTTTTCATAAGGTCGTATAGACATTGATGAAGGGACAACATAAATATCAACATGATCCAAAACTTCTACGACTCCCAATATGTTTTGAACAGAGGGTGTTCAATCTCCATTGTGTGGTCACTTGAGCCTTGGGACTACTTTATTTTTGGGTTAATATCATTAAATGATCTAGCAAAATGGATGGATGACATGAATAAAACCCGTACATTATGATGGGCCGGAGAGAGCCATGCCCGGATGAATTATCATTTAAGCTAGGGTAAGAGGATTCAATCCCCTTCCCATTGGAATATTTTTTAGTCCAACCATGAGTCCACCGTAAGCCGGGTAAAAGTGTAATGATTTGCTTAAGGTGTACCTACTTTTATAGTCTGTGCAAGTGTGACCTATGGTCTTATGATTTAGAAAGTTAGTTGGGCCACACCTTAGATGGGTCAATAGGTCCACTTTTATCCCATTAAGCTTTTGTCATCAATTTTGATAGTTAGAAAGAGCAATACAACATTGAACTAGAGAAGGATATAGGATTATGGCTGATAGTCTGTCATTGGAATACACTGGAATCCAAACCTTTCATTTGAAAGCTTGTACTTGAAATGCATTGGAATTCTTTAACATATTCATAAGACATGAATCTAATTAACCAAATCAACTTTAATATCTCAAATTAATATATATACGTGATATTTGACTGAATGGTTGTAATAAGAGCATTGAAATTTATACCATGGAAAAAAATGGGGAAATTTTGTGCCTCTAATGGGCCACAAATGTAAAGATAAAAATAAATGACTTTCTAACATTTTTAGACTACTATTCACAATACCAACTGTTGGGGACAAAAAGTACAAGTCCGCAGACTCGGACTTAATGCCTCGGATCACCAAAGGATGCGCCAAATCCGAAGCATGATTCGCTAAACCGAGACAAAGGTTGAGTCGGTTCGGACGACTCATCAGCATTTCGGGCATGCATCGAACCGAGACAAAGGTTGAGTCGGTTCGGACGACTCATTAGCATTCCGGGCATGCGTCGGGCGGACCTCCTTACCAGATCGATCATCGCAAGATCAAGCCTCATCCCGGATATCTTGGGATAAGATCTCCGACCCCGAAGCTCACGGGATCGGATGAAGGCTCGAGATGGGCACGATCCTATCTCCGTGATACCAGGAGAAGATCCCGCGCACAATATCAGGAAGAGAATCCTCGTGCAATTAAATGCCCCAGCAGTTATAAAAGAGGGACCCCTGTCACCTTGAGAGGTACAAAAAGAATTCTCTCTAAAAACTCCTCAATACACTTAGACCCAGAATCCAGGCCTAACTTTGGCATCGGAGGGTCCCCTGCTTAAGCCGGGGTCTCCTTTGTCCTCTCTCTGTGCAGGTATATGAAGGTCTAAGAGGACGAACCGGATATCTTCATCAACAGCTTGGCGCCGTCTGTGGGAACCGTACAAAAAAGCCATCTCATATCTCTATATTGATTTCAATGGTAATGACTAGAAGGACGGTCCCAGAGGAAGATTTGAATGAGATTGAAGGGCCGGTGGGTCCAGTCGCGGTCCCCGCAGCCCAGAACCCACCTAACAACCGCCAACGAGGAGCGACCAGGACAAGCAACAATCAGCGGGGTCGCGACGATGGACGGTTGGACAAGGAGGTTCAAGAAATCCAGTCTGATATGAATATGATGAAGCAGATGCTGGAACGAATGTATCAGCAACAAATGCAACCGCTCCCGCATCCTCAAGGGGAGACAGCGCAAGTACCAACTACGGCGGTTGATCCTCAACCTTCCCCGCCGCAGTCTTTCCGGCCAAGCTAACCCCAAGGCGGATCAGAACCATCTCCAACGCAGTCAGCCAACGCTTCCCTACCCCCAACTGATCTTCGACACGAGATAGAGCGAAGAAGGCGCAATCGCCCATCCATGGAAGGCACGACAGAGAGCAGTGAACCTTGGAAAGCCGATATTCAAAATTTTAAAAGAGAAGTGCGGGAAGAGATGGCGAAAGAGATGACGGACATGAAGCGCGGCCGGAATGTATATTCAACCGGAGCCGAAGCGAAGGCGTCCCCCTTTGTGGACTCGGTACTGAAGGCCTGGTTGCCCGAGAGGTTTCGATTACCTCAAATCACTCCTTTCACCGGCAAGACCGACCCGACGGAGCACATCGAATACTTCAGAACCTATATGGAGCTCCACGATGCCTCGGATGCAGTGATGTGTCGGGCCTTTTCTCTTACATTGACCGATGTAGCTCGGCTGTGGTTCAAACAGTTGAAACCAAAGTCCATCGGTTCATTCGTTGAGCTGAGCGACGCCTTCCTCACAAACTTCATCGGCGGAAAAAAGAAATTCAAGCCCCCTGCACATCTGAACAACGTAGTTCAAAAGCAGGGAGAGCTACTGAAAGATTATATCAAGCGTTTTAATTTCGAATCCCTTCATGTTCGAAAACATTCAGAAGAAACGGCTCTCAATGCGCTCATGCAAGGAGTTAGAGATAAGCCATTCTTGGCATCTCTAGACAAAACTCCGCCCGATACTCTGGCAGAATTTATGGCACGGTCGGATAAGTATGCGAACGCCGAGGAAGCACGAATCCTGCGCGAAACTAAAACTTTGGCCAAAGAGTCGGCCAAAAAGGAAGCCGACTCGGCCGGAGGAAGGAAACGCAAGGATGATCAAGCGCGTGATGAGCGAAGGTCAGGAAAACGGCCGGATCGAAGATTTTCCACATATACTCCCCTGAACAAGACTCAGTAAGAGGTATTGATGGAAATAAAAAACGAAGGCTTTGTTAACTGGCCCAGTAAGCTCAGGAGTAATCCTAATCGGCGGGACAAGGATAAATACTGCCATTATCACCGTGATCACGGGCATAACACAAGTGATTGCCGTCACCTAAAAGAAGAGATCGAACGACTCATAAAAGACGGCCGACTCAGAGAACATATGGTAAGAGCTGGGGCAGCTGAGGCACGCCCGACTGAGAGTCAGCCTATGGAAGAAATCCGGACGATTATCGGTGGTCCACAAGGTGGGGGCGACTCAAACAATGCACGAAGGAATCATGCAAGAAAACTTAGTCAGCCTCAGTCCGAGCTCATGATTATAGACCGGCCACCAAAGGAGAAAAAAAGGGAAAGATATTGCATATCGTTCACTGAGGAAGACGCCCGAGGTATCCATCACCCCCACGATGATGCGTTGATCGTCACCCTGGCGATCGCTAACCGAAAAGTGTTCCGAATACTCGTCGATACGGGATCATCTGCAGACGTGTTGTTTACTCGGACGTTCGACAAAATGGGGATCGAACGATCCACGTTAAGCCCAGTTCGGACCCCGTTGATCTGTTTTTCCGGAGGACAAGTACTACCCGAAGGGACTGTCTCACTACCACTCACTGCTATTAAACGGTATCATGCTTGTAAATTCATGCAATAACTGGGTCTGATATGCAATATTTGACCCACAACACCGACCTTCATTGAGTCTCCTCCAGGCCGTGGTATCCACATACCATCTTTCAATGAAATTCCCGACCGAGTCGGGAGTCGGAATTGTCAAAGGAGACCAGCAAGATGCGAGGCGATGTTACATGATAGCTGTAAAAGGAGCCGCCGACAAAAGTCCGACCAATATATTAACGATCGAATCATTGGACCCTCGGGGCGAGAATTATGAACGAGGACAGCCGGTCGAAGATCTTGTCTCGGTCCCCTTGGTCGAGACGGATGGATCCAAGACGGTGCGAATTGGCTCGTCTCTGCAGTCACCTTTGAAAGAAAAGCTGATAGCCCTACTCCGTAGGTACGCCGACGTATTTGCCTGGAGTCATGAAGATATGCCCGGGATCGACCCCTCTGTGGTGACTCACCGACTCAACGTCGATCCGTCGTATCGACCGATCCGACAGAAGCGACGACCGCTCGGCCCTGAACGATACGCCATCATCGAAAAAGAAGTCAACAAACTCCTCCAGGCTAATTTCATAGAAGAAATACACTATCCAGAGTAGGTCGCGAATGTCGTGCTTGTAAAGAAATCCAACGGGAAGTGGCGAGTCTGTATTGACTATACCGACTTAAATAAAGCCTGCCCCAAGGATAGCTTTCCGCTTCCAAGGATAGACCAGCTAGTAGACAGTACCGCCGGACATGAGCTCCTTAGCTTCATGGATGCATATTCAGGGTATAATCAAATTGTAATGCATCAAACAGATAAATCAAAAACTACCTTTGTCACCGACAAAGGCCTTTATTGTTACCGAGTGATGCCATTTGGTTTGAAGAATGCCGGCGCGACTTATCAAAGGTTAGTTAACAAAATCTTTGCTCGGCTTATAGGCCAAACCATGGAAGTATACATCGACGACATGCTCGTCAAAAGCATACACGCGGCAGATCATGTGAATGATTTGGAAGAAATGTTTCTAATCCTACGGAAGTTCCGGATGAAGCTAAATCCGAGTAAATGTGCTTTTGGAGTAGGCTCCGGAAAATTCCTCGGTTTCTTGGTCAGTCAGCGAGGAATAGAGGCAAACCCGGAGAAGATAAAGGCTTTGATTGATATGGAATCCCCCAAAACCATTAAGGACATCCAAAGGTTGACCGGGAGAGTCGCAGCACTTAATCGATTCCTGTCCAGAGCCACGGATAAATGTCTCCCTTTCTTCAAACAATTGAAAGGAAGGCAAACGATGGGTTGGACGGAAGAATGTGAAGCGGCGTTCCAACAGTTAAAATCATATCTCGGTTCTCCACCTCTCTTAACAAAACCCGAGTCAGGGGAGTCCCTACTCCTTTACCTAGCAGTATCCGAGGCAGCGGTCAGCTCGGCTTTGATACGAGAATTCGGAGGAAAGCAACTGCCGGTGTATTACGTCAGCAAAGCGTTACTGCAAGCAGAAACGAGATACCCAAACTTGGAAAAAGTCGCCTTGGCTTTAATAACTTCCTCTCGCCGACTCAGGCCGTATTTCCATGCCCATACCATCATCGTGATGACCGATCTTCCGCTTCGCCAGGTATTGCAGAAACCAGAGGCTTCCGGCCGACTCACTAAATGGGCTATCGAGCTGAGTGAGTTTGATATTCAATACAGACCAAAGGCAGCAATCAAGGGGCAGGCCGTAGCCGATTTTATCGCCGAGGGAACGCCTCCAACCGAACTCTCAGTGAACGATACGCCAAAGGACGGTGCAGTTCCGACATCAGTCGCTCCCCCTTGTCCTATTCCATGGAATCTGTATGTCGACGGTTCTTCCAACTCGAATGCCAGTGGGGCTGGGGTTGTGCTGGAAACTCCCGATAATACCTATATACAGTATGCCTTACGACTTGGATTCCAAGCGTCGAACAATACGGCAGAATATGAAGCATTGTTACTCGGCCTCCGACTCGCCGCTAGTATGGGAGTTACCCACCTAAGCGTTTTCAGCGACTCTCAGTTGGTTGTTAATCAAGTTACCGGTGTATACCAAACACGGAAAGACCAATTAAGAGCATACATGGAGAAAGTGAAAGAACTTGTCAATGGATTTCAGCTCTGTCGTGTCACTCGGATCCCTCGTACAGAAAACAGCAAAGTCGATTTATTAGCAAAGCTCGCCTCCGCCGATGAAGATGATATACCCAGGTCCGTCCCTATCGAATACGTCGACAAGCCGAGTGTAAATGAACCAATTGGCGAGGCCGTCAACACAATCGACTCGGGACCATCCTGGATCGATCCAATCCGCCAATACCTTGACGAAGGAAAGTTGCCTGAGGATCGCACCGAGGCTCGACGAATTAAGATCCGAGCCTCCCGTTACACCATACACAACGGAACCCTCTATAAGAAAGGTTACTACGCCCCGTTGCTGCGGTGCCTCAAACCCAGCGAGGCAAACTATGTATTACGGAAAATCCATGAAGGAATCTGCGGAAACCACTCTGGAGGGCGATCTCTCGCCCATAAGGTCCTACGACAGGGATACTACTGGCCCACTATCCAACATGACGCCCACAAGCTCGTTCAAAAATGCGACAAATGTCAACGGGTTCGCGGCAATTCCGAGGCAAGCACCCGAGGCACTGACACCGATGACTGGTCCCTGGCCTTTCGCACAGTGGGGCGTCGACATTATAGGACCGCTCCCTATGGGAAAGGGTCAGACCAAGTTTGCTGTGGTAGCAGTGGACTATTTCACGAAGTGGGCCGAGGCAGAACCATTAGCTAAAATAACCGAGCAGAAGATCACCGAGTTTGTATGGAAAAATATTATCTGCCGATTCGGAGTACCCCGTACCATTGTTACAGACAATGGAAGGCAATTTGATAATAGGAGCTTTCGCGAGATGTGCGACAACCTCGGAATCAGAAACGTTTATTCTTCACCTCATCATCCTCAAACCAACGGACAAGTTGAGGCGGTTAACAAGGTTATCAAGCAACATCTTCGGACCAAGCTTGGCCAGGCCAAAGGAGCATGGGCCGAAGAGCTCCCGAAAATTCTTTGGGCTTACCGAACTACGGCTCGAACAGCCACAGGAGAGACTCCGTTTTCACTAGCTTATGGCTCGGAAGCCGTCACTCCCGTTGAAATCGGATTACCTTTGGCTCGAATCACCTCATTCAATGCAGAAGAGAATGAAGAACTCCTTGCACTCGGACTCGACCTTCTGGACGAATAAAGGGAAGTGGCGCGGCTGCGCACGGAGGCGCGGCAACGACAAGTGGCTCAGTTCTACAATACCCGAGTTAAGATTAGAAGGTTTCGAATGGGAGATATGGTTCTCCGGAAAGTATTTTCCAATACCAAGGAATTTGGGTCGGGTACGCTGGGACCCAATTGGGAAGGACCCTATATCGTCTCGGGCACCATCCGACCAGGAACGTATCGGCTAGAAGACCTAAACGGATAACCATTGCCTCACCCTTGGAACGCTGAACACCTCAAGGTCTACTATCCTTAGCTCGGCACTCAATGTTTAAAGATTCTGAACTAAGAAGGATTAAAGCCAAGTCAAATGAATAAAGCTAAGCATTTTTTCTTTCATTTATCAAAACACATGCAAATACAACATGTGAATACATCAAAGCAAAAAAAAATCGAAGGGCCCTGGTAACTGTCCTCATGCACCGGCCTCGTCCCCAGCAGTAGTGTCTTCAGCAGCGGCGTCCGGGTTCTCGGATTCCGAGGCTGCTCCACCCTCGATTTCTGAAAGGTCAAGGTCAGGAAAAGATTTCTTTATATCCTTGACGCATTCCAGATATCCGCTTTGGAACAAGCGGTCCCTCTCGTCCTCGAACTCCGCCGACTCAAGGAAAGCTTGGACGGCTTGGTCCCTAACCTTCTCAGCCTCCCGAGTCTTCTCGTCGGCCTGCTGAATATGCTTCGCCGCCTCAAGCTTAGCCCGAGCTAAGTCATCTGCGCACGAAGCATGAACTGCGAGAACTCGCCGGTTCTCTTCTTCAGCTTCGGAGAGAAGAGCCAGTACCCGAGCAACCTCTGCTTGCGCTTCATCCAAGGCTCTTCTGGAGGAAGCCGCCTCTGCTCTCGCATCTTCGGCAGCCTTCCGGGCAAGGGACGCCTCGCCTGTCAGGACGCCGACCTGGATTTCGGCCTCCTCGCGTCGCCCTTCGGCTTCCGACAGAAGAGTCTGCAGCCGATGAGTCGAGGATAGCTCATTGCTGGCCTTAATCAAGCAGGGAGCGAGTTCAAAAAGTACCCTTGTTGCATGGCTGACGGTTTGCGATGACGGAGCGTTGTAGAGCCTCACGAACTCTCTTTCGCCCCCGTGGGCTAAGGCCCAGGGAACCATCCCCGATACCACCTGCTGCAGGACAGACGGCCCTTCCTGGTTCGTCTCCTCCCCTCTGGAGGATGCGGTCCTCGTCTCACCTTCCCCTCTGGAAGACGCGGCCCTGGTCTCTTCCTCCTGTCTCGGAACATCTGTCTCAACGTGTACCGAGTCGGGTGCCGCCTGAGGTTCCGAGGCAGCGACCGCCGTCTCCTCCGCCCTTTCTTTCGGGTCAGGAATTACGACGACGGAAGGGGCAGAAGAACTCGCTGGCTCTTTTTCCTTCCGCACTACCCTTTGCCTCTTCGGCGGCCGAGGCTCCGACAGAAGAACTGACCGCGGCGGAGCCTTCAACTTCGTGACTGCCCTAAGGGGAGGACGAGCTCCAGTCATTTCTGAGGGAGCCGGTTCGTGAACAATCCTGAGATTGGGACGGGCCTCGGGCAGATCTATAAAAAAAAAAAAAAACGAAGTAAGTCAGGGGAAATTCGGAAAATTCAGAAGATACATTTTCAATTACCTGTGACTTCCGAGTCTAGACCTGCAAGATGAAGGCGTTCCGGCTGTAAAAGCACCTTCCAAGACCTATCTGCCGGATCCAACGTCCTCAACTCTTTGATCCGAGCCGAGGCACTGGAGCCGAGCTTCAGCCGCTTCTTCGGAATGTCTGCCAGACACAAGCCCGTCAGACTCAGAATATTACAAAAAACGAAAAAGGGCGAGAGAGAGAAGACCCAAGTCACCTGCTCTCTGAAATGTCCGAGGAACACGAGCCTCGCAAGACCCGGACTCATCCGTCTCCCAGCGACCACATGCCCAAAACCAACGCTCTCTCCAATGTTTGTTGGAAGTGGGAGGGTCAGTTATCAGGGAACCGCCTCCGCCTCGCCAAGCAGCGAAGACGTAGAAGCCAGGGTAATTCGGATTCACTCGCACTTGGTATAGGTGGAGAAATTCGTCGACTGTAAGCGGTGGCTGTTCCATCTCGGCCCACAACACCGCACACCCGAATAAGTTCCTCCACCCATTCGGGACTATCTGCCCCGGGGCAATCTGAATGCGAGACAAAACTCCCCGGACGATGGCCTGAAGGGGCAGACGCAAGCCGCATTGCATTGACACTTGGTAAATCGCGACCGCCCCAACAGGAGGGTGATCCGGCAAGTCATTCGGACGGGGGAGATAGGTGATGACCGACTCGGGGATGTGATACCCGATTCGGATTCTGTCTAAGTCCGCCTCAGTTAAAACTGAGGGAACCGGACCGCTTAAATCTTCCCCCGATCCTTCTCCTTCTGACTCGGCGTGCGCCGATTCATCGACAGGAACTGGATCAGAGGTTCCCTCGGCAATCAACATTTCATCTTCTTCCTCCATGCCCCTTGGAAAGTTAGGCCTTCCCGGGCGGGTTAATAAAGACGACCCACCACGAGAAGGAGCAACGGAAGCAGGGCGCTCCGCCGGAGCTTCAGTGACTCTCTTAGATAGAAAGCAACGTTGGCATCCACTGCTATCTCCGTCAGTAAGGAAGGCGATTCCGCAACAGTCCAAAAACGTTGCGCTTCGCCTTCGTCTCCGGAAGCTCCCCCCTGGGGACTTCGAGAACCCCTATCCGCCATTATTATCTAATAAAGAGGAAGGAGAAACTCACCGGAGGGAGAAAGGAAAACGGAAATGGCGGAAGGAAGCGCTGACGGTTAAGAGAAAGGAAAGGAAAAAGATGAAAGACTGAGAAGGCTCCAAAGGGAATGAAAAGTAGGAATGACAATAGAAGTTCAAAATGCGGGACCCCCACCAATTTATAAGATTGCCATACGGCGGAAGTAATTAATGGGGAAATGATTCGACGCCTGCATCGATTCCCCCGCTCGACACGTGGCGCTCGTCGACTGACGACAATAATGCCCTTGCTACGTGTCCAACCCTCATTGGCGGGATGAGCGATTTGACGGCTGACGGCGCATGCGATGTCAGGAACCGAACCGCCTCCCGTCAAAGGCGACACGGAACGCATTAAATGACTACCTACTGTCCCGGACTGGGTTGTGAACCGACTCAAAACTCACTACTCCTAAGTGTCATATGAAACACACGGAGTAGGGGGGGCTTACTGTTGGGGACAAAAAATACAAGTCCGCAGACTCGGACTTAATGCCTCGGATCACCAAAGGATGCGCCAAATCCGAGGCATGATTCGCTAAACCGAGATAAAGGTTGAGTCGGTTCGGACGACTCATCAGCATTTCGGGCATGCGTCGAACCGAGACAAAGGTTGAGTCGGTTCGGACGACTCATCAGCATTCCGGGCATGCGTCGGGCGGACCTCCTTACCAGATCGACCATCGCAAGATCAAGCCTCATCCCGGATATCTTGGGATAAGATCTCCGACCCCGAAGCTCACGGGATCGGATGAAGGCTCGAGATGGGCACGATCCTATCTCCGTGATACCAGGAGAAGATCCCGCGCACAATATCAGGAAGAGAATCCTCGTGCGATTAAATGCCCCAGCAGCTATAAAAGAGGGACCCCTGTCACCTTGAGAGGTACAAAAAGAATTCTCTCTAAAAACTCCTCAATACACTTAGACCCAGAATCCAGGCCTGACTTTGGCATCGGAGGGTCCCCTGCTTAAGCCGGGGTCTCCTTTGTCCTCTCTCTGTGCAGGTATACGAAGGTCTAAGAGGACGAACCGGATATCTTCATCAACACCAGCATTTAGACAATGCGGATGATTCTATTGATATGATTTAAGTGCAACTAGAAGTTGGGGTATCATTAACATCCCATGCATACACCGCATTAGTAACCCACTGGTAATCTTATTACATGTGTGACTCTTTCCTTGTAAATAAGAACCAAAAAGTCATGTCACTCAATTACACCCTAATCATGAAAAAAAAAAGAAAAAAGAGTGGGATTTAAAAACATACCAAAATTGTTTATTCTGCACACCTTTAATTCTATTTACCCAAAAAAAAATGACTCCAAATGATAAATTTGGTGCAAAATTCAGTTTAAATCCTCTCAAATCCCCTTGTATACCCAAATGCAAGGTGCCAAACCACCCTTAACGTGGGAATACCCCAAAAAAATGCCTCGGGACTTTGACTTTTGAACTGCTTCTTTCTTTCTCTATTCTTTTTATTTTTTATACCAATGATCCAAACCATTTATATTGCAAATCCCACTTTATATGGATAGAAAGACGGTACATAAAAGATGTCAATTGGATTATTTTAACTCTTTGAGGATCGACTTGGCTCTTTTGCGTTTAATATAAACAATCACTGTAACCTTTGTATAAATGAATGGGTTAAAATATTTAATATGTAAATTATTTTTGGCATCCCCCGTCCAACTACACCCCTATCATATACATAGTTTGAATCATTTAAAAAAGACTCAAGTCCAACAGCTAGATCCTGATGGACTTATTTTAATTAGTCGAGATCACTCCAACAAACCTATTATTAAGAGGAACCGGATTATATTAAGCTGCAAGTACACTCACAGCGCAGTTATAAAGAATACATGAGACGCGGTTTAGCTTGTGATTCCAACACCATCCAACTACGTGGTGTCAAAGCTATGTGGAAACCACAATGATGTATGTGTTTTATCCATGCTGACTGTCTTTTTTTTAATTTTTTCAAATCATTTTACGACACGAGCCTTAAAATGAGACAAATCCAAAACTCAAGTGAACCATGCCATAAAAGAAATAATAGGGACAATGATGTCCACCATTGAAACCTTCCCAGGGCTCACAATGATGTTTACTTGCCATATAAAAAAAATAGGGAGAAGGCCATACACAATGAAAGAAAAACTCAAATATCAGCTTGATTTAAAACTTGTGTGACTTCAAAAAGTTTTCAATAGCAAGTGCTCAATAAATTTGGATCCTCTTCAATTTTGAGCTCATGCGGTAGAATGAGCTGTAAAAATGTAAAAATGAATGGACAACTCTCTTAAAACACATACGTTATAGTGAGGTGCAATCATAGCGAGAGAGCCGCTGGTGAGGAAATCCCCGCAGTTGATGATCATCGGGTAAGATTTGTCTGAATCTCGTGCATGCACATGGGCCGTCCGATGATCATAGAGCCTCTCACGTCTTGAGCGGCCCGGTCTGATTTTCAGGATAGGTTACATGCACAGGACCGACCAACGAACGTCCCGGATCCCGCACACATACCCAGTGAGCACGTGCGGCGCGTTTATGTTTGGCGCTCGAAGATGCGATCGCATTTTCCGTAATATAACAATTTCTGCCCTAACGTCCGTTTTCTTTCCGCTTCTTTCGCGAGGCTGTTCGTTTTCCATAATTTCAGGTGATTTTTTTTTTCCTACTCTCTCATTACGATTTGTATTTAATTTATGGAATTTGTTTGGAATTAGGTTTTTATTTTTTATTTTTTTGCCAATGCATCGATTTGCCTTTCTCAGTTGTGGATGGTCTTTTCTAGGCAGTGTGATTTTCTTCTCGGAATTGATCGGTACACCCGGCTTGGTTGATAGAAACACCCTTTTCTTCTACTCGTGGTAATACAATAGTACAACTTTGTACTACTCTATTACCAAAAATAAGTAGTGGGTGTAATTGTAAATAGTGCACTCCCTTTGTTACTGTGCATATGAAAAACTATCCTTTTCATTTTCATTATTATTAATTTATTTTTGTAAAATGCTGCTTGTTGGGCAAATTTAGGATCTAGGTGGTCTTTTTATTATTATTATTATTATTATTTTTGGGGCCTTGATTTGTCTTCTGTCCCATGAAGAGAACCAAGAAAAATCATTTTGGATCTGTTTGATGATTTTCTTTTCGTTATTTAAGTTGTTCCCCTTCAGCAAGATCAATTACATATTTCTGTTCATGTTCTGTTTTTTTTTTTCCCTATAGGCCTTTATTTATTTGTCGGACTTTCAATAGGACCAAATTTTTTTGGTGATGTGATAATTTTGTTAAGAAATTTCAGAAATAACACTTAATTACTTAGTGGAAATATTTTATCTATTTATAATTTAATTTTGGGTGGCCTTACATTTATAACTTGTTTTGATGGTTTCATTAGTTTTTTTTTTTTTAAAAAAATTTATTTATAATTCTTTTAACGGCATATAGATTTTGGGTATTGATTGGAGACGAATTGGGGCTGTTTGGATGGGAGTAAATTGGGGTAAATGGGAGGAATTGGGTGTAAATGGCCTTTGATGTGCATTTAGATGGGAGTAAATGCATGGAAATGAAATGAATTAGAAGTAAATAGGCCTGTAATTGAAATCCTCTATCAGATGAGAAACTTTGGAAGTAAATGGGGTGAAATGCCTTTTTGGGCTCCCTCAAAGAGTCGCATGAGTAAATAAAGGTGTCGCTATGCAAATGTTCACCATACACAATGCACGCTGATGATGCTCCGAAATATTCCAATTATAGGCTACATCACTAAAATCACACTAATGGAATGATCCAAATCGTCCAAAGGTTGGCCATCTAAATGGATGGTTGAAAAACGTTGGCAAGTTGCTTGTTTATGATCCTTACATTTGTGGCCCACCCGAGGCTTGAAATTTCCTTATTTTTGGCTAAAGTATATATTTAAATGGGCTTATTAGTTATTACAATCATTCTGTCAAATATCGCATATGTATATTGATTTGGGATAAGGCATATGTTCATGCGAATGAGGTAATGAAGTCAATTTGATTGACAGGGGAGAGAATCTAATGGTTCGAATCTACAGGGCAGGTAATGATAGTTTTGAAGATTAAAAAAATGGCGAAGATAGATGGAAACTGGTTAGTCATAGAAGGAATGACGTTCGAAAGGAGGAGAATCCATCTTCCCTGATGGAGTATCGTTTGTTGTTGGTTTCCTTGTCGGATGGTTACCGGCAAATTTTTGTAGAGTTTTTGGACACGCAGGAGTGGTGATGGATGTCAGTATCCCTAGGGATAAAGACATGGGATGCATTCGTGGGTTCGCTTTTATGCGGATGGACTCAGATACGAAGGTGTTTTTTTTGGGGGGGGGGGGGGGGGGTTAAAGCTCTCAGTTTGGTGTGCACGACCAGAAGTAAAAAAATAAAGGAGATCCAATAAGAATGTCACAAGTGGAGATAGGGCAGAAAAATGTTGGGGTTTGTGTTGCGGAATCACACAGAGATGGATCTAGGATAACAATCCAATGACACCAAGCAAACACGAGAACACAAAGATTTAACGTGGAAAACCCTTTCGGGAAAAAACCATGGCACAAAGCGACAGATCTTAACTATGAAAATAAAAATTACAAAGAGAAAAGACTTACTCGATTCGAACAACCTCGAGTCTCACCCTTACTACACCCTTTGATAACTGTAGAACTCTTTTAGAAACCCTTGGAATACTTTTAGAAAGCCTTAGAATACCTGAGAATGGCCCTAGGGACTCCTATTTATAGATGGGGAAACCCAACTTACACACATCCCTAGAAACCGCCTCAAATTTACGTAGTCCACACGGAATCCGCGCACCATCTGCGTAACCTTCGACTAGTCGAGCCAGGGCTTCGACTGGTCGAGCCTGTCCCTCGACTGGTCGAGCGTCCCGAAAATCCCAAATACCTTGTTGCTGGACTTTGAGTTGAACTATCTTCGACCAGTTGAAGGGACCTTCGACTAGTCGAGCCAGTCCCTCGACTGGTCGAGCAGCGCGGACTGGAGGATTTAAGATATCTTTCAACAACAATCTCTACCATGTTTTCAATCTTCATACGTGTATCTTCTTGCCGTCTTCTCTTATCTTTGCATCGCATCATAGCTTCAATCAATGCTTATCGTATATACTCCGTCCTTCTTTTATGCCATCGCCAAGCCTAGAGAAGTTACACAAAACTTGAACTTCTCTGTAGGAACAACCTTGGTGAGCATGTCTGCTGGATTCACGCTGGTATGAATCTTCTCCAGTGTTATGCCTTCTTCTTCAAGCACCTGTTGGATAAAATGGTGATAAACATCAATGTGTTTAGTACAAGAGTGATAAACAGAATTTTTAGCCAAATTGATTGGGCTCTCGCTATCACAGTTAACTGGCACGACCTCCTATTGAAGTCCCAATTGATTTATCACGCCTCTTAACAAAATACCTTCCTTAAACGCTTCCGTCACTGCCATATATTTTGCTTTGGTCGTGGAAAGAGCCACCATGGACAGAAGCTTTGACATCCAACTAATTGCTCCATCCGCTTGTATAAATGAGTATCCTGAAGTAGACTTCCTGAAATCAACGTTGCCTGCGTAGTTGGAATCCACATACCTTATCAATTTTGTATATTTCTTCTCAAAAGTTAAGACGTAGTTTTTCGTACCTTGAATGTATCGAAGTAGTTATTTCACCGCTTCCCAATGTTACTTGCTGGGGTTTGACATGTATCTGCTCACAATACCAACTGCCTGTGAAATATCTAGTCTCGTATAGACCACGACATACATTAAACTGCCAACCGCATTCGAATAAGGCACATGAGATATAACTTGCTTTTCCTCATTTGATTTAGGACATTGTTCTGAGGAAAGCTTGAAGTGAGCTGCGTGGGGAACGCTCACCGCTTTACTTGGTCCATCCCATACTTGATCAGCACATTTTCAAGGCATTCTGCCTGTGATAAATAAAGCTTGCTCTTTTTCCTGTCTCTATGAATATTTATATCGAGAACCCTCTTTGCAGCCCCCAGATCTTTCATCTCGAATGTCCCTAATAACTAAGTCTTTAGTATGTTGATTTCAGACATATAATGACTAACGATCAACATATCATCAATATATAATACTAGGATGATGAATCTGCCATCATTCAGTGTCTTGTAATAGACATAGTAATCGTATTCACTCCGAGTAAATTTCTGACTCAATATGAAATAATCAAATTTTTTATACCACTACCTAGGCAACTATTTCAGGCCATACAACGACCTCATTAACCGACAAACTTTTTTCTTTGTCTCTTTAACTTCGTAACTCTGATTGCTTCATGTAGATCTGCTCTTTCAACTCCCTGTGTAGGAATGGAGTCTTGACATCCATTTGTTCCCGCTCGAGATCGTATTGGGCAATCAACGCCAACATGAATCTGATAGACACTTGCTTAACCATCGGCGCGAATATCTCTGTGAAGTCGATTCCTTCTCTCTGAGCATAACCCATCGCCATCAATCTATTTTTGTATCTATCCTATTTTCTTTTGAATAACCACTTGCATCCGATTGTTTTTTGGCCCACTGGAAGCTCCACCAGCTCCTATGTGTGATTTTTGTGTAATGAGTCCATCTTATCGTTCGTAGCCGCCTTCCACTTTCCTGCATCAGGCTCACTGAGAGCCTTCTGAATAGTAGACGTGTCTCCCTCATCTGTAACGAGGGCATATGCAATATTAGAGTTGTCCCTGTATCTTGTCGGTAACCTGTGATCTCGCGGTGGGTTTCTTCTCACAGGTGGCTGCTCCACCTGATCCTGTACCTCTGTCTGTGCATCTATTTCTGCCTGAGTATCATCTGTATCCATCTGGACGTCTACGATCAACTTTTCTGGTTCCTCTTGTTCCCCTTGATCATTCTTGCGGAATAGAGAGCTTTCATCGAATCTGACATCACGGCTAGTGATGACCTTACGTGTGACCTTGTTGAATAACCTGTAACCTTTTACGCTAATACCATAGCCAACAAAAATATACTTTTTAGCTCTATGGTCTAGTTTATCTCTCTCAACTGATGGTACATGAGAGTAAGCCTCACAACCAAATATGCGCAAATCTGAGTAGTCCAGCTTATGACCACTACATACTTTTTCTGGGATTTTACATTCAATTGTCGTAGAAGGTGACTGGTTCACCAAATAGCAAGCCGTGTTAACAGCTTCAGTCCATAAGTCCTTGTCCAACGCAGCATTACTTAACATTTATTGAGCCCTTTCCAAGAGAGTCCGATTCATTCGCTCAACCACACTGTTTTGCTCGGGCGTGTGGCGCACTGTGTTATGCCCGATGATTCTTTCATCCTTGCAATATTCATTAAGCTCAGTGGAAGTGAATTCTTCACCATTGTCAGTCCTTAAAAACTTTATTTTTCGCCTCGAGTGTTTTTCCACATTTGGCTTCCATTGTTTGAATATGGTTAAAACTTCAGATTTACGTTTCATGAAGAAAACCCAAACTTTCCTGGAGTAATCGTTAATGAATGAAACAAACCATGACGACTTCCCTATGGAAACCTCTGGCGATGGCCCCCATACGTCAGAGTGCACATAATCAAGCACTCTCTTACATATATGTTTTCCAGATTTAAAAGATAATCTAGATTGTTTACCATATATACAATACTATATATATAAATCAGAATTCTTAAAAGCTGGAATCAAACATCGATTAGAAAGTACGTTCATGCCTAGCTCGCTCATGTCGCTCAGATGTGCATGCCATATACATATAGACGTGGAATCTGCAATAGCTGCTGCCGCTCCATCTGCTGAAGTGTTCCCGATCAACCTGTAAAGGTTTCTGTGCCTTTGCGCTCTCATAACTACGAGTACCCCTTTTTAAACTTTAAGGACACTATCAATACCAGTGAACTTGCAGCCTATAACCTCGAGTGCATTGAGAGAAATCAGACTTTTCTTCATATCAGGAATGTGCCTGACGTTAGTCAAGGTACGCTCTATCCCATCAAACATCTTGATGCTCACCGTACCAATAGCCACAACATTACAGACATTATCATGCCCCATAAAGACCTGTCCACTGTCGCATTCTCTGTAATTGGCGAACCAACTCCGATGAGGAGTCATGTGATATGACGCTCCTGTTTCGAGGATCCACTCATCTCTATGATTGTCGTGCAATTGTCCGATCATGGACACAGATAATACATCACCACCACTTGTCTCTTCATTGGATGTGACAACATTGGCCTCCTTGGAAGAAGCCGCTGAATTTTCTTTCTTTGCTTTATGATTGGTACAATTCTTCTTTATGTGTCCAGACATCCCACAGTTACAGCACTTTAGTTTTTCTTTGCCCTCGCCCTTGGATTTGTATTTAGGTCTTGAAGATCCTGTATCTCGCTCAGAATTTCTGCCTCTTGTAATTAGTACATCGGAAGATGTCCTTATATCGCCATTTAGCTTTCTCATTGCCTTCCCTTGAAGGGCTGATATAACGGCGTCGACACTTAGGGTTTATTTATGGTGCACATTGTGTCCTTGAATGACTCGTACGATGCTGTAAGAGAATTCAGCAACATACATGTTTGTTCCTCATCTTTGATCACTTCCTTCATATCAAAGATGGAGGAAGTTATACTACCGCCACTCCAAGTGTAGGCAATTTTCAGAGGATTTTTTCGCATAGATATCCTCTAACTTCGCCCATAGACTAGCCGCAGTTTTTTCCCTCAAAACATTATAAAGAACCTCATCCGTGAGACATAAACGGATTGAGGATAAGGCCTTCTTATCAAGAGTATTCTATTCATCATCAGTCATGGTAGACTTTTTCGCTTCAAGAGCACCATTCTTACCTTGCTTGGTTAAGGAACTGATCATCTTGATCTTCCATAACTCAGTTAATTTTCCCTGAGTACTTCTCAATATCATACCTAGTACTTCCCATTATTTCTAATCCTGCAGATTCAGTTCTGTGCCTCAACGATAGCTTTGATACCACTTGTTGGGATTTGTGCTGCGGAATTACAAAGAGATGGATCTAGGATAACAATCCAATAGCACCAAGCAAACACAAGAGAACACAGATTTAACGTGGAAAACCCTTTCGGGAAAAAACCACGGCACAAAGCGACAGATCTTCACTATGAAAATAGAAATTACAAAGAGAAAAGACTTGCCCGATTCGAACAACCTCGAATCTCACCCTTGCTACACCCTTTGACAACCCTAAAACCTTTTTAGAAACCCTTGGAATGCCTTTAGGAAGCTTTAGAATGCCTGAAAATGGCCTTAGAGGCTCCTATTTATAGATGGGGAAACCCCACTTGCGCACCTCCCTAGAAACCGCCTTATATTTACGTAGTCCGCGCGGAATCTGCACACCATTTATGTAACCTTTGACTAGTCGAGCCAGGGCTTCGATTGGTCGAGCCTATCCCTCGATTGGTTGAGCGTCTCGGAAATCCCAAATACCTCATTGCTGGACTTCGAGTCGAACTATCTTCGACTAGTCGAAAGGACCTTCGACTAGTCAAGCCAGTCCCTCGACTGGTTGAGTAGTGTGGACTGGAAGATTTAAGACATCTTCCAACAACAAAAAACACCCGATTCTTCCCCACAATTGGAGCTTGTTTCTTCAGGAGGCAACACTAATAGAAGCTTTGGGTCTTTCAGAGCCGTGGTAGTGGGGAAACCTTAGCTGCGCAGGGGAGTAAAGAGGACCGGGAAGGGATATCCAAGGTATAGTCTGAGTAGAAACAGAGATAGGGTAATAAAATAAACCGTGAGGTGAAGGAAGGGAATGAATGTGGTTAGAGAAGTCGAAGGAAGGAAGATCGGTCCACATTAAGCCAGAGATTATCAAAAACTCTTTAGAGTCCTTGAAGTTATTGCTGATTGTAGAAACTAAAGCCAACACCACCCTACTTTAGATCTGCCAATGGGTGGAGGAATGCTGCAAACATTTTCGATGAAGAATATATGATAAAATTGGTGGGAGAAACTGAATTGTGGATTCATTTCAAAACGGAAGATAACATGTCCAGAGCTATTTTGGCTGGTACGGGTCTTAACGATGGAGTCATTTCTAGTATTCATAGATGGACAGAAAAAGCACATTTCAGGAGAGAAGAGGTTTGGTTTTTGATTTGGAGAATCCCAATGGAAATTTGGTATCGTGATCTTCTTTTGGCGATGGCTTCATGTTTGGGAGAGGTAGTTGCGATCGATCCAGCTATGGAGGATGGTGAAGAACTTGGCACAACTCTAGTTTGTGAGAGAGAAGCAGCTTGAAGCTGATTTGAGCTTTGTTAAGGTCATAGTAGGGGACGATGAATTGAATCTTGAAGTCTAAAGAGAAATCTCCTGGGGATTTCCAAGGCATTGGGGTGTGAGATCTGGCGCAACAAAGAGAAGGAATGGACGATCATGAAGCGTTGCAGGAAAGACGATGGTGATGACATACAATTTTCATGCTTCGACTGTATACTGGATATTTCCAAGGGCACTTGTGATCGTTCTATTGGTGAGGAAGTGGTAGGTGGGTTGGGAGCCAATGACGTTTCGTCTTTTACTGCTTGATGTGGTGCTGGAGCAGGGGAGATTCTTTACTACCCGAAATTTGCTTCAGTGGTCGGTTTGGAGGCTCGAGAGATAGCTGTGGGGGCAAGCTTGATGACTTGTCAAATTTCCTGTGATTATAAGCCTCCTAAGTTGGCTCGAATAAGGTCCGAACCTACTTTTCAGCATTTTAAAGTTAGGGTTGGTAATTACAACCCTTAAGTCTTTCGACACGTGTCTCAATGGGGCCCACCCGATTCATAATAATCGTCTATTAACTTCAACACATGGGGAGGAAGTTCTATTCGAC
The DNA here is from genome assembly GCF_029962835.1 of Magnolia sinica. Classification (NCBI taxonomy): domain Eukaryota; kingdom Viridiplantae; phylum Streptophyta; class Magnoliopsida; order Magnoliales; family Magnoliaceae; genus Magnolia; species Magnolia sinica. The sequence continues at coordinate 17,806,479 of NC_080576.1, read as the reverse complement.
TCGGGCAATATGACACGTGCGGCTAATATGTGCGAGACTCTCCTATTAACTTATAACACCTCCAAAGGCGTCACTTTAGGAGATTCAGAAGAAGGAACTATTTTTCCTTGTCGATTAGACCTTTTCTCTATTGCGAGGGAGTTCAATACACAAAGTTCTATCTTGTAAATCTTAGACAAGAACGCAAATTAGAAATAAGAAGCTAACAAAGAACAAGAATAGTGGGAGGTACAATTTTCGAAAAATGGTGATTCCAGTGATGAAGACGGAACAAAGGGATTAAATGAAGAGTCTATGGTAGATGAAGCCCAAGTCTCGGAGGCAGAGTGATGCAGGACAATGAACCACTTGCTCTAAAAGCTCGAATTGTTAGAGCATGGTGAATTAATCCCTTTATCTCATAGCCCTGGCCCCACATCTCATGGGTTAGGACCTCTGCCGAATCCCCTCGTAGGCCCCAAATCACATGGGTACCGCCTCACACGGGCCGCCTACCCCGAGTGTGTCACCGCATCTCACAGGCTACCCCACTTGAGCCCAGTGTGAAATGAGCATTAATCACCCTTGGTGAGGAGTCTCGAACACGAGACCTCCCCCGTAGGCCCCGCCCATCCCGAGTGTGCCTTTGCATCCCACAGGTGACCCCACTCGAGCTCGGTGTGAAAATGCCCCTGCATTACAGAGTCCTTAGAAGGTGCTATTGTCCTTACCTCTCTTTGTGCCACAAAAGGGGTTGCGATGTTAACTCATGTTGCTAGGTCAGTGATAGTTGAAGGTGTAGTTCCTTAGCAATTTATCGGAGATGTTGCTGGGTTAGAGATGGTCAAAGGGACAATTCTGTTGATAGAGTGCCTTTAATCTGGTACAATGCCGTTCGGTCGACCGAAGCACGTTGTGATGTTCTCGGTCGACTGAGATTTGTTTTAGTTGATTGAGAGACTGTTAATATGTTGTACCGTTCAATTGATCGAGGGATTCTTGGGTCAATCGACGCACGCTGTGATGTTCTCAGTCAATTGAGATCTGTTTCGGTTGATTGAGAGACTGTTGATGTCTTGGTTGACTGAAGGTGCGACCAAACTAAATGCATAAGTGTGTGTAACACCCCGGTTCCCGAAACTCGAGTACGCTACTCGTTTTCTAAAAACCCGAGTGTTAACCTTTAAAGATACTCACATTCCACGTACATTTTTTTTTTTTTTTTTATATCAGAGTTATTGAACTAGCGGAATAGAAACAAATCAAGTATAAGAGGGAGTTCAAATATACAAAACCAAATATTCGAGTAGTTACCCGAAAACTTATACAAACCAATGTCTTAACTTTTACGAAACATGACAGTACAAATTAAATAGAATTGAAATCAGGAATAGAGAGTCACAGGGTCATTTGACTCTTCTTATTCCACATGAACACCAGTATGCGCATCATCTGTGTCTCTTGCACACTGAATACGGTTCGATAGTGTCAATGGCTATCCAAGTGAGGTATAACCCCTAAAATTTGTCGTATCATCAAGATAATTAAGCATAGTTATTAGGAACAGTGTATAGCAAATATTTCACAATGATTATCATAGAAATCAGATAAGGTTCATCAGATGCACATTCATCAGATAAATTCCACAAAGATAATCTTATTTAAATGCATGAATGCATGTATATGCTCATAGACCTGGGGATGCACATCCAGCTGGTAAAAAGGTCGCCCAAGGAGAACTAGCCACTCGGAAAAGTACTCAAAAGTACGCCCTAAGGAGAACTAGCCACCCGGAAAAGACCATGCAACGAGGACACCCAAGGTGAATTAGTCTCTCGGAAAAGTACCCAAAGGTACGCCCTTGGTTTAGACACCCGGAAAAGTCCATGTGACAAGGACAATCCATAGTGGTAAAGAATGCACATGACATTAATTTAGGATCACTCGGTAAAATACTCTATGGTACAGCCCATGGTGACCCAAGAAACTCTGTGTCTTACATCAACCACCTGGTAAAGTCCGTATGCCATGAAAATGCATGATTAGCCTAACCATTATTATTCCAATTCTAAACAACCATTTTTAGAAAGCTCAAAGGTCACTATGGGGGGTTTGTCACTCAGCATAGGCCGACAACTCAGGCATAGTGTCCCATTCCACCATTCCTGGCTCACGAGACTAACAGTTAAGGTGTTTAAAGGTAACCTACACAACTAGTAGCCAGTACTAATCAAACAAGTGGAACTTACCATCTTGAGGTTGTACGAAAATCGTTAATAAAAGTCACTTAGGACAATTATTCCATCAAGCCACAAGGGGCGATCATACAATCAAAGCACTTAGGGCAAATAGTCCATTCCAGGAAACGGTGAAAGGGATCGACCCCAAAAGCCACAAAGGCACAACAATTACTTAGATGGTAAGTCCACAATAAGCTTTGATTTAATTTATTCGATAGAATGACCACTAGTTCGAGGATCTCTAAATGTACCATAAAGTAATCACAAGTGGTCAAACAAGCCACAAATAATATCAATGACACTTGCACATATAAAATATTCATTTAAAAACAGAATAGGGATATTTAAGATCCATAGCATATTCAGATATATAAATTTAAATCTAATTCATTAATTAATTATAAGGAATCAAAATTAATAAGAGCAATGAACCACATTAAGCAATCAATAACACAAGTGAACGAAAATGAATAAACAAGCTAACTATCGTGATGTAGAAAAAGCTTGAAGGTAATCCTCACCTTAAAGGTTGGATTATCTCTCAGTGTTGCTAGAATTGGAGGTTCGCACTTTAAGATCGAAATCTAACATGATCAACATAATTAGTCCGGTTAGATCGCAATATACCTATTTTATACGGTTAGGGTTAAAACTAGGTATTTCGATCGATAGATTTAATATTTTGATGAAATGTTTAGAAATTGAGGATATGAAGTCTAGTTTGCGCCACAACAAAATACAAATCGATAGTAATAATGATTTAATAATTTAAAATTAAAATACCAATAATTTTTAATAATATTTAAAAATAATAATCTAACTGAAAATGTTAAAATCAAAGATGATAATAAAAATAATTAATAGCGATAATTCAATAGAAATTTGTATTGATAATAATAACAATTATAATGCTAATAATGACGAATATTATTCTAAATTAAGTAAAATAACATGATAATACCTCTCATTCTTCCTTTCTCTTTCTTCCTTCTCCATTCTTTTCTTCATTTGCTTTCTTCCCTTCTCTCAAGTAGCTACACCTAGGGATCAACTTGAGCAGTCTGACTCGGTTTTGGGCTGAGTCGACTCAACAACTCGACCCCCTACTACTCTTCTTCTCCTCCTTCTCCATCGATCTCTTACCTTTTTCTCCCCTTTCTTCTTCTTTCCAACTTCTAACGCCCAACAAACTTGCTGGACCCAACAAGACCAAACCCATGCCCAACTTGACCCAGCTAACTCTGCAGCAAGTCAGCCCAAAATCTCTCTTACTTCTATTTTTGCTTTCTTCTTCTTCTTTTTCTGCTGAGATTTTAACATCATAGGGACCGGACTCAAGCTTAGATTCGCTCCGCGACTTGGCAGCGACTCGAACCAGACTTGGACCAAGTCGTCTTGACTCAGTGCGGCACCAACGTGCCCTCTCTTAAGATCTTTTGCCTTTTTTTTTTCTTGCTCTTCTAGGAAAACTGGAAGTAGCGCTTGACTCGGCCCGGGCTTGCAGCAACACGAACCGAGTCAACTGACTCAGTGCAGCAAGGAAGAACGGCGCATGACCTCTCTCTTTCTCTCAGATTTTCTCTTCTTCTTCCGCTTTCACTCTTTCTAGATTACAGGACCCATTTGGGCTCGAACTAACTCATTTCGAGTCGAACTCTGATGACGCAAACATGGTGAGTCGAGATCATTTGACTCAACGGTGAGTCAGGCTCCAAACTCGCTCGGGTGCGGCGCCCTTTCTCTTTTCTCTCTCTCTATTTCTCTCTTTTCTCCCTTTTTGAATCCATTGCCCTAAAAGGAAAGAGGCTATTTATAGCCTTGAGGAAGTCCAGAAAGATTGGTTCTTAATCAACCGATTAGTTCCAGCCGCGCCCGCTAATCCGGATTAACAAGGAGATATGGTTAATGATCTCTTTATATATCGTTTGCTCGGTCAAAATCTGCTATTATGGATGATCATAAGGTGTTGTGGGCCACCAGATTAATGCTTCTGATTGCTAAATGGGCCCCACCATCAGGTGGTGGGTTTTCCAAATGAACGAGGAAGATGACCCAGCTGTTAATGGCAGGTCATCGACGGATGGTTGTTCTTAGGATCGATGACAATTGGACGGTGTGGATAGGTCTATTGAACCCCGTGGGGTCCACGTTTTGGATGGACAACGATGAAAACCCGTGAGGTTTTTTTTTTTTTTTTTGAGTTGTGGCGGCTCTTTCATTGCGAAGGAAGCCCTAACTCGTGCGGAGAGGAATGGATGGCTAGGATTATCCTGCACTGATGGTTAGGATTAAGGGAGAATCCCACCTACGGTTAGCCAGGTTGGCAATTTGAAACGGTTTTTCGTTTTTGGAGTTACAACCGCACAGAGCCGATTTACGCCATAGGTCGTGTGCATGCACGCGTGTGTTAGCATGTAAAAAGTGGTAGGTTTGGGTCATATTTGTCCTGCCCATCAGACGCATGGTTCAAATCTTGTGTCTAGATGGTGTAGGTGGGCCTCATCTTAATCAAACAAGGGCTGTCCGTTTGCATCCCACTTACGCTCCAGCAACTTGCACCCCACAATGCACACTCACTCCTGCGCAGAAGCTTGCGAAAATTACCTGGTTTGGTCAAAAGACCCTTAGCTCCGCGATGAACGGCTTGGATTAATGGAATGATCGATAATGGTGGGCCATAGCAGTTGCAAATGGACATCGTCCGTTTGAACTATTGATGGGCGGGAGCAGCGGGAAAAAGAGAGGAAAAATCCTCTTTTTTAAAAATTTATTTTATTTTATTTATTTTCATCGGGTCAACGGCTGTTTGACCCGACTTCTAGTTCAGTGCACCTCCGGTGCACCACTCTAGATGTACTCATACACTCAATGTGGGGCCCACAGTGATGCTTTATAAAATCTACTCCGTTCATCCCCTTAGCTCACTCATTTTGGGCTATGGGTCCAAGGATGGAGTTGATCTGAAAACAGGTGGGCCACACCAAGTACATTTGGGTTTTAAGTGTCGATTCCCACTGATCCGATGGTCGGATCTACTCTAAATTTGATTGTGAATGGTTCTTAAATGATGGTTTGTCATTTAAAGGGCTATACAAACTCTTTTAAATAAAATAATAGTTTTACTTTATTTGCTCACTCATTTTATTTTATATATCTAAGTTGTCGAACTTGTCATAGATTAAAGCTTCTTTCTTAATTAATTTAAGCCTTGATTAGTCATTTATCTATAAGTAATAAGTTTTTGTTCAATTTGTGTTTTTGGACAAACTTTGTTGATCTCATGTTTAGATCATTTCCAGATCCAATGATTCAAGTCTAAAGGCTTAAATCAGGTATAGGGTCCATTATGCTTAATTACAGGTAAAGATTTCTCCTTATGGATTGATCTTGTGGTCAACTAAGTGAGTTGCCTTACATATGGTTGGATTGAAAAGTTATGTATATTAGCTTTAGACAACCATTTAGGTTTGGTTCATCCTTGCGATCAAATGAATTTAAAGTATATAGATATGATATTGTAAGCCTCAATTGCTAGTTTGGATTATGGTTCAGAAAATCGTTTATGACGAAATCCTATTACAAGCAACTAATGGTCCATTCAAAGTGGTTTGACTTTATACTAAATGAATGTATTGTGAGTCGTCGAAGTCCAAATCAAATGGTTGGGGTGGACAGATTGTGAATCATTATATGATGATGTGTAGTGTAATCTTAGTGTGTTCTCATACACTTGTAAACTAAATTAAATTTACGTGGTAACACCCGAGTACAGAAAGGTACGGGGTGTTACAATCTACCCCCCTTAAAGAGAATTTTGTCCCCGAAATTCCACACTCATATTATTAATATGAACGAGAATATCCATTTTACAGTATTTTTACTCATTCACTACTTTCCTTTTGAAGTATATTTGGATCTACAAATGTATATATCTAATTATCGAAAATTGGGGTTGTTACAGTGTGGGTTTTTTGTTTCTAATTTTGTACGGGGGTTACATAAACCTGGTTGATATGGGATTAGGGTTAATCTCCATGGGCAGATCGAGATCTATTTTGGTTGACTGAGAGACTCTATTGATGTTTCTCCTTATTTCTTATTTCAATTTTAGAATAAGTTCAGAAACTCATTTTCAACTAATCTAAGCCTGTCTTAGATTAAACCATAACATTTTAGCATAATTCGATGAATTGAATCAAAGTGGACCATTTTGGGGAAAATTAGGATAAGGGTCAAACCATCAGTTTTTTGTTTTATTTTCCTTCTTTTCTTTTTTCTTTTTTGTTTTCTTTCCCCCTTTCCCCTCCTTTTGCAGTACTTCAATGTAATGGGCCCAAACGCACATCATCATGATTGATTTGTTTGATTATGGGTTATTTGGTTGATTTTCCCAATATTTCACATTATTATTAACCAATTAGGAATCTTTATATTAAATAGATAAAATTTGATTATTTACACAATGAAACCCATTACAATGAGAATTTCTAATTCCAATTTTAGAGCCAAAATACTATAAACTAAGGTTTAGGGGTCCGTTGAGAATTGACCATCGACCAAAGAATTTCTAAATCCCAAATGCTTTAACACCAATTTTAGAGACGAAATATATAAACAAAGGTTTAGTGGTCTGACTGAGTTCAAATAAGCATTTTTACTAAACAACGGTCCAATATACCATTACAACAAGCCTGTCAAAAATAGAAAATGATAGGTTATTGTGTTTCGTTTTTCCTAATGTTGGCCAAAAAGAAGTTGCTAACATGTCTCATATTGTATAGGTTTTGGATCAAGCCAATATGCCCCTCTGAAACTGATTTTCAAAACCTTGGTCTTAGTATATGGAAGAACATGTATCCAAATTGTTGATGGGAAACTATGAAGCATTGGGAGTAGGGCTGTACATCGAGCCAAGTCGAGTTGAGTCGAGGTGGGCTAAGCTTGGCTTGACTTGTCCATGCTTATCCTCGAGCTCGCCCTCGAGCTTACCATTGGAGATTGGCTTGTTTTCCAAACCTTTCAAGGTGAGCTCGAGGCGAGCTTACCACTAGTCGAGTAGAGCCTGCTGCCAACAGCCACACCCGACCCAACCCTGCACCCAACTTGACCTAGCACCCAACTCGACCCAACACCCACACCCGGCCCAACCCAGCCATCCGACTCAACCCTCAAATCAAACATTCAAAACCCCAAACCTCGATTTTGGGATTTGGGGTTTTCAATTACATAAATAAAAACTTATAAAAGATTAGATTTAGATAGAGGTACCTTGCTGTTGAGAGAGAGAGAGAGAGAGAGAGAGAGAGAGAGAGAGCTCGGGCGAGTGACCGAGTGCGGGCTGTATGGCTGAGATGAGTCGGGCAAATGCTAAGTCGAGCTCAGACGAGTGGCTGAGAGAGAGAGAGAGAGAGAGAGAGAGAGAGAGAGAGCCGTACGGCTTAGATGAGTCGGGCAAATGCTGAGTCGAGCTCGGATGAGTGGCCGAGAGAGAGAGAGAGAGAGAGAGAGAGAGAGAGAGAGAGAGAGATCACTGCCATTGCCTTCCAAGTCTATAAAAGCAGCACGGAATGAAGAGGTTCAGGCCTCACGCGAACACAATCAACACAACTTTTTTAGCTCAATCACTGCCTATCTTTTGTCCCTCGTGGACACTTATCTCAATTAGCTTAGTTTCAAATACCTCTACTTCTATCCAACACAATGTTGTAACAAGCTCGGAGTGTTTAGCTTACTTTTAATTTAGTTTCTGCTTTTGTTCAACGCATCACTGAAGAAAGCTGGTTTAGTTTAGGTTAAAATATCCATGACCTGTTGTCAGATCCACCAAATCCCTAAGTCCATATTTTGATTCTCTAGTCACGACCTGCTGACCGTCTCCCATGGCCGCCTCACGATTGTTTGGATTTTCTAACAACCGTCTTACCACCATCTAAGTTTGGAAGACTGTCAGGACCACAACCGTTTCGCCAGCTTGAACTGACGTCAATAATTTATTATGCTTTTGTTACTTTATTTGCCAATTGTACTTCATTTATATCTCAGTTAATAAAATCGGTACGTAGCCTTCTTTTTTTTAGTTTTTCTATCTTTACATTGCTTTCTTGAGAAACACGACCAGGCCATCACCGTTGTAAGAAAAATCTTTGTTTCCAAGGCAAAGAGAATCCATTTAAAGGACTGATCCTCTCCTTCACAAATCCGGTCTTAATCAGTTTATCTCGACGCTTGGGGTCATAAGGCGTTTGGTTTGATTCAAGTTGAATATGACTCCGGCACGTCTGACACTCATGCATAGCCGAAATCCGGCCATTCGTTTCACCTATGGCCACACGTCCAAATTGAATAACAACAGTTCCTCGATTAAAAAATCACATGTCCTTCCCACTCTCTTCTATCTGATGAGGACATTGTGCACACGCACGCTCGCACACCACCACCCCTACGCACGTAGGTACGCAGGAGGAGGACCTCACCATCGATCTGGCTCGATCACGATGTCCAGGGAGGGCCTCCTAGCTAGAAGACAAATTTTGGTTCAGAAAAGTGGCCCGATAGTTAAGAAAAGCCCATCATGGGATCTCATGATTGTGGCCCACTCGTCGGATTGGTTTTATATTTTAGGTTTTGCTTATTGTTATTATTTAGAACATCGTGAACGCTTTAGATTTTCTTGTTTGGTTTTTATTTTAGTTTACTTCATCACCAAGTAATAGGTGTCGCACATGGTGCGAGTTTTTGGGTATAGGGTTCTCCCTATAAATAGGCACCCCTCGTAGTTCTTTTCATTCATTGAAGTTAATAAAAAATTCCTGCTTTATTTTTCTGCTCTCTTCGTGAGTTGTGGAAGAATTCAAAAGTGGGTGCGAAACCCTCCCTTTTCGAAGGGCTAACTACCGTGGTGCGAAGCCATATCGATCCCAATTCACTCCCATCTTCCATCATCTTTTTTCTCATCTTCCCCCACCATCCGTACTTCGAATTTGTCATTTTGTTGCATCAGATTTCTTTATTACAGCAAGTTTTCAGATTTCGGCCTGCAGGCGAGCTGAAACTTCGGTAGAGCACCACGCACAAATCGTACATCAGATCGAGCTGAGATTTGGAGGTTTTGGAGTCTATCCCTGGCCGACCAGGGCCAAAGTGGCCTTTTTCTGAATAGTGGGCCCCACACGTGCGGCCGGGATCACACGTACTTTCGTCTGGGCCATTGTTGCTGTGCACACGCGGGATCATCTTTTGGCTCAGGTTTTCATCCTCTTTTATCCTCTCATAGCCGGTTTTCATGAATCCTAACCCTAGATTACATGATCCCTAATTGATTTGCCCCTTTTTTATCACCTTAGGGTTCCTTGAATTGAAATTAGGGAATCCCTTGGATTAGGGACATGAGTAGTTGATTTTATTTCCCTTTGACATCGTTTGGTTTATAATTTTTATTGGTCCAGTCCTAGCCTGTGTCGGCTTGGACCCGCATAGATTCCCCTTTTTAATTGAATGTTTGGATTTTCATGTGGGACGTGGAATTTGTGTGATTGTTTCTGAATTGGTAGGATTTAAGCCTGAAATCTTGCATGTCATATTTAATTTTCCATGTCCTACATCAAATTTGGTATCAAAGCCAGGTTTCTTGTAGGGGAATTCACCACATATTTAGGGTTTCGTTTGTTTGAGTCCTTTATGCATTCAGTCCATCATATATAGCTGAATTTTAGTAACAGTGTGTAGTCTCCTTCATATAGAGTCTCATAGGGTCATTTAGTTTTTAGACGCATATAGTTGTCATAGAAGGTCCTTGGGTTGAGCAAGTCAGTGTATGCCTACACGTACGGGTCGCGGTTTCGGTTTGCACCCCACACTAAACATGGAGCAACTACAAGAAATAGTGGCCAAGTTAGCCCAGCAACTGGAGTCCTTGAATAAGCATTTGGAACAACACATAGATAAACACCTCGAAGAAATAGAGGCCTCCTTCAGGGCAAACCCCACCACTGGGGAGGATGCCCAATCTCAGGCAGTTGGTCAGGAAGTTAGACCAAGGAATGGAGGCGGCCAAGGAGCTGGTCATGGGCGCATACCTGTGCACCTACCCCGTGAGGGACATCATGATCAATATGACCTGGATGCACAACTCCTCAAGGGAGTTAGGGTAGATGCCCCTACTTTTGATAGCCACTTAGACCCTAAAGCTTTTTTAAATTGGTTGGCAGATATGAACCACTATTTTGAGTGGTATGATATGTCGGATGCTCGACAAGTCCGATTCGCCAAGATGAAGCTTGTGGGTCAAGCAAAGAGGTTTTGGGCGACAGTTGAGCGAGAAAAAGAAAGCGAGGGAACTCCCAATAGTCCATTGGGGAGAAATGAAAGAAACGTTGAACGAGAAGTACCTCCCTTTCTCTTATCGCATGCGGTTGATTGAGGAGTGGCAGTCTCTTCGACAGGGTTCCATGAGTGTTGCTGATTATATTGAGAAATTCGAAGAGTACTCGACCCGCTGTGAGGTTGATGAGGACCCCGTACTCACCCTTGCTTGTTTTAAAATGGGCCTCCGTCCTGACATTAGGAGAGAATTGCTCGCCAAAGACATAGACACTATCGAACAGTTGTACCAAGTAGTGTTAGATGTCGAGCAATACTTTAAAGCATCTGTGGGAAGGCGGTTTGACTTTCGCGAATCCGGTACTAAGGCCATCCCCTCTGGGGCTAGACCTAACACGGGATTCCAAAACAAACCTTCCCCTAATGTTAAGCCCAGACCTAAGGATGATAAGGGTAAAGAGATTGTCGGGTCCAGTTCACATGGAAGTGGGGCCACTAGGTGTTTTAGGTGTCAGGGGTTTGGTCACTTTGCTCACCAGTGCGGTACGAGAGAGGGCACCAAAGTACTCCTTATTGATGGGCAAGTAGAAGTAGTGCCCCCAGAGAGTGATAGTGAGGAGGAGGAATATGAGCTAGTTAGAACCCCTAGTGATGAGGAAGAGGGAGCACAAGAGTCTGTGACCCTCGCAATTGTGCGTTGCGCCCTGGCTCAAGCCAAGAACACTGATGACTGACGCCGCAACACGATCTTCTACACTTATGCAAAATGTGGGGAAAAAAGCTGTAAGATGATCGTGGATAGTGGTAGTTGTGCCAACGTGGCATCGACTAGCATTGTGAGTCGTTTGGGCTTGAAGCTGGAAGCCCATCCTCAGCCCTATAGAGTCTCCTGGGTTGATGAAACATCCATTTCAGTCTCGCACCGCTGTCTTGTCTTTATTCAGTTTGGATCTTATAAAGACACAATTTGGTGTGATGTTGTTCCTATGGATGTGGGTCATGTCATTCTGGGTAGGCCGTGGCTCTATGACAGGGATGTTACCATATTTGGTCGTTCAAATGTGTGTACATTCTGGTTCGAGGGCAAGAAGGTCAAGCTAAATCCTCTGCCACCCAAGAATACAATTGGAAAAGAGTTCACCACACAGAGTGGTGTGAGCGGCCCAAAGAAGTGAAGGAGTCGAAGTCCAAGTCCAAACCGCTCCATATTTTGAATGCCAAAGACTTTGAGTGAGAGACGGAAACGGACTCGATGATATACGCCCTTGTGGCTAGGGAGAGTGTACCAGAGACTAGCGTAGAGTTACCCACTGAGGCCATTCAGGTAGTACACGAGTTTCGCGATGTTTTTCCTGATGATTTACCGAATGAGCTTCCCCCTATGAGGGATATACAACATGCCATTGATTTAATCCCTGGGGCAACTCTACCAAACCTCCCACATTACATAATGAACCCGAAGGAGCACGCTGAGTTGAAGAGGCAGATTGATGAACTCCTAGAGAAGGGTTTCATTCGAGAGCATGAGTCCGTGTGCCGTGCCTGCCCTTCTTACTCCTAAGAAGGATGGCACATGGAGGATGTGTGTTGATAGTGAGGCCATCAACAAAATCACAATCAAGTATCGATTTCCCATACCGCGTCTTGATGACATGCTAGATATGATGGCTAGTGCTACTATCTTCTCAAAAATCGACTTCAAAAGTGAGTATCACCAAATCCGTATACGCCCTGGTGATGAGTGGAAGACGGCCTTCAAGACGAAGGATGGGCTATATGAGTGGCTAGTTATGCCTTTTGGGTTAACTAATGCCCCAAGCACTTTCATGCGTGTGATGACCCAAGTGTTGAGACCCTTCATGGGGAAGTTCCTGGTCGTATACTTTGATGATATCTTGATTTATAGAATGATTAAAGAGCAACATCTCAACCATTTGAGGCAGGTTTGTGGGATCCTTAGGGTCGAGAAGTTGTACGCCAACCTAAAGAAGTGTGCGTTCTTGTCTAGTAGTGTGATCTTCTTAGGTTTTATTGTGTCAGCTGAGGGTGTATCGGCGGATCCTGAGAAGGTCAAGGCCATCGTTAATTGGCCTGAACCCCGCAATATTCATGAGGTGCGCAGCTTTCATGGCTTAGTCACTTTTTATAGGCGGTTCATTCGAGGCTTCAGTTCCATTGTGGCTCCCATCACGGACTGCATAAAAAAGGGAGAGTTTCAATGGACAAAGGCCGCCTCGAAGGCCTTCAAGGAGATAAAGGTCAAAATGACCGAAGCTCCAGTTACGCGACTTCTAGATTTTTCAAAAGCTTTTGAAGTCGCATGTGACGCGTCAGGAGTCGGCATAGGAGGAGTACTTAGCCAGGAAGGGTACTCTGTCGCCTTTTTTAGTGAGAAACTGAATGAGGCAAAACAAAGATATTCCACCTATGACAAGGAATTCTACGCGGTAGTGCAATCACTACGCCATTGCGACATTACCTATTACCGCAAGAATTTGTCTTGTTCTCAGATCACGAGGCTTTAAGATACTTGAGCTCTCAAAAGAAATTAAGCCCCAGGCACGCTAAGTGGGTTCAATTCCTTCAAGAGTACACTTTTGTGCTTAAGCACAAGGCCGGTGTAGAGAATAAGCCTGCCGACGCGTTGAGTTGTCGAGTCGCATTACTCAACTCCATGAACGTTGAAGTTACGGGCCTTGAGTGCATCAAGGAAGAGTATTCTGAGTGTCCAGATTTTGGAGTTGTGTATGTCTTTATTAGAGAGTCCGTCAGGAGCAACAGTGAGTATTTGATTTTAGACGAATATTTGTTTAGGAGTGACCGCTTGTGCATACCACGCACCTCCCTTCACAATTTTCTTGTCTGGGAGTTACATTCAGGGGGGGTTGCAGGTCATTTCGGTCGTGACAAGACCATTGCCCTAGTGGAGGATAGATTTCATTGGCCAAGCCTCAAGCGGGACGTGGCCAAAATTATAGGGCAATGCCGTACTTGTCAACTGACAAAGCAGAGGAAACAGAATACAAGATTATATACACCTTTGCCAGTCCCATGCATCCCTTGGCAGGACATCAGTATGGACTTCATGCTTGGACTTCCCAAGACTATTCGAAAGCATGACTCCATATTCGTTGTCGTGGACCGTTTCTCTAAAATGGCCCACTTCATTCCTTGTTCTAAGACCTTTGACGCCTCTCATGTTGCCAAGCTATTCTTTAGTGAGGTTGTCAAACTGCATGGGTTACCAAAAACCATAGTGTCTGACCGTGACGTGAGATTCATGAGTTACTTTTGGAAGACACTATGGCACATGATGAATACTAGGCTCCAGTTTTCTTCTGCCTACCACCCTCAGACCGATGGCCGACCGAGGTGGTTAATAGGAGCTAGGGAGTTTACTTCGATGTTTAGTGGGGAGCATACCAGACATGGGACGCCGTACTACCCATACCGAGTTTGCATACAATAGTTCTGTCAATAGGTCCACCAGTCTAAGTCCTTTTGAAGTCGTTTCGGTTATAAGCCTAGGAAACCTATTGATCTTATTCCCATGTCATTGTTCCATAGGCCATCAGAGTCTTCGGTCATACATTTATTGCATCAAGAAATCAGGCGAAAGATCACTACTAGTAATGAGCATTACAAATTTTCTGTAGACCTACATAGACGTTTCAAAGAGTTCAATATTGGGGACTGTGATGGTCCGTATCAGGCCCGAGCGGTACCCACCAGGGGCCGTTTGTAAGTTACATGCGCGTAGCGCTGGGCCCTTCAAAATTATAAAGCGAAACGGTCTCAATGCGTATGAGGTAGATCTTCCACCTTTCATGGGAATTAGTTCCACATTCAATGTGGAGGATCTAGTTGCTTTTCAGGAACCCACTGATACTTTGTCCGGCCCTTCGCCTACCCATCCTGATGTCCCAACCTTACCCTTGAATCCGTGGCCTCTTCCCGACCTTTCATCCCAGCCTTTGCCTCCCATACCTAGCCTTCACATACCCAAAGAGGAAATAGAGGATATCCTGGACCATGAGATAATTTCTACGTCGGATGGCGGATTTCAGAAATACTTGGTTAAATGGAAGTCACGCCTAACTTCGGACAGTGCGTGGCTCACTAAGGACGAGCTTCAGAGACTTGATCCCGACATCCTAGAGCGGTTTAGGAATTTTATTTCGCCAGTGGCGAAATCTTCACAGCTGGGGAGAGTTGATGAGGACATCGTGCACATGCACGCCCGCACACCACCACCCCTACGCACGTACGTACGCAGAAGGAGGACCCCACCATCGATCTGGCTCGATGACGACGTCCAGGGAGGGCCTCCTAGCTAGAAGACAAGTTTTGGTTCAGAAAAGTGGCCCGATAGTCAAGAAAAGCCCATCATGGGATCTTATGATTGTGGCCCACTCATCGGATTGGTTTTATATTTTAGATTTTGCTTATTGTTATTATTTAGAACATCGTGAACGCTTTAGATTTCCTTGTTTGGTTTTTATTTTAGTTTACTTCATCGCCAAGTAATAGGTGTCGCACATGGTGCGAGTTTTTGGGTATAGGGTTTTCCCTATAAATAGGCACCCCTTGTAGTTCTTTTCATTCATTGAAGTTAATAAAAAATTCCGGCTTTATTTTTCTGCTCTCTTCGTGAGTTGTGGAAGAATTCAAAAGTGGGTGCGAAACCCTCCCTTTTCGAAGGGCTAATTACCGTGGTGTGAAGCCACATCGATCCCAATTCACCCCCATCTTCCATCATCTTTTTTTCCATCTTCCCCCACCATCCATACTTCGAATTTGTCCTTTTGTTGCATCAGATTTCTTTATTACAGCAAGTTTTCAGATTTCGGCCCGCAAGCGAGCTGAAACTTCGGTGGAGCACCACGCACAAACCGTACATTGGATCGAGCTGAGATTTGGAGGTTTTGGAGTCCATCCCTGGCCGTCCAGGGTTAAGGTGGCCTTTTTCTGAATAGTGGGCCCCATACACGTGCGGCCGGGATCACATGTACGTTCGTCTAGGCCATTGTTGCTGTGCACACGCGGGATCATCTTTTGGCTTAGGTTTTTATCCTCTTTTATCCTCTCATAGCCGTTTTTCATGAATCCTAACCCTAGATTACATGATTCCTAATTGATTTACCCCTTTTTTATCACTTTAGTGTTCCTTGAATTAAAATTAGGGAATCCCTTGGATTAGGGACTGATTTTTATGCACGAGTAGTTGATTTTATTTCCCTTTGACATCGTTTGGTTTATAATTTTTATTGGTCCAGTCCTAGCCTGCGTCGGCTTGGACCCGCATAGAGTTCCCTTTTTAATTGAATGTTTGGATTTTCATGTGGGACGTGGAATTTGTGTGATTGTTTCTGAATTGGTAGGATTTAAGCCTGAAATCTTGCATATCATATTTAATTTTCCATGTCCTGCATCACTATCATTGCCTTTGGTTGCCTGTAAAATTTTAAGTTGTAAACACTTTACACGGTTACACCAGAAAAGAGTTTCAGGTATAAACTATTTAAATGCTATTTTGTTTGGCTTTCAAATGGTAATTTGTTTATAGGTGAACGAATTATGTGTTTGGCTAATTGGTGAACCATTTATAATGTGGAAAGTGGGTATTCACACTAGATAAATCTTGGGGCGGTAAATCTCGCCAAAATCGGCAAATCACATGAAAATGACCCAATTTTTTTAGGGCCCTAGGAGGGCATCAAAGCATGCACACACTTGATGGATTGGATGTCCTCCACCCATCATAGTGGGCCCCATATGCAATCCGGAAGTTTTTAATAGTGGATATCCCATCCTTACCGTTCGTGTGGTCCATTTGATGATCAATCAAACTATTTTTCTGGGCAATAGGAGGGCATCTAGAGAAGCACATAATGGACAGATTGGATGTACCATAAATTACAGTGGGCCCCACACATCATGAGTTTGTATCAACTATTGTGTCCTATTATGTATAATGTTTTTTTAGTTGTAAAGACTTTACCTATAATCATGTTTCAGATTACAACTAAAAGCTGTAATGCGTTACGGCCTATAAAGCCTTTACAAGCTAATGTAGGTATCCAAACAACCCCAGCTATCCTATTACTTGTAATCCCTTTACAACTTTAGGATTTTACAGGCATCCAAACAACCCCTAAATGAGAAACCAATACACATTGGAACTCTTTTTTTCACTAGTACTTGTTGAATATATTCTTTTGATTTTTCAGTGTCTTAAATCTTTGCTTTGAAGCTTTCTCACCCATAGAGATCTCTTATTTCTAATTGGCATCTTCCACAATTATGATATAGCATGATTCTAACACTATATGCTAGTACATGTGGTACTACGAGTTTGCCATGTGTTTGAGACTGCTTGCTTAGACACTTGTTCAAGGGGCTTGTCTAAAAGTGCATGCTCTAGATCCTACTGTTTGCAAAGCACCCTTTATGGTTAGAGGACAATAGCTGCACAAACATGTAGTTGGAGGCATCACTATGTTAGTATGTAAGTTGTTGTCGGTAAACGTGGATTGGTGGGCTCCTTTGTATTCAGTACAACCAACCACTTGATCATGTACTTGAGCATGGCTCTCCTGTGGGTATGTGGCTCATTCTCGACAATAATGCCTAGTAACCAAGGCATTTAGTAATGGTATGGCCGACATAATGGCCATCTGTGTGACTGTTACAATATGGGCTGTTACGGTCTTTATGACCCTTGTAACCGAGATGTTCCATAACGATAACGGTGGCCATAATGGCCACCGCCATTACTGTTATGATATGGGCCGTTATGGCCATTACAACCAATGTTGTGAAAATCGTTACCATATCACAAATCGTAATAGAGGTTGAATCGTATTGAATTGCAAATTTAATTGTAAATCGTAAGATTTTTTATGATCTTCTTAAAAATTTAAAAAATATAAATAAATTAGAAAAAATTAAAAACAATAATCATCCTTTTGCCCAATGTTTTCAGTATTGACGATAGCAGCTGATATATCCCACAATATATATTGTATCCCACTTGTGCGATACGAAATGTACAGGTAGTGCCGATATATCCCACCCGTTCGATTCGGTGAGCGTTTTTGATTTTCGATTTTTGATCTTTTTTATTTTTGTTTTAATTTTAATTTTTATTTACTGTAAAACATGTTAAATCAATGTGAAAGTGTCACAAAAACATGATTTTTCATGTTTTGCATGAAAAATCAAAGATTTGGAGCTTCGATTTCAAGATTTGGTGGACATGGACTGAGTTGTGGAAAATTAGAAAAAATTGAAAATTCCCAATTTCTCATAAATCAGTTCCAATATGTCCAAACACAAAATCAAATATATATGTAACCCGATCTAGTGATTCTTCTTTTGCTTTTGAATGTATTGCTTGTGTTTTTATACACGTCTTTTTACATTTGTTAGTTATATGAATAGACTTTGAATATACTTTTGCATCAATTCAGTTAGACAACGCATAGGTTAGGACCCCATACAAAGGAAACCTATTATGTGCACTTCTTTTTTTTTTTTTTTAATTTTAACAACCCTTGAAGTTTCATTGAAAAATTCAACCAATTTCCCAATGTTTCCCCATGTTTCCCAACAACAACGATACATTATGTGATACAATCGATATACCCCATGCGATAACCGATATGCATCTATATACCAAGGGTCGCGATAATGATACGAAAAACATTGCTTTTGTCATCAATATGCACCAAGTAATACCATGTCATGACAGTGTTAAAGGATTCTTATCTTTACGTCTTTCAAGAAATTTTCACCTTTCAAAAAAAAGTCTTTCAAGAAATTTTCCCTAAAAACATACAAGGATCCTTTAATAATTTATGTTCCTGTTAACTTGCTTGAATTTAGAATCACATTGAAAAGCAACATTTCATTCTATATACCAATGAAAAAGATATTTTGATTTCCGACCATCATTCCACAATACATATAAGTCAACATGATCATAATCATCCATAAAAACATTCCAGATAAGTCAAATATCAATTAAATGTTTCGACTGGTTAAGAAGTAAGAAATCCAAAAAAAAAAAAAAAAAACTCTACAATTTAACGTTGAAGAGAATATATATAATTTAATCTCTTACATAGAACAAAATAAAATATTTTTCTTTTTCTAAATGATTCCTTTTTTTTTTTTTTTTAAAGTTTTTTTTTTTTATATAAATAATTCTTAAAGCCCCCACCAATTTAAAAACATAAAATGAAAGTCACATGAAGCTTAAAATAGAAGAGAACATGTATAATTTGAATCATTATCGGGATTTGAATTGTAAATCGTAGGATTCAAATCATAAAATCGTAAGATTCATATAAAAAGGGATTCAAATAGTTTTGCTTAAGATTCGACTCAAATCATAAATCTTACAGGTTCGATACAGCTCGTATTTTGTAAACCATGCTTGTAACGGCTGTTACAATCCTATACTTTCATCTTTTTTAAAGGAAGAAATGTTTAAAAAAAATGGAAACATTCAAAAATGTGATAATCCCAAATATGTATTCTTTTCTGGTTTTGAACATGTAGTTGATAGTGTAACGGGCTATTCTTTGGTAAGAATGCTTTCTCGGGCTGCCTGATACTATTAATTGGAGACTGATTCTAAAACAGTAAAACTCCTATACTTAGGCATCTAAATATTCAATATTAATATATAATTAAGATTGTAAGTCTACATATGAGTAATGATGGGTTGATGACACAATTAAAGGCTGTTATGTAATCACTATATTTAGGCTTCAAAACAAAATCAAGCGTGATTTGGTGGATTAGGCTCATTACACAATTATAAGCTGTTATGTAATCACTACATAAGTACAACAAAGCAAAGAGTGAAAAATAGGAAAAAAAAAGAGGTGATAGCACCTCTTCTGATATTCCCATCATGGTCCACTCCGCTTCGATCATTAAATCCTATGCATTTTGTGTTGTGATTCTCAAAATAGTCTTACATTTTGTTTAAACTTAGTTTCTAACTTCATGCAATATTGAAATGAATAAAGTAGAAAAACGATAGAATTTCAATTTTTTTTTTTTTTTCAAAATGAGGCCTATATGGCTGTATTGGCTGGCTTGTAATGGCATATTAGCCGATGTGACCCATTTTTTTCCATAGCGGACTGATTCACCCCTGTATAACAGGGGTGTGACCATTACCTTTACGTAACACTCTCGGCCGTATTGGCTTGTAATGGTGTATTAGCCAATGTGGCCCATTTTTTCCATAGCGGACTGATTCACCCCTGTATAACAGGGGTGTGATCATTACCTTTACATAACAGTCTCGGCCGTATTGGCTTGTAATGGTGTATTAGCCAATGTGGCCCATTTTTTCCATAACGGATTGATTCAGCCCTGCATAACAGGGATGTGGCCATTACCTTTACATAACAGCCTCTACGGTCGTAATGTAACAATTTTTCAATACCATGCTAGCAGCTGCTCGTACATGACCCTGCCTTGCCTACTGCCCCTTTGGGGTTTAGTTGGGCAGGAGGATGGTATTGGGTGCACAACTTTGCACATGAATGGAACTCTTTCGTAACTTCCATGAGATCTTCCTTGATTACACTCCACCGCTCTTGCTAAAAAGCAAGGAGCAACCATCCAGTCCCAAAGCCTCTATCTCTTCCCAATTCGGACACAATCTTTTGATGTCCTCTTTTTTCGAACTGCCTCTCAAGTCAGTATGCTTTCTTAGGGCTGGTGGTGTTCAAAAGTTAAGACTGCCTAACTTTGGTCTATGTGAAGCTTTGAATAGAAATCCACTACAACTTTCTTAACCCCTTCTGGATTTTCAATCATTTCACATAATCTTCGTTATCTCATTAAAAGGGAAAAAACATGCCTTATCTAGCATTCACAACTGGATGAAAAAATGCTGATATATATATATATATATTTTAACCATCTGACCATAACTCCCTCGTCTTTTTTCTCTTAGAGATTTCTTCTGCTTTTAGAACATCCTTGAACTCCCTTTTTGGAGTATTCCCTTTTGCATATTCCTCACTTGTAAGTGTTATTGTATCTTGCTCCATATCAATATTCGAGATATAGTTAGGACCTTTTTTTAATTATTGTCTTCGATGATTCCAAAACATTCCTTATTCCACAACTATATTTTCTACTATAGGCCTGATGTTTATGGAAAAATTTGAAACTAGCTTGCTCGATAACTTCCTCCAATTTCCACTATTCCACACCGATTTCAAAAATCACTGTTTGGTAACCATATGTGTCCGAACTTCAAGGGATGAGACGGCGCATGAGGATGTGGGCGTATAGATGTATGACCCTCCCTAATGATGTGGATGTGGGCCATTCCACTATACGGCCCACCTAGCTTCTTTCTTTTTTATACTTAAGTGTTTATATTAGAATAGGACTTTTTTGGAATATGAACATTATTCGTGAGGGTGTTTTTGTATTTTTTGGTTTTTATTATTTATATAATGGGGAAGAGTAGGGATGTCCAGCCCTTACTCTTTTTCTTCTCGTCTCTTCTCGTCTCTTTAATCTATAATTCTACATGGTATCAGAGTATCCCTATTGTTGATCTAATCGATCTTTCTTTCTTCTATCCTATAATTCTTCTTCATTCTTTTATTTCTTTGGTCTCTCTTATCCCTTTTGTGCTGAAAAACTTTTTAAGAAACTTAGGTTTTCATTTCTTTTTGTTGTGCCTAGCCTTTTTAATAGTTTGTGCATGAAATGGTGATGAAGTGTTCATGGTCATCAGCTCTCATGTGTGGGACGTGAGGATGTGTCCATTGTCGGATTCCAAGTTCGTGATCATCGACCCCTCTGATTAGTTGGAACATGCGGGCTGATTTTTCTCTTCAAGTGTGGTGTGCATACCATGTGAAGTGTACAAGTTGGGTATTCATTGGTCGCGAAAGGTTAGCCCGTGTTCATATAAGCTTGTGGTATATGTTCAGTTCCTTGTCCTAAATGGAAGAGAAAAGTGATTTGAGAATTGGATCCATAATTTCATCCGATTTCTAGGGATTCCAATGATCTCCATTAAATTAAGTGGAAGGAACTATTTTCAATGGTCCAAATCCATCTAAGTGTTTTTAACTGCCAAGGCAAATAAAAAGACTTGACCATTGAAAATCCTGATGAGAATTCTCATATGTATGATCAATAGATTTAGGAGAATGCTCAGATTATGACATGGTTGTAGAATATTATGGAACTTGTCAGTAGTGCGAATGTAATGTTTTTGGATGCTGCAAAAGAAGTGTGGAATGCATTATGAGAGATGTATTAATCAGACAAAGACATTGTTCGGATGTATAAGTTATTTGAGGAAATATTTGACTTTTAACAAGGAGATAAATCACTTGGTGAATATTATTCAAAACTTAAAGGAATGTGGGAAGAGTTGAATATGTATCGACTCCTTACCACTGATTTGGAGAAGCAATGTCAGCAATTAGAGGAATTCAGTGTAGCTAAGATTTTATCCGGCTTAAAATGCGAACATGAACTGGTTTGTGCAAAGATTTTGGGTGGTAAGGATGTGCCATCTCTTAATGAAGTGTTTTCTTGCCTCCAATGTGTATCTCTTGGCTCTGCAAGTGGAGCTAATGACAACTCTGCTTTAGTATCTTTTACTAATTAGGGCTGAGGTAGTGGTTGTAGTGGCAGAGGCAATTAAGGTGGTCGTGGTGAAGCAGGTCTTGGACCTAGAAAGTGTATCTATTGTGGGCTTATGAATAATTCTGTTAAAAAATGCTAGGATGTTTACAGAAAGCCAGGATAGGCTAATCATGCATCTCAGTGTAAAAAGCCGTGAGTCGTATTCAGCTAGTTTTACGTCCACAACTCAACAACCATGTATGTCCGGAGAGATGTTTATGCTTACTCAAAAATAGTATTCCAAGTTGCTGAAAAATCTACAGAATCAGATTGTTCATGTTACTTCTGCAACAACTTTCACTCCTACGGCTACATTTGTGACTTCAGGTATGATTTATTTAGGATCCAAGTTCTTTGCTTCATGGGTCATTGACTTTGGAGCATCTGACCATACAACTGGTAAGTCCATTGCATTTTCCTTTATTAATACAATGTTAATGGGTTCATCTGGCACTTCGACAGATGGAACTCAGTCCAAAGTATTGGGAATGGGTACTGTTCTTCTAAGTTCTTTCTTTTCATTATCATCTGTCCTTTATGTCCCTAAATTCCCTTTAAGTCTTCCATCTATTACCAAGCTTACCAAATATCTCAACTGCTTTGTGATTTTTTTTCTTTCGCATTGTGTTTTCTGGGTTGTAAAAGATGAAGAAGAAGATTGGTGAAGGACATGAATATGATGATTGTACTATCTTGACCGTGACGTTGTTGGTGCAGTAGCACATAAGAACATTTCTTTGTTTCAATGGCACTACCTTCTTGGTCATCCATTGTTGAAGATTCTCAAATGTGCTATATCGTTCATGTCTGTTTTAAAGGGTTAAGTGTGTGAGTTAAGTAAACATCATCATGTTAGTTTTCTTCCATCTGTGGAAAACCGTAGTTTAGTTCATTTAGATGTTTGGAGATGGTTAAAATTTCCAGTGGGTCAGGGTATAAGTATTTTGTTACATTTGTTGATGATTTTTTACGAATAACTTGGTTTTATTTAATGAAAGACAGATATGAATTATTCTTTATTTTAGCATTTTTCACATGGAAATACAAAATCAATTTGACTCAAAAGTGTCCTTCATTTTGATAATGCTAAGGAATATATGTCCCAATCCTTTAATCAACATCTTTCTAAAGCATGTATCTTACAACAAACATCATGTACTCCAAGGTTGGCCTTAATAACCTTTATGCTCTAGCTTGATGGGGAGTGTTAATGTATGAGGTAGTGGACATACAGTTGTACGACCCACCTAATGGATGTGGTTGTAGGCCATTCCATTGTAAGGCCCACCTAGATTCTCTCTTTTATATTTAGTGTTTATATTGTATATGCATTGTTTGGAATAGGAACATTATTAGTGAGGGTATTTTGTGTTTTTTTTTTTTTTTTTAAAGGGAAAGAGTAGGGATGTCCAACCCCAACTCTTTTTCCTTCATTTTCCCAACTCTCTCTCTTTTCTTCTATTCTCTTCTCTTCTTCTCTCATTAATCTATGATTCTATGGTCTCTAACCAAATTGGGTTATGATCAAAATTAGACGTGGGAGAGTGGCCTGAGAAATCCTCAAGAACTGGCTCTTATTAAAAAAATAAAAATAAAAATCCAGTCTGCACATCACTGAAACTTTCTGGTTATTTGACCATGTAAAAAATGCTCCTATCAGGGGTGTAGATCAATTAGGTAATGTATTTTGATAAAGCAAGAGAATCTACACAACAAAGAGAGCTTTGAACCTCCTAAGAATTGGGTTCTTGAAATTATTGTTTTAATTCTTTGATCCCGACTTCCCATCAACATGGTTCTAAAATTTGGTGACTCAACTCGAACTTGGCCAAGTGAACTAAACTTGTTCAGAAATTGAACTGAGAAACTCACTAGCGAGCTTGACTCGGTTCAGACTCATTGAGTCGGCTCAATTACTTGATCAACTAAACACAACTCGGCATGACTCGCACTGAGTTGCTCACTGAGTTGATTCGCTTTTAAATGAAAATTCAAGTGGGTTGTGGGATTTGGATCCACAACCTCAAGTAGTCAACGAAACAGTGTCTATCAGCAGGACAAGCACACATTTGCCGATTTAGCTTTGATTACTTTTATACTCATAGCATTTCCAGGCATCCACAAATTGTAAAAATATTCCCAGTTTTTAATCATTAAATATTGGGTTGAGTCGAATTGAGTCTTCGAGTAGAGTAGAGTTTTCAAGTTTTTAAACTATGTGCACAAAAGTTAAAAAAGAAAGGAATCGTAAGAAATCTCAAACAACAAAAATTCCAGAAAGCAACATCTTCAATCTTGTTGATTCATAAACAGCACCTCTATTTGGTCAGGTGGTAATCCTGAACCTTAGGATCTTTAAGTTTCTGTTGCAAGGTCCCATCGATGCCCATATTGACCCACACAATCAGTTTTTAGTAATCTCTTAACAGTTTCAGTTTCAAAGATGAATTATCACCCCTTTCCTGTTCATGGTTTGTCTAACAAGGTTTGTTGATTGGGCCCGCCTGCACGCTATGATCATGCTCCTTGTTTTGTTCTGTGATTTGTTCCACTCCAATTAATCTATTTGGTTCCCAACCATCTGTTGTTACACTGATGGAATATTTTAATTGATTTTGGATGGAAACCAAGACGCCTACCAATGGATCTTCTGTTCTGTAGATTAGTTCGAGTGCAATATGTCGGGCATTAAGGCTGATGTTGCCAAAGAGCAAGATCATGCAGAGGATGTTCTCAGGTATCAAGCGGACGGAGACTTCCCTGTGGAGGGCTCAGATCATCCTGACAAAAGCAATGAAAATTCCATGCCCTCACCCCAAGCTGAGGTAGCATACATTCTTGTAGTCTGTTTATGTTGTCATAATATTCTGATAGTCTGCATGCACCTATGAAATCCATGTGTTACTGAATGCAAAGCTATTCATACTAGTGTCAATTTATTGTCGCTGGGTCTTTCAAGATTGATAATAACCGTTTTGTCTGTAGGAGGAAGTGATCAAGAAGAAGTATGGAGGAATTCTACCTAAGAAACCACCACTCATTTCAAAGGTAATAATTCTTTCTTATGCACAATGTGAAATCTTTGATGCCACAATTGATTAGAAAAAACAAAGAACAAAGAAAAAGAGAAGGAAAAAAAAAAGGAAATATATGATGTATCTGCATCACAAGTTTTATCTCTGTACTACCTGAAAGATTACTGTGCTAGAGTAATTAGTGGATTTTGAATGAATCATAATTTTGCTTCTGTTTTCACTTCAGGACCATGAACGAGCTTTCTTCGACTCCGCTGATTGGGCATTGGGAAAGGTATTTTTGTGTTGTATCTCAGTTTTTATATGAGCTATAGTCGTTCAATGCTAATCATGACATTGAGTAGGGCTGTCTTCACCTAGTTTTTGTGGATGTGTGTGTAAACAGCAAGGTCAGAAGCCCAAAGGTCCACTTGAGGCACTTCGGCCAAAATTGCAGGTTTGTTGGGTTTTAGTTCGATGCTGCTGTTTTTTTTTTTGGTTCCATCCATTCTTTTCATCATGTTGCTGTTTTGCTTATGGTCCACTTTCCCTCAATCCACTACATTTTATATCAGAATATGCTTATACTTCATTTGAACTCTATACGATGTATGTTCTGTATTACACAACCATATTAGCAGGTGTTTTTGCTAAGCTTCACATAAACTCTTTACAACCAAAAGAGCCAAGCTAGCATGTGTTGCAGACATCCAGGCCATGCATCAGTTGGGCCTCATTGTGTAAATGACTGGGCCCCGAAAAAGGAGGGTCAACTCCTCCAGTGGGCCACATCATCAGCCATCTTAGCCTTTCTTCCATTACTTTGGGGTGGGCTTTTAAATGGTAGGTTGACAAAGGCTTTACTATTGGCTGCCAACCAGACAACCATCTTTCACATGAGCTCTTGGAATCGGTCATGGCAAAGTCTAGCAAATGTGATCTCATGGAATGAAATTTACGTGACCCATAAATCAAACAAGCAATGGGAGCTGGTGGGTGACACGTGTATGTTGATTGTAGATTCATTGCCAATTATGTTAGACCATCCATTGTTTCCATACATTTGTTCCACCTTATGATTTAAAGGTACTGACGCAAACAACATGCTAAGTTGGCACTTTTGCTACTAGTCCAGATGTTCGTGTGAGTTCAATGAAGTTCTTTATAAAACGGAAACATATCCTGTTCTCTCTAATAAAAGCAGTAGGCAGTTTATGCATAAAAAAATTCAAATTTGAATTTTCACGCAGATGAAAAGTACCCTTAAAGATGTCACTTCTTACGTACATCTCTCTCTCTCTCTCTCTCTCTCTCTCAGCCGACACCACACCAGCAAGTCCGTTCCCGGCGATCAGCTTATGCTCCTGCGGATGGTGAAGGTAGGTCCTTGCTACTTAAACCACACCAAAGACCTGATATTCTCTCCTTGTTGTTTCTCTAGAAGAACCTCACCGTGTGTTCTTTCTGCAGATGGAGGCAATGCTACTTCCGAGGATCCAAGCAGCAACGAGCAATAGCTATTGATTTTTTAATTTCTCCAGAGCTTCCGATCATTCTGATATTTGAAGGTGATGAGCGCTCTCCTGCGTCTGTTAATAAGAGATACAATGGTTTTTGCATTTTCTATAACAAGAAACCACTGCAGCGTTTTTCACACCTGAGACTTGACACTGCTGGGAGTTCTGGTTCGCCAGGTTCTCTTTCTCTAAACGTACAATGTATTCTTACTTTCTTATTAAAGGCAGACATTTGAGCTTTAGCTTGCTTCTACCAATTGTCCTTTTAATCAAGCGGAATGATTTAATACACTTCATGGCCTCATGTTTATGATGCAACATCTTTCCGACTGTACATGAACCCCACCTAAGGTTTCCCATGGGGCAAATTTTTCTCTGACTGAACAATCTAACCACCTGATCAAGAGTGAATTTGATGTTGAAAAAATAGGCAACAGTTCACATTGACTGGTTGAAGTGCACAGTCTAGATTAGGGTGGTCGACAGTTTGGGTCTTGTCGGGTCTGGATCATTCAGGTCCAGATTTAGTTTTTGAAGAGTCAAGACCTATATCTGATTGGGTTTGGGTACCTATCAGGTCTTTGGATCTCGGTTCCCAGTTGGGCTTGGGACAGATAAAAGCATTTATATGGCTGGACCAACCTTACAGGTGCACATGCATGGTATGTAAATGGGCTACCTCGCATGTCTTTGAAACCTCATTTCATTTGCTAGAATAATCAATGTGTGTAAATATATCAGTTTACTATTACAACTAGTGTTCGTAATATTGGTATCAGTACATTTATTGTGGCTGGGGATATGGAAATATGTATCGATATTGCCGATACCTGGAAATGTATTGCTATCTGAGGAAACATTGGCTAACTGAGGAAACATTGGGAAAACTGAGGAAAATGGTGGAATTTCTCAATGAAACTTCACAAAATGCTAACATATGCATGTTTCCATATTTAGGAATCAAAATAATTGCAAAAAGAGGTGCACATAATAAGTTTCCCTTTAATAGGAGACTAAAGGAATGTAATACAAACTTAGGGAAACATGGGGGAAATGGTGGAATTTTTCAACGATATTTTAGAGATGCTAAAATGAACATATTTGCATATTTAAGAATCTATAATAGCAAAAAAAAAAAAAAAGGTACATATTTGCATATTTAAGAATCAATAATAGCAAAAAATGTACATATTTGCATATTTAAGAATCAATAATAGCAAAAAGGGTACATATTTGCATATTTAGAAATAAAATAATAAGTTTTCCTTTAATGGAGCCCTAAAAGCATTTGTTGTTGACTCATGGAACACTGGCGAAATATGGAGGGAAACATAAGGGAAATATGGAGTAAATGGTGGGGATCCATTCATCCATACATCCAACCATCCATTCATGCATGCACATACATATATACAAACACATGCATAATCCATCCATCCATGCATGCATGCATACAATGACACACATTCATGTTCCATCCATGCATGCATGTATGCGCGTGCGCGCACACACATCCATCCGACCATCCATCTACCCATCCATCCATCAATTCATGCATACATGCATACATATACACATAAAAAACTGCATTTCATCATACAACAATATACTTGTAGAAAAATAGTTGAAAACATTGGCAATATCATTACATTGGTGATACTTAGCTATACATAGTCCACACTTGAAATTTTTGATACTACCAGTGTTATTGGTATCTCCAAGTTAGAGTTACCAATAATATTGGCAATATTATTAATAATATTGCCGATACTCGGAACAATGATTAGAATTGGACCTACTTGACCCAACTCGATTTTAACCAGGTCCATAAGACCCGAACCCAACTAGATCCAATTTCTTAATGGGTTCAAGAAATGGGATCCAGACCCATTAAAATCAGGTCAGGTCCATTGGGTACCCATCGACAGCCCTAGTCTAGATTGATCGATGGGAACCTCATATGTATGGTAGGATGCCTGCCACATCATAACATGATGCTTTAAGAGATGAATCTTATCTTTCCCGGATCCTTACTCTTGCTCGGGTGGTATACTCTCAGGAGTTTCAACACCAGGTCAAGGGTTCGAGTATCCATAGGTGGTGAAATTCCACTAGCATGAGTGTGTGGGTGTGCGTGTGCGTGCCTGTGGGAAAAAAAAAAAGAATCTTATCTCTCCCCTTTTATTAGTAGGAGACAAATAAACGATGTGTGGTACATCTTCAAGAGAAACCAAAAAGGAAATTCAACTCAGGTTTTCTGGTGAGGGCCCTAGTTTAAGGTAACTTGAAACTCGGGCATCCATGGAACAGATGTTAATTGTGACCTGAAAAGGCGAAAGCATTAAAAAAAAATGTACGTTAAATGATAAAAATTAATTAAAAATAAAAGTCCCTGCAATGAGTAGAAATTAGAGTGGAAGAAAAATCTAATCAAAATAAAGCAAGACCCCACATCTCAATTTAACGCAATCCATAAATGATTAATCAAAACTGTTAGAGAAATGCTAAGTCTTGAAGGCATTGTACACATTACATGATGATCTTAGCGACAAGTATCCCAGTGCTGTATCATAGTAAGGCCTGTTTGGATGTATACTCCCAAATCAGGATCAATTTCGTTTTTTCAGCTATAACATTTTAGATGTGTGTTTGGGGCAGCTTAGAAAATTGAAGCCGGTTGCAACCCAACTTGCTTTTCTTGCTTCCTCCACAGCTCTGAGTTTGGAAGTGTGAATTCTATTCATCGTAGAAAGCAAGGAGCATTCACAGTTATTCTCGACAATGAGAAGAGTTAAAAGATGGGCCATGTTACCCTGCACGTAGATTGCCCCACCATCCATCAACCTCACAACCACCATTATCTTATCCTTAGGTGCTAAAACTTAATTGGTGGTTTACTGGAGAAGAGAGATTATAAAATCTCAGCTATAGAAACTATTGAAATTTGATTTCAAACACATGGGGCTTACTCCATGAAATTGAATAGGAGCGTTTTAACATTAAGCTTGATGCAACACCCATCCTACCATACTAATGATGAAAAATAGAAGTCAGTGTCTTTCTTAGCTTTCATATGTGCAGTTCTGTGATTGATCTCGGACCATCTGGTTAGGCCCCCACCTGGGGTTTGCTCAAGGCCCAAATCCTCACTCTAGTGTGACAAGTCTAGCTGGCTGTTAGAAAGCTTGCATATGGAATGGCCAAAAATGAAATACCAGGGTCCAGCTTGAGGATTAAAAATCCTTTTCAGTATCAGTTGCCTCCAAAACCAAGTCGTATCCCCGCTATTTTAAGCCGATACAGTCCAACACAGCTAAATTGTTTATGGACGAGCTGTTCCTATCTGGATTAAAATAATAAAAAAAAGAACAAGAAAATGAAAATTTGGAAATTGTCCATCAATCTATGCGAAGTGATCTTTAGGAAGGAGGCAATAATGCTGCTGATTGGATGGTAATGAATGAAATTAATTTAATACCATGTATTCATTCGAAATATGGAGAGTCGAAAAGGATATCTATTTTGATCATTGGTGTTAAAATCACCTGGTTGACTCATCAGGTGGGCCACACATTTACTAAATAAATGGATGGTTAGAAAGAGTGGCAAACACACCCAGATCCATAGTTCAAGTGGTAGACTGAGTGAAAGATACCTCGTTTCAACACTGACCTCTTGGTATCGATTCCCTAAAGGCGGTAGCTAACACTGAAGTGTGAACCCACAGTGGGTGTACTAACAAGCTAACCGAAAAAGAAAAAGAAAAACAAGAAAAGAAAGAGTGGTCGACAGTTCACATTCTGAAGATCACCGTACCTTATGGAAGCATAGCGTGAAGAATTGATGACATGCAATTGCCTTTAGGATCTGGATCGCGGATTTGCAAGGTTTTCTAACAAAATGGTTTTTTTTAATAAAAAAAAAAAAAAAAAAAAATCCTTTCTTCTCGTGTGGGTTTTTGAATTACTAGTGCTATCTCGATGGCCTCTTTATATTGTTTATTTATGTTGTAGTTGTTTTTTTGTCGTTATGGATATTCCCTACAAATTCGGAGAAAACCCACTCACATGTAAACACGTCGATGATCCATCCCTCCGTTTTCTGTTACAGATAGCATGACTTCTCAACAAATTTCGAGTGCCGATCGTCTGTGTTGAAGGAATTAGGAAATTCTGGTCGTCACTTCTCATTGGTCCATGTCATCGCTGATGACAACAGCTCCCCGAATAGGTTGCCTGACTAAACGACAGAACTTTTAACTTCAGTGGGTACCACTATGATTTGTATGTTAGATCCACACTGTCTACTAATTTTTTCATATCATTATAAGAGCACGAGCCCAGAAATGAGGCACATCCAAATATCAAGTGGACCACAACACAAAAGACAGCCGAGATTGAACATTTACCTTTGAAAACTTCCTAGGAATCACCGTGAAGTTTATTTTCTATCTAACCTCTTTGTAAGGTTACACAGACTTAGATGAATGGAAAACACAAATATTAGCTTGATTAAAGTCTTCTAATGCTCCAAAAAGTTCTCAATGATAAGAATAAAATTTCCACTGTTTCCTTGTAGCGTGGCCATTTAAGCCTTGGATCAGTTGTTTTTTTTTGTTTTTTTTTTTGTTTTGTCTTTTACCCTCGGATGATATGTAAAAATGGATGAATAATGTGGATCCGACAAATACATAAAGGTGGAGCCTACAGAGGTTTCACAGGTTAACACTGCCGGTTTTCTTTTCTCCCCGTAGCAAGCAAAGATGGAAATTTTTGATGTGTGAAATTTACTTGGGCCCACGATAATGTATTTCTTAGATCCACACTGTCCATCCGTTTTTTCAGATGATTCAAAGCTAAAGTAGACCACACCAGAACAGTAGGAACTGTCGCCCACCAGTGAAAACTTCTTGAGGCCACAAACGGGTTTGATTAATCTGATATTTGTGTTTTCCCTTCATCCAGGTCTGTGTGACCTTATGAACAGGTTAGATGTCAAATAGACCTCACGGTTGGCATTACTTCACATGTAGTTCATCTAATTTACACTGCTTTGTGGTGTGGTCCACTTGACCATTGGATGTGCCTAATTTTCGGGCTCATGCTCTAGAACGATACGGATAAATTGATGGACGGTTTAGATCTAACACATCAATATTAGTGAGGCCCATAGTAATTCCACACATTAAAAGTTGTGTTGTAAAATAATCGGCGTGTTTTGTAGGACTTTCAACGATCGGCACTCAAAGACGTTGGCCACATGGGATGCAGATTGGTTACTACCCCGCCTCTCCCTAGTAAGGAATGGACATGGGCTCTGAGGGGCCATACTGATGTGTGGCTTTTATCCACACCGTCTATCCATTTTACCATATCATTTTAGTATTCAAGACAAACAAACAGGCATATAAAAAACTCAAGTGAACCACACCAAAAGAAGCGGCAGTGATAATGACACCCACCACTGAAACCTTCCTAGGGCCCACCATGATGGTTAATTTCCATCTAACATGTTTCATAATTTCACATAAACATGGATGAAGGAAAATCACAAATATCAGCTTGATCCAAAACTTCTTTGGTCCCAAAAACTTTTCAACGGTAAGTATTTAATCCCCACTTTGTGGTCAACTTGAGCCTTCAATCTGCCTAATTTTCAGGAATGTACCATAAAATGATATGAAAAAAATGTATGGACGGTGCAGATAAAATCCATACATCGCGGTGACCCCCTTAAATCCCTTGTTCGTTCTCAGCTAGTGACAGTGTGCAGGCTTACACGTGTCAACACATTTAACATATGTGCTGCACCCTGCCGAGCAGAGTGGAAGTATCAGCCATTCATCAAGGAGGGCATATTGTAAACAAATCATATAATAAAAATAAGGGTAACACACATATAAAGTGGACCACACATATAGCTGGAATATGGATTATTGGACCTTTTCTAACTCTTCATTTTTATGGTACAACTTTAACCTCAACCAAAAATAATTTTGGTCCATATGAAGCAACGATCATGATGTACCCTACCTGATGAACAGCCTGGATCCACCAGAAGGTGCCACGTCTGGTCAAATCTCTAAACAGTATTGTTTCATCACGTGACGTACTCCAGGTGTTCCCTCTTCACGAGTCCTTGAAATGTCCGCAACCCTTAAGCACGCACATGAAAGATGGGGGCTATGTCGGTCCGTCCTTGATTTTTGTGTGACACTTACTCCATCCGTACGTTGCACCATTTCATGTTCACCGTACAAAAAGAAGAAGAAATCAGCTGGATCCACAACTCAAGTGGGTCACACATGGACAATGTAAAGTCACGTCTATAACCACTGAATTCAGTTGGCGTGACTATTGGGTTACTCAGTACTAATGTATTGAGTAAACTCCGTGGGGCTTACTGTGATGTATGTTTCTTATCCACACCGTCCATTATCTTTACCAGTACATTTTAGGGTGTGAGCCCAAAATTGAACCATATATAAAGATCAAATGGGCCACACCACAAGAAACCGTGGGAATTGAATGCATAACGTTGAAAGTTCATCTGGGGCTAAAGAAGTTTTCTTTTTTTTTTTTTTTTAATTTTTAATATCAAAGTGATATTTGTGTTTTTCTTTCATCCATGTCTGTGTGACTTTGTGATGGATGATAAATAAACATCACTGCAGGCCATAGGAAGATTTCAATGGTGGATGTAATTATCCCCACTCTTTCTTGTGGTGTGGTCTGGTTGAGCTTTGGATAAGCTTCAATTTTGGATGTATGCCCTAAAAGCATCTAGAAAAATGGATGGACGGCTTGGATAAGACACATACATCCACAGTGGGCCCTACAGAGTTTACTCTGTACAAATCGGCTTCCTAGTGGTGGCACACCTGACTTTTGTTTTATGCTAGTTGGTGGACTTTTCTCCGCGTAGGGCTAACTTGATGAAAGGTTTCGATGGCAAATAAACAACATAGCGAGGATCTCATCCATTGTGGGAGCTGAATAGGTGCAGCCCGGCCTCACTCAAAGATGGTGCGGCCCTTACCATGTGGCCCACTTTGATGTATGTATTCTATATCCACCACGCTGTTAGTCTGTTTTGCCCTATTATTTCGGGGCAGGAGCTCAAAAATGAAGTAAATCCAAATATCCAATGGACAATACAATGGAAAACAGTGGTGCTTGACCATTAAAAAGACTCATTGTAGTCTACAAAAGTTTCGGTCAAGCTGATATTTGTTTTTCTTTTTCCCTTCATCTAAGTTTGTGTGACCTTATTAACAGATTATTGCATAGAAAATATAACAATAGGCTCTAAGAAGTTTTTTAACGGTTGAGTGTTCAATTACCATTGTTTCCTATGATATATTCCACCTAGATTTTAATCTATTTCATTTTTGGGCTTTGTTTGGACCAAAATTTATACGAATCAGATGAACATTATTGATATTGTCACATGGTACCAAAGACATTTGAAAAGAGTAGGTAGTATGAGGCCGATGTTCGACTCAGCCTTGAGTATTTTTTGTATTTTAGTCTCATTGGATAAGGGCAAGTGGTTACCCAAGCCATGCCAACTTCAAAGTGCACGTTTATGGGTGAAATCATGGTACATAAAGTATAACCACCAGTTCCCAGTTGGTTGCACATAATGAAGACATGTGGATAGACGATTATTATTTCATCCTTTTCCTGAAGGCTATAAATACCATAAGCAAATCTAAGAGCCAGCACCCCCCCCCCCCTCCCCCCGGACCCAAATAACAAACACAATTATTAATCCAACACAACATTGTATATATAGGATTAGTCCCTCCCTGCTCAGTAGCAGCGGATCTTAGTGTCAATTTAGGATCAATCTATCCCTGTGTATCTGTCAGACCAACTTAGGTTGTAGCCAATACTTGTAGTTCTCTTCCCTGCATACTGGATATGAAGGAAGGTAACAGTTTACGAACCCGTCTGGCTACGCTCTTACGTTGGGCTGACCATATATAGTCGTAATCTTCGACATTACTTTCCTTCACTCCTCAGTACATCACTCTCAGAAGCACCTGTTGCTCTTACCCAGGTAGGCGATTCCCCATACTGGTAATTCATTCGCATTTTCTTTTATCGTATCCATCTCTCCTCATTATTCATTTCGATCATTCCTTTCTTTTTGTTCATTTCGACTATACAACTATTGCACATTTGTAAGTCCTTTAAATTTTAAGCCTAAAAAGAGTTCATTTGGAGGAAGAGTCACAATCTCTGCCAATCGCCTAAGTAACGAACGCACGACGGTTGGTCGAATAGACAAACGATCAAGCTAATACCAAACTATGCTCTATCTCAACACCAAAGGTCGGTTGTCGCGGTTTGAATCGGACCCAATCAGTTCTGGGACGCCCACAACCCTCACACGTGTTTTGCACAACTAAATTTAAGGATCGACACTTTTGACACGCCCGGTGGGACATGTATGCAGTTGTTAATTGAAACTTTTAACAACATGAATAGATGATCTACTCAAGTAAGTAGGAATATGGAAAAATAAGCTCCTGAAGCATTAACAATGTAGGTCAAACCAAAGGTCCCTACTCTACCAGTTTCAGCAATTCCAAAAGTAGTATCAACATCACAAAATAACTTTGTGTATTCTAATGGAGTCCTAGAAAGTGTGAATATTAGCTTACGAGAATTAACTGAAAAAGACATGTTATAAGCTGGATATTCTCAGACACAAACTAAAGCAATAAACAGCCTTGCGACTTTTCTTAATGATAAATTACCGGATTACCATCAACCTAATACATAAATTTAGAGATTTAACAATGCCATGCTTAAAATATTGATGATACCTCCATGCAACGTACTGTCAAACCCGGATGTAATAGGCCGAAATATGCCACCGTAAGTAGGCATTATGAGGAATGGACGAAATGACTAATTTAACAACCCTATTAAAAATTATTTGAATCATAATATGCAGATTGTAGGACCATTTGTGTCGAATTACGACATTATCGGAGGTCAGGTGCCCGGTTTGCAGCCTACTCATGATTTACAAGTACCTCTAATAGGAAACCTCATACTCTTACCTACGGGCTGACATTTACCTAGTATATTAATTTGCATATAAACTTGGTGCAATCTTGGCAAGATATGGAAAAAATGTTCCATACTCAATCTTATCGAAGTAAACTTGAGTTTCCCTTAGCTAATTTTTTTTTGGCTCAGTAACTACTCGATGAACCAGCTGAAAAATATATCACTCAGTTTTAAAAAGTAAAGAATAGATGTTGAGTATTTTTGTTGGAACCTCGATTTGTGAAATTAGTTATATAAGGTTTAGACATGGAACTTCAGAAGAAATTTAAAGAAGTGAATTTTGAAAACCTGGCAAATTTGTCGGATCGAGAAATCGGGTATGAATGGCTGCTCAAAGAGGAAAACCAAAGTAGAAACTCATTTTTTGATACTTATTATCGTAACCCAAATTATGAAATTGTATTGGTTGAAATCAACCTCAATAAACCATTTGTTTATAAGGCTTTAACAAA
Organism: Magnolia sinica; assembly: GCF_029962835.1. Lineage (NCBI taxonomy): Eukaryota > Viridiplantae > Streptophyta > Magnoliopsida > Magnoliales > Magnoliaceae > Magnolia > Magnolia sinica. The sequence continues at coordinate 17,770,187 of NC_080576.1, read as the reverse complement.
GACCAATGATGAATTATCTGTTTAAGATTCTAATATAGTTAAGGGAGCTTTGGAATAAGATATGCGATCTTCCTTTGATATTACAAAGGCTGACGAGACATTTGATCTTTTATTGATGGTCAAACTTATTAAACTTCTGTTAAAACAGAGAATCCCTTTACTGGATGAATTGAAAAAGGTAAAATATTGTAAATGGAATGGTTCATGTTTTCATTCTAAAAGTTACTTTAAAAAACGCGGTTCAAGATAACATATATTCATGAATGCTTAAATTTTCAGATAAAGAGAATGGTGCTATGTTGGTCGATGTTGACCCGTTCTCACTAATGTTATGGATTAACATAGTTAAAGCAGATCTGCGAAGTATGAATGCCTTTACACCGAGAAAAAAAAGTTAGATCGATGAGAGAATAACACGATGGTTAGCCGTATAATGCCATATATATGATGGATAATAACTAAAAGAACACTAGGGGGCAGTGTTCTTCTAGTAGTGGTTTGACGATTAGAGATAATTGGATGTGTGAAAGATGTTATAAAGATATTCAGCAACAACGATTAACAGAAGAATTTTATTCGCTGAAAGGTCAAGGTAATAGATATGACAAATATAACAATATTCGAAATACCTAAGCTATTTCTACTTTAAACACTAACTTGTGTGTAAAACATCATACTTTTCAAAGAAGATATGTTGAAAAGTAATCTCGAATGGTTAAACCAATTATGAATACTGTCAATTAGTGGATTAAAGTCGTTCATCCTAAGTTTTCGCAGTATCCGATGAAAATGACAAGGATGCAGAAACGTCGTTGGCAACGGCAGTTAGCGGTCTATAAAAAATATGAAAGAAAAAAAAATCTTACACAGAACCGACAAAACCGGTCAACAATGCATAATCGACCAAATGATGATTGTAATTGTACTTGTGTGAACAGTTAAAACAAGAGACATAAACTAAAATAACTAATTTATATGAAAACCAACAAACAGTTCATGGTGAATAAGAACTTGCTAATAAAAAGCTAGGTGATTGTGTGAAGGAGATTCGAATCAATATGACACCCCGGAGGAAGAAATGTTGATTAAAGAATTATTGGTAAATGCAAGATTTATACAGGTAGACGTCGATTTTTAGCAAGTAATGAATCTGAAGAATGGCGAAGAAGATAATCGACAAGAATAAACAATTATTACTTTCATAACTTTACCTCCAATAAAAATGAATCACAACATGGTGTTTACGCTTCCTCCTAATTTGTTAGCTAAACCAAATCAGCCGAGTAGTATTAAAGGAGACATTGAAGAAACTGGAGCAACATTGATTTAAAAAGAAGGTTAACAACAATAAGAAACAACTTTAAGTGTCATATTCCATCACTATCAAATCTAGCATAGATCATGAGAAAATAACTTTTGATTAACCTTCGTTTGTGATGTGACGACATCTTAAGCCGTTAATTATATCAACTTATATGAATGGATGTCCCATTCTCCATATTTCGGTCGACAACGAGGTAGCCATGAATATTTTGTCAATCACCATATTAAGAAAACTGTGTGGCTAGTGCTTGGCGTAAGATTGTCGATGAATGAATTTCATAAAATAAAAATGCTCGAAACGTTGAATGACCATAATATGGTTGAGGTTACCTTGGATAACCAAATTTGGAGCAGTCTTTTTCTATTTTTTCGTTGGTTATTCTTGGGGTTGAGGTGATGACGATCCACTGGTGAAAGGTCCTGTTTCTTTAGACTTTGTCTGTTTCCATCGAACGGTAGATGTCTAAGTCTCTATGGGTGGATTTGTCAGGAAATGAGATGGAGATAACTTATTGGATATATTCTCGATGAGTCTCTTCCATCGGCGAGTGTAATAATCGAACCTTCATACTTTGAATGAATCTGTGAAAGATGGACGCCGAGGGAGAGCGACTAGGGAATATGAATGGGAAGTATTGATATAAGAAGTAATAACAGTGATTATATTCGAAATATCTTTAATATGTCGGCACGTATGTATTGGTTGATTCAAGGAAAGTGAATAGCATGAAAGTGGAACAGCTTGACCAAAACCAAATTAGTGAGTAAGAAGGTTCGAAGAATAAAATTCTATGATGTTCATATGATATTTCTCTCTATTTTTGTCAGAGTCACCTATCGAGATATCTCGAGATAAGAGATAGCTAGCCTAGATATCATTTTTGGCTTCAATCAGTTCTATGTTGGCCGTATCGAATTACGTATATGTGAAGTAGTTTGGTCCAAGCTCCCTATTTATATAGGGGAAGAATAGGTAATCAGGTCGAACTAACTGAAGAGAGGAAAAAAACAAAAGCAGTCGTCAAAAGAAGTATTTTTGACAGAAGCTCTTATCCGGATATATCCATAAGACTTCAATTTCTCAGTAGACCCTACAGTTTTGCCGTTAAATTCATGAACATATTTGTAGAGCCATAATTGGAGTATCCAAAAAGGATCGCTGATCATTTGTGGACCAGTTGAAGTCAATATATACATATTGTAGTAAAGATGGCTGAGTAGAAAAGGGAGTAAGTGCTACTGGCACCTCAAATGTTAACAAATCAAATAAGCCGACATATTCTTTTGTAATTTAGTCAGCTTCAACACTGAGGAGTGATTTGTAAATCCACATTAATAAGAAAGCATAATATTCTGAATGGCTAACCTCCCCTTCGGTTTTGCGCTCCCATGTTATAAAAGCTCCGTAAGACACAAATATCATTAACGTTAAATGTAGGTTCACTGGACACGCATCGTGGGTAGAACTGATGACTCGATGGAAGCAGAGAGATGAGAGCGCAAACGTTCATAACCATTAGACTCATTGGACTGCATCAGAAGTGAAATGAGTCGGTTGAGCGATTCCAGAAGCAACTCGTGGTGAGTATTAGGGCCGGATGTGGAGTGATTTCACACACAAATAAATGAATGCATTATGCGATGTCGATTTCTGTCCATTGGACAATGAACTGCATCTTGACTTGAGCATAGCATTGAAGCCATCTATCAAGGTGTTTGGGACATAATCGCAGAGTTTTTTCTTCTTATTTCCAATCAAATGCCTCATGAGAAATTAAGAACTTTTCTCTTATATCTATCAGAAAGTAGTTGGCAATAGTTGAGAGATTATAAGAAGATGATAGATTAAAGGATGGGCCCAAATAAAGATTAAAATCTGAATTAAAAGAAATGATTGATTCCGAAGAAGCAAGAGGAAGGAGTGACTCTAGAAGAGTATTGAAAGGCGAAGTTGGAGAAGGTGGAATATTAGAAAACTTCGTCATCTTTGGATCTATACTTGCAAACGAGGAAGAAAATGTTTAAAGGCTTTAGAAAAGAAAATGATAAGAAAGAGATGGAGTATAAAGAGCACCTACATGCGAGGCATTCATTGCCGCATGATGATTAAAGTGAATCCCAAAAATAAAGCTGCCACAAGGATATAAAAATATATCATTTTTCCTACATGTGGCGCTTGATAACATAGAATGAGGGAATGACGACGCTAATTGATATTTTGGAGCTAGAAAATTTGACATGTATTACTAAAATCAATTCATGAATACATTTCTCGCCATTCTTTGTCAAATAACCATAAATACGAGGGGGCAGTATTTGGACCAAAATCCATATGGATCAAATAAATGGTATGGATATTGCCACATGGTGCGGAGGGCATTTGGAAAAGAGCAGGTGGTATGAGGTCAAGGATTAACTCGACCATAGGCATTTTCTGTATTTTAGCCTTATTGAATAAGGCTAAGTGGTTACCCCAACCACGTCAGCTTCAAGGTGTACGTTTATGGACGAAATCATGGTAGATAAAGTGTAACTGCTTATTCCTATTTAGTTGCACATGCATGCACAATGCTAGCTGTGTATCTAGGCTTAGTCTCTTCCTGCTCAGTAGCAGCGGATATAAGTGCAGATTTAGGATAAATATGTTCGTGTGTATCTGTTGGACTGACTTAGGTTGTAGCCAGTAGTTAATAGTTTTCTTCCATCTACGCCTGGGTGTAGGATCTAAAGGAAGATAATAGTTTAGTAACCCGTCCATCTACGCTCTGATGCTTAGTGATTTACTACAATGATAATTCATTCGTATTTTCTTTAAGTACATCCATCCCCCCTCTTTGTTCATTTTGACTTTTTATTTTTTTCTGTCCATTTCAGCAGTATAACAAATATACTTTTATAAGTCCTTAAATTTTCAAAGCAAAAAATAACACGTTTGGAGGAAGTGCCCCAACCTCTACCAATTGCCTGAGTAACAAGCGTGTATAACAGATGGCCAAATAGATGAACGATCAAGCCAAGACTGAACCACGTTCCATCTTAATGCCAGGGCTAATGTAAACGGAGAATTAAAAAAAAATAAATTCCATTGAATTTATAGCTTACATCAATGATGGCAACAAATCAGCACGTGTTCTGGCAAAACTCTTTGTAAAATTGAAAGGATATAGCATTGATGGCTGTTCGCTAATTCCACACGCGTTGAGCTGTACACATCAACACGTGAGCACACGTGCAAATATCAAACGTGTGACAGCGAATTAGCTGTTACCCAGGGCAACACCTTAGTTGGGTGTCACCCTAACGTGTGGGACACCTTGATGTATTTATTTATTTATTATTATTATTACTATTATTATTATTATATCTACATCTTCCATCTGTTTTCTATCTCATTTTAGGGAAATATCTCAAATCTTAAGAAGATCCAGCTCACAGGTGGACCATATCAACAGCAACAGTGATAAATAACCATTAAAAGTTTTTTTTAGGGCCACAAAAGTTTTGGATCAATATGATTTTTCTCATTTCTGCTCATCCATATCTTCTTGACATTATCAATAGGTTGGATTGCATATAAAAATTAGGAAAACCTTGCGACAGGCCCTTTGTAATTTTTAATGGTAAGGCACTCAATCACCACTTTTCCTGTGGTGTGGTCCACCTGAAATTTGGATCTACATAATTGTTTGTAAACCATCCTAAAATGGGACGTAGAAACGGATGAACGGCATGGATATACAAAAAATCATCAAGGTGGGCCCCAGGGTAGGGGTAACACCCACTAAGCTGTTAGTCAGGTAAGAGCTAATCAGTTGGAGTCAAAACTTACAAAATAAACTGGATGTCAAAATTTATTCTAGCCATTCATTCGTTTCGGTATGCTTAGGCCCACCTCAGATGTGAAATAGCCTGATTTTTATGCTAGAAGATCCAAACAGTGGATCTCATCTGATGAAATACTCAGATCTCACACGTGTCACATCATGACACGTGCGTCCACGTGTGGATGTGTACAGCTCCCACACGCGTGTGGGACAATCTCAGCGTAGATTATTTTGACGTATCTATTGGGCGTGCATGACATAAGCAATAAATAAATAAATAATCAAATAAATACAAACAAAATAAATATCTCACGTATGACGCATCAATCGATGAACCTTTGTGCTGTCTGAAAGTGCCTGTTCCACAAATGAACGGTGGGGGATTGACCCAGTACTTGGAAAGAGATAAAAGTGGGCCTGAATCATGTACAGAGCTCAGGACCCAATAATATTTTCAAATAATACTAAATTTAGTGTCAGACAAGGACACATGAACTTACGTCCATCCATTACACTTCGGTGATCTTTAAAATCGATTACTGGCCCAAAATGGATGATCCCGATACAGAAAATCTCACCCGTAGAAATCTAACACCTGCCATGCAAAATAACGCTGACCCAATGATTAAGAACATCCAACGGTGGGATGAAGATGAACAGATGTAGTTTTCAACAGTGTGTCCAATCAAAGTCCAGACTTAGCAAATGGATGGTCCGGATCATCATGCCATTGTGCTAGGGAAGAATTTAGTGTGTCCATGCAGGACACCTTCCCTTTTTCCCAGTTTATAGATGGCACACATGAAATGTTGTGACCAACAAAAACTTCTGGTACGTACGTATTGCACCATCGTGACAGTGGGCCACAGATGAGTGCGGGCGATGTATTCTAGAAACGTCTGACAGAAGGTCACTTCAAATTAGACACGTCCGTCCGTTATAGGTACTGCTGTTTCTTCATTTGGGATCGATGCTTGAGTCATACCGTACTTCATTTGTTCCCCATGCACCAAGCAATGTGGAGTTTTGCTGCTCCACATGGACGGACATCCCATCTCTCCATCGAATGGGACCCACTTGATGGACGATCTGGCCAAATTTCAGGCAGTTCGGCTATTAAGTGGAGGCGGATTGTCCGCCGCGTCCGGCTGCAGATAAGATTCCTTCAGCTCTAAGCTTTGTGGGTCGTCATATCTACACGGTCCATCTGTTCCGTCAGATTATTTTAGTGGATGAGCCTTAACATCCGGTGGATCTAAATCTCACGTGGAATACATCATTAGAGACAGTGGTGAAAATAATCCCCACCGTTGAAACCTTCCCAGGGCCTACCATAATGTTAATTGGTTTGTGATATCCTAGCCAACGATTTTGGGCCTTTCTAGAGTTTAATATGGACGGTTAATGTTCCTCCCTCCTTAACTATCTATTACTAGGCCATGAGCTGGAAGACCGTTATTCTCCTATCATTGTATAGGGCATCTACTGATGGCCCAAAAGATCAATGATCTTCCATGTTGACCATAGAAGTCTTATTTCCTTAAATTACAAGCCAAAAATTAACTGTGTATCATCTCATTACAATAAACAAACTCTCTATGTATTATTTTTCTTTGACTTTATTACTTTGGCAGCTGCGTGTGTATTCCAAATCTAAAACTCAAGTTTGTTTTTTTCATTTTCTTTTTTTTGAAAGGTTTGGCAGCAAAACAAAAATAAAGGATTTGAATTCCCATGATTTTAAATTTCAAAGGACGATAATTTGAAATGACAACAAAATACTATAATTCTAGACTAATTGTCTTCAATGGCTTCAAAACTAAGGAAGAGGAATTTCATGTAGGTTCGTAAGTCTGGTTGGCATGGGTCAACAGCACGAGTGGGCCCATTGTGATATTTATGTGAAATTCACTTTGAACACTAAGTGCTTCATTCCATATTAGGCTCCACGCCAAAAAATTAGCCCAATTTATGATTTAGGTGGACCTCAAGATTTGGAAACAATGTATATGACAAAGAATACGCTTCAAATTTGTTTTCCTGAGCGTGGTCCACCTCAATTTTAGGTCAGCTAGAAATTTTCACTTTGGGCATAATATTCGATGGCCCTTAGATGGATCTCGTCATTGGCCTATAACTTAATTAAACTTATTGAAAACTAGACTTTTACACGTTTGTGGGCCCACTTTTATGTCCCACTTAAGGCTTTGAATTATCTCAATTTTAACCCAAGCGTATGTTTTGATTGGCTTATTATAATGACTATTTATAATGTTAAATATGTACACCATTTTCAAATATTGTATATAATTTGGTTAATTAAATTAAGGTGTATGTAAATATAATAGAATATTCCAATGCTTTCAAAACACCGGTTATTAAATAGAAGCTTTAGATTTTAGTACATTTCAATTATAGGATGCCAAATACAATTGAAGAATCCAAATGCATTGAGTTCTAGTATATTTGGAATTTAGACCAATGCGCGCATTCCAAATAAGGCAACCAAACGAGCCTTTAAAATTAACTTTTAAAAACAAAGTCGTTTGCACTTCTAAAAATTCAGAATTTCAATCCTGGGTAGTTCATAATTCAAGATTTTCACATTTTTTTTTTCAATTTAAAGGAAACTTTTTATTGCAAAATTTTGAATTTCCAATTCTCTCTAACTAAAATCAACCTTATGCAATTATTATGTGTGCTGCACCATAGAAAATTGATACATTCAAAAAGGAAAATGAGATTTTTGGACAACATATGAAAATCACTTATGAACTTAGTGATCCTACTACAATGGGACCGTTGGATACTTGGAATTGCTTCATCTTTTAGATAAAACCATACCTCAATAAGCTTAATATGATGATGTTCTTAAGTGTTGTACATGTACATATTGTTGAAATATTAGATACAATTTACCTCATCACATTCAAATCTGTAAATATATATGGACTAATTTCATAAATTCTTAAAAGTGAAATTTAGACTAAACACTACTTTTAACTTTCAATATTTTAGCAATTCAGTCCATCAAACAAAACTTTAAAATTTCAAGATTAAAATCTTGAAATCCAAAATTAAATTTAGGGTTATAATTGCATGTTTCAAATGACTTCCGAATACACTCTCAATTCACTTGTAGAAGAGAGTCACTAGTATGCTAACCTCACAAGTGGAAAAGAGTCACATGAGTGTAAGATCATCCCCGGGAGATCAAGCATCTAGATTGTTGGGATCACCTAACAAGCGGCTATGATTTTAGACAAGTTTTCCTCATTCTTGTTGTTGTCAATTTAACCAAACAAGGCCACACGTATGAACGAGGGCCTAGATTTTTTTTTTTTTTGGGTAAGATGCGCAAGCATGCCATAGTCCATTCGACTCAAAGGTTTGATTAAATCACTGGTGTCCCCGCATTGATATGAACATATCGGAAATTGGACACATAGGTGATCCATTTATCCTCTCAACCACTGATTTGTGCTCGGTTTAGGTGATTTGTGAAAGGGTAAGGGTTCGCCCTTCCGAATGAGTTGTTTTTGCCTTAAGACAATAGACGTGAGTGTAAGGACTTATGTACTTCTTCTTTTCCCCGTCTTTAAATTTGTATACTTCTCAAATGAACAAGAATATACAGATAAATAAAATAAGACTAAACAATATTGATTTATTAACATTTAAATGTGTGGCCCATTACAATCAACGGAGTAACAATCAACAAATTAAATAAACGAAAAGGAAAGATACATACTTGATATATCTATCAGTACAGATGATCGAGGCCAGTGGTCAGTAGGATGTGGTCGGATTAGTATGATCAACCAAATCGAAACTTAATTAATCATGATCCCACAACTTAAGGTTAATGATATTTGCCTTACTCCTAAGGTATTATAGTGAGAGCTTCTATGTAACAGCTATCTACACTAGAATTAGGCTAAGTTAAGCTAAGATAAACGAAAATATAAATAAAAAGTAGATAAATGCGTTTGCTGTACGGCCTCGAGCTCTTCTTCGTGTACTTCTTCTATAGCTTGTCAAGGAGGTAAAGCCCCTCGCTGAGTTTCTTTATTGCTTCTTAATCCTTCGCGATCACGTAGTCGTTCTGGATATTTATGAAGTCCCCATATTTTCACTATTTTGGATTTCTAAAAATTCTTGAAATTTTTTTATATACTTAACCTGCGTTGTTACTGACTAACCCTTAACACTCGATGTGAGCCTATATGTGGGTGGTACTAGAACAAATCTGATTAATCAACTGTAGAAAGCCAACGAATCCGCCTGATCACTTCAACATCGGGCTTAACCTCGTGATTTTTTCACATAGGGCTTAAATTTAGCCAACCTATTACTGACTAAACAAGACAACCGCATCTAAATAAAGACCTACTAAAAGCTGAGATAAGTAGAGGTCAGATCTTAATTAACAAATCAAACTGACTCAGTTATCATTTTAACCTAAGAATCAACGGTTTAGGGTAATTATGATCGAATCACCATTGTCGCTAGTTATGAATAGGCCACACTATGAACTTACCTAATCCAAACCTTAATCATTACGCACGAAAAATTTTGATACCCGATTCATTCCAGAAATACCTTAATTATCCAAATAAGTTCTAGACCACTCGTTAGTGGGTCACTAAACTTAAGACTATAGAAAAGCATATGTCTTAGTGGGCTTGATGTAGTAATAATCTCGGTAAGACCGAGGTCGAATCCACAGGGACTGAAACTTGTACGTTTCTGAAATTAACTAGAAGTAGAACTAGAAGAAGATGTGAAACTAATTCTAAAGGATTTAAGAGAGTAATTGTGAATAAAGTAATTAAAACTAAGAATTTAAAGGTGAGAACTAGGGTATCATGATTCACTTGTAGTGATCAGGAAGCCCTCTTACTTGATTCAAGTAACACAATTAAAATTAGAATCTTATCATATCCAATTGAAAAATAAATCAATAAAACTAAATCTGAACTTCCATTGACCTAATTCTCAATGAAGGAGAATTATGATAATTGGCAGGGATTTCATCACCAAACCATGCCTAGGAGACAATGACAAACAATAGGATTTACCAATCCATAATCTCAAAGCAGGAGAATTGTGAAGATTAGAAAAGATTCCATCACCCTACCACGCCCAAGGGACGATGGTGAACAACAGAACTTACTAATTTCACAATCTCAAATCAGGAAAAGAAAATACTCAAAGCTATTAAGATTTACTATAATTTAAGTCATAATAAACCATTAAAAACTGAAAGTATTCCTTAAATATCAAATTAAAATCCAATGAGTTCAACATAAACATGAATCAAAGAAATAGAAACATCTCATCATGCAACAAGCTTCATCTCTTAGCCCTAGTTAAGAGGTTTAACCAACCATATATATGATTGGATCTAAAACCCTATAAGAAAGCATGAAAACAGCTAAGGAAGAAGAAGAAAAACTTTTGGCGACCACTTCTCCACCCTTTTGTTCCACTCTTTCAACCTTAGAAGATACCTAGGAACATCCTAAGGAGTCCTATTTATAGTTGTGGAACTCCAACTTTCGCACATAATTGGAAAACTCTAAAAACTGCCTCAAATTTATGCAGTTTGTTAAAATAGACTTCACTCTGTACAGTTTTTCAAAATACACTTCACTCTGCGCAGTTTTACAAAATGACCCAGAGTGTCAGAATATGCTTTTTCAGGACGATTTTAGAATTCCTTTTCTTCACTTCAAATCTTTGATTCTCTTCATTCCTCACTTGATTTTCTTTGATCTTTGTCATGCGAATTCTTCAATCTTGGTCTCCTAAGATCCATCCCCTGCCTTGGTAATTTTTGAATATCAAATCCATGCTTTTAACACCATTTTCAATCCAAGCTCTTAAATTCACCTTGCAACACAAACACGAGTAAAATAGAATATTAAACATTATCATGTTCATAAAACCAAGATATAAATGGGGAATAATATGCAATATTTGACCCTCAACACTTGACGTCTATCGTGGGACATCAAGTCGAGGTTGTGTTTCGAATTACTCAACTTAGACCGCAAACCAAGTGCATGGGATGTGTGAATCCCTTAGGTGAAAACCTAAAATTTAACTGAAACTAGCACTTTGTTCTTTCGCAAAATTGTAACCTTCGGACCGTCAATCATGGCCAAATTTGGGGTACCGACTAAAGATATTTCTTCACACATATCTGTATAACCACAACCCATATTGATCATCGGTGACCGTCAATTTAAGTTAGAGCCTTCCCAGTTGATCGGCATGCCTGATCATCGTATATTTGTATCTAAACAAAGATCACATTGTGGGACACTTATTCCATGGCTTAGATTGATCCATATGCCTTTGTCGGGTCCTATTAGTGGGAAACAACCTCCATTAAGGTTAATATAATGAATAAAGGGCCATTAGGGCAATTTGTACCACTTCTGGTATTATAAATACCCATTCATTTCATGCCCCCTCTCCCCATACGAATTTTGAGCCTAGCTTTGAAGAGAGAAGAGAAAGAGGAGAAATGAGAAAAGAGTTAGAGAGAGATTGGAAGTGTGAGGATTTGTACACCTTCACTCTCTCATCCCCTCTATAACAACATTGCCCTTTATTGGTGTCGATTCGGTGACGATCAAAGGTAAGTATTTAGTCATGTTTGTAGGTTTAGGTCTTGTATCTAAGTCATTCTAATTCTTACAAGCTTACATGCTTACTTAGGTTCTCGACGATCTTTCCCTAACACCCTAACCCTACAAGTACCGTGAGTCAGGTGAATCATCACAAGGTGCGGACCATTATTCCTAAGTTGCCGTTTATCGACCCTTAAAGGTCTCAGTTAATGATTTATTATTTGTAAATAACTTGGTGTGTGTTAATATGTTCATATTTTGATTTGATTGCAACATGTGTTATTGCTTGTTCATGGACGCTCACATGTTTGATAAAATGCTTAAGTGATTGAATGTGTTGTTTTATTGATGCTCAAATGTTTGATGAAATGCCTAGGTGAATGTGTAGTTGTATTGATACTCACATGTTTGATAAAATGCCTAGGTAAATGTGTGCGATCGTCATGGGGTTACCTTGAGATAGATATGGAGAAGCAAGGCTATATCGTCATGGAGACAAGCGTACGACATGCGAGAGTTGGATCCGATAGAGTAGGGCGAAGCCGATAGAGTGTCGGATCTATCAATGGTAGAGACAATGCTGGTGAGGGTTTAGATAAGAGATACAACCGTCAACAATGGTTGTTATCGAGGGCAGGGCATTGATGGTGATTTCAAGGTTTGCACTAACATCGACACCTATCACTAGACCAAAGGGTGGGTTTGAGTTGCGGGATGTGGTGGGGTTTTGAGTAGGGTGGGTTTCATCAATGGCAGCTTGGGTTTGAATAGGTTGCAAGTGATGACTTATTTTGAATGTGGGATACAAATGATTTTGAATGTCGGTTAGTAACAATTACAAGCGATGGTACCCTGATAATGTGGCCAGAGATGGGGATAATCGGTAAGGGTGCAACCCCATGACAATCGCACACCTTATAAATAAGTAATCATTACCTTTTCTCTTTGTTTGAAAATGTGAGAGTAATTCCACCTCGAAAATCGATACAAAAGTGTTGACTTACATATGTGGACCCCACCGTAATGTATATAATATATCTGCACCGTCCATCTATTTTATTGGAACCTTTTGGGGCATGAGCTGAAAAATGAACCAGATCCAATACTTAAATGACCCACATAAAAGGAAATAGTGGCATTAATTCGTCCACCATTGAAAGTTATTTCCTTCACTAGCCCCACATTGAGGTTTTTTCATCATTTAATCCGTTCATAGGGTCAGACAGACATGGATAAGTGGAAAACACAAATATCAGCTTGATTCAAAACTTTTAATAGCCCTGGGAAGCTTTTAATGGTAGGTGTTCGATTCCCGCTATTTCCTGTGGTGTGGTCCACTTGAGCTTTGGATCTGCCTCATTTTTGGTCTCACGTCCTAAATTTAGTTGACATAACAAATGAGCAATGTGGATAAGTCACATACATCACGATGGGCCCCACATTAATTTCATAAAATTCTCGATTTAAGTATTAAAAAAGTAAGTCGTTACATCTTTATTGGGAAAAATGCGGTTGTTACCTAGGTAAATAATTATTACCCATTTACATGGTAATTACAATTGAGCCAAAAAATCAAACAAGCTTTGAGGTGCGAGAATGGCTGGTGATGGGAATGGTCAAGAATGGCTTAAGGCAGGACAACGTCAACAAGGTCAGATTTGCAATGATGCAACAATGGATGACAATAAGGCTGTATGGTTGAAGGATAACAGTGGTGGATTGAGTGCACGGCGAGATGGTGCAAGCATGATCTTGAAGACCGTGATGTTTGGAAGGCTGACAGTGACGATGAGGACCATGACGTTTGGAAGGCTGGTGACAACAATGAGTACCACTACTAAACTCAATGAATAATGGCCCAAAGGAACTCCTCTGATAACATGATAATATGATAATTTTTTAGAATTCTCTTATGCTTTTATATTGTTGATGTCAAAATCTGGACCACCCTCCACTCAATGCGGCGGACTTTCGACGAACCCTGGTCTTGCACAAAAAGGTGAGCAAAGGAGACCCTGGCTAAGCCAGGGGACCCTTCGATGTCTAAGTCAGGTTAGGGAATCTGGATCTAAGTCGAATGTAGAGAGAGGATGCGAGATATTACGTACCTGTAGTGATGGGGTCCCATGGTATTTATACCTGTGGGTGAGATGTTTCATATCCGTTAGTCTTGACATGAATTGCTCAATCAACGGGATATTATGATTATGGAGATATTATTCGCAACCTTTGGATTGCGTAGTGCATTGTGTCCTAATGGCACGTATCTTCAGGCGAAATCGTCGGTCACGTTCATATCCAGATCGATATCCAGGCTCATCGTGCAGAGTATCATCACGGGCTCGTCCCTGGCCTCGGCACACGGCCTTCGAGGTATTTGTATTCTGACTCGACCTCGGATCCTACAGACGTGAAGCTGAGTACTAATTGTTGGAGTTCGTCGATAGATCATTGGGGTCGAAGTTCGTTGATCAAATCTAAGGATGAAGATCAGGACTCGGCTCGGCCACTCTCCTTCAGACGAGGACAAGGGTTTGGGTTTGCCAATCAGGATTGTAGTTCCGAGCCATGACTTAGGAATTGGCCCTTAACGTCGTATCCTCCTTCCGAGGCCTCGCTATCAAATTCATGTAGCTCTGGTTGACCCCGATTGTCCTTGTACAAATTTCCCCATAACATATACGTATTTGTTTTACCCCAAATGAAGTTTATATATAGATGTACAATGTGTATATAAGGAAAGATATTAATGTAAATCAACAGATATACGTAAAACAAAAATCAATCAGGATAATGTTTATCATCTTCAATTGTAAGACGTTTGAAAGACAAATAATCCAGCCTTGGTCTTCTCCACTCCTCCCCAACCAGCAGCACCTTATAAAATTGAATGATCTCTTGCGATGGCTGGTCTTTGTCTTCAACATGGGTTCCATTAACCATAATACTTTTGATTTTGTTGATCCTTGCACAAGCACTTGCAACACTAGGAAGAAATTTCATACTTTTATCACCTTTCTAATCCATAAGTTTCTTTAGCATTGTCTCCATTTAATTTCATATTCCTTCACCCTATTTCCATAATATTGAATAAGTCCAACTCTATTTGATATTTCATTAAAAGATAACTCACCACTCTCCGCCTTGATGTCATGGGCCCACAACTTAGACATACTATACTCCTCCTTCCTCCATATCTTAATTTCCTCCTTAAGTAATTTAAATTTATGAAAATTCTTAAACCCTTCGGCTACAAAGGATCTCCACAAATCCTTAATCTTTTAAGGGAAGCCATCCACTTCAAACCTGAATGGTTTCGGGCCCCAATTCTCCCTATAGATAGTAAGCAATAAAGGGCAATAGTCTTAGATTAGCTTAGAAAGAGCATGCTACAAGACTAGAGGATAATTTTCGAGTCAATGTGAGGAAACAAGGAAGTGATCCAATCTAGACATAATAGACCTAGATTGGCCATTAGACCACGTATAAGAACCTCCTTACAAACTAACCTTTGAATCTTCTACAAATGTCCTTAATCTGTCTTCTTTTTACCTTGCTACACATCCCCTGCCTTTTCACGAAATTATCTTCATTTTGGAACCAACCTTTCCCTTCTTCTCTTTCTAATGCCCCCAATTGAAGCCCTTAGTATAAAGTTACTGGCTGAAGAAAGCCTTACCAACTCCCTATTAATTACTTCTAGAGGATCTGATGGCTTTTTGCAATTAATATAATTACATTGGATTTTTTTTTTCTATATTAATGTGTTTATTATGCTGGATGTACATGTTTGCTATATATATATAGAGCAGATATTTTATGAATGTTCGTGGATGGATGTTTAATGCCATGGTAGTTTTCTGTGAGACCTTTCAGGGCCACTGCAATGACTTTAAGGTATCCATTCTGTCCATCAATTTTTTCTACATCACGTAGTGTCTTTGTGACATCCACTCCATCCATCAATTTTGCTATGTTGAGATGGAGCTTAAGCCCAAAACATTTGCAAAAATGAAAACCCAGGTGATCCACCTAACAGGAAATGGTGGTGGATGACAATGCCCACCGTTGACACCTTCATGAGGCCCTCCCTGATGGCTTTGCCAGTCCCTTTCATCCATCAATTCTGTCATGTCTAGATATATAGGGCCTGAGCCCAAATAATACGTTGAACGAAAAGTCAAGTGGGCCACGCCACAAGAAACTGTGGTCAGTGGTGGATGGTAACGCCCATTGTGTTGAACTCAAATCTTTGTGACATCGACTCTATCCATCAGTTTTGTCAATGTTTAGATACGGCCCGAACTCAAATAGCATGTAAAACGAAAACTCAGGTGGGTCATTCTGAAGGAGACGGTGGGGGTGTAAATGCCCAACGTTGATACTTCTATAGGACCCATCATTATTTATATGTTGTATCTAACCCATTCATCAGGTGCCACCCACATGGTTGAAGCCAAAACGCAATAAGTAGCCTCCACCAAAACTTCTATGGGTCCCCCTATAGTTTTAATGGTTTGCATTTAATCCTACTTATTTGTTGTTGCATGGACCTCCGGACCATTGGATCTGCCTCTTTTTTTTTTTGGCTTCACATCCTATCATAAATATGGCAAAACTGATGGATGGAGTGGATCTCACAGGGAGATATAAGTGGGCCCCACTGATGGACAGAGTAGGAGTGACAAAGATATCAAAAGAACTCACGGATACGGTCATTCGCTGAGTGAGTGAGAAAGGGTAAATCAGTGAATTGTTAGTAAACCTGTCTTTTTCATCTGGCGCTTTTAGCCCAGGAACTATGAATCAAAGTCCATCTAGGCGGATTTTAGAACGTATTTCTAAAGCTAAGCTGTTATTTCATGAGATTGAAAATAAAGAATCACATCCTTCTTCTAGAGTTCTTTCAAATCACCTTTTATGATGGTAAAAAACACTCATTTGATCGGAATGGAATCTAATATGAGTTATGCAATCTAATGCCAAGCGAGCGGATTGCCTTTGCCTGGGGCTGTGTGGGGCCCTCAGAGATGTGCGTGACAAATCAACTTCGTCCATCTGTTTTGAAAGACCACGATAGCTTAGGATTCTAAAAATCAGACGGATTAAAAACTCATGTGGGCCATACCACGTGAAACAGTAGGGATTGAACGCCGGCAGTGACAGAAGTTTTGTATCGGGACGATATTTGTTCCTACAGGAAGGTTTCAACGGTGCATGTTGCTGTTGCCACTGTTTTGTTGGTGTGGCCCACCTGAGTTTTGGAACTACCTATCTTTTTTAGATTACTATCCTAATGTCGTCTTTAAAAACAGATGGACGGAGTGGATTTGTCACGAACATCTATGTGGACCCCACACAGCTCCGAGCACAAAGATATCTCTGTGCCCGGGTAACAGGCAAGCCGCTCCTTAATACCAAGTCGGGTGTACTCCAGTGGCATCGATACCACCTTAAGCGAAGGTGGTACTGGATAGATGTGTGGCCCACGTGATGTGTACATAAAATCCAATCTGTTTATCATATGCATCCGTGCATGTTGAGTCCATTCCCAAAAAATCAGGCTGATCCTTGAATCACCTGGGGCAGGAAATAAGTTGAGAGCGAACGTCCACCGTTGATTTGCATGAAGGGCCCACCACGTGGTATATATGAAGTCCAGGCCACCTAGAGCCTTCAGTTGGTTTGGGCGAAGGGTCAGGACGAAAATCAGAAAATCAGGCTGTTTTGAAATTCAGGCGGGCTCCTTGTAAATCAAGGGTGGGTGTAGCGTCTCACATTGTTGCCTTTTGTTGTGGTTTACTTGAGTTTCGGAAAGGCTGATTTTTATGAACTTGGAATAAAATGACATGATGCATCTGATGGACGGGTTGGATGACATTGATACCTCACGTGGGCCCCAGATCTGCCTTGTACAGGTACCACTTTAGTGGACCCATGCTAAAATTGTGGCTAAGTCATTCACAAGCAGCCGTGACATTCATCACGGTAATAAAAATATTGGGCCCACATTTCATGTTCACAGCCTGAAAATGATAAGATGATCCTTGGCTTTGGATTGGTGGACGGTTACAAACGAAAAAGTTGGTGGTCCAAAATTCAAAGAGCAAAATTTAAAATCCCTATCGAGAATGGACTAGGCATTTTGACTGGATGGATGGCACTTATATTGACGTAGGACAGTCGCAGACAACCTTATAAACGCCGGGATCAAAGGAAATCAGGCCGAAAGGTATGGGACAGGGCAGAAACAAGCTAGGGCCCACGTAGCTTCCACCGATAACCACTCTAAGCAACCGCAAATTGGTGCCTGGCCCTTATTTCTTACATCAACGTCTTCAAGTTGTTACAGATAGGACAAAATTGAGTGCCACATCATAGCTCTATCATCCGTAGCACAACTCTATCACGTTTTTTTTTTTTTTTTTTTTAAGGATAAGTTCATATATATATATATATATATATATATATATATATATATATATATATATATATATGGAAAAGGTACTATGCGCTCGACCTCACGAGTCCGTCCCATGAGGTCGCACTGTGTGGGCCCCACCGTGATGTGTTTTGAACATCTACCCCATCAGTTAGATGCATCATTCCATAATGGACCTAGGTCTTAAAAATCAAGTCAATCCGTGACTTCTGTGGACCACACCACATACAGAAGTGGGGAGGGGCCGTGGACCATTAAAAAATTCATAATCATTTTTTGGGCCCACCAAGATGTGGTTTGCAAATCCAGACCATCCATTATGTGTGTCCCACTTGGATGAGGGTTCAGACCAAGTTTCAGTAGCATTAAAAACTCAGGTTGGCCCCACCAAGTGCTTTTATATGTTTTAATGGTGTCTTCATATGATTTTAGATGGTATGGCCCAAATGAGTTCTGTATACGGCTGATTTTTGGGATATCCTATATTTTGGAGGGTACCTATCAAATGCACAGTGTTGATGCTGGACACGCATCACGGTGGGGCCCACCCAGCTCGACCTCACGGGAGCTTATCGTGAGGTTGAGCGCATAGTACCTTTTCCCATATATATATATATACATGCGTACGATTTAAGGCTAACTGGTTGGAGCATATGTTACGGTTCGCTTAGTGGATGGCTTTTAACCTACTAAGTGCTGGGGACATCTAACTCGTTCGATGGATTGGCCCATCATGAGAAACACTTCAGGCAAAAATGTAATAGCTATAAATGACCATGTGCTGTTTTATATGGTTTGGCTCATTTGATGATTAGATTGGAGCCAAGATTATACCAGGCAAAAATCTAATAGCTATAAATGACTATATGCTGTTTTATATGGTTTGGCTCATTTGATGATTGGATTGGAGCCAAGATATATATATATATATATATATATATATATATATATATGTGTGTGTGTGTGTGTGTGTGTGTGTGTGTGTGTGTGTGTGAAAATAGTACTATAAGGTCGACCTTATGGAAACTTCTCATGAGGTCAAGGTGTGGGCCCCATTGTGATGTGTATGGAACATTAACACCGTGTATATGATGAGTGCCCTTTAAATTATAGGATATCCCAAAAATCAGCCGTATGCGGAACTTAGGTGGGCCACACCATCTGAAATCATGTGAAGATATGCCTAAAATATATAAAAGCAGTTGGCGGGGCCTACCTAAGTTTTTTATGTGGCTGAAACTTGGTCCGACATTCTTCTAGGTGAGACACACAATGTATAGGCTGAATTTTTGAATGACATCTCGGTGGGCCCAATAATAATTATGAATGTTTTAATGAGTGGATAACCCCTCTCAACTGTTGTATGTGGTGTGGCCCACGCAAGTAATGGATTAACTTGATTTTTAAGCTTGTGGCCTACCATGAAACGATGCATCTGATTGATGGGGTAGATATTTGACACCCATCACGGTGGGGCCACACAGCTCGACCACAGGGGAAGTTCGCATTAGGTTGACCTCGTATACCATCACGGTGGGGCCCACACAGCTGATGGGGGTGTGTGTGTCTATATATATATATATATATATATATATATATATATATATATATATATATATAAAATATGCGGGTGTCACGCCCAACCATATATAGAGTGACCCACTAACTGTCAGATATAAAGAGATATAAAGATACACTGGCAGGGTTGGACGCTTCATGCACATGCCCATGCAAAATTTTACAAGTAAACCGTGCAAATGGTTGGAGATTCACTTGATGGATCATGTCCCAAAATTTTCATCAAACATGTGACCTAGCAAGCTGATTAGTGGAAATTTAATAGACGGTCAAAGTACAGTTGGCATTTTAATCAGAAGCCACTAGATTTTAACTAGTCTGATTTTGGGGTAATGTCCCATATACAGTAGGTCTTAGTATTTGGGCGGTTTTGTTTGAGGTTTATACATGCAACGCATATAATTTCTCTGCGCACGAGTATGGAGCATGATACATGACAGAGTATCAAATAACCCATCAAGGCATCATTGATCCCTAGCATCCCAAGCTAGCTCTGTTAAAATATTTTAAATATAGGCTCATGCATTGACGTATGGCGATCCACATCTCAATTGCCTGTCAGAGACTTGCGGAGTCAGCTTGACACAATTCATACGTTAGCCATAAACCGAGTTATTGACTCAGTCCACATATACTTAAAGAGGTTTTCTTGAATGCAACCATACAAATAGAAACAATTATTACTGTAGACCCTATTTTTTAGGGTAATTGTTTTTCTCAACGATGGATAAACGAAAGTGATTTTTTAGAGTACAGACGGATGAAAATATCCCCGGTCACCCTTGGGTTCATGTAAGAAGCAAGTGACAAAGAGAGTTGGTTTAGTCCAAACTAGGTTATCCATACAAAGAGGAGTCTACTTTTGCATGTACGTTTTGTGATAGGGCAAGGCAGGTGAAATAGGTAAAAGGTTGTGTCTAGAGTAAAAAAGGAACCCATACAAATATTACAATATGATACATCAGGCCTTTAGCCTTTGAACCTGAACCATCTTCCAAAATCCAAACCGTTAATATGATAGGTTTCACTTTGTACGGTGGATGAAGAACAAATAAAAATTCTTAAATATGAAATATTTTTATTTTGAAATTCAGCTCTTTTGCTTTGGAATAGATGGCAAGGGTGGAATTATTCAATCTCAGAGAGTTCTTGAAGATCCCCATCAATGACAAGTCTTGTCATGTAACCATTGAAATGAATCCAATTCCAATGGCTAAAGCCCGGACGTATCATGCATATTGTAACACATTTGGACTTGATTGAGTTTCATTTCGATTTGGACTTAAGACCTCAATCCAATTTGCCTACGTCTCCTTAATGATAGTTTATTAAGGTACGAGTGGGGCCCACCCTAATGAATCATTAGATGAAACTAATCTCTAGGTGTTTCCAATCCTGAAAAAGAAAAGAATATAAAAGAAAAGGTGGGGGCAATAGGTTGATTTAAACTGTAGATGCATTGGAAAATAACTAACTGATTGTAGAGAGAGAGAGAGAGAGATGTATGTATGTGTGCAGGTGGAAGAACATAGCTTGGGGTTGAAGTGACTATGACATGGAGGCAGGCATCCAAGGTATCCATGTCCTTGGTCGCATTGCTTTCCAACAAAAGTTCTTTGTAAAAGGACAAATGTTAGGTGGACTTTCTCGGTTGGATACTCGACTTATACGTGGAAAAAAACATATAACATTGGTAATGTTGCTGGTTATCCCCACTCTCTGAATTCCATTCCTCCACGAGTACGCAAAACAAATGTATGGTAAAGACAATTCAAATTCAGCTTGCTTTTGTGTGGTCCACCTTATAATTAAATTATCCTGAGTATTTTGACATGGCATACATATATATTTGTGAATTATTTGATGAGCGGCTCTATTATTGACATAGGTGACCTCATTCCATGTGGATGTGACTGCAAGAGTAGGCGGATATATTTTCTCCGCCTAAAGTGTAAATATAAAAATTTTCAAGATATAGAAATTCAATTCCTCAAGAGTTCACATCTTATTGAATAACACCTGAAGGCACCGATATTCACGGGTGATGCTTCTAAAGGAGTTAAAGTATGTGGCCGACCTAGTTTACTTCCATTATTTAAGAGGTGGTGAAGGCTACATGTGTCCACATCACATGCATCTACATCCCACCATTGCCAAAAATGCACCCCACTGCTATTATAAGACAAACTAAAAATCCGGTGATCCAATCATAATGCTGGCTAAGCCGCAACAATATCATAAACCATTCAAAAATATCTAAATCCATGTAATAACTCAAATGATAATTTGTTTGGTGAGATTTTTTGTTGATGAGATTACCATGGTGGGTTTATATGTTGGATATATTGGATGTTCCATATGACTTGGGAATTCTCAACTTTACTATTTAATGAAAATAAATAAGGGTAGTTTTGTTATTCACCCATCAAAATGGATGTGGACGCAGATTTTAACTACTGAACTTGATTGAGGCCTCGCCGCTAAAGCGCCACATTTTATGGGGCCGACCATGATGTATGTATTGTATTCATACTCTCCATCTATTTGGAGAGATCATTTTCACACACGAGCCAACGACTGATCCAGGTTAGGGAATCCAACACCTAGTATTAAAAACTTCTTTGGGCCACAAGTTTTGGATCAAACTGATACATGTGTTTTTCATTGCGACATGTCGGTGCTAACTTATAAACAGGTTTGATCTCAAATAATTGAGCCTCATGAAGGTTTCAATCGTGGGCCTTACTGTCCCCATTGTTTTCTGCCATAGGTCCAATTGAACTTTGAATCTGTCTCATTATTTGGATCATGCCCTAAAATGATCTCTCCAATTGAATAGATGGTATCGATACAACACGTACATCAAGGAGGGCTCATAGAACATGGTGACGCCACTTCAGTAGGGAGGGTAGCTAGACTCGCTACTGTATAGTTAAGCAGCTAATCCGTCAATATAAAGGCTGATTTCTCGGGAATTATGCGACAAAAAAAAAACCCATGAGACTGATATTGTCAGATGCACGGAAAGTTAAACGCACACTTCCCATGAAATGTACCAAACATGATTAATCAATGCTGCACCGAATTAATGCGAGTCTACCTAAACATTCCCTCACAAAAGAGTTAGTTCACCAACAAAAACATAGGCGTCCAAGGTTTTACTTTCACGTGCAACACTTTCTTTCTCCCCACGCTTCCTTTTGTGGAACATCCGAGCTGTCCAGAAGGTAGTAGCGGTTTAGTTTCGAATTCGACAGTCTCGATGGTTCGATTTTAGCCCCGATGATCTTTACGGTGTGTCCTACCATTTCAATGGTTGGGATCTTCTAGAAAAATGACACGTTGGCGGGAATGGCAGCCATACATGTGCCACGTGTGAACTATATTTCCATCTCGGCGGCCATCCTGGGGACAGGAAAAGACAAAGAAATGAGTTTGTCAGCGTAAATATGGATTCGCTTTAACACTTTACCATTTACCGACATACAAGGATTTTGCGTCACATGGACACCTAATGTACTACCCACTTTTTTCTTTGGACGCCGAGAAAATATTTAGCACCAAAGTAGGCCTATGGTTGTACGGACAAATTCAGAAAGATAAAAATATTACTGTATTTTTGTCAAGAAATCAACATCCGTACCCAACAAATTACCTTTGGCTAGATAAGTTTCCGGATGGCGATTTAAAAAAGGGCATTGTATGGGCTCATCTACAGTGCTAATTTTTTCTCAAGGGGAAACGGATTGGCTACTCCCTTACCACAAGCCCCATGGCTAGTTGGTGCTAATTTTTTCCCAAGGGGAAACGGATTGGCTACTCCCCTATCACCAGCCCCATGGCTAGTTGTTGGTGTTCTGTGAGCCAATTATGATTTATTTTTTTTTGTTTCATCCGTACTGTCCATCTATTTCTTTAGATAATTTAATGCTATGTTACAAAAAATGAGTTATATCCAAATCTCAAGTGGACCACATTACAGGAAACAGTGCTGAATGAGCGTCAACCATTAAAAACCTTTTGGGGGCCATAAAAGTTTTGGATCAAGCTGATCTTTGTTTTTTCCATTAATCTGGGCCTGTATGACCTAATTAACAGATTTGGTGTCAAATAAACAGTACAGTGGGCCTTTGGAGGATTTTAATGGTGAATATCCAATCAATATTTTTTTTTCCTGTGGTGTGGTCCACCTTAGATTTATATAACTCTCAGTTTTGGAATCCAGCTCTAAAATGATCTGTAAAAATGGATGAACGGAACGGATGAAACATATACATCACAATGGAGCCCACAGAGCACCGACCATCAGCCACGGGGCTGGTGGCAAGGGGAGTAGCCAATCCGTTTCCATACGAAGGAAATGCTTATGTGCGCTGGGGCGCACGGAGACTCGGTGCGCACGTATTTCTCACCATCCAACAGTCGTGGGCGGGAATCTTCAAGCAGATTTCAAGCTACAACTTCAAGAAATTCCAATTTGGAGGTGCTTACAGATCTCCTCCGCCCATCTTTAAATAGCCAGAGATGATGTGCGCACCAACTCTCCGTGCACCCAGGCGCATTGAGTCGTGCCTAACATGTAATGAGAAATAATACAAGAGTGCCTAATCAAATGGCATATGTGATGATGTCGTCATGACCTGGAATGTTAATCTTGTGGGCAGTACAGTAGATTATACAAAACCCAAAAATCACATAAATCAGACAAAAATAACAAATGGATCAGCGTTAAATCTCCAGCCAATGGCCAATGCATAGTGGGTCGCACCAAATGAACGGTCCTTATGATTTAAGAGGTCATATATTCGGATCAATGGGCCAGGGTTGTCTCATTCTAGTGTTCCATGAGACTGGTCTTATAGTATCATTGCCAGAGTCCAAAAAAGGACAGACCCTCCGTTCCCTCCAACACTAACAGCAAATCCTGTTTAAGTTTCCAAGTACCAACGCCACCTTCTATATTCCACCACCCAACCTCTCTCTCTCTCTCTCTCTCTCTCTCTCACACACACACACACACACACACACACACACACACACACACACACTCACTCACTATATAAGTACATAACACATCACCATACAACGAATACCAATCAATCCAGACTCGCCCCACTTGCATATTCTCTTCACTCACGTTCTTCTCTTATTGAAAATGGGAGAATATAGAATCAATCTCCCTCCTGGTTTCCGATTTTATCCCACGGATGAAGAGCTCGTTGTTTATTTCCTTCGTCGTAAGGCAGCCCATTTACCTTTCCACCCTGATGTCATCCCTGATGTCGATCTCGGCCGCTACGATCCATCGGAACTCAGTGGTTAGATATATCGGTGTTTTCTATTTCTGTATTCTCTTTTCTATATCATAATCTCTCCTCTGTATCGACCGACATTTTCATTTACTTATGGTGTAGGTAAGGCATTAGAAGCAAATAATCAATGGTATTTCTTCAGCCAAATGACCCAAAATCGAGTTTCATCGAATGGATATTGGAAAACCGTTGGTTATGATGAACCCATTACAAGTGGGAGCAAGACAGTAGGCATGAAGAAATCTCTTGTTTTCTACGTTGGTGAATCTCCAACGGGTATGAAAACCAACTGGGCGATGCACGAGTATCAGCTCTTGGAATGTGGCACATCTACTAGCAGCAGATCTTCTAAAAGGAGAGGAAAACCAAAGATTGTAAGTGATTCCTTACCAATAACTTATTACACCCAATACCCATTATTCAAATTTTTTCATTAGTCATGTTATAACTATGAAATTTGAGTTTTTCTTTCCAATATTTATCAACGGTTTGAATTTTCTTTTCTATTTTTATGATTCATTGAAATATTAACTTAAATGGGTCTTCTAATATGATTTCAATTAACCGCTTGCTACGATTTTCAGGCATGGAACGAGTGGGTACTATGTCGTGTCTACGAGAATAACTGCGGTTCGCAGTCGGGCATCTGCGACGACGGGACGGAGACGGATCTATCATCTTTAGATGAAGTTTTCTTGTCATTGGATGATCTGGACGAAATAAGCTTGCCGAATTAGAGGAAAATAGAAAATTAAAATTGTAATTACGAACCTTAATCAAGTGTAAAATTCCTATGTTTGATTGGGTTATTGGATTGGATTGATCACGTGGGGATAGTGGAGTCCTTGGACCACTGTATTTTTGCTTTGAGAAATTACACTAGGCTTCTTTTTTTACCTCTCTTTTGCTGATCTTGATGGGTGTCTTGAGTCACAAAGGTACATTTGTTTTTGTTTTTTTGTTTTTTTTAAATGGGTGGTTGCTTATGTAAGCATTGCATCATGCCGTCATCACAAAGGAGTCTCACACGCGCAACAGGCACGTGTAATACATTGGCACATGTGATTCAAACTTTTCTGATAGAGGAATGCACTGAGCAAGATCCAAGCCAGTAATCATGCACTGTGTGCTACCTTTCATGGGCCGAATATAAGGTGCAGCACGTGTACTAAAAGTAAGTGGAACAATGAGCAATAGCTCTTTTCTGTGTGGTGGTGTAGTGCACAAAGGAACGGCCTTGCTTTATTTCTGCTCTGCGAGATGTGGGCCTTCCTGATGAGTGGTTTAGATCTTTGACGAAATATCCCAGAACCTTCGTTTGGTGGACAGCGGTCACGTGGGATGTTTTCCTTCCACCTTTTGAGTAGGACCTTTTGCAAGGACGGAGGTTGGGATCCGTCTCTGCTTGTACCAATGTAGGTACAGCACCGCTTGGCCGGATTTGATTTGGATTGTAGGATGGGATCGAGCGCATGTTTGGAAGGACTTGGATTCGGTAATGATCCCTTCATAATAAAGCTCCGTGGTCCCCACCATGACGTAAGTGTTTCATCCACGCCGTACATTCATTTTTCCATCTCATTTTAGGGTATGGACCCAAATCCAAAAATAAGGTAGATCCAAAGCTCAAGTGGACCACACCACATGAAGCAGTGGGCAGTGGCGATAATAACGCCTCCCATTGAAACCTTACTGGGCCCACCGCAATGTTCTTGCCATATTCCAACTTGATCGTAAAGTCATATAAACTTGAATGAAGTGAAAATTCAAAAATCAGCTTGATCCAAAACTTCTGTGGCCCACAATAAGATTTCAGTGGTGGGCGTTCAATTCCCACTGTTTCCTTTAGTGTGGTCCATGTGAGCTTTTGATCTGCCTCATTTTTCGGCTCAGGCTCTAAAATGATGAAGTAAAATGGATGGATGGCGTGGATAAAACACATACATTATAGTGGGACCCACGTACCGAGCCCCCGCCGAGTCCGAGTCCTGATTGAAAGGGTCGTGGATTGCTGCAGCGTGTCGCAGGAAGTTCCTCTCTCGGTAACTGGGTATGGCCCACCGTGATGTTTGTGCGGAACTACCCTGTCCATCCGTTTCTCCAGCTCATTTTAGGACTTGAAAACAAAAATAAGAGATTCAAAACTCAAGTGGGCCACACAAGACTAAACAGTGGGAAAGAAATCCCCACCGTTGAAACCTTCTTGATGTTTATATGCCATTTAAACCGTTGATAAGGTCACTCTCAGTGGGAACGATGGAAACACAAAATCTTTAACCTCATACAAAACTTTTGTAGCCTATGAATGTTTCAACGGTGGTAGTTCCATCCCTACTGATTTCTCCTGTATGGCCCACTTAGAGTTTTGTATGCTCCTTATTTTAGTCTCCTCCACATGGGAACTGCTAACAAACATTATGGTAGGCCCCACCGGGCTTCCAAGCGCAGGAACCATTTGAAAGGTACGCGAATTGCCTATAGATGCTTGTGACAAATCCAGTTCATTGATTTCTCAACATCACAATACGACAGAAATCCAAAAATCAAGTAGATCCAAAACTCGGGTGGGCCACATCACACGGAACAGCGTGCCATTGAAAACATTATAGGTTATCAGGATGATATTTATACCTACAATTTATCTGAGTGGTAATAACCCTATCAATGGTTTGGATGGCATATTAAATGTCATGGTCGACTTTAAAAAGGTTTCAACTTTGGACATTTTCATTCTCACTTTTTCATGTGTATGGCCCCATCTTGGTGTTGAATATGTCCGATTTTTGGATCCTTTGTCCTGTAAAGATCTTGAAAAACTGATAAGTAGAGTGGAATTGTCCGGGCATCCAGGTGGGCCTACATAACGAACTTTTTGTGATTGCAAGCATAGGTAATTTACATCTTTTCTAAAGTTTTTTGTTTGAGTAGTTTTTAAATTGATTCATCTCTAACAGTAGCCAACCATTCAATCAAATATCAGTACTATCAGAAAAATCATTCAATCCACATTCCTTTTGCACGAGAAGTGCACACCGGTACCTGGCCTAATTAATTGTTGGGCCTTAAAACTAATAGCAGGGTCAGGTCTTGCCTCCACTTGAAACCAACTGTAAATGGATGGGTCAGGCCCAAGTTAAGGCCCACTATCAACCCTACCATTTACAGGCATGAATAGGGGTGCACATCGAACCATCGGAACCATGGAACCAGACCGGAACCATTGGATCGGTCCGGTTTGGTCCGGTTCTAGACTGCACCAGTTCCGGTTCCGGTTTCAAAAATTCAAGAACCGTTGGATACGGATCTGTTCTGGTTTAAGGCCCTGTAGAACCGATCCGAACCATCGATCCGAACCTTCACTTTAAAAAAAAAAAAAAAACACTAAATATTTAATCTCTCTACTCTCTAGCCCCATTGTTGCTGCCCCTGCCTGCCCTTTCACTCGATGATTGCGCCCTTGCCCTTTCTCCATCCTGTTCTCTCTCTATAAAGATCAAAACAGGTAAGCTTGAAGAATTGGATTTGTACTATTCCATTTAATAGAGCCAAAATGACCCAAAAGGGTCCCGTTACTTTTGCAACATGGGAAGATCCAAAATGACCCAAAAGGGCCCTGTTACTTTTGCAACATGGGAAGATCCCCTGACTTGTGATTTTCATTATTTAAGGTCCTACATGAAATGTACAGGATTGCAGTCTGGGGCTTGGTTGTTGTAGCAAATAGATAAGAATCACCTCTATTTTGGTCATTTATTCTCCTTGGTTTATAACGTACATGTGGCATGTATATGATGATATGTACCGTTCATTCATCAAAGATAACCATGAAGGTGTAACAGAAGACCAATATCACAGTGATGGGACAATCATATCCTTGTGTTGTAAGAAAATTCTTCCACAAGTGTTTATGCTGACATCAGACCCATGTGCACCCCTAGGGATGAATTCCTCGTTGTAATGGAGAAGCCATACTTTGAATGTAGAAAACCTCAAACATTTATAAAATTGTGGCAACTTGTCTACTGTACATCTGCCATACATGTACGTCCATCTAGACCATCTAAGTCACCCGCACTATTTCAAATGGGGTATAGCTCGAAAATCTATTTCACTAACAATCTTTCCAATCAATTCATCAAATGGATTGATAGCAATCAAATTCATTAATCAAATGGGATGGTTAATAACAAAGTGGAGCATAGATGGAGGAAGAAATTACCATCTTCTACTAAAAAATATCCCTTGAATTCTCAAGGGAGAGAAAAAAATTAAAAACGGGAGAGAAAATTGATAATATCTGATAAAAAATCTAAATAAAGTCCAATTAAAAAGCCAGTTGTTATGACTTTTATAAACCTTCAGCCATAAATTCATATTTTTTTTAGAAATAGTAAACATTTTTAAAATAGTAAATTTGTTGAAAATAATAAATAACTTTTAAACTAATCCAAAAGATTTTTAAGTTATTATAAAATTCTTGAAACCATAATATACCGCGCAACTTATTAAAACTAGTAAATTTTGATTTAAAAAATTCAAAACTAACTCCTAAAACAATTAATTTTAAAAAATCCATAACTTTGATGCCAATTGTCAATAGCTTTCTGATGACATATATACGTTTGAAATAAATAATCAATTACAATGTTATAACCAGTAAAAGCTATAGTGCTCGTTGGACCTTTGGATTGAACTTCCCAACTTGAATTCATTCAACCCTAATTATCCATGAGATTGATCTTGACTTTGTCCAGCCGTATATCCTCCACTTAAAAATTCCAATTCATCCTCGAGTTTAGGATGGTAGGAGCACAACACAATGACCCTCCTTTATACTCTGTGTTCTCTGTATTCGATGGCAACTGATTATAAAGGCTTACATGTCGGATTTGAATTTTATACTTATGATGAAATTTTAAAAAATAAAATCCCATCTTTCATTTCTTTATAATCATTTATATTTGGAGTGTCAATTTCCAATTCTTTTGTCATAATGAATTTGTAATTGGTTGTTCTCGGCTAACATGGACTGGCTACGCTATTGTTATTGTCACTATCAACCTTTGATATATACAGTTTGGTTGTTGTGGAGAAGGTAGATGGGTGATGATCTACATAGAATTTGACATAATGATCTACTTAGAGTTTGACAAGATGATCATGAAAGTATGTATCGATCTTTCCAGCAATTGAGTTATGGATCCCTCTTAGTGTGATGTCATATATTGGTGATCATCAATCCATTTGTGGATCCATCAAGCAACCCAACAATGGATCCTTCTTGGTGTGATGTCATATATTGATGCACGCCTAAAGCAATTGATCCATCTATGGATTCATCAAGCAATTCGATGATGAATTCATCAAGAGGCGCCACTCATTAATATGTATAGGTATACTCTTATTCTTTTTCATGGAAAATTTGATCTCTCTCTCTATCGACACTTAATTGCCTGAAAAACATCTAACTTCCTAAGTTAGATTCACCTTTGTAATATCTTGGACCATAATTTTGCATGGGTGTTATATCTGTTGGGCTGTGAGCTCATTGCCATGAGCCCCTTTGATAGTCATGGGCCATTTGTTGCTACAATTATATTTACTATTAATGGCCTTAGTCAACTGATCAATCCTTGCTTGTAACTTTTGTATTGAATGATCAAATTTCTAATAAAAATTTCATAAATTTTGCACTCGTCGGTGCTTTATTCCTTGAAATATTGCCTTAAGGATTGTTGCCTCCCAATCCACTATTAAACATTATAAATCGATGAAAGAGCCTACTCTAATACCGAATATCATAGTAGGTGCATGGATGAAAGAGAAAGATCTCTTCTTTTAAAAAATAGCTCTTGAATCTTTAAAATAAAAATAAAAATAAAAAATAAAAACCAAGAGAAATTTCTAAAAACGAGAGTAAAATTAATATTTTTTTAAAAAAAAGTCTGAATAATATTTGTCTACAAAGCTCGTTAATATGACTTAGGTAAATCTTAAGCCCTAAATTTGCAACTTTTTGAAAATATTAAACTTTTTTAAAATAATAAATTTACAAAAAATAGTAAATAACTTTTAAACTGATGTAAAACTCCTTAACATAACTAAAAAAAAAGGACTTAAGTTATTATAGGATTCTTAAAACCCTAGAAAACTCTAAAAATACTAAAATATGCAATTTATTGAAAATAATAATTTCAATTAAAAACCTAAAACTAACTCCTAAAATGTCATTTGTTTAAAAATTATTTGTAGGCTAATGTTAAAATACTAGCATGTAGAGCTCGTCGATAGCTTTCTCCCAATATATTATACGCACAAAATAAAGAACCACTCGCAAAGCTTTTAACTATCAATTAACACATTAGTACACACCCCACTTGGGAATCAATACTAAGACCTCAGTGTTGAAATGAGGATATCTTCAATCGGTCTACCACTTGAGTTGTGGATCTATGTGTACCTGTTTATACCCAACTTGTCACAACTAGAACCAACGAGAAGAATGCCACCACATATCAACACTTATACAAAGGTGCATAAAGGTATTCACAAAGTATGAAATAGAGTTCATGATAATCCCAAACACCTCTCCAGGAGATGCATGTCAACATATTTTAAGATACATATTTGACGTGACAAGGGAAAGGCGATGATATCTGGTGACACATTGCCATATCTGATTTGTCATGCCCACCTAGAAATCACGAAGCAATGTGTCAAGAGAAAGAAATTCGCTAAAAACGGAGATACACTCATATACAAAGGTATATCATGTAATTGTCTCGTCTAAAAAAAGAAACATAATAAGTCAAGGTTACTAACTTATTGAAGCCGATTTCAAAAACTTAAGAATCACAACTTCTCCAAACCTATAAAAGTAGTATAGAAAAAAAAGCTCTAAACTATCACCAATCAAAATTAAATAACTTTTTTCAGCTTAACAATGTCTATTAATCTTTCTTACCTCATGGACATTTATTATAGCTAAGCCTAGTTTTAATCTCTCCACTTCTACTCAATACCATGATGCAATAAGTTCATATAGGTTTAATTCAGTTTAATTTCCACTTCTGTCTAACGCATCACTCCAACAAGTTGATTCAGTTTAGATAAATATTCACGACTCTGTTGTTGGATTCCCTCTAAATCATCGAGTTCTTACTTAATATCTCGATCACATCTTACTAACCAAAATGATGATTGTCTAGCTTTTTTTTAATGACTGTCTCATGATCATTTAGTTATAGAAGATCATCCAGCCCACGACCATCTCGGCTATTCGAACCGCTATCAATAACTTGCATTATTTACCTTTAGAATCTGATTATATTGTGTCTACATTTTTATTAATAAAATCAAATTCAACCTTTAAAATTTTATGTTACTTTTTTATTTTACGTTATGTTTTGGACAAACACGATCAAGCTATCACTATTGTAATAGAAGTTATTGTCTTTAAGGCAAAAGAAACCATTCAAAAGACTAACTCTCCCTTTTATAAATTGCTTGATCTCCTCATGAATTAGTAGACCTTCACAAATCTAGTCCTCATGTAACTATTTTGGCCTATAAGGTCACAAGGTGTTCAATTCAATTTCAGTAAAATACAACTCTGGCATGCATGGCATATACATGAGTGAAATCAAGCTATTCTTTGACCATGTGGCTGTGTGTCCGAATTGAATAACAATACAAACGATTAAGATTATTGAGAGCACATTGGATAACCCATGCACAAAATAAATTATTCATATTGAAAAAAATCCTAGCATTCCTGCAGTGGTCAACAGATAAACAGTTAAGAGAGAAATAGAATAGGTCCGTTGAAAAATAAAATTTAAAAAAATTAAAAAAAATGTCCAAATTACATAGGCCGGCCGTCCATCTTTGAATCATTGAACCATCGGCTCAACTTTTAAAAAACTCGAATTGTACAACCTTCTGGCCGTTTTTCACTCGTCCCCCTTCTCATGTGGCCCAGAAGTTAACATTAAATCCGGATCGTCAAAATTTTAGCCATCAGGTTTTCAATGCGTAGCCCTTTGGATTAGTTCACCAATCTGATTCTGGGCTAGAGCATCCACCTGACCCCGCCTGTGGAGTAGCTCGTATCCCCCACGTGTGCCAATTCCACACATATGAATGGTCATATCCCTTGAAAGACGACTACTACAAATTCATGGCAAGCATACGTGCACCATCATACCACCGAGTAGCAATATCGCTGCACCTTAGGATGATGTGTGCATGACATCCCCTCGATTCAATTTTCTACCATGTTTTCCTTATCACCTAAAAATCAAGTCAATTCAAAACTCAGTGACCCACGACATATAAAATCATGCCTTAAACCTCATGATAATGGGGCGTGGCCCACCTGGTCTGATTTGAGGTTGTCCTTTCATCCAGGTAGGACGCATCTTCTAAATGGATTGGATGGCATACACAAATTACAAAATACAATGGGCCCACCCAACACATAATCTAGAAAGCTTTCAATGGTGAGCATCCCCAATCTCATAATTTGGTGTGGCCCACCTGAGTTTTGAATAGGACTGACGTTGAGGCACCATGGAGAACATCACGGGTGCGCATGATAGGTGGATTGAGTGTCATATCATGCACAGACAAAGGTGGACCCCTCTCGAGTTGAGCTTAACCTGCAAAGGTAGAAGTAGATCCGGCCTCGTAGACGCACATCACACGTTGCTCTGGCTAAGTATACGGTAAGTTCACGTTTTCAGTTTGGACGAAAGGGCCCACATTTGATATGGACCTAAACGTGGAAGTCATGCACACCAACTACCCCTTGACTGGAAGGGGAGCGGATTAGGTATTATCCGGGTAACACCTTATCCTTACCGTGTGGAGCCCACCTTGATGAATGTGATGTATATCAGAAACTCCCATCGGTTTTTTCAGGTCATTTTAATATGTTATTCCAAAACTTAAGCATATATAAATATCTGGTGGACTACACCACTGGTAAAAGTAGTGAATGAACATTTAAAACTTTTTGTAGGCCACAAAAGTTTTGGATTGAGCTTATATTTTTAATTTCTCTTCATCCAAGTCCTTTTGAACTTATCAACGGGTTGGATGGAAAATAAAAATTAAGAATATGCTTATGGTGGGCCATGGGAAGTTTTTAATGGTAGATGTACAATCACCACTGTTTCTCCTGAGGTGTGGTCCATCTGAGATTTGGATCTACTTGATTTTTTTTTTGTAAAGCCTCATAAAATGGGCTAGAAAAACGGATGGATGACGTGATATACAAAACATCATCAAGGTGGGCCCCGCGGTAAGGGTAACACCCACTAAGGTGTTTGGTTTGAGTTTCTCTTAAACCGTTTATTTGAATGCCACCTATCGAAAGGCCAGTAGTTCTCCGTTGGGATTTTTTATTTTTTATTTATTTTTTGTACTGGTCCAACCAAAATGGCACTGAAGGTATCAACCGTTTGGATCACCAAACCAAGGTCCCACTGATATAAAATAAAAACCCAGAGGTACAAGATAAAACTTTAGGCTTTAGCCCAAGAATTGTATTTTAGTCCCTGATAACTTAACAATATATATATATATATATATATACTGTGATTGATTGAGGGTTGTGTTCGGCGCAATAGACTTCAAAGAGTGGGGTCATCTTTTAGCGATCCAAGCAGTTTATACGGTGGGCCTCACTGTAGAGGCAAGATCTGCAGAATATCTCTCCCATCAGATTATTTCTGCCATCTGATTGAAACCCTATTGACTATAGGCCATTGTTTGTAATCGTCCATTTGCAAGGTACCACTTGGATTGCTAAGATCATGCGGTACAGGAGGTATTTGGGCATGGCCCACCTCTTGATGAAACCGACCATTTGAACCACTATGGTTAGCAAAGTTGGGCCCCAACTGTTACATGGCTGGGATCAAGCATGGGAGCGGTTTAGGTGCGGCTCCTACCGTGGGGCCCACCTTGATGTATATATTCTATATCCACGCCATCCATCCATTTTAACAGAACATTTTAGGTCATACTCCCAAAAATGAAGTATATCCAAGTCTCATTTAGACCATACCATTAGAAACAGTGGTGATTAAGCGTCACACCGTTAAAAATTTCATAGGGCCCACCATAATATTTTCTTAATATTTTCTTTCCATCCAACCTGTTGATGAGGTCAAAAAAACCTGGATTAAGGTAATATACAAATATCATCTTGATCCAAAAATTTTGTAGCCCACAAAAAAGTTTTTAATGGTCAATCACAGTTGTTTCTTATGGTATGGTCCACCTGAGATTTGGATCTACTTCATTTTTGGGATCGTGACGTAAAATGTTCTGAAAAACGGATGGACCGCGTGGATATAGAATACATAGATTAAGGTGGGTCCCACAGTAACGACCGCACCGTCTTGGCCTTGGGTTAGGCCGAGGCCACACCTAATCTGCTCCCACCAAGCATCTCATGATAACATGAGGAGAGCTATGAAACACTGGAGAGAGCGTGTCTGATGGTTGATGCGCGGGAAGTAAAAATTTCACATGCCATACATATAACTTTATCTGAATCGTCAAATCATGTGTCCAAATGCAGATGGCTTCTGACACCGCAAGTTATACTAATTCGAATTCCTAAGTACCGATTGGTAGGCATCTAATATATATTTGAAATAAAAATTCAACGGTCCAAATTCAACAATTAAGTGCCAGCTAATCAGAGCCTTTTATAATTGTTAGATAGATTTAACTTTTTGGTGATGACCCATTTACAGTGGACTCCATAATTTGGACAGTTTAATTTGAGTTAATGTGTAAGTTTCTGAGTGCCTGTGCATCGACTACCAAACTCCCACAGAGTATCAAAAAACAATCTGTGATAGTTCGTAGTTACTCTTCAACCGTACAAATGGGATAGTTTTGCGGCAATCCAGACCGTCCAAATCACTGATCTACTCTGGATGGTGCATACCCACCAAAAAAAAAAAAAAAACTTTACAGATGATGATTGGTCTGGATTCACGTACATGATTGTTTCATGCAAACAAGATGAGTCAAGGCCATGTTTGGAATGGTGATGAGCGATCGAAAGAGTCAAGCCCATGTGATACACGCCAAAAGGGAGCAGTCAGGTCATTTTTTAAATTTTCACATCATTTTCATGAAATTGTATATAATAATAATAAAATAATTATAATAATTATAATATTGTTCTTTGCTTAATAAACTCGTAACCGTCGGCCTTTAATCATCTCTTCCATACCTAATTATCAACAATACATGCATGGAACATGTATCTTATATAGGTATATTAATCAATCCATGCCTGTTTCTCCACCGGCATGTATGTTCACACGTGCTGACATGACACGTATGGGAATCATCGAACTTAAGTGACATACAAATCGTCGGTGTTGCCGTGTTGATGATGAAAGGCAAGCTAGTGCACTCATCAGACATGCCCCACGTGCTAATTGAATATTGGACCGTTGGCCGAATTTCCATCAGTAGGGCCCACCTTATAAGTGAGGTTGACTGATTTTTGGGACAGGTCGTGTTCTTAGTGGGACCCACCTGTTGCTCAGGTTGGATAATCCCCAAACAATCCATGTTGGCACTTGTGAGCAGATTCGGATGAAAGGGATTACTCAACCTCCATTAGTAAAAGAACTATGAATTAAGACTCTTTTCTCAAATCTAATGATGATGCTGATGTGGCCTAATTGTCTTCCTTCGGGCCATGCTAGTCATGTAAATCTATGCAAGTATATGTTTCTCAATCAGAGCCCTTGGATGGTCAATAGCCACCCCCACTAAGGAATTGGTTTGTGCTGAGTAGTGTACTGAGTAAACTCTATGGGGCTCACCATGATTTATGTGTCTTATCCATACCGTCTATCTGTTTTTCAAGTTCATTTTATGATATGAACCCAAAATAGAAGCATATTCAAATCTCAAGTGGAGCACACTACCAGAAAGAGTGGAGATAATGACGTCCATTGTTAAAAACTTTCTAGAGCCCACATTGATATTTATTTTCATCCAACCTTTTCATGAGGTCAGATAGACATAGATGAAAGGAAAACACCCATATTAGCTTGATTCAAAACTTCAATTGTCACGCCTCGAAATTCGGTACCTGAATTGGTCAGGCTCGAATCCGAATTCTAGGACTGTAATTTGTAGTTAAACAAAATATACATCGCAACCCACATTATTTTCATGCATTTTCAAGGCAATCAGAGTAACTAAAAGGGGTCAAAATAATTATCATTAAATAACATCCACAAATCAATTATTGAATATTTAGTTACATTGATATTCAAAAATAATTAATAATAATATATATTAAATTTTAAGAAATTTTCAAATAAACAAAAAGAAAAGTCTTTAATCTTGTCTAATTGATTCTTCATACACAGATCCTACAAAACAATCTATAAAGGTGTGAGCGCGACAGCTCATAGGGTCACATCATTTCCAAAATTGAAAATTCTACTTTAACACCAATACAACTCAATAAAATAAATAGGATTAATTACGAGTATTGAATTGACATTTTACATGGCAACAATAACAAGTCATCTAAAATCCTTTTTGTTTCAATCCAGGACAAAGCACCCGTGTGTTGATCCTTTTAGGGAATGACCCTTGGCAGAGCACCGGTGTTGATCCTTTCAGGGAAAGTCCCTCAGCAAAGCACCTGGTGAATAAACTTTTCCGGTAAATACTAAGTGTAACGCCCTAAAAATCGGGGGTCGTGCATACGCTCGACTCTCGAGTTCCCGGGGTCACTTATAACCGGTTTTCATTAATATGCGATTAATCCAGTCTAAATGCGCATTCTGAAATTTCCTGGAACATGAAGCACAACTACACAAGTCTACTGAAATAGAAGAAAATTAACTATACCTATATATACATGTCCAAAAGAATATAAACGGGCGCACAAGGTGACGCCCAACAAAATCACAAAAAGAATGGCATGTCCAAAAAGAATAAAGCTGAGCCGCTGCTCCGCGATCCAATCTACTGATCCGACGGGGTCCCGCTCATCAACTGGAAGTAAGGGAACTGGTCCTCCTCCTCGAGACTCGCATCACCAGGCTCCACGTAATCTGTATCTCCTGCATCTACGAGCGGGTCTGGTTGGTGTTTTAAAACACCGTCCCAGAGTGGGAGTGAGTGATCAACTCAGTGGGTGCTATTAGTCTTAAGTTGCAACAAGCATCAGTTATAATAAGAATTTAATAAAAAGCAACCATTCACAAATATCTAACTAATCTTATTGATGCACATGCATGGTGGATGATATAATGTATGCCCTCACCATAACTCTCCCTCAAGCGACTCCGTCTAACGATCGCATATGTCAACACTCCCTCAGAGCGACCTCGACTGCCGAGTCGCCAACCTAACTAATGTCGTGCAATGATGATGTTAACCGGGTTCTTAGTTAAGTCCATTCATCCAGCAGATTTGAGAATCTAATACACCACATGTATCAAATGCCCTAAACAAGTTGCGAGGCCAAGACCCCCCAACGTGTGAGGTCAAGACCCCGCGATCCTTAATCCCATCGGGTTCTCCGTCCCCGACTTCAAGCACACGGGGAGTGCTGAGAGAAAGGGATCGCTCGCGGTCACTACGGGGAGGCGCGTCACCCCAGCATAGCCCAACAGCTCGGACACAGTGTCCCATTCCACCATGCCCGGCTCACGAGACTGTCGATCAATATTCCATCCGGTATCGATGGGCTACAACGGTGGTAGGGTGTTCCAGATTCCATACATAAGTGAGTAAACATGGTTAACAACCAGGGTTGAACAGTAAATAGGCTAGACCGCACGAGTCAGGCGAGCACGTGACGGACGACATCGAGCACAAAAGGCCCATGTAGTCAAACTATTGCCGCCCACGCGCACCCACCCAAATCCATGGGTTTAGACTTGGGTAGCCCTACCAATGGGGCTACCGTCTCTCCTCAAGTTTCCTAACCAATCCAAGGATTGAGAATGACTCTTAACATGTCAACCATCAAGAATATCATCTAACATACAGTATTATGTTCACATACATCTCAACATATGATTCAAACACTCTTAGCAAGCAAACTACAACATCATGATTAAGGTGCATGTGAGTGGTGTTGATTTGGGGGGAAGTCAAGCACTTCTTACACCTCAAGGGATCAATTACACAAGATCAATTACACACTAGGAAGCAACACATATGAGAGAAAAAGAAATCAAACAAACATGAGCATGTAATCATCCATACACTAGATCATGAGAGGTAAGATTTAACATCAAGGAGAACTAAATATGTCATTCCATACAATCTAACAACATATCATTCCTAGATTCCTCTAGATTCTTCCATACAACATACCAAGTAAACAAAATCATTAAACTCCAACTATAATTGGTGCTAAGCTACCTAAGGATAATAGTTCGCACCTATGGATCGTTGGAGACTTAGAAAATGACCTAGGAATGAGGGCTTTTGGTGGCGGACGGCCGAAATCCCTAGAGCAAATGTTTACATGTTAGAATCCCAAGCAAATCCCTCCTCAACACATGAGTTTCATGGAAAAATGGATGAATGGTCTTACCTAGACGACCAATGGACGAATGGGCGGTCGAGGAGGAGGATTTTTCCTTGGAGAAGAGGTAGGGAGTTGTAGGGTTAAATTTCCTTGGGCCCCACTTCGATCTAGGGTCCACTTTGCTCTCCCTCACTCTCTCTTTCTCTCCTTGCTCTCTCTCTTCTCCCTTTACTCTCTCCCTCTTTCTCTCTTCTCCCTCTTCTAGGGTAAAAATCGTATGGGGAGAGGGGGTGCCCAAATGAGCCCCTTTTATAATGTCAGATTTGGTGAAAATGGCCCCAAGTTTACTATACTAACCCTATGGGTGGGTTTTTCTAGCCACAAAGGCCCACTATGAGGTATACAAGTCGATAGCCCTAATGATGATCCATGTATGGATATGATTGGCCCACCATTTGGATGTGCCAATCAACGGATATGATTAGGAGTCTGTTCAACGGTCACCAATGGTTGATCAGGGCCACAGTTATACGGATATGAGCAGGGAAATATCCTTACTCTACGTGTGAAGTTTGGCCGCAAACCGATGATCCGAAACTCTCAACTTTGCAAAAGGGTGGACGACCCAATTCACTTAAGTTTCAGCTTCTTCCTTTAGGGTAGTTGCACTTCTCATGCACTCGTCCTTTAGCTCAAGTTGAGCGGTTCTGGGCAGTACCCAGGTCCGACTCTCACGATGGACGTCAAACCCAGTAAGATGGACATTACTCTATAATTTTGTAACTAGTGGCCCACCAACGAGCGGTTTACAGCTTGTTCAGGAAATCGGAGCATTTTTGTAATGAATTAAGTATTGAGATTTCTCGTGGGCGATGATTAGGGTTTGGATTAACTATGTTTATAGTGTGGCCTATGTTGAGAGTCAAATATTGCATATTAGACCTCAGTTATTGCTTAGATTTACGAACATGATACCGTTTAACGGCCCGCTTTAATCGTTTTGTGATGCAGAGTGTATTTACGAGCGTGGACTGAAAAGAGAGCTTAAAGCATAGATTTAATGCTCTGATGACACTAAAGGCAAGAGACGGACTCCAGGGGACCAAGATCAATGGAATTACACGCCAGGGATCTGCGAAAATCGAGAAACTGAAGCTCAAGCGGCCTGAAAGTCAGCCAAAATGCAAGATCACTGGGTTTCCATCATCTGTTCAGCTCAAAACTTTATACATGGCTCAAGGACCAAAAACTAACCGTACACGTCAAATTTTAGCCATTGGATCCTCATGGAAGTGGCTAAACTGATAGATCAGTCCATAAAACCCTGATTTGGGG
This sequence comes from Magnolia sinica, assembly GCF_029962835.1. Classification (NCBI taxonomy): domain Eukaryota; kingdom Viridiplantae; phylum Streptophyta; class Magnoliopsida; order Magnoliales; family Magnoliaceae; genus Magnolia; species Magnolia sinica. The sequence continues at coordinate 17,729,190 of NC_080576.1, read as the reverse complement.
CCCACCCGCTGTCCGGATACTCTTCAACTTCGGTCCCCATGGTTCAAATGAAATGGGGAACAAGATGGATGGTGTGAATTTCTCATATACATCAAGAAAAGACCCAGTTTACATGGTGCATGTGCATAGCACACATGCACTGGACGTGCACCGGTCGGGCAGCCCGGTCAAAACCAGGCTGACCCGACCCGTCTCCTGCACCAAGACAGCGGACGGACGCTGTCCGTCCATTCTTTGCTAGTGGGCCCCATCCATCACATATTTCGACAATCAGAGCCGTCCATATGCTCCGCAAGGTGGCCAAAACAGTCGCCTAGCTTTCCTTTTGGTATCATGTACGTACAGACAGGCAGATCACCTTTCACACCTAGGACGGACGGCAGAACAGAAAACGACATGGGCCACACCGAATCTAGTTAAAAGCTAGCCATTTCCATTTGGTTTTTCGAGTATAGTTCAATGATCGGTGTGGATTTCTCAACCGACGTCAATCATGGGTCCACCGACTTCCACGGCGCGAATTCGCAGGCTTTGTTTCGCAACAGAGGCTCCGGTTAATCATTGTGGACCCCACTCATTGTCCATAGAGTCAATCAGAACCGTCCATTCGAATTATAGGAGGGTTTAAACCAAGATCTAGTTGATCTTGGTTTGAAACATGGCGGACAGAAGGTGAAAAAACGGATGGATGGCAGAACTATGTTACATGATGAGCCAGGTGGGCCGCATCAAAAGATGTCCAATCACCATCCATCCTACCGAAATTTCTCAAGGAAGCTGATGAACGAAGTGGATGTCTCACGCAACGTTCACCATGGACCCCACCGAGCTCCACAGCGTAACAGCATGCGCAAGTTGGGTTCAACGTCCGAAACCGACGCTATTTTGTCGATTATATGATCATGGGCATTGATCATATGGCAGATCTGGACCGTCCATCGTAAAGATCAGCCAGAAACGTCCCAGGAGACGTTGATTTCACGGACGAAGTGCAAGGAAATCAAGAGCTTTGAGTCCCCGAGTTTAGCTGCGTAAAGGAGTTACGCGGCTGTTGCTGCGAAAGCCGTTTCATACCGACTCCAACACGTTCTCTTGTGCGTGAGAACTCTCAGCCGGCTGTTTTAGCCTATAAGAAAGAGAGAGAAGGAATGTGAGGAAAGGAAAGCGAGGGATGTGGAGCTGGACATGGGCTCGACGTGGAAGGTGTGGCTGCACGTGAGCAGAGAGAGATATCTGGTTTTTCTCTTGTTCTTTTCTTTTTCTTTTTATTTTGAATTTAGTCTAATCATGCCCGTGATCGGCTAAACCTCTTAGCTGGGGCTAAGAGGGGAAGCTTGTGGCGTGATGGGACTGACTCTATGCCTTTGATTTATGCTAGACTGATTGATGTTTATTTTAGTTCAATTAAGAGGAATACTTTCAGTTTGTTTTAATGGTTTGTTGTGACTGAAATTACAATAGATCTGTAATGGCTTTGAGTATTTCTCCCTCCTTTTGATGTTTATGATGTCAGGAAGCCCTGTTGTTCACCATCGTCTCATGGGCATGGTTGGATGACGGTATCCTTCCTAACCTTCATGCATTGTTGAGTGGTTGGTAATTAGTTTAATTTTGTTGGTTGCTTTGCCTCCTAGGCATGGTTTGATGATGGAATCTATTCTAATTCATATACCTTTCATTTCTTTAAAACTATATTAAAAGAAGTTCAGTTTAATTTTCATGGTGATGGCATAAGATCTCCCTAATCTCTACAAGTGGATCCTCTGAATCCCCAGTTTTCCTTCCCTGAATTGTTTAAGTTTTAGATAATTATTCCATAATTATTCCTTAAATTCTATTTGATTTAGATTATATCTTAGTCTAGTTTTAGTTCTACTTAGTTTCAGATAACGTACAGGTATCAGTCCCTTGGGATTCGACCTCGGTCTTACCGAGTTTATTACTACATCACAACCCTATACTTGGGGAGTGAACAAGTTTTTGGCACCGTTGCCGGGGATTGACGGTTATGTTTTCTGAAATTAACTAGTTTTAGGATTAGTTTAAGATTAAGATTTTTCTAACTTTAGGTCTAGATTTTTCTGATTTCTAGAAACTAACCTGTTTTCCTGTTTTACAGGATCCTGACATAAGTTTCTAAATTGGTAATTCCTTCCTAATTTCTCTACTTTTTCTACTTTTAAAGTTAGGGTTTAAATTTTAGAAATTTTCTAATTCTAGTATTTTCCTAATTTTAGGAAATAGTTTTTTTTTTTAGAAACTTTCCTCTTTTAGAAACTAGGTTAGTTATTTTCCTTTTTAGAAATTCTTTCTAATTTTCAGAAACTAACTCATCTTTCCTTTATTTCTATTTTAGAAACTTTCTAATTCTGGCTTTTTTAAAATCTAATTTTGTTTCCTAATTTATTTTTGGAAATTTATTTTTTATTTATTTATTTTTATTTTTATTGTTATTTTTTTTTAGAAACTAACTTTCCTATTGTGTAGGCTTTTAAGGTAGAAATTTCTAATTCGGTAAGCTTTCTCTCTACTTTCTATTTGTCAGTTCTCTTTTAGTAATTTACCTTCTAGATTAGAACTTTCTTAATTTATTTTAGAAATTTTCACTTTCTTTTATAAATTCCTTCTTTTAGAAATCAATTTACTGCTATCTTTCTTTTAAGGATTTTTCTTCTCTTTTTTTAGAATCTAACTTATTTTGTCTTATTTTGCAGGTTTTTTACTTAGGGCTTCCAATTTGGTAACTTCTTTCCAACCCTCTCTTTCTTTCTAGATTTTCTTTTCCTTTCTTAGGATTAGGTTTCAAATTTGATTAAGGATTGTGAGTGTTCCATGCCCAAGTGGGCCCGTGACAACACTCGACGTCTCCTGACTGAAGGAGGATTGGTTGAGGGGTTAACTATCCATCGCAGGACTAGACACCACTCGAAATCCCCTGAGTTAATTGAAGTGATGGCTAAAAACCAACCTCTTCTACCCCAACCTAGGGTGGAGGACATTCAGGATGAGAATGAGGTGTATCAAGCACCCCCGCCACGTACTTTACGAGATTATTTACAACCAGCGGGGGTGAGTATGCCCTCATGCATGATTTTTCCTGAAAATACAGGACATATGGACATCAAGCCAGGGGTTATCCAACTCCTTCCTAAGTTCCATGGGCTTGAATCTGAAGAACCATATCTACATTTGAAAGAGTTTGATGAGATCAGAGCCACTTTATATTTTCAAAATGTGTCTGAGGACACAGTCAGGCTGAGACTCTTTCCTTTTTCCTTAAAAGAGAAGGCTAAGACGTGGTTACATTCACTGCGTCCTAGATCCATTGGCACATGGAATGATATGCAAAGGGAATTTATAAAGAAATTCTTTCCACATCATAAAACAATTACCCTTAGAAAAGCAATCATAAACTTCACCCAAAAGGAGGATGAAACATTTTACCAATGTTGGGAAAGGTTCAAGGATTTGGTCAGTTCATGCCCACAACACGGTTTTGAAACGTGGCGCATTACAAATTTTTTCTATGATGGACTGACATCTTCCATGCGCCAAATGGTCGAGACAATGTGTAATGGAGAATTCATTAATAAAAATGTTGACGAGGTATGGGATTACCTCGATAGTCTTGCTGAAAAAACACAATCATGGGACTATTACCCGAAGTCGAACACCACGTCTAGGCCGACTCAATTAAAGGAGAAAGGTGGATTGTATCTCTTGAAAGAAGAGGATGATCTCAAGTGTAAAGTGACTACGCTCATAAGGAAAGTTGAGGCCATGGAAAGAAAGAAGGATAAGGTTAATGAAAGTGTTTGCAGCATCTGTGATTGCAACATTCATACAACTGAAAATTGCCCTACAATACCTGCCTTTCAAGAAGTGTTGAATGAACAATCTAATGCCGTAAATAATTATCAAAGACCTTTCAATGGACCAACCTCTAATACGTACAATCTTGGTTGGAAAAATCATCCAAACTTTAGTTGGAGAAATGGACAAACTGCTACCCCTCAAAGTTTCTTTAATCAAAATCCAAATCAGGGGAAACCTTAAGAAGAATCGGTTCAAAATTCCATGCAAGAGCTGACCCATGCAATGCGAGACTTTATGCAAAAGATGGATTCACGTATGACGGTTATAGAAAAGGGGATGCTTCTTGCACAACCGCTCCCCAATCCTAAACCGCAATACGAGACAAGTGATTTCAACTCTTCAAATCAAATGGGGCACGCTAAATCCATCACCACTCTTAGGAGTGGGAAGATCATTGATAAAACTCTTCCGGTTAGGCTCGAAAAGCCTTAAGAACCAGAAGAGGACAATAATAATGGATCTAGTGAGGCCCCACAAAAATTAGAACCGGAACTTCTAGAAAAGCCAGTTGCTCCATTTCCCCAACGGTTGGTCGCACCAAAACCTCTCTCTAACTCTCAAGATATCCTAGAGGTGTTGAAACAAGTGAAGTCAACATTCCTCTACTTGATGTCGTAAAACAGATACCTTCATATGCCAAATTTCTGAAAGACTTATGCACGACCAAACGACGGCAGAGTATTCAAAAGAAGATTTTCTTGACCGAGAAAGTGAGTGCCATCCTCAAGCAAGACATGCCATAAAAATTCAAGGATCCCGATAGCCCAACCATATCATGTGTAATCGGGGACCATCGAATTGATCATGCACTTCTTGACTTAGGAGCGAGCGTCAATCTAATTCCCTACTCGGTATACAAACAGTTAGGTTTGGGTGAATTAAAACCCACCCTAACCACACTACAACTTGTTGATCACTCTGTTCATGTACCAAGAGGGATAATTGAGGATGTGTTGGTCCAAGTTGATAGATTTTACTACCCTGTAGATTTTATCATCCTGGACACCGGACCCATCAATAACATGAGCACTCAGATCCCCGTCATTCTTGGTCGCCCATTCCTTGCCACTTCAAATGCAATTATCAATTGCAGGAATGGTGTCATGACTATGTCTTTTGGGAATATGACATTGGAGTCAAACATCTTTTTCAATAACGGCAGAAACTTAGAGGATGATGACGATTTTCACAACATTAACATGATTGACTCTTTAGTAGAAGATACAACACCTCTGACCTTATCCTCTGACCCTCTAGAGACGTGTCTGGCCCACTCCCATGATTTTAATGATGACATGATTAGGGAGACGTGTGCCTTGCTTGATACTGCACCGGTACTTGAAGTTAACCGGTGGAGGCCACAATTTGAAGAGTTGCCCCAAACTGATGTAGTGCCTCTACCGTCTAACCTCAAGCCACCAAAGCTTGACCTAAAACCTTTGCCCTCTGATTTAAAATATGTCTATTTAGGTCAAGATGAGACATACCCGGTGGTGATCTCTGCTCACCTGGAGAAAGAACAGGAGAATATGTTTATATCTACTCTCATTGAGCATAAGGGAGCTTTTGAATGGACGATAGCAGACCTCAAGGGAATCAACCCCTCGATTTGTACTTACTGCATTTATCTTGAGGATAATGCTAAGACCGCTCGACAATCACAACGTAGACTAAATCCAAATATGAGGGAAGTGGTTAAGGCCGAGGTTCTTAAACTATTAGATGTGAGAATCATATACCCCATATCCGATAGTCAATGGGTGAGTCCAACTCAGGTGGTTCCTAAAAAGTCCGGGATCACCATCGTAGCCAATGCTAATAATGAACTTGTGTCAACTAGAGTTACCACTAGTTGGAGAATGTGCATTAACTACAGAAAGCTGAATATCGTCACGAGGAAGGACCACTTTCCTTTGCCCTTCATTGATCAAATCCTGAAAAGGCTAGCTAGTCATTCCTATTACTGTTTTCTTGACAGGTATTCGCGCTACAATCAGATTGAAATCGCCCCTGAGGACCAGGAAAAGACTACATTTACATGTCCTTACGGCACCTTTGCCTACAAAAGGATGCCATTCGGATTATGTAATGCCCCTGCCACCTTTCAGCGATGTATGATGAGTATCTTTTCTGATATGTTGGGAAAATATCTAGAGGTCTTCATGGACGATTTCTCTATTTTTGGTTCATCTTTCAGTGAGTGCTTAGAGAGTCTTAAATGTGTGCTGAAAAGATGTGAAGAGAAGACTTGGTACTTAATTGGGAGAAGTACCATTTCATGGTTCATAAGGAAATTGTCTTTGGACATATTATCTCGTCCAAAGGAATCGAGGTGGATAAGGCAAAAATTGATCTTATCTCTAACCTACCTCCACCCAAGAACATCAGAGATGTGCGATCCTTCTTAGGATATGCAGAGTTTTATAGACGATTTATAAAGGACTTTAGTCTCCTCTCTCGTCCCTTATATAATTTTCTGCAAAAGGATGCACCATACGAGTGGATTGAGTAATGCCAGGAAGCTTTCACCAAGCTTAAGGGCATGTTAATCACTACACCTATCATGCAACCACCCAATTGGAGCCTTCCTTTTGAGCTTATGTGCGACGCTTCTGATTATGCTCTTGGAGTGGTTCTAGGCCAGAGAAAAGATAAGAGGCCTTATGTCATTCATTACGCAAGTAGAACTTTAAATTCTGCCTAAGTGAATTACTCGACTACGGAAAAAGAACTCCTAGCCATAGTGTTCGCTTTGGATAAATTTAGGTCCTACTTGATCGGATCTAAGATCATTATCTACATAGATCATGCGGCACTTAAGTATCTTCTTTCTAAGAATGATTCTAAGCCCCGCCTGATACGATGGATCCTTCTACTCCAAGAATTTGATTTGAAAATTAAAGATAAAAAGGGAGTAAAGAACGTAGTGGCCGATCATCTGTCTCGCCTTAATACCTCTGATTCCCCTGATGCGACCCATATCAATGACATGTTCCCTGATAAACAACTGTTCAAAGTCTCCCATTCGCCTCGGTTCGCTGATATTGCCAATTATCTTGCCACAGGTTCCATACCGACGCATTGGACTGCACAAGATAAGAAGAAATTCTTTACCAAGGTACGTAACTTTTTCTGGGACGATCCATATTTATTTAAATATTGCCCAGACTAAATCTTGAGGAGATGTGTGCCAGATGATGAGCACCAGAGTGTCATCTCCTTCTGTCACTCACAGGCCTGTGGTGGTCACTTTTCTGTTAAAAAGACCACGACCAAGATTTTACAGTGTGACTTTTATTGGCCCACTATGTTCAGGGACACTCATGAGTTTTGCAAGGCTTGTGAGCGTTGTCAAAAATTGGGAGCATTATCCCATCGAAATATGATGCCTTTAAATCCCATCCTTATCATAGAAGTATTTGACTGCTGGGGCATCGATTTCATGAGACCATTCCCCCAATCATTTGAAATTTTATATATTTTACTCACCGTAGATTATGTCACTAAATGGGTCGAAGCAATTCCGTGCCGAAATAATGACCATCGCATAGTCATTAAATTCTTAAAAGAGAACATCCTTTCGCGGTTCGGGACGCCTCGAGCCATCATTAGTGATGGAGGCTCACACTTTTGTAATAAACCATTCGAGAGCTTAATGAAGAAATACGGTATCTCTCATAAGGAGAGCACCCCATACCATCCACAGACAAGTGGATAAGCTGAGATTTCCAATAGGGAGATCAAACATATCCTAGAGAAAACAGTTAACCCTAATCGTAAGGATTGGTCAATCCGATTGACCGATGCCTTATGGGCATACCGTACTGCTTTTAAAACCTCTATTGGAACGTCTTCCTTTAGACTTGTCTATGGGAAAACTTGTCACTTGCCTGTGGAGTTGGAACATAGAGCGTACTGGGTGGTCAAAAATCTAAATTTCAATCTGGACAATGCTGGCTCGCTACGTAAACTTCAATTAAATGAACTTGAGGAAATCCGAAATGATGCATACGAGAACTCGAGAATTTACAAAGACAGAATGAAGGTGTTTCATGACCAACGTATTCTACGGAAATTATTCACACCTGGTCAGAAAGTCCTTTTGTATAATTCTCGATTACATCTCTTTCCAAGTAAGCTTCGATCTCGTTGGACTGGCCCTTACATTGTGGTCACTGCGTATCCTCATGGGGCCATTGAGATAAGAGATCCTGACAATGACAAGGAGTTTAAAGTAAATGGACATCGGTTAAAGCCATTTGTCGAGAAATTTGATTCAGAGGACATGTCCATACCTCTAACTGATCCTGTTTACCAGAATTGATCTCCTAGTCTGATGGAGGTATAGGTTGGTTTCCTGTTTTCATAAGACTAGGATAGTTTCCTTTAGGTTATTTTAGAATAGACGGTAAACTTAGCGCTCCTGGGAGTCAACCCAGCTTTTCATTCTGTTTCATTTTCCTAGTTAGTTAGTTCAATGTTTGTGGGTAACATTGCTGCAAACCCTCACAAGACTACAACTCGTCCACTAGGGGCAACCTAGGGGTTTAAAGGTTTGTTGCATACGCTAAATGCAATCGAGAGCACCTGCGAAAGTGCTATAGGTAGGATTGTGTTTTTGTTATTTTTATTTTACTGCTGTCGGTTTCTCTCTTGTGCTGACCCGCTCTTACGTAGATATCTTTGGAAAGCCTCTTGATTCTTCCGTCCAGGTACTATCTTTCCATCACTCCTCTTATATTTTGTCCCATGTGCATTGCATGCTTATTTCTTTTACATTGAGGACAATGTAGATTTTAGGTTGGGGGTGGGAGATTAGGTTTTCTAGTCAGTGTTTTCTTAGTTTTGAGCTAAAATTGTGAAAATTCTAAATTTTTCTGGAATTTCATATGAATTCAAAGTGATTTTGATGGCCATCTGGGACACTTGGAAGTGCAAAATACATGATGTTGGTAATTTATAACTCTTGGATTCAGTTATCTGTTAGATTTCACAGCTAAGTTTGAAATGTTAATCCATTATTAGAAGTTGTAAACATTGATTGAGTCATGAATTCTCAGGACATATCTCGCTTGCACATTAAGGTTTCAGTTCGATATTGAATTGTAACTTGGTGATCATTAAGCATGGAAGGAACCAACCTGGGGAATTGTCCATCTTGTTCAATACAAAAACAAAAACAAAAAAAAATGAATGAAAAAAAGAAAAAGAATACCCAGTAAAAAAAAAACAGTGTCATCAGGAAGAGTTGGGTGTACGATCTTCAACATAAGTTTGCTCCTTATAGGTGTGGATGCGATTCCCTTTCCCCTCGATGGAAAAATCAAAAGCTGGAAGAATAAAAAATAAAATAAAATAAAATAAAAAAGAGAATTGTAAGGCAATTTCTGGTTTAGGTTTTTGGTTGTTTTGAATGCTTAGTTGATCATCAATGTATCATAGGAATTGATAATTGGATCTCTTAATGATGGTAAGTCGTGATTACACTATACACCCATGGAACTCGATGTTTAGAATTGTTCTAATTAATGGATTAATATTTGAACTTGATTATGAAGTTTACCGTGAGCTTGATTTCAGGAGAAAGTAATGCCAACAATCATGAATCGTAGACTTCTATTTCTGGATTATTTTCAAAAATCACTCAAGTTTATAAAAATTATTCTGTAATTTTCAACTTATCTTTCGCATACTTTGCTTAGGACGAGCAAGATGCTGGTTGGGGGTTGTGTTGAGGGTCAAATATTGCATATTAGACCCCAGTTATTGCTTGGATTTACGAACATGATACCATTTAACGGCCCGCTTTAATCATGTTTGTGATGCAGAGTGTATTTACGAGCGTGGACTGAAAAGAGAGCTTAAAGCATGGATTTAATGCTCTGATGACACTAAAGGCAAGGGACGGACTCCAGGGGACCAAGATCGATGGAATTACATGCCAGGGATCCGCGAAAATCGAGAAACTGAAGCTCAAGCGGCCTAAAAGTCAGCCAGAATGCAAGATCACTGGGTTTCCATCATCTGTTCGACTCAAAACTTTATACATGGCTCGAGGACCAAAAACTAACCGTACACGTCAAATTTTAGCCATTGGATCCTCATGGAAGTGGCTAAACTGATAGATCAGTCCATAAAACCCTGATTTGGGGCCCACCCGCTGTCCGGATACTCTTCAACTTCGGTCCCCATGGTTCAAATGAAATGGGGAACAAGATGGATGGTGTGGATTTCTCATATACATCAAGAAAAGACCCAATTTACATGGTGCATGTGCATAACACACATGCACTGGACGTGCACCGTCGGGCAGCCCGGTCAAAACCAGGCTGACCCGACCCGTCTCCTGCACCAAGACAGCGGACGGATGTTGTCCGTCCGTTCTTTGCTAGTGGGCTTCATCCATCACATATTTCGACAATCAGAGCCGTCCATATGCTCCGCAGGGTGGCCAAAACCGTCGCCTAGCTTTCCTTTTGGTACCATGTACGTACAGACAGGCAGATCACCTTTCAAACCCAGGATGGACGGCAGAACAGAAAACGACGTGGGCCACACCGAATCTAGTTTAAAGCTAGCCATTTCCATTTGGTTTTTCGAGTATAGTTCAATGATCGGTGTGGATTTCTCAACCGACGTCAATCATGGGTCCACCGACTTCCACGGCGTGAATTCGCGGGCTCTGTTTCGCAACAAAGGCTCCGGTTGATCGTTGTGGACCCCACTCATTGTCCATAGAGTCAATCAGAACCGTCCATTCGAATTATAGGAGGGTTTAAACCAAGATCTAGTTGATCTTGGTTTGAAACATGGCGGACAGAAGGTGAAAAAACGAATGGACGGCAGAACTATGTTACATGATGAGCCAGGTGGGCCGCATCAAAAGATGTCCAATCACCGTCCATCCTACCGAAATTTCTCAAGGAAGCTGATGAACGAAGTGGATGTCTCACGCAACGTTCACCATGGACCCCACCGAGCTCCACAGCATAACAGCGTGCGCAAGTTGGTTTCAATGTCCGAAACCGACGCTGTTTTGTCGATTATATGATCATGGGCATTGATCATATGGCAGATCTGGACCGTCCATCGTAAAGATCAGCCAGAAACGTCCCAGGAGACGTTGATTTCACGGACGAAGTGCAAGGAAATCAAGAGCTTTGAGTCCCCGAGTTTAGCTGCGTAAAGGAGTTATGCGGCTGTTGCTGCGAAAGCCGTTTCATACCGACTCCAACACGTTCTCTTGTGCATGAGAACTCTTAGCCGGCTGTTTCAGCCTATAAGAAAGAGAGAGAAGGAATGTGAGGAAAGGAAAGCGAGGGACGTGGAGCTGGACATGGGCTCGACGTGGAAGGTGTGGCTGCACGTGAGCAGAGAGAGAGATATCTGGTTTTTCTCTTGTTCTTTTCTTTTTCTTTTTATTTTGAATTTAGTCTAATCATGCCCGTGATCGGCTAAACCTCTTAGCTGGGGCTAAGAGGGGAAGCTTGTGGCGTGATGGGACTGACTCTATGCCTTTGATTTATGCTAGACTGATTGATGTTGATTTTAGTTCAATTAAGAGGAATACTTTCAGTTTGTTTTAATGGTTTGTTGTGACTGAAATTACAATAGATCTGTAATGGCTTTGAGTATTTCTCCCTCCTTTTGATGTTTATGACGTCAGGAAGCCCTGTTGTTCACCATCGTCTCAGGGGCATGGTTGGATGACGGTATCCTTCCTAACCTTCATGCATTGTTGAGTGGTTGGTAATTAGTTTAATTCTGTTGGTTGCTTTGCCTCCTAGGCATGGTTTGATGATGGAATCCATTCTAATTCATATACCTTTCATCTCTTTAAAACTATATTAAAAGAAGTTCAGTTTAATTTTCATGGTGATGGCATAAGATCTCCCTGATCTCTACAAGTGGATCCTCTGAATCCCCAGTTTCCCTTCCCTGAATTGTTTAAGTTTTAGATAATTATTCCACAATTATTCCTTAAATTCTATTTGATTTAGATTATATCTTAGTCTAGTTCTAGTTCTACTTAGTTTCAGATAACGTACAGGTATCAGTCCCTTGAGATTCGACTTCGGTCTTACCGAGTTTATTACTACATCACAACCCTATACTTGGGGAGTGTACACCTCTTTATAACTAGTGAAAGTGGAGATTTAGTCATGATTACTCTGAGCCGTCGGTTTTAGGCTAAAAGAGTAACGGGGTTGATTTGGTCTATTATTCAAGATCCGAGCCTTATCTGACTCTGCCCCGGTTAGATCTTTAATTTAGTCACGCTTGCCTTGATTAGTTAGTGAAGGGTCGGTTAGATTTGGGCCATCTAGCCTTAAGTTTTAATGAATTCCCATAATGGCCCTCTAGGACTATTCATTGGCTTTGGGGCGGGCCCAACACCCCCCCGGCCACCAAATTTGGTGGGTAGGTGCCTCATGACCCGATGAGAGGTCATATAAAATTTGGGAACAAATGGATGAACGAATATGGGATTTAAGTAAACGGTTCCGATCTTTAAATGGTCCTATGGGGCCCATTTCATGGATTGGAGCGGTTCTGGTGGCCCTCTGGCCCTAAAACTTATAGGGCAGGTGCTCCATGATCCGATGAAGGGCCATGCAAAATTTGGAGACGATCGGATATAGGGTTTGGTCGTACGGGTTTGATTTGCGATCAATGGTCACCGTGCCACGATCGGGACCCAGATTTTGTGAGCGGGCGTAGACAAACACATTAGACCTTTACCTTAAATTTGGAAGAAATCCAACTGCTGAAATGCCTGAAATTCCAGTTTTATTTACTAGTTCCAGATTCCAATTCTGGCATTGGTGGGGTGCATTTGGCAAGTGTCATATTCCAATTCTGGGTGTCCACTGGGTCCGTGGTCTACGATGGACCACAAGCCCAGTGAGATCTTCAGTTCCCTAAATTTTTAGATTTTTTTCTGACCCTCCTTGGTCGCTGGGTGACCCACACGGGTTGTCATTAAGTGTAAACAGGCCATTTGGCTTGACTTCGGTTAGATCTTTGGGTCCAATGTGAGTGAATTATGGGGCTAAACTTGATGTTCAAATGATCGGGCGGATTCGTTGGCTTCCCACGGTTGATTAAACGGACTGGTGTAGTTCGTTACTGGTTCCACCTGTGTTTAAACTATCATTGAGTGCTAATGGTCATTAAGTGATGTTATAAGTTAATTAATAAAAAAAAAATTTCAAGGATTTTTTGGAAATCCAAAATAGTGAAAATCCAGGATGTTACAATCTATCCCCCTTAAAACAATTTCGTCCCCGAAATTGCCTAAGGGTAATAAGCAAAGATTTTATTATTTTATTTGCCTAAGTTTTATTGATTTCAAGTTTATATACATGGTAGGGTGTATACTATCTATACTAGTTTGACTCATTTTAGTATACCCCCCTTAAAACTTTTTCATCCTGATGGTTTAGTACAATTTATTTAATTATCTATTTATTTTTAAAGATTTGGATTCATAACGACGATTTCTCTCTATCTAGAGTAAAAATATCTGTTTTCAATATTAGACTAATATGGAGAGATGGTTGTAGTGGGCTTGAACCCGATACGTCGATCATCTACCTGACCAGGGTAGAAGACTCATCGTATCCCTTATTCGTCCTGGTGGATCCAGGTCCTCTGCTCGGTCAAAGCAGTGAGTCCATTGGTAGTCGCCCAGGATTGAGAATTGGGTTAGGCCGCAAATACTTCGTAAATCTATAGTTCCGTAATTCCGTAGTCCGATTATTCTTAACATTTGGAAGATATCAACATCTATTTAAAAGTTCAAGTTTCTCATTTATAATATTTTAGTGGGTGGTGAGTCTCCCACAGTGCCTACGATCAAACGACTATCTTAGAAAGGTTTCCAAGAACTTAAGGTTCCTCTCAACATTACCATTTTAATCCTATGATTAGTAAATTATGGGCAAATCACGCTTTGGTTTCATAAATTTTAACAGGGAAGGAATAATTGAAAGTTTTAAGGTATTCTGGTGGTTTAGAGTGCTAATAACGCTAATATGGACGCAGTAAGATAATTATTCATACAAGCATTCACAAGACGATAAGAAAATTCCAAAACAATCCATACATTCATATTGAATTCAAAATGCCATGGCCAGTTATATCTTACAGTATGGATTTACATGTATTACTAGATACTCTAAACGTAAAGAAAAAAAAAAGCAGACAAATCAAGCAGGAGTTTTGATTATCTTCAATATACATGGTAGTTGTCCTAACTAACTCAAAATAACTACTAATTTTTGTAAAGTTAAGCTATTATTCTTCTGGGTCGGACGAGGACAGGGGTGCCTCCTCCCCTTTGCTGCAGTAATTCAAGGCTCATGAAGTGATGAGGGTGATTTGGAGAGAGCTAATGGAGTCAATCAAGACTCAACTTCTGCTACAGCTCCAACAGGACAACAAAGGCAACTTATCGGATGGAATACCTAGCCCAAGCTATTGAAGGATCAGATCACACCATCCAGGTCGATGTTTTGGATCCTAGAGGCAACTTAAATCCCATTGATTATGTGGACTACATAAAATCCCTAGCAGCTTTCTTTATCTGGAAAGCTTTGAAGAATGGAAAGAAATTAAGGTCTGTGGCCGCAAAACTCAAAGGGTGTGCTCGTTTGGTGGCAACAACACCAATTGACCTATGAAAGGAAGGGAATAGAAAAGATTAATAATTGGGCTAAAATGAAGTTGAAAATGGACAGTAAATTGTTGCCTCTTAATTATTATCAAACCTTATATAAAAATTTTCAATTGCAACAATCTAATGATCAATCTATACTAAAGTATATAAAATCATTTTTTACAAATCGTTGGGTTTTGTGAATGAGCTTATGAGAGTGAATGAGTGGATAGTTTTGAATGGGTTTTGTTGAAGGGGAAGGTGATGAGAATGGGTTTGAGATGATGTTGAGAATGGATTTGTTGATAGGTTTGTGAAGGAGGAGAAGATAGGTTTGTAGATGTTGAGTGAGGTAAATTTAGAGATGAGTTTAAGAAAATGGATTTGAGGGATGGTGACCCTAGAAAGGCCGCGGGAATGGAAAGAGGAAAAACATCATCTCCTCAATGTGGTATGAATCTTGATTACATAAGAAAATAAGAAAACTTACAATATTTTAGTGAAGTCTGCATCGAATATGAACATAGAAAATATTAAACAATCAAACTCACCCTATTCGAGAGTTGTAGTTCAATCGTACTAGAAACTATTTGAAGTAGGAAAATATACTAAAAATAATCTAATTTAATCATAGAAGACAATTTTTATCATGGTTAGAAGTAATTTTTAAAAAGAAACAAAATACTAAAACTCCAATATGAAAAAAAAAATACACTTGGTTCATTGGCAACCCACAGGACATCAATCTTCATCTGTTAACTGATGTCATAGATATACCAGAAATTTCAAGGAGGCTATTCTATGAAACTGGGCATTTTGGCACATTTTGTAGGTTAAGAGGTTCCTACATGTATAGAAAATTCTAAAGTGGTAGAAGAATGTATTGTAGAGACTACGTAGGATTATCTAGATAGTTTCTAAAGTTTTCTTAGCCGCAGGATCACATCGTAAGTCCTATCTTATCTATTCATGTAAGGTAGCTAAAATGATCTTAGGTCTACATAAGGAAGACGGGTCCTCATTTGTAACTAATCACATAAACCTCATTCTTGAGTTCTAGTATAACAAATTCACTTACCTTGAAGGCTCTCTTATGTTACTCTCCTCTCCAAAATAGCGTGACTACACTATGGTGGTAGGCTAACTCACTCGCAACGAGGGTGTGTGCGAATGCTTCATAGTCTGCACTTAGGGAAGTACTCGAGATATGACACTAGGATCCAGGAGCTGGCCATGGCGGAGCCTCACATTGACTACCCTCGCATCTTGACATGGTCCCATCCAGTACTAAACCCAATACAACTATTACATACACACCTCAAATGATGAAGCCAAGCAAGCAAATTAGGCGATAGAGTCAAACAAGCTATACCATGTATATACATATATATATTTTTTAAATCTCACTTTTTTTACAGTAGGCTTTAATCAACGAAGTATAATTAACCCCATTCGGCAAAATACCCTTCTCACCCATTATCAGCAAAATGTCCGATGCAACTTCTGTCTTACCCAACTCACCCCATCCATCAATTAATGAATTACAAGTCACCACATTTGGTTCCATCTTATGAAATATTATAATGAACTCAACTTAGATAGGACCCAAATCAGACCTAAGAAAACTATTTATTAGTTAATATAAGAAGGTCTACAGGGTCTTTTAAAACAAGCATGCATGTATGATAAGTACCAGCCTTTTAAAAAAAAAAAAAACCCTATGTGTGGCCCACTATGACATGTAAGTATCATCCAACTCGTCCATTAGATGCACCCGGTTGTTAGTCCTAGATCCCAATATCTAGCCTAATCCATCACATGTTTTTGGAAATAATAAATAAATAAAAACTCGACTCAATGTCTAGTGGGTTGGGTTTCATGGATGATGAAAGGGATTTGAGAGAAATGGGTTGTGGTTTTTGGAATGAGGAACAGAAGGGCTAGGAGAGGAGTCTTCAAGTGACTCCACACATGTTTAAAACAAAAAAAGGGCCACCCATTGGCCGCCTGGGAGGGGGCCATTGTAACGTTTCTTATATATTTAGTAATAGAATTTTTTTTTAATAGTTTATCATTAAGCTTAATCTCACTTTACAAAATTTTATTTTATTTCGAGTTGCAGAAAAGAAAAAATATATATATTAAAATTCTAGAAGTGACATTTGTCTGAAACTAATGATTTTTTTTGTAAGATTGCACGATGTCTCTATTTCTTGTAAGGTTTCTTGTACTTTTGGTAATTAAATTATTTTTAAAATTTTTATAATGTTTTATCATTATGTTTAAAGATATCTCACAAAATTTCATCTCATTTGGAGTTGTAAATAAATTATTAAAATTCTAGGAGTAACAGCTGTCCGAAATTAATAATTTTTAGATAGTTGACAGAACATCATAATTTTAACTGTATAATAATTTTTATTTTATTTTTTTCTTATTTTTATATAAAACTAGACTAATCAAGCTTCAATATGGCTTTTGAATTACCTAAATCGGAGTTGTAACGAAGGAGATATGAATTTTCGAAGTCAACCCAAATTCGTAGAAAATTTTGGTGGGGGCAACGCGAGTCGGTGGGGACCACGCAGGCCGGCGGGGGCAACGCGGGCCGACAGGGGCCACGCAGGCCTTTAACTTCTCGGGTGGTCGATATCTTCCAACATGCATATCTCACAAACTGGAAAGAATTATTCAACATGCCATATATGAATTTGGGGTAGGAGAAGTCGATCTACGCAATGGGCCTATCTATTTCATAAAATTCCTCCCAGTTAGGGGCCAAAATTCAATTTGTTCTTCAATTTCACTATTTTTGATAAATTTTCGTTCACCCATAACCCTTTACCTCCAAATGGGTCAAAACTATCAGACTTGGCCCGATACTCTCTCATTTGATCTAGGACGATGGTTTTGACCGTCAAATCGTTCAGTCTCCGGCTCGTTTCTATCAACGTCCTGAAAAAAGTAAAAGACAGAGTGATGGTAAGTGAAGATTTTAAGGGGATAGGTTGGGGAGAGGAATTTGGACTTAGGTCTGTTTGGCCAGTGATATTAAGCTGCACTAAATGGGATTACAATGCCAATCCCAGCTCAAGATTAGGAATGGCACGTCTAGAACAAGTGTGGGATGGACTCAAGTTTACTTCACAGGCTTTGCTAAATGAGCCTTGCGTTGGAAGGTATAATGTAGGATTTTCAAATCCCAGGATGACGAATTTCTAAGCATATTTGGGAAGGAAAACCCGGGATTTACCCTTAATTGAATACATCCCGACGGGGCATTATAGAACATGGGATGCACACATCCTAAGGACAATACCTTACCTGCATTTATCGTTACTCTAAAATTCATTCCACCCTGATCCCACCTATTTCAGTTGGCCCAACGGGCCCTAGGAACCTGGTAGACTACTAGCTAAATTTTCTAGTTAATCGAATCGAATCTTGCCGTCAAGTTTCCAATTTCTTGCCCGAGAATGAGCCGTGGCACTATAAGACTCTCGGATCTCTTTCTCTAGCATCATTATTCCCTCTCTCGCTACCCATTCTTAACTCCTTGGAAGTCCTACCCTCCGTCTACAATTGTAAGTTCAGGGTCTGGGATGCTTCCTAGCGTTCTAAGTCCCTGTTGCATTTTCTAATATGTATCCTCTCAAGTTAGCGGACGCGTTAGTGAGTTCATGACCCATGGCCCAAAGTATTCCAAACTATTACTCTGATACCACCTTGTAATGCCCTGGAAATCGGGAGTCATGCATACGCTCAACTCCCGAGTTTCCGAGGTCACTTATAACCGGTTTTCATTAATATGCGATTAATCCAGTCTAAATGCGCATTCTGGAATTTTCTGGAACATGAAGCACAATCACACAAGTCTACTGAAATAGAAGAAAATCAACTATACCTATATATACATGTCCAAAAGAATATAAACAAGCGCACAAGGTGATGATCAGGGTCAAATATTGCATATCAGACCCCAGTAATTGCCTGATTTTACGTACATGATAAGGTTTAACGCCATATTTTAATTGTATTTTTGTTACAGGATGAAGTGAGGAGCGTTAATTGAAAATTGATGTTAAAGGCTGGATTTCATGATCCAAAGTCTCCAGGGCACAGGATGGACTCCAGAGAACCAATAATGAAGATTTTACATGCCTGGGATCTGAGGAAAGCAAGCCAAAGGGGCCCGAAAAGGGTCCAGAATGCAAGATCACATGGTTCCCGCTATCCGATCAGTTCGAAACTTAATACATGGGATGAGGGCCGTAAATTAACCGTACATATTAAATTTCAGCCATTAAAGATCTCGGGAAGTGAGCCAACTGACAAATCAGCCCGTTAATCTCCAATTTGGGGCCCACTTGATATTTGGAACTGCTTCAAACTTGGTGTTGACGGTTGAAATTATATGACAAAGAAGATGGACGGATTGGATTTCTCGAAATCATCACAGTGGACCCCACATTGAGTGACATGTGCATGGTGCACATGTGCACTGACCGAGCACCGAACGGGCTTGCGTCGGGTCAGCAGCGCTGACCCGACTACGTCTTTGAAAAGGAAACCTCCGTTTCCAGCGTCCGCGGCAGCCGACCGTTGTCGTCGGTTGTGGGGCCCACCTATTGTCCAAATGGACAATCCAAACCGTCCATCCGCTTCCTGAGGTCGATATCGTCATCGCCTAGATGTCCGTTTGGTTCCATACATATGTACGGACGTTGATCGCTGAAAAAACGTAAAATGGACGGTGAGTTCAAAACTCCGTGGGTTGCACCGAATCCACCCCAAAACCAGTCAATTCCTACTGATTTTTCGAGCTGAAACCAATGGACGACGTGGATTCCTGTGAAAAGTCCAGGAATGGGCCCCACAATCATCGCAGCGTCGGTTTGGCGTCCGCGTAGCGTCTTCCGCTGGCCGTTTTTGCGAAGGTTTGTGGGCCCCGTACGTCACGCGTACGGCCGATCTGACCCGTCCATCGTGTAGAGGGCTTCGAGAGCTTCAAAACCATGTTGATATTCTTCGCCCATGCGTACACACGTGTGCGGTACAGAGGCCACAAACAGGCCGTCTTGTGACGTTCAAAACTGTTTTTTTTGAGATTTCTTCTGTGGGCCGCGCTAATGGACCTTCAAAACTACCCATTCTTGACTGAAATTTCGTCCTGAATCCAATGGACGGGGTAGATTTTCCAGAAAATGCCTCTGTGGGGCCCACCGATCACGGCTGCGAAAATTTGTACTCCGAGTCCTTCTACGACTCTGCCACCGACCTCAGCCATCCAGCAGCTATAAAATGGGAGTTTTGGACGTGGGAAAGGCATTCAGAACCAGGGGATTCCAGATCTGGAGCAAGGGAGAGAAGAAAGAGAAGAAAGAGAAGAAAGAAGAGAGAGAGAGAGAGATTGTTTGGTTTGATGTTTTTTTATGAATTTTATTTAATATTTTTTATGAATTTTATGGGTCACTAATCTCTCAGCTAGGGCTGAGATGAAGCCCTTAATTTGATCAGCTCTTGTATTGGTTGATTTACTTTGAATTTCAATTAATTTGTTTCTTTCTCTAAGTGGGCTTTATGGGTTTAAATTCTATACTTCTCCATCTATGAACTTGATTAAAGTATATATATGGATGTTGTTTGGATGCTTATTATAGGTGCTTATGTCGGATCAAGAACAAGTTTCCTATAGAGGAAGAAACAGGGTGCTTTAATGAATGTACATTCCATGTACCCGACCAAGGATATGGGATATGTCATTCATGGCATTGCTTAAAGGAATTAGACAGTTTGTATGCCCGATTAAGGACACAGATTGTGCTTTCTCTGTATAAGTGGTATCAATCTAGATCAAGGTGAATCAACAGACAAAACAAGGGTTAAGATAATTAGGGGTGGATTCGAAAGTCCTAGTGCTCTCTCTCTGATTGAATTTTCTTCCCTGTTCTTAATTAATTATTTTTCATAAAATTGTGCTTAGCAATTCATTCCATTATTTGTTGGATTAGTTAAGGAGAATCATATATTTGAATTGTGACGACCAGTCCTCGTGGGAACGATCTCGTAATACGTACCGTATCTACATCTGATTCGTATACTTGCGAGTTTAAAAATCATTTAAATCATGTTGGTTTAAATAAAACATCAAGTTTTTGGCGCCGTTGCCGGGGACTGTTTCGTTCCAAATTGGATTTAGGATTTTGACTAACTTTAGGTTAAAATTTTTTTTTAGAAACTAACCTATTTCCTGTTTTGTAGGGACCTGACATAAACTACTACTTTGGTAATCTCTTTCCAATTTTTCTATTTTTTTTCTAATTTCTATTTTTAGAATTAAGGTTATATTTTTTCAGAAAGTTTCTATTTCCAGGCTATTTTATTTATTTTTAGAAATTTTCCCTTTTTAGAAACTAACTTAGCTTTTATTTTCTAAGATTACAAACTTTTTTTTTTTTTTTTTTAGAAATTAACCGTTGCTTAGGATTTTTTCTAGCATTATTTTAGTAAATTTAATTTATTTTTGTTTTCTTTTTGTTTATAGGAATTAAGGAAGGAAGCTGCTAAATAACATTGTCTTCAAAAGGAGGAGCTCTTCTTCAGACATCAATCATCTCCTTTTCTGGGTTCTTTCTTCCCATTCTCATTTACATAATTTTAACTTGTTTTAGAATCTCACAGTTTATGCTAGGACGTAGATCTCTGGATTTAGAACTAGCACCGTTTGATCCTAAGATTGAAAGAACAATTCGTGAAAGATTGAGAAATAATTCTGTTGAAATGGCGAATGAGACTGAAGTTAAAGCTCTCAAAGATTATTCAGCTCCTGTCCAATTTAATGCGCCTTCATGCATAGTGTTGCCAACCACTACGGCAACACACTTTGAACTTAAACCTGGAGTCATACAATTGTTGCCATCCTTTTATGGATTGGACAAAGAGGACCCATATCATCATGTGAAAGAATTCTTAAACATTTGCTCCACCTTTAAGTTCCAAAACTTCTCAGACGATTCGATCCGCCTACGCCTGTTTCCTTTTTCTTTGAAGGATAAGGCGAAAGCATGGTTGAATTCTCTAGAAGTTGGATCTATCACTACATGGGACCAACTGTCTAAGAAGTTCTTAAACAAGTTCTTCCCCGTTCACAAAACCAATGCCCTCCGTAGAGAAATCACTAACTTCACACAAAAAGAGGGCGAGCACTTTCATGAATGTTGGGAAAGATGGAAGGACTTGCTTCTTAAATGTCCTCACCATGGTTTTGAGAAGTGGCAACAAGTTCAATACTTCTATGACGGTCTGACACCACAGAACCGTCGCATGGTTGATGCCACCAGTGGAGGGTCATTCATGACCAAAAGTGACGTCGAAGCGTGGAACTTCTTTGAAACTTTGTGCGAAAATTCCCAGCAATGGGATTATTCAAATAGAGGTGATAGAAGTCCCCAACAACAAAAGAGAGGTGGTATATATGAGATAGGAGTCATACCAGAGCTAAGTGCCAAGCTTGATAACCTGACAAAGAAAGTTGATGCTCTGGTATTGAATAATGGACCACCACAAACAGCTCAAGTCGAGGCATATGCCACATGTTCCAGTCCTGCCCATCCTATGCAGTCTTGTCCATCTGGTGCAGCATTCCCAGAACTTCTCTCTGAACAAGTTCATGCTATGAACACTTTTCAAAAATCTGGGAATGATCCTTACTCGAACACATACAACCCAGGGTGGGCTAGACATCCAAATTTCTCTTGGGCAAAAGGACCACAACAAGGAGGACCATCTGGAAATCCTCCCATGCAACCGCACCTCCAAGTTGGCAGTCAACAACCTCAACAATTTTCACAATATCAACAACTGTCTACACAATCAAGGAAACCATCTCTTGTGGATACACTCCATCTTTTCATGCAGAGTTCTCTCCAATTCCAAAAAGACACCCAACAAACCTTACTGGCCAACCAGCAAAGCTTACATGCAAATGCACAATCCATTGCCAAGCTGGAAGTACAAATGGGTCAACTAGCTGCCACATTGAGTGAGAGAGAGAAGAGCAAGTTCCCTAGCCAACCTGAGGCTAATCCAAAGGGACAGTATGAGATTGGCTCTAATTCCAACCAAGGGCAATATCATGAACAGGCCAAATCGATCACTACCCTTAGATCAGCAAGCAGATTGATAACAGAATAGAAATGCCTGGGGATGAATCAAATTCTAAAACAGAAGATCAAGATGAAGCAGAGAGCCATACCAATGCATCCAAAGTCCAAAAACTCTCTGACTCTCCAAGAGCCACGAATGTGCCACCTTATGTGCCCAAAGCACCCTTTCCTCAACGTCTGGCACCAATAAAGAAAAGAAATAACTTTGATGAAATCTTGGATGTGTTTCAAAAAGTGCAAGTCAACATCCCGTTGCTTGACGCTATCAAGCAAGTCCCTGCTTACGCTAAGTTTCTTAAAGATTTATGCACTCAAAAGCGTAAGCAGAATGTTCATAAGAAAGTCTTCCTTGCAGAGCAGCTCAGCTCCATGATTCAACATAACCCCTCCTAAATTTAGGGATCCAGGAGCTCCCACCATTTCTTGCGGCATAGGAGATCATAAGATCGGGAAGGCATTACTTGATTTAGGGGCGAGTGTCAATTTGTTACCATATTCGGTCTATGAGCAGCTAGGACTTGGTGAGTTGAAACCGACTAAGGTAACATTACAACTAGCCGATAGATCTGTCAAGGTGCCCCGGGGTGTTATTGAAGATGTGTTAATCCAGGTTGATAAATTTTATTTTCCAGTGGATTTCATAGTTATAGATACTCAGCCTGTCCAGAATCTTCATAGTCAGATCCCAGTCATTTTGGGTCGTCCATTTTTGGCCACATCTAATGCTATTATCAATTGCAGGAATGGAGTTATGAAATTGTCCTTTGGTAACATGAATATTAAACTCAATGTTTTCAATGCAGGACAACAACCCTCAGATTTGGATGACATATTTGAAGTGGACATGATCGAGAGCCTTGTGCAGGACTCCTTCCATACATCTTTTGAAGATCCTCTTGAGACCTGCTTAGCACAATCGGGCATGGATTTTGACATTGATAGTCCCATCCATGAAGTCAATGCATTGCTCGACTCTACTCCTATATTGGAGACTGAAAAATGGAGAGCGAAAGTGGAACCTCTCCATCCCTCTGAGACCCTTCTTGACAGCATAGCTTCCGACTCTGAGAAGACAAAGGCGAGCAGGCTGCTTAATGTTCTTAGAGCATATAAGGCAGCAATTGAACGGAAGATAGTGGAAATACAGGGAGTATGCCCCACGATATGTATGGATCATGCTGTGGAAATGTCGCATAACATGCAAAGGAAGCGTGATCCTAACATAGAAGAAGTCGTTCGAGCAGAAGTCCTTAAATTATTTGACGACAGTGTCAGTTGCCTTATTTCAGATAGCACAGTTCATGGGAACTCACATCACTTGTCTGGGATCGGTTAATGAAAGTGTTGAGGTAATTTCTTTGGCGGACCCCGGTTATAAAGATTATTTCATTCATGGTCCGTTCTTGTCTGGCTGAAGACGTTAAACTTAGCGCTCATGGGAGGCAACCCAGCCTTTTGCTTTATTGTATTGCTTTTTATTTCATTCATTTTCATTTTTCTGAGTTAGTTACTTCAATGTTTGTGGGTAACATTACTGCAAACCCTCACGAGACTACAACTCGTCCACTAGGGGTAACCTAGGGGTTTAAAGGCTTGTTGCATGCGCTAAATGCAATCGAGAGCACCTGCGAAAGTGGTATAGGTAGGATCTTCTTTTCCTTTTCTTTTTGTTATTTTTGCTTCTGTTAATTTCTCTCTTGCCCTAACTTGCTCTTACATTGATAATTTTGGGAAGCCTCTTGATTCTCCGTCCAGGTACTATCTTTCCCTCATTTCTCTTTTATTATTCGTTGTCCCATGTGCATCGTATGATTATTTCTTTTACATTGAGGACAATGTAGATTTTAGGTTGGGGGTGGGAGATTAGGTAACCTAATCAGTATTTTCTTGGTCTTGAGCAAAATTTGTGAAAATTTTAAATTTTTTCTGAATTTCTATTGAATTCAAAGTGATTTTGAAGGATAGTTGTGATTTTACCATTATAAGCTACATGATGTTGGTAACTAATGACTCTTGGATTCGGCCATCTGCTTGATTTCACAGTCCATTTTGATTTGTTAATCCATGATTAGACGTTGTGAACATTGATTGAGTCATGATTTCACATATCACATCTCGCTTACACATTAAGCTTTCGGTTCGATAACTGAATGATTAACTTGGTAAAAAGAAGAATTAAAAGGCTAAGTCATATAATCTTCACCATAGGTTTGCTCCCTATAGGTATAGATTTGATTCTCCATAGTTGACTTATAAAAAATGAGGCGACGAGTTTTCGCCATAGGTTTGCTCCCTATAGGTAAGAATTTGATTCCCCTCATTTACGTTACTGCTCATAAAGAAAATCAAAGGTTGGTAAAATTAAAAATAAATCTGTGAGATAAGTGTTGGTTTCAAGCTTGGTTGTCACGAATTACCAATGATATCATGAGGTTGACAATTGGATCTCTTAATGTTTGTAAGTCGAGATTACACTTTACATTCATGGAGCTCGATGTTCAGAAATGTTCTAATTAATGGATTAATATGTTGAACTTGATTATGAAGTTTACTGTGAGCTTGATTTCAGGAGAAAATTCTACTTACCATTCATGAATCTTAGAATTTTCACATCTCAGCTGTCTGTTCACAAGTCACTTGAGTTTACAGGAATCGTCTTTTATTTCTAAAATTATTTTTCGCACGTTTTGCTCGGGACTAGCAAAATGCTGGTTGGGGGTTGTGATCAGGGTCAAATATTGCATATCAGACCCCAGTAATTGCCTGATTTTACGTACATGATAAGGTTTAACGCCATATTTTAATTGTATTTTTGTTACAGGATGAAGTGAGGAGCGTTAATTGAAAATTGATGTTAAAGGCTGGATTTCATGATCCAAAGTCTCCAGGGCACAGGATGGACTCCAGAGAACCAATAATGAAGATTTTACATGCCTGGGATCTGAGGAAAGCAAGCCAAAGGGGCCCGAAAAGGGTCCAGAATGCAAGATCACATGGTTCCCGCTATCCGATCAGTTCGAAACTTAATACATGGGATGAGGGCCGTAAATTAACCGTACATATTAAATTTCAGCCATTAAAGATCTCGGGAAGTGAGCCAACTGATAAATCAGCCCGTTAATCTCCAATTTGGGGCCCACCTGATATTTGGAACTGCTTCAAACTTGGTGTTGACGGTTGAAATTATATGACAAAGAAGATGGACGGATTGGATTTCTCGAAATCATCACAGTGGACCCCACATTGAGTGACATGTGCATGGTGCACATGTGCACTGACCGAGCACCGAACGGGCTTGCGTCGGGTCAGCAGCGCTGACCCGACTACGTCTTTGAAAAGGAAACCTCCGTTTCCAGCGTCCGCGGCAGCCGACCGTTGTCGTCGGTTGTGGGGCCCACCTATTGTCCAAATGGACAATCCAAACCGTCCATCCGCTTCCTGAGGTCGATATCGTCATCGCCTAGATGTCCGTTTGGTTCCATACATATGTACGGACGTTGATCGCTGAAAAAACGTAAAATGGACGGTGAGTTCAAAACTCCGTGGGTTGCACCGAATCCACCCCAAAACCAGTCAATTCCTACTGATTTTTCGAGCTGAAACCAATGGACGACGTGGATTCCTGTGAAAAGTCCAGGAATGGGCCCCACAATCATCGCAGCGTCGGTTTGGCGTCCGCGTAGCGTCTTCCGCTGGCCGTTTTTGCGAAGGTTTGTGGGCCCCGTACGTCATGCGTACGGCCGATCTGACCCGTCCATCGTGTAGAGGGCTTCGAGAGCTTCAAAACCATGTTGATATTCTTCGCCCATGCGTACACACGTGTGCGGTGCAGAGGCCACAAACAGGCCGTCTTGTGACGTTCAAAACTGTTTTTTTTGAGATTTCTTCTGTGGGCCGCGCTAATGGACCTTCAAAACTACCCATTCTTGACTGAAATTTCGTCCTGAATCCAATGGACGGGGTAGATTTTCCAGAAAATGCCTCTGTGGGGCCCACCGATCACGGCTGCGAAAATTTGTACTCCGAGTCCTTCTACGACTCTGCCACCGACCTCAGCCATCCAGCAGCTATAAAATGGGAGTTTTGGACGTGGGAAAGGCATTCAGAACCAGGGGATTCCAGATCTGGAGCAAGGGAGAGAAGAAAGAGAAGAAAGAGAAGAAAGAAGAGAGAGAGAGAGATTGTTTGGTTTGATGTTTTTTTTATGAATTTTATTTAATATTTTTTATGAATTTTATGGGTCACTAATCTCTCAGCTAGGGCTGAGATGAAGCCCTTAATTTGATCAGCTCTTGTATTGGTTGATTTACTTTGAATTTCAATTAATTTGTTTCTTTCTCTAAGTGGGCTTTATGGGTTTAAATTCTATACTTCTCCATCTATGAACTTGATTAAAGTATATATATGAATGTTGTTTGGATGCTTATTATAGGTGCTTATGTCGGATCAAGAACAAGTTTCCTATAGAGGAAGAAACAGGGTGCTTTAATGAATGTACATTCCATGTACCCGACCAAGGATATGGGATATGTCATTCATGGCATTGCTTAAAGGAATTAGACAGTTTGTATGCCCGATTAAGGACACAGATTGTGCTTTCTCTGTATAAGTGGTATCAATCTAGATCAAGGTGAATCAACAGACAAAACAAGGGTTAGGATAATTAGGGGTGGATTCGAAAGTCCTAGTGCTCTCTCTCTGATTGAATTTTCTTCCCTGTTCTTAATTAATTATTTTTCATAAAATTGTGCTTAGCAATTCATTCCATTATTTGTTGGATTAGTTAAGGAGAATCATATATTTGAATTGTGACGACCAGTCCTCGTGAGAACGATCTCGTAATACGTACCGTATCTACATCTGATTCGTATACTTGCGAGTTTAAAAATCATTTAAATCATGTTGGTTTAAATAAAACATCGAGTTAAGAAGACTAAGTGTAGTCCATGCCTATCCAAATATCATATGATTCAACGCTGCTCGGCGATCCAATGACCCATCTACTGATCCGATGGGGTCCCGCTCATCAACTGGAAGTAAGGGAACTCGTCCTCCTCCTCGAGACTCGCATCATCAGGCTCCACATAATCTGTATCTCCTGCATCTACGAGCAGGTTTAGTTGGTGTTTTAAAACACCGTCCCAGAATGGGAGTGAGTGATCAACTCAGTGGGTGCTATTAGTCTTAAGTTGCAACAAGCATCAGTTATAATAAGAATTTAATGAAAAACAATTATTCACAAATACCTAACTAATCTTATTAATGCACATGCATGGTAGAAGATATGATGTATGTCATCACCACAACTCTCCCTCGAGCGACTCCATCTAACGATCGCATATTTCAACACTCCCTCAGAGCGACCTCAACTACTGAGTCGCCAACCTAGGTAATGTCGTGCAATGATGATGTTAACCGGGTTTTTAGTTAAGTCCATTCATCCAGCAGATTTAGGAATCTGATACACCCCACGTATTAAATGCCCTGAACAAGTTGCGAGGCTAAGACCCCCCAACGTGTGAGTTCAAGACCCCACGATCCTTAATTCCATCGGGTTCCCCGTCCCCGACTTCAAGCACACGGGGAGTGCTGAGAGAAAGGGATTACTCGCGGTCACTATGGGGAGGCGC
The DNA here is from genome assembly GCF_029962835.1 of Magnolia sinica. Taxonomy (NCBI): domain Eukaryota; kingdom Viridiplantae; phylum Streptophyta; class Magnoliopsida; order Magnoliales; family Magnoliaceae; genus Magnolia; species Magnolia sinica. The sequence continues at coordinate 17,700,859 of NC_080576.1, read as the reverse complement.
GTCACTCCAGCGTAGTGCGACAGCTCGGACACAGTGTCCCATTCCACCATGCCCGGCTCACGAGACTGTCGATCAATATTCCATCTAGTATTGATGGGCTACAACGGTGGTAGGGTGTTCCAGATTCCATACATAAGTGAGCAAACATGGTTAACAACTAGGGTTGGACAGTAAATATGCTAGACTGCACGAGTCAGGCGAGCACGTGACGGACGACATCTAGCACAAAAGGCCTATGTAGTCAAACTATTGCCGCCCACGCGCACCCACCCAAATCCATGGGTTTAGACTTGGGTAGCCCTACCAATGGGGCTACTGTCTCTCCTCAAGTTTCCTAACCAATCCAAGGATTGAGAATGACTCTTAACATGTCAATCATCAAGAATATCATCTAACATACAGTATTATGTTCACATACATCTCAACATATGATTCAAACACTCCTAGCAAGCAAACTACAACATCATGATTAAGGTGCGTGTGAGTGGTATGGATTTAGGGGGAAGTCAAGCACATCCTACACCTCAAGGGATCAATTACATAAGACTAATGAATCATACACACTAGGAAGCAACATATATGAGAGAAAAAGAAATTAATCAAACAAACATGAGCATCTAATCATCCATACACTAGATCATGAGAGGCAAGATTTAACATCAAGGAGAACTAAACATGTTATTCCATACAATCCAACAACATACCATTCCTAGGTTCCTCTAGATTCTTCCATACAACATACCAAGCAAACAAAATCATTAAACTCCAACTATAATTAGTGCTAAGCCACCTAAGGATAATAGTCCGCACCTATAGATCGTTGGAGACTTAGAAAATGACCTAGGAATGAGGGCTTTTAGGGGTGGAAGGCCAAAATCCCTAGAGTAAACGTTTGCATGTTAGAATCCCAAGCAAATCCCTCTTCAACACATGAGTTTCATGGAAAAAGGGATGAATGGTCTTACCTAGACGACCAATGGACGAATGGGCGGTCGAGGAGGAGGGTTTTTCCTTGGAGAAGAGGTAGGGAGTTGTAGGGTTTGATTTCCTTGCGCCCCACCTCGATCTAGGGTCCACCTTGCTCTCCCTCACTCTCTCTTTCTCTCCTTGCTCTCTCTCTTCTCCCTTTACTCTCTCCCTCTTTCTCTCTTCTCTCTCTTCTAGGGCAAAAATCGTATGGGGAGAGGGGGTGCCGAAATGAGCCCCTTTTATAATGTTAGATTTGGTGGAAATGGCCCCAAGTGTTTGGTTTTTACTATACTAACCCTATGGGTGGGTTTTTCTAGCCACTAAGGCCCACTATGAGGTGTACAAGTCGATATACACCGTAGGATGGTTAGCCCTAATGATGATCTACGTATGGATATGATCGGCCCGCCATTTGGATGTGCCAATCAACGGATATGATTAGGAGTCTGTTCAACGGTCACCAATGGTTGATCAGGGCTGCAGTTATACGGATATGAGCAGAAAAATATCTTTACTCCACGTGTGAAGTTTGGTCACAAACCGACGATCTGAAACTCTCAACTTTGTAAAAGGGTGGACGACCCAATTCACTTAAGTTTCAACTTCTTCCTTTAAGGTATTTGCACTTCTCATGCACTCGTCCTTTAGCTCAAGTTGAGCGGTTCTGGGCAGTACCCAGGTCCGACTCTCGCGATGGACATCAAACCCAATAAGATGAATATTACTCTATAATTTTGTAACTAGTGGCCCACCAACAAGCGATTTAAAGCTTGTTCATGAAATCGGATCATTTTTGGAATGAATTAGGTATTGAGATTTCTCGTGGGCGATGATTAGGGTTTGGATTAACTATGTTCATAGTGTGGCCTATTTATAACTAGTGAAAGTGGAGATTTAGTCATGATTACTCTAAGCCGTCGGTTTTAGGCTAAAAGATTAACGGGGTTGATTTGGTCTATTATTCAAGATCCGGGCCTTATCTGACTTTACCCCGGTTAGATCTTTAATTTAGCCATGCTTACCTTGATTAGTTAGCGAAGGGTCGGTTAGATTTGGGCCCTCTAGGACTCTTCATTGGCTTTGGGGCGGACCCAACACCCCCCTGGCCACCAAATTTGGTGGGTAGGTGCCTCATGGCCCGATGAGAGGTCATATAAAATTTGGGAACAAACGGATGAACGGATATGAGATTTGAGTAAACAGTTCTGATCTTTAAATGGCCCTGTAGTGCCCATTTCTTGGATTGGAGCGGTTCTGGTGGCCCTCTGGCCCTGAAACTTATAGGGCATGTGCTCCATAATCCGATGAAGGGCCATGCAAAATTTGGAGACGATCGGATATGGAGTTTGGTCGTATGGGTTCGATTTGCGATCAACGGTCACCGTGCCACGATCGGGACCCAGATTTTGTGGGCGGGCGTAGACAAATACATTAGACCTTTACCTTAAATTTGGAAAAAATCCAATGGCTGAAATACCTAAAATCTCAGTTTTATTTACCAGTGCCAGATTCCAATTCTGGCATTGGTGGGGTATATTTGGCAAGTGTCATATTCCAATTCTGGGTGTCCACTGGGTCCGTGGTCTACGATGGACTACAAGCCCAATGAGATCTTCAGTTCCCTAAATTTTTAGATTTTTTTCTGACCCTCCTCAGTCGTTGGGTGACCCACATGGGTTGTCGTTAAGTGTAAACAGACCATTTGGCTTGACTTCGGTTAGATCTTTGGGTCCAATGTGAGTGAATTATGGGGCTAAACTTGATGTTCAAATGATCGGGCAGATTCGTTGGCTTCCCACGGTTGATTAAACGGACTGGTGCAGTTCTTTACTGGTTCCACCTGTGTTTAAACCATCATTGAGTGCTAATGGTCATTAAGTAATGTTATAAGTTAATTAATAAAAAAAATTTCAAGAATTTTTTGGAAATCCAAAATAGTGAAAATCTAGGATGTTACACCAAGGGCAGAACACCCGTGTGTGTTGATCGTTTTAGGGAATTGGCTAGGGCAGAGCACTCGTGCCGATCCTTTCAAGTATGACCCTGGGCAGAGCACCCGTACTGTGCTGATCCTTTGGGAATGACCTTGGTTAGAGCACCCGTATCAAAATAATATAATAGTTCTTTCAGGGCATAACACACATAATATAATTAAAAGCATTTAACAATAATCAAATGAATTTATTCCACATATTAGAAATCAAATAAATGCATTCTACATCATGTAAAACCAAAATTAAATGTTTTAAATCAGCAATACGAAATAAATAATTAATAAAAGGAAAGTATATAATAATGTAGTTTTCAATCGGAAAAATTACCTACCTGATTTAGTGTGACATATCCCATATATGGCTGGATTAGGCGAGAAGATCTAAGATCGATACAAATACGGTCCATTCAGCCCAGATGACTTCTGATTTGAATTTGAAATAATGCTTCATATAGATCATATGGTAGCTACTTGACAAAAGAGATGTCGCGGTCTTCAATGCCGAATTCTTGTATAAGATAGATCTCAACGTGCCTTGTTCTAGATGGATTAGATGAGTCCCACGGGGCTGAAGGAAGGTAGATTTTGAAGCTCCAATGAACTTGCTTAGTAGGTATTGTGGTTGGAAGCTTACAGATGTCGCACATTTCTCGTCAATTGTGAAGAAGAGTTGACATTATTTTCGATTAAAGTCTAATGCTGGAGCTAATGATGGGTTAATGGCCAGACATGCGTTCGGGTTTTCAGTTGTATTATGGAGAAGAAGGAGAGGAGAGAAAAAATTAGGAGGTGGGATTGGTTTTAGGTGACGTGCACAAGCACGTCACTTTTGTTTTATTTTTTTTAATATTTAAAAAAAAAAAAACACGGTGGGCCCACTCATGATGTTTATGAAAAATTCACTCCGTCCATTTATTTTTCCAGATCAAGTTAGGGCATTAAGCCAAAAATGAGGCTGATCCAAGGTTCAAGTGGGCTACACCAAAGGATATGGTGGAACCCACTGTTAAAAAAAACAGGGTGTTACATCAGTAGCTCCCAAAAATCCTTCACCGGTATGCGTTCATTTTACAGCGTTTTCTATAGTGTGGTCTACTTAAGCTTTAGATATTCTCTAATTTTAGGCTCATGCTTTAAAATAAGCTGGTAAAACGGATGGACGTAGTGGATAAGACACATTCATTAAGGTGGGTCCTACAGAGTTTACTCGGTACGTATTCCGCGTCCCCCACCAAAGAACAATTGCAACAAGTGAATGAAAGGTGGACCATCGTCATCTTTCTCCATCTCCCTCTGCTTTCTTTCTTCCACCGGCCAAAGAATCAAACTTCAACGGTCGGCCATTTTCAAACCCCAACAATCCCATTTAGAAATCCACGTTCCGCATCTCCGACTTTGTGACCTTTTATTTGGAACGTAACGCGAGTCTACTTTATCCATAGGTGTCGTCCTGTACACACGGTCGCACGTGTCAAACCAGCACACGTATATGAGAAATCCAAGTCATGAATCAGGGTAATACCACTGTGAAGTGGAGTTGGCCAAAAAAAACAAAGTGAGTACTCTAATCAGACAATCCGTGCCAATACTCTGAATGTGTGGCCGGAAATAAAGTTTTTTTAAACCTTGCTTCTTATTGACGTGTGGCCCACCTACTGAGTTAACCAGCCAGATTTACAAACAAGGGCCATTATGAATTTCTTGAATTCCACAGCAACACGAGTACATGTGCTTGTGCGAGACAGACGTTTATAGATTTAACAGAAGTCGTAACTTGCATGTTTCATGCTTATCTAAAAAAAGGAACTGGATTGGTTGGTGTACCCGCTTCCCAACTAAAAGCGGGTACGCCGAACGTCGGACGCCGATTTCGTCCTACCCCGCCAGGACGGTAATCCGTCCGGGCAGGGCTTTGGGGGGACCATCGTGATGTACGTTTTTTTATCCACGCCGTTCATTATTTTTATCATATCATTTTAATTTATGAGACAAAAATGAAGCAGGTAAATTTCTTAACTGGACCATAAAGTAAGGATTTAACTTCCACCATAAAAAAACTTCTTGGAGCTGAATAAGTTTCGGATCTGGCTGGTATTTGTTTTTTCACTTCATCAACGTATACATGGCCTTATGAATTGGATGGTAAAAAAAACATCATGTGGCTCTTTAGAAAGGTTTCAATGGTGGGTGTCATTATCACTGTAGCTTCCTTTGTTGTGGTCCACTGGAGCTGTGGACCTGCTTAATTTTAGGGATCATACGTTAAAATAATCTGAGAAAAGTGATGAACGGCGTGGATAAAATACTTACAGCACGGTGGACCCCACATAGCCCTGCCCAGATGGTATATACCTTAAAATAATCTGAGAAAAGTGATGAACGGCGTGGATAAAATACTTACAGCACGGTGGACCCCACATAGCCCTGCCCGGACGGATTACCGTCCGGGCGGGGGTAGGACGCAATCCGCGTCCACGAACGTCGTGCGCTACGCTGTCAATTGTTCTCGCTTCGTGAAGCAGTCTTGGAAGAGACGGTCGGATGGTGTGGCAATAGGCCTGGTTTGGTGGGCCGGACACTTTGGGACTGGACCTGATCCCTCACAGTCCGAATGGGCCTAGCAAAGCAGGCCAAAGCCCAAAACAAAAACTAATAAAAATTGTATTTCTCACTTGAATGTTCGTAATCCATCCGTTTATTAAGTGGACCGCACTTAAAGAAAGTGATAGGCTAACTATGTTCAAGGTAGACAGAATGCCAAGCCACGGATTAGAATGATATATTTGTATATATTACATAAAATCAGTTCGGGCAGTGGGCCCACCTGGACCCTAAAATTGATTAGGCCATCAATGTAAGGTTCAAACCCAGCCCAAATCTGGGTCGGATGGGCCATCCCCTTATTTACCGAGTGGGATGCTAATTGCACTAGCTTCACACGTGGAAACAAATTGCAGCTTTAGAACCTGAGCCGTTCATCATGCAATCCAAGAACTTTATATATATATATATATATATATATATATATATATTCGGGCCTATTGGATCATAACATCATATGGACCATACCTACACATAATAAAAGAACGGTTAGAGAAGGTAACCAATGGTTCGAATTCTTTTCACGTGTATAAGTGCGTGACTCGTTTCCACGTGTGAGGCGAGTGCATGATCGAAGTGTACTTGAGCGAGTGCAATCGCATTTTTACTACCGGATATATTGGACGAGAAATAACCGTAATGAAGTAGAGTAACATGAAGCTTAAGCACACGTAAAGACGTTCATATATACGCAACATGCATGTAAATCGATCCAGACCATCCAATTTCTGGGTCCCATGAGGATGGGGCCCCCGTAGCCCATCCTGTCTGGGTTAACCATAACATGGCATTCTACTGATAGGCCCAATAACTAGCAATTAGACCTTGTTCGGATCTCTCTAAAGGCCGGAAAAGCTGCGTATTTGGTCTAATAATTTCCTCGCCTAGGCTAATGCAGGGATGGGTGTGATGAGGTCGGTGCTCTTCTTCATGGATAATTATTCCAAATCCACAGAGCTTCTTGAACTTCTTATAGAGATTTCTTAAATTCACGAGGAGGGATATAAAATAGAAATGAATTCTAAATAAATTAGTAAAAAATTGATAGGTGATTTTAAAAATTGAATTTACAATGCTTTAAATAATGATATAAATTATAGGAAGAAGTTTTGGAATCAAACTACAACTCAAACTTAGGGGTGGGTATCGAGCCAAGTCGAGTCAAGGTGGGCCAAGCTCAGCTCGGCCTCCATGTTGTACTCGAGTTCGAGCTCAAGCTCAACATTGAAGCTTGGCTTGTTTGTCAAAGCTTTCGAGTCGAGTTCGAGTCGAGCTAGTGGATCGAGTCGAGTCGAGCTCGAGCTTGTTGGGTGAGAGAGTAATGGATTGTGTTCTTAATCCTCCTCCATTGATTTAGAAGAAAAGCTAAATAAAAAAAATTTAAAAAGGGATTTTACATGACGCTCTACCAAGCGAAATTCATTTTTGGTTTAGCCCGGCAACCAAAATAGGGTATAGTTCATCTTTTAGCAATTCAGAAAATCCATCTATATGGGCTCTATGATAGAAGAACCATGGGCCAAAAGCATCCTTAATTGTATGTTCTGAATTACCCATCATTAAGGTCATACTTTCCAGTGGATAGGATTTTGAACAAACCTGGGACCACAGAAAAGTGAGACCCACCTGTATTGTTGCTGCTTAGACAAAAGCGCAGTTTCCATTACCTTGCAAATGATATGAGGACTTGTAGCGTACAATATATTTATGAAGGATATGTCTATTCATGTGAGTACTCCATACAATATATCATTTTGGATTCAAGAGATCGCCAACACCAACATCAAACTCTTCACTGCTGGGGTGAAAGCAAAGAGATCCCACTACAAATTTCTCTGCATTCCTCACAACTTTAATATATTTATTAATCGAGCCGAGTCGAGCTCGAGTTCGAGCTTTGAGTCGAGTTGAGTCGAGTTGAAATGGCCCCGGTCGAACTCAGCTCAAACTCAACTCGAGCTTCAAATAATTAGCTTGACTCAGCCCAAATCGACCATACAAGCCGAGTCAATCCGAGCTAACTCAAGTCGAGTCGAGCGAGTTTTTCGAGCTAGCTCGACTCATGAACAACCCTACTCAAACTCTCTAAAATCGTGATTTACTATAAATAATATACTTGCTATTTATAGATGGTTATGATTTCCACCCAACCTCATGGTTTTAGGACAAAAATAGTAGGTATACTATTTGGCTTAACCGTGTTATTCTTCTAATTTTTCCAAGCACTTGGCACAACTAAAACCCAATGGTTCAAAAGTTATAATCCAACTAAAACTTGTTATAAATAGTAAAAATAGAATTAAAAAGGACTTTCCTCGGTTGATATGATGCAATGTCACAAATAAATGTGTAGGCAACCCGGTGTAAAGGGTTGGTTGGCTAAAGTACCTCCTCCTACTCCAAAATCATGCATGGTATGTCAACAACTCATTCCAGTTTCATGAGATACGCCTATTTTAAAGTTCGGACTGTCAGAATCACTTCCGTCTCCAATCAAGCCTTCTCTGGTCCATCTTAGCCATGAAACTGTCCACCACCTGCTCTATATCAGAGGCCCGCTTCTCTCAGCCTAGGGTTTGAAAGGTTTCCCAGCCCAGACCCACTCCTTTTCGTTATCACCGGTGTTAGATCATGGTATGCAAATCTGTCTTGGTGTACCATACTGTTCTCCACTGATACAGCGTCCTATCACCCTTTACTGGGCTGTTTCAGGCCGATACGGACCGATACAGCTGCATCGGTCATGGTGATACCAGTACCTATGGGACAATACGAACCACACAATAGACCATCTACAGGACACAAGTCCTTGGCTTATGGCTAGGGCCTGGCTTAGTTGTGACTTGCCGAGCTTCATTGAGTTGCATGAAAGGTATCCCAATTCACCGCCACGGTACACGTGGAACTTATATGTGGTGATTAAGACCATTGATTGGATGGGAAACCACGTGAACAATCTCATAAATAAAATAAAATAATTAAAATAAACGTGCGAAACTCACGACAGATGGTCGTCAAATCAATATGATTTTGGACCTGGGGCCACCCACCTAGTGTACTGGCTTCATCTGTCCGGATCATGCATTTGCCAGCTGAAGGATGTGGACAGTCCAGTCTCTACTGCACGCAACACAAGCTGACAGGAGTAAATGTTTAGTACGATTAGTTCCTTCAATAGTAAGAACCCGGCATTACGATGGGATTCAGGTATTGTTAGAGTGAGTATGTACTTATATCATGTGGTCATTACTAAATATTTTTGAATTATTTTATCATTATAAATAAGAAACTGGAGAGGAAAAGTACTTCAAGGGCTGATTTTTCATTTTTCAATTTACATGATATCGTACTCAAGCTTTTTAAAATAATTTCTTGGCACATGTTTCAAGAGCTCCAGTATTAATTATGTCCTTTAAAAATTATAGAGCCTCCTTTATCCATTATTGTTCTTTATGTGAACGGAATGGTAGTGATAGACAACTTTTTTTTTTTTTTTTTTTGATAGACAACTCTTCAGATGAACATCTCTTAAACAATTTTAGCTCATCAGTTTTAAATCATTAAAACAAAAACCTTAGGCCATTACCTTATTTTTTCTGAATTGAAGTTAATAGTTTCATTGATATCAATTTTTTAAAATAAAGTATTGATATCTCGAAAATCATTGGTAGGCTTAGATTTCGTCTTACAGAATCACCTACCAATGGGAATCATACCTCATTTTCACATAAATTCACTCCTTTCGATGATCTTGCATCGTTTCGGGGAATGGTTAGATAGCTTGTTTATTTATTCATTATACATTCTAATATTGCTTATGCTATTAGCGTGGTCTATCACATACTTTGTTATTTGAAGTAAGCTCCAAAAAAAATGACTTTTCTATATTAACAATGGACATCTACAAGTATGTGCTTACTTTAATATAGATTGGACAAGTTCTACTAATAATAGGTGCTTCACCACATACTTATGTACATTGTTGGTAAAAGTTTATTTTATAAAATAAAAAGCAGTCGGTGGTTGTTGATCGTTCTTCTACAGAGATTAAATATCGGTGCATGAGACATATCCTTATTGAGGTTTTATGGTTACGTTAATTTCTTTCCAAGCTGATGTTTTTAATATCGAGTATACATGTTTCCTTTTTCTAGGACAATCAAGTAATAATTAATCTCCTCAAAACTGGTAATTCATGAGTATAGTAAACATATAAAAATTAATTGTCATTTTATTCAATAGAAATGCCCGGTTAATATTATCAATGCTCCTTACATTTCTTCTAAGGATCAGCTCACATGTCTTCCCTAAGGTAATTGTTGAAATAAGAATTCATTTGATATTATATTCAAGCTGGATATATGTGACCTTTATGCTCTAGCTTGGGAAAGAGTGTTAGGGTGATATATACCATAATGTGCCGAACATTTTCAAGTTATTTTATTATTATAAGTGAAAAAAGGGAGAGATAAAAACCATCAAGCTTTAATTTCTCAATCCACATATATGAAAATGATTCTAAATCAAAATACAATTCCCCATAAGTGCATATTCCATATATATTATTTTTAGTTTTAATCATTTTTTTATTTAGTTATAACTAAAAAATTTATTAAATCAAAATACCCCTGAGAATTGGGGTAGTATATGTAAGAACCTTGGATGTGGCTTCATTTCAATTATCCAAATTGTCCATATCATAGGACTAATCATAATGAGATATAGAAAATAACTCTCAAGCCAGGGCATTTTATCGCTTTGATTATTCGAATGTTCATGATCCTATTTATATTCAAACTAGTCAAATGATCAAAGAGTTCAAATATTCTTTTTTAACCATTCTCATTTGGGTAAGGCCCATCATATCAATGGTTCAAACACCATGGAAAATAGCTACAAATTGGATGGTTGAGATTGGTGTTCATATATGCCACAGTTTGGAGAATAGTCATTGAATGACACCATCTACGAAAGAAAAAACGTTGTTTGTTAAAAATGACAACCAATATTTTCATTTTAATTGTCTGACTAACGCCCACCAACCAATAAGTAATCAAATAAACTTGATTTTTCGTTCATCATACATCTAAAATGAACCCATTACCTGAACAGTTTAACTAGCTCATGTGCCATGCATGCAACTTATGAGAAATTTCTAAATGACTACTTGTTATAATCACACATTGCAAGAGCATCATCAAAGGTACAGTTTGCTAATGAGACATTATGGAGACCATGTGAATCATCTACCACACTTGTTTTCTAAGGTGCGTAAGACACAAGCTTTTTCGTTCCAACATGTGATGTATGTGAAATCCACATGTCCATTAGGTGTGTGCCTCAATGGTAGGCTCTGTGGCTAAAAGTCAACCAAATCCACAATTCAGATGGGCCACAAGGGAAAATATGGATGGGATATGCTAGCCATAGATTTTGGTCCGGGGCTACCACGGTGTGTACCTTTCTAAAAGTGTTCACCGGGTGTGACTGACTAGGATGAAGGGACCACGCCTATAATTGATATCATTAAATGAAAAGTGTTCACTGGGCGTGACTGACTAGGATGAAGGGACCACACCTATAATTGATATCATTAAATGAGAAATATAATTGATATCATTGAATGAAGTGCTGCTTACAATGTTTTTCATGTACTTATATAAATAAATGAAGCTCTAGATCCCAATTTAACTTAAAACAAGATACTTTACCGAAATAGTAAAAATTATTAAAAGTAATAATAAGACTCAAATCTTATTAAAACATGTAACAACACTTAGATGACTCAAATAAAGACTCTGGACTACAATCGGACTCTTAAATTTCCTAACATTAAAAAAAATGGAACTTAAAATAAGTTAACTTTAAACCCTAATTTGTGTTGGAGTTATGCCCTGAAAATCAATGTTTTAGATTTTAATTAATGAGATGATGAATTTCTGGGTTAATGATTAAAGAGCGTGTTTAAGTGGGTTTGAGAGATATAGCCTCTTATGTTCTTGAGTACTCAAAATTGGACACAATGACTTGGTAGCCAAGGGAGAGTTATAATCCATGGATCTTATTACCCTAGTCATGATCATATAGGTTCTTGAACATATATGTGATAAGATTAGATGGTCATCTCGTGTGAGGAGACTAGATTATTGTTGGATGGATAATCTCCGTCTATTGGAGCCGACTTGGGATCGGCTTATCTTCTTCCCTACCCCACATGAGAGTTTAAGTGTGTCATGGACAGTTCCTTATGTAAGACCTATGGTTACTTGCATTAGTAAGGATTGCTTGTAAGTATCAAGTTTAGGAGACCTATCATGCCTAAACTCGAATAGGCTTGTGGCTGCACTAGTTCTGTTAAATTCCCATGGCTTGAGGATGTGTAGATGAAGAGGCTTTGATTGATCATGCTTCACTCTCTTTACGGGGATATTGCATTGTTACTAAAGACTAAAGACACATGAAGACTTAAAGCATTACAGACTGAAGAAGCATGTAAATTGAGGTGCCTTAATGACCCTAACCTTAGACCCGAAACAACTAAACATCTATATGATCCTAACCTTAATAAGAAAATCTTTATTTGATTATCCATCAACCTTAAGAGCTCAATTAGAACATGCTTAGATAGCCTATAGAGGTTCTATCTAAGCATGTTCCCAGAGCTCCTAAGGTCGATGAATAATCAAACAAAGATTCTCCTATTAAGGTTATGATCATATAGATGTGTAACGTCTCAGAAAAGTCCGTACAAAGACCCGAGTACCACCTCAGGCAGAAATCCCTAAGGACCGTATTCTATAAAATTTAAGCAAAATTTAATTAAATACTAAACTAAATAATCGGTAGATTTAGCTCAAACCACTATTTATATAAGTGGCAAGACCCAAAACCATCAAAATAGCTAACTCAACACTACTTAAAAACCTATGGAAAATCCCAAAAGCCTGTTGCTCTCGGGAGTACATTGAAACTCCGTATCGGACCTGGACCGCGCATCGAAAGTCCGATGACCGCAAAACTATAAGGTTATATCCGTCTTATTGGGCTTGACAGCCATCGCGAGAATCGAGCCCAGATAGTATCCAAAAACGCACAACTTGAGCCCTGAGCGAAGTGTGTGAGAAACACGAATATCTTTAAAAAACATAACGAAACTTAAGTAAATTGGGCCGTTCGCTTATGCGCGAAATTGAAGATTTCGGACCGTCAATTTCTAACCGAATTTCACCCATGGATCAGGAAAATTTTCCTGCACATATTTATATACTTGTAGTCCTGATCAAGTGAGAACGACCGTTGATCTGCTACAGGTCCTTTACAGTTGATCGGCCTATCCAATCACATTGAAACCACTTCCTAGCATAGATCTATCGTCAAGGAACTTACCATATGCCGTAAGTGAGTAGTGGACCTCCCGATGAACCCCGCCCATTCGAAACAGACATCATTTGGTTATAATTTAAGTATATCATGGCCCTGGGGCCATTTGCATCAGTACTGGGCCTATATAAAGCCCTTAAACCACCTCATTCCTATCCCATACGAATTTTCTCTAACCCTAGGAGAGAGAAGAGAGAAAGGAAGAGAAAAGAGTAAGGAGTGAGGGGAAATCTTTGGAGTTTGTTGCTGTGATTCTTTCCCACGACTCCACGCACTGAATCGCCTTTACATCTAGCTAACCGATTCGTTCCAACTACGATTTGGGTAAGAAATCCTAACCATAATCTTAATTTAGAAAGTAGGATTGAGTAATCGGTAAACTATTTAACCTATTTCATGATTTAGGTACCCGTCGTTCCATTTTCGGGAACGTAGAATTCGAACCGAGTCCGAATCAAGTATTCCGACGAAAGATGAGGACTATAAATGTTTAGGTTATGATTTTCAAGGCTTTCAATGTCAGCTAATGATTTATGTCTGACTTGATTGCTGCCATATGATCTTAATTACGACGTTTTCGATAAATTATACGTGTGTGAACTATGTTGAATATAAGATGCATTGCATGTGTTTGTTGAAATGTTTGAATGAATATGAAATTGTGATTTGTGCTTGTCATGACTACAAATCTAGGATTCATGCTTGTCGTATGTATCACGATCTCTTTATGTAACGAATTGCTATGGATCATGTCATAACTAATCTAGTCTATGTATTTAGTAATGTGTAGCCTAAGTGTTTGATAAAATGTCTGAATGAGAAATTGTTGATGATTTGTATTTATTAAGTGTATTAAGATAGGATTCTCAATTTCCTTAATCATATGTATAGTTTCCTTCATGTAATCATATTTGTCGTTATGCAATTTATGGATAAAATGCAAGTGCTTGATAACATGTTCAATGTGTTTGATGAAATGCCCATATGAGAGATCTATTTGGAATGTTTGTTAAATGCTGATACGATTATCACATGTATCTATATATTGCATCTGAGTAAGGTTGGGACTACAACGTAGTGCAGGCAATCGGTAACACTTCCGGTCTGGGTGGCTGAATTAGTCTCGACACATTAGGTAACTCGACGAATCTGAGTCGCACAACGATTGTCGATAGTGGTTAGGCCACAAGGAGTGTTTATGCGCTCCATGTCAATCAAACTTGCCAAATAAACTGATTGGCATATTGTGTGTTTACCATATATGGACATCACTACTTGAATCTAAGGTACCACTTACCAATGTAAAAGTCCATTTCAACCATGATACCACGATCCGCTAAGACTCATGAGCCGGGCATGGTGGTATGGGACACCGTGGTTGAGCTGTCGGCCTACGCTGGGGTGACGAGCCTCCCCGTAGTGACCAGTGAGTAACCCAATACTCGTGAGCAGAATATGGTGGTATGGGACACCGTGTTCGAGCTGTCGGCCTACGTTGAGGTGACGAACCTCCCGTAGTGACCGCGAGTATAAACTCTTGAATTTGCATATCCATTACTTTTCATTAAGGGTGATGCCCTATAACTTGTCTATCGTATGTGAATAACTAGGATTGACGACCCTAGATGGATCTTCGTTTTGGGTTAATGATATAAAGGGAGGTACCTTAACTTCCCAAATATGTTGTATGAATAAGTCTAATTAAGTACTCGGCTAACACGACCATGCATCGCATTGCATGTGCTTTGGCGAGGAAGTTGCACCTTTAGGGAGTTTGTCATACGCGAACTTGGTTGTCGGAGTCGCTTTTAAGGGAGCTTTGTGCGAGGGCATGCATCATACTGCATACCATCCCTGCATTAACAAGAGTAGCTAGGAAGTGATTGTTGTATTGCTTTATCATTACTTCTTGATTGACTTGATAACATGTTAACCTTTGCCTTATAGTACCACTGAGTTGATCACTCACTCCCACCCTAGGACGGTGTTTTAAAACACCAACCTAACTCTGTTATAGATACAGGTGAGGACAAAGTCTATGCAGCTAAGTTTGACTTCTTGGATGAGAATGAGGAATTCTCCTATGTTCAGCTATCACACGGGTCCTCGTTGACCTTGTACTGATTCGACTGGATTACAAGGTTACATGGATTAGTTGGACATTTACATTTTGACATTTTGTATATTTTGAAACAAACCTTGTATATTAAATCCTGTTACATCATCATACTCTGGAGTTTGTAAAACGTTTACCGTTCAGATATATATGTATTTCAGTTTTCCGCTCGCTAAATTTCATTATATCTGGAGTATGATATGTTGTTGTAGTATAATCTTACTTCTGTTTAATACATTAATATGGACAACATTTAAACATCATCATCCATGTTGCATAAGTGATATGCTGGATCTCGGGAGTTGAGCTTTGCTCGACCCTCGAAATCCGGGGCATTATAAGATGTTAGGTTGTTTTGAGTCTAAGGTTAGGGTCATCAAGGCTATAGAGGTTCTGGGTTCCAATCCTTGCCTGAGTGGTAGACTCTAAGGAGTTTCAACACGAGATCTCAGGTTCGAAACCCATAGGTGGTGAAATCCCACTACGGCATGCGTGCATGTGTAAATTTTTTTTTATTTTTTTTAAGGCTATAGAGGTTCTGAGCTGCTAGAAAAAAAAATGCCCAAACCAGCAGGCTCTTTTGTGTTGTTGATGAAAGGTTCAATCGATCGGTAATCCTAATTAATTGATCGATGGACATAGTCGATCAATCGATGGGACCTAGAAATCTCCAGCAAGCAATTCTCTTTTTTCTAGATTTTTTCAATCGTATCGATAGATCTTCGATCGGTCTCGATTGAATTGTCGATCAATCAACAGACTCTGGTCGATCAATCGATGACATCCCAAATCATCCAGCAAGCTTTTGAAAAAATGTTGTAATATTATCAATTGATTGAAGCGTTGCTCAATCAATCTAAGGCGTCATTTTCTGCCCACTTTTTATTGTTAGAACTTGGTTCCTTTATATAGGATATTCGATATTTGGGCATGGTGATGAGATTTTTGTGCAATTGAAGCCTGGGTGATTCCACATTCATATCTCTTATCCTAAGCTTCTAAACTTATGAGATTTGATTCATCTTCTTGAGCTTCACTGCTCTAATGAGGATTTCAACCTTCATGTTGAAGATGAACTCAATCTCTACCTTGTTTTAGAGATTAGACATAAATTAATAGTCAAACATTTGTCTAAATCCTTAAAGACACCCATCTAGGTGAATACCCTAGGAAATCAACTATTCATTAGTTATACGAGATTCCAACACCTCCATTGCATTGGTCACTTCAATGACACATCTCATGCAAAGCGAACAATCGTAGGAGCTAAAGCATCAGTGTCATCAATTGTGGGAGCACAATAGGAGCTGATTGAAGTACGGGAGAGCATTGATAAAGTAACCCAAGCAAGACGTTATAAATGGGCTCAATCCGATAAGTGTTAGTTGCAAAGTCCATCCATACACTATTTCCTTGTGTAGGATTGAGTGTAAGAATTTGTGACCTAAATTTAAATAGGTTCTTGTGCAAGACTTATGCTCTTGTGTAGGATCGAATTCACCGAACACAAGTGCGTACATATTAGTCTCCATTAGAGCCTCCAGTGGGAGTAAACATAGGTCCTCAGATTATGATCGAGGTTGTTGTTTAGCTGATAGAAAACCTACCAAGTCTCAAAGGGAGCCTCTAACGAGAGTGCACATTTAGGTCATTGTATAGGGTTGTATGGATTAGAGGTAAACCTGATTTAAAATCTTTAATAGTGAAATAACGTTGTGTAACGGTGTTGTATGACCGTTTGCTCAACGCCAGGTATCTGCCATGTACATATTTGATCTTATTATAAATAGTTTTTATCATAGATAAAAGAAACTTAATTCGAGTTTAGCAAAAAACCTAATTCGAGAAAACCCTAGCCTCCATCTCTCTCTTTCTACTTTAGAAACTCTCTATTGCCGATTTTAATCTCTTACTATTTTTAATTGGGATATTTTGAGCATCGGTCTTTTATGGTGGTGGAGTCAGTTGTTCTATCTAATAGGTGGTTGTATCCCAAAGGCATTTGTTGTAGAATATTTGGGTTATTCATTTGAGTCAATGAACAAAGTGTGGATTCTCTTTAGAAACGCCTCACTACAAGAAAGAGGGTTTTTAGCGACGAAACTTTTTTTCGTCGCTAAAAGTGACTTTTAGCATCGAAATAAATTTTCGTCGCTAAAAGTTTACTTTTAGCGACGATATTGTGAATTCGTAGCTAAAAGTCACTTTTATCGACGAAAATTTTCATCGCTAAAGGTTGTACACAGTTTTTGAAAAAAATCAAAAGGTTTACTTTTAGCTACAAAAATTTTCGTAGCTAAAAAACGTGGATGAGACTTTTAGGCTGTAAACAGTTTTTGAAAAAATCGAAAGGTTTACTTTTAGCTACAAAAATTTTCGCAACTAAAAAACGTGGATGAGACTTTTAGCGACGAAAATTGCCGTGGCAAAAGGCTGTCAATAGTTTCCAAAGGTTAATTTTCGTAGCTACAAAATAAGTATGTGACTTTTAGCGACAAAAATTTTCGTCGCTAAAGGCTGTAAACCACTTTTAATTACAATTGAAGGGTTTACTTTTAGCTACAAATATTTTTGTAGCTAAAAAACATAAAAGAGACTTTTAGCTAGGAAATATTTCGTCACTAAACATTTTGAAAAACTTTTAGCTACAAAAATTTTCGTAGCTAAAAAATCGAAAGGTATACTTTTACCTACGAAAATTTCCGTCGCTAAAGGCTTTGGATAGGTATACTTTTAGCTACGAAAATTTTCATAGCTAAAAAACGTTAATGAAATATTTCTTACCTAAAAAATATTCCATCTCAAATTTCCTGATATGCACCTGTTATAATATAATTCATCATATTCTTCCTGATATACACCTGTTATATAATATATTTTATCATATTCACATTTACATCCATCTAAACTCAAACTACATAAATTCATCCAGACATAAACTACATTCATCCAAACATAAACTGCATCCATCCAAACACAAACAATCCTGTGGAAAAAAAGTAAATGAAAAGAGAGAGAACATATGATCAGAGGTGATCCAGACAAATAAAAAGAAAATTAACCTAACAAGTTTAGGTTATAGGTTATGGGTTATAGGTTATAGGTTTTGGTTTAGGTTAAGGCTATGGATTTAGGTTTAGGTTTAGGTTTAGGGAAATGAGAATAAGTTAAGGTTTAGGTTTAAGAAATCGGGTTCTGGTTCGGGTTCAGTATCGGGTTTAGGTTTCGGTTTTCAAGTTTAGGTTTAGGTTTAGGTTAGAGAGTTGAGATTAGGATTAGGTGTAGGTTTAGGTTTAGGGATCGATTTAGGAATACATTTAGGTTTTAAGTTTAGGTTATAGGTTTAGGATTAAGTTAGGTTATAGGTTAAGGTTTAGGGAATTGAGAATAGGTTAAGGTTTAGGTTTAGGAAATCGGGTTCGGGTTCGGGTTTAGGTTTGGGGTTTTAAGTTTAGGTTTAGGTTAAGGATTTGAGATTAGGATTAGATGTATGTGTAGGTTTAGGGATCTGAGAATACATTTAGGTTTTAGGTTTAAGTTATAAGTTTTGGTTTAGGTTATAAGTGTCGGTTATAGATTTAAGTTTAAGTTAGGTTATATGTTATAGGTTATAGCTTTAGGGAATTGAGAATAGGTTAAGGTTGAGGTTTAGGAAATCGGGTTCGGGTTCGGGATCGGGTTTAGGTTTGGGTTTTTAAGTTTAGGTTTAGGTTTAGGTTAGGGAGTTGAGATTAGGATTAGGTGTAGGTTTAGGTTTGGGGATTTGAGAATACATTTAGGTTTTAGGTTTAGGTTTAGGTTTAGGTTTAGGTTTAGGTTTTAGGTTATAGCTTTAGGGAATTGAGAATATGTTAAGGTTTAGGTTTAGGAAATCGTGTTCGGGTTTGGGATCGGGTTTAGGTTTGGGTTATAGGTATAGGTTTTGGCATTTGAGAATAGGTTTAGGTTAAGGTTATAATTATAGGTTATAGGTTAAGGTTTAGGTTTATGAAATCGGGTTCGGGATCAGGTTTAGGTTTGGATTTTCAAATTTAGGTTTAAGTTTAGGTTAGGGAGTTGAGAATAGGATTAGGTGTAGGTTTAGGTTTAAGGATTTGAGAATACATTTAGGTTTTAGGTTTAGGTTTTAGGTTTTAAGTTTAGATTTAGTTTTCGGCTATAAGTATAGGTTTTGGGATTTGAGAATAGGTTTAGGTTAAGGTTATAAGTTTAGGTTAAGGTTATAGGTTATAGGTTATAGGTTTAGGTTAAGGTTTACGTTTACGTTTAGGTTATAGGTTATACATATAGGTTTACGTTTATGTTAAGATCTAGGTTTAAGTTATAGGTATAAGTTTTGGGATTTGAGAATAGGTTTAGGTTAAGGTTATAAGTTTAGGTTATAGGTTTAGGTTAAGGTTTAGGTTTAGGTTATAAGTATAGGTTTATGTTTAGGTTTAGGTTAAGGTCTAGGTTTAGGTTATAGGGATAGGTTTTGGGATTTGAGAATAGGTTTAGGTTAAGGTTATAAGTATAGGTTATAGGTTAAGGTTTAGGTTTATGAAATTGGGTTCGGGTTCGGGATCGGGTTTAGGTTTAGGTTTTAGTTTATATGTTTAGGTTATAAGTTTAGGTTTAGGTTTTAGGTTTAGGTTAAAGTTAGGTTATAGGTTATAGGTTTAGGTTATAAGTTATAGGTTATAGGTTAATGTTTAGGTTATAGGTTTTGGTTAAGGTTTAGGTTTAGGTTATACGTTATAGGTTATAGCTTTAAGGAATTGAGAATAGGTTAGGTTTAGGAAATCGGGTTCGGGTTTGGGTTCGGGATCAGGTTTAGGTTTGGGTTTTCAAGTTTAGGTTTAGGTTTAGGTTAGGGAGTTGAGATTAGAATTAGGTGTAGGTTTAAGTTTAGGGATTTGAGAATATATTTAGGTTTTAGGTTTAGGTTTAGGTTTTAGTTTATAAGTTTAGGTTTAGATTTTAGGTTTAGGTTATAAGTTTAGGTTATAGGTGAAGGTTTAGGTTTTAGGTTTAGGTTAAGGTTAAGGTTATAGGTTTAGGTTATAGGTTATAGCTTTAGGGAATTGAGAATAGGTTAAGGTTTACGTTTACGAAATCGGCTTCGAGTTCAGAATCGGGTTTAGGTTTGGGTTTTCAAGTTTAGGTTTAGGTTTAGGTTAGGGAGTTGACATTAGGATTAGGTGTAGGTTTAGGTTTAGGGATTTAAGAATACATTTAGGTTTTAGGTTTAGGTTTAGGTTTTAGTTTTAGGTTTAGGTTATAGGTTTAGTTTTAAGTTAGGTTATAGGTTAAGGTTTAGGGAATTAAGAATAGGTTAAGGTTTAGGTTTAGGAAATCGAGTTCGGGCACTGGATCTACCCTTTCACCTGTGATACGACGGAGCCAGCATCGCCGTCACATGTTGCATCGCAGGCATCTGATCCCTCAGTCGCGCATACACCGAGCACTGCATGTAAGTCTAGACGTATATTTCTTTTAATGATTTCTGTTTATGTTTAGACTTACATATTTCTTTTGTAACAGTGTCGTTGACCAGCCGACGAAGACGTGGACCCACGCGTGGGTTGCTTTTAGAGCGACTTACACATGAGAGTAGGGTGACGGTAGAGTTCCCACAGGACTGCATTAGACCTATTGGGAACAATGCCATATTGTTTACGTTGGAGGTCGGTGTCTTATGTCGATCTCTAATCTCCCTACTACCCCCTGTTGGGGAGACGTGACAGATGATGTGCGGAAGCTCATCCGTCAGCGCCTTCAGGTAATTTTTAGTAAATTAAAATTTATTTTATAAAAGTTCATTTACGGTTAAGTTATTTTCTTAATAAGTTTATTGTCTTAATCTATTATTTACGAAACTGCAGGATAAATTTGACTTGGATTTGGTGTTCCGCACATCTCCCATGCCGTCAATGACATGATGAAGGAGCGGTTCAAGGATTACCGTAGTAAGTTACACCAGCAGTACAAGCGGTGCATGAGCTACGAGGAGGTCGTACAGTCCGCATCGCTGCACGTGACCGATGAGGACTGGCGGATACTTTACGTTAGGTTTTCGTCTGATTTTTTTCAGGTAATATTTGCATATTTATGAGATCTTAACGTAATAATTAAATTCACAATTAATAACAATGTATTATGAATAATGTGTTCAGAAGAGGAGCAAAATAAATTCTGACAACAGAGGAAAGTTAGAAGTGAACCACGTAGCTGGTTCAAAGTCATTTGTACGACTTCGTCACGACATGGTAAGAAAGTACTGGTAATTATTACGTTTATATATTCTTTCCATGCATTTATATTAACTCTATTATTTTTTCGATTGCGCAGCGAGATTCCGTCACTGGCCAGGAGCCCGGACCAGTAGACTTCTACAAAGGGACTCACTGTCGGCAGGCGATGGGATCTTGGGTACATCCTATAGCCAGCGAGATTTGGATAAAGATCCTTACATTGTAAAATTTATTTGCATTAAATTATAATAATTTCATTTATTATGAAAATTCATATGTTTTCATTACAGGAAGAGATGGACACCTTACGCAGTCAGCCCACTCCCGATGGTACTCAATAGAGTGAGCCAGAGATCCTGAGTCAGGTGCTTGGCACCCGTTCTGGATATGTGTGTGGGTTTGGCCATGGTGCTAAGCTCATAACACCCGCTAGAGCTGCCTCCAGCCGATCCATCGTCGTTGGCGACAGCACCGTACGCTGAGCTAATACTGCAGAGAGAGAGAGAGGTTCAATAGCTACGGGTCATCGTCGATGACATCAAAGATCAGCTGGACAGGCAGAGGGAGGAGCAGGAGAGGAAGATGATGGATTAGCTGGCGAGGCAGAGGGAGGAGCAGGAGAGGAGGATAGAGGAGGAGCTGGCGAGGCAGAGGGAGGAGCAGGAGAGGAGGATGGAGGAGGAGCTGCCGAGGCAGAGGGAGGAGCAGGAGAGGAGGATGGACGATCAGCTGGGAAGGCAGAGGGAGGAGCAGGAGAGGAGGATGGAGGAGAAGCGTGTGAAGCATGAGCGATGGATGATGGAGATATTTCAGGTTTTAGTTGCATGCTTACCCACCGATGCCCCACCACATCTGCCTTCATCTTTGTGATTTTTTATATATTTGTTTATGATGTTAAGTTTATATGTATTTATGCGTGAATGAATGTGATGCGGATAAGATTGTTTGTGTTTGGATGAATGTAGTTTATGTTTGGGTTTGGGTTAATTTAGATGGATGTGAATGTGAATATGATGAAATATATTATATAACAGGTGTATATTAGGATGAATATGATGAAATATAATGTTAACAGGTGTATATAAGAAATTTTGTGCAGAATTTTGTGCAGAATTTTGAGCTGCATATTAAAAAAAAGAGACTTTTAGTGACGAAAATTTTCGTAGCTAAAAGTTTAGTAAATGCTTTTTGGCGACGAAAATTTTCGCAGCTAAAAGCTTTATAATTTATTTTTAGCAGCGAAAATTTTCGCTGCTAATAGTCTTGTAAAGTTTTTTAGCAACAAAAAGTTTCGTCGCTAAAAGTGGAACGAATTTTTGTAAAGTTTTTTAGCGACGAAAATTTTCGTCGCTAAAAGTGTAACGAATTTTTTGGCAGCAAAATTTTCACTGCTAAAAAGCATATAAAGGTTTTTTAGCGACGAAAAGTTTCGTCGTTAAAAGCTTTTAAAAGTGGAACGGATTTTGTAGTAGCAACAATTTTCGCTGCTAAAAGTCTTTTACAGTTTTTTAGCGGCGAAAATTTTCATCGCTAAAAGTGGAAGGATTTTTTCGCTGCTAAAAGTCTTGTACAGTTTTTTTTTCATCGCTAAAAGTTGAACGATTTTTTTGGCAGCGAAAATTTTCGGTACTAAAAGTCTTGGAAATTTTTTTTAGCGACGAAAAGTATAATGATTCGCTACTAAAAGTCTTGTACAGTTTTTTTAGCGACGAAACTTTTCGTCGCTAAAAAGATTGCTTTAGCGACGATTTGAATTTTTCGCCGATAAAACCATTGTACGTCAGTCTTTTAGCGACGAAAATTTTCGTCGCTAAAGGATTTTCGCTACGAAACTTTCATCGCTAAAAGTGGTATTTCTTGTAGTGCCTCCACCAACAACAGAGTTCATTGTTCTTAATCTTATTAATTTCATCTTTGATCCAAATGCACTCAATCTAATTTAACTTGTCATTTGTTTTAATTGTTAATATCTACCACTGATGGTTACTTGTAAATTTTATTTGATCTGATATTATTTGTACAGTGAAACAACATTACGTTCCAGAAAATTTGCATGCATGCATTAGACTAGCTAGGCGGGGAGCCAAAAGCAAACTGGAGTTATTCAAAGGATGCGAGTTGCCTTTTGTTTCTACTTGGAGTTACTCGACAGATGCGAGTTACTTGTGCCAGGGCACATGAAGTTCTATTGGTCATGTGGGGCGAATGTGAATGGCCTGTGACTCGAGCCAAGGACATGTTCCTTTCCTGGCCCGTGACAGGGATATTCCTGTGTTAGGGCTGTGTGGGGCCCACGGGAATGTCCATGATAAATCCACTCCATCCATCTATTTTGCAACACCATGATAGGATAGGTGTCTAAAATCGGGAAGATCCAAAACTCATGTGGGCCATACTACACAAAACAGTGTGGATTGAGCAACTGGGGATGACAAAAGTTTTGTATCATCATGATATTTGTGCTTCAGTTTATCTGACTTGTAATAGCCCTATGAACGGTTTGGATGGTATATAAGTTCCATGAAGGTTTTAACGGTGGATGATTTGGTTCCCACTGTTTCGTTTGGTGTGGCCCAATTGAGTTTTGGATCCGCCTTATTTTTAGAAGCCGGTCCCCTTGGCTTCATTAAAAGGACGCGGATTGCGTCGTGCTCCGCCCAGACGGTAAGCTGTCCGGGCAGGGCTATGTGGGGCCCACTGTGATGTAGGTGTTTTATCAACGCCGTTCATCGCTTTTCTAATATCATTTTAAGAAATGATTTTAAAAAATGAAGCATATATACAACTCCAGTGGATCACCTCAAATGAAGATACACAACCACTATTGAAACCTTTCTAAGAGCTACAATGATGTTTTTTAACCATCCAACTTATTAATAAGGTCATGTAGACGTGGATGAAGTGAAAAAGCAAATATCAGCTTGATCCGAAACTTCTCCATCTCTGAAGAAGTTTTTGATGGTGTACGTTCAATCCACACTTTATGGTCCACTTAGTCCATGGACCTGCCTTAGTTTTTTGTCTCATATGTTAAAATGCTATGAGAAAAGAAATTAATGGCGTGGATAAAACACTTACATCACAGTAGGACCCACAGAGCCCTGCCCGGACGGATTACAGTCCGGGCAGGGTAGGACGCAATCCGCGTCCTCATTAAAAATGTGAACGGATTAGGTGAGACCCGGCCTCACTCAAGACAGTGCAGCCCTTACTGTGGGGCCCACCTTGATGTGTGTATTCTATATCCACCCCATCCATCCATGTTTACAGATAATTTTAAGGTATTATTCAAAAAATGAAGCAAAATCGATTATGAGGTGGTTCATACTATAGGAAACAATGATGACTGACCATTCATAGGCTACAAAAGTTTTGGATCAGTTTTTTCCTTTCATCTAGGCTCATGTGATCTTATCAACAGATTGGATGGCAAATAAACACTATGAAAACATTAATATTTGTCGTGAGAAGTTTTTACTGATAGGGTGTTCAAACACCACTGTTTCGGCAGTTTCAACACCCGGTCAAGGGTTCGAGTATCCATAGGTGGTGATTGAAAGCCCACTGCGGCGTGAGTGTGTGGGGGTGTGTGTGTAAAATAAAAAACACCACTATTTCCTAGAGTATGGTCCACCCAATAATTGGATCTTCTTCTATTTTTATATACTGACCTAAAATTATAGGTAAAAATGGATGGACGAGATGGATACGGAATACACACATCAAGGTAGGCCCCACGGTAAGGGCCGCACTGTCTTGGGTGATCCGTCACCCAATTCACTTGCTTTAAAAACAGATGAACTGAGTGGATTCTCACCAACATCTCTATGAGCCCTGGAAGCGGATTGGCTGGTGTACCACACAACAACCCCAATCGAGCAGGCCCCTTCGACTAGTCGAGGTTACGCAGTTCCTGCGTGGACTGCGTAAATTTGAGGCAGTTTTCGGACTTTTCCGGACTAGGTGCGTAAGTGGAGTTTCCTAAACTATAAATATGGGTCCCTAGGGCTATTCTAAGGTATTCTAAAGCTTTATAAAAGTTTTACAAGGGTTCCTAAAGGGTTCCAGAGTTATCAAAGGGTGTTGCAAGGGTGAGATTCGAGGTTGTTCGAATCGGGTATGTCCTCTCTTGTAATTTCTATTTCATAGTGGATTTCTGTCGCTTTGTGCCGTGGTTTTTCCCGCAAGGGTTTTCCACGTTAAATCTTTTTATTCTCTTGTGATTCATTGACATTATTGGATTGTTATCCTAGATCTAGATCTGTGTGATTCCGCAGTTCAAATCCCCAACAAGTGGTATCAAAGCAATCGTTGGGGCACAAATCTGAATCTGCAGGATTAGTAATAATGGAAAACGGCAAGTTTGATATTGAGAAGTACTCAAACAAAAATAATTTTGAGTTATGGAAGGTTAAAATGATTAGCATGTTAACCAAGCAAGGCGAGATTAAAGCTCTTGAGGAGCGAAAATCTACCATGAAAGATGGTAAATGGAAAAACTTTGATAGTAATATTTTAGCCTCTATCCGTTTATGTCTCACGGATGAGGTTCTCTATAATGTTTTGAGGGAAAAAACTGTGGCTAGTTTGTGAGCAAAGTTAGAGAACATCTATGATAAGAAGTCCTCTGAAAATCGCCTATACTTGAAGCTACAGTGTTATACCTTCAAGATGCTA
Organism: Magnolia sinica; assembly: GCF_029962835.1. Classification (NCBI taxonomy): domain Eukaryota; kingdom Viridiplantae; phylum Streptophyta; class Magnoliopsida; order Magnoliales; family Magnoliaceae; genus Magnolia; species Magnolia sinica. Next base: position 17,674,890 of record NC_080576.1, on the reverse strand, counting down.
GAGGGTGGAGATCTAGAAGCCCATATCAGCAACTTTAATAAATTGATGTGCAAATTGCTGGATATGGAGGAAGTGGTCAAAGATGAGGAACAGGCATGTATATTGTTGAATTCTCTTCCTGCATCATATGAGTCTTTCAGGGACACGATGTACACCGCAAATAAAACCCTAAGTGTTGACACCGTTATCTCAGTCCTTCAAGGGAAGGCTATGAGAAAGTTAAACGGCGACATGGGGGCATCTTCCGATGCACTGATTATGAGGGGTAGAGATTCTAAGCGAAGTGCAGGATCCTCAAGGCCTAGATTCAAATCCAAGGGTAAGGGCAAAGGAAAATTAAAGTGTTGAAATTGTAGATTGTCTGGACACATGAAGAAGGATTGTAGAAATCCTAAAGCGAAGAAAGAAAATTCAGCGGCTTCTTCCAAGGAGGCCAATATTGTCACATCTGATGAAGAGACAAGTGGTGGTAAAGTTCTGTCTGTGTCCATGATCGGACATGTACATGACAATCATGCAAATGAATGGATCCTAGACACAAGAGCGTCATATCACATGACTCCTCGTCGGAGTTAGTTCACCAATTATAAGGAATGCGATGGTGGATAGGTTTTTATGGGCAATGACAATGTCTGTAATGTTATGGCTATTGGTACGATAAGCATCAAGATGTTTGATGGGATGGAACGTACCTTGACTGACGTCAAGCACGTTCCTAATAGAAAGAAAAGTCTGATTTCTCTCGATGCACTCAAAGCTATAGGGTGCAAGTTCACCGGTATTAATGGTGTCCTTAAAGTTTCAAAAGGGACACTCGTGGTTATGAGAGCGCAGAAGCATGGAAACCTTTACAGGTTGATTGGGAGCACTTCAGTAAGTGGAGCGGCTGCAGCTATTGCAGACTCCACGTCTCTACGTATGTGGCATGCTCATCTGGGCCACATGAGCGAGCAGGGCATGAAGGTACTTTCTGGTTGATATTTGATTCTATCTTTTAAAAATTCAGATTTAGATATATGCGAGCAATGTATATATGGTAAACAATCTAGACTGTCTTTTAAATTTGAAAAATATGTTTATAAGGGAGTGCTCGATTATATGCACTCGGATGTATAGGGGTCATCGCCAGAAGTTTCCATTGGGAGGTCGTCATGGTTTGTTTCATTCATTGACGACTACTCCAAGAAAGTTTGGGTTTACTTCATAAAACGTAAAATTTGAAGTTTTTACTATATTCAAGTAATGGAAAGCAATGGTTGAAAAATAGTTAGGGCAAAAAATAAAGATTTTAAGGACTGACAATGGTGGAGAATTTACTTGCACTGAGTTTAATGATTATTGCAAGGATGAAAAGATCATCAGGAACAACACAGTGGGCCACACGCCCGAGCAAAACGGTGTGGCTGAGCGAATGAATCGGACTCTCTTGGAGAGGGTTAGATGCATGTTAAGTAATGTTGCGTTGGGCAATGACCTATGGACTAAAGCCGTTAACACGGCTTGTTATTTGGTGAACCGGTCTCCTTCAACGGCAACTGAATGTAAAATTCCAGAGGAAGTATGGAGTGGTCAGAACATCGACTACTTAAATCTACGTGTTGAGGGTCAAATATTGCATATCAGACCCAGTTGTTGCATAGATTTACACGCATGATACCGCTTAATTGCCTGATTAATCGTGTTTGTAATGCAGAGTGTATGTACGAGCCTGGACCGAAAAGGGTGCTTAAAGCATGGACTTAACGCTCTAATGACACCAAAGCATGGGACGGACTCCAGAGATCCAAGATCAACAAGATTACACATCAGGGACCCAGAAAAATCGAGAAACCGAAGCTCAAACGGCCTGAAAGTCAGCCAGAATGAAAGATCACAGGGTTCCTACCATCCGTTCGGTTCGAAACTTCACATATGGCATAAAAACCAAAAACTAACCGTACATGTCAAATTTCAGCCATTGGATCCCCCTGGAAGTGGCCCAACGGACAGATCAGCCTATAAATCAGTGAACTAGGGCCCGCCTGGTGTCTGAAAGTGCTTCAATCTTGGGTTCAACGATTAAAATGAGATGGCAAAACGGATGGATGGATTGGATTCCGCATAAGACATCAGGGTGGGGCCCATTTTACACGGCCCGTGCACACAGCAGGTGTACACCCGCTGTGCACCGGACCGAAAGTCGCCCGGTCAGCAACGGAGACTCGTCTCCCTCTCCTTCTCGATCACGCACGACAGCGGACGGACAGCGTCCGTCCGTTTTTCAACAGTAGGGCCCACTCGCTCTCCAGATGGAAAATCTGGACCATTCATCCTATTCCCAGGGTCCATGTTACCATGGCCTAGGTGGAGAAAATTCGAGATACATCGGAAATCAATTTTCGAGCGTTAAAACGGAAGATGGACGGTGGACTGAACCAGCTTGTGGGCCACACTGAAATCTAACCAAAACCATCCCTTCCTTAACAGTTTTTCGTCCTGAATCTAATGGACGGCTTGGATTTTTCAGAAAAACAGTGAAGTGGGCTCCACCATTGTCACAGCGCCAAAGGATGCTACTCTGTTTTTGCGTTTGGAAAACCCGGGTTTTCCGTGCGGTTCTGGCCCACCATAGTTGATCAGAGGCTTAATCCAAACCATCCATCGTGTATCTCGTCCAGAGATTTCCCAAGGGACGTCATCTATTTGGAAAGAATGTGATGGAAGTGGAAGCTTTCCCTTCCGTTTTCTTGGCTGCAAAACGCCCCTACGCTCCAGCCTTGCGTAAATACATCTTCCGCAGCCTATTCCTTCTCGGACTCAGCCTCTCCACGGCCCTACGCACCTGCCTATAAGGGGAGAGTGGAAACCAGTGGGAAAAATGAAAAATTGTGGAGGGACTGGAGTACGGCTGGAACGTGAGAGGAAAAAGACAGGGAGCAAGGGTGCTCGGTTTTGGTTGGCTGCACGTCAGGAGGGAGCTCGATTTTGGTTTATGCTCGGTGGGAGGATTGGAATCGGCAGGGGTTGGCTTTGAAGGAAGGAAGAAAAGGAAGAAACGTGAAGGTGCTGGTAACGTCGCTTGGGCTGGACCTGGACCTGGTTTTTTTCTTGTCTCTTTCTTTTCTCCTTCTTCTGTTTTTGATATTTGAAGTTAGCCCATTCATGTGTGGCTAAACCTCTTAGCTAGGGCTAAGAGGTGAAGCATGTAGCGAGATGAGAGATTTTACTGTATGCCTTTAATTCATAAACTGAATTTGATATAGTTGATTATTGAAGGAATATTTTTCTTAGTCTTTTATGGTCTGTTGTGACTGAAATTACAATGGGTTTGCAATGGCTTTGAGTATTTCTTTCCCTTTTTTATGTTTATGAAGTCAGGAACCTCTGTTGTTCATCATTGTCCAATGGGCATGGTAGGATGACAGTACCCTTCCTGATCCTCATACATTGTTGGTTGGTTGGTAATTAGTTTAATTCTGTTGTTTACTTTGTCTCTTGGGCATGGCTTGGTGATGGAATCCATTCTAATTCATATACCTTTCACCTCTTGAAAACTATATCAAAGGAAGTCTAGTTAAATTCCATGATTTCTGAAGCAGGCATAATTTCTCCCTGATCTCTACAAGTGGATCATCTGAATCCCTAGTTTCCTTCCTCTGAATTCCTTAAAGTTTTAGATAATTATTCCACAATTATTTCTTAAATTCTATTTAGTTTAGATCACACCTTAGTCTAGTTCTAGTTCTACTTGGTTTCAGATAACGTACAGGTATCAGTCCCTGTGGATTCGACCTCGGTCTTACCGAGTTTATTACTACATCACAACCCTATACTTGGGGAGTGAACAAGTTTTTGGCGCCGTTGCCGGGGATTGACGGTTACGATTCTCTGAAATTAATTAGTTTTAGAATTAGGGTAGGATTAGGATTTTACTAACTTTAGGCTAAAAGTTTTTATTTTATTTTATTCTTAGAAACTAACTTGTTTCCATATTTTGTAGGATCCTGACATAAGTCCATAAATTGGTAATTCCTTCTTAATCTCTTTACTTTTTCTACCTTTTAGAATTAGGGTTTAAATTTTGAAAATTTTAATTCTAGTATTTTTTCTATTTTTAGGAAGCAGTTTATTTTTAGAAACTAAGTTAGTTATTTCTCTTTCTAGAAAAATCCTCTAATTTTAGAAACTTTTCTCTTTTGTTTTTCACTTTCTATTTTTAACTCTTTTTAAATCTAATTTGTTTCCTCATTTATTTTTAGAATTTTTGTTTAGAAACTAACCTTCCTATTTTGTAGGCTTTTAAAATAGAAATTTCTAATTCGGTAAGCTCTTTCTCTACTTCCTATTTTTCAGTTCTCTTCTAGTAATTTACTTTCTAGTTTAGGACTTTCCTAATTCATTTTAGAAGTTTCCACTTTCTTTTAAAAATTAGTTTACTTCTACCTTTATTTTAAAGGATTGTTCCTCTTCTTTTAAAATCTAACTTATTTTGTTTTTATTTTTACAGGTCCTTAACTTAGGGGCATCAATTTAGTAATTTCTTTCCAACTCTCTCTTTCTTTCTTTTTAGATTTTCTTTTCCTTTCTTAGGATTAGACTTTGAATTTGATTGAGGGCTGCGAGTGTTTCATGCCCAAGTGGGCCCGTGACAACACTCGACGTCTCTTGACTGAAGGAGGATTGGTTGAGGGGTTGACTATCCATCGCATGATTAGACACCGCTCGAAATCCCCTGAGTTAACTGAGGTTATGGCTGAAGACCAACCTCCTCTACATCCACCCAGGGTGGAGGATACCCAAGATGAAAATGAGGTGCAACAGGTACCCCCGCCTCGTACTCTACGAGATTATCTACAACCAGCGGGAGTGAGTACGCCCTCATGCATGATTTTTCCTGAAAACACAGGACAAATGGACATCAAGCTAGGAGTTATCCAACTCCTTCCCAAATTCCATGGACTTGAATCAGAAAGTCCATATTTACATTTGAAAGAGTTCGATGAGATTATAGCTACATTATGTTTTCCTAATGTATCTGAGGATACAATTAGGCTGAAACTCTTTCCTTTTTCCTTAAAAGAGAAAGCTAAGACGTGGTTACATTCACTGCGTCCTAGATCCATTGGCACATGGAACGACATGCAGAGGGAATTCATAAAAAAATTCTTCCCACATCATAAAACGATTACCCTCAGAAAAGCAATCATGAACTTTGCCCAAAAGGAAGATGAAACATTCTTCCAATGTTGGGAAAGGTTCAAAGATTTGGTCAGTTCATGCCCACAACACGGATTTGAAACGTGGCGCATTACAAATTTTTTCTACGATGGACTGACATCTTCCATGCGCCAAATGGTCGAGACAATGTGTAATGGAGAGTTCATCAACAAAGATGTTGACGAGGTATGGGATTACCTCGATAGTCTCGCTGAAAAAAAATAATCATGGGACTATTACCCAATGGCGAACACCACGTCTAGGCCGACTCAATTAAAGGAAAAAGGTGGATTATATCTCTTGAAAGAAGAGGATGATCTCAAGTGTAAAGTGACTACGCTCATAAGGAAAGTTGAGGCCATGGAAGGAAAGAAGGATAAGGTCAATGAAATTGTTTGCGGCATCTGTGATTGCAACATTCACACAACTGAAAACTGTCCTACAATACCCGCCTTTCGAGGAGTGTTCAATGAACAAGCCAATGCCGTAAATAATTATCAAAGACCTTTTACTGGACCTAACTCCAACACATACAATCCTGGCTGGAAAAATCATCCAAACTTTAGTTGGAGGAATGGACAAACGGCGACTCCTCCAGGTTTCTTCAATCAAAATCCAAATCAAGTGAAACCTCAAGAGGAACCGGTTCAAAATCCCATACAAGAGCTGGTTCAGGCAATGCGGAAAATTACAGATTTTATGCAAAAGATAGACTCTCGTATGACGGTTATAGAAAAGGGGATGCTTCGTGCACAACCTCTCCCCAATCCTAAACCGCAGTACGAGAGTAATGATCCCAGCTCTTCAAATCAAATGGGGCATGCTAAATCCATCACCAATCTTAGGAGTGGGAAGATCATTGATAAAACTCTTCCAGTTAGGCCCGAAAAGCCTCAAGAACCAGAAGAGGACAACAATGATGGATCCAATGATGCCCCACAAAAAATAGAACCGGAACTTCTAGAGAAGCCAGTTGCTCCATTCCCCCAACGGTTGGTTTCACCAAAACCTCTCTCTAACTCTCAGGATATCCTAGAGGTGTTGAAACAGGTGAAAGTCAACATTCCTCTACTTGATGTCGTTAAACAGATACCTTCATATGCCAAATTCCTGAAAGACTTATGCACGACCAAAAGATGGAAAATTATTCAAAAGAAAATCTTCTTGACTGAGAAAGTGAGTGCCATCCTGAAGCAAGACGTGCCACAGAAATTCAAGGATCCCGGTAGCCCAACCATATCATGTGTGATCGGGAACCATCGAATTGATCACGCACTTCTTGACTTAGGAGCGAGCGTCAATCTGATTCCCTACTCGGTATACAAACAGTTAGGTTTGGGTGAATTAAAACCTACCCTAACCACACTACAACTTGCTGATCGCTCTGTTCGTGTACCAAGAGGGATAATTGAGGATGTGTTAGTCCAGGTCGATAGATTTTACTACCCCGTAGATTTTATCATCCTGGACACCGAACCCATCAATAACATGAGCACTCAGATTTCCGTCATTCTTGGTCGCCCATTCCTTGCCACGTCAAATGTAATTATCAATTACAGGAATGGTGTCATGACTATGTCTTTTGAAAATTTGACATTCGAGTCAAACATTTTTTTCAATAACGGCAGCAACTCAGAGGATGATGACGATTTCCACGACATTAACATGATTGACTCTTTCGTGGAAGATACGACACCTCTAACCTTATCCTCTGACTCTCTAGAGACGTGCCTGGCCCACTCCCATGAGTTTGTGTGCCCTGCTTGATACTGCACCGGTACTTGAAGTTAACCGGTGGAGGCCACAATTTGAAGAATTGCCACAAACCGATGTAGTGCCTCTACCGTCTAACCTCAAGCCGCCGAAGCTTGACCTAAAACCTTTGCCCTCTGATTTGAAATATGCCTATTTAGGTCAAGATGAGACATACCCGGTGGTGATCTCTGCCCACCTGGAGAAAGAACAGGAGAGTATGCTCATATCTACTCTCATTGAGCATAAAGGAGCCCTGGGATGGACGATAGCGGACCTCAAGGGAATCGATCCCTCAATATGTACTCACCGCATATATCTTGAGGATAATGCAAAAATCGCTCGGCAACCACAACGTAGACTAAATCCAAATATGAAGGAAGTGGTTAAGGCCGAGGTTCTTAAACTATTGGACGTGGGTATCATATACCCTATATCTGATAGTCAATGGGTGAGTCCAACTCAAGTGGTCCCTAAGAAGTCCGGAATCACCATCGTAGCCAATGCTAATAATGAACTCGTGCCAACTAGAGTCACTACTTGTTGGAGAATGTGCATTGACTACAGGAAGTTGAATACCGTCACGAGGAAAGACCACTTTCCTTTACCATTCATTGATCAGATCCTGGAAAGGTTAGCTGGTCATTCCTATTACAGTTTTCTTGACGGGTATTCGGGCTACAACCAGATAGAGATAGCCCCTAAAGACCAGAAAAAGACCACATTTACATGTCCCTACGGCACCTTTGCTTACCGAAGGATGCCATTCGGACTATGTAATGCCCCTGCTACCTTTCAGCGATGTATGCTTAGTATCTTTTCTGATATAGTGGGGCAATACTTAGAGGTCTTCTTGGACGACTTCTCTGTTTACGGTCCATCTTTCAGCAAGTGCTTGGAAAGTCTTAAATGTGTGCTGAAAAGATGTGAAGAAAAGAACTTGGTACTTAATTGGGAGAAGTGCCATTTCATGGTTCAGAAGGGAATTGTCCTTGGGCATATCATCTCGTCCAAGGGAATCGAGGTAGATAAGGCAAAAATCGATCTTATCTCTAACCTACCCCCACCCAAGAACATCAGAGACGTGCGATCCTTCTTACGACACGCAGGATTTTACAGGCGATTCATAAAGGACTTTAGTCTCCTCTCTCGTCCTTTATGCACTCTTCTTCAAAAGGATGCTCCGTACGAGTGGACTGAGCAATGTCAGGAAGCTTTCACCAAGCTTAAGGGCACGTTAACCACTGCACCTATCATGTAGCCACCCGACTGGAGCCTTCCTTTTGAGCTTATGTGCGACACTTCTGATTATGCTCTTGGAGCGGTGTAAGACCCGTATCCTATCTCGTACCGTTCTATACGCTTCCGCGGTCCTCTCGGTCGAATTTCGGCAGCTCGCGACCTATAATCGACAGTTGCGCGTGACTCTGAGTCGTATCTCGTATTCATAAGTCGGTTCGACCCAAGGCCTGTAGCAGTGCGACCGCGCCGTCGCCGCGATTCCGATGCCGTGTCTCGCGCGCCGAGGCGAATCCCAGGCTAGGAGACGTGGGCCCGCATTCAGTTCGAGAAAAATACCGCGCGTTGCAATTTTGAGAGAATCTCTATGAAACGTCACATCAATCAATCAAATCAAGTCAAGTACAAGCAACTATCCCCAAGTACAACCACCCCTCTCCAAAGTCAACTTTCCCTTACCACAAGTACACCCATCACCTTTCACCCATCCCTCTCCCATTACTTCCCTCTCATTCCCTCTCTCTCTCTCTCTCTCATTCTCTAAGCAAGAATCGTCCAAGCCTCCCCATGAGAAGCCATGTGTGGCCCACTTCCCACCCCTTATCTCCACCATCCTAAGAACATCTTGACCGTTGAAATCGTCTCCTTGGAGCTCTAGATCATATTAGCGAAAGGGGGAGATCAAGATCAAGGTGGGTGTTTCTCTCTCTCTCTCTCTCTCTCTCTCTCTCTCTCTCTCTCTCTCTCTCTCTTTCTCATTTTTGTGTGATGTGTGGCCCACTTGGATGGACCCCACCTTGATGTATGTTTTATCTAACCGTCCAAGTCATGTGGACCCTACCCCATGGTGATGGGAAAATATGAATATCAGATTGACCCAAATCACGTGGGCCACGTCCATGTGGGACCCACCGTGATGAAATGTCTATAAGCACCATCTGTCGAGCGTCCCTGGACTTGGACGTGTTCAGGGAGCTTGGGTAGACAGCGGGGTGTGCTGGCAGCACTGGAATGAAAAAAAATATATGTGTATATATATATATTTATTTATAAATATTAAATTGATTCAAAGCTTTGGAGAGGGCTACTTAGGTAGACCCCACCTTGATGTATGAATTCAATCCACGCCGTCCATCCCGTTCCCCAGATCATTTTAGGCATTGAGCCGAAAAATGAATCCAATCCGACTATCTGGCGGGCTATAGTGTAAGCAAATAGGGTCTTTACCATTGAAATTTCCTTTGACATTTCTATTTGCCAAAACACATCGAATATTAGTCTTGATGGGTCTGTCTTGAGCCGTGGAATGCAACGGCTGGGCTGGATCTATCTGATGTAGGCCCCATGTATGAAAAACCATGGAAAAACCTTTAAAAATAAATTTTTTTTAAAAAAAAAACATAAGATGCAGCACCTACTGCTGACGTTCAGGTCGTGAAGCAGCGTCCTGCTGCGCCTAGGACGGTAAAGGGGCTGGGACCCATGCCCCACCGTGAAGTGGACCCAACATCACGACCGTACATTTGATGGACCCTTCAGCAAAGGGGCGTCCCAAAAAAATCAGAGGTATGCAGGAACTCGGGTGGCCCACGTCATTGGAAACAGTGGTAAATTGAACGTCTGCCATTGAAACCCTTGTGGGTATAACAGAAGTTTTGGGTCATTATGAATGTTGTTTTTCCTTTCATTCAGGTCCCTGTGGCCTTATTAAACAGATTAGATGGAGGTAAACATTATGGTGGGCCCCACATGGGACCCACTGATGTATGCATGAATACCCACACCGTCATCCATTTGGTGGAAACCACGGTGACGTAAGTGCTTTCTTGGTACCGTCCAGAAGGGCCTCCTTTACTTGTGCTTTATGCCTACCGTCCAACGTGGCCCACCATGATATGTGTTATATCCTAACCGTCCCTTTGGACATGACCCACAGTGATGTGGATTTCATCCACGCGGTGCATCTGTTTAGCTGCTGTAGCAGCAGTTGCTGCTGACATCAGCAGTTTGTGGGACCCACCTCTCACAGTGTGTGAGATCCACACGGTCCACTGCTATGTGTGCCACCATGATGTATGTTTATATCTATACTGTCCTTATGTTATAGGCTAGACGATGGGGTCCACCTTTGATGAATATGTTGTATACCCACACCGTCTATTAGGTGAACCACACTACAAAATTAGTGGAGACTGAATGCCTACCATTGAAACCCTCTTGGGTGCACGAAAGTTTTGGATTTATTTGATATTTGTTTTTCATCTCAACCAAGTCTTTGTGACCTTATGAATAGACTGGATGGAAAGTAGCTTTAGGGTAGACCCCACTTGTTGATGTGTTGTATTCCACACCATTCGTCTAAACGGTGTGCCGGTGTAGCACACCATGATGTATGTGTTTACCGCCATGCTGTCTATCTGTTTTGTTTATCACGTGAGGCTTAGATGATGTGTATGGGGCTCACTTGGGACGTGCAGGGCCCACCTTAATGTGATGTACTTCCAGCCCATATGCCGTGGCCCGATTAGGCCCATATGATGGGGTCCACCTTGGTGTACATATTTTATATTCGCCCCATCCAACTTTGGACGGTGCTAGTGGGGCCCTACTTTGATGATGTGTTGCATATTCCCACCGTCCACGTGGATGGTGGAGCCAGTTGTGATATATATGTTCTCCATGTTGTCCATCTGTTTTGTCGGGACCCACCATGACGTATGTTTCATCCACACCGTCCAAATTGTGTTGGACGGTGCTGGACGATGCTTGGACAGTGCTGATCATCATTAGTGGGCCATGTGCCCCTTGGAATGATTGTATAGTGATACACATGTTATACCTACAACTATTGAAATGATTTTTGGTGCGGCCCATATAATGAGGCCCACCTTGATGTATTAGCGCGGCCCATTGTGACGTATGTGGCCCATTATGATGTGTTTGGCCCATGTGCGGGCCATCTGTTTGTCTTGTTAGGTCCATGAGACGTGGCCCACTGTGGTATATCCGAGGCCAATGGGCGAGGCCCATTAATGCAGCACATATGATGCAACCCACTTGATGTGTATGAGGCCCATTGATGTGGCCCACTTATTGTATTTGAGGCCCACGGGTTGGGGCCCATTATGATGTAATGGGGTCCATGGGTCATGACCCATTGAGATGTATACTCGGCCCATACGTTGTGGCCCATTGAGATGTGTTTCCGACCCATTTAGTGAGGCCATTGTGATATATTCCTGCTCATATGATGAGGACCATTGAGATGTATTTTTGGCCCATGTGAGGCGGTCCATAGCAATGTGCATTAGGCCCATGTGATGCGACCCGCTTGATTTATGAGACCATTGTGTGAGGCCATGGACCCACTATATGTTTGGCCTTATGTGGGTCACTCGTTGGAAGCGATGTTGGTTAGATGTCCACATTATTGGGCAATGACAGTTGGATGTCCTCATTGTGACCTTCCCTTAAACCTTGTTAGGCCTAATTTGACCGATTCACCGATTCTGATTAGCAATCGAGGCTGATTATCGTGACCGATTTACCGATTCTTATTATCGATCGATCCCGGTTATCGTGACCGATTTACAGATTCTGATTATCGATCTATCCGATTGTCGTGACCGATTTGCCGACTTTAATTATCGATCGATCCCGGTTATCGTGACCGATTTACAGATTCTGATTATCGATCTATCCGATTGTTGTGACCGATTTGCCGATTCTGATTATCAATCGAGGCTGATTTTTCGTGACCGATTTACCGATTCTTGTTATCGATCGATCCCGATTGTCGTGACCGATTTGCTGATTTGGATTATCGATCGATTGATCCGGTTATCGTGACTGATTTGCCGATTCTATTATCGATTGATCCGGTTATCGTGACTGATTTGCCGATTCTATTATCGATTGATCCGGTTGTCGTGACCAATTTGCCAATTCTGATTATCGACTGATCTGATTGTCATGACCGATTTGCCGATTCTGATTATCGATCGATCCCGATTATCGTGACCGATTTGTCGACTCTGATTTATCGATCGATCCTGGTTGTCGTGACCGATTTGCCGATTCTGATTAGCAATTGAGGCTGATTATCGTGACCGATTTACCGATTCTTATTATCGATCGATCTCGATTGTCGTGACCGATTTGCCGATTCCGAGTGTCAATTCCGATTGTCGAGACCTATATGATGTATATGCGAACCGTAGTCGAGGCCTATTGTGATGTATTCATGGCCCATGGGCAAGGCCTATTGTGGTGTATTCGTGGCCTATGGGCAAGGCCATTGTGATATGTATTAGGCCCATGATATATGACGTATTTGATGTATTCGTGACCGTGTGTAGGGCTCACATTTCATGAATTTGAAGTCCATGAGCAGGGCCCACCTGTTGTGTATATGTGGCCCTTGAGTAAGGCCCATAGTGTTATATATTAGGTCCTTGTGTGAGGCCATGAGTCTACTATATATTAGGCTTTATGTAGGCCACTCCTTGGGGATAATGTTGGTTAAATGTCTACATTGTCGAGGCCGATTGTCGGTGCCAGTTATAGATATCAATTATGAGTATGTGACAGCATATCATCATGATACATGCCCATACGCATCATCTGCATGTTTGTTATGCGATGTGGTTGACCATTGCATACGTCATTGGGCAGGTTGTTATGAGACTCCCTGATAGGCGGAGGTTATTCACATGAGCGCATGGTATGCGCAGGATTGATGCATGACTGGATGTATGACTCATGCATCTTGCATTATGTGTTGTGATTATTATACGCCCTAGTGACATCAGGGTCGTAGCTTCCACAGATATTTCGTGGATGGCCAGATGGGACACCGGAAATCTGTTATACATGGGGTGCTATAGATATCCCTGGGTGAAAGTCCCTAAACCCTCTTGGTTCCAGAGGTTGCTCCAACGTCTAGACCGAGTGGATGCATGAGCGCATGAGGGCATTATCAGAAGGCTGCGCTTTTCACTGTGTCGTGGTCGGTTGGAAGGGGGTGCGGCCTTACCTGCCCGAGAGGAGGGGGCAATGCTAGGCTGAGTTTGACCAGCTCGAGGAATGGGTCCGCTATCGACGAGCCGGGCCCGATATTGGCAGGCGGATAGTGAGGTCTCTTCCACTCACCTTGTTGCGCGCGATGGGGCGGCAATCTGGTCTGGAGTGTAATAGACCCCGGTGATTCCCCAGAGAGTAACCGTACTGATATGTGGACTTATTGAGCAGGAATTGCATATTCATTCATTCATTCCTTCACTATCCACTCGGGCTGGTGGTGCGTAACGATTTGCTACGTGTACCTACGCATGACCAGGATTTCGGTTGGGCGCGCGACTAACCTGAGATTAGGAGTTTACCACATTGAGTCTGACTATCCAAATTTAGGTATGGGACTGGTTTGGATAGAAGTCCTTTGTGGTAGACCCCGTAGTCTGCGATACTACGTACTATCATCCCGACTTCACACTCTAGCATGGTCATTACATTCGCACCATATATTACATTACATCCGCAGTACTTGGCATTTTGGGTTACTATGTTTCTGTATTTATATGGCCTAGGCGGACTTAGTAGGATTTACACATTGCATTGTACCCTCGGTATCTGATATTTGGCTCTCTTTGACTCCTCATTTATATGGCTGATCTGAATTACGTACTCTGATATTGTATCTTGTCAGTATTTCTATTTATTTCATTATCTGATTTATGGCATTGTATTGTATACTTGGCACTTACCTTGTGCACACACTTTCACCACCCTCTAAGCTTTCTATAAGCTTATGCACGATAGATGCGTGCAGGTGTTATTAGGTTGCAGCAGCGTTGAGCTTGAAGCGTGCAGTTGTCTTCTGGAGCTTTGATTTCGATATATGTATTTCCCTTTCAGCATTGTACTCAAATGATTATATTAGTGGATATGTGATGATGATGTTGCCTTTGTGAATTGGGTAATCTTGTGGTTATGCTTATTATGAGTTAAATGTACAAAGAAATAAAAAAAAAATCCTTCTTGTAGGATCCCAGGATCGGAATCTGGCGTATGGACGCTAGGAGCCGAGAATGGGGTACTACGGAGGCTGTCAGCACCGGATTCGGTGATCGGGATTCCTGCGAATCCGATTTCCGGGTTTGGGGCGTGACAAGCGGTCCTAGGCCAGAGAAAAGATAAGCGGCCCTACGTCATTCATTACGCAAGTAGAACTTTAAATTCTGCCCAGGTGAACTACTCGACTACGGAAAAGGAACTCTTAGCTGTAGTGTTCACCTTAGACAAATTTAGGTCCTACTTGATCGGATCCAAGATTATTATCTACACAGATCATGCGGCACTTAAGTATCTTCTTTCTAAGAATGATTCTAAGCCCCGCCTGATACGATGGATCCTTCTACTCCAAGAATTCGATTTGGAAATTAAAGATAAAAAAGGAGTAGAGAACGTAGTGGCCGATCACCTTATCGCCTTAATACCTCTGAGTCCCTTGAGACAACTCATATCAATGACATTTTCCCTGATGAACAACTGTTCAGAGTCTCCCATTCACCTTGGTTTGCTGATATTGCTAATTATCTTGCTACAGGTGCCATACCAACACAGTGGACTGCGCAAGATAAGAAGAAATTTTTCATCGAGGTGCGCAACTTTTTCTGGGATGATCCTTATTTAAATATTGCCCAGACCAAATCTTAAGGAGATGTGTACCAGACGATGAGCATCAGAGCGTCATCTCCTTCTGTCACTCAGAGGCCTGTGGTGGTCACTTTTCTGCTAAAAAGACCACGGCCAAGATTCTGCAGTGTGGCTTTTACTGGCCCACTATGTTTAGGGACACTCATGAGTTTTGTAAAGCTTGTGAGCGTTGTCAAAAATTGGGAGCATTGTCCCGTTGAAATATGATGCCTTTGAATCCCATCCTTATCATTGAAGCATTTGATTGCTGGGGCATTGATTTCATGGGACCATTCCCCCAATCGTTTGGGAATCTGTATATTTTGCTCGCCGTGGATTATGTCACTAAATGGGTCGAAGCGATTCCGTGTCGAAAGAATGATCATCGCACGGTCATTAAATTCCTAAAAGAAAACATCCTTTTTCGATTCGGAACGCCTCGAGCCATCATTAGTGATGGGGGCTCACACTTTTGTAATAGACCATTCGAGAGCTTAATGAAGAAATACGGTATCTCTCATAAGGTGAGCACCCCATACCATCCACAGACAAGTGGACAAGCTGAGATTTCCAATAGGGAGATCAAACACATTTTGGAGAAAACGGTTAACCCAGATCGTAAGGATTGGTCAATTCGATTGATCGATGCCTTATGGGCATACCGTACTGCCTTTAAAACTCCTATTGGAATGTCTCCCTTTAGACTTGTCTATGGGAAAGCTTGTCACTTGCCTGTGGAGTTGGAACATAAAGCGTACTGGGCGATCAAAAATCTTAATTTCAATCTAGACAACGCTGACTTGCTACGCAAACTTCAATTGAATGAACTTGAGGAAATCCGGAATGATGCGTATGATAATTCGAGAATTTACAAGGATAAGATGAAAGCATTTCATGACCAACACATTTTGTGAAAATCATTCACGCCTGGTCAGAAGGTCCTTTTGTACAATTCTCGATTACATCTCTTTCCGGGTAAGCTTCGATCTCGTTGGACCGGCCCTTACATTGTTGTCACTGTTTTTCCGCATGGGGCCGTTGAGATAAGAGATCCCGACAATGGCAAGGAGTTTAAAGTCAATGGACATCGATTGAAACCATTTGTCGAGAAATTTGATTCAGAGGACATGTCCATGCCTCTGACTGATCCTGTTTACCAGGATTGATCTCCTAGTCTGATGGAGGTATAGGTAGGTTTCCTGTTTTCTTAGGACTAGAGTAGTTGCTTTATTTGTCTGGCTGAAGACGGTAAACTTAGTGCTCCTGAGAGGCAACCCAGCTCTTCATTTCATTTCGTTTATATCATTAGTTAGTCTAATATTTGTGGGTAACATTACTGCAAACCCTCACGAGACTACAACTCGTCCACTAGGGGTAACCTTGGGGTTTAAAGGCTTGTTGCATACGCTAAATGCAATCGAGAGCACCTACGAAAGTGGTATAGGTAGGATTTTGTCTTTACTTTTGTTGGTTTCTCTCTTGTACTGACCCCCTTTTACGTAAATAGCTATGGAAAGCCTCTTGATTCTTTCAGGTATTGTCTTCCCATCACTTCTCATTTACTTATTTTGTCCCATGTGCATTGCATGCTTACTTCTTTTACATTGAGGACAATATAGATTTTTGGTTGGGGGTGGGAGATTAGGTTTCCTAATCAGTGTTTCCTAGGTCTTGAGCAAAAGTTGTGAAATTTTTTAATTTTTTTCAGGCTTTCTGATGAATTCGAAGTGATTTTGACGGCCATCTAGGGCACTTAGAATTTCAAGATGCGTGATGTTGGTACTTTATGACTCTTGGATTCAGTTATCTATCAAATTTCACAGCTAAGTTTGAATTGTTAATCCATTATTAGAATTTGTAAACATTGATTGAGACATGAATTCGCAAGACACATCTCGCGTGCATATTAAGGTTTCAGTTCGATATTGAAGGATTAACTTGGTAATCACTAAACATGAAAGGAACCAACTTGGAAAATTGAAAGGATTGGGCGAATGGTCTACACCATAGGTTTGCTCCCTATAGGTGTAAATTTAATTCCCCATGAATGATATGTGAAAAAGTTGGGTGTACAGTCTTTACCTTAGGTTTGCTCCCTATAGGTGAGGATCTGATCCCTCTTCTTGGCGTTACTTCTAATGAAAAAATCAAAAAATTAAAAGAATAAAAAGATAATGTGTAAGCCAAGTTGAGTTATCACGAATTCTCTTAGTTGTTACCAATGATATCTTTGAATATCGAGGTGAATCTTAATGTTGACAAGTCGAGATTAGACTATACATTTATAGATCTCAATGGTTAGAATTTTTCTAATTAATGGAATAATACTTTGAACTTGCTTATGAAGTTTACCGTGTGCTGGAGTCTAGGAGAAAATAATATCCAACAGTCATGAATCTAAAAATTCTCATATCTGGATTACTCTGCAAAAATCACTCGAGTTTATAAATTGTTCTGTAATTCTCAACTTATTTTTCGCATACTTTGCTCGGGACTAGCAAAATGCTGGTTGGGGGTTGTGTTGAGGGTCAAATATTGCATATCAGACCCAGTTGTTGCATAGATTTATACGCATGATACCGCTTAATGGCCTGATTAATCGTGTTTGTAATGCAGAGTGTATGTACGAGCCTGGACCGAAAAGGGTGCTTAAAGCATGGACTTAACGCTCTAATGACACCAAAGCATGGGACGGACTCCAGAGATCCAAGATCAACAAGATTACACATCAGGGACCCGGAAAAATCGAGAAACCGAAGCTCAAACGGCCTGAAAGTCAGCCAGAATGAAAGATCACAGGGTTCCTACCATCCGTTCGGTTCGAAACTTCACATATGGCCTAAAAACCAAAAACTAACCGTACATGTCAAATTTCAGCCATTGGATCCCCCTGGAAGTGGCCCAACGGACAGATCAGCCTATAAATCAGTGAACTGGGGCCCGCCTGGTGTCTGAAAGTGCTTCAATCTTGGGTTCAACGATTAAAATGAGATGGCAAAACGGATGGATGGATTAGATTCCGCATAAGACATCAGGGTGGGGCCCATTTTACACGGCTCGTGCACACAACAGGTGTACACCCGCTGTGCACCAGACCGAAAGTCGCCCGGTCAGCAAAGGAGACTCGTCTCCCTCTCCTTCTCGATCACGCACGACAGCGGACGGACAGCGTCCGTCCATTTTTCAACAATAGGGCCCACTCGCTCTCCAGATGGAAAATCTGGACCATTCATCCTATTCCCAGGGTCCATGTTACCATGGCCTAGGTGGAGAAAATTCGAGATACATCGGAAATCAATTTTCTAGCGTTAAAATGGAAGATGGACGGTGGGCTGAACCAGCTTGTGGGCCACACTGAAATCTAACCAAAACCATCCCTTAACAGTTTTTCGTCCTGAATCTAATGGACGGCTTGGATTTTCCAGAAAAACAGTGAAGTGGGCTCCACCATTGTCACAGCGCCAAAGGACGCTACTCTGTTTTTGCGTCCGAAAAACCCAGGTTTTCCGTGCGGTTCTGACCCACCATAGTTGATCAGAGACTTGATCCAAACCATCCATCGTGTATCTCGTCCAGAGATTTCCCAAGGGACGTCATCTATTTGGAAAGAATGTGATGGAAGTGGAAGCTTTCCCTTCCGTTTTCTTGGCTGCAAAACGCCCCTACGCTCCAGCCTTGCGTAAATACATCTTCCGCAACCTATTCCTTCTCGGACTCAGCCTCTCCACGGCCCTACGCACCTGGCTATAAGGGGAGAGTGGAAACCAGTGGGAAAAAAGAAAAATTGTGGAGGGACGGGAGGACGGCTGGAACGTGAGAGGAAAAAGACAGGGAGCAAAGGTGCTCGGTTTTGGTTGGCTGCACGTCAGGAGGGAGCTCGGTTTTGGTTTATGCTCGGTGGGAGGATTGAAATCGGCAGGGGTTGGCTTTGAAGGAAGGAAGAAAAGGAAGAAACGTGAAGGTGCTGGTAACGTCGCTTGGGTTGGACCTGGACCTGGTTTTTTTTCTTGTCTCTTTCTTTTCTCCTTCTTCTGTTTTTGATATTTGAAGTTAGCCCATTCATGTGTGGCTAAACCTCTTAGCTAGGGCTAAGAGGTGAAGCCTGTAGCGAGATGGGAGATTTTACTGTGTGCCTTTAATTCATAAACTGAATTTGATATAGTTGATTATTGAAGGAATATTTTTCTTAGTCTTTTATGGTCTGTTGTGACTGAAATTACAATGGGTTTGCAATGGCTTTGAGTATTTCTTTCCCTTTTTTATGTTTATGAAGTCAGGAACCTCTGTTGTTCATCATTGTCCAATGGGCATGGTAGGATGACAGTACCCTTCCTGATCCTCATACATTGTTGGTTGGTTGGTAATTAGTTTAATTCTGTTGTTTACTTTGTCTCTTGGGCATGGCTTGGTGATGGAATCCATTCTAATTCATATACCTTTCACCTCTTGAAAACTATATCAAAGGAAGTCTAGTTAAATTCCATGATTTCTGAAGCAGGCATAATTTCTCCCTGATCTCTACAAGTGGATCCTCTGAATCCCTAGTTTCCTTCCTCTGAATTCCTTAAAGTTTTAGATAATTATTCCATAATTATTTCTTAAATTCTATTTGGTTTAGATCACACCTTAGTCTAGTTCTAGTTCTACTTGGTTTCAGATAACGTACAGGTATCAGTCCCTGTGGATTCGACCTCGGTCTTATCGAGTTTATTACTACATCACAACCCTATACTTAGGGAGTGAACACTACGCATATTTGGTTGTGAGGCTTACTCTCATGTACCGTCAGTTGAGAGACATAAGCTACATCATAGAGTAAAAAATTATATCTTTGTTGACTATAGCATTAGTGTGAAAGGTTACAAGTTATTCGACAAGGTCACACACAAGGTCATCACTAGCCGTGACGTAAGATTCGATGAAAGCTCCCTATTTCGCAAGAATGATCAAAATAAGCAAGAGGAACCAGAAAGGGTGATAGTAGACGTCCAGATTGACACAGATAATACTCAAGTAGAGACAGATGCAAAGACAGAGGTACAGGATTAGGTAGAGCGGCCACCTGTGAGAAGGAATCCACCTTGTGATCGCAGGTTACCGACAAAATATAGGGACGACTCTAATATTGCATATGCCCTCATTACAAATGAGGGGGACTCGTCTACTATTCAGGAGGCTTTTGATGAGCCTGATGCAGAAAAGTGGAAGGCAGCTATGGACAATGAGATTGACTCGTTGCATAAAAATCACACATGGGAGCTGGCGGAGCTTCCTGTGGGCCGAAAAGCGATCGGATGCAAGTGGTTATTCAAAAAAAATAGGATAAATACAAAGTAAGGTTGGTAGCGAAGGATTATACTCAGATAGAAGGAATCAACTTCACAAAAATATTCGCGCCGGTGATTAAGCAGGTATCTATCAGATTCGTGTTGGCGTTGGTTGTCCAATACGATCTCGAGCTGGAACAGATGGATGTGAAGACTGCATTCCTACACTGGGAATTGAAAGAGAAGATCTATATGAAGCAACCAGAGGGCTACGAAGTTAAAGGAGCAAAGAAAAAGGTTTGCAGGTTAATGAGGTCGTTGTACGGCCTGAAACAGTCGCCTAGGCAGTGGTATAAAAAATTTGATTCTTTCATGGTGAGTCAGAAATTTACTCAGAGTGAATACGATCACTGTGTTTATTACAAGACACTGAGTGATGAAAAATTCATCATCCTAATACTGTATGTTGATGATATATTGATCGTCTATCATGCTATGTCTAAAATCAACGTACTGAAGACTTAGTTATCAGAGACATTCGAGATGAAAGATCTGGAGGCTGCAAAGAGGGTTCTCGGCATAGATATTCACAGAGATAGGAAGAGAAGCAAACTTTGGTTATCACAGGAAGAATACCTTGAAAAGGTATTGATCAAGTATGGGATGAATCATGCAAAGCCAGTGAGCGTTCCCCACGCGGCTCACTTCAAGCTTTCCTCAGAACAGTGTCTTAATTCCAATGAGGAAAAGCAGATTATATCTCATGTGCCCTATTCAAATGCGGTTGGCAGTTTAATGTATGTCATGGTCTGTACGAGACCAGATATTTCACAGGCAGTCGGTGTTTTAAGCATATACATGTCAAACCCCAATAAGCAACATTGGGAAGCGGTGATGTAGCTACTTCGATACATTCGAGGTACGAAAGCCTACGTCTTAACTTTTGAGAAAACAGGGACAAAGTTGGTAGGGTATGTGGATTCTAACTACGCAGGCTGTATAGATTCCAGGAAGTCTGCTTCAGAATACTCATTTTACTAGTGGGTGGAGTAATTAGTTGGATGTCGAAGCTTCAGTCTGCGGTGGCTCTTTCCACGATCGAGACAGAATATATGGCAGTGAAGGAAGCATTTAAAGAAGGTGTTTGGCTCAGAGGCATAATAAATCAGTTGGGACTTCAGCAGGAGGTCGTGCCAGTTAACTATGATAGCGAGAGCACTATCAATTTGGCTAAAAATTCTGTTAATCACTTACTTACTAAACACATTGATGTTCGTCACCACTTTATCCGACAGGTGTTTGAGGAAGGAGGCGTAACACTGGAGAAGATTCATACCAACGTGAATCAAGCAAACATGCTCACTAAGGTCGTTTATATAGAAAAGTTCAAGTTCTGTGCAACTTCTTTGGGCTTGGCGATAATGTAAAAGAAGGACGGAGTGTCCACAAGAAGCGTTGATTGAAGCTATGATGCAATGCAAAGATAAAAGAAGAGGTCAAGCAACTACACAGTTGATGATTGAAGACTTGGTGGAGATTGTTGTCAGAAAGTCTTCAAGTCCCATTGCTCGACCGGTCGAGGCCCGCTCGACTCAAAGTCCAGCGAGCTGGGTTTTTGGGTGTCCGTCAGGCTCGACCAGTTGAGGATCAGGCTCGACCAGTCGAGCCCCCCCTTCGGCTAGTCGAGGTTACTCAGTTCCTGCGCGGACTACGTAAATTTGAGGTGGTTTCCAAACTTTTCCGGACTAGGTGCGTAAGTGGAGTTTCCTAAACTATAAATAGGGGTCCTTAGGACTATTCTAAGGTATTCTAAAGCTTTCTAAAAGTTTTCCAAGGGTTCTAGGTTTATCAAAGGGTGTAGCAAGGGTGAGATTCGAGGTTGTTCGAATCGGGTAAGTCCTCTCTCTTGTAATTTCTATTTCATGGTGGATTTCTGTCGCTTTGTGTCATGGTTTTTTCACGCAAGGGTTTTCCACGTTAAATATTTGTATTCTCTTGTGATTGCTTGACGTTATTGGATTGTTATCCTAGATCTAGATCTGTGTGATTCCGCAACTTAAATCTCCAACACATGATTCATCTAAATTGAAGCCCATAATTTGGACAGTTTTCATTACTTAAATTCACTATGCACTAAGAAACTTCCAAGTGCCTATGTATCATCCATCACGCTCTGCTAGAGCATCAAAGCTGTTCTCTTTTTTAACTGCGCTGCTGGGAAAAGGATGGCAGTCTAGGACGACCAAAGCAGGAAGCAGATTGCATGTGACTAGGAGTACAGAAGAATAATACAGGGTAGTGTGGGGCCACAGAGACATTCCTGATAAATCCACTTCGTTCATCTATTTTGAAAGACCACAGCAGGATCGGATTTTAAAAATCAGGCAGATTCAAAACTTATGTGGGCCATATCACACGAAACCGTTAGGATTGTATGGTCAGAGTGATAGAAGTTTTGTATCAAGATGATATTTGTTCCTTGCAGTTTATCGTAATAACCGTATGAACGGTTTGGATGGCATGTAAGCATCATGGTTAGTTCCAGGGAGGTTTCACCGGTAGACGTTTGGTTCCTAGTGTTTGGTTGGTGTGGCCCACGTGAGTTTTTTATCTGCCTGATTTTTAAAATCACGTGCTATTGTAATCTTTCAAATCAGAATGGACAAAGTGGATTTGTCATAAAAATCTCTGTGGGCCCCACGGCCCAAGCACAAATATACGGACGCAGATTTCCCGCGAAAGCTTTTGGCAGGAAGTTCCTGCGCAAGGATGCGAGGTGGGGGGCACTGAGATGTTTGTGAGAAATCTATACGTAAATCCATTTTTTGAACTCATTTTAGTACATTAGACCAAAAATGAGGTGGATCCAAAGCTCAAGTGGTCCACACAAAAGAAAACAGTTGGGATTCAGTGAACACCGTTGAAAGAATCTTATGACTACAAAAGTTTTGTATCAGGATATATTTTTTTTTTTTGTGTTTTCACTGCATCCCAGTGGGATTGACCTTATAAAGGATTTGGATGGCATATAAACATCAAGGTAGAGCCCATGAAGGTTTCAACAGTAGGAATTTCTTTCCCAAATTATCCTTCTTGTGTGACTCACTTGAGTTTTGGATCCATTTTATTTTGGGTCACATGTCTTAAAAGAAGCTCGAAAAATGGATGAACATGATAGATTTCTTAGAAACTTCACGGTGGGCCCCACCCCTCAGGAACTTCCTTTCGCGGGAGATCCGCGTCCAGGGTCACGGGCAAACCGCTTCTATGGGAGCATGGTTCGCATCGGACGTGGATTTCCCGCAAAATGCTTTCTCAGGAAGTTCCTGCGCAAGGATTCTAGGTGGGACCCACTGTGATGTTTGCGAGAAATTCAACTTGTCCATCCATTTTTCGATTTCATTTTAGTACATGCAAACAAAAATTAGGAGGATCGAAAACTTAATTTGGGCATACGAGATGAAACAGTGGGAAAAGGAATGCCTACCGTTGAAGTGTTCCTAGGCTCCACGTTGATGTTTATTTTCCATCCAAATCGTTTATAAGGTCATTTTCACTGAGATGAAATGCAAACACTAAGAACTTAAATCGATACGAAACTTTTTTGGCCATATAAATGTTTCAATGGTAGTCACTAAATCCCCACCATTTCCTCTTGTGTGGCCCATTTAAGTTTTAGATACACCTTATTTTTTATGGCATGTACTAAAATAAGCTTAAAAAAATGGATGGACAGAGTGGATTTCTCACAAACATCGTAACAAGCCTCACCCAGAATCCTTGCGTAGGACTCCACGTCCGTTTGCGTCTGATAATGGTGGGCCCATTGGATCGAATTCCAAATGCGAACTGAGGACGACCACACGGCCGCTGATTGCATAGAGAGCGTACTGACTGAGTGAACCGGAAGCGGATTGCGTGGTGTGCCACATCACTTAGCTCGGTGGTGTGTTGATGTCACCAAGTTTTGTGGGCCCACCATGATGTATGTGTTTTCTCTATGGAAGCGGATTGGCTGGTGTGTTTACGTCACAAAGTTCTGTGGGTCCCATCATGAGGTATGAGTTATATTCAAACCTTCAGTCCACTTGGTGAGCTTGTAGTAATGCTAAGTTAGACATCCAAAAATCAAGTGGTCCATACCGTAAAAAGCTGTGGGAGATTGAACGCTAGCCATTAAAACCCTTTTCTGGAGTCACTGAAATTTTAAATCAATATAATATTTGTTTTTTCTCTTCATCCAGCTATGTGTGACCGGGTGAATAGATTGGATTGAAAGTAAACGTTACAGTGGGCCCTATGAATGTTTTAAGGGTAAGAATCATTATCCCACTACTAGAGGTGTGCACCAGTCGAATCGGCACGGCTCGACTCAGCTTGGCCACTAGTTGACCCTAGCCTAAACTTGGCTCGGCTCGGTCCTCAAGCCTGACTAGCCAACTCAGCTCAATTCGGTTAGAAGCTCGGTCAATTCGAGTCAAGTTCAAGCCAAGATTGAGCCTATGCGACATTTTCGCAAACACATGGAATGCACTTTCAATTTCTTAATGTATGTAAAATAACAGTAGTTGTTTATGGTTATTTCATCAAACACCTTGTAGGCAATATTAAAATCAAGAAAAAATGGTATTTGTTTCATATACATACCTTCCTTACCACCAGTTGACACTTCGTTGAGTCATTTCACCAAACGCTTGATGAGCAACATCAATATCAAAGTAACCGAGTTACCGAACTGGTTCAATCCGAGTTTGATTCGAGTTGGGGTTTGATCTGAGTCTAGTTGAGCTCGGGCAAGCTCGAACTCGGTTCGAAATTTTTTTCAAGCTCAAAAAATTAACTCGACTCGGTCAAACTCAATTTTGAATTGAGTCGAATTGAACTTTTTCGAACCGAGTCAAATCGAGTGAGCTAACCGAGCTAACTCGGTTCATATACAACCCTACCCATGGCTATTTGTGGTGTGGTCCACTTGAACCTTGGAAATTACTCATTTTTGGGATCAATATCTAAAATAATCTCTTCAAATGGATGACCCGTGTAGATATGATAAATACATCATTGTATAGCTCATGTAACTTTGATCTCCTTTGAACTGTTCATACAACACAAAGCTCGAGGAGCATCAGTGGTCGAGTTCGCATGGTACTTAACCACACCAGCTAGGTTGGTGGTGTGTGGTACACATGCCAATCCAACTACTATCACTACCTGTTCGTTTATTTTTCTCAAGATAATTTATGACATCGGCTCTAAATTTAGGTAAATTTAAAGCTAAAGTGAACCCCACACAAAAGGCAGAAGACAATGTTTCCTGTTAAAACCTTATTAAGGCTTACTATAATGCTTATTTACCAAAGGTGCACAGGCCCGAAAGAACTAGGGCTGTCAAGTGCTGAGCCTGAGTATATTTCAACCCAGATTTTGGACTATTTTGCGCTGTGCGGTCCGACCATCTCTTTTCAAAATTCTAATTTCTCAGGCCTGAGCTCAGTCCATTGCCATCCCTAATAAAAACATATACCAGACGGATTCAAAACTTCTTTCACCTCTACAAAATTTTCAAAGGTATACATTGAATGCCTATTGTATTTTATTTTATTTTTGGCGTGGCTTACATGAAAATGGGATGTATCTTACTTTCTTTTAGTTGAAGCCCTGCGAAATGGATGGATGATTTGGATATAACAATTAACACATACATCATGTCGAGCCCATGCAACTTAGTGACGTCAACACACTACTGAGGTAAGTTGTGTGCGGCATACCATGCAATCAGCCTCCAAATGAGTGAACCATGTGGAGGCGTACTAAGCGTGGTCAGTGAACCATGTGGAAGCGCGTACTAATTCTTAATTGTATCATACATAGGAAACAGCTGTGTGACCGTTAAAAACTTAGTGAGGGCTATGAAAGGTGTGGATCTGGTTGCTATTTGCTTTTTTGCAATCTACTTGGACCAGATAATCACACACTGCATTTAATACTACAGTGCTAACAATATTAGGAAATCGGATTGCGTGCTGAGGAACTCAGTACGCTCTCATACGTACTGAGTAAACTCAGTTATGCCCACCTTGAATGCATGTAGTCTATCCAGGTGTCCATTCTTTTTTCCATCTAATTTAAGGGATTGAGCTCAGAATTGAAGCATATCCAGAGATTAAGTAGATCATACCACAGGAAAGAGGGGGGGTAATGATCTACACGGCTGAAACCTTGCTAGGCCCTACAGTGATGTTTATTTGTTATCCAAATTATTCATAAGATCATACAAACATGGATGAAGGTAAAAAAACAAATATAAGCTTGATCCAAAACTTTTGTGGCTCCCAAGAAATTTTCAAGGGTAAACTTTCAATTCAACTATTTCCTGTGGTGTGGTCCATTTGAACATTATATATGCTTCAGTTTTGGTCTCAAGCCCTAAGATTATCTGTTAAAATGGATGAACGGAGCGGATAAAATATATAAATCATTGTGGACCTCACAGAGTTTACTCAGCACGCTAAGCGTAGCGAGTTACTCACCACGCAATCGGCTTCCATGTAGGCCTATAATGATGTATTTATTATATCCATGCCGTTCATCCATTTGACAAAATTAATTTAAAGCATGAATTCAAAAATAAATTATATACAAAGGTCAAATGAACTATATTACAAATAGACAATGATTCTTATTTTTAAAATATTTATAAGGCTTATCATAATATTTATTTTCCACCTAATTTATTTGCAGGGTTAACAATATCCAATGAAAAGGAAAAACAAATATGATGTTGATCCAAAACTTATGTGATCCTCACAAGGGTTTTAATGGTAGAAGTTCAATACCACTATGCAGTGGGGTCCACCTGATCCTTAGGGTCAGTTTGGGCGGTGGGATTAGAAGGGATTAGGTGGGATGGGATTCATCTGGTCCTGTGACAATTCCACTCCATGTTTGGAAAGAATGGTAAAGCTTGGAATTACATTAAATAGAATTGCATTGGGTCCGTGCCAATTTCACCTAATGTTAGTAAGTTGTTGTAGGTCCCACCATGATGTGTGGGATATATCCACACCGTCTACCCATTTATCGAGATTATTTCAGAGCATGGGCTAAAAAATCAGATAAATCTAATGCTCAAGTGGACCCCACCATAGAAAGCAACAAGGATTGAATATTGAAAACTTCTTTAAGGCCACATAAGTTTTGGATCTACCTCATTTTTAGGCCCATGCTATAAAATGAGGTTACAAAACAAATAAACAGCTTAAATATAACACGTTTGTTATTCTCAATAATTTTAAAAGATTGTGGGTATATCCATTCAATGTACCACCGTATTATCAACAAAGCAGGGAATTAATCTTATCCCATTGCAACAGGGACAATCCCTGTCATGGATAATAATATATTTTTTAATCCCATCCCACCTAATTCCTTCTCATCCCACCGCCCAAACAGACCCTTGATCTATCTTCCTCTGTTTTTTTTTCTTTTTTTCTTTTTTTTTGCGACAGCGTTACAACAATCCCGGACATTTTGAATATAACGCATACCCCGTGATAGGATACACGGGACTTGGTGACGTCAACACACTATTAAAGGCAGTTTGGTACGCCAGCTAATCCGCTTACCGAGACGACCCATCCCTTTCAACCTGGCACGTTGTTTTCGGGCACTGATTGGGTATCTACCTGGAAGTGGTTGGCGTCCTACCCCCGCCCGGACGATAATCCGTCCGGGCAGAGCTCTGTGGGCTCCACTTTGATGTAAGGGTTTTATTCATGCCATCCATCCATATTTAATAATCTTTTTAAGATCTGAACCCAAAAATTAGCTAGAACCAAGGCTTGAGTGGACCACAAAGTGGGGATTGAACTTCCACCATTAAAAACTTCTTAAGAACTGTAGAAGTTTCAGATCAAGCTGATATTTGTGTTTTTACTTCATGCATGTCATCAATGTCTAGATGACCTTATGAATTGGCTGGACGGTAAAAAAACATCCCAGTGCCCCTTAGAAAGGTTTCAATGGTGAGTGTCATTGTCACCGCTGATTCCTTTGGTGTGGTTTACTGGAGCTCTGAACCTGGGAGCGGATTGGCTACTCCCCCTGACACCAGCCCCGTGGCTGATGGTCGGTGCTCTGTGGGCCCCACCATGATGTACGTGTTTCATCCATTCCGTTAATTCATTTTTACAGATCATTTTAAGGCTTGATACAAAAAATTATAGGGATATAAATCTTAGGTGGGCCACACCATAGGACAACAATAATGAATGGATATTCACAATTAAAATCCTTCTAAGGCCCACTGTACTGTTTATTTGACATCCAATCTGTTGATTTGGTCATAAAGTTCCAGATGAAGGTTAAAAAATAAATATCAGCTTGATCCAAAACTTTTATGCCCCCAAAACGTTTTTAATGGTCAAAATTCATTCAACACTGTTTCCTGTAATGTGGTCCACTTGAGATTGAGATATAATTCGTTTTTTTAATCACATCATAAAATGATATATAAAAATAGATGGACAGCATGGATGACACACATACATCATGGTGGGCCCCACAGAGCACCGACCACCAGCCAATGGCTGGTGTCAGGGGGAGTAGCCAATCCGTTCCCTCTGAACCTGCTTCTTTTTCTTCAGCAAGCCGTAAAATGATCTGATAATAGGGATTAACGGCGTGGATAAAACCCTTACGTCACGGTGGACCCCACAGAGCTCTGCCCGGACGGATTATCTCCCGGGCGGGGGTAGGACGCAATCCACTTCCTATCTACCCCACCGACCTGGCTAGAGACGGACGGTCCAGACAGGGCCTCTGTCGGGCCCACCTAGATATATGTATTTTAGTAGGCATTCAATCCCCACCTAGATATATGTATTTTAGCAGGCATTCAATCCCCAGTATTTCTTATAGTGTGGATTACTTGAGGATTTAATCTACATAATTTTTAAAGTCCTACCTTAAAATGATTTTTCAAAATGAATGATATGCCTGGATAAAACATGTACCTCACGGTGGCCCCACGTAGCTACCGACAGGATCGTCTTTCTTTACCTACTCTGGGTGGTGGTAGTACCCAATCCCCGCTCATTGGGTTAGAAAGCTATTCATGTAGGGCACGGTTTGGATGGTTCCCCAGCTGTGCGGCCAGTGTGACATAAGTGACGTACGTCCACACCATTCATCTATTTTGACAGATCATTTTAGGACATGATCCCAAATATAAAGTAGATCTACATGGACCACACCATAAGAAACAGTCATAATTGATTCCCCATCATTAAAAACTTCACAGGCCAGAGTAATGTTTATCTACCATACAACCCACTGATTTTTCATTTTTTTAAAAAAAATTTTACACACTCACGACTTACTAAAATTTCATCACTTACGGGTACTGGAACCCTTGACCGGGGGTTGAAACTCTTGAGAGTCTACCACCCGCACAGGAGTAATGACCCACCAAAAAATGTTAGATTGAAGATTCGACCGGACTGCACGAGCGATTAAACGCCCACCATTAAAACTTCGCCGCGGAAGTTTTGATCAACTGATATTTGTGTTTTTTCCATCATCCGGACTGCATGGCAAACAAAAATAACGATGGCCCCTAAGAAGGTTTCAACGGTGAGCATCATTATCATCACTGCTTACTGTGGTGTGGTCCACTGGAGTCTTGGATATCTGTCCTTTTGGGACTTATTCCTTAGAATGACCTGTCAAAATGAATGGACGGCACGGATATAATAAAATAAAAATAAAATTACATCACGGTTGCCCCACAGAGGCCTCAGGATGAAATCCTCGTCCAGAGTGTAGATCACCCTGTTCCGGTGAAGCGATAGAGGCGAGAGTTGTCCAACCGTACAAGGCGCTGGAGAAGGGAGACAGCGCGAGCTGGAGGAAAATTTTGATGCTCTGACAGAGTGTGGTAGTTGATGTGCAGGCACTTAGAAATTGCATATCTAACCTGTAAATAATTCATGTTAAACTATCCAAATTATGGATACCCCCTTAGATGTCTTATGAACTGGAATTCCTCTTATGTGAACATCTGACCATCAGATTGGTGGCCATTTATTCTACAGTTAACAATGAAAATCTTCAACGGTCTCAAGTGTCCACAAATCACAGCTCATGTTCTTTCCAACAATCTAATTTTAGAATTTTAAATTTATCTACAGTGGCTTCCACAGTTTAGTCGGTGTAATTCAAGTTGATATATGCCACGTCTACCTTTTCTCAGTCCCTGCTTATCAAGCGTCATACCCAGCCACAGTATTAATTCTCACCAGATAATATAAGATAAGTGCGCCATGACTTTAAATTCCTCCATTAAAACGTGTGACCTGGAACGTCTACCATGTTGAAACAGGAAAAAGTTCGGTACGCTAGCGGACTATGATCATCCATAAGCAGGCACTCATCTAATGCATGTATTTCATAGTTCAACCTAAGTTGAAACCGTTCAAATGGTGGGAGCTACTATGGATATTTCAGAAACCAAAAAATATTAAATATTATCATATCTATCCGGTCATTGACAAACAAATGAAGAGTTGAAACATAAATTCCCACTGGCCAACCTAAGAATACCCATCAATAAAAGGTTATGATCTTTGGTATATGCCTCATATAGAGTGGACACCATGAATTGGACGGTTCTGATTCTCATAACATATATGCCACTGTGCGTATGTACGAGTGTTCGTACCATGACAGCACCTATCCAAGAACTCTGTTCAAACAATATTATTGTATCTGCTGCCCAAAAAAACAAACAAGAAGAAATCTATCATGTAAATAGCCTTGCTTAAAGATTTTAATTACGATTTTATCATCCACGTGTATCAGCCCTCCCTCCTTCCTCTTCATAAATAGCTCTTCCATGTAAGTAGATTTCTTTCATCTTCCTTTCCTTTCATTTATTATTATTATTTTTTAATTTGATTTTGTTTTCTCATATTGCAAGTGTTGATCAATTTCCTTCTTCATCTCAAATCAATGGCTGGCCTGTTTACAAGATCAAGGCCTACCACCCATCTTCTCATAAGAAAGATTGGGCTGTTGGAAAATCTCAAACAGGTTTTTGGGTATTCGTCTCTCCCCCACCTTCAAATTACTTCACCCAAAGGACCAATCCATGGAACTGGTAAAAACCCAGATGCAGTTTCAGATAATCCGATGACCCTTTTCTCTGTTCGGCGGTTTGCATCAATCAGAGCGGGAGAAGAGCACGCCACGCAGCACGATAATGATGAAAATCGGGTAGTTCTTGGGTGTCCTTTTCAGTTTCTTTCCTTTTGATTAATTTCAATTTGCATATAAGAGCCTTTGGTTATGAGAAATTTTCATAACTCTGGTTTTGGGGCTGTTTGTTTTCGGTAATGTAGGATGGGGATTAAATCAGTTTTCATTTATTCCATTGGATTTGAATTGTTTGCCATGTTGTAGTTGCTCTTCATGGAATTGATTTTGAAATTTACCCCACATTTTAAAAAAAAAAAAAAGAATGAAAAGCTACTTATCCTACATGAATAATGTAAAGATGAAAGAGAGAGAAATATTTGATTGAATTGTTGTATATTTCGTATTGAGCTTTACAAATAAATAGATGTACAATGAGCTATGTATGGAAAAATATATTTGATTGAGTTCTAAAAATAATCTAATTGCAGATTTTGTGCAAGTCTTGATTTTGTGCATGTATGGTAAGAAATCTGTCAATACTCCCCCTCAAGTTGGCGCATGGAGGTCCGTAATGCCCAACTTGCGCGAAAAATGATGAAAAAGTTCATGTCTCAAAGCTTTGGTGAAGATATCGGCAACTTGCTCACTGGAAGAAGTGTGGACAGCTTTGGCCCGAGCGAATTTTGTCGCGAATAATATGACAATCAATCTCAATGTGTTTGGTACGCTCATGAAACACAGGATTGTGTGCAATATATAGTGCAGGTTTGATTGTTACAATGTAGAGTGAATGGCTCGGGATGAGAGACACCAAGATCAGTGAGAAGTTGTTTCAACCAAGTGAGTTCACAGGTTGTGACGGCCATGGCTCGATATTCAGCTTCAGCGGAAGAGCGAGCAACTGTATTCTGCTTCTTGGTGCGCCATGAGATTGGACTGGTGCCTAACTGAATAAAGTAGCCGGTGGTGGAGAGGCGGGTAGTGGGACAGCTGGCCCAATCAGAATCTGTATAAGTTGTAACATGTGTACTGTTGGATGAAGGAAAGAAGATGCCTTGGCCGGGGCAGCCTTTGATGTAGCGGAGAACTCTGGTAGCTGCAGTCATGTGGGGGACCCGAGAAGCATGCATGAATTGACTAAGTGTGTTGATTGCATAAACAATGTCTGGTCTGGTGATGGTCAGATAGATGAGACGGCCAACAAGGCGACGATAAAGGCCAGGATCAGGGAGAAGGTCACCATCTTGAGTATTAAGCTTCAAATGTTGCTGCATAGGAAAAAGAGTACTCCGTGCACCAAGTTGTCCACTGTCAGAGAGAATGTTGAGAGGATATTTACGTTGATTAAGAAAGATGCCTTTGGGAGAGCGAGCAACTTCGAGTCCAAGAAAGTACTTTAAGGAACCAAGGTCCTTTGTCTTGAAGTGAGTGGAGAGAATTTTCTTAAAAAGCTCGATTTGAGAGATGTCGTTACCAGTAACCAGGATGTCATCAATGTAAACAAAAACAAGAGTGATGCTGGTGGAAGTGATGAGAGTGAACAAAGAATGATCCGCCTGAGACTGATGAAAACCAGCATCAAGAAGCATAGAGGTTAGTTTAAAAAACCAGTTTCGGGAGGCTTGTTTGAGGCCATAGAGGGATTTTCTAAGGCGACAGACACGAGTCTCCCCTGGAGGACAATATCCAGGTGGTGGTGTCATGTAAACTTCTTCATCAAGATCGCCGTGTAAGAAGGCATTGTTGACGTGAAGCTGATGAATAATCCAATTTTTGGTAGCTGCAACTGCCAGTAAGCAGCGAACCGTGGTCATTTTGGCTACCAGAGCAAAAGTCTCATGGTAATCAAGTCCTTCAACCTGAGTGTATCCTTTGGCAACGAGCCGAGCTTTGTACCTCTCGATGGATCCGTTAGCTTTGAGTTTGGTTTTGAAAACCCATTTGCACCCAATGGGTTTCTTACCAAGAGGAAGAGGCTCAAGAGTCCAGGTGGAATTATCCTCTAAAGCACGAAGCTCAGCAGACATAGCCTTGCGCCAGTGAGAGTGGTGGATAGCATCAGAATAGCATGGGGGGTCAGTACATGAGGTAAGAGCAGTCAAATAAGTAATATGTGAGGGAGGAAAACAGGAATATGAAAGAAAAGCAGATAAAGGGTGAGCAGTACCTGAAGCCGGTGAAGCAGGTGTAGATGTCGTGGGCTCCGCATGTAAAGTGGGACAGATATAGTCGTGAAGGTAGGCAGGTCGAATAATGGTGCGGCGAGGGCGAGGGCGAGGAGCTGGTGGAGATGTGTTTGATAAGGTCGTGGGGGTCGAGGAATCAGGAGAGTCAGGGGAGTCAGGAGAGTTAGGAGAAGTCAAGGAATCAGGAGAAGGAGACATAATAGATTCAGTGACGGGAAGAGGAATGATAGGAGCGGGAAGGGAATGAGTGTCAGGAAGATCTTAGAAAGGGAATGTTTATTTGTGAAAGGTGACATCTCGAGAGTAGAAGACGGATTGAGTATTGAAGTTGTAGAGCCTATAAGCTTTATGTGTGCTTTGGTAGCCAAGAAAGACACATTTAGTGGCACGGGGAGAAAATTTGTCGCGGTGAGCGCTGAGGGTTTGTGCATAACAAAGACATCCGAATACCCGAAGATGATCATGGTTTGGAGGTTTATTGAGCAGAATTTCAAAAGGTGATTTATTTTAGAAAGTGCGACTAGGGGTGCGATTGATGAGGTAGGCTGCGGTGAGGACACAATCACCCCAAAAAGGTAGAGGTAAGTATGCTTGAAAACGAAGGCTGTGGGCAACATTTAGAAGGTGCGAGTGTTTACGCTCCGCAACGCCATTTTATTGAGGAGTTTCGACATAGGTACGTTCATGAATGATGCCGTGATTGTGTAGGTATGTTTGAAATTGATGGGAAAGAAATTCTTGTCCATTATCAGTTCTAATAATTTTGACAGTGGTGTTAAACTGATTGTGGACAAGAGCGAAGAAGTGCATTAAATGGATGTAAGCCTCAGATTTAAAACGCATAAGATACACCCATGTGGTGCGAGAAAAATCATCAACAATTGTGAGAAAATAATGAGCACCACATAAAGATGCGGTGTGATAACAACCCCAAATATCACAAAAGATACGATTAAAACGAGAATCACTTTTATTGACATAATTGGAAAACGGTAATCTTGTATGCTTAGAACGAGCACAAGCATCACATTCAGAAAGAGTACAAGGAGAATTAAAAATACTGGGAATAGTAAAACTAGAGGGATGTCCTAGACGTTGATGCCATAGGGTCTTATTAGCAGTAGATTGAGCAGCAAAAATGACAAGAGGGTCGGGGCGGTACACGTAGAGCCCGTTGCATAGATCACCCGCTCCAATCAGCTTCATCAATTGAGGGTCCTGATATAAACAAGTGTTAGAGGAAAAAGAGATAACACAAGAATTATGAAGGGCAATTTGAGAAACTGAGAGTAAATTGAAGGACAGAAGTGGAACATAGAAAACGTGTTTTAATTTGAGAGAAGGGGAGAGAATGCAAGAACCCAGCCCTTCGGCTGGGATATCTTGTCCTGTTGGAAGCCAAATGTAGTGAAGGGAGGCAAGAGGCTTCAAATCGGCAAAAGCATCGCGTTGGTGGTAGATGTGGTGGCTCGCACCACTGTCCACCACCCAATGGAGGCGCCGATTGAAGGAGAAATCAGATGGGGAGAAGAGGTTACCAGCGAAATTTGTAGGTGATGGATCATTTGGAGGTTGCGACGGTGCGAGGAGGCTGAGCAACTTTTGATACAGCTCCGGTGACAATCCAGGGACCGGACTTGAAGTGGATGGAGTGAGAGAGACCAGATTTGCAGTCGACGAAGGTTGCCCTAAGATGGATGGCCGCGATTTGTTGGTGCAAGGCGCTCAGCCTGGAAGGCACCCGATGATGGTCCAGCAACGTTCACGAGTGTGGCCATCTTTGCCACATGCTGTGCATTTTAGAGGGGGTCGTGGGCGAGCAGTGGTGCGAGTAGCCATTGCCATCGTTTCAGAGGATGATGGTTGAAGGTTGAGGAGTCTCTGTTGTTCTTCTTGAAACAAGATTGAGAAGACTTTGCTTATGGAGGGAAGTGGATCCATGGCCAGGATTTGGGTGCGAAGAGGAGTAAAGGAATCATTGAGCCCAAGAAGAAATTGGAAAACACGTTCCTCATCAACCTGTTTTTGCAGGTCTTTGATGTTAGTTGTGGTTTGGAGATGGCCAAGTTCATCCCTAATCTGTTTGATTTGGTTGTAATAATCATGGACGGAATTTGTGGTTTGTTGCAGGGAGGAGAGGGCTCATTTTAGGTGATAGATGCGGGCATTGTTTCCATGACAGAAATGGGAAGAGAGGTCGAGCCAAACATCGCGGGGATCTGTATGATATTCGAGGGAATTGGCGAAAGAAGGATTGATGGAGTTGAGGATCCATGTAAGGACCATATCCTTCGTTTGGTTCCACTGAGTGTATTCTGGTTTGGTCGATTCAGGGGGTGTGAGGGTGCCATTGACAAAACCAAGTTTGTTCTTGGCATTAAGGGCTCTTGTCATGGCTTTTTGCCATTTGGGGTAGTTGTCGCCTGTGAGAAGGCTATTGATGAGAATTAAACTAGGAGAATCTAAGGGGTGAAGAAGATAAGAGGAGGGGATGGATGGGGTGTTGTTGTCGGCCATGGTAGAATGGGTTGATCTTTTTAGACTCTGATACCATGTAAAGATGAAAGAGAGAAAGAAATATTTGATTGAATTGTTGCATATTTCGTATTGAGCTTTACAAATAAATAGATGTACAATGAGCTATGTATGGAAAAATATATTTGATTGAGTTCTAAAAATAATCTAATTGCAGATTTTGTGCAAGTCTTGATTTTGTGCATGTATGGTAAGAAATCTGTCAATAAATAACATGGCAATGCTTTACTTAATCTCATATGAAACTATCAAGATTTTTCAAGGTTTGGATTGATATATTAAAGGGATTGATGCCAGTGCATAACACACACACACACACACACACACACAAAACAAACATGCCCCATTGGCAGGGATGCAAGCGAGGTTTGATCGGGTAATCGAGGCCATGGATCACAAACATATTCTTGGCAATGAATGGCCCACGATTTTCAAACGGGTTCACGGTCAACTAGTTTAAAGACTAACAGGTACAACATTCATACCAAATCATAGGCCACAACCCTACACAGGCGAGGCTAATTTTGGGAACTAGATGTTTTTCAGCTAATCAAATGTTGAAGAAGAAGAGTAGACTTACGTAGTTCAAGAAGTGCTTCTTGAGGAATCTACTGGTGAAGATGAAGAGTGGAGCTCTTGATGAATCCACCATTGAATTGCTTGATGGATCCTGGGATGGATCAACTGATGGATTCATGATAGGACTAAAAAAGGTTCCAATTGAATGGGAACATCAGGTGATGGATGAATCAAAAAGGAATCAATGGATCGATGAATAAGGATGACTTAATAGTCAAAGT
This sequence comes from Magnolia sinica, assembly GCF_029962835.1. NCBI lineage: Eukaryota > Viridiplantae > Streptophyta > Magnoliopsida > Magnoliales > Magnoliaceae > Magnolia > Magnolia sinica. Next base: position 17,638,026 of record NC_080576.1, on the reverse strand, counting down.
GATGAACACTTTCATGATCATCCCATAAAGCTTGACGAAGATTAGTACCCTCATACCTTCTCAATGATAAACAAAGTGCATGGATCAAAGGCCAATAGTGAAGATGAAAACGATCTGGTTAATGAACATTGAATGGCTAATGAAGTTACAATCAACACTCATGCAATCTATGATCGCGAATCTATTGTTACAAAGGAAGTGGAAATCAATACAACCTATGAGGAGTAATACAAGAAAACAAAGGATGAGACGACTTTTTATTAAGTTTAATTTTATGAATAAAACTCCAATCTGATGTGTAGCCCTTCACCATCAGTTGTTGTTGGAGCCCAAGAAGACTTGCTAAAAAGGCATGTCATTGCAATGGGCTACTATCATTCTAAACTCAAGGACGAGTTTAATTTTTCAAGTGGGGGCATTTTGATGTAGGACAAAGTCAAGGTCAATCTCATGGATGGTCAAGATCGATCGGTCTAGAAAGTTTGATCCAAGGATCTAGCGTTCACTATAGTTTTTGACGGCTATAACTTTGCGACTTGTTATTCATTTCGCGCATATAATATATCATTGCAAAGATATTGACAAGCCCTACATGCAAGCCAATGCCAGTAGGCAATTGGCACTAAATGGTTTTCTAAAATGAGATCATTTTAGGAGTTGGTTTTGAGTTTAAAGTTAAAATTTACTATTTTTAGTGAATAATAATTTGCTATTTTTAGGGTATTATAGGGTTTGAAGAAGTTCAATTATGCTTAAAACTTTTTTCCTTCGAGTCATTTTAGAAGTCGTTTACTATTTATTTACTATTTTAAAAAAGTTTACTATTTAAAAAAAATTTTAAAAAAAAAAATACTATTTTGGAAGAGTTACAAATTTAGGACTTAGGGCTTATATAAGTCTTATGAAATGTCTTGTAAATAGACTTTATTCAGCAATTATTCATTATTATCAATAATATTTTCTCTAGAAGAGATTTTTGCCTTGTGGATTCAATGTTTTCTCGTGGATTCGAAGTTTATCTTAGAGGAAGAAGATAGTGATCTCTTCTTCACCCTTCCACTATGCATCCACAATGCCACTTCTTTACCTAGATAACTATAGATATTTTATCTAATTCCATGTGCGTACCTGAATAGAGGTTTTGATGGATCTTTTCCTTAAGATTGCCTGACTAGTGTAATTTTCTGGATAGGCTCCCTCTACAGCGGGCCATGTTTTGGATGGTCTGGATTGACCGACATACCCATCACATTGCCATGTGGATGGTGGATGAGTTTCCATTTATGAAATGGTAAAAAACCTACATTGTATTCTAGCCAATCAAGTAATTTGACTGATACTGAATTATCAGTCCGTCGGTGAAAATGCTGCATTCCATGAAAACCTACCTCTTTCAACAAAACAGATATCCACCTTGTAATGTTTATATCGGGGCCTGAATTGTAAGAACCAAAATTGCATATTGCTCTGACAGTTGAATTAACATTACAATGTGGTCTGCATTGTAAGATTCGATGCTGCTTTATTACTCTGTCAAAGCTGCATTGGGATTACTTAGGCTGTGTTTGGATGCAATGTTGAATTGAATTGCGAACAGGGTTTAAACAAGCAGATATGACCTGATTGTAAAGACATTCCTAGAATTCATTCCTTTGAAGTCCAACCTGAGAGCAAAACACATTGCAATTTTGAGACTTATCACTTGATATTATTGCTAAGCTAACTGGAATTTGGTCATTTACACTTTATTGGAGTAAAATTGCGATATGATTCAAAAGCGCATCCAAACACACCCTAAATTTGATGTTGAAGCGTCATTAAGGAAATCAGTAAACTATGAACAATATGTGGCGGGGGCACCCTGTCGTCATCAAAAAAACAAAAAAACAAAAAACAGAACAATATGTGGCTCTGATCAATGGCACAAGGAATGACTTATTTTTCAGCTGAATTTTGGCCCTCTGTTATCAGAAGCTCATCAAAAGAAAAACTCCTATATCTAGACCTGAACCTTGTGCTCAAAATGTGGGGGAGGGATTCATCTATCATGGTGTGTCTATTATCATGCTTTCAAGACAATAATGTGTTGTCAGCTACCTGTAAACATCTTTATAACATTTAGAAAGTACTGTATGCTTGCACTTCATGATCATCATGTCAGCCACGTATGTACATCGGATTTGGAACATTAATCTGTATTTTCAAGGGTCTATTTCTTTTATTCAAATGTGGCCCACCTGATGACCAGTGAGCCTGATCTTTCTCATCATGGGATGTAAAAATGTGGGACCAACCAAATGAAAGGCTCAGATCTATGTCAATGTGATGCCAAGTAACCATTGAATCTCTTCTCCATAATCACCATTAATTTGTCAAACGTTCCTCAAACTTCAAGTCTTTTGTTGAATATCATACATCATTGCAATCATCCAGTACACTTTGTGTTACATGTTTGTGGCCATAGAAATTACATGCTTTGGTCGTGTAGTGAATTTTCTTCTTATGCAGCTTTCTGGAGTTATCTTCTTATAGGATTCTTTCAACATGGCAGGTCTTGGATTTCCCAGGAGGGGGGGTTACATTGACTGCTGAAATGAATTTTATATCCGAGTCTCCGGAGACACGAACTCACTGTTATCGGGTTCTTGACAACAATGGGCAGCCAATCGCAGGCAGCAGCTTCCAGCAGGTATCCTCCTTTAGAATCAATGCACTCAGTAACAATCACACACCCAAACGACACTCAATTTCTCTCTCAAGGCATAGTGTAGAATCATTACGAAAATATGAAGTATTTGCATTTCACTTTTTGTTTGATGTAAGGAAATGTTTTTGTAGAAGAAATAAAATCAAGAGAAATGAAGTCTCGTCTGATTATACTAAGGCCTGTAATATTGAGTTTTGACATTCTAGACCCCTTTTTCCAATAAAATTCTATGCTGCTGCATTCATCAGGTAAGCAAGGAAGTTGCTTTGAAAATGTATGGTGATATGGTTACTCTTCAAATTATGGACACCATCTTCTACGAAGCACAGCGGCAAGGAAGAATTTCATTTTATCTCACCACGATTGGAGAAGAGGCTATTAACATTGCATCTGCAGCCGCGCTCACCATCGATGACGTCATTTTTCCACAGGTCACCAGGAAATATAAAATTGAATAACCATCTTCTTATCAGGTCTTGGATGATGCTCGACTGAAAGAAACAGTATTCTCTTGTTCAAACCAGCAATGATTCTGGTTTGGTCTGCCTTTTGGGAAGCTAGGATGCTGACCTTGTGGACCCATGATGTCCTAGCCATCCTTACAACCCATGGTTCGCATTTAACGGGGTCCCATTCTGATGGTTAAGATCATCTGTTGTGGAAGATACCTTGGATTTCCTGTCCACCATGGGCCCACTGTATGGATTATGTAGATAGACGAAAGGTGGGCTGCAACCAGTTTATTGCACCGAGCAAATGCAGGATTGAACATTGTATATTTCCTCTTTTCTATTTCTTTCATTCCATCATTCCGTGATATCTGGAACTGACCCATCTTAAACTGTGCCATGCGGATTTTATGCGGACAACTTTGATGTGAATGCAGTACAGGGAACCTGGTATTCTCTTATGGCGCGGTTTCACTCTGCAAGAATTCGCAAACCAGTGTTTCGGTAATAAGGCTGATTATGGGAAAGGACGGCAGATGCCGATACATTACGGGTCTAAAAGGCTAAATTACTTCACAATATCGTCACCAATTGCGTAAGCTGCCATGGCCTTCACCACAATTCATATAAGAGAGAGGTGGCTACACACAAGCATAGGATTTTGAGTCACTCTCTTCCACGTGCGCCGATCTGGCATGCGTGTGCACCATCTGGGTTGTTCATCAAGAGGCCCCACTGTAATGTGGTGGCCTGGAAATCGGGCCAGTCCAGTCATCCAGTGGTCCAGACTTGTACGTATCAAATGAATTTAAAAGGAATCGACCAGTGGTTTGCAGGCAACGTACACGTGGGTCCAACCTGATGACTGGACCAGCCTAATTTTCCAGCCATGGCACATTTGCGGTGGGGCCCACTTGATGAGCAGACTGGTCTCCATATGGAGAGTATGATTCGAAATCCTACATTCACAAGTAGCTATAGAGAGGCTCTGTCTATAAAGATCTTACTGTTTCCCAACTACAGTGAAGAGATTAGAATCACGAACGTTTCTCATGGTTCGTGTTTATCAGCACACAGATTCCCCATGCTGTCGGAGCTGCTTATTCGCTGAAAATGGACCAGAAGAATGCCTGCACAGTCACTTATTTTGGAGACGGTGGCACAAGTGAGGTAGATATATAACCAACACTAAACTGAAATCAATAGAATTTTGATTTATCGATTCTTTCCTGATATGTTTGTGTTATGTTAGGGAGATTTCCATGCCGCCATGAATTTTGCAGCTGTTATGGAAGTCCCTGTTATTTTTTTCTGTCGCAACAATGGATGGGCGATTAGTACCCCTATATCAGAACAGTTTCGAAGTACTGGGCCATTGCATATTCACGTAAAATCGTTGCTTGTAAGACCAACTTGAATGAAGAAGCTCATCATTTTTAATCTTGAAATTGATAGGTGATGGTACAGTTGTTAAAGGTCCAGCTTATGGAATTCAGAGTATCCGTGTAGATGGAAATGATGCCCTTGCCGTCTACAATGCAGTCCGAGCTGCCCGTGAAATGGCCATAAGTGGATCAAAACCAATCTTCATTGAGGTGCATTCGATACCCTTATGGTACTAATAATTTCGAGGAAATATACAATATTTGATCAAGCATTAGCTCGGGCTAATAAATTGTGCACGTGGGATCCACCTTTTCCTAACCCCCAAATGGTCCCATTAAGCATGGACCATTGGTCATATTCTAATTTTTGTTGGATGGCTAAGATCATACTGGTGGGGAGATATTTGGGCATGACCCTTCCTATGATGTGACTAATGAAATCAATGGATTAGATTAACGGAAGGTAGGCCTGGCCCCTATTTCTGGATTGAGCAAAAAGAACTGTTTCTTTCTATGGAGCATCATAGTATAACACCTCTTTGTAATTAACATATCGAACATCTGTGAAATGAAGTTTTGTGTGTACAACTTCTTACCCTCCTATTTCCTCCTGAAATGCCAGGCGCTGACTTATCGGGTCAGTCATCATTCCACATCAGATGACTCCACCAAGTACCGCTCAATCGATGAAATCGAATACTGGAGAACGAACCGGGATCCTGTGACTAGATTTAGAAAATGGGTGGAAAGCAACGGTTGGTGGAACGATGCAGCTGAATCAGAGTTGCGAAGCAATGTGAGAAATAAGGTGATACTCCATGACTCAAATTCACATTACTTCTTCTCTTCTTTCCATTATTTGCATCTGTACCTTTATTATACTTCTTTGATGTTCATCCCTAGTTTAAAACCTTGAAAACTCGATTCCAATTGCTAGCTAGCTGGGTCATGTTGACTTGGCTTGATATCTGGTCAAATCGAGTCATGAGAGTTTTAGAACTATGCTTCCATCACATCCTTCATACTGTTAGTTCAACCAATTTTCACAGTTATTGCATGCAATTCAATATGCGGAGAGAGCAGAGAAACCTCCACTTGCAGACATGTTCACAGACGTGTATAACGATCTTCCAACCAACCTTCGTGAGCAAGAGAGATTGCTCCGGCAGACGGTTGAGAAACATCCAGAGGACTACCCTCCTGAGGTACCTATATAGATCAAGCTCTTTATACATGGAAGGATGAAGGAAAGGCCTTTTCTATGCAAAGCTCAAGAGTCCTTTATTTACTAGGGAAGATAACTGTAAACGCAGTTCATGTAACCATACTAATTCCCAGTAAGTGTATTAAAATAATAATTAATAAAAATAAAAATAAAAAGGGCCCATGAATTGCATTCGATTCTCATAATTCTCGCCATCAGTAGACAAAAATGCTCTGATCAAATATCTTATCTGTGAAAAGAACTTACTGATCTCATGATTCAAAACCATAAAGTCAATGACATGCAAAAAATGGATGGGCAAGATCAATTGCAGAAGGGTACGTCCAGTCCCAGATGTTCACTGACCACGGATTGCTGAAGAGAAGTGGACTCGACCAAATGAGGTACAGGTCCAGGTCTGGATGTCACGACTCCAAATGCAACCGGGTGCATGGAAACATTTGCAACATCCATTTTTTCATGAGCCAAAAAAAATGAGGCAGATCCGAAGGACCGCAACAAAAACGAGTGGAGATTGTAGGCCTACAATTGAAGTTTCGGATATAAGCTGATATTTGTATTTTCACTTCATCCAGGTCTGTGTGACCTTACGAGCACTAGGAAGGTTTAAGGTATCAAGGGGTGAGCGTTATTGTCCCCACAGCTCTTTGGTGTGCTTTGGATCTGCCACATTTTTTTAGCTCATGCCCTAAAATGATGTAGCAAGATGGATGGATATAACACATACATCATGATGGGTCCAAAAAATCAGCCGTATACGGAACTCAGGTGGGCCATACCATCTAAAATCATGTGAAGACTGGCCTAAAATATATAAAAGCACTTGGTGGGGCCCACCCGAAATTTGGATGCGTCTAAAACTTGGTCTGACCCCTCATCCAAGTGGGACACACATAATGGATGGGCTGGATTTTTGAACCACTTCTCGGTGGGCCCAAAAAATGATTATGAATGTTTTAATGGAGGGTAACCCCTCTCAACTTTTGTATATGGTGTGACCCACACAAGTCACGGATTGACTTGATTTTTGTATGTGGTGTGACCCAATATGGAATGGTGCATCTGACTGATGGGGTAGATGTTCGACATACATCATGGTGGGGCCCACACAGCTCAACCTCACAGAGAGTTCCCATGAGCTCGACCGTATAGAACCTTTTCCCATATATATATATATATATATATATATATATATATATATATATATATATATAACTCAAAATCACTTATTTTAAGTGTTAATTGAAAAGAAGTAAGCGTAAAATTAAACCTATGTTTTCGGTGAAAATCCAAAATTGAGCACTTAAAATTTTGAATTTATCAAGCGGTCTGAATTTGAAAAAATCACTGAAAATGAGCTCCTTTTTTTTCATCTATTAAGTGCTGAAATTAAGGTTGACCAAACAGGCCCCTAGTATATCCAATTACGGCTGTAGCACGCACCTGAATCTCTACGAACACAGACGGCCCCTTTAAAAGAAAGGCTCGAGTTTTGAGTCCAGTATGATGGACCCCGTTAAATTTATTTTATTTTATTTTATTTTAAAGGTCAAATTAATTTAATAGGAATATTATATAATTATATATTAATTACTCTAGTAATCAAACGAGGTTTGCTACACCCACACGAGTGTAGAGAGCCTGTCTATACCACGTGTTAATCTGGAACTTGTACGAGATCCAATCTCTGCATTGGTCGAGCCCAACCGTAAAATGACCTTATGGGACATGGAGCCGGGATCCGATCCTAAGCCAAGGTTAAAAGACCTCCAGGACATGAAATGAGTTTCAGGTTTACCTGTGTCCGGATTATTGGACCAGGGTGCTTCCTCCATGAGGCCCACTTGATGAATAGCCAGATATTTGGGTCTAGGGGTACTTAAACCATAGGGTCTACCTTATGAACAGCTGCTGGTGCAGCATATGTTGGTGCTTGCAAGATGTGTACAGCTGCAAGCATTTTTCTCCTGCTTGCAGAGACCACAACTGAGATTGCTGTCAAAGGGATGCCATAAAATGGGCCAAACCTACGGCTGAAGAGACTAACATCTAGAGACCACTTGAAAGGAAGGCAGAGGCAAAAAGACGCCTACAGAATATCAGGTGCATGTTATCGTTTGTTTACATGCCTTCCAACAAAGGTGACATTGTGCTTGAAGATTTTTATTCAAAAGCCAACAATATCAAACTGAGAGCTGAAAACTGAAAATGGTCGCTTTCAACCAACTAAACTGAGAGCTAAAAACCAAAATTGGTTGTTTTTACAGAATGTAAAAAAGGGTTGAAATACTGTAGAATATTAGAGAGCCTAGAAAAATGTTTCTTCTTTCCCAGCAACCCCCCACGAATTGGCTTACAAGGTTGAGGCAGCTTGAGATTGCTCTCTCACTGCGTCTTGCACTGCATTCAAGAGCACTGGCATCAGCTTTTGATTGGTGACGATGATGCCCTTTTCAAGATCCAAGTACTTTCCCTTTGAGAAATCCAACGGATTCCCTGCAGCATCCGTCACCACCCCACCAGCTTCTGAAATCCATCCACAGCCCGCAGCAAGAGGGTAAGTAAATTTAAGTATTCAAGAACAATGCAAAAATAATGATGATGATGACCACGACAATGATGTGGTGTTGGTGGTAAACAATGGAATTCAACAGTTCAGGGTACTTCCGTCATCAATTCAACAGTTTCAGTTCAAAACAAATGAACAGAATACTGCACGTAGAGGGGACATAACCAGAATATTAATGGAAGAACATCGACAGAAAACCATATGAGTCATTACTACAGCCAAGTAACAAAAATCATTTGAGTAAACAGCAGAACTTTACGAGTGTTGTCCCAATTTTCTCCTTTTAAAAAAATGGCAGAGACATTATTCAGAAAAAGGGTAAAATTACAATGTGAAGATAGTGATTCTAACAAAGAAAATAAAAATAATTTCAAGGCAAATCCCAAGCACCCCTCTCCTTGGTCAGAGCTTCCACAATATCATTGGCTACCCTTTAAATTACTGCATGGTGGAGTCGTCGATAATCCATTAAGGTAATAGATGATTCTCTGGTCCTTACAGGTTGGTTCAAATTTTACTCAAAAAAGATATTTGTATTTGAGCTGTGTTGTTCAGCTCTGCAATCCTATGGAGTATCATTTCGCAGGCATGGAGGTTATTCCATATGCTTAGTCATTCTTGGCTCTACTTTTCCTTAAATGGAGAGGCCTGTGCATAGTAGAAGAGTTGAGAATTCTAGAGTAGATTATAGATCATTGGTAAACTGTGTAAAGATCTTTAGAATGTTTTAGAGATCCCCAGTGAGTTTTGGCAGCTAGGAGAAGTGTGGAATAGTCTAGAAGTTCTAGATGGTTCTAGACCATTAGATGAATGCCACGTGAGACAATTCACCCCATTAATGTAACGTTGCTAGAAAGTTCCAAGGTCTGTATACAATTAAGCCCCTCGTTTGGGGACTTATTTAATCTTCTGTTCATAGTGCCAGACAAAGAACATTCCCATTCACTCCCATGTTCTCTAGCATTCCTGGCAAGTATGGTGCATTTCATTTGGTTTGTGCACATGGGTGGTGGGATAACTTGATTAGCATTAGGGCATTGTATAAGTGTCGCACGGACTAAGCAAACTAGGGAGTTAGCAAGTCTAACAATCTGCCCAAATAAAGTCTTCAAGACCTTCACTGGACCTCCTCATCAATCTATCTCCATGAAGTCATCAATGTCGTAATAGCCTTGTCATTGCTATTTGAGTTCCTCAACAAAGTTCAACAACCGGCTGCTCACCTGACCTCAAACCTCCTCTACCCATTCTAGAGACCATCTTGCGCAATTGGCACTCGAAGGAGTCCATAATAGCACCTAGATGAAGTGGGGCCAAATATCAGTGCAATAATCAATCTTAGTAGATCGAGCAAATGTACAAGCATGCAACTATGGATTTGGTATGGGCATGGTTGGTTCTATGATCATAACCATGACCCCCATTTGCTGCCAGCTACATTTCATTTTTGCATGGAGCTGCTGGGCTTTGCTGTGTTGAGGGCCTCACACATAACACAGATGTCGAGGACCAGCCTCCTTTTTCTGAAGGTTGCCGATCGTTAATACCCTCCTTCCCACCAACCAAGTAAAAGCCACAACCTTATGGGGAGCTCCGCAATGCCACACGAAGAATGTATGCTCACCATGCACCCTGGATGAGGACCCAAACATCATACCATAGAACAAACAGACCAAAAACCAGCCTGAACTATTCGTGTTCCCCACCAAACAATATCTCCTCAACAAACAGGAGATAGCCATGCAAACGCTCCAAAAGCCGAACGAAGTCGTCGAGCTCCTTGTCAGACAACTTCCTCCTACATAGGTGGGAGAGGGGGGTTCCAAACTGCTACATCGCTGGACATGAAAAAGCACCAAGCTATGGGATGTTCCAACCAAAGCTAGCCTAACCAACCTTGAAAACTATTCTTTGGGGGTCTTCTCCCCAGCCCACACGTCCTTCTAGAAACGAATCCTTTTCCCATCTCCCAAAACGAATCTAACGCCCTCCTTAAACCTAGATCCCATCCTTCCAACTGCCTTCTGGATCGCAATGGCCCTATATAATGAAGAATCTTTGTCCCCCATTCTCCTTCCTGGAGATCAAACTTGCACGCAATCACTTGCCTCCACAAATTGTTGTCTTCTGAGCTGAAGCACCAAAGCCACTTGCCAAGCAGCATTAAGTTCATAAGCTCCAACTTCCAAATGCCCACTCCCTCTTCCGTATGAGGCAAACTTCCACTTCAGCAGATGAAACATCTTTTTCTCTTCCGCTCCCTTTCATAAAAAGCCCCTCCCCAGCCTCTCCAATCTATCCAAGACCACCTTAGGGCACCTAACAAAGATAAAAAAATAAAGAGGCAAGTTTGACAAAGCTGCTTTGACCAAAGCTGATCTTCCACCAATAAGAGATGCCAACTTTTCCGCCTCGATTACTTTCTTTCGACCTTCTCAGTAACCATGTCCAGAGGTGAATTGGGTTTGCCGAGATGTAAAGGGAGGGATCCAATGCTATGCCCGAACACATCAGCTAGCCTCGCCACCTCCTCCTTGGACATATGCAACCCCAACATCTCACTCTTCTGAATGTTAAGCCCTCAATCCTGACACCACTTCAAAACATCTGACTTTTTTTCTCAAATTATCCACTCTCTTATTCTGCATGGTATCATCTGTAAACTGAAGGTGTGAAATCTAAAGCTCGGCGTTCTCCATCCTAAAACAATTAATAAGAACCACAACTACACATCTATCCATCATCTTACTTAGAACCTCCACTACCACCACAAACAAGAAGGGAGAGAGCGAGTCCCCCAAATGGAGAGCCCCTCCCTTCCCCCTGAAGACTTAAAGAAGCCTTTAGGAGTCCCATTGACTAAAACAGAGGACCTAGCTAAACGAATACACTCTTGAACCCATTTCCTCCCTTTCTGTTTGCAACCCACTCTACCCAGCATATATTTAAGGAAGTCCCCCTCTACGTGATCATAGCATACAACTCCCTCCTTGCCTTCTCTATGCAACGAATCAATGCATGCATGCGCAATCAACGTACCATCTAGAATGTCTTCCAGAAACAAAAGCACTTTGAACCTTGAAAATGATAGTCGCTAAGAGTACGCGAAATCTGGAGACGCAGATCTTTGCCAAGATCTTATACGCACTCCCAATCAGGCTTATTGGTCTAAAATCTCCAAGACCTTTGGCCCCCTACTTTTTCAGAATGACTGCTATGAAAGAAGTGTCCAACTCTGCCAACAAGCGACCCCTTTCAAAGAACTCTGCAAGAAAGTAAACCACATCATTCTTTGCCATCTCCCAAAAAAACTGAAAGAAGGCCATAGGGAAGCCGTTCACCTAGGGGCCTTATCTCTGCCCAAAGCATCCACTGTCGCTTACCTCTTCCTTGGAGATCAGCTTCTCCAGCAAACTAGCTTCCTCTTCAGATGAAGTACAGTACGGCAAGTTGTCGAGTCATGGCTGCTCCCACCTCTAAGCTTATCAGAAATTTTGACTTAACATCACAGGCTTTGTGATTCCATAGTTCAGAATTACGGGGTTTCAATAAATGCCTACTATACAAGCATTTTGTGCGTGCTTTTTTTTTTCTGCATTTTGTGCGTGCTTAACATAACAACACTAAAAGCAAAACAAACCTCTCCAAAATTAACACATAAACCATTATGTTTATAAATGATCGTGTTTCAACTATCAACAAAGGAGTTCTGTCCCTGAGCCTAGAAAAGATACAGTTTACTGATGCTCCAAGTTCTGTTCATATGAGGCCCATGGTTTGGTGAGCTAAGGCGTCTTTGATCTGATGGTCACCACTTTGGATAGAGAATGGCTGATAATCTCCCAGACTAGAGGATCCTAAACCTTCAATTGGTGGCAGACAGAGAGTTAAGAAAGGTGTACCGCAAACGTTTGGTCTCAAAAGGCCAAAGATTGGACAGCTAGGAGCCTAGGACCATCCAATCTTAGAAGGATTTCTGGGGCAACTCATCCATGATTAGGGGGGGGGGGGTGCACCAATTTGCAAGTTAATTTACTTTTGGATTCTATGTCTTACTATCTAACAATAAAAAGCTCAAAGCATATCTAACCCTAATATAAGGTAAAAGAACTGACAACAGAAAATTTTGATTCTGTACCTGTGACCACAATGCAACCAGCCGCATGGTCCCATATCTTCTCACGGTATCCTTTATGAGGGAAACGTAAATATATGGCCCCATCTCCTCTGGAAAGTGCCCCATATTTAGCCTGGCTATCTATTCGAACAGGAGGTGCCTGGACGCCAAGTTTCTATATAAAGAATCACATCGGGAATTATTAGTAGTTGACAAATCGTAGTAATTGAAAAGATCATATGTGGTACCTTTGCAATAGAGCTAGACAAATCATGCATGGAATGTGCTGCTTCAAATGATTCGAAGAATGATGCTTCTGACGGATTTTCAATCGCAGTGACATATACCTGAGGACAATCAGTACAAATCAAATAAAATAGCCAGGCATAAATTCAGTATAAATTAAATAACAAGAGAATCGTGTAGAAGTATCGACCTTTGTAGGAGCAGAAGAACCATCCAAAAGCTGCATATCAGTTCCGGCACCAATTCTAGCAGAGAAAAGACATCCGACTTCATTTTGCAAAGAAGGTTGATGAGGACAACCAATGGAGGCCAGAGGAAGATTTGGACAGGCCAGGACACCCAACACAACTCTTCCTTCATGTAGCAATGCTAATGCTATTGCATATTGATCACCTCTTAGAAACCTACAATCCAGCATTGTGTGGGTGAGATAAATGGAAGTAGCAGCCTGATGTAGAAATACTAGAGAAACAAAAACAAGCATCCAATCCGACAATCATGCATACAGCGTGAACTCGTCAAGACAAGTCGATTAAGTTGAAAGGCAAATAGGTCGCTAATGAAAATATAAGGAGTATTTACCATTCGTCAATTTCATTTTCAATCAATGGAAAGAAACTTTTACCGGTAAGACAAGATACAAAGCACACATTCAGACAAAAAACAAAGAAGAGATGAGAGATTTGGCAAGTAGTTATTTTCTATTAGGAAGTAGATTTCATAGTGCAAGTAAACAATTTATCAGTTTTTAAATTCCCTTCCCTACGATTTACAATAAATGCTATTTCATGGCAGGGACAGGTTTAGCTCATTCTCTTGCAGTTAGGGCTGGCCTGTCAGGCTTTTGGGCTTTGCTTGCTTCAGGCTTTCGGGGGCTGAAATACTAGGCCGAAGGGCCGGACCTGGGCCTAAAAGTTAAGCCTGTTTATTAATCAAGATGGGCTTGGGCTACGTCTACAAGACCATCAGATGGGCTCAAACTGGACCCTACCCAGCCCGTTTAAGGCTTCAAGGGCATTTTTGTCAATATCATGCATGATTGGGCACGCCTAGTGAACAGCCTAAATCTTTCAAAAAAGAGAGTGGCTGGGCTCATGCCTGTTTGTTTTTGACCCATGACAAGCCAAAGCTGGACTTTGGGCCCCAGTTTTACTTTGCAAGCTGGGCTTGGACAGACATCCCCCAGCCCAAGCTGGGCCCATTGACAGCCCTACTCATAGAAGCCCTGAAGGAAGTAGGGACCACCCTTAAGCCAATAAACAGCAATGAGCAGATCCAGATTGATCCATAGAAGCATAGCTCACAATCATTTTAGAATACTGACATTTAAATTACCATTCTCACCCTTTAGTGCCATCAATGGGATCTAATACCCAATGTCGGCCATGAGGACCCCCTTCAGATTGGCCACGATCAATTGCAGTAAGCACATCTTCTACTGATAAAGGAGAGATATTGTAGCCACCATCACTAGAGATGGTCTCATTTACAAGCTTTGTGATGCGTTTTAATGTTTCTTGGGATTCATCCTTGCGTAGGTCTCCAGAATCCTAGAAAGTAATCAAAATCATAATAACAGTATACTTTCAGGAGAGAAATTGTGTCTGCATTATCACTCAGGCAACTCAGTTAGCCAATTCACTTAGATGTGAATTTAGCCTCTGAAATAGATGTTCAAAATTACCTCCTCAGCCACCAATGAGAAGGATTGAAGTTCCTTCTCCAGCACAAAGCTAACTAATGCCTGTGAACCTGAGAAATCAAGAGATAAAATTGAAAGGGAAATGTAAACTGGTGGTTGTTTTGTCAAACATACATACATGCATGCATACATATCAACCTTAAAACTGAGCAGATGTCCAAAATTTAAATTTAAATTTATATATATATATATATATATATATATATATATATATATATATATGTACACTTGCTTCAGTATAAGTTTCTCTGAAGCTTTTAGAAAGAAGGTAAACAGCAGATGAAGGTTTGGAATTGCACAACACACTTATCATAGGACTTGTACAAAAGCATCAATCATGTTGTGTTAACCACAATCAATATCATCAGAAGTGTTGAAGAAGGTTATTATATTAACATTCTAACAACCAGATAAATTTTCATTGATACATCTCCATGGAATATAGTTTCAACTCATCCACCCTACACATACTCATACTTAAATTCTCATGACTCCCTTCACCAAAGCCATGACTCCCTCCTATTTCGTAAGCATATGTTGGACACCTCCTCTCGGGATCACTGCCTCTCCTCCATCAAGGAAGAGGGCTCGTCAGGCTGGACTTTGATGTCATCTAGAAGTAAGCAAGTGGGGCTCGCAGATCACGCGCTTGTTTCACTGACGATTTAGCCCCTTCATCAATGAGAGGAACCGTGACATGCCAATAAGTAGCCCCCCTCCAGATGGTAGCCGCCTCGATGGAAGCAGTGCATGTTGTCGAGGGATCCCCACAGAAGATCGAGGGAGGAGCCATGCCTACCTAATCAAAGCTAGTGGAAGCGGTCAAAGAGAAGAGGTGGATTAGGGAAGCCTTAGCCCACATGGGGAGGCTGACCAGGCTCTCTTTCGGCGATCGCATGGAGGATAATTATGAACTCTTCCAATTTATTGAAGAAAGGGGTCATGCAAGGAGCTACTCAAGATACTCAAAAAATCGATAAGAACCTCCAGAAGCAATGGGAAGTTAGTTAGTCTATCCTTAGACCTTAACATTGCCGCTAGGAGTTCGGCTGGGGGCTCTAGAAGGGGATGAAAGGGCAAGTTTGTTCGAAAATGAGGATCATTTCATGAAACGTGAGGGGAGTAGGGTGCAAGCACAAAAGGAGGCAAATAAAAAATGTTTGCAAAAGATATAGCGCCCAACTGAAAACATTTCAAGAAATGAAGGTTTAAAACTTCAATAGAAAGCTCCTGGGGACCCTTTGGGATGTTAGCAATGTCAAATGGGTAGCTATAAACACCTCTGGCAGGTCTGGGGGTGTGGTGGTGGCATGGGATCTGGCTCTGTGGACCAAGGAAGACTGGTGGGGTGGTTCTTGTTCTGGCTCAATTGTGTTGGAAGTTCACCTCTATCTACAGGCCAAATCAAGACGACAAAAGGGAGGCTTTCAGGGATGAGCTCTCGACTGCTCATAACAAATTTAGTGGACCTTGGTGCATTGTACGTGTAACGCCCCGAACTTTTTAATACCCAAGTATTGAAAGTTCTCGAGTGTTACCATAAAATTGAACTTATTATGTACATGTGTACGATACCAATCTAGCTATCCTAACCTTACATCTATTCTCCAACCCGAATCTGACCGTTGGGAATAATCTTCATTCAGATATCAAGCAATCTGACCGTTGATTTTAAGATAGGATCATCATATACCCAAATATTCTCACTTGTCCGTTAAAACCAACCGCTCAGTCAAATATACACTGGTAGATAGAGACATCTAACCGTCCACTCGTACACACATCAAGTTGAGATTCTGATCCGTTCATCTTGTTCATCACTTAATAATATGCTTAACCCACCATCAAAACTACAATCTGAGAAACTTACACATGTGAGCAAGACACTCGAATATAACGATACACATGTTCTAACCCCTAATCACTCCATAAACCCACCTTATGTTCTTCCGTTTACAAAACTGATCGTACATATATCTATATACATTGTTAGAATACCAACCATCAAGTCTTCAAATTTTTAGCATGTCATCTGACCGTCCATCGTATTTGGATCCCCCAAACGGGCCATCGGAATATTAAGATAATTCATTCATAATGAAGATCTTAGGTTATATGTCCGAACCACCGGGTAATGCTTCAAGTAGATATGTACAACCACGGTTCTGAAGCACGAAGTGTGTTAGCTATTTAAAAGAACACATTGGACATCGTTAGGTGATCGGAGCCCAAGCTCGACCCATGGGAAGAGCACAAAAAACAAGAATGCCTGCCCAATTTCAAAGCAATCGGACGATGCATTCCGACAAAACGAATGTCGGAAGTTGATTGAAAACAAGATGGCAATTTTGTAAATAAAGTTAATACCATGCATGGCACTGTTCAATCAAACGTATAATAAAGGTTTAACGGTGAGTGTTGATTTCCACTTAGTTAGACCATACGGTCCACCTGATTAACGAAATTACTTCATTTTTAATATCGTGTCCTAAAATGGCCTAACAAACCAGATAGACGGAACGGATCCTCGAAGGAAACACTTATGTGGGCCCCACCCAATGCCATAGTTAATCATGTAACAGAGTTACGTGGTTTTAGTAAGGTTTAAGCGTTGGGAAGCCTTGGATGATCAAGATGTGTTGTGGCCCACCAAAGGCTTGGATTTACTCCATCTTTTGGCCCATGGCCTAACACGACCTCCTCATGCTAATAGAGGGAGTGGATCTCCCTAAACATCATCACAAGTGGACCCCACCTGAACCAACTAACGAATCAAAGTCGACACCTCCCCGCACGCGATGACAGAGTCTAAAAATCTCGTGGATTTCCTCCCACCAAACTCCCTACCTTGGCTCCTCCATCAAATCTAAACTGTCTAAACTCCAGCAAAGAGAATTTCGATCCCACTAAACAACATTGAAGCTACGAAAGAGGTGATAAACACGGCACCTCTTTCGCCACTTCCGGAACTGAGCCGCACTATGCGGAAGCCTTTTCACACAACCATCGGCCATAGGGCCCTTCAACCTTCGATGTGCCATGATCACAAGATCTCTGTGGGCCATCCGAAGCACCTTCAATCATCAAATCAAAGGAAAATGCGATGGCTGATGATCCACCATTAGAACCAGGACCATCTTCCTCATCCAAACAAGAACTCTAACATGCATGCTCCTGCGCCATGAAGAGATATGAGACGACCAGATCATGGGCCATCCGAAACCGACCGACTTCCGAAACCAAGAAAGAAAGGATCCTAAGAACTGAAACCAGCGAAATCCAAAATAGCGCTGGCGCTGTTCGCTTCCACACACCGTATACATTACGCAAGAACCAACTAGACACGTGGAAACCCTATAAGACCCCACCCCTATCACCAAAAGACATACACTCCCAAAAACGGGAGAAAGAGAGAAGAAACGAGAGAGAAAGAGAGAGGGAGAGAGAAGAGAGAGAGAGAGAGAGAGAGAGAGAGGAGACTGACTATTGAAGTGCTTCCCATCGATCCAGCCGGTCCTGATACAAAAACGAGAGGTGAAGTAGCCACCTTTTGAAATCTTCCACAAGAACTAGAATCCATGTTCCATGTTTTACTTATTCCTTCCAAGATTACATCTAAATCTCCTCTCTTATGATTGTAGTAAAAGTTTGGTTTAAATCTTGGACTAACTTTCACTTAAGCCGGTCATATGACCTATTTTACAACCTAAGAAACATGCTAATCATGCTAGAGTTGGGTACGATATTGCAGATCTAGCAACATTAGAGTGGGATCGAAATTCTCCTTGCTGGAGTTTAGATGGTTCAGATTTAATGGAGGAGCCAAGGTAGGGAGTTCGGTGGGATGAAATCCACGAGATTCTCGGACTCTGTCATTGCATACGGGGAGGTGCCGACCTTGATTCGTTAGCTAGTTTAAGTGGGGTCCACTTGTGATTATGTTTTAGGGAGATCCACTCCCTCCATTAGCATGAGAAGGTCGTGTTGGGCCATGGGCCAAAAGATGGACTAAATCCAAGCCTTTGGTTGGCCATAACACATTTGATCATCCGAGGCTTCCCAACGCTTAAACCTTATTGAAACCACGTAACTCTATTAATGATTAATTGTGGCATTGGGTGGGGCCCACATAAGTGTTTCCTTTGAGGATTCGCTCCTTCCATCCGGTTCGTTAGGCCATTTTAAGACATGATGTTGAAAATGAAGTAATTTCATTAATCAGGTGGACCGTATGGTCTAACTAAGTAGAAATCAACACTTACCATTAAACCTTTATTATATGTTTGGTTGAACAGTGTCATGCATGGTGTTAACTTTATTTACAAAATTGTCATCAAGTTCTCAATCAACTTCCAACATTCGTTTTGCCGGAATGCACCGTCCGATTGCTTTGAAATTAGGCAGGCATTCCTCGTTTTTCGTGCTCTTCCCATGGGGTCGAGTTTGGGCTCTGATCACCCAAAGATGTCCAATGTGTTCTTTTAAATGGCTAACACACTTCGTGCTTCAGAACCGTGGTTGTACATATCTACTTGAAACATTACCCAGTGGTTTGAACATATGACCTAAGATCTTCATTATGAATGAATTATTCTAATATTCTAATGGCCCATTTGGGGGATCCAAATACAATGGACAGTCAAACGACATGCTAAAAATATAAAGACTTGATGGTTGGTATTCTAACAATGTATATAGATATATGTACGATCAGTTTTGTAAATTGAAGAACACAAGGTGGGTTTCTGGAGTGATTAGGGGGTAGAACATGTGTATCGTTAGATTCGAGTATCTTGTTCACATATGTAAGTTTCTCAGATTGTAGTTCTGATGATGAGTTAAGCATATTCATAACTGATGAACAAGATGAACAGATCAGAATCTCAACTTGATGTGTGTACAGCGAATGTAGAGATCAAGTAGCTAATTTACTACGATTGGGTGGTCCAAAATCAAAGTGGACGGTTAGATGCCTCTATCTAGCAGTGCATATTTGACTGAGCGATTGGTTATGATAGGCAAGTGAGAATATTTGGGTATATGATGATCCTATCTTAAAATCAACGGTCAAATTGTTTGATCTATGAATGGAGATTATTCCCAACGGTCAGATTCGGGTTAGAAAATAGATGTAAGGTTAGGATAGCTAGATTGGTATCGTACATATGTACATAATAAGTTAAATTTTATGGTACCACTCGAGAACTTTCAATACTTGGGTATTGAAAAGCTCGAGGTGTTACAATCTACCCCACTTAAACAAAATTTCGTCTCCGAAATTTAATTACTTCTATCATTTTCACCGATTCATTATGCTTAAGTTTTCAATGTATTCCTCGCAAGGTAGATATATGTGTCCAGGTGCGTGTATAATTGGCTACATGAAATCGGGATGCTACAGTAAGAGACTTCAATGTCACATGTAACCATTGTTCGAAGTATCCTCAATATTATTGAAATATCCCAGATATTATCCCTATCTCCAGCTCGGTGATACCAATAACACTGGTAGCGACACTGATAACATCGGTGGTCTGAGAAATTCCAGGTATCAACGATGTATTGCTAAGTATCACCAATGTATCAATATCGCTAATGTATTGCCAATATTTTCGACTTTGTAAATTCCAAGTGTCACTTGTATCGCCAGTGTATCGGCAATATTTCAATAATATCGCCAATGTATTGATATCGCCTAAAATTTGTTTATTAAAAAACTTCCCATTTCAATTTTTTTTACGGGCACATGGTTATATGTGGTGTTCAAATTATCGACGATAATATCGATCATATCACAATATTATCATTATCATAACATGGGCGATATTGAGACCATAATCTTTTGTTTCCTTTCTAGTTATCAACAATTTCTTAGTGAAATATCAAGTGTTGTTGATATTGTGAAATATCAATTGATATTTGGTTAGAAGGTTGGGTGGATGATTGGATGGATAGAAAGGATGGAAGGGGTGGTTGGATTAGTTTCTCTTTTACATGGGAGTTCCATCCCATATAAAAGAGACAAGTTATTAGATAAATTAATCATATTTTAATCAAATATCGAGCTATTTATTTATTTTATAAATTTTATTTACTATTATTTTATTTTTATTTGCTTGATAGTATTTGTTTTTTAAAAAATAGTTATTTGTTTTTATTTTCTATTTTCTAACTAATGTTAAGTTTTTAGTGCTTATCATGCAATTTAAGACTAAATATATTTTATCATCTTATTTGAACAATGGCATGCATACCACTTTACATATGGTAAAGTAATGCAATCAATAACGTGCTAATTCATGCTTTTAGGCTTCCATTAAATGAAAACTTAGGATTCCTTTTGTAATTTTTCTATTCCAAAATATGCAAATGTGTATTTTAGCAATTCCTGAAGTTTCATTGAAAAAATCCATCGTTTTCCCCATGTTTCCCTGCATTTCTAGTTATCAATGATATTATCGGCGATATCAATATTGTTTTCGTATCTCCGATTAGCGAAACTTGTAGCAATAATACCGATACTTCAAACACTACCTGTTACCCTGTTGAGAGATCAAGCGGGGGCATAATTACAACCAACATGCGTGCCTTCTCCGACTGTGTAGATCATTATAAGCTTTATGATCTACCTTTGGAAGGAGGCACGTTCACGTGGTCAAACGAGTAGTCATGGCCATCGATGTCCAGATTAGACAGCTTTCTTGTCTCCTCGAGATGGATTGATCAATTACCCCCCGTCTCCTCTGTCAAATTACCCCTTGTCTCCTCTGTCAAAGCCAATCTCCGCCCACTGCTACTTTCCACTAACAATGCAAACTGAGGCCCAAAAACTTTCATATTCGAGCTCGCCTAGCTCGAGATTGAAGGATTCTCTCATTTGGTTCATGACTGGTGGCGATCCTTCGATGCCATGGGTTGTGTGGGCTTCAAGCTATGCTAGAAACTCAAGCCTCTAAAAGACAAATCAAATTTCAAAAAAGGTTGTTTTGGGTATCAAGAGGCTGAAACGGCTACCATCCTTTCTGAGCTCTAATCGCTTGATGTTAGTGCTAAAGAGGGGGAGTTGTCTTAAGATAATCAATCTAAGAGGATAAAGCTCAACTAAGATTACACAGCCAAGGTAAAAGAAGAAATTAAATGGAGGCAATGCTCCAGATACCGATGGATCAAAGAAGGTGACAAGAACACAAACTTCTTCCACAATATCACTAACTTGCGAGCAAGGATCAATAAAATCAGTGGCCTTGTTATAAATGGCAACCGCGTAGAAGAAATGGGCCACCTACTGAAGAGGTAATTCAATTCTACAAGCATTTGCTTAAGGGGGAGGGCTAGAGATATCCAAAATTAGACAATTTGACCTTCGATCGCTTCTTGGCCAAGGAGGCAAACTCCTCTTAAAACCTTGTTCTCAGAGGATGAGGTGAAAAAAGTGGACTCCTTGGGGAGCAATAAAGCCTCAATGCCAGATGGCTTCCCCATGGCTTTTTATAGTCTTTTGTGAGGTCATCAAGGATGATGTTATAGGTTTAATGTCAAAATTCTTTGCCAGGGTATCGTTGTTGAGCAATATAGGTGCTTCCTTTATAGCCATTATCCCAAAAACTTTGGGTGTGGAATCGTTTAAGGACTTTAGACCAATAAGTCCGATTGGTGGGCCCTACAAAATTCTAGCAAATGTTCTGGCAACTCACCTACGAGGTGTGATTGGAAGTGTCATTTTAGAAAACTAAAATGCTTTCGTCCCAAGCCAACAGATCCTCGATAGTGCCTTAATCACACACAAGTGCGTTGATTCTAGACGCAAAGGGGGAGGAGACTAAAAGCGTCGTTTGCAAGTGGGACTTGGAGAAGGCCTTTGATCACGTTGATTGGGACTTCCTTGACTACATGTTGTACCAGATTGGGTGTGGTGACAAATGGCGCCCTTGGATCCATGAATGCGTTAGATTTACCCATGTCTTGGTGCTTCCTAATGGATCCCCCAAAGGATTCTTCAAAAGCTCAAGAGGTCTTCAGCAAGGTGATCCCATATCAACCTTCCTCTTTATTATTATGGTTAAGGCCTTGGGGAGAAAGCTCGCTAAGGGGCAAGATGAGGGCTTCATTTGCGGATTCAAGGTGGAGGGGATGTCATCTCCCATCTCTCATCTCCAATTCACAAACGACGTGCTTCTTTTTTGCGATGCTTCTATGGATATGGTGGACAAGCTACAAACTATCATTCGTTCCTTTGAAGCAGTCTCTAGCTTAAAGGTTAATACTTCAAAAAGCAAGTTGTTAGGTGTGCAGATAGAAGCGAGGGAGGTGGAACTTTTAGCTAAATCCCTCAGTTGTATAGCCGGAGCACTCCTTGCTACATTTGTGGGCATCCCTATTTACGTGGGAAAATCGGCAAAGCACCTTTTGGACAAGGTGGTGGAGAGATTTAAGAAGAAACTGGCAAGATGAAAATGTTGCTACCTCTCTCTTGGCATCACTCTTATCAAAGCAGCTCTATCAAACGTTCCTCTTTACTTCATGTCTATCTTCAAATGTCTAGTCTCAGTGCTTTTAGTACTAGAGAAAAGTAGTTGTGACTTCTTATGGCATTGGGTTGAAGACAAAAAGAAATTCCACTTAATGGGGTGGAATCAAGTTTGCAAAGCCTATGTAGGAGGCGCAGGCATGAAAGACCTCAAATCCATGAACGAGGCGTTGCTCAGCAAATGGCTTTGGAGATTTGGAGAGGAAGATAGAGCTTTATGAAAGAAAGTCATTAAGAACAAGTATAAGTGCTCGATTGGAGGTTGGTGGACGAGGGATTCATCTCAATATAGATCAACGGCCATGTGGAAAGGGGTCTCCTCCATGAAGCAAGCCTTTATGGAAGGGGTCGGCGTCTCTTTGGGCAACAGAGAGAGGATCCAGTTTTGGGACGATATTTGAGTAGGATCCTCTACCCTCAAAGTTGACTTCCCTAGAATCTATCGCTTAGCACCGGATCCCATTACAATAAGTGGTTGGTTGCCTCTCTCACATTGGGATATGGTCGTTTGGGATCCCCCTTATAGGAGATTCTTTCACGATGAAGTGCTGAATACGTGGCGCTTTTGGACCACATTCACCTTTGCTCCTCGGCTTCCTTTTATTTGGATAAGATGTTTTGGAGGCAGACAAATCCATATCTTTCACGGTCTGCTCATTTTACTCCCTCATCTGAGCCATCAATCACCAAAAAGAGGTGGAGGCATACCAAATTCCTTTGGTGTTCTAATGATGGGGACATCTCACGCACGCGCACCCCCTCCCCCCACGTACGCAAGTAGGAGGAGGGCCCCACCATCGATCTGGATCGATGACGACGTACAGGGAGGGGCTCCTAGTTAGAGGATTGTGTTTTGGTTCCTTGGAGTGGACCCGATCATCATGTGGATCCCACCATTAGATCTCATGATCGTGGCCCACTACCTTAGATGATCTGGGGACTTTGATTTTTGCTTATTATCGTTATTAGGAACATCATGAACGATTTAGATTGCTTTGATTAGTTGTTATTTTTGTTACTTCATCTCTAAGTAATAGTATGCGCACATGGCACGGCTTTTAGGGTATAGGGTTTTCTTATAAATAGGTAACCCCTTGTAGGTTTTTTCTCATTGAAGATTATGAATAAAATTATGCGTTTTCCTGCTTTTCTAATTTTCTAAGTTGTGAAAATTCAATTAGGTACGAAACCCTCCCTTCTTCGAAGGGCTAACTACCGTAGTGCGAAGCCACATCTATCTCAAATCGCCCTCACCTCCTACCCTCAATATTCATCATCTCTCACAGCCATCCCATCTCCAAATTCATCCCTTTTTGCAGTCATTCTTCCTTCTACAGCAGATTTGCAGAATCATTCCCTGCAGGAGGGCTGAAACTTCGACGGAGCACTGTGCACAAACCAGACATCCGATTGGCGTGAAACTTAGCATGAAGGTGAACCTCCTCTGGCCAACCAGCACCTAACTAGCTGATTTCAAATTCATGGGCCCCACACATGTGCGGGCAGGATCCCACGCACGTGCATCAGGCCTCAGACATTGTCCACACGTGTGGATCACCTCAGGTTCGTCTATTTCATCTATTTCACTCCTTTCTCACCTTATTTCCCTAACCCTAACCCTAAATTACCCTAAATCCCAAGTTCTATTCCCTTTTTACAACCCTAGGGTTTCCCGAATTGAAACATGTTAATCCCTTAGATTGGGGAAATAATCTTTTGCATGTGTGGATGAATCTACTCTCCTTTAATCATTGTTTAGCCTATAAATTTAATTGATCCAGCCCTAGCATGTGTAGGCTTGGACCCTTGTAGATCCCCCCTGTTGAATGCTTAACATTATGTGGGATGTGGAATTTTTGTGATTGCTTCTAAATTAGTATGATCTAAAGCCTGAAATTTTGCATATCATATTTAATTTCCATGTCCTACATCATCTAATGTCCATCCCAAGAATAGGCACCTTTGGATAGCTGGTTTGTAAGAAAAAAAAGTCTTAACTATTAACAATCTCAGCAAAAGGCCAATGGTTTTCCCGAATGTATGCCTTCTCTATATGGGCAACGAGGATATGGTCGACCATCTCTTCATCCATTATCCCTCTGTGGGGAAGACCTAGGCGGATATTTTGGGGAGCTTTCAGGTGTCTTGGTCCTTCGGTCCTTCCCATTGTGGATGGTTGTGCTCTTGCTAGCTTAGCACGGTGCAGGCATTGGAAAGATGCGAAAGTCGAGAATGACTTTACTGGAAATTTGGTGTGCTATCTGAGAGGAAAGAAACACAAGGTGCTTCAAAAAATGAAAGGAAATCGTCGCTGGGAACATCTCAAAAGGCCAGATCTCTTGTGATTGAATGGGCTTCTTGCGTGCCTATGCTTAAGGGATGTAATCGTTTCTTTCTTAAGATGTAATTGGGTCACCCTCTCGGCGCCTTTGCTTTCCATTTTCTTGTTGCTTTCTTTTTGTTCGCATTATCTTTAAAAAGAAATACTAAAAATCCCGTGAGTCTGCAATCATTTCCATTCTACACTGTTAACATACAATATCTAGACATACCTTAAAAAGAAAAGAAACGGAAAACCTATTATACCCAAACCCTTCAAAAAAAAAAAAAAAAAACTAGAGGATAGAAAGCAAATGCTTGGATACTCAAATAATGTTTTCTATTCTCATCACTATCATCATCACCATAGTTTATCTGATGGGGACATCACGCGCACTCACGCCGCCCCCCTATGCACGTACGCCAGAAGGAGGGCCCCACCGTCGATCTGGATCGATGACGACGTCCAGGGAGGGCCTCCTACCTAGAAGACGAAGTTTTGATTCAAAAGAGTGGGCCCGTTAGTCAAGAAAAGCCCATCATGAGATCTCATGATCGTGGCCCACTGGTCAGATTGATTTCATATTTTAGATTTTACTTATTAATGTTATTTAGAACGTCATAGACGCTTTAGATTTCTTTGATTAGTTTTTATTTTGGTTTACTTCATCACCAAGTAATAGGTTGCGCACATGGCGCGAGTGGTGGGGTATAGGGTTTTCTTATAAATAGGCACCCCTTGTAGCTTTTTTTAAATTGATTGAAGATTAATAAAAATTCTGCGGTTTCCTACTCTCTGAGTTATGAAGCCTAATTGGGTGCGAAGCCCTCCCTTCATTGAAGGGTTAACTACCGTGGTGCGAAGCCACATCTATCCCAATTCACCCCCATCCATCGCCATCTCTACTACCCATCTTCTATCATCTCTTCTTCTCATCTCACCCATCATCTACACTTCGAATCAATCATCTATTGCAGCAATTCTCCTCCCCACAGCAGAATTTCAGAATCTGGCCCTACAGGAGGGCTGAAACTTTGGCGGAGCACCACGCACAAACCATACATCGGATCGAGCTGAGATTTGGGAGTTTTGGAGTCCATCCCTGGCCGACCAGGGCCAAGGTGGCCTTTTTCTGAATAGTGGGCCCCACACACGTGCGGCTGAAATCACACGAATGTGCGTCTGGGCCATTGTTGTTGTCCACGCGTCCGGTACTTCTCTGGTTCGTCTCTCTCCTCTCTTTCACTCCGCTTTCACCCAAAATCCCTAAACCTAACCCTAAATTACTCAAATCTCCAATT
Organism: Magnolia sinica; assembly: GCF_029962835.1. Classification (NCBI taxonomy): domain Eukaryota; kingdom Viridiplantae; phylum Streptophyta; class Magnoliopsida; order Magnoliales; family Magnoliaceae; genus Magnolia; species Magnolia sinica. The sequence goes on along the minus strand of NC_080576.1, from coordinate 17,611,478 downwards.
TTATGCCCCTTTTCTTACCCTAGGGTTCCTTGATTTGAAATTGGTGAATCCCTTGGATTAGGAACTGATTAGTATGCATGTGTGAATGATTATTTCTTATCTTTGAGTATCGTTTGGTTCATAATTTTTATTGATCCAGCCCTATCATGTGTAGGCCTGGACCCGCATAGATTCCCCTTAATTGAATGTTTGGACTTTCATGTGGGATATGGAATTTGTGTAATTGTTTCTGAACTAACGTGATCTTAAGCCTGAAATCTCGCATATCATATTTAATTTTCATGTCCTGCATCATTATCCCAGCTACTTAAGATTGGCTTCATGAATATTTGTTTTGCCAATCATCACTATCTAAGGCCTTATCCTCTGTTAGTGAATAAAGCCTTCACAAAAAATTTATGTGAATGCATAAGCCACAATTATGTGGCTATGTCGTCATATGCGATGTCATATTGTCCCAACAGTCAGATTTCTAACAGTTGGGACTACTTTATCTCCCCTTCCTTTTCTCTCCCTTTTTGCCTATAAATAGGCACTCCAACCCCCCAAAGTATTCCATAACAATAACGGCAGCATAAGTGTCACCACCGTTACCATTATAATATGGCCCACTACGGCCTTTTTATTTCTTTATTTTCTTGAAGGAAAATGAATAAATAACTATTTCAGACCCATTATAGGGCCATTATTTTCTGTAATGGCCATTTCATTTCTATAATGCATAATTTTTTGGCATCTCTCTCTCTCTCTCTCTCTCTCTCTCTCTCTCTCTCTCTCTCTACTATAATATTCTCATTTTCTCTTAACTAGTTAATTCTCTTAGTCTCTTTATAGATTCCCTACACTTCTAGTGTTTTTTCATAATAGTCTTTTTATGATCTTTTCCATTTTTCCTTGATTTTTCCAATTTTTTTCAACAAAAAAATAAATAAATTTGGAGGTTGTGCAATCATATTGCGATTGCATATGTGCACAACCCCCTTGGGTCGCATGCAATTTGACAACATCCATAGCATTTTGTTCTTCAGTTTTAGGATTTTCACCCAAACATTTGACCTTTTTGAGGTATTGTTTTCTAGTCTTCCAGCATTATGAGTAATGAAACTATCAGTGTTTACAAAATTTCTACAAAAAGACTTATCATAACCCTCATGCAAGCTTTTGACAAGGTAAAGATGATCATCATCATTGAAATGCACAGCCTTTAAAACATTACAATCAACATAAACAACATGCATAAGATGCACCAATTTCTATGCAATAATCTAAATTCTGAATTATGAAACACTTTCTGAAAAATTCAACTCATGGTTTTCATAAAGAGACACTTGAAGTGTGACTTGCTGGGAGACCGAAACCGGTACATCTAGCCCTGGCTCATTCTGACTCGATCAGACTCGTACTGATTCATTCTGATTTTAGGTTGCAAATCGCTCAATGACATTTTTCATTCTCCACTGATACCAAGTTGACTCAGTTTTGGATGGTAGTTAAAACCATGATATGACTAGAAGTTGTACTGCACTAAAGTTTGGCGCCCCTCTATTCCATCATGAGTGCAACCTTTGCTTGGTTGGCTGCTGCAAACAATATTCTCACGGTTGATAATTTGAAAAAGCATAGCCAGGGTTTACCGAACATGCGTTTTATGAAGAGAGTGTTGACCATCGTTTCCTCCATTGCAATGTGGCGAGAGGCCTGTAGAGTCATTGCCTCAGCGTTTTATTTTGCCTGGACCCTCAGCAGCTCCCTCTTAGAGGTGATTTCTAGTTGGAACATGGGATTGCTCCAACCTGGGAGAAGGATTGTGTGGAAGAAGCCCCCTTCAATATTTTTTCGTGGAGCTCGTGGCGGAAAAGAGTAGGATTTTTTTTTTTTAATGGATAAGCTGAGCTCGAACATGAGGCCTCAATGTTGAAACACACTCTTTCTACCACTGAGATGTGTGTTCTGAAGCTAGGAATAGAAGGATCTCTGAAAACAAAGTCAGTTTGGGGCTATTTTGCTTCTTGCTGTAATTTTGTACCCCCCCCCAAAAAAAAAAAAACACATGAGATGGCCACTGATGTGCTAGTTTGCCTGTATCTGTTTGCTTTCAATGAAATGCTGTCAGTATTCAAAAGAAAACAAGTTGTGCTTACCTTTTTCTCAGTCGGGATACGCATTGGACTGATCAGAAATATCAACAAGAACATTAGTATCATTCATGAGATCGGACACAATGAGAGGATGCATACCATAATCCGCTACAGTCACAGGACTTTTATCTGACTTTGATTGGACATCTGATTGCAGAAGTGCCTTTTGGACCGTCTGAAAAATACAAAGCAACCAGAACATGATTCTATCCATTGTTAGCAATTACATGGCTGAAACAAACATAGATGTGTGTGATAAAATAAATGTAGGAAAGTATATCTAACTCTTTTTCTTTCTTTAAAAAAAAAAAAAAGATAACAAAATTTATTGAGAAACTTGCAACAAAGCGAGAAAAGAATACAACAAAAAGAAGAAGAAAAAAAAAAAAAAACAGAAAAACTGCAACCCAAAGGCCCCTTAACAGCTAGCGCCCGCCGATATGGCTTTGAAATAAACCGCCCAATCCCTTACAAGACCTTTAACTTTCCCAATGGCCTCAAAGACTCCCACCAATGTTGTCAAATCATATATACGATCATGTGCGATCGCATATGCGCATAGGCATATGCGACCACATTTTTTTTTTAATTTCTCAAAAAATTATAGATATTTCTCAAAAATTTATATATATATATATATATATATATATATATATATATATATATATATATATATATATATATATATATATATATAGTAGGGGGAAAAAATTAAAAAGTAAAAAAATATATATAAGAAACTAAGGGGAACTTTTCTAAGTTAATAGATACATAATTTTATATATTTAAAATACATTTGAGAGAGATAAAATCAATTCAACAATGAATTAAACATCAAGTCATCGACATTCGACAATATAGTTAACAAGAAGTAACAACAAAATCAACAAGCTATTTATTTATTATTGTAGAAAATAAACAAGCTATCTTCCTTGAAACTTGAAAGTGCTTGAATCTTGATCTTCCAACTTCCCAGAGAGAGGGAATGTAGGGGAGAGAGAGAGAGAGAGAGATTAAGATCATTTGGAAGTAGGAAATACAAGAGAGAGAGAGAGAGAGAGATTAAAACCACTTCTAATCAGGAAATGTAAGAGAAGAAGAGAGTACGAGAGTTTTGGAGTGAGAATATTGCAAATGGAGGAGATTTGGAAGTCTTTTTATAGGCAAAATGTTGTTTTTTTTTTTTGCAAAAAATAAAAAATTCAATGTGTCACGGCCAATATGCGATCGCATATGCCGTATGCAACAGCATACATCGCATATTTTCGCATATGCCGCATATGCAATCGCATATGTGTCATGATCGCATATGCCATGCTCACATGTGCATATGCGCATATGCAATCGCACATGACAACACTAACTCCCGCACATTCGTTCCTAAAACATCTCCCATTCCTAATCCCCCATATGGCCCAAAGCATAGCCATAATGAACAATCTCCAATAGGCTTTTCCACTCTTCCCTATCCCTCCCCTGTGCCAAGCCTAGAGAAGATCTCCACTTTCTTCGGCATCATTCAATCAATTTGAAGGAAACCCATAATATGATCATACATTTGAGTAGCAACAAGGCAATGAATGAAAAGGTGATCAATTGATTCCTCATTCCCCATACACATCAAACAGATGTTGAGGAGGATTAGCGACCTTCTCTGAAGGTTATTGACCGTAAGAATCCTCTTTCAGGCCATGAGTCAAACAAAGCCAGCCACATGTGGGAGCTCCATAGAACCAATAGTGGAAAGGATGAGACAACCCGACCGGGCAAGGCGATTCCACAATCAAGCTGAAGAACGATTTGACGGAAAACTTGCTAGATCGGCGTCTCACCCAAATCATCGAATCACACTCCCGAGCATGCAACGTAAATTTCTAAAGAAACTGAAGAAGTCTCATAAACTCAACAATCTCATCCTTCGTCATATTCCTCTAGCACTGAAGAAACCAGGATCCCCCACTAGTCGAGAAGCAGCCAACCACTAGGACAAAACAATCGGGAGCCAACATGACCAAAGTTGGGAAGATCTCTTGCAACGCTCTGTCCCCACACCAAACATCTAACCATAAGCGAATATGACACCCATTGCCCAGAGTGAAAACAATTCCCCTCTGGAACAATTGTTCTACTGACGCCACTGCTTTCCAAACCCCCCAAGAAATCAATGTCATTAGTAGAAGTTAAAGTCAAATATAAGTAGACAAACCATCAAATATATGATTTGGAATGCCAACCATGGCTTTATAAATAATGACTAATTAACAAGTGTTGTATGTGCAAGTCATATTAAAGGCCAAATGACCAATGAACCCTTTACACGTCGCGGATCAAAATGGTCTTACACTACCCTAGTCATGTACACCAGCATAAATCAGCTGTATATACAAGCCTAAAGGCCAAATGACCAACATAACCTTTACAAGTAACACATCAAAAGGGTAAATTGACTAGCGTCTTACACAACCCTAGTCATGTTCACCAGCATATCACCTTGGTTGAACCACAGCATTCCACTAACATGATATAAACCTCTATCAAAGTCATGGATACCTTTTGTAAGTATCTTCGAGTTTCTTTAAACCATATTCATGGAGAAGCGGATGGTGGAGAGGACAACTTAGCTAAAAAGTGGTGCTGTTGGGTATTTGCTGTCAATTGGGATCTCCTACCTGATTGAGTATCTTGTTGGCTACTGTATAGCCATGTCTTTTAAAGTCTTTGTCATCTTCTTCTTTTTGTGATTTTACTTCTCTTTCTAGTAAAATCCCTATTGTTAACATCATTATCATGTGTGTGTGCGTGTGAGGTGGTGCACGCATGCATAGTTGGATGTGGGTGTGGGGTTGATGGGTTGGCTGAATGAACTAAACTTTATTGAAAAGAGGAACAAGATATAACTTAGGTGAGGGGGGGAAAGCAGAAGCAACAAATGAGTGGCCCTCCCATCACTTCCTCCTTCCCACATTATCTCTCAATAATACAAGAATCATTTGCATTCCCCATCCGTTCATGAAAACAAATGCTATAGATATTCCAATGTCAATGTGATGCACAAAACTTGAGAAACAGAAGAAAAAACCTACCACCTTATTTTCTTTAGGGAAGGAAAAAATTGGGGCCTTACAAAATCAAAATTAAATGGATTAGGATTTGACCAAAAGAATCATATCTTAAACGAGTGTCTTAGAGTTACCAAACCTAAATGAATAAGCCTGAAATCTACAATTGTAATAAACCTATCCATTTATATGCATTCAAATCTCCTAAATTGGGTGCACCCCAAATTGCAAATGGCTTTAACATTTAGGCAGAAGAGAGAGTTGATTACCCATCCCGTTGCGCATTTGGGTAGCATGGCAATCGGAACCTAGAGAGGAGAAATCCATCTTCCCAATTTTCAGCCCCAAATCAATATCCATGACAATGTCATCATTTCTGCTGAAAGATTCAACCCACTCGTAATTTGGGGTCTCCAGGAGTCTGGTCACCACAGTCGACTGCCAGAGATTATTGAAAAGGCATCTGACAGTATCCAAGTCGAATGAACAAATACAATGAAAATCACCAAAGCCAAACAGTTCAAAAATCAGAATGCCGAGAAATCAGGAGAGAGGGTGGAGCGGATGCCTGGCAGAGACGAGCTGCAAGAGAAGCTGCTTTCTTGGCAACGGCAAGCTCTCTTTCATAAGGCAATGAAGAAGAAGCCATGGGCGCTGCAGCTGCTGCTGCTTTTGTTCTGAGATCGGAAGAGCGATGGAAAAGAAGAGATGGAGGGTGGGAGAGAGAGGTAGATTGGGAAGAAGAGCGGAGGAGAAGAAAGGAAGGGGTAGAAATGGAAAAGGATAAGAGGGATTTGGGTTTTGAGGAGGGTTGGAAGCAGGGCCGGATTCTGAGAGCGTTTATAGAGGCTGACGAGGCAACCCCTGCTGTTGCCATAGCAGTCCCAAGGCCTTGCCTTTCTTCTATCCCGCGGGAACGGAGCGCTGCTCTCGTGCTGCGCGTTTTCTTGAAGCCCGGTGTACACCGTACGCGTGGCACACGTGATTGGGCATCTGATCTGTTGGGCCGGTGGGCCATTGAAAAGAACGGGCGCGGATTACGTGGAGTCCACCGTGATATGTACGTCAACGCCGTCCCTCCGTTTTCACAGCTCATTTCAGGGCATGATCCCAAAAATGAAGCAGCTCCAAATCTTAGGTGGGCCATACCACATGAAACAGTGGTGATTGAATATCCATCATTAAAAATTTCTTTGGGCCCACCGGAATGTTTATTTGCTATCTAACCTATGGATAACCTGTTGATGAGATCACATGGCCCAGGATGAAGGACCACAAATATCAGCTTATCCAAAACTTTTTGGCTCGCAAGGAGTTTTAATTGGTTGATCATATCACTGTTTCTTGTGGTGTGGTCCACCAGATATTTGGATCTGCTTCATTTTCGAGGTCATGTTCTAAAATGAGCTTTAAAAACGGATGCACGGCGTGGATGTAAGGCATGTACATCAATGTAGGCTCCACATTCAGGGATCCACCGAATCGGGGATTAGGTGAGGTAAGGAAACGGCTTAGCAGGTGAGGGCCTGACCATGGGCCCACTTAATGTATGTGCTGTATATCCATACCGTCCGCTTTCCCAGATCATTTGATCTAAGGGCATGGTCCCAAAAATGAGTCAGATCCAAATATGAGGCGAACCACACAGTAGGGGTTCAATCCACACCATTAAAAACTTCTGGAGGCCCACAAAAGTTTTGCATCAAGCCGTTATTTGTGTTTTCCCTTCGTCTAGGTCTGTCTGATCTAATCAACAGGTTGGACGGGAAAGGAACCGAAAACCATTTCTTTTGTTTGGTGATTACTAACATTTTTCATGTAAAATGGTACTTTTTTACCCCTCTCTTTTTTCTTTTTTTTTGGCGATATGGGTATCATCTCCCACGGACCATGGATTATCAGTAAAGAAAACGAATAAACCAATGTCCTCGAGAAAATGTTAGCTAATCAAGTGCCACGTTCTAATAATGTAAATAGGTAATGACCGTTCCCCATTCATGTTGGGGCTACCATTTCAATCGTTTGAATCAACTAAGGAGAAGTTCCAGTTGTAAAGCCTGACTACTGACTACAGATGATTTACAAATGGCTACGAGTAGAGCTGTACGTGAATCAAGTTAGCTCGGTCAGTAGCTCGACCCAATTTGGAAAAGCTTGACTCGCTTGGCTTCAAACTAGATTCGGACCGGCTTGAACTGAATTTTGAAGCTTGAAAAAAATTTAGAGCTTAGTTTGAGCTTGCTCGAGCTCGACTTGACTTGAAGCTTAATTCGATTTGATTTGGTTTGATGACTTGGTCATTTTGACCTTGATGTTGCTTGCCAAGTGCTTGATGAAATGCCTCAACGAGGTGTTGTTTCTTGGACTACTCTGATATCAGGTATTCAAGGGAAGATTAAAAAACTAAATCCCTATAAAAAAAAAAAAAAAAAAAAGAGCTCTACATTATAAAACTATTCTCATATCTTGATCTTGATTAGGCTCGTCAAGTATTTGATAAAATGCATGCAAAGTATCCTTATCGATTTTCATTCCAAGTGTGAAAGATTGAAGATACAATTTATGTATTTGAGAAACTCAACTTTAGTTGGCCCGAGTTGCTGGCCGAACTGAGCTAAACTGACTAATCGGGTTCAAGGACCAAGCCAAGTTTAAGCTAAGGTTAGCTGCTGGTTGAGCCGAGCCAAGCCGAGCCGTGCCAAGCTCGACTCGGTTCAAATGGTGTACGGCTCTAGCTATAACCTATCCAAAGAATAGAATGAACCGTCCATTGCCTCGAATATGGACAGATTAGGATCCTAAAGTTATATATTTCAGTGGCTTGCAACTAGAAATAGAAATTGACAGTTTAGTGGTTTGAAAATAGATCATTAAGTGGTCCACACCTGGGGAGTTTAATGGCTTGAAAATGTATATATAGGTCACTAGACTCTAGACGAACATTTCAGTGGCCTGAAAGTGGCAAATGAATGGTTAATGAATTTAAAAGGAGACAATCTTTTGGCCCGAAAATGTATATTGGAGCAGCTATGACATGCAGATTTTAGTAGACAATTCAATAGTTTTGAAAATGCATAGCTGAATCTGCCTACAAATAGACCATTTAATGGATTCAAATGAATAGTCCATTACCCTACATGCATGATTATTCCAATGACCTACAATCAGAATGGAAACGAATAGGTTAGTAGCTTGAAAATAGACAGTTTTCTGCACTGAAAATAGAACAAAAATGAACAATTTAATTGTTTGAAAATTGATTGTCTGATGTTTTGCAAATGGACAATGTAATATACTGAAAATAGCAGTTCAGTGCCCACATTTTGTACATTTCAGTGGCTCACAAATAGAATGAGAATAGACTAACATGTTTTTTTTTCATAAAAACTTAATGTTTTTGTCAAGTGCATTTAAGTTCTCTTCCTACATAGATATGTAGCAGTTAATTAATACTAGGGGGTGTGGAGCACTGACTTTGTAAACCTTAAACTGCACCATGCTGCGGAAAACCTTTCGGGATTGGCCTGCTTTAGGCTCGGTTTGAGCTCCGCTTAGATGCCCAATTGATGGAATGCAACATACACGAGAGGGGAATGTAATGAATGGTACAATTTGGGAGAAAGAGAGCAGGAGGGAAAACAATTTGCCCACAACAAAGGAGATAGAGAGTATAAAAGGGTGCTAGCAACATGGGGAAAGAGAAAAGATGGGGCTACTGTGCCATAGTACAAAGCCCAAAAACTCGACTCAATGTCTATTCAGGCTGGGTTGACTCAAAGTTGATCAGATCTTTACATGAATAGAATCGATATTTAAAACTTGAATTAAAATATTTGATAGTTGTAATGTGATGGCATTTTTCACACCGTGCTCAAGTGGGGTGGCATGTGGGATGCAATGGCGCACTCAAGGTAGGCGGCCCGCATGAGGCGGTAGCTCATGTAAGGCGAATGGCTCATGTGAAGCGGAACCCATGTGAAGTGAGGCTCGCGAGGGGAGTTCGGCCGAGTTTCTAACCCATAGGATGTGGGGCTTAAGTTCTGAGATAAGCTGATTGATTTGTCATGCTCTATCAATTCGAGCTTTTAAATCAAGTGGCTAATTATCTTGCATCAAGTTATAGAGATTTTTTACCAGCTAAACGAAATAAAATAGCAAGGGCATATGGCATCAGCTTCACTAATCAACTTTAAAGCTGATTTTTCTCACTTGACTGGGATGAGCTTTACCAGCTAAACGAAATAAAATAGCAAGGGCATATGGCATCAGCTTCACTAATCAACTTCAAAGCTGATTTTTCTCACTTGACTGGGATGAGCTTCTGGGCAAGTTAGCCAATTTTAGAATTATGGCAGTCGCAACTAATTGCAGCCTGCTTGCATAGAGGGACTAAGCATGTAAAATATCAGCCGTCAACAAGCTCTTTTGTGAGGAAAATCTTAGCCGTAGGTTGCTAAGCAATCAATCTCCGAATTACCAAAATACACTTGTCTTTAATTCAAATGCTTGTAATCTATCATCAGAACATAATTAATGGTCCATAATCTACTGCAAGGATTGAAAACAAGCACAAGTGTAAACTAACAGAAAAACACTGCAAATCAAGACAATAAATCGGGCACAAACCTTGTTCCATGAGACCCAAGAGTATGTGGTGTCTTTGAAAGTGCTTGGGCTTGAAGATGAACGGTCGCAATCTCCAATCCACACCTGTTTATAGTATGGGAAGGGAAGGTTTTCCTTCGTATATTGTCCTTTGGTGTGAGTCCATTACCGATTTCCAAAGCCAATAAAAGTTAAGTTTGTTTAGAGCCCACATCTATACTACTATATGAAAGCTGAGGGTGACAATAGGCTGGGCTAAGGCAAGCCAGACCCTAGTCCCCTAAGCCCTTGGCCTTTATCCTAGTATCCTCTCCAACTACAGTAAGTCTCATCATAGAAATAACTTTTATAATAGAAACATTATCAAACAACCATCATAGAATATATTACAAAGGCATATTTGCTGATCTCATGATTCGAATACAAGACCTTCTACTCTGATACCGTATCAAACAACCACGTGATCTAAAAGCTCGAGCCCTCAGAGGAAGGTGTATCAATGTATATTAAGAGACTTTAACAAACACAACCTTAGATCCAAAAATACCTTTAAACTATGAATGAAAGTTAAATAGAATCCTTATAAATGTCTTCAAATTGTCCATCCTTGTTGTGTGATGATGACCCACTTGATTATTGGAATAGGCCAATGAGCCACAGAGGGTCACTCATCAATGTCCTAATCCCCGGTCGATGGGCCCAGATTTTAAGTCAAAGCCCAATTCTCAAGCCAAGTTTAGGGGGTGAAGCCTAGGTGCCCGGCTCACCCTACGCTAATAAAAGCAAATATGACTTATTATTTTAGAATTTTTGCATATGTTTAACACCGTTGTTAATCCATATAAATGGCTGAAGTTCCTTTATCTTGTTGAAATAGCCAGTATCATAGGGAGGGGATGACTTACACAAAATGAAAGCTATGTGAAACTAACATGTATCAAATCCACCTCATATATTATATTCGCGGCCACATTCACCATGAATCCTGAAAATTAGTCCAACCCAAGACTTAGATTGCATGGAACATAATGAATAGAATATGCCTTGAACCTTTAAATTCATGTGTGGCTTACTTATGTGTTGGAATGTCCTGATTTCTGGGATGTTCCTTCATTCTAGTGGGACACATCATATGAATAGATTGGATGGCATGTATACAACATGGTGGACCCCACACACAATTTGGACGATCTTAATGGTGGCCAACCCATCTCAACAGTTTTCCGGGGTCGTTGTTAGTTGAGCTGGCAGAGACCACGTGGTCTGTGTGAGTTATCCACGGTGCCATTCTACTGCCGAGACAGGAAATTGGATTGCGTACTGAGTTACTCAGTACCTTCTTATCGTACTGAGTAAACTCAGTTGGGCCCACCGCGAATGTATGTGGTTTATCCACGCCGTCCATTCGTTTTTCTAGATCATTTTATGGGTTCAACCCAAAATTGATGCATATACAAAGCTCAAGTGGGCCATACCACTGGAAAAAGTGGAAGTATTGATTTCAACCGTTCAAAATTTTCTAAGGCCCCCAGTAATGTTTATTTGTTATCCAACCTGTTCATAAGATCATAAGGACATGGATGAAGGGAAAACACAAATATCAGCTTGATCTAAAACCTCTGTTGTCCCCAAGAATTTTTCAACGGTAGATGTTCAATTGACACAGTTTCCGGTGGTGTGGTCCATTTGAGGATTGTATATATTCCATTTTTGATATAAAGCCCTAAAATTATGTGTTAAAAGAGATGGACGGAGTGGATACAATGCATGAATGACACAGGGGCCCACGGAGTTTACTCAGTACGCTTACTGTACTTAGTTACTCAGTATGCAATCCGCTTCCCCGAGACAGATAGTCACGCAACAACAACGCCGGCACGCAAGCATCCTCAGTTAATCAACCTCTCTCTCTTCTTCTTCCTTTTTTCAGGGAAGACTAAAATATCCCTTGTTGCTTTGATGTAACAAAATAACCTTAATATCTATCATTCCATGGGTATACATGACATACATGTACTAGATCCAAGCCACCCATTAAATTGGGCCCACTGTTACATGCTCGTGGACAGAAAACTGGGCACGTTCACTGTTTATATAAGCAACAGTTTATGAAAAGGAATTTGATGTACAGAAAACTTAGGCTACCATGTGGCCAATTGAATCAGTAGAATGGCGTAATTTTTGGACATACATATTTCACGGTGAGTCCGAGCTTGTGGATGGCTTGGATAGTACACACACGTGCCATGTTGGCACATGATTTGGATGTACACATGTTATATGAGTTTCCCTTTTAAGGAAAATGTCTCCGGCTCGGTAATTTATGGGCACACGTGGCACATATGTGTGAGATCGAAGCCACCCATCATATTGCTCATCCATTAGCTACTCATGGCCAAAAGTTGGGGGTGCAGATTGTGTAGTGAGGCATTCACTTTGTCGTGGTGTGAAGGCTATGGGACTCACCGTCATGTATGTTTTATGTATGTTTATTCTCCGTATAGTTCCTTTATTTTTCCACCCATTATAGCCACAAGGGAAAAATCAGACCATCCAAAGCTAAAATGGACCACACCACAAGCCTATTATTGAAAACTTTTTTAGAGTTACAAAAGTTTTCAATCAAGCTAAATTTATGTTTTACTTTCATCCAAGTTCACGACCTCACAAAGAAGTTAGATGAAAAATAAACATCATGGTCGATTTCAAGAGATTACAACGATGGATGTCATTATCTATCGGTGCAGATGGTTCAGTTATGGGGTGAAAACACAAACGAACCATTCCCAACTGTTCCAAGAAAATTGGAATCAGAACTGGACCATTTGCACCCTAGAATTGAATCGGAACTGTAAAGACTAATTTAGTTTTGGTTCGGTTCTACTATTCTGAGCTTTTTATAATCTAACCCATATCCATTCGTGTTGTAATCCATTTGATAAATGGTATGGATATTTGTGTAAGGTGTGCAAAAAGATATTTTTGAAAACAATTCATGGACGTATTATAAATCATAAATCTTGAGTTAAATGGACAACCAAAATACATTATAAACTCATAAAAATAGCTTTAAAACAAGTCTAATTAATCATAATAATAACATGATAATCACGGTCCGTTTGCAAGTTCGATTTTAAGTTTTGTTTTACAATCCAATTAGGTTCTACATAACCCCAAATTGCAAACCGAACTGAACTAATGTTTTCCTTGATTTTCGAAATTGATGCACTCCAGAATCGGACCAAATTGTTTGGTTTGGTTAGTTCTCGTATAATATACCAGTTCTCCTGGTTCCATGTGTACCCCTACTGTTATCCCTATTGTTTTGGTTGATATGGTCCATTTGACCTTGTATTTGCTTTAATTTTGGGCTCTTTTTTTTTTTTTAATTAGCTAAAAGAAAATTGAATAGACAACAAAAATACATCACACACATTAAAATGAGCCCCACAAAGTCTTCATACCACAACAAAACTCATGGTGAGCACCTTACTAGACAATGGGGCCTCAGCTTGGCCTCTCCACTTCACCTGAAATATCAGTCATGCTAATTCACATGGAAAAAAGTGCCCCTTTTGGCAATTCTTGTGCACACGTAACATGAATGCATGAGACGACCCCGTCGGATTCCTTGTGACAAAAACTGGGCATGTAAAGTAATCAGGTGAACTACAGTTGATGTTGAAAATAACTTTAATATCCATCAATGGAGCACATGTGTTAGATCCAAGCCACTCATCAAATTGGGCCCACCGTTTGATCAGCCACATGTTTTGTACTTGTAGCTAAGCTAGTATGATTTATTCACAACGAGCCTGCAAATTTGTGGGCCCTACAAAATCAAGGTCTCCAGGTACATGTTTTGGGAAGCAGATTGGCTGGTGTACCACATAGCTGGTGCAGATACGTGTCGTGGGAAGACGATCCGACGCCTCTCAATCTCCAAGTTGTATAAACAGTTCAAAGAAGATCTAAGTTACATGGCCCCACAATGATGTATTTATTATATCCACGTTGTTTTTACATTTTTTGACATCAACTGGGCATTATACGAAAAATGAATCATATCCAAATCTCAAATGAGCCACACCAAAAATAGCAGCGAGGATAATGACTTTCATCGTTAAAACATTTGTAGGGCCCACAATAATGTTTATTTTCCATCTGATATATTAATAAGATTACAAATACATGGATAAAGAGGAAAAACAAATACCCCGAAAGGGTTTCAATGATAGACATTCAATCCTTTATTGCCTTTTGCAGTGTGGTCCAATTGATCTTTAGATTTGTCTTATTTTTTAGTTCAGGCCATAAGACAAGCTTGCTAAATGGATGAACGGTTTAGACATAACACATACATCATGATGGGACCCACAGAACTTGTTGACATCAATGCACAGCTATATAGCTGATGCGTGCCCCCACACACCAATCCGCTTACTCGCTAATTTTATAGAAGAGGAGAATGAAACACGTCATGCATGTTGGCCGCATCTTATGATGTAAGATTTTAATAACTTCTTTCCATGTCCATTACCCAGTAAACTAATTGCGTGGGCCCACTATTCATGTGGACCATTACTTGTGTTGTATACTATTAATTGACTATGACGATTAGAGAAATGCATGATCTAAAGCTCACATCACTGACAGGTGACTCAAATCTAAAAATATCCCATCGTAACTCAAAATTCCCACTAATATATGATCTGAGCTCACAAAAAACAGTTGAGCATGCTGACAATGGACCACATCTTTTAATGTAAGATTTTAATCATTTCTGTCACTGTACTTTTAAATATTTAATGTTTAGTACTCTTAGGAAATTAATATTGTGGACCCACTACTTGTGTTGTATACTAAATGAGTACGAGGACCAAGAAATTCATATAAAGGGTCACATAGATGGCAGGTGACTCAATCCAAAAAATTCCTATCATAACTCAAAATTAAGATTAATATATGATCTGAGCCCATCAATTGGACAATCAAAATGATAAAAGATCATCAGTCCAAATACAACAAACAGTTGTCCACTGTCAGACACTACAATCATCCAACAAAATCGACTTTTTAACTGTGACCACCTACAATGGGACCCGTGATTCCAACAGTTTGGATTGATGTATGTGTATGCCACGTGTACATATGCAGTATGCGTGAGTATGGATGGTCATAGTTTTCCTCTCCTCTTTCTTGATTTCATGCTTAAACCCTTTGTTTCTTTATTGGGCGATATCTTCGGGAAAAAGTAACAGCGACCTGTACGTGTCGTGCGAAGGCGAGCGAATTCTCCTCGTGCTCGGAGTTGTACGAACGGTTCAAAGGATATCAAAGTTACATGGCCCCACAATGATGTATTTATTATATCTACACCTTTCATCCATTTGGTGAGATTATTTTAGATCTTGATCCCAAAAATAAATAATTTCTATGGTTAAAGTGAATCACAACACAAATAATAGTGGGAAAATGAT
The DNA here is from genome assembly GCF_029962835.1 of Magnolia sinica. NCBI lineage: Eukaryota > Viridiplantae > Streptophyta > Magnoliopsida > Magnoliales > Magnoliaceae > Magnolia > Magnolia sinica. The sequence goes on along the minus strand of NC_080576.1, from coordinate 17,596,196 downwards.
TCTCACCGTTAAAACATTCATAGGACTCACCGTAGCATTTACTTTCCATCCAATCTGTTCATGAAGTAATACAGACCCGGATGAAGATAAAAACAAATATCGTATTGATCTAAAATTTCAATAAGGCATTCAATTCTCCATTGCTTTTTACAGTGTGGTCGACTTGATTTTTGAATATGTCTTACTTTTCTACTCAAGATTAACAAGGAGCTCACCAAGTGGCCGGATGGTTTGGATATAACTCATATCTAGTGACCGAATCCACGTAACCTGGTGACATTAACACACCAGCTACATCGGTGGTGTGTGGTACACCAGCCAATCCACTTAGGGCCTGTTTGGGCATTTGCGTTAGGATGGATTAAATGGGATGGAATTGCGCTGACAACAACATTTATGATAGACAGTGGATTGTCTGGGGATAGAAGTATACACCTCTATCCTAGGATGGATCCAACTTTATGTTTGGAATTCATGGGATTCCTTTCATCCCATGGGATATCACATTGGGGCTGTTTGGATTGCCCATGAGATACAATATATGATAAAAACTAAGATGAGCTTCATCAATGGTCCACAGTCAGTACTCAATATCCATCTGCTCTTGCTGGCACGCTTTGCTACAAAAGGGCATATCTCCTCTGCATTTTATGAATATACCCCTAGGAATGTTAGGAATAGGTAAGTGTACTTTAGACATAAGATTAACAAGGCAAGGAAACAAAGAGAGGAAAGAATCTGGGGTATCGACAAAAAGACCAAAATATCATCGTCGTTAGAGGATCTTCTTCATAAAAAAAGGGGTATTTCCACCGTAAGCTACGGTTTTTTCTTTTAGAAACCAGGAAACCCAAAAGAGGAAGCAAATCAAGGGTACGGATAATCTTTCTTTTTAAAATTCAAAATATTCCCGGACGACCAACAATGACTAAAATATCTTCGTTGTTTCAGTTACGGAATGACACCGCATAGATGACAAAACTATCCCTATCATTTCCAGAAGAGAAAAAACGAGAATTCTAACCTATACATGAAGATGTCTTTGTCTTCTCCGATGGGTTTCTTGCATAGATGGCAAGCGTGGAGAAAATGGTGGGGTTCTTCGCAATGGGCGTCGTAAAAGATATTAGTAGGCTTCAAAGAAGAAGAAGAAGACATGGGAAGAGAGCGAGGAGAAAAGGCCATGAAGTTGTTGCTGCTGATGTTACCGTTTCTCCCTGAAGGGGTGGAAAAGAATGCGTTTTTCCTAAAGAAGCCAGCTTCCGTGTCCAAAACGGAAGTGAGGTCGTTGTCGTCGAGAAAAGCCTGCCTTTTGTTTTTGCTAGTGGTGGTGGTGCCAAGAAAGCTGGAAGCCATGGCCCGCGCACATTGCGAAAACCCTTCGAATCCCACCCGCAGGATCGCCCGAATCCCACTACAATCCCACGCCTCTGACCGAGGATTTTGAAAATGAAAGCTGGGATGGTGGCTCGGTTGCCCAAACGTACGTGGGATGGAATAGGGGAGGATTTTACAATCCTACTCGTCGTAAACCACCGTAAATCAAATGCCCAAACAGGCCCTTAGAAAAAACACCCAGCAAACAAAAGAAACCAGTACCCAACGGCCATAACATTAGCATTTAATGCTTACCTCCAAGCCGGTTCACATATTAAATCATTATAGCTTTTTTGAGAAGTCACTCATATTATATATAATATAATATGTGAGCCAAAATCTAAACGGTCCATGTGATGCATGCCCCATGAAACCCGGAGGCTCACCTTTCTCCTGATTCAAAACTCTGATAAGTTATGACAGATGGAAATAGTTTCCTTCCCTGATTTGTCTCTCTTTTTATTATGGCCCACCAAAGTCATGGATTAAGGTGAAAGTTGGGCATTTGGCGTGGGGCATTAGATAAGATTAGGTGGGATAGAATTGCATTTGGTCCATGCAATTCCATCCAGCATTTGGAGAGGATGGGAAAGGTTGGAATTAGGTGGGATGGAATTGCTTTTAGTCCCATGGAATTGCATCCGGTCCCATGCAGGATTTATGTAGATTTTGAGATCCAATACACATGTGGGCCCCACATTAATGCATGTGTTTATCCATGCTGTCCATCCATGTCATACCCCAAAATTCAGGTGTAGAATGTGTACTCTCAAACCTGAGTTTCAGTTCGTAACTCGTACACAAAGTGTACTAACATATTTCCTTAATCAATTTAATTAGAAGTGATAATTACATTCAATTTAAGTTTCACCCCAACTTCAATCACACATACATAATACTTAACATCAATCAATCAGGCATATATAAATGTTGACGACCCTTAAAATAATATAAATCTTAAAAATCATTCATTTATTATATTATCATATTACAAATATATTTATTCCAGACTAACATTGTTTTAATGAGATAAATCTAAATAATTTCTTAAAATCTCAAAATCAATACTAATATGCATTATATGCTAATCAAACTATTCTAGCAAATAAATTACATAATCAAAAATGGTCTAATGCGACCACTTCATCTTTAGATAAGTATGACAACGTTTCGCATAGGTCGTGTTCAGGTGCGGTGGATCCTTTCGGTTCTTGCTCTACATCATCTATTAATAGCTCCTCTGTATGATTTTTCTATCAATAAAAAGGTAAGCTGGAAAGGCTTAATGAAATAACTCAGTATGGTTCATAATCATAGTAATTAAAATAATGCAAGCACTGAATGTAACCATGTATGCACAATGGTATGGATGCAAATGGTGTATAAGTACATTAGATGGGATGATCGTCCATCTGCTTATGTTAGAAGTCATCAACCCATGTCCACTCATTGGGTAGGCTTTCACCTTTCGGTAGACTTGAGCATAACTCGCATCTGGTAACGCTCTACCAGGATCGACATTTCTTCCAAGGAGGGCCCCTAGGATTGACCATGCATTATGCAAATGCAATGAATGATGGATGATGTATGAACGTATCATTTTCATAACTGCCATAGATATTTGTCTTGATAAGAACATTCATATATAAACTTAATGTACAATCATCGTAGTCATGTAATTTGGCTCAAATTAATAAGTGATTTACCGTAGCGTATAATATTGCAACAAAACACTTGAATCAATATATCAATCAATCAAACAATCATAAATAATTTATTTTAATTTCAATGAATCATAAGACGTTGGGTTACTCACCTAAGTCTGGTAGTATAGACTATATAAGGTAATTAAGTTGGTTTGAATTTCGAGATCCTATCAATTATATCAATGATTTTATTATTCATCTAGTTTTATTACATGGTGGGGCCCACCTTTAATTAACATACAAGGTGGTCAAATCCTAAATAATCAAATAATTAAAATTTATATTTAGATTTTTATCTTTTATTTCTTTTTTAATATTATAAAATTGAATGGAAATTTCTTGATCGGGGTGGCCCATTGGATGATTAAATTATTTAGATTATTGAGGTCTTATCATGTTTTGCCTTTACACGTTAGATGAAATGTGTAGATCTAACCATACATATATCAATGTCCTATCTCGACCTTTTACGCCAAGTGATACCAACACTTATGTAAAAATCTAAGATTCTCTTATTAAATACTTCTAGATTTGATTAATTTGGCACATCCAATAGTCGGTCAGATTAATCTGAAAATTAGGGCCCTTATATATTTTGGCCTTAGGGATCATATAATCCGTACAGATCTAATCCAATTCGACTAGATGCACATTGATCACAATTACAGAATTTTAGACTTCCATCACCTTTACATCGTATCTACCCATAATTCAATGTAATGAATGTGTGGGCGATCCACACCGTACATTGCATAGATCAAATCAAATTACCTTATATGTATAAAAATACTAAAAGAATGATGATATACACACCTAATCTAAGCTATCCAAAATTCTCTTTCTTCCTTTCTCTGTTGTCCGAGGTAACCTTTTTGTTAATATTTAATTTTGATTAGAACTTTTTTTTAATGACGTACATTTGAGTGTTTGAATCTTGAGAGATGTAAGGAGAGTTATAGGTATATATAAGGTAGACGGATTAATGATATAGATAAGATAGAGATAAAAGAAATATAAAATAGAGATAAGACTTTTTTTAAAAAAAATTATTATTATTATTATTATTAAATTTTTACGGTCGTTACAATCCATATACACCGTTTACACATGACATTATGGTTATATATGTGTACAAGTGCACGACATCCGTTTTGAATTTGGTCCATTGATTACAATTTCATGGTCCACCAAACGTGATTTTGCTTAATCGCGTGGCAAAAAATTTATCACAAACATGGACTGGATGGCTACAATACAATGGTGTTTCCAGACATACAGTCATTGTGCAATAATGATGTTAATCCCATCTAATACAATTCAATACTATTCAATTCCACGTAATGATGTTAATCCCATATAATACAATTCAATACCATTCAATTCCACGGACCAAACACGAGCGTTGCATAAAGTGGATAGTTAGTGAGAACTGGTGTGTAGGCGAGCATGACCCCTTCAATAATACATGTATTTACACGTGCGTTTTCAATTCATGCGAGCAGGTCAGTATTCATTAATGGTTGGTTGAGTCCCACAGTGGATGGTATGTCTCAAAGAATCTCCTTTGAAATATTATAGTGTCTGATATTAGGAACTTTCTCAGTGGCATGGACCACAGTTGTATCTCTCTTCTAAACCTATCATCCTCATGTCACAATTTTAAAGGTCAATATTATCCTATTGAGGAGAGTCTTGATACATGGTCTATGTATATCCCAAGCAAGTGATAGATGACACTCATTATCGAACCGTTGGGTCCACATGTCAAATTGACTCATGTTTATACTGTATAGAGATGAGTCCAACGCATCATGGAAGAAGATTGCGTCCAACCCTTGCTTGGACGAAGGCAAAGTCTCCGTGGGCCCACCACATTAGGTGAGTTTTATCTATGTCACCCATCCATTTTTCTTCATTATGTTAGGTCATGAGCAAAAAAAAAAAAAAGGAGGTAGATATAAAGCTAAAATGGACCACATGTCACAACTCGAAAAGTCAGGTATTGTTCTATTGAAGAGAGTTTCGATGCTGGGTCTATCCATGCAAGAAGCAAGAGACAAATAACACCCATTAATAAATAGTTGGGTCCACATGTCAAAATGAGACGTGTATATCATGTAGAGATGGGGGTCAACCCATCATACAATCCCTTATCATTAGATGTTTAGCCATTGGTATGGTTATTTCAGAGGCAGATTATATCATGGACGAAGGTAAGGGCTCTATGAGGCCCATTGTTATGGACAAGATTTATCCACGTCATCCATCTATTTTTCCATATTATTTTAGGTTACAAGCCCAAAAACGAGATAGATCTAAGGCTCAAGTGAACCACGGGTCATAATTTGAAAGATGTAATGTCCTATTGAAGAGAGTTTTGATGAGAAAGGGACAAATAACACCCATTAATAAATAGTTGGGTCTATATGTTAAAATGAGACATGTATATCATATAGAGATGGGGTCAACCCATCATATAATCCCTTATTGTTAGATGTTGAGACATTGGCATTGTTATCTCGGAAGCGGATTACATCATGGACGAAGGCAGGGGCTTTATGAGGCCCATGGTAATGGACAAGCTTTATCCGCGTCATCCATCCATTGTTCTTTATTATTTTAGGTTACAAGCCCAAAAATAAGGTAGACCTTTAGCTCAAGTGGACCAAAGGTCATAATTTAAAAGTATAGTCCTATTGAGGATAGGTTTAATGCATGGTCTATCCATGGTGGAAGCAAAAGACAAATCACACTCACTACTAAACCATTGGGTTCACATGTCAAATTGAGACATGTATATCACGTAGAGACTCAGGCCAATGCATCATTCAATCCGGTAGATATTGAGGCATTGGTATGGACATCACACAAGGGATTGTGTCCTGCCCCTGCTTAGACAGAGGAAGGGGCTCTGTACGGCCCACCGTGATGGACAAGTTTTATCCACATCATCCATCCATATTTTCATATTATTTTAGGTTATGAACCCAAAAATGATATAAATTTAAGGTTCAAGTGGACCACACAGTAGGAGATGAACGCCATCATTAAATACTTCCACAAAAGTTTTGATCAAGCTTGTGTTTTCCTGAACCTTGGATCTGCCTTTTTTTTTTTTGTTCATACCTTAAAATGATATAGAAAAATGGATGGACGGCATGGATAAAACCCCTACATCAAGGTGGCCACGCAGAGGCCCTGCCTGGACTGAGTTAGTTTAGCAGGCAAGAGACGATCCTCTTCCGGCTATCTCCCATCTAAGTATCCATATCCAAGTTCCCATTGATTGAACAGTTTGGATTGACAGGCACATGCAGTGGAGGGGTTACACGCTATGTAAGAAGAGAGGCTACTAAAGGTGAATAAATACAACTTCATGATAATCACATGAGAGAGTGGATTAGGCGTCATAATTACCCATCTTTACATATGTATTCTATATCCACACGGTCCATCCATTTTTTTAAAATATCAAATGTGAAACGGGTTCAATTCTCAGGTGGTCTGTACCTTAAAAAATAGTGGTGATTGACCATTAATGGGCCACAAAAATTTTGAATCAGGTTAATATTTGTTTTTATTTTTCCTTCGTATAGGTTTAAGTGAACTTATCAACAAGTTGGATTGCAAATAAACATTCCGAAAATATTAACATAGGCTCTAGGAAGGTTTTAATAGTAGGGTGTTCATCACCATTGTTTCCTATAGCATAGTCCACCTAAGATTTGGATCTTTTTCTTTTTTGGGTTCATGCCTTAAAATGATATGAAAAAACAGATGGACGGTGTGGATATAGAATAAATACATCAAGGTGAGCTCCAAGGTAAGTGCCACACGGTCTTAAGTAAGGCAGGGGCATACCTAATCCCAAGGAAACGTGTGAGATTAGAGTTGAATACTAAAGAAGATAAGCGGTGTATCGGTCAAATGTTGGTGTACAGATTTCCATCATCCGGATCAATATTGAACGTTTTCTAAATCCAAATGCATGTGTGTGCCAGCTCCTCCATATGCATCGATAACAACGTTGCTAACGCATACCACAAGCATGACATGGATTGGTACTTCCCGACCCATCTTTTGATAAGAAGCCGAATGTCAGTGACCCCGGCCACAAAAATATACCTATACCTAGCGTTGTGTGGGGTCCACATAGATGTCCATTACAAATTTAATCCATATATCTGTTCAAAAGACTACAATAGGACATGAGTTTAAATCTCTAAAACTCAGGTGGGTTATAACTATTTTGGGAACCAAAATGTCCACCGTTGAGATCTTCCCGGAGCTCACCATGCTCTTATCATACTAAGTAAACTCAGTTGGGCCCACCTTGACTGTATGTGGTCTATCCATGTCGTCCATCCATTTTTCCATCTAATTTATGGGGTTGAGCCCAAAATTGAAGCATATCCAAAGATCAAGTGGATCATACCGCAGGAAACAGTGGGGATAATGATTTCCACCATTGAAACTATGCTAGGCCCCACAGTGATGTTTATTTATCATCCAACCTATTCATAAGATCATCCAGACATGGATGAACAGAAAACACAAATAGAAGCTTCATCCAAAGCTTCTGTGGCTCCCAAGAAATTTTCAACGGTTGAAGTTCAATTCAACTGTTTCCTATGGTGTTGTCCATTTGAATGTAATATATACTTCATTTTTGGGCTCAAGTCCTAAAATTATCTGGGAAAATGAATGGACAGAGCAGATGAAATACATAAATCATTGTGGACCTCACAGAGTTTACTCAGTATGCTAAGTGTCGTAAGTTACTCACTATGCAATCCGCTTCCGATATTTATACGGCATTGAAAAAATTTACATGGTTATTAACCCCTAGAAATATGATAGTCATAAATATCATTCTAACAAAAAAAACTTTTGTCATGGTCCGACATTCACTCATTATTTATCTTATTAGGCGTGTTTGGTTGGTGGATTTAGATGGTATTGAATTGTATTAGATGGGATTAACATTGTTATTGCATAATGATTGCATGTTTGGAAATACCATGGTATTTTAGCCATCCAATCTCATGTTTGGAATAAAATCCTTGCTATCAGAAAAACACTGAATTAAACAAAATATTGTTTGGTGTTGCATGGAATTGTAATCAACGAACTAAATTTATAATGGATGTTGTTCACTTAAACACATATATAACCAGAATGTCACATGTAAATGGTGTATATGGATGGACAAGATGGATAAACACATGCATCAATGTGGGGCCCACATGTGTAGCGAATTTCAAAATTTATGAAAATCACGTGTGTGACCAAATGCAATTCTATCCCACCTAATTCCAACATTTTCCATTCTCCTCAAATGATTGGTGGAATTTTTCATGAGACCAAATGCAACTCTATCCCACCTAATACCCTGCTCCAAACACCCCCATAGTCTTATAAAAGATATGGACGTAGTGAATTTGCCAGAGACTTCTCTATGGGCCCTAAACAGCTCCAGGCGTACGGTGTCATAAGCAATCTAGGTAGGATGATGTATGAGTTTTATCCACACTGCACGCCAATTTTACCATATCAATTTAGGATAAAAGCTAAAACATTGGGGTAGTTGCAAGGGTCAAGTGAGCTACACGGTCGGGATTAAACACTGTAACGCCCTGAAAATCGGGGGTCAAGCACAAACTCGACTCCCGAGTTCCAACACATCACTTATGCAATATAGATAATGATGATTAAATGTTGTCCATATTAGTGCATTAAACATGAATGAGATTATACCAAAACAGCATATCATACTCCAGAGACAAGTGAATTTTGCAAGCGGAAGACTGTATTAGATGTATAAGATATATGAATTGTAGTAAGTCTCCGAAGTATGATCAGGTTACTAGGTTAAACATGTACATGTATACCCCCAAAATGTATAAAATGAATATACATGTGTGCTTCAAAATACAATCATAACGAGTGTAATGATATCTAGTCAGCATCCCTGTAAGCCCCGTCGATCAGAACACGGTCTACATAGACTCGCCTGATAGCTGCATATAGGAGAAACCCTCTTCATCATAATAAAAGTTTGGCTCTGCCTCGTAGGCATTGTCACCACTTGCAATTAAGACAGAGTCTAGTTGGTGTGTACAACACCGTCCCGTAACGTGGGAGTAAGTGATCAACTTAGTGGAACTCTAAAGCAAAGGTTAACATGTTATCAATTCAGTCAAGCAGTAATGATAAAGCAATACAATCAAACATCCATAAATACTATGATTAATGCAAGAATGATATAAAATAATGATGCATGCCCTCGCTTACTCTCCATCAGCTACTTCATCTCACGATCGCGGCATGCAACCCTTAGTGCTTGATTTGCTACGTCAAACGCATATGTAATGCAGTGCATGAACATGATTACCGAGTTTCTTATTAGACCCTTTTTCATACAGTAGGATTGGGGAGCTAAGGTACCTCCCTTATATCAATTCTCAAAAGATGATCCATTCTATGGTCATCGTCCTAGTAAATCTCATACGATGTTACGATTCTAGGTCATTGTAAAGGGCTCGTCACCTTAACAGTGCAGGCCTAGTATGTACTATTGTTACTACGTAAAGGCTCGTCGCCTTTAAGCGGTCTTAGAGTATGCTTGAGGTCATTACAAAGGGCTCGTCACCTTATCAGTGTAGGCCGACAGCTTGAATACAATATCCCATACCACCGTATTCGGCTCACGAGGCTGTGTTGCTCACTGGACACTACGGGGAGGCTCGTCACCCCAGCGTAGGCCGACAGCTCGACCACGGTGTCCCATACCACCATGTCCGACTCATGAGTCTTAGTGGATCGAGGTACCAAGGTTAATGTGATTTTCAGTGGTACGTTGGTACCTTAGGTTCAAGCAGTAGCGTCCATACATGGTGAACCTACATCGGGTCAATCGGGTTACTTGACGAGCTCGATTGGTACGAGCGCACCTCGAGTTAATCGACATGAAGTACGTAAGCACTCTATGTGGCCTAACCACTATCGATAACTAAAGTACGGCTCAGATTCATCGAACACGTCCCGCGTGGCGAAACAATCTTAGCCACCAAAACAGGGCCTGTTACCAATTGCCTAGACTATATTATAGTCTCAAACACATTCGGATTTAAGAAATATGTACATATGACAATCATACAACATTTAACAATCAATGCAAACATTGAAAGCATTTGAACGTATAATGAAATACATATAACATGTCATTCTACATACACGTATTCTACACAAACCACGCTATTTAGATTACAACAACTTGAAGGAATTTATGCAAATAATTATGGTAGTTGGGAATCTTATCCCAACAACCCTATTAAGTACAATTCATCTAACTACTTCACATATAGTCATTGCGTCACACACTTATACTACACATATCAACATATACAACATATGTTGATTATAACATATATGTGGACAAATCCTCGCAAGAAGGAGTTGTCACGCACATCACAATTCATGTATTTGCATTCCATAGACATAGCTGACACAAATCATAATTCCATGTCCATTCAGACATTTCAACAAACACATAGACTACACACTTTGACATACATGTATTAGACTGGTTATAACATATATCCTGGTAAGTCCTTTTACAAAGGAGTTGCCACATACACAACGAGTATATTTTCATGGTTAATAATCATGGCAAACACAGATCCAAATTCCATATTCATTCAATCATATCAACAAACACAAAGAATATACTATATTCAACATAATTCATATATATGTGTAAAGCGCGGGAAACGTCATATTTAAGCATGTGATAGCAATCAAGTCAGTCATAAATCATTAACTGACATTGAAAGCCTTGAAAACCATAACCTAAACATTTATAGTCCGCACCTTTCACCGGTAAACCCGTACCGAGCTCAGTTTGAACACTACGTCTTTGCCTACGGCACAACGGTTACCTGAATCACGAAATAGATTAGCTATTTCGTCGATATCTCTATTTGGTTTTCTAAAACGAAATTAGGGTTAGGATTTCTTACCCAAATCGGAACTGAAACAAGTTGAGTAGCGTAGTAGAGAAGCGAAATGACATGTGGAGTTGTAGAAAAAGATCCTAACAACAATCCCCAAGAATCTCTCCTCCTTCATTCCTCTTTTCTCTTCTTTTCTTTCTCTCTCACCTAGGGTTTCTAAGAAATTCGTATGGATTGGGAGTGAAGGGGTTTAAGGGCTATTTATAAGCCCAAAATCGATGTCAATGGCCCCAGGGCCATGGTATACTTAGGTTATAGCCAAATAATAGTTATTTTAGTCCAACGGAGCACTTCTGGAGGCCCCTTTTCTGTGTGCGGTTGGACTTAAGCTCCCTGACATTGGATCTAGGTCAAGCTAAGTTTTTGGTCCGATCGGATTTACAGATCGACCGTGGCGGACCAATTTCAGTTCAACGGTCACCAGTATTCAATCGGGGCCACAGGTGTACTGACATGTGTTGAAAATTTTTTCTAATCCGAGGGTGTAGTTGGGTCAAATTCTGATGGTTAGAATCCTCAGATTTGGCCTGCAAGTGAACCGACTCAATTCACTTAAGTTTCAGTTCGTTTTCTAAAGATATTCGCATTTCTCACACACTTCGCTTCGGACTCAAGTTGTGCGTTTCTGGGTATCATTAGGACTTGATTTCTGAGATGGATGTCAAGTCCAATGAGGCGGTCCTAACCGTATGATTTCGCTGTAACCAGACTTTCAACGTGCGGTCCATGTCCGATACGAAGTTTCAAGGTGCTCCCGAGAGCAACTGGATTTTGAGATGGATCCTAAGTTTCAAGATAATATTGCGTTAATGATTTTACACATTTGAGTTTTGTAGTTCAGATTTAAAGTGGTTCGATCTAATTCTATTGATTGTTCAATTTAACACTTAACTAAATCGTGCCCTAATTACGATAGAATAAGGTCCTAGGATAGTTCTACATCCCTTTCTGGTACTTTTAGTTAGTATATTATTTTAATTATTTTTTTATTAGTTCATCATCAAGTCCACTTCATCCCTACCAAATTTCATTAGATTTCATGTGGTAGAAAAATTCTAAAAATTCCAGAAGCAGTAGCTGCTAAACTAATAATTTTCAGATAGTTGCCCTAATGACCTATGTTTAACTATCTTAAATATTTTATTATATTTTTACTTATTTTTATATAAAACTAGACTTATCAAGCTTCAATTTGGCTTTTGAATCACCTAAATCAGAGTTATAACAAAGGAGATATGACTTTTCAAAATCGGATGAAAAGTGCAGAAAATGGGGCACCCGACCCGCTGCGGTCCGCTAGCCGGCGAGGCCTCGCGGAACCGGCGAGTTCCTCGCCTGTCTCTAGACCTTCTGGCGAGGGGTCGTTGGTGGGGTAAGGTCCTCCCCCCCTGGGGGTGCCAGAAACATGCGGGGCCCACCTCGGGTCCCCCCGGTTTGCATCGTCTGCCCCCCGAGTCTGTTTGATGTGTTTTCGGGTCCCCTTTGCAAACCGGAATGAGTTGTTTAACATGCAATATATGATTTTAGGGTAGAAGAATCTGATCTATACAAATAGCCTATGTATTTCGTGAGATTCCAAAAGATTAAAGGTTAAAAACCTATTTTATTTATTTAATTACTATTTATAGTAAATTTTAGTTTAAGTATTGTTCTTCATCACCTAAACTTTAGGATTCATGTCTAATATAATAGTACTTAAAAATATTTGAAGAATAAGGTGGTGAATGGTGAGATTTTGAAGGAAATGGGTTAAAGAAGGGATTTGACGCTTTGAGATTGAGTTCTAAGAAGTTAATAAGGTGTTATGATCGATCCATTGCCCAAGGACGTCTATTTCCAAGTTGGTAAAAATCCGGGATGTTACAAACACCTACTTTTAAAAACATTTTGGCGCCTAGGAAGTTTTGAATCAAGCTGATATTTGTGTTTTCATTTCATCCAAATCTATGTAACCTTATAAACAGGTTAGATGGTAATTAGTCATCATGGTGGGCCCTATAAAGATTTCGACAGTAGGAGTCATCACCACCATTGATTCCCATAGTGTGGTCCACTTGAGCCTTGAAGTTGCCTCACTTTTGGCCTTCTACCCTAAAATAAATTTTCAAAATAGATGGATAGTGTGGATAAAACCCATACATCATGGTGGCTCCTCGAAAGCCCTATCCATTCCTACTAGGGATGGGTGGGGTAGTACTTTGGGGTGTACATCGAGTTGAACGGAGTCGAGCTGGCCTTAACTCGACTCGGCTCGACCACTAGCTGACCCCAGCTCGAACTTGGCTCGGCTCGGTCGTCGAGCCTGACTAGTCAGCTTGGCTTGGTTTAGTCAACAGCTCGAGCCAATTCTAGCCGAGTTCGAGCCAAATTCGCTTGTGAAGCATTTTCACAAACACATGGACTGCACCTTCAAAATCTCACAGTATGTAAAATAGCAGCAGTGATTTTATAGGTATTTTATCAAACACCTTCTAAGCAACATAAAAATTAAGAAAGAAAAGGGTATTTATTTCATATACAAACCTTCCTTGCCACCAGCCACACTTCGTTGAGTCATTTCATCAAACACTTGGTGAGCAACATCAATATTAAAGTAACCGAGTCACCAAATTGGTTTGATTTGAGTTCAATTTGAGTAACTTGACTCGAACTGATTTTTGAGCTTAAAAAATCACCTCGACTCGGCTTGAACTCAGCTTTGAACCAAGTCAAATCGAGCTTTTTCGAGTCGAGTCGAACGAGCTAACCAAGCTAGCTCAGTTCGTGTACACTCCCAGTAGTACCCAACCCAAGTCACTTAAAACAAGCCATATGTCAGGCAGGTATCAACATCTAAATAAGGCATCCTGCTAAGCATACGGTAGTGCTAGAAGTAAATGAACGGCTTAAAATATTTTGGCTAAGTTCTGAAGGCTTTTTGGTTTCTAACCAACTTAATGTATGGACTGATCATCGCATCTAAACCGTAGGTCCCTTCTGAAGGAAAACTTGCATGTTCCATGCATTGCCAACTTGGTATAGGTGGTGGCATTAGCAAACCTTCCGATTAGAAAGGAAAGTATCCGGTTCTAACTTCTATATGCCAATACTATAGTCATCAGACACTCAATCTCGATTACACGATATCACGTATGCATGACACCTGAAACGTTCATCATTTGTCCTTCAAGCCATATTTACAAGATGACAACTTTTAGATGATCCTGGCCCCTGATTGGAGGACTTTTGATCGTTGAATATCGACACGTAGCTGAACTTTTGTGAAGCTCTTAATTTTAAATCTTTAAAGTCAATCAATGGCCAAGACTAGCCGGCAGGTATGGATAGTGAGGCAAGTCCTATTAATTGTGGCCCAACAAACGCACTTTATAATCAATATTGTTAGTTTTGTACCATTGAAAATTATGGTGAATCTCAAACAATACTCATGACATAGCTAAACAACAATCCAAACTGCAAAAATTGCATACCCAATTGTTGATGGAGCATTAGGCAACATTTCAGTGAGATAATATTAATCCCATGATTATTTTTTTCCTTTGAATTTGGACAGCTTATTATTTTACTTTTAATTCTTCATTTGATTGTCATTAATTAAATAGTTATAATTGCTTTATAATAACGAATTTTAATAATATGCTCCATTCACAATGAGACCCACAGTTTGGATGGGCTAGATGACTTTAAATCAACACCATCTGCGAGTACGATGCGTCATCGCCAATTTCAAAATGGTGTTAAATCTAACAAGGCTCAAGGCTTCATGTGGACATCTTTACCCATTTCTTTTAAACCATTCATTTGATGACTCAATTTGGTTGATTATGCTTGTTAAATTATTGATATTTGTCAATATGCTTAAGGACAATCCACCATGCAAAGTGGGAAACATCATCTTATAAAGGGTTTGGATCATAGAAGATGCCTAAAATTCAATTGCTATGGTCCCCATGTATTCCAACAAACTTCTTACTTCTCAAGTTTTGGATGTCAGGTACTCTATTGCAACATTACTTGTGTATCATGCATGTAGCCATACATATGAGGTTATTGTGCATTAAGGGTTTGGGGATCGCAGGGAAGTAAACCCAAATTTAATTAATCAAAGCGATATCAAACATAAACAAAACATGCATAACATACAAATTTTACGGGGAAAAACTCTCACCGGAAAAAACCACGACACAAAGTGATAAAC
Source organism: Magnolia sinica (assembly GCF_029962835.1). Taxonomy (NCBI): domain Eukaryota; kingdom Viridiplantae; phylum Streptophyta; class Magnoliopsida; order Magnoliales; family Magnoliaceae; genus Magnolia; species Magnolia sinica. Next base: position 17,580,900 of record NC_080576.1, on the reverse strand, counting down.
AATTCACTATGAAATGATATTATAAGAGATGAAACACTTATAATGACAAGAACCATATTCGAATCTTCCAAAACCTTAGTTTTTCTTCTGTAGAACTCTTAGGAACGTCTTAGCAAACTCTTATTTTACCCTAATCCCGATTACACCCAACATGTATACTATCACGGTTGAATAGGAAATGAATCGCGCACTTGCGCAGTTTCGCGCACACCATCAATCTCATTATCGATTAATCGACACTGATAGAGCACCCTTTGATCGGTTGAGCAAACCAAATCTCAAGTGATTGAACTAGTCCAAAACTATCCATAGAGTAAATAAGGATTTTTTTTTTAATATTGTTGATCGATTAACCCGAATGTTCAATCAATCAAGCATGGTTTATAAATTGTCCAGTGATCAAGCTGTCTAATTTCAGGAAGGTTTGATTGATCAAGTAAGGTTGTCGATTAATGTCCCTTGATTCTGCATGAATTGAAGACATCCATACAACAATTTTCACAATGGATTCAATCTTCATGCTCCATTTCTCCGTCACCGTCACCGTCACCATATCTAAAAACCTTCCATCGTAACTTCATCGTTACTTCTTATGCACTCTCGATCTTCATTAAGCCTTCATTAAGTCTAGAGAAGTCATACAGAACTTGAACTTCGTTGTAGGAACCACTTTTATAAGCATGTCAGCCGGGTTTACACTTGTATGGATCTTCTTTAGAGTCGTGTGACTTTCCTTAAGCACATTGCAGATCAAATGATTACAAGCATCAATATGTTTAGTACGTGAGTGGTAAAATAAATTTTTAGCTAAATTAATCATACTTTCATTGTCACAATTAACCAACACGACCTCCTGCTAAAGCCCAAGTTGATTTATCATTCCTCTCAACTAAATACCTTCTTTAAATGCCTTAATCACCGTCATATACTCTGCTTTGCTTATGGAAAGAGTCATCACAAAATGAAGTTTTAACATCCAACTAATCACACCACTCGTTAGAATAAATGAGTAGTTGGAAGCCGACCTTTTATTATCCACATTACCTGAGTAATCGGCATCCACATATCCTGCCAACTTGTTATTTGACTTTTCAAACGTTAAGACTTAGTCCATTGTACCCTGTATATACTGAAGTAAGCATTTTACTGCCTCTCGGTGTTGGTTGCCAAGGTTTCTATATATCTGCTTATAATACCCACTACATGTGAAATATTTGATCTCATAGAGTCTATGCCATATATCAAACTGCTAACGATGCTCGAATAGAGCACATGAGACATCGTTTACTTTTCTTCATCTATATTAAGATATTGGTTAGAAGAAAGCATAAAGTGAGTAGTACGGGCCGTACCAATTGCTTTCGCATTGTCTATACCAAACGTAACCAATACTTTCTCAAGGTATTCAGCCTATGATAACCGCAGCTTGCTCCTTTATCTGTCTCTATGAATGTCTATATCGATAATCTTATTTGCAACCCCCATATCTTTCATTTCAAATGTCTCTAATAATTAAGTCTTCAATGTATCAATATCTCAGACAAGTTATGGCTGGCGATAAGTATGTCATCTACGTACACTACTAGTGCAATGAACTGTCCATTAACCAATGTTTGATACAATGATCATACTCACTCTTGGTAAATCACCGACCTGTCATGAAAGTATTAAACCATTTGTACCACTACCTAGGCAATACTTTCAGGTTGTATAACGACATTCTCAACCTGCAAACTTTATTCTTAACCCCTTGTAATGCGAACCATTTTGGTTGCTTCATGTAAATCAACTCCTCCAACTCCCTGTGTAGGAAAGAAGTTTTTATATTCATTTGTTTCAATTCTATGTTGTATTGAGCAACCAACACCAATACAATTTTGATAGACACCTACTTGACCACAGAAACGAAAATGTCGCTAAAGTCGACGTGTTTCAGATTAGAACTCGAAATCCCAACGTTATCTCTGATACACCTTGTTGGGGATCGTGTGGAAATAAACTCCAATTCAATCAATTAAGACGAAATCAAACATAAACAAAATACACAGAGAACACATGAATTTTACGTGGAAAAATCATCACCGGAAAAAATCACCACACAAAGTGACAAGTAATCCACTTTGAAATGATATTACAAGAGATGATGCACTTACAATGATGAGAACCGATTCAAATCTTCCAAAACCCTAGCTTTTCTTCTCTGGAACCCTTAGGGAAGTCTTAGTAAACCTTTTTTTTTGCCCTAATCACGATTATACCCGATACATATACTATCATAACTGAAATAGGAAGCAAATCACGCACTTATGCAGTTCCGTGCTCACTATCGACCTTAATATCAACTGATTGACATTGATTAAGCACCATTTGATTGATTGAGCATACTAAAGCTTGAGCGATCAACTAGTCCAAAACTGTACAGAGAGTAAATAAGAATTTTTTTGAATATTGACGATTGAATGACTCGAAGGTTCAATCGAGTGAGCATGGTCTAAAATTGTCCAATGAGTAATCTGTCTAATTTCGAGAAGGTTTGATCGATTGAGCAAGGCTGTCGATCGATGTATGTCCCTTAATTCTGTATAGATTAAAGACACCCATTCAACACAGGCCCTGCTAGTTTTAATGATTCCATAATAATATAATGTGAATGCCCCATCATTACTGGGGTGCACTTACGTTTGGAAATGTTAAGATAACATAATGTTTCTCTATAATAAGGGGAGTGATCATTTGAGAACCTCCTTGTAAACACTTACTACCTAACTTATTGTTAGATGATGAGGTGAGCGAGTTTGCTGCCCTCCTTGAGCGCATTCATTTATACATCTCTAATATCTTTCGAATTGGATAAGATGATGCGTACAATCAATAAATCGGGTATCTTCTCAGTTAAATCTTTTTATGCCTTCATCAAATGAGCTATACATAATAGTGAGTTTCAACACGATGTCATGAGTTTCGAGTACCCATTGTGTTAATAATCCATTGTGGTGTGAGTGCATGGGTGTGAGTGCGTGTGTATTAAAAAAAAAGCCATAACAATGAGATAGAGTGTATGGAGTTTGTTTGGCGCTTTGATGTTCCTCTTAAATAACGACGAGTGGTTGGTGGGTGGAAAAAAGTTTTAACCATTCATGACCTTCGAAAGAAAGCTATGGTAATTTCAAATATTTGTATTATGTGCACGAGGGATGAGGAGACTAGATCACCTTTTCGTGCATTGCCCTTTCTTAAGGGGCAATTTGGGTTGATACGTTGGGTCGCTTATAAGTGATGTGGGTTGTCCCTAATTCAATAGATCATCTTTTAGCATCTTGGATTGGGGTAGGCCTAGGAAAAGCAAAATCTAGGCTTTGGAGAATGACAATCTGATGTAGAGCGGGTCGCTGATAGTTTCATTGCCAAGATGGATCAGAAAAGGCCCGATCGACGACAGAAGTGATCTGGACCATCGGACCTTAGATCAGGCGTATCTCGCAATCCGGAATGAGTTACCTGATGTAAAATATATGATTTTGGGGTAGAACGAGCTACTTTAGCCAACCAACCCCACTATGCCGGGTTACGCAGCCCGGAATTGCAAAAAACTCCTTGATCGACGGTCGTTTCCCTGTTTTAATTTCGTTTTGACTATAAATAGTAAGTTTTAGTTTGATTATAACTCTTCATCCGTCGGGCTTTAGGAGTTACGCCCAACGTGAAAAGAGCTTAGAATAATTAGGAGAACGGTTTGGTGAAGCCAAATAGGACACTTACTATGTTTGGCCTAAAACCTTGCGCACTAGTAGACATCACGACCGTCTATAAATAGTAAGTTTACTATTTATAGTAAGTCATGGATTCTAGGAGTTTTAGTTGTAGTTTGATTCTGATTTCTTTCCTGTTGCTTGGTACCCCTATTTAAAGGGTCGTGAACTCATTTTTAGGAATCAATTAATCAATTTTGAATTTATTAGAATTTATTTATATTTTTTGCTTTTTTTTCTCATGGATTCGAGAAGTCTCTATGAGGAGTTCAGAGAAGCTTCGTGGATTTGGAGTAGTTATCCTCATCACGTTCATCCCTACGTCAATTAGTATCAGAGTGGGAGGTCTCGTGTTCAAGACTCCTCACCGAGGGTGATTAATGAAGAGGCCTTTTCACACTGGGCTCGAGTGGAGTCGCCTGTTGGATGCACGAGCACACTCGGGGTGGGTGACCTATGCGATTTGGGGACCACAGGGGAGGTCTCGTGTTCAAGACTCCTTACCAGGGTTGATTAATGCACATTTCACATCGGGCTCAAGTGTGGTAGCCCATGGGATGCGGAGACACACTCGGGGTGGGCGGCCCATGTGATTTGGGGCCCACGAAGGGGGTTCGGCTGAGGTCCTAACCTATGAGATGTGGGGTCTAGACTATGAGATAAAGAGATTAATTCGCCATACTCTAATAGTTCAAGCTTTTAGAGCAAGTGGTTAATTGTCCTGCATCAAATTAGTATCAGAGAACCACTGTGAAGCTTCTAAAGTGGAGGAGAGTTCCCTCTTAACCATTCGAGACTTCATGGAGGAATCTAAGGAAACCGGCGAGGTATACGCTATAGTGGTGAAGAGCGAGGAAGAAGAACCCTCAAACATTCCTCTAAGTTTAAGACTATTGCTAAACGAATTCAAAGAAGTCTGGCCTGAGGATTTGCCTGATGGATTGCCCTCCATGGGAGATATCTAACATCACATAGACCTCGTCCCTGGAGCTAGCCTGCCCAACCGCCCTCATTATCGGATGAGTCCGAAGGAGTGTGAGATACTTTAGGGGCAAGTGGAGGAATTTATCCGTAAGGGTCTCTTGAGAGAGAGGGCATGAGCCCATGTGCCGTACCAGCATTATTAACGCCAAAAAAAGATGGAAGCTAGCGCATGTGTGTCAACACCCAGACAATCAACAAAATTACCATTAAGTATCAGTTTTCAATACCACGGTTGGACGACATGATCGATATGCTAGAAGGGGCCAATATGTTCTCTAAACTAGATCTAAGGAGTGGGTACCATCAGATTCATATCCGATCCAATGATGAGTGGAAAACGACATTCAAAATCAAGGAAGGGTTGTATGAATAGCTAGTTATGCCCTTCGGCCTATCGAACGCACCAAGCACTTTTATGCGTTTAATGAATCAAGTTCTAAAACCGTTCATTGGCCAATATGTGGTAGTATATTTTGATGACATATTGATATATATCCAGGATGAGGCGGAGCATAGGAAACATTTCAGGCAGGTGCTGCAGGTCCTATAAATTAACAAGTTGTACCTCAACTTGAAGAAGTGTAGTTTTTTAACTGACAAACTGTTGTTTCTAGGATTTGTTGTAACGTTCACAGGCATTCGTGTGGACGATGAAAAGATATGAGCTATTAGGGAATGGCCGATCCTGATAAACATTCATGAGGTGAGAAGTTTTCACGGGTTGGTGACTTTATATCATCGATTTGTGCGAGATTTTAGCACCATAGTCGCGCCTATAACAGATTGCATGAAAAAAAGGATCATTCCAGTGGACCGATAAAGCTGACAAGAGCTTTCATGAGATCAAGCATCATTTGTCTACAACACTGGTCTTAGTGCTTCCTAATTTCGACAAATTGTTTGAGGTTGAGTGTGACGCTTCATACGTCGGAATTGGAGGAGTGTTATCACAGGAAGGCAAGCCGGTAGCCTTCTACAGTGAGAAGCTCAGCGAAGCCCGAAAGAAGTGGTTGACTTATGAGCTTGAATTGGATGCAGTTGTTCAGGCGCTGCGACATTGGCGGCATTATCTGATTCAAAGAGAGTTTATTCTGTACACTGACCATCAAGCATTAAAGTTTATTAATAGTCAGACTAACGTGAATCGTGTGCATGATAGAAGGGTTGCGTTTTTACAGGAATCCACGTTCGTTCAGAATAGCCGTCGTGCATCATTACTTGTTACGATGAGCAACGAGGTGGTCGGCTTCGACTGTCTCAAGGAACTATACGCCGAGGATGAAGACTTAAAAAATTGTTAGATGAAGAGCCAAGAAGGTCACCTCAGTGACCTTCATATACAGGACGATTTTCTCTTCAAAGGGAATGATTGCGCATCCCCCAAAATTCTCTAAGGGAGCAGATTATTCAGGATCTACATGGAGGTGACCTAGGTGGACACCTTGGGCGAGACATAACTCGAGCTCTTGTGGAAGAGCAGTATTACTGGTCGTAATTAGTACGTGATGTGAAAAAAGCCGTACAACGTTGTCATATTTGTTAGACCTCTAAGGGACAATCTTAGAATACGGGCCTTTACACCCCTTTACCTGTGTCTGACAGTCCTTGGAAGGATTTATCAATGGACTTCGTGTTTGGTCTCTCACGAACACAACGCGGTATGGATTCCGTATTCGTGGTGGTAGATCGTTTCTCTAAGATGACACACTTTATCCCATGCAAGAAGACCCTCGATGCAACACACGTGGCGAATCTATTCTTCAGGGAGGTTGTACGGCTACACGGGGTCCCCAAGACCATTACTTCTAATTGTGACACAAAGTTCATTAGCCCATTTTGGCGGACTTTATGGACTCGATTCGATACACGACTTCAATTCAGCAGTGCTTACCACCTACAGATTGATGGGCAGACTGAAGTTGTGAATCGCACGTTGGGAAACCTCCTTCGTTGTATTTTATGAGAAAAACCGAAACAGTGAAATTTAGCCTTGCCTCAAGCAGAGTTTGCATTCAACAACATGGTGAACCGTTTGACAGGAAAATCACCGTTCCAAATTATTTATGGACGAGTGTCTCGTCACACGCTTAACTTAGTCCCTCTGTCTAAGCACCCAGGCACGAGCATTGCAGCAGAACATATGACAGACAAGATCATGGGCATCCATGCGGAATGCAGACCAAGCTACATGCCTCGAACGAGAAGTACAAGGAACAAGCGGACAAGCACCGGCGACAAAAAGTGTTCGAAGTGGGTGATCGCGTTATGGTCCATCTACGTAAAGAGAGATTTCCGACCGGGATGTACAACAAGTTGAAAAATAAGAAGATTGGACCCGTCTCAATCATTCGAAGGATCAATGACAACGCTTATGTTGTTGATATTTCAAATTACATGGCGATCTCACGGACTTTCAATGTCGCAGACCTGACCGAGTATCATGAACTAGCACAGGATGAGAACTCGAGGACGAGTTCTTTTGAAGTGGAAGGGACCGATGTAAAGCGGGTCGCGGGCAATTTCATGGCCAAGATGGATAAGAAAAGGCCCGGTCGACGACAGAAGTGATCCGGACTGTCGAACCTTAGATCAGGCGTATCTCGCAATTCGGAATGAGTTACCTTACGTAAAATATATGATTTTGGGGTAGAACGAGCTACTTTAGCCAACTAACCCCGCTATGCCGGGTTGCGCAGCCCAAAATTGCGAAAAACCCTTTGATCGACGGTCGTTTCCTTGTTTTAATTTCATTTTTACTATAAATAGTAAGTTTTAGTTTGATTATAACTCTTCATCCGTCGGGCTTTAGGAGTTACGCCCAACGTGAAAAGAGCTTAGAATAATTAGGAGAACGGTTTGGTGAAGCCAAATAGGACACTTACTATGTTTGGCCTAAAACCTTGCGCACTAGTAGACATCACGACCGTCTATAAATAGTAAGTTTACTATTTATAGTAAGTCATGGATTCTAGGAGTTTTAGTTGTAGTTTGATTTTGATTTCTTTCCTATTGCTTGGTACCCCTATTTAAAGGGTTGTGAACTCGTTTTTAGGAATCAATTAGTCAATTTCAAATTTATTAGAATTTATTTCTATTTTTTGCTTTCTTTCCTCATGGATTCGAGAAGTTTTTATGAGGAGTCCAGAGAAGCTCCGTGGATTCAGAATAGTTATCCTCATCACGTTCATCCCTGCGTCACAATCTTTGTCATTTGGTGGGCAATTTGGAAAGAAAGGAATGCAGGATGTTTCAATAACTTGAGCAAGCCAGTTGAAAGCATTTTCCATAGGGTTAGGAAGTTGATCATCGAATGAGCTTACTCTATTCCTAGTTTGAAGTAGTGTAAAATGGCTTTCCTTGGGTAGTCTTGGGTTACCTTCTTGGTGCCCCTTTTGTATTTGTATCCTTTTTCATGTGCCTAATAAAATTCAATCATTTTTTTTTTTAAAAAAGAGATACCATCACTATTATTTTATAATGTTTATTTAAACAAATGCTACAACACATAATTTGATAATCAAATACAAATGTACTAAGAAAGAATATTTGATGTCACTAGATATGTGAAGTAATCATTATTCATTTCTTTTATTTCGGTGAAACAAATAGGCCCCAAATACTTTATAAGGCTTACAAGATACCTACCAGACACTTATACCTCAAGTGCTGCGGCAATTGATTAGGACATTACCCAAAAAAAGTGCCTAGATTTGAATCCTTAGTGGGTCCACTACCAAAAAATCATAACATGGGTTTTCCACCGTCAAAACCCTTCTCCCTTCTTGTATGTGTTGCCCAAAGTGTATCCAGCTGCATCCTTTCCCTTAAAAGGTCATTTAACAAAGACCCCAACGGTTTATACAACCTGTCTCACACTGTCTATAAATAAATGCTTTCACATGAATTGCTTTAATCCTCAACAATTTCTCTCTTTTGCTTTAAGCATGATGGGCCACCGTACCTTTATACAAACAGGGTTAAAAAATTCAATCCAAGAATATTTTTTTGAGCACGCTCAAGAAACCACATCAAATAGATGATTTGAGTCATAAAAAAGAAAGGTCCGTCTAAAGACAGGAGCTGTGAATTTCTGTATGGGCATCCCCTACTCTCTTCTACTGTGTTGCCCAAAGTGTATCCAGTTTGGCCCGTAACCCGAATATCAGCCAGCTAGTTGGTGTCAAAGCTCTGTTGTGTTGTCCTACTATGGTTTATGTGTTTTATCCATGTTGTCCATCTATTTTTTTTCGCTTTTAAGAAGTTAACTGAAAAATGAGGCAAATTCAATTCTTAAATTGACCACATCACATAAAATGATGTCCACGCTTAAAACCTTCATGGAGCCCACAGTAATGTTTATTTCATCCAATCGATTCATAATGTCATTCCGCTGTAGATTTTAAAAAAAACAAATATTAACTTAATTCAAAACTTCTGTGGGCCGTAAAAAGTTTTTAATGTTAGGTCATTAGTCCCCACTATATTTCCTGTGGTGCTGTGGACTTTGAGTTTTAAAACAGCCATTTTTGGAATTATGCTTTAAAATGAACGCGCAAAAATGGGTAGATAGAACACGTGGGTGGACAGAGCTTTGACACGCGTTGGCTGTTGGGGTGCGGTCACCGTTCTTTTTACATCTATTGCGACGTTGTTTGCGTGGGGTGTGCTAGAAATGTTAGGCCTCAGGGGCACAAAATCAGCCCCTTCCGAAACAGAGACGGACAATATCTCGTAAAACAGATGGTAGGGCGTCCCATCGTGGATCGCGCACATGCATATTACAGTTTTTACGGTGGATATTACACACACGTTACAATGGTTCGCACAGAGCGAGTATTGTACAATCCACTTATATGATGGCGCACGATGTCAATGTGGTGATAGAGTTGTACACGAACCGAGTTAGCTCGGTTAACTCACTGGACTCGACTTGAAAAAGCTCGATTCAACACGGTTTGAAACTGAGTTAGAGCTGATTTTTGGAGCTTGAGAAAATTTCATGCTGAGTTTGAGCTTGTTTGAGCTCAAAGTGGCTCGGATTGAACCTCAGCTCGAGTCGAACTCGAATTGAATCAGTTAGGTGACACTGTTATATTGATATTGACTTTGCTTACCAAGTGTTTGATGAAATGACTCAATGAAGTGGTGTGTTTCCGGTGTATATATTCTCCGTAGGATTAGCCGGTAGCGAGGAAGGTATGATATGAAACAAATTACTATTAAAAAAAAAAAATGATAAAGCTATCCTTCTATTTTAATGATGTCCTTTTCTATAAGTGTTTAATGAAATGCCTGCAAATAATAACTACTGCTATTTTGCATAATGTGAGAAATTATAAGTGTATTTTATGTGTTTGAGAAAATGTCCGGAATGCTTGAATGGGCCCAAACTGCTAACCGTACTGAGTTGAGCTGACCAATCAAACGCAAGGACAAAGCAGAGCCGAGTTATACATGGGGTAATCCGTTGATTGTGCCAAGCCGAAGTCTGCCAAGCTCGTACAACTCCACCGGTGAAGACCACTTTACTTATATCGCTAACAAGCCACGTACCTAGAAAAATCTAAACCGTGCAAGATGTGGGTCCCATCTAAAAAAATCCCTAGTCTGATCTACTTATTAATTGAGCTTCTCCCTCGAAAACGAACGTATGATCGACCATCTGAACAAATAACGGTAGTGGCCCGCCTCATGCTTGCATCGGCATCATTTATACTCGACTAAGTCTTCATGATCGGTCTAACATTTTGGATGGATCTGATGACCTATACGTTGCAGGAAAGAAGGTGTAGTACGATGATTTTATTTCGTGGACGGCAGTACCAGCATCTGCGCAACTAAGAAAAAAAAATGAAAAAGAAAGAAAGTAGTATCTGAGCATTTTCGAGAAATAAGAAAATTCCAGAGGATTCGATTCTACACCGCGTGTGCTGCGGCTTCGATTTTCGACAACGTAATCTCCTCCCTTTGCCTCTTCTCTGTCTTCTCTTTCTGCTTTTCCCCTCTGGCGTGTCTTCATCATCTTTCCGTGTGCCCCACTGCATGCATCAATCCACGGATGTCGTCCACGTGGCATCCCACCTATCGCCCGTTTTTTTCTCCTCTCTCTCCCTTCTCTCTATAATTCCGCTGCTTCAAACCCTAACCATTTTCATTTCCATTTCCCTCCATTCTCTCGAAGCTTCTCCTCTTCTTTCGACGGTCGGGATTCCTCGGAGCAGGTTGTCTTCATCATCTTCCTGTATTTGTCGTTTTCCTTTCATATATATATATATATATATATATATATATATATATATATATATAAGGTTTTGATGTTCGTCTGGAGAACAATCGGTGCTGCGTTTTTGTGTTGTATTTCATCAGTTAGGGTTTGTATTGATCTTCTTCTTCTGAAGATAGCTTTCTAGCGTTTCGTCTGCATCATCAGTTGTAAATTTCAAAGTTTTACTACTTTTGTCGAACTGAAAGAGGATTTTGCTATCTAGAAACATCTAGCGCCTGATTTTTTATTTTTTAATTTTCAGTTTTTATTTTAGTTTTGCTGCTCTTAGTTCCTGTATTTGGAAAAACCTACGGGGTCGTTTGGATGCCTGTAAAGTCCTTAAGTTGTAAACGGATTACAGGTAATCTGATAAAAGGGGCTGTTTGGATGCATGTATTTACCTGTAAAGGCTTTACAGCTATAAACAGATTACAACTTTTAGCTGTAATCTGAAACCTGGTAAAAAGCATGTTTCAGATTACAGGTAAAGTCTTTACAGCTAAAAAGGCATTTTACATGTTAGAACACAATGGTTAATATACACTCATGATATGTGGGGCCCATTGTATTGTGTATGGTACATCCAATCTATCCATTATGTACTTCCCTTGACGCTCTCCTGTGGCACTAAAAAATGGCTTGTCCATTATCAAATGGCCCACACGAGGCAGGGATGGGACGTCCACCATTAAAAACTTCTAGATTGCATTTGGGTTCCACTGTGATGGGTGGAAGACATCCAATCTGTTTAGTGTGTGCATGCTTTAATGCCCTCTTAAGGCCCTACAAAAAATCAAGTCTTTCTTCTGTGATTTTTGCAGATTTTGGAAGGTTCGCCGCCCAAGCTCTCTGGCATGAATACCTACTTATTCATTTTAAACACTTTACAGGCTAGCCAAACACACCGCTTAAAAGCCAAACAGAATAGCATATAAATCAATTACTCCTGAAACTCTTTTCAACCCTAAAAGGCCTGAAATTAATCATCTCGTAGTATCTGCATGGATGATGCACTACCGTTGTCTTGCAAGACTTCATTTTGCCTTGATCACCAGCATATGTTGCCCACTGGGCTTGGATGGATAGTCAGAGCCATCAGGTACTTTTTATGGTGCATCAGATGGACACATGAAGATACTAAAGTTGAATGGATGATTTTGACTGTCCATATGTGTAGTTGAATTTGAACCTTTTGGGGGAAAAAAAAATCTGTCTTACATTCAACTCAATAAATTGAAGGTAGGGATTATTATTATTATTATTATTATTATTATTATTTTAAAAAGCTTAAATCCTGAGTGTGATTACGGGATTATAAGGTCACCCAGTTAGCACCAAGAGGATGGACGCTCATGATTAACTAACCATATTTGCATGTGGGCCCCATAGGGTGACACAGGCTGGTTGTCCTGTGTCGCAACGTGGGAAGCGATCTTGTTTTGTTATCCCATGTTATGTAGCACTATGATGGGGTATGCACAATGTCTTGTAGAATGGGAAAAATTCGATGAGGCGTTAAAATGTTGTAACGCCTTCTGCTATGACTGGTGTATTGGCGTCTATTTTCAGTTCTCATTTGTTCCCCATTTACTTTAAATAGGTATTTTGGCATAAGGCTGTTTCTGCAAACCTTGGATGGAGTTCTAGTTCATATGTATTAGTAACCCTCATTCTGAGGGTTTCTACTGTATGTTTGGATTTTCAGTTTATACATGTAAGGCCCATGGTTTGATGATCTGATCCATGTGATGGGCCTGATGCTGATTTCCGATTCACCAAGGTACCCCCAATCAAAAGGTCCTAGCCTCCTAGGTGCCACAGAACATTTAGCCTTTTCTGGATTGAGTGCGAACTACTGCTGTGTCTTCTTTCTTAAACCATCTATTTGTGGGTTCGTGTTGAAGGGTTAGCACTTACCAATCTGAGGTAATGCTTGATGCACAGGGCGTCGATGCTGAGGCCCATCATTATCATATCAATATTCAATGGTTTGAATGACTGAACCATGGGCCCCACTTGTACAAACTGAAGCCCAAATAATACTTTACTGACAGTTCTGCCCAAGCATTCTATAATACCTCTTTAGTTTTTCTGAATTATTGTTAGCTTCTGCAAGTTCCCTAGCTGTTGGGTCCAAATTTATGAGCTTGGTTTTTCTTTAATTAGGGGTTGTTTTTGGTGTACTAGGGATCACCATTTGATTGTATGTATATCCATGGTGAAATAGATTAAAATCCATTTGGCTTCCATTTTCGGGCGGGTGATTCTTCAGAAATCACATATGGAAAGGGTGCATGTCTGCTTGAAATTGGTATCCAGATAGGGATGGTGAACTTGGTGGACTGCAAGCCATCCTCCCAGAACGATAAAGAACCAACCATGCCTTACATTTCATCACTTTTTTTTTTTTGGTTTCTCTTGTTTCTATATTTCCTTCCTTTTGCAATATATGCTTGGAATTTTAAATTCTGGGTCTTTTTGTTGTTGTTGTTGGCAGAATTCTAGAGAGCGGTAATTTAGAGGTGGTGTTTTTGAGATGGTCAGAGGAAAACTGGTAACAGAGGATTTGGACATCTGTTTTCAGAAACTCATTGTCGGAGGGAAGATGGGAGGGGGAGCGATGACTGATTGGAAGGACATTCCAATGGAGCTTCTCTTGCGCATTGTTTCCCTGGTCGATGATCGGACAGTCATCATGGCTTCTGGTGTGTGTACGGGATGGAGGGATGCAATTTGCTTGGGGCTGGCTCATCTCTCTCTGTCTTGGTAAGACTTGTTCCAATGGTTGACTTAAATTGCTGCATGTGGGTAGAGTATATAAGATACAGTGTCATGTCTTAAGTGCATAGATTTCACAGCTCAATCTGGTGTCAGTCTGATACATGGTTCTTCAAGCAGATCCTCGTGGTTCTGTCCGAGATGTTTATTTCATTCGCTGCAGTTGTTAATGTTGGATCATAGTTGTTTGATTTCTGTCTCATTAACTTTTGCACAAAGCACCCTTGTTTTAGATGATTTTGTTGTTGGCACTGTTCTCAATGTGTCGGATAATTTCTTTTAAACAGCTACAGAGTGACTGGTTCTTGCTTTCTGAACCAATTTAAGCAACTGTGTGCTATCAAATTTGTGATCAACTAGTGTAAAATTCCTGATAATAGTTGATGCATTCCTTTTAACAGTGACAGTTCTTGGTATGCTGATGGATGTTTTGGAAGCTCTCTTTCATCTGATTGAGTTTTCTGTCTATGTGAGAGGTTCAGGCTTGTTTACGTCAGGTGTGTTTAATCCCAGAGTGGGAGGGTGAGAGGGAGGGAGAGTTTTTGCCTCGGTAAAAAGAAAGAAAACTTTGAGGCTTGTGGTGTTAAAATTTATTTAAACTAGATGCTGGAATTGAAAATTGGACCTTTTTCCTCAAAATTGGTGCTACAAGATCTTCCTTTGAGGCTCATGTGGAGGAGCTAAAGAATCCGATTAAAGTTTATAGGATGAGTGTTGTCAACAGCTTTCTATATAAAAGCAGCTGTTGAATCACTTGTTTATGCATTGTTCAGTCTCCAACCATCTATGGAATCACTTCCTCTCCATCTTTCATATGAAATGGCCCTGAGGCAATCTAGCAGGGGTAGTGATCCTTTTCGGTCAGAAGGAAGAGTTTTGTGGAGTCTTCTCCCCTTTGCTACTTGCTGGGAAATTTGGGGGGAGGAATAACTGGATCAAAATCTCTGAGAAGCATTCAGTGATAAGATCAAGTGCTCTATTTTGGATTGGGCTTCTTCACCATCTTCTTCAAGGAGCAGCCTCCACCAGATATTAGTGAGGAATGGTTCCAGCTTCATTTTGTGGTCTCCCTGCACTCTCAGGTAGGGTGGTCTGCCCCTCCAGGTGTATTGAAGATGGACTTCAGTGTCATCTGGCACGGTTCTCAGGAGGGTGCTGGCATGTGGGGCGTCCTTTAGGGGTGGCAATGGGCTGGGTTTGGGCCGAAAGTTGATAATATCCTTATTCCCCTATGAATTTCCCTAATCTACCTGTTTATCAAGTGGTCCACACTGGCACAAAAAAGGAAACATTTTAGAGCAATGAAACCAGCGGTCCACATACAAGATGGATGCTTGTCTAAAAGAGTAAACATTTTAAAGGAATGAAACCATCAGTCCACATTCAAGATAGATGGTTGCATAAGGATTGGGATGGCGTATTTGAAGGGTATATAACACATGTACATATAAAGTCGGGTCGGTCCGGGCTGGGTGGGTCAGGCTAAAATGACTTGAGCTGAAGCCTGACCCGAAAATTGATTGGGCCATGCATGTGAGGTCCAAGCCCAGCCAATGGGCCCAGCTAGTAGTTCCAAGCCTGGCCAAAGCTTGGTTAGGCTCGTTGGGTCGTCTTGGCTGCCCAGCCCATTGCCACCCTCAGCATTCTTAGAGACTCTGCTGGACAGACATTGCTCCTGTTTGCAGGTCCAAGCCCCACTTGTGCTCCAGTTCATGCTACTGCTCTCACTTTGAGAACAGCCTGCGTAATCTCCCTTCTGCTAGTAACGTTCTGATCATTGTAGAGGGCAGGAGGCTAGAGTCATTGAGTGGAATTCTAGCAGGTCTGAGCCATGGGGCTTACATTTTATTTTCGACAAAATCGAGGATCTCCTCTAGATTAAGCACTTCCTTTACTCATGTAAGGCGGGAGCCGAATGATGTTGTTCAGGTTTTAGTGGTTAATGGTGCAGTCTGTGCGTCTTTGTATCTTGGCAATTCCTCCAGTTTTGATGTAATTTTCTCTGTTGCTTGCTCAAAATAAATAAATAATAATAATAATAAATCAAAAATCAAAACCACCAACGGCCTTCTCATGATCACATCACACTCCTTGTAGTTTAGTTGGGAGACGTGGCTCTAGGTGCAGCAGATGGCCGAAGTCATCCTTCGGTTGTAGTTGGCTTTTTGTCTTCAACAAGTCCCTACCATCTGATCCAACAAGTGACAGCACAGGATTATTAAGCATGGTGGTGGTAAAGGAAGGTGGTTTAATTAGGACTATTAAGCATCAGATTGCTAAGATACATTTGAAAATTGTCTTATAATCTGGTCCTTGTATATAAACGCATATCCTGCTCAGTTCTAACTGTATATTTATGCAAGTTGTTCATAATGTTTATCAGTTCTGCTATTGTGTGCCCTTTCAATGCTCACATGTTATAAGCTAATTTCAGCACTGATATGCTGTGTTTGCAGGTGCAAGTACAACATGAACAACCTTGTATTAGCACTTGCCCCCAAGTTCACAAAGTTGCAGGTTCTAACATTACGCCAAAATGTGCCACAACTTGAGGACAATGCTGTTGAGACCCTTGCAAGTTACTGCCATGATCTGCGTGACTTGGACCTAAGCAAAAGCCTCAAGCTGACTGATCGTTCCTTGTATGCCTTAGCCCGTGGCTGTCCCTGCCTTACTAAACTAAACATCAGCGGGTGCTCAGCCTTCAGTGATACTGCCCTTGAACATCTGACCAGTGTGTGCAGGAAGTTGAAAAACTTGAATCTTTGTGGATGCACCAGAGCTGCATCCGACATAGCTTTGCAGGTATAAAGGACAATGATAGTTGTTTCATTTCGAGACTCAAAAAATTCCCACATGCATCTGTTTCTGGTGCAGGCTATTGCAGATAACTGCAGTCAGTTGCAGTCCTTGAATCTGGGTTGGTGTGAGGGGGTCAGTGACTTAGGTGTGATGAGCTTGGCGATGGGGTGTCCAGATCTAAGGTCTCTGGACCTTTGTGGTTGTGTTCTTATTACAGGTATTCCTTGTGGTTGAGCCCCCCACCCTTCTTTTATTTTATTTTTTTTATGGGTTCTTTGGTTGATGATCCTGGGCTCTCTGGGCTTGTCATTTTAATGACTGCCCACATTCAGCACCCATTCCCAATGTCTCTTCTGCTCTACTTTCTGCAACCATGCCATGACAACCCACTTGTTTGTAATTTTTATTGTCATTATTATTTTTAATTTTGCACTGAGGAGACGGTCTTCCACTACTTTTTGAGATGCTGAGGTGACTCCATCTGATGGGAGCACTTGAACTTAGCTGTGGTGGTTTTCTTATCATAAATATTGGCCAAAAATCTAGTTGACTTGGTTTTGGTGGAGAAAGAAATGAGTTGGCCCATCAGAAAGGACCAAAACATGCATATCTGATCAAGTTGGAATTAGTTTTGTCAGTTTTGATCCATGGGCATGACATGCTCCAAGCTGATGTTTAAAAATACAATCTTTGTATATGGTTTCTCTTCTGAGTACTGCCTTTTTTCTTCTTCTGAGAAATGCTATTCTATTTAGGCTGGTTCCTACGATACTGTCTGACAGAAGATACCGTTGCCATTGTTTTTTTTTTTTTTTGGTTTTTGTTTTTTAATTTTCTAGGATTAATGAAACACAACTACAAGCTCTTGCTCAGATCAAACTCACTCCCAAGGCCTCAACTACTTGACTGGATCACATGCATGCCTTCTCATGTAGATAGTATTATCAATGTTGTTAAATAGCATATGCGATCGTGTGCGATTGCATATGCCCGTGCGCATATGTGATCGCACACTTTATATATATATATATAACATTTTTCAAAAAATTAAAAAAAATCAGAAAAATAGGGATAAATTAAGAAAAAATGAATAAATTATTATGTCATTGGCCCTTGAAATACATTTAATTTAAGTAAAATAAAACCAATTACATAATGAATTAAATATTAAGTCATCATTCATCAACAATTCTACATTTTACAATATAGTTAACATTTAACAAATATGAAATATCAACATTCAACATTCAACACCACATATACATCAACAATCAACATCAACATACTTAGTAAACAAAATGAAGAAGTTATTTATTTATTATTCATCTAATCATATACTATATACATTGATCTAGTTGCTATTGTGGCATATCACCAGTAGGTCCACCACCACCACCACTACCATCATCATCATTCGAGTCATCTCCTTCTTCCACATACACTTCTTCTTCTTCCGTTTCTTCATCGTCTGTACGTACTAATATTTCAACAACATCCAATGGTGGATGATCTTCAGCTTGATCATCATTATCACTATCTCCTTAATCTCTTCAACGGGTTGACGGCTATTACTCGCCCCCCAGCTCCCTCCCATCCTTTGCCTTCGAGTGGTACTACCTTCACCAGGTGTCGATTCGTATGCGGCATCTTCAACTTATGCCCATGTCAGGTCCTCTCCAGTAAATACCGGGTCATCCGTCTTTACGAGTCACGTTTTATCTGTATCCAACTCATCTAAGCAGATAGGGTCAAAGTTCTTTCATAGTTTGAAATCTTTTTCGCAATTTTTGATTGTATTGATCGAAAATTAAGTCCTCGAGATTTTTTTGCTCAAGGTGATTCCTTTTCTTGGTATGAATCTGCAAGAAAGAAAATGCATTTGGCATTAGTTATTTAGGTAATTAATTTAACTTAAGCCGCCTTACACTAAAAAATTGATCTTATTTTTCGCCCTCTCCATCGCATGATATATGTAGCCCATTGCAGGCTTTTCATCTCCGTCCACCAATCACAACACAATGACCAGGGGCTCGGATGCTTTTAGCGCCTTTATCACTTCTATCCAAAAACTTTGAAAAATGATTGTTTGTTGAACCTGTTTCCTTTCAACCATATTTGACTAGGGCCCACTTGTAAAATCAGTCGACACTACAAAGCTTCTAAGTTCTGATTTCTTTGCATGAAATCTTTATAGTGTTAAAAAGGCTGTAGCGAAACAGGTGACTGTTGGACGTAGCAAGTTACCTCCAATGTGTTTTCTCATTCGACTGAGAAGAAGAACGTGTTTGTACATAAAGACTGTGATTCTTCTACCCCTTGCAATTACATTTATAAATAATCTACCTATATCTTTTAATATAAGATCAACACAATGGGCCGCACATGGGGTCCAAAATAAGCGTCGCCTCTTCCCCATAAGAAGGCGACCGACCATTACACACGAGGTTGCGTTGTCTGTAATTGTATAACATATTCCTCACATATTTCTTTAACTACATTATCTAGTATGCTAAACAAATATTCCCGTGTTAATGGCCTGATGCATCCATGGACTTCAAGAACATTGTCCTAGCGGGACAATTTACCAAAAAGTTAATGAGAGACCGACCGGATCTATCGGTCCATCCATCGGCCATTAGTGAACACCCATATGTTTTCCGTTATTCCTTATATTCAGTTATGAAGGATCGTGTATATTCAACTTCAGTTTTCAGGCTATCTCCCTCATTTTATGATACGAAGGAGGTTTAAGCTCAGGTCCAAATTGACTTATAGCCTCAACCATTACTTTGAAGCTTCTCGATTTAACGGCGTTGAAAGCAATGTCGGTTTAGTAAAATTACTTAGCAATATATTGAATAGTGGTTTTCCTATCTTTTTGTTTATACCAGTTCTCTAAAGTTTTTTGAACCAGCCCTTTCCCTCTACCTCTTTGGTCGATTAAATCCTCGGGGTGTGATCTACACCATCTATCGATGGGCCCATGCCCTCAGGCTCTTCTCGAGACTGTCGGTAGTACTTGTGGTGTAGACCGGCCTGTCGAAGTAGGGGGAGTGAGACTAGCTTCATATACATTAACTATATATATATATCTTCATATGCAGCTTGTTTCAATTATTCCTCCTGACGTAGGGCATTATCGCATCTCTTTCTTGATTGTTTTTTCATATACTCCATGATCTCCCTTAAGATTTCTGGAGTAATTTTGTCTCATGCTTTTGCATTTGAACTCGGTAAATGTGCAAAGTGTTGCTTGTGCCTTGCAATGCCACTGAAACTTACATACACACATAACTCACATACTATATGAGTTTTTTTCATAACACTACGGTAGTGCCTATACTTCTAACCTGAGTTATTCGACTTGGGTTTCAAAGAGGAAGATTGAGAAGAAGACATTATGTTGATGATGTGTGTATTGATTGCTAGTAGCTTAGTACTAAAAAGTAACTAGAAAGTAAACTAAAAAGTAAAAACTAAAGTAAGAGACTAAGAGTAAAAGAGAATAAAGAGATAGGACTTGGGAGAGAGAGAGAGAGAGAGAGAGAGAGTTACACTTACACACTTACACACTTACACTAGTAGTATACTAGTAGTAGGCTAGTAGAAATTAGAAAGGGAGAGGGAAAAGAAAAGGAGATAGAGGGAAAGAGAAAGAGAGAGTTGAGTTACACTTGTAGAAAGGGAGAAGAACGGGAAAATAAAAGGAGAAAGAGAGAGAGTTGAGTTACATTTGTATAGAAGGAGGGGGGGAGAGAGAGAGAGAGAGAGAGAGAGAGAGAGAGAGATTTACACACAAACAAAATTACAATTACAAATTTAAAAAGAAGTTCCAAATTCTTCAAACTTCACTTCTTGTTTAAGTTAGTCTTCGCTTCACCTTTGCCTTGAGTCCTCGACCTTTGACTTGAGTCTTGATCTTGATTCTAGAATTATGTAGAATGTAGACTTGTAAAGTTGTGTTGTTGTAAGTTGTAAGCTGTAACACTAAGTTACTAACACAACACTAACTTGTAACTTGTAACAAAGTAACAAACAAACAAAAAAAAAAATGTTAAAACTAAGAAGTTGTTAGAAAACTTAGAACTTGGATATTATGAAACTTTAAGAGAGAGAGAGAGAGAGAGAGAGAGAGAGAGAGAGAGATTAGAAACTAGAAAAAGAGTGGTGGGTGTGTTGTGTGAATATTTATAACTTGAAAAAATTAGAAACTAGAAAGAGAGTTCAATTCAATGGATAGAGAGCTTGGTTATCTTGTAATGTCTCTTGAATCTTGATTCTTGAATCCTTATGGATGTAATGTATGTACTTGTCCCTTGATTGAAACTTCAATCTCAATCTTGATTCTTGAAAGAAATATGGATTGAGGAGTGGAGCTTGAGGCTTGGAATTGTGTAAGAGATAGAGAGCTTTGAATGCATGTAGGAGTGTTTAGAATTCCTTTTTATTGAGAAAAAACCAGGATATATATATA
The DNA here is from genome assembly GCF_029962835.1 of Magnolia sinica. NCBI lineage: Eukaryota > Viridiplantae > Streptophyta > Magnoliopsida > Magnoliales > Magnoliaceae > Magnolia > Magnolia sinica. The sequence goes on along the minus strand of NC_080576.1, from coordinate 17,559,848 downwards.
TATATATATATATATATATATATATATATATATATATATATATATATTAATTTCCAACGGTCAGAAAAGGGTCAGATTTCTGACAGTTGGCAACCATGCGATCGCATACATCGCATATGTGATCGCATATGTGCAGTGGTCGTGCATATGCGATCACATATGTGAATGTGCGATCTCACATGACAATGTTGAGTATTATATAGTTTTAGATCATTGTTTTGCAACCTACTGCTGTGCCATTTCATTTAGCGCAGCTATTGTGCTTTTTTAATATTTAGGATCATTCTGACCTTTTGGCACCAGTTGTAATTTATTGCTACTGCTGCTTTTGCAGACGAGAGTGTGATTGCTTTGGCAAACAGGTGCCATCATCTCAGATCCCTCGGTTTATATTACTGCCAGAACATTACCGACAGGGCCATGTATTCACTGGCTAACAGCCGGGTGAAGGACAAGCATGACGACCTGTGGGAGTCTGTGTTAAGCAGCTACAGTACTGAGGAAGGCCTTATGAATCTTAACATCAGCCAGTGCACGGCCCTCACCCCGCCAGCTGTTCAGGCTGTTTGCAACTCGTTCCCGGCGCTCCACACCTGTCCTGAGAGGCATTCCCTCATCATCAGCGGTTGTCTCAACCTCACATCTGTGCACTGTGCATGCGCCGTCCAGGCTCACCGTGCAGGGAGGAGGGCAATCCCTCATCATGCACACTGACCAGTAGCATGGTAAAAACTTATGTAGTGTGAATAAAAATGGCCATCTGTTGGAAGGAAAACTTGAGCTGCGTTTGGATGCTTTGTTGAACTGAATTGTAATCAATTTAAATTAATTGTGGAGGAAATGGCCAAAGTGGGGAAGGCAGCCTTCAGTTCAAATTGACAACCAAACCTTCAACTGCATTCCGTGGGTTCTTCAAAGCCACCAATTGCAATTGTGAATAATATTGCTCATTGTCAATGGAGTGAGGCTGGTATTGCTTTGGTCATTTCCTTGTTTATTGAATTGAATTCACTGCAACTTGATTCGATTGAACATTCAAACAGCAGGTTAGTCCCCTGTATAGGTGAGTGTTGGGAATATCCTACATATGGTGGACTCATTTAGCTTGGGTTGTTGTTGCAAGTTGCAGAATCAAGGTGAGGAACATGGGTTGGGTTGGAACCATGTGTTTGCACTGTCACAAGAGATAAGTGGATTCTTTTTTATCTTATGGAGGGTCTACCCTTACAGTATGGATAACAATAAATTTTTAATAGTGTAAGCATGCATGCCATCGAAATCCAACTGTCGCCTTGCCTTGCCTTGACGAAGGGCTGGATTTGTAACTTCTGCAGGTAGGGGTGGCAATAGTTCGGGTCAATTGGATCCAGTTAACCCACATTCCTTTCTCAAACCCACGTCGTTGTGCCAGTTCGGGTCTTGAACCCAAGTGTGGTCGTGTCAGGAAAGGTTTTGGGGTTTCGTGAATTTTGTGGGTTGGGTAGGGGCATAGGGTAACGAGTTGGTCAGGTTTGGGCTGGAAGTCTTGGACCGACTGGCAGAGATGCCTTGCTTGGGCTGACGTTGATCTGCACGAACCTGACCTAATGCCACCCCAATTTGCAGGTGGGGGTCCTATTATTGATTACATTCTGATCCAAACATTGGACAAGGCTCAACAACGGTTCTGAACTCCTTGAAAAGTGTAGGTTATAGGGGGCTCGGTGTATGTCTTTGCTGATGAAATCTTGCCTTTGTAGGATTTGTTGACTGCACTTCTGCCATATTTTCCAGCCAAAATTGTACATCCTTGACGCCAATTGCCATTCATGCAAGATGCCCAGTTCCAGAATCCTTAAACAAAATGAAGGATTGCATTTGGTAGCAAACGCAATGATGGGATTGCAGTGTGGTTTTATTTAGAGCTTGGTTGGTCATGCTAATCCCGGCTAGATACAGCTAAAAATGAAGTGGGAAAGAGAATAATGGCCCACAAGGAGAATAGCATCCATTGAGAGAGCTGTTTATGGGCCTCACCCAACCAGCCCTTGGTTTAGTGGGCCAGTTATTGGGTGTCCAAGAAGCTCTAATTCGATGTGGTAATGTGGTTGGCTGGATATTCCATGCGTTAAGAGTAAGGTGCAGGAAGTATCATAAGTAATCAGCTGTGCTTGCAGATGCATAGATGATGCAAAATGAATTAGTTATGCCATTGATGGTTCCTTGAAAATACAAAAGATGAGGAAGCAATTCCTGAAACTGCTTTAAACAAAAGGAGGATGAGAAGCGCTTTAAGAACTCATCATCTCCAAAGCACAGAAAACCCATTGCTTAGCTAATCTCTGCACGAGCTTTGATCTTATTCCACAGCCTGGACAAAGGCGCTTCTTGCCCTTCATTTCACTTTTTGTATACAATCTCCTCATCGTCCACATCGTATGCTGGATTGCAAAGGCATCTGAATAGTCTTCCAATACCCTGCAATGGGACAAACGCACAAGCTCATCATTAGTTAAATGGCAGGGGGAGTTGACTTGGCATATGGCTAGCAGTGAGGATAAAATCTCAGACTCCTATCCTCACAACTGCCAATTTGGAATGTGCTAGCAAAATCCTGGTCATTCATTTGGTGGGATCTGCCATACATGTCCTGAGGTGCAAGGCTCACCATCAGGTAGATTGCTCTATGAAGAAGTGGACAGTGCACATCAATCCACATCCAGTTTAGATGTTGGCCTGCATTACAACTGGACCGGTCTAATTTCTAGGCAATTGCAAGTCATCAAGTTCGTCCTGATGGATGGTTTCGAACTTGCTCAAGAGTGCCGTAAGGAGTAGGATTCAGAAACATAATCATGTGAGTAGCCGCAGTGGAAAAAAGAAAAATCAAACTAAGGGGTCTGAAAACTAGGTGAAGAGTACAGCATGTTCTTGTTAACAAGCTTCTGTCTAGCAGAAACTAAGAAAATTGACTTGAAGAGATCATGTAAGACGGCTTTGAAGAATGTCTTAGCATGCCTGAGTGATTTGAGGGGTTCGATATGAAAGTGTTCTTGGTGAATCCTCAACAGAACTGGAATCAGAACTGCTTCCAGCTTCAGTAACATCTGAGATGTTTTGTCTCTTTGACGTTCCACCATGTCGTAGTTGCTTTTCCCTCTGCAGAGAAGTTATATAAGAATTATAGGATGTTAGTTCAATGGATACAGAATATTAGAAGCCAAACACCTCACCCCACTTCATGGAAGAAAAGGATTCCAGTTAACATTAAAAAAAAAAAAAGCCATAAAAGAATGCCATAGACTATTGATAATTGAACATTATAAAAGCATTCTAAGCGCCTGTTTGGATGTACCACAAAAGGAGGGACTATGGGACACAGGTTTCACTTCTCCAATTTGGGTTAGGGGGGCTGGGCTCTATTGTCCCATTGCTCAAATGTGAATGTGGGACGTACAACTGTCCTATGTATCACTTCTATCTTCCAAAAGACAACAGAACAAAAGCCTATAGGTCTCATCCACCCTTCTGGAAGACCCAAACAAGCTCAAAACCAAATATGAAGTGAATGGTCTCTCTCCAATACAGAGACCTGGTTCATCTTTCACTACACGTGGACTTTCACTCATTTGTTGCAACATGGAAGGGGTTAAAGTCCTATCGCCCTTATTGAAGGAAACTGTTCATCAGCAAAAGCTCAACTAAGTGGGAAATTAAAATATGATATCACATTGATACTAAAGAGCTATAGCTAAGCCCACATGTACCTCCCATGTGGCCAGACATGCATATATAGAATGTCGATGGCACATCCAATCCATGTACAAGGGGTGTGCAATGTGTATTAACTGGCTCAAAAATCAGGATGGTCTGCTTATCAAGAGGTCACAAATATATGTTGAATGTGGACCTGGTAATTTCTCATAAACCAACCGTGGTTTTTATACCTTCTTGGCCAACCTAATGAGTTGACCGGGCTGATTTTAATGCAATGTCATCAAAATGGTGGGGTCCACTTGATGCAAAGCTCTGATGTCTCAAGAAAATGACTGGTCGGAACATGGCCACGTGAGGAAGTGCATGTAAGCTTTGCAGAGCTCAAGTATACACATCCATGTAGATCTGATTTGTAGCTTTCCCAGACTGGAGGTTCTTCTATCAATGGTCCCTCTTCTGTACATCCTGCACATGAAGCAAGAGAAATGGTGAACCAGCTATGTATTTCAGAAGATGGACCTGAGATCCATATGCTTCTTTTCCCTTCACTAACTTCCTGGGTCGTATCTTCATCAGTTTCTGTGTTATTTCATTTCTCAGTATTTCTCTTTTCATAAATTCACTATCCCTGATTGCCTCAAGTGTACTAGTTATTGTTTAGAAAAGAGATGCCCTTTGGAACATAGGCATAATGAACTCTTTAAGGTACCAAATCAACCTTGAGCTACATACCGTGCTTAAATTGATGTGAGAATCTGCTAATTTATCTGAAGTTACCAAGTAGATGTGAAATCTTGACCGATTCATAAATGACTTGGAGGGGAAAACAGAAAAGGAGAAATGTGAATAACTTTCAAATTCTCTCATCTATAAAAGGAACCTTGTTGGCCTATCCATGTAGGCCAAAAAACAAATATTCCATGGTATTAAAAAACCTTCATGTATTGGCCATATAGGCAGATACGTAATGAACAAAGGGGCAGTATCAGCTCATACAGGGCATATACAGGTCAATACACCTTGTATCGGCATCATTACAAGCCAATATGGCCATAAAGAGCTCACTTTGAACATTTTTATTTCTCAAAATTCTCTCGTTTTCCCACTTTTTTTCAATCATGATTGATGAAGGAAACTTTGAAACTAACTTTAAATTAGATCTAGGCCTATTTTGAGGATCAAGATTCAAAACACAAGATTTGAGTACGATTTGATGAAAAGAACCGAAGTGGACCATTTTGAGAAATATGGGAAGAAATTGAAGCATCATTTTATTCATTTTCCATCTTCTTTTTGTTGTATTTAAGTAATGGGCCCTAATCCACCAAACTATGCTTGATTTGTGTTCAATAGGGCCTATTGGTCAGCTTTCAGCAGGTCACACATTGCTGATGCTGCCTGAGAACAATATTCTTACAAAAGAATAGCCTATTACATCATCAAATACATGTCTAGAACAAAATAAAATAAAATAAAAATAAAACACATTTGGGATCCTCACATCTTTAGAACTTTCCCAATATTTTTTGAGATTATTATTATTATTATTATTATTTTAAAAGGCCATTACAGGGCCATATTGTATCGGCCAATGCTGGTCGATATCGTTACATAATACCTTAAAATATTTGAGACACAATGCTGACAATGTTGGAGATGCCAAGTGTAAGAATTGTGTTTGCCATCGCCATCCAACAAAAGCCAGCCACCGAGGAGGGAATATTTACCCATGCATGAGCACAAGGAGGGGCTATCTTGCTAGATTTAGTAACAGATGATCATGAGATGATGGCCTTGAAGACAAGTTCCCCAAAGAGGATCATTTAAAATTAGCCTATCATCTTTCCTAGGTAATGCACACTCTAATCAAGAGCTCAAGGATATTCCCAAATCAACAAATTTCTTGTCCTTCAAATTCCTTTGAAATATTATATTCCCAAAAAGAGTTAATTTTACGAGCCTTCTTTGACAAATCAATGCTAAAGAGGCGTAGAAAAGAAGACATTAGGACTGGGAGTACTTCACCCACCCAAATATTCTCCCGGAAGGAGATTTTGAAACAGTCACCCACTCTGAAACCAACACCATAGTCTCGTCTCCAATCTTGCAAATGTTCCTCCAAATCGTCGAAGTACACACTTATGCAAGTTATGCCTCCTTCCTCAGGTTCCATTGCTCACCTTTGGCATTGTATTTGTGAAGGATGGTTTGTGTCTTTCTTGCTTTATTTGTACCGTTACAAAGCTTTATGATCAGGCCCCATTATTTATCCCTAATTAAACTAATCTCAAAAGGTAAAGGTAGGGTAAAGCACTATATGCACACTGTGTTCACACACAATCTCCTACAACCACCATAAATATAAAGCCTTTGTTTCATATCCAAATCTCAACTGCCTTTTGCAGAGTAGAGCCCAATTTTGAGTCTTTTACCCATTGAACAAACAAAGGTAATAAAAGGGAGATTGGACAGTGATGATTAAAATAGGGTAATACAACACAAAAGAAAAATGGGAAGATGATTTCCTTGCCTGAGACATCTTGAGCAACAAAAGAAACTAGCAGGCAAGCCATTAAGGAGAATAAAGGAGACTGAAGAGATGCAACACAGTCCGGTGCATCCATCTATCCTTACAATCCATGTGGCTCAACATGTAGAAGTCCCAATCAAAGTGATCAGATGCATTTTCCATCAAGACCCTGAGAACAGATGATTTTGCCTTTAAGTTGATATATTTGTTGGCAATCAGAGCACCATCGACGATTTGTTACTCTTGCACAAATGCATCTTAGGAAAGGGAAATCACCAGTTGGAGAAACGTGCAAAGCAAATTTATGAGGGATTTTGAGATGAGCTTGCAAATGCCTCAGATGAGGCTAATACGTCTGAAATCCCTGATTTCGACTGCATCATCTTTTCTGTAACGAGGGTGATGAAAGTAGAGTTGGATCTTTGATCAAGGGTAGCTTGAGCATGGGATTTGAGCATGACTGCCATCACATTTGACTTTAATTGTGCCCCTACATGTCTGAAATAAGACAAGGGTAAAGTCATCCTGGCCAAGTGCCTTATCATCTCCCATCTCAAAGATGAGAAACTCATTAGTCTCTTCCTCGTCAAGGTCGCATTCCAACCAATTGGCCACATCTTTGGGGATGCACTCGAAGCTGAGTTTATCAAGTCTGAGTTTGATACATTGCTATTTCAAACTGGGAATCTAACAAATATTGACTACATCCTTAATATCTTCCAGTTCCTTGAGAATGGTATCGTTCCTTCCTTACGTTCTAATCTCATTTCCTCCTCTTCTGGCATTGGCAATCCAATGGAAAAACCCCATGTTTGTCCTGTGCTAAGCCAAAGGGTCCTTGTGTTTTGCCTCCACAATGTTTCTTCAGCTTTTAGAATCTCACAGAACTTTCTTTAATGAATCGCTTCATTCTCCCATTGAAGTTAAAAGGGGCAGATTGTTGCTCTTAATGGAGTCAATTTCACTGAGCTGAGTGATGTGAATTTATAGCATATGTACACATATGGAGACAATGCCCACATATGGAGACAACGCCCTTTATCTTCATTTAATCTAACACAAATTTTGCATCATTGGCTGCTTAAATACTTCCAATATCAATATAAGCACATGGGAAGTGGATAAGATTTTTCATTTGTTGAAGGAGAGATTGACAAAAGTTAATGCAAATGCATCGTGCCTTTTATCACAGTTTGCATGAAATATGAAGTTATGGAAGGAGACATTACTATAGATATGTGAACTTCAAATGATATCAAACAGAAATAGCAACTGGAGCTTATGCTATACCTGAAAAAATTTTCCAAGAATTTTCAGAGCGACTGCACGAGCTTTAAGTTCTTCCTTCTTGACATTGTTTTCTTGCAACACCTAGCAAACAATCCCATACAAGTTAAGAAGACACATGCCAGTGTATTTCGAACAGCCATGAATTTGGTTCAGCACTTGGAAATAAAGAAGAGTTTCTCTTGAGATGAACTATACTTCTCCACATCAGGATGCAAAACAAACCACATGGGGCAACTATCATGAATGATTATTATATCCTGTTTTGATTTTAACTTTACAAGTCATGTATGAATGAAAGTGTCATATAATTGATATACAAATATTGCACAGACAAGCACTACATGGTTAACTAGGGTTTACACAATTCAACAGAAAATACCAGTGAAATTGCATAACACAAATGATGCAGTACAACTAGCCACTTGCTCTAAAAGCTCAATCTGATAGAAAGTAGCGAATCAATCCCTTTATCTCATAGCCCAGGCCCCGCATCGCATGGGTTAGGACATCGGCTGAACCCCCTTGCGGGCCCCACTTCACATGGGTTCCGCTTCATATGGGCCCACCTACCCCGAGTGTGTCCCTGCACCCCACTCAAGTCCGGTGTGAAAATGCCATTGCATTAATCACCCCCAATGAGGAGTCTCAAACACGAGACCTCCCGCTCTGATACCACTTTGATGCATGACAATTAACCACTTGCTCTAAAAGCTTGAACTGATAGAGAGTGGCGAATCAATCCCTTTATCTCATAGCCCAGGCTCCACATCGCATGGGTTAGGACCTCGGCCAACCCCCCACGTGGGCCCCACTTCACATGGGTTCCGCTTCACACGGGCCACCCACCCCGAGTGTGTCCCTACATCCCACATGCTATCCCACTCGAGCCTGGTGTGAAAATGCCCCTGCATTAACAAATCTTGATAGTGGAACAAGAAATTTTTAGAATGAAAAACAAGGCAAATATTTTGGAGTTTTAGGTGGTATTAGCTTTTAGAAGTTTTTATGATAGGGCCACTTCAAGTGGGCAGAAAGAACTTGACCATTGCTTACTTTTGAGGACCGACACAATTAACGGAATAGTATGGTTGGTTTCTTTTGTTTTCTACCCTCTACTAAGGGTGTTTTCCTAAGTGACTGCATTTTGCAGTGAATAGGATGCACTCGTCTAAATCTCAAGTGATATGACTGGATCTTACAGTTCTTATCCACTCACAAATTGGGATGGAAAAAGCGGGAAAATTGCAATACAACTTTGCTTTTTATTTTCTGTTCCACCCCGGACAAGTGACTTGGTTGACCAGTTCCATTGAAGTTGCAGAACTGGTCCCAACCTGGGGTTATGTCCAAACAAGTCCCAACTTAATCTTGATTAGCTAATTGAAAATTTGTGAAGGTAAAATATGCATATATATTCTACTGAAGCATCTGCTGCATAATTTCATACTAGCATAAACTTCAACACCATAATTTTGCAAGTTAGAGTCATCGAGCTTTAGAACTTACCATTTCACACACATGTAGAAGGGTCACTTCAATGTCAACCACATTCAGTTTCCATAATGAGCTCATCATCACATCTTTGTTTAACCGTATGTGTGACTCAATATCATTTTCAGGAGCACTGCCATCTGTTTTAAATTGCCGGCGCATGTCTTCTTGCAGTTGCAATAACTGGAAAGCACCTGAATCAGTTTCCATAGAAAAATTAGATAAATCATTGCAGAGCAGAGGCTTCCAATACTAAAACAGCAACATGGATCACATCCTAGATACCTTTTGCTGCTGTGATTTGTGATTTCCAGAAATGCCCCTTGTTCCGTACCCATTCAGCCAAAAATGGCACCCCCAGATAAGCTATTTTCTTCCCTAGTTCTTTTGCACCCTGTCTTGAATATATGTAACCAATTGTGTGTAGAATATCTACTCCAAAAGCTGTATTCGCGTCATAGAAAAAGAGAAATCCATTAACATAATTTTAATAATTTAAGGCTCATGACCATAGCTGATTTACGTTTTAGCCATCACATCATTGACATAAAATGTATCATATATGAGATAAAGAGTTCTGCTAATATCATGTGCTTGTGCTGAAAAGGTGCCTTGTGCCCCTTGAATCTTTGATTGGCTCAAATAGGCAGCATAACCCAAGCATCCGACTATGTCACCTTTTTCTACTCAGTTGGCCACCTATGTTAATCAACCAAAGGGCATGTTGACACTTTTTTCCTATACACACTCATTATTAGCACTCATCATCACATAGGATGACAACTATGGCATCGTAGAAAATGTAGCTAAACTCCAGCTTAGCCAGAACAGGAATTCCAGTAAAATTGCACGATGGCAAAAATTAGACCTAACTAGATGGTATTTAACAAAATAGAATACAGTCATTTCCAAATTTGTAAAATGCTATGAAGAACTCTGCAAGCCAGAATCCTGTACCATGATAGTTTGACAAGTTTTCAAGATAAATGCCGATTATTCTCCCAATATCACGGTAAAATATGATTGGAGTTGTTAGTGTTGATTGTTACAGATGATATAAAAAAATACAGATAAGTGGAATTTCTGTTATAAAATACTAAATTACTTATATCAGTCATTTAATAGGGGTACTTCACTACGACTACGGTAATCAAATCAATGTAGTACCTCACATACATGTTCCTTAGCATTGAAGAATTTGGGGTCCCTACAAATGGTATCGAAGCCCTGGGCCAACACTCCTGATACTCAGTATGTTTGGTAGAAGAACAGCAGGCAATTGCTTTCTTTTTTCAAGCTGTCCATATTAATTTGGTTTTATTCCTCCTCTTCTCTTTTATTTCTGGATCTCCAGCACACCCACACATTAACTGTACTTCTGATCAATACATGGGAATGTCACAGCACGAGACATCACTCGCATAGTCACATGTTATAAGAATATTCAATTTCCATTATAAACTTCCGGAATTTCAAATCTGACATAATATTTAACAACGTATAGTATAAAGAATCACTGGAATGTGAGTACACCTGATTGATAACCTTTATCAATTGTGCTAATTTCAACAAAAGAAAACAAGAAAAGAAAAATAGTTGGTGGGAAATTTATTTAACCTGCATTGGCAAGTCGTTTCGCTTCAGATTCAGCATGATACAAGAAGCCCTCTTTGTCACCTTGAACATATTGATTAAGAAAATCCTTCAGTGTCCTGGCAAGCTTTTCTTCTCTTTCCTTCTGGACAGCCTTTATTGCAATAATTGGCACAACAAGGATGAAAACAAAAGCTTAGCCTAAAATTCACCTTATGAAATGATATAAAGCGCAATGATTTTAATGAAATGGAGAAGCTTTAAATTAATAGTACCCTATTATACAATATACTCTTAGAATGAGCAGATACCAAAACAATATAAAATGCATTTTAAAGGAATCAAGCTTCCAATACTTTATAGTAAGCATTCTTAAGGAAATTCAAGGATCTCATTTGAAAGTTGCTAATGCAATAAGACAGCGTGACCATCTGATTGAGGCCCATATATGGTCAATCATGTGATCGGGTCCATATGATTGTAAATTATGCCTAGAACAGTTCCGTCAGGCCTATCCAACTATTCAATTGAATATCTGGACCATCCGACTGTCCAGCACAAATCAAGGGTTTTACTCGATCAACCATCTGGATAAGATTGAAAGTCCTGATGGTTATTTTGGACAACATCAATGATCTGGTAGGATTGTGGGACCCATAGATCCAGTAGGACAGCCATGATGGATGGCATTTGGACTTTGGAGCCACTAGTCCAACCATACCCCTTTACATGACCTTTATACAAAACCATGGAGCCCTCTTGTGGACTTCGTACAACCTGTACCTACAAACTATACAATTGTATACAGGTGTTGGTCTTTAGCAATTTATAAAGTAGTTTCCTATTTGGGTTATGTTTCCCTTCTCTTGTAGCAAGTGTTATTAGAAACAATATGTGCCCCAATTGGGTTAGAGAGTTGGACTTTCTATAGAAAATGCTTTCTAGAAGCTTCTTAGATGGTTTTGTAGCAAGAGGTCATAATTGAGACAATGAATGAATGCTCAATTATTGATAAACATTGTTCGTCCCCCATTATGGCCATACCCTGCAACGACCAATCAGAGGGGAGTAGGTGTGATTTGTACGGACGCACATGGCACAACTAGAGATCTGCAGATATGTAGGGAGATCTCTTGATGAGTGGAGCCAGGACGTATCAGGCAATGCCGTGTATCACTGAAGCGGCCGAGCCTAATTGATCACATGACAGGTGGCGCAATAGGAAGCAAATGAAACAAAACGTGTAAAGCATCTAGAAGCCAAGTAATGTAGAGTGGGTATGGTAACCGTCAGAACATGGGAAAGATCCAGAACGGCTGGATCAAAGCTATAAATAGAAAATGAATTCAATAGGAAAAATCATCTCACACCAACCCAAGCAAACCAAATCTATCTTTCAAATTTTCTTGTCAATTTACATTTCCTAGTGCAATTTGTTACTTTCCTTATCAAGCAAATTTACGTTTCTAGCGCAATCTTTACTTTCCAAGTATGCTAATTTACATTACTTAGAGTAAACCATAGTAGTAATTCCATAGCGTGTAATCTTAGCTGTAATTCGAGTCTACGCTCGCACGCTAGGCTCAGTTCATCAAATAGAAAGGTGTTCTTCAGCTGCTCCTCGCAACCGACTATAAGAATTTCTTTCTCTTTCGATTTGATTTGTATTGAAAAGTCATTTCGTACGGAAGGCAAAGGAGTAACCCATCATCAGAGCACCCTCTAAATATCTCTTGATTTAATTTACATATCAAGCAAGTGGCCAAATAGGAGACCGATCTCTCCAAATCTCGGTCATACACTATGTATTTGCCTACCTTGGCACTCAGGGTCATTGCTGTTTGGTTTGAATTGGAACCGCAATTCCAATTCTGGCACACCCGCATACCCAGTGCAGGAAACAACGCGCAAACAAATATATATTGTTAGTTTCCCGCGATGGAACTCTCTCTTTCTCTCCTCCAAATAATCTAGTGGTGTGATGCTCCATAAGATTTTCTTTGTGGTGTGATTCCACATATTTATCAATCTTCCTTTTATTTTATTTTATGCTGCAAGTGAAGTCATCTGTTTTGTGGAATAACCTTAGAGGATTTAATCATCAAATTGATATGCGTATTCTTCTAATTGATTCTTTCAAGTATTGTTACATCATTTACTCACTGTTGGTAAATGGAAATTGAAATATACTGAGGAAATATATGGTTGGTTAATCTGCAGGTAATCTCAGAGTTCAGTTGGCTGTAGATTCTGATGAGAATGAGCATCTCTCTCAGATGCTGTTGTTTCTCTTATCGCACCATCAGTTTTGAGTAGCATTGGTTTCCTGCAATTCTTGGATCTGTTGGGGCTATTAACTTCAATTGCCCATCAATTTTCTACATGATTCAAGTGGCAGGTTTATATGTCATAGTTTTGAAAAATATATATGTAAGGTTTTAAGACTTGTGTTAGTGCCAAACCGCCAACTTGGATGAGCCATATAAATCCTTTGGAGCGTTTCCATGTGTAAGCATGATTCTTAGATCTTTTGGCAAAGCAACATTTTAAGAATTTGTACCGCTGCCAACTCATCCAAGTTGTGTTAAGCCATTTCATATTTTGGAGAATAAAATAGATAGAATATGAAAGTAGGGAAAAATATCATATTTTGAGATATCAACCCTATAATGGTCCATCTGCACATCCAATTCAGCTATAAAGACTTCGTATTGGACAATTCAGCGAGTTTGATTATGCTGAATCATGATGGTTGCCTGCAGCACAGCGACTCACAGTAATCACTGATACAGAGTCAGGTTGACAGAGTTGTTTCCTATAGATCTTGTCTTTGAACCACATGTGCACTCATGATAAAAGAAATGTTTAAGAAGTATATAAAGAAATAACTTAATCATCAACTTGGCAGATTGCAACTGCGATACATATTCCTACCTGAAACATTTTTGAAGAGATTAACGTTATTCGTAGAAAAGTGAAATTGCTAGGGAAATTAACAAATTTCCCTTCACTAGCAGCTCCTTGAATGCTGAAGTTAATCAGCAGAGAAGCTATTTTGTTCTACAGGCTCAATGGGTCATGTTGATTCTGAATTTATTGGTTTTTTGTGTAGATATTATACAAATCAAAGCACACTACAAGAGCCAAAAGTTTTTTTTTTTTTTTTTTAAATAAAATTGGATGGAATGTGTTATGTACTTGCCTTCAACCTATCATGTAGTGTCTCAGGATTCTCAATGTCACAAGCTAATTCAGAAGAAGCCATTGATGCCACAGCAAGATGTCCTATATAATCCTCGAACAGTTCACTTCCAAAAAGAAGGGCAAAGACAGTAGTGGCGTCTAGCATGGTCTCCCTGCAAAGTATAGATATTTAGCTATTAGAAACAAAAGACATTCTTGTAAAAATGAAAATAAAAATCAACATATAAATTTTTTATCACAAGGACGATATTTGATAGACAACATGTATTTAAGCTGCAGATGAAGAGAAGAATTCATTTTGCTGATATAGTGACCATTCCAGTTACATGTCCATGCACCCACTGCAGCTGCTACTAACCATCTTCCAGTTCAACAGTTTAACACAAACTAATGCAATGTTCAATAGCTCAACTTAGGAGTTAGGACCCATTTCTTATTAAAAGAAATACTGCAATGGAGAACCTTATCTAAAAGAAATCCTGCAATGGAGAAAATTACGACAGACTGATGCAATGTGCTTAATATGTTGCTGTTCACTGCTTACCTAGAGATGCAATACTTTCCATTCCCATCATATGCCTGCCTTTGCACCGGGTCACTTAAAACCTGATAAGCTTCTCCTAATACCTGGTAAAGCAGTTCAGGTTTAATCATTCAAGAGTCAGGAGCACCCAATAGCGATCCAACTACATCACAAATATGACATAAAAAATGGCCTCTTCAAATGTGTTGAAATAAAAAGAGACCTTTCAAACAAATTTCAATTTTTAAATAATTTACGAGTCCAGATCCAATACAAAGGCTTATACTTTAAAGCTTAAGCTTAACACACAATGTGCATCTAAGTACATTTAAGTGCATCTACATAAATTACACTTGGATGGACTTAGATGTTCTTACAAACTGAATATAGGTGCACTTAAATGCACTTGAATGTACTAACACACACTTAGACACACATTGTACATTAAGCTTAACATATAAGGCTTTACATTGGATCCGGCCTCATAATTTAAATAAGCCGGTCATTCCACCATTTGCACATACAAAGAAAACTAGACTTGCCTGAAATCTTTCAGCAGCTTGAGGATCATTTGGATTTTTGTCAGGATGCACCTGCCTTGCCTGTGGAATTATGAAGCAAGTTTCTGGTGAGATCTCTTATTGTCATTTAGTCGAACATGTTAAAACCATTACACCAATTGAAACTGAATTCTAGGAACATCATCATCATCAAAGCCTCATCCAACTAATCTGGGTGAGGAGCCCTGGAAATATGTATCGACAAATTCCAAAAGCTCTTGGCTTGGCAATAACTAGATGAAAAGAAGAAAATTAAAATAAAAGAACAAAAGAAAGGAATACTACGTGACGTGGAAGCTCAAGAAACACTGAGTGATAAACAATCAAACTCTCAAAGTGTAGACACCCCACCCAGGCTAGCAACTTGATGAAGCATGGATGGTCCTTAAGATCTATTACCCTAGCCCTAACTTAACCTAAACCCTCAAGCCTCAACCATTCCCAAGCCTTAGCCATTCCCAAGCCATAGCCTAAACCTAAGCCTTAAAGCCACTTCTTGGAGCCAAATAAACCATCTGACCAGATTTCGAAACAAAGCAATTGGGGATGGTAGTTTGACTTCCACCAGTGGTAAGTCAATTACTACTTCCTCTCGAGGGATGTGCCCAGAGCCACAACTGTTTCTCTCTTGGAGAGATAGCTGTAGTGGACCCTCTATTGCCCCGGGAATGATCACTATTTACTATTTTACAAAACCTTTTAACCCATAAGAGAGTGCCATGTAGCACCTCCTCCCCCACCACCAATCAAAAGCCTCCACATCATCTTTTGACCTCCAAGGTCTCACTATTTACAAGAAAGCCATCCAAGGGGGCTATAAATACCCCCCTCCTCTTCTCGTTTCACACACTAAAATCAAGAGGAGAGTGAGAGTGAGAGAGCGAGTAAGTGAGTGAGAGTGAAAGGAGAGCTTGAGCTTCCAAAGCTTCCATCCTTTTCACCCCCCTTAGCCTCCTTTAAACCCTCTCTTAGCCGTCTAGCCCACTTGGGTCAACCCTCTCGTCCAGGTTCACCTAAGACTACAACTTCAAGCCGCTTCGAGTTGCAAGTCAAAGATCGATCCGCCGCCACTTGCATGCATACTTCATCATTCGCATCATCACTTCCCTTCTCAACCCCCTTACTTCTCTAGGTTGCCATTGAATGTATGCTCTATGACTTGCCGGAACTCTAGATCCTGTCACATCATAAACTCGTGATAACCCAGTCCTCTTACATAACATTCTAGCATAATCATATCTCTTCTTAACTTCCTTTCTTTTCTAGACAACCTCTAGACATATGCTCTATGGCTTGCCAAAATTCCGGATCCTATCACATTAGAAATCTTAGGCTGCCTAGTCCTATTTTGGTGCTTCACATCTTATAATTTTATCCACTAAAATCAGTTTACTACACGAAGTAGAGACTGTACACTTGTATGGGCAGGGAGGGTGCCTAACACCTCCCCTCTTTGTAACCGAGTTACCTTACTTGGAAGTCCAGGTCGCAAATCAGGTGTCAACTTAAAGCAAGAGAGTTTCTAGGTTCTATGGCTTTTACAGATTCTGCAGGTTCTAGCAGAGAATTTTGAGCTAATTGGATAGTGGCGACTCCAAGTCTACTATATCATCAATCCAAAACAACCCATACGACTCAAAAACAAACATAGAAGCGTGGATACCGATTTCCAGCATTCACACGGAGCTACCAACATAAGCCCAATTACAAGTCCTAATAAAGTCCAATAAAGAGTTCCCTATTTCTGTCCTTAGTCCCAAAGAAGGGTACTTATTTCACACACAAGAAAGATAGAGATGGAATGCAATCAAAGACAAATCCCAAAACTAACAGCGTGTTTGGATGCATAAGTGAATCGAATTGCAAACATTTTAGTTTAAACAAATTCAATTCAATTCGAAAGCGCATCCAAAGGCACCCTATTAAAAACGAAAGGAAGCCACGTGTGTCAATTCAGTTAGTTCAATCTGATTTCCATTCCTTCAAATCACAAGAAAGCGAGAAGAATCGAATCCATCCAGAAACAAGAATCGAAAAATGAAGAGATCGATGCTGGTGAAGTAGGATTTGTTTCTGCAGAGTACCTTGAGATAGTAAGCTTTGCGAATCTCTTCCTCAGTAGCGGAAGGGCTGACACCGAGAATATCATAGTATTCGGAATCCTTCACCATAATACCGACCCTAGCAGCGCTGGTGGAGATGGCGCGTGGAGAGACGAATGTGGAAAGGAAGGAGAGGAAGAGAGAGAAAAGGTAGTGAAGATGAAGGATGCCATTGGAAGAGAAGCAGCCCCCACAAGAGTTGGAAGTCTGCCTTTCCACTTCCCCATCCCTACATTAAACTATTCTCTCTCTCTCTCTCTCTCTCTCTCTCTCTGCTTTTCTTTTCTATTGCGGGAAACAGAGAGACGGGATTCAAATGGCTTTTAGAGCTGGAAGAGTGCTGTTGCTGTTGCTTTGAAAAACTTTTGATACTCTGGCGGAGTGTGACGGATGATACACACGCACTTAGAAATTACTTTTATTTTTCATATGTTTAATACAATTAATTCAAATTAAACCGTTCCAAAATTGATGTATCCTGAAATAAAAATCTGAATATCGGATGGGTGAACATTTATTGGACGGTTAAAAGTGAAAAATGTCCAACGGTCCTCTTTCAACAAACAAGTGTCTACAAATCGGAGGAAAAGATTCTTCAACCAATCTGATTTTAGGACTGTAACTTATCTAGAGTAATTTATACAATTTTGTTGGTTTAATTTGAGTTTATTTATGCCACGTGTACAATTTCTAAGGGCCTGCATATCGAGTTTCATATGCTGCTGGAGTATCAAATAACTTCCCTTTCTTTTTTTGAAAAGGAGATCGGAGATTTGAGAGGGAGCGTGGTGGGGCTGTTCATGGCCGTCACGCGCATTGGCCGTGTGTTTTCTATAAAAGCTTTGATACTCTGGAAATTGGGACGGATGATGCACAGGCACTTGGAATTAATTAGAAAATGCATACGTGGCACATAGATAATTTAAATTAAACTGTCGAATTTATGGGTCCCAGTTTAGATTTATCATGAACCAAATACTACGCTTACCTGACCCATCTCGCTATCAGATTGGTGCACGGCTTTTAAAGGTTCAAAGTGAAAATATCCAACGGTCATGTCTCAGCAAACGTGTGTCCACGAATCAGACTTTAGGATCGTTCAAACAATCCGATTTGGGACTATGACATATAAGACAGTGGATTCCACAATCTGATCGGTTTGATTTGAGTTGAATTATGCCACATGTCAAGTTTCTAACTGCCTGTGTATCGAGCGACATATATGCCAGATTAGAAATGCTCAAATGCAATCAAGCTGAATGCATTTGTTTCCGCGCTAATTTGTCACACGTGGGAACTATGCACGTGTGAGATTCCAAGCATTTCATTTGGGGTCCCCACCTCACCTAGATGCTTTCTATCGATAATCAGTATGGTAGGGTCATAGGCTGGGCCCTACTTGTGTGATGAATGTACCATTTGTAAATTCTCCCGACCGTCCATTTCTGTCTACAAAGAGAAATGATCCCATCCATGCATCCATTTTTTTTTCTGCCGACGTTTCACATATGCAGAATATCCTATCCGTATAAAAGGTGGGGCACATCATGATGATCACCTGAAAATCAGGCCTATCCACGCATAAAGAGAGACACAACTTAGATATAGACAGCCGATTGTATGATTTAATGCAATGATGTGGGGAAAATGGATGTATTATAACCAGAGCCGCACACGAACCGAGTTAGCTCATTTAGCTTGCTCGATTCGACTCGAAAAAAGCTGGATTTGGCTCGGTTCAAAACCGCTTTTGAGCTGAGTTGAGCTGATTTTTTGAGTTGGAAAATTTTTTGAACTGAGTTCGAGCTTGCCCATCCTGACTCAACTCGAATGAAAACCCAACTTGAACTCGTATCATACTAGTTGGTGACTCGGTTATTTAGATATTGATGTTGCTCAGCAAGTGTTTGATGAAATAACTCAACAAAGTTTCAGCGGGTGGCAAGAAAGGTATGAATATGAAACAAATACCCTCATATCTTGATGTAAGCTGATGCTTCTTTCCATTCCGTGAGAAATTGGTGCCCTCTTCGTATTTGAGAAAATGCATAGAGGCTCGATCTTAGCTTGAGCTGGCCCAAGCTGTTGGCCGAACTGAGAGGCTCGAGGACCGAGCCGAGGCGAATTCAAGCTGGGGTCGGCTAGTGGCCGAGCCTAGTTGAGCTGTGCGAAGGTCAACTCGGCTGGATCACCATCACGACTTATGATGCAGCTACGGTACCCGATCGTTTCTCTTTTACAAATGGCCCATTTGATAATTGAATTGGCGTGATTTTAGGAGATTTGGCGTGCATGTGGTTGGGTGGACGGTTTAGAACTCACACAGGTATGCCATGCTGACACGTGTGAGAGGCAAGTGCCACAAAAGTGCAGGCGCTTGAACGTACTTAACCTTCGTTAGACTCGGGTGTTAGTTTCTTACAGCTTAAAAAATGGTGCTTTTCCTCTTCCTTTCAGATGTTCTGTATATGTGACATGCTGACCTGAAAGAAACCCTCGTATGAGAACTTCCACATACAATCTTGCGTGTTTGCATGTAGACGTACCAAAAGGACCCGAATATATATGGTAGAGTGGCATCTCTTTACAGGAGATGTGTTCATTTGAGGCTCTTCATATAGTGGACCTTGTGATGAACGGCTAACATTTCAAACATGATACATTGTAGACAATCCATTTCATTATATCTTTCTTCACTTTCTACATCTTCCCATGCTAAATGTTTGATTGCTAATCATTTTTGTTTCCTACCGTTGCTTTGAAGATCATCAATCAGATAAGTAGGATCATCTGATCCATTTGTATTTTGATATATTTCAAGGAGTCCATCAACTAATAAATCATGATTTGATGACCTGGACCAAGTTTAAAAAATTTGAGCCATCCAATTTGGGCCCACCAGATGGTCGGTGTTTGTGGAGGCATTAAAAATAAAAATAAAATCTGTAATCTCCGGGAGCTGCTGAGCAAGCATCTCTCTCTATAGGAAGATTAAGCACACTCGGTCATTATTATTCATAAAGCGGACCACATCTATATGAGGAAAAAAACGAACGGTTAGAAAGAGAAATGACCAACTATCCACATTCATATGAGTGGCTTTAATTGTCCTGATCTTTGACCTATGGCATGCTCGTAGCAGTGAGCCCTATCGGATGGATGACCCAGATCATGCACAGAGGTGTCATACTATATAAGCGGGTACAAGTAGAGCTGGGCATGGGTCGGCTTGACTCGGCTAACTCAACTCGGCCAATTTGTCCATACTCGACTCGACTTGAATAGAATGGATGAGTCGGTCCAAACCGAGTAGGCTTCGCTCAATCCAAACCTAAACCAAGTCGAGTCCGAGTTACCCAGAAACTCAATCCGATTATACTTGACTTGATCTGAAACCTGACTCAATTGGTTCGAATTTATATATATATATATATATCTCTAACCTTATTCACCACACCCGATCCTAACCCGGTCCTAAACTCTCTCTCCCTCTCTCATCCTCCTCTTCTAAGCTCAACAGCCACCCACCCACCACTACCACCACCACCACCACCACCACCCTCCTCCTCTCTCTCCTCCCACTCCCCCACTCACTCATCTCTCAATCTGACTCCGTGTCAACTCGACTTGACTTGGTACTTCTGACCAGGTCCGTCCCTGTCCGGATCAATCCAAGGTAAACCGGACTCGAATCAAGTTAGGCATGCTGGACTCAATACCAAATCTTGGGTAAGGCCTACTTCAAAACTCAGCCCTGACTCCGCCCGACTTGAGTCGATGCACATGTCTACCATACAAATATCATTATTCGTATATGTACTTTAATTTACCTTTAACTTCCAATTTTAAAATAAGAGCTTTGCCAATGCACTTGCTACTGCATAAGCTAGCATGTCACAGGTGAAATATCCAGGCCATCCATCAGATGGACCTCTCTGTGTGGATGTTACTTCCCAAAGATAAAAGTTACTGCATCAAGTAGGCGTGCCATTATAATAGAAATAGGTTGAAGGGTGGTTTAGCTGAATTATTATTATTATTTTTTTCTTTTCACAGCCCTAAGTTTGTTCACTTAAATATGGCCCACCTCACCAGTGGACCCATATGATTCTTGGGATAGGGAGTACCTTTCTGATGGATGGATAGGATATTTCACCTGTCTGCCATGCTGGCACATGTGATGTCGCGTGCATTATCTGACCTGTAGACTCAATAAATAAATAAATAGTTGTACTCATATAATCATTAAAGAGAAATTCTCCAGTGCTCTCATAGCACTATAAGTTATAGTTTTCCTAGTTGCATCCGTTCACTTGGACAGTACAATCAATAGATCTGAACTGTTTATTAACTCCAGATTGCATTTAATGGATTACTATGCAAAAATCGCACCGATCAGATGATCCTCTGTACTTGATCTGGCGTTATTTTCTATACCCTATGGTGCAATATTTGCATAGAGCTGATGAAATGTCGATTGGGCCTATGAACGGTCTGGATCAATGTATTGAACTGTCTAAGTATCCCAATAGAACCAGGAGCAGTATAACTTGACAGTAATCTGAAAGTACTGGAGCATTTCTCATCATTAAATAAAAATTGCATCTGCGTAAGATTCCAATAAAAGCCATTGGAAATTACAGTAGTACATCTTTTTCTCACTCCTCTTTCTTTACACCTGTGATGATCGAGCTCGAAAACTTAAAAAATGTTGATATTTTAGTACTTTCCAAAACGATCTGTTCAGATCGAACTGGTGCAATCATTCGTTTTTTTCTAAAGTAATTCTATCAGTGGGCCATCTCACTAAAAATCCATCCAAGTTCTTTTGTGGATCATTCATTTCCCATAAAAGAGGATGACTCAGCTAGCCTCATCCGGTGCTACGCTTACCTGGTTAATGATCACCTCCAACCGGTTCCATGTTACATGTTAGCTTAATGCGCGGCCAGTCTCAGGTGATAACATGCCATTTGAAAGTCTTCGCCTTGCAGGGCCAGCCCAGCCGAATGCAGATTGCGTGGTGAGGTGTGATGAACCTGTGGGGTCCATCATAATATATGTGTTTCATCCATGCGTCTTTCTATATATATATATATATATATATATATATAATTTTTTTCAGCTTATTTTAAGGCCATGAAAGTTCTCGATGAAGCTGTGGGGTCCATCATAATGTATGTGTTTCATCCATGCGTCTATCTATTTTTATTTATATATATATATTTTTCAGCTTATTTGAAGGCCATGAAAGTTCTCTAGGCCATAAGAATTATAGGTCTAGCTGATATTTTTGTTTTTCCTTTCATCTGCGTATGTGAAACCTTATAAATAAGTTGGATTATAAATAAAAATCGTTGTGGGTCCTCAGAAGATTTTACCTTATCCCAGTTGCTTCGTGTGGTTTGGTACCCTTGGGCGTTGGATATGCTTTAATTTTTGGCCAAAGAAGATCAGTTCTGTGCCCCCATCATGATATATTTATTATATGTACACTGTTCATCAATTGGGCGAGATCATTTAAGGGCATTTGCACAAAAATGAATCATATCCAAAACTCCAAGTGGATGGACCACATCACAAATAGCAGTGGGACCATAACTCCTACCATGATGTTTTTCCTCCATTAAATCTGTTCATTGAAAATTAAAAACAAATATAAGATTGACCCGAGGTTTCATTGGTAAACATTTAATCTCCCACTACTTCCTGGAGCGAGGTTCATGGGATCTTTGAATCTGTCTTATTTTTGGTGGTAATTTTTTATTATAGACGTGACCGGCTATCTACTTTTTTTATTCGACTTGAATAAAATTTTATGGACAAACTCATAAAGACGAAATTACCTTTACTTTTTTTAACCGCTTTACCTTAAAACCTAATGATATTTTTGTCCAAAACTGTCTTTCCATATCTTAAAAATCTATTAGTAACATAAGTTTTGGGCCTTCAATTAAAAAAAAAACAAAAAAAAAAACATAAAAGGTAAGCGTCTAGAGTGCTAACACCCCTAGCAGACTGAGTGGAGATACCGCGTTTCAACACTTGAGGTATTGGTATGATCCCTAGTGGGGGTGGCTAACATGGAGTGTGTGTACTAACATATGTGTATCCTGACATGCTAACCCAAAAAAAAGAAAAAAGAAAAAAGAAGCGTCTAGAGTGCTAATTTTTTCTATTGTTGGTCTCCACTCAAGTCTTAAATGAATCTCAATCAATTTAGATACAACACGTGTCTCAGGTTGGGGCCATAGAACTTCGTAACGTGTACACACCAGTGAGGTCGTTGGTGTACAGTACACCGGCCAATCCACTTCCAGCTTTAAAACATGGATTGACAGCATGGATAAAATACATCAGGGTGGAATATACAGAGTCTTCACACTACAGTAAAAGGGTAACAAACATATCACCACACCATCGGCACCCTGCCAGCACTAGCTTAGCCCATTGCCATCCCTACGCGACATCCATCATAGGACCGTGGTTGGATGATATGATCCACACCAATAAGCGTATCTTTTGTAATGAGTGGACTAGCCTCATTGAGTTGTACCTAGTGAATGGCTCAAGAGCTGGCACAAATGTGCCACATGGCACCTTTATATGTGTTTATCCTATATGTGAAAGATTTAGTTTCATAACAGTTTTATAAAAGGGTATATCCAAATCATCAGGTGGACCACATATTTACAACTAATTAGATAGCTGGCAAGTTTGGTTTATGCTGTCCATATTTTTGGTGCACAACGGATTGTCTGATGATTTAATTGGTCTGATTTTTAAACCCACTAATCTTTATTCTAAGGGCCATGATATGAACGGTGTGGATGATTGAACCATGACTCCATCTAAAGGCACAAGATATTCCTGTACAGACTTTTGTGCATTTGCAAGGGTGTTTTTTAAAATGAAGGAAATTTTACAAATTACTACTTTATTAATTAGGTATTTACACATCCGCACCATTTTCATTTTTTTTTTCTTTTTCAATAAGCTACCTTATTAACTTAGCTCAGGTGAGTCCCACTATAATGTTTATATAAAATTCACTCCAACCACCATGTGTGTCACCCTATGATAGACCTAAGGCCCACAAGTCAGCTCCATCCATCATTCAGGTGGACGACATGATTGAATATAATGTATAAGGAAATACCCACCCTCCACATTGTTTCCCTTGGCATAGGCCACCTAAATCACAAATGAGTATGATTTTTGTGCCCTAGGTCTAAATTTTGGTTTGACATCTAGTGGTTAGAGTGAATTTCAATCAAGGTTGGACATTGCTTTCCCAACTATTTCCCATGTAGTGGTCCATTTTAAATCACAGGCTGGCTTTTTTTTTTTTTTTTTAATTTTTAATTTTTAATTTTTCCTTATCTTGAGCCAATAGTGGGATTACATATCTAATGGTTGCAATGGATTTTGTATATGAATTAATGTGGGTTCCTTGAAAATCAATGGCTAGAGACCACGTCTCAAAGGTTCATAAATTTCCATGGAAAAAGAGGGGTTGCACATCCAACTAGTTGGACCACAAATTACAATCCATTTAAAAAATACCTTGCAACCTTTCATATGCCGGCAACATTCAACCCATCTAAAAGGTTGGAATCACCACTACAATTTCTTCATGTAAAAATTAGTCAAATTTACTCATTTATTGGACCTCACTTATATTTTACTATTTAACAATTGTTAAAACTATTTTGTATAATCCTATGGTCCAGCTAACTAGATGATTAGATGGGGCTGATTTTTCATTAGTGATCCTTATTGTGGGGCCAACCTATTGGAAGGGAATGCTGTTGATTCGATCAATGGGTTGAAAGTTATCCACTGCGTGGACCATAACTAGTGGTCCAACTAGTTGGATTTGATGCATTCTCATTACAAATAAAAAAATATACTTTAATGGGGCCCACCCTTGATTTTTGATAGGCCCCACCCAAATATGCATGAGAGATTCAATCTGACAAGTAGATGTGTATTCCCACGTTTGTTCTAAGGATAAAAAATCAGCTCAATATGTGATTACGGTGGGCCACACCAAAGGAAATAATGGGAAGAGACACATCCACCCTTGATTTTCAAGAGATACACTGTGATGATTATGTAAAATCCACTCCAACCATTAGATTCCAAATCAAATTTAGGCCTATGGTAAATAAATAAGACCTATCCATGATTTAGGAGGGCTACACTAAATACGACTTATCCATGATTTAGGAGTGCTACACTAAGGGAAATAGTATGAGGGCTAACCATTGCCTTGTACACTGTTTTCAATTACGTGGTCCACCTTAATCATGGATGGATTTGATTTTTTGGATCTAGGCCTAACATGGGGTGACACTTATGGAGGTTGAAGTAGATTTCATATAAATTTATGGCAGGACCCACTGGATCAGCAATCCTACATAGGGCGGAATCCTAACTTCCTTTAAAAAAAAAAAAATCTAGCCCAAGGCACTCCGTTAATAATTGTTTGGATTAACGGGGTATCTTATTGAAAGCCCTTTCAAAAAAATGTATGAGAATATAAATACCTAGTTAATAAAGTAATAGTTTGTAAAATTCCCTCATTCAATCCAAATCATCGGTTGGACGTGCATGATTGATTGTTGATGCATGATTGATTGTTGATGTTTAGCTCGGATTCTCGTTGTCCGATGACCAACGAACCTTGATGCTCGACTTCCTTAAGCGACATCGGGATGTCTTTGCTTGGACTCACCACGACATGCCTAGTATTCCCCTTGAAGTGATCGTCCACAGATTAAACGTAGAGCCTGAGCACAAACCAGTAAAACAGAAAAGAAGGGCTTTCGAGCCTGAGAGGTACGCTGCAATAGTTGACGAGGTTTCTAAACTCCTTGGTGCTGGCTTCATTGAAGAAATCTATTACCCGAATTGGATTGCAAACGTAGTGCTCGTGAAGAAGGCTAATAGGAAATGTCGGGTCTGCATAGTTTACTCCTACCTGAACAAGGCGTGCCCCAAGGATAGTTTCCCTTCCCTCAGGATCGACCAATTGGTTGACAGCACAGCCGGGCACGAGCTCCTCACTTTTATGGACGTACTCTGCCTACAATCAGATAGCGATGTATCTTCCGGACAGACAGAAGACAACCTTCGTCACTGACAAAAGGCTTTACTGTTATCGAGTCATGCCTTTTGGCTTGAAGAATGCTAGTGCGACGTATCAGAGGTTGGTAAACCAAATGTTCGCCCAACAGATCAGCCAGACTATGGAGGTCTATATCGACGACATGCTCTTGAAGAGCATCAGAGCATTTGACCATATCTCGGACCTCGGAGAGACTTTCTCAATTCTACGGAAGTATCGTATGAAGTTGAACCCGGCTAAGTACGCTTTTGGTGTTGGGTCAAGTAAATTCCTCGGCTTCCAAGTTAGTTAGAGAGGCATTGAAGTGAATCCTGATAAAATTAGGGCTCTGCTCGATATGAGCTCACCTCGGACTACGAAAGAAATTCAGTGCCTCACTGGAAGGGTTGCGGTGCTCAGCCGATTTATCTTCAAAGCCATGGATAAGTGCCTTCTCATCTTCTAGTAATTGAAGGGTCACAAGAAGGCAGAGTGAACCTCGGATTGTGAGCAAGCCTTTCAGTAGTTGAAGCAATATGTGGGATCGCCACCACTACTATCCAAACCAGAATCAGGGGAGTCCTTGTTTCTTTACCTAGCAGTTTCTACCTCGGCTGTCAGCTCGTCTCTTATTAGAGAGGCTGGAGGCAAGCAACATCCTGTTTACTACACCAGCAAGGCCCTGGTCCCAGTAGGGACAGGGTATCCGAGTATGGAGAAGCTGGCCTTAAGCTTGGTCATTTCTGCACGGAGATTGCACCCATACTTCCAAGCACATCACATCGTTGTCATCACCGATTCACCACTCCGACAAAGTGGGCTGTCGAGCTCGGAGAATTTGATATACAATATCAGCCGATGACTGCTGTCAAAGGCTAAGCGGTGATAGATTTATAGCTTATTTTACTAATCCGAACTGCGAACTCGAAGGAATCGGTTCAGAGGTATCATTAAATTTAGCGATAAACCCTACTGTTCCCCCAACCTCTTCTCTTTTTGAGGACGCTGGGGCAGAAGCAAGATCTGATAGATGGACCATGTTCGTGGACAAGTCATTCAATTCAAAGTGAGGAGGAACAAGGGTTGTCCTAGTTGCGCCTGACACAACCACTATTCAATACGCAATTAGGCTCGGCTTTAAAGCATCAAATAATAAGGCAGAATATGAAGCCCTGTTGGTTGGGCTCAGATTGGCCGTTAGTCTGGGAGTCCAGTTCATTGATGTCCGATGTGATTCCCAACTCGTTATGAACCAAGTGTTAGCAGAGTACGAGGCGAAGGAAGCAAGGATGATAGCCTACTTGAGCGAAACCCGAAAAACAATGGGAAAATTCAAGGATTGCATCATGAGTCAGATACGGAGGGCTGATGCCCTCGCAAAGTTAGCCTCATTGGCCGAAGGGAATATCTCGACGATTGTTCCTGTGGAGTTCCTAGATAAGTTGATCATTGACCGAACCAACCAAGAAATCATCAACTGGGTGCAAGTGACTGTAAGTTGGATGGATCCTATCTTCAGATATCTCACAAGTGGAGAGGTCCCACGAGATCGACTAGAAGCTCGGCATCTAAGGGTCAGGGCAGCATGATACACGATCATTAGTGACACATTGTACAAAAAAGGTTACTCCCAGTAGTACCTCAGATGTCTTCGACTTGATGAAGTAGAGTACGTAATCCGAGAGATCCATGAAGGAATTTGCAGAAATCACTCTGGGGGCCGTGCCCTGGCTAAAAATATTCTTCGTCAAGAATACTTCTGGTCGACAATTCAAGAAGATTCTAAAGGTTTCGTCTAGAGATGCGACAAGTGCCAAAGATTTGCTACCGTCCTGATGTAGCCAGTGGAAGAGTTGACCCCCATGAGTGGACCGCGGCCGTCACCCAATGGGGGATCGACATCATCGGACCTCTGCCTTGCAGTAAAGGGCAGACCAAACTTGTTATCGTGGTGGTTGACTATTTTACTAAATGAGCGGAAGCCGAGCCCGTGGTAAAGATTATAGAACAGAAGATAAAGAACTTAGTGTGGAAGAACGTCATCTACGGGTTCAGCATCTCGCGTACCATCGTGTCCGATAATGGAAAACAGTTCTACAATGATAAGTTTAGAGACATGTGCTGAAGGCTCGACATTGTTAACGCATACTCATCACCTCGCCATCGTCAGTCCAACGGACAAGTGGAAGCTGTGAATAAAATCATCAAGCATCATCTCAAGATGAAGCTAGATAAAGCTAAGGGCAATTGGGCCGATGAGCTTCCATTTGTTCTTTGGGCATACAGAACCACGACTCAGTCGACTACATGAGAGACCCCGTTCTCCCTTTCGTATGGCTTGAAAGCTGTTGTCCCAGTCGAGATAGGGCTTCCCACTACTCAGGTACGGACCTATCAAGACGAGTAGAACACTGAGCTGATTACGACAAGCCTCGACTTGCTCGAAGAGTTGCGGGACACTGTAGGACTACGGGTTGCGGCTAGGCATCAACAGGTCGCGCGTTTCTACAATTCCAGGGTCAAAATAAGACGATTCCGATGTGGTGATCTCGTCCTTCGCCGTGTGTTCTAGAACACTGTGGAACCTGGAGTAGGGTCCCTCGGACCGAACTGGGAGGGGCTCTACCGGTAGTTGGCTCGACCAAATCGGGGTCTTACCACTTGGAAGATTTGGAAGGACAACCCCTACCATATCCCTGGAATGCTGAGCACTTGAAGATCTACTACCCATAAAGGGAAATGATATATGGGTCGGGATTGTTTGTTCCGATGACATTTTTAATAAAGAATGCCATTTTATACAAAAGTTATTCTACGTGGGGCTTCTCCCGAGGAAGAATGTTTACTTCGTCACCTTAGTGTGCTACGAGGGACCATTTCTCACATGCAGAAATGAAGTCCTTCGATGATCTGACCCCTTATAGAAGAGGTTAGCTCGTCACTCGACAACCAGACAGATCCAACAATGATACACAACAAATTAAATCATCATTCCAAAAGAATAAGAAAAATTATAAAGATATCATTATTTTGCTACAAGTTTTTATAAAAAGAAAGATATGAATTTATTCTCTTCGAGTAGGAGGGTTGGCGGCAAAGTTGGGAGGTTGAGCCTCAGGAGTCCCTTTGGCCTCCGCGGTGATGGGATCATTCTCAGCCTTAGTAGCAGGGGCGTCCTCGGCATCGTCGGTAGCCAAGCGATCGAGGTCGAGATCTGGATAGAGTTCTTCGACATCGCCCAAGTAAGCATTGTAGGCGGCATTATAGGCGTAGTAGTATACTATCCAATTCAGCGGACCTCTCCGCCGAAGCCTTGAATTCCTCGACGGCCATAATAGCTTGTGCAAAACGGCTGAAGCTTCAAGCTCAGCACGCTGTTTAGCCAACTCCTCGGCGGCGTCGCGTTTGGCCAGTCCGAGTTAAGCCACCAGTCGAGCATTGTCTTCCTCCACGCGTTCGGGGAGAGCTCTCGAGCTTGCCAGTTCGGACTCAGCCGAATCCAAACGAGACTGAAGCTCGTTCACCTCTCCTTAAAGCATGAGCTCCCTTAGTTGGCCTTCTCCCACCAGGCCTTTCAACTTCTCCTGTTCTGCGACTGAGGCTTCAAGAGCCCTTTAAGCTCAGCCTTCTCCCACTCAATCCGAGTCATCGCCTTCAGCCTTTCTCAGATCTGGATAAACATCGGTAATGCTCGAAAAAATAAAGGGTTAGAGAATAGAAACGACGATCAGAGCTAGCAAATAATGTTAAAAGCTTACCGTGTAGTAGACCGAGGCGAATTCATTTACGAATGACTCGAGAAGACGGGAGAGAGTGTTGGTGATCGATGCCTTAGTCGCGTGCTTAGCTACCCAGTCGTTCAGCAATGACATATGATAGCCTGGTGGAAGCACCTTCGAACCCGAGGGAGGAATTAGATCAACAGTCCTCCTCACACTGCTGGCAGTAGAGGCCTGAGGCTCGGCCTCAGGGATGACACTTTTTTCGGTTAGGACATTCATCCTGCCAGCCAAAAAATCTACCTTAGCGACAGTGAGGTTGATGTTGATGTTGATGGACTCATTCAAGACGTCCTTATCCTGGGAGAGAGCCGCTTCGACTGTTTCTTCGACTACCTCTCTCTCGGTCCTAGGTGGATGGGTCGGAGTAGACGGAGGGACCTCGGGGACTGAGGTGGGAGCTGAGGCAGGGATTGCGGCAGGTTCGGCTACAGAAGGTGCAGTCTTCTTCTTCGCTGTGATTTTAACAAGCGGCTCAGAAGCCATCATCATGCTTAGAGGAGGGCGTGACACCGATGACCTCTTCCTCTTCGACCCCGAATCCTCAGCCATACCTGACAAAAAAAGAACCAAATCATAGACACACCTACAAAGAAAGACGACTGTATAAGAGGTTGCTATACTCACCCAAAGCAGTGGGGAGGGGCTTAAATCGGCAGAATCCGGACTAGAGGAGGTTGTCCGGGCTGATGATATCGTGCCAGATACACTGCTCTTTCTTGAGTAGCCGAGCCCTATCAATTTGGGCTCGGAGGAAGGGGGACAGCTCTGACGGACCTTTTGGATAATCTACAAACAAAAAGCACAGGGTAGAACGGAAATGAGTCATCGAAACAAAACGTACTATGAATCTTGAAGACTCGTACCTGGGTTAAAAAATTTTATGGGCACCCTGGCCCTTAGGTGTCCAAGCTCAGATGGCGATGCCTCCCATTCTTCGGAGGCCCAAAACCATTTTCCCTTCCAATCCTTGTTGGAAGAGGGGAGTCTGGTTACAAGGCTCAGAGTACATTAGGCTCTTGCGGAAAAATAATACCAGCACAGCTTGGCCGAGTCGTGCTTGGCTTGGTACATGGCCAGAAATTCATCTGGTAATATATCCTAGTTCTTTAGATGGCGCCAGATGATATACGAAGAAACCAGAATTCGCCAAGCATTTGGGATGAGCTGACCCGGCACTAACTTTAGATGTGCAGTCAGCATCCGCACAAAAGGGTGGATGAGAAACTGAAGCCCACATTGGAGCGCGCAGATGAAGATAGCAACTTCTCTGTCAGTCGAATCTCCTGGAGCGTCGAGGGCAGAAGGGGCCTTGATGTGCACAAAGTCAGAGATTTGGTAGTTGGTACGGATCTAAGCCATTTGGGACTCGACCAAAATTGAGCCCCTAGGGAAAACGGCCTCAGATCGACCTCCCGAAGGCCGGGCCACGGCCCTTCCAGTTGGGTCCCGAGGTATTCTCGTAGACCCTTTGGTGCCGCCCTTGGCCTTCGGACCCACGGTTTTCTTAACTGGAGGTCGGAGGGGGATTGCCTCAAAGGGACCTTCCGATCCCCGACTCTCAGAGTCCGTACTCTCCGACTTAGACTCGTCTCTGACACCATTACTCGAACTTCGTCTGAACCGTTGACATTGTGGGACTAAACAAAATTGAAAGAAGGCTTGGAAAGGAGAGAACTCACAGGAAATCACCCTTCGGGAGATGTCTCGCAACACTAGTTTTTTGAGAAAACGAAGCTCAAGAGGGGAACGTGAATAAAATACAGGAGAGCTCAAATGAAGAAGTGGTGGAACTTATATATCCATTGCCAGTGGGGTGCAATCATGACGGACAACTATCTCTGAAGCTGAAACAACTCGATCCCGAACCTGGCTGGGTACGTGGCAGCAAGTTATTCGTCTGAATTGACACCCTTCGAGTCATGCGCTGCCAGTGCTGAACAACATTCAATGCGTGGACGGCTCTTCACCTTTCAATGTCCATGTGGCGGCATCCTGCTCATCCAGCCGATTCGAATCCTCAACCGTTCCAACTTGTTTGCCATCCAGTGGTTGGTACCCAAAAAGCTAAAGTCATTGTACAGTGCGCAGATCTCGAGGCGCCATCATCATGACGATTCATTTTAACCTTGCTGACTCGTCATCATGATAAGAGTGGTAATTCATTTTCCTAGACATTTACTCCCTGAGTCCAACCTCAGACTCAGAAAGTAAGGAGCTTCTGTTATAGGAAAATCTGAGCTGAACCCGACAAAGGCCGACTTAGGGAAATCGATGAGCAGGGCCTTAGACTAGTAGCCATACATCCGAACCGACTCGATTCCAAGTTCTTTTGTAGAGCTTTGAAATCGACCTGGAACCCGAAAGAAGCCATCACACATCCAACCTGCCGGCCCCGACTAGGAACCTTGACTAGGTTTAACTCACTCATGGGCTCGGAGGATCCTGAGTGAGGCCTAGCTCGGAGGGAAAACGTGGCTGTTACACGTCTGACCCGTCGGCTCCGACTAGGATCAACTTGCTCGTTTACTCGGAGGGTTAAGCTCGACTTGGATGAGAATGTGGTCGAAGGAGTCTCCAGTAACGCATGTACAGAGAGTCATCTGACACACGATCTCAGGATAACGGCCGACATCAACGCACACGTAGCTCCCGCTTGATGGCAGAGATCGTGCCGATATTAATGGACATGTCTACTCCAACCCAAAGGTATAAATAGAGGGCATAACAACTGAAACATGTACGCAAAATCTCTCACTTGAAATCTACCCGCACTACTAAGAACAAGATTCCTAACCTGACTTTGGCATCGGAGGGTCCCTTACGCTAGCCAAGGTCTCCTTTGTCCTCCTCCTGTGCAGGCTAATAGGGCTCGACGTGAATGCTCGGAGCTCACCGAGGGTGAACTAGATTTTTGCATCAACAGTTAATGATTTAATTGGTCTGATTTTTATACCCATTGATCTTCATCCTAAGGGCCGTGATATGAACAGTGTGGATGATTGATCTAAAGGCACAAAATATCAATGTGTTTTTAAAATAAAAGGAATTTTACAAATTACTGCCTCATTAATTAGATATTTACATTCCAGTACCATTTCTAAAAATGTTTTCAATAAGCTACCTCATTAATTGAGTTCGGGTGAGCCCCCCCTGTGATGTTTATATCTAATCTACTCCAACCACAATGTGTTCACCCCATGATAAGCCTAGGGGCTCACAAGTCAGCTCCGTCCGTCATTCAAGTGTACCACATCGATAAAAACAGTGTACAAGGAAACACTCACCTTCCACACAGTTTCCCTTAGCGTAGCCCACCTAAATCACAGGTGAGTCAGGTTTTTGTGCCACAGGTCTAAATTTTGATTTGAAACTAGTGGATTTCATATAATAATTATGGTGGGCTCTATAACAATTAAGGTTGGACATTGCTTTTTCTATAATAATTATGGTGGGCTCTATAACAATTAAGGTTGGACATTGCTTTTCCTATAATAATTATGGTGGGCTCTATAACAATTAAGGTTGGACATTTCTTTTCCAACTATTTCCTTCGACGTGGTCCACTTGAGATCACAGGTTAGTCTGTTTTTTTTCTTGAGCCAAAAATGGGATTATACATCTAATGGTTGCAATGGATTTGGCATATACATTATGGTGGGCCCCTTGAAAAATTAATGGCTAGAGACCATCTATGACATATTCATAAATTTATGTGAAAAAAAGGGGTTGCACGTCCAACTAATTGGACCACAAATTACAATACATTAAAAAAAAAAAATACCTTCCAATCTTTCATATGCCTGCAGCATCCAATCCATCTAAAAGGTTGGAATCTACATGACAATTTCTCCATGCAAAAATTAGTCACATTTACTCATTTATTGGACCTCAGTTGCATTTTACTTTCAATTGTAAAAACTGTTTTCTATGGTCCTATGGTCCAGCTAACTAGATGATTAGATGGGGCTGTTTTTTTGTAGGCGATCCTCATTGTGGGGCCAACCTATTGGAAGGTAGTGATGTTGATTCGATCAAATAAATTGGAAGTTATCCATTGTGTGGTTCATAACTAGTGGTCCAACTAGTTGGATTTGACACGTCCTCCTTAAAAATAAAAAATGCTTTAATCAGGCTCACCCTTATTTTTAATATGGCCCACCCAAATGTGTATGAGAGATTCATTCTGACAAGCAGACATGTATTTCCATGTTTGTTCCAGGGATAAAAAATCAGGTTGACACCTGATTACGGTGGAATACATTATAGGAAAAAGTTGAAGAGACACGTCTACCTTTAATTTTTACAAGATCCATGATGATGATTACGCGAAATCCACTCCAACCATTAGATTGAAACCAAATTTATGCCTAGGGCAAGCAAATCAGACCTATCCATGATTTAGGAGGGCTACACCAAGGGAAACTGTGGGGGTTGAGCATTGCCCTGTACACTGTTTCCAATCATGTGGTCCACCTGAAGCATGAATGGGTTCAATTTTTTGGAGGATTTCATATAAATATCACAGTGGGACCCACCTGATCAGCAATCCCTTCTTAGAATCCAACTTCCATTAAAAAAATAAATAGCCGAAGGTAATCCGATGGTGATTACTTGGATTAATGGGGTATCTTATTGAAAATCTTGAAGAAAGTTATGAGAATGTGAATACATATTTAATGAAGTGGTGATTTGTAAAATTCTCTCAAATAAATTAGCTGAAGTATTTTGGGATTCTATTGGGATCTACTGTAGGGAACCTGGCCTTGGAAGGGGGAGCTTTACCAGAGAAAAACCTTTATACTCTAGCAGATTGTGATGGATGATACTCAGGCACTTAGATATTAGTTAGGAATTGCATACGTACAATTAATTCAAATGACACTGTCCAAATTCTGAATCTCAGTTATTTGATAACTAAAAATGAAGAAGATCCATGAATCAAAGGTTAGTCTTGTTTAACAAATGATTTCAGGAATGTGACTTTTTCCATGGAGGAATACAATTTAGTCAGTTTAATTTATTTTGATGCAGGCCAATTGTACAATTGGCGAGTCCCTGCGTATCAAGCATCATATTCTGCCAGAGTATAAAAAAACTACCCGCTTGGCTAAGTCCACGCAGGTGTAAGGGATGACCCATCTACATGCTTAGGGGAACATCTTGGTAAGTAATTGCAAGCCCCAACAATGACTGTCGATGGACCGGGCTGGTCCATCAGGCTTGCAGGATTGGGCTGAAATACTAAGCCTGAGGGCTAGACCCAGGCCTAAAATTTAAGCCCGTTTATTGATCCGGATGATTTCAGCCCACCCCAAACATGGCCAGGCATAGTAGGGTTGGGGTTGGTGGGATTCAGATTCAGGTCATGCATAGTCATGGTGGGCCAGTACGGGCTTGTTTATTTTGGACCGTCAAAGGCCCAAATTGGACTCACGAATAAATTGTACTTTGTTAGACCGACACTAACGTGGCCCATCGACAACCTCAGGTCCATCCCGTCAATCTAGTGCGTCCCACCACAGGAAACATTCACCTTTTATACAGATTGAAAATGACTGTGATTGGTGGCTTACCCAACTACAATGGGGCAGGATGTATTATATCATTTCCCACTGTGGAAACCCACCCACCGCTATAAAGATTTGTAGCATGCCATGTCAACCATCTTTCCCACCAACATGACACTAGTGTGGGGAATCTGTGCCATGCAAAGGATATATTACACCGTTGAAGATCACCCATTTCAGAATTCCAGAGGATCCACTCATCAGATAGACCACACTTGTATGTTGAGGCTGTTGATCGGTTGTCCATTGATTCCAACGGTATGACCTACAGGATGAGTGGCCTACCTTTTGTGACAGATCATCTTCATGGTGAACCTAACGTTTCGACGGTGTAGATGTCCTACACAAGTATCATGTTGATGATAAAGATGGGGCAGCATTTTTTTAAACTATATCCAGAGCTTTTGCTAAGCGCACACGCGTGCAACAAAGCTCGTGCACATGCCACACGTGTGCCATCATGGCAGAGATCTAATCCATCTATCAGGTTGGTCGACCTTGTACACATTGCTCCACGATAATATGTATCAATGGGTCGGGCCAATCTCTGTCCAAGCCCGGCCCATATTTTTGAACTTTCTCTAAACTTGGCCCAAGCCCGTGATGGGCCAAAACCGTCGAGCCCGACTCGGAATGTATAAACAGGGTCGAACACAAGTCCGAAAAAAGTTTGAAAATAAATGGGTGGGTTGTACAGCGTAACAGACAACTGCTCTGACACGTGCGTACCAAAAAAAACCTTTGTCAGTGTCAGGTATCTCACCTTTTATTTTTTAGAGGAACCAACATGATTTTGTCAGATCCTCTCCGACCATTAGATGCGAAATATTAAGTTATAACTATGATCAAAAAATTAATCTGATCAGTGATTTAGATGGGCCACATAAAGGAAAACAATTGGGAGAAACGTCCAATCTTGATATTTACAGGGCCCACTGTGATGACTATACAAAATCTAGTCCATTCACTAGATATCAAACTAAGGACTTAGGCTTGAGGACCAAATATCAGGCCCATTCATTATTCGGGTAGGCAATACTAAGTGAAATATGTGGAGGATGAGTGGTCCATCTACACTCTTTTCAATCGTATGGTTCACTTGAATAAATGACGAGAGCGATTTTTGGGTCTGGGCCTAACATGGGCTAACACGGCTGATGGTTGGGGTGGGTGGATTTCACGTAAACACCATGATGGAACCCACAGGAGCCGGCAACACTTTCAAAAAAGTGAAACAGCTTTCCCTCATCCCTTCTCCTGTGGGTAAGGTATAAAGTGAAATGACTTTCCCTCCGTTGCCCTTTCCGCCGTGTGAATGGCATGATATGAAAATTTGAAATTTAAAATGATCTGTGCGGTCCGGGCCGGGTTATTGGGCTTCTGGATATCTTAGTCCGGCCCTTCTTAAATAGGGGCTTCTGGATACCCGAGACAGGACCGGCCCGAAAGCCCGTCAGGCCAACCCGACCAATTGACGCCGTAGATGGGTTAGTGAATTTCATCCAAGTTCTCATAAGAAGTGTATTTGTTTTGAAAACTATGACCCACCTGATCAGTGGATCAAATTGATTCCTGGGCTAGGGCATCCGTTTTGATGGATGGGTTGTATCTTGGAGTTATCGTGCCATGCTAGCATATGTTTGGAATGTAGATGAATTTTATTGCAGGCAAGTTTGCTTTGCACAGCTCCTGTATCGTTACTGTTTATTTGTTGAAAAGATTGATGCCTGTGCTTTATTCACTCTGCTCATTTATTTTTCTAAATCCTTTTAGAACATAAGTCTAAAAAATGAGGCAGATCCAAAGCTCAAGTAAACCCACCACAAGGATCACTGGAGATTGAATGCCTACTGTTGGAAACTACCTGAGAGCCATGAGTTTTGGATCAAGCTGATACTTGTGTTTTCCTTTCATCTGTAAAGCACCTGCATCATGGTAGGGGTCCGTGGAGCTTTTCCACGTATACATCGGTGATGTATTCTACATTATGCAATCTAAGTCCTTTTGCACCATCCAGCACACACTTCCATTTGAGTATACTCGGCATTCGCTTCTTAAGTCCTTTTACACCATCCAATACACACTTTCATTTGAGTTTACTCAGCAATTTAGGGGTGTACATCGAGTCGAACCGAGCTGGGGCCGGCTTGAACTCTGCTCAAACACATTTTCGAGCTCAAAAAATCAGCTCAACTCGGCTCAAACTCAGCTTCGAACTGAGTCGAATCGATCTTTTTCGAGTCGAGTCGAGCGAGCTAACTGAGCTAGCTCGGTTCGTGTACACCTCTACTTGGCATTCGCTTGCATCTAATAACCAATATGGAAGCGGATTGCATAGTGTGCCACATACCACCAACTCCGGTGGTGTATTGATGTCATTGAGTTCCATGGGTCCTGCCAAGATGTGTGTTATATCCACATTTTACATTCATTTTTCTAGATCATTTAAAGATATGGGTCAAAAAATGAAGCATATCCAAAGCACATATGGACTACACCATCAAAAAAGCAGTGGGAGTTGGACGCTTACTATTTAAAACTTTTTTAGGAGCTACCAAGTTTTAGACTGTTTTTTCCCTGTGACCTTATGTGCAAGTTGGATGGCAAATAAACATTATGATGGGCCTTAGGAAGGTTTCAACAATGGGTATCATCGTCCCCACTACTTTTTATGATGTTGTCCACTTGGGTTTTGGATCTGCCTCATTTTTGGAGCCATGTCCTACAATGATTTCCAAACAATAGATGGACATTGTGAATATAACACAAATATCACGATGGGGCCCACATAACTTATAGTGACATCAATATATTGCACACCTCACAATCCGCTTCCAATATTCACCTACTTATTTATGTGCTTATGTACTATTGTCTTAGGTCTTACCATGTTGCATGTATGCCATCCACCCCACACATTAAACACACCAATTACAATGATAAGATGCTAAAAAATTAGGCCTACCCAATAATTAAGTTGGCCACACCATAGAAAACAATCAAATGGTCATAAAAACTCTGAATTCACATACTGGTCACATGAATGCTAGCTGGACCGGGCTGATTCTCGCGTCCAACTTTCATGACGGTGAACCTCGCCGGAGAAGTTTGATGCCATAGACAAACTGCAGTGGGCCATATATATTGCTCAAGAATATCTAGTGGTTCTTGGTCAAGGTTTGCAAATAGGTTTCGGTGTACTGCATTGGTCACACCGATACGAGGTTGCATTGCCCTTGTATCGGGCTGTCACGGTCTGATAGAGTTGTATAGTTCATGGCAACACCGATACATATCGGGCAATACATACCTGTTTCGGACGACACATCAATCCATAATTTTGCTAACATTGAAATGGGAAAAGTTGGATGTTTTGGCTGTGAGAATTTAAGCCATTCATCCATATGAGAATCGGATGAAGTCAAATATCAAAAGGGGAGGAAATGCAATCCTTCAGGCCCACAGATTTTCCTTTCAGAAGAAAGGAAGCTGTTCTTACTTTGGAGAGACATGGAGGAGAAGCTAGGAGCTATTCTAGTTATAGGTAGATAAAAGATCATATAGGTTTCTCTTCACCATATATTCCTTCGATCGTGACTAGGAAACACTTCAATTCACTGGATTTCTCCTGCTTGGATGCCATGCACAGGGAGAGGTTAAGGTGCTGCCCTTACTGTGGGGCCCACCTTGATGTATGTATACTATATCCACATGTCCATTGGTTTTTCCATATCATTTTAGGTTTTAGGTCATGAGCCTAAAAATGAAGTAAATCCAAATCTGAGGTTGACCATACTATAAGAAACAATGGTGATTGAACCCTCTACCATTAAAAACTTTCTGGGCTCACTTTCATATTTATTTGCCATCCAACCTATTGATAAGGTCCGACAAACCTGGATGAAGGTAAAAAAATCAGCTTGATCTAAAACTTCTGTGGCCTATTGAAGTTTTGAATGGTCAATCACCACTCTCTCCTCTATACCGATATGTTTGAATTTTGGGCTCATGCCCTAAAATGATCAGGAATGGTCAATCACCACTCTACTGTAGGGATATGTTTTAATTCTGGGCTCATCCCCTAAAATGATCAGGCAAAACGGATGGATGCATGACTAGGATATATAATACATACATCAAGTGGGCCCCACAGAAAGGTCCACACCTAATCCTCTCCCCCATACACATGAACACCACGGTGGACCCAACGGGCATAATAATGGCATGCCTGTTGGATATGAAATTTACTCCTCAGGTAAGTGAAACCATGACTGACACGAAAATGAGACTGGTTCATTCATCAAGAGGGCCACGCTCAGTATAAGATAAACGGGTGACTGGAGAAAATGACCAGTGACCATAGTCATTGGGATCTCATGGCATAAGCCAGTAAATTCAGACCATTTAACAGATCGGGTGGACCACATCCACAGCACACTAAAATAAATGAATGGTTAAAAAAAACACCTTTTAATTTACTTTGTACTTTCTGCTCACTGCAAAAATGAAATTGTCCAATGTTTTAGGTAGAAGATCGTCTAAGCATTATTTCCAACCTTTTGGATAGCTTAAATCTCACATGTGTGCCTGCTTCAGATGTGTACAGCTCAACATGCGGGTGACAGAGCTGCTAAAGGAATTTCGGATGGATTCCATTCACCTCAAAAATCCAAGGTTAGAATCATAAATGGTACGTGAATTTGGGCAGCACCGAGAAGATGAACGGTTCAGATCATCAGATAACCTCAGTCTATGGGCGCAAGCAACGCGACACATGGTTCCATCTGTGCATGCGTACTGTGGATCCAACGGTCCACACCGACGAGAGATTGCTCTATCAAAAAAGAAAAAGAAAGAAGAGGAGAAGAAAAAGAGAGAGCATCCTTTATAATTACAAGGCATGTGCGATGCTCCCCAAGCAATGCCTGTAGCCCACATGTGTTTCCAAGCATCGTGACATGATGTGTACGATGCACGTGGAGAGAGGGATCCACGCCAGCTGAGTGTGGCCCACTGACTGAACTGTCAATCCATCCTCCATCATAACCGGTCATAATCAAACGACCTGAATTCCACCCCTTTTTTGGGCGTTCGATGGCTTAATTATCCTAGGACCCACTATCACCTAACGTGACCTCTTCAACCGAACATGATTGTACTTGCTTTCTATTCAGCTCTTCATATAATGGTCTGGATCAACCCAATCTTGGCCGTTACTTGATTTTGGGGCATGGTCTATCCATACAGTGGGCCCTGTAAAAGAAATAGCATGACCCATCATACCAGCAGTTTAGATCATCCAATCATCACACAGCTGAAATGAGAACATGAGGATGGTATACATGTCCGAGATCCGAAGAATTCTACCCTATTGGCAATTGTCACTCGAAGGAGGCAACGCATACGTGCGAGATCCAAGTCGTTCATCGGGCTGAAATGAGCATCAAGTACGCGTTATCCCTATGTTGGATGAGGCCCAGTCGTAGATTTCTCTTGCCATCCGGTTATACACGTGATACATCTAAAACAAGACATATAAGGTGGGACTCACTGGGATCTTCCACGCGTGTGAAAGGCAAGTGCTAAAAGAGCGGACGCGGTTTGGCTAGTGAGGATGCTACCAGCCAGGTGGCTAGTGGTCAGTGCTATGTGGACCCCACCATGATGTATGTGTTTTATCCATGCTGTCCATCCATTTTGAAAGATAATTTTCGGGCTTTATACCAAAAATGAGGTATATCTAAATCTCAGGTGGACCACACCATGGGAAAACAGTTGTGATTGAATGTCCACCCTTAAAAACCTCCTAGGGCCCACTGTAATGGTTATTCGACATCTAACCTGTTGATTGGGTCATACAGGCTTGGATGAAGGGAATATATATATATATATATATATATATATATATATATATATATATATATATATATATATCAGCTTGATCCAAAACTATAGTGGCCCCCAGGAAGTTTTTAATGGTGGGCGTTCAATCAACAATTTGTGGTACACTTGAGATTTGGATCAACCTCATTTTCTGAGCTCATACCATAAATGATCTGAAAGAATGGGTAGACGGCATGGAAGAACGCTAACTGATGTCAAATCTTTATGGGCCCCACCATGATGTATGTGTTTTATCAATGCCGTCCATATATTTTCCCAGCTCATTTTATGGCATGAGTCAAAAAATGAGGCAGATCCAAACCTCAAGTGGGCCACACCACATAAAACAGTGGAGATTGAATGCTTACCGTTGAAATCTTTATTTGCCATCCAAACTGCGCATAAAGTAACATAATCCCGGATGAAGGGAAAACATAAATATCGAAATGATCCAAAACTTCTGTGGCCCCCACTGTTACCAGTGACGTGGTCCCAAGACGGGGGAGTCTTATTTAACGCTTGATATGGTGTGCTCACGTGTACAGTAGCTAGGAAACGGAATCCACAGAAACGGCCGTTGCGTGCAGCGGGTAAAACCCTGTGGAACCCACCGTTGTGTGCGGGATGTCCAATCCATCCATCAGGTGAACCTTTTCATTTTAACCGTACAGACCAAAAGGCAGCTCGATCCAAAAATCAGGAGGGCCACACCACCGGGAACAATGAAAAAGCATGAC
Organism: Magnolia sinica; assembly: GCF_029962835.1. Classification (NCBI taxonomy): domain Eukaryota; kingdom Viridiplantae; phylum Streptophyta; class Magnoliopsida; order Magnoliales; family Magnoliaceae; genus Magnolia; species Magnolia sinica. The sequence goes on along the minus strand of NC_080576.1, from coordinate 17,517,778 downwards.
TAGAACCTCTGATTTCACAGCGTATGACCCTACTGATTTTTTTTATGTCGGTCTGATTCCTTGTACGTTCGTACGGGTAAGGCATACCTGATGGAATTGGATCCAATCAACACACCATGCTTCAATCACAAACCTAGGGTTGGTGTTCGTGTTTTCATGCAGTGCGGTACACCTGACTTCACATCAAAGAAAGCTAAGGTATTTTAAAGGACACCATCAGTTGCTTTTATCATACCAGCTCTTAAGGTTTTTACAATCCAAAGTGCAGTTTCATGTGGACCAGTAACCGATGTTTTGAAACTCAATCCGGACCTCGAACCCTCTGTGAGGGCGGTTCAGTCAAAGTGGCTAGAGCCACTTGGCCTGTTTTGGCCCTCAAATCTGATCCATTAACAGAAATTCTTACGAGTGATGGCTCAAGCAACCATGGCTTATAATTTTTTTTTTAAAATTTTTTCCCTGGCCAAACAAATAACCCTTGACTGGCCTGCTTTTAGGTGCACTTCAACTGTCTTGATGGACGGTTTCAATCCAAACACTATGACCACCAAGTACAGGTTTTAAAACATGGGCTGTAGCTGATATTAGGGAGCGGATTAGGTTTACCCTGACCGTGGGGCCAACTTTGATGATGTGTTTTATATCCACGCCGGCCATCTGTTTTTTGAGTTCATTTTAGGAGTGGTCCCAAAATTAAAGCAGATCCAAATCTTAGGTGGACCACACCACAGGAAACAAAGGTGATTGAACACCCACTACGGTCCACTATAATGTTTATTTGCCTTAACCTGTTGATAAGTTCAAACAGACCTACATGAAGGGAGAATACAAAGATCAACTTGATCCAAAACTTTTGTAGCCCCACAAGAAGTTTTTAATGTTCAATCATCACTTTTTCCAGTGGTGTGGTCCACCTGAGAATTGTTCTGCTTAAGTTCTGTGATCAAGTCCTAAATGATCTGGAAAAACGGATGGACGGTGTGGATGTACAACAGATTCATCAAGGTGGCCCCCATACTGTCAAGGTAACAGCCACTAACATGTTACCCGAATAAAGGAACCGCGTGGATATACCATTAATAAGGTGGACACCTGAACCTCTCCCATATCAGGGGACGCGGTTCACCGAGGTCGGTGATCCCTAACCGTGGAGCCTACTGTGATGTATATACATTACATCCACACCGTTCATACATTTTGAAAGCTCATTTTAAGTTGCGATCCAAAAAGCGAAGCAGATCCAAATCTTACATGGACCATACCACAGGAAACAGTCGTGATTGAATCCCCACCATTAAAAACTTCCTGAGGCAACCGGAATGTTTATTTACCATCAAACCCGTTGATAAGGTCATGAATACCTGGATGAAGAGACCACACAAATATCAGCTTGGTCCAAAACTTTTGTGGCCCACGAAGAGTTTTTAATGGCCGATTACCACTGTTTGATCAACCTTAAATTTCGATCTACTTCATTTTTGTGGTCATGCCCTAAAATGATTTTTCAAAACGGATGGACAGAGTGGATATAAGGAACATACATCAAGGTGGGCCCCACGGGCACTGAAGCCGCGTCCCATAATTTACGGCTGTCACCGGAGTGGGCCTGGGCCTATCAAATCCAACATTTTGAATAGGCCTGACCTAGGCAGTTAAAAAATGGGTCCCTGACAACTCAGGCGTGGCCAGATGACAGCCCTAACTGACATAAACCCTAGCTTGTCAGGTCACAGCTCGCACTTAAACTGTAGTTTGTACCGATTTGTGTGCCGTGTTGCAACAGAGCCATCAACCGACCGCTCCTGGGATGGCCTGAGGTTTACAAGCCCGATCGACAAACTAAAACCCAGGCTAGACCCCGGACCTTACCTGTGATGGTCCAAAAACAAACATTCCAAACCCTCTCGTGATGATTATTCATGACCCGAGCATTGAGACCGTTCATTTTCTTTCGTACCAGATCTTGGCCCTTCACTAGATTTTCCCCAACATGCATAGTAAATTACAAAAATACCCTTGAAACTATACATGGGCTGACAGGCACATAGACATAGATGGACCCCAACCCAACTAATAAATGTTCTTTAATTTAGACCCAGGCCCGGTCCACCCCTCGGCCTTAATATTTCAGACTGGCCCATTCCAACTATTCACAGCCCTACATGTCCAAAACTTGTATGCGTATCAGATACAAGCCGGTTTCGGCCATGGCCTGGCATTGCCATATACAAATCCCATACAAGGTTTAAAGTATCGTCCGAAACCTGCATGTAACGGTTTCAGCCATAAATGAATGATTGCATTGGACTGAGATGGATGACAGGGGAACGATACAGATGCACCATGTGCCACAAAAAGTGCTTTTGGAAGTTAGCATGGTGGGCCAACATTATTATGTGTTATTATTACACGTTGAATTCAAAATGGCAGACAAGATAGAGATGAGAGGCCTCAATTTCTTGATATCAATGCAGGTTTTCCCTACACCCCTTGTGTTGCCTTTTCCTTCGTTTCCATCTCCTTTGACTGCTTCCTATCTTGTCGCTCTCAGCATCAATCCATATGCCGTTTTCCTTTTCAAAATTTCCCTGCTATTCCAGGGAAAGGCATTATGCCCTTGTGTTGAAAGACTGACTCTTCATGAGCTTGCACACAACCATTGTGCGTGGGGCATGCATGCAACTATAACTGGATTTAAACCGTTCAAATTGTGGGGCCCACTCTATAGGACCCATCTGCTTGAAATCAGATATATTAGACAATCCTGGCCTTCTGTTATGTAAGGATGATTTGTAAACTTTACATGGAATTACAAAGGATTGAATTATGCATCAAGTATGGAGGTGAATAAAGTTATATGAAAGGCGTATCTGATTGAGAAGCTATAGCCATAGGAGATGGCTAAGATATTCCCCACAGTACACTCTTAAAGAAGCACCATGATGGGACTAAAAGCTTTAGTCCTATGTAGGCTTGGGGACCTAGACCTGTTTATATAGTTTAGAGTGAGTAGTTTGAAATCCATTGAAATTCCTCTTCCTACGGCTCTATATGAATTTGTCGATCCTAGTCAAACCAGAATACTGTGCACATGGTTGTAGCGCATTACCCTTTACACGATTTTAGATGAATCACAATTGAGTGAGATTTACTGGTACTCCCGATCACACTTTTTAACCCTTAGGGTAATCCAGACCATTGATCAATAAGCCCACCTTATAAAATTCTTACACATGATGTTCTCTCTCTCTAAATACCTCCCCTTAGTGCTTGTTGGGAGATTAGTGTTAGGAGGAGCAAACCACTTATTAATGAAAATCCTGAAAAATGTTTTTTCTTTGCATTTGAAAGTGTTTAAATTGCAATCTCATAAATGGGAATTTTTGTTTTTTCTAATTGTCATTTAAAATGTTTTAAAGAGCGCAAACGTTTTTCCCACATTTGATTTTTGGGAAAAGGTCTTACTCCTTTATTGAAATAGGAAAAGTTAAAGCAAACTATTTCCATGAGATGCTCGGCATGCAAATGTCTAATCAACAAAACTTAAATAATTTCCTTAGTTTATCTTAAACCCAAGTAGGCTCTGTTAGGGGATTGTGCAAAACTTGAATAATTTCCCTAGTTTATCTTTAACCCAAGTAGGCTCTGTTAGGGGATTGTTGCAGATTCCCATGTATGAAAACACTACTAACATAGTCATTTTTGAGCAATTAATCTATGGTCTACATATTTCTCAAATGTGTAGACTTGTGGGCTCACTGTATTTGTGTCATCCAACCCATTTAATGTGATCACCCTAATATGAAAGTGGGACACCCAATAAAATCAGGATAACCCAACTATCAGGTGGTCCGCCATGTGAATTTGGAGGTTGTTAGGTGGTTATCAATTGTTTCCTGTAGTGTGGGTCACTTGATAATTTAGTTGGGTTGATTTTTGGGCATTCAATTTTATAATGGATTGATCCTCTTCGATGAGTTGAATGCCAATACATAACAGTGGGCCACACATGCAAGTCATACAAACTCTTCAAGCAATGTAATTTTTATCATTTGGTACAGCATAACTTGGGTAGGTACTACACCTACTTTCTTTAATTTAAGGAGAATGATTTTATCTAAACAAGATCCGAACATTGGGTGCATCCCCTATGTCTGTACTTAATCCCACAATTCAAGCTGATTCTACAATCTGCAAGTAAAAGTTGGAAAAAGTGAAGAAGAAAATCATTGTTAGCCTTAAGTGGTTAAAAGCAATTTTGAATTTATAAGGAGAGTTCTTGAATTCATGAGAAATTAAGATAGAAAATTTAAATATTTTGTTGAGTAACATGAATATGATTTTCTTGATTACAGTATTAATAAAGAAAAATCAAGCCCTAATTTAAAATTATTTAAAATAGCAAAAAATCTACCTAAAGACTAAATTTGCCGAAAATAGAAACAAAATAGAAACTTTACCAAAACATTCTAAACATTACTACAAGCAATTTCTTAGGAAATTGCAATCCCGTCACTCTAAAAATAAAGAGATATATACAATTATTATTATTATTAAAAATAAAATATTTTTTAAATCATAGTTTTGAATAAAATGCGCTGTGTTTTCTCATAAAATGAATAGACGCGATCCATTGTGAGTTGATTGACCCTGGATGGCCTGTTACATAAGATCAATAGGTTGTGCGTCTTGCATCAATACCTGAAACAAAAGTTATAAACAATTTACGGTTCACACTTTGAGCGACAATTTCTCTTTTTCTGTAATGAATTTCTTAGATTTTGACACACCCGGAGCCCAGTTATATCATGTCCTATGTCTGACTAAGCTCAAATTTGACGGACTAATTTCTCTTTTGGTCTGCCTTTCTAAAGTCTAACTATGCCAAGAAAGTACCTATAACACATCTGACAGTGGCCACCCACACCAGGAATAGTATAAAATCATTCCTAAAACCTTTACATTGACATAGTATGGCAAACATTAGTTTTAGAACAAGGTTAATTTTCACTAGGATCCTTACTCTTGCTCCAGTGGTAGACTCTCCAGAGTTTCAACACCCCATCAAGGTTTTGAGTATCCATAGGTGGTGAAATCCCACTATGGTGTGAGTGTGTGGGGGTGTGTGTTCGTGTGTAAAAAAAACAGAAGAAGAAGGTTAATTTTCACTAATTTATCATCCTGATGAAGCACATTAGATGAATATTTGAATGGCATATAACCACCTCAGTCGGGCCTCATAACCCTAGTGATGGAAATGCCCATTCCAATTATTTCATATAATTTGGCATTCCTGAGTTTTTTTTTTTTCCTGTCATCATCATCATCATCATGACTACTGTGTTCCAAAATGAATTTGAGACAGCTTACCTGATGGTCTGGTTCGATCGAAATTTCCACCCACATGGAGGGGTTACAAATTACTTACAGGATCTACCTTGTCTTTTTGTCCTTGGAGTAAAAGTTCTGCTGACGTTACTTGCACGTGTACAATTAGAATCCACTGGTGGGTACACGTACCACATGCCTAGCCACATATGTGATATTCATGCCGTTCGTGTGAACAGCCTTACAGGATACGCGGGAGCCACTGGTGGGTGCACGTGTACAATTATTATAATTGATGAATACGAATTTCCTTTCTAACTACTTCAGTTATTTGTATAATTATAATTGTACCATAATATATCCATTGAGGAATGCTCACATGGGCACCTTCTTACGTGAGCACCTGTCTGCAGGCATAGAATTTGAACGTTCCATGTGATGTGGCACACCATGAAACCTTACAAGCTCGACTTTCAGCCCGATACAAAACTTTGGTGGGCCATGGTAAAAGGAAACAGTTTCCTCCATTAATTTGCATTTCTCTTTGGTATGACCCATTACAATTTTGGATCAAGCTGGAAATTGAGCTCATAGAGTCTCAAGGGGTGCCACATCACGTTGACCTTTCAGATTCTATGCCAAGCACGTGTGCAAAGGTGCTCATGTAAAAAGTTTAGGTAAGAAGGGGCACGAGTGAGCATTCCTCTCATATATATATATATATATATACTCACATGTGCATAGGTGCATCGTGTGCACCTTTACACGTGTCCTGGGCATTTACACCGTACAGTTCTTGTGATAGGACATCCCATGAAACCCCAAGGGACCAATACCTTGATCTAAAACACTGGGGCCATGGCAAAGAGAGATGCAAATCAAGGAAGCAAACCGTTTTCTTTTTTCCATGACCCACCAAAAATTTTGGATCAAAATAAAAGTTGGGCCCTTGGGATACAATGGGTGTTGCATCACGTGGACTGTTATGATTTTGGACTCACATTAGGTATTAGTTCTCAAAAAGTTCACAGCTGAGCATCCGTGATATATATATATATATATATATAGAGAGAGAGAGAGAGAGAGAGAGAGAGAGAGAGAGAGAGAGAGAGAGAGAGAGAGTGCTATAGGGCTTATGAAGTAGATCTTAACAATAACTTCTCATGAGGTCTAGCCGTGAGAGAGAGAGAGAGAGAGAGAGAGAGAGAGAGAGAGAGTACTATAGGGCTTATGAAGTAGATCTTAACAATAACTTCTCATGAGGTCTAGCCGTGTGAGCCCCCAGCATGATGTGTATCCATAATGCCCAATAGGCTGGGCTCCACGATACCCAGCGCATGCATCATGTCGTGCCTCACAATAACCAACACATCAATATTAAACCACCACTGGAATGGGGTTGGCAACACCACCTGATCTAGGTTCGAAATACAGTTATTCTCTAAAAAAGTTGCTACTCCGGAACTCAGGTGGACCACATCACATGTATTTAGAGAGTTTAGGAGGATTATTTTACATTATTTCTTATAGTGAGGCTCACCTCGACATCGAGGCCTATTGTGGGGCGCACACCTGATGGATGGCTGGTCCTCATCCATGTGAAGTTACCAGTAGTAATGAGGCCTGCTATTACATGTGGTCATGCCAGCATTTGGGTCTCCTTGCAAAGGATATTTTGGTTATTTAATGCATTCTATTTAACTAAATATATAAAAAAGAAAATTTTATAAAATTTTTATAGCATAATCATAATGACAAATAATAGATGGATAACTGCCATTTCCTATAATTATAGGCGTTTGACTATAATTTTCAGTGAAATTTTGATAATTTGCGAAAAGGATTGATATTGTCAAGAGTCAAAACTGCATGTCCACACCAATGATAATGCCATTGAAAAGCAAAGGGCTGTACATCCGGCTGAGTCGAGTCGAGGTGGGCCAAGCTTGGCTCAACTCGTCTATGCTCCACTTGAGTTTTGAGCTCGAGCTCAACATTGAAGCTTGGCTTATTTGCCAAAGCTTTTGAGTCAAGTTTGAGCTTACCTCGAGTCGAGTTAACCCAATCTAGCGTCCAACTTGCACCCGACTCAACCTAGCCCAACCCAGCGCTTAACCCGACCCGATCCGACCCAACGCCCAACCTGACTCAGAACCTAACTCAAAACAAATAGGAAATTAAATATTCATTGATATAAAAAAAATTAAATAAATAATTCATGATAGAGGAAGGTAACCTACCTTTGTGGTGGATGTTGACTGCTGAGAGAGAGAGAGAGAGTGACAGAGCTAGAGTGAGTAGCTAAGTGCTAAGTCGGGGTAAGACGAGTCAGGTAGATGTCGAATGAGTGGCCGAGTGAGAATAGAGAGAGAGAGAGAGAGCTCAGGCAAGCACGGGCTGCGGCGGGTTGGGTAAGGAAAATGGAGGAAAAGATATAGGAAATGGTTGGGATGGATATGATTTTGTTTTAAAATTTTAAGTTTTTTGTAAAGTATGTGTGTATATAATATTTGAGTTAAGCTTGAGCTCAAGCCTCAGAGTCTAACTGTACTATGTTCGAATTGGAGTCGTTTTCAAATCGAATTGGGTATTATGGAGCATATCCAAAGCTAAGTGGACCATACTACGTAAAACAGTGTGAGTAATGATTTCCACTGTTGAAACCTCGCTAGGCCCCACCGTAATGTTTATTTGTCATTCAACCTCTTCATAAGATCATAAAAATATGGATTAAGGGAAACAAAAATATAAGCTTGATCCAAAACTTCTGCGGCCTTCAAGAAATTTTCAATGGTATACATTCAATTCACACCTTTTCCAGTGATGTGGTCCATTCGATCTTTTGATATACTTCATTTTTGGATTCAAGTCCTAAAATTATCTGATAAAATGAATGGAAGGAGTGGATAGAATATATAAGTCACGGTGGACCCCACAAAGTTTACTCAGTACACTCAGCGAACTGAGTTACTCACTGCGCAATCCGCTTCCTTCATTTTGAAGGCCGCGACTTGCCTGTGCCCTGCTGCAGGAACTTCCTGAAGCTATGTGTGGCCCACGCCCATGACAAAGTCCATCAGCTTTGCAATACAACAGTAGGACATTATTGCAAAAATCAGATGGGTCACACCACATAAAACAGTTAGAACGAAAACATCCACCGTTGAAACCTTCCAAAAGCCGACCATGATGTCTATATGCCGTCCAAACTGTAGGCCATCTTCTGTGGCCCTCAAATGAAAAGCATTCAATCCCCACCGTTTTGTGTTTTGTGGCCCACCTGAGTTTTGGATTGGCTGATTTTTGGACTCTTATATTATTGAGGTCTTGCGAAACTGACAAACGATGTGGATTTGTCACGGGAATCTCCATGGCCAACATAGCTTCCGATGACAAGAAGTTGTCGTGGGGGCACTGGCAAGTTGCGTCCAAAAGGGGGAGAGGATAACGGATTGTGTGTCGTACTACACACCACCAACCTCATTGGTGAAATCGAATTGCTTACTGAGTTACTCAGTATGCTATTATCGGACTGAGTAAACTCTGTTGGGCCCACCGTGAATGCATGTAGTTTATCCATGCCGTCCATCTGTTTTTACAGATCATTTTCAGGGTTGAGCCCAAAATTAAGTCATATCCAAAGCTCAAGTGGACCATACCATAGGAAACAGTGAAAGTATTGATCTCCACCGTTGAAACCTTTCTAAGGCACCCAGTGATGTTTATTTGTCATCCAACCTATTCATAAGATTACACAGGCATGGATGAAAGTAAAAGACAAATATCAGATTGATCTAAAACTTCTGTGGTCCTCCAAGAACTTTTCAACAGTAGACGTTCAATTCACACAGTTCCGGTGGTGTGGTCCACGTGAGCTTTGTATATAATTTATTTTTGAGTCAAAGCCCTAAAATTATATAATAAAACAGACGGACGGAATTGATATAATGCATGAATGATATTGGCGTACTGAGTTACTCAGTACGCAATCCGCTTCCTTCAGTGGTGCGTTGACGTCACCAAGTTCGGTAGGACCCACCCTGATCTGTTCATTAAATTTGTGAGATTATTTTAGAGCATGCCATAAAAAAAAAAAAAGACAGATCCAAAGCTCAAGTGGACCACACCACAGATATTAGTGGAGATTGAGCAACTATCGTTGAAAATCTCGTGGGGGCATCAGAAGTTACGGGTCATGTTTTCCCTTCATCCACCTTATGAACAGGTTAGATGGAAAATAAACATCATAGTATGTCCCAGGAAGGTTTCAATCAATGAGATCATTGCACTCCCTCCATGTAGGCTTTGAACGGGCCTCATTTTAATTTTTTAATCCCAAAAATGATCTAGAAAAAATGGATGGACGTTGTGGATATAACACATACATCATGACGGAGTCTACTGTGACCTTAACATACCATGGACGGAGCGGATGAGGTGAAACCCCGGATCCACCGAGGTGGGTGGGACCCCCTGACCATGGGGTTCACGGTGATGTATGTGACTTAAATTCACACCGTTCAACCATTTTGAAATCTCCTTTTAGGGCATAATCCAAAAAATGAAGCTGACTCAAATCTTAAGTGAATCATACCACGGTAAATAGTCATGATTGAATTCCACCGAAATATTTATTTGCCCTCCAACCGGTTGATAAGGTGACGGACACCTACGCGAAGAAACCACACAAATATCATCTTTATCCAAAACTTTTGTGGACTACGAGAAGATTTTAATGATCAAGCACCAATGTTTCCTGTACTATTGTCCATTTGAGATTAGAAACTGCTTTATTTTTTGAATCATGCCCTAAATTGAGCTTTAAAAATGTTTGGATGATCGTGATTTAAGACACATACTGTAAGCCCCACAGTCAGGGGTCCCACCCACCTCAGTGGATCAGGTGCCTCACCTAATCTGATCCCACCGACCTTGCCCTAAATTGAGCTGGAAAAAAAAAAGATGTATGGTGTAGATGTACATCCATCAAGGTGGCCTCACAGATTCATGGATACTTCTTCATTGATGTAGTACCATTGGGTATTTTCCAATTTTAGCTGTCCCATAATTCCTATGGGTCCAATATTCCAATAAGCATAATAAATCTTCTTTTTCAAAAAATAAAGAATATTATTAAAAAGCCAACGCCAAGAAAGAAAAACAACAAAAGCTACAATGGCAAAAACAAAAACTAAAGCAGAAAAGAAAAGCAACAAAAGGAAAGTACAAACAAGAGCATGAAGTTCAGACCCAACCCACTCAAGCATTAAAGATCTTAATCTGATTTGAGAACTTTACAAATTGAAAAACTTCGCAGACTGACACTTTCCTATTCTTGAAACAACAGTTATTCCTCTTTAATTGAATCCTCGAAGCTGGTGAATAAAATAAGTTTTCATCTTTTCTTTCCAAGCAAATAAGCATAAGCTTTTTATTAATGATATATCTAAATTAGAACCCACAACTTGGACAATTTATTTGAATTAATTATTTGTGATATATGCAATTTCTAGGTAATATCTAAGGGCATGTGTATCAACCATCAGACTCTATCAAAGTATCCGAGTTTTTCTCTTATTTATATTCTTTTGGGTCTTGATCACTAGGTTCATAGTCACAAAGAGTATGGGCGAATTAAATATGGCTGTATGAATTGTAAGAGAATAGAAGATTGTGGGGCCCACGTGGAATGTGGCTCACTTCTAACCCATCCAACAAATATACTCTAAAACTATTATTAGACAAACCAAAAGTATGATGGATCTGATCATAAGGTGGGTAAATCCATATAACATTTTGGATCTAATCATAAGGTGGGCCAATCCATACACCAATATTCAAAACATCCCAATTCAAGTGTAGCCCATATGGTCTGATTGGCTTGATGTTTTACTTGTGTTATCATCATAGTACATTAGATGGGTTGTATGTTATACATAAACATACCACATGAGCCCCCATAAGCTTAAAATTTCACTAAAATTTAAAGAAAAATAAATAAATGAAGACATTATTGTAATTTATCTAAAAGATTAAAATATAGATTCCTTAGAAATGTTGTAGCAAAACCCCTTACAACAGTGATATGTTCTCCTTACATCGATTAGTAGATACTTGTATCAAGCCAGTGATGCATGATGCTAGTCGTAGGTTACAACTCATTTCAAGATATATATATATATATATATATATATATATATATATATATATATATATATATATATATATATATATATGTATGTATATCCACAGGAATAAATTTGGAAATAGAATTACCAAGGGATAAAAAAGAGACGTGGGTTTAGATGACATAAAATTAGCTTGTACTAAGTCGAGGTCAATACGGTCAGGCAACACGAGTCAGTATTGAAAATATGCCTGACTCAGTTCAACTCGGACGAGTCACCCCCAACTTGGCCGAGTCCTGACCTGACTCAGCACTAGATGAGTGGGCCTGTCTTCACCCATGGTTGTGGCCTGTGGGTAGGGGTGTACACGAACCGAGACAGCTCAGTTAGCTCGCTCAACTTGACTTGAAAAAGCTCGCTTCGAAGTTGAGTTCGGGCTGAGTCTAGCTGATTTTTTAAGCTCGAAAATGAGTTCGAGCCCCCAGTTCAACTCGACTTGGATCGAATCCAGCACGAATCGAACCAGTTCGGAGACTCGGTTACTTTGCCATTGATGTTGCTCACCAACTGTTCGATAAAATGACTCAACGAAACATGGCTAGTGGCAAGGAAAGTATGTATATGAAAGATAAGGTTCTAATAAATATTTATAAGCCCTCAAACAAGGAAATAAAAAACACTAATAATAGAGTAACAGAGGTGGCAACATTCTCTCTCCTCAGAGCTCCAATGTAGCTATGGGGACCAACTGCAGGTTGGCCCACTGCGATGTGATCATTCTCTTTATTAGCCGCTCGGCAATGATGAAGGCAAGTCCAAGGGACTAGGAGACATTGAGCCTTGGGTCGTAGCGTGTGGGGTACCGTGAGCTCAGGTCATCAAAGGTCACAGTTCGGGACCCCCCAATGCACTCCGTCACATTCTAACCTGTCATCTCAAGATGGACACCTCCTAAGTGGCTCCCTTCTTACTCGTGCACATCAAGAAGGCTTGTACCTCAGCCCAAATTACATTAAAAAAAAGATATGTGAATGAAACAAATACCCTTTTTCTTTGTGTTTCTTGATTTTTATGTTGCTTAGAAGGTGTTTAATAAAATATCTGTAAAGTTATTGCTTCTATTTGTAAAATAGTGAGATTTTAAAGTTGCAATTTTAGGTGTTTGTGAATATGCCTCAATGGCAAACTCGGCTTGATCTTGGCTCAAATCCGGCCTGAGTTGATGACCAGGCCAAGTTGACCTTGCAAGTCAGGCTCAGGGACTGAGCCGAGCCGAGTTCGAGCTGAGGTCAGCCTGTGGCCCAGCTGAGCTGAGGCCAGCTCTACTCGTTCGACTCGATGTACACCCCTACCTGTGGGTGAACATTCCTCCTTACATTAATGACATTGACCTGTGTTGACCCGTACAGGGGTAGAGAAGTTTGCTAGAATACATAACGGTGTACTGCAATAAGTTACATCGGGACTTTAGCCGTTGAATAGTGGTCATCTTCAAAGGATCCAAACCGTTTATATAACAAATCTGGCTTTCTACGGTGGAAATGTAATAAATAAAAGCTCTCAATTGAATTATCTCAACCCTTTGATAAATTGGCTCTTTTGATGGGAACATGAACCATCACTGCTGAAATAACCAATCTGAGTTCTTTTATTTTTGGCATCTCTCATCCCAGAGGAGATCTGTCAACTAAACGGTTCATGTCATTTAAAAAGGCCCAAATTCAACGGCTAGATTTCCGGCGTATTTTATTATAATTGGTTGGGATGTATTCGAGCAAATCTTGGATTGCGAGCGGGCCAATGATGTATATGTTATGTTCAAACCGTCCATCCATTTTGAGATATTGTTATAGGGCTTGAGCACAAAGAGCAACAGATCCAAAGCTCAAGTGGACCACATCACATAAAGTAGAGGAGATTGAGAAGCTAAGGATCAATCTGTCATGGATTGACTTGATGTTTGAGACCTAGGCCCAAGATGGAATGGTGCATATGAGTGATGGGGTAGATGTTCGAAAAACATCACGGTGGAGCCCACACAGCTCGACCTCATGGGACGGACTCGTGAGGTCGAGTCGCATAGTACATTTTCCCTATATATATATATATATATATATATATATATATTTATTTCTTTATTTATTTATTTTTTCTTTCATCCGTGTCTGTGTGATCTCCTGAACAGGTTGGATGACAAATAAACATCATGGTGGGCCCTAGGAAGGTTTCAACGGTAGGAATCATTGTCCTCACTGCTTTTTATGGTGTGGTCCACTTGAGATTTGTATCTGACACGTTTTTGGGTTCAAGGCCTAAAATGATCTCGCCAAATGGACGGACAGTTCAGATATAACACATACATCATGGTGGGCCCCACAGAACTTGGTGACGTCAACACACCACCGAGGTCGACGCAATTCGTTTCCTTCCAGGACATAGACAACATCGCACTCGATCACGGTGCATGTATGAAAGGCAAATGGCCTAGTTTGTAGCACAACGCTACATAACGGGTTTGTCGATGGACGTCCACAAGACTGTAAATACCACAAACGTTCCATCACGGTCTCGAAGATGGACGGTCACTACTAGATCGTGATTGGATGGTGACCATACACTGAGGCCTGTCACCTGCTAGTCTGCTCTAATGCACCCATCAGGTGGTGGGCCCCACCGTCTGTCGGGACGGACATGGCTTCAGGACCACCATTCCACGTACCCCATGAATGATAACTTATATACACTAGTTGCATGGATGAATGGCCCACAATAATGCATTTTGGTTAAGTACCATCCACTGTTTATTTGCTTCCTTCTCTATTCCACATTAATTGCTACTCTTATAACTCTTGTGACTACCATTACTTTCTCTACCTTTCATTTTATTTCATCTTCTTTTAGGTGTGGATACATAGATGACCGGATTAGGTGTTACCGTGGGGCCCACCTTGATGATGTACTGCCCATTTTACAACATGCTCTTAAAAATTAAGTAAATCCAAATCTCAGATGGACCACACCACAGAAAACAGTACTGGTGATTGAATGTCCTACCTTTAAAAACTTCCTTGGCCCCTTTGTAATGTTTATTTGCCATCCACATGTTGATCCCATAAAAAGTTTTTAACGGTCATTTACCACTGTTCCCAGTGATATGATCCACCTGAGATTTGGATCTGCTTAAATTTTGGGATCAACTCCTAAAATTATCTGGAAAAACAGATGAACGGCGAGGATTTATACAAAAATTATTAAAGTGGACCCCGAATGGTCTGTGTTACCCGGGTAACACCTCATCCGGTACCGATACGGAGCACTCTTAAAGGCGCGGCTTCCATTGAGGTGGGTGGGATCCCTGACCGTGGGGCCTACCTTGATATATGTTCCTTATATCGACACCGTCCTTACGTTTTTAAAAATCATTTTAGGGTATGATCACAAAAACGAAACAGATCCAAAACTTTGGTGGACCATGATACAAGAAACAGTGGTAATTAATAAGTAATAACTTTTCGTGGGCCACAAAAGTTTTGGATCAAGATAATATTTGTGTAGTTTCTTCATCCAGGTCTTTGTGATCTTATCAACAGGTTGGATGGAAAATAAACATTCTGGTGACCCCCATGAAGTTTTTAATGGTGAAGATTCAATCAAGGCTTTTTCCTGTGGAATGGTCCACCGAAGATTTGGGTCTGATTAATTTTTGTTATAATCCCATAAAATGAGCTTTAAAAATTTATGGACGGTGTGGATTTAAGGAAAATACATCACAGTCGGCCCCATATTTACGGATCCACCGTCCTCGGTGTAACCGAGATCCACCCAAACCGCCCCCTTCTTTTAAATGGTCTAGGTGGGACAGTTTGACTGAGAGAGAGAAAGAACCGTATTGTATTATTGCATTGCTTGTTGTAATCTCATATAAAAAGAAAAAGGATAATCATTACAATTTCTAGTGTTTGTATGTTGGTGTCTTTGATCTGATCCCTCCAACTAAAATGCACTTTAATTTTCATTCCTGATTACTGTTACTTCTTCCTTTTTATTCACTCTCTCATCTGTTTATCAGTCCACATTGCTTTGAAATTCTGACTCCAGACCTTTCTAGTTATTTGGAAGTTCTTAAAATAGTTTCCTTCTTGCCAGTCCAAAACAGCGCCAATTTTTCTGTCTTGTTCGTTTCAGTGTCAGTTTTACAGCTCTACATTGAAAACCCAAATCAGAATTTTCATTTTCTTGGGATTTTCAGTGTCAGCAGTTGTATAGACTCAACACCCATATCTTGAATTTTTTAAGTTTTATTCACGAGTGTTTGTGTTTTTGTAATTTTATTATTATTATTATTATTATTATTATTATTATTATTATTTATATGGTTGATTGAATACCCACATCTTGCATTTTGAGTTTTTGTATATCAGTGCTCTGTTTTTTGGTTTTCCTTTTCTTATGGTTGAACGTATACCCACATCTTAGATTTTTGAATTTGATCAAGACCCACCATTTTCTTGTTCTCCTCTCTTTGGATCTTGAAGAATGTCAATGTTGGAAGAGAATCAGATGAGCATTCCTCATCTATTCAGATGCCCAATCAGTCTAGATTTATTCACCGATCCAGTGACTCTCAGTACAGGCCAAACCTACGATAGATCCAGCATTGAGAAATGGCTTGCAGATGGAAATCTTACATGTCCTGTTACAATGCAGCGACTCCATGACTTATCCATGGTCCCCAACCGCACTCTCCGGCAACTCATTGATCGGTGGCTTCTCTCCAATACACATTCCGATGCTGAACGGATCAAAACAACCGATCCCAATCCCTCCTTAGCTACTCTCAAAAGCTACATTCAATCACTAGAGACCACCTTCACTACAAGGCTCGAAACACTCAGAAAGATCAGAACTCTATCCAAAGAGTCCGATTCGAGACGAATCTGCTTAATCCAGTTGGGTTTTTTCTCTTCAATTCTAGAACTTTTATTCGGCGATATTCGTGCAGAAATCAAACTCTCCTTGCAGGATTTAGAGCTTGCAGAAGAAGCTCTCAACTGTCTTTTGAACTTATTGCCTTGCACTGAAATGGGTCATTTAAACATGCTCAAGGAAAGTTCTTCTTTAGCATCTTTTCTTCTTTTATTGAATCAAGGCGGTATGAAGATCAAGACAAGCTTGTGCTGTATGTTAGAAGCAATCTCATCATCTTCAGAAACGAAAGAGCTTTGCTTGGTGTTCGGACAGACGCCGGCTGTTTTGCAAGGGCTGGTTTCTCTCCTTCACCAGCAATCCGATATATGTGCATCCGATGCAGCGATTAGAGCTATATCAGGCCTTTGTTCATTAGAAATGAATCGTGGGAGTGTAATTAGAGAAGGTGGTGTGGACGGTCTGATAAAATACCTTTCGAAATCAGACAGAAGGTATGCTTCAATAGCTCTGGCTACACTGGAACTTCTCTTAGGATTAGAGAGTGGGAAAAGGGCTGTAATTAGTAACCCAGATGGTGTTCATTTCTTGGTGAAGATGGTTTTCAGAGTATCATACAATGAAGGTAGCGAAAGTGCAGTTAGCTGTCTACTGATTGTTTGTTATGATTCGTTGAGAGCACGACAGCAAGCACTCGGTGCAGGTGTTCTAACACAGATACTTTTACTTCTTCAGAGCCAGTGCAGTTGCAGGGCAAAGACCAAGGCCAGGCTGCTGCTCAAGCTGCTTAGATCCATGTGGGTTGAAGATCCAAGAATGTTTAATTTGCAATATGGTCTGTTTGATTCATGAGAGTCGCTTGTTCTATAAAACCGTTGTGTGTCCATGTACATAAATCATATGTGTATGTGTGTTTTTGAAGCAGTAGTCGTTTAAAAGATAGCTTATGTGAGTGCTAAACACCCACATTACTCTTTTGTTGTACTCACTTTACATGACCTTCAATCCTCATCCTTCCTTCTTCTTCTTCTTCTTCTTCTATTTGTTGTTGTTGTTGTTGTTTGGTTTCCTAGAGTCTTATTACCTGAGGTCTTGTATGGTCCTTGATGCACAGGTGTGTAGCGTAAATGATCCAGTCCATTGGTCTGTTTGGCTCCATCATGGGTGAATCATGCCCCAAAAATCTTTGGGATTGGAAAATTGTAATGACCAATCTTGATCCTTTCTTCAGTTGAAAGTAAACCATTGCTGTATTTATGATCTTTTATTTTGCAGTGAATGGTTAGGATTGTTCTAGCGATCATGTAATTCCTCTTGTTTGCAGTCGAAAACATGGCGATTGTAAACATTACAGCTTGTCTAATTGATGATCGCGACCATTAGTTTGGTGGTCCACCACCTGGACTGGTCAAAGATGAGGGCATTGGGATGTGGTAGCTATTAGCTATCCGACGATTGGCCTGGAAAATAGATTTTGAACGGTGAAGGTTCTACAAGGAAAAACTAACGGCTGGATGGTCAAAGATCCTAAAGTTGTCCAATCACCGAAACTATTGGTGGTCCGCCAAATGGACAGATGGGATCAAATACATGTCTGCCACGTGTACGGAGAGAATGGCAGACAGTAGCGCAGAAGTTCCGTGACGCGCGCGCAGGTCATGATAGCATCTCTCTTGTCACGTGAGCATTATTTGCTTTGAATGCTGTTGGTTGAAATGGTCACAAAAGATTAAGCAATGAGACAATATCTTTTCATTTGATGGGGCTCATGGTTCGGCAATCGAGACCATTGATCTGCTGTGTTCAAGTGTAGATGGACCATGCCTAAAACATCTCATTCATAAGATAATTTTATCCTTTTAATTTGTGGGCCGAAAATAAGACGGTCAAGATGACAAAAATATCAGCAATCCATGTTAAGCCGTCAAATATCCTGATGTTTGTTTGAGGCATGCTCCATCCACTGTGGAACAACAGATCAACGATCAGGATTACTCAACTTGTGACTGTGTAAAGATGCCAGGGCCCTCAACTTGAGTAAATCCTGACCACTGGGTCAGACGGCAGTATGTTTCATCAATAGAGAAGGCCCACTCTCAGGGTTCAATACCTGATCATTTCCTTCAATGCAAGTTGAAGAATTTTTAGGAACGAGTTCTTTTGGCCTCCATCAGGAATCATGATCACATAAGGCTGGCAATGGGCCAGTAAAATCAAAATTATGAATAGAGCCAGCCCAAAGGACCAAACCAACCAATTCAAAATCCAGGATGGGCTGGGCCGTTGCTTGGCCTATCAACATATTTCTGTCCCATTGGGATTACATGCTGAGATGGTCTGATCATTTCTACTCTGTCTTCTCTATACCAGCATAAATAAGCCTCAGTGATAAACCTCAGCTTCCCTTTGAATGCCGATCATTGAGAAATTCTTCTTTTTGACAATGTTCTAAATGCACCTCAACATAGCTATTGTCAGAAATCACACATTCCCCATGAGTTTTTCATGATGGCCTTTGCAACATAGAATCCAGAACATGGGCTGGATAATCTCAATCAAGTGAGCCGAAATGGAGCCCCACATGCTGATAGTTGGAATTGTTTCAGGCCTGGATTTTGAACTAATCGGGCTCGACTGGCGACCAGCCAGGTCAGGGCCGAGCAAATGAGAAGTTTTTTTTTTTTTTTTTGTTCACTTAGCCTGATAAACCCACCACCTCTAGTTCAAAACATAGCCCGGCAACATCCAGCAACAGTAAGCAGAAAAGCCTTCCAGACATGCAAAACAGTGGGATTCTGAAATAATTTGAGACTCCCACTGCCCATCTTTGGTTAGAGGTCTCTTGAATTTGAGCCGACATTCACAAGCAGTGTAAGTCATGTAGCTGAGAAGCCAATCCGGCCACCACTGTTAATGTATAGGCGTTTGAATTGTGATACAACCCACATGCAACCGACTTTAACTACCCAGAGTCCTAGTTCAACTACAACTCTCTAAAGGTCTGAACCGGGTGCATATTCAAACTTATGTTGTTAAGTTTTGGCTGTAGGACTCATCTGGACCCTGGTTTGGACACTCTGTAGCTCACTTGGGCTTTCGTGAAAGTCCGTCCTGTGTTGAGTAGGCTGATAGACTGAAAGACTCACTGAACTCAATAAACACTCAAAAGCTAAATGCTTGATATCCAATAATTACATTTTAAAAGGGAAAAAAAAAAATAGATCCTAGAAGCCCAGAGAATGCTAAAAGGCATAGGAAAAATCCAATCCCCTAAAGAACTCAAGAAATTTGTATTGAAACTCGACAGAAACAAGTATTTTAATAAGATGGCTCTCAACCAATCAGGTTGAGTCAACTCAATCTGTCTGGGTACATGGTACATCTGAGTTTCAGTTCCCAGTGCCCAAACATGGATCACTCGGACTCGATCCCAACCTACCTCACACTCACAAACTGGGGCAGAACAATGGGAACACCTGCTCAATTAAGAGCTTCCACGCTGCAACAAACACCAATAGCATCAACCATCATAGGAAGCCCGGCCAAGCACTATTTCGAGATGATCACAGTCATAGTATCAACTTTCCATACGATCCAATAGAAAGTATTTCCTAAAAACAATATCATGGTGGAAGATGAAATGTTTCAACCATGCTGAAAACATTTTTTCTTTAAAATCAAACTGGAAACAAAACAAACAAAGATATCATGGCCAAAAGACAGATTGGCTTCTTCTGAAGTATGTATAATTGCAGGAGTATAATCACAACAGATGCCAATGTCTTGAGGCCGAATTTACAGTTTCATGTCCAAGATGAAATTTTTTCGCCTGTCTCCACCCATACCCTGCCATCATGCTTTCGAATGCAAGATCAGAAAATGGCAGCTAATGATTATCATGAACAGCAACCACTGGTTGAAGCGTCGGCTTGTGGTTTTTCTTTAAAAATGTTCCTCTTCCCACCTGCTGTGCCCTCCGCCAAGAGGCTCGGTGTATCTAAGATCTGCATCATAAATTGACTCGTATGAATATCCTTCACACCCTTTACATGCTTTGGCAAGCAAACTAAGAAATAAATCAAAACTTTTAGTCCCTGACAAAAATATCATATGTGCTGCCCAGCAAAAAAGAAAAGAGAGGATGATTAGCCTATTTGGATAGCGAATTATGACTGTAATGAATTATAAAAGTGCAATGATTACAAATTTCAACAGGTAATTTGACCAAGAATTCCTGCGTTTGGATAAGCATGGTAACATTATAATAATGATATTTTTACATGACTGAGACGTCCAATCAACAGGAAAAATACACTGATTCCTCGTTTCAACACTTGAGGTCTTGGTATCGATCCCTAGCGGGGGTGGCTAACATGGAGTGTGTACTGACATGGGTGTGTACTAACAAGCCAACCCAAAAAAATAAAAATAAAATAAAATAAAATAAAATAAAAAAACAGGAAAAATACACTGATTCCTGGGTTTGGATTGGAGATTTCTATTGCAATCTACTGTAAATTTGCAATGGTTACAAGTTTCTTGTCTCCTATTACATCTACATTTCACCACCAAATTATGTGTTTAAACAAATGCTATAAAATCATAATGATGGCGCTATTTCATTACAATACCTTCATAATTTGCTATCCAAACAGGCCCTAAAGGCTTCAAAAGATTAAAAAATATATATATTAATGGATAATCGAAGTAGTTGAACTATCTTTCTTAAATGTAAACATGCTCTTCCATCTCAAATGGCCCAATAGGAGATGGCCCACTTCAATTCTAGATTTGTCTTCCTTCATCGTGAGCCTTGGCACAAATTTAAGTCATGGATGGTTGAAAAAAGAAGAAGAAGAAGAAAAGAAAGCAATAGTACCTTTCTAAAAAGGAAAAAAGAAAAAGAAAAAAAAGATGATAGCATGTGCAAAGATATTTTTCAAAAATCTTTTTACTGTGCTAAACTTAACAAAATTACCAATGTTTACTATTTGAGACATCAACACATGGCAATCAATTGCTCTGATTGCTTTTAAAATGCAGCAGAAATGCTGCTCACATTTTGGGCCCTTTGGCAAACATACGCTTCAAGTTATTATGTGAAGTTCACTGGATCTATAACCTCATGCTGCAGATATGTAACGCCATGCTTGGAACTTCCTCATTCCCAAAATTGGTTAGCGCCAAATGAGAAGATATTTTATGTTTGGGAACCCACTGCACATATCTCACTTGTCATTTGGAGTGGAAAAGGTTGAACATGGAAGCTTGCTTAACGCTGGTTCTGTAATGTGACACCTCCAATGACAAGCCTAGCTCGTTGGCTCGGAATTCATGTCACTGGAGATTGGCAGTAAAACCAAAAAATAATGAAATATGTAGGGATTTTTACATATCAGAATGTTCATATCTAGAACTGATTGTGCTTAGCTAGCTTGTTTAGCATAACACATGCTCTAGACTTCAACTGTTTGCATATTCCCTTTTTTGGACACCACATGAGACTTTGGTTAAATGCAGTGTTGGGCATGACTGTTGGCATGCGTGCAGTGTGTGGGAAACACATAATGGTGGGCTCTCTGATATTCTTTGCAGCCAAGTGCTTGAGCATGATCTTTCCATGTCCATTAGTGGTACTTTTATGCCTCATGCCATGTGTGTTTACTACTTGATATGATGGAGGTCCATGGGTGTGTGCTTGCCTCAGGCTCACCTGTATGAGCCTCCTTTGCTTGGTTGGCCATGGGGATGTGACTGTGTTAGCTGGTCTGGGGCTTTCTACTGGGTGGGAACATGTTGGCATGCAACTGTTGTCAAATATCAGTGTCTGCTATGGCTATGGTTCCACAGCCCAGGTAAAAGAGGAAGGATGTCAAGTGGGCAGCTGATCATAGCACTTGCAAATGTACCATTTAAAAGATGACTCCAGATCTCGTTCTTTGATGTCTTTCACCCCATTCCCAACCAAACATAAGTTCATGTCTCCTAACAGACAGAAAGCTATACCTAATCCAGAATACAAATGTTCCACTTGCAGAAGAGATCTAGACTGTCAGTTAACATGGAGGGTTTATAGCTTAAAAATAATACAAATCAGATGGCTCTAACCAGTGTTTTCAGTATCATGCAATATCACCAATATATCCCACGATCCATCTGTTATCCCAGCTGGGTGATACGATGCCCAACTTTAATATTAAATTGTCACGGTATTGTGTAATATATTGCATGATCACACAGTATATTGTGCATATCGCGATATCGTGTCCACACTCCCTCTTAATAAAATTTTAATATTTCGTGCGAATATATCGATACTAAGTGCGATATCAAAAGGAATAAAAGGAAATCTACGCTATATTGGCTGGAAAATCCTCAAAAAATCACAAAAATCGATTATTTTTTCCACAAAAAAAATAAAATAAAAATAAATCCCAGTACATTGTACGGTGATTTTGATCAGTCCATTTAGTTTGTTGGAACAAAATCTTCAAAATTTCTCCAAAATCGCGATTAGAAGTTTCTTGGGGCCGGATTCTAGAAGGAACGTATTTTTAAGTTTTGATTTGTTTACTTTTTTTTTTTTTTTTCCCTTTTTATATACTGTAAATAGTGCTAAATGGTAAGAAATCTATGATTTTTTATGTTTTGTATGAAAAATTATGCATTTGGAGCTTTGATTTCGAGATTTGGGGAGATTCGCAGAGTTGCGGAAAATTGGAGAAAAATCAAAATTTCTCCAAAATTTCTCAAATCAATTGCAATCTTAGTATCTAAATATAAAATCAAACAAGCATACAACTCCATCTACACATTCTTGGCAATTTGGGGATTTTATTTTATTTTTTTAAATTTTTTTAAATTTTAAAAATACTTCAAATGTTATATATATATATATATATATATATATATATATTTGAAATCCACAAGTATATTTCTAGCGTTTTTTTTAAAAAAATAAAAAATAAAATTTAATTTTAATTTTTTATTTTTAAGCTTTCGAATGTAATGCTTGTATTTCCATACATCTTCTTACATTTATAAATTTTACGAATTAACTTTGAATATAATTGCATCAGTTTAGTTAGACAACACATAGATTAGGACCTTGTATAAAGGAAACTTATTATGTGCACTAGTTTTTAATGATTTTTATTTTTATTTTCCTTATGTATTGGTGTTTTTTCTTTTAACAATCCCTGAGGTCTCATCGAAAAATTCGACCAATCTCCCAATGTTTCGCCTTTTTTTTTTTTTTTTTTTTTTTCATTTTCTTTTTGAAGGGTCTAATGTTTCGCCTTGTTTCCCAACAACAGTGAAAAACTAGGCAATACAACCGATATATCCTATGCGATAACCGATAGGTATCAGTATCACAAGAGTGCGATACGTTACGCAATAACAATATGGGAAACATTGGCCCTAACCAATGTTTTAAAACTAGGCTCGAAACTTCACCTCTTTTTGTGAGCACTGGACTAACTGGGTCAAACCTGCTTTGGTCCATTTTGTCCCAGAAATATGCTTCCTTAAAATAACAAAATATAGAGGGCATTAACAGCTAATCGGTTGTTAGCATAGTGGTTAGAATGTTCAGTTTTCTTGCTTTAATCATGTGTTTGAGCTTGTATGGATGTAGTTGCATTTTTTTTACAAAACTGTTGCCACCATAATTAACTGCTTTTAAGGTGACCCAGCCCATTTTGGCGAGTGGTTGCAATCCAAACTGGTTGGTTTGCCCTGTATGGCCTACTCCAGGTTCTAAAACATTGGCCTAATTCCAACCAAATATTTGTACTCCTAACCGTCTTCTAAGACTAGTTGCTTATTCTTATATATATATATATATATATATATATATATATATATATATATATATATATATAGGGAAAAGGTACTATGCGCTCGACCTCACGATTAGCTCCCGTGAGGTCGAGTTGTGTGGGCCCCACCGTGATGCGTGTCGACCATCAACACCGTGCATTTGATGGGTACCCTCTAAATTATGGGATATGCCAAAAATCAGCCGTATATGGAACTCAGGTGGGCCATACCATCTAAAATCATGTGAAACACTGTTAAAACATATAAAAGCACTTGGTGGGGCCCACTTGAGTTTTGAATGCTGCTGAAACTTGGTCTGAACCCTCATGCAAGTGTGACACACATAATGGATGGGCCGGATTTGCAAACCACATCTCGGTGGGCCCAAAAAACTGATTATGAATGTTTTAATGGTGCACGGCCCCTCCCCACTTCTGTATTTGGTGTGGCCCACACAAGTCACGGATTGACTTGATTTTTGAGACCTAGGCCCACGATGGAATGGTGCATCTGACTGATGGGTTAGATGTTCGAAACGCATCATGGTGGGGCCCACACAGCTCGACCTCATGGGACGGACTCGTGAGGTCGAGCGCATAGTACCTTTTCCCATATATATATATATATATATAGTTGGTCCCCTCTAGGTTGTGGGGTGTGGCAAAAATCAGCCGTATCTGAAACTCAGGTGGGCCATACCATCTAAAACCCCAGGAAACCATGCTTAAAACATCTAAAAGCGCTTGGTGGGGCCCACCTGAGTTTTGGAATGCCCTGAAATTTGGTATGACCCCTCATCCAAGTGGGACACACATAATGGATGGGCTGGATTCTAAACCACATCTCACTAGGCCCTATATACAATCAGGAAGGTTTCAACGGGCAGGCATCCACTCTTGACTGTTGTCTGTGGTGTGGCCCACCTAAGTAATGGATTGGCCTGATTTTTAGACCCACGGCTCACCATGGAAGGGAGCATCTGATTCATGGCATGGATGTCCCGTACGCATCATGGTGGGGCCCATAGAGTACGGACTCATGGGAATCTTCCCCCGTGTGTGTGTGTTCCTTGTTTATCAATAACAAAGATTTTACCCTAGGTTGCAATAGTTATCAAGATGTAAAATAAACAACGGACAGAAGTAATATGCACTTCTAACTCAAAATTTCAACCCTGCTCCACGAGATTTTGAGAATGCACAGCTTTGCAGTAACTCTGAAATCGACTGGAGTCTTGGCAACACAAATGAGTAAATAGTCATAACTGAAAGAGCACTTGAATCTAATAGCGTAAAAATATAAGGATGAAAATACTAACGACCGTAGTATCCTTAACGGCAATACAAAGACGTGTTCCCAGATGCACACATCTGGAACGAATTTTTGGTATGTAGATCATTTGAAAACATAACCCAACATCTCTTGTTTATAATTGCACTATAAACAAAGCGAAAACTATCTACATAATAATATCATGAGGCGCATTCTTAAATATGGTTCCTAACTAACATCACAGGGCACATTTTGAAAAATATAACTCAATTTCTACCTATTCATCAAATGAAGTAGAAATGAATAACCTCAATTTCTACCTGGTCATCAAATGAAGTAGAAATGAATATTCACATAGGCGTACCTTTAGAACAAGCTCTTCAAAACATTGCTCAACATTAACTCGAGTCTTTGCACTACATTCGAGATAAAGGCATCCATATTCACGGGCAAGGTCAATTCCCTCTTTCTTTGTGACAACCCGTTCACTTTCCTGGGGGGGGGACCAATCAGGTAAATAGTGAATGTCATTATGATATATATTAAGGAAATGAACTAAGACAGCTAATTCATCAGATGGAGTGCTTAGCACCTCATTCTTTTAGCACCGACCTTCCACTTGAATTCCTCAATCAAATGAAAACATACTAACTCTAATCTCGAAATACCTTATCAACTTTGTTTCCAACAAGCATCTTGATGCAATCCTGATTAGTTGAGTAGAGGTCCACTTCCTTAGCCCATACATCAGAAAGATTTGTAAATGTTTCACGTCGTGTTACATCGTAGACTGTCACCATTTCAAATAAAATTAGTACAGCTTCGTACAGTTTGTATATTTGAGAAACAAAGACAAGGAAAATAAAAAATTACTACTGACTACTCAGAATGAAAACATAAATATACATAACAAAATTACTACAGAATGCCATTTTCTCTGCTAAGTCAGCAAAGTTTTTATGCTACTCTATCCAACCAAGAGCAATCTAATGAGAAATTAGTTTTTCGCTTATTCTACCCATAATTATAATTTGTCAAATCACTCCTGTCCTACGTTATATGCAGCTATTTGTATTACAGAGAATTTCTTGACAAACCTGTTGTTGCCTATGGATGATTTAATCCTATTTTCCAAGAGTGAGATGCAAAATAGATAATGGCAAAGGCTTATGATGACCTTGACTCTGTTGCTGATATGATTGGTAGTTTGGGTTTCCAAGATAGATGGCGAAGGTGGGTTGGGGAATGCATCTCGG
Organism: Magnolia sinica; assembly: GCF_029962835.1. NCBI lineage: Eukaryota > Viridiplantae > Streptophyta > Magnoliopsida > Magnoliales > Magnoliaceae > Magnolia > Magnolia sinica. The sequence goes on along the minus strand of NC_080576.1, from coordinate 17,491,044 downwards.
TAACTTACATTCTCCATTTTCACCAAAAAATCCACAACAACTTACTTCCCTAGCACAAGGGCTTATGATGACCTTGACTTTGTTGCTGATATGATTGGTAGTTTGCGTTTCCAAGATAGATGGCGAAGGTGGGTTGGGGAATGCATCTCGGTAACTTACATTCTCCATTTTCACCAACAAATCCACAACAACTTACTTCCCTAGCACAAGGGCTTGCACCAAATTGATCCCCCCATCTCTGTTTCTCTTTACAGTAGTAGTTGAAGGTCTTGTTAAGATGTCCTGAGTGTTTTAAATATCTATATCTCACCCAGTGTTTTAAATAGAAATAGTGTGTTGCGTAGTGTTCAACAACCCTCAAAAGTGTGTAGCAAAAATAGCATAGCATGTAGCGTAAGCTATACGATACTTCTATTTTTAATTTAAAAATTAAAAATAGGAAAAATATGATATATGGTAAGAAAAAGTAAAAAATATAAAATGCCTAAAAGATTATTCATTTTTTCAAGTATGAGCATGTTCATAACAAGTTATTAATTATCATTTATCATTTTTCAAAAGCCAATCCACATATAAAGTCATAAACCAAATCAAATAAATATCACATCAACAACTTTCTAAGCAAACCACTTTAATTAATAATGTCTAATTGAAACCACAAGTCACAACTCACAAGTATGAAAAGAGATAAAAATCTCACAGGTTGAGTATTATTCAAGTACAATATACATGTCATCTATACAAAGAGGGGTTTTTGAAAACCCTCTTTCGAAGCCCTTTTTCTTTTAAGTTTAGTTTTAAAGGTTTTTTTAGCATATGAGTTTCACACCAACTTTAACAAAGGATCACCACCATTTTAAGTTGAAGTAAACAAAAAAATGTTTGGTTTTAAGTTTGCGTTTTAAGTAATGTGAGGTGGACACCATTTTTAACAAACAAAACTTCAAAAAAAAAAAAAAAAACACTAGCGTACGCTACAAATGATACACGATACAACCCCTGTAGCATATGCTATCAGGGATTTACGCTATTTAGCTATGCTTAGGGGTGTACACCGAGTCGAGCTGGCCTCAGCTTGACTCGGCTCGGCCACTAGCTGACCCTAGCTCGAACTTGGCTTGGCTCAGTTCTCGAGCCTGATTGGCCAACTCGGCTCGATTCGAGCAGCAGCTCGGGCCAGTTCAAGCTGAGTTTGAGCCAAAATCGAGCCTCTGTGGCATTTTCACAAACACATGTTGTGCACTTTCAATTTCTCACTATATGTAAAACAGTGAGCAGCTGTTTACAAGTATTTCATCAAACACCTTGTAGGCAACATCAAAATCAATAAAAAATAGTATTTGTTTCATATACATACCTTTCTTGCCACTAGCCGACACTTCGTTGAGTCATTTCATCAAACACTTGGTGAGCAACATCAATATCAAAGTAACCGAGTCATCGAACTATATCAAACTGAGTTCGATTTGAGTTGGGGTTCGATCCGAGTCGAGTCGAGCTCGGGCAAGCTTGAACTCGGTTCGAAATTTTTTCGAGCTCAAAAAAATCAGCTTGAACTTAGCTTCAAACCGAGTCGAATCGAGCTTTTTCGAGTCGAGTTGAGCGAGCTAACCAAGCTAACTTGGTTCGTGTACACCCCTAGCTATGTTATGTAGCGCTACGGCTATGCTACACTACGTAGCATACACTACGGCTATGCTACAAGCACTATTTGAAATAGCGATCTCACCTTCAATTTGTTGATGAAACAATTGTCTTCTATGAGGCGTTGGAAAGGCAAGTGCAAAATCCTAAATGAACTCTATTATGGTTTGATGTACTTTTGGGCTTTAGTAAACCTTGGAAAGAATGGCTTGGCAAGAATTGGAAGCATGGAGATTCTTGAGAAGCACCTTACATTTCTTTTAGGGTCCAAACTCCAGAACCTCCAAATTACCAATTACTTGGCCTCCCAAGTGGAGTAAAACCTCAAGCGGTATAAATTTGGGTCCAACCATCTTAAATTTTGAAAAGTGGTTGGCTTGTTGGAAGCAAAATTACCTCTACTAGAAGGCCATATCACTCTCATCAACTCTATGTTGGCTTTTGGGAAGCACATTGGGTGGTGACCCGCTATGGGGCCCACTGTGATGTATGTGTTTTATCCACGCTGTCCATCCGTTTTGCCAGCTCCTTTTAAGGCATGAACACAAAAATGAAGAAGATCAAAAGCTCAAGTGGACCACACCGAAGGAAGTGGTGGTGATTGAACGCCAACAATTACGTACTTCTTGGCGGCCACAAAAGTTTTGGATCAAGCTGAAACTAATGATTTTCCTTTTCCTTCATCTAGGTTTTTGTGTGTGTGTGTGTGGGGGGGGGGGGCGCAAAAAGATGGCCTATGGAAAAAAAAGTCAATTCAAAAAAAGTATGGAGAAAGGGAGGATAGTAGGATATTGAGAGGTGGGGAAGCGAACAACTATTAGCATTGGTGCATCCATGAATATATAAGACGGCTTACAAAATACTGGAATGCGTTAATGAATGTCATCAACTCCTTGGAGGAAAGCTGGATTAAAACATCCACATGAGGAATATGAAAAGGGAAGAAATTGATGATTTGATCACCATTTATTAAATCATTGGAAGATGTTTTTTTGTTAGAGGAACAAAAGAAAAAAAAATGATTTGGAATGACAAAATGAGAGTCAAAGGCTCCATTTCACAGAGAAAGAGAGTAAAAAAAGCCAACAACTCCACCCAGAGAGAAGACAAACCCCAATCCACCAAATTACAATGTCACTAGCTACAATCCAAATAGCATTTCCCCCTAATTTCCCAGTGGATTAAAAAATAAAATAAAAATAAACTAGAATTCAAATTCAAAACCCATTTGACCAGAAAAAATCCAAATCACTACATGATCCCCATTCCCCAGAAAACACCAAATCAACCAAATGCAAACATACAACACAAAACCCATCTCCATTCTCCCTAATTTCTCTCCAAACCCATCAATGAACTCAATTCAACTAAAATAGCCCAAACTGGACCCCCTAATGAGAACCGAATTCCCCACCAATCCCAATCCCCCAAATCCCCTAAATTCAACCATCAATCCCATCACCAACAAATCCAGTCTTACCATATGAAAGTCAGCTCCCATTTCCCCTTGATTTCCCACCAAACCAATCAGCATATATCAATACTCAAATCGCATCTCCTATTTTACCCTAATTTCCTTCCAAACCCATCAACACACCTCAATCCAATCTCCAAACCCAATTTCACCCCCAAATCTCGGCTGACATTTAGAACCTCCCAAATCTATCAAATTCAAAAAATCATACCCTAGAAATCCAATTCTCACTACCGAGGAGGGAGGGAGAGGGAGAGAGAGTCTTAACTCACAATTGAACTCCCCCAAATGTCCATAAAATTCAAAAGATCAGACCCCAAATCAAGTAGATTCAATTCTTGCATCCAAAATCTCACCTCGGAACCCCTTCCCAACCACATCAAATCCCAAACCTCCAATTCAAAGTAGGCCTCACCCTGATCAAAACCTTTGAACAGCCTCCCCTTTGTCCAAAGCCACCCCCTTCCCATTCGCCAAAAGATACTGAACAACAGTGAGTGCCCCTCCAATTCCAACCCCCATCACCAAATTCCACAAAACCCCATATCAAAACTGAAGACCCCAAAAACATATACAATCAGAAATGTTAAATTACTCATGTGCTGGCTCCACATGATCAAAAGGTCTTTTGTGAAGTACAAAACCAGCCATAGGAAGACAATCATAGAAATGAAAAATTGAGATAGAGGGGGTTTGGAGTTTTTATGCAACTACATGAACAGAAAATGATCCCCTGCACCCTTGGTGCATGTGTGGTAAACCAATTGTAGATCTTCGTTCAACGGCGGTTATTGATACAATCCGCATGCTCAATCATATATCTTCACAAACGAATACTTTGTCTTCCTAACATGTGCTTCATGTGCAAAGCTTCTAAGGAGTCCACTAATCATCTTTTTGTTCATTGCAAGGTGACAACACAAATTTGGGCGAACTTTCAAAGCTCTTTGGTATTGTTTGTGCTGTGGGTCCTTCAAAGTTCTATAGTTGAAATTCTGGAAGGTGATAACTTCTGGTGAGTTTAATTCCATCTGGAAGCCTTCTAGATGGAATTGCTCACTGCTACTACTAGATTTCTAGAAGCCTAACATTGATGGACACATTTCTAGCTTTCTGGTAGGAAGGTGAGGATAGGCACGGTCTTAATTTCCTAAAACACTAGAATAGTACTTAAATAGTTCTATTGTTGTTTTTTTTCTTGGATTTGTCAAGGCCAATGATTGTCTAGAGTGATACTTAGAGCTATCCGTAAAGGCATGTTCCCATGGTGTGCCAAAACAGCCGTTACTAGGCTACAAAGGCTGTTATGTAAAGGTAATGGCGGCAACCATCAGACGCTATGGAAAAAATGACCTCTAACAGCCGTTACAGCCCCTGTAACGACCTATTATGCCCCTCGTAAAGGCTGTAACGGTCCATTACGGGGCCGATACAAGTTTTTCGGGGTTTTTTTTTTTTCAATAAAAAAGAGATCGTAGCGGCTATGCTTTGAAGAGGGGGCGGCAATCCTTGAACCTTGGCATATGGATTTTTGTTTGATAAGCGTAAGTTTTAAACTCAAAACACTTGACATTTAAGATTTACCTATAGGACTTGGATACCCATTACCCAACATCAGATAATGGGATGGAGCAATTACATAAGGCTTTTTTTTTTTTTTTTTTAGAAATTCACTTGAAGCCCCAAGTTGGGCAATCCTTGAACCTTGGCATATGGATTTTTGTTTGATAAGCGTAAGTTTTAAACTCAAAACACTTGACATTTAAGATTTACATATAGGACTTGGATACCCATTACCCAACATCAGATAATGGGATGGAGCAATTGCATAAGGCTTTTTTTTTTTTTTTTTGAGAAATTCACTTGAAGCCCCAAGTTGGCAACTTCACATCCACAACCAACCATGCAAGAAAAGAGAGAAAGTAACCATAACACATAAGAGCTACATTGTGCAAGTATGACTGCATTCAATAAACTCCTTCCAAAGAAAGAGACCCCCCTAAAAGGTTGTAAATGAAAATCTCAAACATTCTTCACATAAATGAAAAAAGGCATACCCATTATAACTCCTTGTGCTCCTCTATAATACGAGCTTGTTAATGTTCTGAACCGCTCCTGCCCAGCTGTACAACAAGCAAACTATCAATAAGATGCTATATGCAGAAACCTTTCTACATTTGTAGGAGCTAAGCACTTAAAAATCAGTTAGAAGTTCCTTGTTTGGATTTTCTTTTCAATTTGTTTTAAGATTAATTTTAATAATAAAAACAAAGATGGTTCTAACATCTCATCCTATTTAGAAATTGAGCAGATTCGTCTTCAGATTGCTTTAAAACAAATAAGGAAAGTTTAAATACAAGAAAAGAAATGGTAATATGAAAACATATGCATAGAATTCTTTTTTATGATACCATTCACAAAAAACAACAACAACAATTAATACTACTGAAATTTTAAGAGCTAATTAAAGACTGCATTAGAGTAATGTGCTCTTGTCACAAAAGCTTAGATGAATATACTGTGAATAACAAGGACTTGATTCTACTTTTCAAAAGAAGTCTGGCAAAGAACATGAAGAAGAATCTCTCATAAAAATATACGCACAATGATTAACTTCATTAATATATGGCCTATCATGAAAAACAGTACGCACCATGATTAACTACATGAATAACAAGGACTTGATTCTACTTTTCAAAAGAAGTCTGGCAAAGAACATGAAGAAGAATCTTTTATAAAAACAGTACGCACCATGATTAACTTCATTAATATGTGGCCAATTATGAAGATTAAATATTCATAAATAGTTGTAAGCATTCATAAATACCAGAAAACAATGCGAATGTATATTCAGTTGTTTATAGTGAAGAGTGTCCAGTGATTACTACCAGTCTAACAGAATCTAATGAACAAGAGTATCAGAATCTAATGAACAAGAGTATCCTGTGAAACTGTGGGAATGAGAATCAGGGTTAACATTGTTATAGAAAGACTAACTTGGGAAAACAAACTGTTCTAGTATTGGAACTACTAGAATAAAAGCATGTCTAAATTAATCTTACTTCTTTATGATGATTTTTTTTTTTTGAAGGTTAACTGAAAATTTATTGAGAAGGCGACAAAGCCGCAAAGAATACAACAAAAGAAAATCACAAGGAGGACTAATCAAAGCCTGAAAGATTACAGGCTCTAAGGCTTGCAGATGCAGCCGCCCACCTGATAATTAGAGATCATGAGATATGAAAGACTGACTTTGCATTCCTAGAAGTGTCATTAAAACATCTATTATTTCTTTCAATCCAGATGCACCATAAACCCGCGAGAAGCGACAGCCTCACACCTTACGACCCAATTTTCCAACACCGCCACCATGCCAATGAACTAGCAAGTCGTTAACAGAATTGGGGAATACCCATTCCATCCCAAAAGACGACAGAAAACTATCCCATACTTGGCAAATGGACAAAGCAGGAGAAGGTGATTCACTGATTCTTCACTGTGTAAACACATGGGACAAGCGTTGATGATCACTAGTCCCTGCTTCCTCAGGTTATCATAAGTAAGGATTCTTCCCCAACTAACCCATCCATGCAAAGGCTGAGATCTTGGAAGGGGCTCCATATCACCATAAAACCGAACAAAACAGATTCCGAGGCTCAGCCCCATTTCAGAAAGAGACTGGAAGAAGGAAGAAACAGTGAAATACCCAGATTTGTTGTGTTTCCATCGAATCAAATCTGGATCCTCCGAGAGATGCACAGTAGCAAGCATACTTAGAAAAGACAGCAGTTCATCCGCTTCATTTTCCGTCAGATTTCTCTGGAACAAAGGAAGCTAGTGACCAAAGGATCATTGCCTAACATAGCACTTTTCTACAGTAACATCCAAATTCAACGCTTCCCAAGCTAAATTTGGAAATTGATCCAGCAAAAATCTCTTGCCTAGCCAAGTGTCCTTACATAATCGGATTTTCGTACCCGAACCTGTGGCAAAACAGACCCCTGCTTGGATAGATCCATTCATCTTCATGATAGCTCTCCAAACCCTTGACGCCCTGTACAACAAGGAGTTCTTGGCCACCAGCCCTCTTTCTCCACCCTGTACTTCCTGCCTATGACTTCCTTCCAGAGAGTACCTTCTTCCAACACAAAATGCCAAAGCCATTTTCCCAATAGCACCTTGTTCATGGAATCCAGGTCTCTTGCACCCAGACCACCTGCCTACTTAGGCATATAAACCAAATCCCATCTCAAGAGATGGAACTTCCTCTTCTCCTCTCCCCCTTGCCAAAGGAAATCCCTTCTTAGCTTCTCCAACTTATCCATAACACTCCTCGGGCATCTAAATATGGATGTGAAGTACAATGGAAGACTTGACAGAACCGCCTTGATCATCGTAATTCTACCTCCAATAGACATATATCTCTTTTTCCACACTAATAAATTGCGCTCGAATCTTTCAATGACGGGGTCCCAAAGATGCTTACTAACCTTACCTATACAAAGAGGGGGGCCCAAATATTTAGTAGGGAACATCCCCATTTTGCAACCAAACATTGTTGCTAGAATGTTTCTTCTGGAGGGTAATTGATACCCAATAGACTTGCATTCATTAATGTGCAAGCCCGACATGGCTTCAAAACAAAAGAGAGCTTTTCGAAGTTTGTCAACTTGTTGCGGATCCTTCTCACAGAAGAGAATCATGTCACTCATTTGAGATCTGGAGATGAGATATCTGAAAAATTCCGCCATCTAACTTACGCACACTGAAGAACCCCAATGAAACACCTCTAGATAGAATGCAGTTAAGTGCTTCCGCCACCACTACAAACAGGAAAGGGGATCACAAATCTCCCTGTTGAAAGCCCTTAGAAGATTTGAAGTAACCTTACACCACACCCTATCCCATGCAGCACATAGTTCCAAATATTGGTAACATATCGGCCGATACAAGTGTATCGTATCCATATTGGCTTGATACGATACACAATACGGCCCTGTATCGGCCGTATCAGTTTCCATTGGCCTGTATTGAGCCATATTGGTCGATATAGGCCGTATCAAATCTACTATTACATACCCGTATCGGCCTGACCGATACGGGTATAAAAGGGCAAAACTGGCCACTTTCTTTCCCCTTTTCGATCGCTCCCTCATTTCTCCTCCAATCATTGAAATACCTCGAAAACATCAATCCTAAGTGATTTTCGGTGCCATTAACAGCAACTTGGAGGATCAAAATATCGGATTTCAGCCGATTTGAAAGATCAAAACCGTTTGAGGCTAGTTTTGAAAAAAAAAAGGGAAAAGAGGTTAAAAAATCCATTTTTTGCTGTCGATCGTTCTTCTAATCCATATGTATGTTTATTATACCCCTAGTTCTACCAAAAACTACAAGTTTTGAAGATCGATTTAAGCTTTTTAAAAAAAATATTTTCAGGGCATTTATGCACAATTTTTGTGTATTTATCAAAATCTTTTTTTTTTTTTTTTTTGAATTTGATCTCAAATCTGTACTCTCCAGTCATTTCCGATCAGATCTATGTAGATCTGGTCGAAAAGAAAAGTTTGTTTATTTATTTATTTCTCCTCCCCCTCCCCCTCCTCTTCCTCTTCTTCTTTAATATGATGATTATGATCATAGAGGCCATGGATTTTCGATCAGATCTACATCAGATCTGACAAAAAATAAAGTTGGTGACTACTCCTATAATGGCTGGCCATTATAGTTATTGAATACCTTGCCTACAAGCCATTACAATAGAACTATAGAACACATTAGGATGGAGTTTTCTTTTAACTTCCTTTACTACATTTGCCTCTCTACAACTCCTTTGCTTGCTTGCATTTTTGATTTTTTTTCCCTTATTTTGATCACAAGTGACCATTCCACCATGAAATTCTTGATTCCCACAATGACCCCATGCAATGGTATGTCATTATACTAAAAATAAGAAATTTCTTTACTTCCATATGCCCCATCATATGACACAGGGAGTATTTTGTATGTTAAATTCCCTCTTTCAATAAAAAGACACCTACCCCATCCTAGGAAAACTTCAGCGATATTTCTTCGGGGAACCCAATACACCAAAAACAGGTGAAAGAAGGCTCCCCAAATTTCAAGGCTAGTCTACACTACATGAAACATGATCAACTGACTCCTCTACCTCTTCACACAAGAAATATTGAGGAGATGATGACTTGTGGGCAACCACAATACTACTGAAACCGGCTACGAGCGGAGTCAGTTTGCCCTAAACTAGCCAGTACGTGGAAGGCACATATGTTCCCACCAGGGTATGAAAGTGCCATCAAGAGAACACAAATTGTGGACAAAAAGAACTCCTATGGAACTCCTCAGTGAATGGAAAATAGTGGAATCAACAATAATTTCTTGTTTGGTTTATTAGAGTTTAGTTCTTGTCGAAATGTGAAAGGCTCAATGATCAAAGGGGGAGAGGCGTCTCTCATGACCTTAGAAATTGACATTTAACATGTTTTTTTTTTTTTTTGGGGAGAAATCGATATCCACGTTTTCTGAATCAGGCAATCAAATTCCATAGTTATTTCACAAAAAACAGTAGCAAACTCGATTTTCATAGAAATCAAATTCATTTCCGGTGTATTCTCTCAATCTGAACATACCTAGGAATAAAAATCACCATTTGGCATTCCACAAAGGACTTAGGATTGGAATTATGTACTCAAAGTCATCATATATTCGTTTCCAGCTCTTGAGCTCGTTCTTGTTGTATTGTAGCTTTAGGTTTTTTTTTTTTTAGCTTCTTCTAGGTTGTTTCTTTTTCTCTCTAGTTTCTTCTAGGTTTCTCTAGCTTTTTCTAGGCTTTTTCCTGATCTTTTTGTTTTTTTTTTTAATTTTTTGTTTTTGTTTTTGTTTTTTCTTTTTGGCATTCTTGATATGTTATGTCTTTGTTCTCCCTCTTCTTGTATTAATAAAATTTCCTCTTTCAATATATATATATATATATAGGGAAAAGGTACTATGCGCTCAACCTCACGAGTCCTTCCCATGAGGTCGAGCTGTGTGGGCCCCACCGTGATGCGTTTCGAACATCTACCCCATCAGTCAAATGCACCATTCCATTGTGGGCCTAGGTCTCAAAAATCAAGTCAATCCGTCACTTTTGTGGGCCACACCACGTTCAGAAGTGGAGAGGGGCCGTGCACCATTAAAACATTCATAATCATTTTTTGGGCCCACCGAGATGTGGTTTGAAAATCCAGCCCATCCATTATGTGTGTCCCACTTGCATGAGGGTTCAGACCAAGTTTCAGAAGCATGCAAATTTCAGGTGGGCCCCACCAAGTGCTTTTATATGTTTTAATGGTGTCTTCGCATGATTTTAGATGGTATGGCCCACCTGAGTTCCGTATACGGCTGATTTTTGGGATATCCCATAATTTAAAGGGGACCCATCAAATGCATGGTGATGATGGTTGACACGCATCACGGTGGGGCCCACACAGCTCGACCTCACGGGAGCTAATCGTGAGTTCGAGCGCATAGTACCTTTTCCCATATATATATATATATATATATATATATATATATAGCCTTAATGGATTGTTGATTCTTTTTCCTTCTTTCAATAAATTAACATTATTAAAAAAATAAAAAATATGAAGGTAATCACAAATCAGTCACTTCCACTATACTGGACTAATTACTGCAATTCAGATCAATAATGCATTTAAACACATCCTAACTTACAGAAAAGTGTGATGCAATTACCTGTGTCCCAGATGGCCAGCTTTAATTTTTTCCCACCAAGTGTAACCATTTTTATTTTAAAGTCCACCCCTACAAAAGGAAACAGTTGAAATTAGGATACAAAGGAAAAAAAAAAACACAAGCTTGAATAAATGGGTCAATACAAGACTTTTGTAGTGTATGAAGGGGATTCTTCTAATGTCCTTTCATGGGCATCCTCGAAGATCTGTCCATGGAGGGTGGCGTGCTTTATTGAAGAGATGGCTTATCTTCTAGGGTCCCAGCAGGTTGTCTTCTCTAGAATTGACAGAGAAGCAAATGACAGGGCAGGTTTTCTTGCAAAAGGAGCTTGCATTCCTCTCCATTGTTGATGAGAGATAAGCTATCTGTTGAAATTTTACTCTTTTTTCTTGGTTTTGGGGTTTTTTTAGCATGCGCTGTTGTTTATTTTCTTTCCCATTTTTAATAAAGGACAATTACCCATAAAAACTATATATTAAAAAAGGACTTTTTTAGACAGAAGAGGTCCAAAATTTCTTTCTAGAACCATTGGTTTCGTTCTATGGAAGTTCACTTGAGATATTGGATTGCATAAGAATTACTTTGATGCGCTTTAATAGTTGGGAAATGGCAATGGCTGCCCCGCATTAACATGCTGCCATTTTTTTTATTTGGTAACTGAGTTTATTAAAGAGAACTAAAACAAAATCAAGGAAAAGGAATTGATGTAGGATTGGGTGGTTGACAGTGATCTCCTGTCGCAAATGATGATTTTTGGGCTCACGTATCTGTCGAGAATGAAGTGGACATCACATTCCCAATGTGGGAGTCCCACATCTCGTAATTACAGGGCAAATCACCATACGTTACTCTCAGACAATACTGAACTCTGATTAATCAAAATTTATTCATTGAATTTGGACCATCTACTTCATTTCTTTACCGTCGGTTACATTTCCAGCAATCGACCAGTTACGATCATACTACCAGTGAAACTTTTTTTTATTACAGTCCATCTAAAAGAGAGCCCCACTATTGAACTGATTTGAGCCACATACTACGTGTAAGCAACGGAGCCCGATATCAATTCCCAACCCAAATAACATTAAAAAAGAAAAAAAGAAAACAATCAAGAATCATTTGCCACCTTATTGTGTAATTTCATAATTTTGAAGTTCCAAACGAAGGAAATGGACGGCATTGGCGTAATTTGGAGGGGAATAGAGTCAAACATACCGATCGTAGGAGAGAGATCTTCAAAGGTGTTGGAGGTGAAGCTCAAAAGGAGGCTACTCTTCCCAACCCCAGAATCTCCGATCAGCAACAGCTTAAACAGATAATCGAATTCAGGAGCTTGACTCGTTGACAAATCCATCGAATTCCCAACCCTGAGAAATCCTAAGCCAATCGCAAGACGATACACCCTATCTCTGTGTAATCCAAACGAAAGAGAAAATAGAGGAGGAAGAGAGGAAAGCAAGAAAGAGTAGAATCGAGGGAAATACACGAAAGAAATATGTATGTGATAGAGAAGAAGCTGAGATCTGTATTTGTAGAGGGAGATGGAGAGTCAGGCGTAAGAAAAGAAGTCGTGAAGCGTAAGGAAGAATCTGCAAACACTCGACCGACTCGATGCCTCCAATGCTTTTTATGAATTTCGAGAAGAAAAGCTCTTTTTTTTCTTCTTCTTTTTCTTTTTTTTACTTCGGCGCGCTGGATGGCAGGGTCGTTCGTCGCTGGCTGGGAAAGGGCAGGGCTCCGAGTGGCTATCGTGATGTATGGGTTTCATCCACACTGTTCATATATTTATTCATGGAATTTTAGGGGATAGGACAAAAATTTAGGAATATCCAAATCTCGAGCGGACGACGCTAAAGGAAACAACGGTGATAAGAATACTTATCGTTGAAATATACTAAGGTCGATGTTTATTTTTCATCCAAATCATTTATAAAGTTACATATACTTGGATGAAGAGAAAACAAAAATATCAACTCGATTCATAACTTATGTGGCCCCAACAAGTTTTCAACGGTGATAGTTTAATTCTCACTGTGTGGTCCACCAGTGTTTTGAATCTGCCTAAGTTTTAGGTCCGATGCTTGAAATGATACGGAAAATGGATAAACAGTGTGGATAAAACCCGTACGTTACGGTGGCCACTCGGAGCCCCTGCCCGTTCCCAGCTGGAGAGGGGCGGGGGTAGGACGCAATCCACGTCCCGTCTGCGCACGACACGTATACACCATTCAGGTCGTTGTGTACGGTACACCAGTCAATCCGCTTCCGAAGTTATCTGGCGCAGATACTGACAAGACGCTACTGAAGTGACGTCACCAAGTTACATGGCCCTCACCTATGTTTTGTATCCGGGCTTTCCATCCACTTGGAGTGATCATTTTAGGGCAGTATATAAAGAATGAGTTAAATTGAAAGCTCCATTGCACACAGCACAGAAAATAGCGGGAATAGTGGTGATGCCCACCGTTAAAAACTTCTAAAGGCTACAAAAGTTTTTGATCAAGTTGATAGGTGTCGTTTTTCTCTTATATCTTGGACAGGTTAGATTTCAAATAAACATTATAATAGGCCTTGGGATGGTTTTAATAGTGGGAATCATTCTCTCCATTGTTTTATATGATAGGGTCCACTGTAACTTTTTATCTAACTCATTATGTGGTTCATGCCTTGAAACGATATCTCAAAATGCATGGATGGCGTGGATACAACACACCCATCACATAGTAGGGATTACAAAACTTGGTAATGTTACTTCTGTAGCTGACTCGCTGCCCAACCAGGCCGTGTATAATCCGTGTTTGAACACACCTATGGGTCTTTACTCTTGCCCGAGTGGTAGACTCTCAGGAGTTTCAACTCTCAAGGCTTCAAGTACCCATAGGTGGTGAAATTCCACCAGCGTGAGTGTGTGGGGGTGTGTGTGGTGTGTTAAAAAAAAAAAAAAACCCAGGCTGTATGGGTGCACCGATTAGCTACTGACAGGTTGGGTAGGAAACTCGCTGCTAAAGTGACATCATTGGGCTTATCATGATGTATTTGTTGTATCTACATTTTATATAAATGCATATTGTTTTAAGATATGATTTAAAGAATGAGGTAGATCCAAGGTTGGAGTGAACTCCACCACATAAAACAGAGGGGAGAGTGATACTTTGAAACCTTCCTAATGTTCACCGTAATGCTTATTTGAGATCTAAACTATTCATATGTCAATGAAGACATGTGTTAATGAAGACATGAAAGAAGGAAAAATAGAAAGATCAGTTTAATCAAAAACTTTTGCGACCCTTAGAAATTTTTAATGGTGGGTGCCACTCTCCCCACTGCTTTCTATGGTGGGATCCACTTGAGCCCACTCGAGCTTTGAATATCGCTCATTCTTTGGATCATGTCCTAACATGATCTATCCAAATGGATAGATAGTGTGGATAGATAACATACAACATGATGTCACATGTTTAATGTGGTGAGGTCCACTCCTTTTGTGACCCTTAGAATTTTTTAATGGTGGGTGTCACTCTCCCCAATGCTTTCTGTGGTGGGATCCAGTTGAGCCCACTTGAGCTTTGGATCTAACTCATTCTTTAGATCATGCTCTAATATGATCTATCCAAATGGATAGTTAGTGTGGATAGATAACATACAACATGATGTCACATGTTTTATGTGGTGAGGTCCACTCAAGGTGTTATTTGTGTTTTCATTCTTACATGTCTTCTTTAACACATGATCAGGTTTACCTCAAATAAACATCATGTTGGACCTTAGTAAGGTTTCAACTCTCCCCACTGTTTTATGTGGTGAGGTCCACTCCAGCTTTGGATATGCCTATTTATTTGGATATACTCTCCCCACTATTTTATCGTGGTGAGGTCCACTCCAACTTTGGATCTGCCTATTTCTTTGGATCTTGTTATAAAATGATCTCTCCAAATGGATAGACGGCATGGATACAACACATACATCATGGTGGGGCCACAGAGCTTGATGATGTCACTTCATTAACTAGTCTCTCTACTCAAACTGTAGCTAATCCGCGTCCCGGTGTCACTGTTAATGTGTCTCACGGATGCCGTCCATCAATTTTAATTTTGGTGCCTGATTCCAAAATTAAAGCATATCCAAAGCTCACATAGGAAACAGTGGGCCGTACCTATCCTGCATGGTAGAGTGGGTTGAGAGACAATACAGGCTGGAGATGGACTACAGAGATTGGGCCCACCATAATGTTTGTATTTTATCCATGCCGTCCATCCATTTTATCAGCTCATTTTAATTAATGAGCCCAAAATGAGGGAAACGGATTGGCTACTCCTCCTCCACCAGCTCCGTGGCTGATGGTCGGTCCTCTGTGGGCCCCAGCATAATGTATGTGTTTCATCCATTTTTTACAGATCATTTTATGGCTCGATACCAAAAATGAGAGGGATATAAATCTCAGGTGGACCACACCACATGAAAACAATAGTGATTGGATATCCACCATTAAAAGGCCCACTATACTGTTTATTTGACATCCAATCTGTTGATTAGGTCATACAGGCCCAGATGAAGATAAAAACCAAAGATCAGCTTGATCCAAAACTTTTATGGCCCCCAAAATATTTTTAATGGTTGACCCTCATTCAACACTGTTTCCTGTAATGTGGTCCACTTGAGATTTGGATATACCTCATTTTTAGATTCATATAGTAAAATGATCTCTAAAAATAGATGGATGGCATGGATGAAACACATACATCATGGTGGGGCCACATGGCACCAACCATCAGCGGGGACAATGATGCTCTTTTGAAACCTTCCTAAAGACCACGGTAGTATTATTTTGTCATCTAATCTATTCATAAGGTCACGATCCAAAGCCTCCACATCTTTAAAAAGTTATCAACTGTAGACGTTCAACTTAGTTCATGTGGTTTAGAACATTTCAGATTCATATCTATCTTAATTTTGGGATTATGCTAAAATGAGTTGGCAAATCCGATGGACAGTACCGAGATAACACATCCATTATGACAGGCCAACAGAATTGGACCATGAGGGAAATCTTCCCTGTGGTGGAACGCAGGCAGGGGATTCACTAAGCTCAATGGATGGTATGTAGAAGATTCCTGCAGCACTAAAGTCATTGGGAGCACACCTTGATGTATGTGTTATATCCTCACCGTCCATCCATTTTACCAACTCATTTTAAGGCACGATCCAAAGCTCAAGTGGACCATACTACCACAAACTGTAGAAATTAAATGTGTAACATTTCAAAATTTTCTTGGTCAGAGTATATACTCGTGTCCAAGAATTTCGGGTGTTAATAATGTATAAATTGGATGCTTTAAAAATTGCACTTTATTATTTTATTTTATTTTTTTATTTAGATCATATATATTTATATTCATGAAGGTAACCATTCATGAGAATAAAATCGATTGTATTTATTATTTCATTAGAGTAAAAGAATTCAACAAATTATCAAATGTTTTCTCAATGAGAGTTTATTATATTATTGAGTTTGTAGTGGAAATATAAAAACAAATCATAAAATTATCTTCTTATTCATTTAGTATAATCTTTCATGGAGAGATGGTCCTTTGAGTCTTCAATTTGTATATCACCTACATCATCTGTAGGGTTAGAGAGTGTAACAACCCTAAATTTTAGTACATTATTAAAAAACTAAATTAAATATTTAAAGATTTTATTTTTAAATAAAAAATAAAAGCAAGTCAATAGTTGAGTTGGTAGCGAAATTCTTAGTTGAGAGAGAGGTTTATGGATCGATTCTTAAAGTGGTAATAATAAATTTTTTATTAAATATCATAAAAAAATTCAAATTCAAGATAAGTGAGGATGTGTTCATCCTATCTTATGAGAATTTTCTTTAAAAGGGATACGGAAAGTTTCTACATTAAAAAAAAGGAGATAGGATCGTGCAGTAATGTTACCCACAAACATTGAACTGCCTCCCAGGAGCACTAAGTTTAGTAAAAGGAAGAGGAAATTCTAAGAAGACTCGATCAGGTAAGTTCTAATCGTTAGATCTTTTTAACTTTTTATTATGTTATTAATTTCTTCTTGATCTATACAATGGATGACGTGGATCATCCACACCATCATTGTATAGGTGTGTAGAGTCAATTTTAATAAAGTGATGTTTTTATAATTTTGGTCTAATTAGTAATATTTTAGGAATAAATTAAATGAATGGAATCTGATTGTGCTAAGATAGATCTGTACGGATCATATGATCCTTAAGGCCAAAATATACAAGGGCCATAATTTTTAGATCAATTTAACAATCAGATAGGCCACATTAGTCAGATCTGAAAGTGTTTAATAAAGGAATCTTAGATTTTTGTGCAAGTGTTGGTATCACTTGGTGTAGAAGGTCGAGATGGGCCATCGGTGTATGTGTGGTTAGATCCACACCATCCATCTAATGTGTAGAGGCAAAACATGATAATACCTCAAGAATCTGAATGATCTGACCATCCGATGGACCACCCCGATCAAGTAATTATCATTCAATTTTATAATCTTAAAAAGGAGAAAAAATAGAATAGAAATTTTAATTATTTGATTATTTTGGATCTGACCACCTAGGATGTTAATCAGAGGTGGGCCCCACCATGTAATAAAAACATATGAATAATAATGTTGTTGATATAACTGATAGAATTTTTGAATTCAAACCAACATAATTACCCTGTGGATTCTACATTACCAGACTCAGGTGAGCAACCCAACTTGTCTCATAATTCATTAAAATTAAAATAAATCATTGTGATTGTTTGATTGATTTACTGGTTTGAATATTTTGATATGATAATCGTACGATAAATTTATATGTGAATATTTTAATCGAGACAACTATGCCAAATATGAAAAATATGCATTTACATATCATCCCTCATTCATTGCATTGTATAATGCATGGTCGATCCTAGAGGCCCTTCCTAGAAGAAATGTCGATCCTGGTAGAGCGTTACCAGATGCGGGCTATGCCCAAGCCTACCGAAAGGTGGAAGCCTACCCAACGGGTGGATGCGGGTTGACGACTTCCAACCCAAGTAGATGGACGATCACCCTATCTGATGCATTCATACCCCATTTTACATCATTGTACATGTATTTTTGTATTATTTTAATTGATATGATTATGAACCATACTGGGTTATATCACTAAGCCTGGCCAGCTTATATTTTTTATTGATGGAAAAACCGTACAGATGTGAATGAGGGTGGGCCGGTAGCTCAAAAATAGGAATATGTGGTCAAGCCAAAAATGACTTAAGGGACACGTGACCCTACTTGACAAAAGAAAAAGTTGGAGCCTTAGACTAGTCATGATATTTTTACTTTAATTATATTTAATTTTCTTAGATTATAAATTAATTCTTTTAAGTTGTTGGACATGTTTATTTCATTTCATAAGATCCCAATTGAGAGGGTCCTTAGTTATGTTTATGATTAATTATTAGAATAAATGATCGTTTCTTATTTTTGAGATGTTGTTGAGTATGAATGGAATGTAAATTTACGGTAGAGCTAGTAGGTAAATGAATAATTGTATAATTGAATGAAATTAGTACACTTAG
Organism: Magnolia sinica; assembly: GCF_029962835.1. NCBI lineage: Eukaryota > Viridiplantae > Streptophyta > Magnoliopsida > Magnoliales > Magnoliaceae > Magnolia > Magnolia sinica. The sequence goes on along the minus strand of NC_080576.1, from coordinate 17,472,576 downwards.
TGTACGTGTCATGAGTCGAAACTCAGGTCTGAGGTTGCACACTCTGTACTCGAATTTCGGGGCGTGACAAAGAGGGTCAACGCCCTACTCATGGTTAGAGGTAGGCATCGACTTGAGTCGAACCGGATTGGGTCCAACTCGACTCAATCCGAATTTTTCAAGTAATGACCCGAACTCGATCTGATCCGGGATTGAGTTCAGGTCCATTAACTCGATCCGATCTGATGTACTGCTGGCCTGACCCAAACAGAGTCCGACTCGGTCAGGGAAACCAAGTCAGATCGGGTTGAGTACAATTCGGATCGGGATGAGTATGGAAGGGGAATAAGCAAGATATCAGACATACCAAGTAGGCAGGGGTGGGATTAGGGCAGTCGCAGAGGAGAGAGAAGCAAGTGGAGTACAAGTCACGGTTCTATGAACGAAGCGAATTGGCTGGTGGTGTATTGACGTCAGTAAGTTCTATAGTTCAAACTATGAGGTATATGTTATATCTAAACCGTTCATCCATTTGGAGAGCTCGTCTTAAGGCTTGAGCTGAAAAATAAGATAGATCTAAAGATCAATTGGACTACACTGCAAAAACCAATGGGGGATTGAACTTTTACCATTGAAACCCTTTTGGACATCACAGAAGTTTTGAATCAATATGAAATTTGTTTTTCCTCTTCATTTATGTATTTTTAACCTTATTAATAGATTAGATGGAAAATAAATGTTATGGTGGGCCCTACGAATTTTTTAACGGTGAAAATCATTACCCTCGCTACTATTTTTGGTGTGGTCCATTTGAGCTTTCGATATGATTTATTTATTTTTCTAATGCTCTAAATAAATGATCTCGAAAACTGGATAAACGGTATGGATATAATAAATACATCATTGTGGGGCCCATGTAACTTTGATCTCACTTGAGCCGTTCGTACAACTCGGAGCTCGAGGCGCTTTAGGGCTCGTCTTCGCACGACACGTATCTACACCAGTTGTATAGCTGTGCCATGTGGTATACGAAATCAAATTGCGTACTGAATTACTCAGTACGCTCTTATCGTACTGAGTAAACTCTATTGGGCCCACCGTGAATGCATGTGGTTTATCCAAGCCGCCCATTTGTTTTTCCATATCATTTTAGGAGTTGAACCCAAAATTGATGCATATCCAAAGCTCGAGTGGACCATACCACAGGAAAAAGTAAAAGAATTGATTTCCACTGTTGAAAATTTTATAAGGCCCCAGTGATGTTTTATTTGTCATCCGACCTGTTCATAAGATAAGAAAGACATGGATAAAGGGAAAAAACAAATATCAGCTTGATCTAAAACTTCTTTGGCCCCCAATAATTTTTCAATGATAGATGTTCAATTCACACTGTTTCCGATGGTGTGCTCCACTTGATGATTGGATACATTCCATTTTTGGGATGAAGCCCTAAAATTATCTGTTAAAAGAGATGGATAGAGTGGATAAACTACATGAATGAAAGTTGGGCCCACAGAGTTTACAGTTACTCAGTACGCAATCCGCTTTCGTATTTATGGTACACCACTACACTAGGCAATCCACTACACCTGCCCAATGCACGCCTCATCAATGCACCACCCACTGGCCACTGCCCTCACATCACCTTTCTTGGAAAATGGTTTAACCCCATACCTTTATTTCTCAATGGTTAAAGCAAACTCCAACGACTCTATTTTAACTTCATACGACCTGACCGAATCGGATCGGTCCAGATCGGATCCAATGGGATCGGATCGGTTCAGATTGGCCACTGATCCGAACTCGATTCAATATATGGTCGGATCTGAGTGGGCCTACTCGATCTAACCCGATCATGGCATTCGGATCGAATTAGATTGGGTTGGATCCGTCATATCGGTTGAGATTCTGCCCAACTCCACTCATGGTGGTGGTTGTTCTTTAAAGTTTACAATGATTCAAGTGATTCATAAGAATAATGGAGGGGTTGTGATACATCTCGTACTTCACAAATATAAGTGGTATCGGTATGCGCAAACATTCTATATGATATGCATGCCTAGCAAAATATGTGCGGTCCATCATACTTAGCGATCATGATCACAATGTGAAAAGTAGTTTAAAGATATCCTGCTCGCCCTGTATTCTTACACTATGAAAATTTGTTGGCGTGTCTAATGTTAACGTGGATTTATGCGAACATCTCAAGGCGACACAGTAATGTGATTGGGGGATTTACGTGACACGATGTGTTCATGGAGTGACTATTTGTGATATCCAATCCCGAGAAGTGATGTAATACGCATGATGATTTACTTACATCGATTGTGCACCACTCACCAACCCATGAGATTACATGCCGACTACTCGTAACACATTACGTCCACAATAGTATATTGATCACTAAAAGTGAAATTTCCAACATAATACTTACGTGCAGGACAATAATGTAGTGATTTGAATTAAGTAACGATGACTCATATGGTGAAGATAAACAATATTAAAAACTTGAAACATGCAAGAAAGATGTATTCAAATCAATTAAATTGCAAAATTTAAAGGAAAAACCCTCACCTCTAATGTCGTATCTCCCTTTAGAGTTTTGTATACACTGTATGATTGAATTCTAACATGATTTTAAACAATTTAGATGGTTAGATCACTCCATGATTGTCTCGTAAGATCAGCGGCTAGGATTTTGGCTTAAGATCTAAGTTTGGGATTTGGCTTACAAGGTAATATATTAGATATGAACTTAGGAGATAAGAAGATTACCTTAGTGAGAAATCAACCTTAACCAACCAAACTCGAACTTCAACAGAATTTTCTTGCCGAGTTGACTCGACTCAACCTGATCCTAAACAACCTACATATGTTGCTTGAAAATTCAGAATCGAAACTTAGTTAATGGAAGCTTACCTCTACTCGTCAGAGGACCCACCCCGCATCTGAACTCCGCCTAGCAACTCAGTGAGTTGCTGCTTAACTCGGTCTCTCTCTCTCTCTCTCTCTCTCTCTCTCTCTCCCCCTCTCTATTCTTCTTTCATTCTTCCTTTGTCTCTCTTTAATTCTCTCTCTCTCTCTCTCTCTCTCTCTCTCTCTCTCTCTTTCCTTGTTGCTGAACAGCTCATCAACGGGGTGTTTATATGGGATTTTGGGAAAATTATCCGTATTTGGGGGAGTTTAGGTTCAAGCTATACAACGTGCAGAGTTTCTTGTGCACGTCAGTGAGTGGTCATGCTGTGACGCTTGGCCATCCGTATCATCTTATGGTGCCGCACTCATTCCTCTCATCTTCTTTGATCCTCTGTTGTACATATGGGCCATGTTTAGATTGGACAGGATTTGGAATTTGTGATCAAGCAAGCCTCCATGGCTATCACGGTTTGGCGGGGAAGATGACCTGCTTTAATGGCAAATTCAGTTTCCGCCCTTCTTTCTTCGAACCGTATCTCTTGGAGGGTTTGGATTGCTCCACTAGTGCTTCCTGGACCATGAAATCGAAGGTTTTGAGGTCTTTGATTGGTGGTTTGTGTGATGGAAGTTTCCACACGGTGCAGCTATGTTACGTGAAAAATGGCGTAAAGTCGTGCCTTCCTCGCTTTCCCTGTCTCCTTTCCTTATTGGAAAGGATCAGAACTCTCCCCTTTGGAGATTGAATGGCCTAGATTAGTGGTAGATTCAAAAGTTGAGGAGTCTTAGCGTGGAGTATCCCTTGCATGCACGGTTTTTTTTACAGTGCTGTTAGAACGGGTGAAAGTTTTACATTCCAATTCGGTTGTACGGAACATGTGGTCCACTACGATGGGTTTTTAGGAAATCCATTCTACTCATCAATCTAGTTGGGTCATGTTGGCCCATGAGCCCAAATATGAAGCAGATCCGAGCATTAGCTAAGCTTATCTTGGAAATTCTCCTAACGGGTGTTAAAACAGTCTTGATCTTAATTAACGGTCCATGTTTAATATCAGGGCTCAATTTTGAAAAAAATGTGTAGTCAAGATAGGTGAATAGTTGGACAAAATTTGGTGATTGATCGATGGTGGGAGAAGTCTACATCTGAAATTTCACTCTTTGCACCAAAAGAAAGGAATTGGCTTTAATGTTCAATGGTGTACGATCAAATATTGAGGTCTAAATTTTGTATAACATCGTAGTTATATGAGACCAAAGTGATACAAATTTGAGCTGCGATGAACTGCGGGAAGTGATTAAATCGGAAGATCCAAATTTATAGGAAGTTGGTAAGTCTCAAAAGGATAACTTGACGTCTAAGTAAAAGCCTATCAAAGTGGTTCTTCATATTTCACACTTGGTTCATATGATACTCATGAGGTTTCTTCATTCAATGGACACCAAAATCAACAGTTAAGGGACTGATTTGTCGATTGGGTCACTTTTACAATAATCTACAGGTCAAAATTTGACATGTATGGTTAATTTATGATATATAAACACAGTATAAAATTTCACATCAAACGGATTGTGGGAACCACGTGATTTAGAATTCAAGGGTTTATGTTAATGATATTTTCGTAATTATTGCTAATATGAGAGTTTCGAAAAATCTAACGGTTCTACATGGTTATAGGCACTTTTCTAAGTAATTTTCATAAAAGAACTTATATCTAAATCATTATAAATAAAGAATTATTCACCAAATTAATTAAGAGAATGTACATATATAAACTAATATAAAGAATGATCAGATGGCATGTTAAAAATAGAAAAACCTGATAGTTAGTACTCTAATTATGTATGTAAGTGGGGTGGTGAAATCTTACTAGAGTGTGCGTGGGTGTGTGGTGGGTGCGTATGTGAAAAAAATGTATGTAAGTGGGTGTATGGTCAGTTTTGTAGATGGATGATCACAAGTGAGTTTTTGGAGTGATCAAGAGGTAAAACATATATACCGTTAGATTTAAGTGACTTGTTCACATGTGTAAGTTTCGCAGATTGTAGTTTTGATGGTGGGTTAAGCATATTCATAGGTGGTAAACAAGATGAACGGATCAAAATCTGAATTTGATATGTGTACGAGTGGATGCTGAGATAAAGTAGCTAGTCTACGAGGATCGGGTGGTCCAAACTCAGAATGGACAGTCAGATATCTTTACCTAGTGGTGAATAGTTGACTGAACGGTTAGTTATGATGGATAAGTGAAAATACTTGGGTATATGATGATCCTATCTAAAAATCAACGATCAGATAACTTGATCTATAAATGAAGATTATTTTCAACAGTCAAATTCATGTTAGAGAATGGATGTAAGGTTAGAACAACTAAATTGGTATCGTAAATATGTACATAATAAGTTAAATTTCATGGTAACACTCGAGAACGTTCAATACTCTCGGGTATTAAAAAGTTCAGAGTGTTACGATCTATCACCCTTAAAAAAAATTTCGTCCCCGAAATTTAATTAGTACCTGTACCAGTTACACCAATTCATTTGGTTTAATTTTTCACTATATTCCTCGTGAGGGAGATATATATGTCTAGGTGTGCATATAATTAACTACACGAAAGCGTGGCGTTACAATCTACCCCATTAAATGAAAATCTCGACCCCGAGATTTATATACATATAATTATTTCATTTATTTATGTGTTTAACTTTGTAGTATTTCACACATAAGCTCCCCCACTTCTAGAGTGAAGTTTCTCTATTTTATTTATTTATGTATTTTTATTTTTTAGTTTATTGGGGCAACATGAAAAACGGTTATAGTATGACTAATCCTGACTCACTGAACTCTTGACTGGCTAGGGCAGTGAGTTCAATTTGGTATCATTTGTTTCGGATGAGTCTCGAACTTTTACTTGAATTACACCTTTGGTAACATTTTCCTAGGCTCAACATTGAGATACACCTCAGATTAAAGTAATATATTCTTCAAAGAGAAAAGCTTTGGTGGAGAATTATACGATGTATACATGGGCACCCAAAAATTACACATGACATACATTAACTGAAATTAAATTGACTAGCTAAGTCATGGTCCGAAAATAAGATTGTCTAATCTATCCTGCCATTTGAGTAGGTTATATTTGTTTATTGTAAGGTCATTGGATATTTTTCATTTTGGACTGTTGAATAAATATCCACTAATTTGATGGTCACATGATAAAATATGCCTAAGTTTTGGTTCATGGTACATCTAAACTATGAACCATGCATAATTTGAAGTGTTTAATTTTACCAATTTGCATGCCATATTTATCTAATTTATAAGTAATTTTTAAGTGCCTATGTATCATCCATCACAGGGTATCAAAGGTGGCACAGTGTAATGGATGATTTGCATAATTTGGAAAATTAGTTAGAAATTGCATAAGTGGCATGCAGTCAATCCGAATTAAATGCCAATTATGAGCCTTGTTTTGATGTGTCATTAGATAAAATTGCACTTATTTAATTATACTTGCAATTGGTTAACATGTATTGGACAAATATCCTATTGGTGGACATTTATTGGACAGTTAAAATTAAAGATACCCAACATTCGTATTTTAATAACAAGTGTGGAGGAGTTAGTGAATGGATTGCTCAACCAATCCAAATTTGGGACTGCGACTTGCCAGTATCTTCTATATTATAATGCCAATAGGAGAGGATAATTTTGCCCCTGCAATTGCTAATAACTTTGTGTATTCAAGGGGTATAAAAGATATTTTAAATAAAATTATAGGCATTTTGGGAATTTGAAAACATGTGTACTTAACTAATGAGGTTAAGATTTCACATATAAACGCACTCGATGTTATAATACTCAACCCATTTCCTTCATTTCTTTTAATGTGAGTAACCCGTAACGACTTTTACTCTTCTATGCGCCTAGCACACTCAAAGAGGAGATCATACATTGCTCCGAGGGAAAAAATGTAAAATTACTCTCAAAATTACATGGTATTGCTCACTGGAGTTTTCTAAAAGGCTGTTTTTGTATCTTCTTTTCATCTGGATGCATTGGACTTTATTAATGGATTTGATGAAAGATACTCCACCTGGTGACCTGCACATAAACCTATGGTCGAAATCCGGCCCATTTACGTTGTTATGGCCTATTTACATTGTGGATCTAGCTGATTTTTGACATCAAGACCTAATGTGAGTATAAAATCTAATGAGCAGAGTGGGTTTTACATTTAAAATATGGCGCCCCAATAGTATTTAGTGTTTTATGCATTGCTAAAACAAGTGTTGTTAAGGACTCCTGTCCTCCTCCACCTCTCTTCCCTTTGAGTTCCACTCTTATTATTATTATTTTCATCGCCTCCTTGCTGCGTGGGCATATGATCACATGCCATACCCTTAGTCTTTTATAATATAATGCCAAGAACAAAAGATATTTTCATCCTGCATTAACTACCAACGGTGGATGGCTTTGTGCATTTAAGATATGAAAAGGCCTTTTAAATAAATTCATGGACAAGTTGAAAAATAAAAAATGCACATGCGTAATAATTTGCATTTAAGATTTCACTCACAAATGCAACTTAATGATTTAAAGTTTTCAAAATAAAAAAAAAAAAGCTAAAAACCTCGATGTGGGCAGAATAGATGGATCCACCTTATCCATTAGGTGCACTACCCTACTTAACCATTGAACTAAAAAATAATGATCATCTAAAACTCAGGTAGCCAAACCACAAGACACAGTTGCGAAGGAGTGTCTGCCATTATTTAAATTGCCTATTATGTTCCATGCAGTGCATTCATCTGACGCGCCTTGTCATGATGAAAGAAGTACCCAAAAGTATTCCAAGAGTCTCTATCTCTCTTTCACCTCAAAGTTGGCAATAAAAGATGGGCCCCACATAATAGTCAATTTAAATAAGTGATTGGATTATCTCCATTATAATTAAAATGACCAATTCAATCTTAGCCATTGATTGGATGGTTAGGATGATTTAAGTAAAGTGATATTTATGAAGGATTGACAATCAAAGATGGGCTAATGGTAGATATTCTAAATCAATGATTGAATATGTATTTTCTGTTATAATTAGTAAGGACCATCCATTTTCCTATCCATTGATCATATGGTTGGCATCATCTTAGCAAAGTAACTTTTAAGAGGGGCATGGAATTAAAGGTGCCCTCCGCATGATGAATGGTCTATATAAACAATCGTACCCCTTTTGTAATCAATAAAGACCATCCATGTTTCCCTTGCATTGATCAGATGGTTAAGATCACCCAATTAAAGTGATTTTCTAGAGGGATCATGTGATGGATAATCCAAACAACTAATCCAAAATCTCTATTGCAATAAATGTGGGCCATACATTTTCCTAGACACTGATCCTATGATTCAGATCATTCCCTCAATGCGAGTTTTAGGATGGGTAAATAATCAAAGGTGGGACTCAAATGATGGATAGTCCAAATCAAATACAGTTGTGGTGGAAGAGGATACAAGTGATTTTCATGGAATCTTTGTTATGAAAACAAACAAAGGAAAATCATTTTAATTTTCATTCATTTCCACATGAAACACCTTTCCATTCCGTGATTTTTATAACATTTTCTTTTCAGTCTCCAGACAGGCCCTCAAGGATATGGAAAGGTTTTTAAACCAACAAAAAAAAAAAGAAAACTTGGGTAATTTAATAGATGAAGCTGTGTGCTTATTACCGTAATAAGACCGGCCTTTTACTCTCACGTCTTGCAAACGATCAACTTCCTCATTACTGTAATTGCCAGTTTGATTAATTAGAACTTAATTTAATACATAAGTTAGAATAGATTCCCACAACAAACCATTAATTTTAATGCAAAACGTGATATTTTATGATATAAAATAATGATTAAAATGGTGAAAATTGGACATCTGAGCGTTTCGATACCTTCAATACTCAATGCTTATCTTCTTATATCAATATTTTGAGTGCTTATCATGAGCAATGACCAAAATTATTACAAGATGTTCTAAAACTAGACGGTCTATCTATACATATAGGTGCTGGCATTTGGTGTGAGATGGACAAATGTGGCGCTGAATCATTATGAGGAATGTGACAAATGTTAGCAAATGATTACTACATTTCCACTTTTTATTTATTTATATTTAATTTATATTATTTATTTATTTATTATTATTTTTTGGCAATAGATGTCTTGCATTATAAATGTAAAACAATGCGGCAGTGTTGTATACAGAGGTGGGCACGGGACGACTCGATCCGGCTAACTTGACTCGTCCGACTCGTTCCGATCTGACTCGACTCGAGCCGAATGGGTGAGTCAGTCCGAACCGAGTAAGCTTCGCCCAATCCTAACTCAAACCGAGTCTAGTTCAAGTTACCCAATAACTCGACCCGACTCCCTAACCCTACCCCAACCTGATCCCAACCTCTCTCTCTCTCTCTCTCTCTCTCTCTCATCTTCCTCCTCTTCCAAGCCCGACAACCACTCACCACCATCACCCTCCTCCTCCTCCTCCTCCTTTCTCTCCTCTCCCTCCCTCCCTCCCTCCCTCCCTCATCCTCCTCCTCTTCCTTTTCCAAGCCCGGCAACCACCCACCATCACCCTCATCTTCCTCCTCCTCCTCTCTCTCCTCTCCACTCCTTCCCTCCCTCATCTCTCAATCCGAATCGGTGCCAACTCGACCTGACTTGGTACTTCTGACTGGATAGGACTCGGTCTGGATCAGTCTAGCCCAGACTGAACTCAGATCGAGTTAGGCATGCTGGACTCGGTATCGAGTTAGATCGAGTTCGGGTCAGGCCTATTTCAAAATCGGATCGAGTTGAGTCAGCCTTAACTCGGTTCAACTCGACCTGATGCCCAACTCTAGTTGTATATAAAACCTTATTGGATGGGGACGACTTGATCGGACAGTTCTAAGTGCAAGGTATAAATATTTTCTATGGAGGTTGAATTAGGGTAAATCTTCTTAGAATTTTTAGTGCTAGAAAGTCTCAAAGATGTAAAGTTGTTTTATATTAGAAGATAGTGATTTCGATAAGGACTAATCCATTAAATAGTTATAACATCGAACCATATAAATCTACTATGTTTTGTGTCCTTATTTTCTTTGTTGCATCAATTTGTTTCCAACACATATAAAAGGGGGTCCTTCAAGGAGGTAAGCAACCATGTTTTTCAAGTATAAACGGCCTCTTTAAGAGTATTAGACAAGCGTAAAGAGTTTTCTTGCAACGCAAACAACTCAATTGAATGGTGCTTAGGCCGCAACCTGGAGGTCTTATGTTTAACCCTTTTCTCCTACCAAATGAAAATCTAAAAAAATGTTAGATCTTGCTTGGCAGTCACCTAAAAATGAATTATCTTATTTTAATTAACAGTAATCTTATACCAGACATCTTAATCTCCATTACACATTAACAATAATCATGTTCTAGAGGTCTTGAGATTAAGATTTCTATGCATAATTACTATAAACTAAAATGAGATGAACTCATTTTTAGCCAACCACCAATAGGACCTTGTTATATATCTAGTTAGCCTGAATTTACTACATCTCGATCAAGCTCTTATGATTATTTGCATATATTCATTGCAGGGATGGAATATCTCATGTCATGGTGTTATTCGATGATCACCATCGATGCACTGTCCAAATTTGGCCCACAAAGTAAGACCTCGGCCTGAGCCTAGAAAACCCTAAACAGGACAGGCCCGCATCAACTGTCAAACTTGGTCAACAAAGACCTAAGTCTGAGCCTTAAAATTATAAATAGGCCAGCCATGATTGACAATAAAGCTTGAGCCCTTAGATTAGGCTTGGGTGTGGCCATTGCCAGCTCTAGTTTTGTTAATAAGTAGATGATTTATTCGAATTTTTTTTTTCAATGAATATATGTTTTGGGCCGTTGAGTGTATACAAGTGGCATCCATGATTGTCCAGGCCATTGATGTCAACCAAACAGGGGATGTGCCATCTTGCAAAATCTCAACAATTCGGACATCCCAACCATCCACTCTTTGGTATGTACTATGAAATGTTGCATCTTGCTTTCTTAACCATCTATTTTTAGGCCGCTAGCCAAAGGGTGAGGTACGTTTGTGGGGTTGAGTCCCTGATTTGTTTGGTGTGTTCAAAGGCTCTGTGCGGGCTCTTAATGGGTAAGGTCCATGCCCCCTCTATTATAATGTGCCCGTTTTTTCTTCTATCAATCAATTTAGGTTGTGTGCTCATACCTTTCATAGATAAATACTGGGGCATGGGCCACCCGAACACAGATTTTGTGTTCACATGCTGACATCGCTGCTGGACGGTGTTTTTTAGGCCCAACCATGACGTATGTATTTAATTATCCACACCGTCCATTAATTTTGGATAATGATTTTAGGGCAGAAGCCCAAAAATGAGGTAGATCCAAATCTCAAGTGGACCACACCACAGGAAAATAGTGATGATTGGACACCCACGATTAAAACTTTCTTGGGGCCACAAAAGTTTTGGATCAGCCCGATATTTGTATTTTCCCATTTTAAAAAATTTATTATTTTTTTATTTTTTTATTTATTAGAATGGGTCAAGGCCCAAGGGGCCCACCAATCCATACAAGGGAAAAAGATCACGGCGTAAGGTATTTCAGGCAAGTAGCCATTCTTCAGCTTATCTGCCTGTCGTATCCTATACAAAAGTGAATTGTTTTTCTTTTCTACTGGAGCCAAGGCCTGCTTTGTCAAGAAGATAATGGCCCTTGATCAGCCAGGGGAGGAGGGGGATATTTCAAAAATACTAGAAAGATTGGGCCGAGCAGCCTTCTTTAGCTAGGCTGTCTGCTGGCCCGTTGGCTTCTCTTTGGATAAGAGAGATGCAGAAAGTTCCCCTCCCACAAAGCCTTCTGATTCTAGCCACCCAATATTTGTATTTTCCCTTCTTCCAAGTTTGTTTGACCTAATCAATAGGTTGGATGGTAGATAGGCATTACTGCAGGCTTAGGAAGTTTTTAATGATGGGCGTCTGATCACCATTGTTTTCTTGTGTAGTCCACCGGAGATTTAGATCTGCCTCTTTTTTTTCGGCTCATTGTCCTAAAATAATGATCCAAAATGGATGAACGACATGGGTAAAACTCATACATCAAGGCGGAGTCCATAACAATATAGCGTCAATATGCAATCTGCATCTGGGCCATCCATAGTGACCTTCACCAACACCGATGGCCTGGATCACAAGAATTTCAGAGAAAAAAGCATTTTATTCTCAAAAGAAGTTGCCCTTCCTGTTTCAAAGTAACAAGCTGGCATGCATGATTCATGTAAGGTAGGCTCATGTCATTTCTCAAAATTGAGACATGTACCACACAACTTCATGTGTGTTATTGGTACACATAAAATATGCTAGTTATTATTGGGTTGCTAATATCTATACCCCAAGATCCCCTTAATTGTCATTAACTGCACGGTCTATTCATTAATGGAAACACAAGCCATTGGCAACGGTTGGGAAAAGTTGGTGTTGTTTGTCCAAGAGGCACCCATGGGATGACATAAACACCATGCTTCATATATGGATAAGAACAGACATTCTCCTTAGCGACGGTTGGGAAATGTCGGCATCCTTCGTTGAAACGTTCTTACCACCCAACATAAACTTCATACATGCACCTGAACAACTGAAAATAAATGTATACATGCACACACAATGGAGCTTATATAGTCCAGTTTTTCTATACCAGACACGTGACATTGATTTTATTCGTTAGAAAGCCATTCACTCAACGAGTGACTCAGTTCGGGTCACATCAAGTTGCGTTGAGTCAACTGAGTTGGTGAGCCAACTCATCGAGTCCCCTCGAGTTACAACCTAATCTTGGTTGTCACCGAGTTTCTCAGTGACTCAGCTCGAGATCTTGACTCGGCCAAGTTTTGAGCTGGGGTGCTGAGTTTTAGGACTTTGCTCACAATTTCTATCTCAGCCATCCATTTGATGATCAAAATTGGATGGTCATCATCATCACTTGCTCAATCTGGTTTTCCAATTATTCTCCATCCAAAATATGCTCAACGGTCTCGATGGTCTGGATAACGGTATGCATTTGCCACATTAGTGTTCTAATCATGTATAGCCAATATTAGGTCACTCTTGACTCCGTATCAACAACACGTATACAACTACAGATGGTCCACCTTATAAACGATTTGGATCTTGAACAACTTTCAACACGTGCGAAATGTCTTGTTTTCAGAAAAAACGTTGAAAAGGGAACCCCACCAACACGGAGCCTGTAGGAGAAAACGGTCGGCACACCAAGATTTCCGTGTGTAACATCTAGCCCGTCCATCAGTTTTGCCGGATCATGTTAAGACATGACCCCAAAAAATGAAAAGATTCACAACTCAAGTGGGCCACCCCACATAAAATAGTGGGATGGAAACACCCACCATCGAAACCTTCCTGACGCCCCATGACGTTTATATGCTATCCAACCAGTTCATAACGTTATTCCAAAACTTCTGTGGCTCTCATGAAAGTTCTAACGGTGGATGTTCAATCCCCACTATTTCTTGTAGTGTGGCCCACTTGAGGTTTAGATCTGCACCGTTTTGTGCTCACGTGCTAACAGAACTGGCGAAACTGATGGACGGAGTGGATGTCACACGAACATCTCGGTGGGCCCCACACAGAGAGTACCGCTACAGGAAATTAGTGTCCTTTCATAAGCATCTTTTGCATGCGGTGGCACGCTCAACGGCTCAACCGGATAAACCCATCGCAACGAGTTCGATCAACTAGCGGAGTCACGCCACTTTAGCAGCGCGTGCATACTCCAATGCCGGAATTTGCATGCATGTATAGGGTTAGATTTATCCGATAATAGTTCACCACCATTTTACAAAAGATGGTTGATAATACTCTTCACACGTAGCACTCATGTAAGGCTATCCAGACCATCGAAATTGTATACACATATGAATGGAGTATATCTCCTCTAAAACCATACTGATGAAGCAATAATAATCATTCAAATGAATAGTTAAGAACTTTGGACGGCTTGGGTTGTTGTACAATTATGCCATTTTTATAGTTGAAGAGTCACCAGCATGTTTAACATGGTGGTGAACTATCATATGAGCCCATCTCGCATGCATGTTTAGGCGAGCCAACTCCTTTTTATAACCTCAACGGCTATCTACTGTAACCATACGATGCATCCTAAGATTTTTCACCGCAAGATTTTGTGTGACCTAGCTATAATAAAGGGTTTTAATAGAATGCGGGGCTCACATTCAGTCACCATACAGTGTTCACTGATGAAGGGAAAGAAATGGGCCACACTTGGACACCAGGCCATGGATACCACACATTTACCTTAGGAGATAAATATTAGTCAAATGAGAATTCGTAAGGATATTTCGTCATTTCATCGTGAATATTGGAAAATAACCAGCCCTTTCACGAGAGCGGATTAGGTGCGGCTCTGGCCTCACCATACTTAGTGTGGTCCTTACCGTGGGGCCCACGTTGATGTATTTATTTTATATTTATACTGTACATTCATTTTTTCACATTATTTTAAGGCATGAGCCTAAAAATTGAGCCTATCCAAATTAATTTCAGGTGAACCATACTATAGGAAACAATGACAATTAAATGCTCCACTATTAAGAACTTCCTAAGGCCCACCATAATGTTTTCCTAAAGTTTATTTTCCATCCAACTTATTGTTAAAGCCGTATAAACATTTATGATGGTCAAAAACAAATATCAATTTGATTCAAAACTTCCGTGGCTTATAAATTTTTTTGTTTTAATGCGCAATCACCACTTTTTTCCTATAGCCTAGTTCACCTGAGATATGGATCTGTTTCAATTCCGGGCCATGCGGTAAAATGATATGACAAAAGATAGATTTTGTAGATATAAAATACATACATCAAGGTGGATCCCGTGGCAAAGGGCCGCACCATCTTTGGTAACGCCACGGCTGCACCTAATCCGTTACTCTGACGCTGCCATATTGAGCGGGGGCGTCTGACAATGCTCTGTAAACCTTCAGGCATGAGCCCAAAAATTAGGTAGATACAAATATTAAGTGGAACACACCACAAAAAGAGAGTGGTGATTAAATGCCCACCATTAAAAACTTACTAGGCTCTACTATAATGTTTATTTGCCATCTAATCTGTTGGTTAGGTCACACGGATCTGGATAAGGGAAAATACAAATATCAGCTTCATCTGGAACATTTTTGGCCCCTAATAAGTTTTTAATGGTGAGTGTTCAATAACCACAGTTTCCTATGGTGTGGGCCACATGAGATTTGGATCTGCCTCGTTTTTGGGTTCATGGTCTAAAATAATCTGAAAAAATGAATGGACGGCGTGGATAAAATACATATATCATAATGAGGTCCACAGAGCGCGTCCATTAGCGACTGGCTAGTGACAGCTATGCAATCCGCATCACATTTCACAGGCGTAAAATAGAAAAATTAATAATATACTATTGTAATCTTCCAGAAATCTCGTTTCATTAATGGGCCCACAGTAATATGTAGACTACAGTGATAGTTTATTACCATTTTTTCAGTTTTGGTGTCTCATGCACTGTACACGTGGCATGCCACACGATAATCCATATGGCTCAAATCTTTGGGCCCATTGTTTGTGAAGTGTAGACCAAAAATCATAACCACCGAATGATCCCAACGATCTAAACGGTGAAAATCGAATGGAAGGGCATGGATGAAATGGTCTCCGTTCCAAAACTCGGATGTTTGAGTTTATTCTATCAAAGTGTACTTCAACCCATGCTCCATTCACAATCAGGCCCACTTTCTAGATTTTCCGAATTGATACTCTGGTACAGTACAGTGAAACGCAGGTGCTGGAAAATCATAAATGTCTATACCACTAATTCTTATTGAACTAGTTAAGTTATAGGTCTAAGTTTAGATGTATAGTAATCTTGATACCACACTTGATTATGAAACCATCAGCTTGTGGACATTCATTGGACGGTCGAAACGAAAACAACCAACGGTCCTATTTCATCATCAACAAGTGTCCATATATATATATATATATATATCAGAAAAAATAATTGCTCCATCATCTGATTTTGTGGTTGTGATTTAATTATGGTGCGTCCCACAATGTAGGTGGTTTAATCTGATTCAATGTATGCCATGTCTTATCAAGCATTGTACACCGTATCAAATTACCTCATTTTGATTATAAATAGAAAACGGAAAGGCCTACACGCCAGCCACAGCGACCTCCAACATCAGTTAGTATAGTGTGAAGAGTATCAGTATTATAGTAGTGTGAGAGATGGAGAGTGTTGCAGTGATAGTAGGAGCGGGTCCATCAGGCCTAGCAACCTCTGCATGCCTAAACCACCTTTCCATTCCTAACATAATCCTAGAAAGAGAAGATTGTTGTGCTTCTCTTTGGAAGAAAAGGGCCTATGACCGTTTAAATCTTCACTTAGCTAAGCAATTCTGTTACCTTCCTCATATGCCCCACCCTCCTTCCGCACCTACCTACATCCCTAAGAAGGATTTCATCCAGTACATTGACCAATATGTGTCTCATTTCAAATTGGCCCCCTTGTACTGTCGATCTGTTAAGTCCGCATTGTACGATCAGGATGTCGGTCGATGGGTTGTTATGACCCGTAACTTGGTTACGGAAGAGGTTGAGGAGTATAGGGGTCGGTTCCTGATTGTCGCGACGGGGGAAAATAGTCAAGGGTTTATACCTGATATACCAGGGTTAGAGACATTCCCTGGCAAGGTTGTGCACTCTAACCTGTACAAGTCAGGGAATGATTACAGTGGTAAGGCTGTTTTAGTTGTTGGGTCTGGGAATTCAGGTATGGAGATTGCATTTGATCTCTCTAATTTTGGAGCAAAGACTTCTATCGTTGTGAGGAGACCGGTAAGTCTTTATTAAAGGCTTGGTTTTGTACTACTGTGTTTAGCTTGGTTTGATGCATTAACATGTCCATTTTCTTTTTATCGGTTATGGATGTATTTGTGTTTTACTATTGTATGAGAAGATTGGTTTTTGCTAATGCTTGTTGCAGTTTTAGTCCTTTCTACCTTAGCAATTTCTAAATTTGAGGTTGGTGAACGATTAATTAAAAAGTAGTTCACATGCACATGCACCACCTTAAGTTCAATTATGTGTTAGGCCTATGGTGGTGGCATCCAAGCTATCCAACAGGGATCGTATCACTATGAAGATCAGACGCCCTAAAATTCTGGCCATGTATCATCAGGTGGACCACACATGACTATAGTGGCTTTTGGGTAGGTGTCCATTATTTTCTATGTTGAGGCCTACTTGCGTGTCCCCACAATATGCAAAAAATGGGACCTACATGGTATGTATATAACATCCAACAAGTCCAACAAGATTACAGGACATTGAAGTTAGACTGATCTACCAATCGGTTGGCCATGGCTTGAATTTGGAGGTCTACAGGTGGGTTGTTCATTATTTTCTACGGTGTAACACATCTGATTCTTAGATTGGAATGATTTTTTTTTTTTTTGTGTTGGGGGGGGGGGGGGTGTATCCTATTATCATAAGGTGTACTTGATCATGGATTAAATGGCATGCACAAAACACGGTGGGCTGCACAATTTAGGGTTTTGCTAATGGATGGTTTTCCCCCATTTCTCCGTGTTGCCAACCAGATAATTGGATCAGCCTGATTTTAGGCCATCCCATTTGAATGTCGGGATAGTCCAATAATCAAGTGGGCCGTACAATAACGAATAGTATGTGGGGGAGGCCACACCATTATAATCTCCCATATTTTGTTTGGGGCCCATCCAACAATGCATAGGTGTGCTCGACTGGACTCCTAGAAAATTAGGCCAATCCAACACTAAGGTAGGTCCTACCACTTGAATTTACGAGGACCACAATTTAGGGTGATATTGAGAATTAATATTTACCGTTAACACATTGACACTGTTATTGTATCATCTTACTCTAATCATTTTAATGCTTTATTATGTACAGGTTCATGTGCTTACGAGAGATATGGTACACCTTGGAATGGTTCTCCTGAAATATCTACCAATGTCTTTAGTGGACACTTTAATACTCTTACTTAGCAAACTCAAGTTCGGAGATTTGTCTAAGTATGGTATACGTAGGCCGGCAAAAGGGCCCTTCTATCTTAAAGCAATCACTGGCCGTTCTCCTGTTTTAGATGTTGGGACCATCGGGAAGATCATCTCAGGAGAAATCAAGGTATTTAAATTTGTCATCAGACATGTTGAATGGCCCATAAGCTTACAAATCAAAGATTATTATCATTCCATCCATTGAATATTGTTCTAGGATAGATGGGAATGTGCACATTACTTAATAAAGATAATTCTTGTATGATCAATAGGTAGGATTATAACTGTTCAATTGTTTATCATTTCCAAATGGACGTTGTAGATTGTTGGTCTGTGTTCATTGAACCATATTGATGTAGAGTGGGTTGCAGACAATTTCATGGCCAAAATGAATTAGAAAAGGCCCAGTTGACGACAGAAGTGATCCGGGCCGTCAGACCTTAAATCGGGCGTATCTCGCAATCTGGAATGAGTTATTTGATGTAAAATATATGATTTTGGGGTGGAACGAGCTACTTTAGCCAACCAACCCTGCTACGCCAGGTTGCGTAGCCCGGAATTGCGAAATACCCCTATATCAACAGTCGTTTGGTTTGATTATAACTCTTCATCAGTTGGGCTTTAGGAGTTGTGCCCAACGTGAAAATAACTTAGAATAATTAGGAGAACGGTTTGGTGAAGCCAAATAGGACACTTACTATTTTTGGCCGAAAACCTTGTACACTAGTAGACATCACGAGCGTCTATAAATAAAAAGTTTACTACTTATAGTAAGTCACGAATTCTAGGAGTTTTAGTTGTAGTTTGATTCTAATTTTTTTTTTTTTTTTTTTCCATTGCTTGGTACCCCTATTTAAAGGGTTGTGAACTCGTTTTTATTCATTCATTAATCAAATTTAAATTTATTAGAATTTATTTTTATTTTCTGCTTTCTTTCCTCGTGGATTGGAGAAGTCTTTGTAAGGAGTCCAGAGAAGTTCCGTGGATTCGGAATAGTTATCCTCTTGAGGAAGACGGTGCTCGACCTCACGTCCTCCCCTGCGTCACATATTGCAGATGTAATAATCAGCATCCATATCTGGTGATCAACAGGTCCTTCCAGCATTCGCAAGCATCAGAGATTGCGTTGCAGATTTTGCAGATGGCACGTCGCACCCATTTGATGCCATAGTTTTTGCCACTGGCTACAGAAGCACAGCTAAGTGCTGGCTCAAGGTAAATCTCATCCATATAAAAACAAACAAATTCACATTGTATGGCACACCTAATGATTGCATTGACCTGATTCTTTGGGCGATCCATCATCATAGTGGGGTTGGTGGGGTATGTCTCGATCACACGGCATAGTTCTCTATATGGTGTGGTGCACGTGATGGACAGATGGGATGCATGTGGGCCCATAACAGTTATGGGTCATTCCCCTCATGGTATATGTATGTCGTTTTGGCACGTGATGGACAGATGGGATGCATGTGGGCCCATAACAGTTATGGGTCATTCCCCTCATGGTATATGTATGTCGTTTTGGATTGTTCATGTACAGATAGTGATGCATGTATTATATTAGTGCAGGGTGATGATTACCTCCTGGATGAAGAGGGAATGCCACTTCCAAGTTTTCCCAACCATTGGAAGGGGAAAAAGGGGCTTTACTGTGCTGGACTCTCAAGGAGAGGATTGGCCGGTGTTTCTATGGATGCAGAGAACATAGCCAATCACATTAAGAGGGTCTTGGATGAGGATGTCAATTAACAGTAACTACCGTACAAAAAACATATGTACCAATCTTATACATCAACACAGTATAAATGAGGTTGATTTTATTATTATTATTGTTATATTATTATTATTTTGTAATTTTGGAAATGATATGAGTGCACCTCATATGAGTATTGCATGTGTACTTGTTACTTGGAAACAAACAATCATCTGGCAACTGTTCTTATTTATTTATTAATATTTTGCAATTTTGGAAGTAATATAAGACCGTTGGTCGATGGGAGACATTACTAATGGCTATGCCCCAAAATCTCTATCCAATTGAATCATCCTACCTTTTGATGAATAGCCTTAAAACAGAAGGTTAAGAAAGGAGGAGTGGATTGCCTGTGACCCCGGCACAGACAGATGTTTGTGCCTATGTCTGTGTGAGGTTCGTAGATATGTCTGCGACAAATTTACTCCGTTCATCTATTTTAAAAGACCAGTAGCACATGATTTAAAAAATCAGGAGATCAAAAACTCATGTAAACCATACCATATGAAACAGTGGGGATTGAACGATTGATATTGACAAGTTTTCATCAGGATGATATTTGTCCCTACAGTTTATCTGAGTTAATAATTTTATGAACCGTTTGGATAGCATATAAACATCATGGTCAGCTCTAGGAAGATTTCAATGGTGGACGTTGCTGTTCTCATGTTTTGTTGGTGTGGCCCACCTGATTCTTGGATCTCCCTTATTTTTATAATCCTATCCTATTGTGGTATTTCAAAACAGATGTACAGAGTGGATTGGTCACGGACATCTCTGTGGACCCCACACAGCCCAGGTTAGAGATATCTCTGTGCCCCAGTCACATGCAATCTGGTTCCTAAGAAAGCTAACAGCAACATCCATATTAAATACCGGAGCGGATTCGGTCTGGTCGGGGTAACACTGAATTCAGGGACCTAAAAGTTGGGCCTACCTTGTGTTGTATACATTTTGGCAGCTCATTTTATGACATTGACCCAAAAATGAAGCAGATCCAAATCTCAGGTGGACCATACCACGGGAAATAATGGTGATTGACCATTAATTTTTTTTTAGGCCACCAACGTTTTGTATCAAGCTCTTACCTTTGTTGACAAGTAGAACGATGTTCATGAGGAAACTATAAGATCTATGTGAGCACATGGATAGTAGGCTCAAGGTTTTGATTTTATATCTAGGCAATTCATCTATTGTACCCCACCATGGATGGACAACTTTCCAAGAATCACCTAGGCTAGACCCTAGCCACCAATCTCCTACCTCTTTTCAGGTGAATGCAGACCATCTCTGTATTTGAATCTACTTGGCAAGAATGAAGAAGATGATCCCAAATACAACTCTAGCTCAGAGTCCCCATGTATCACAAACTCTGTGAACAATGCACTTGCAACATAAAAGAATGAAATAAGTGGTTCTAAAATGTTGGTTATCTATGATGAGGTTGACTAAATAGGTGGCCCTAATTATTATAAGTCACCCCGATATGCATGTAATAGAAGATGTTGGCTCAAATAATAGAGATAGGAAAGAAAATAGAAAAAAAAATGGTAATAAATTAAAATAGAAATGTAAAATAAAAAGAGTTGAGGCTCTACTTAAAGTTAAGAGGACCTGGATCAAGTACACGCAAGATCACTTTCACTTATTTGTTTCAGAATACAGCAAAATTATTGTTTTTTATATCCAAGACACAAAAATACTTTTAAAAGAATCTTTTGACTATCAATGCATGCTATTTAGGAGAGAAATCTAATATAAAGGCTTTCTATTTCCTATTCATGTTCGATATGGAACAAAAAACTACTACTACAAGGCAAAAATAAGACTTATTTTTAAACTTATAAAAAAAAAAGAAAAAAACAAACAAACAAACAGGAGATGACTCTACCGGATTCCAGTTCACCAGCTACCATTTTCAGTGAAGAGCATGAAATAGGGATTACCTTCTGAGGGCCCACCTGATGACAAGCCTCATTTAAGATTGGCAAGCTGACTCGGCTGTACACTAGGCTTTGGCCTACTAGCTCGCCTTGTGGGTTGGGCTTGGGTTTCACATACATTGCCCTATTAATTTTCTGCTGGGCTTGCGCTTAAGTCATTTTAGCCCAACTTGGCATGACCCAAGCATCAGTTATGATCTTGCTAGCTAGGCTTGGCAATAGGCCTACTTTTGGGGGCGCCAGGCTAGGCCCAGGTCTTACTCAACACTTACGACCCAATACCCAAACCTAGCCTGAGCCCATCATGGGCGGAGCATGGCAGGCCCAAACCCAACGTGGGAAAAAATTTGGTTGCACCAGGCCCACCCGGCATGAACAGTGATGAAATCTCTAATTCTCCTTTGAAATTTTCTAATATATTCATTTATCAACTGATCAACACATGTAAAAAAAAAATAAACATCTTATAGGAATAAAACCATGATCAGGTGGTTGCGAAACTAAAGATTAAAATGGCATATTTTTAGGGTATAAGACTAGCATATAAATTTGGGTCGGATTTGGTCCACCAAAAATGACTTAATCTCAAGCCCAGCTTGAAAATTGATAGGGCCATTCATGCAGGGCTCAAGTTCAGCCCACCAACTGAGTGAGTAGGCCCAAAGCCAGGTTGGGCTTGTTGGGCTAGACGGGTTGCCTAGCCCATTGCCACAGTTAGATCATGCCCCTCCCCACCCTTCTCTTCTTCTTCCATTCCATGGATGCCCAAAGCCATGAAGATATTAGGGATTTTTTCCTTATCTTTTTCATGGGTGTTGTGGTTAATTAGATTTTTGAAGAGGTTGAGTTTTTAAAATTATTTTAAATGTCTCAATTAATTTAAATGCGAGATGCACATCCATGCGGGTTCAACAGATCCATGCTTTGGTTGCAAAGCCATGCATATCTTAAGTTTCCACACATCTATCAAGCTGAAAGGTGTATATATCTTAGTTTTCCACACATCTATCAAGCTTAAAGGTGTACAGCAAAGTAGGAAACAATATTCTCTACTCCCTCCACTCTATATAACACTAGTAAGGATAATTTTTTAGATTTTGAATTTTCGAAGGACATGGGAAATTTTTTTTTTGAACCAAAGGAAAGATTATTTAAGTAATTTAGACATGTTTGGCAACTCACAGTTGAGATTTTACCTGCTTAGCCCTATTAATGGTGTACATTTTACCTACTCTATAGGGGCATTTTTTGTCATTTTAAAATGCTGTGCCTAACTTGCACCCACACCAAAATAAGGTTCCTAAAATATATCATGACATATTGCTATAGGATATGTCAGAACTTTAGCCTTTGGATTTACGGTCATCTTCCAATGATCCAAACCATTTATATGATGGGCCTAGACAAAAACTAAAATCACTTAGACTGGTATTTTATCCCTTTGATCTTTTTTTCATTATATTTGAGCAGTCTCTATTATAATTAAAGAGTTGAAATACTTCAATTTAAGCATTATTTAAGATATCTTTAACCCATAGTTAAGCTAATCATATAGATGATTTTGGTGGTTGATGGTCCAATATTGTATCATATCAAGTGTTATACTTACTAAAATATCAAATAACTCCCCTTTTACAACCGCTCTTCCACCCTTTCCTATTCTGCCAGCTGCTTCCTCTCTCATTAAGTCACAAAAATGAATATCTTAGAGCTTTTGATACATTCAATACTCAATTTGTATCTTGTTAAATGGATATTTTAAGCGCTTATCATGAGAAATGTCTAGAATTATCGTGAGATGTTCCAAAACCAGGCGGTCTATCAATACCGAGGGCATTCGGATCATACCTGGGGCGTCTATACAACATGTGGCATATTCGGTACCAATCAGATGAGCGTGGCACGAAATCATTCGAAGGAACGTGACAACTTTTAGTGGATGATTAGCTGAATTTCATTTAAAAGGAGATCATTCAAGGAGGAAAGCAATCTTCATTACTAGTATCAGCTCCCCTCTTAAGAGTATTAGACAAGCACGATAAACTTATCCGACCAGGATGATGGCTCAATTAGGCAGAAGTCACAAATTTGAGGTTGCAAATTCAAGACTCTGGCTCACCCAACTCCTAAAAATGCTAGAAGTTGCATATTAAGTGAGTATGGATTCGGTAGATCTCAATGAAGCAATTGTTAGTCTTTAGTGGGTTATTTTATTTCTATAATTAACATCTGTAAGATCCTCTTAATGTCATTGACTCATTGGTTGTGCTGTGTGCATCCATAGAAACTCCAGCAGACCCCCTCCATCAGAGTTCTATGCAATCAGGGCCATTTCCCCTTCCAATGGCCGGGAAAACTTGGCAGTGGGATTCCATCTTTGTCTGAGAGGTACTCATAACACCATGCATACATCACAATGTGCATATGAATAATTAATGTTATACATACAAGCAGCATGTGTCTGATAATCTGAACTGTCCATCTACTGAGGACAACCATGAATGGGTCAAAGCTTATGGGATAGGATAATCCTACCAATTTGGATTTTCAAAATGGTGTAGTACATGTGGCATGTATGTGTGTACAATATTTCTGCATGGTTAGGATTGCCAAATCCCCCCCTTTTTTTTAGTCTATGGTTCAGATATTTGTTGATTGGTTCATCATATTCATATGTCGACTAATGGTGATAAGGATGTTGGTCTTAGTAGGCCACACATGACGATCACTTGAGAGGAAATTCAACACCAAACAATACCATTGGCTATCCATTCAAATTGACAGAGTCCTGCTGTATGTTTATGGGGCTATGACCCACCTCTAGTGGGGCCGTTTTATTATGTATATGCCATCATGTGACTCTACTACATCTTGGTGAAAGGGTGTGATGCACCAAAAATTGATAGAGCAATTCACTGTTAACCATTTTTGTTTTATCCCGTTGGTTTGAAGGCCACGTGATTTGTACATGTCACACATATGTGCTAGCCGCTTGTAGGATGATCTCTGACATTGATTAGTGGGCCAGCAGTTTGATTATTAGATTCAAGGTATATATATATATATATATATATATATATATATAAATTGCTAGAAATCATGTGGGCCAGAATGCATGCATAAAAGAGTGGAAAAAATTAATGTTTAGACATTCATTTGAAAATCAATGTCTAAAATGTTTCTACATTCCTGCCAAAAAAATTTTAATGTTGAAAGATAATATGTCAAACTCAAGGTATTCGATAATGGTTACATTAGGAAGAATGGCCACCTGTCATGATACAGGCCAAAACAGGCATTATGGCCATCTTCTAAAAATTGTATTGGCCATTTTTTCAGTGACAACCATTGCAGCCCTGTAATGCATAACGAAACCTACTATTACAACAGTCGTAACATGACCATTTTAAAATAACTTGGCGAAACTCTCATAACATCATTCATTGACATTTTATTCATTAAAAAATAAATAATAACACTTCTTTCTTCTTCCTTTAAAATTTTTTTTTTTTCAATACAGGGTTATTGCGGAATGTCAAATATTTGGAATGGGTGGTATTGGAAAAAGTTAAGTACATCCTTAATATATTTTATAGTTATGATAGATGATTGGTTAATTATTTTAGAGCTATGATAGATTATTCGGTCTTAAAAGTTTATAATTTTTTTAAAATAAAAATTAATGGGATAAGTATAATTATCTACTCCCTACAATCGCGAGTTCAATTCCCTTCCCCATGCTTCACCCGATGCACGTGATTTGCTGGTAATTGCGTGGAGATTAGTCTCGCCTTAAACCCATTTGAATCTTAAATAAACTTAAGACATATTAAATGTGCTTTTCCATTGGCACCAAGGTAACACCATTTTCTCCGGAAGAAAAGTCAGGTAGTGACTACAGTAGAAAGGCTGTTTTGGTTGTTGGGTGTGGGAATTCAGGCATGGAGATCGCCTTTGATCTCTCCAACTTTGGAGCAAAGACCTCTATAGTTGTCAGGAATCCAGTAAACCTTTATCATTGACCTAGTTTTGTGTTGGTTCTAACTTGGTTTGATGTTCTTTCCCTTTTTATCTATGGTACACATACAGACGCATGTTTTGGTTGTAACATTTGAATTTAGCAATTATCTATCTATTTATGTATTTATCTTTTGCTTGTCCGTAACCAAATGTTGTTTGATAATGCATGCAATGGATTGGTCCCCTTCCACCAAGCCACCTTGGAATTTGGAGGTTGATGAAAGATCTCTTTGTGAAATAGTATTACAACAATTCAAACTTTTTGCAATGATTTTTTTAGCAACGAGTCTAATTTCATCGTAAAAAATTAAATTTTTACGATGACATTTTAAATCGTTGCAAAAAATCAACTATTTACGAGGACATTTTAAATCGCCAATAGTTCACACGCATGTCACCTTTAAATTTGGAGTTTGATGACAGATCTCTTTGTGAAATAGTGGTTCACACGCACACATGCACATGTAAAGTAGTGGTTCACATGCTTGTGGACACGTTCCAACATTTAGGTGGGCCCGACTGCTTGAATTTATGGGTTTCGAGTGCAGTTGTATTTTTTTTTTTTCCCTCCATGGTTTCTCCCACTTCTGGATGGGATCAACCTGATTTTTTGAGTTCCCCCAACATCTTTAGGGTCTAGATATGATGGACGGGATGGATGGCATACAAACAGCATGTGGGCCCCCAAAAGGCCATTAATACAGTCATTGGGGTAATGTTACCACCATAAAATAACCCTGCACGCACGCACTAAATGGAACTATGAAACTCAGATTATTACGGGAGGACTGTAATTTGGATTGGTGCTGAGAACTACATGTGCAGGTTCATATGCTCACGTGGGACATGGTACACCTAGGCATGGTGCTCTTGAAATATCTACCATGTTTTTTAGTGGATGCTTTTACTCTCACGCTTAGCAAATTGAAGTTTGGGGACATCTCTAAGCATGGGATCCGAAGACCTGCAAAAGGGCCCTTCCATCTTAAAGTAACTACTGGTCGTTCTGCAGTTATAAATGTGGGGACCCTACGGAAGATCAAGACTGGAGAAATTCAGGTACTTGAAATATGTATTGTAGATCATTAGTATGTGATCATGGACCCATATCCTAGACTAATCATCACTTCCATGTCTCATGATCAACAGGTCCTGCCAGCATTAGCAAGCATCAGAGGCAGTGATGCGTATTTTGCAAAAATGGCACGTCGTACCTGTTCGATGCTATAGTTTTTGCCACCGACTACCGAAGCACAGCTAAATGTTGGCTCAAGGTAGACCTTTATCTATGCAAAAATCAAGGTGGTCCATTCATCAAGTGGGCCATACCAAAAAAAGGAAAAAGAAAAAGAAAAAAAAAAACCCAAAACGTACAAATGGGCATTGTATGGCCTACCTAATGATTGGATCGACCTAATTCTTGGGGCAGCCCATCATCATGGGGCTCCTCTAATGCGCTGGTTGGATGGCATACACGCAGCATGTTGTACCCCACACATCTAGACATAGTTACCTATGTTGGGGAGTGTCCCCGATCACACAGTTCCCTATTGTGTGGTGCACATGATGGATAGATGGGATGCATGTGGGCCCCAAACAGCTATGGGGTCATTCCGTTCGTATATATGCCATTGGATTGCTCATTTGCAAATAGCGATGTGTATTCCGTTGTGCAGGGTGGTGATTACCTCCGGGACAAGGAATGCCAAGTTTTCCCAATTGGGAAGGGGAAAAGGGGCCTTTACTGTGTTGGACTGTCAAGGAGAGGATTGGCCGGTGTTTCTATGGATGCACAGAACATAGCCAATGACATCAAGAGGGACTTGGATGAGTATGAAAATTAAATATTAGCTACTTAATTTGTAAATAAAGCTACTTAATTTGTAAATAACATACAATACCTATGTGTAACAACATCATTCAGCAAGCTAGATGTGGATGGTTTGTATATGTGAAGACCATCTCTTGTTCAGAGACAAGCTCTCTCTCTCTCTCTCTCTCTCTCTCTCTCTCTCTCTCTCTCTCTCTCTCTCTATATATATATATATATATAAAGCCTAGTTTCTTTGAAGTGTATTTTTCTTGAATATTCTTTAGTAAACGAGTTCTTGTACACTAAAGAATAGGAAAAAAGTAAGTCTAATATTTTTTTCATTCTGTTTTAATAAAAATAAAAGCTCCAAGCCGATTACTTAAACGCAAACATATGGTAATGTTTCTTGGAATAAAGAGCAATATTTAGTAGAAATTGTGGCAATCAAGATCATTGGATGATAAGGGTCACAGTGGATGGCCCATGCTCCAGAATCTGTAGCAGAATCATTTTATATGATGAGAAAATTGTGAATTTGCGACGGACTTAGTCCGTCGCTGTTTGCTGAGCCGCGAAATTGGATTTAATAGTCCGTCGTGAATTTGCGACGGTTTCAATCCGTCGCTAATAAAGGACGGAAGTTATCCATTGCCCAAACAAAATCCATTGCGGTTCTAGGGAAATACAATACTAGATTCATCTGTCAAGATTTGTTCAGAAATTAGCGACAGATTGGTCCGTCACTCACGTTTCTAAAAACAACACAAGGTTTGTTGATTACTTGAATAAAAAGTGATTTTTATTAGACATGCTGTAGGGGCAATAGTTTGTTGATTACTTGAATAAAAAGTTATTATTATTAGACATGCTGAAGGGGTATTAGTTACTTGAATACCAACATATGGTAACTTTTCTTGAAATAAAAAGCTATTTTATTAGAATTTTTGGCTATCAGGATCATTGGAAGAAGAGAGTCAGTGGATGGTCCATGCTCCATAATCTCTCAAGAAATCTGCATAAAAACAAATTCAGGAATTTGCGACGGTTCATGGGCGTCGCAAAACGAAATTAACGACGGACGTAGACCGTCTCTGTTTTCTTGTCACAAATTAAACGACGGATGGGATCCGTTGCGAATTTGCGTCGGTTTTAGGCCGTTGCAAATAAACAACGGATCCTATCCGTCGCAAAAACTAAAATCCGTCGCTGGACTGTCGAAATTCCCAGTTGGATTATTCTACCAATACTAGCAGATTTTTTAGTTCAGAAATTAGCGACAGATTTGGCCCGTCGCTAAAATTTCTAAAGGAAAAAAGCCTTGGATTGTCTTTTGAATATGTTGGGCCTGATGGCCATCCAAAGAAAATTCATAGGATTGTTTAATGAGAACCCCATTCGCGAAAGATTGGCCTAAATAAGAAGTTGGACTAAATATAGTTTTGGGTGTGTTTGGATGCTTAATTGGCTTGAATAGCATACTGAACTAAATATATAGTAAATAACCTAAATTGAAGTGTGACAACATTGACATCTTAACATGAAGATGTTCTTCCAATAAGAACCTCCACAAGAAGCAACAATTGTTTTACATTAAAAAGCGGCTCCAAGATGTACTCATTGTGTAAGTTCATTTTTCAAGGATATGTATGATACATGCATTCTTGAACTGTGCAGAAGAATCTCTCATCTTCAACTCAAGACTGAAGAATGTTAGCTCCTTAAAATCCATTAAAACCAAGATATATGATCCTGAATTCAAAAAAAGAACCTACAGACCAAAATTTCAAACTCTATTCTATATCAATCTATTAGAATGAAGCAAAAAATTTATATTCACAACTACATGAAAATTGCCACTTATTGGGAAATCAAAACTGTGTCAAAATAAGTGTTAAGAACAATATCCTACTTGTAAACCATTTATACCTAAAGTATTTTACATGCGTCCAAATGACCAATAAAGGTTTTGATTATCCCATTAAATAGATATTTAAGCATATATATTCACAGTGATAGAAGGACAACAGCCTCAGTTATTGAACCATGGGCCACACAAATTAGAATAATAATAATAATAATAAAAACTACCCTGGGAGACCCAACAGGAAGACTTCCATGAATATCATCAGATTCATCTTCAGCCTATTCATCCTGCTTGAAAATGAGCAATATAGATAAGTGGATAGATAGGCATCAGTAAAATAGAAGCTATGCAAATGAGCATCCCTACGCCACCCGGACCACTGGTTGGCCCACAATATATGAGCAATGGCCAAAGATCAGACATAGATTGGGTGAATCGAAGGAATTCGTGTTTGTGGGGCCCATGTTGTATTTGTTTTTTTTTTAATCTGTTGCACCTTTTAGCCGGCTAATCCAAAAAAAAAAAAAAGGAAAATCATAAATCAGAAGATTTGGGCAATGCATTATGAACTCATTTTCAAAGAAGCAGACAATGAACCTGTGAGAGATGTTAGAAATTCGTTATAAATTCATTTTCAAGGTTGTCGGCTCCTAAATCAGAAGATGCAATGCACAGTGAAAAATAGAAGATTATAACTGCCACAAAACACGGAGAAGGAACAACTTTTATGCAAGCTAAAGTTCAAACATTTGAACAACAAAAGTGCATGCGCTCATGTGCATGTGGAAACAGAACTAAAATGCATGCGCTCATGTGCACCTGGAAACACAAAAGACAAGGCGAACGTTGTTCGCAGAGATGGCAAGTCTCTGTAGTTTGTAGACTATGAGAACAATATATTTTCAAGGAAAATATAAGATCCTCTATGCGTGCACATACACAGTATAATCAGGTTTTTATTTTATATCTAGGTCATTGATCTCATTGCGGAGCTCAGGGTGGTCTGGGACAGTATGACTTTCTGTCGGAGTTTGGGCCTGTCCAAAGTGGAGGTTGAATCCGACTCCAAGATTGTGGTGGATATTCTGAATGGCAAGTCCCAACCAAATTGGCGTTGGAGGTATTGGGTTTCCAGGATCGAGAAGATTAAGGTGCATGCCAGTTTAGATTTTGTCATGTGCCGAGAGAAGGAAATGCCTCGGCTGATGGTCTAGCCCACCTGGAGAGTGATCGACAAGCCCCTTCTTTTTCCGGCAGACCACAAACCTCCATCCGCAGATTCGTGGTCAGATTGTGCTTGATAGAGTCGGTCTGAGTTCCATTAGGAAGTCCCCTCTTCGATGTGGAGTCTAGCTGTCTAGTCTGTCCTCTGTCAATTCAGGTTTCTTACGATAGGTATCCTCCTGGTCCTTTTTTCTGGAAGGTTGCCCGAAAGTGTTCAGGATGATGTATAGTCAATATTTTATATATAATATCAGAGTTTGAAAAAAAAAAGGCCATTGATCTCATGTGCCCCATTGTGGATGGACCACTTGCTAAGAATCTCCCAAACTGGAAGATCCTAGCTATCTATCTTGGACCAATTTTCAGCTAAATGTGGACTATCACTGTAATTGTCTTCTTAATTATCTATTTACATGCCACTTCACAGTCCTCTGAAGGAGATTTATCCTCTGAAGGAGATATTTATGCAACGGTCCATCAACAAAAGGCTCAACAGACCAATGGTCCAGATCACTGAACCATGGACCCTACTACACAAAATGAAAACCCCATCTTCATTCAACACACAGGGACTCGTGTACACTCATGGGCACATGTGCCAACATGGTGTATGTGTTAGAGACAAGCCCCTCATCAGGGGGGTCCTATCTGTACTTGACCCGGCTCAAAAATTGGCCTCTCCAATTATCTGTAATGTACATGGAAACCCCATTTTCTCAAACTATTTATTACTTTTGTATATGTGTGGTCCACCCAATGAGCGGACTGATCTGTTTTGTTCTGCACCAAGGTGCCTTATGTTGGGCCAGCCGCAACGTGAGTGGCTTAGACATGCCACACAAGTACTACATTGGACCCACAAGCAATCCTGCAATTGAGTCCTCAACCCGCCACATGCCATTCTAAGTAACGATAGGCCCTTGCAAGGAATCACTGTGGCTGCTTTGGCTGTCGCACATGAGTGCATGGATGGATGGACTGTTGCTCGATTGAACCTTTCAGTTGACAAGCCTCACAATTAACTAGGCATTTGACCATTTCTTTGTCAGATGTAGACCATTGATGTTTTCTCAAAAACATCAATCAGCAAGACACCACATCGAAGGCTCAACATCTTTCAATTTGGAAGATTTTCAGGAATCCTCTTTCAATCTAGAAAATTTCCAGGAATCACGTGTCCATTAATTTGGGTTGCAATCATAGTTTAATATCTCAAAAAACTGGACTCAACTGGATATCCAGCTGAGTCATGTTGACTCAAAGACTCAGCTCATATTTGATAGGAAATAGGAAAACTAGAAATTTAATTACACTAATAATAGATGCTAAAGTAGTATGAATATATAAAATTGAAATTTAACACAAATCACTTCTTGGTCAGTTGGTAAATGTTGTTGATTGGCTTGGTTTAGCTTGTGAATTCAAATCACTCCACTTGCTTTTTTTATTTTTATTTTTTATTTTTTATTTTTTAACTAAGTATCTGTTGTCTTGACTCAATTGAGTGACTCTCCTCACTTTTTAAAATTAATTTCATCTTAGTTTTTTTTAATTTTACCATATCCATGGTTATGATTAATTAGAATTCAAGTTAACAAACACATTGGGTCTCCAAGCCAGGCTGGAAATGGAACTATTGGCTCAACAGAATCTTCGGTCTCAAAACAATGGGGCAGGCTAGTTTTGTGCATATTTATAGGGAAGGCAACTCTCCCACTGATGCTATGGCTCGCTTGGGAAGCAACACCTAATCCTCCTCTTCCTATGACAGATTTGCAGAGCTTCCCCCTCAGGTCAGAGGCTTCTTTTCCTAGATAGAGTTGGGCTGGGTGTGATCAGGGAAGCATAAGGCTAATTTCTTTGTGCAGTTTTTTCTTTTTGCGTCTTTTGCCATGATAGGCTCCCCCGTTTTCTTTTCTCTTTTTTTTTTTTTTTGGCCCTGGGGCAGCCCGAATATGTAAATTTTGGTCCATGATATATGGAAATGAATCCTTAAAAAAAATAAAATTAAATTAACAAACACATTATAGAAAAGATACTCAAAACACATCATTTAATTTAATGCAAAATGCGATCCTTTAAGTTATAAAATTGTGAAAAATGGATTTCCTAATACTTTATATGCACTTAATAATTTATGTATCTTGTTACATCGATATTTTGAGTGCGTATCACCAGAAATGACCAAAATTATCACGAGAAGTTCTCAAAACTGCGGTCTATCAATACCGAGGGCGTTCGAAATATTCCGGGGCACATATATTACATGCGGAGCATTTGGTACCAAACATACGAACGTGTCGCTTAAATAGTTCTAAGGAATTTGACAAATGTTAGCAGATGATTAATAAATTTCCATTTAAAAGGGGGTCATTCAATTGAAGGAAGCAGTCTGCATTGCTAACATCGGTGGCCCTCGCCAAGTCTTAGACAAGCATGGTCAGTTTTCCGATCGAGCCGATAGCTCAATTCAGCAATCTTTGGACTTACAACCTTGAGGCTGCAGGTTCAAAACCTCGACCCACCTGCCAAAAGGTACTCCTAAAAATTCTGGAGTTGCATATTGAGTATGGATTTACTAAACTCAATCAAGTCTTTTCTTTTTTTCTTTTTATTTATTTATTTATTTTTTAAAAAAAATCATTTGCAATATTCATCCTAAATAAATTATGTTCCATGTATTAATTGCAGGGGATGGAATATCTCATGTCATGGTGTTATTATCGACTGTCAATGGGCTGCGCGGGCTGTTGAAGCCAAGTCCTCAATGTAAAACCACGGTCAGAGCCACGATGGGCCTAGATGATGGCCAAAATAAACAACTTGGGTCTTGGCAAGATGGTTGTGCATAAACCAAGCCACCCATGGAATTCCTAACCAGGTTGGACCATGTGGGATTTTAGATACTGTCTAAGCCAGAACCAATTAGCAATTGGGCATGAATTTTAGGCCTCAGCCCCGGCCATTGACAGACCTAGTTGTGTGTGGGCTACTTCCTTTGTTATTGTTTACCACTAAAATGGGCCTTTTATTTGTAGCTTTTCTTTAATAGATAGATGTTTATCAAAGCGGATGTGTATAATGTCCTTGGCCATTGAGTGTTTATACAAGTGGGCACCCACGATGATCCTGATCATTGATGCCAACCACACAGTGATTGCATATTTAATATGCAATATTGCCACGCTTTCTTCCATTGGAGAGAGATTGTGGGAGTGGGCCATCCAAAGCGAGTCTCTCATCCACCAATGGCTTAGATTACCAATTTCTTAAAATAAAATAAAATACACATTTTATTCCAAGAAAGGTATATTTCCAAAAATGACCCATTTAAGGTACAATCGTATTATTTCTCAAAATTGCGACATATACCATCTACAACTTCATATATGGTATTACATATATGTATGGTATGTTAGTTATATATTGTTGGATTGCTAATATCTAATTACTATTCCTAAGTCCCTCTTAATGTCATTGACTCATTGATTATGTTGTGTCCATCCATAGAAACCTCAGTCTTTCCTGCGCTTCTCCTTATCAATGGTTGGGATGACTTGGCAGTGGCATTCCATCTCTGTCGCGAGGTACTCACCCTGCATGCATCACTACAAGCACATGTACAATTGATGACATACACATATATACATAGAATTTTCGTCCTGCTGCCACTTTTTCAGTCATATGTGCAGCATGTGTATGATCATCTGAACCGTTCGTCCACTGGGGAAAAACATGAATGGATTGCAGATCCAAAGTTATGCAATCGGGCAATCCTAGCCATTTGAATTTTGAACATGGTGTACAACCGTGGCATGTATTTGTACAGAATTTTTCATGGTTAGGATTGTCAGATCATTCTGTTTTTTTATTTTTTATTTTTCTTTTCTTCTTTCTTTCTGTGGTTCATCATACGCATATGGCGCTGTATGGTGATAAAAATTGTCACCTGTGTGGGAAGAAAATTCAGTCCAATAATTTCATGCCCCCCTTTCTATGATGATCTGAATCATTGATTCATTCAGCAGAAACCGACCAGGCCTCATGAACGGTTGGGATCTTGAATAAACGTGTCCAATGTCCTTTTCCACGAGGCATCCACGTGTTGCTGTTTTCCCCCTATAAAAGAAAAGATTCTCAAAAGTTTACAGCAGAAACGCCAACGGGTGGCTGATGAGTCGATGAAGACGCCAAATACAAGGATAAGAGAAGTTAATGTACAGATAGATACTGACCTTCCATGCACGCATTGAAGTGGCGAGAGCGGATTGCTTGCGGCAGGGTTGTCATTTTGCACGATGTCTCCCAAACTGTGGGTCCCAACGTAATATATGTGCTTTATACATGCCATCCATCCGTTTTTCCAGCTCATTTTAGGACAAGAGCCCAAAAATGATACAGACCCAAAGCTCAACTAGAGCACACCGCATAAAACAGTGGGTATTGAACACGCGCCCTTGAAAACTTCTAAGGGCCATCGCGATGTTTTATTTGCCATTCAACATGTTCACGATAAGGTCATACAGACCTGGATGAAGGAAACACAAAGATAATCTTGTGTAAAACTTCCGTGGTCCCCAAGAAATTTTTAACATGGGCTTTCAATCTCCATTGTTTTCTGTGATGTGGTCTACTTGAGCTTTGGATCTGTATCATTTTTTGGGTCATACCATAAAATGAGCTGGAAAAGCAGATGGACAGCGTGGATAAAACACATACATCACAGTGGGCCCCACAGTACTTGGGCCACGTAGTGCTACAGGCAAAACCCCACAGCCTGTTCGATTGAATTGGCCGAGTCACACCGTTTTAGCAGCGCGTGCAATCTCAAATGCGTGAAGTTGTCCGAATAGGGCTAGATTCGTGTGATAGTTCACCATCATTACGGAAACTGTAGCTACTCATCCTCCTCACACGTGGTACCCTGTAAGGCTATCCAGACCGTCCAATTTGTGGGCACACTGTGGTTGGAGTATATATCTGTAGAACAACACTGATTGAAATTTAAAATAGTGCGTCTCCAAATTCAAAGAGTAAAGTCAATCGTTACTATCTTTTTCTTGGAGTAATTTTTTGGTTGTGCTCTATCAACAATCAGTCAGGTAATCTGGATGGTCTAGATTGCTGCCCAACCATTCCATATGTATGGTTGAAGAGTCACTGCTCATGTTTAAACATGATGGTAAACTATCATCGGAGCCTATCTTTTGATATGATCAAACCGTTCTTTATGGGTCCATTGATATTACGAGAGTTGTGGTAGAATGAGGGACCGTATGGTGCATACCAATTGCTACTCGTAGATGCAGGGGAAGAAATGGGCCATCTTTGGACAACATGCCATGGATACCCCACATTTACCCTCTGAACATATTACTCAAATGAGAAAATATAAGGGCATTTTAGTAATTTTATCATTCAAGAAAATGTACCCCCGCCCTGCTCTTTGGGGCCCAAAGTGATGTAAGTATTTTATCCACGCCGTTCATCGCTTTTCTCATATCATTTTAAGACATGAGACAAAAACTGAAACAAATCCACAGATCCAGTGGACCACATCAAAGGAAGCTGCAGTGATAATGACTCTCACCGTTGAAACCTTTCTAAAGGCCACCATGATGTGTTTTTACCATCCAACCTATTAATAATTTCATGAAGACGTGGATTAAGTGAAAATACAAATGTCAGCTTGATCCGAAACTTCTCCAGCTCCCAAGAAGTTTTTAATGGTGGAAATTAAATCCCTACTTTGTGGTCCACTTAAGTCCTTGACTTGTCTCATTTTTTATATCATACATTAAAATGATCAAAGAAAAATTATGAACGGCGTGGATAAGATACTTACATTACTTTTGGCCCCACAGAGCCCTGCCCGGATGGATTACCGTTCGGGCGGGGGTAGGACGCAATCTGCTGCCGAAAAAAATAACCAGCGATATCTTTGAAAGGGAAGCGGATTGCGTACTGAGTAAGTAAACTCTGTGGGGTCTAACGTGATTCATGTATTTTATCTACTCTATCCATCTATTTAAATGGATAATTTTAGAGCCTGAGACTAAAAGCGAAGCATATCCAAAACTCAAGTAGACCACACCATAGAAAACAGTGTGAATTGAACATTTACTGTTGAAAATTTCTTGGGGGTCACAGAAGTTTTGGATCAATCTTATATTTGTGTTTTCCCTTCATCCATGTCTTTGTGAACTTATGAACAGGTTGGATGAGAAATAAAAATCACTGTGGGCCTTAGAAAGGTTTCAACGGTGGAAGTCATTATTCCAACTGTTTCCAATGGTATGGTTTACATAATCTTTGTGTATATCTAAATTTTGGTCTTAACCCCTAAAATAATATGAAAAAACGTATGGTCATCATCGATAGACCAGATACATTCACGGTGGCCTAACAGAGTTTACTCAGTAGACAAGAGCGCACTGAGTAACTCAGTACGCAATCCGATTTCCTTGGAAAGGCATTTCGTGAGATGCTGAGATCTTTAAGGAAACGGAACAGAAGATCTTGCTTCATTAATAGGCCCACGGTATTGAGTCCTCTACGGTAATAGTTCATCACGATTTTTTCAGTTTTAGCGTATCATGCATACTTACGTGGGATACATGCATGATAATCTAGACAGCTCAAATCTTAGTTCCCATTGTTTGTGGGCCATAGTCCGAAAATCATAAGGATCAAGTGATCCTAGCCATCCAAACAATGACCCTCGAATGGACAGGTATGGATGAAATGGCCAGTGGGACCAAATTGGCTAGCAAAATCAATGTTAAGGATTGTTCAAACAATACTCAGGCTGTACAACATGAACAATCAGGTCCACTATCTGGATGGTTCGGATCAAACATAAAGGGAGGTGGTGAACTATCCCCTTAGTGCAGCCGTTGGAATGTGGAGGAAAACTTTGATACTCTGGCACAGTGTGATCAATGATACACAGGCAGTGAAAACTTGTACATTTCACGCATGAGTAATTTGAATTGAACCAGCTAAATTATGGCTCCATGTTTTAGATGTATCAGAAACCAAACATCACACTTACTTAACATTGAGAGTTGTATACACTTTTCGATCATTGAAATAAAAAATATCCAACGGTTCTATTTCAGCCAATAAGTATCCGCATATCAGAAGCAAGAACAGGTCAACCGATCTGATTTTGGTCATGTGACATGGTTATGGTGGCTTCGGCAATTTAGACAGCTTGATTTGATGTAATATATGGCATGTGATTGATTAACAATGCCTGTGTATCAAGCATCATAAACTGTCAGAGTATCAAACAATTCTCATTGATTATAAATAGAACAAGGAGACGCCTTCAACAGCGACAGTGACATTAGGCATTAGTAATAGCAGTGAGAGAGAAAATTACCAGACTAGTGTGAGAGATGGAGAGCATAGTAGTGATAGTAGGAGCTGGTCCATCAGGCCTAGCAACCTCAGCATGCCTAAACCTCCTTTCCATCCCTAATATAATCTTAGAAAGAGAAGATTGTTGTGCTTCTCTTTGGAAGAAAAGGGCCTATGACCGTTTGAATCTTCACTTAGCAAAGCAATTCTGCCACCTTCCTCATATGCCCCACCCTCCTTCCTCACCTACCTACATCCCTAAGAAGGATTTCATCCAGTATATTGACCAATATGTGTCTCATTTTAAATTGGCTCCCTTGTACTGTCGATCTGTTGAGTCTGCATTATTCGATCAGGATGTTGGTCGATGGGTTGTTGAGGCCCGTAACTTGGTTACGGATGAGGTAGAAGAGTATAGGGGTCAGTTCCTGATTGTTGCTTCCGGGGAAAATAGTCAAGGGTTTATACCTGACATACCAGGGTTGGAGACATTCCCTGGGGAGGTTGTGCACTCTAACCTGTACAAGTCAGGGAGTGATTACAGTGATAAGGCTGTTTTAGTTGTTGGGTCTGGGAATTCAGGCATGGAGATCGCATTTGATCTCTCTAATTTTGGAGCAAATACCTCTATTGTTGTGAGGAGCCCGGTAAATCTTTATTATTGGCTTGGTTTTGTAATATTGTGTTTAGCTTGGTTTGATGCATTAACATGTCCAATTTCTTTTTATCTGTGATGGATGTATGTGTTTGACGTAGGGATGAACGTGATAAGATCGATCACCGTCTTCCTCAAGAGGATAACTACTCCGAATCCACGGAGCTTATCTGGACTCCTCAAAGAGACTTCTCGAATCCACGAGGAAAGAAAGCAGAAAATAGAAATAAATTCTACTAAATTTGAAATTGATTAAATTAATCCCAATAAACGAGTTCACAACCCTTTAAATAGGGATACCAAGCAATGAGAGAGAAATCAAAAGCAAACTACAACTAAAACTCCTAGAATTCGCCACTTACTATAAATAGTAAGACGGTCGTGATGTCTACTAGTGTGCAAGGTTTTCAGCTGAAAATAGTAAGTGTCCTATTTAGCTTCACCAAACCATTCTCCTAAGTATTCTAAGCTCTTTTCATGTTGGACGCAACTCCTAAAGCCCGGATGAAGAGTTATAATCAAACTAAAACTTACTATTTATAGTAAAAACGAAATTAAAATAAGGAAACGACCGTCGATCCAGAGGTATTTCACAAATCCAGCTTGCGTAACCCAGCATAACTAGGTTGGTTGGCTAAAGTAGCTCGTTTTACCCCAAAATCATATATTTTACGTCCGATACTGATTCCGGATTGTGAGATACGCCTGATCTAAGGTCCGACAGTCCGGATCAATTCTGTCATCGACTGGCCCTTTTCTAATCCATCTTGGCCATGAAACTGTCCACGACCCCCTCTACATCAGTGTTTTACTACTCCTGGATGAGAAAAATGATTTTTGCTAATGCTTGTTGTAGTAATAGTCGTTTTCTGCCTTAACAAATTCTAATTTTGCCGTTGGTGATAGATTAATAAA
Organism: Magnolia sinica; assembly: GCF_029962835.1. Classification (NCBI taxonomy): domain Eukaryota; kingdom Viridiplantae; phylum Streptophyta; class Magnoliopsida; order Magnoliales; family Magnoliaceae; genus Magnolia; species Magnolia sinica. Next base: position 17,432,970 of record NC_080576.1, on the reverse strand, counting down.
AAAGTAGTTCACATGCACACGCACCACCTTGAATTCTATTTCGTCTTAGGCCTATGGTGGTGGCATCCAAGCTATCCAACAAGGATCATATCACTATGAAGATCAGAGCCCCAAAATTCTTTCCATCTAATCATCAGGTGGACCACACATGAATATAGTGGTTTTGGGTAGGTGTCCATTATTTTCTATGGTGAGGCCCACTTGCATGTCCCCACAATATGCAAAAAATGGGACCCACACAGTATGTATATGACATTCAGTACACGTCCAACAAGATTGCAGGATGTTAAAGTCAGACTGATCTACCATTCGGTTGGCCACCGCTTAAATTTGAAGGTCTACGGGTGGATTGTCCATTATTTTCTATGGTGTAGCACATCTGATGCTTGGATTGGAATGATTTTTTGGGGGTGTCCTATCATCATAAGGTGTACTTGATGCATGGATTGAATGGCGCGCACACAACATGGTGGGCTGCACAACAAATTTAGGGTTTTGCTAATGGATGGTTTTCCCCCATTTCTCTGTGTGGCATCTGATAAATTGGATTAGCCTGATTTCAGGTCATCCCATTTGAATGTGGGAGGCCACACCATTATAATCTCCCATATTTTGTTTGGGGCCCATACAACCAGTGCGTAGGTAGACTCCTTGAAAATTTGGCCAATCCAACATTAAGGTAGGCCCTACTAGAATTTACGAGGACCACAATTTGGGGTGATACTAAGAATATTGACCGTTAACACATTAACACTGTTATAATGCTACCATCGTATATCATCTTACTCTAATACTTTTAATGCTTTATTATGTGCAGGTTCATGTGCTCACACGAGATATGGTACACCTTGGAATGGTTCTCCTTAAATATTTACCATGTTCTTTAGTGGACACTATAACACTCTTACTTAGCAAACTCAAGTTTGGAGATTTGTCGAAGTATGGTATACGTAGGCCGGCAAAAGGGCCCTTCCATCTTAAAGCAATCGCTGGCCGTTCTCCTGTTATAGATGTTGGGACCATCGGGAAGATCATGTCACGAGAAATCGAGGTATTTAAATGTGTCATCAGACCCATGTTGAATGGCCCGGCCATAAGCTTACAAATCAGAGATCATTATCATTTCATCTATTGAATATTGTTCTAGGATCGATGGGAATGTGCACCAATTAGATAATTGGTACATTGGGTTCTTGTATGATCGATACGTAGGATCATAACCGTTCAATTGTTTATCATTTACAAATGGATGTTGTAGATCATCGGTTTGTGTTCATGGAACCATATCGTAGATGTAATAATCGGCATCCATGTCTGGTGATCAACAGGTCCTTCCAGCATTAGCAAGCATCAGAGATTGCTTTGCAAATTTTGCAGATGGCACGTCCCACCCATTCGATGCCATAGTTTTTGCCACTGGCTACAGAAGCACAGCTAACTGCTGGCTCAAGGTAAATCTCATCCATACAAAAGCATACAAATTCACATCGTATGGCCCACCTAATGATCGCATCGACCTGATTCTTAGGGCAATCCATCATCACAGTGGGTCGGTGGGGCATGTCTTTATCACACCCGTAGTTCCATACGGTGTGGTGCACATGATGGACAGATGGGATGCATGTGGGCCCCTAACAGTTATGGGGTCATTCCCCTCATAGTATATATATGTTTTTGGATTGTTCATGTACAGATATATAGTTGTGTATGTATTCTATTAATGCAGGGTGATGATTACCTCCTGGACGCAGAGGGAATGCCACTTCCGAGTTTTCCCAACCATTGGAAGGGGAAAGGGGGGCTTTACTGTGTTGGGCTGTCAAGGAGAGGATTGGCTGGTGTTTCTATGGATGCAGTGAACGTAGCCAATGACATTAAGAGGGTCTTGGATGAGGATGTCAATTAAGAGTAACTAATGTACAATGAACATATGTACCAATCTTATACATCAACAAACTATAAATGAGGTTGATTTTATTATTATTATTATTTTGTAATTTTGTAAATGATATAAGTGCACCTCAGATGAGTATTGCATGTACTTGTTACTTGGAAACAAACAAGCATCCGGCAACTGTTCTTGCGTTTTTTAAATTTTATATTTTGCAATTTTGGAAGTGATATAAGACCGTTGGTCGATGGGACACATTAGTGATGGCCCTTGTTCACTCCCCAAGTATAGGGTTGTGATGTAGTAATAAACTCGGTAAGACCGAGGTCGAATCCACAGGGACTGATACCTGTACTTTATCTGAAACCAACCAGATCTAGAACTAGGCTAAGATGAAATCTAATCCAATTAGAATTTAAGAAATATTTGTGGGATAATTACTTAAGGAATTCAGAGAAGGGAAACTAGGGATTCAGAGGATCCACTTGTAGGGATCAGAGAGATCTTTTGCCTGCATCAGGAATCATGGAAATTAAACTGAACTTCCTCTGATATAATTTTAAAGGGGTGAAAAGTATATGAATTAGAATGGATTCTATCACCAAACCATGCCCAGGAGACACAGCAAACAACAGAATTAAACTAATTACCAACTAATCAACATGCTATGAAGGTTAGGAAGGGTACTGTCATCCTACCATGCCCATGGGACGATGGTGAACAACAGGGCTTCCTGACGTCATGCATATAAAAGAAAAGGAACATGCTTACAGTTATCACAGACCTCTTGTAATTTCAGTCACAACAGACCATTAAACACTGAAAACAATCCCTTAATTATACTCAAATCAATCTTACTTCAGTCTAAACAAAAGGCACAAGCAGAAAAATCTCCCATCAAGCTACAAGCTTCACCTCTTAGCCCTAGCTAAGAGGTTTAGCCACACATGATTAGGCTAGATCCATTAAACAGAAATAAAATAAAGAAAAAAAAAAGAGAAAAATAGAAAGAAAAGGGAAAACAGCTCTACTATATCTGCTCCTGACGTCGCAGCTGTGGATCCCTGTCCTTCCTTCTTCTCTTCCTTCCTTCTTCTTTTCCTCTCTCAGCAGCAACCCATGTTGCAATCTCAGAACCCAGCCGTGCACAGCAGCAGCAACTGCTTCAGTGCTCTCCTCGTTTTCCTCTGCCTAGCTCTCTCCCTGTCTCAAAAAAACTTCACCTCCTCCCCTCCTTTTGTTTCTCTCTTCTTCTTTTATAGACAACAGAGATGGCCGTGGGTGCATGCTGGAGTCGGTGCGAAAGTTAGAAGAGAACAAGGAGTCACGCATTCCTCTTTCGCAGCGAAACCGCAAACAGCCTGTTTTTTAAGTGATTTCTGGAATAGCGAACCTCCTCACCTTGGAATCTGACTGCATGGTGAGGTTGAAGACCCAGCTTTGTAGTGTTTGGACGGTTCGGATTGGCCATCCGACCCTCTCTATGGATACACAATAGCTCGAAAAATCCGGGTTTTTTCGGACTGCGTAAACAGGGCTTGCGTATTCTTTACGCTGTGACAATGGTGGGGTCCACAATAAGCTTCAAATGAGAAATCCAAGCCATCCACCAGATTCCTCTCGGAATTTCGGTCGGGAAGAAGTAGTTTTTGCCGTCCGTTGATGCGGTCCACTGAATTTCCCAATTTACCATCCATCTTCCGTTCTGTTGAGATCTCCACACAACTGCTTGTAAGGTGGCAAACGGACACCTATACGTTGGTCTTGGCCGTCCAAAGGATCGAATAGACGGACCAGATCTGCATTTTGAACGATGTATGGGCCCCACAACTTAAAACCGGATGACCGCTGTCCATCCGCTGGCTATCTTACGGAGAGACGGGTCAGCGCCCGTTTTGACCGGGCGGCTAGCCCGGTGTGTTGCGGGAGTGCACCGCCTGTGCACTCCCACATGTACACGTGGGGTCCACTATGATGTATGTGAAAAATCCACCCCATTCATCTCTTTTTCCATCTCATTTTAACCGTGGGGACCAAATATGAAGCGTATCCTGATAGCAGGTGGGCCCCAAATCAAGATTTTATGGACTGATCTGTTAGTTCAGCCACTTTCACGAGGATCCAATGGCTGAAATTTGACGTGTGCGGTTAATTTTTGGTCCTCAGGCTACGTATGGAGTTTCGAACTGATCAGATGGTGGGAACCCTATGATCTTGCATTCTGGACACTTTTCATCGAATCGAGCTTCAATTCCTCGATTTTTGCGGACCCCCGGTGTATAATTCCGTCGCTCTTGGTCTTCTAGAGTCCGTTCCTTGCCTTGGTGCTCCTGAAGCGTCAAATCCATGCATTTACCACCCTTTTTCAGTCCATGCTTGTAAATACATTCTGCATCACAAACACAATTAAATCAGCCATTAAACGGTATTATGTTTGTAAATCCATGCACTAAATGGGTCTGATATGCAATATTTGACCCTCAACACAACCCCCAACCAACATTTTGCTAGTCCCGAGCAAAATATGCGAAAAATAAGTTGAGAATTACAGGAGAATTTCTATGAACTCAAGTGATTTTGGAAAACAATCCAGATATTTAGAATTCAACAATTCATGAATGTTGGGCCTTACTCTCTCCTAGATTCAAACACACGATAAACTTCATAACCAAATTCAAAGTATTAGTCCCTTAATTAGAATAATCCTAAACATTGAGTTCCACAGGTGTAAAGTGTAATCCCAACTGTCAACATTAATATTCAATTCTTTATTTCAGGATATCGTTGGTAACCAACAAGAGAATTCATAATAACCAAAGCTTGCCTCAAAGATCATCTTTTCATTCTTTCAGCTCTTTTTTTTTTTTTTTTTTTTTTTTAAACACTAAAAACAACAAGAAGGGGATTAAGTCCTCACCTATAGGGAGCAAACCTATAGTGAAGATTCTTTGCCTAACCTTTTTCAACGGTATCTTTCCTTTTAATTGATCATGACGGGCAATTGTTCAAGTTGGTTCCCTCTATGCTTACTGATCACCAAATTAACCCTTCAGTTTCAAACTGAAATCTTAATGTATAAGCGAGATGTGACATGTGAAATCATGACTCAATCAATGTTTACAACTTCTAATCATGGATTAATAATTAAACTTAACTGTGAAATCTAACGAGCAACTGAATCCAAGAGCAGTAAATCACCAACATTCCATATCCTGTAATTCTAAATCAAAGATGGTCGTCAAATCACTTTGAATTCACCAGAAAGTCCAGAAAAAAATTTAAAAATTTTCACAATTTTTGCTCAAGAAAATACTGATTAGGTAACCTAATCTCCCACCCCCAACTTAAAAGCTGCATTGTCCTCAATGTAAAGGATATGAGTATGGAATGCGCATAGGACAACAAAAGTAAAGAAAAAGTGAAGGGAAGATGTACCTGGATGATGAATCGTGAGAGACTTTCCAAGAGATCGCAGCATGGAATCCGGTTAGCACAAGAGAGAAAGTGACACAAAACTAACAAAAATAAAATCCTACCTATACCACTTTCGCAGGTGCTCTCGATTGCATTTAGCGCATGCAACAAGCCTTTAAACCCCTAGGTTACCCCTAGTGGACGAGTTGTAGTCTCGTGAGGGTTTGCGGCAATGCTACCCACAAACATTGAACTAATGAATGAGAAAAGTGAAATGGAATGAAGAACTGGGTTGCCTCCCAGGAGCGCTAAGTTTACCGTCTTCAGCCAGACAAATAAAGCAACTACCCTAGTCCTAAGAAAACAGGAAACTTACCTATACCTCCATCAGACTAGGAGATTAATCCTGGTAAACAGGATCAGTCAGAGGCATGGACATGTCCTCTGAATCAAATTTCTCGACAAATGGTTTCAATCGATGTCCATTGACTTTAAACTCCTTGCCATTGTCGGGATCTCTTATCTCAACGGCCCCATGAGGAAAAACAGTAACAACAATGTAAGGGCCGGTCCAACGAGATCGAAGCTTACCCGGGAAGAGATGTAATCGCGAATTGTACAAAAGGACCTTCTGACCAGGCGTGAATGATTTTCGCAAAATGTGTTGGTCATGAAATGCTTTCATCTTATCCTTGTAAATTCTCGAATTATTGTACGCATCATTCCGGATTTCTTCAAGTTCATTCAATTGAAGTTTGCGTAGCGAGCCAGCGTTGTCCAGATTGAAATTAAGATTTTTGATCGCCCAGTACGCTTTATGTTCCAGCTCCACAGGTAAGTGACAAGCCTTCCCATAGACAAGTCTAAAGGGAGACATTCCAATAGGGGTTTTAAAGGCAGTACGGTATGCCCATAAGGCATCGGTCAATCGGATTGACCAATCCTTACGATCTGGGTTAACCGTTTTCTCCAAAATGTGTTTGATCTCCCTATTGGAAATCTCAGCTTGTCCACTTGTCTGAGGATGGTATGGGGTGCTCACCTTATGAGAGATACCGTATTTCTTCATTAAGCTCTCGAATGGTCTATTACAAAAGTGTGAGCCCCCGTCACTAATGATGGCTCGAGGCGTTCCGAATCGAGAAAGGATGTTTTCTTTTAGGAATTTAATGACCGTGCGATGGTCATTCTTTCGACACGTAATCGCTTCGACCCATTTAGTGACATAATCCACGGCGAGCAAAATGTACAGATTTCCAAACGATTGGGGGAATGGTCCCATGAAATCGATGCCCCAGCAATCAAATGCTTCAATGATAAGGATGGGATTCAAAGGCATCATATTTCGACGGGACAATGCTCCCAATTTCTGACAACGCTCACAAGCTTTGCAAAACTCATGAGTATCCCTGAACATAGTGGGCCAGTAAAAGCCGCACTGCAGAATCTTGGCCGTGGTCTTTTTAGCAGAGAAGTGACCACCACAGGCCTCTGAATGACAGAAGGAGATGACGCTCTGATGCTCATCGTCTGGTACACATCTCCTTAAGATTTGGTCTGGGCAATATTTAAATAAATAAGGATCGTCCCAGAAAAAGTTGCGCACCTCGGTGAAGAATTTCTTCTTATCTTGCGCAGTCCACTATGTCGGTATGGCACCTGTGATAAGAAAATTAGCAATATCAGCGAACCAAGGTGAATGAGAGACTCTGAACAGTTGTTCATCAGGGAACATATCATTGATATGGGTCGCCTCAAGGGAATCAGAGGTATTAAGGCGAGAAAGGTGATCGGCCACTACGTTCTCTACTCCCTTTTTATCTTTAATTTTCAAATCAAATTCTTGGAGTAGAAGGATCCATCGTATCAAGCGGGGCTTAGAATCATTCTTAGAAAGAAGATACTTAAGTGCTGCATGATCTGTGTAGATAATGATCTTGGATCCGATCAAGTAGGACCTAAATTTGTCCAAGGTGAACACTACGGCTAAGAGTTCCTTTTCCGTAGTCGAGTAGTTCACTTGGGCAGGATTTAGAGTCCTACTTGCGTAGTGAATGACGTAGGGCTTCTTGTCTTTTCTCTGGCCTAGGACCGCCCCAAGAGCATAATCAGAAGCGTCGCACATAAGCTCAAAAGGAAGGTTCCAGTCGGGTGGCTGCATGATAGGTGCAGTGGTTAACGTGCCCTTAAGCTTGGTGAAAGCTTCCTGGCACTGCTCAGTCCACTCATACGGAACATCCTTTTGAAGAAGATTACATAAAGGACGAGAAAGAAGACTAAAGTCCTTTATGAATCGCCTGTAAAATCCTGCGTGTCCTAAGAAGGATCGCACGTCTCTGATGTTCTTGGGTGGAGGTAGGTTAGAGATAAGATCGATTTTTGCCTTATCTACCTCGATTCCTTTGGACGAGATGATATGCCCAAGGACAATTCCCTTCTGAACCATAAAATGGCACTTCTCCCAATTAAGTACCAATTTCTTTTCTTCACATCTTTTCAGCACACATTTAAGGCTTTCCAGGCACTTGCTGAAAGATGGACCGTAAACAGAGAAGTCGTCCATGAAGACCTCTAGATATTGCCCTACCATATCAGAAAAGATACTAAGCATACATCGCTGAAAGGTGGCAGGGGCATTACATAGTCCGAATGGCATCCTTCGATAGGCAAAGGTGCCGTAGGGACATGTAAATGTGGTCTTTTCCTGGTCTTCAGGGGCTATCTCTATCTGGTTGTAGCCCGAATACCCGTCAAGGAAACTGTAATAGGAATGACCAGCTAACCTTTCCAGGATCTGATCAATGAATGGTAAAGGAAAGTGGTCTTTCCTCGTGACGGTATTCAACTTCCTGTAGTCAATGCACATTCTCCAACCAGTAGTGACTCTAGTTGGCACGAGTTCATTATTAGCATTGGCTACGATGGTGATTCCGGACTTCTTAGGGACCACTTGAGTTGGACTCACCCATTGACTATCAGATATAGGGTATATAATACCCACGTCCAGTAGTTTAAGAACCTCGGTTTTAACCACTTCCTTCATGTTTGGATTTAGTCTACGTTGTGGTTGCCGAGCGGTTTTGCATTATCCTCAAGATATATGTGGTGGGTACAAATCGAGGGATCGATTCCTTTGAGGTCCGCTATCGTCCATCCTAGGGCTCCTTTATGCTCAATGAGAGTAGATATAAGCATACTCTCCTGTTCTTTCTCCAGGTGGGCAGAGATCACCACCGGGTATGTCTCATCTTGACCTAAATAGGCATATTTCAAATCAGAGGGCAAAGGTTTTAGGTCAAGCTTCGGCGGCTTGAGGTTAGACGGTAGAGGCACTACATTAGTTTGTGGTAATTCTTCAAATTGTGGCCTCCATCGGTTAACTTCAAGTACCGGTGCAGTAAGGCGCACGTCTTCCTAATCATGTCATCATCAAAATCATGGGAGTGGGCCAGGCACGTCTCTAGATGGTCGGAGGATAAGGTCAGGAGGTGTCGTATCTTCCACGAAAGAGTCAATCATGTTAATGTCGTGGAAATCGTCATCATCCTCTCAGTTGCTGCTGCCGTTATTGAAAAAATATTTGACTCCAATGTCAAATTTCCAAAAGACATAGTTATGATACCATTCCCGCAATTGATAATGGCATTTGACGTGGCAAGGAATGGGCGACCAAGAATGACAGAAACGAGTGCTCATGTTATTGATGGGTTCGGTGTCCAGGATGATAAAGTCTACATGGTAGTAAAATCTATCAACTTGGACCAACACATCCTCAATTATCCCTCTTGGTACACGAACGGAGTGATCAGGAAGTTGTAGTGTGGTTAGGGTGGGTTTTAATTCACCCAAACCTAACTGTTTGTATACCGAGTAGGGAATCAAATTGACGCTCGCTCCTAAGTCAAGAAGTGCGTGATCAATTCGATGGTTCCCGATTACACATGATATGGTTGGGCTACCGGGATCCTTGAATTTCTGTGGCACGTCTTGCTTCAGGATGGCACTCACTTTCTCAGTCAAGAAGATTTTCTTTTGAATAATTTTCCGTCTTTTGGTCGTGCATAAGTCTTTCAGGAATTTGGCATATGAAGGTATCTGTTTAACGACATCAAGTAGAGGAATGTTGACTTTCACTTGTTTCAACACCTCTAGTATATCCTGAGAGTTAGAGAGAGGTTTTGGTGAAACCAACCGTTGGGGGAATGGAGCAACTGGCTTCTCTAGAAGTTCCGGTTCTACTTTTTGTGGGGCATCACTGGATCCATCATTGTTGTCCTCTTTTGGTTCTTGGGGCTTTTCGGGCCTAACCGGAAGAGTTTTATCAATGATCTTCCCACTCCTAAGAGTGGTGATGGATTTAGCATGCCCCATCTGGTTTGAAGAGCTGGGATCATTATTCTCGTATTGCGGTTTAGGATTGGGGAGAGGTTGTGCAGGAAGCATCCCCTTTTCTATAACCGTTATACGAGAATCTATCTTTTGTATAAATTCTGTGATTCCTCGCATTGCCTGAGCCAGCTCTTATATGGGATTTTGAACCGGTTCCTCTTGAGGTTTCACTTGATTTGGATTTTGATTGAAGAAACCTGGAGGAGTCGCCGTTTGTCCACTTCTCCAACTGAAGTTCGGATGATTTTTCCAGCCAGGATTATATGTGTTGGAGTTAGGTCCAGTAAAAGGTCTTTGCTAATTATTTACGGCATTGGCTTGTTCATTCAACACTCCTCGAAAGGCAGGTATTGTAGGACAGTTTTCAGTTGTGTGAATGTTGCAATCACAGATGCCGCAAACAATTTCATTGACCTTATCCTTCTTTCCTTCCATGGCCTCAACTTTCCTTATGAGCGTAGTCACTTTACACTTGAGATCATCCTCTTCTTTCAAGAGATATAATCCACCTTTCTCCTTTAATTGAGTCGGCCTAGACGTGGTGTTCGACTTTGGGTAATAGTCCCAAGATTGTGTTTTTTCAGCCAGACTGTCGAGGTAGTCCCACACCTCGTCGACATCTTTATTAATGAACTCTCCATTACACATTGTCTCGACCATTTGGCGCATGGAAGATGTCAATCCATCATAGAAAAAATTTGTAATGCGCCACGTTTCAAATCCGTGTTGTGGGCATGAACTGACCAAATCTTTGAACCTTTCCCAACATTGGAAGAATGTTTCATCTTCCTTTTGGGCAAAGTTCATGATCGCTTTTCTGAGGGTAATCGTTTTATGATGTGGGAAGAATTTTTTTATGAATTCCCTCTGCATATCGTTCCATGTGCCAATGGATCTGGGACGCAGTGAATGTAACCACGTCTTAGCTTTCTCTTTTAAGGAAAAAGGAAAGAGTTTCAGCCTAATTGTATCCTCAGATACATTAGGAAAACATAATGTAGCTATAATCTCATCGAACTCTTTCAAATGTAAATATGGACTTTCTGATTCAAGTCCATGGAATTTGGGAAGGAGTTGGATAACTCCTGGCTTGATGTCCATTTGTCCTGTATTTTCAGGAAAAATCATGCATGAGGGCATACTCACTCCCGCCGGTTGTAGATAATCTCGTAAAGTACGAGGCGGGGGTGCCTGTTGCACCTCATTCTCATCTTGGGTATCCTCCACCCTGGGTGGAAGTGGAGGAGGTTGGTCTTCAGCCATTACCTCAGTTAACTCAGGGGATTTCGAGCGGTGTCTAGTCCTGCGATGGATAGTCAACCCCTCAACCAATCCTCCTTCAGTCAAGAGACGTCGAGTGTCGTCACGGGCCCACTTGGGCATGAAAACACTCGCAGCCCTCAATTGAAAACTTAACCCCAAGAAAGGAAAAGAAAATCTAGCAGGAAAGAGAGAGTTGGAAAGGAATTACCAAATTGGAGTCCTAAGTTAAAAACCTGCAAAAATAAAACAAAAATAAGTTAGATTCTAAAAAGAGAAGAATGATCCTTTAAAAGAAAAATAACAGTGAATTAATTTCTAAAAGAAGGTATTCTTAAAAGAAAGTGGAAATTTCTAAAATAAATTAGGAAAGATCTAAACTAGAAAGTAAATTATTAAAAGAGAACTGCAAAATAGAAAGTAGGAAAGGAGCTTACCGACTTAGAAATTTCTATCTTAAAGGCCTACAAAATAGGAAGGTTAGTTTCTAAAGAATTCTAAAAATAAATTAAGAAACAAAATTAGATTCTAAAAGTGCCAGAATTAGAAAATTTCTAAAATTTAAACCCTAATTCTAAAAATATGAAAAAGTAGAGAGATTAGGAAGGAATTACCAATTTAGAAACTTATGTCCAGATCCTATAAAACAGGAAACAAGTTAAGTTCTAAAAATAGAATAAAATAAAAACTTCTATCCTAAAGTAAGTAAAATCCTAATCCTAACTTAATTCTAAAACTAATTAATTTCAGAAAAACGTAACCGTCAGTCCCCGGCAACGGCGCCAAAAACTTGTTCACTCCCCAAGTATAGGGTTGTGATGTAGTAATAAACTCGGTAAGACCGAGGTCGAATCCACAGGGACTGATACCTGTACTTTATCTGAAACCAACCAGATCTAGAACTAGGCTAAGATGAAATCTAATCCAATTAGAATTTAAGAAATATTTGTGGGATAATTACTTAAGGAATTCAGAGAAGGGAAACTAGGGATTCAGAGGATCCACTTGTAGGGATCAGAGAGATCTTTTGCCTGCATCAGGAATCATGGAAATTAAACTGAACTTCCTCTGATATAATTTTAAAGGGGTGAAAAGTATATGAATTAGAATGGATTCCATCACCAAACCATGCCCAGGAGACACAGCAAACAACAGAATTAAACTAATTACCAACTAATCAACATGCTATGAAGGTTAGGAAGGGTACTGTCATCCTACCATGCCCATGGGACGATGGTGAACAACAGGGCTTCCTGACGTCATGCATATAAAAGAAAAGGAACATGCTTACAGTTATCACAGACCTCTTGTAATTTCAGTCACAACAGACCATTAAACACTGAAAACAATCCCTTAATTATACTCAAATCAATCTTACTTCAGTCTAAACAAAAGGCACAAGCAGAAAAATCTCCCATCAAGCTACAAGCTTCACCTCTTAGCCCTAGCTAAGAGGTTTAGCCACACATGATTAGGCTAGATCCATTAAACAGAAATAAAATAAAGAAAAAAAAAAGAGAAAAATAGAAAGAAAAGGGAAAATAGCTCTACTATATCTGTTCCTGACGTCGCAGCTGTGGATCCCTGTCCTTCCTTCTTCTCTTCCTTCCTTCTTCTTTTCCTCTCTCAGCAGCAACCCATGTTGCAATCTCAGAACCTAGCCGTGCACAGCAGCAGCAACTGCTTCAGTGCTCTCCTCGTTTTCCTCTGCCTAGCTCTCTCCCTGTCTCAAAAAAACTTCACCTCCTGCTCTCCTTTTGTTTCTCTCTTCTTCTTTTATAGACAACAGAGATGGCCGTGGGTGCATGCTGGAGTCGGTGCGAAAGTTAGAAGAGAACAAGGAGTCACGCATTCCTCTTTCGCAGCGAAACCGCAAACAGCCTGTTTTTTGGAGTGATTTCTGGAATAGCGAACCTCCTCACCTTGGAATCTGACTGCATGGTGAGGTTGAAGACCCAGCTTTGTAGTGTTTGGACGGTTCGGATTGGCCATCCGACCCTCTCTATGGATACACAATAGCTCGGAAAATCTGGGTTTTTCCGGACTGCGTAAACAGGGCTTGCGTATTCTTTACGCTGTGACAATGGTGGGGTCCACAATAAGCTTCAAATGAGAAATCCAAGCCATCCACCAGATTCCTCTCGGAATTTCGGTCGGGAAGAAGTAGTTTTTGCCGTCCGTTGATGCGGTCCACTGAATTTCCCAATTTACCGTCCATCTTCCGTTCTGTTGAGATCTCCACACAACTACTTGTAAGGTGGCAAACGGACACCTATACGTTGGTCTTGGCCGTCCAAAGGATCGAATAGACGGACCAGATCTGCATTTTGAACGATGTATGGGCCCCACAACTTAAAACCGGATGGCCGCTGTCCGTCCGCTGGCTATCTTACGGAGAGACGGGTCAGCGCCCATTTTGACCGGGCGGCTAGCCCGGTGTGCTGCGGGAGTGCACCGCCTGTGCACTCCCACATGTACACGTGGGGTCCACTATGATGTATGTGAAAAATCCACCCCGTTCATCTCTTTTTTCATCTCATTTTAACCGTGGGGACCAAATATGAAGCGTATCCTGATAGCAGGTGGGCCCCAAATCAAGATTTTATGGACTGATCTGTTAGTTCAGCCACTTTCACGAGGATCCAATGGCTGAAATTTGACGTGTGCGGTTAATTTTTGGTCCTCAGGCTACGTATGGAGTTTCGAACTGATCAGATGGTGGGAACCCTATGATCTTGCATTCTGGACACTTTTCAGGCCATTTGAGCTTCAATTCCTCGATTTCCGCGGACCCCTGGTGTATAATTCCGTCGCTCTTGGTCTTCTAGAGTCCGTTCCTTGCCTTGGTGCTCCTGGAGCGTCAAATCCATGCATTTACCACCCTTTTTCAGTCCATGCTTGTAAATACATTCTGCATCACAAACACAATTAAATCAGCCATTAAACGGTATTATGTTTGTAAATCCATGCACTAAATGGGTCTGATATGCAATATTTGACCCTCAACAGCCCATGCCCCAAAATCTCAATCCATTTGAATCATTTTAACCTTTGATGAGTATCCTTAAAACAGAAGGTTAAGAAAGTGATGTAGGAAAGGAAGTGATGATGTAGATCATCTAATTCCTTCCGGATAACTACTTTGAATCCAGGGAGCTTCCTTGGACTCCTCACAGAAATTCCTTGAATTTATGTGATAAGAAAAAATAATAATTTTTAATAATTTGAAATAAATTTATTTATGATAAAATTGAAATTACAATCCTTTAAATAGTGAACTCAAACTTAGGATGAAGTTTTAGAATCAAACTTCAACTCAAAACTCCTTAAAAACGTGACTTACTATTAATAGTAAACTTACTATTTATAGATGATGATGATTCATACTAAACTTTATGGTTTTCAACTAAAAATAGTATGTGTCCAATTTGGCTTAACCACATTATTCTCTTAATTTTTCTAAGCCCTTTTCATGTTGGGCACGACTATTAAAATTCAAATGACCAAAAGTTCCGATGAAATTAAAACTTACTATTTATACGAAAAATGAAAATAAAAATGACTTTCAACTGTCGATTTGATGGAATCTCGCAAATTTGGCGTGGGAAACCTGACATAGTAGGGTTGGTTAGCTAAAGTAATTTTTCCTATCCAAAATCATATATGATATGTTGAAAAACTCATTCCAGTTTGCGAGATACAACTATTTTGAGGTTCCGACGGTCATGATCACTTTTGCCTTCGATCGAACTAGTCCATCTTGGCTGTGAAGGTGTCCACGACCCTGTATATTAAATAGGCTATGCCATTGACCACACATGCGCACCGAGTTGTGCTGTGCTGAGTGGAGTCCGAGTCCGAGTGCACGACGCGACGCGACGGGACGGGTTGGGTGCAACTACGGATGTGGGTGTACTTGCGTGGGTTTGTATGTATGGGTACTCGCGAGACTTTATTTGCAAGAGTATACTTGCACTTGCTCATTTTCGCTTTAAACCAGAGAAATGTGACTATTCGATTGGTTGCACATGTTGGGTTTAAACCCAACGGACGTAACCCTTTCAAATTGGTGCTTAATGCACCACTTCAGAGTCTATATAAGGACTTTCATTCCAGTTTCAAAAGGATGAAATCTTTCTTATCTTCTTAAAACTCTCTCTGTCTTCTGGTTTACAAGTTTTGATTGTTGAGTTCGTCGCTAAGTCAACTCAACACTTTCGGGTTAAACTACAAGTGGTTCGAGCCTGCATACAGTAAGTGCACTGCTAGGACTAGGTCATAGTTATCGTATCCTGGAGGTCGATTGCTCTGGAAACCTGTTGCACTTGGGACGTTGTCCAAGAGGAGAAATTTCGATTTCAAGCGGAGTGACTCATGTCATGCCTCGACTCAAATATATAAGTTTAATATCTCAAATTTAATTTTCTTTTTTATTTTTTATTCTTGATTTTAAATAGTCTATTCGATTCAATCAAATATTCCAACAATCTTGAAATCGAATTGTTGAATTAAATAGACTTTGGCTATCGTAACAGTAAATGCTTCTGCCGAGTTAGCCAAAATCGAACCGTTCGCTGGACAATGCTTTAAACGGTGGAAATAAAAAACTAATGTTTGTACTGACCACCCTTAAAGTTTTATACATACTGTCTGAATCATTTGCTATAGATCTAACAAATCAAACTGAGGTAGCAGATGAAAATAATTACAAAAATTATATTATGAACTCTTTGTCCAATGAACTATATGATATGTATGCTTCTTACAAGTATGCTAAAGATATATAGACTGCTTTAGAAAAGAAGTACATTTTGAAAAATGCAGGCGCTAAGAAACATGCAATCGCTAATTTCCTTCACTATGAAATGACATATGATAAACCTGTCACAAATCAGATTCATGATTTTTAAAATCTAATTCATGAACTGTCGTCAGAAGGAATTAAGTTGGATGAAGCGTTTCTGTTAGGAACGCTAATAGAAAAGCTATCACCCTCCTATAAAGAGTATAAGAATAAAATGAAACATTAAAAAAATGGTATTCCATTGAAAAATGCAATCGTACACATATGAAAAGAAGAGACTAATAGAAACAGTGACCAAAAAGAAAATTGAAATGAGATAGATTTAAAGGCGAATCTTGTGGAATCAAGTCGGAAAAATAATAAGAAGAAAAATAGCAAATGTCTCCACTATGACAAACCTAGACAATGTCTCCACTATGACAAACCTAGACATTATGCCAATGAATGTAGGCTAAAAAAGAAGAATACAAACAATCAATTAAGAAAAAAGAAAATTGCTACAACTGTGGAAAGCCTAGACATCACATTAAAACCTGCAATCTTAAGAAAAACAAAGATAAGCCGCATGCTAATCCTATAGAAATAAGCAATGAGTTTGACATGGTATTAACTGTGGTGTTAGAAGTCTTCCTTATAAACAATTTGACGTGAGTATTAGACACTGGTGCAACTATACACATGTGTAATGATTATAACATGTTTACCTCTTACCAATATCAGGAGATGATGAACATGTGTTCATGGGTAATACTAGAACATCTCCAGTTGCAAGGAAATGGAAAGTACTTCTAAAACTTACTTCTGAAGAGACTTTGCTATTGAATGGTGTCTTATATGTGCCCGACATTAGAAGAAACTTGATCTCTGGTTCGCTCCTCAATAAAGCTAGTGTCAAGTTAGTATTTGATTCAGATGAACTTGTAATAACTAAGAATGAAACTTTTGTTGATAAGAGATACTGTAGTGATGGTCTATTCATTGTAAATATATCCAATGATAATAATAATAAAACATCCAGTTCTGTTTATATCGTTGAACCCTTTTATCTCTGGCATAGTAGATTAGGTTATGTGAACGTAATATCTTTGAAGAAAATGAAAAGATTAGGTTTATTACCTAATATATCTAATAAAAAATTCGATAAATGTGAAACATGTATAGAATCAAAATTCATTAGAAACCCTTTAAACGAATAAAACGATCCTCTACTCAATTAGAGTTTATATGTAGTGACTTAGATGATTTTAGAAATCACATTTCTAGAGGTTGAAAATGATATTACATAACTTTTGTAGATGACTACTTTAGGTTGACTAGGGTCTATTTGTTAAGGAATAAAAATGAAGCTTTATATGCTTTTTTGAAGTATAAAATTGAAGTTGAAAATCAGTTAAATATAAAAATTAAAAGATTCAGAACGGATAAAGGAGGTGAGTATGAATCTTCTGAATTTAGAGAATTATGTGAAAATAGCGGAATAGTTCACGAAACTATAACTCCTCATACACCAAAACAAAAATGAAATAGTCAAACGTAAAAGTAGAACTCTTAAGGAGATGATGAATTCTATATTAAATAGTTCAAGCTTACCCTCAAATATGTGGGGAGAAGTAATTCTGTTTGCTTATTATATCCTAAATAAAATTCCTTCAAAGTCTTTTAAACAAACACCATACAAACTTTAGAAGAACCATATTCCCAGTTATAAATATATTAAAGTGTGGGGATGTCTTGCTAAAGTAGGATTACCTGAAACTAAAAAAAGAAAGTTAGGCCCTGAAATGACAGACTGTGTATTTATAGGGTACGCACAAAACAGTGCACCCTACAAGTTTCTAGTTTTAAAGACTATGGATAATATTCTAGATCTTAATAAAATTATAGAAGCTAGGGATGTAGAGTTCTTAGAGAATATATTCCATATAAACTCTAAATCTATAGGAATAGAGGAAGTTAATGAATCAAATATCGTGTTTACTAGTAAAAGTACTTACGAGAAAGTGGTAGAAGAGATAAGACCAAAAAAAAGAACTATAGTTAGAAGAGAAACTAACCTAGGAGATGATTTTTTCACATTCTTAGTAGAAGACAATCCTACAACGTATACAGAAGCGATTAACTCTCCAGATGCAACCTTCTAAGAGGAAGCAATAAATAATGAGTTGGAATCTATTATATCTAATAACACTTGGGAACCTATGGACCTATCATCTGAAAACAAACCAATAGACTGTAAATGAGTGTTTAGAAAGAAACTAAAATCAGATGGAACTATTGATAAATTTAATACCAGGTTTGTAACAAAAGGTTTTAAACAAAAGGAAAAAATAGATTATTTTGATACATATTCTTCTGTAACTAGGATTACAACTATCAAGGTCTTAATAACGATAAAAAGACGATTTAATAGTTGTGATGATATGATGATAATGATGTGATTAATGGTGTGGATGCATAGAAGAATATATATATATATATATATATATATATATATATATATATATATATATATATATATATATATATATATATATATATATAAAGCAACAGTCCACATTCAACGGAAAAGGGCTAAATAATATTGGATAGCTTGGATCTCTATATGGTCTAAAACAAGTTCCTAAACAATGGGATGAAAAGTTTGATAGTATTTTGAAATTAAATGGTTATCATATAAATGATGTAGACAAATGTATATATAATAAAATTTCTGAAAATAATTGTATTATTATATGCCTTTATGTTGATGACATATTTATTTTTGAAATTAATATTAAATTTGTTATTACGAGTGAGAAATTCTTGTCATCTAAATTTGACATGAAAGACTTAGGAGAGGCTAGTGTAATCTTTGGTATTGAAATAATCAGGAAAGATGATATTATTATATTATCACAATCTTATTACATTGAGAAGTTACTGAGAAAGTTTAACCGTTTTGACTTTTACCTGTCAGTACACCTTATGATTACAGTGTGACTCTCATGAAGAATATAGGTAGTAGTATGTCTTAATTGGAGCACTGCAGAATAATTAGTAGCATCATATATCTAACAAACTACACTAGACCAGACATAACTTTTGCAGTCGGAAGGCTAAGTAGATATACTCATAACCTTGAAAAGAGCATTGGAATGCCTTGTTTAGGATTTTAAAATACCTAAAAGGTAATATGACATATGGTTTACATTATAATGGTTATTCTGTTGTATTAGAAGGATACAATGATGCTAACTAGATCACTGATTCAAATGAGACAAAATCCACTAGCGATTATGTTTTCACTTTGGGTGGAGGAGTAGTTTTTTGGAAGTCTAACAAGCAGACATGTATCGCTCGGTCAACTATGTAATATAGGGTTATTGTCTTAGAAAAGGCTAGATTACCATTGTGGCCAGTATCAGTCGTCTCTATTCATTGTGATTGTCAAGCAGCAATAGCAAAAGCAAAGAGTAAAATATATAATGGAAAGAGTAGGTATATTAGATTCAGACACAACATAGTGAAATACATATTGTGTGATGGAATCATATCTATTGACTTTGTGAGGTTAGAAAAGAATCTAGCAGATCTCTAACCAAATGACTATATAAAAGATTAGTCAATGATACATCGAAGGGAATAGGGCTAAGCCTAATATATGAGCTGCTAGTGTTGGCAACCCAACCTATACAAGTGGAGATTCAATTAGATAGGTTGAATGAGTAAATAATAAGACACGAGGTAGACGATTGTACTGAGATATATGAGCCCCTTATATGGTGTGCAGTGCGAGCAGTAACGTGGAAGGATTAATTTTTTTAGAACTCTTAATGAATCTATGACCATATATTTGGTGGTGTATACAGTTGCTGCATACACTTGATGGAATTCACCTATATAGGTGTGGAGGTGGAGGTCACTTCCTATGAGAATCTAGGCGAATTCTTTAAATCACTCATGAAATCTAGGTAATGGTGTATGGCCGAAAAGCACTGAACCGCAGAATCACTTGTAGAGGAAGAGTTATGCGAGTGGCATGTACTTGCAATTTACACTAAAAGGATTAAGGTTGAAGACTATGATGTCACCTGATTCCTGTACACCTGTCTTACTCTACAACTATTACGCTTTAACCTGAAAGACTTTTTATTTTGAAACATTTGGCAGATTGTTATATTTTGTTTCAAAATTTATATTTAAATTTGAATTTTAAATATTTTGGTTATCCTCAACATTTGAAATTTCTGATGTTTTGAGTTGTGGGTTTTGTCACACATCGAATTTTTCAAAGAACATATTCTTGTATATTAGATAAGTTTTTTGCCTTGGGGCTTAAGCTCTATTTGTGGGGCATTAACCACAGATGCGCTCCGAGCCAAGTCGTGATGTGCTGTGTCGTGTCGTGTTGTGCCATGCCGAGCCGAGTCTATGTCCGTGTTCGTGTGGGTGTGTGCATGCACGTGCGCGACGCAACGTGACACGATGGGCTGGGCGTGGGCACGGGCGCAGGTGAGGGTATGAGTGTACTCGCATGTGTGTGTATGGTTACTCACGTGACTTTATTTGCGAGAGTGTACTCGCACTTGCGCCTTTTCGTTTTAAACCAAAGAGATGTGATGTTCAGTTGGTCGCACCTATTGGGTTTAAACCCAATGGACCTAACCCTTTCAAAAGGGTGCTTAATGCACAACTTCGGAGTATATATAAGGACTTACATTCCAGTTTCAAAA